>NC_140590.1:372423094-374823094 GCF_964204655.1 Triturus cristatus | reverse complement strand
TTTGCTTTTCTTCCGAGTACTGAGACCTAGATCTATAAAGCGCATTAACTACTCCTAAAGCCTTTTCCCACATTGGCATTCTGGAGAACCTTTCATAAGAATGCATAGTTTAACAAATCAAATACATTAGCAATGTCCAGGGCATATATCACTAATAGTATCTCGCAGGCCACTGGAAGGTCAGTTGAGCTTAAATGAATAGGGGTTGCTAATGCAGGCATCGCCGTGGCATGACATCTTTCTGAACCTCGAACAGTGTTGCCCAATCTTTTATGTGCAACACAGAAGAACCTGGGGTTTCTAGTATTCTAATCCCCTGCCCTTAGGCAATCAACTGGGAAGCTATTTTGGTAGTGGTCAAAGAACCTGAATGTCTACGGGGAGCCCTTTCAGCCATTAAAGAAAACAAGTGAAGACGTTTTTGGCAGGTCTCCTGTCCAAAGATGCAACCAGTTGAGCAGCATTGTCCACCCTCTGTAGGGGGCACCCTGAATTAAGTGTCACAGGGATTGAATATAACGAAACAACATTGTAGTGCTATGGAGCAAAATGATCCTGTTGGCCCACCACATTCACCAAACAAGCATTTGCAATGCAATTGGTCTCGCATTATTAAAGTTTGAGCTATTGGTGTTGCATTATTTAGCAATGCCAATAGCTCAAACTTTAATAATGCGAGACCTATTGCATTGCAAATGCTTGTTTGATCTTGGGGTGGTCTCTACTGCATTTCCCTTTGGACTATCCTTGCCAACATTTGTGTCCTTGTGGCTAATGGTGTCTGTTGGACCAGGCTGTGGTTCCCTCTGACTATCTCATCTACCATGACTGTCGACTCCCTCTCTGTGAATTTGGGCATTTTCTGTGTGGCCATGGTGTGTGGTGTGCAAAGTGGTTGTGGGTGCAGGAGTGTGAGTGGTGGTTGTGGTTGTGATGTGTATGGTGTGTGTTGTGCAGGGGGGTTAGTTGTGCAGGTGTGGAAGTGGTGGTGGTGCTGTGTGTGATGTGGCTAGTGATGTTGTGTCCTTTGCCTCTCCTGTCAGCTGGGGTGTGTGTCCCTTCTCTCATGGAGTATTGCAAAGGATTGTGGTCAGGGAAGGGACTGGTTTTATACTCAGCTATGTGGATGTGTCCAATTGGGGTATTGCTGTCAGGTGTGTTGTCCTGGGATTTGTATGTTTCTTTTTGCCATGTGGTTGTGTCATTGGGGTTTGTTTTGTGTATTTGGGGGGCATGGCTAGTTTTCTGTGTGCACTTTTTAACCTTCTTGTGGGTTTTTTGCTTCGTCCGCCATATTTTTTATGGATCGTCTGCAGCGGTAGCTGTGCTTCAGCTCTTCCGCTGGCTCTCCCATTCATCCCATTTCATCCCATTGTGCGACCGCGGCAGTCGGAGACAGCGGTACTTACCGCGGGACCATCAGGGCTATCCTAATTTCCCGTGCAGTGTCTCCGCTATACTTGTGGCGGGTTGTTTTTCCGCCGCGACTCCGACCGCCACGGACAGATTTTGTCCATCTCCGCCCGCTACGGGCGGTTTTTCTTGGCCCCGTTCCGCCACGGTCGGTGTTTTTTGGCGGATGATCCTAATTTGGCCGCCGGTTTTCCCACGGTGCCAGCGGGCGGTTGTTTTCCGCTTCCATGGCGGTCGGGTGGATTTCCGGCCGCCATCCTCATAGGCCCCAGAGTGCCTGTGCTCAGCCCAACCCAGTTCTGTCCTCTCTGGTCCAGCTTCCCAGCAGGAGGTGGAGACAGCATTGTGAAAGTGAGATAGGGCCTATTCAGGTGCAAGGGGAAATCCTTCCTCTACCCTGAATGCAGCCCAGGTCTATTCAACCCAGCCCTGACTCATTAGGGAAAGGTAGGACACACATCAACCCCCCCACACTCTCTAGTGGCTGTCTGAGAGAATGTGCATCCCCAGCCCCTGTCACTCCAATGCTAGACAGTCAGCCCACAAACCAGCAGAGGCACACAGGATGGCTAAGCAAGAAAATACCTATTTTCTCAAAGGGGTATTTTCAAACACACAACATAAATATCATCTTTACTAAAAGATGCATTTCTACATTCTGAGTTCAGGCATACTGAACTGCATTTCTCTATCTTGTCCCAGTGGGCAGATATGCGGATAAGATGCTATAAGTAAACTCCTATACTATCCAATAGGACAGATAGCCTTTCAATAGTGAAAAACAAAATACATTGTACTTCACTATCAGGACATGTCACACACACCAGGACGTGTCCTACCTTTCACATACACTGCACCCTGCCCACAGGGGGTGCTTTTGGACTACCTTAGGGGTGACTTACATGCAATAAAAGGGAAGGTTAGGGCTTGGCATGTGGGTGCACTTGCCAAGTCGACATGGCAGTAAAAATGTGTGCAGACACTGCAGAACCCTGAGAATCCTTTGAAAAATGCTTGTGTGAGTGGCACAATGAGTGCTGCAGGTCCACTTGCAGCATACAGGCCCTGGTACTTTCAGTGCACTTTACTAGGGACTTGCCGTAAATCAAATATGGCAATCATGGAAACACCATGGAAACACCAATCCATAACATAATTTACCTGGAGAGCATATGCACTTTAACACTAAATAGAAGTAAGCCCAGAGTTCTAACACCAACACAAATAGGGTCAAAACCAGCAGGCCAAAAATCTAAAAGTCTGGGGGTAAGCCCGCGACAGCCAGCCTAACATGCGCACTTTAAAGATATCCACCCAAGCTGTCTTAGACAGCTGGGTGGAGAGCAAGCACAGGTCTGCTGTGCCTAAAGGAGCGTCGAGCCAGCCCGCTACAGTCAATCCTGGCGCTGCTCTCATGCTGCTGAACACGATCAGCAGCATGAGAGCAATGTCTGGAGTGGTAGAGGGGAGCTGGCTGAGGCTCCGAGAGTCGCGTTGGGACTTCAGAAGAGTATAACACCCGATGACGCATGGGTAAGTAACTATTTTATTATTATTTACTTTTTTGACTCACTGACAGACATTGTGAGAAACTCGCACTGCCTTCAGCCTCAAGTTCTGAGCTCTCTATCATGCCTCGCTATAAATAAAACACTCAACGAGCCATGATTGAGAGCTTTGGCATCGAAACTAAAGGCATTTATCAAAGGGCCTGTTGGTGGGTTGAAACATCTACTGCATTCCGGCACCCCTCCACTTCTATAGATCACCACCAGCCACTGCTCACTACCCTAAGAGTCAAGCGTGATAGGGGTTGAACTTGACCAAGTCTGCAGAGCCTTAGTAGACCGGGCACCGAGACACCAGGGGGGGAAACAACCTCCACTCCCAGGATTGAGGCAGAGTGGCCCCTGCCTGCTTTTGGCCCCTCAAATGGGGACTGACAATATATAACTTTCTTGCCTTGCACCCTCTGGCCCTAACCAGGCATCCAAAAATCAAATATAAATATTTTGCCTTCATTTGACCATTGTTTCGATATAGCTGTAAATAAAGGATTACTGTATTCTACGTAATGCACTCTTGGATCAGGTCAGCACTATAAAAAAAGTCAAGTAAAACTAAGTAACTACCTATTTAGGTTCAAGCAGTATTACTGAAATGTGGCAATGCACCATTATTTTATGGAACAACTTTGACTGATGCCACCTGAAAAAGGCTGGTGGTAGCTTCACGCATAAATGCAGAAAACTGTCAACATAATTATGTGACAGAGGACAATGCAGGACACACTCTTCCCTCCTTACACAAGATGATAACCAACGATATATCATGAATTTGTAAAATGTTGTAGATATCTGACTTTATACATACGAGCAGCTATGTTGGTGCGTCTGTGCAGTTCCAAGTTACCAAGTGAACATTTCTAGGTGGGTGCACATTGCTCGTTGTAGACGCAAATATCCAGAGCAAATAACACCCATAATCAAGAGACTAAACAATTCAATTCATATTGTGTGCTGTTTAAATGGTCAATGTCACTGTGATTACACACACAGACCTACCTACTCAGGGGGATATTCTCAAGAACGTGTGATAACCATCGCAAAATTAGCTTAACGCAACTCTTCACATCACAGTCTATCGCGTGAAAATAACTCTTGTGTTAACGTGGTATTCTCAACACGGCGGTACCATGCGATAGACCCACGAGAATGCGTCAAATAAACGTGCTAAAATCAATGCGATGCAGCAAAAACACGAAACACGAACAAGAAAATAGTAGCGATGACGCCAATCGCGATACAAAATCAGTGAAAACCAGCCACAGGGCTGCAATTCCCACGTGTTATGCGGGAAAATGCACCATAAAAGTATTAAAAAAAACACAAACAAAAGCCAAACAACAGCGAAGCACAATAGAGGTAGCCGGAGCAAGTGCAAAGGAGAACCAGAACCCCAGAAGCCCCCCGGAGGACCAGCTTGGGACCTCGGGATCAGGGAAGGGCAAGGACAAGAAGAGTAGGAAGAAGCGGTTCAGTCCGTAGAAAACAGGATCCTGATAATGAAGGTGGTAGAACACCATCATTTACTGTTCGTCACCTCCACTGTGTCACTGGCAACTAAAAATGGAATATGGCAGAACATCGTGGACAAGGTGAATGCAGTCGGAGTGCTGAAGAGGACAATGGAAGAGGTCAAGGGGCGCTGGAATGATGTGAAGCGCAAAACCAAGCAGAAACTCACAAACAACCGGAAGGCAGCAATGCAGACTGGAGGTGGGAGTCCAGCACCACAGGAGGAGCTGGACGAGATGGAGGAAATGGTGTCCACAGTCATCAGTGGGAAAACGGTGGCAGGAGTTGGGGGCCCGGATACTGCTCAACATGACCGGACACAACAGCAACAGGGTGAGTAACAACCAGGGACTGGGGGGGACGGGGGGAGATGGGCACAATGGCACATATGCACAAGTAAGCATAGCACATCTGCGGACAAACCATGCCCCAGACCCCCAACTCCCACCAAGAGACCAATGCAACCAAGTATTCAACATCTAAGCACTGTATAAGCACAGAAGTCAGAGGCACACCGAATGTAAGGGATAAGGTGCAGCTAAATCAGAGCTGCAGGGGCGACTCCCACGAAATGCGGCACACACACATCACATGCAGAGCACATCAACATTGACAAAGATGTGGCACAAACCGCAGCACATCCACAACAGAACAGAGGACACAACTGGTGCCTCTTGTGTGTAGAAACTGACCAATCATATATGGCATCGCAGAGAAATGTGAGTTGACAATGTACAAGTACAAACACACATCCGTGATGTTGTCTAAATGTCCACTGTCACGCATCAAATAGGCAGCTCCCCCCAGACACTCACAATGTACACTGTCATGCAGTCTGAATGTAAACATGTACAATGCGTCAACATACATGTGAACACAATGTTAAACTGCATCTCCTCTTCACATTGCAGGGAGAAATCCAACACCAGTCCGAACCTCTCTTCTCTGATGACGAAGAGGACCACCACACCTTCGACTCTGACGCCCTCCAACAGCTCGTGGAGAGCCTCCGCAGCCCACTTCCAGGAGCAGGGCAGCCCAGCTGCTACGAGGAGAACCCACCCCCTGCACAGAACACAGCAGGCAGCACCCACCACCACGGCTGCCTCCCAGAACCACGACGACTAACACATGGCCTTCCAAATCCATGTGTTGGGGTGCCAGGAGAAGCTGGCTGAACAGGTGCAGGTGGGGTTCGACCGCATGGCAGCCAAACTAGACGCCATATGTGGGTGTCTAAGTCCCATCAGGGACCACTCACAGTCCCTAACCGACACCCACAGTCCGCTCCATGCTCTCCATGCTCTCCAACGAACCATGGCTGACAACGCCAGAGTCCTGACTCTGAGATAAGAACGACTGTCTACTCAGAGTGCCTCCAGCGATCTCGCCCGGGAGTTGGGACTCATGTGGAGGCTCATGGAGAACATGGAGCGGATGCGGGCGGAAAGAGCGGCTGCCCACTAGCGGAGGTAGCTGGGTCCCTCAACGTCCACAAGGCCTGGCGCTGATGCATGCTGCTGCTACCACTCCATCAACATCTCCGGCCCCTGATGTGTCAGTGCCACACAGTGCGGCAGACATTCCACCTCCGGCCTCTGAGGTGTCACTGCCACACACCGCTTGAGACAGAACACCACCACCCACATGTGAGGCACATGAAATAGCTGAGGACGAAGATGCGGATGAATCTGCCTTGGTGGTGAGAAGGAAGCGGTAGCATTCATCTCTGCCATATGGCCTGTTTCTGTTTGCTTCTGCCCTCTGCATCATCACCTTCCACTGTCCCCCGATGCACTCTGTGACACTCACCTTGGACTTTGACATGGACTGCCATATTCTGTTTGGTCACCAATGACACAGCTATCAGACTGTGGACTGAATTCCTCCTCTTCTGATGTACCTGTCATTCCCTGAAGGACTCTGGCTGACCCTTCATGGGCCAACAATGTGAAGTGGGGTTTGCATGGCCCTGTACTGCTCCAGCTTCAAAACTCCACTGAATGAGCAATAAATATTCATGTTCACACCAATGTGTCATGTCTATGATCTTTCAAGTGTGGAAGTATGGATGAATGTAGGGTTAGTGATTCCCCCTTACGTCCATGTTGCTCATGTTGTGGGACTTTGGTCACGGGTGACACATTGCCAATTGCGCTCCGGGTGGTACCGACACTACAACGGAGACACACGCATTAGTTACTTCCTTGTCCAGCCCAGGACAGAACCACGCCCAGCGCCCCAGGGTCATTGTTCACTCCCTTACACTGGACATGCATACGCCAGGTCAGCCCACTCCTCTTACGCTCACAGGGGGGGAACGACAACGCTACATGTCCCAGGTCTTCCCTGTAGGGATCTGCTGCTCACAGGGTTAGTTGTCAGCGTGCCACAGCCACTCCCTCACGGCTGGTTTAAACCCACACCACACCCATCCAGCACAGCCGTCACAGGACATGTGACCCTGCCAATAAAAAAAGCCTGGCGCATGTGCTGAACGCCATTCCCACTCTCTAACTGGGTGTCTCCGTATGGCTATCATTTATGCATGAGGGTCTAGGGCCCTGCCACCTCACATAGCCCAGAGCTGGGGGTGACATGATGGTGTCCGCACCATGAGACTCAGTCATAAAGGGCCCATGGCTTGCGGTGCATAGACTTAGTGGCACCAGATACACTGAGGTAGGCACAGGCATACCCCCACGGGACGGTGTCTTTCAGTGCACTGAGGTAGGAGCACCTAAAGTGCTGATCGGGTGTGCAGCCAGTGATGAGGCCGTGTGCACTGATGTGATCTCTGCCGTTGTGAAATCAAGACCCAGAATCAAGTATGTGACCTGGTGGCCGGGGCTGCATGATGTGGAGGGTGCCATGGTCGCAGGCCCCGGGCTTGGAGCTCACACCGGCATGTGGTGGGACCTCTTGGATGAGCAGTGAGGCCTGGTTGCGCTGGGGTGGGCAATCACCGCTGGGCAGCGGGAGGGGCTGGGGTGCAGCAGCCTGTGTGCGCAGGGGCGGGCAAGCGATGATGGCGTGTGCAACTGTATGGACTCTGCCATTCATGTCTCTGGCAACTGTTTCAGATAAGGGACCTGGGGGACTGCAGTGTATACCGTCACGTGGTTGGAGACACACCGGTGGCAGCAGGTGAACAGTGGGGCCTGGGTCCGCAATGTCGGCATTCTCTCTCCCTCTCTTTCTCTCTCTCTCCCTCTCTCTTTCTCTCTCTCTCCTTCTCTCTCTCTCTCTCTCTCTTTCTCTCTCTCTTTCTCTCTCCCTCTCTCTCTTTCTCTCTCCCTCTCTCTCTCTCCCCTTTCTCTTTCTCTCTCTCCCTCTCTCCCTCTTTCTCTTTCTCTCTTTCTCTCTCCATCTCTCTCTTTCTCTCTTTATCTCTATCTCTGTCTCTCTTCCGCTGTATTTCTCTGTACTTTGATATGCGCATGACACACCTTCTTATCTAGATTTTTGTCTTGCAGGCTGTGACTTACAGAATGTCCTGAGAAGACCCGCCATGACTCTTCAGAATTGTTGTTTTGGGTTTATTCTATAATAAACAAATTATTTGGATATTCTAAGATGTATGTATGATTCTCCTTTTTCTATCCACGCATGTATGTTAGGTGTTGTGATTGTGCAACTTTGCGCATTGTTTTGTTCATGATTTGGTAACGTTGATGTGACATATCTTTGTCGGGGGTGCCTTGAGTAGGGCTGGGGGGGGGGAGGTCCTGGGGGTGGTGGCAGTTGGTGTTGTTCCCCTGTTGGGGCTCCGGGCTACATGTTCAGTTGCTCCAGGGCATCTGTTGTTCTTCATGTGTGGCTCTGGGCTGTGCTCCCTTGTCTGGTGCCGGTTGTCATCCGACTTTACACCAGGTAAGAGCAGATGTTAAAATCCTGCAGCTAACGCGCCTTATCGCATGGTTTGTTTTCTTATCGCTGATCTGGCTGGTCATTCAGAATGTTGCGGAGTGGTGTTGTCGCGGCTTTTGACACGGGAACGCCCAATCTGCATCTCATTAGCGTTAGGTGCCGGAGTCATCTGTGGCGATGTTTTTTAGACTGCTATCGCAGGTAAACTGGTGATATGGGCTGTTAGCACCAGCTTGTGAATGGGGCGGTAAATTTATTGCGATTTTGACTGCGATAAAGTGCCGATAACTCAGCGATAGATCCTTGAGAATATGCCCTTCAGTGCTTAATTTGAGCTGGTTGTTTCACCAGCACCAGCACTTAATTGTCGACACTGGTGCTTGTGACAGTCTGCCACAAGGTGGCACTGTCTGGCTAATTTGGAGATGACCACCACACCAGTAATTATTAATTCAATATACATTAAAAATGACTATTACCTGCCGCCCAAGCCAATCTGATAGCTATGGGGGTCTGAAGTAGTCGGAACAGTGGCGGTGCATCCATTGGGGGCGTTGGGGCGTAGCCCCCCCGCCCGTAGCTCCCTCGGCATTTCTAAACTTGTCTTAAGTAAACACTTAAGTTCAAAGACGACGAGGGAGAACCAACTGACAATCATGTCAGTCAGCATGACGTCGGACCGCCCACCCCCTTCAGAGTCTGAAGGGGGTGGGCGGTCCGGCGTCATGTTGACTGACATGATTGTCAGACCAGGGACAACAGGCAGCAGCACAAGTGTGCATGAGTGGGGAAGGTGAACGAATTTTCACCCATGCCCAGTCATGCGCACTTGTATTTGCACTGGCTTGCGCATGCCCATTAGGAGCCCCTCGGTCTCCTAATGGGCAGGCGGCGGGCGTAGCGTAAGCTGTGCCGTCAGCCAATCCTGGCGCTGCTGGCAGCGCCAGGATTGGCTGAGAGGGGTTGGCAGGCCCCTCCAGTGCCGTTCGTGAAGGCGCCAAGGGGAGCAGAGGTCTGAGAGGTGGCGTGGACCGGCTGTAAGGTAAGTTTAGTTTTTTGTTTAATACTTCATTTCCCCCATGCGCGATCCCCCCCCACGAGCCGCGACTGTGTGTGTGTGTGTGTGTGTGTGTGGGGGGGTGAATAAAATTTACAGGGGGACTGACACTCTTTTATTATTATTTTAAGAGTCCTTTAACCCTGTGACCGCCTCTGGAATTCACGTTTATTTAACAGAACGAGGGGGTGGGATGGACAGAACTGATGTACACATGGTTGAAATTCGTTACATACATGCCTGCCCATTGAGTCAGCCGTAACTTCCGTCAGGGTGGGTCTACCTCTCACAAGTGACATAGTTGTGGATTTATGTATGAAGCGGCACATATGATGCAGAAAGTCGTGTAAGCTTAAAATGCCGAAGAAAATGTTCCCAGAGAGGATTTCCAATTGCTTCATCCTCACCAGAGCGGCAAAAGAATCAATCGAATATGACATTTGTAAATGTACTTATTTAAAAGGTTATTATAGCGCTGCTGTACTAAGTAGTACTTGCGCACTTTGCATCGTTACAACAAAGTGCAGTCCTCTAAAAAAAAAAAAAAAAAAAAAAGCATTTGGTAATAACCGTCAGAAATAGGACTGAGGTGTGATCTGCACTTTTCAAATGATAATAGATATTTTATTTTATTTGGTAAATATAAGTAGAAATACATTGATGGAGCCAGCTTGTTTATATGTGGTACTAGGTACTAGTGGTCGGGAGCTGTCCAGCATGCATCCCGGTGGTGTTACTACAGGTGACCAGGGATTGGAACCATCTACCTTGAGTCCTTTGAGTGAATTTGCCTATGGATTAGGTGGAGGGAAGATTGTGTTCAGCAGTTTCCTGGTTTAGCTTTAGGAAATGATCTCACCACCGCTTTTGTAGTTTTTGACCCTCATTTCTAGCGCGGGGATGCCATGAAGCAATATTGTATGTGTATTGTGTGCATATTGGTGGGTTCTGATTCCTGTGTTTGCTACATATGTGCTCAGCGTTTCTAGGTATATGTTCAAAGACGCTTGGAGGGACTGCACGAGTTACTCTCATCTGGTCCGTGGAAAGGATGGCAGCTTTCACTATTTGTTACCAATGTGGCAGAAATGACGAGAACCAGTTTAGGGCTACGTTATGGAAATGCCTGGAATTGAAAAGACAAATGTAAGACATATAGACAAGCAATTCGTTTTTTTGCATTGTTTCACCTAAGTATCAGGCGGAGAGGTCACTTAATACACTGTTGGTTGAGCTTGGTTTGACAGTTGACAAAAAATGCAGCTTTCTTACCGATACCATCCTCCATTATACGAAATATAAATGTCACTTATGCTGATCTTTGCAGAATAAGCAAATCATTGTAGGCCATGGCAAGACCCTTCAACTGAACAACAGAAATGCCTGCAAATTTTGCCTTTTCTGTTTACACTAGACCAATTTTTTTAAACATCGTGGCTAAGATATAGAAGCTCATTTTCTCCATAATAATTTTCCAGCATAGAATGGCAAGAAGGTGGTAAAGCATAACAATGAATCAGCTACGTACTGGCTCATTGATAGGTCATTACTTTTGATAGTCGAGCTCCCAATGTGTCACTCTGTAAAGAGCCCATGCTATAGTTATTGTAGTTTACACTTTGAGACAATACCAGCTTTCTATTTTCAATAATTTAAGTAGATTGTCCACCGTGGTGGCAATTTCCATGATCAGTCCACGATGTTGCATCTACTTGTTTTGGTCTCCTTGTCTATGGTGACACTCACAGCCCTACAGTGGATAACACAACACAGCCTTGTTGTTAACTACCTATGTGCACTTCTATATGTGTAGATTTCTGTGTTTATCACTATATATTTCTTCCCATTCTAGGTACCCTAGATTCAGTAGGTTGTATATAGACCCTTCACTAATGTATATCATTTTAGTTGATAAAGGATTTCTTGATTGTGCACAACTTCAGCATAAATACTCTTTTTGGTCTGTAAGCAAGAGTACCAGCCTTACCTCATTTCATGGGAACTTAAGCAGCACACATTGCTGACCAGGAAGGCCAGGGCACAGACTATTTTTATGGCGAGAGTGCTGAACATGTAAGCAGATGTTAGAAAAATGTAAACAGAACCACGGCAAGCAAAGATAGACGGTTTCATTTTTATTTTTACATATTTCCCATTCGAGTTAATCATTAGTTTACGCAGAAAAGGCTTCTGTAACAGGTTTTGGGTTAACGTACTATCTGTTTTAATGTTTGGTGCTTTTCACCTATTCGTTGATGCTTACAGATAAAATGAGCACCACCAAGTGTGGTGATAGCAAATTGTGTGAGCCTGAGGCAAATGTGTGCTTTATTAAAACATCTGGTGTCATTAGTCAAACACTTTGTTTTATGGATAAAGCACTAAGTGAAGTGGCCAGTAGAAGCATCATGTTTCACTTGCTGATATTTTGTTCCTACTGCTATGGTCTTAGCACTAGAAGTCGAGGGTAAAAAATATTTTAATATTTTATGAGCTTCTGGTATACTGACTATGACTTGGACAATGCTTCTTTCGCTTGGATACTAGTATATGCCAGGTTCCTTTGTTGTCACTTACTATCTTTAGAACTGAAGCAGAATTTAAATAGATGCTGAACAACTGGAGACAGGACTGCACAGTCATGGAGTTTCCTTCCTAAGAGCTGTCATATCACCGGTGTCTGGTGGTTCTGCTGTTGTTTGCAGTTGTCTTTTAATCAATGATAGGTCGATTAGTGTTATTGCTGTGGCCAACGTTCTTGTCGAAGCATTTGGCTGGTGTTCTGGTTTCTTGCCTTCCCATTTCCTGGCATGATGTGAGTACATTAACTCTCCATCAGCACAAAACATTTTTGCTCCCTCTGTCTCTTTGTCATGTTCTTCATTATGTTGAGTCTCAAGATGTGCCTGTGTATGTCTGTATGTGTGTGTTATGGTATGTATGTCTGTATGTATGTGCGACTGTGTGTGTGTATTTGTGCTTTATTGTACGTGATTCTTTTTTTTGTTTTTACAATGTGCTTAATGCATGTGTGGATGGTCTATGAATGTTCCTAATTTTGTCTGAAAATGTAATGAAGAAACAGGATGGGGAACTCATTTTCTGGGGATGACTCTCTTTGTTAAGTGGGGAAACTGAGATTATAATGTTAATGCATTTTAGTTTCAGCAGGACTTCACCTAAGAACATACCCTCTGCAGTGGGCTCTATGTGTGTTTGCAGCTCTAGTCTCTGTGCTTCTCAAATTGGCTTGAAAATTCACCCTTTACCCACTTTTTTTTCAAAATTTTCCCGAACCCCCTCTAAGGTGGTCGAGCTCGCTCGCTACACTCGCTCGCCACGGTGCACTCCGACAGAAAGTTTACGCCCACCACTTTCAAATGTCACCATCCGCCACTGAGCCGGAATTGTCACACATGAGTGTGATGGTTAGTAGTTGTGTTGTTACATTCTTGTTCCAAAGAAGGAGAGCAGTCTCCATCCAATCCTGGATCTCAGGGTCTTGAACAACTCCTGGCACAAGGAAGAGTTCGAGATGCTGCCCGGTCCCTTTGATTAGGGTTCACTGATTCATACACCCAGAACTTAATAATGGCATCTTGGATAACGGATGCTCCGACCAGTGAAAGGTGAGAGGTAAGTGACCCGCCAGGATTCGAACCTGTGCTCTCCGATCTTAGACGTGGATGCGTCAGTAAACTGAGTCACGCGACTCAGCTTCAAAAACCCAATCTTCCCTTCGGAGTGCCCTGCGGCACCGCAGGATTACAAAAACAAAGGGGTAATCAGATACAACGTGGATGTAGAAGGTGAGAGGAACGGAGAAATAAAACAAAAAGTCGCGCAGACAGACAGGGCGAGGGTGAAGGAAGGGAGGGGGTGATATGAAAGTGAGAGGGAGGGAGAAAAAACAAGCTCCACGCTGAGAAATGAAACAAACGAATATTAAGGATCGGCGGGAGGAGAGAGCGAGGCGGGCAGCGGGTCACGCGCTCACAGCGCCAGGCTGCATCACAACACCTGAAACCACACCCAATTTGAGAGGAGGGAGGCAAGACATGTGAATGACCTAGATAACCTAGACTTCAATATCCGAGTTTACTCCTCTCTCTTGACATTCATGGATAGTTGGTGACCGGACTGTGTTAACCACCTTATCTTCCATGCTGTATTTTTTTTATCCCTGGTTTTGCTTCCTTACTGCCTGCCTACTATGTAATGCAATTTCCGTCTGTTTTTCTTTATAGTGTGTATGTAAAGCGCTCTGATACCTACGGGTCAAGCTAGCGCTATATAAAACTTTTAAAGTAAAAATAAAAAAAATGTCAATGGAGTGATACTGGTTCCAGATGGACAGGGTGTGTGGCTGCTGCGAGCTCAATAGACACAAAAGGGCGGACACCTCGCGCTCCACGACATACGACCCACCGAAAATATCAAGAGAAGGAGCAGGGCATGTATCTTCCGAGTGAGGGGGTGGGAAAGAGGGGTACAGGTGCTTCTCATTACACCAGTCCCCACCACTCTATGGTTCATCATCGCCCGTTCCCAGCCCACTGCTCTCGCCTCACTGCTCCCCCGAGGCTGCCCTCTCCTGAAGCGAGCTGAGAACCAAGAAACGAAACTCACGATACTGTTCAGTTTCGGTTTCTGTCTCGGAAGCGATGTAATAAAGGGCGCTGAAGCCCTGCAGCCAGTGCTGGAGAGGAGAGGCTGGATGCATGGACTGCCGGACAGCAGCGCACCCGGGTACCAGAAGCAGGTGAGGACGACGCATGAGGCGACCCCCAGACTCCACCACTCACTTACTCAGCCTGTTTGCAGCCACTGACTAAATTAATTTTGTACACTCCAGGCAACGTCATCTTGTTTCTACCCAGCCAGGGATTCAGACGCATCGGCACCAGCCTCATGCATGACTGACTCTGCCTCATCCCTACAAGCCTCTGACCAGAAGCGCAACAAGAGTCAAATTTCGGGTGGGGGGGGCTAACTAAGGAAATATTTCGGGGGAGGGGGTGATTCTTCAAGCAAAAAGCAGAGTGGAGCTGCAGGGGCTCTAAGCAGGGGTGAAAACCATCAAAGCCTCGTTAACAAGCAAAATGTCTTTTAAAGACCTGTGAAGTACTCGGGTGCAGCCGTGTGTGTGCCCGGGAAGCTGTCTCATCCCGGGCAGCCAAACACGACGGGGGGGGGGGGTGCTGAACCCTTTGAGTCCAATGGGCGTTGCGCGCCTGCCTCTGACTAAGATGAATCTTTTACATCCCTTAGCCTTTCAGAGCTATCAGTTCGCAAGTGACTGACTCCTCAACATACCTACTTGCAACGCAGCATCTCGTCCCTTCAGCGCATCTCCTCCACTCGCCTCATCCATCCATCAACCCTCTTCCCTCGTCGCCTTCTCTTCACCCATCACTCCGGATGCTGCACCCCACCCCCCTATCCACATGTTTGCACTGGTCCCTGGCTCCCCTTCCTACACCTTATTAATTAATCCTCAACCCTCACTCTTTAACTGCACTCCTCATCTGTCACTTTTTATACCTCACCTTTCATCCCTCCAACCCACTTCAACGTCACTTCTCATCCCTCACTTCACTCCTAATTCTTGACCTCTAACTCCTTGATCTTCACTATTCAGTACCCACTAGTACCTGATGACTCCTTATCCCTCACTAATCTCCCTTCACTTCCATCCCTCACTCATTGCCCCTCATCAGCTATTCCTAATCCCTCACTCTCCATACCCCTTACTTCACCATTCTTCACCCGCACTCCCTATTCCTAAGCGCTCACTCCTTATTCTTCAACACACATTCCTTCTCCCTCATTCCTCACGTCTGGTCCCTCAATTCTCATCCCCACTCTCCTTTCGCACTGTTTAGGTCTCACCTCGCACCCCTCTCCTCACAATTTATCTTGTTCCTTATTATTCATCACTCAACCCTTATCCCTCTCTTCTCAGTCCTTTCTCTTTATAGTTCACTCATCGACCTCCATCTCATTCCTTTCTCCTTGCCCCTTGCCCCTCATTTTCTTACTCTGTATTCCTAACCCCTTATTCCTCATCTCCTATTTCTCATCCCTTAATCTTTATTCCCCACTCCTTGTTTCTCTTTCCTCGCTCCTCTTCATTTCTCTTTTCTCGTACCTCATTTTCCACTGGTCACCCCTCACCCTCATTTTTCATCTCATTGCTCACTCTCATGCTCCCCTACCCCTCTTTATTCTCTACTTCTCGTGCTCCTCGTGCCTCATACCTAAATCCTAAGGCATCATTCCTTAAGGCCATCCCTCATGCCTCAATGCTCCTCTCTTAATGCCCATCCCTCACTATTCATCCATCATTCATCACACCTCATCCATCGCACTTTATCCCACAGTTCTCATTGGCAAAGCCTTACCCAAACCTCTCCCCTCAATCTTTGCTGCTCACCCTCCACCCTCCCTCACTTTCACTTCCAGAGCGTTGAGGGGAGCTTGACCAATCATAGCGAGGAGGGTGGGTGACCACAGGGTTGGTTCACAGCTCAGGGAACGAGACAACACGGGAATGTACCATGTTGTAGGGGAGGTGAATTGAGCGGAACGCTTCACTTGTGGGGCAGGTGTCGCACAGAGAGTGTCCTACTCGTAGACAGTTGTTGAGGCGCAGAAGCCGGTCACACCTGTACCACAGGTGAGCTCAGGGGAAGGGCCTAACCTAAGAGTAGTTGAGCACAAGGGACATTCTCAACTTCAGGACAGACCACCACTGCAGAGGGTGGTTTCACCTGTAAGACACGTAAGCTTAAGGAAAGATCCCACTGGGGAAGAGGGAAGCACGGGGTATTATGGCAACTCCTGACCTACAGTCAAGTTGTGATTTTAACCAGTTTCCCTTTGTTTTTTCAGCATCATCATGTCTCAGAGGCAACGGAAAAGGTGAGGAACAAATTACACTGCATGGGGTAGTGTGATGTGGGTGGTGAACAGAATAATTCAGGAGTGATAGGCCAAAGGGAGGAGGGAAGGGAAGACTTTAGAGAAAAGAGGAAGCAGGAGGGAGTGTGGGCTGGAAGAGAACATAGGGTGAGAGATAAAATGGAGAAAGTGAGTGATCCATGGGAGGGAAGTCTGCTTCGCAGCTAGCATTTAAAACTTGCGTCAAGATGGGTCCCCAAAGAGTAGTATTAAATTTGGGTAGAATCAACTATAGTCCCCATTTTTAAAAAGGGCAGGACCCGACATGTTATAGGCCCATTTCATTATTAGATGCCATAACAAAAGTAGTAGGCAGAATAATATTAGAACACCTTCAAGCATGGGTGGAGGAAAACTCTGTCCTATCGGACTTACAATACGGCTTTCGAGCCGGTGTAGGTACCGTTGAGCAGGGCCTGAACCTGTCCCTTTTAGTCGGAAAATATACTAGGGCCAAGGGGGGGGAATCTATTTTTAGCTTTCGTGGACCTCACAGCCGCATTTGACTGCGTGATCCACGATAAACTTTGGTCAACCTTAGACACGATAGGGGTTGATTCACAGATTATTTATTTTCTTAAACGTTTTTATAGTGACGCTAACGCACGTGTGCGTTGCGGCCTGCAGGGTGAACGCACAGCTTCTTTTCCAATTAATAGCGGAGTCAGGCAAGGCTGTGTCCTTGCCCCGTTTCTTTTTAACCTGTATATAAATGGTCTGGGAAAGGCTCTTTTAAAAGATAATTATGACTTTCACCAAGTGGCAGGACGACCTAGCCCAGCCCTCTTATATGCAGACGATCCGGTACTGATGTCCAGCACCAGTATTGGACTGCAGAGGGTGATGGATAGTTTCTCTAAATTTATGCATGAAATCGGCCTAAGAATTAATTCCTCTAAGACCTTCACTATGTGCTGTGGCTCTAGTACTAAAAAACCTAAAAGTATGTTTGTGTCTGGACAAAAGATAGGGGTCACCAAGAAATTTTCATATTTGGACATTCTTTTTGCCCATAATGACTCCTGGTCACAGGCGGTGGCAGCCTAAAAATTGGCGCTGCTGCGCACCACGTCCGCCCTTAGAGCCTTTGCGATTAAACTTGGGAAAAGACCACTGGAGGCGCTTATTAAAATGTATAGAGCTAAGTGCGTCTCTGCAGCAATCTATGGGACTGGGGTTTGGGGACCTGTTGATCTGTTCCCCATTTAAAGAGTAGAAAACTCTTTTGTAAGGTATAGCTTATCTGTCCCTAACGGCACCTCCGCATCTATATGTCATGCGGAGTTGGGGCTCTCCTTTGTATCAGATTTAATCAAACTCGAGCCAGTGCTATTATGGCACAGACTCTGGTCAAAGGAGACAAAATTAAATAGAGATATCATTCTAGAGGTTTTAAAATTGGATAGGGCCTCGAGAATCCCTTGGATAAGCTTGGTCCAAAAGTTTTTCCAAGATATCGATCACCCTGAGTATTTTACCAACCCCAGTACCTTAAAGGAGTTAACCAGGAAGGAACTAAAACTAATGGGCCTGTCTCTGCTTGACTCCGCTAGGCTGTCAAATGAAATTGTAAAACCCACAGTCTTGAATAATCAATTGATTTTAACTACTTTTAATATTCTTTATTTTAATCTTCTTTTTTCATGAATTTGAGGAAAGCTTGTAAAGTTTAATAATGTTTTATTAAGTCATCTAAATGTATATTATATGTATTTTTAACATGTATGTAATGCTGCTATTGTGCTTTTATGATTGTTTGTTTACAATCGAATAAAGCTTGACTTGACTTGACTTGAGTGATCCATGGAAGGGGGCTGAGGGCAGGGGCAAGTAAGGGGAGGAGGGAGATGGCGATGAAAGGAAGAAGGTACACTATTATGAGATATGATGATAGTTAAAGAAATGAAGGGGGGGGGGGTTAAAAGGCGGAGAAAGGCAATTTAAGGTCGCAGAAAACCAAAGTATCCTCAGAGCATAGTAGCCCCCAGGAATATTTCCAGGTGTTTCCTCATGTCACTTTTCATCAAGTGATGTTGCAGATAGTTCTTTCTTGGACTGCTAAGGTCTCAATGAGTGACTGCCCAGCAGTCCTGCCAATGAGGGAGGCCACTTTAGGAAAGACCTGGAGATAGAATATGGGACAGTACAATCAGATGGCAGTATGAGATAAACTACTGAAAGACCGCACCGAGATGAAATATAAGGACAGATTTATAATCTAAAGGAAATAATTAAATCAATGGAGCTAGCCAGGAACCTCTTAAAAATGTTGGTGTGCTTAGAAGGAAGGCTCCGCGAGGTTAGTGGAGCTATACCTTCTGACACAGCGGCTTTCTCAGCTTAAACCAGCTCTAGTGGGGGGGAGCCAGGAAGTGATGCTCATTGGCCGCCTTGGGGTTCAGGGACGGGTGGTTCTAGTTGTCGGGGACCTGTTGCTTGGGCAGTCGGCGGTCCAGCTTTAAGTTACTGAACTTCTGGTTCAGCCTCTTTGTAGGTGAAGTGTCGCCCGCTCCTACAGATCGAAGCAAAGTGAGGCCTGCCCAGTTGATGAAAAAGGCGGATGTGGGTCAATACGTCATTTGGTGTGTCAATGTTGCCGGAAGACAAGGAGCATATCACTTGAAGAATTTTCACTGGCATACTACTGGCAATTTGTGGCACTTTTGTGATGTAATCAGTACCACTGCCTATAAGACAGGTGTAACCATGTATGCACTTGCTCATTCATTCATTAATTCATTCAACCATTCTTACAGAAATTCTTTGTCACTTACTTATTCAACCACTCATCAATGCACAGACCCTTACATTCGTGTATTCCCTCACCCATAATTATACATGTACTCAATCACTCATTCATTCATCCATCCATTCATTCTCATCTATCGAGCTCTTGCCTCAGTCTCACGTTCACCAAGTAACCCATCCACACTACTGCACACGCACAATCCTCAATTAATTAAGATGCACTTCCATGTATAAAACAGTGAGGCCTATTTGCTTTACCAGTGCTTGTATAAGAATGATAACCAGGCATTGCTGGCATTCTTTCTAATCTTATAATTGTGAACAAAATGGCATAGGGAGTTTGATGTTTTCGTGGCACCTTCTCTAAAAAACACAACACTTGAAAATCATTTTGTTTAATTTTTATGATAAAATCTGTGCAAATTTTTGAGCGAAAATTGCTACATCAAAAAAGTTTTAATTTCTGAAAATTGTACTTTTTTAATTTTACAAGTACACGATCAGTTATGTAACGTGTTATCAGGTGCAGATCAAGGATTCCAGTTTAACCATTACCTTTGATTGCTCCAACAAAACTCTGTGGTTGGTGCAACAATTAGATTACTATTCCAGACCACCCACCTACGATCACATCCCAAATGTATACCACCCCCCATTTCCCAACTGCAGGCCTGCCAGTGCTCTCGTTGCCCAGACCGTGTGTGACCCTCTTCCTACCCCTCTCCACTGTAAACCCTGCCTGTCTCCGTTTTCTTTTTCACTACCTACTGTAAACCCCTGTTGTGTTACTTGTGTCACACTCTTATGGCGCCTTATAAGTCATATACATACATATAGGAGGGGAGAGTTTGCAGCTTTTTACATTTTTGTATTCTCACCTGGAAATCATGGCAGAAACTCAACAGAGAGCTCCAATAGTGCGACATAGAAGAAATACTATAACACAATGGTAGGTTCTTGACACTTAGGTGCCAATTCCGATCCGGTAAAAAAATTCCCCGTCCGACTCGTATCCGGATTTTTTTCCGTCCGAATCGTCAAAGTAGCGTACAAACTGCCAAGTACGATTCGAACGGAAAAAAGTCCATACGAATCGCATTGGGAAGATTTCCCCACACGTCCTCGGGTCGGGAAAAGTCACCGACACGTCCCCGGGCGAGAAACCCACCGTGCGGAAAAATAAAGTCCGACTGCGCAAGTACGATCCCTCCCGTCCTCCCCATTTCACAACCGTACGCAAAAAACACCGTCCGAACCGAACTCCCATAGCAACCATGGAGACATGTGCCCGCATACGCGCCGAACACCCCACCACCCCCCGCCCGCGTATGTACGCCCCGAACCCCCACCCGTGTATGTACGCACCAAACACCCACCCGTGTATGTACGCCCCCGAACCCCCCCCAGCCGTGTATGTACGCACCGAACCACCAGCCGTGTATGTACGCCCCCGAACCCCCCCCAGCCGTGTATGTACGCACCGAACCACCAGCCGTGTATGTACGCACCAAACCCCCCCCCCAGCCCTGTATGTACGCACCGAACCACCAGCCGTGTATGTACGCCCCCGAACCCCCCCCAGCCGTGTATGTACGGACCGAACCACCAGCCGTGTATGTACGCACCAAACACCCACCCGTGTATGTACGCCCCCGAACCCCCCCCAGCCGTGTATGTACGCACCGACCCACCAGCCGTGTATGTACGCACCAAACACCCACCCGTGTATGTACGCCCCCGAACCCCCCCCCAGCCGTGTATGTACGCACCGAACCACCAGCCGTGTATGTACGCCCCCGAACCCCCCCCCAGCCGTGTATGTACGCACCGAACCACCAGCCGTGTATGTACGCACCAAACCCCCACCCCAGCCGTGTATGTACGCACCGAACCACCAGCCGTGTATGTACGCACCAAACACCCACCCGTGTATGTACGCCCCCGAATCCCCCCCCCAGCCGTGTATGTACGCACCGAACCACCAGCCGTGTATGTACGCACCAAACACCCACCCGTGTATGTACGCCCCCGAACCCCCCCCAGCCGTGTATGTACGCACCGAACCACCAGCCGTGTATGTACGCCCCCGAACCCCCCCCAGCCGTGTATGTACGCACCGAACCACCAGCCGTGTATGTACGCACCAAACCCCCCCCCCAGCCCTGTATGTACGCACCGAACCACCAGCCGTGTATGTACGCCCCCGAACCCCCCCCAGCCGTGTATGTACGGACCGAACCACCAGCCGTGTATGTACGCACCAAACACCCACCCGTGTATGTACGCCCCCGAACCCCCCCCAGCCGTGTATGTACGCACCGAACCACCAGCCGTGTATGTACGCACCAAACACCCAGCCGTGTATGTACGCCCCCGAACCCCCCCCCAGCCGTGTATGTACGCACCGAACCACCAGCCGTGTATGTACGCACCAAACACCCACCCGTGTATGTACGCCCCCGAACCCCCCCCAGCCGTGTATGTACGCACCTAACCACCACCCCACCAGGGAATGTACGGACCGCACCCCCACCAGTGCATGTACGGACCGTACTGACGCCAAAAAAACACGTACTGAACCCGGACAAACCATATTTACACAAGGAGAGTCAAGTAGAGTTTCCCCACACCACCAAACAGGCCCAACAACCCCACAAACATCACATACACTCACCTGCAACTGCCAAACTGCCAAACAGAGGCCCAAAACTCAATCACTCCTCATAACACACCCACACAAATTTCAAACACAGCCACACCCACAAATGGACCAATAAAAATGGACCACACACACAAACCATGAGCCTTTGCAACAGACCCACTGCTGCCAGAGCCCACAGACGACCCACACCACCATACTTGAACCTCACACTTGCATACCTTCACACAACCACCTACACAAACACCCCCTCATCACATTCACACACACACCTCCACTACCACACCCACACACCCACAGCCATCCACACCCACACCCCCACAACCACACCCCACGCCATGTCCACCACCAAGAATCCAAAGTTCACAAAGGAGGAGCTGGAGATCCTTGTCGACGAAATCCTCAGAGTCGAGCCACAGCTCTTTGGGACATTGGTCAGACAGACCAGCATATCCGAAAAAACCGCCATGTGGCAGAGGATCGTCGATTCTGTGAATGCTGTTGGGACAACCAGAAGGACCAGGCACGAGTGCCAATCCAGGTGGTACGATCTGCGGAGGACGGTCAAGAGGAAGATGACTGACAATCACAACCAGGGGAACATCACTGGAGGAGGGCCGCCCCCCAGACCGGTACAATACCATCCCTGGGAGGAGAAGGTGATGTCCACGCTGGCGGTGGAGGGACTACACGGACTGCCAGGACTCCCAGACCCTGGTGAGTACACAAACAACTCACCTCACATGGGGGGGATGCCATACACAATCAATCATGCATGCCACCCCCCCCAAGCCACCACCGGACACAACAACACTCCACAAACACACACATGCCACTGGCACCTCCATGCCCCATGCATCAATCAGGGCCATGCCAAGTCACAGGCCACACAAAACACCAACACAACACAGGATGTGGTCGATGCTGGGAGTGGGGGCAGCAAAACTAACATTGAGCAACTCACAAGCACACAACAATGCCCTCAGCCCATATGGCCCAGGGCACAGCCATACAAACTGTGTGTACCCACACAGTACTGTCTTGCCTGCAAATGATGGCTGCCATGCAGGATGCCATGGGTCTGAAGGCACAATTTGCACATAACAGCAGACAATGAAGATGCATCGCTCTGATAGAGTCTCAGCACACACCGCCACAGCAGCAGCCTACACTCAGACACACTGCCCAATGGGTGCCCGGAGAACAGGGACTAACTCACATGAACAAGCCAATGGCCATTCAAAGACCGGCTAACTGTGTGTGCCCAGGAAGCTGGCCTGAGGTGACAGAGAGTGACAAAGAGAGGGAGGGAGAGGGGGAATGAGAGGGAAGGAGACAGAGGGGGGACACAGGGAGACAGACAGAGGGAGGGAGTAGGGTGACAGAGGGAGACCGACAGAGGGAGGGAGGAGGGTGACAGAGGGAGGGAGGAAGGGAGACACAGGGAGACTAAATCACCCTTGGGTGGTGTGGCCATGTCCACTCGTCAGCCGGTGGACTGTGTGCATGCAGACCAGGTCTGGCAGTGCCTCAACCCCCCCTTCCGTAGATGAAGACCGGTCCATGTGTCAATCTGTGCACGAGTCCATCCGTGCTGCAGGCACCGACCTAACCACACACCCAGTATACCCACCCACCGTGTCGGTAAGAACCCTGTCACAAATGCTTCAGTCCCCTACCTGCAACATCAAATTGCCTTGCCAAAACACCATTTGGCCACGTACAGTGCAACACGTAAGGCGCCTCTGCATGGCTCGCTACGCCCGCACACCACACTGCTGACTGTGTACCCAAATAGATGCATCAACTAAGATTGTGTCTCACACATGCGTAAAGCCCTGACAGCTGTGGCCAAGGGACATAGCCATGCACAAGTGCACTGTGAGAGGAATGCAGGACAGATCCAACTACCCAGAGGAAGAGTGCCAAATCAGAAATGCATGCAACATGGATGCCACATGTGACACTGTTAACATTGTCTCTCTCACACACAGGTCAACGTCGACGAACACCCCCCAACACTGGGGGGGAAGTCACACAGGACCAGGCTCCGCGGGATGATGACCCCACCGCCAGCGATGACTCTCACCACTCCGTGGATGACCCAGACCAACCTGGCCCCTCTGGTGTCCAACCACCTGCAGCACCTGCGTCAGGTACAACTGTGCCAACCACCACCCCCATTCCTGCCACATCCCAGGAGACGTCCAGGAGCCCTGCCCGCACACGACCACCCAGCCAGTCTGCCCAGGAGGGACACGGTCCTCCGGGCACCCAGGAGGAGGCAGGCGGCAACGCAGATGCCATCCCTCAGGGGTCCCGGAGACCCGATGCACCCACAACGGCAGGCCAGGTGCACGTGGGCAGGGGTGGCGGGAGTGGAGGACGGCGGAGGCGCGAACCTGACCAGGCAGCTCAGGACCCGGTAGTGTCCCAGGTCAGCAACATCCTGGATACATACCGGCGTGACACCAGGGGCATGGACCAGATTGCGTCCACCCTCAATGACATCAAGGGGACCCTCCAGGAGATGAAGACCCTGCAGTCCCAGCAACATGCCTGTCAACTGCAACACCAAGGAAGGATGGAGGATAGACAGGCTGAGCTCGTGGCGGTGCAAACCCAAATGACCGGTGTACTCCGTCGGATTGCCGACAACATGGGCAACCCTCCCTGTGGCACCAGGCGAAGGCCATTACCAGACACAGGGAGGGATCAGGAGGAGGAGGATTCATCCGACGGAGCGTCACAGACATCGTCACGGACTGCTTCCGAGGGTCCCCGCAGGAAGGTGGGTCGTCCACGAAAAAGACTGTGAGAGTCAGCAGAACATCACCATCTCCCAGGTCACCTGGCCTGGCACCTGGCCCTCTGGCCCAATAGCAGCACATGACATTCTCTGCCACATGGACTTGCTGGTCACTGTCTGACCTATGTTGACGAAGACTGTGGCATGGACTCTGACATTTTGCTACGACAAGGATACCAACTCCCCCAGTGAACTTTGGATTCTACACTCCCGCTGTGCACCTCTTGTCATCCCCACAAACCCGTACCCCACCACAAATAAATTAATCACACTTACAAGATGATGCCGTGATTCTACATTATTACAATACATGTGTGTGTCGTACAGTCAAAGCATGCCTGATCTCAGAATTAACTCCAACCATCCAAACCGTGGGGTCGCAGTCTTGCCCAGGACACACATGGGTCCCAATGTCTCATCTGATACAGACATGGAGTACCAAACTCACCTGTGCTGGGCCCAACCAGCTGAGTGGTTCCCGCACAACTGTGGCTACAGACACATTCAGGGGAGCAACAGTCATGCGCAGAGGTCAGGGATCATGTGGAGTGACCTGGCTTGCCGCTCCCAGGTATGTCTAGACATGTGTCCCTACAATGTGCAGCATGCTTGCGTCAGGCGGATGTTGAGAATGGTGGCTAGGCCAAGGTTGGATGCATGGAGATGCCAGAATGCAGTTTAGGATCACTGTGCCACATGGTTGTGTTGGGGTTGTGGGCTGCATCATGAGTGTGGGCGTGGATCTAGAAGGTCATCCTGCAGCTGGCTGTGAAACATTCCCCCCATCCCGTTAGGACGTTGATGTGGCCTGGTTGCCCGACGCAGTAGCAGAGCTGTGCAGATGCACTCCGGATATGGACAAGTACCATGGGAGTCGTGAGGCACATGTCCGTAGACTGCAGGGTAGGATTCTACACAGATGTTGTAGTTTCCCTGGGGGATGGTCTCTCTTGCCTTGAGGTGGATGGAACTGTGCATCTTGTGCATAATACAGTTCCCACTCCCTGACAAACCCCTAGCATCTTGTCACTCTACACATAGACACATATGCACCACCTATGAAAACTATGCCAGACCTGCGGCACGCACAGTGGCAACAGGGCACCATTGACAGGGAAGAGGCACCTTGGAGACAGAGGGACAAATTTATTAGTCATGTGTGTTGGAATGACAATGATACTCTGTCAACACATACACAGGTCATGTGGATGTACATGTGGGAGCAACACTGGCACCCCCCATTGCAACACAGATGCTGGCATCCCATTGACCTGGCACACAAGTGACGGATAACAGCTAAACACCCCCTGCTGCCACGGAGAGGCCGCTATACACCATTGAGGCCCTGATGGGGCAATCACACACCATGTCAACCCGGTGCAACCTGTATGTTTCCGAGGCCAGTGTTACACACAATGATGGCCTCATCACAATCCCCAATCCCCTGCCACATGACAGTCACCAAGTCTGAGCATGGCTCCAGGTGAAGCCTGCCCCATGTCATGTTCCCCATGTAGGATCACCATGTATGCAAATGGAACACACATGAACCGGAGAAGTGCACACAGACTACAAACCATTCACACACCCAAAACGACGTGAGGCATCCCTTACCCTGAGGAGATTTCAACACTTGCCCGTGCATGTGACGCTGAATCAGCACATGTCGCTGTGTTCATGAGGAGTAGCAGGAGCACAACAATGCCACCAGCAGACAGCATGCACATGGACCTGTGGAAGAGAGACACACAAGGATTCAGCACAAAGGAGCACATCCGCAAGCATGTACTTAACACGTATCATGTTGTTAACATGACAGGTGACAATGATGACCCTCAGACAACATCCTTCCATTGCGCCATCACTTGAGTGACACTTCAATACACACCACTGACTCACTTGGCAGACATGCAGATGGACACACACATTGCAACACATGCCACACACGGCCCAATGCGTGCACACTCAGACACTGGAACTCACCACTAAGCAAAGAAGTTGCGTATGAGCCGACTCCGCATGTCCTCCACAGCCTCCTCCTCCTCCACATCACTTGCCCCGTCACCAAGCCCTTCATCCTCCACGGGTGGATGGTCCTGGTCATCTTGATCCAGTATGAGTGGAACAGCTTCCTCCACTGCCATGTTGTGCAGCATGCAGCAGACGATGATGATCTTGCACACCTTCACCGGGGCATATGGGAGTGCTCCGCCGGTCTTGTGGAGGCACCGGAATCGGCTCTTCAGAAGTCCAAACGTCCTCTCAATGACTCTCCTGGTCCGCCCATGTGCGTTGTTGTAGAGGTGCTCGGCAGCCGTGCTGGGGTTGCGGACAGGCGTCATCAGCCATGGCATGTTGGGATAGCCAGCGTCCCCTACAAGGAAACATCATGGACAGAAGTGTGTCAGCACAGGCAGTGAGATTGGAAGATGACGCCAAACACTGAACTGCCAGAGTCTACCCACCAACAATACATGCTCGCTCGTTCCGCAGCTGCAGCATCATTTCTGGCACCCTGCTACGCCTCATGATGAAGGCATCGTGTGCTGATCCTGGAAAGCGAACACAGACATGTGAAATCACCATGTTGGACAGACACACCACAAGGGCATTAATGGAGTGATAATGTTTGCGATTCCTATACACCACCTCCTGTGCCTGTGGTGGTACCAACGCAACATGTGTCCCATCTATGGACCCAATGACATGGGGCATCCCTCCCAGGGCATAGAACTCACGCTTGACATCTGTCAACTGCTCACGATTTGGGAATTTAATGTACTCATCCAGGTGAACCAACATGGCCTCTAAGAAATCATGCAGAACACGGCTGAACATCGTCTGGGACATGCCCCCGACATCAGCAATGGTATGTTGGAACGTACCCGTGGCAAGGAAATGTAGGGCTGCCATCACCTTCAACTTGGGTGTCAGTGCACTTGGATACCTGTGGCGCGGGAGGAGTTGTGCTTCCAGCCGGCCAGTCAACTCATCAATCAACCGTTGGCTGAATCTGTAGCGGCGTATACAGTCCCGTTCATGCAGGGCAGCAATGTCTGGCATACGTCGAGGGAGAGGCGGAGCCCTGCAGTGAAATGGAAGGAACACCTAAGAGTGAGCACTGTACAACAACATCGTCAATGCACTGAGCACATGTTACACAGCCAATACACATATGCCACGTTGTGAGTCAGGTCTGTGCCACAGTTCCTGGACACGAACGCCAGTCAGGTTACACTCCTACCAAGGGACAGCCACTAACGGAGGGGGGCAAGATCACGATGACATGGCATGAGACTAGCTGTGGGCCAGTGTAAGTGAACATGCACACGCATCACAGGATTCACAGACATCCACACATGTGCAGAAGTAGTATGCGTATGGTACAGACAGGTAGTTGGATGCGATATGCACTGGTCACATGTCATAGGAATAGGACAGGCCACACACATTGCCTTTGAGGAGTACATGTCGAGACAGAACATACATAGGGAGCATGTGGATATGTACTTGTGTTGATACTCCGTGTAGTTGGATACATACACACCTCATGGCAAATCACATATGTGGGCTGGTGTGCGGAACAGTGTGCCATGCCCATCGACACACAGACACATGTTGGCAGCAGCAACTGCTGACACATTGAATCACACACCTACAGCAAAATCATGGAAAGACATGCCACACACATGACATGGTTGCAGCATGCAACGCAGCCATACACGTGTCATATGTAATATTCCGTGTACCTGGCATCAGGGGACAGGTGCGGGTGTCCGTGACTGGGACATGCAAGTGACTCATGGCTCCACTAGTGTGTACGACATGCACACATGTCAAAGGAGTGCAGGGGATGTGTGGTACAATGCGCACCATCACACACGACATGTGTACACAGCTCATCGTACATGTGCTTTGCCCACACCTCAGGGGTAAAGTGCCACATCACATCCTGACACACCTGTGTCACACACAGGTGGTATTGCACAGACAATGCATTGGTGTCCACCCTTGGCAATACCTGTCCGCTCCATTCCTGTCTGTGTGCCGCCTGTCACCACTGACAGTTGTTATACGCACCGTACATACGCTCGGAGCGCGTGTATAGGGTCCCTGGGCCAATATTGCCGCTGGCGTATGCGTACGCCACAGTAGTACGGACTGTACACGCGCTTGTGCGGTCCGGATCACAATATGGGCGCTGGCGTATGCGTACGCCACAGTAGTACGGACTGTACACGCGCTTGTACGGTCCGGATCACAATATGGGCGCTGGCGTATGCGTACGCCACAGTAGTACGGACTGTACACGCGCTTGTACGGTCCGGATCACAATATGGGCGCTGGCGTATGCGTACGCCACAGTAGTACGGACTGTACACGCGCTTGTACGGTCCGGATCACAATATGGGCGCTGGCGTATGCGTACGCCACAGTAGTACGGACTGTACACGCGCTTGTACGGTCCGGATCACAATATGGGCGCTGGCGTATGCGTACGCCACAGTAGTACGGACTGTACACGCGCTTGTACGGTCCGTACTACTGTGGCGTACGCATACGCCAGCGCCCTTATTGTGATCCGGACCGTACAAGCGCGTGTACAGTCCGTACTACTGTGGCGTACGCATACGCCAGCGCCCATATTGTGATCCGGACCGTACAAGCGCGTGTACAGTCCGTACTACTGTGGCGTACGCATACGCCAGCGCCCATATTGTGATCCGGACCGTACAAGCGCGTGTACAGTCCGTACTACTGTGGCGTACGCATACGCCAGCGCCCATATTGTGATCCGGACCGTACAAGCGCGTGTACAGTCCGTACTACTGTGGCGTACGCATACGCCAGCGGCAATATTGTGATCCGGACCGTACAAGCGCATGTACGGTCGGTATCACTGCTTGTGGGGTGCCCTAGGGCGTGGAACGCACCGTACCTGTGTGTAAATGTATGAAAACACATAGGGGACACATGAGGGACAAGTATAAGGGCCGAAATGCCTGATGGTTGCCATGGAGACTGAGTTAAATTTTTGAATTTGAGCACCAGGTGCACAGCAGAAGTCAGTTTGAAAGAATCTACATTGTTGCAATGTGGATGTTGACTTGACATCATTATCAAAACTGAAACCATGCAAAGCCACACACTGGGGTAGGTTTGAAGGGATTGGATGAAACGTAGGATGCTAATGTGACTGACCAATCAATCTGTACTCCTATACATGAACAGGCCAGCCAGGCATATATAAGGCAGCCAGGTCCCATGAGAGAGCACTTGCCTGCACATCCATTCATCCATGACCACTGCTGCTGATAGTGATTCCTCTGGCACCATGTCCAGGACTGTGGAGAGGTCACAGCCATTCACCCAGGAGGAGAACCTTGCCCTGATAGATGTGATCCTCCCACAGTTCCAGAGCCTGTATGGTCGACCAGGGGTTCAGGTGAGTGCAGACTCCACTAGCTTAGACTGTGCCCCTTTTGTGTGACAGTGACTTCTGGCATTGTGTCCATGTGTGACAGACATGCACTGTTGTTTGGAGTGGGTCCCAGGGTGTGGAAGGCCTCATGTCACCCATGCAGAGCATGCTGTGTTTCCTGTGTGCACTCCTCACTTGCATAGTGCCTACTGTGACAATGAATGCAAGGTGCATGGCACATTCTGCCTGCATACTCCTCCTGGGGATGTTGTTTCCACAGTCCTGATGTGATCCTGTGTTCCCCCCAGTGTGACAGGTGTCAGTACCCATGGATGTGTGTTTGTTCAGTGTACCTGTGCTGTGAGTGTCCAAAGGCCGTGTTCGTCCCCTGCACATTGGTGTGTGTGTTAGTCCCCTGTCATGTGGGTGAGTGCATATGGGGAGTGTTGCACACAAGCAGCATGAGGGATGGATATGGCCTGGCCATCGGATGTGAGCAGGGAGCAGTGCTGTGTGCATGCCGTGCTGAGCCAGCCCCACACCTGTGACACCCCCGTCTACTGGCACATGGGCAGAGTGAGGTGTGTACCCGCAGTTGGCAATGCCATGTGATTGTCCTGTACCTGTGTGTGTCTGTGTACTCTGCTGAGGTAGCATCAGTGTGCTGGGGCAGGTGACTGCTGTGAGGTGCTGTACATAATCCTGGTGTAGCCTGTGAGGCACAGTGTGATCCCTGGTCAGTGAGTGTGTGGTACCCCTCATGCCACCCGTGTGCTTCCACTGGCACGTAGTGCATTTGGCCTTCCACAGTGGATAATGTCCCTATGACAAAGGTGCAATTAGTTGCATGCATACCATGGCCTGTTCATAATGAGGATTGTTCTATATGTGTGTCTCTGTGTCTTTGCTCATGTGGATTAATGTATTCTCTCTTTTGCATCCTCACAGGTAGGCGCCATTGCCAAGGGGGAGATCTGGAGGGAAGCCGTCAGTGCCGTGAGGGGTACAGAGGGTCGGAGGCGGAGCCTGTCTCAGGTGAGGAAACGCTGGCAGGACATCCGGTGCTGGACGAGGAGGATTGCACGGCTCCTGCTGGGGGACTCACCTGAGAGCCGTAAGAACCGTGGCCGCCGTCGTCTGACCCACATCCAGAAGCGTGTGCTGGCGGTGGTCTTCCCCGATATGGACAGGCGCCTACAGGAGAGGCAGCAGCAGGAAGGGGGTAGGTACATGTGTGTCAGTTGTGTGTCCCCAGCCAATGTAAGTGTGCAGTTGCATGGATACACTGCCAGGGTTTGATTGTGCAGTGCGTCAACTTCTCCACAAAGTAGCACAGTGCTGTTCTCACTCCCTCCCTTCCCCTCCTTGCAATGTGTTCCCTGGTCTGTCGCCACTCTTGCACAAGGTTATTTATGCAGGCAGTTCATGCAGGTGCCCTATGCTATCAGCATCATGTGTGGGGGTGATGTGCCACAGGTATGGGGACCTTGCGTGTGCCATGGCCAATTTCAGTCATTGTGGTGTCCATGTCACTTGGCACTGATTGTGAATCACGACATAGGGGTGTGTCTCCAAAATGTACAGCCTTCCAGCATGCATGTCCAATTGTGTGCCCTCTGACATGATGTGCCTGAGTGGGAGGCCTGCTAAGTGCAGGGACGGTTGCTTAATTTGCAGTCATGTCCATCCTGGACCATGGAGGAGTGTGGGCACTACTGTGCCCTGGGGCACCTCTTCCTAGGTATCATGTGCGTCATCCAACAATATGGCCATTCACTGTGTCTTTGCCATGGGTTGCGTAGGGTGGCATTGTACCCTGGGCTCAACTGTTAGGACCTACAGGTTGCTACATGTGTCCACTGTACAGGGGGACCCATTTTGCTTGTGCATACTCACAGTGGGCATTACCTGTGTGTGTTGTTGAGACAATCTGATGATGTTTGCCTGTCAATGATGTGTGGACATGGCCACCAGGGGCTGTGTGTTTACAGTCATGAATTAGTGGAGGCCATGTGTTTCCATCCCAGAGTAAGAGGTGTACATACTTTCTCCGTCTCAATGAGATTGTCTCAGGTGTGGGTGGTTTGTGCGTACAAGGCCTACATGTCAGAAGCTTCATCCTCCTTGCTGGGTTTAGCCTGTGTGTGATGTTTGACTGGACATACGCTCAAGGTGCAGTGACCCTGTCATGTGTGGCCTGGTTTCATGTATTGCCTTTGCAGCATGCGGCAAGAGTAAATGGATATGATTCATGCTCATCCCTTTTTGACGACGCAGTGTGGTGCAGGTGCTGTGCACATTTGTCCCCAGAGGCTGACTCCTCTCTAAAATTTCAGGTGCAGTGATTTGCTGTTGTGTCATGATCTCCATTGTGTCTCAGTGGCATGGTGGGTAGAAAAACTGTGTGTTCCATGGCCTACATGTGTACATTGTTTTGTAGGTGTTACTCCTGTTGCTTTTCAGGCTATGCAATGTGACCTATGTATATTTGACTCATGTGACATAAGTGTACAGGTGTCTGATTTTCTCCTGTCTCTTCACCTTGCCCACAGCATCGCCGGGGGACACGGAAGGAGACACTAGCACGGACCGGGAGGAGAGATTGAGCACCAGTACCAGCAGTGCTGTCCTGTCTGGCACATGGAGTGGCACGGAGGCCGAAGGGAGTGAGGCGGAGGACCTGTTGACTGCCAACACAGACTATGACGCAGACGGGTCCGAGGCTGAGCTCCCAGAGGTGGCGGAGTCTGCCCCCCCAGCTGATGGCAGCCCTCCACATCCCCCCGCCACCTCAGGTTCCATCACCGGCCTCCCACATGCTCGTGGCCCTTCCCTCCGTGCTCGGTCCCCACATGTCTCCTTCCTGCCAGGCACCGCACCCCCTGCCCCTGTCACCACTGCTGCGGTGAGTGCGGAGTCTGTGGACATCCTGAGGCAGTTGCAGGTTGGTCAGACTGCGATGCTAAATGTCCTCCATGCCCACACCCAGGTGCTGACCCAGATGGAGGCATACATGGAGGGCATGTCGGCTGCGCAGTCTGACCAACGGCAGTTGCTGAGGTCCATAGACTCCACACTGACTGCAGCACTGGATCTCCTGCAGCGCTGCGTAACACCCCCTACCCCTGCCCCATCCACAATTCCCACTCCCGTGCCTGTCCCACGCACATCCAGACGTCAGCGTGCACGCACCCCAACAGACACAGGCACCACACCACCAGGGAAGTCGAAGCGCACACCTCCTGTCACGCACACACAGGGTGAGGAAGGCACACCCACTGGGTCGGGGGGGAAACGTAGAACACGCAGCCACAGTGGGAGTCCGCATTCCACACAACCCACTCCCTCCAAATCCACTCCCCTTAGCTCTCCTGGCCAACAGTCAGTGACAGCATCATCCACTGCGAGTGTGCCCCCCAGCCCCAGGATGACACCACCCCGCAAGCGGTGGAGGCGGGACCCGGCCAGGGGAGTTGAGTCCCCCACCCTGTCCACACCCTCCCCCAGTGGCGCTGCGACCCATCCCTTTGCCCCCCCCCCCTCCTTGGGGCCTGTGGTTGGATTGGGTACGGGGGAGTCGCTGGGGGAACTTGCCGACGTGTGCAGCGCCATTCTGTCCTCCACCTTTGGCGCTGGCACCCCCCCTGTGGCAGATTCATCCCTCCCTGCACCCACAACACCTACCCTTTCCCCTCCTGTCCCTGCGGTGCCTGTTTCCACCCTCCCCCCTGATGCCCCCTCTTCTGTGGATGAAATGGACTTGTGAACTGTGCAGGCAAGCTAGGGGACACACGTCCCGATGTGTACCCCCCCCCCGGACATTGCTGCTGGGCTGGCCCATGGCCCTTGTACATAGTGGACATTTTCTCTGATATATTTTCCTGCTGAATAAAGCCTTTTCTTTTTGTTTTGCACACTGATGCTTTCCTGGACTTGCTGTTGGTGCTGGTGCTCCCTGCGTTGGGGTGGTGATAATGTGTTAGGGGTCTGTGAAATGTTGGAGTGTGCTGCTCATGGGGTGTACCCTGCCATCTGCGTGCCATCACAAAGGTCTCTGCAAATGGTATTTGGTCATGTTTGCTCTCACTGTATGGTGACATTGTCCCAAGGTGTGTTCCGTCCTCTGTGGCCCAGGCCATTTTTCCTGCAGGGTGTCTCCCAAATGCTGTGCTGTGCTGTGTCTACATTTCCTGGATGTGTGAGGGTTGCCTTTCAATATAGCCATGCTGGCTCAGCGATGGCTCCGCCTGCATCTGGGGTATCACCCTTGTAGGTCACTGAACTTGTTGATGGGGTATATTGTCCGATGTCTGGGCACTGCTGGGAGTGATAGGTACACACCCCTCCTGTGTCTGGGCACTGCTGGGAGTGATAGGCACACACCCCTCCTGTGTCTGGGCACTGCTGGGAGGACCCTGCACCCACCCCTCCTGTGTCTGGGCACTGCTGGGGGTGTTTTGCACACCCCATTCTTATAGCAGGTTCGGTGCGTACATGCACGGGTGGGGGTTTGGTGCGTACATACACGGGTGGGGGTTCGGTCCGTACATACACGGGTGGGGGTTCGGGGCGTACATACTCTGCTGGGGTGGGGGTTCGGTGCGTACATACACGGGTGGTGGTTCGGTGCGTACATACACGGCTGGGGTGGGGGTTTGGTGCGTACATACACGGGTGGGGGTTTGGTGCGTACATACACGGCTGGGGGGGGTTCGGGGGCGTACATACACGGGTGGTGGTTCGGTGCGTACATACACGGGTGGTGGTTCGGTGCGTACATACACGGCTGGGGTGGGGGTTTGGTGCGTACATACACGGCTGGTGGTTCGGTGCGTACATACACGGCTGGGGGGGGGTTCGGGGGCGTACATACACGGGTGGTGGTTTGGTGCGTACATACACGGCTGGGGTGGGGGTTCGGTCCGTACATACACGGGTGGGGGTTCGGGGCGTACATACTCTGCTGGGGTGGGGGTTCGGTCCGTACATACACGGGTGGGGGTTCGGGGCGTACATACACGGCTGGGGTGGGTGTTAGGTGCGTACATACACGGGTGGGGGTTTGGTGCGTACATACACGGCTGGTGGTTCGGTGCGTACATACACGGCTGGGGGGGGGGTTCGGTCCGTACATACACGGGTGGGGGTTCGGGGCGTACATACTCTGCTGGGGTGGGGGTTCGGTGCGTACATACACGGGTGGTGGTTCGGTGCGTACATACACGGCTGGGGTGGGGGTTTGGTGCGTACATACACGGGTGGGGGTTTGGTGCGTACATACACGGCTGGGGGGGGTTCGGGGGCGTACATACACGGGTGGTGGTTCGGTGCGTACATACACGGGTGGTGGTTCGGTGCGTACATACACGGCTGGGGTGGGGGTTTGGTGCGTACATACACGGCTGGTGGTTCGGTGCGTACATACACGGCTGGGGGGGGGTTCGGGGGCGTACATACACGGGTGGTGGTTTGGTGCGTACATACACGGCTGGGGTGGGGGTTCGGTCCGTACATACACGGGTGGGGGTTCGGGGCGTACATACTCTGCTGGGGTGGGGGTTCGGTCCGTACATACACGGGTGGGGGTTCGGGGCGTACATACACGGCTGGGGTGGGTGTTAGGTGCGTACATACACGGGTGGGGGTTTGGTGCGTACATACACGGCTGGTGGTTCGGTGCGTACATACACGGCTGGGGGGGGGGTTCGGTCCGTACATACACGGGTGGGGGTTCGGGGCGTACATACTCTGCTGGGGTGGGGGTTCGGTGCGTACATACACGGGTGGTGGTTCGGTGCGTACATACACGGCTGGGGTGGGGGTTTGGTGCGTACATACACGGCTGGTGTGGTGGTTTGGTGCGTACATACACGGGTGGGCGTTTGGTGCGTACATACACGGGTGGTGGTTTGGTGCGTACATACACGGCTGGGGTGGTGGTTTGGTGCGTACATACACGGGTGGGGGTTTGGTGCGTACATACACGGGTGGTGGTTTGGTGCGTACATACACGGCTGGGGTGGGGGTTCGGTCCGTACATACACGGGTGGGGGTTCGGGGCGTACATACTCTGCTGGGGTGGGGGTTCGGTCCGTACATACACGGGTGGTGGTTCGGTGCGTACATACACGGCTGGGGTGGGTGTTAGGTGCGTACATACACGGGTGGGGGTTTGGTGCGTACATACACGGCTGGGGGGGGTTCGGGGGCGTACATACACGGGTGGTGGTTCGGTGCGTACATACACGGGTGGTGGTTCGGTGCGTACATACACGGCTGGGGTGGGGGTTTGGTGCGGACATACACGGCTGGTGGTTCGGTGCGTACATACACGGCTGGGGGGGGGTTCGGGGGCGTACATACACGGGTGGTGGTTTGGTGCGTACATACACGGCTGGGGTGGGGGTTCGGTCCGTACATACACGGGTGGGGGTTCGGGGCGTACATACACGGCTGGGGTGGGGGTTCGGTCCGTACATACACGGGTGGGGGTTCGGGGCGTACATACTCTGCTGGGGTGGGGGTTCGGGGGCGTACATACACGGGTGGTGGTTCGGTGCGTACATACACGGGTGGTGGTTCGGTGCGTACATACACGGCTGGGGTGGGGGTTTGGTGCGTACATACACGGCTGGTGTGGTGGTTTGGTGCGTACATACACGGGTGGGGGTTTGGTGCGTACATACACGGCTGGGGGTTCGGGGCGTACATACCAGGGTGGGGTGGGGGTTCGGGGCGTACATGCACGGGTGGCGCTTGGGTGCGTACATACACGGGTGGGGGTTCGGGGCGTACATACCAGGGTGGGGTGGGGGTTCGGGGCGTACATACACGGGTGGCGCTTGGGTGCGTACATACACGGGTGGCGGTTCGGGGCGTACATACACGGGTGGGGGTTCGGGGCGTACATACACGAGTGGGGGTTCGGGGCGTACATGCACGGGTGGGGGTACGGGCCGTACTTCCACGGGTGGGGGTACGGTCCGTACATACCCCTGCCCACGCTCTGCGTGCCTGGGTACGGGCCGTACCCATGCCTTTGGTGTGTGGGTACGGTGCGTCCCACCATTGTTGCGGGCCGTGGGGTCCGCACCGTACACAGGCCTTGGGGGCGTGGCTACGGGTCGTACCACGCGTACCCCTACATGACCCCAGCAATGCTGGTACGAGCTGTACCAAGGCCTTTCTGACGTGGGTACGGGCCGTACCGCTATTGTTGGAGTGACGTAGGGGGACGCGTGGTACGTTCCGTACCCACGCTCTTGCGGCCTGGGTAGGGTACGTACCGGTTCGCGTGACCATCCACTTCCGTTGTGGCGGACGCTTGCGTTGCTGGCCTTGCCCCCACCCCCTGGAAGTGACCAGGCCCTGATGGTCAGGTATGTCCAGGCCATGTGTGATTTGGTACCATGTGTTGGTGTTGTGTGTCCTGCCCCTGCCCCCCCCTTTGCCCCTGGTTGTTGTGCTGACCTTCTGCGGCGTCTGCGTCGGTTCCTGTACGCCAGGTGGACTGCTAGGAGGGCAGGGATGGCACGTAGGTTCGGGTCCATGTCTGTTCGTCGCGTCCAGCTGCTCCTTGCGTGTGTCGTCCTGATTTCCCGGCAGTTTTTGGCAGCCGGTAAATATTTTCCGTGCGGGATGACGTCGGTTCGAATCGTACTTCCTGGTTCGTGAAACGTAGGCTGGATGCGTACCGACGTCACGTCGGCTCCTTTCAGGATCGGAATTGTGTTTAGTTTCTGTTCGGTCGGTGTTTTGTTCGAATCGTACGGAAATGGTGTTTCCGTATGAATCGTACTTGCATTTTCGGATGGATTTCGCACCGGGTACGAGTCGGACGGAGAAAAGGCTCCGTCCGACGGTTCGTACCCGGTTTTTACCGGATCGGAATTGGCACCAAAGTGTGTCTTTTCTCCTTCCCAGGAACAGGTTCTGTCAGAAGGCGCCTCCGTTCCTGACGTACCTGAAGAACATTCTCCGGAAATACCCTGACGGAGGGCAGATTTTAAAGGTAGCTGATATTTTATTACTAAATGTGTTCAATAATAAATAGATGGAAGTAATTTTTAATTGGAGGCACTCACAGGTCTACAGAACCATTTGAGGGGTCTCTTCTGATTTTATAACCCAAGAAAGGGAAACTGAAGAGTTGTCTTTTTATGAAGCTTCGTTTACATTTGTATCACTGTATATATCTGGAAGTGCCCAGTAGGTAGCACCAGCCAAGCGCTGCAATCGTATTTCTAAACTCATAAATTACTGGCGTGACTACTGTTAATCTAGACCTACAGATTTGGGACAGGTCCTCTCCTAGTCAGGAGTCTGAAGCGCCCATGAAACTGGGGAACGAGGTTCGAGTCCCGGCGTCCACTCAACATCCTGTAGTCCTGGGCATATCATTTAATGTCTCAGTGTCTAAAAAATTCAAGCATTGGCAAATCCAATACCTCTCACATATGTGAGAGCTGTTGGCTTTGGCAATGTGATTTAGCCATGATGAACACCAATGTTGATGCTGTTCAGCATGGCTAAAAGTTAGTGGTGTGGAGTGGGGTAGATTGGGATAGATTGAGTTGGGGTAGATTGGAATTGGTTAGATTGAAGTACACTGAGGTAGATTGGGGTAGAGTGGAGTGAGGTATATTGGGTAGAGCGGTGTGGGTTAGATTTGGGTAGTGTGGTAGACTGGAGAGGGTAGATTGGAGTGAGGTAGATTGAGGTAGATCGGAGTGGGTGGATTAGGGTAGATTGGAGTAGGGTAGATTGGAGTGGAGTTAAGTGGAACAGAGTGGTGTGAGGTAGATTGAGGTAAACTGGGATGGAGTGGAGTAGACTGGGGTATATTGGAGTGGAGTGGGGTAGATTAGGGTAGATTAAAGTGGAGTGTGGGTGATTTGGGTAGATTGGAGTGGGGCAGATTGGAGTGTGGTAGATTAAGAAGATTGAAGTGAAGTGGGATAGATTGGACTGGAGTGGGGTAGATTGGAGTACAGTAGATTGAAGCGAGGTAAAGTAAGGTAGATTGGAGTGGATTAGGGTAGATTGGAATGGAATTGGGTAGATTAAAGTGGGATAGATTGCAGTGTGGTAGATTGGAGTGGGGTAGACTGGGGTAAATCGGAGTGTGGTAGCTTGAAGTGGAGTGGGGTACATATGGGTATATTAGACAGGGGTAGAGTGGATTGGAGTGAGGTAGAGTGAGATGGGGTGAATTGGGGTTGAGTGGGGTAGATGGAGTGGAGTTGGGTAGATTGGAGTGCAGTAGGGTAGATTGGAGTGGAATGGAGAGGGTAGATGAGGGTAAATTTGGGTATACTGAAGAGGGGTAGAGTTAGGTGGGGTAGAGTGGAGTAGATATGGGTAGGGTGGAGTGGTGTGGGGTAGCTTGGAGTGGATTGAGGTAGATTGGAGTGGAGTGGAGTAGATTGGGGTAAATTGAACTGGAGTGTGGTATATTTTAGTAGGGTTGATTGCAGTGTAGTGGAGTGGGGTAGATAGGGGAAAGTGGAGTCGGTGGGTGGGATAGAGTGGAGTGGGCAGATTGGGATCAATTTGAGTGAGGTAGATGTGAATGGAGTGGGATAGATTGTGACTGAGTGGAGGTGGGTAAATTGGAGTGGAGTGGGGTAGATTGAAGAGGAGTGGGGTAGGTTGGAGTGAAATGGAATGGGGCATATGGAGTGGAGTGCAGTAGATTGGAGTGGAGTAAGGTATATTTTAGTGAGGTAGGTTGGAGTGGAATGGGGTGGATTGGGGTTCCGTGGAGTGGGGTAGATTGGGGTTGAGTGGAGTGGAGTAGACTGAAGAGGAGTGGGGTAGATTTGGTGCAGTGGGTAGAGTGAAGTTGGTTAGATTGTGGTAGAATGGAGTGGGGTAAATTGGAGGGAGGTAGATTAGAGTGAAGTGGTGTAGATTGAGTGGAGTAAGGTAGATTAGATTGGAGTGGGGTAGAGTGGAGCAGAGATGATTTGAGTAGAATGGGGTGGACTGTGATAGATTGGAGTGGGGTGGTGAGTGGGTGTAGCTTGGAGTGAAGTGGGGTAGATTGTTGTAGAGTGGGATATGTTGGGGTAGATTAGATTGTGGTACATTGGAGTTGAGTGGGGTAGATTGGAGTGAAGTGGGTTAGTTTTGATTGGAGTGTGGTAGAATGGGGTGGAGTTGGTTAGATTGGGATGGATTGGTGTTCATTGGAGGAGGGTAGATTGGAGTGAAATGGGGTAGATTTGGATGGAGTGGATTTGGTAGATTGTGGGTAGATTAAAGCAAACTAGATTGTGGTAGATTAAAGTAGGGTAGATGGCAGTGGAGTGGGATGGATTGGAGTGGTGTGGAGAGTGCAGTGGAGTGGAATAGATTGGAGTACAATGGGGCAGATTGGAGTGGGGTAGATTGTAGTGGAGCAGGTTAGATTGGAGTAGGATAGATTGTAGAGGATTGGGGTAGATTAAAGTGGAGTAAATTGGAGTGGGGTAGGCTGAACTGTGGTAGATTTGGTAGACTGGAATCGGGTAAATTGGAGTGGAGTGCATGAGATTGGGGTAGAGTGGAGTGGCGTAAATTGGGGTGGACCATAGTAGATCGGAGTAGGGTGGATTGGGGCAGAGTTGAGTTGGGTATATTGGAGTGGAGTGATGTAGATTGGGGTAGATTGAGTGGGGTAGGGCAGATTGGATTGGAGTGGGATAGAGTGGGGTGGGTATTATTTGAGTGAAGTGGGGTAGATTTGGGTGGAGTGGAGAGTGGGGGTAGCTTGGAGTGCAGAGGTGTAGATTGGATTGAAGTTGAGTAGATTGTAGTGGAGTGGGATAGGTTGGGTTAGAGTGGATTGGGGTAGATTAAAGTGTATTGGGGTAGATTGGAGTGGAGTAGGATAGATTTGACTGGATTGGGGTAGATTGGAGAGGGGCAGATTGAAGTGGTGGAGTTTGAGGTAAAGTGGGGTGAATGGGGTAGATTGAGGTGGAGTGGAATGGGGTAGCTTGGATTAGAGTGGGGTAGATTGCAGTGGAGTAGAGTGGCCTAGGTTGGGGGAGATCGGAGTGGAGTAGATGGGGTAGATTTGAGTGGGGTGGGGTAGATTGGGATAGATTGGATGAGCTTGGGATAGATTAAGGTAAAGTGGAGTGAGGTGAATTAGATTAAAGTCGAGTGAGTGAAGTGGGGTGGGGTAGGTTGAACTGGAGTGGTGTAGATTAGGGTGGAGTGATGTAGATTGGAGGGAAGTGGGGTAGATTCAAGTTCAGTAGGGTAGATATGGGTGAATGGGGTAGCTTGTGGTGGAGTGGGATAGGTTGGGGTAGATTGAAGTAGAGTGGATTGGGGTAGCTTGGAGTGGAATGGGGTAGATTGGAGTGAAGGGGTAAATTGGAGTGACGTGGGGTAGAGTGGAGTGGGATAGGTTGGGGTATATTGGAGTCGAGTGGATTGGGGTAGATTTGAATGGAGTGGGATAGACTAGACTGGAGTAGGGGAGACTGGAGTGGGATAGATTGAAATAGGGTTGTTTGGGGTAAAATGTAGTAGAATGGGGTAGACTGGTGGAGTGGAGTGGGGTAGCTTAGAGTGGAGTGGGGTAGATTGGAGTAGAGGGGTAGATTGTAGTGTAGTGGAGTGGGATAGGTTGGGGTTGATTGATGTGGAGTGGATTGGGGTAGATCGCAGTGGGATGGGGTAGATTACAGTAGGTTGAAGGGGTATGCAAAAAATTGGGGTAGAGTGGGGTGGGGTAGGTTGGAATAGAGTGGAGTAGATTAAGGTGGAGTGGAGTGCATTTTATCTGGCTTGGGGTTGATTTTAGTGGAGTAGGGTATATTGGGGTTGAGTGGGGTAGATTGGGGAGGAGGGCAGTGTGGTCAAAACTGTTAGATCGGAGTTGGGTAGATTGGAGTGGAGGGGTGTAGATTGGAGTGGGGTGTGCAGTTTGGAGTTCAGTAGAGTGGAGAGGAGTGGGGTCGATTGGGTAGAGTGGAGTAGGGTAGATTGGAGTGAAATGGAGTAGATAGAGGTTGACGTGAGTGGGGTAGAGAGAGGTAGAGTAGTTTGGAGTGGGATGGGGTAGATTAGGATTGAGTGGGGTAGAATGGAGTTGAGTAGGTTAAATTGGGGTTAAGTTGGTCACACTGGAGTAGAATGGGGTAGATTGAGGTCGATTAGAATGGGTAGATTGGAGTGAAGTGAAGCGGGATCGATTGGGGCTAGATTGGAGAGGAGTGGAGTTAATTGGAGTGAAGTGGGGTAGATTGGAGTGGAGTGAAGTGGGATAGATTGGGGTAGAGTGAAGTGGAGCAGGGTAGAGTGGTTAAAGTGGAGTGGGGTGGTTTGGAGGGCAGTGGGGTAAATTGGAGTGGAGTAGAGTGGGTTGGGGTAGATTAGAGTGAACAGATTGGGGTGGGGTAGAGTGGAGTGGGGTAGATTGGAGTGGAGTAGGGTAGCCTGGGTTATATTGGAGTGGAGGCTGGTAGATTGGAGCGGGGTAGATTGAAGTGGAGTAGGGTAGATTGGGTTGGAGTAGAGTAGAGTAGGGTAGATTGGGATATAGTGGAGTGGGGTAGATTGGAGTAAAGTGGAGTGGGGTCGATTGGAGTGGGGTAGATTGGAGTGGCGTGGGGTATATTGGAGTTGGGTAGATTGGAGTGCAGTTGTTGGGGCGGGTAGGTTGGTGTGTAGTAGGTTGGATTGGAGTAGAGTGTGTAGATTAGGGTAGATTAGAGTGGGGAAGATTAGGGGTGGAGTGGGGTGGACCATGGTAGTTTAGAGTGGAGTGCATAGGAGCAGATTGGAGTGGAATGGGGTACAGTGGTGTAGATTGGAGTGGGGTAGATTGGAGTGAGTGTGGTAGATTGGAACAGATTGGAATGGGGTAGACTGGAGTAGAGTGTTGTAGTTTGGTGTAGATTGAGTGGTGTGGGATGGAGTGCGGTAGAGTGGAGTGGCGATGATTTGAGTGGATTGGGGTAGAGTGGCGTGGGGTAGCTTGGAGAGGAGTGAGGGTGGAGTGGAGTGGGATAGGTTGCGGTAGATTGAAGTGGATTGGGGTAAGTGATGTAGTGTGGATGGGCATAGAGTGGAGTGGGGTAGAGTGGGGGAGCATAAAGTGGAGGGACATGTCATGGAGTGGCGTGGTGTGAAATAGCATGTTATGTAGTGGTGTTTTGTAGAGTGGAAAGGTGTGGCGTGGAGTGGCATAGAGTGGATTGACGTGGAGTGGAGCGTCAGAGTGGAGTGGAGTGGCGTGTGTATAGTGGAGTATCATAGAATGAAGAGGCATAGAGTGGAGGGGTATAGAGTGGAGTTGTTGTAGGGTGGAGTAGTGTAGAGTGAATTGGCGTAGTGTAGCATATGCATGGTTTGGTAGCACACTGCCATTACAGACAACACATTTTCAATTGAAACAGCCATTACATTTGCACAGACATACAGTTTTACTGCACACAAACTATAATGTGTGGAAATGTGATCACCTAGTGCTTAAATTTGTATTGATCATATTTAAATATTTATTCAAAGCACACTTCAGAATTACAAAAAAATGTGCTTCATTTGTACTTTCTTTTTTTTTTTTTTTTTTTGAAAACCTTTATTTCAAAATTCAGGACACAGCTATTCAGCCGACAGCCCGAAGGTTCGGCAGCATTGAGAGTTAGATACAGTGATGTGTCCCCAATACAGTTCAAAGAGTAATGCAAAGGTCCAATTTTAAATAAACACAGAAAAAACTCACAACAAACCCCAGCAAGGCAGAACATTGAAAGCCCCCAGGGGAGGCCGGACCCCACTCATCTACTAGTTACAAGACTGTGTACGGAGGAAGAAGGGGGACAGCAGAGGCCCAAAACGGTTCCTAAAACCAAACTGTGCTGGAAAGTAGGTCAGGGGGAAAGCTGTTCCTCGGGAGGTTCCAGATCCGGGGCAAGACATATTCCCCCCCTGTATTGGTTCCACCGCCCCCAGATGGCGTGCCACTTCCGGGGGCGACCTCTAGAGCAGTAGACCGTCTTCTCCCTAAACATGCTCCAGTCCATGTTCTCCTTCCACGCGGTCAGTGTAGGGGGTCCCGAGGAGCCCCACAATCGCGCGATATCCCTTTTAGCCACCATGTTACCCAGAGTCACCCATTGGGTCTGCGCCTCATCGAGGTCAGTGGGCCCCCAGACGTTCAGGAGGCAACACCGCGCCTCCGGCTGTACCGCAGTGCCCGTCACCTCCCCCATAACTGCATGGACTCTCCTCCAGAACTCCACAATGACACCACATTCCCAAATGATGTGCAGGAAAGTACCCACCATACCACATCCCCTTCTGCACAGGCCGTCCTCCGAGAATCCCATGTGGACCAGCCTTGGCCCCGTCACATACACCCGGTGCAGTATTTTAAGCTGCACCAGCCTCAGACGCGACGGGATCGCAACCTCCTTAGGAGAAGAAACCGCTGACTGCCAGTCCTCATTATCCAACTCAAGGCCATCCCTAGTCCACTGTTCTCTCAGCCCCAAAAGCATATCTGCCCGGACGTTAATCAACTTCTTATATATGAGCGAGATCGTGCTCTCGGGCATATGACCATCAAGGACTCGGTCCTCAAGGGGAGAGGACTCCGGCACCTTCTCACCCTCCACGAGGACTGATCGGAGGGCGTGACGCAGCTGGATATACCTGAAATACTCTGAGGGCCCTAGCTCATACTCAGTCTGCAACTCCTCGAAGGACTTCACCCTCCCCTTATGCAGCACATCTCCCACCTTGGATATACCTATCAGGTCCCACTTATCAAAGCCCTTCGTATGCCAGAGTCTTCCCAATCTCTCCGATTCAAACAATGGGGTAGCGAGGGTGAGCCTATCCTTCCAGCCCAACGAATCAGTCGCCATCTTCCATACACGCACCGCCACACCTGTGGGCCCCGTGAGGGACGAGTCTAAGGACCGCGAATACAACGCCCTGTAGTAGTTGCCGCCACGAAGCAGCCACCTATCCAGGGCATACCCAGGGCTGAGGGCAGGGCCATAAAACCCATGGTTGATCGCGCTCAGCTGCGTGGCCCAATAGTACCGTCGGATGTCTGGGAGCGCAATGCCCCCATCGTACCATGGGAGCGTCAACTTTGAAATAGCTATTCGCGGCCGCCCATCCCACAGCAACGTCCGTTGGAGGCCTTCGACCTCCCGAAAGTATTTGGCCGGTACCCAGTCCAAGGTGTTCTGGAGGGCATAGAGGAAGCGGGGAAGAGACATCATTTTGAACAGGGCCGCACGCCCAACAAGGGAGAGCGGCAGCCTCCGCCAACCTTCAACATCTCGCCTCAAGCGCGCCAAGGGGGGGAGCAGATTCCTCTCATAGCGCACAGCAGGATCCAAGGATATACATTTGTACTTTCTTAATTCTGAAATATCAGCACAGTTCATTTACAGACATTAAAATTTTGTTGTGTGCTAGAAAAGCATTTCCTGTCACAGCAAGATTGTCTCATAAATTCTCTTACTTTAAAGTCAAAGAAAGAAAAGTAAACACCAAGATCCTTTGGAAGGTACAGCCTGACATTTGATCTCTGTCATTAAATACACTCCAAATTTAACAAGATAAGAACACGATTTAAATGCCAGTTTAAAGACAGTGAGCATTCATGGATGAACAGTAGGCAATGCTCCCAGGAAGGGACAAACTCAAGCTGGACTGCATAAAACAATTAAACCAGCAAATAGAAAGCTAGCCCACTGTGAGCTACAAACCATAAAGTAAATGGTAAATAATGGGCGGATCATACATTCCCATGGAAGCTTTCAGAATGCCCACAAGAAGTCATTACCACCTCACTGGTCCGCCTCATCCCAGTAAGCACAGCATGAGGAGGCCCCACCCACCACAGGTCCAATACCATGCTTAAAGACCTACTTCTATGTCCATGACCTACATGGACTTAAGGCTTCTCCCTCCACGTCCCGTCACAAATCTAACAGTGTTTGTGGCCGAATTTGAAATTAGCCCCACTCAGAATGTGGGCCTTTGTATTTTGTATTTGGATATTGGCTTCTCATTGGCTATTAGTATTGCACAGGGTGGGGAGAAGGTTGCAGATGCAGAAATGATTGTACTGAATAGGTATTGGTGTACTGTGCTGCTGTCAAAATGTATTTCCTTTCAAACTGGCACAGCTACACTCTGCTGAGTTCACTATATAGCAAAACGTGTATTAGTTGTTTCACTGAAGCAAAATGTGAATAAGTGCATTAATGCCAGAATTATTATCAGCAAAAAATTGAATTGAAATGCAATGTGTAGCACTGTATTACCACATAAGTAACTACAAAGATCTTGATTTATTGATACTTGAAAATAGTCAAGTACTTGATGCTATCAGAGTATGAACATTATGTTTTCAATCAGTGTGGCTACTGTGGAGACTTAAACAAATAAGCATTGGCGAAGCCAATAGATCATGCTTACGAGGTGTATTGGCTTTGTCAATGTTTTCTAGCCCGGTGGTCTAGCAGCGCGGCTGCTGTGCAGCTTGCCTGAAAGTGAAAAAAGAAAGTGCTATGACACCGCAAGGGTGGCTCCTCTGCTAAGGCGGAGGAGCATCGCCCCACTGCTCTTCGAGCAGCAAATATAAAATGATTTTAACATGGTTATTATCATTTTATTTTTAGCAGGTTGGGGGCTGGGTTAGGGCAGGCTGTAGACACATGGGGAAGAATGGTTTGCACACTCCAAGTGCACATGACTGCCTGGCTGTCCGGAAACAGTCATGCGCACTTTGCATGTTCTTCACCAGGCTGCATTACACAGCCTGGTGGCGAACATGGCCAGGCCCAGGCCCCCAGTCTCCATCTGAGCACCGATCCACAGCACTCAGACCCATCACAACGTTGCATTGCAGCATTGTGATTGTCTAGAGGGAGCATGGGTGCTTCGTGGTTTGGGACTGCCGGAGAAGCGGAGGAGAGACGCGGCCAGCGGAAGAGGTAAGTGTTTTTTAATTGTATTTTCTCACTCCTCTGCCTTTCCACCCTCATTCCCCGCCAGCCGCTACTGTGAGATGGCCTGTGCTGGCTGCGTCATAGTGTTTTCTTTTGTTGCTGATGGGACAGAGGGCAACAACGAGAGAGGGAGGGCATTTGGGGAGGCAACAAATACAAGTAAGGTTTTGGACAAAAAGTATCATTATGCGGCCACCGTTGGCCAGGTCATTGTGCTTTACCTATTGGGGATGGGAGGCAACATGGAGGGTAAGATTAAGGAGTAAGGGGACATTACCCCTCATGCTTAACTATGCTTAACTAGTTACCCTTACCAATAACCTCTTACCCTTAACCCAACCTTAATCTTTACTCCCCTTTCCATATCATTACTACTTACCCCTTTGTCTGTTTACCCATGGGCCTGCCTCCATTTTAACCACTTATCCATGTTCTTATCCCTTTACTCTTTACTCTTAAATCCTTACCTGTAACCTCTTGCCCATATCCACTACAAATACCCCTTTACACCTTGCGCTAAATCCATTACATTTAACCACTTACATATACCCTTAACACTTTATCTTACCACCATACAATTAAACCCTTTCTTTATCACCTGTATGTTTCAACTCTTACCACTAGCTCCTTGTTGCCTTTCCCTTGGCTCTTACTCTCAATCACTCAATGCCTGTACCCCTTACCCTTAACTCCTTAGCCCGTTAACCTTAATTCCTTTCCCTTAACACTTCCCTTCTACCCTTAACCCGTTTATTCCTCACTCTTAACCCTTTAGGCTTACCATTATCCCCTTCCCCATTACCCTTAAGCCCCTATCTTATTCTTACCCACCTCCCCATAATGTCTTACCCCGCAACTGTGTCCTAAAAATATTATCCATATAATATTGTTAGTAAAACCTGGACTTTAAGACCTTACATTTAAATGTGGTATCAATTGGGAGCCTCTAACTCACTTATGAAGATTAAGGCTGTCTTATTCTGAATTCTTTGGAATATGGAAGTGAATTCCTGGAGACCAAAACAGAGGATTTTACAGTAACCAAAGCATGCTCGATTCTGTGGTCCTATGAAGGAGAGGGAGGACTTTCCAGAGATGGGTATTTGGTGAGCAAAGGAGAGTTTGGCATCAACAGTGCTGCCAGGTTCTTTACTTTTGGTGGAGTGGATGAGTGGGTTTGGGGTCTTCTGACTAGTCAAAGGCAGTTATATGGCCACAAGTATCCAATCACTAGACTCTCCATCACTTTGCTTGCTTAGGAAGAACTGATTTTTCCAGTGCAACATGTGGTCTAGGCATAAGATAATGCTTATCAGAGTATCTGTGGTTGGGTTCACTGGGCATTTTTCCTCACAAGAATGGTTTAGTGTGGAGTTATCGTGAATTTGGAAAGTCACACTGTAATTACTGAGGAAATCTGCCAATTGGAGACCATAGATATTGTAAAGAAGTCACAAAGAGAAACCAGAGTATGATTCTCGGGAAACACCACAGATCAATGACCATGTGGAAGATTAGATTCTTGGTTTAGGTCTACGGTGAGTAAGCAAGGATTGGATCATTGCAGTGCAGGTTCTGAAATGTCAGTCCCAGCCCTCCTAGCAGAGAGTTTGAGGAGGCTAGGAACACTTCCAGGGAGACACAAAGCATTGATTATATCGGTTAGGTTATATTTGTGGGTTTCAGAATACCCTTTCAAAGGCCAGCAGGTTTCTGTTACTAGTTAAGTTACTGTAAATGTTAATGATACGTTTTATGTGATCACTCCAATGGGTGGTAGCTTCACTTTTATGACCACCTTGAATTTCTGAAAACAGATTTACTGAGAGTTTTTATTGGAGCACGTTTAGCCATGATTCTGAATAGTTGTTTAAAAATGAGAATGGGGGGGGCGTGGCCATCCGCCGAAGATGATGGCTGCACAGGAATGTGGATCCGGCTCCTTACTCCTCTTCCCCCATAAATCTGGCACTTATCCGTCATCTTGATAACAAATAAATAAGCCTGGGCTGAGACAAAGTGGTGTGCTATCGAAGCCGTTGAAAAAGAACCACCGGATGAGTCTAACATAGTCCACTGTGACTTGACATCCAGGTGTGTGGATGGAGGCCGTGGAGTGATGTCAGTGTCCGCCTGAGTGGAGCAGCCCCGTCCCTGGCCGGAAAACAGGCGCGTGCCGAAGTGACAGACGGGACAGGCACGCTGTGCACCGTATCTCTGCCTTAGAAGTTTCCTGACACCGACATCAGAGCAATGTAACGCTCTCTGTCGGTTCCGGCCCGCCAGCGACACTATCAGACGGCGAGAGCGGAGGAGCAAGGAGAGCGCCGAAAACTAACCAGGGCCTAAGTGAGATCGGGCCTGTACTGGCCGGGGAGGAAAAAGTGATGAGGACCTAGCAACCAGCAGTGGACGAGTGCAGCCTGCATCTGAATCTATTGGTGGCGGTGGAACGCATTCAAGGAAGAGCACCACGACGGAAGAGAGCTGGGCGCAGCGCGCTTTTGGACAGCAGGTGAGTCTGCGGCCTAGCCCATTCCATACTCTGCCTTTCAATTAATCAAAAAAAAGAAAAACCTGAGCATACCCACAAGAAACCTGAGGCAGTGACATAGATTCCACACTTCACTGCAGTACCTGTCAACAAAAAGGCACCAGGGCACCGGTCATAAATGCAGCAGTCTTAGAACCTAGAAGGGGAAAACCGACAGGCCGCGTGTGACTTTCTCCCTTGACAGGCAGTGGTGATTACCAAAAGACTCCATGCCAAAGCCGAATCTCTGAACATGCTAGGGCACTAGTGTGATGTCGCGCGGCAAAGGAGGACGTGGCTCACATCAGCCAAAATTAGACTAGTTCTCATGGCAAAAGAACCAAGATGGGGCAAGCAATCCACCTGATCCATTTCAAGAGACACAGGAGACATTGACGGAACAGGGCACCCCCACCCTGCAGGACATACTGGTGGCCATCGCAAGCATGCGCACCTCCCTCGAAACACGTATAGACTCGGTATCCACTGAAATTTCCCCGATACGTGCAGGCCTGAGAAAAATGGACACCAGTGTAAAAGAAATTTAAGATGTAACACAAGGCCTGGTCATGGATACGAAGGCGTTGGGAAAACAAGTCAGTGAACTACAAGCCATCGGCAAAATCCTGGCAGAGCAAATGGATGATTATGAGGGTAGGTCCAGACGTAACAACGTTAGATCTTTGGGGGTGCCAGAGAGAATGGAGGGGCCAGCTACAGACCTCTTCATGGTAGAATTAACCACCAAATACCTGCAGCCTCGGAATCTCTCCAACTACTTCTCTATTGAAATGGCGCACCGTGTGCCAGGAGGTAGACCTATGCCGGGCCTGCCCCCTAGGCCAATAGTGGCTCGGGTGTTCAACTATAGAGACCGGGATGTTATCCTACAAACTGCGCGCAGCGCTCAGCCACTCATGTATGAAAACAGCAACATAACCTTCTTTCCTGATTTCACACTGAAGGTGCAGAAACAGACGCAGTTTTTTGGAAGTCAAAAAAGCCCTCAGAGAAAAAGATCTGAAATACGCTATGCTGTTTCCTGCTAAGCTGAGGGTAGAAACGTAGGGTAAAACTTGGTTTTTCATTGAGCCGGATGCAGTCTGAGTGTGGCTGGAGGGATTGCAAAGAGTAGGTGATCCGGACAACCCAGATATGCACAGGCGGCGGATGGTGAAGTCTTAGAAACAAACTGATCCCTGTCTGGAAGAGAGGCATCCGACCAACGAAGACTCACTCCAAAGCAAATAATACACCATACTGCAAATCTTGCGATAGAGTAACTGAGGAAAGACAATACTCTGTGTGTACCGGACACACCTGGAGCATTTGAGAATAGACCAGCGGACAATGGCTCGAACTGAACATTGTCACATGTCGATAAGCAACAAATGGAGGGTTGGGTCCTTTATGACACACCATCAATAATACAATGGCAGAGTATATAAAACGATTGAACTTATACTAATAGATTGTATCAAGCCTAGTCATTGAGAAGGGGGGAAGAGGGGGTGGACAGGTCCACAACTCCTCCGATACTGGGAAGGGAGGGCGACAGGCACTCTGCAATGTTGGAGAGGCGGGCTGCTCGAGAACCATTATGCAGGGAGGCAGGGGGGTACTATGAAGTTGGGGGGTTTAAAAGTAGATTATGTAGTATTATTCAGGGGGAACAGCAGATAGCTCCTTTTCCTACAGACACAAAACCACCCTGTTCAATAACAAGCTACTCTCACCAAGTAAAACGACACGAGTACAACCGCACAAAAGCCAAATACAACAAATGCTTCCATCATGCGACACACGCTTCCAGGGAGGGAAAATACACCGGTGACAGACACATCTACTATGAGTGGCGGGGCTGAGACGTCAATTAACTTACTCTCTTAGGAACGTTAACGGGCTAGGGGACAAACTCAAGAGGGGGATAGTGCTCCAATACATAAAACAACAGGCACCGGATATGGTCTTACTTCGGGAAACTCACCTAGTTGGGAACACGTGTAAGGCACTCAACAGGTAGGGCTATAAATTAATCGCACACTCAGGCTTTACCTCAGGGTCCAGAAGGACTGGGATACTTATGCGAAAAAATGTCCCCTTTATGGTGGCACACACTTGTACAGATGCACAGGGCTGCTTCGCAGCAATGTCCTGCACTTGGGAGGGTAGATGTGTTAACTTTATGTCGACCTATGTCCCCCTGGTGCTACACAGCATGGCTTTACCTGCTATGATCAAGATGATCCTCGATTTACCAGAGGGGAGTTAGTGATAGGCGGAGACCTAAATATGACGCTTTGTGATCAGATAGACAGATTCCTGCCCAGACCCACCCCAAGAACTAAAAACACCATGCCTGACTTCATGGGGGCCCTGAGTTTAGTGGATATCTGGCAAGATGCCCACCCACAAGCTAGACAATATATACTTAATTTGGGAGCACACAGCAGCCTGTCCCGTATTGACCACATTTTAACATCGTCTGACAAAAAACACCACTTTACAGAAGTAAGTCCCCTTGCTCGGGGTATTTCATATCATGCCCCATTATGGGCTAAATACGCATTGGGAGTCACACCAACTCGTAGAACAATATCGATTAATCCCTGGTACCTCAAAATCCCACATGTCAAAACCAGCCTCATTAAATCCACCAACGAATATTTCAAAGAGAACGTGGGCTCAGTCCAATCTCCTCAAACTATCTGGGAGGCTTACAAGATGGTGCTAATAGGACAGGTGCTTTCCCTCATGGTGGGGCACAAGAAAGAGAAGGTTAAAAAACTTGAGGAGCTGGAACGTAATATTTTAGCTATGGAACAGACAGCCACGCATATGCAAGACGAGGTAGCTCAACACATGCAGGAACTAAAGCGACAGGAGTATAAGGATCTGACAACAGAAATAGCAAGGGACATACACCAGGCGACACAACATAGAATATATGAACACGGGAAACGTGCAGGTAAATTACTTGCTTGGCTGGATAGGCGGAGCGGGCGGATCGCTGGATAACGGCACTATGAGGAGAAGAGGGTGAATTACTGAGAGATCAGCAAGCCATCACAGAGGCTTTTGCTGCCAACTTTGCACACCTCTACTTACCCGTGGCCTCAGCCATTATAGAAGAGTCAAAGGAATTGTTAACAGACCTACCGTGCCGATCCTGTCGTCGGAGGACCGACTAGCACTCGAGGCAGACCTTAGGATCGATGATAAAGGTTGGCTACACACAACATGCAATAAGGGAAGGATATGAGGCCAAATGGCCTCCCAATAGAGTTCCTCAAAATAACCACAACTAAAGTGGCACCACAAGGTGGCTCTTCATTCCATATGAGGGTTCGGATTTCTCCTTCTATTGATTTGAAATATGCTTCGGGTACTCTCATTAACTGACCTACGGAAAGAATACGAATTGTCTGAGGGTGAAATATTTAGATATTTACAAATTAAGCATGTGCTAAGGGCTGTAGTTCAGGCCGAAGAGGAAATACCGGAGACCTCACCACTAGAGGACAGACTCATGACAGAGTATATGGACTGTAGGGCTATTTCCGTGACTTACCAGAAAATAATAAATAACTTACCTGACCCACTTCAGCGTCTCCGCAATCGCTGGCAGGCAGATATAGGAACATTGCAGGAAGAGGATTGGCATGACACGTTATCTTCCCCACGTGAAGTAGCCATATCTGCGCGGCTGAGACTAATTCAACTAAAAATACTTCACAGATCATACGCTTCCTGTGTCACCCTGATTAAAATGGGACGGAGTGATGAGGCAGGGTGCAGAAGGGTATGTGGGGGGTCGGCATCTTCTACCACACACTTTGCGACTTCCCGGCTGTCAAAGGCATATTGGGAAGCAATAATTGCATGTAGGATAGACGTCAGTGGTGGAGCCCTTCAGCTAGCACCTAATCTATGCATAATTAACATATGGGAGGCAACCGACATGACCCGCATGGAGCAACGGTGGATCACTATGGGTTTCTTCATTGCAAAAGGAAATATAGCCCGGAGATAGGGTGCAGCTGAGTCACTAACCCTAGTGGAGTGGGAACGGGACATGGACTGGTGCATGATCGCCGAAAAGGAAGTCTATAAAAGTAGGGGGTGCCTCCAGGAGTGGGAACGGGTTTGGGGTAAATGGAACAGTCATAGTGGCAATATCTGTGTCTCCCCCTCCTACCGAGGGAATAGATCTGGGGGGAAGGAAGTGCCACAGTTGTAAATGATGATGAAAGGTGATGGGCTATTGAGGTCTGAGAGTGTAAGAAGTGAATACGACTTGCAATGTATTTCACTGTTCAAATGTGCTGGTCTTCATGCCTGCTGTATAACTGTACAAATTCAATCAAAAGAGATTTTTTTTTTAAATGGGACATTAGGCTTGGTGATATTAGCTTGGACTTATGTAGGTGTTAGTTTGGAGGGTTTGTGTGTTTGCTTTCATCATGACAATTTTAGTGTTTGAGGTTTGTCAATACACAGTAGAGAAGCTCTTGTGCACAGTGCTTGGGGTTACCATCTCTTGGAGCATGGTTGTATGTTCCCAAATGAGCAGAGTGTGTGCAGATCTTCCTGGTTGGACGCCGGGTGTCTGATGATCGGAAGGACTCTTTTCATGCTAGAGATGGAAATTTCGACTCCGATTTGAGGAAGGGTGATTTAAAGGGAGTTTTTTTGTTCCTATGATTTGATATAGAAGGGCACTCATGTGTTCTCCTGGTTTTGACACTGGTAGTGCAGATGAGTTGCTTGCCTCCTCCCAGTGAGGCAGTGGTAAATCTTGCAAGACAGCAAGACCATGTTGGTTGGTGGAAGCAATCCAATTGTTGTATGTGCTTCTCAGCTTGGCAAGAGAGAATCATGGCAAACTTCATCCAGCACAGTGACTTAATTTAAGGAGATAAGGAAGGGAGTCATGTATTGATGATGGCCTCTGGCAGTAATAGTAGACTTGGAGCCCATCGGGCAGAATGTGCTCATTTTTGTCCATTCCTTCACAGCAGCTGAGGCAGTGGGCTGGGGTGGATTGGCCGACCTTACAATTCTTCTTGATTGGATGTGAGGCTCATAGAACTAGCCAGCCGTCTGTTCATTTGTGAAAGATGGCACCCGGAGAGAAGTGACTGCAGAGGTGACCTCGGGTGGTCGCAGAGCCAGTTACCAGCAGCCGGTGTTAGTTGGAGCTGAGGACAGCCCTGCTGTTTCACTGAGCCAGGATCTGGAGAAGGAAAGAAACAAGCACAGTATCCCTAGCACGGCGGTGGCCCCGGGGCACAGGTAGACACATTTCTGCCATTAGAGTGGGAATGGGTGAAAGGCAGGAGGTTGGAATGGGGCAATATAGCTTCTGAAAGGGGTCATAGGGCGGGAGGCCTGGGGGAGCTTCATTGTGGAGTACCTATCCATCAACCGTATTTTTAAAGCATGCATTCCGGCACATTTTTCATTAAGTGCATCAGTGCCATGAGTATACCTAGACATTGGCACCATATCTAAGTGTGCCATGGGACTCGAGGTGCACCTCACCCAACCGGGGCAAAACAAGTGTTGGGTTGCTTGTATTTCTTTTCGGTGGGAACCTGGAAATTAGTGCTGGACTGGTCCCTGTGGAACTGGACCAAACGTGAGTTGCCGATGGTTTGTCTCTGTGATACTGGGAGCAAAAAAAAGATGGTCTGATATGTTTTTCTCCTTTGTGTCCATTTTCTCACCACTCTTTTCCCGCTGCTGCTACCCCACAGCCCCCACCCCCTGCCGTTCCTGCCTCCCAGCTGTGCTTCTCTCCCTCCTCCCCATTTAATGGCGGCCGCTGCGAGGGTGAGCAAGCTAGACCTCTGACCTCCTGGTAGGAGGCCTGCTCTCTCCCCCAGCAGCTCCGCTGTTGTGCCGCTGAGAGGTGTCTGGTAGGTGTTCGAGGCCCTCCTTCACCCGCAGGCTCCTGCCTGTGCCTCATCCCTGGTGGTCCAGTGGGAGAGCCTTGCTCTTCTGTTGTTCCACTGTTGTCTGTCTGCCTTTTTATGCCCCTTTTGTCTTTATGGCTTTTGTCTGTTTTCAGTGTATTTTTATGATTATTTGGGTGCCTGTCTGTGACTCTGTTTTTCTGCACTTCTTCGTATTGTGCCTGTGACCTTGTTTTTCTCATCCGTGCCCATTTTCTCGCAGCCCTTTTCCTGCCGCTGCTCTCCTGTGGCCCCTCCCCCTGCCGTTCCCCCTTCCCATTCGAGCTTCCCTCCCCCTCTCCTATTTAATGGCGGCCACTGCACTGCTGCGCGCAGCGGGCACGCCGCTGACATGCCGAAAGCGCACCAAAGGCAAGCCCGTCTGCACCTGTTTGCGACCCGACCGCGACCAGCGCCAGAGACCCTTGATCTCCAACCACCCACCGCTATGACACTACTGCCCTCCTCACACTCAACCCTGGAAAAAACAACAACTACCATCTGTCCACACTGAAATACACTCATGGCCAGTTCTCCACCCTCAATACCCCACAACCGATGCCACCACCCAAACACCAGCACCCCCGAAGCCCTGAGGTGCATCCTCCTCAACGTGCGCTCCCTGCACAGACACGCCGTAGAGATCTGGGACCTCCTCGACATCACCTCACCTAACGTCGCCTTCTTCACAGAAACCTGGACCAACTCCACATCCGCCCCGACAACGCCACCGCCATGCAAGAGCCAGAGGAAAGACCGCCCGACCGCCCAGGAGGACAACTCGCCATCGCTCACAATAGCTCCCTCTGACTCACCACCTCCAGTACAAGTGACTCCCCGTCCACCACAGAGCACCTCTATTTCTAGAAACAGACCGGGCCCATATCCACCCTATGTGGCACGATCACCTACAGACCCCCGGGACCTCGAACTGCGTTCATCACTACCATCGCCGACCTTGTCAAACCACACGCCATCGCCTCCATGGACTACATACTCATCGGAGACCTCACTTCCACCTCAACAACCTCAACGATCCCAACACCTCCACCCTCCTGTACAACCTCGCCAACCTCGGACAAAAACAGCTCATCACCGCCCCCACCCACAAGGCAGGACACACCCTCGACCTCATGTTCCCAGAGGCTAACACCATCCACTTCAGCCACAGCGCACAACCCCTCTGGATGGACCACCACTGCGTACACTTCCACGTCAACAAACCCACCACCCCAAACCTGCACCATGCCCACCACGAAGAAACTGGAATAAGGTCACCGAGGAGCACCTAAACTCCACCCTTTACCGGGATGCCCTCTCCGCATCGACCGATGCCAACCTCGCAGCCAAAGAACTACACAGATGGATCTCCAACTGCGCTGACGAATTTGCACCCCTTCACAACCCCCACAGACAACACCCCAGGAAAGCCACCTGGTTCACCACCGATCTCCAAGAATCCAGGCACACCTGCAGATGTCTCGAGAAGAAGTGTCAAAACAGCAAAACATCAGAAGACCGCTACCACATACAAGAACGCCACTTAAGAACAAGATCACCGCCAATGCCAGAAACTCGAAGGAACTCTTCAGCATCATCCAAGAATTCACGAAATCCCCCAGCGAGGACACAGACCTCACCCCTTCCCAGGGCCTCTCCAACAAGCTCAGCTCCTACTTCCATCTGAAAATCAAGTCTCTCTGCTACAACGTAAACGAATGGACACCGGACTCCGAAACCACTCCCCCCTCCAACAATGCCAGCCAACCCACCATCTCCTCCTGGACCCCAGCCACCACCAAAGACAGTGAATCGATCATGAAAGGGATCCAGTAAGGAGCAAACACGGACCCCTGCCCTCTGCACATCTTCCACAGAGCCGCCGCCACCATCGCACCTGAACTAAGAAGCACCATCAACACCACCTTCAAAACCGACACCTTCCCCGATGACTGGAAACATGCAGAAGTCAAACTCCTGCTCAAGAAGCCCTCGGCAGACCCTTCGGACCTCAAAAATTACCAACCCATCTCCCTCCTCCCCTTCGCGACCAAAGTCACTGAGAACACCGTTAACGCCCACCTAACGAAATTCATCGAAAAGAACTCCATCCTCGACCCGTCCCAATCTGGATTCCGCAGCAACCACACACCGTAACTGCCCTACTCACCGCCACCAATGACATCCGCACCCTCCTCGACCAAGGCCACCCCACGGCCCTGATCCTACTCGACCTCTCCGCTGCCTTAGACACCGTCTCCTACCGCACACTCGCCACTAGACGCGACAACACCGGCTTACGGGGAACCGCCCTCAAATGGCTCGGCTCCTTCCTCTCCGTCAGGACCCAAAGAATCAGACTGCCACACTTCCTCTCTGAACCCACAGAGATCTCTACAGCTACATGGCCCCCCTCACCCCCATCGTCAGACAACACGGACTCAACATAGTCTCCGACGACACCCAGCTTATCCTCTTCCTCACCAAGGTTCCCGGCACCACCAGACTCAGCTTCTAGGAAGGAATGAAGGACGTCACATCCTGGATGAGCAGCAGCTTTCTGAAGCTCTACTCGGAGAAGACAGAGATCCTCGTCCTCGGACTCTCCCTCACCGCTTGGGACAACACCTGGTGGCCCACCACCCTTGGCAGCCCGCCCGACCCCACGGACCACGTCCGGAACCTCGGCATCGTACTCGACTCCTCCCTCTCTATGACCCGACAGGTCTATCCTGTAGCCTCCAGCTGCTTCAACACTCTCAGCATCCTTCGCAAGACCTTCAAATGGATCCCCCCCGAATCAAGAAAAACCATCACCCATGCACTTGTAACCAGCAGACTGGACTACGGAAATGCCCTCTACACCAGAATCAACAAGTCTCTGCTCCACAAACTCCAGACCATACAGAACACCGCAGCTAGACTCGTCCTCGGCATCCCTCAACAAGAACACATCACCCAACACCTGCGAGACCTCCACTAGCTCCCCGTCGAGAAGAGAGTAACATTTAAGATACTCACCCACGCCTTCAAATGCTTCCACAACACCAGACCCCAATACCTCACCGAGAGAATCTCCTTCCATGTACCCAAGAGAAACCTCTGAATCGCCGACCTCTCCCTCGCCGAAACCCCACGAATCCGCAGAGCCAGAACGGGAGGAAGAGCCTTCTCCTACATCGTGGCCAAGACCTGGAACGAGCTCCCGATCGACATCAGATGCACCCCCTCTCTGAACATCTTCAGGAAGGCCCTCAAGACCTGCCACTTCGACTAAACGGAGCTGCTTACTCCCTCCACCCCTGAGGCTTGAGTCCCTCACAGGTGAGTAGCGCGCTTTACAATTCCCTGATTGATTGATTGAAATCTGAGCAAGAGTAATCAACAGTTTCTGAGAATATTCAAACATACCACCATCAAGTTTTTATTTTTCTGGGTGTAGGGCGCGCTTACTTTGCATGCTCCTAATTGGCTATTTGAGAAAAATATCTTAATTTCCATTTGGGGCTTAAACAATCGAACTAGATTGATTAGAAAAGTTACTTTGGGTTAGAAATAACTTGTTAAGCAGAACTGAATAACTTGAAAATGGATCTAGGTTTTACTGAGAACATTGAGGCCACGACCTGGGTGGTCGTATGGGAAAACAAAATGTGAACTCAGAAGAAGAGTAGAAGAGGTAATTGTTGCGTCTGGTCTTTGTGGTCTCTCACATCAGCTAGTGATATAAGACTGGGTTCTATGGATGAGGGGATGGAATGGGACTGCTGGGTGTTGGCTGATGAAAGGCGGGTTGGATGTTGAGGGCGTCAAGCTGTAGGTCTAAATAAATATAAAATGGTACACTTAGTCTGGTGTGGAGAAGTACTTAACACTAACATTGAGCCACACATCCATCTGGAACAAAATATATAATTAAGTAAAACGTTAATTGTTTCCTGTAAGATATTGCTTTTTAGGTAAAGCCTAGCAGCAGCGCGCATGCACTGCTAGCTCTGCAAGACAGCTGTAGTGAGTATGGGAGAGAAGCCGCGCCCACTGTCCACCCATATTTTTAATTGTCTTGTGTCATTGTCTTTCGTAAATGCTGCCTTCGGATTCGTTAATAGGTTGAGATTACGAAGTCCTTTTTATACCTACTTTTTAACAGTAGAGGAACATTGGGCAATTATGATTTTAAACAGATGCAATGCCCTAGAGAAGTGCACCTTGGCTATGTTCTCCTATATAAAAAAACTGGGCAGTAAGCCATTAGAGCCAATTAAAAAGATTTCTTCAGCTACGGCCATTTCTTCCACGACATATGGAGCTGGAGTTTAGGGAATATCGAAGACTGATCACCTACAACCACTAGAAGATGGTTTCTTTAAAAAACTACTATCTCCTCCTAATAGTTGCTCAAGCTATACAATGCATCACAAATTGAATTTACCATATATAACAGACGTTATATTTCTTGCGCCAGTTTTACTATGGCTTTCAATCTGGCAAAGGGATATGGTGGGCCTAACCCAAAACATCATTAAGGATTGTCTTGGTTGTGAACAGGCCCACAAGGCCTCTTGGCTCAATTATATAAGAGAAATATTAGTAAGTCTTGGCCTAGAATCATTATACAATGATCCTGTTAATTGCCCGAAAATTCCCAAAACTGAAATTAAATCTCGCTTCCAAACGTTTAGGGAAAGAAAGAGATACACATCAAACTGTAACAAAACCATGGTAGTATTATACTGTGGAAATGTGGATTTTTCTGGTCAGTTATGTCCCCTATCTTGGACCCCAACGGTTCTATGTGCATGTCACAAGTACATGTATGTTCCCTCCAGTTCCAGTTATGAAGACGCAAATACATGTATGCCCACCGTCAACATGTCCTCTGCCAGATCCGCCATGAATAGGCCGGATATTCCATTCTTAAATATGAAAGGCCACCGGCTTTATATGGTTCACTTATGCCACTTTACAGTCCAGGCAAGTAGGCCCTGATTCTGTCATCAAAACTCCTCTTGCCTTCTGCCTCTGAAAGCTCCAGTCCGAGCCTGCATCTGTGACCATGAACTTTGTCTCATTCTCTGCGCGGCTCACGAAGCCTGACATCAGCCTACTCTCTGCCAAGAACTGTATTTCACCTTCGAATTATCTGCTTCCCCCTCAGCCGATGCATTCCTGCCTAGTAGTTTAAGTAAACATTCCTCCAGTTACCAAGCAAAAAGGCCCAACTTCTCTGTCCTCATGCAAGTAATTCATAGCCCTGTTACCATGGAATATTCCTACCCCCTCGCATTCAGTGTAGACACTTAGACGCTTGTACACGCACGCACAGTCAGTATAGAATAGATTCTGTCCGAGAGTCCTTCTTTTATGGATAACATAGTTCTTTAAACATAGGATGTTAGATATGATTTGGGATTAGGTTGACTTGACCCCCCAGACTTCTCGTCTCCACATGTAGAGCTAAATGTCAAGTCCCCGTCACCCCCTAGTTACACGTCAATTACACGTCATACTGCTGCGCGCGCATCCATGCCAAGCATTATCTTATAGATCCACCTATACATGACATCACAACCAATCATGTTCCTTTTTACTCATTATTACACCCATTTTCGGTTACGCAGCCCAAACGTCAATTTCCTTATCAATTGTTACGCCTACTGTATTCACTTCATTATAATGTATGGACTATAAAAGTTACTTCTTGTCAATAAAGTATGTACTTCACTTCCTGAACCCCCGTGGTGACGGAACCTGAAGGCCGCGACTCGAGTCGGCCATTTTGGAATAAAGCCCATTCCGAAACTCTAATATCACGGATTCTGCCTCTCATTTTACTGAGCTATTTTACTATGTTCCTGTATCAAATTCAGTCCCGGTAAAGGAATTTTTATTTACCACATGATGGCGCCCGAACAGGGACACTTTCTCATCTCACGCGCCGGCGGTGCGTTGCAGGCCCGGTCTCCTGCCACAGCTGGACGGACAATAACGCGTACCAGCAGGATTTCCTGTATCTCCCTCCGGTCAAGCGGGGGCGACTGAGACTGCGATCAACACCCAGACGAGGCGGTGAGAAGTGCGAAGTATCCCGACCAGAGCCTAGCTGAGAGAGCAAGATCCGAGGTATACAGAGACCCACCAGTCCGAAGCCAAGCCCAGTGTCCGACGAGTCGAGTCGAGTCGAGTCCGGTCCGGTTCAAGTTCAAGTTACTGAGGCCTTCCGTTTCCGAAGCTACCCGGTGAGTACCATTGCTGGGGAGGCATTTCTGACGTGCACATAGGTTGTGCCGGTCAAGACGGGTTTGGGTACACAAATCCGGTCTGCACTGTTTTAGCAGTGTATCTGTACTGTTTAGCAGTATATCAAGTATTCCGAAGTATTCCGAAGTATCTAGTTATTGTCTAGTTAGTGTCAAGAATTAAGCATGGTGATTTAGTTATGCAGACGATCATCATTGTTGTTTCAGTTAAAGGTTTAATGTTAAATGTTTAAAGTGTTTAAGTATGTTCTGTATATCGTGGTATGAATGACTGTTCATTATCGTGTTTATTGTATTAAGTCTGTTCAAATTCAAGTATCAGGTCAAAATCAAGTATAAGGTCAGTTCTCAATATGCCGCTCTTTTCGAAATTAAGACAGATCACTACCAGAAAAGGGGTTCTCGAAGAAGCCGTCCCTATTCCTCCTAGGGACACTCCAGGGCACTTTATGTATCACAAACATGGCTTAGACGCTATATTATTTCTTGATTTATGGGTAGACTATACCAAGGGATTACCAGAAAGTCAGAGGTGGCCCACAGCGGGAACCTGGGATGCAGAGTGCATCATGAAAGTCGAGGAAGAGTTATGGAAAAGGAAAGTCAGACAGTCACAGAAAGACGCCGTTGAATTATGGCGTAAAGAATCACATAGACGAACAGAAAAAGCACGTAGACAGGAAGAGAAGAGTAAAGAGAATTCCAATAAAGTTCGAGAGAATCTATTAATTGAGGAAGGTATCCGAGTAAAATCAGAACAAGTAGACAGACAAAGAAATGCCCTTATGAATGGTATGTATCCCCTTCTGGCCGAAGGATTACCTAAGGCTACTCCAGAGATACCGAAAGACTTGCCACCCCCATTATTCCCAATCAAGGTACATCCTAAGGGGCATCCTAGAACCGCAGAAGATGTTTTTCTTTCCTCATATTTAGATGACGCAGCACCCGAGTATGCTAATTCCGCCCCACGTAGACCGCATACCAGGGAGGTCCAACACCAAGATCCAGCACCCGTATCCCTGCAGCAACAAATCGAGTCACAAGTTCCGGCAAGCACATCTGTTTCTGCATCTGTTCCTACAAGTACTTCTATAGCTGAGTCCACACCTATAGTTGCTGTGTCACGTTCGACGAATCCTTTCACACCCGACGCCCCAGACGGGGCCACGGGAGGTGCTACCAATATTTTTTCTACGCCACCTAGAATAAATAAACTTATTTTTCAAGAGTCAGCGCATTCACGTACACCCAAATTCGTAAGTGATCGTACGCTTAAGGAACTTCTTATAGATTGTAGATATGACCCGGTGCTCGGCAAAGAGGACGAAATGATCCTGGCATCATTACGTATCAGACGAGCCGCAGGGTATTTAGCGAAGCTACCAGGAATGACTACGCATCTAGATAAAATATACCATTTTGTTCAAACAGGGCGAGATCCAGAATGTATTAACAGAGCTATGGAATACCAGAAAGTAGAGATACAGGGGGAACTGTTACGTTTCCTCATAAACTGTGTGATCAGAAATCAAGACCGACCGGGGGTAGATCCGGAAGCAATGAAAATTCTTACAAAATGGGGCCAGAATATATCAGAAGGGAGACACGATAAGCAAAATTGTATAATAGCCATGTGCCGAAAGATCCGTAAAGAAATAGAACGCCTACACGAGGAGAGATTAGAGATAGACGAGTTCGAACAAAACGAGGAAGAAGGGTCAGGACTGCCCACAGGACAGTCGGACACCATAGCCTATGTAGGTAGAGGAAGATCTTGTAATAGGAATCAGACTAGATATCATACTGACTCAATACATCCGATATGTCCAGATAATAACAGGAATTTTCAAATACCTATAATTAATATAAGGTCTAACGAGCATTCGTTCCAAACCGCCGACAAACTACTCCGAGAACGAAGGGGTTATCATTTTCTCGATTCTATGGATGAACAAGATTTAGCAAGGGCAGCTGTCCACTGGGTGGACAGTCCCGGAAAATATAGTGATGAGACAGTAGTACGCACATTTTTGAATCTCACCCCAGATGAGCAGAGGTTAGCTGGGATTTATATGATTCAACAACTCATTATACTATATCAGAGTCAGCATTCGGACCCTGGTCCCTTACCTGACATATTGACTGAATTGCTTATGAAGAAATGGAGAGGTCAAGGTACCAAATTAATTAAAGAAATTCTAGTATCTAGAAAGCAGTATATTCTTTTTGTATGCTCAGAGCATGTCTCATTGCCTGTCAAGGAAAGAACGACGTATCACCTGGATAGACAGAATCCCTTACGAGAAGTACACCCAATAAAAGGCGAGGACAATGAGTTTAAACGTGTATTTGTATATACGCCTATATCGAAAATAGAATTGTTGGAAATGAAGAAAGTAGTACCCAGTCATGACAAAGACCCAGCGGGTTTTCACCGAGAAATCAAAGACATGTTACTCATGGGAGAGTATACCTACCCCGACATTATGACAATATTAAAGGTGTTGATGCCTGCTGGCATTTATGAGAAACTCAAGGAAAAAGAGTGGGAGGTAGGTGATCAAAAGATAGAATGGTCAGCATTAGAAGCAGAAGAAAGGGCCCGAGGTCCAGGTTCGGGGCTTGGGGACAAAACTAAAGCACTACCAGGTCTACTAGTACAGGTACTGCCACGTTTATTAACTACGAAAAAGGAAGATTGGGGTACAATTTCAGCCTGTAAACAGAAGCAAGATGAAGACACTAGCGATTACTATGCCCGATTCGAGAAATGTTTTGGTATAAATAGTGGCATAAAAGCAAGTAGCGAATCATACCCGCATCTGTTTGTAACAAAATTAGTGGAAAATGCCCTGCCCCCAGTAAAGAATAGAGTATTAAAATTCGAGAGTACCTGGCAAGGTAACACTCCAACACAAATGTTACAAATGTTACAGTACCACCACAATAGAATTAAAGAGGAACAAGAACATGAACACAGACGCATGAAAGACACGAAAATGAAAATGCTAGTTTCCCAGACAGTTCCAGCTGAAGGACATAAAAAGGGTATGACACATTCCGATTCAGCAGGACCTGTAAAAGGGACATGCAATTATTGTAAAAAGCCAGGTCATTACGTACACGATTGTCCAGTGCTAAAACATAATATCGCCATAGGTAAAACACAAGAAAGATCACGGCCACTAAGACAAGATCAGAATGAACAAGGAGCTACGCAGCATGCCCAGGCCATGCCAGCCGCACAACAGCCAATACAGTTTGTGCCAGCTGCACCACCGTTGCCTGCTGCTGCCACACAGACAACAACACGACAAATGTATCAGACCGCACAGTATGAATATCCCGAGTATCAGCGTTACGCATGAACAAGCCTAGAGAGGGAAGTTGACTTACCCCTTATTGAAATCCCAGTAGACCAAGAAGGACCTTATGTACATAGTGAATTATTAGGCCAAGATAGAAAATTTCTACTCGATACAGGGGCAAGTCGAACGACCATAAAACGTAGTGAAGTTCCAGGGGCACCCCTCTCAGGCTCACAGAATATTTCCCTTGGTTTTTCAGGAAAACCTATTGTTAATGAAGTGTCACAGCCTCTTCCACTTACGATAGGGCCTCTGACCCGAACTACAGATTTATTGCTTACTAAATCATGCCCATAAAATCTGTTAGGAATAAAAACGTTGAAAGCTCTAGGAGCCATAATATGTTGTTCTCCGGAAGGAGTAAGGTTGTTTTTACGTGATTTTAAAGGTCACTATGTATCTAGAGACATGGATCCCCGACTGCAGACTTTACCTACACATCTATGGGCACAAGGCCCTACTGATGTTGGTTGCATGAGTATTACACCATATCGAGTCACACTAAAGGCAGGAGTGGTGCTACCACGAATGCGACAATACAAGTTACCACCAGATGCTGTAGTGGCTTTACTACAAATCATTGAAGAGCTCATTGCCCAAGGAGTAGTTGTAGAAACAGACTCCAATGTATGTAATTCACCAATAATTCCGATTCTTAAACGAACAGATCCTACAGCCCCGCCAGTGTATCGATTGGTTATTGATTTACGCGAATTAAACAAATGCATTGTGCCACAATTTCCTGTGGTTCCAGATATCTCGTCATTATTGACAGCTATTGATTCCGAAGCAACATTCTTTACTGTAATTGATCTCAAGAATGCCTTTTTCAGCGTCCCAATAGATCCGGAAAGTCAATATTTGTTCGGATTTAGTTTAAATGGGCGTAGCTTTAAATTCTCACGCGCACCTCAAGGATTTACAGAAAGCCCCAGCATCTATAGCCAAGCACTGAAACGAGAACTTGACAGTATCCACATGCCAGTTAACACTGCTCTGCTTCAATATGTCGATGATCTGCTGATCACCGCCCGAAGCGAACCCGAATGTGAAAAAGCATCACTGACAGTTTTACAATTTCTAGCCGAAAAGGGGCACAAGGTGTCCCCTTCTAAGCTGCAATTCTGTGTCCAGCGAGTTATTTATCTTGGACACTCGCTGTCCAAGGAGGGAAGGCAGCTTACACCAGATCGCATTCAGTTGATAGCTAACATGCCAATACCCAAGACACAAAAGGAGGTGCGGGCTTTCATAGGCCTCACTTCATACTGTAGACAGTGGATCCCGCAATATGCATTTCTAGCAAAACCACTCATTCAGTTGACAACCCAGGAGGCAGCCACATCGACTGTTCTCCCTTGGACTCAGGAACACACACAAGCTTTTGAAAGCCTAAAGAAAGCTTTATGTCAAGCACCCGTTTTAGCAACGCCATGTTACAGAAAACAGTTTACACTCTTTGTTACAGAACGCGAAGGTACTGCTTTGTCAGTACTCACACAGGATCAAGCAGGAGCACACAAACCATGTGCCTATTTCTCTAGTACATTAGATCCCGTAGCTCAGGCTTTGCCTGCGTGCCTGAAATCAGTAGCAGCGACAGCTTTAGCAATCAGACAAAGCGATGCCATAGTGTTAGGACATCCATTGACAGTTCAAGTACCACACGCAGTAGAGGTTCTTGTAAATAGAACGCAAACACAACACTTGACTATAGCGCGACTTACAGGATATGAACTTACATTGTTTCAGCCACATATAGAAATCAGACGCTGTAACACATTGAATCCTGCCACACTTCTACCTGTAATCGGAACAGACCCACTAGCCCATGACTGTATTGAAGTTATTACAATAACAACAAAACCCAGACAAGACTTAACCGATGTCCCATTGCCAGATCCAGACCTGACCTTGTATGTAGATGGTTCATGCATGAGAACAAGTACAGGAGAGTTAGTAGCCGCTTACGCAGTCACAACAGATACTGAAGTCATTGAAACTAATCGTATAAATACTTTGTCAGCTCAAGCCGCAGAACTTATCGCTCTGACACAAGCCTGTATTCAAGCCATGAATAAAAAAGTCAACATATACACTGACTCACGTTATGCATTCGGAGTTGTACACGACTTCGGCGTGCTGTGGCGAGAGAGAGGTTATTTAACTTCCCACGGTGCCCACATTCAGCACGGACCCCTCATTCATGCATTATTAGATGCAATACATCTACCCACTGAAATATCAATTATGAAATGTAAGGCTCATACGAAGGTTACTGATATCATTTCCCAAGGCAATGATCTAGCCGACAGAACAGCTAAACTGACTGCTCAAACTCAAACCCCCGACATGACAAAGACAATAGTCCCGACACCGACACGTTGTATGACAGTTAAAGATCCTACTCTTGACGTAATTGACATACAGACACATGCTACACCAGACGAAATAAAGAAATGGACTGAATTAGGAGGGATCCAAACGGACCAAGGATGGATGATGAAGGAAAAGTCTGTATGGTTCCTTCCTGATTCAATGGTCCAAGTTATAATTAACACTATACATAGTCCAGCACATCTAGGAGAAAAAGCTATGCTAGACAGCATTCAACACATTTGGTTCAATAAACATTTACGAGCAGCAGCAAAACAAAAGGTTCGTACCTGTATGATCTGTTGTCAGTTCAACCCAGGAAAAAGCGTTCCCGTAGAACAGGGTGGATTTCATACTCCTAATCATCCTTTTGAAGTACTCCAGATGGATTATATCCAGATGGAACGATGCAGAGGATTCAAATATGTTCTCGTAGTTGTCTGCGCTCTGTCCCGTTGGACGGAGGCATACCCGGTTTCAGATTACACTGCCCCGACTACTGCCAAACAGTTGGTTCGAGAATTCTTCCCACGATACGGTTTACCACGTGCTGTTTACTCAGATAACGGCCAGCCGTTCTCATCCGAATTAATGAAACACGTTTCACTTCTGTTAGGATATCAGTGGAAATTCCACTGTGTCCGACACCCCGAGGCAGCAGGTCTCGTAGAAAGACATAACCAGATACTGAAAATTAGAATGTCCAAAATATGCAGAGAGAAAGGTGTCGACTGGGTAGTAGCGTTACCAGTTGCACTCTTTTACATGAGAATGGTAGCACATTCACGAACAGGGCTATCCCCGTATGAGGTGATCTTCGGTAGACCACCGAATATGTGGGGGACGCCTATACCACGCAAAATAACTGATATTGACTGTAATATGCTGACAGATTACTTGGCTTCCTTGATGTCTGCACTACAATCTTCTCGTTCACAGGTAGCTGCAGCCTTTCCCGACAACACTGAGGTGAAACCCCATGACGTTGTTCCGGGTAATCTTGTCTTTGTGAGGAATTTCGACCGAAAAACTCAGCTGGAGCCCAGGTGGAAAGCACCCAAGTTGGTCCTGTTGACCACAAGAACAGCCGTGAAGATCGAGGGCCGCAAGGGCTGGATTCATTCAAGCCACATCAAGAAATTTCATGGACTATCCTCGGATATAGACACTGTGCCCTGCACTCCCTCACAGACTGATTCAAAACTTCCTTTGGTGGAAAAAACTGAAAGCGAACTTTACAAAGTTAAGTTAAGGCCTAGGACGTCAGACGGTTTGATTGTTTAAGTCCTCCCCTAGGTGAAGCGGTTCAATCTGTCTCTGACATGTATCCTCTAGACCTGAATCATGAACAGTCGCGAAAAATGATGAAACGACAGGCGTATTGTAAATCACTGCGTAGCCATTGTATAGGGACCTTATTAATTTTGTTTTCCTTAAGTCTTTTAATAATTATTACCAGTATGTTGTTGCACATATATTACCCTATTGCCAGAAATGTTCACAATGTTATTGCAGAACATTCTTTTAGTGACTTACCCCCGCATGAATTGTCCTATAGACTTGCGCTGCGCAATAACACTTTCATTAGTATGTTACATCATTCCCATCAGACTAGTAATGCCACCAATTGTTGGGTGTGTGGCCGACTCCCTCCCTATCAGAATTATGAAGGAGTCCTGCCTTTCTTTCCACATCCATTTACACATAATGGCTCCTGTGGAGCATGGTTCAGTTTAATCAATTCCATAGACTCAGACACAGCAGTTTACCAAGATCATTGGATATGGGGAAACCGGAACCTAGTTTTACTCAAAGTCTGCTACCCTGACAAGGAGGGTCGCCCCAAAAGAACAGGAACTGATCTAGAAAATGAAGTGTATGGATTAGGTAATTTTACACCTAATCTCATGATTCTAAATGTCGTATCCGAAGTTGAGCTAGTCTTACCCACCATGTCAGTATTCCCAGCAAAAGGTGAATTGTGTGTAAGAAAGGTTGGTTCCATACATATGGGCCATAGTAAATGCACTACTATAGTAGAATTCAGTGATCAAGGAAAATCTTCATTCAGAGCTTCTCGCCACTCCTACTTTATATGTGGTCAGACTGCATATATGCGTCTACCTCTAGATTGGGATGGTACCTGCTACATAGCATTCCTTTTGCCACCTGTTTTCCTAGCTCCTCCTGATTATTACAGAAATATTCATTTAGTACACAACAGAGAACGGAGAGATCTCCCCATTGTCGATTACACTGAGACGGCATGGGATAAGTATGTAGATTTTAATAAAGGCATCTTTCCCTATATAGGTACTGTTACTAATAGTAAGCTGATACGTAGATTAACTAGAACCCTTGAAGCAGTAGTGAATGAGACTATTTCCGCCTTAGGCAATTTAACGGAAGAGCAGTCTGCTATGCGGATTGTTGTGCTTCAAAATCGTCTTGTCCTTGACGTCATCCTGGCTGATAGGGGCGGAGCTTGTAGGGTCATCGGATCAAGCTGTTGCGTATTCATACCAGAAAATTCGCCATCTGTATATAAAGCCATCACTCGCCTTCATAAGATTGTAAGCCAGATACACCAGAACCCAGGCACTTGGACTTGGTCCAGTTGGTTTTGGAATGCGGTATCCGCCTGGGGATGGAGAGTTCTATCCTTCCTAGGTATTGGCCTTCTCATACTATTCAGTTGCTGTCTATGTCTGCAATGTGGACCAGCGATTTGTGGTCTGTGTGCCACATCATGTATCCCACATCAAGATTTTCATTCAAGATTCCGGAAGAAGAAAGAAGAACAAATGATGCTATATGAACAGATCAATGGATTGATGAAGATTGATATCTCTTGAAGGGCAAGGAGGGGACAAGGAGGGAATGTGGAAATGTGGATTTTTCTGGTCAGTTATGTCCCCTATCTTGGACCCCAACGGTTCTATGTGCATGTCACAAGTACATGTATGTTCCCTCCAGTTCCAGTTATGAAGACGCAAATACATGTATGCCCACCGTCAACATGTCCTCTGCCAGATCCGCCATGAATAGGCCGGATATTCCATTCTTAAATATGAAAGGCCACCGGCTTTATATGGTTCACTTATGCCACTTTACAGTCCAGGCAAGTAGGCCCTGATTCTGTCATCAAAACTCCTCTTGCCTTCTGCCTCTGAAAGCTCCAGTCCGAGCCTGCATCTGTGACCATGAACTTTGTCTCATTCTCTGCGCGGCTCACGAAGCCTGACATCAGCCTACTCTCTGCCAAGAACTGTATTTCACCTTCGAATTATCTGCTTCCCCCTCAGCCGATGCATTCCTGCCTAGTAGTTTAAGTAAACATTCCTCCAGTTACCAAGCAAAAAGGCCCAACTTCTCTGTCCTCATGCAAGTAATTCATAGCCCTGTTACCATGGAATATTCCTACCCCCTCGCATTCAGTGTAGACACTTAGACGCTTGTACACGCACGCACAGTCAGTATAGAATAGATTCTGTCCGAGAGTCCTTCTTTTATGGATAACATAGTTCTTTAAACATAGGATGTTAGATATGATTTGGGATTAGGTTGACTTGACCCCCCAGACTTCTCGTCTCCACATGTAGAGCTAAATGTCAAGTCCCCGTCACCCCCTAGTTACACGTCAATTACACGTCATACTGCTGCGCGCGCATCCATGCCAAGCATTATCTTATAGATCCACCTATACATGACATCACAACCAATCATGTTCCTTTTTACTCATTATTACACCCATTTTCGGTTACGCAGCCCAAACGTCAATTTCCTTATCAATTGTTACGCCTACTGTATTCACTTCATTATAATGTATGGACTATAAAAGTTACTTCTTGTCAATAAAGTATGTACTTCACTTCCTGAACCCCCGTGGTGACGGAACCTGAAGGCCGCGACTCGAGTCGGCCATTTTGGAATAAAGCCCATTCCGAAACTCTAATATCACGGATTCTGCCTCTCATTTTACTGAGCTATTTTACTATGTTCCTGTATCAAATTCAGTCCCGGTAAAGGAATTTTTATTTACCACAATACGTGGGATTACCGTCTGTTTCTGTGGGCCCCAATTCATACTTGGTTGCTGTGACCAATACGCCCCACCGATATGTATTAATACGTTTTAGATTAAATCTTATTATCCCTTGTATGTTGGGCTTCCCCTCGGGAGTGTATTCAATGAGTGAACTGCCAGTTTGCCCATGTGACGGTACTTCTCCTCAGTCCAATCTTCATTTTATATATTTTTTGTAAATTTGATATCACTGAGCGTAAAAAGTATATCCACCCAATATTCCAGAAATATAAATTTGCCTAATGTCGTCCAGCACTGTTTTTCCTCCAAACGCTACCTGATCTTTATGTATGTTTCTCCCTTGCATCCTATCTATGTTTGGCTTTAGTAAATTGGAGATCGATTGGCCCATTGTGTGTGTGTAAGGAGATAAAAATGACATTTGCAACAGATAATACTTTTCGAATCGGGAACTCTGATAAATGTGCAGAATTAATAGGATTTTGAGCTTGGTAAGGATGTGTAGAGTTCCTGATCTCTGAGGGTTTTGTGGTGTTGCGGTCTAGTCCGCAGCGCGCACGGCGCGTGACATCACCGGACTTCCGGCGGCGGCCATCTTAGAATCGGCATTAGCGCGCCGATTCGAATAACGATCGGAGCTCCAGATCGGCGCTCCTGCTGTGTATATGCTTATCTAGAATAAACCCTTCTACCACACCTACGAGAGTTGTCTTCTGTGGGGGGACACTTCAGGTAGGAAGGGACAACATTACAATGGCGACGAGGAGGTGAAACGGCCCAGCGCTGCCTCCACAGAGTGTGCCTCGTGGTTATCACGTCATCTACATCCACGGTCACATCCCCGACCAGCAGGAGCACGGCAGTGTCTCGGAGGGAAGAGGAGGGCGCGCATCTAGTCCGACGGGTCACTCCTGAGCCCGGCCCCGGTCAGCAGCAGCCCAGCGGTGCGGAACGGCGCCAGGGAGAGTCCGCGTGGCGAAGCGCACGCACACACCGTGGCGGGGGTCACAGGACACAACGGGAGAAGCGGCAACTCCGACCGAGAAGACAACCCCGGCGAAGGCAGCCCCGACAGCACCCGGGGGTCGAGAAGCTCGAGCCCAAGACCGCGGCGAACGGAGGCAAGAAACAAGATGAGTGCCACATCGACAGGTTTGCCAAACCCGGTACCTTTCCTCACGAAAGCAGGGGTTCCGGATGTGCTGTGGGAGGATTGGAAGCCGTACTTCTTGAATTTCTTGTTCGCGCTAGAGGAGGAGAGCGGAGCAGAGTTCCCAAGCACGCGCAGGAAGAGGATACTGCTACACCATTTGGGTCCTGCAGGCCAGAGAGTGTACGACGATTTGGTGAAGGTAGTGCGGCCCGCGGCAGACGATAATGTGTTTCAGCACGCGATCGACGACATGGACGCCCATTACCGCCCAACCGTATGCGTAGCGGTCGACAGGTACAACTTCTACCACAGAGCGCAACAGAAAGGGGAAACGATTGATCAGTATGTGGCGGCGTTACAGAAGCTTGCCCTAACGTGCAAATTTGGAACCTTCCAGGAAGAGTTGATCAGGGACCAAATTGTAATGCATGCAGCGAACGCGTCCATCCAGGACAAGTTGTGGGCTAATGGAGATGAACCCCTTAAGACCGTGGTAGCCATGGTGAAGAAAGCAGAAATGTCCAAGAGGTGCGCGGAGACAGCAAAGAAGGACCGACTCCCAGAACAAGCGGTGTGCAGGATAGAAGACAGGAAAAGCCGCGAGAGACAGGCAGCAGAGCAGCACAACACGCGACAGCACAGGAAGCCCGTGGCCCGGGGCGCGAAACAGCAGACACAGGGACAAGGGAGCACCAACACGTGCTACAGATGTGGCAGTGAAAGACACGCCGCCAACGACAAAGGGTGCCCAGCGTTCCGAGCAAAGTGTGCATACTGTGGTCTGATGGGTCATTATGAAAGAGTGTGTCGAAGGAAAACGTCAAGGCAGCAAGTGAAGTACGTAGCACAGGAGTCGTGCAAGGAGGAAGAGCAGGAATGCCAAGAGGAGGACGATGAGATCCTGATGATTGAAGACCAGATACTGGGGATCGACGGCGCGGTCGACAAGAAACCGAAGTGTGACATGACCATCGGGGGAGTGGGAGTCACCATGGTCGCCGACTCAGGTTCCCCCTACACGATCATAAAGAGAAAGATATGGGAAGAGGATTTCGCACCGGCTAACACTCACCAACGGCGCCCAACGGACATCCATCCGGTGACATTCACCGGGGAACCCATACCCATGGTAGGGTACTGCCCCCTAACATTTGAGTTCAAGGGCAGAACGTGCGAAGGAAAGCTGTACGTGGCAGAAAAGGGACCCTCGGTGTTGGGATGGAGAGATCAAGGGAAGCTGGGAATAAAACTGAACCCGGGAGGCCGTATACAGGTACTCATGATGGAAGAAGACCCCGGAGTGGGAGCAAGGCAGTGGAAGGAGGAGTTCCCAGAAGTCTTCAGAGACGACATAGGGAAGCTCACCAAGTTCACGCACAAAATTAACCTCAAGGAAGGAGCCCGACCGGTGTCCCACAAAGTGCAAAACATCCCGTTCCGTACCAGGGAGGCAGTACAGGAGGAACTGCAGAGATTAGAGGACAACGGGATCATCGAGGCCATAGACAACGCGGAATGGTTGGCCCCCTTAGTAGTGGCGCAGAAGCCGAACGGGAAGGTGAGGTTGTGTGTAGACCTCCGAGAACTCAACAAAAACATTGTGGTGGATAAGTTCCCGCTTCCCCGCATCAACGAGATGTTAGCCAAGACCAAGGGCGCCAGGTGGTTCTCCACAGTAGACTTGACGTCTGCGTATCACCAGATCGCACTCCACAAATCGTGCAGCCACCTCACATCGTTCATAACACCGTTCGGGTGCTACAAATTCCTACGGATGCCGTTCGGACTTGCCTCGGCAGCGGCAGTCTTCCAAAAATTGATGTACCGCCTGTTCAACAAGATGGAGGGAATCCAGTTCTTCCAGGACGACATCTTGGTGATGGGCGCCTCCAAGGAAGAACATGACCGGAGGCTAGCAGGCGTCCTGACAGTACTAGAGCAGAACGGGCTCACGGCCCAGTGGGACAAGTGCAAGTTTGGACTGGAAAGTGTCACGTACCTAGGGCACGAAATCAGCCAGGAAGGCATAAAACCCAAAGCCTCCAACGTGGCAGCCATCAGGGATGCACCCACACCCACAAGCAAGGAGGAAGTACGGACATTCTTGGGGATGGCCGAGTTCTATAGCAAGTTCGTATCCCACTTTGCATCAAAGACATACCACCTGAGATCGATCCTGAAAGACAAAACAGCGTTCACATGGAAGGAGGAACAACAGATGGAGTTCGAGGGGATGAAAAGAGAAATATGCGAAGCCATACCCATTCAAGGGTTCGACCCAGCAGCCCCCACGACCCTGACCACAGACGCGAGCGACCGAGGCTTAGGAGCCGTGCTAACGCAAAGGTCTGCACAAGGAATGACAGCGACGATCAGCTTCGCGTCCCGCACGTTGGCAGACAATGAACGCAAATTCAGTGTGATCGAAAAAGAAATGCTAGCCGTCGTGTGGGCGGTGGAAAGGTTCCGACAGTTTTTGTGGGGAGGACGGTTCCTCTTACGAACAGACCACAAACCCCTGGTAAAGGTCCTCACATCCAACGGCCATGAGCACGCTACGCCAAGGATCGCAAAGATGACGCTGCGGCTCCTCGACTACGTGTACGACGTAGAGTACATCCCAGGCACCAGGAACCGAGTGGCGGACTACCTGAGCAGGGCGGCCGCGAAGGAATCAGCAGAAGCGCAAGACGCAGAAAATTGGGCAGAGTACGCAGTGGCGTTCATGGGCGATCACGAAAAGGCCATCAGCAAGCAGGAATGGGAAGAAGAGTACGGGTCTGACGAGAAGGTGAAGGCCGTCAAGATATATGTGACGCAGGGGTGGCCGGAGAAGAGATTGCTCGGAGAAGAACTCAAACAATACTGGGAGGTCAGAGAAGAACTGTCGCGGGGGACAACCCGTGTTTCCTGTTCCGGAGCAACAAAGTAGTACCCCCGTTGGCGCTGCGACCCAGAGTGGTGGCCATGGCACACGAAGGTCATTTAGGAATCGTGAAAACTAAGGGAAGAGTGAAGGAGGATTATTGGTGGCCTGGGTTGGACCTTGCCGTGGAAAGGCACGTCAGGTCATGTGAGCAATGCAGCAACGCAGACAAGACGCAGAAAATGCTACGTCCACCACTGGGACACTTCGACTGCCCGGAAAACCCGTGGAAAGAGATCTCTATAGATGTTCTGGGCCCCATACAAGACGCCAGTGGCAACCAGAAGTACCTCACCGTGGTCGTGGACAGGTACTCGAAGTGGCCAGAAGTCCATGTGGACGAAAACGCAGAGACAGATACCATCTTGGGATTCCTCACGGAGGTGTTCATCAGAGAAGGGATCCCCAAAGGAATCCTCAGTGACAACGGTCCACAGTTCACGTCGACAAAATGGGAGGCCTTCATGGACAGAAACGGGATAACAGTCAGGCGCACGCCTGTGTACCATCCTGCGGGGAACGGAGCCGTAGAGAGATTCAACAGGGTGATAATGGGGTCAGTGCAAGCGGCCATCGGGCAGGGAGCAAGCTGGGAGGAAGAACTCAAGCGCCTGCTATGGGCTTACCGGATAACTCCCTCGTCCACAAGTTACAGCCCATTCCGCATACTGAGAGGAAGAGAACCGTTCACCCGAGACAATGTGGCCTGGAAGAAGCTCACTGTGCAGAGTCATTGGTCGCCGGCTGTGGTGCGCAGGAACTTGGGAGAAGGCGCAAGCTGTGTACACTAACTACTACGACGCAAGGCATAACACCAAGGAAGTCGCCCTGGAGAAAGGAGAGTGGGTAAGGGTGAAACTGCCGGCACCAGGTAGGAAGGGGGACAGCAAGTTCACGCCCCCATTCCAAGTGGTGGAACCCTATTCCACATCAGCCTTACTGAGCGACGGGAAGATATGGGCACAAGACCGGATGGCTAGATGTACCAGGGCCGATGAAGCCGAGCTGAACATGGAGCCGGACAGCAGGGCAGGAGCTGAGTCCACACCGGCGGGTAAAGGGGAGTGTAGGAGACCGGAGGGAGAAGCAGGAAGCGTTCCCAAAGGAACCTGGAGTCCAAGAAGTGGAGGTGCCGAGACTTCAGGACTAAGTGACCGAGAGACAGAGTTGGGCGGTCTTGAACCACGAGAAGCGAGTGGGGAGGCGATCCCGAGTGGGGGGAGCAACACCCCTACCGCAGGCGCAGGAAGCAGGAGGACACGCTGCGGAAGGAGAATAATGCTGCCACGAAGATTCGAGGAGTTCAGCCTGGACCACAAGTAAGACTGTTCTGGTGTGAAACTGAGACTTTTGTGTTTGTAAAGGAGGGAGATGTGGTGTTGCGGTCTAGTCCGCAGCGCGCACGGCGCGTGACGTCACCGGACTTCCGGCGGCGGCCATCTTAGAATCGGCATTAGCGTGCCGATTCGAATAACGATCGGAGCTCCAGATCGGCGCTCCTGCTGTGTATATGCTTATCTAGAATAAACCCTTCTACCACACCTACGAGAGTTGTCTTCTGTGGGGGGACACTTCAGGTAGGAAGGGACAACATTACAGGTTTGTTATGCTATGAAGGGATGCATACTATTCAGAATCACAGGGTGGTGAACCGACGCCGAGACTACAGCCCGCTTTCTTGCACGATTACTTGCCGACGTGTACGAAATGTCACGCCCTGTAGCCTGTAATTACTTATGTATGAGGATACAGAAAAATATTCCATTACAGCTTAAAACAATACCACACAAATATACAGAGAGGTGCAGTACTTTAAACTCACACGCACATTCCATACATAACTTTAAACTCACACGCGCATTCCATACATAAAACAAGCATTTGTAATGCAATTGGTCTCGCCTTTGGATACTTTCTGCAACTGGGGGCCAGTAGCGGTTCCACAGGGATGCAGGGAAGCAAAACAGTGTGTCTACTATCGGGGACCAGCTGTGTGCAAAATGGCAAATATCGAAGGATTGGTTAAATTAATATGGTAATAATGCTCTAAAATTAAAGGGAGGATGTTAAAGCATTATCTGAATGGAGAGACCTATGACCCAAGCCACATGCTTCATGCGAGTGCATACAATGAAGAAAAATACCTTTCAGTTAGAAATGTATCTTTTTCATTTTTCTCTAGTTTTGCAGGTGTATGCATGTATGTATGTATGTATGTATGCGTGCATAGGTATATATAAAGTGCAATGCTAGCTGCAGTGCAATGGAGTTTTGATTAAAGGTGGGAGTCCTGAGTTAGGATTGTTTACAGTCAAGCAGAATGCTCGAGTGTAGCGAAGCCTATATTTGCTGAAGGGGTAGATTTTCAGATCATGTCTGTGCTGTAGCAGGATTGGAACAGTTCTGATCATGATGGGGATGTTGGTCCAAACCCCGGGAGCCTAGATGGAGCAAGTCACTCTTTTGGTTTCCCCCCTTCTTTTTGCAGTCCAGTCTTTGATACCCCCGTTTCTTATTTGTAATTTCCGGACCACTATACAAAATACAACAGTACATCATTTTCTGCTCAACCCCAAGCAGACCTCAAGGTCCCCCGAGGTCTCTATCTCGAAAGGGCATAAGCATGGCACAGTCTATGGGCCGTAGCTATGGGATGCAAGAGTCGCTTTTTATGAATTTTCCTTTTTATCCAAAACTCAAAGGCTCATTGACATAGTTTTTTTAGTTTATTAGACAACTGTACAGATGTATTCTGAAGTTACCACTTGATGTTTTTTCTTAATTCCTGAAGCTGACTTTACACACGGGAATTGATAGCTTGTTTGCACTACACCTGCTGCACTTATGAAAGTGCAGAAATGCAATCACGCTTCTCAAACGCTGTCAAATTGTTGAGCACAGTCAAATTATTCAAGAATGAAATGTCAGATGCATTGAGGATTCCCACAGCCATGTGTGTCTGTCTGAGGGGTTTATAAATTGTGCCTCAAAAAAGCCCAGGGAAGCAGGGGATATTCTTAATTGAAGGGACAGGCCAGAGAGCAAAACTCTGTTTGCTCATATGTCCTAATTAAACGTTTGTCGTAAAGTTCAATGTTTTTTTCACCTGACAAATTAAGGCAGGTCAAGCCTGCAGAAATGTAACGGATGAAAAATGCCCTTTAGATACTTGGACTTGAAGATTTGAGTGCCTACAAGCACCAAACTCGACGTTTGCTACTTCCGGGTCAGCATTCTTATTCTTTGTTTATCGCATCCGATATATAAAGATTCACAGGGTATTGTTATTTATAGTGCCGGCTTAAAAAGAAGCAATTATGTATTTATTAATTGAGAATTCTTGCTATGTGCTATTTGAGAATATCTTACCTGATCAATGCATAACATACCAGTAAAACACTTAAAGATATATCCGTATTTTAGTAAGTAGTTTAAATAAAAACGACATTGTTTGGATGGATGCAACGTAAACGACCATGATCGAAACCAAACTCGACAGATTTGTGCAAGGTGTCCTCGAGAGCATGCGATGAGGCACCTGCTTATCTCTGCGCTCACTTGAGAGGGTTAAACATAGCAGATCCACCCCTCCTCTATTTACTGTAAACCAAGATTTGCAAGGCGGTCAAAACTAGTCATGGTCAGATTTACAATTGGGAGAACAGCCGGCTAATTTAACACGGCCAGCCTGAAATAAACTGATGTAACCTTTTGAACAGACGATTTAATGTCAAATAGAAGGTGTGTTTGCAGAATCCGTTTGCTGAGCTACGAGCCTGAAGGTGGCGAAGGCGGGTCCTGGGCAGCTGGCTAGCTGCAGGAGCTCTGGCTGCAACCGGAGTTGAGGTAGTGCCATGTGTGCTGCAGAGGCGCAGGCGGCGAGGGCTGCCCCAACATAGAACAAGCATTTGCAATGCAATAGGTCTCGCATTTGCTTGAGTGGAGGCTAAACTTGAGGCCTGGTGTTCTTCTTGTGGTAACGGAGCCACCCGGCCCGTTACAGCACGCTACTCACGCATCCACGCACCCGGAGGGCGGGCACGCCCTACGGTATAAATAAAAGGGCGCGAGACCGCTCGAGGTCTTCGGCCCACTCCAGTAACCCCTGCTGTTGTGTCCTTCTGTGTCCTGCCCCCACCTAGGCCTCACCACCCCCTTATCTGCCACCCCAACACTACATTGGCGACGAGGGCGGAGCCTACCCGCGCCTCGCCTCTCCGGCGCTCATCGCACTTGCCTGGGGGTGCCCGGCGCTCTCCGCAGAGGCGGAACAGGGAGGACCTCGCCGCGCGCGCGTCCTCGCGCTGGAAGACTCGAAGCCGGTCCTTGGCAGGTGAGCTCCGTCGGAGGGGAACATCGACCCTCGTGAGCTGCCTGGGCGTCTGGGGGCTTTGGCTGGCCTGGATTCTGCCGGTAAAGGCCCCGACAGCCGGTTGCTGCAGGGGGCGTCCTCAGCAGTGCCTGAGGGAAGTAAACGGACAATAAAGCAGTCACACACAAAAAAAAAAAAAAGGAAGAACACAGATCGGTGGGGGAAGCAGGTCTCGCCTACGCGTATGAGCAGCACCATCAGCAGGTCTCGCCCACGCGCAGCTCCAGCAGGTCTCGCCTACGGGCAACACTTTCAGCAGCACAGGTCTCGCCCACGCGCAGCACCAGCAGAGGGAAAGTAGGTCTCGCCTGGATACCAGCCAAGCAGCCACGGTTGGAGAACGGGCGCAGTGAGAGGTGCCGAACATGTCGGGCCCTGCCGCCAGTGGTAGTGGCACGGCGCAACCGCCTCAGCAGGCAGCCGCGCTGCCCGCGGTCGCCGCGCAGCCCGCGGCCGCCGCGCCTGGACACGGGGCGGTGGCCCCGCTGCCGCCGTTCAGCGAACTGTCAGACCCCTCCACGGCGGCGGTGCGGTGGCGCTCGTGGATCGGACGGCTGGAGCACTACTTTGTCGGAGTGCGGGAGACGGACAACACGGTCAAGAGATCTCTCCTCATGTGCTACGGGGGCGAAGAACTGTATGACCTTTTCGAAACTCTACCGGACAGGGGGAACGACGACGACTATGCGGGCGCCATAAGGGCCCTGAACCGCCACTTTGATCCCCAAACGAACCCCGATTTCGAGTGGTTTAAGCTGCGCCAGGCGCGACAGGAAGAAAATGAAAGCATTGACGTCTTCTATGCACGCCTGCGGAAACTCTCCCTGTCCTGTGAGCTGCCAGACCAAAGGGCGGAGATCCGGGCCCAGCTCATTCAAGGGTGCAGATCGGTCCCGCTGCGGCGTCTCATCCTGCGGGAGCCAGGCATCTCCCTCGACAACATCCTGGTCCTAGGCCGGTCTCACGAGCTGTCCAATGCTCGAGCGGATGCAATGGAGGCGGCCCTCAACCGGCCTGCGGCTGCCCAGAAGCCGCCAGCGATCAAGGAAGAGAGAGTGGACGCGCTGCAGAAGCGACCGACCAATCAGCGAGGAGCCGCAAGGGCTCCGCAGGGCAGCACATGTGGCAACTGCGGCCTAGGTCACCCACCCGGCGGCCGGTGCGTCGCCATGGGACAAACATGTCTGAAGTGCGGCCGAGCGAACCACTTTGCGAAGGTCTGCAGGAGCAGCCGCAGGGGGCGCGGAGGCGCTTCCGGCCCACGTGGGGCTCCGGCGCGCGTACACCAACTGACGGTGGAAGAATCCGCCGCCCTGCGCGAAAACTCCACGCCACAGTTCGAGGGAGATGGGGAAGAAGAAGAGGAAGTGTTCTTCGTGTCGTTTGTAGGCCGGGAAGGCACGAAGAGAAGACCGCCGCCCATGTGTGACATCCTGGTGGCCGGGTCCCCGGTGAGTGCTCTCATCGACACGGGGGCGTCGGTGAACGTCATGGACAGCTGCCAGTATGAAAGGTTGTCGCCACGGCCACCCCTGAGACCCTCCAAAGCCCTCATCTACACGTACGACAGTGACCGGCCACTGTCCCTGCGAGGGGTGATTGATGTTGAAGTCGTCAGCGAAGGCCGGAAGTTGGCCACGACCTTCCACGTGGCGGAAGGTAAGAGGGGCACCCTGCTGAGCTGCCACACCGCCGAAGATCTGGCGCTGGTATTCTTCGCAAATCAGGTGCACGAGCTGCATGCAAGGGAGATACTGAAGGACTTTCCGATGCTGTTTCAAGGTCTAGGATGCCTACGCGGAAAGCAGTTCAGACTACACGTGGACCCGACGGTCCGGCCCATGGCGCTGCGTCACCGGAGAATACCATTCCTCCTGCGACCACAGGTAGAAGAGGAGTTGCAAAAATTGGAAGACTTGGGGGTGATTGAGAAGGTATCGGGTCCGACCCCGTGGGTGTCCCCCCTGGTCGTGGCGCCCAAACCCAAGCAGCCCGGCGCCATCCGACTGTGCGTAGACATGCGCCTCCCAAACAAGGCGGTCAAGCGCGAAAGACACCTCACGCCCACCATGGACGACATTGTGGCCGACCTCAACGGCGCGCAGTGGTTCACGAAATTGGACCTCAACGCGGGGTACCACCAGCTTGAACTCCACCCCGACAGCCGCAACATAACCACCTTCTCCACCCACGTTGGCCTGCGGAGGTATAAGCGGCTGAGCTTCGGGATCTCGTCAGCGGCCGAAGTTTTCCAAAACGCCATACGGGAGACTCTCTCGGGTCTCCAGGGAGTCATCAACCTAAGTGACGACATTCTGGTGTTCTCGCGAACTCTGGAAGAACACCATCGGCATCTGCGTGACACGCTACAGCGGCTAGCGGACAGTGGACTCACCCTGCACGAGGCCAAGTGCTCCTTCTACCAGGAGTCGGTCGAATTCTTCGGTTACATCTTCTCGAGGGACGGCCTGAGGGTGGATCCGAAGAAAGCGGTAGCGATCCGCGCTGCTCCGAGGCCCACATCGGCCACCGAGGTCAGGAGTTTCCTGGGGATGGCAACCTACTGCGGGCGGTTCATTCCCAATCTGGCGTCCCTGTCGGAGCCGCTCCGGCTTCTCACAAAGAGTGGTCACCCGTGGGCCTGGACGGCCAAGGAAGATATGGCGTTCCAAGCGGTCAAGGACGCGCTGATCGATGACAAGGTGATGGCGTACTTCAGGCCCCACCGGCGGACAGAGGTAGTGGTGGACGCGAGCCCCGTGGGGCTGGGCGCGGTCCTGATGCAGGAGACGGAGGCGAAAGAATGGGTCCCGACCGCGTATGCCAGCAGGGCTCTGACGGCTACGGAGATGAGGTACGCGCAGATCGAGCGGGAGGCGCTGGCCATCAAGTGGGCCTGCCAACACTTCCATCTCTACCTGTATGGGCACGACTTCCGGGTGGTCACCGACCACAAGCCCCTGGTTCCGCTTTTCGCTGGCACGGCGAGGCTAGGGCCCCCGAGGATTGAGAGATGGGCAGTCCAGCTACAAGCGTACCGATTTGAGGTCGTGTTCCGACCCGGAGCCAGCAACCCAGCGGACTTCCTGTCCCGCCACCCGGAGCCGGTGCGCCCTGATCAGGCGGATGAGGCGGAAACGGAGGAGTTCGTCCGACTAGTGTCGCAAGCTGCATGCCCGGTGGCACTCACGTTGGAAGACATCGGCAAAGCCACGGAACTGGACGACTGCCTCGTGAAGGTGAAGCGCACGCTGGCGACCCACCACTGGCGGAACTTCCTGGATGGAGTGCAGGCCCTCACCGAAGAGGAGAAAGTGTATCGACAGCAGGTGTGGAACGCGAGGAGTGAACTCAGCGAGGGGCCGCACGGCGTGGTCCTGCGAGGAGCAACCATCGTCATCCCGATGAGTCTCCAAGGAGAGGTGGTCAGGTTGGCACACCAAGGGCATCAAGGCATCTCCAAGACCAAGGCAAGGCTGCGGAGCAAGGTGTGGTTCCCGCGGATGGACGCGCTGGTTGAGGAAGCCATCCGCAGCTGTCACTCGTGCAACATCACGGGGGGGGAGCCGACGCCTCACCCAGTGATCACGGAGGAGCCCTGTCTGGAACCCTGGTCCAAGCTGAGCATAGACTTTGGGTCGTTCCCGGATGGGCGACACACCTTAGTGGTGGTGGACTCACACTCCAAGTTCCCGGTGGTGGAAGTAGTGTCGTCTACGGCGTTCAGCCAGGTGCGAGCGGCGCTTGATCGCATATTTGCCATGATGGGCCTGCCGGAGGAAGTCCGATCGGACAACGGGCCCCCGTTCCAAGGGCGAGAGTTCCAGGAATACCTTGCGGCTCGGGGAGTCAGACACAGGAAGATTACCCCGCAGTGGCCCCAGGCGAATGGGGAGGTGGAGCGTTTCATGCGCACGATGAACCGGGCGCTGAGAATTGGAGTCGAGCAAGGAGAAGATGCGGATCAGTGCCTCTCACAGTTCCTAAGTGCCTACCGGCGGACCCCCCACTGTACCACCAGGTGTGCGCCAGCGCACCTTCTGTTCAAGAAGGCCCCCAGGGACAATATCCCGGCGAGTCATGTGTGGCTGCCCACGCCGCTAGACCAAGAGGCGGCGCAAGGGAGGAGGCGGACCTCCAACGAGAAAGCCAGTCTGAAGAGGAGAGCCCGGGGGAGGAGTCTCCAGGTGGGGGACGGGGTCATCCTGAAGGACCGATACCCGAACTGGAAGTATCGTACCCCGTTTGAACCGGAGGTGTGGGAAGTGACCGGAGTGCGGGGCACCATGGTGTCCGCCAGGAGAGGGACACGGACAGTAACGCGAAATGCGTCTTGGTTCAAACGAATAACATCTGGCGTCCCCGAGACCGACCCGGAGGAGGAAGAGTTGGAAGCCCCGGAGGGGTGCGGCTCACCAGGAACGCCGGCGAGCCCATCGCAGAGCGCAACCCCACTGCCCGGGGCGGGCGATCGAGAAAGCGGGCCCTCTGCCGAGACAGCGGTGCCCAGTGTCTGTGGGGCAGGAGGTACAGGCCGAGGAGACGCTCCCCGGAGCCGACCATATGGACTTCGGCCAAACCCGGCCCCAAGTAAGAGACTGAGAGACTTTGCGTGGTGTGCACAAGAACTGAATGGTTTGGCGATAAATGATCTCTGTATCTGAAAGATTGGAGGGATGTGGTAACGGAGCCACCCGGCCCGTTACAGCACGCTACTCACGCATCCACGCACCCGGAGGGCGGGCACGCCCTACGGTATAAATAAAAGGGCGCGAGACCGCTCGAGGTCTTCGGCCCACTCCAGTAACCCCTGCTGTTGTGTCCTTCTGTGTCCTGCCCCCACCTAGGCCTCACCACCCCCTTATCTGCCACCCCAACACTACACTTCTGAACTCAAGATCCGTCTTTGCTCTGTTTACACAGTGTATGAGGAGTCACATTTTAGAGTCAAGCACTTAAGTTCATGGGGATACAGGAAAATGAATTATGCACTGTGTCTGGTCACCATTCTTCATTTAACTTCTAATGTTATTTAAATTCAGCTGGAAACGTCTCCCCCCCCAACCATGCCCCAAATGCTACCATGAAATCCTATATCTCTTTAAGCTTCTCAACGAGTAACTACATTGTGCCAAAGTGTGTTAAATACAAATTGGTCACAATTGGAGCATGTTTAAGGATATTCTTCTCAATGTACAACATCCAAGAGAGGAGCAAGGAGACAGCATTTCTATTGAGTCTGATATGTAGGGTGCATAAGTTGCACATGTCAATGTTGTGCTTATATGGTGATTTTCATCCTACATTCAGTACCACAATATGAATAAGACAATATCGGGGAAATGTGTGGAAAGTTGATTATGTTATTGTACCTGTTTTCCTGCAAAAGTGCCTCGGACATGCAAGCACTGGATTAAACAGGTAGAGTGTTTTCGCCATAATTGTATTTCATATTTCCAGGCATATGAAGCTACATTTGCGATGTATTTCTTATCCAGGGTTTCCAACTGATCATAAATTGTATGTGGTGTGAAGCCAAAACGAGCACAGTACCAGAGATTATGACAAGATGTAAGGGGCAATAAGTTATTGCTCTTCTGAAACCTTTCTGGGTTTGGGCGTGTGCATGTTTTAAGTGTAACGTACATAAACTATATGTTTTGAAGTTTTAGGCACGTGGTGAAATTTAATTATTTTGCAACTGATGAGAGGGGATGTCTAGAGAAAGTACGGTTGAACAGAGTTGACATTCAGTTTAACGGACTGCAAATGAACGCTATAAAAGTGAGTGCAGGTCGATTTCTGCTGTTTTGCGTTGTAGCAAATAAGTTTGTAATTAGCCTTGCAGTTTAAAAAACACACTTATTTGAAACAAGTAGGATGTTTACAACTATATGGCTCGGGAGCCACTGTCTCTTTGGGTCAAAGCTATACTACTGCCCTCGAGGAAGAACAGAAGCGGGCATGTACAATCACAACTACTCCAGAGAGCTTTGATCCGACAGCATACCACGTAATAAAGCCCAGATCATTTTAGGAATAGCCTGGTAGTTATTCCGCATTTTGCTACGAATTTTGCAGAAAGAGGATATTGACCGAATGGGGACGCCGCCTTTGTGGTTTTTTCAAGAAATGTTTCAGAGAGGTGACCACGGTCTGTTTTATTGAGGGAAATTAAGCCAGTCGAGCAAAGCTCCAAAATATCAATGGGCAGTTCACCTTTGTCCAGGGAACTAATAAGACAGGACTATTAGTATGAAAACTCAGACAATATTCGGATAGCTAAAGGTATCATTGTAGCCTTGCCATCGCCCACACAAAGACTGAGGCTGTTCGCCCATTCTCCCATAAGTACTGCTTATTGTCGTGAATTAAGCATGAGGCTTACTTGTACGTTTTTACGGCGTCGCAGGGGTGAAGGCATAGATGCTGCCTGCAATATATTATAAAAATCTTAGCCCCCACTCCGCCCCTTTGAAAAATAAAGGGGCTTTAAAAGCAAGTGATGCATTTGCGAGGCACTTACTGTTCTGGCTGAGCACAGCATGAAAGCAGGGCGGGAGAGAGGCCGGGGAGGGGGGCTCGCAGCTCAGTTCTGCACAGAATGAAGCGGGCGCCGTAAATCGCCACAGCCCAATCACGTGCAAGCAAATACCTATCTCTGCTTTGCAATGCGCTGCCTACCTATTGATTGTACTGCTTATTGGTGTGAATTAAGCATGCGGCTTTACTTGTATGTTTTTACGGCGTCGCAGGGGTGAAGGCATAGACGCTGCCTGCAATACATTATAAACAAACTTAGCCCCCACTCCGCCCCCTTTGAAAAATAAAGGGGCTTTAAAAGCAAGTGATGCCTTTGCGAGGCACTTACTGTTCTGGCTGAGCACAGCATTAAAGCAGGGCGGGAGAGAGGCTCGCAGCTCAGTTCTGTGCAGAATGAAGCGGGCGCCGTAAATCGCCACAGCCCATGAAGTGGGCGCCATGGCAATGTGTTGGTATGCATCTGTTTTTTTAAATCGCCACAGCCCATGAGGCGGGTGCCGTAGATCGCCACAGCCCATGAAGCGGGCGCTGTGGCGAAGTGTTGGTATGCCGAGTAAGCCCAAGTAGTCCCAAAACGAAAGTAACAAAGCCCTACAGCGCAATAGAACTGTAGTTGGTCGGTGCTGCTTCCGATAAAAACGGAAGTGATGCATCGGACCAGCAACCAATAGGAAGGCCGGAAAATCGCAGTAACGCTAAATAAGCCAATTGCAAGCAGGAGGCAAGCAGCAGTCGGGATTCCCCTGGCTATATAGATTACTAGATGTCTCAGAGAGACAGCGCATGCGCGCTGCCTACGCGAGGCCTAAAAAACAAGCAAAAAAAATGCAAACACTATAAAGCGTTCACCGCGTCTAATGAAAGTTAAACATAAAGCATGGCTAAAGGCACAACCTCCATACTTACAAATAAAGCGCGTGTGACTCGCGAATTAAAGTAAAGCATCGCGCACAGGACATTTTCCATATCTAGTGCAGTCAAAACAAGAATGAAAGTTAAACATCAAGTGTGGCGAAAGGTGCGGCCGCCATAATTACAGTTAGAGTGCTGCGTGACACAAAACTAAAAGTAAAATATTGCGCACGGGACATTTTCCATATCCAGTGCAGATAAGACAAGGAACATAACGCAAGAATAAAAGTTTGTTTGTCCGCATATGCCCTTAAGGTGCAAAGACTTTTCGTACACCTTGTCACAGCCCTGGGCATGGCAGTGGTGCTGCTTGGCCGGAGTGCTCGGGAGCGCGGTGCCGTGAAGGAGCATACCAGAAGCTGGGGTTTGCGGCCCTACAGACAAGGTGGTGCAGCCGCTGTCCAGGTTGCCGGCCAAGGAGGCTGCGTTGTTATAAAATATTAACACGGCACGCCTGAACTGAGCAATAAGTTCGGAAACATTAAGCACACAGTAAATATTCAAGAAAACACAATCGAGTCTCACTGAAAGGCAGACCAAAAAAAAGCCATGAGGAGTACTTACAAAGACGGTGCAGCTCGGAGTGGCAACATGGGAGGGAACCAAGCCGTGTATACAGCTGCAATGCCCATACAGGAGAAGGGAGGAGGGTCCATCACACGCTGAACAGTGCGATGGTCAAACAAAACCTTCTCTGAGTGAAATCGCCAGTGAGGGAGCTAAGCCCACAAAGGAGGGACATTTAAACAAATGCACCAATAACAGGCCAGCATTTGTAAATGACACACATACCAGCCAATGGTAATTGGTGGGTTTTCCAGAGCCCCTAGAAGAGGATACAACAGGTCGATCATGCTCGACCTAAAAAACAGGCCACACCGAAAAGGGCAGCATGTGGTAAACTTCAAAGATATCAAATCTGTTCAAACACACGTCAGATGTTGATGTCTAATGAAGATACTGCGCACACATCTGGCAGAATTTTGTTCTGAAACTGTGCATCTCAATAGGGCACATACAATAAACAATTTTGCTCCTGGTTTCCAAGGATTTCCATCAAATTCTTGAGCCAGTTTAATTTTTATATAAAGCATGGCCCCATTTGACAGACACAACTCCTAAATTCGTGTGTTTCCAAGGGACACAAACTTGCAGCACCCACAGGGAGCCCACTGCACATAACCGAGGTGGAAGATGAATAAAAGGTGCACGCCTTTTATTCCCTGTCCGCAGAAAGAAAGTCCATGTGGAGCATACACCAATATTAATTCGCGGGGGGAAAATCGATGATGTCTTTTTTCAGTTACAGTGGGAGAAATGGAAGATTTTATATAACTTTAAATTTCATGGAAGTACACATTTCTGAAATCGGCATGTCCATATTTCACAGCACCACCCCCATAGATATATCTATTTTTGTTCAACAAAAATACAGTTTCATATACACCTGTGCCGTTCGGAAACAAATTTGTGCCTCTCTCTATAATTCTAGACATATCTGTTCTGTCAAAGAAATGTTTTTACTGCTCTCTTGCTAATCTCTTCCTTTGATAGATTATATGCAAGCACAGTTTAATTTAAAGAAAATGCAGAGGCAAATACAAGATTTCGTTTCTCTGAACCAAAACAAATCTAGCTCCAAAAACATAGCATGACATAACCTAACTCGAGGTTATATTATGAAATAAATAACACAACACCATACCACTATACCCAACATGATTCAACTCCACATATTTACACTCTACTCAATACCACATAAATACACCACACATAAAACCACTCACAATTCATATAGGTACCCCAGACCATGCCACATATTTCCGATCAGCATAATTCCACCGAACACAACACAGTTTCATTCCACACAATTCAACTCCACACATTTCCATTCCACACCACTTAATTCAACACCAAACAACATAATTCAACTCAACAACACAATTACACAACACACCACATATATCCAATCCACCAATAAATCTACTCCATGCCACGTAACATTCCACATTAATACACTCCAAGCCATGGCACATTATTCCACTCTATATATTTTCACTCAGTGTCGCACAATTTCACACAACACAATTTAACTTCATACAGTTCAATTCCACCGCACAAAATTCCACTCCGCAACACAGTACCACTACACACCACATACATTCAATACACACCACACAATTCCACATCATGCTACATACTTCAGCACCACATCACCTAATTCCATACAATACATGTCAGTCCACAACACACAATACCACTACACATAAGTCCACTCTACTTACTACAACATAATTACCATACACATAATTCCAATGCACACACTCATCCAGCATTGCTTATATTGGTTCACTTCAGGTCTTTCAGCACAATTTCTTTACCATAACTTTTTTTTAAATCCAAACCGCAAACACACGCTCTCCTCCTTTCCATTTAGTGTCTTCTGCGTACACAAGCGCAATCTCTTTATGTGCCTATAACTTTCTCTCCCCTTCATTCTCTCTCTTCCACACGCTCTTTCTACTACTCTATATAGAGTTAATTCAGCACTTCATATACGAACTACCTATCCCTCTAAATCTTACTTTCGATATATGTATACAGCTCTTACCCCTATCTATTCACGATGCCACATATTTCCAATACACAAATACCCTACACACAACATAATTTCACCCCACACAATTACACAACTAACAATTCCAATGCAAATCACATAATTCCATTACAAACAACATACGTCCACTCCACTATAAACAAAAAACATAAGTAAAACACAATATAATTTACAACGCAAATAACTCTAACTTTAACAAATGCGAGACCAATTGCATTGCAAATGCTTGTTTCCTCAGTAGGAGAGAGGAAGAATCTTACATTTGCACACTGTCACCACCCACACCTTTAATTATTAGGGGCTTTGTTGTATTTACAGTACTAAACAACGAGTGATGACACCTATTATATAGAGGTATATCAGTTATATGCAGAGCATACCTTATAACCTGAGTACTTTTTCTGACCAGAGTAGGAGAAAGAAATAGTCTTAAAGAAAATGAGAAGCGACTGTTATCTGCAGTTCAAAGTGTTAGTCTGACTAACCTTCTGAGCCTCTTTATTTCTTAAATCTCCAAGATTCTGATCTCCCTTACTAAATGGTGCCTTTTTACTGGCCAATACCTTGCTTTGCATTTCACAAAAAAATATACAAATACTCAATACAGTCTTCAGAAAGCACACAGGTTTAATAACCTAAGGGAAACGCGTGACGGCTGGTACTAACTGTGCTTTTATCAATCCTTCCAATGATTCTCAACTGGATTTATTAAAACAATTCCTCATAAAAGCAATTATGATGGATTATGAGTGCTTCCTGCTTACATACATTTACGTGCAGGCAGTGGACAGTTGTGCATGCAAAAATACCTTCGCATTTGTGAAATTGAACTTTTACTTTTTGTTTTGTTTGCCGTTGGGAAAATATTGATCCCCATGCAGAAGCCCCTTCCCCTACTAATGTTGGGCATGCTCCGATTTCCAACCTATAAACAGATTAATTCCTACTACTGACAGTAATAAAACTCCCAGAGTATTATCATAATGGGAAAGGGGTGTGGAGTAGTTTGTGATTATGCAAAACTCGCCCTGGAAGGCCCACTCCTGTCCTCTGTGAAAATATTTAGTTATGTACTATTATTACCTAAAACTATGCATGAGTAAGTCCCTAAATGAGGGAACATTCATTTGTAAATTTCAAAAGTGAGCTTGTAGGTCAAGCCCTTTTCATGTGTTTGCATGTGCAAATGACTTTGTGAACCGAGTCTCTGGCTTTAATTGGCTCCACCTTAGGGTTGTTGATTTCCTTGGATGACATCCCTCGTCATCATCATTAATATTCAGATCTTAAAGAGTGGTTTAGGTGCATACAATATGTGAATTTATGGTCGGGAGTAACACATACTCGAAGCAGCCTGTAGGATGAACTTTTTAAGGTTTAACAAATGTATTTCTGCATCATTCCATTCAACAGGAGCTGATCCAGAACGCAGATGATGCTGGTGCCAGTGAAGTCATTTTTGTCTATGATGAAAGGGAATATGGGAAGGAGAACCTCTGGTCAGAGGAACTGCAAAGTTTTCAAGGTATGCCCCACAGCTAAGCTCATACACCCTCATACAGGTATTATGGTGACGCAGAAAATATGAGACAGGCACACTAATTACTGTGTTACTGGATTCAAGCAAAGAGTGGACCCTGCACCATTTATTTATACCTTTGCCATGCCTGTCCACATATGAAATACCAGCATTTTTAGAGCGCAAAGCTACCTCCTGAGAGGTGTCCCGGCACTGGGGGCCGTCGGGAAGATTAAGCGAGCTATTGCCCAGAGTCACATGGTGCTGGGCTAACCCGGCGCCAGGGATTGAACTGCGAACCCTGTGGTCCGGAGTCAGGCACCCTGGCCGCGGCACCACACCTCTTCCACATAGTGCATGCGATGTGGGGATGTGTTGCTTGCAGTGGCCAGTGTCTCACTTCAGCCATCCCCATTGTGTGTTTCACATGGATCTTATAGGTCCAACAACATTTCTCAGGAACTGGCAAATTGTTAACACATATAGGACCTGGTTTAAACTTTGGCGGGCATTACTTCATCCATCGGTAGCAGAGGAAATTATCTCCGCCACCCTAATGGACTACCATCTGCCAAATCTAGAGATGACCACCGGTATAGCAGTCATCATTGTATCTTGAAAGGAGCCACAGTGACAGAAGTTCCATTTAAGGACCATCATCAGTTTTGATGACAATCCCACCAATCTTTCAAGATTTTTCAAATGCAAACTCCCAAAGTTAGAGTTTGTTTTTGAAAAAAGAAAATCTAATGACATCCACACCCTGGGAATTTTATTTATTTATTTATTTTAAAGGTTTTGTAGAGCGCGTAGTAACCCTAGAGCATCCCAGCGCTAAACCCAAGACTCCATTGGTTTCAGCCGGGGAGGGTGTTATGATTGAGGAAAAAGGAGGGTCTTTAGAGTTTTCCTGAACTGGAAGAGATTGGGTTCTGTCCTCAGTCTTCGTGGGAGGTTGTTCCAGTGTTTGGCCGTGTGGACCGAGAAGCGGCGGCCACCGGCCCTGGCTTTTTTAACTCTGGGGACTGTGATGAGAATTTCATCACTGGATCGGAGGGCCCTATTCGCTTTGTAAGGGATAATGAATTCCTTGAGGAGAGGGGGGCCGTTGTTGTTAAGGGTTTTATGGGCAAGACAGAGAGCCTTGAAGGCAACCCTTTCTCTCACTGGGAGCCAGTGAAGTAACTTAAGGGCTGGCTTAGCCGAGGATCTTGCAGGTGTGCCAGTGAGCAGGCGGGCTGCGGCATTTTGCACTTTCTGCAAGGTGTTTAGGGTGGCTTCGGGAGCTCCCAGGTAGATTGCGTTGCAGTAGTCCAATCTCGCCAGTATGAGGCCCTGAATCAGGAGTTTCTTGGCGTTCGCAGGGAGCAGGGGGAAGACCTTTCTACAGGCTCTGAGTAGTCCAAAGCATGTTCCTGCCGTCTTTTTTGCCTGAGTTCTGAAGCTCAGGTCTGTTTCAATCCAGACGCCTAGGCTTTTTACTTCTTCCTTAGGAACAGGGGGGTCACCCAGGCAGTTGGGCCAGAGGTGAGTCGGCAGGGAGGGCCCTTTGTGGCCAAGCATTAGCATCTCGGTCTTTGACCCGTTTAGTTTTAGTGATGAGAGGTTCATCCAGCGATGGACTTCGGTGAGGCAACTGTGAAGGTCGGAGGGGGAGTGGTGGGGGTGTGAGAGGGTAACCACCAGCTGGGTGTCGTCGGCGTAGTTTATGATTGACACGCCGAACGGACTGACCAGTTTCTCCAGTGGGGCCAAGTATACGTTGAATAACGTAGGGCTTAGGGATGAGCCCTGCGGTACTCCACAGCGGAGGGGGATAACGGGTGAGTGGCTGTCGTTCTCCCAGACTTGGAAGGAACGGTCTGCTAGAAAGGATTTTAGCCATTTCCGGGCCGTACCCCTTACTCCAATTTCTCCCAAACGTTGGATTAAGGTAGGATGGTCCACAGTGTCGAAGGCCGCACTGAGGTCCAGGAGGATCACTGCCACTGATCCTCCCGTGTCCAGGATGCTTCTGGCCTTCTCCACGGCTGCCAGGAGGGCGATGTCAGTGCCCTGGCCTGGTCGGAACCTTTACCTTCCAGGGTGTGGCGGTCATGCATTTTGTTTTGTTCCTCACCACCAGATTTTTCATGGTGATGTCGGGCAGAATACAAAGGATATCACACCATCCAACCCAAATAAGGCAGGCAGCGTAATTCTGTTCCTGCAATGGCTCCTACTCCAACGGGCCATCAGAGGAGGCTTACAGTCGACAGAGTCAATAGAGGCTCCATCGACGGAAACCTTATGGTCTACCGGTCTCAAAATGAGTTGGGTGGTATGAGAGTACCCGAAATTAGGCCCATAGTCTTTGAATCTCTAGTTGGATACTTGGTTGGGTCTTAAGTTGTATCTTTGACTCTGGCGCAGGGGTTCTTCTCCTTTTCAAGGTGACAATTGTGTGGTGAGGACTCTCGTTTTGGTGATTCTTTTGCTTGCTGTTCTTGTGGGCTCATCTGCAGATATTATAGTGATGATAGGGCTAAGGGCCACTCCCATTCCCTTTGGGACTATCACTCTGGCAGGTTGGGCCTGAAGAAGATTCTGCCTCCCTGTTTGAAGCCCCTCTAATCTTCTTGAAGCATAAGCCATTCTGGGTTATGGTAATCTGCGCTGTTCTTCTCTGGGCTGTCACCATCATCCCGTTTGTCACAAAATTGCACCATGGGTGGTGGTCTCTCTCTAAGATGCTGTCTCCATCTTGCAGGGATGTGGGTGTTGCCAACCTGCTCCCGTATTGTCGCTGGCAGGTTTCCACATCCCAGGAGGTGGGCCACTACGGTTAGCTGATAGATGGTGTCCCACAAGCGTCCAAATATCAGGGTGGCCAGTGCACAAAATAGTGTGCTTTGAGGGGTGTATTGGTATAAGCTATGGAAGGCCCATTCTAGGTCGCTGCCTTGCTCTACTCCAATCCACAATGCCTTATTAATGTCTTATTAAAGGTTCACATGAATCATCCCACATCTCCATTGGCCTGAGGTCATTGAGGAGTTTCCTTTTTTTTCCGATGTTGTATGCCTAGCTCTTGGAGGCAGCTTTAGAACTAATTTTCTTGCAAGGATGGCTCCCTTGTCTGCTCTTATTCCCTTTGGTAGGCCATACATGGGGACAATTTTCTATATATTCAGCTTCAGGAATTTAGTGTATGAGTCCAAGACAACAAGTATTTTAACCCCTCTAGAAAACTGCTGAAGTCTGCAATGAAGTTTGTCAATGATTCTTCAGTAATTATGGTGCAGGGCGTTCGGTTCCACTGTTGAGTTGGCATGTCTGTCATCCCAGCACTGCTCCTTCCACTAAGTGAACTATCCCTGGAACCACACCTTCTCTCACAGCCTCACCTTAGTCTTTGCGACTCCTTGATGGCTTTTGTGGGCTAGCGTGACTACCTACACTTGCAATGTCTTTCGGATCACTATCTTGTGTCCTATGAGAACCAGTACTTTGTCTGTTACACTCTTTTCTGTCCACACTCTCATTGGCCTAGTGAAGGTGTCCCTGTTGTGGTTGTCATGCACTTTGAGATTAGTCCAGAATGACTTCCATATGTGATGTTGCAGTACTTGAAATTTCAAGAGGCATTTATCTTGAAGGGTTTCTCTGACTATTTCCCCTGTCTCCATCACTTCACGGACGCTGCTTGCATGACAACTGTGATGTAATCTGTCATCTCCTCTGCGTGATGGTGGGATGTCAGTGCTGTGTTTTTTGGGTGCCTTGACAGATAGTCAGGTGTGCTATCTAGGTCCATTTGAAGATGACTGAAAAGCAATATTATTGCAACTGCATCACCCATTTTTCAATTGGAGAAGTGTGTACTGGAAGGGGCTGCAAACAAGTTGACCAGAAGTTCATGGTCAGTGACTACTTTGAAGTATCGCCCATAATGGGTGCCCATCTTTCCCTGATTTATTTTTGCACTAGAATAGCCTTCAGCCCCATTGGGCGTGCATCCACTACCAGTTCTGTCATTTTTTAGAGGTTGAAGTACACAGCTGAAGCAGTGGCTTTTTTGCTTTTTGAATGCGCCTTCATTTGTTGATCCCCACTACCATTGGGCCTGGGCTCTCATTAGGAGAGATAAGCGAGCTACTCTTTTTAAAAAACTTTTTTATTAAGGAAATTAACAAATAGCACAGCCATGCAAATCAGCAATAACGTATGATTCAATGTAATAGGCAGGTAGATTATTCTCAGCATATTGTTACAACAGAGAATCATCATTCAAGCACCTCTCCTTCACTGTGTAATGGGCCAAGTAGTCTTTCTTCGCTACTTTGTTGTTCCACAGTAGGGGACAAGCATATTTCACCTCTGTACACATTCCAGGCAGTCCATTTACAATCCCACTTTTTTAGGCATCCTCTGCGTTTCAATAGGTTGCATACCCCTGTAAAATAGGGTATGTCCCCTGGGCACTGGATTGCAATTCCTGGAATTCTTGTGTGGTTTCAATAAAGTTACACCAATGTTTTTAGTTCGTTTGTTGTTTCATTGTTCATCAAGAAATTCATCTTCATTTCAATGATGCATTCATTTTACATCGATCACTTTGTTATATATCCCGATGCATTTCGGCTCTCTGCCTTCGTCTGGGGAATATCTGAAAGCGAATAATATATGCGCTAAGCTCAATATGCAGTTATGTGATTGTGTTGTTGTTTTAATCATTTTAAAGACCATGCGGTGTGAAATAAAAAGAATGGGTTATGCCCTTAAACTTTCGGTTATTTTATGTCGCCAGTGTGTGTTAGTTGTTTACGAGATCTTTGTTATGCGTGCTTCGCGATGGTGCAGGGTGTTTTAGGTTGGGGGCGTGTTTGTGAACTATTATTGTAAACATTCGTGCTCATTAATCTGGTGTTATAAGGCAATTCATATGAGAAAATGGTGATGTTATGCTAATCGCACTTAAACGCTACACCAAAAGATGAAAGAAAAGAGCTGAGAAGTTAAAGTTGTTCGCTTGGTCGCGTTACGCTTCCTCGCTTACTTACGATGTGAAAGATGTGAATGGTTAAGATTCTCGAGCCCGCTCGGTGTGGAAGCGTGCTGGTGTTGCTCCTGGCCGGTAACCGTGAGGATAAACGCCGGCTTTGAATATCCGTGTTTGTAAAGGGTAAAAATAGGTTCGAGGCATGTGGGCTGCTGAATTCATATCTGTGCATAGATCGCCGCCTAGTGTTGGGTCCGGATGTTTGCACGTTGTTGTCCTGGAAGAGTCTTCGAGGTATCCTGGGATAGGTGACTCCTCCCCTGGACTACAGTGCGCATGGGCATCCTCTCCATCCTCAGATTGTTTTTTTCCGCCATTGGGTTCGGATGTGCTATCTTAACTCAAGTTAGGAAAAACTTTGTCGAGGCCAAAAGGCCTTTAGTTCGCGTCGGTACTGTTTTCTCGATCGGTTTCGATACTACCTTTGTTAGTTTACTAACTTTCAGAACCGACTTTTCGCATTTTACCTGCCCATCGACGACATCGACGATGGAATCGAGGACACCATTCAAGAGGTGTCCGGTATGCAATGCGAAATATCCCCACATCGACGTCCATCCGGTGTGCAACAAATGCCTTTCGCCGGATCACGATGAATCTACATGCATGGCCTGTGCCCGGTTCCGTTCCAAGAAGACTCTACGGAATCGACGAGCGGCGAGACTCGAAGCGCAGCACGCGGCACCGGCCCCGGCAGACATCTTCAACGCCGAGACCGAAGATGTCGAAGAATTGGAGATCCTACCCTCCAGTCCCGTTTCCGAACATGACTCCGGATCGGACGACGTCGACGAATCACTCTTTCGCAGAGATGAAGACGACACCGAGGTAGGAGACTACGATGAGGCCTTAGGGGCCGAAGAGAGTAGCTCCAATGACGAGCAAGGCCTACCCGTTCAGACTGAAGAGAGCCCAGTGCCACAGTCTATGGCTCCGGTCGAGGGATCGCCTTCGGGCCTTACCCGAGACCTATCCCGCAGTTCTTCGGCCCCGCCCTCGGGCCCGGCCTCGGACATTCAGCGGCAGCCATTATTACCTAAACCGGCTGGTTTCCCTTCTTCCAAACCGAAAGCTGCACTGGTTCAATTGAAACCGAAACCAAAAGTGACGCTGGTCGGATCGAGGCCTTCAACACCTTCGACGCCAGCGAAACGCGTCGGCACCGAGCGCACCAAGCGAGACTTTGGTGCCGAACTTGAAGCGGCCGACGTCGGAGTCGGCATACGGAAAAAGGCCGTTGGTGCCACCAAACCTGCTCGGCTCCCGGCGTCGACGCCATCGACTCCGACACCAAAGGTCACACTGCCTGCTGCGTCTCCCATCGCTTCCACGGCAACACCAAAGCCTCATGCATCGAAGACGTCGACGGCCATTCCCGCCCCTCGACTCGATGACCCACCGGCGCCGAAAAAGTCCACGGCCGCCTCTACAGACCTGGTCGGCGCTAAAGCCTCAAAGGCGCTCCAAGTGCGACCTGTTGCGGCACAAAGCAGCAAAACCAAAACGGTCCTCCAGGACACGTCGGGCTCCGGCCCAATAAAAGCTCCAGCAGCCTCTTCGGCGCCAGCCAACATTACTTTTGGCCTGCCTCCATCCACGATCCCGAAAATGTTCCAACTCAGGACACGGGTCACCCACACCACGATTACACCTGCTGAGACGTCTCCATCACATCTCATCGACGCCAACACCGGCAGGATGGTTATCCACGAACGGAGGATAACTTCGGAGCCACCTTTGGACCCTTTCCGGATCCCACTAAAAAGAAAGCTGCCTGTGGACTCAGAACCTGTCCTCTGCGAATCTTTCCACTCGCCCTACCAGGATCCACAATCATTCTCTCCCACACACTCCGACACGGATGCGTTGGAGGACTACATGGGTGACCAAGTCCCCTACCACGGAGACATAGACCCTGATGACCAACAGGACCCTGATCAAACTTGGGGCGACCCTGTAGACCCAGGTGCACCTTTAGATGCTCAGGACCCACAACTCTATGGGGCGAAAACATCTCCCACAGAGGACACTGCAGCGTTCAACGCTCTTATTGAACGTGCTGCGAATAATCATGGAGTGCAGCTTCACTCTGACACCGTCGAGGACGACTTTCTTATGGACACCTTCGCATCCTCAGAAAGGCATGTAAAAACTCTGCCCATGTTGAAAGGGGTCCTCAAACCTGCCAAGGACATCTTCAAAGAACCCACCAGGGCGCGGGTGATAAACCCCAGGATCGCTAAGAAATACAGATCGGCGCCTGGGGACCCTACTTACATCAGAGGACAATTACCACTAGACTCCATTGTCGTAGCGAATGCTCGCAAGAGGGCACACTCGCAAACGACAGGTGACGCTCCTCCCCCGGACAAAGAGTCCAAGGTGTTAGAGACCTCTGGCAAGCGAGTTGCCGCCCAGGCTGCCAACATATGGCGCATAGCCAACACTCAAGCGCTCCTCGCTCGCTACGATAGAGCGCACTATGACACATTGGAGCAACTACTCCAACATCTCCCTGACCAGTTCAAAGAGGGTGCAGAAATTCTTATCAGAGAGGGACAGCTACTCACAAATGCTTCCATCAAGTGTGCACTAGATGCCGCAGACACGGCTGCCAGGGCCATAAACACAAGCGTCATGCTGCGACGACATGCCTGGTTGCGAATCTCCGGATTCAAACCTGAGGTGCAAAATAATATACTCAACCAGCCTGTCAACCCCGACTATTTATTCGGACCGGAGGTTGACACCACCCTTGGGAAAATAAAAAAGGACACGGACACCGCAAAGTCCATGGGGGCTCTCCAGACTCAGTCCTTTCGGAGCAGCTCCTTTCGTCGCCCCGGAAATAGAGGAGCAGGTAGAGGACAGGGGTCACAGCAGACATACAACAAGGGCAATACACAAACCACCTACGATAAAAACACCCGGGGTGGATATCGTGGCTCCAGTACAAAGGGAAGAGGACGCGGCTACGGCAACACCAGGTCCTCCCCCAAGATCAAGCAGTGACGCCCTCTCCCTTCCTCCCGACCACATAACACCTGTCGGGGGAAGGCTACAAAGGTTCCTGTCCACGTGGAACTCCATCACCACGGACAGGTGGGTCAAAGATATTGTCAAATACGGTTACTGTCTAGAGCTAACCTCCACTCCACCCACAATTCCTCTAAGAAACCGTCCTATGTCCTCAGAGCACTTAACGCTCTTACAGCAGGAGGTGCAAAGTATGCTTCTAAAAGGCGCTATAGAGGTCGTACCCGTCCACGAGCAGGGTACGGGAGTGTACTCCCTCTACTTTTTAATACCGAAAAAGGACGGGTCACTCAGACCTATACTAGACCTAAGACCCCTGAACCGGTACATTCTTTCCGAGCACTTTCACATGCTCACTCTCCAGCAAGTCCTTCCGCTTCTCAAGCAGGGAGACTTCCTAGCCACGCTGGACCTCAAGGATGCGTATTTCCACATACCCATTCACCCCTCACACAAAAAATACCTCAGGTTCACTGTTCAGGGGCAGCACTACCAATTCAAAGTCCTTCCCTTCGGCGTGACAACAGCACCCAGGGTTTTCACGAAGTGCCTAGCTACTGTGGCGGCACATCTACGGAGGCAGCACGTACACCCCTACCTGGACGACTGGCTCGTTCAAGCACAATCAGCCCAGCAATGTGCCAACCACATGTCCCGCACCATTCACCTCCTTCACAGTCTGGGATTCTCACTAAATTACCCGAAATCCCATCTCCAGCCCGCACACGTACAACAGTACCTAGGTGCGACTATAGACACTCTGGCGGCCACAGCTCAGCCAAATTTAGTGAGGATCAACAGCATGCAAATGCTGATCTCCAGGTTCAAACCCCAACACTCACTTCCAGCGCGAGTGTTCATGCAGTTGATAGGCATGATGGCCTCCTGCATTTTCATAGTCCCACACGCGAGATTACATATGCGCCCGCTTCAGGAGTGCTTAGCACGTCAGTGGAATCAGGCTCAAGGACAGTTGAAAGACCTAGTGTTGGTGAGCGGTCGGGCATACAACTCTCTGCATTGGTGGAATCCACAAAACCTTTGCAAGGGCCGACCGTTCCAAGAGCCTGTTCCACAAATAGTACTGACAGCGGACGCGTCTCTCCAGGGATGGGGAGCTCATGTACTCCACTACACAGTGCAGGGACTATGGACGACACAACAAAAGAAGATGCACATCAACCTTCTGGAACTGATGGCAATCTTCCTGGCCATGAAGGCATTCAAAGTACATCTGTGCAACAAAGTCGTGTTGATCCGGACGGACAACATGACTGCCGTGTACTACATACAGAAGCAGGGAGAAACACACTCTCCACAGTTGTCTCATCTGGCTCAGAGCATGTGGAAGTGGGCCATTCAGAGGAACATGTTCCTCATGGCAGAGCACCTCCCAGGCAAGGACAACCAGATGGCGGATCTGCTCAGCAGACACAGCCACCAGATGCACGAGTGGGAGCTACACCCTTCAGTACTCCAACCGTACTTCCAGCAGTGGGGTCATCCAGAGATAGACCTCTTCGCCACAAGCAAAAACGCAAAATGCCAAAGCTTTGCCGCCAGGTTCCCACATCCGCAGTCGCAGGGCAATGCGATATGGATGAACTGGTCCGGCAGATTTGCGTGCGCTTTTCCCCCAGCGCCGTTGATACCGCTGGTGGCTCGCAAACTCAGACAACACTCCCTGACACTCGTCCTAGTTGCTCCTACGTGGGCACGCCAGCCATGGTACACCACCTTCCTCGAACTTTCCGTGGTGCCGCATCAAAGGCTGCGGATCAAACCCGCGCATTTGACGCAGAACCATGGAGAGATTCAGCACCCAGATCCGCAACAGCTGAACCTGGCAATCTGGCTCCTGAAGTCCTAGAGTTTGGCTACCTCAACCTGCCACCTGACTGTATGGACATCATCAAGGAGGCCAGGAGACCCACTACAAGAGCTTGCTATGCAGCCAAATGGAAAAGGTTCGTCATTTATTGCAGTAATAATGACATTAACCCGCTGGACGCATCCATCCAAAACATCATTTGTTACCTCTTACACCTATACCGATGCAATCTGGCGTACACCTCTATACGTGTCCATTTGACCGCAATATCAGCCTATCTGCAAACCAGGCAGCACCTCTCACTATTCAGAGTGCCTGCCATCAAAGCATTCTTGGAAGGACTCAAACGAGTCATTCCACCAAGCCACCCACCGGCTCCAATGTGGAACCTCAACCTGGTCCTCACGCGCCTGATGGGTCCACCCTTTGAACCTCTCCACTCATGCGAGATTCAATTCCTCACCTGGAAAGTAGCTTTCCTGGTAGCGATCACTTCTTTAAGAAGAGTTAGTGAACTCCAGGCACTAACCGTTCAAGAGCCATTCATACAGGTTCACGCCAACAGGGTCGTACTACGTACCAACCCCAAATTCATGCCCAAGGTAATATCGCAGTTCCACATGAATCAAACTATTGAACTGCCCGTTTTCTTCCAAAACCCACAAACTGTCGCGGAAAGAGCACTCCATACACTAGATGTAAGGAGGGCCCTCATGTACTATATCGACAGGACTAAACCCTTTAGGAAGACAAAACAACTGTTCGTTGCCTTTGCCCCACACCACAAAGGTAACGCCATCTCCAAAGCAGGGATAGCTAGATGGATAGTTAAGTGTATTCAAATTTGTTATCAAAAGGCAAAACGCACATTAACTATTCCCCCACGAGCCCACTCAACACGTAAGTTAGGGGCCTCCATGGCTTTTCTAGGAAATATTCCCCTGCATGATATATGTAGAGCAGCCACCTGGTCCACTACACACACATTTACCAAACACTATTGTGTAGATGTGCAATCAAAACAGCAGGCAGCTGTAGGACAGGCTGTTCTCAAAACCCTTTTTCAGACCGCTGCAGCTGGCACTGGTAGCCGCCGCTAATAGAGGGCACTGCTATACATTCTATGCACAGATATGAATTCAGCAGCCCACATGCCTCGAACTGAATATGCTACTTACCAGTATGCATCTGTTCTTGGCATGTAGGGCTGCTGACATTCATATCGCCCTCCCTCCTCCCCGGCGCCTGTAGCAGCTGCAGCTCTCAGAATTACTGTAAGCATGGTCATCACTTTCTGTATCTACTCCATCACTGCCACAATGGCGAAAAACTATCTGAGGATGGAGATGATGCCCATGCGCACTGTAGTCCAGGGGAGGAGTCACCTATCCCAGGATACCTCGAAGACTCTTCCAGGACAACAACGTGCAAACATCCGGACCCAACACTAGGCGGCGATCTATGCACAGATATGAATGTCAGCAGCCCTACATGCCAAGAACAGATGCATACTGGTAAGTAGCATATTCAATATAGGACTATCTAGGTGAAACTAACAGTGAAAAAAGACTATGAGTGAAAAAAGACTATGGTGTGTGGTGGATTAAAGGTTATACTAGCAGTTCAATGAGTTTTCATATGAATGTTATAGGACATCAACATAAAAACGTCCAACAATTAAATCATAATTAAATTGACATCAAGATAAATCAAATATCAAAATTAAATGCATAGTCTTTTGGATTACGATTGTGGTTATGAGTTAGTTCAATCAGAGATAACAAGTAAATTCCATACGATCATTCATCCCATGGGGTTTCATGGAATTCAGTGTGCGTATCCAATAATTTTCTCGCTGTAGTATGATTGTCTTTACCTTCGATTTTTGTGATTATTTCTAAGACACAAAATTTCAATTGGCTGATGTTATGTCCGGCCTCTATGAAGTGGCTTGCCACTGTAGATTTTAGGTTTTTAGTTGTGATGTTACTTTTGTGTTCATTGATGCGTGTTTTTATCTTTCTCTCCGTTTGTCCCACGTACATTTTTCCACATAGGCATTTCAACAGGTATATTGTATTGATTGTGTCGCACGTGGCTGTTACTTTCAATTTGATGATGTGTCCTTTCATGGGATGTGTTATGTAGGGACCGAGGATGATGTTGTTGCAGTTGTTACAGTTCCAACAAGCTAAAGTTCCTTTGTATTTGATGTTTTCGTCATAGTGAGTTGAATGTTTGATAATCTCTCCCAAATTTTTGGCTCTGATATATGCGAAAATGGGTTCTTGTTCAAAGATGTTGTTAAAGTCTGGTTCCAGTTTCAATATAGACCAGTGTCTTTTGATGGTGTCTTTAAAGACTTTACTCATGGTGGAGTATTTGGAGACTATCGTGGTCCGGTTGTGTGCAGGTTTTTCTTTGGGTAATAGTGCTGTGTCTCTGCTGATGGGGTTGCTTTTGTTTTCCGCTTGAGTCAATACGTGTTCAGGGTATCCCCTGTCTTTAAAACGTTTTAACATCTCGTTTACACGTGTGGTCCTTGTGTTGGAATCAGATACAATCCTTTTTATTCTGAGAATTTGTGTGTAGGGCATTTGATTTTTTAAGGAATTGAGATGAAAGCTGTCATACAAAAGCATGTTGTTTTTGTCTGTTGTTTTTCTGTAGAGGTCTGTTTGAAATCCTTCTGTTGTTTGTATTATTTTCACATCCAAAAAGTTGATTTATTGTTGTTGTATTTCAAAAGTGAATTGAATTCTTTGGTCTACTTGATTAAGTTCATCGAGTAGTTTGGTAAGATTCATTGTGGTTCCGTTCCATAAGATGAATATATCATCTATGAATCGCACGAAAAGTTTCAAATGGGTTTGCCATTCTGGTTTTGTCAAGATGTGTTGTTCTTCAAAATTCCCCATGAACATATTCGCATATGTCGGGGCGGCACAATTTCCCATGGAAGTGCCGGTCTTTTGTAGGAACCAGTTTGTTTTCCATTTGAAATAGCTGTGGTGTAAGGTAAATAACATTAGTTCCATCAGAAAAACTTGTTGCTCAGTGTTGTATTCGCTCTGTAGAAGGGCCTGTTCTACCGCTTCTATCCCCAGTTGGTGTGGTATAGATGTATAAAGAGATTTAACATCTACTGTACACATAACGATAGTCTCATCTTTGGTTTTGATTATTTTGTGGAATTTGTTAAAAAAATCTGTAGTGTCTTTGATGTAAGTTTGTAGTTTGATGACACTCGGTTGCAAATATCTGTCCAAGTATTTTCCCACTGGTTCGTGAAGGCTGTCCCTTGTAGACACTATGGGTCGGAAAGGAGGCTTTGTAAGGCTTTTGTGTATCTTTGGTACCATGTACATGGTGGGACTTTTTGGGTTTGTTTGAATCAAGTATTTTTTTACTTTTTCGTTGATAGTTCCCATATCTATGGCTTTTTGAACTATGTTGGTTAAGACTTCAGAGATTTGTTTGGTGGGGTTGAAATCTAACTTCATATAAGTATACTCGTCTGATAGATGTATTTCAACTTGTTCTTCGTAGTAGTTGGTGTTTAAGATCACCAGTGCTCCTCCCTTGTCTGCTTTTTGGCAGATGATGTCTTTGTTGTTAGCAATGGATTTCAGTATTCCCCATTCTTTTTGTGTGAGGTTCTTGTATTTGTGTCGTTTTTGGAAATTCAATTTTTGTAGATCTTGTTTTACTAATGATTCAAATGTATCCAGACTCTTATGGCTGATGGGTGCCATGTAGGAACTTTTTGTTTTTAATCCTTTCAGTGGATCTTCAGTGATCGTTGTAGTTGGTTCTATTATGTTCTCGAAGTAATGTCTTAAGCGTAATTTTCTCATCAATTTAAAGAAGCTGATGTCTATTTCCAAGCTGTTGGTGTGTGTTGTAGGTACAAAAGAAGTGCCTTTTTGTAATACCTTTGATTCTAATCTTGATAGATGGTAATCTGAGATGTTAATAACTAGGTTATTCTGTGTCCCCCCTTCTTGTTCTTGTCCTTCTTGGATGTTGTCATGCGTGTCTGAGGTTGTTTCTTTGTTTTTTCTGGTTCTTTGGCTCCCCCTGGGTCTTCCCCGTTGGTGGGGCCGGTCTCTAAAAAAGAGACCATTGATGGTGCTGCGTTGAAAAACCTGCACACAACCGGACCACGATAGTCTCCAAATACTCCACCATGAGTAAAGTCTTTAAAGACACCATCAAAAGACACTGGTCTATATTGAAACTGGAACCAGACTTTAACAACATCTTTGAACAAGAACCCATTTTCGCATATACCAGAGCCAAAAATTTGGGAGAGATTATCAAACATTCAACTCACTATGACGAAAACATCAAATACAAAGGAACTTTAGCTTGTTGGAACTGTAACAACTGCAACAACATCATCCTCGGTCCCTACATAACACATCCCATGAAAGGACACATCATCAAATTGAAAGTAACAGCCACGTGCGACACAATCAATACAATATACCTGTTGAAATGCTCATGTGGAAAAATCTACGTGGGACAAACGGAGAGAAAAATAAAAACACGCATCAATGAACACAAAAGTAACATCAGAACTAAAAACCTAAAATCTACAGTGGCAAGCCACTTCATAGAGGCCGGACATAACATCAGCCAATTGAAATTTTGTGTCTTAGAAATAATCACAAAAATCGAAGTTAAAGACAATCACAAATCATTACTACAGCGAGAAAATTATTGGATACGCACACTGAATTCCATGAAACCCCATGGGATGAATGATCGTATGGAATTTACTTGTTATCTCTGATTGAACTAACTCATAACCACAATCGTAATCCAAAAGACTATGCATTTAATTTTGATATTTGATTTATCTTGATGTCAATTTAATTATGATTTAATTGTTGGACGTTTTTATGTTGATGTCCTATAACATTCATATGAAAACTCATTGAACCGCTAGTATAACCTGTAATCCACCACACACCATATTCTTTTTTCACTCATTGTCTTTTTTCACTGTTAGTTTCACCTAGATAGTCCTATATCTATTTCTACCCTTTACAAACACGGATATTCCAAGCCGGCGTTTATCCTCACGGTTACCGGCCAGGAGCAACACCAGCACGCTTCCACACTGAGCGGGCTCGAGAATCTTAACCATTCACATCTTTCACATCGTGAGTAAGCGAGGAAGCGTAACGCGACCAAGCGAACAACTTTAACTTCTCAGCTCTTTTCTTTCATCTTTTGGTGTAGCGTTTAAGTGCGATTAGCATAACATCACCATTTTCTCATATGAATTGCCTTATAACACCAGATTAATGAGCACGAATGTTTACAATAATAGTTCACAAACACGCCCCCAACCTAAAACACCCTGCACCATCGCGAAGCACGCATAACAAAGATTTCGTAAACAACTAACACACACTGGCGACATAAAATAACCGAAAGTTTAAGGGCATAACCCATTCTTTTTATTTCACACCGCATGGTCTTTAAAATGATTAAAACAACAACACAATCACATAACTGCATATTGAGCTTAGCGCATATATTATTCGCTTTCAGATATTCCCCAGACGAAGGCAGAGAGCCGAAATGAATCGGGATATATAACAAAGTGATCGATGTAAAATGAATGCATCATTGAAATGAAGATGAATTTCTTGATGAACAATTAAACAACAAACAAACTAACAACATTGGTGTAACTTTATTGAAACCACACAAAAATTCCAGGAATTGCAATCCAGTGCCCAGGGGACATACCCTATTTTACAGGGGTATGTAACCTATTTCATTTACTAACGCACTCCCAGTCCAGAGAAGTGACACCCAGGAGCACGGAATACCCTTCAAAAACGCGTAACTTTTCTAACAACTACTCAGCAGTGCGCGTACTATTCTCATTGATCCTCTGCGTTTAAACACATCCTTTTCAGCGATCATAGCTCTATCCATATTGGTCACCCAGTCTCTGATAGTTGGTGTTTCACCCACCCCCGTTTTTGTGCAATGTTAAGTTTAGCTAAGGCCCATCCCAGGGAGACCCACACTTTCTCAGTCTGAGTGAGGTCTGTGGCATCCCAAATGTTTAGTAGACATAGTTTTTGGGTGATCGTCTGTTTTATCCCCCCCCCCAGCGTTCCCCAATTGATCTGTAATTTTATTCCACTTATGCTTGGGCAACTGGGCACTCCCAGATGGTGTGAAAAAAAGTTCCCTCCTGACCGCAGTGTCTGAGGCAATAGGGGTCCGGTCTCTTACCCATCTTGACCAGGACTCCCGCGGGCAAGTAAATGTGATGCAGGACTTTTAGTTGGACTAGCTGCAGTCTCATAGGGATAGCAAAGTCCCTTGGGGAAGCTAGGGCGTCTCGCCAGTCCTCCTCCTCTAACTTGCCCAGGTCAACCTCCCAGCACTGCCGCAGGCGCATCAGAAGATCAGGGCGGTTGTTAATCAATTTTTTATATGTTAGGGATATGGCCTTCTTGACCATGGGGTCAAGTATCAGTCTATATTCCAGAGGGGAAGCCTCAGGAAGCGGAACACCCCCGGGTATTGCAGATTTGAGTGTGTGGCTAATTTGCAAATATCTGAATGTTTCTGTTAATGCAAGGTCAGACTCTTTCTGCAAATCCGCAAATGTGACCAAATCCCTAGAGTTACACATGTCCCCTACTATTGAAATCCCAATCAAATCTCATTTATCAAACCCAGGACTCGTACTCAGTCTCCCCAACTGCTCGGGTTCCCAGAGAGGAGTTGCGCATGTGATTTTGTTATGCCAGCCCAATTTGTTATTAACCACATGCCAGGTTTCGATTGTTCCTGCCATCGTGCCAGTAAGGCCCAGTTTCTTGGAGTTCGTGTATAATGCCCTCTGATACCCACCTTGCCCCATAAGCCACCAATCTGAGCGGAAATGCGGGTCTCCCCGGTTGCTATGCACCCAGCGATGGATCGCCACGAGTTGGGACGCCGAATAATAGGACCTACGGTCTGGCAACATCAATTCCCCCATCATACCAACCCGCTGTTAGTTTCTGCAGGGCTATACACGGTGCCCTTCCGTCCCACAACCAGGTACACACTGCGCTGTCAATATTAGAGAAGTAGGCATTGGGGATTCTGTATGGAGTATTTTGTAGCGCATAGAGGAAATGAGGTAAAGTCAACATCTTGAAAAGGGCCGCCCTGCCCATGAGTGTCAAAGGGAGGGAACGCCAATACGTAACATCTGCTCTCAAGCGCCTCAAGGGTCCTAGTAAGTTTGCCTAGTGAAAACGATTGGGGTCCAGCTGAATATGGATGCCTAAATAACGGAAGCCCTCGAAGGCCACTGGGATGTCATAGTCTCTAGGTATACGAGGTTGCGGGCCCTGCAGTAAGTATAATTGCGACTTAGACCAATTTATTGTATACCCTGAATGATCGCCACATATACGGAAAATATGAAGGACACAATGGAGAGTAGTTGTTGGAGAGGCCATATATAACAGTATGTCATCTACATATAGCGAAATTATGTCTTCATGGTCCTCGGTCCATTCGAGTCCCGTATAAGGGGATCTCCCCTCACCCATACCGCCAAGGGTTCCAGCAGTAGGGCAAAGATCATGGGTGACAGGGGGCATCTCTGTCGTGTTCCCAGTGGCGGCTGGTGACATTTGAAAGTGGTGCGGCGTAAAATGATTTTCATAGTGCACTATAGCGAGCGAAGGGAGCGAGCCCGAACAACCTAAGCGGCGTTTGAGGGGGTTCTCCCCCCAAGATTTTTTTTTAAAAAGAGTGGAGAAATGGTGCATTTTCAAGCAAATTTGAGAAAGCAGGAATGTTAATAAAGCAATTATGAAAGTGCAGTTATTACATTAATGAAGAGATGTCATATAACATAGATAGCTGCTTATTCAGTATAATCACAGAGCTTCATAACAGACTTAGAGATACAATGCATTTCTGAGTACCTCACAGATGTTTTTCATTTAACAAACCACTAAACAGGTCGCAGCATTCAACGTTGTTCACTTTTTGTAGTTAAAATCAGCACGCCTGTCTTTAAGTGCAGCAAGCTTTTCAATAACTTGAACGTTAAAGCCAGCAAAGAAATGGCACCAGTGGCCCTCTGGTATACACTCATTCCGTACAGTACAGTCAACTCAGTTTTCAGGTCCTCTTTGTTGAGCATAGGATAAGCTTTCACAGCATCATTCAGAGCTTGCTCAGGGAAGGATTGATCATATTTTGCAAAGTGTTCACTTTCCAATAATGCGGCACTCACCAAATGTTTAGTGAAAGAAAAATGTTCTTGTGCATGCACAATTTTAATGTCACATACCTCCTTTGCAAGTCGGACCAGACTGCTGATGTGTTTTTCTGCTGTTTGCAAAAGTAGAATCCTCTGGCAGTTTGCGGTCTAAATTGTCAACCCCATCTCTCACTTTGCTCATGTTGGTGACAAACATACTGGTATCTCTTTTCACGGAGACAGTATATATGGCTCGTGCATGTAACTGGTTGTATACTTGTCGACAAAATACATTATTTCTTGAAATAAAAACAGAAAGAACTGAAACTCTCTGTCTTGTAGTGTTCTAGCAAAGCCACGGGCTTCAGTCTGACTTTTGAAATCAAAGGCATCATTGGCTTCTATGGCCTCAAAACATTACTCAAGATCCTCCCTATGTTTATATATTAGGTTGACTGTATGGATGTTAAAGTTCCAACAAGTTGAGGATCCCCTTGAAAGCCTTTTGTCCACAATGTCCATTCCATTCTTTTGGGGGAACGTGAGAAGAATGCTGCCATGCCTCCTACATCCTGAAAGAAAATTCGTGTCTCGGAGATCCTTGATACTGCCTGTTGCATAATAAGATTAAGTTGGTGGCCGTAGCAGTGCACATAATGAGCATTAGGGTACACATCTCTAATTCTTTTCTGTACTCCACCAAGTCTTCCACTCATTACGGATACACCATCATAGCTTGTGCGATAAGCTTGTTTTGTTTAGGCAGATCTGGAAAAATGAAGTTCAGTTCACGCAGTATAGCTGAAGTAATGGTTTCTGCACTAGAGTCTCTTAAATGTGTGAAACCATAGAACCTCTCCACAACTTTACTGTCATTGTTAAGGTACCGAAAGACTAATACGGACTGTATTTTTGTGGCCACATCAGTGGTGTCATCAGCCTGAATAACCACAAAGTCTGTGTTTTGCACCTCTTGGACAATATGGCTTCTCATAATTTGCAGCATACACTCAAGGAGTTAATTTTGTATTGTTTTAGAGGTGCCCTTAAAGACTGTAGCACTTGCTAAATGTGCTTCCATGTCATGGTCTATGCTTGCTATTAAATCCACAAGGCCTCTGAATATGCCAGGATTTGAGAAACTTTCCGATTCATCATGGCCTCGCAATGCCAGTTCGAATGCACCACAGAAACAAATACAATCAATTATTTTTGATAGTATGTGTCTATTCCTATCAACTGCTTCATTCAAATAAATCAAATCAGGTGTTTAAGTGCGACTACTCACCAGTAAGGGTCTCAAGGCACTGGGGGGGGGTGTGGGGGTGGGTTCGCAGGTTCCAGTCCATCAAGGAGGGGGTCTGTTGAAAAACCAGGTTTTGAGGTTTCTTGCAAAGATGGGGAGCGATGTTATCTGTCTGAGGTGGAGCGGAAGGTCGTTCCAGGCTCTGGCTGCGCGGAAGGAGAAGGAGCGGCCTCCTGATCTGGTCTTTCTGGTGCGGGGGACCATAGCGTAGGAGAGCTAGGCTGATCGTAGGGTTCTTCGGGGAGCGTGAACTTTGAGTCGGCTATTCAGATATGCTGGTCCGGTGTCGTGGAGGGTCTTGTGAGCGTGGGTTAGAATCTTGAAGGTGACTCTAGCTTCAATGGGGAGCCAGTGGAGTGTGCGCAGGTGCTGGGAGATGTGGCAGTGTCTTGGCAGGTTGAGGCCCAGTCTTGCGGCAGCGTTTTGGATGTTCTGTAGCTTGCGGGTGAGGTTTTTGTTTATTCCAGCATAGAGTGCGTTGCCATAGTCAAGCCTGCCGGTGATCAGGGCGTGAGTGACGGTCTTTCTGTGTTCGAGGGGGATCCATTTGAAGGTCTTACATAGGAGGTGGAGGGTGTGGAAGCAGGAGGACGAGACGGAGTTGATCTGGCGGTCCATTTTGGGCTCTGAACCCCGGATGATTCCCAGGTTGCGCGCGTGGTCCGTGGGGGTGGGCGGGCTTCCAAGGGCGGGGGGCCACCAGGTGTCGTTCGAGGCGTCTGGGTTTGGGCCCATGGTGAGTACTTCCGTTTTGTTGGTGTTTAGTTGTAGCCAGCTGTTTTTCATCCATTTGGTGGCGGCTTTCATGCCTGTTTGAAATTTGTGTCTGGCGGTGTTGGGTTCGTTGGATAGGGAGAGGATGAGTTGGGTGTCGTCTGCGTATGACACAATGTTGAGTCCGTAGGTTCTGACGATGTGGGCGAGCAGAGCCATGTAGACGTTGAAGAGCGTAGGGCTGAGGGAGGACCCATGGGGGACTCCGCAGGTGGTAGGTGTAGGGTCCGAGAGGAAAGGGGGGAGACTGACCCGCTGCGTTCTGCCCGAGAGGAAGAAGCGGATCCAATCGAGGGCCTTGTCTTGGATCCCTGCGTCATGGAGTCTGCATACTAGGGTGCGGTGAGAGACTGTGTCGAACGCCGCTGATAGGTCGAGGAAGATGAGGGCTACTGTTTCTCCTTTGTACAGTAAGGTACGGATGTCATCTGTTGCAGCGAGGAGGGCGGTTTCCGTACTGTGGTTTTTTCTGAAGCCGGATTGGGAGGAGTCGAGGATGTTGTGCTCTTCGATGAATGTGGCGAGTTGGCTGTTGATGGCTTTCTCGATGACTTTTGCTGGGAACAGGAGCAGGAATATGGGTCTGTAATTTTTAAGGTCGGTGGGGTCCGCCGAGGGTTTCTTCAGGAGGGGGTTGATCTCAGCGTGTTTCCAGTCGTCAGGGAACAAGGCGGTTGCCAGGGAGCGGTTGATGGTGTGGCAGAGCATGGGTGCGATGGTGTCGGCGGCTCTGTTGAAAATGTGGTGGGGGCAGGGGTCCATGGGGACCGCGGAGTGGATTGACTTCATCGTCTTCAGTGTGTCTTCGGTGGTTAGGGCTGTCCAGTTGTCGATCGCTGGCTTTAGGGTGTTGGCGGGGGTGGTTGGTGAGGGTTCAGTGTGTTGGTTGTCTTCATCAAAGTTGTCGTAGATGCTCTTGATTTTGTGGTGGAAAAAGGTGCTGAGTTTGTCGCAGAGGTCTTGTGAGGGAGGGATGTCGGTGGAATCGCTGGTGGGTTGGGCGAACTCCTTGATGATGTAGAAGAGTTCTTTGCTGTTGTGTGCATGAGTGGAGATTCTGTCTTCAATCGCTTTTTTCCTTGTTTTTCTGATGAGTTGGTGGTGGGCATTGGTAGCGGCTCTGAAGTTGTTGTGGGCTTCTGTGGATCTGGTGTTCCTCAAGGCCTTTTCGAGGCGGTGGTAAGTACGTCTGGACTCTTCAAGTTCGGTGGTGAACCATCTAGCTTTCTTGGCATGGATGTTGTTGTTTTTCTTGAGGGGGGCTATGGTGTTGGCGCTGTCGGAGATCCATCTGTGCATGGGTCGGGCTGCGGTGTTGGCGTCGTCGTTTTCCGCAATGGTTGGGGTGGAGTTGCTGAGTGATGAGGTTAGCTGGTTGGCGATGATTCTGGTCCAGTTTCTTCGTGGGAGCAGGTGCTGGTGTCTGTGGATGGTGGGTGTTCTGAAGGTGCAGTGGACGCATCGATGGTCAGTCCATGGGAGTTTGGTGGTGTGGCTGAAGGTGATGGAGTTTCCTGTTGTGAAGAGGGGGTCAAGGGTGTGTCCTGCTGAGTGCTTGGGTTTGGTCACAATCTGGCGAAGTCCAATGTTATGGAGGTTGTCCAGGAGGGATGTCGTGCTGGGGTCCAGTTGGTTGTTGAGGTGGAAGTTGAGGTCTCCCAGTAGGGTGTAGTTGGTGGACGCGATCGCATGCGGCAAGATGACGCCCGTGATGGAGTTGGCGAAAAGTCAGCGGGGTCCAGGGGGTCGGTAGATGAGGGTTCCTCGGAGGGTGGAGGTAGGGCTGGCCAGTATCTTGAAGTGAAGGTGTTCTATCAGGTCTGTGGGCTCATCAGGGAGTGTGCTCAGGTGGAGGGTGGATTTGTGGACGATGGCTATTCCTCCTCCCGGGCAGGTGGGGCGGTCCTTCCTGGAGATCTTGTATCCTTGGGGAATGGTAATGGCGATGTCCGGTCCCGAGGTGGTGTTGGTCCAGGTTTCAGTAAAGAATGCTATGTCCGGGGTAGTGCTGTCGAGGTGGTCCCAGATTTCAGTAGCGTGTTTGTGGAGGGATCGGACGTTGAGGAGGATGCATTGCAGGGTCTTCGGTTCGGTTGTGTTCTTACGGGCGGATTGCGCTGGGTCTGTGGTCTTGGCGGTGCTGCAGGTCCGGCAGCGGTGACAGCTGAAGGGTCCGTGAGTGTCAGCTGGTGATGCTAGCTTGCAGTTGTTGTTGCGGCCTGGGTTGAGAGCGTGGAGTGTCGCTGGGTCATAGCGTTGGCGGTGCAGAGATCCAGGGTTCCTGGCGCTGGTCGCAGTCGGGTCGTGGACGGGCACAGACGAGCTTGCCTTTGGTGCCCCAGGGGAGCGGCCGCTGTGCAGAGGCCACCATTAAGCAGGGGTCGGGGAGGGCTGAACAGCTGGGAGGCGGGGAGGGGAGCTGGATTGGGCCGGTCGCACTGGTCGTGCTGGGGGGAAGGGGCCGCGGGGGCAGCAGCGGCAGGGAAAAACAGGCTGAAAAAGGCAAAAGGAAAAATGCAAAAAGAGCAAATGAGGCAGCAAAAGGGCAAGAAAGTGTGGAGAAAAGACAGAGGACACAGGAGAATGAACGGGGGAGATTGAGATGAGGGTAAAAAAACGAGTGAAAAACGGAGGAAAGACACAGAAGGAGAGTGAAGGTGGGAGCTTGAAATGAGGGGGAAACGACAGAAAAAGTGCAAGAAAGAGTGGAGGAAAGACACAGAGGACACAGGAGAGTGAAAGGGGGAGATTGAGATGAGGGTAAAAAACGAGTGAAAAATGGAGGAAAGACACAGTAGGAGAGGGAAGGGGGGAGCTTGAAATGAGGGGAAAACAACAGAAAATGGAGGAAAGACCCAGAAGGAGAGTGAAGGGGGGAGATAGAAGTGAGGGAAAAAACGAGTGAAAAGGAGAGAAAAAGCGGAGCAAGAGAATGGAGACAGAGGTCCACTGGACCACCAGGAATGAGGTGCAGGTGAAACCTGCGGGTGGAGGAGGGCCTCGAACACCAACACTCGAGAGTGCAGGGGTATGGTGGAGCTGCGAGGGAGGGAGATCAATTTCACTGACAATGAGTCAGTGGTCTTGCTCGCCTGTCCCTGCAGCGGCCACCATTAAGTAGGGGTCGGGGAGGGCTGGACAGCTGGGAGCCGGGGAGGGGAGCTGGATTGGGCCGGTCGCACTGGTCGTGCTGGGGGGAGGGGCCGCAGGGACAGCAGCGGCGGGGAAAAACTGGCTGAAAAAGGCAAAAGGAAAAAGGCAAAAAGAGGGAGAAAAGTGCAAATAAGGCAGCAAAAGTGCAAGAAAGAGTGGAGGAAAGACACAGAGGACACAAGAGAGTGAAAGGGGGAGATTGAGATGAGGGTAAAAAACGAGTGAAAAACGGAGGAAAGACCCAGAAGGAGAGTGAAGGGGGGAGATAGAAGTGAGGGAAAAAACGAGTGAAAAGGAGTGAAAAAGCAGAGCAAGAGAACGGAGACAAAGGTCCACTGGTCCACCAGGGATGAGATGCAGGTGAAACCTGCGGGTGGAGGAGGGCCTCGAACACCAACACTCGAGAGTGCAGGGGCTTGGGGGAAGGCCTCACTTAATGGTGGAGCTGCAATTGTGTTTCTGTATTGTTTTCCGTAATGCATCGTTTATGTAGTGTTCAATCGGTGTGTCTCCCAACATTCCCAGTCTCGTCAGGTTTTCCATATGGATTCTTGTGTGTGCATGCTTCTTGATTTTGTCAGACAGATGCTTCAAGTCTGTTACTCCTTGTTTTGTCCAAGGCAATTCCCCACCAACCAGCATGCAAGGGAAGGAGAACAGAGAATTTTTTGACACGCACCCTGTAACCCAATCAACTTTTGTGTACCAGGTGTTTGAGAATGTACGTTTGTAAGTCTTTCCTCCGTCCTGTGCACTTTGTTGTAGTTTCAGGTCAGGCCGATCAGGTCCTAATTGCTTTATATGTAGTTTCTCTTCACGTGTCCGTCTAAAGAATGACCTTGCAAGTAGCTGTTCTACTGTATTCATGCTGATGCTGGCCTTACCAATATTAAAGAAACCTGTCAATAATCAAAGTGCAACGTATAAGGTTTGGTGCAATTATATCAAATTTCAGTATAAATATGTATATCTTGTGCATTATCGCAATGGATCTCCAACAGCTCCCCTTTGCACAACATGACTGCTAAAAATACGTCCTTACTGCCTGCTGCCTCTGTGTGCCATACTGGTTGCTGAAGGCACTGAAACACACTGTTTGAGGGCCTTTAACAAGGCAAGGGATATATAGTGCCTTTAACAACTGTTGTTGCCCAAAGCACAGGGCTAAGGCTATTAGTAAATTCCATCCACTGAGGGTACAATGTTCAAAATGTGCACCCACCATGTAGAACGACCACATACATAGCCCTAACTCCAGTGTAAAAATATCTAGCATCAGTTCCTTACCTTTAGCACTGGTGTTTGCTGGGTTGTAGCCGGAGTGAAAGAGCAGCAAAGGAGGTTGGGGCCTCTTGTTCTTCGCCCAAAAATGGCCCAAAAATTAGGTAATGCCTGTCAGGCTTTACAGGTACTGAAAATAAAAATATAACAATTTAGTCAACCAAACACAGACGGTCCTCTCACAGATGAGACAGCGCCCCTCAGCCTTCACATGCAGGAACCAGTCCGTCCGACAACCCATCGATCCACAGCCAGATAACCTTTGTGAAGTGTCTTGCACTGGGTACGAACACATCACCACATTTTTTGTAACTTTTGATACGTACGAGCTAGAAACACATTTTTTGTTAAAATCTGCAGATTATGCAGCAGATAAAGGATTAATTGGCAAATGCTGCTATCATAATTATGCGGTGAAAGAAAGCCACAGCCATAGAAAAGCGTAATTCCACTGGCCCTGAGCATACGTAGCTGTGGGGCGTGCTATGTTGAAGGACTAGGGAGCGGCTCGACAGCTACTTGATTAGGTGGCCCTGTTTTAATTAACAGCAGCCCCTCCTGACATACTTTCTAAAGGCTGCTAGTCACAAACCCAATGAAACCAAACAATTCAAACAGGCCAAACCCGGGCTTAACTTGTAAAAGAAAGAGCCCCAGGGCAAAGCTCTGCTATACGCCCATATCTGTCACTACTATGTATATACCAAGGTCTCTTGAATCTCCCTCCAGACATCCCCGGACTCTACATTTCACTCTTTCAGGGTTCGACTTTCTCTCTTAGTGAAACCTTTACCCAAACAGTACCACCAAGTGTAGTAATCACATAACAAAGCATGTTTTGTAATTCTGAAGTGTAATAGCAACAAACATGTTAATAGGATCAAAACAAATCAAGGCACTTTACTTAAAGATGAGCATATGATAATTATTCGCTTAAACCGATTTCCACACATGGCCATTCCTGTGCTATATAGGTTTACTAGCAAATTTAGCATCCATTTCCAAGAAAATGTGCTGTCTGTAAATGACACTGCGCTATCACACCATGGTTTACTAATATATTTGTGACATTGTGCTCCAAAATCCACAGCAGCTGGCTACATACCACACCTTTCTCATTCTCCTGCTCAAGTGAGAGACTTGCGTGATGAAACATTGATGGCAGCACCCCAACTATGAAAATAGCATCTCTGGCTGGATTCTGGGAAAGATTAAGTATTCGAATGGACAAAGGGGTAAACAGTAGACTGATTGCAAGGCGGAATGTAAAGATAAAATAAGTGACAAGCGGCCTATTTTTTTGACTGCAAGGCGGAATGTAAAGATAAAATAATTGACAAGCAGCCTATTTTTTTGACTGCTTCGTGCCCACCTAACAGCATCAATGATTCCTGCCTACAGACTGAACATCAAATAAACTGTGCCCAAAGAAGTAAATCAAAACCAAAGTAGTAGCTACACACATTCTGATGGGTGAATGTCTAACTTATCCATTTCCGAGAAAGGAGCATAAGCTGGGTCCCCGCACCCGGCAGACATTTTGATAGCAATACACCTCTCTGCTGGAATGCTAGAAATGCAAAGAGACTCTAATCGCCTCGCTATGAGAAACAGGAGGACAAATATAACTTAGCTGAGTATTCAGAAACTGGCCCGCCGCGGTAGATAACTTGAAATCATTTGTCATAACCAACATTTCAATAATCCTAAAATACAGAAAAAAAGTTACAAAATTCACAAATTCACGAATGACTTCCACATCTCCGAAATGTTTTCCTATATCTAGGGGCACCTGACAAAAAGCTAGCCACATTGAAACAAACATAAGGACACATCAGCACTTGGAGATAGATCGGGGCCGGTCTTAATTGCCAACATCCCTTTCCTTTAAGCATTGGTAAAATATTGCAGAGTTTGCAGGGAACTATATTGATCACAGAACAAATGCATTGTGTCTTGCTTGGGGCAAAACATTATCACAGGAACAAGGGCCCTGGCCTTCCACGTTATGTTTACCCAATGGCTAAACAAAAAATTTAATATAAAGCACGTTAACAGGAAGCGATGATGGGGATTAGTAACCACATTCAGATAAGGCTCCAATCCACTGCCAGTTAGGATCTCGGCTGCTACGTCATGCCACGTTGGAGAAGTGCCGGCCAAGGGGCCGCCTTAGACCATCGTCACGCTGGGTTGGGGATCAGCCTTCCAGCCCTGTGTGCGGAGTTGTGGCCTGAGTGGGGTCACGACTCGCGTCGCGAGATGTGGTCTGGTCCCCTGGAGCCAGTCGTGGGGGGGGGACCTGAGGCCTGTGGCTGCCCACGGCATTGTTTGGTGCCAGCACCACCATGTTTCTCTCGGGGCTTAGTAACTAATGTACCAACACACCACACATGCCATTGAGGCTCAGCAGCAGGCAGCACATGATGGCCTGCCGCCTGGGCCGTGTACGGGATCCATGTGCGTGTCCGTGTTCTTCTGGGCCCATCATGTAGTGTAGGGCTGTAGATTGCCCAAAAAAGTACCAAAAACCAGTGACCACCAGGACCATAAACGGAAACCATGCACTGGGACTTGGGGCATGTACTGAGGCTCTGTACTGGGATCGTGTACCAGGACGATATGCTGGGGTCATGTACTTGGAGTGGGACCATGTACTGTCATACCAGGATAATTGCTATTATCAACACAAATAGTAATACTCACTCATGCCGACATAGGCCCAGGCAAGACACAATCTTGGATACTTGATTACAGTAAAACACGCACATCGACTCGGACTCCGGCTCCGGGGGACCCTTGTCTACCCACCAGCGCCATTTCCCATTCCCAACGAATGTTGAAATGTTTATTTATTAATACTCACTCAAAAATGCTAGAGAGCGATAAGCAATTAATGATTAAATGAAAGTAATTGAGTTGTGGTGACCCAAGCACGAGCGAGCAGTAGGCACTATCTGGCAGACTGGCAGTAGCAGCACACGAGGTGTCTGTGGCACGTGCCGTGGTCACGGTAGTTTGCGCCAACATCATCGATCATGGTCACCGTGACACAGTTACGCTTGCTTCAGGAAATGGCCAATACCTGTCTGCATGGCTTCATAAGCCATGACAGTGATTGGTCATGCTTATTACACTAGTGCCACCCACGCGCGGCGCCCAATGAGCCAATCCAGACGCTGCTCCAGCAGCGCCAGTATTGGCTTGAGCAGGGGATTCTCCCCGCTCATTAGGAGACCGGTGGCTGTGCATGAAACAACCCTCGGTCTCCTAATGTGCAGCCTAGTGCGCATGTTCGGGCTAGTCTAAGTAATGATCAGCCCAAAACCGAACATGCACACTGACCCTGCTGCATGTTGTTGTTGTTTTGTCAGTGTCACTCAACCTGCTGCCAGTGCGTTCCCCACCCCATGCGCCATTGTACGTCACCTGATTGCCTTGGGCATCGCCTTGTGACCGGCCGGCTCGGAATCGGATTTGATTATTTGGATGATTGGATTATTTATTTTTCGATTAGTGTTTAAGTTTGTTTGTTAATTAATTTACAGAGCCGATCGATGTAGGACAACGCCCCAGCGCCCTAATGAACGCACCGCGCCTGCGTGTTACCTTCCCAACTGAAACTGTCTGGATGTATGTTTATTGACTATCACTTGAGCAATTGGGCTAGATTGGAGTAATTTGATCCACCTTGTGAAATTGGGTCCGAAACCCATTCTTACTAGGACCGCAAAGATATAATCCCACTCATTGGTGTCGAAGGCCATTTTTGCATCCAGGGACAGCAGGGCCGTCTCTTCTTCAATCGTATGTTGTCTACCCAGTACCCCATGTACGCATTTCAGATTCAGGGCGGTTTTACGGGCAGGCATGAAGCCGGATTAGTCTGGGTGTATCAACCCTGTGATCAGTGGAATGAGTCTATTGGCGAATAGCTTAGCTAGTATCTTAGCTTCCGCCGTGAGAAAAGAGATGGGCCTATACCCCTTGCAGTCATTGGCTGGTTTGCCCGGCTTGAGTAAAACTACATTCGTAGCTAACCGGATCTCCGCAGGTAGCATCCCTTTTCTCGCTGCTTTCTGAATACATCTGGTGACGAAAAAGGGCCAGCCTACAAGCCATTGACTTGAAAAGTTCAATTGGGTCCCTGTTGGGTCCCACAGCTTTACCCGACCTTATGTCACGTATGGCATGCTGGATTTTGTCATCTGTGAGATCCTCTTCAAGGGAGTCTCTTTGTTCTGTCGATAAGCATTTAACTTTGTTAGTGGAGAGGAGTTCCCGCACAGCGTGCGGTGGGACTTTCACCGACGAGGAATATACCGTAGCAAACATTTCTACGATTTCACAAGGATTAGTAATTTCCTCTCCTGTGGGTCCCTTCAATTGGTGCACCCACCTCAATACCTGTTCTTTCCTTTCCAGCCAGGCCAATAGCTTACCCGTTCACTCCTCAAGTTCATAGATCCTATGGTAGATTGCCTTTTGAGTTACCCTAGCCGCTTCTGTCAGGAGTTGTTTATAGTCTAAGGTGTTAGCTGCCAATAATTGCTGTGCTACAAGATCAGGGGACTGAGCCAAGGCTTGCTCCCTGTGAGAAGTTGGCCTGGCATATGCTGGTCACTAGTTATAGTGGCCACCTTGCACCAGTCCAATTCGACTCTTAAGGTAGATAGGTTTAAGACAACCTTTTAAAGAAAGCTATCCTAGTGGTAGCTGTGGAGAGCAGCCTTCAGGCTAAGTCTCTGAGGAATGTAAAGCAGCTTGTTTTACCTTATAGTCTCTTGAATTACCAAATGAAAAGGACACCACACAGGTATATATATCAAATATATATGTATTTATTCTTAGATACACTCTACTAATCTCTTTATGAGATGAGAACCCAGATACACATTCAAATGTCAACACTTCTCAATAAATTAAGCACAAATATGGCTGGAGCCCTAGGGGCGTACCAGACCATATACTAAGAAAATGGTTTAACAAACTCGACTTGCAAAATGAAAAGGCCTAGGGCCTTGGGAATCGCTGGGGCTTCACTTCTGCAGTGTTAGCAGGTAAGTAATCAGCCCACGGGAGACGCGTGCAGTGTCTAAACACAGCCGCGGGTTTCCTATTGGTTTCAATGGCACAAGTCGCGGTTTGAAATTTAAAGTTTTAGGGCACTTCGGAGAAGTCAACAAGCAAGCCACTTACAGGGTAAGTATTTCGAGGGCCAACACACACTTGGGCACCGGAGTGCACGAGTTACCTCACCCACAGAAGCCGGGTGCATAGGTGTCTTTTGGTGTCGGGTCGCGATGCTGTTTTCAATGGAGATCACTGAAGACTTGCTGCTTGTGACGACTGGAGAGGTGTCCGCTGGAATCCGAAGATGGATTGGGGTTGAAGAGGACTTGAAAATTGAGGGGACAGTGTTCAAAGTCACTTGCCAGTGACCGGTGGCCAGCAGGATGGATGACCACTGATGTTGCGTCGTTTCAGGTCGTCGCTGGTGATTTGTCTCTTCGCTCACGAGGTCCAGGAGAGATCGACGATGACCAGCAGCTGGATTCGGGGGTCCCCACGATGTCTGCAGCTGATGAAGGTGTCGGCAACCGGATTGGAGCCAACAAGCCTTGGCAACTGCAAGTCTCGTGTGGAATGAAGATTGACGATGATGCAGACCAGCAAGGACTGATGGACTTACCCAGTGAGGGTAAGTGAGGTCAGGCCCGGCGCAACCAGGAGAGCCCTTGAAGTCGATGAGAAAGTCTTCGGGTGAGTTACTAGCCAACGGGCAAGCAACCGCGAAGACGCCTTTGCAGGAAAAGTTCCACAGGAGCCCACGGTCACTCGGGATGGGGTAGGCTGCTGATTTTCGGTACCAGACCTGCTAGGGACTTGGACTATAGATAGTCCAAAGCACAAGTTCATAGAACGTTGTTTAGGGTTTGCACTCGAAATCAGTGCACGGTTCCCTGGTATTGCTGTTCCTCGTCACTCGTGGGGTCCAGATGCCACAGCTTCACTGGGGACTCAAAATGGCCATCGAGAGGTCAGGAAATCCACTTCAGGGGACGCAGGGACTTCGGACTCCGGCGGGAGCGGTGAAGTTTGTAACCGTTGATCAAAGTTACTGGTGCCTGCCAAGCAGGGGAGTCACTCCTTGACTCCAAGGGAGATTCTTCAGTCTTCCAGAGATAGTGGAACGTCGAAGGGCCAGGATTCTTCTTTGTAGAGCGTCGGCCAGGGTTAATCTGAATTGCATTGGCAATGCTTGGTATCTTATAGTGAAGATAGGGGAGGGACTAGCTCTGTGACCACTCCTCTTGAAGGGTCAGGGTAGTGGGTGGTTACACCCACTTTCCTTTGTCCAGTTTCGCGCCAGAGCAGGGGCAGGTAGCCCCTGAACCGGTTTGAGCTGGCATATGCACAGAGGAGCCTACTGCTCCCCCAGTGCAGGACTTCAAAGCACTCTAAGAGTGCACCCACCCAGCTCCAATACACTAAATCCTGTTTGGGAGGTGGTGACACCTCCCTGTGACAGGATACCCTTTGTTGGACTTCCTCCACTGCGAGTTTCGGTCAGCAGCAGGAGGGCAGCCCAGTGTCTGTGCTGGTGGCATCCATTTTGTGATGCCAGGGCTCTAGAAGATTTCTACCGTTTAGTACAGTGGGTACATGTCGTCCCCTCTAGAAGGGTGGGATCATACTCCCACACCAGATACCGGTGTGGGGGTATGATTCCAAGTTGTTTGACACCAAACACGACATGTTTTGATGCAGTCATTCCAAAGTTAGCATTTACCGCGAGGTTATAATGCACTTAAGAGTATATGGTTTAACCGCATCCACATACAGCAGCAGAGAATAGACTCTGCCAGCTGCAGAGGGGTCCTGCTCATGCAGAAGCACCCCCTCACATAGTAAACCAAGCACCCTGCCCTCAGGATTGTTAGGGCCTGCAAGAGGGGTGACTGATAGGTTTATATGTGTGTGTATGGTGAGATATAGGAACCTATACCTCAGTGAGGAGTACTAACACTACCTCACACAGGCTGCAGTAGCATGCCTGTGGTGTCAGATTGAGAATGCTTCCCAGGGGTGGCATAATACATGCTGCAGCCCCTGGTAGGCCTGTGAAGTACCAACGCCCTAGGTACCTAAGGTACCATACACTAGGGGCTCATAAGGTACCACAGTATCCAATCACTAGTGCATCTAATATGCACACCAATCATTTAAGGTAGTAAGCAGATAGGCTGGGGTCCTGGATAGCAGGATCCCAGCCAGACTAGTCAAAAACCATTCAAACACCAGGAAAAAAGTGGGGGCAACCATATAGTCAGATTCCACCTTCCTACATAACCCCCCCCCCCCCCAAACGAAAGGAGATAAGGCTAACCTTTCCCAGTTAAGCCTTTATTTCCTGAGTGGCCATATAAGGAAGAACCTGCACTAGCATGGTTGCTCCCTGTCTCATGGTCCACTTGGGAAATCCTACCCCAAGGGGTTTTGGAGTTTCTCCAAAGTCTAGGGAAATTAACTGTATTGTTGTCTTGTACAGAAGTAGGCTGGTGGGGTGTCTGAGTCTGGAAGTGAGGCCCTATTTGGGGTGGTCTCAACTTCCTCAGCACACTGGTCACCATGGAAGCCTTTCTGTCCATGACGGTGTCATATCTGGCCCCAAGGGTCAATCTCTGGCTGCCTACAGCTGGGGGTTGGGTCCCTCTGTTTGGATTAGTGGAGGGCATTGAAATGTTTGGGGCAACTATGCCCCAGGTTTCCCTGTGCCCAACAAAGTCCATCTGGGAGGTACCTGTACCTAGGGGTAAGGGGGATCCCTCAGTTTGTAGAGGAATATTCACCTGGCTAGAACTACTCTGCTGGGTGTCCCTAATCTGCTAACAAGGGGGTTCCTCTGGACAGGGGCCCACTAGGGGTTCACTGACCTCCCTGGCCTCTGCAGCCCTGGGCTGACTGAGGCAGGGTAGAGAGGGGCAGGATACCTGCTCCAGACTGGGTGCCACTTTGGAAGGGTCCCCTGCCATCAGAGATGTGGCCAGGACAGCCCTGTCCACTTCTGGGGCAGTTACTTCACAAGGGGCAGGATCAGTTCCCTTAGAAACCTGACCCCTACCTTTAGTCTGGTGGGGGAAGGACTGTTCCTCACCCCCTATGCTCTCTGTTTGTGTGGAGTGATCCATAGTTTCAGGCTTCACTCCCCTTACTTTCTCCTGGGGTGGAGGTGAGGCCCTCAGGGTCTCATCCACTCTCTCAGGGATGCCTAACATTCTTGAATGGGCATTGTGGTCTACCTCAGCCCAGGCTGAGATTTCCAGATCATTCCCCAGTAGACAATCCACAGGCAAGGTTGGGGACACTGCCACTCTCTTTGGGCCAGTTACCCCTCCCCAGCTGAGATTTACCACTGCCATGGGATGGTCTGTCCTAATTCCATCAATATTGGTCACCTGGTAGCTAAACTCAGGTAAAAGCTGTTCTAGGGGCACTAGTCTCTTTGTCACCATGGTGACACTAGCCCCTGTGTCCCTGTAGGCCACAGCCTTCTGACCATTGATCATGGGCTCTTGTCTGTACCTGCCCAAGATATTGGGACTCATGGTAAAGTTGGCAAACCCCATGCCACCATCACAGACAAGAGTTGCTTGTGTAGGGGACCTGGTTAGGCCAGAGTCCACCTGAGTTCCCCAAGAAAACCCAACTAAGTTTTTGGGTGCACTCCCGCCACCTGGGGGATTACTACTGGTAGTAACAGGAGGTGTTGGAGCTGCAATGGGAGGGACATTTTCTTTATTGCCATTCTTTGGTCAGTTTTCCAGTGTCCAGGTTGCTTGCACACATGGCAATATGGTTTCTTATTGGAAGAGGAAGTATTTTGGGACCCACCCCCAGAACTGGGTTTTTGGGGCCCTTCAGAGGACATTTCTGTTTTATTATCCCCACCTTTCTCTTTGGGCTTAGTGGAATCTTTCTTCTGGTCACCACCTTGGTTCTTGGGCCTAACCCTGGTTCTGACCCATTTGTCTGCCTTCTTTCCCAATTCTTGGGGAGAGGTCAGATCAGAGTCCACCAGGTACTGGTGTAAGTGTTGGTTTTGACAATTATTAAGGATGTGCTCTCTCATAATCAAATTATACAATCCTTTAAAGTCAGTGACTCTACTGCCAACTATTCAACCCTCCAGAGCCTTGGTAGCACAATCTACAAAGTCCACCCAATCCTGAGTCTGTGCTTTCTGGGTGTCTCTGAACTTAAACCTGTATTGTTCAGTGGTTAAGCCAAACCCATCTATTAATGCACTCTTCAGGGATTCATAGTCATTAGCATCCTCTTCTCTAACAGTGAGGAGCTTGTCTCTACCTTTATCTGAAAAGGAGAGCCACAAGATTGCTACCCACTGTGTCTGGGGGACCTGTTGAACTTTACAGGCCCTCTCCATAGCAGTTATCCATTTGTGGATATCATCCCCACTCTGGTAGGGAGGAACAACCTTGGACAGGTTCCTATGGTCTGGAATGTAATCTCTGCCTCTAGGGACACTGTTGCTGCCACCAGGGGTATCTAACCCCTCCTTCTGAGAAGCTCTTTGGAGCTCGAAGGCTTCCCTATCTAAGGCCAATTGCTTGGTTCTGAGGGCAAGCCTAGCTTCCTCATACTGGAGCATCTTCAACCTTCTGTCAGAGGAGGACTCCCTGGGATAGGTGGAGTTCCTCTGGTGAAAAGATTCTCTTCCAGAGTGGTATGAATGGTCAGAGTCCCTTGAGGGGGACCTAGGCCTTTCTCCCACTTTGTCAGTTCTCTTAAGGAGAATTCCTCTGTTCCTTTCAGACCCTTCTTGGTCTGGCCCTTCAATCACAGACTCCAGGTCATCTTGATTTTCATCATCAGACCCACAGCCTATGGCTGACCCACTCCCTGATGCAGACCCACTAGCTCCTAGAGCTTGTTTCAGGTCATCTGCTACTAACAGATCTATCAGGTGTTGTGATAAGGGACTCCTGCCCACCCTCAGTTGTCTTTCAAAGCATAAGGCCTTCAGTCCAGTGTAGGCTATGTCTTTGTACTGAGATGGGGTGGACCCACTGGCTCCACCTTGGTGAGACATACTAGTGTTGTGTAGTGTTGTACTACCTACACTAGTTGAGGCCTACTGGACCTAGCTTGAGCTGTAGCAAGGTGTGCTTATCCCTTCACCAACAGCTCTAACTTCAATAGAACTTATTGATACTAGCTTAACTTTATATGTACCTTGAGTACCTTTAGTGGTTTTCAGTTAGTAATTCAAATAGAGATTTTCTGGTAAAACAATGGCAAGCTGGAATCCCACACGCTGCCCACCAATGTGAGAAGTTGGCCTGGCATATGCTGGTCACTAGTTATAGTGGCCACCTTGCACCAGTCCAATTCGACTCTTATGGTAGATAGGTTTAAGACAACCTTTTAAAGAAAGCTATCCTAGTGGTATCTGTGGAGAGCAGCCTTCAGGCTAAGTCTCTGAGGAATGTAAAGCAGCTTGTTTTACCTTATAATCTCTTGAATTACCAAATGAAAAGGACACCACACAGGTATATATATCAAATATATATGTATGTTCGAGGCATATGAGCTGCAGATTACACACTTTTGCATAGATCACCATCTGGTGTTGGGCCCGGATGTTTGCAGTTTGTTTTTCCTCTTGGAAAGTCTTTGGAAGTCACGAGGTCGGTGACTCCTCCTTTGGTTGGTATTGCGCATGGGCTTCGGCTCCATCCTCAGATTTTTTTTTCCGCCATCGGGCTCGGATGTAATACTTCGCGCTCCGGTTCCGAACTTTTCCAGTTCAACGATCGACGCAAAATCCTCGTTCATCGAGATTCTTCTGATAACAAATCATCTTAATCACCTTCTCTTCGACACTTCTTCGATTCCAGTCATCGAAGGCGGCCTTCGGGCCTATCCCGGCTCCGGTCTCGGCTGATGGAAAGAACTCCCTTCAAGAAGTGCCCTCGATGTGGGTCCAAATTCCCCCACACCGATCTTCATGAGGTGTGCAACCTCTGCCTCTCCCCTGAACACGAGGCTCGAGACTGTCCCGCCTGCAAGTCTTTTAGATCGAAAAAGACTATTCGAGATCGAAGGGCCAGACGCAACATGGCGCACTCCTCGACCTCCGCTCCAGTCGACATCTTCGGGGATGACGTCGAAGCTCCGGGACAGGAGCACACCGAAGAAGACGACGACATTGTCCGCGCTTCCGAAGCCGATGACTCAGATGTGGAGGACATCACCCCGGCGCAGAGGGTCGTGAGTACTATACCCCCTCCCACACCCGCGCCGACACCCAAAAAGGCTTCGGTCACGCCTTCGCCTCCGAGCCTAGGCAAGACCAAGGACACTGCTTCTAACACCCCACCTTCGGGCCCGGTAAAGAAGCCTAATAAGCTTTCCGGCAGCTCGGGCTCGAGCCAGCCTACCAGCGGTGCCGAAAAACACCCTTCGGGACCGAAGAAAAAATCGTCCTCCACCTCCACACCGAGCTCAGCACCAAAGCCCTCGGTGTCGAAACCCGGCCTCTCGGTGCCGACCAAACATCATAAGGCCCTCGGCGCCGACACTCCCGTGCCGAAGCCTCTCTCGGCACCGAACAAAAAATCGGAGGTTCCAAAAAAGCACGGCACAGACAAGCCTAGAAAGCCGTCGGCCCTAAAAACCTCGGCGCCGACTGAACAACCAGTGTTGCAAGAACTATTCACGCCGGATCCTTTGCAAAAGACACTTACCAAGGATCCAAAAACTGGACATTTGACACTGTCTTCAAAAAAGAGACATTTAGACAACCCAGCTCCACCTCCACCTCCAAAGAGGAAGGACTGTGCTACCTCCCCTTTCAGAGTGCCTTCCCCACCTCCTCCACCTCCTCTACCCTCTCCACCTCCGCCCCCTCCACCTTCTCCACCCCTGCCTCATCGCTCTCCGACCCCGTCTCCAGACCATGATGATCAAGGGGACCCTTACTACGATCCAGCAGATGTGCCACAAGACCCCACCCCTACTGGATCCCCAGACCCATTGGATGATTATAACAATCCAGATATGCCAGATGTCCCACAGGATGACCTTTATCCATCTAGGCCATCCCCACCAGAAGACTCGTTAGGTTTTCACCACCTACTACAGAGGGCGGCACATTATCACGGGGTAGAACTACATACTGACCCAGTAGAGGAAGATTTCCTCCTAGACTCCTTCGATAATGGACATAGGTCTACTGCTATACTACCTATGCTAAAATGGGTAATCAAACATGCGCCAGAGGTTTTCAAAGACCCAGTCAGGGCTAGGGTCCTAAACCCACGCATAGAGAAAAAATATAAAGCCGCCCCCACAGATCCTGCCTACATTAAAGGCCCTGCACCACTGGATTCCTTGGTGGTATCTACAGCTAGGAAGAGATCAAATTCTCAGGCGTCAGGCGAAGCACCACCACCTGACAATTATTCCAAGCTCCTAGACGCGTCAGGGAAGCGCACTGCATCACAAGCTGCCAATATATGACGTATCGCCATCACTCAAGCGCTATTGGCCAGATACGACAGAGCGCATTATGATGAGCTAGAAACCATCATGCACCATCTCCCTGAAAAATACAAGAATAGGGCTAATGAGTTGATTCAAGAGGGAAAAACCATAACTAATACCTCTATATGCTGTGCCCTAGACGCGACAGACACAGCCTCCAGGGCCATAAACACCAGTGTCCTCCTCCGTCGCAACGCCTGGCTAAGAGTTTCAGGCTTTAAACCTGAGGTACAAGCCTCCATATTAAACCACCCATTTGATCAACAACATTTATTTGGTCCAAAGGTTGATGAGGCCCTCGAGAAGATGAAAAAAGACACTGATACGGCGAAATCTATGGGAGCCCTACAGTCACACACTCCTAGGCGCGCCTTTCGCCGCTCTTCCTTTTGGGACACGGGCAGAGGCTACTCCTCAGATAGCGCATCCACGTCCTGCAAATCCCCTCCTCAGTCCACCTTCACAAGGAGTTATCAAAGAGGCGGCCATAGAGGCAATAATAATAAAGGCAGAGACAAAACGAATACCGCCCGCTCTGCCACACCGCCTACCCAATGACTTTCCCCCGCTCCCTCCAGACCATCCCACTCCGGTCGGGGGCAGACTACAAAATTTCCTTCGCATCTGGGAGACCATCACCTCAGACAGATGGGTGACCCAAATTATTCATTCAGGGTACTGCCTAGAATTAACATCTACCCCCCCAAACATTCCACCCAGGCAACTCCCAATGTCGCAAGAGCATGCCACGTTACTAAAACAGGAGGTAATCTCCCTCCTGCAAAAACAAGCCATAGAGCAAGTCCCCATCAATCAGCAAAATTTAGGGGTCTACTCCCTGTACTTTCTGATACCAAAAAGAGACGAGACTCTACGACCTATTCTAGATCTCAGGCCTCTAAACACTTACATACATTCAGACCATTTTCACATGGTAACCCTTCAACAGGTTCTTCCACTCCTCTCCCAGAACGATTTTCTCACCACACTGGACTTGAAAGACGCATACTTTCACATCCCAGTACACCATGCTCACAGAAAGTACCTCAGATTTGTAGTGGATGGGCAACACTACCAGTTCAAAGTGCTCCCGTTCGGGGTCACAACAGCACCAAGGGTGTTCACCAAGTGCCTAGCAGTAGTGGCGGCACACCTCAGAAGACAGCACATTCACGTCTTCCCATATTTCGATGACTGGCTAATAAAAGCCTCGTCCTACAACCAATGTGTGCACCACACCGCCGCTACAATCCAACTACTTCACCAGCTAGGTTTCACGGTGAACCACCAAAAGTCCCACCTGATACCATCACACACAAAGCAATACCTCGGTGCCACCATAGACACCTCAAAAGCCATAGCCTATCCCAATCCTGCCAGGATTGCATGCATCCAGGCTCTGCGTAAAAAATTCATACTTCAACACTCTCTCCCAGCAAGAGTGTTTATGCAACTGATAGGGATAATGGCCTCTTGCATTTTCATAGTGCCTCACGCAAGACTCCAGATGCGTCCACTCCAGGAGTGCATAGCACACCAGTGGAACCAGGCCCAGGGGCAACTGACAGATCTGGTGTTGGTGGACGGTCGCACCCATCGCTCTCTGCAGTGGTGGAACACCACAAACCTTTCCAAAGGGCGACCGTTCCTGGACCCGGTTCCACAAATAATCCTAACAACGGACACATCGCTCTCCGGCTGGGGAGCTCATCTCTTACATCTCACAGTGCAGGGCACATGGACACCGCAGCAAAAGTTACTCCACATCAACCATCTGGAGTTACTGGCAATCTTTCTAGCCCTAAAATCCTTTCAGACGCAGATTTCAGGCAAGGCAATCCTCATTCGCACAGACAACATGACTGCCATGTACTACATTCAAAAACAGGGGGGCACACACTCTCCACAGCTCTCTCAACTAGCACAGACCATATGGTTCTCACAAGGCTAATGGGACCGCCTTTCGAACCATTGCATAAATGTGAGCTGCAATTTCTCACATGGAAAACAGCTTTTCTGCTGGCCATCACTTCCCTTAGAAGGGTTAGTGAAATACAAGCACTCACTATACAGGAACCTTTTCTCCAAATGCACCAGAACAAGGTTGTACTCCGCACCAACCCAAAATTCCTACCCAAAGTAATTTCTCCCTTCCATCTGAACCAATCGGTAGAATTACCAGTTTTTTTCTCACAACCTCAAACTGTTGCGGAGAGGGCTCTACACACATTGGATGTTAAAAGGGCCTTACTTTACTATATCCAAAGAACACAACCTTTCAGAAAAAACAATCAGCTATTTGTCTCTTTCTCTCCACCACATAAAGGCAACCCTATTTCTAAATCAGGGATAGCTAGGTGGATTGTAAAATGCATACAGATTTGCTACCACAAAGCAAAACGAATGCTATCTGTTCCCCCTAAAGCCCACTCTACAAGGAAGATAGGGGCTTCTATGGCTTTTCTAGGGAACATACCATTAGATGACATCTGCAAACAGCGACATGGTCAACACCGCACACTTTCACAAAACATTACTGTGTAGATGTGCAAACCAAGCAACAAGCTAGTGTGGGCCAGGCTGTACTAAAAACACTATTCCAAACCACTGCAACGGATACCGGTGGTCGCCACTAGGGTTGGGTACTGCTATATAGTCTATGCAAAAATGTGTAATCTGCAGCTCATATGCCTCGAACGGAATATGCTACTTACCAGTATGCATCTGTTCTTGGCATGTAGAGCTGCAGATCTACACACGCCCACCCGCCTCCCCGGCTATCTGTATCCGTTCCAGTCTATCTTATTTAGATACAACACACATGGGTTTCTTTACTGTTATTACTACGCTCCATCTTTCCCTGCTGGCGAAAAACAATCTGAGGATGGAGCCGAAGCCCATGCGCAATACCAACCAAAGGAGGAGTCACCGACCTCGTGACTTCCAAAGACTTTCCAAGAGGAAAAACAAACTGCAAACATCCGGGCCCAACACCAGATGGCGATCTATGCAAAAGTGTGTAGATCTGCAGCTCTACATGCCAAGAACAGATGCATACTGGTAAGTAGCATATTCCTTATTCTTAGATACACTCTACTAATCTCTTTATGAGATTAGAACCCAGATACACATTCAGATGTCAACACTTCTCAATAAATTAAGCACAAATATGGCTGGAGCCCTAGGGGCGTACCAAACCATATACTAAGAAAATGGTTTAACAAACTCGACTTGCAAAATGAAAAGGCCTAGGGCCTTGGGAATCGCTGGGGCTTCACTTCTGCAGTGTTAGCAGGTAAGTAATCAGCCCACGGGAGACGCGTGCAGTGTCTAAACACAGCCGCGGGTTTCAATGGCACAACTCGCGGTTTGTAATTTAAAGTTTTAGGGCACTTCGGTGAAGTCAACAAGCAAGCCACTTACAGGGTAAGTATTTCGAGGGCCAACACACACTTGGGCTCCGGATCGCACGAGTTACATCACCCACGGAAGTCGGGTGCACAGGTGTCTTTTGGTGTCGGGTCGCGATGCTGTTTTCAATGGAGATCACTGAAGACTTGCTGCTTGTGATGACAGGAGAGGTGTCCGCTGGAATCCGAAGATGGATTGGAGTTGAAGAGGACCTGAAAATTGAGGGGACAGTGTTCAAAGTCACTTGCCAGTGACCGGTGGCCAGCAGGATGGATGACCACTGATGTCGCGTTGCTTCAGGTCGTCGATGGTGATTTGTCTCTTCGCTCACGAGGTCCAGGAGAGATCGACGATGACCAGCAGCTGGATTCGGGGGGTCCCACGACGTCTGCAGCTGATGACGGTGTCGGCAATCAGATTGGAGCCAACAAGCCTTGGCATCTGCAAGTCTCGTGTGAAATGAAGATTGACGATGATGCAGACCAGCAAGGTCTGATGGACTTACCCAGCGAGGGTAAATGAGGGCAGGCCCGGATCAACCAGGAGAGCCCTTGAAGTCGATGAGAAAGTCTTCGGGTGAGTTACTAGCCAACGGGCAATCAACTGCGAAGACGCCTTTGCAGGAAAAGTTCCACAGGAGTCCACGGTCACTCGGGATGGGGTAGGCTGCTGATGTTCGGTACCAGACCTGCTAGGGACTTGGACTACAGGTGGTCCAAAGCACAAGTTCGTAGAACGTTGTTTAGGGTTTGCACTCGAAATCAGTTCACGGTTCCCTGGTATTGCTGTTCCTCATCACTCGTGGGGTCCAGATGCCACAGCTTCGCTGGGGACTCAAAATGGCCGTCGAGAGGTCAGGAAATCCGCTTCAGGGGATGCAGGGACTTCGGACTCCGGCGGGAGCGGTGAAGTTTGTAACCGTTGATCAAAGTTACTGGTGCCTGCCAAGCAGGGGAGTCACTCCTTGACTCCAAGGTAGATTCTTCAGTCTTCCAGAGATAGTGGAACGTCGAATGGCCAGGATTCTTCTTTGTAGAGTGTCGACCAGGGTTAATCTGAATTGCATTGGCAATGCTTGGTATCTTATAGTTTAGATAGGGGAGGGACTAGCTCTATGACCACTCCTCTAGGAGGGTCAGGGTAGTGGGTGGTTACACCCACTTCCCTTTGTCCAGTTTCGCGCCAGAGCAGGGGCAGGTAGCCCCTGAACCGGTTTGAGCTTGCATATGCACAGAGGAGCCTACTGCTCCCCCAGTGCAGGACTTCAAAGCACTCTAAGAGTGCACCCACCCAGCTCCAATACACTAAATCCTGTCTGGGAGGTGGTGACACCTCCCTGTGACAGGATACCCTTTGTCGGGCTTCCTCCACTGCGAGTTTCGGTCAGCAGCAGGAGGACAGCCCAGTGTCTGTGCTGGTGGTATCCATTTTGTGATGCCAGGGCTCTAGAAGATTTCTACCGTTTAGTACAGTGGGTACATGTCGTCCCCTCTAGAAGGGTGGGATCATACTACCACACCAGTTACTGGTGTGGGGGTATGATTCCAAGTTGTTTGACACCAAACACGACATGTTTTGATGCAGTCATTCCAAAGTTAGCATTTACCGCGAGGTTATAATGCACTTAAGAGTATATGGTTTAGCCGCATCCACAAACAGCAGCAGAGAATAGACTCTGCCAGCTGCAGAGGGGTCCTGCTCATGCAGAAGCACCCCCTCACATAGTAAACCAAGCACCCTGCCCTCAGGATTGTTAGGGCCTGCAAGAGGGGTGACTGATAGGTTTATATGTGTGTGTATGGTGAGATATAGGAACCTATACCTCAGTGAGGAGTGCTAACACTACCTCACACAGGCTGCAGTAGCAGGCCTGTGGTGTCAGATTGAGAATGCTTCCCAGGGGTGGCATAATACATGCTGCAGCCCCTGGTAGGCCTGTGAAGTACCAATGCCCTAGGTACCTAAGGTACCATATACTAGGGGCTCATAAGGTACCACAGTATCCAATCACTAGTGCATCTAATATGCACACCAATCATTTAAGGGAGTAAGCAGATAGGCTGGGGTCCTGTATAGCAGGATCCCAGCCAGACTAGTCAAAAACCATTCAAACACCAGGAAAAAAGTGGGGGCAACCATATAGTCAGATTCCACCTTCCTACACTCCCCATTCAGGATTTCTATTTCAAGTTGGTTGATGCACTTCGTTAATTCCTTCTTGTGACCTACCATCAAAGCGAGAGCTCTACCCTTGATGAGTGCCCTGAATGTGACCCACAGGATCTGGGCTGAGGATACAGAGCAGTTTTTATCTTTAAAGTATAATTTGGTGTCTTTGATGAGTTTTGCCTTGATATTGTGTATTTTAAGTGCCCATGGGTTGATAATTAGGGTCGTACATCTAGGTTGAGGACCTACCGACATCTTAGTCAGGATAGGCGAATGGTCCGAAATCCCCCGGGCCAAGCAGTGGGCCTCCCTGAAGTCCGATAGGTCCTCAGCAAGTGTGAGCATGTTATCTATTCTTGATTGGCTGTTGTGCGCCTGAGTGAAAAGTGAATTGTGTGGTGGTAGGTTTAAGGTGTCACCAAATGTCTGCCAGTCCAAAAACTGCGAGAAACCCAGCCAGTTTAGACTCTTCATGGGGGCAATCAGTCAAGTATGCTGTCCACCGTGAGGTTAAAGTCACCCCCCAATGCTAATATGCCAATTGGGAGGTTGAGAATACATTTGCTGTGGTCTTGTAGAGTGGAATGCTGCAACGCGGGGGTGACATAAACAGAGAGCACATTAAGTGTTTTCCCTTCCCAAGAGCCAGATACTGCCACAAACCTTCCCTGTTCATCAGTCCATGTTTTCTTGACCATATAGGGGCAGTTTCTACGTAGGACCACATCTACCCCCAGGGAGCCAGACGTAAACCCGGCATGTGCTATCAACTGGTGTCCCCACCTGTTCAGGGCCTTGCACGTATTGCCAATCCTGTGGGTTTCTTGCAGAAGGACAATGTCGGGGGCATGTCACTTTAGGTATTGGAGGACTATTCCACATTTGAGCTTATCCCCAAGCCCATTTACATTCTTTGAAAGGAACTTAAGTTCCGAACATGATCCCATTGATAACGGTGTAGATGTGGGCACTGCATATCAGTAACGGTGCACCCGTTACGAGGGCGCCCCATTGATGAGTCATTTTGTACGCTTTTGCGATATGTGCTAGCCGCTGGGGTGAATACATGTTATAGAATGAGAGCAGATAAAGGAGGGGAGTTCCATGCTCGATTATGTGATCGTAGGTTGCCCAAATGTGAAAATCTAACATCAGGTTTTGATCAATTATGAGTGTTGCATTGCTGTGCTGAACTAAGAATACTAAACAAGCAACTAATCCCCCCACCCCAAACTCCCTCCACCCCCCACCCTGCCTTCAGGCTAAACAGCATGCGAAGACTCGCTTCCCCAACAGTGCAGAGTGCCTGTTGCCCACCCATCCCTGAATTAGGGAAAACATTGCTGTACCCGCTCCCCCCCCCCCCATCCTGTAAAAACATAAAATAAGGCATAGACATAGACAAAGAAGTATACTCATCACAGTCTGGACACAACATGCGCATTCTCTGGTGGAGCACTGTTCCATCTCACCCATCAGCCAGTCTCTAGAATTCACTGTTGCAGTGAGTGATCAATGTCAATCCCGGTCCATCTTGCCCCCCAGATGTAAAGTCAACCTGGCAGGTCAGCAAAGCAGTGGGCGACAAGCCAAGACCTGGGTCAACTGCCAGGGTGAACTCAGGAGCCACCTTTCCTGTGATGGTATTCTGGTCCACGGGCGGAATTCTGTCGACGCTGCACCTTCGACCCTCGTCGATCTAGCCGTCGAGCCAATCCATCACATCTGCAGGCTCTGTGAAGAACTAGCTTTTGCCGTAGTCTTCCACACGCAACTTTGCAGGAAACACCTTTATGACCTCAAGAAAGTAACGTCTCTGTTTTTAAAATTTTGCGGGAAAGTCTGGAAAAACGTTATTGTGCAATTTTCATTTTTGAGACGGGGAGCAAATCGAGCTGTCTGAAGGATATGGTCATGGTCTCGATAGTTGAACACTCTCGCCAGGAGAGGCCGGGGGGGGCGCCCCTGGCTTAGGTCTACCCCTAGGGATGCGATGGGCTCTCTCAATAGAGAAGTAGTTGGAGAGGTGTTTAGGCTGTAGGTGCTTGGTCATAAGATCTTCCACAAAGAGGTCCACCGCTGACCCCTCTGCCCTTTTCGGCACCCGAGGATGCGAATATTGTTGTGCCGCTATCTCCCTTCGTAATTGTGGAGTAGCGACACAAGGAGCTCAGTGCAGTGTTGTAGTTAAGAGATTCGTTTTTTCCAGATAGAAGTGTCAGCGACCAATTCTTGTGTGACATTCTCCACTTCCTTTACACGAGAATCGATGTTGCACAGGTCTGCTCTAAGCAAGGATATGTCTGTAGCGACCAAGTCTATATGACCCTCCAATGACGTATGCACTTCATTAATGGCTACGAGAACATCCTGGAGTGTGAGTGGTTCCTGAACACTAGCCTTCTGTTGGGTGTCTTGTTCCGAGGCCACACCAGGCTGTCCTCCATCTGATGCCTTCTGCCATGCAAATTTGTAGATCTTTTGTTGGTGCGCCACTCGGTTTCCCTTGGTCGTCGTCATTGCGGATTTCTGCCTGTAGACTCTACAGCAAGGGGTACTCCCCGCCGCCTACCATGGCGTGAACCACGTGGCCTCTCGGTTCCCCCTCTTACTCCTGAGTCCAGACTCTTATCAGAGGATCTTTTAGGCCTGGGCGTCAAAGCAAAGTGTTCCAGGGCCATGTTTTAATGCTGAGTGAGGGATCGATTCCAGAAGGTATTCCGCAGCACATATGGTATTTAATGGTGGCCTCTAATGTTCACGGGCCTCTTGCTTGGCCCCTTTCACTCCCCTCAAGACTCCGTCCACTATCGTAGGTGCGCAAAGAGGTGTTCAATTGGCAGCTCGCCTCTAGTCAGAGGCTCAATCGTCAATGTCCAGGATCAGGCACCCCACATATGTTGATATACTGTCCTCTCCACCGCTTTTACTCAGTTTACGGGGAGTCCACCTTAAGCTCAGAACTCCTGTTGCCGGCCGGTGGTTTCCTGTGCAAGGCCCCAGATCAAGGAAGCACTCCAGATCCACTCCGCTGGTGGAGCGTATTATATCAGAGCCTGGCCATGCGTACCTTTAATTGCTGCGCTTGTGGCACAGAATGGATCAATTTATGCCCCCCGTCAACTCGGCTCACCCACGCACACAAGGCCCTCCACGACATTGGACCAGCATACCTGAACAGCCAACTCAAATTCCACGCACTCCAAAGGACCATACGATCAGCCCAGCTCTCCTACGTCATGGTCCTCCGCACCAGAAAGACCAGATCGGGAGGCCGCTTCTTCTCCCTCTCGGCCAGAGCCTGGAACGCCCTTCCGCTCCACCTCAGACAGACAATATCACTCCCCATCTTCACAAGAAACCTCAAAACCTGGCTCTTCAACAGACCCTCTCCTTGATGGACTGGAGCCTGCATCCCCCCCACCCCCAGCGCCTTGAGACCCTTACGGGTGAGTAGTCGCGCTTAACAAAAGCCTGATTGATTGAGTTTGGGTGCTCAGGGGGCCAATCTAGCCCCAAATGGTTGGTGCCTGCCTCACTCACTTCTGGGGGGGTGGAGGGGAAGCCAGCACGCTGCCCGTGCTGACAGCTGATAGTGCCTCACCACTTTCCAGGGCTCTCCGGTCCTCTCCACGCATGTAGCCAGCCGATCGGGCCCCCACCATCACAGAAGTGGAACAGGTCTATATTGCGTATCCGGGCACTCCCTCTTGCCTCCGGGTGCCGGAATACTGGAGTCCAAGGTTGTCCCGCCTTCACAGGCCACAATGTCGGCACAAGCCGCACCCATGCATAAATCTCTGTCGGGACCACAGAAATCACTCCACGCTGCTTCTGTGTCCTCCCTTGTGGGGAATTCTCATCCGGTGGACGGATAAGTATCAGGATATTTTAGGGGAAAGGAGATGCCGGAGCCACGGTACAGAGCGACCATTTTCTCCGGCAGTTGGTCTCGCACCCGAGTTACTCTTTTAGAGTAAATTTACACTCCGATTTTGTGAATAGTCAACAAATAGTTAAATCACTCAAAAGTGTAAATTACTCAAAAGTGTAAGTTACCTTTGTGAATCTGGTCATCTGTTTTCACACAAAAAAAATCAGTCTTCTACACACTAGCATCCAGGCCTGCAGAGTGAGTATCATCCTACTGATGCAATACGCAAGTGGTCGCCTCAGGTTTGAATGGACCTGAAGCCTTCATAAAGAGAAGGGCAGAGGTTAAAGTGCATCAATCCTTTGATCACAATCATAGGATACATGCTTATACTTCTCAGACCTCCCATTTTAATGGATCAAGAGCTTTGCAACGAATGGGGTGCAGTCCTAGAATGCTGGCCAGAAGACGGTTTGCTAAATTCCTTACACAGCACTTACCTCTGGGGTCTCTCTGTTACAGAATGAATCAAAAAGAGAGTGAAACTCACCAATCTTGAATGCCAAAGTCTCACAAGGATTGTCTTGAAAACCCTCAACCACTATCTACAACCAGCAGTGTATATAATCTCCACTGGAATGATATAGTGGACAGCCTCATCATCTGGTGTCCTACCTGCTTTTTGAGGTTTCCATGTAGGCAATGCCTCCACCAGGAGGAAGATTGTCTGGATGACGATAATGGTGGGATCTATGAAAAAGGATACAAATACTTCCTTTACCAGTGCAACTGACTTTAATGTGAATTGAGAGAAGGTTAAAAACAGAGATGTTTGTCAGACGCAATACTAGTCCTTAAGATCTAGTGATAGGGTCTACATGCTCAAGCCAAAGGTGCCATCTTAGGTTGGGTGTCTTTCGACGGAACCTTGTAGATCAAATCCCTATTTCTCACTGATGCTAAATAGGTGTTTGAGTAAATACATTCACTTATGGGTCTTCTTTGAAAGCATATTGTTGCCTATAACCCAGAAAAAAAGGAAATAAATGCATGAAAACATTCAACAAAACAACATTGCACTAATGGTTGAATCAGTTTAAAACCCAATGTGTAATTCACCTTAGGTGCACCCTAAACCAGTGACAGCAAATGATACAGTGACTCCGAATGAGAAGTCACTGTTAGTGGTAATGACTTATTTTGCTGTCTTTTTAACATGCAAAGCAATCTAATTTTCGAGAAGATAAAACACTGAGTGGTGGTTTATGCTTACGGTGTTTAGAACTCACAGTGTGGGGTATATGTGTTCTCAATGATCATTTATTAGGCAGATACATAGTATAATGCCATGTGATACCGCTGTTTCGGCAATAATTAAATACCTTGATGTTAAATGTAGTTATTTATAAAATACATGTTTGTCAGTGAGCACTCTATGAAAGTGTGCTACTGGTAGACAATATGTGTTAGGGTACATTACCATCAGTGTATGTTAATTCCATTTATTGTTAGTTGAGATGGTATTGTTGGACAAAAAATATCTGTAGTTTAAATGTTTATGACACGTTGCTGCTGGTGTAAGGGACTCAATGCGTGTCTGGTTAGGATACGGGTTGAGGCTGGTGGTCTTGGTAGAACCTACTGTAATAGCACACAGAGTGGAAAATTACAGTTAACTAAAAATTGGTTTTAGAGTTAAGTGCTGTTGTAAGGAGCATAATATATTTAAGAAAAAGTCTGCTCTCCCCCATACTCTTCACTTGCTTAGTTACAAGAGACTGTCGGCGTAGGCACCTGAAATGTCACATCCGTCCTGGATCTTAACCAGGTATTGCCGGGCATTTAAGGGTGGGCGTCAACGTTCGATTTGTGCTAATGGACTGCATGTATTGGCAGTTGCCTTCCATGGTGGTTACATTGGTGGGAGGTATAGATTTTAGTCAGGACCATTACACATGGAATAATGATGACAGAATGAATAACTTTGAGGCAAATGCTGCACCCAGAGGCCTCTCGGTCAACAATGCAACAGAAAAGATTGGGCCTCAAAATTGTGGCGTTGCAAGACTGCAACCAGACTCTTGGAAGCACTAATGCTAAAAATACAAATCAGTGAGACCAAACTTTTTTTTTTTTTTTGAAACCGTTTATTGCAGGTTGTAAAAGTTACAGGTATGGGCCTACAACCACCCGGCCGGCCGCTAGAATGACAAAAGCATATTGCATACATACAGTAAAAGTCTCTCGGCAGTGCAGAGCAGTGAAACAGGAGTAATCAATGGTGCAGGCCACACAGCTCCAAGCCCATAGTACGGTTCCCTTTTCTTGAAACAAAACAACACCAAAAAACCACACCCGCAAGGCAACCCGCGATCTAAGGTGACAGCACGTGCTCCATAAGTGGGGGATCCAAACCAGCAGCAGAACTCTGAGGAGGGGAATGGGAGTAGGTCAGGGACTGGGGGGACCGCGCGCCCGCGGCCGAGGGAGGGGGGCCGTCTAGGGAGACGGAACAGGTGAGGCAGCCGGTAGCAGTGGTGGCTCACAAATACCCCCGCGGTAGGCGTTCCAGGGGCCCCAGAGTTTCACCCACGCCCCAGGCTTACCCCTCGCCACATACACCACCTTTTCACGAAACATACACCAATCCATATGCTCTTTCCAGGACGATACCGCAGGGGGCCTCTGGGATCCCCACAATTGAGCAATGTCACGCTTAGCTATCATGTATCCCAGAGTCACCCACCGCGTCTGCGGGACCGAATAGTCATTCGGTTCCCATACATTCAGCAAGCATCTCCTCGCTTCAGGCAGCAGCGCGACACGCGTAACCACACGCAGGACCTCATGCACACCACGCCAGAATCGCTCCACCTTCGGGCACTCCCACAGTATATGCATGAAAGTCGCCAGCGCACCACAGCCACGCTTACACAGTCCGTCACCAGCAAAACCCATACGCAGAAGCCTTGGCCCCGTCACGTAAACCCGGTGAAGGATCTTGAGCTGGACGAAACGAAGGCGAGCCGGGATGGCCACCTCTTTCGGGTAGGCCACCGCGGAAATCCAATCCTCGCCGTCCAGCTCCAGCCCGTCGGCAACCCAGGCCTCGCGGAGACTAGTCAGCAGGCACGATCTATCGTTGATCAGTTTTTTATATATGAGGGAGATCGTGCTGTCCGGTACATGGCCGTCCAGCACTCTGTCCTCCAGGGGGGAGGACTCCGGAATGGATGCGACGTCCGGGAAGACGGAGCCCAACGCATGGCGGACTTGTAGGTACCGAAAGTACTCACTGCCCTGCAGCTGAAACTCCGCCTGCAGCGTCTCAAAAGTTTTGAATCCCCCCCTCGTCCAGAGATCTCCCACCGTGCTGATTCCGATCGTGTCCCACTTCTCGAAGCCCTTCGACGTCCATAGGGAGCCCAACCTCTCAGACGCATACAGCGGTGACGCCCGGGTCAAACGGTTCTTCCACCCCATAGCTGCATTAGCCGTGTGCCAGACACGCACCATAACACGCGTCGGTCCCGTCAAACGGGAGTCGGGCGCGCCAGAATAGAGCGCGCGATTGTAATCGCCACCGGGTAGGAGCATTTTATCCATCTCAAATGCCGGGTTCAAGGCGGGCCCATAAAGGCCATGATTAATTGCAGCTAGTTGGGAGGCCCAGTAATACCGTTTAATGTCCGGGAGGGCGACCCCCCCATCGTACCACGGGAGCGTCAATTTAGCCAGAGCAATGCGCGGCCTCCCGTCCCAGAACAGGCGCCGCTGGAGGCCCTCCACCTCACGAAAATAGCGTGCCGGGACCAAGTCCATAGTATTCTGGAGGGCGTAGAGGAATCGCGGCAGGGACATCATTTTGAACAAAGCCGCTCGGCCGAGCGGCGAGAGCGGCAGACGCCGCCAGCGCACCACGTCCTCCCTCAAGCGCTGGAGGGGGGGCAGCAAATTCCGCTCATAGCGGGCCTCCGGGTCAAGTGTGATATAGATACCCAGGTACCGAAAACCGTGGGGGGCAATCTGGATCGGACAGTCCCGTGGTAGGGCCGGAGCCTCCCCGGAGAGCACATAGACACAGGATTTCGCCCAGTTGATGACCAGGCCCGAGTTGCGACCGAATGAGCGCAAAACATCAACCAGGACGATCAGTGATTTACGCGGGGAGGCGAGATACAGAAGGATGTCGTCAGCGTAGAGGGACACACGGTCCTCATGCTCGGGGGTCCAGCGGAGACCACGGATAGAGGGGTGCCACCGTAGCCACTCCGCCAGGGGCTCCAGGGCCAGGGCAAACAGGAGAGGCGACAGGGGGCAACCCTGTCGCGTACCCCTCCCCAGCGCGAATGGGGCCGAGACTCGCCCATTCACTACCACCTGCGCCAATGGGCCCGAATATAGCAATTTGACCCAGCTAATGAAACCCGGGCCGAACCCGAATTTCGCCAGCATCGCCCAGATGTATGGCCATTCAAGCGTATCAAACGCCATGGTGGCGTCCAAGGACGCCAAGATGGCCGGCTCCCGCACAAATGGGACACGCGCGAGCACCCCGTGCAAGCGCCGCAGATTGAGCGCCGTGTTGCGGTGCGGTATAAAGCCAGATTGGTCTTGGTGGACCAGGTCGCCCACCACGCCAACCAACCGGTTGGCCAACACCTTGGCAAGGATTTTGGGCTCCGCGTTCAAAAGCGAAATCGGCCTATAGGATGTGACCCGTTCACGGGGCTTCCCCTCCTTGTGGATCACCACAATTGTGGCCAGGCGCTGGTCCGGCGGGAGGGAACCCTGCGAGTGGGCCGCCAGGAACATCGCGCGCAGGTGGGGCGCCAACACATCCGGGCGTAGCTTGTAGAGCTCGATGGGAATACCATTGGGGCCCATGGCCTTGCCGGATGCAACCGAGCGAATAGCCAAGGCAATTTCGTCCGAGGTGGGAGGGGCGTCAAGCGAATCCCTGTCCTCCACCGTTAGGGAGGGCAGTGCGATGTCCCGAAGCAGGGCATGGGAATCTTCCTCCGAGCAGGGGGAAACCGGGGAGTAGACTTCGCGGAAATAATCCGCGAAGCAGGAGACAATGGCTTCCGGCTCGGTGACACACGCACCATCAATACTCTCAATCACAGGCACCACGCGGCTCGCTCTCTCCCTCTTATCCAACCACGCAATCAATTTGCCAGCCTTATCACCCACATCATACAATCGCCCCTGCTGCTCTCTACCGAGGCCCCTGGCCGCCTCCGTGACGAGGGCCCGATAGGCCGCCTGCTTTAGGTGTAGAACATGCAACTTGGCGTCTGTTACCCCGCTCCCCAGGTCACCCTCCAGTTCTGCAATCTCGGCCTCTACCCGGGTCACCTCCTCCCGCTCGAGCCGCCGGGCATGGGAGATAAAGGAGAGGGCCTCCCCTCTAAGGACTACCTTGAAAGCCTCCCACAGGGAGATGGCGGAAGAGACCGACCCCACATTCTCGTCGAAATATCGCTGTAAGGATTTGATCAAATCGGCACGAATGGTGGGGTCACGCAAATACCATGCATTGATTGGGGCCACCCTGCCATCCCCCCTCGGGAAGACATCGAAATGCAACAACAATGGGGAGTGGTCTGAGATACCCCGTGCTAGATGGCGCACCTCCCCCACCCTCCCTGCATGGGCCGCCGGGACAAGGATGTAATCAAGCCGCGAGAGGCTACCATGGGCACCCGAGTGGAAGGTGTACTGTCGCAATTCGGGATGCTTTAATCGCCAGCAATCCACCAGGCCCAGCGTGTCCAGAAGGCCGGGCAGCCACGCCTGTGCCCGGGGGAGGTCCCTAGGGGGATGGCGATCCATAGACCCAGAGGCTACCGCATTAAAGTCCCCTCCAACCACCAGCAGGCCACTCGGAAGGTCCAGAAGGAGGCGCCCCAGGTCCGCGAATGTGGTGACTTGTAACCCAGGCGGGACGTACACGGATATAAAGATAAACACTCTACCCTCCATTCTTCCCACCAGAACCGTGTAGCGTCCCCTCTCATCATGGCGCACCTCATCAATCTCCAACGGGAGCGAGTTCTTGATCATAATACCCACCCCCCGCGAGCCCGAGGTGAAGCCGGAATGTGCCACCAAACGATATCCCCGCCGATTCATTGCATGAAAGGAGTTACCTATAAGGTGCGTCTCCTGCAGGAAGACAACATCTGGTGAAATACGTTTTAAGTACTGCAGGACCACACCACGCTTAATCCTATCCCCCAGGCCGTTAACATTCCATGACAACACAGTCAAATCCCTACCCCCCATCATACGTCGAATCAATCGGTCGTCCCCCATCGAGCATCCTAATAACAACAACATAGTAGCGGGTTTGCCCTGCGGTGCTAACAAACAACACACCCCCCCCACCCCCCGGTCCCAACAGAACTCCCCCCTCCCTGCACCCCTGCATGAGCCCAGACAGCCCCCCCAAAGTGCAGTGTGCCTGTCGCCCCATAGCTAAATACTAACTAGTCCCCCAGAGGAGGAGGGAAGCCCCCAACAGACCCCACGCAACCTCCATAGGAGGGGAACATACGCAATCAGTAAATGGTGAAGGAACAACGTCCAGAGCAAGGCCTATTCAGTCACCCCTCAATTCTGATCCGGCGGGCCCTCCTCGCCAGCCGCGCCCCCCCCGCCCCCCCGGCCCCGATCTCCAGGCAGAGTGTCCAGCCAGTCCCCAGCCGCCTCGGGCCGGTCAAAGAAGTGCGTGCGACCATCCACCTCTACCCTCAGCTTGGCTGGAAAGAGCATTGAGTACTTGAGGTTCAGGTCCCTTAGGCGACGTTTAACCCCAAGAAAGCTCTGTCGCTGCTTCTGGACCGCCGGAGTAAAGTCTGGGTAGAAATGTATCTCCATGTTGTCAAGCTTGACCGGTCCCTGTTGCCTGGAGGTCTGGAGGATAGCATCTCTGTCCCGAAAATTAAAAATCCGGGCAATGAGCGGCCGCGGCGGGGCACCAGTCTTAGGTCTGCCCCCGGGGACCCGGTGAGCACGCTCCACCGCAAAAAGCTTACTCAGCCCCCGGGGCTGGAGATGGGTCAGGATCAAATCTTCCACGAAGAGATCCGCCGCCTCCGCCTCTCGTCCCTCCGGGACCCCCACAATACGGACATTATTCCTCCGGGCCCGACCCTCGGAGTCCTCCAATCGCCGGTCCATCAGGGCGCTCGCCTGGCCAAGCCGGCGCACCTCCTTCTGGAGGGCCACCACGTCTGTCGTGAGGCTCGTCGTGGTGTGGGCCAGGGAGTCGACTCGGTCGTTTGTTTTGGACAAGTCTGCCCTCACAAGGCTCACATCCACAAGGACCGAGTCTATTTTTTGCGCTAAGGTGTCGAAACGCTGGTCCACCGAGGCCTTCATCTCTGCGATGGCGCCCATGACGTCCCGGAGGGTCAGATCCCCTGGATGAGCAGATGTCTCCGTCGGGCCCACCGGGGATGCACTCGATGTCTCCGGAGAACCCTTCTGAAGCGTGTAGCGGTCCATACTGTTGGCCTGGTGCGCCGTGCCACGGCGGGTCGTCTTCACCTTCGCCCGGTCGCCATCTTGTTTGGTGGACATGCTGGCTCTTCCACAGTCGTGCCAAGCTCCCCAAACGGGCCGCTATACCAGTCACGGGTGCCAGGGGGGGGGCAGGGGCGACCACCGAACCGCGGGTCAACCCACCGCCGGCGGGTCAGCCGGGCTCCTGGACAAGGCCACCGCACCCCGCTCCGCAGCCCGACCCGGCGTGAGAGCTAGGAGGGCGCAAAAGCGAAAGTGAAAGTGCGGGGTACGCCAGTCGCCCAGCCCCGCTCGCCGCTGTTATTCACTTTGTCCCCGGATCGCCCCACTACTCCAATCCGGGGGGCCGGCGAGGAGAAGGCCGCAACCTTCGATCGATGCTCCCACCGGCGTTCGGGGTCCGATTCGAGCCCAAAAAACGGGTGGCGCCTCAGCTCCGGTTCCCCAACACAGTCCCCTCAACAAGGACAGGATATCGCCAGGATTAATTCAGGAGGTCGCGGAGGTCCTCGGGAGCCTCGCACCTACGCGGCCATCTTGGTTGCGCGCTAGGCTCCTCCTCAGTGAGACCAAACTTAAGACTATTGTCCAAGTGATGGTTTTTAAGAAAAAATTTGAAGAAATTAATAAAAAGATGGCAGATATGAAAGATTTTTTTACCCAATCAAAAATACAAAAAAAATCAGTAAAGATCTGAAACGCTTCTCACAGGAAAAAGACTATCCATACACCAAAAGTGATTATAACCCACCAAAGGATCAGGAACTAGGACAGTCTTATTATGATTCCTCAGGAGGCACTCCACAGGGTGGAGCAGCAGAGATGAGATTGAAATAGACACAGAGGAAGAGACAGACGAAGAAGCCGAGGCTGGCAACCATATTGCCAAGGACTGAACTATGACGAACAAGCGGTCCTGTTTCTCTAACCTTTTCTTCCACAATTTGGAGGCTGGATAAACACATTTATAACTGGGATCCCACCAAGATTCTCCCCCTTTTTAGACCTCCATTTTTTAGGGAGAGGCCAGAACTCACAACGGCGAAGAAAGAAAAAAGAGGTCAGATGGGAAAACGTGGACCAAAGCTCCCAGAGCAGGAGCCGTACGAAAGACTAAACACCAGGGACAAGTACCATCAGGCGCTAGTGTTTAACCTCACCAACATAACTCTAACAGTAGATCAAATGTCCATCCTGAACAAATGACTAGGGTTCGTCCCTACCACCACCTTCGACAAATTCCAATTACACAGTGAGATGGCTGAATGCTGAAGAAAAATCATACTCGAAGCCTTCTTTAAGTAACCAACTGTTGATAGAGACACCAACTTGAGGAACATATCCACGTTTTGCCCTTCTAACACAAGGGGAGAATGTGTTAGCATTTGAACAGGCCATATTTAAGGAACTTGAAACCGAGGACAACTCCTGTTTCAAACCATTTCACAACATCACCAAAAAGGAACAGCAAGCACTAAAGGAACTCAGACAATCTGGACCTAGTATTAAAACCTGCTGATAAAGGCGGTGGAATTGTCCTACTCAGAAAAGCAGATTCTCATACACAATGCACCAGGTTACTCTCAGATACAAGATACAATAGACCTTTGGATCTAGACCCCACAGCCAGATTAAAAAGAAATATCAGTAATATGATTGATAAAGCTGAAACCAATAGATGGATCGCAAAAAAAGAGGCAGAGTTTCTGGTCGTAAAGGATCTCATAATACCATATTTCTATTTATTACCAAAATGCACAAAAATAAGATGCCCCATCCAGGCCTCCCGATAGTGTCAGGCATTGGATCAATTCTGGAACCAATCTCCCAATTTGCCGACTACTTCCTATGGCCCATTGTGAAACGCACTCCAACTTACCCAAAAGATAACCGAGACCTCCTGAAATTACTGATGGATCTAGAGTACGATGCCACCAACAACCTCCTAGTAAGACTGAACATTAAGAGCTTCTGTACTAGCCTACCGCAAGATGCCACCTTGAAAACAGTTGATGACATACTGTTTAAAGAAAACTGGCAGTATAACACACCAAAGCATTCAATACTCAAATGTTGTATAGACTAGTACTGAAGGAGAATTTCTTGGAATTTGATGGATCATTGTTCCTACAAACCCACGGAACATCAACGGGCAGTGCATTCGCCCCAAGTCTAGGGGGTTTATGTATCAGTCATTTGGAAGAGATGCACATACTGAATGACTCCAATCCAATGAAACAGAATAATCCTCTGGAAACGCTAGCTCAACAACATATTAATAATCTGGGATGGCAATGAACACACAGTACAAGCATTTCTGTCCTGGCTAAAATCACATGACCACTTTTTGAAATTTACTAGCTCCGTGCATCATACCACTCTGCCTTTTCTCGATGTCTCTGTCTTTTCTGAAGGTACAGGGCTAAAAACGAAGACACACTACAAACCTACGGACAGAAATAGTTTACTGTTATTTAACAGCTTCCACCCATGTACCCTGAGGTAAAATCTCCCTTATAGCTAATTTCTTAAAATCCGTCGAAGCTAGCAAAATGCAGGATTACAACAACAAAGCATGTGATCTTACAGAGAAATTGAAAGATAGGAAATATTCAGATCATGTCAAACAAATGTTGCAAAACCGTGAAAGTCTTCCAGAGCAATTAGAAAACATCCAAGAGAATAACATCCTCACATGCGTTGCCACATACAACGTTGCCTCCAACCATGTAAAGATAAGAACAGGAATATCATTACCTCAGAAACTCTGAAATGGCCAAAACCTAGATTTGTCCACAGGAGAGGGAGGAATATACAAGACTACTTAGTCCATACTCAGCCACCAAGTTTCCAGAAAAAACTAACACAGTCCCATCTATCTGGGGCCTACAGCCAGTCGTAGGACATTACCCCTGCGGCTCATGCACAGTGTAACACTCAACATACGCCACCATTGTCCTGGACTTAGACACCAATCTGAAATGGACCTTATAGAGACAAACTAATTGCAATACGACACACGTAATTAATATGATTACATGCCCTTGCAACCTTAGATATATAGGGATGACATGCAGGAAGATAAAACCCTGCATAGGAGAACACAGAAGCAACATCATGGGTGAGAAAATAACAACATGCAAGAGCAATCATTACCTGACAGAAAAACTCACTGCTAGCGAGCTTAAGTGGGTCATTCTTGAAACATTTGACTATACTGACAAGAATGCATACAACATTCTGGTGCAGAAAGAGCAACATAGGTTCTTCAATCTCAAAGGTCACATAAAGGGCCTTAATGATAATATCCCCTAGTTAGCCCTTAGCCATTAGATATACAGAAATATGTCTTAGTATTGTGAATATTCTACCTCACTAATAATGTAAATGAGACTTCACTATCTCATCTCAACGAAAAGACAAAAGCACAAGCACTACCACATTACCTAACCAGATAGCTGGATTACAGAGCCTCACCACTAAACAAACTCCATGGGAGCTAACGGTGAACAAAGTATTTCCCCTAAATGCTGCAGTATCAGATCTGCATTGCACCCATTGGAATTTTCCTCTCTCCATACATAGCGCACTACTTCATTTGCCATCACGTTCAACATTCTGTTCTTTGACATTTCATACAAGCGCAAACATGTGAAAAACTATCTACGTTTTCTAACAATATACAGCCTACAATTGGGTGTTAATTTTGTGTATACCATAATAGTCTTGCGTTTTAGGCAACAGATTGTACCTGAATGTTGACTCAATCCACATCATTATTTACACGCAACATACACGTCTTTTTCTGTCTAAAATCTATGCCTCCCACCAACATAACCACCATGGCAGGCGATTGCAGACACCTGCAGTCTATTAGCACAAATTAAGCGCTCACGCCTCACGCCTGCCACTAAGTACCCGGCTATACGTAGTCCAAGTTAAGATCCAAGGCATGGAGGACGTTTCATGTGCCTATATCGGACAGTCTTGTGTAATCAATCAATCAATCAATCAATCAGGGTTTTATAAAGTGCGCTACTCACCTGTAAGGGTCTCAAGACGCTGTGGGGGAAGGGGGTATGTGGATCAGTCGAAGAGCCAGGTCTTGAGGCTCTTCCTGAAAGTGTGCAGGGTAGGAGAGCATCTGATGTTGACTGATAGCTCGTTCCAGGTCTTTGCTGCGATGTAGGAGAAGGCTCTTCTGCCTGCTCTGGTTCTGCGGATGCATGAGGTCTCTGCCAGGGTGAGGTCGGCGGAGAAGAGGTTCCTTTTGGGTATGTGGAAGGAGACTCTCACATTGAGGTATTTGGGCCCGATGTTGTGGAGGGATTTGTAGGCGTGGGTAAGTAGCTTGAACGTTATTTTCTTCTCGACAGGGAGCCAGTGGAGGTCTCGTAGGTGCTGGGTCATGTGCTCGTGTGGTGCGGTTCCGAAGACGAGTCTGGCTGCGGTGTTCTGGATGGTTTGTAGCTTGTGTAGCAGGTTGTGTTGATTCCAGCCGAGAGGGCGTTGCCATAGTCCAGTCTGCTGGTTATGAGTGCGTGGGTGATGGTCTTTCTGCAGTCGATGGGGGGGGGGATCCACTTGAAGGTCTTGCGGAGGATGCGAAGAGTGTTGAAGCAGGTGAAGGCGACGACATTGATCTGGTCGGTAATGGGGAGGGAGGAGTCTTGTAATTAAGTAAGTGAGGACTATGGACGAAAGCAAATACTTTTTCTTAAATATATTGTGCCCCTTACGACATCAATTTCTTCCAAAACCCATTTTCAGTTAACTGTGATTTTCCACTTGATCTACTATTACAGTAAGTTCTACCAAGGCTGCCCGCCTAAACCTGTATCCTATGGGGCACAATTGAACCTGCTCTAAGGTATAATACATCTCTATAAATGCTCTCTTCTCTATGCCTTAGCATGTTAAGAAAAATAATGTACGAATCTGATAACTCTCAAAGTAACCAGACACACATTGAGCCCATTACACGAGCAGCAACGAGTCATATACGTGTACACTACAGATATTTTTTGTTCAACAATACCATCTCAAGTAACAAGAAATGGAATTAACATTCACTGATGGTAATGTACCCTAACACATATTGCCTACCAGTAGCACACTTACATATAGTGCTCACTGACAAGCATGTATTTTAAAAATACCTACATATAACAACACAGTATTTGATTAATGCCGACACACCGGTATCATGGCATTAATATACTATGTTATATATGTTATATACTATGTTTCACCCAATACATCATCCTTGAGAACACATATATCCCACACTGTGAGTTCTAAACACTGACAGCATAAACTACCACTCAATTTGTTATCGTCTCTAAATATGAGATTGCTTTGCATGTCAAAAAGACAGAAAAATAAGTCATAACCGCTAACAGTGACTTCTTAATCAGAGTTGCTATACTATTTGCACTCAACGGTTTAGGGTACACCTAAGGTGAATTACTCATCGGGTTTTAAACTGACTCAACCATTGGTGGAATAATATAGGCAACAATAGGCTTGTAATGAAGACCTGTACGTCCAAGTACCTATTTAGCATCTGTAAGGAATAGAGATCTGATCTACAAAGTCTGATGAAAGCCACCCAATCTAAGACAGCACCTATGGCTGAAACATGTATACCGTATCACTAGGTGTTAAAGACTAGTAGTTTGTCGACAAACATCTCTTTGTTTTTAACCTTACCCCTTGTAAGGGGGTAAGACTTCATGCAAATGAGGAAACACCCTCTTAAAATGGTGACTACTGGAACAATGGTCACATTTATTAAAGCAGGGTAATATCACAGAAGGGGCCTATGGCCCTCTTCTACAATATCAAACTTCAGTCAATAGAACGCACAGTGTAGAAAGTAGCCTTTGCACAGTAGATGGACTTTACTTAATGCTCCCTTAGGTGTTCTCGGGTAAGTCACAGTGCACACAGGTGTCCTGTCCTTATTATAATATTCTACACTTGAAAAGCCATAGGGCCCGATTCACAGAAGTAATCTGAGACAAAATCCTAAACTTACTACTTTTGGTATTCACAAAAGACATTTAGTAGTAGTAAAGTTAGGGGGCCCGATTCACAGAACTAACTTAAGACAAAATCCTAAACTTACTACTTTTGGTATTCACTGAAGTTAGGATTTTGTCTTAAGTTTGTCTTAAGACAAACTTAAGACAAACTTAAGACAGACTTAAGACAGACTTAAGACAGACTTAAGACAGACTTAAGACAAACTTAAGACAGACTTAAGACAGACTTAAGTTAGGATTTTGTCTTAAGTTTGTCTTAAGTCTGTCTTAAGTCTGTCTTAAGTCTGTCTTAAGTTTGTCTTAAGTTTGTCTTAAGTTTGTCTTAAGTCTGTCTTAAGTTTGTCTTAAGTCTGTCTTAAGTTTGTCTTAAGTCAAACTTGGGACAAAATCCTAACTTCTGTGAATACCAAAAGTAGTAAGTTTAGGATTTTGTCTTAAGTTAGTTCTGTGAATCGAGCCCAGGATGTTCTCTTAAGTCTGTCTTAAGTCTGTCTTAAGACTGTCTTAAGTCTGTCCTAAGTTTGTCTTAAGTCAAATTTAAGTCAAACTTAAGACAAAACCCTAACTTTACTACTACTAAATGCCTTCTGTGAATACCAAAATGTAGTAAGTGTAGGATTTTCTCAGATTAGTTCTGTGAATCGGCCCCCTAGTCTCTAAAAATGATGTAATGTTTAATGTGCAAGTTCAGTTATTTACGGTACTTCTTTATAAAGAGCCAGCCCAATATGTGACCTTACCTCAAACTGAAAGCACTTAAAATGGAAATCAGGTTAACAAAGAAAAAGGGTTAGCCTGATTGTTGGTAAAATGATGCGATAAAATACTTTTAGGGTGTAGGTATTGCTTGTAGGTGAGAGTACTACTCTCCATACTGCCTTAGATTGGTTGAGCATGATCCAGAGCTGGGGTTCCAGCACCCCGAGAAATCATCCAATCTGATGTAGTAAAAAAGCGAATATGTTACACAGTCTGAGGAAATTTAGGGGTCATAGTGCAGGGCCAACTCTGTATGATGTGTGGACACTTGCTTCGATATTTTGGATTTTACTCCAGTGGGACCACATGAAGGCTTTTGTGATGGGATGTCTGTGTGTTTGTTGATTCATGTTAGGACACCATCCGGCCTGTCTTTGTGCTCTTTGAAGCATGCCTATGAATTTTAGGGACGCCTGACTTATTACTGATGCAGTGGTCCTGGCAGTCCGTGCCTAATGACCTGGGCAAGTCAAAAACTGGTTGTTTTAAGGTGTGGAAATAGGTTTCAGAGGATCACCAGTTGGACAAGAATCACCTTGGCCATGGAGTTTATCGGGGGGACTCTATCTTATTATACATCTTGCCTTTTGTAAATGGTTTTAGGCTGCTTGAGGGTTTGTGCTACTGCTACTGATGGTAGGAGACTTCACTGTCGCAAAAAGGTCTGTCTGTTACATCAATTGTAGGCAGTGTTGACAATCCTCTCTCTATGCCCTTGTTCAGGTCCTGCTCTGCTGGCGTATAACAATGCCACCTTCTCTGAGGATGACTGGGATGGAATCCAGAGCACAGGGAACAGTCTCAAACTTAAAGACCCCAATACTGTGGGACGGTTCGGCCTGGGGTTCAACTCGGTCTATCACATCACAGGTAAGACTTTGTCTACAAATACAGTACATTTAGGGACATTCCATGGTAACATTAACATGGTGTGTTACTGGACTATTCTTTGCTAATCTATACAATGCATTGATTGATAGGCGGTCCTCCTGAAATATGCCACAACTGCTCCATAGAACATTGTGCCTCTGGGTTTACAAAATACTTAAATATATATATTACCTACTGGCAGTTGCCAGTAGGTAGTTATAGTTATGACCTAGTCTCCATAGAAAAAGTGTTTTTCTTTTCCCAATAACTTTGGCGCCGGTTGACGAATCTTCGCGAAATTTACAAAACTCGTGGGGCGCTCCGGTCAGCTCCTGTCTTGAAAGTTTCGGGGTGATTCGCCAAGCGGGGGCGAGAAAAAAAAAAAATATATATATATATACATATATATATATACATAATGAGAGGTAATGGGAGAACTATTGACAACCTAAATGTCTCATTTATTTACATTTTAAAGCAGACAGTCATATAGAGCGTTGTTTAATGAAATAATTCAAAATAGAAAACATTGGTCTGAAGGAGTACGCATGAGATATTTCATGAATGGCTTGTGTGCCAGGCAAGCCTTGCATTTTGTAGTGTGTTAACAAACCTTAAGAAACTTTTGCGAAAAGGATGCAGAATCGCAGTCCCTATCATCAGGCCATGGATTCCCCCAATATATCAAGATTTTACACCAATTTGGCTGTGAACGTATTGTACTGGCTGTTAGCAACACCATTCCATAGATGCCCAAAATAGGCCACAAATTACAACTGTTATATCCAGAACGATATCATGAAGAATATCATGACAGGCATGTCAACAGTATAACATTAATTTGCACTATGATTCCAGGGCCATCATTATGTTTGGAGTGAGCTTTATCATTAAGCTGACAAAATGGCAATAATTACCACCATTATGACTGGGTCAGCATTATATCACGGGATCATCATCATGCCACGGATTCCACACAAAAAATCAGTCTCCTGAGCAGCCCAGGTGTGTGCTTTTACACCTCTAAAGTTAGTATTGAAATGAGAGCCATACAGAACCGGAGTTCAAGTTTTCCAATTCAGCCTCTCTGCTGACAGCCTGGAGTCAAGAAGCTGTCCTGTAATCGGCTTTTATTTTGTAGACCATCTTTATGGTCCCTGGAACTGTATCCATGTGGCCTCCTGCTCAATAAAATCTCATTCAGACCAACCCAGTATACTTTCTTGAGCACGAAACAAATGTGACAAGTCCCATAATACGTGATCTACATGAGCGTGGATGTTACTCTCCAACAGAGTGTTGCAGCTGGTTGGGCAGAATAAGTGTACCCCTTTTATCATTGGTGACAACTGTCCATATGAGAAGGCCATGACATGACTAAAGGACAGTGACATTGATCCTTTGTGGTACCTGTGCCCTAGAGACTGGCTACTTATTTTGCCTATGTGAATCTGTGTATGTTATCATAATTGGGCCGCCCAATTGTAATAGTTATGTGAGTAGTGCTCATATACAAGAAGGATAGGGTGCCTCCAGTTAAGGTCCCCGTGTATGTAGCGTCCCCATTTCTAAGGTACTCCATAAGGGTTTGTAGTAGTCTGAACTGCCGTCTCTAATTTCCTGCATTTCTCCCTTCTCCTTCACCACTCGCCTTTGCCTCCTGCCCCCACTTTGCAGCCATTGTAATGTCAAGAATACATGTCTGTTATGGATTTACATAACTTATAATGGAAGGCATTCTTGGGTTCACTTTGTTGATCCTGCAAGAGCTGCCAAAACCTAGGACCAGTGCCTGAATCTGATGGCTGGGCCCTGTTTGTGCTGTCACTTGTTAGGACACTGAGGGGGTGGGTTTAGAGTTTGACGGACAGGGTCCTCCATCATAAACGTTGCAGAGTAACTTGTCCACGAACCTATCAGTCTGCCTGCACCCTTTAGGGTCGGGAAGATTGTTCTCTTTCCGTCAACGAAGCCCCCAGTGGCTTGCTCAACAGACAACTTTCTCTGATGTCCACTAGAGTAGGGGCTGTTGGAGGAAGGGCATTACACTGCACACCTTATATAGCATGAACGGTGTTATATCTTCCTTTTCTGTCCACTGCCAGGTAAAACTGTTTGATTCCAAACGTATGTACTTTAAGGTGTGCATTTACATCTCTGTCAATTCTTCTTCATTTACAGATCTCCCCAGTGTGTTAAGTAGCAGAAACATTGGGATGTTTGATCCCCAAGGAGCAGTATTTGATGACAGAGGCTTTTTATGGAATCTGGAGGAGGAGGAGGACAGGAGTGACGTGGAGTTATTCACAGACCAGTTTCTTCCATTTTGTAATGTGTTAAGTGCCATTGACCGTGGTAACTGGGACAACATCAAAAAGACTGGGTTTTTCAAAGGCACGCTCTTCCGTTTTCCACTGCGGTCAAGTCCCTCTGAGATCTCAGACAATCTCTACAACACAGAAAGAGTTAAAGAACTATTTAACTGCTTCAGCAAAGACGCCAGCATAAGCCTTTTATTTCTTCGAAATGTCTCTCAAGTGTCACTAAAGAGTATCAGTTGTGATGGCACGGTCAAGCACCTACTGACTGTCAGTGTGACCAAAGCTGACAATGGAACACTTGAAAACATCCAAAATGATTCATCCAAGCTCCTCACATCAATGCATATTAAAGATACCTCCCTGAAGGGTGCTAGCATTGCTGATGAAGTCTGCAAATGGTTTGTCATCACTGGCACAATCAAAGATGGGGTTTTTCAAGACTTGGAAGACCTTGCAAAGAAGTTATGCAACACTCCCACCATTAGCATTGCTTATTGCTTGGACGATGAGTGTGGGAATTGCTTTAGTGGGCGTCTCAGCTGCTTCCTGCCTCTCCCAGACAGAGAGGAAAATAGGACTGGTCTCCCAATCATAATCAATGCCAGCTTTGATCTGACTGATGACAGAAGAAGCATAAAATGGGTGGAAGTAGATCAACAACATGATGAAGCTGCCCAGTGGAACCAACTGCTGGTAGAGCAGATCTTACCTCTTGTCTATTGCCATGCTGTCCAGGCAGTTGTGTCTCTGGTAAGGTCCATGAATGGCCCAGCCACACTGGCATATGGCATTTGGCCAGACTCAGGTCAAACGCAACACAAAGAGAGATGGTATTGGCTGACTGAAACGGTTTCCAAAGAACTGCTTGATATGAACGTGCTTTGCAAGGCGGCTGATGCTACACAGTGGCTAAAACCATCTGAGGCCATCTTTATACCTGCTATGCAAGAAGGGGACATACAGCTTGCTCTTGAAGAACTTCTTCTCTGTCTTAATGAGCCTCTTGTCAAAGTCTCTGAGCAGCTTCTAGACACACTTTATTTGGCCTCTGGCAAGGTCAGAAAGCTGAAAATGGCTACACCATCCTTCATTCGAGGTGTTCTCAAATCGGGCTCTTGGAGCAAGCTGCTCAGTATTCAAAAGCTACTGATCCTGGAGTATGTCATCAGTGACGGGCAATATAGAGAACTCCTTGACCTCCAGCTCTTGCCTCTTTCTGACAGCACCTTCATTAAATTCCTGGACTCAGATCAGGAAGGAATTGCTTTAATGGAAAGTCCTAGATATCCAAGGTGGGTTAAGTGGCGCAATTGATTTTTTTCATTTGCATATTTTTCTCCTTAAATATTGGGTTGGGTTGCATTGCTTATTTAGCTGAGAATGAACAAATGTCCAGAAAGCAGTTTTCTGTTCAGTCACCAACCATTAAGCATGCAATTTGTCACAGGGCCCGTGTGTGTGGGCACAACAGTAAATTCAGTTCCAATTAAGCAAATGTTTGTAACATCCTGAATGTTGAATAGCTGCACTAATTTGCCTACTGTTTCCATCTTCATGCAATGTTTGGTAAATTCCACATCAGGGACATGGAAAGTTGGCCCCACCCTGACGAAAAAAAAGTATGTAAAATGACCGACTGCCTCATTGACATCACAATCCTGCAACCACCTAATCACTTCTCGGTTGTCCTCATCATTATCTTCCCTCACCATCCTAAAAGATCTGGTGAGAGGAATGCTAATAACCTTTGGGAAAAAAAACACTTTATTGTTTGGTAAATTAACACTCACCACCAATTGTTACAGCTATGGTGCAAGTGGCAAGTGGCAAGTAGTGCAGAGTGAACCAATATAATGGCGCAAAACATGATTATACTTAAAGATCACTTTGTGCCGGTAGAGGGAACATTAGTGTTCTCACGAAATGAATTTTTGAAAAAAATATTATCAAACTGAGCATTCTAAAGCACATTTGTCCAGTTATATAGCTCAAAACGTTACACAAGCAAATATTGTGGCACAGGGGGCACTTTACAGAACACTTGGCCAATTAAACTGGGCTCACCTGCAGGGAGTGCCGCTTTGTTCTCCCTCTTACCTTCCTGCTTGTTGAGCCTACGCCTCGCGGCCCCCGCTTCGCGGGTGCCGCTCGCAGGCTAAGGGTTTTGCCACAACTTCTGTTTCTGGACCCCCCTGAGTGCATTGGAGCACCAACGCGACCTCGTGGAGCAAGCGACTGCATCACAAGGCTGAGGCGGGACTGCGAGGACCAGCGTGCAGCGCGGCGCTGATCGGCCGCAGCTGGTCCTCTTCCCGCCCCCCCATCAATATAGTCATCACGGGGTGTGTGCAGCATTGGAATCCTCACTGAGCTCACCTGCAGGGAGTGCCGCTTTGTTCTCCCTCTTACCTTCCTGCTTGTTGAGCCTACGCCTCGCGGCCCCCGCTTCGCGGGAGCCGCTCGCAGGCTAAGGGTTTTGCCACAACTTCTGTTTCTGGACCCCCCTGAGTGCATTGGAGCACCAACGCGACCTCGTGGAGCAAGCGACTGCATCACAAGGCTGAGGCGGGACTGCGAGGACCAGCGTGCAGCGCGGCGCTGATCGGCCGCAGCTGGTCCTCTTCCCGCCCCCCCATCAATATAGTCATCACGGGGTGTGTGCAGCATTGGAATCCTCACTGAGCTCACCTGCAGGGAGTGCCGCTTTGTTCTCCCTCTTACCTTCCTGCTTGTTGAGCCTACGCCTCGCGGCCCCCGCTTCGCGGGTGCCGCTCGCAGGCTAAGGGTTTTGCCACAACTTCTGTTTCTGGACCCCCCTGAGTGCATTGGAGCACCAACGCGACCTCGTGGAGCAAGTGACTGCATCACAAGGCTGAGGCGGGACTGCGAGGACCAGCGTGCAGCGCGGCGCTGATCGGCCGCAGCTGGTCCTCTTCCCGCCCCTCCACCTGACCTTCTTATTTAATTTGTGGTAGCAACGCGCACGCGGGACGCGCACGGGGCTAAGACCGGGCAAAGAGCGGGCCGTTTAAGGCCGTTCAAGGACGGCTGAGGACGGCCCTGGCCTTGAACCCCTGCCTCTTCGCCCTTAATCATCATTAAACGTCTAAGGTAGGCGGAATTGAGTCCTGTATTTTCGTATGACAACATCAGCGGCCGCCCTCCAGCTATTACACCATTCTCTATTGACCCTGTGTTACAGATGTCGGCCATGCGCAATAGAACCAGAAGTTGTGCGAAAAAAGCTACGGTGGTTGCACAGGTGACAGGACCTATAGATCTTTTCATTTCCCGTGTACATGAGACTATTGATCAAAGCATTGTTTTACTGGAAAAAAGAGTCTCCATGGATCTTGCAAATGCTAAGCGCTCATCCTTGGGTTCTCTTGCTAATGCTAAATCACCCGCTTTGCAGTCTTCGAATATTTGTTCCCTACCCCTAACCATGCCCACTAATAGTGCTCCGATTGTACCAAGTACTGTTGATTTATCGGTTGCCCCATCAGACTCGGACCCGTCTTTTGTTGATCTGGAGGTTACACCGGATCTAGAGGCCTGTCAGTCACCTGGCAAAGCGGCTCCGAGTCTGAGCGGGTTTAATGATGTGGTAACAGCTCCTGTACCTATAGTTTCTCGGGGAAGGGTTACCAATCTCCCAAAGGCTATATCTAAGAGTAAAAACAAAGTAAAAGTAACAGTTAGGAATCATAATTTGATCTCCCCCACTCCACAAATGACATCAGGCATTCCTTGCTGGGTGCAAAACATGGTAACAGATTTAAAACTGGACCTTGAAGCCACAATAGCAGCACAAATCAAGCCTTTAATCTCCAAACTGGACAGGCTTACGTCTTTAATACATTCGAAATGGCCACACAAAACGAATGGGCAAGGGCCTGATCAGCCACAAGGGATTACAGAAGCAGCCCCTAAATGTTCATCATGTATCCAGCCCCCTAAAGATGTATTAAACAACGTTCAAGTAACCGTAGCCCCCGGGAACCCAGTTATATCTCATTTGTTGCAAACAGGGAATAATTCTGTTCAATCCACAACTATACCCACTCCGAAGGTGGTGGGTTCTATTTTGACTCACCAACACTCTGTTGTTGGTAATAATACCACCACTATTCAAGTAAAAGATGTTGTAGGGAAATCTAATACCCCTTTAGTACCTCTTCCTACGAACAAACCTGAAGGTCCTAAGCCAAAGCAGGCACGTTTTAGGTCAATTAATCTACCACCAGAGGTTTCCCCTTTTGTGGTTGTGTTGACAGCAGTCCCCCCGTTGAAGGAGGGAGTAAAAGAAACTCACGTTGAGCTAAGAAATAAATGTGCTCAATGGTTCCACTTACATAAACCTCTACCTAACAATATGAACGGTGAAATTCTTACTGTACGTAGAGGGGACTGGGTGGGCAGAAGCAAGAAAACAATAGTAGGGGATGTAATTACAGTTAATTTTAGAGATATAGGGGCAGCTAGTTATATATGTAATGCACCCAACAGTGGTCCTGCGACTCAAATTAACCCACTCCCTTTGTCTTATTTTTTACCGATGCCTTCAAGACCAAACCCTCCTTGTTCCACTTTCCAAAGTAATAGAGGATCTGTGTATCCCCCGCAACATGTTACTAAACCCTGGCAGCAACCACTACACCCTTCTTCTTTTTTTTTTCCACATTATGTTAATTTTCACCAGCAGCCATTACATGCTCCATCTTTTCCCCTGCACCATGTTAATCCTCAATGGCAACATCCTCCCCATTTTCCACCACCCCTATTTCAGCCTGCCCATCAGTGGCAGCAACCCTTTCAGCCACTACAACCAGTTAAACCCCAGTGGCAACAAACATGGCAGGACTTGCCCCCTTCCCAAGATCCCTTGTACTCACAACTTGCCCATCCTAACAGATATGCTGTGTTGGACGAGGTAGATTGACTCAGCTCTACTGAAGCTTTGGATTTAAACATCTCTACGTCCTATTTAGATATGGCGAGTGCTTCTCCAGTTACACCTTTAGCCGCACTTCCCGAACCCCCAATGGTGTCATCGCTAATACCCCTCTCGCGTTTAGAAAATAGGGATAGCCTTGATGCATGTACAGCTACTGTTACCCCCAGATTAAGCCCAGATATCATCTCTCGGGAAGATGGTCCTACTCTATTACGAGCAACTCAGCCAGAGTCGTCTGTTGTTGGCGATTCTGGTAAACCAGCAGGACTCTCTCTTGTTTCCTGGAACATCGCTGGCCTTGCCAGCAAACTAGGTACACCCTTCTGGACCAGTTTTTTGGGGGAGGGATTGGACCTAATTTTGTTGCAGGAAACTTGGTGTCTGGACCCCATTAACATCGAAGGGTACGCATCTCACTGTCTTAGAGCCACCAAATCTAGCTCGGGTAGGGCTAAGGGGGGCCTTTTGTTGCTTTTATCTACCAAGCTGTGTGATTGTATGGTTAAATACAGCACGACAGTTGGGACCCATAGCCAAGTTATAAGGGTGGAGTGCAGGAAGAATATTGATTTAGTTGTAATAAATTTCTACAACAATATCTTTGATGCTACCAGAGGGGATATTCTACCGCCTCTAGAAAGGGAAATTACCAAAGCCCTTGGTATTTCGAAAAGAAAGGCCGAGGTTGTCTGGGCAGGGGATTTTAACCTGCAGCCCTGCCATTTGTCTAACGGGAACATCTGCGGCTTTGGTGCAGCAATGAGCAGTCATTGGGGGGGTTTGGGTGTGAGGGAGGATTCTCCTCACTTCCAACATTGCAGTTATGGTTCCACATTAAACAATATGCTAGTCACACTAGACATGACCCAGTTAAACTGTAACATAAACAACCAGGCAATAATATGCCCTACATTTACAGGCAGAGATGCAGGATCATTTATAGATCATATTCTGTTGTCTAGCAGTGGAGACTTTACCGATCTGTATGTAAATGAAGAAAGTCTCAGCGACCATAACAGCCTTCGTGTTACCCTTCTGGGGCATGGTACCTCGACAGTTTCAGGTGGAAAATGTTCAACTGACTTAGTACCTATTAGACCGAAGGGTCTAAGGATTAAATGGACTGGATTAAATTCTAAGGTTAAGCAGAAGGAGGTTCTTACTAGTTGTAAGAACCAAATTAGTTTCTGTTTGGATGATGACTGTGACTCAGGCTGCCTATTAGCTCACTTTGTCTCCATGAATAGTATTATTGATGGTATTTTTACTAAGGCCCCGTTATCCAATAGTGGTCCGAAGCAGGGGTGGTTCGATAAGACCTGTATAGTCGCCCTCCGTGATTTAAAGAATGCTTTAGGCACCAAACCACGCGATAAGACGGATATACAATATTTTAGGGCTAGATATAAAATAGCAATCAATACTAGGAAAAGGGTATTACAGATTGAGGCGTGGGATAAGTTGAAGGAAGCAGCCGAGACCAAAAACTGCAAACTGTATTGGGAAACAATTAACAGCCCGTTTCTCAATAAAGAAGATGTTCCAGAATTAACATCTTATGTGGCATGTAGCGATTGGGTCAGTCATTTTTCCAAAATTTTCAATCCAGAAGGGTTATCTCTTGAGTCACTGTCACCTGAGTCTACCCCATGGCTACCCCTCCCGTTGGGAATAACATTAGAAGAAAGCCATGAAGCAATTTCTTTAAGCAAAGGAGGTAAGGCCCCTGGCCCCGATGGGGTCCCGCTGGATTTATACAAAGATGAACCAGCTTTATGGGCTCCCATCCTGGCGAGGATATTTAATTGCGCGGCAGAAACTAATTTCCCGTCTACTTGGGGTCAATCGGTCATTATTCCTCTACATAAGAAAGGTGATAAATCAGAGGCCTCTAACTACCGTCCAATTTCATTATTGGACGCCTCTGTAAAGGTGATGAGTAGGATTTTGCTCAGGAGGCTGGAAGATTGGGCAGCTGATTTTAACATCTTAACTAGAGTCCAATATGGCTTTCGGAAAGGCCTGGGCACATTGGACCAATGTGTAAATTTGGACCTTTTAATTAACAAATATACTGTGGCTAAAAATGGCAACCTTTTTTTATGTTTTGCTGATTTGAGCAGCGCTTTTGATTTGGTTAACCACACCATTCTTTGGGAGGTTTTGCTAGATGCAGGGGCTCCGAGGGAAATAGTTCATTTTTTAGCTAGACTTTACGAAAAACTCTCCTGTAAGGTCCGCTATGGCACCCTTGGCGAATGTACCCCGTTTTTCAAAGTGTCTCGGGGCATACGCCAGGGATGCGTTTTGGCCCCGTTGTTATTTTCCCTCTTTATTAATGACGTCGACCGTTCCTTGGTTGACATCCCAGCAGATGCCCCCCTGATTGGTGGTAAACCTGTTCCGCTGTTACTTTACGCGGACGACGCTGTTCTTTTATCCCGAACACAGATGGGCCTTCAGCGCCTAATCGATAATTTTATGCAGTTTATTCAAGCTAGGCGGCTCCGCGTGAACAAAACTAAGACGTATGTTATGTCATGCGGTCGGGCAGCTAAGCAGGTAAAGCATACCTTTTTCCTGGATAAGGAAAAGTTGACTCCTGTTAAGTCCTTTTGTTATCTAGGAATTACATTTAACAATAGCGGGTCTTGGACCTCGGAATTTGATTCTATCAGACTAAAAATGCTGCGGTCTACTTGCAGTATTTTTCGTTTTGCCTCTTAACTTGGCTCACGAAGCATTTTAGACATGATGAACATATACAATGTTTGTTGCGTCTCCTCTGCACTGTATGGGGCAGGTGTATGGGGCCATAGTGTGGGTATATCCCTGCAGAAGGAGGAAAATAAGTTTTTAAGGAGGTTGTTATGTGTTCCCCCTTCTGCCTCCATTCTGCTGATCCATGAAGAAGTCGGGATCGAGTTCATTTCTGACTTAGCAGCAGTCCGGCCACTTTTATTGTGGCGTTCTATTTGGGCTAAACCAGAGACTCGATTTACTCAGGATATTATTCTTTTTTTTTTTTTTTTTTTTTTTTTTTTTAAACCTTTATTTCGGTAAATGCACAATACACAGCGTCTGCCTACAACCCCTCGGGGCCGGCCGCTATGACATTGTAGAACATAGAACAATAATGTCAGGATAAGAAAAGGTTTAATTTTATGATTTTGTCGAGTACAATGTAGTGAACTACGAAAGGAGTCGAAGCTAACATTGACCAGGAGAGACATAACCGTTCACGGAGCTCCCAGAAGGAGGCGTTATATAGGAAAGCATTTGCAAGGAAACAGGTGGCCACCATCCGGGAACTAAGAGCAAACACTATACCACAGAATGATAGAACACAATAAACTCCCAACTAACACTGAACCCCGACCCCGAAGAAACAAAGAAACATAAAAGAAAAAGAAACCGAAGAAGAAGAGAGAAAGAAAGAGAAAGAGGGCCATAGAGACAAAGAAAAGACATAGAACACATCCCATCCCCCCACCCTGCATACCAGCGGAAGGCCACGGCCCACCCCCCCCCCAATAGGCATGCCTGTCGCCCCAAATGAACCCCAAGTAGGAAGAGAGTCCGGAGAGTGGGAAAGAACATCCCAGTCTCCGACTCCCAGAGAAGGCAGGAGGAGGAAATTTTACATACTCCCGGTCACCACAGCCCCATAAGCATCCCCCACCCTGAATATCATCAGCACAACTGAAGTAGCAAGCAAAGCAGCAGGTGGGGAGACTTCATTCCAAATGTGCAAATAAATCAGATAATTAGCAGTCCCGTCCTAGTACCCGCCCGCCAATACGTACAGCAAACTAAAGGGAATCGCCCAGCCCTGGCCCGATCCTAAGTGGTCCCACAGATCCACCCCCGCAATCAACAATAGCAAATTACACACATGCGGCACAGCAAATACATAGACAAATATTCTAGTCCGGGTCATGCCAGGCGGTCAGGCAGGATCATCAAGGGAGACAACATCAGCCCTGGCCAGAACGCGGAGACCCCACCAAGCATGGCCACCGCTGGGAGTGTACCTCAGGCAGAACAAAGGAGCAAGATGGCCGCTCCCGGCATAGAAGACGCAGAGGGAGAGGAAGCGAGAGTTCCCAATCATAAACCATCACCACAGCGATAGTAACCAACACAGTTTTCCCCACAGAACGGCACACACTCCGGCGATGTTGAGGAAGCCGTGGCAACACTTGCAGAGGCAGAGTCTCAGCTTGTAAAGTGGAAGGGAGTTTTGTATCTGCAACTTTGTCATTGAAAGAACACTCGACACTGTAGCCAGGGAGAGGACGTTCCACAGTATCCCCCTGTCGCCACATTGTATCCACCTCGAAGGGAATGAGAGGCATTGGGGGGTCAGACAACCGCAGTAGTTCCCTGGATGGCATAGCAGCATCGATCTTCCGCTCCAGTTCTCGAGTGTGTTGGCACCATGTCGCCCTCAAGTCTTCCAGGGCTAGAAGGATATCACCATAGGTCAGGTCTGCTCCTCGCTTCCGCATGTCGGCAGTATGTAAAGGCGCCACCAGGACACCCTCCAGCTCGACAGTAGGCAGGGAAGCTTGCGTCAGGGGTATGGAGGCTTCCGTCTTTCCGGCGAGGTAGACCGGCACCGCCACCATTTTGGCAGTTAGCCCACAGCGGAGGGGTGAGGGCGACTCCATAGGGCGGAGGAATAGTAGTTAAGGCAAGAAAAGTTACTGCTCGCTATACGGGGCTCACTCGATGGGAGAGCCCTCGGCTGTATTGCAATGCGGGTGGTGGGCGCTCTAAAACGGATACCGCTCTGACCGCTGGTAGCAGGACAAAGGAAGGTTCGCCAGCCCGGGCCCAATCATACAGGAATTCTCTCCGTCGCGAAGAAGGCTCCGCCAAGCCGCCCACTCCACATCCGGTCACATTTCCCCAGGCGCCGGTCCAGCCCCAGGTCGTCTCACCGTACGTGATAAGCGGTGTCCGGCGACGGTGGTCGGGCCAGGGTGCGTGGGCAAGGTCCGAAGTCGGCAAACTCTATGAATCCTCGACCAAAAAAGCCGGCGGGGACATCGGAGGAATGCGGAAAGTATCAGCGCATTCGTGGTTACATTTGCTCGCACCGTAGGCAGGATTAAAGATCAGGATGTCATATAAACAGCAGACGGGCTGCGGAGCCGGGAGCTCAGACGTCCTGTCCGTCCGCCATCTTGGCTCCTCCCCCAGGATATTATTCTTGATTGTATAGGCTTGGACCACTCTTCACGCATACAGTGGTTGAGATACATCCACCGTTGGTATCTCCTTCTTTTTAATATTGATGTGTTCCGTGAGCCTGAAGAGGTTGTTTCTATCTCAAAAAAAGAAATTAAGACAACGTTTCTAAACTTCCGAAAGGCAGAGCGAGATAAAATTTCTGGCAATCTTATTACCGTGAAATTTTATAAAGATTTAAATCTAACTTCGGGGTTCCAATCCTATCTTGTGTATGTGACCCGTCCCTCTCATCAGTATGTTTTAACACGTGTCAGATTGGGTATTGTTCACCATCTGGTTGCATTTCCAAACACAAGAACCAGTTCAGATATACCCTGTCCGTGTGACAGTATTTCTCGGCAGAATAGTTGCCACTTTTTACTTTTCTGTAAATTTTTTCATTTTCTCAGGTTAAAATACCTTAAGCCAATTTTTATTAAATATAATATCCGTACTACAGAAACAGCACTGATACTTTTATCCTCATTAGAGAACGAGGAGATCTGTTTTTTTCTGGCTACTTTTATTCTGAAGTGTACAGCTGTCAGGAAAAGTATTGTACTATAATATTTTTATACTTACCTGTCTGTACCTATGTTATACAGCTGCCAGGTATTGTATTATGCTGCTATTACTGTTTACATTCCTGTCTGTATATATACGCCTTCAAGTTTTATACCAATTTCTGTAATTAAGGTATTATTCTTATTTGTTGATGTCCACAGTATATTATGATTATTTATAAATTTTGATGTACAGCTGCCAGGAAAGGCCCATTGAGTAATCCCTACTGATCTCCTGTCTGTTCATTTATGAATGTCTTGCATTTTATAATAGTACGTTGACTCAAAATGGCAAGATTACTTATTAATTGTTGCACTTCAGCCTTTTGCACAACGTCTTACCATCTTTTCTTATAAGTGTTCATATGGTGATTTTAAACATTTTAACTATGTATCTTCTGCTTGTATGATTTGTATGTACAAATCGAATAAAAGCTTTTAAATAAAATAAAATAAAAACTGGGCTAAATTGGGGAAGGTTTTTCGAGGGCATGACTAACTACCAAAGCAGATGACCGCTAACATTTAGAACCCTCAAGACTGCAGCGAAATTCCCCATCCATCTGCCATATCACCCGTCAAAATAACCGCTAACATCGAGAATACCCAAGGCTCCAGCAGGATACCCCATCCATCCGCCATATCACCCAACAAAATAAGCCTCATAAAGTAAGAGGAAACGCCACAAAGGTAGCAGAGAGTCGTCGGGGCTGCCTAACTCCAACATTCAGGAATCCCTTTGAGTTCTGGCAGGGTTGCAGCATGGAGTGCCTGTGAAGTCAGTGGAGCCCGGTAGAGCCTGAGACTTGCCATGGGGAAAGAGGCAGGCCGAGAATCGCAGTGATGCCATCCCATGAAGGCGGTCTGATTGTTAGTCCCCAGGATACTGTGCGAGTGGTGAGTATTGCACTGAATGAGGCACCTAAATCAGAAGCTCTGTGGTCCACCCCGAACCGAGCTGTGGAGACAGCATAAATGGACCCAGAACAAGGAGCATACTTCAATGTCAGGCTCCTGTTGATCCTTGTAGATCTTGTTTCTTCATGCAGCTCCCAAAGCGGAGAGGAAGTTAAGCGGTGGGACATTGATGCTCAGCTGTGATGAGGGGGCCTTTCCATTGTGGTGGACCCGTGGCAACAATTCAGCAGTGTCTGAGGCAGGAGGGGTACCGCTGTCCCTTTTGGGAACACTGCCACTGTAGTGCTGCACAATGTTGTACATAGCGAAAGGCCCCCGACAGGGCCCTTGAGCGTTAATTGCTTTTTGGGGTGCTCGCAGCAAAGTAAAGAATTCCCACAAGGGAATCTTTGTGGCACAGGATGAATACAGTTAACATCACCTGGGGGACTTGAGATCTTGCACTGAAGATGCTGAAACAGTGGAGTGGATGCCTTGAAAGAACAAGTGGTGGTAGAAGAGTTGAGTCTTCCCTGGCACCCTTCATGGTCACAGTGTGACGCCTTGAGACTGGTAAGGACTGGGCGATAGGCCACCAAGAAAATAAATGGGGCTCCGCTGAGATCCACCCAAGGGAGCAAACAATATTAGACTAGTATGTGTGCCTGAAAGGCCGGAGGACGCAAGCATGGAACTTTTTGTTGAAAACCGGATCCTAAACACCCTTAAGCCTAAAGGTCTCCCCAACTTTTTCTCTGTAGAAAGACCCCAGAAGGCACCAATACCTCCACAAAAACCATCACTCACCTCCAGTAACAATCTTAGCCCTTATCTTCAATAGCAGAGTCTGGGATGTAATTCTTCAGGCAGCTAGAAAGCAGGGCCAAGTCCCCTTTGAGAATGCGATGGTACAGATCTTTCCACATTTTGCTCTCTGATAGTCCAAGAAAAATTACGTAGTTTTGATCCTGTAAAAAGAGAACTGCAAGACTGTAGAATCAAATATAGGATGTTATTTGCAAAAGAAAGAGTAATGGCCAACAGTAAAATGTGGAACTTCCAGATGCCGTAAGAAACTTCAGATTGTTTGGAGGGATGACGAGTAGCCTCTAAACTAAAGCAGAAAGTTCAGGCAGGAGATCGAAAATCCCAGAGAGGAGATAACTGAACAAGAAACTTTCAAAAAGGGGCTACCTGACACGATGTAGCAGAGACAAAGTGTGGCCCATCGAAGGAGCATGACATAAATAATCGTCAATGAGCAGCTACCAGGATGATTTGGAGACCTGAGAGAGAAAACTGGAGTCTGAGTTCCCATCGATAGACTTATTCGGAATTGGTACAGAGGTTTTGCTCGATGGTTGGGGGGTGTTGCCTATTCATCCCGCACTACGGTAGTGGGATTTGTATCAGCGCTACAGGTAACTTAGAGGGTGCGCTTATGGGATTGAGGGTGACATTTATTTATGCCACAGGTCAGCAGCATTACTTGTGTTATTTTGTAGGTTACATGCATGCAGAATATTCGGTATGGGAGTGTGACAGACCTGCGAATTGGGGAGGCAGGTAGTTTCAGGTGGGGGACAGATGGGAGGGCTAGAGGAAAAAGTTACAAACGTATAGTAAGGGAAGTGCGTGAATGGAAAGTACATGATTGGAAAGAAACGATTTCCAATGACTTCTTCGAAGAAGCACACTTAAATATATTGTCCTGCAATGTAAATGGGTTGGGAAATAAAGTCAAGCTGGGAGTAGTGCACAGATATATTCAACTACATTGCCCAGACAAAATTATGTTGCAGGAGACACACCTAAAGAAAAAAGTTTGGATAAGTTTTAAACACCACTTTGCAGAGAGGATTGCGAGATTTCCTCTAACTGATTTAATCAAGAAAATGTTTGACAAACGGTAAATTTTAAACCAGGCACTTCACTGAACACTGGGATAGATTGACATAAATAGTGTGATTTCAAGTATCCAGGCACCATTATCTTTGTTAAAACCTAATTGGAAATAAAAGAGTTGGTCTGGCAACTTAGATTGGGGCTCTGCTCCCAGAGAAATTAATGAAAAGCTGTGGTGGTAGTTCTAAGTAACCTGGTCTAGTTGTAGGCCTGGGCTAAAATTTTGTTCCGGTCGCGGAAATTGCGATAATTTGACATTTTCGCGTTCCGCGGAAAGCGCGAAAATGTCAAAATTTCCGCATTCCGCAGCTTAGTGATAATTTGTTTCTTGCTCGCGCTGTAAAATAATACATTCTCGCGCGCGCGCGATCGCCTTACCTGAATCCCCGCATTCGCCGACAAGTTTTCCCGATCCGGTCGCGTTCTCCATGAGATGTTGTATTGTTGGTAGCCATTTGCGCTGTCTCACGACAGTTCGCGCCCGCAGTGACGTCATGCGTCGCGCGATCACGTCTTTCTTCTCGCGAACATGCACCGCGAGACAACTGAAAACAAGATGGCCGCGCCCGCGAACAACCACATGGGTAAGTTGGCAAGCCGCGACCATGCAGAAAATACTGCGAACGGGCGGGAAAAAAACTTCCGTATCTTCGCGATATTTCCGCAATAATTTTTAACATTTTCGCGATAATTTGCGAAAGTGAATTTCGCAAATTCCGCCCACCCCTATCTAGTTGTACCTCGATGATTATTTAGCAACAGTCACAGCAAATGATTTATTTTAAAGCACTCTGAGGCCTTTTCTACAAGTGGGTCAGAAAATGCCAACCCTTGTGCAAACCCCTGTTTGTGCAGAGGTTGGAATTATGAGTGGTGCAAACTGTATCACTTGTGTGACTGCTGGGTGTAGGAAAGTCCACAGCTCCCTTAACTTTTTGCAGATCAAACCTGATGGGATTTCATAGGAAAAATGGACAGGTAACTGCTGGATATCCATGTACTGCTAGTTTCTTTTAGCTTTGAGCAACATGCTTTACTCATTGATGATTGTTAGCAACTGGCATCTCGGAGAAAAAGTGTACCAAAAGCATGAGCTCATGAAGAGCATCAGGTAAAGCACCCCTAAGAGGTGCAGAGCTGCTAAATTTTTTATGAGGTGCTCTACAGGGTTGCAACTGCGCTTATTGTTTTCTCATGCTTGTGTTAAGGTGCCTAGGAATGTAATAAGTGTATGTTTGCAGGTAATGATTGACAATTTACAATTTGTGCCCAACTGTAAACATAGTAAGATGTTTACTGCCCTGCATTCTTCAGTTCTCCCACTAATGGTTTTCCATATGGCCCAGTACTACCTGCCTTGGTTAAACAGCTCTCTTTATGCGTCAGTGGAAGAGTACATCTTCAGTCTGAATTCTCTTCTGTGGTTGTATGACATTACCACACATGGCCTTACCACGCATGTAATGCCACTCATTGACCGTTACAATGCGTGGCATTACATCGTGGACTTTTACTATGCTTTTGTGGATATATGTATTGCTGTAAATTTGTTCTGTACCTTTTGAAAAATTAAGGTCCAGAAATAATTGTATATCTGGGCGGTTGTATCTGCGAAAGTCTCGTGGGAGCACCAGTTCAGAAATAGAGCGGTCTGATTGGCCCAGAAAGTTTCTTTCCCTGTCCGGGGAACCCAAAAAGAGCCCCTTTGGGACAAAATATGAAAAAATTTCAGCTTTGTTCCACGTTCCCTGTGTGGGACCACTCACCAAGCCGTTATAGGCCCCGGATAGCCTGTCCCCCGGGGCCGTATTCCATAATGATAGGGGGATGTGCAGCCCCCCTGCCTGAGTAGGTCTCAGGGAGGCCATCCCCTGGACAGCCTTTGGCCTGTATCAAACCCTTCAAAGTTAGCAAATCTGTCATGGGGTATGAAATTGACGTGCGTAAATAAATGGGTACTGAAAACGTTAATTACGTTACGGAGTGAGTTCATTTGTACCACACTGTTTGCTGTCAGTGAAACTCTTGTGCGCAACACACCACAAAGTAATATAAAGTATATGCTAAAAACCATGTTGACTCTATGCAAAACCTCTCCAAGGAGACTCTATTCACTAAAAATACCCTAGGTCTGAAGGTGCTAAAGATCATATAACATGCAGCCTCCATTCTGTGGGGAAAACTTTACATATAGCCCAACCTCTGAAACGAATCATGCACATGTACATAGGTTAGTACCTGGTACACACAGGTTTCTATCTTATGTAGAAATTGTCATGCTGAGAAAAATCTGTCTAAAAACTCAAGGCTGCTTACAATACCTAGTGCCACATGTATCAATTTTGGAAACCGTGATTACCTAATTGCGATTTTCTGCGAATCGCAATTAGGAAATTGCTATTCCTAATGTATGAAACTCCATAAGTTTCCTTTACCGATTCCTAGTGGGTCACAAATTGACCTACCTCATGATTATTAACGAGGTAGGTCGCAATTTGCGACCCATTGGGAATCGTTAAAATCACAGGGATGGTGGCCTGAGTTAGTGTGTAACTGCCTTTATGGATGAGTGGCTGGGTCAGTCAGTGGCTCTATGGGTTAGTGAGTGTGTGAAGGGCTGTATGGGTGACTGAGTGTGTGTATGTCTGTGTGAGTGAATGCATATGTCAGTGGTATATGGGTGAGTAACTGGGTATGTGAAAGGCAATATAGGTGATTGATGGGGTATGTGATTGCGAGTGAGTGAATGTAAGAGTGGCTGTATGGGTGAGTGTATGCTTGTGTCCATGACTATAGGTGACTGAGTGCATATTAGTATCTGTACGAGTAAATGAGTGAGTGTGTGTGTAACTGTATGGGTGAGTAAGTGACTGTGTGACTGACTGTATGGGTGAGTGAGCAGGTGTATGAGTAACTCTATGGGTGACTAACTGTGTGAGTGGCTGTATGGGTGTATGAGTGGATATGTAAGTGACTATATTGGTGAGTGAGTGGGTGTGTGAGTAGCTGTATGGGTGAGTGAGTGGATATGTATTTAGATCTATGAATCAGTGAGTAGCTGTGTAAGTACTGGTATGGGTGTGTGAATGGGATTGAGAATGGCAGTGTGGATGTTGGAGTGGGTGTATAAAAGGTTTTATGGGGTTGTGAATGGGTGCATCAAAGACTCTGTGGATGATCTCATTAGTGATGTCATTGAGATGTCATCAGTGATGTCACTGACCTTGTCATAAGCAGTGCATGGCTGGGGCGCAAGTTCTAGCTAGCTGAGCTAACTATAATTGCTGAGTTTCTCTGGTTTTGCACAAGTGAAATGCCTGCCTAACTATAACGTCCCTGTAACCTTTGTTTTTTTCAGTGAATATAAAAGGTTTTTTTAATCCTATGTCATAACTATAACGTCCTTGTATTTTTTTTCTATAATTAGATATTGAAAATTATATATGCATGGTGCACCACTTATTGTTGTATTTGTCATCTATTTATTTAAAAAGTACATTAATCATCTTATTTCAAGATATGTTTGGTTTTCGCAACAATGTCACGGTTGCCGAGGAGACACAGCGAATACTGCATGTTTTTAATGAAGTGTAAAACACATATGTAGAGATATTTTACATAAAGTTTGAGTGGATTGCGCAGAGAAGATTGAAGTTTAATCAATTGCTGCCTTTGATTAAAACCATTGTGGATTCACCAGCCCCTGACCTCATGATTGTGCACTGTGGTGGCAATAATCTAGGCACATTAATTGGAGTATGACTGGAAACCCTAATGAAGGATACCTTTGCTGAATTGATGATGCTTTTCCCTCATACTGTTCTGATGTACTCAACATATGCCAAAGGCAGACATGTAAGTGGTCTAATCAGTTCTGTCCACTGATTGACAAAGACAGCAAACAGGTTAAAAAAACTGTTATATAGAACTGATGGAGTTCTCTTTACAGACAAAGGGAACAGGGTGTTTCTAAGCAACTTGAAACTCTGCATATAGTCTTATCTGTAACTGTCTTATACACACTCTCAACACAAAGGCTCTTGTCACAACCACCCAAGAGCCTAAACTTTTGTTCATTTTCTTGTTAATTTTTTAATTTTTGTTATTTTTGAACATTGCAACAACGTTGTAACGATCGCGATCACGTCGTGAAATCGCATAAAAAAGTAATATATTCTAAGTATTACAATACACACATTACTCACTACATCACTGCTAAAAAAACATATCTGCATGCATATTTTTCTAGTACGTTTTTTTAAAAACTGCGTTTGAACCCTACTTTGCTTCTTCGAGATGACGCCGATAGTTGTGATGACTTCGGTAACTGCGCCAATCACACCTTGTTTGGAGGTATAAAACACATATATGCACACATTTTACAGTATTTTAAACACTAGGAGTTTATTACCGCACTGTTCAAAATCCTGTTTTTGTAGGGTGTTTGTATAAAAACAATCTTTTAAACTGTATATTTTTTATCATGATGATGCTGGGCTCCACAGTGATATCGGTAGCCGCGAACACCGCAAATATGTTGCAAAATGACAAAAGAAGACATTCTATAGCCACCACCATATAAAAAATGTATAACTGCAAAATAGATTATCACCAACACACTAAACACATTATTATCTAAAAAACTCTCTATTAGCATGTATAACTCCCGAAATATCTTGATAACACAGTGTATAGCTCTTTCAGTGGAGCCAGTGACTGCATGCATCACTGTATCAGTAAGTCTCTCATTCCCTGTATAAGTATTTCAGTGGATCTGTGAGACGGTGCATCAATTTATCAATGGTTCTGTAATGAACTGCGTGACTGTCTCAGTGCATCTATGACTGGGTGCATCAGTCTCAATGGATCTGTGATTGGTTGCATGAGTCTCTCAGTTGATCTATGAGTAGGTGCACGAGTGCCTTTGTGCATTCGAAAACAAGTATATGACTGTCTGACTGGATCTGTGAGTCAATACATGAGTGTCCAAGTAGGTGACTGAGTGGGTGAGTGAGTGTGTGCATGACTGAGTGGGTCTGTGAGTGAGTACATGAGTCTCTCAGTGGGTCAATGACTGGGAGCGTGAGTGTCTGAGTGGTTCTATGAATCGGTGCATGGGTCTCTGAGTGGGACTGTGAGTGGGTGCATCATTCTCTGAGTGTATCATTGACTGGGTGCATATGTCTCTGAGTGGGTCTGTGAGTGGGTGTCTGAGTGACTGGGTGTGTGAGTGGATGCTCGAGTCTCTGAGTGGGTGAGTGAGTGGGTATGTGTATATCTGAGTGAGTCTGTGAGTAGGTGTGTGAGTCTGAGTGTATGAGTGAATGACTGGGTGTATGAGTGTCTGAGTGGATCTATGAGTAGGTATATGAGTGTCTGAGTGGACCTATAAGTGGGTGTATGAGTGTCAGAGTGGATCTATGAGTGGGTGTATGAGTGTCTCAGTGGGTCTGTCAGTGACTGTGTGAGTGTATCAGCGGGTCTGTGAGTACATACGTGAGTGGGTGTGTGAGTCTGAGTGGGTCTGTACATGGGTGCGTGACTCTGAGTGAGTCTGTAAGTGGGTGTATGAGTATATGAGTGGGTCGATGAGTGGGTGCATGAGTGCATAGGTGGGTCAGCAAGTGGGTGTAGGAGTATCTTAAGTGGGTACAAGACTGTGTGCATAAGTCTATTAGTGGGTCTCTAAGTAGGTGCGTGAGTCTCTAAATGTGTCTGTACATGGGTGTGTTACTCTGACTAAGTCTGTAGGTGGGTGTATGAGTACTTGAATGGGTAAGTGAGTGGGTATATGACTGGGTGTATAAGTGCTTGAGTGAGTTTGTGAGTGCATACACGAGTCTGTGACAGTGAATGGTGGTGTGTACAAATATATGTATTTTTTTATATTTCCACCAATCTTTGCGAAGATGTCGCAATGTCCCAGTGATGGTACATGTGGCCATGCTGGCGGTCGCAGCGTCATCGCAAATATAACATGTGATTAAAACAATAAATTTTGGACATAAAACTTCTGTCAATAACACCCCCATCTCTCAAACATGGGGTCAGCGTATCTCCACCCTGACCCCTTATGTTAGCTTTGACCCATATTTTCAGCTACTGGAACCATTCTTGATCGATAAAATGGTGGCCGAAACTTTCTGTTCAGGTTGGGTCCAGCCAATCAGAGCCTTCCCGCTGGGGCAACGCATTCACGAGTTACCGCAGAATCGCCGCAAAATCTCTGCTACTATTGTGAAACTGCCGCAAAATATCCGCGACCAGAGATATCAGTATATTGTTCGACTTTAAATTCAGAAAAACTACTGAATAGGTTTGCACCAAATAACAAAAAGCACAATCTGCGTAACAACATCTACCTTTCTGCCAAACTTGGTGTAATTCAGTCCAGCGGCTCGGGCTGTAGGTTTGAAAATGTGTTCCTAGGGGAATTAACATTACAAACGCATCCTTATTTAGCACCCTTATTTCTCGGTCCCCAATGCAGGGATCAGCCACAAACTTTTCAAGACACACAGAACCTAAATTTCATGAAGATTGGTCAAACTACGCCAAAGTTATAGGCATTTCCTATGGAATCTAGGTCCTAACTAGAACTACCTGCTGGCGATATATATTCATCCAACATCTGACATTCAGAACGCCCAGCCTGTCGAGTCGGGGCTTGTCAGTGAACATCACTCGCTCAATACTTGGAAAAGAGAAACTCGCACTCCACCTCCAATAGCTTGAAAACAAGTCCACCAGCCGATCAGTAGTGACAGACTTTTAATAATGGCAGTATGTGCAGCATAACGCACTTTGACTCCTCAAGAGTCTTAAGCATATGCAAAAACAGCATGGTCATTTACTTGTTCTTTTATACTCTAATAAACTGTTAAGAGGGGCCCATGTTAGCAAATGAAATGCTTTCACAATAGAAAACAAACTCACAATGAAAATGGGTCAATTCATAGTTCAATTGAACAGAATAGTGAAAGTCGATGAAAATATAAACAATTCAATGCTCTGATTAATCAGTTCCAATTAGAAACACTCTGGATCCAAGAAAAACCATTTCACTAACTTTAGTTCCCATATCACTGATGACTGGAGGACCACAATATCCTTAATACCTTTCAACAGTGTGTTATGTCCTCCTTCACTGATTTTGATGTTATACAGCCTTTGAATTTACTTATGAAATCATACACTCTATTCGCCTCAAAATGATTCAATTCCATGTAGGGCAGAGCGGTATGATGTTGTACGTAATATCCAAGGAAATGCAACACATGAGAATGAAGTTAAAAACACCTGCACCTTGTAGAGTCAATACTCACCTGTGATCAAGGCATTTTTTGCTGCGTCAGGGTTGAAGCTTATCTGCGTGGAGCCACGTTTGTATAAAATGCTGGTGGTATCTGGAACCTGGCTTTGGCATTCTTTTCTTTGGATGCAATTACCGGGATTCTCCGTCTCCGTCAGCCAAGGCGGTCCTGCTGGGTTGGGGCCCCCCGACGATGGTGGATGTTGCTGTGGATTGTTTAATGAGGGGCATGACCCACTTGCTCCGCACAAGCAAGTCGGAGAGACTTCCCTAAATTACCCTCCTGCAGATCCTATAGAGAGTAAAATATGTAAATACCTAGATACCTAAATGTTGCGGGGGACCAATAAACAAGCCCTAGGATGTCCAGTGGCCTCTGGGTGTCTGAGACAACCAGAAACAGGCACATTTTTCATTTGTTAACTCTGAGGCCTGAAAGCGCCTCGAATTCCCCAAAAGCCAACGTGTCTTCAAAGAGACCACTGAGTCCTCGGCTAAGCGCAGGAGAAGGTGATCTGCATAAAAATAAATTATGTGCCCTCTGTCCTCCACCACCACCCCCACCCCTTCCTCCTAAATAGCTCAGACAAGTACTCAATAGCAAGCACAAAGAGGAGGTGGGATAGCGGGCACCCCTTGTACGGTGCCTCTGTGGACTCCATATTGCAGTGAGGTGGTTGTGCCCACTCTGACTCATGCGGTCGGCTCATATAAAGTAGTTAGCCCAGTTAATCCAGCCTCTCCCTTTCCCATTTGTCGCATGGCTTCTACTAAGAAGTCTCAACTCACCGAATCAAAGGCCTTCTCAAGGTCCACAGACATCAACAAGGCCCTCTGTTGGGACTGTGGACGATAGAGGGCATGGTACATCTGTCGCAGATTGAGGGATGTACTGCGGGCTGGGATGAATCCATTTTGGTCCTCATGGATCAATGCCGGCATACGGGGGAGCAGACAAAGAGCCAAAACCTTACTAGGAAGTTCATGTTGAGCATGGACAATTATATATATGTGTGTGTCACACGCCTCCTAGTTCAAAAGAAAGAGACAGAACCGGCTGTCTGAAGGTTTTCAATCTAGCTTCTTTTATTTTTTTTAGTGTAATCATCCACACGTTTCGGCTGCCTGTGACAGCCTTGTTCAAGATGACGAGCCCAGTTCATTTTTTCATTAAATACACAATCAATTTCCTAGGAAATACCCATAGAAAGAGGACCAAAGTTTTCAGTATTTAAGCACATTCCATGCAGCGAATGTTACCGCCATATTGGAACATACATTTACACCTAAGTTTTGCAACTTATTTATCTCAATGTACGTGGTCACCACTTGTTAAACCTTTTGTTTAAAACAATTTCAATTGGAAAGTTCCATTTGTACCTACTCAAATACTTTAAATTCAATTTATCTTGGTATCCTTATGGACTTTTTTGAAGTTAAATAAACAGTTCCAACAGGTAAACTATATATGTTCTCTAGATTTTAAAGTACATAAGTGCTTTTCTTCCATAGCTGCTTTTACTTTCTAGTGTGTTTTAGATCTTACAGTACTTTGTATCTATGTGTGCAAAACTTACTCCATGTCTACCATTTAAACTGTAAGTGCCTTCTAAGTGCTGTAAGTATTACTAAAGTGCCCTATTCTCAACAGTCCTAACTATTTTAATACTATAACCTGTTTTAATTCATTAAAGTCCCTCTACCCTGGTTGTCTGAAACATGTATTAATACCAGCTTTGTGCGGTATAATGAAATAAATTAGATTCTCTTACTCCCTCAATTATATTATTTCAGATTAGGTTAAAATCCCTGTTCTCTGGAAGTTGGAAAAAAAGGTTTTTTATAAAATAGTTAAAAGCTGTTCTCCATGTGAACTAAAGTGCTACCCCTACAAAGTGCTAGTGCATATCTACCTTGTCCTCTTTAAAAGAAAAAAAATACATAATTAGCTCTACTGATAAATGTGCAGGTCTAGCTACAGAATTTAGTATAAGCAAGTGAACAATTCTTCATCCATATTAAAACCATTAGGTTCCATACTTTCCAGCTCCAGGATGAAGTATGTTTCTAACTTCCTCAACTCCCTTTCTCTGTTTCCACCCCATCTTTTCTTTGGCGCTTGTGCTATACAAATGTATTTCATTAATGATGGATCACTCTGGTGTTCCTTCTCAAAGTGCCTAACCAAGGGGTAACTACGATCTCTGTTAATAATGGCTCTCCTATGCTGCAGTATCCTCTTGTGTGGTACTACTGACATACACTTTCCTACAGAGACACTTCAAAATGTACACCACAAAACTTGTTTTGCAAGTTAAAAAACCTTGTATTTTCATAGTTCTGTTAAACACTGTCTGAAAATATTAAATACTCTCCCCGTGTTGACATGCTTTACACTTAAGACATTTTTGGAAGCCCTCTTTTTGTGGGAGCCAGGTCTCTTGTGATGTACCCCCCAAACAGTCACTTCTAACCAGATAATCCCTCAGTGATTTTGATTTTCTGTATGTTATGTCTGGATTTTTCTTCAATTCTTGTCCTATTAAAGGGTCCTCCTTAATAAAGTGCCAGTGATTATTTAAAGATCTGTCTCAATCTCTTATGTTCAGTGTTGTATGCTGTTATAAATCTAGGTGTGTCATTTTGTCTCCTGTACTTCTTCTTAACCGCTATTTTAGATGGCTCAAACAATACATTCTCTCGATTCAAATTCCTCACTTTATCTGAGGGTTTTTTTAAACCTGGAACTGGATATCCCCTTTGAATAAAAGGACATTTCATTTCATCTGCAATTCTATCATAATCCTCTAGGGTACTACATGCCTTCCTCGCTCAATAGAATTCTCCAAAAGGAATGCTTCTTATATGGGGTGTCGGATGCAAACTACTGGCATATAAAATTGTATTCTCCGCCGTTGGCTTTCTAAAAATTATAGTTTCCAATTTATCCCCCTTAACCCAAAACGTTATATCCAAGAATTCTATTGATGTCTTACTCTTCTGCCCCACAAAATTTAGATTCAGTTAGTTCCTGTTGAAATGACAAATAAATTGGTCTGCTTCCGTCTCCGTGCCCTGCCAAAGCACGAAGACGTCATCAACTACGTTAATATTTTTTCTGACCACTGTTCCAAATTCGGCCCAAGCACCTGCTCCTCCCACCAGCCAAGATGTAAATTTGCATAACTGGGGTGGAAGCAGGTGCCAATAGCCATCCCTCGTTGTTGTTGGAAAAATTAATTTCCCAACAGGAAAATGTTCTTTGTCAAGCATCACTCCATCCTTTCAAGTAGCATCCGATTATGATCCAAGAATCTCATAGGCTTCATTCCAGGGAAATGTTCAGTTGCTCTCAAGCCATATATATATGTATATGCTAGAAAAATAGACATTTGAGATGAGCACAGTGTCTGTGGTGTTGCAGGGTCCTCTATATAAAGGAGCTACTTTTTGCCTAGACTTGGAAAATACCCAGCGTTCCCTGCTTCCTTTTTTACATATATCACCTTCCCTCTCTACCCACTCAAAATCACTTTAAAAAAAAAGAAATAGCGTAAAAATGTTGTGATTTGAAAAAAAGGTTACCTGCGTGGTTAAAGTACTGCATGGTAAAGGTACAAATATATACCTGTGTGGTACTTACCTGCGTGGTAACAGCATATGTGGTAAAAAATGTGTGGTTTCCCTTATTCTGCAGCTGGGATGTACTTTTCAGCTGCTACACTGGTCTGGAATTCCTGCTATTTGAAATAATTTACAATGTCCATGGCAAGAGTTCTTTCGCAACCTGTCCATTAGAGGCACATATGTTCTAAAGGTCTTGCAAACATTTTGCCCAACTCTTCTTGCCTATCATCCCAGAAGGCCTGTATTGGGTGCTCTTACTACAGGACTGCCTTCTGTTGCACACTGGCATTGAGGTTAACATGAGTGTAAATAAAGTGCACTCTTTGTTATTTTTGCAGAATACTCCTACCTGGGCTTGCCGGATGCTTCCTTCGCAGTGATCTTAAACCTGGACTTCTTCAGCATCTTAGGAAGATTGGAGAAAGCAGTAAGACTTTTATTTGGGTATTCAATTGTACTCCTGTATTAGTAAAAAAAGGATTTACTTTGTACCTTCTTTAACGGGAACCCAAATCTTATGCATCTTTAAACAATTCCCATTCCTTATGTTTAGTCATTACTTTTAGGTACAGCCAGTCAGCTGAGTAGCATTAATAAAGGTAGATCTGTTCACAGGAGCTAGATAGAGCCTGGAGATAACAGGGAGTGCCAACCAAGCTTTGTAATGGCAAATTGGTAAAGGAATGTGTGTAAGCATTGCCACTCCGTACGGATCCAATCATGGTGAACACTGATTTTTTAATTTTTTTTTATTATTTTTTTTAAATTCTTTTTATTGGCATTTATTATAACAATTGTTACACTTATGTATTTGTCTGTATTAACATGTTACATGTGTGTCCAATCAGCTAGTATCATTATAGGCATGTACAATTACTACAAGTTCATGTAGATGCTGTATGCGCTGTAGCAGGTGTTTGCCTAGTAAAGAAAAAACGGGGGCGGGAATCAAACTAGGGGTCATCATGGAGTTTTAGGTGGTGCAGCCAGACTAGGGCACGCATGGGTCCTCAAGTATCTGAGCGGCGGCACAGTTGTATCTCACTATGGAGAATATGGGCGTGCAGGCGGACACGCGGAATAGGTGAGTGGGTCAGGGTGGTGGGAGCGGGAGGCCAGCAGGCCCCAGGTAGGTGTGAATTCTCAGGAGGGGGCTCCAGCTGTGTGGGCTTGCACAGTAGACAGCTGTGTGGCGTCGGGGGTTGCTGCGCTCGCGATCGAGTCATCCTGGGACTGAGACTGTTTGAATTGGTGTAGCAGGAGCGCCCATTCCAGGGAAATTGGGGTTTTTCGTATGCCTTTCGCTTCCTCCTCCCGCAGGGCATCCTCCTCGGCTGCAGCCCATTTGAGCACCGCCCCCGCCCATGCTGCAATCGGGGGCCTGAAGTGGAGCGCCAATGCATAGCTATGCAACGTTTAGCCAGTAGGTGAGCTAAGGAGACAAAACGTATGGGCAGTTTATGACGTTTCCTCCGAATGATTATACCCAACGCACAACACTCCCATGTGGCCAGATGGGGAAGTCCGGTAAGATCGCGGAGTGTCGTGTGGATAGATGACCAGTAGGCCTGGATACCCGGACAGGCCCAAAACATATGGTGGAAATCTGCGTCCTGCACCTGACAGCGGAGGCAAAGGAAAGTTGTGTCAGGATAAAAACGCTGCAGGCGTGCTGGTGTCAAGTAGGCCCTATGCAGAATGTAAAATTGTATATTCTTGAAACGGGCATTCCTGGACACTTTTTTGGGGAATTCGAGTGCCCTTTCCCACTCATTGTCGTGGAATACCTGTCCTACCTCTTCCTCCCAGAGAGTCTGTAGGGGTTCTAGTAGTGGAGGTGTCAATTCCCTAATTGATTTATACAGCCATGTGGTGAGATGGCGGCCCGCTCCCATTCGTGTAAGATCGTAGTACGGTCGGTAGTGGCTGAGGAGTTGACGGTACTGCAAGAATTGACCTGGGGGGAGGTCGTAGTCGTCAACGAGTTGTTGGAATGGCCTAAGTTGTCCCTCTTCGAATAGTATTTCTGCTTCGGTGACATCTCTGGATGTCCATTCCTGGAGCATGGCAGGAGTAAAGAATTGGGTATGTTTAGGCCAGCACACCAGTGGCAGTAACGGATTATAACGGGGTCGGTCTGGTGTCATGCGGTATATGCGCTGGATACATTTCCGGGCCACTTCCACCTGGAGTGGATAGGTCCTTGTGGGACGGGATCCCGGTATGAGTAGGCGGCGCAGTTCCGGTGCCGCCACCCGGCCCGCGTCTGTGTATGTTTCGGATGTGTACCTGTCAGCCGTCCAGTAGGAGAGCCACTGAAGCAGCGCCGCCAGGAAATAGGCTTCGAATGATGGGGCGCCAAAGCCCCCCTGTGTCGTGGGTAGTTTTAATTTTGCCAGCGCGATCCTGTGTCGTCCTTTGCCCCATATTAGGGAGCCAAGAAGTGAGTCCAAATCTTTAAAAAAGGATCGGGTGGGATTACTGGAAGGTTGGTAAAATAATAAAGTAGTCGTGGGACCAGAATCATTTTTGCAAGAGCTACACGACCGATCGGGGCCAGTGGGAGACTGCGCCAAAACCCGATGGTGGATCGTATACTGGCGAGTGCCCTACGATGGTTACCCTCGAAGATGTCGGTGGGTAAATGATAAAGGCGAATCCCCAGATAGCGAGGGGCTTCTGCGGTCCAGCTTATTTTCTGGTCGCCAATCCAGACCTCCTGAGGAGTAGCGTTCGGATGTAGGGGGTACACCATGGATTTATCCCAGTTCACTTTCGGACCCGAGGCGTCGGCAAATTCGGTCAAAGTGGTCCCAAGCAGGGTGAGATCTGTTGTGATGTCCCGTATATAAAGGAGAAGGTCGTCTGCATACAGTGATACACAATGTGTGGTATCTGCGAGCGGGATGCCCCAACCCTGTCCCTCCCTGCGGAGACGGATAGCTAAAGGTTCGACGGCAAGCGCGAATAACAGGGGCGAGAGGGGGCAACCCTGTCGTGTACCCCTATGTATCGCGAACTCCGGGGAGACGTAGCGTCCAATGCGGACCCGGGAGGTGAGTTTAGTATATAGAAGGTGGGTGTAAGCTATGAGCTTGGGACCAAGGCCAGCCCGTCTGAGAACCGGGAACAGGTACTGCCACGTTAGGGTGTCGAAAGCCTTTTCGAGGTCCAAGACCAGGAACGCCGCTCGGGGAAAGCGATCGCCGATCTGATCCTGGATGTGAAAAAGACGGCGTATGTTCTGCGAGGTATTCCTGCCCGGGACAAATCCACACTGGTCTGGGTGCACCAGCGGACGCACGATTTGGGAGTATCTATCCGCCAAGATTTTCCCTAGGATTTTACAATCAGCTGTGAGAAGTGTTATAGGCCGATAAGAGGCTAGAAGTTGGAGGTCACGGTTGGGTTTCGGGAACGTTACGATCACCGATTCTCTCATGGACCTGAGCAGTTCGCCAGTTTGCAGGGCTGTGTCCAGCACAGTCAATAAACGGGGGGTCAGCTGGGGGGCAAAGGTGGCGTAGTACTCAAGTGGAAACCCGTCCAAGCCTGGGGCTTTGTTGCGGGCCAGGACTCGTATGGCGTGTGTAATCTCAGAGGTTTGTATCTTCGCATCTAAGACCGACTGCGTCAGATATATGGGGGAGGGGGAGGGGGTCCAGGAAGTGGTTGACTGCCTCAGGACCCCATGACAGGGGGCCACTGTAAACCGCTGAATAATGTTGATGGAATGCCTGAAGGATCTCTTCCTGGGAGTGTACCGTTGTGCCATGTGGATTAATTATTGCCGTGATAGGCTGCACCTCCGTGTCTTGTTTAGCTGGCCATGCTAACAGTGTGCCCGTTTTGTCGCGGTCTTTATGCATTCGGGTCACGTAGGCCCGAAAGTTGTAACGCCGTAGGGCCGCGCAAGCTGCCTGGTACTCTGATTTAGCATGGGCGATTTGTGTCGCCACTGCCAACGAGTGGTCGGTGGCCTTTGTGGCAATAGCGAGCCGCTTTTCCGCTTTGTCGAGGGCCTGCTCCAGGGTACGTTTCGCCCCTGCTCTCTGTTGAATGCATTCCCCTCTGGCCACCACCTTAAAGCTGTCCCATTCAATTAGGATTGAGGATGCGGTCCCTGTGTTGTGAGTAAAGTATTCTTGTATACTACGTCTCTGCCCGTGCGTGAAGACTGGGTTCGTCAGACAGTCTCGTGATAGGCGCCATGTGGGGACAGGGGTATGTGGGGGCCTCCATTGAAGGCTTAAGAGGTGTGCATCATGATCGGAGACGACCCTACCTAGGTAATCTGAATGGCATACCTGCGGGAGAAGTGTTGCTGTACATAGGAAACGGTCCAGCCTGACTCGTAAGTTGTGGGGGACGGAGTGGAAAGAGTACATACGTGTTTGAGGGTGATGTAGTCTCCATGCGTCCGTGAGTGACTAGTGTGCGACCCATGCCTTGAATCTCTCTATTTGTCTGTAAGTGGGGGAGTGCGGGAGAGGTGGGTAGGAACGGTCCAGTCCTGGGTCCAGAATACAATTGTAGTCCCCCCCAAGTATCCAAGGTACGTGTGTGAATTGGGCTAGGGTTTTCGTGAGTCTGTCCCAGAATTTGTCTTGGTCAACGTTTGGGGCATATATGCTTCCCAGGAGGACAGCCTGACCATCCAAAAGTCCCTCCAATAGGGCAAATCTGCGCTCCCCGTCCACCACCCGTCTGAGTTCCCGGAACGGAGTTCCTGGGCGAACCCAAATCAGCGCTCCGGGGGCAAATGATGAGTAAGTTGTAGCACATATAAGGCCGCGCCACTTTGCGTGCACCTTGCCTGCTTCCGCTACATTGAGGTGGGTTTCCTGTAAGAAAAGGATGGACGCTTTCTGGCGCCTCGCTTAGGCATAAATTTTGTAGAGTTTACGTGGGGTGTGGAGGCCGCGGGCATTTAGTGTGAGTATGTTAACGTCTGCGTTTTTCGCTAACGTCGCCATGGGTAGTTTATGTTGTGTGTGGGTCGGGTGAGATGCCCGCCAGAGCGGTCGGTAGATGGTCTCCTAGGGATACGCTGCACGTGAGAAGAATAGAGGAGAGGTGAACCCGGCCGCTCAAGTGTTCGGCTTTGTGGGGGTGGGGGTCCATGACGAAATGGGACGTGTATGAACTGGGGTGCAAACAACGTGTAAGGGTTCGGGAAACAGTCCCAATGCAAAGGACTCATCGTTCTAGAGACGGTGTGTCCAAACTCCCTCCCGTAACACTGGGGGGAAAACCTGCACTATATGATGGGGGGTGGCGACATGCAAATGCGAGGCCGCGCGTCTAACGGGCATGCAGAAGGATCATTGCACGTCACTTGCAGGGTATCAAACTCTTCTCTCTCAACAGTGGTTACATAATGGACATTACTCATAAGGATACAGTTAGGTAGGCTGTTGTACTGGGCTGAGTCACGGTAAGGAGGGAAAGGCTTGTCCATCCAGCAGCCCTTCTGCCGTTTGTGGGGTGACGCTGGGGGGTGCCACTGAGTCAACCCCCGAGGTGGTGTCATCGCTGTCATTTTCGCCTTCCGATGAGAAGAGGTGTGGAGGGCGATCTATGGATTCCGAACGTTGGGTGGAGCGCAGATCGATTACTGCTTGTAACGCTTCGCGCCTCTCCTTCATGATCTGTTCTAGATCCGGCGAGTCGTGGGTGCCAGAAGCCGTTTTCATCTCGGTGTTGCGGAGTTTCATAGGGCGCTTTCTAGCACGGAAAGTTTTGAGAGGTGAACCACTTTTGAGGTGAGTGTCAGGTGTCCGCGTGCAATGTTGCTCCGCCCAGTCATGTGCCGCCTCTGCGGTCGTGAAGAAAATGGAGGAGCCCTTGTGGAGGATCTTGAGGCGGGCCGGGAAGAGCAGAGCATATTGAATGTTGTTTTCACGCAGTCTCCGCTTCACGTCTAGGAAGGATGATCTTTGTTGCTGCACCGCTCGGGCATAGTCCGGGAAAATCATTATCTGTTTGTTCTCTACCCGGAGCGTCGCCGCTTGCCGCGCCGCCCGGAGTACTGCGTCGCGATCCCGGAAGTGGAGGAATTTAGCTAGTAGTGGCCTGGGGGCCGCTCCAGGCATGGGTTTTCGGGCAGGCACCCTATGGGCTCGTTCAATTGAGAAGAACGCTGTTCGGTCTGCTGCTGGGGTGAAGGATTTGAGCCATGTGTCCATATACTCTATGGTGGTTGCCCCCTCAATGCCCTCCGGCAGTCCCAGCACTCTGATGTTACAGCGTCTCGAGCGGCCTTCCAAGTCCTGTGCTCACTCCTCCACCGCAGATAAGCGAGTGAGAATTCCTTGGAGTGTCATCTGGTGTTCTTTTAGCGTAGGCTGCATTTCCTCCAGTGTCCGTTCCTCCGCCCTCACCCGATCAGCAAGTTTGCGGTGATCGTCTCGGAGAAGATTGACATCCGTCGTCAGCGTACCGAGTCTTTCTTCCATCGATATCCGGGACAGTTCAATGGCGGCAAGGACTTTGTCTAATTTGTCCGAGATTGATAGGTCTGATGAGGGTGCGGTATTAGAGGACCAAGTTGAGGTTTTCGGCATATTTTCCGGGGCAGTTTCTAGTTTGGCGTTGTGCTGTGCAGGCTTTGGTTTCCCCATCTTCGTCTTATGTGGGAGGGAAGGACCGCTACCACTGGATGAGACCCGCAGGTCCCTGACGGTGCAGTGCTTCAGTATATGCGAAAAGCAAAGGCCCTGCAATATCAGCAAACGGTGAGGGCGCGTCTCCGCAAGGAGGCAGTCCTTGATAGTATGCTGTTTCCCACTTTCCACCAGGTAGCCCAAGCGGGGGGCGGCGCAAGATGATCCAGGCGGGGAGCGCCTCCGCCAGGTATGGGGGGTAGTGGATGATTTGCTCCGATCGTTAGGCCACTCTCTTGGGACGCGCCCTCTCGGTGGTACCAGTGGAGCAGATGCGCGTTGGAGGTTCACAGGTGTCGCTCTAGTGGGCGGAGGGCTCGGCTCAGACAGACCGAGGGGCTACGGCTGCCTCCCTCGCACAATCAGGGCCCTCGTGGAGGACTTGCTGTGGAGCCCGGTGTCACATAGGCGGCCACATTGGGGTCAGGCAAAGGGTGTTTTCGGCCGGCGGTGGGGACCGGGGTCGCGGCGCCCCTACCAACAGCCGCAGTCTCTCCCGCTCCCACTATGTGCCGACCATACTGGGTACCTGAAGCGTTCTGTGTGGAGTCAAGGCCCACCGGGTGCCGACTCCCTCCAGCGGTGTGATCCGCCGCGTCGGTCCGCCCCTGCCCCCGGTGTCGCCTGAGCCCCGGGGGGGGACCCAGGGGTGATCCGCTGTGTCTCTTTCTGTAGGTCCTTAGCCGCGGTGTGTGCGGGGCGAAGCCCCTGCTGTGGGTAGTCAGTGCATTCGGGCAGCCATGCGAAGGTCAGGCAATGTCCCACGCGCCTGCCTGGGGAGGTCCGGGACCACCGCCGATTCCTGACACTGCCCCGCGGCCCTTCCAAACGCCAACCGCAGCGGCACCTTGGATGTCCAGTGAAGGGGGGGGCCCGCCGAGCCTGCTCCAGAGCCCCGCCGGGCACACGATGCGCTGGATGGTGAGCGTCATAGGGGCTCCGGTCCTCGCCCGCACCCAATTCCGCGGCACAGTCCTCTGCCGATTCACCAGAGGCTCGCGGTATCCAGACGCCGCGCGAGCCGTGCGCGATGCGCCACCACTCCCAGCTCCGTCCCCACACTGCCTTCGGACCGTTCAGAGTGCCGCCGGCGCCATCTTGGAAGTCGGGTCGCGGCGCGGGAGGCTCCGTGTACTGTGGTCCCACATGGGGGCCGCGGCCATGGGCGTCCTCAGGTCTCCGCACACATCGCACCCTCTGTAGATTAGGTTCCGATGGGTCTGGGGCCGTTCGTCGGCCTTAGTGACGCTCTAGGATTGATATTAGAGGCGCCCGAGCCCGGAGCCTCAGCAGTGCATGTCCGCCATCGTGACTTGCGTAGCCACGCCCCCATCACGCGGTGAACACTGATGTTCTCTCATGGTTGAACCCGTGTTCCTTTCACCTCTCCCTGGAATTTATTTAGATTTTTCAGTGAAGATGATAGGATCAAGGACAGGGCCCTAGCAACATTATAACAATATAGCTATGCCCTTGAAATAACTGACATGCCAGAGTGCCAATTATATACTTTATGGACTAGGGTAGCATATATCCTAATAATGTAATATAGTTTAATGCACTTTAAGTAGTTCATCCATCACAGGTGTGCCACTTTGTCTGCTTTGTTTCTAAAGATACAGTTGATGAGTGAGAGGGTTATTTGGGGTGTCTTGCGGGCAGTCACTGATTACTGGGAAATGTGTGGGTACTGTCATTTAAAACTGATGATCTGGGACCACAATAATATTGCACTGCACCTGGAGAATGAAATGGCTTCCTTTGGGCACTTGACATTCTCAGGGTAGATAAGGTGGGCAGTCAAGCCTTACTTTAGGAGGTGGTCGGGGTTAAAAAGATATATGGTATGACACATAAATATTGACTAACTTCAATGTCCAGTCAGTACTTTAACTTCAAAGAAGAAAATCACCTTTATAGGTAAATAAAATCCAATATTTACAAAGAGGGTCATAAGATGCTAACATCATCTGTGACCCACTTTCCCGCCTGCCGGAATATCACCTCAGACCGGTGGATTCTTATCCAACCTGGTTATTGCCTGGTGCTCACTTCCACACCTCCAAACATTCCACTTCACAATCAGAAACTTTCACCACATGAGCAGTTGCTTGGGGAAGATGTTCAGGTGCACTCCTGGAACTTTCAGTAGTTCCCAACGAAATACTGCTGAACAGGCAGGACCTTTTCATGCAGAACCACAGAAAAATCAGACATCAAGATCTTAGGTCCCTCAACCGTGTGATCTGGCCCCTGAAGTCTTAGAATTTGGCTACCTGAAGCTCTCATAGCAGTGCATGGACATTCTTAAAGAGGCATGTAGGCCTACTACTGTTATGCTGCTAAATGGAAAAGGTTTATTCATTACTGTAATTCCAAACATGTTCATCCATTAGCAGCCAAATTTCAAGACATTGTTTGCTACTTATTTCATTTCATACCTCTGGTTTAGTTTTTGTATCTATAAGGTGACACCTAGTGGCAATAGTGGCATATCTACAGAACAGACAACACTCTTCCCTATTCAGGATTTCAGTCATCAAAGCATTTCTGGAAGGTCTTAAAAGAGTGATTCCACCCAGACTGCCACCAGCTCCTACGTGGAACTTAAACATTTTATTAACAAGATTAATATTAATGGGCCCGCAATTTGAACCTCTCTACTTCTGCCCCCTCCAGTCTTTATCCTGGAAGGTGACATTCCTAGTTGCTATCACTTCACTCAGAAGTGTCACTGAGCTTCAGGCATAAACTTTAGAAGAACCTGTCTTCCAATTTCAGAGAGATAGGATGGTATTTCATACCAATATTACATGTCTTTCGAATGTGGTTTTTCAATTCCACCTTAATCAATCTATTGACTTGCCTGGTTTTTTCTACCAACCTGACTCAGTTGCAGAAAGGTCTCTGCATAACTATACTATTCTGATGTTTTAGTATAGCGCATAGCTACCAACCGGGCCTTCCAGTGCTGATAACAACAAAACCAGCCGGAATGCCTTGATGAACTTCAGGCTAGTGCTGAGCATAGACAAAGTAAGCATAGGAATAGCCGCTGCCCCTTTCTCTGCTGACCTTAGCTACCATCAGGAGCTCTGGGTTCCCGGACCAAAGAGGCCTCCTTGGAACATAGGGGTTGGTTAGGTTCTGGATGATGAGTGTATGACCGAATGGACGATGCAAAGCACCTTAAATTGAATTATTTTCTGAACTGGTATCCATGCAGGGGGTTGCTAGTGCTGGATTGGCTGAATGGTGCTTGGGGATTTTATGAAGGATCCTGGAAGCAGCGTTCTGTACTACTTGAAGTTTCCATAGCCTAGACGTGAGCTGATTAGTCACTGCAGTTTTCTGGCCTGGGTTTCCATGGTAAGGTTGACTTCACTCCAAACAACCAGGTTTTTTACTGCCTAGGCGGGCTTAGAAATCTCTCCTAAGTGCTCTGGCCATGACAATTCCATTCCACTTGAAAGGTTGTTACTGACCACACTTCCATCTTGTCACCATTGAGTTTCAGGCTACTTGCGGATATTCAGTCTATCACCTTCTTTAGCCAGGAGTTAAGTTGGATGGATGTTCCACTGGCTTCTGGTGTGAGGGTCATGATGATTTGCGTATCATCTGCCTATGTCACTAAGTCTAAGCCATGTGCACGCACAATCTCTACCAGGGGGGACACAGAGAAATTAAAGAGTGTGGGGCTCAGTGAAGAGCCCTGTGAGACTACATACTTTAGAGGGTGGATGGCTGAGAAGAGGGCATCTTCGCATACCTGGAAGCTTCAATTGTCCAAGAAGACTTCCAGCCATCTCACGATGTCCCCAACAATTCGGGCTTTTCTTATCCTCTGAATGAGAGTGGTATGTGAGAAGGTGTCAAAGGCTTAGCTTATTCTAACATTATCATGGCTGCCAAGCTACCTTGGTTCGGAATAGATCGGAGTTCTTCAGTGGCCACTAGCAGGGAAGTCTACGTGCTACTACTACTACTGTCTGGGTAGGGTGGAGAATATCATGAGTTTTCAGAAAACCGCAAGGGTCTTTGTTGACATTTTTTCCAATTATTTGCTAGCTACTGGAAGTAGGGAGAACAGTCTGTAGCTGTCTGCTAAGAAAGTATTGACTGTGGATTTGTTTAGTAGCGGTTTTACTATAGCATGTTTCCTTGCTAGGGGAATGTTGCCACTTGCCAGGGAATGATTAAGAATGTCCATCAAAGTGGACAGAACGGCGTTGCCACCCTTTCCTAAGATATCGGGAGGTGCCAGATCAAGCGGCGGTCCTGATTTTATAGATTTAGGGTTGATTCAATAATTTAGTTGCTTAGTGCAGGCAATGCGGACAAATTCGTCCTGTCATGGCCTTGCCAGAGAAATTGTGTTAGGAGTGACAGCTGTAGGTAGGATTTTGTGTTGACTTTATTGAGAGAGAAGTTAGCAAACATAGTGCAGCGTTCTTCTGAAGGTGGCGGGGCCTACAGAGCTTAAGGGTGATTTCATAAGGCTCTTTACCACCATAAACAGTTCCTTGATGAGTTGGGAGCATTCTCTATTTTTTCCTCAAAGAGTGTAATTCTAGTCTGTCTTATGGCTAATTTATAGTTTTTTATGGGTGTTCTATAGCTTTCTTTGCTGTGGTCATCATATGAACTTCTCAATTCTCTTTGCCTTTTTTTAGCTGCTCTTTTTAGTCTAATCAACTCTGGAGTGTACCATGGAGGTCTCCTTTTTGTCTGATTGGATTTATGAAATCTGCAGGGCACAAGAGGGTTCAATGATTTGTTTGGCAATCTCTCAAATGAGTTATACCTTTCCGTTGTGTCTCTACTCAGAGTTTAAGCAGATTCAATGAGTGCCTCCGCCCATTCCCTGACATCAAGACTGAATCAAGATCGCCGGGGTCTTTGGGGTGGGGGGCTGCTTGACTGTAGTTTTAGGGACCTCAAGCCATAGGGGGACTTTGTAGTGGTCAGACTAAAATATTGGGATTTGGGATATTAGTAAAAACAGGGTCTAGGAGATGACCTCGATTGTGTGTGGGTGCCTTGATAATTTGCCTTAATTGTAATGCATCAAGATCTTGGGCTAGCTCTAGCAATTTTGCAACCATTTTCTTCAAAGATCAGATCTTAGTCCCCTTGCAGGGTAAACTTCACTTTCTGAAGATTGCATTCTGCTACTATATCTGGTAGCACTTTAGCAAACTGGGAGTCAGCTCCTGGGGGACGATGCATCACAATGCCTGAGAAGGTGAAGGGTTAGACCTCAAGTGAAAATTGAAGGCTCTCACATCCTGTAATGTCGATGGGTGTGAAGCTGTCCATAAATTCTTCCTTGAAAATTATGGTTAACCCACCACCTCACCTCTTCTATCCTTTCTATTGCAGCCAGCTATAGCACAGCCAGGCGGAAAGGTCATAACTTTGTCTGGAGTTGACTCTTCTTTGAGCCATGTTTCTGTAGGAACATGGTTTCTTCTCTTCTAAGAAGATAAATAGCTCAGAGCAATGTTTTGGCAGCGATTTGCAGTTCGGCCGATGCATCTGTGTCTTGTGGATATGACTTGACCTTAGACATAAAACGAGCTCTCATGAACTAAATGATTTAGGAAAACACAACAACTCTTTGTTGCTTTTTCAAAACCACACAAAGGAAGGGCCATCTCCATGTCAGGCATTGCACATTGGATTGTCAAATGCATACAAACATGCTATGCTAAAGCTAAAAGAACTTCACCTGTCCCTTCTAGAGCTTACTCATAATACAATAGGTCTTGCATTTGTGAGAGGTTAAGCTATTGGCATTGTAAATGACAATTCCTTTTATTTATGTGTTTTCAAAACCAATACATATATAAAAGGCATTTTCATTTCTAATGCCGATATCTTAAACTCTCGCAAATGCAAGACTACTTTCATAGTGGCTGCGCCCCTTTCTTTTGATGCTGCTCGCCGTACTCAGGTTACAGCGAGCCACGTCTAAAGAAAGGAGCGTGGCCACCATTAAAGTGAAAGCACGTCTTGGGGCGCTTTTACCCCAAAAAACATTTGTTCAGAAACAAATGTTTTTTTTGGTAAAAGCGTCCCATGCTGTGCTTTCACTTTAATGGTGGCCACGCCCCTTTCTTTAGACGCGTCTTGCTGTAACCTGAATACAGCAGCAGTATGGTATTGGGACTTTCACTGCAAGAAAACAAAATGTTTCGTAGCGTGGCCGCTAAAGTTAAAGCGGGACTAGCTGCCATATTAAATAATAAAGAAGCGCAGCCGCTATACCGCGCTGCAAAAGTAAATCGATAAAGTAACACAGCTGCTATAGTTAAAGCGGACCGCCATTTCTAATTAAAATAAAAGCGGGTGGCGTGCTGCTTGTAGGAACGCAAGTAGTGGGTAGAATAGGGGCAAATCGTTGAAAAAATAGTGCTCACAGACTAGATAAAGCAGACCGTGTAACAACATAAGTAAAAAGTACATTCATCATGGGAGGTTACAAATGCAGACAAGGTGGTACTAAGAAGGGACCACTAAGCCTATTCACAAATGAAAAGCAACGATTTAGAAAGGACAGTAACAGGAGCAATTGAAAAGATGGGCAGGAAATGGGCTGAGCTTCAAGTCCATACCTGAATACAGGATGCCTCGTAGAGCTGTGCATGCACTGCCCAGGCTCGACCTAAAAAGGAGTTTCAATAGCCTTTCTAGAAAATATACCTATAGCTGATTTATGAAAAGTAGCTACACGATCTGCACCCCATACATTCACAAAACATTACTGTGCAGATGTGCTAGCCTGTCAACAAGCTAATGTGGACCAAGCAGTTTCACAAACACTATTTCAAACATACCATTAATGGAGGAGCGCTTTACAGACCATGCTAAGCATGCAAATCTACAGCTATACATCCCTTAAACGGAAAATGTTACTTACCCAGTAAGATTCTGTTTGTGGCATGTAGTTATGTAGATTCACATGGGACCACCCTCCTAACTGGACATCTGTGTTTGCTACCGTTACTTTTATAGGTTATCAAAAACTCCTCTAGCATGGACTTCTTACTTACTACGCTCTTCTTCACATTCCATCCTCTCCTTCCTTGCAGGAAAACAATCTAACAATGGAGTCAATGACCATGCGCATTACTAGCAAGAGGAGTCACACTACCTTGTGACTTGAAAGACTTTCTTTGATGAAAAACAACTTACACACACCCAGGCCCAAAACTAGATGGCAGGATTATGCTAAGCATGTGAATCTACAGTACCACTAGTCACAAACAGATGCTTACTGGGTAAGTAATAGTTTCCCTTGTATGCCTCTAGAACAAGGACAAACTTTACCAACCAAATGAATCAGATCATATGGTAGAGATGTCAAGGCAAACATCTTCCTGGTTCTTGGGAGACTGGCCAGGGCAACACATGAATCTAACTACAAGTTCATCAGTTCATCAAAGAAGGACAACATTGCAGCCTCGTAACCAGAAGATGCAAAAGCTGGACCTCCCTTCTCCTGGTATGATGCTCTATGGGGATCTTTAGGTCATGAGTGATCTCACTCCCTAGACACATTCTCCATGCAGATTCTCCAGTGATCTGGGCTTCGGAAAGACATTTCTAGGATCATGCCATCCTCTGGCAGACAGGGTCCAGCTCTTCATGGGGAGATAAAAGCTCTCTGTCTCTCATCAGGAGAACAGCAAATCTTCTAGCAGTATTCAAACACTTAGTACCAATCTATAAAGAAGGTGGAAACGCAGCAAAGGAGCCACTTCATGTGTTATGCCTTTTCCAGCACTGGTGTACCAGCCTCCTCCGTGTCGGGATGAGCTACAAAACACTTTTTCAAGTAGTCCAGTATTTACTATCTTCTTGGAACCCAGTTGGGAAGCCAGCAATAACCTGAGTTCTGCTCTATTTAAAAGGCCAAACTGAAGAAGTGTATCTTCCTTTTGGTGTCCATGTTTTTCTTGGCATTGAAACTAAGAACCATAACTTAGACCACTTTTTTAGATTGCATGTCAGACAGGCCTGCACAATTGGCCCAGTTTCTTTGGACACCATCAACAGGAAAAGAAAAAGGGGATGAGAGAGTTTGCCCCCACCCACTATGCGCAACACCTTTCAGAGAAGGGAACTTGGTAATGTTGTGTAGCTCCTATAAAAGTTATACAGGATTTGCACATTTGGAAGGATACAATGTAGGATTGGTGACAGACTGACTCTGTACACCCCCACCGGGTATGTTGGCCTTTTATACCAACTAGCTCACAGTGCCACTAGAATCCCCTCTTACCAAGGAGAGAATAGTTTGTGGCAACCATCCAACATGACAAACCTGATCCCTCAGGACCATGGAAACAATATACTACTTTTCGCACAGTCACTCGTGCTTACTTAGTTTGTCTCCGAGAGATACACAGAATCAACAGGCTGGGCATTTTCAATAAGTATTTATTGAACAGTTGTTATTCTGGTGTAGAATAGATGAGCTGCAACAACTGTTAGACAGTATAAGATTTAAATGATTAGCAGCACTATGAAGGTAAATAGATGGAATAGCTCTACCATCTTGCAATAATCATAAATACATACGAGTATATAAAACACATGATAAAAAGATGCGTACTCCTACGATGCCTCCCTAACTAGATGTTCTTACATGTACCTAGCATGTGTATAACCATTACCTGAAGTGAGAGACTGGGACCCCTTCCTGGTCTTGAGTTGGACACCCCGCAAGGAATGTTTTAGACCAATGCGAGCTGGAGTGTCTGCAGGCAGGAACCTCAGCGTCTCTAGTCAGTGTGTCTGCCGGGAAGTCTCAGTCTCCTCTATCTATCTTAGCAAGATGTGATGTGTATATACCCATAGGTCTCCCCAGGAGTCCTACCTCGCTGTATTACTGTGTCGGCCTAAGGATGACGTCGGGCATGAACTTTATACATAGATATTATACAGAAGATGGTAGTCCTGCTGTGCTTACAAGAATCCTCATGCATACTGTATGAGATTTCGAACTATGGAAAACCCACAATCTGAATGCAGTATTGTATCTAGATAAAAGGTCAGTCCCTGTAAAACCATTACAAGTGTAATGTAGGGAAGAAGATAGGTGAAGGGTAATGAAGTTACCAGGCCTATATTATGGTACCTGTATGGAATATAACCCCCACTCCTCTTCCGAATGGACGACATAGTTAAATTCTAACTTGTACGCAAAAAGTTAAAAACATTAGGTTCGAGGCATATGAGCTGCAGATCACACACTTAGGATAGTAGATCGCCATCTGGTGTTGGGCTTGGATGCTTGCAGGTTGTTGTTGTCTTCGGAAGAAGTCTTTGGTCACGAGATAGGTGACTCCTTCCTTGGACTACAGTGCGCATGGGCATCAACTCCCTCCTCAGATTGTTTTTTTCCGCCATTGGGTTCGGATGCAACTTTTCCGCTCCGGTTGGAAATATCAATTCCAAGCTTCTCGAAACAAAACATCGAAACACCTTCATCCTCGACATCGATTACATCGGCTCGATTGCGGACGTCGACGCGGCCCGCTGGGTCAATCCACGCCGTGAGGCCTACGGCTCATGGAAAGGACTCCGTTCAAAAAATGCCCCCAGTGTGGAGCAAAATTTCCGCACAGTGACCACCACAAAGTCTGCAACCTGTGCCTATCACCGGAACACGACGAATCCAGCTGTCTAGCCTGCGCTGCATTTCGATCCAAAAAGACCATTCGGGATCGAAGGGCTCGACGCCACAGCATGGCACAGAGACCAGCTCCGGAACCAGAGGACATGAAGGCTCAGATGTCCCGGAAGAAGATTCCGAAGATCTGTAAATAATTTCCAAAGCAGACGACTCAGATGACCCCATCACTCCTGGGCAACGTGTGAGTACCACTGCCCCTGCCCCAACCCCACCAAAACCAAAGGCATTGGTCAAGACTTCGCCTGCTGGCCCAAGTCGAGACCGAAAACATCCTTCAGAAGCCCCGCCTCCGGGCTCGGCTCTGAAGAAGCATAAGCCTTCCGGTAGCTCGGGACCGAGCAAACCGCATGTAATTGTCCAACCGGCACCATCGGCACCAAAGACAAAATACTACTCAGCACCGAAACCACCAAAGCCAATAGAGACACCGGCACCGAAGGTTCCCAAGCCCACAGATACACCTTCGGCTCCGAAAACCACATCGGCAGCGAAACCATCATCGGTACCGAAACCACCGGCTAAGGACTCTCATACGCCTCCTAAAGCCAAACACGCTACCGATCAACCAAAACCTCGATCGGAACCGAAGAAATCTGTACCAAAGTCTTTTCCTGAAGAACAAGAACTTTTTCATCCAGACCCAAGGCAGAAAAAGATCTATATCAACCCCAAAACTGGACATGTCACCACGTTGCCATGCAAAAAACGGAAGCTGGACACACCACCTGCCCCAGTTCCTGTAAATAGGAAGGACTCTTCTACTTCCCCTATCCCTCCTTCCTCTCCTATACTGCCTCCTATCCCACCCCCTCTGCCTACACAACCATTACATATACCCTCTCCATCTCATACACCACTACCACAGGATGAATATGATAACCTAGGGGGTGGGGGTGATCCTAATGATCCGTTTACGGACCCAGACACCACACCGTTGGATGATTGGGCTTTCCCCTTACCAGATATGCCTGACCCTCAGCCATATCCCTCAAAACCATCGCCTCCTGACGATCACCTGGTGTTTGGACAATTATTAAATAGAGCAGCAATATACCACGGCGTCACAATGCACTCAGACGCACCGGAGGAAGACTTCTTATTAGACACGTTCGAACAATCTCAAAAGTCTGTACAAATCCTGCCCATGTGTCATAAAACACGCCCCAGAGGTATTTAAAGACCCCGTTCATGCCAGGGTTCTCAACCCACGAATTGAAAAGAAATATAGGCCTGCTCCTGAAGACCCTAACTACATCAAGGGCCAACTCCCTTTGGATTCTTTGGTCATTTCCAATGCGCGGAAACGCGTCAACTCCCAAACCACAGGAGATACTCCACCCCCAGACAAAGAATCCAAACTATTAGAAGCCTCCGGGAAAAGAGTAGCAGCACAAGCCGCTAATCACTGGCGAATTGCCAACACTCAAGCCCTACTGGCACGCTATGATAGGGCCCACTATGATCAATTAGAGACTTTCTTACAACATCTGCCAGACCAATACAAAGCCCAGGCAAATGACCTCATTCAGGAGGGAAAGCTCATTTCAAATGCAGCAATTAAATGTGCACTTGACGCCGCAGACACCGCCTCTAGAGCAATTAACACAAGTGTGCTCCTACGACGACATGCATGGCTACGCATCTCAGGCTTTAAGCCAGAGGTACAAACTACCATACTTAGTCAGCCATTCAATCAGGAGCAGCTCTTTGGGCCAGCAGTAGACGCTGCACTGGAAAAAATGAAAAAAGACACAGAACCGGCTAAGTCCATGGGAGCATTACAATCTCCCCAACCACGTGGGTCCTTTCGGCGCTCCTTCTATAGAGGAGCCTCCAGAAATATTGGAACGGACACCTCCTCTACATTTAAAACTGCCACACACACATCCCCCAGTAGAGGATATTTTAGAGGCAGATACAGAGGAAACAACAACAAAGGGCGAGGTCGAGGTAATAATAACACTCACACCTCCCCTGCCACAAAACAGTGACTTTCCTCCACTCCCCCCAGACCATTCCACTCCGGTCGGGGGAAGACTAACACAGTTCCTACCTGTCTGGAACTCCATCACAACAGACCGGTGGGTAAGATAAATTATCCAGTATGGTTACTGCCTGGAACTCACAACTACCCCCCGCATATACCACCCAAACAGCGTCCCATGTCACAAGATCATCTTACACTCCTCAAACAGGAGGTTCTCTCATTGCTTCAAAAGAACGCAATAGAACCAGTTCCCTTACAACATCAGGGCACAGGGGTATATTCACTCTACTTCCTAATCCCCAAAAAGGACGGGACTCTAAGACCAATACTCTACCTCAGACCCCTAAATCTGTATATCAATTCAGATCATTTCCATATGATCACTCTTCAACAAGTGCTCCCACTACTGCAACAAGGCGATTTCCTTACCACACTAGATCTCAAGGACGCCTATTTCCACATTCCCATACATCCTGCCCACAGGAAGTATTTAAGGTTTGTGGTGGACGGACAACACTACCAGTGTGCAGTCCTCCCATTCGGGGTAACAACCGCACCCAGAGTATTCACAAAATGTCTAGCAGTAGTAGCAGCACATCTCAAACGACAACAAATCCATGTCTTCCCGTATCTAGACGACTGGCTAATAAAAGCTGAGTCATTCAACAAGTGTGTCCTACACACTCACCAAACTATCCAAACTTTACACAACTTGGGATTCACAATAAACTATCCCAAATCTCACCTCCAACCTGCTCACATACATCAGTATCTGGGAGCCACAATAAACACCTCCACAGCCCGAGCATATCCCAATCCAGCCAGGATAGCCAATATGCAAGCTCTTATCGCAAAATTCCAAATCCAACACTCTCTTCCAGCAAGAGTGTTCATGCAACTCATTGGCATGATGGCGTCATGCATCTTCATTGTGCCTTATGTAAGACTTCAAATGCGTGCCTTGCAAGAATGTCTAGCACGTCAGTAGAACCAGGCTCACGGACAACTTACGGATGGTAGACAGCCGCACACATTGCTCTCTCAAATGGTGGAACATAGCAAACCTCTCCAAAGGGCGGCAGTTCCTAGAGCCTCTTCCACAGATAGTGCTGACAACGGACGCATCACTCACAGGATGGGGAGCCCACCTCCTCGGCCACAGCACTCAGGGCAAATGGACCACTCAACAAAAAATGCTCCATATCAATCACCTGGAGCTGCTAGCAGTGTTCCTAGCACTAAAATCATTCCAAATACATCTCCAAAACAAAACTGTCCTCATTCGGACAGACAACATGACAGCCATGTATTACATACAGAAACAAGGAGGCAAACATTCTCTCCAGCTGTCCCAGCTCGCACAGAACATTTGGAGATGGGCCATTCCACAGAAAATATACCTACTTTCAGAACACCTTCCAGGGGTTCACAATCATATTGCCGATCTGTTAAGTCGATAGACTCAACAAATCCACGAATGGGAACTACATCCCCAAGTTCTAATACCCTTTTTCCAACAATGGGGCCAACCAGACATAGATCTGTTCACCACACACGAAAACGCAAAATGCCCAACCTTCGCCGCCAGGTTTCCCCACTCGGAGTCAAAGGGCAATGCAATATGGATAAACTGGTCAGGCAGTTTTGCGTACGCTTTTCCGCCTCTCCCACTCATTCCATTAGTGGTACACATGCTCAGGCAACAGTCTCTGAAACTTATCTTAGTAGCTCCCACATGGGCACGCCAACCGTGATTCCCAACACTACTGGAACTCTCGCTAGTGCCCCACCAAAAACTGCATCTCTCCCCGTCCTTATTAACCCAGAACCATGGAGAAATCAGACACCCAGATCTAGGTCAACTGAACCTGGCAATCTGGCTCCTGAAGTCCTAGAGTTTGGTTATCTCAACCTTCCACCAGACTGCATGAATATTATAAGGGAGGCCAGACGACCTACCACTAGAGCCTGCTACGCTGCAAAATGGAAAAGATTTGCCATTTACTGCACTAACAATCATATAAACCCACTGGATGCATCCATCCAGGACATCATTTGCTACCTGCTACACTTGCAAAGATGTATTTTGGCATACTCATCCATATGTCTCCACCTAGCAGCCTTAGCAGCCTACTTACAAAATAGACAACACTTATCACTCTTTAGAGTGCCTGCGATCAAAGCCTTCATGGAAGGACTAAAAAGAATGATTCCTCCCAGATTACCACCCTCTCCAGTGTGGAATCTAAATATTGTTCTTACAAGGCTCATGGGACACCCATTTGAACCTCTGCATAAATGCGAATTACAGTTCATCACATGGAAAGTGGCTTTCCTTATCGCTATCACATCCCTCAGAAGGGTGAGTGAAATCCAGGCTTTAACCATACAAGAACCATTCTTACAATTACACCGTAACAAAGTGGTTCTTAGAACAAACCCGAAATTCCTTCCAAAAGTCATATCTCCGTTCACTCTTAACCAATCAGTAGAGCTACCAGTGTTCTTCCCAAATCCCGACTCGGTAGCTGAAAGAGCTCTTCATACCTTAGACGTTAAAAGAGCCCTGCTTTACTACATTGACAGAACCAAATCATTCTGCAAAACAAAACAATTGTTTGTTGCGTTCTCTCCACCACATAAAGGCAACCCCCTTTCCAAATCTGGGATAGCCAGGTGGATAGTTAAATGTATCCAAATATGCTACCTCAAGGCTAAACGCACACTAACAGTTCCCCCTAGAGTGCATTCCACACGCAAAATAGGGGCTTCCATGGCATTCTTAGGAAACATTCCCTTAGAAGATATTTGTAAGGCAGCCACATGGTCTACAACACACACCTTCACTAAACACTATTGTGTTGACGTTCAAGCAAAGCAACAAGCTTCTGTGGGTCAGGCTGTCCTTAAAACTTTATTTCAAACTGGTGCAACCGATACAGGTGACCACCGCTAGGGGAGACACTGCTATATAGTCTATCCTAAGTGTGTGATCTGCAGCTCATATGCCTCCAACGGAATATGCTACTTACCAGTATGCATCTGTTCTTGGCATGTAGAGCTGCAGAGCCACACACGCCCACCCACCACCCCGGGACCTGTATCTATTCCAGCATCGTCTTACTTAGACATTACACATGGACATCTCTCTCTTCTCTACAAACTCCATCATTTCCCATCATGGCAAAAAACAATCTGAGGATGGAGTTGATGCCCATGCGCACTGTAGTCCAAGGCAGGAGTCACCTATCTCGTGACCAAAGACTTCTTCCGAGAAGTGTGGCTCACTGGTTAGAGTAGGCAGACCTGGAAGCAGAGGTCAGCCTGGGACCAGGGTTCAATTCCCGGCTCGGCTGGGTCTTGAGTCCATAAATTGTCCATGGACTCGATAATTCTCGCTCCAGTGCATACTCGATTCATGGGTTCACACTCTGCGACTCTGGGCAATAACTTGCTTAATCTCCACAATGGCCCCTCGCGGCGGGATGCCTGGCAAGCGCTTAGAGACCGGTTGGTGATTTGCGCTATATAAATATCTGCACATTTATTTACAACAACAACCTGCAAGCATCCGAGCCCAACACCAGATGGCGATCTACTATCCTAAGTGCGTGGCTCTGCAGCTCTACATGCCAAGAACAGATGCATACTGGTAAGTAGCATATTCCTTTCTTGTTGTTCTAAAAACAATGCTTAAAAAGTTCTTAAAAATATTCTAAAAAAAAAACATCTTAAAAAGGAAATTGTCACTCAAGCCACCGCCCTAATGTGTCCGAAGGTATAGTTCAAACTACTATAAGCATTTGAAAGCCATGCATGCTCAAAAGAATGTCAATTTTTTTTTTGTAAACAAATTTTTATTTGTCAAATACACATGTCGCGAAGCTCTGTAGCCCAGAGACTTCCATCGTATCAAGAAACAACATATCAGCTCTGACAAGTTTCTCATAAAGTACCTAATAACAATTACAGAAGAGACGTGCAAAACAAGAACCGCCCCAAAAGAATGTCAATTTTGTTTATGGAGTTTACCTTACCAGGTCTCGCTGAGCCAGCGCATGCGCTGCAAGAAATTTAGTAAACAGGCTTTTAAAAGGGCTACCAGAGGCTTTTCCTGGCCTCAAGCTTGCATGCATGTGCACATGCTCGCGCGCAGCCGCCATGTGGGTTTCTGTCAAGGCTCATTAAGCCTCCGGGCCGATGAAACATCAAAATGCAAAGTGCAAAGCACGTGACTCACCTCCCCAAGCAGCCCTTGCTGGAATAAAGAATTGCGTATTGCTGCACCGAGAAAATACCTGCTCGTGGCCTATTTCACTTGAACACGGTTTCCCCGGTAAAATGTATGGGGTTTGATTTATGAAAATGTTTACATAACGTTCGGATAACTGGGGCCTGTATTGCTTATCTGCCTCAATCTCATTTCTGGCTGCCATCCCCCTCCCTCTGACTCACTCTGTAGCGTCGCCACAGCTGATTGTCACCGTGCCATTAATCCATATATTACAAGCCTCCCCCGTCTGGGGCTTTGTTGAATGGGCTCAATTTTAACTGCGCAACGGCGCTGCATTCCAAACAAGTGCCTGTGTTCCCTTTGTGCTCCCTTTCACTTCCCCCTCCTGCTGTTTAACACACTCCCTTTAACACGCCCCTCCCACTGTTTGTTCTTTATTTTTTATTTTCACATAACGCAAACTCCACTCGAAGGCATCGGAGTGCTTACACGAGCACCAGTTGCACTACAGACAGTATATACTTTCCAAAACCACAGCTTATAAATGTGTAGTAATCCGTGAGGTGAAGTCTACCATAACAAGAAAGCTGTTCTGCCACGCAAGAGTGGATATTACACACCTCAATGTGAACTTCACTTTCCATTTATAACACTTTTAATTTCCTGCATGTGCTTCGTGTTCCTTCTGCTTTACTCTCTGCCATGAGCCGTTTTCTTGCACGATTGGTCGAGACCCTGATTATGCATATTTTTCTGCTCTTCGACTGTTTGGCTGATTGTCACACTCTGACGTCAGGCTGTTGCCGAGGCATGGAAGGAAAGACCAGAGGGATGCCACGGGCTCCAATTGGTGGCACAGAAAGACTGACCTCGTATGAGAATTATGGTGCTCGCAATGTCCAATGAAGGCTGGAGTGCATGGCTGCAAAAACAGACAGCCAAGAGGCCAATGGAATAGAAATAGGTGAGTTGTTGGTGTTGAATGGTGTTTAGTTTGGGTAATCAACAACACTATACATTTAGGGGGTGGGGTGCTGGCAGCCAAGACTTGAAGGGAAGGGACGAGTGTTCTTGCTCTAGCAGTTGCCGAGTACCTCACCACTATATGATTCCTTGCTCGGTAATGTAGCCCCGAACACTAGAAGGGTCCCTTGTCAGTTGTGTTGTGGTTTAGAGAATGAGTCACAACTTGGAAGACACGCCAAGCCAGACCTGAATATTGCGCATTTGTAGTAACCTTCATCAATCCACTGTCCAAAGGGCGACTACTGTCCTCAGTAGCTCCACAGCCCGTAGTGTCTGTGCATTCCATGTAGTCTCTGCTAGTGACGTGGAAAAGATGGTGGTGAGTTAGCTGTAACTTTCTGAAATCAGGTCTACGTTCTTTTACCACATTGGCCATTCTACCTTCGCCTTCTGGTTCTCTGCCCACTTTGGACTCCGATTCAGCTCCCCCTCCACACCTCAGTCTTCTGTTTTTTATTCCCCCTGTAATCTGTTTGAATACTTGTCCACTATTGTGCTTCTGACCCATGTACTTCTATGTCTCATGACCCATTCCTTTTCAGTCTCCTCCCCTTCTATTCTGTTTATCTTCATATTCTTATTTTTATTTAATGAACAGTTGCATTACAAACGGATACACTCACAGGCACGGAGAGATTAAGTGATTTGCTCAGAATCGCAGTATGTTGAGCCTCCCACCGAGACCCCAACCCGTTTCCCCAGCTTCAAGGTCAGCTATGGTGTAAAACAGCCAGCCTGCTGATAAGCGTGATTTATTGTCTGTAAAACAGACTCTTCTGAATGCCACCCACCAACCTCGATAATAACACAGTAAGCGGCATATGTATTAGGAGTCGCCTGATGAATGAATATTTAGCATACGTACATTGACAAAACAAATACATTTTGTATAGGCAAAACGTATTTGGCTTTGACAATGCTTTTTATTCATTTATAGTCTCCCCACTGGAAATAATATCAAAAGAGCTCCCTGGAAATATGTTTGAACCCATCCTGGCTTTTAGGGGCCATGGCATACACCGTGATGAAGCATGCCACTATTGGTGTGTGAGGGTCATACTAAAAAAAGAAAGTGATTCCCCTTGCTTCATTAAACGCTGACCGGGTTCCCACGTGGTATAGGATTTTCTCTTGTAGAACAAAAGATAACTCCATTTGTTGTTTCATTATCTACTTAGGGAAAGTGTATCCCTTGGGCCTTTATTCTTCCACAAGGTCTCCCCCTGCCTCCTGATTGGCGGGCCCTATCTGGATCCCTTCCCTATTTTCTTGTAAGTGTGGGCTTGTTGTTCTCCTTTTTCGCTCAGCTGAAACTGTTTTTCAAACCACATTATGGTATGTTTCTGCAAGCTCTTGACCAACAATCTCCCCACAAGTTATGACATCACTGTTTAAGAAAGCATAGTATAAATATGAATTATATTTTATGTAACATTTTTTTAAAAATCTGCTTCTTTCAGAGTTTGTTTTAATATTTACACCACTGATGAAATAACTTTGTCTTGAAACGTGCTAACGGTACACTGGGCATTTTCACCTTGTGGTCTTGAATCTTCTATCTTCTCTTCTGCCAGCCCGAAAACCATGACCTGTATCTTCATTGTAGTGCCTTGCCTGGCCATCCCAAAGCAGACATAGGCAAATCAGTTTCAATTTAAAACGGGGCTGACATTAGGAAAATCTTGGAATCCCAAGACAGAGGACCCTTCCGCACCTTTGATGTAACTGTTTCCTGTCTCTCTTCAGTCAAGATAGAGCCAGCTCGCCTCTCTAAAACCCGTTTGGAGCGGGTCCGGCGATGCCCTCAGATTTGGACACCTCTGATCACTGTCCTATCTCTCTGTTAGGGATAAGGCGATAGGCCACAAGTAAGGCCCTTATTCTGGCTTCAATCCCACTCCGCATGTTAACAAACATTAGTGACTGTCATTGCACCTGACTCTATTAAGGTTATAACACCTTTTGTTGCCGGAGGAAGTCCATAAAGGCAACAAATGGCATCTTGATATGTGCAACTACTTTTTCGTGGCTTTAAGCACCTTGATCCTAGATTTCACAGAGGTGTTTGTGATAATTGTTTCCCTCTCTCCATTGTGGCTTTTTCTTGATACGTCTAATCTAAAACCATTGCTTTTAAATCCACTTTTCCCTTTCGCAGAGCGATATCTGTGACAGCCCCTCATTGATTTGGTTTCTGATTCCTTGATATTGATCAGAAAGCAAGCGGGTACAGCCTCTGTTTTCCTCTGTGAAATCACAAGCTGTACCCAATTGGGAGACCACCCTTTAAAGGTTTCACACATAAGTATATAAATAAAAGTCAAAATCCAACTGTCATGAATAGTTTTCCCAACTCTCCTCATCAATGGTAGCGTTCTAAAACAAGCATTGGCATAGCCAATAGGTCTTGCTTTTGGGACCTAGCAGCCTCCGGTCCATCAAGGGGGGGGTTCTGTCGAAAAGCAAGGTTTTGAGGTTTCTTGCGAAGATGGGGAGCGATGTTGTCTGTCTGAGGTGGAGCGGCAGGGCGTTCCAGGCTCGGGCTGCGAGGAAGGAGAAGGAGCGGCCTCCCGATCTGTTCTTTCTTGTGCAGGGGACCACAGCGTAGGAGAGCTGGGCAGATCGTAGGGTCCTCTGAGGTGCATGGAATTTGATTTGGCTGTTCAGGTATTTTGGTCCGGTGTCGTGGAGGGCCTTGTGGGCGTGGGTGAGCATCTTGAAGGTGACTCTAGCTTCAGTGGGAAGCCAGTGGAGTGTGCGCAGGTGCTGGGAGATGTGGCAGGGTCTTGGCAGGTCGAGGACCAGTCTTGCAGCGGCGTTCTCGATGTTCTGTAGCTTGCGAATGACGGTCTTTCTGTGTTTGAGGGTGATCCATTTGAAGGTCTTACGTAGGAGGCGGAGGGTGTGGAAGCAGGAGGACGAGATAGAGTTGATCTGACGGTCCATTTTGAGCTCGGAGTCCAGGATGATTCCCAGGTTGCGTGCGTGGTCCGTGGGGGTGGGCGGGCTTCCGAGGGCGGGGGGCCACCAGGTGTCGTTCCATGCATCGGGGTTTGGGCCCATGATGAGTACTTCTGTTTTGTTGGTATTTAGTTGTAGGCAGCTGTTTTTCATCCATTTGGCGACGGCTTCCATGCCTTCTCGAAAATTGTCTGGCGGTATTGGGTTTGTTGGATAGGGAGAGGATGAGTTGGGTGTCGTCTGTGTATGACACAATGTTGAGTCCGTAGGTTCTGACGTTGGGGACGGGCAGAGCCATGTAGACGTTGAAGAGTGTAGGGCTGAGGGAGGACCCCTGGGGGACTCCGCAGGTGGAAGGTGTAGGGTCGGAGAGGAAAGGGGGGAGTCTGACCCGCTGCGTTATGCCAGAGAGGAAGGAGCAGATCCAGTTTAGGGCCTTGTCTTGGATCCATGCGTCGTGGAGTCTGGGTATTAGGGTGCGGTGAGAGACTATGTTGAACGCCGCTGAGAGGTCGAGGAGGATGAGGGCTGCTGTTTCTCCTTTGTCCAGTATTGTGCGGATGTCGTCTGTTGCAGCGAGGAGGGCTGTTTCCATATTGTTGTTTTTTTCTGAAGCCGGATTGGGAGGAGTCGAGGATGTTGTGCTCTTCGATGAATGTGCGATGGCTTTCACGATGGCTTTCGCTGGGAACGGGAGCAGGGAGATAGGTCTGTAGTTTCTGAGGTCAGTGGGGTCCGCCGAGGGCTTGTTCAGGAGAGGGTTGACCTCGGTGTGTTTCCAGTCGTTGGACAACGTGGCGGTTGCCAGGGAGCGGGTGATGGTGTGGCAGAGCATGGGTGCGATGGTGTCGGCGGCTCTGTTAAAAATGTGGTGGGGGCATGCGTCCGTGGGGGCCCCGGAGTGGATTGACTTCATCGTCTTCAGTGTGTCTTCGGTGGTGAGGGCTGTCTATTGGTGTCTGTGAGCCAAATCAACCATTCCTTCCAATCGGGGTCTGATCTATTGTATTGCATGATCTTATCTAGCGTAATCCCTTCTTGTTATGTTATCTTATGCTCGGTGTATGATGGTGTGGGCATCAGAGGTGTATTCAAATGTTTGTTCTTGGCTAGTTCACGACAAGTCGTTTGTTGCACTGTTTCATTCCAAAACATGATTTGCTGAGGAATAAGGCATGCTCTAAATAGTGCCTCTGTTTTTTTGGACCTGCCAGTCTCTAGTACCCCAGACAGATTTTAAGTCTATGGTGTTTTTCTATAAGTCGAAAGCTTGTTCAGACAATCGGGCAATAAAGGAAGTAGAATAAATCTGTTAAACGTTAGTTAACATATTTTTCTGTGCTGGTGTTGGTGCACCCTTGTAATAATATTGGGCTGGGTCTGACGTTTTAAACCCTGAAAAATATGGGAACTTTTGTGGCAATGTTTTTTAACTGCTTTTTGGCGATGTTGGGCAATGTTCCCATTGGTGGTATGAGAAAACATTTCTGGGATTAGCAGATTGATGCAGAAAATGATGACCATAACTTTGATAGCAATTCATTGTTTCAAAGTCTGATGTGTCTTCAAACATTTCATTATTAGAAAATGCAGCAGATGTTTCTAAATCAGACAACATATTATTTACAGTTTCATAATCCCAATCATCGAAAATGTACTGTAGGTAATGATATCACTTAATGAAATTTAAAATAAATGTGGTATTTTTAAAAGTTTGTTTGGGCCAAATATATCGTAATTAACCTTGTCCCACACTATATTGTCCGGTATAGGAACTGCTGAAATGTTCACTGACATTAGGTCTCTTTTTTCACGATGTGTTGATTAGATGCGGTTTCAGAATCACATTCACTTTTTGTGCTTCAGAGCTTTCTCGAAGATAAGTTCCATTTATAAGCATACTAAAGACAGTTACTAAGCCTATCCAGAAAAGAAAGAAAAGTATCCGGGTAGTTACCCAGAATTCCACCCAAGGTGATACCAGGTGAGTCTTTTTAAGTAAGTTCAGAAACTCTTTAATTGCTGGTGGCAAGTTTTTTGGCCTGGCATTGTTTCAGGTTCACTTTGATCCAATTAAAAAGTATCAAAGTCAATGAAATAGCCAGATGCTATTCGATCAATTTTCGTTAGTTCTGCAGGTTTTGTGGAAACTGTAGCTTTCGCTTGTTGGGGCATGTTGACATAGATATCTGTGTTTGGTAGAGTTGAAATTTGTCTTTCATTTAAGTTCTGATTTTGAACTTGAGTTTCAAGAGGAATGAGTACCATGGCATTGTTGCAAAGTTCATCATTCCGTGTAGGTGACTCTTCAAATGTGATGAGTCTTTCTGTTTGAACTTCATGTATCATTGCAAGAGGAAGGGTGTCTGTTACTCTGGAGTCCCTGCAGCCTACTACTCAGTATCGGGCACATAGTGTGGTTTGATTCGATCTATTGAGACAAATCTTTTGTCCTTGTTACTGGCAAGAGGTGGCAGAAGTACTGTTCTTGTTCCTTCCACTGCCAGGACAGGTACAGGCTTTCTGTATGATGGCCCAAATTCTTTTTTGTCTGTTATTTTTTCCCTGACCAAGTCCCCGACTTTAGGGATCCAGACAGGTCTTGCCATGACAGACTTAACTTCCCCAGTGGTGGTCCATTTCACCTGAATATTGCTTTGTAGTGCCCTGGATCCATTTAGTTCCTGTTAAGCAGCCAAACGTTTATGGATGTCAAAAGGTTTTTCATCCGCCACTGTGCCTTCACAATCCAGATCAGGTACCCACATTCTTGTCCCAAATAGGACCACATAAGGAGTGACACCCCCTAGAGAGCTTCTTGACATGTTATTCAATGCTCTTTGTATCCCATACAGATGTTTTAGCCAACTCGCACCCAAGCCCAATACTCTAGCTGTTAAAGACTGCTTTAAGTCCCGGTTTTACCTCTGCACAACCGAATTTCCCTCGGGATGGTATGGAGAGGAGTTTTATAACAGTTCAAGCGTCAGCCGAGCGCTAGGCCAACACCCATAGGAATCTAAAGCAGGAATCCACTGCAACCATGATATACTTGTAAGCCCCATCTGTTTGTAAGTGGCTGCAGTAGTCCAAATAAACTCACACGAGTGGTTTGTTTGATATTAGCAATTGTGTCTGCGCTGGCCGGGTTACGGTGGAGCCTTCCATCTGTTGACAGATGTCGCATTTCAAGACATAATCCTTAGTTTGCTTTGTTATTCCATGCCACCAGTAGCGCTGTTTTAGTAGAGAAACAGTCACTGTAACTCCTGCGTGTGCAGAGTCTATATCCTCTTGTGCTGCTAGAATTAAACCTAACCTGCGATTCATGTCTGGTATTACCCGATCCCCCACTCCAGGAATCTGAGCAAATGGAACGTTGTTTGCATCTAACTTGTAGGAATACTTGAGTGGAAATTTCTTCGGTACTGCCATAATATTGAGTGTAGCAATAATCGCAACTATAATCTCACTGTCTATACTTGTTTTTGAACGAGTGATTGCAGCTAGGGAAGCCGTGTGTACAGCCCCCTTTGTGGCTTCATCAGCCAATGAATCCCCTTCAACGTGAACGCCATCACGTTGATGACTTAGTGTGTGTATCATGTGAACACTCGGTCGTTGGTTTTTCAACTCCACTTTCTGTTCCTATAGTGTTTTGTGCTTAATTGTGCCACCTTTCGCATCTTTAAACCCAGTTTGTCCCCAGTGGTATAAATATTCCTTGTATGACTGCACACAGTAAAAGGAATCACACATGATTAGTGTGGGGAATTCTCGATCCGTATTTACCAGTGCCAGTAACAGGGTTTTTATTTCTGCTAGCTGCGCCATGCAGTCTCCTAGAGACTGGGTTTTTGTACAACTCGGATGAAACTTTCCATCCTGCATGCATCCTTTGACGATAGCACACACAGCGCTGTATTGCTGTTTACTTCCTATGGCCAGCTGCACAGAACCGTCAGTGTAAATTATCTATTCATACTGATCCAGATGCATTATTTCATTTGTTAGAGGATATTCTTGTTCGTATTGCAGAAATGCTTGTGTTTTTAGACTTGGGTCGTACCTGTGTTCAACATCTGTTGCAGTGAGAGAATTTGCCCATTGTATCCATCTTGGATGTAAAGCTTTAGCATTGGGAACACTTGCCTTTGTATCAGCTTCTAAGGCTGGAACTGGGGTAACAACAATCATACGCTTCCCTTGAGCCAGTGCTCTTTTGTTCACTACAGCAGTCTGTATTGCTGTTAGAATTTTTTTTGTAGATGCAAAGCGCATTTCAGCCTTTGTGTACAAATGAGATTTGTACGCTATTGGTACTGTTTCACCTTCATTTTATGTTAGGAAGGTGTACCCTGATTGGCCCACAACTATATGAATCACCAGTTTGCTTACGTTTACGTGTGTCTGTAAGTGATTGGAAGCTATCATATCAGCCTGTAGAGAACGAAGGATATCTGTGTGTTCCTGTGTCCATTGTCTAACTGAAGAGTCAGGTTTTATTAAATCGTAGAAAGGTTTTATCCTTTCTGCGTAATCCAAAATGTATGTTCTGCCAAAGTTCAGGAATCCCAGGATTGATTGTAAGTTTTTTAAGGATTTTGGAGGTTGGAGCAGCGCACACTTTTCTAAAAAGTTAGCTACTAGGCTTTTCCCTTCACTTGAAAGCTCTGTTGTGGGGATTTTGCACCAACACAGAACTATGCGCAGGAAAACAGGACTTCAGTGTATAGGGGTGTACCAACCTATCACCTTAGTAATCAAAATCCCAGAACTGACTAGCTATAGTGTCTCATTCATTCTCCTCCAAAAATCACGAAGCTACAAATGATTAGACAACCCAGAACACAACACTCCCGACTCTCAGGAATCGTGGTAGCAAGACATACCCTTTTGCTCGCTCACTCGTACTTGCCCACAATAAGAATTGGCAGAGTCACTGTAATAGTTTAAAATGTTTATTTTAACTATTGTGCTCTACTATACAGTAAAGGAGCCACTACCAGCAGCAAAATGCATAAACTCAAAACAATTAGCATTGTTACAATTCTATAGAGTACGAAGGGGGATGTCATTACATAAAGACAGTGGAAAAAAGAACTAGAAGGCCTACCACCCTCCCCTTGACTGGAAGAAGTTTATAATATAAAGGAAGATCTCTGGGCTTTGTCAGCAGGCCCCATACCTTGAAGCCTGAATGTAAGGTTTACATAATAGGAACAGCATAGCTCTTCTCCATGGAGAGGGCTCTCTCCAAGTGTGTGTTAAAACAATATGCAGCCCCGTAATATCAAAGCATGATTCTCCAGCATTGCAGCTGTGTGTAGCATGTTTTGTCTAGGTGCTAGGGACTGACCAGAACAGAATAACAAGGGGCATTGTTATCGACTTTGCACATCGTGTTCAGACTAAACTCCAAGAACTAAGCAGAGAACGTGAAAGACAGACAGTTCTCATGTGAAAGGCATAAACAGAGTCTTGCAAAATAAAGTCAATGTGCGCAAAAGCAGCATCATGGCAGCAAAAGCTCATGCTAACTTAGCATTGTCGACAATGACCCTAATGGTCATATAACACCCTCCCCTAGTAAGGTCATAGTATATAGAAAAAGGACCAAAACAGAGTTCAAAAGCCAAAGTGAGCTCAAAGCATTTGTAAAAAAAAAAAGAAATTTGAAAAAAATCAAAAACAAGAAAAGTCTTTCAATTTATTCTTTCTGATTATTGAAGGAGTGTTGTCTCCAGGATAATGTTATTATGGAGGAGGTGGTAAATCCATAAAAGTACGTGAACTTAAGAATGCACTACCCTCCAAAAGATCATCCCTATCATTAGTAGAAAAAAGGGATTTCCATCCAATGAAGTAGGTCGAAGGAACAAACATGCTCCTCGTAATTTGATGCTTCCAAAAGCATAGCCGGGCAACTTGCGTGATATTCGATGAAACTGTGATGCAGGAGGTTCTGCGCAGCCGCACAGTTATCCCGATCAGCCAATACTCCAAGTGCCGCTGCATGTGCCATACGGCCATCCCCAGAACAAGCCTAGTCATGAGCCTCTAAGGGACCCAATAACTGGATAAAATCCGGGACTGGACATGAGGTATTGGAGAGGCATAAATCCATTGCCCAATAGAAGGGGCATCGTCGACAGTAGAACACTGGTTGCACGTAAGTAAAGTAGGCAAAGCGAAAAGTTAATCCATAACTCACTCCATGCATTGCTAATGGCAAGCATCTAAAAACCTGTTGCATTCGATCACGGTACAGTTGCAATTGGCCTGGTCTGTGCATTACCACAAGATGAGCAGCAATTGCGCATCAGGAACAGAAGAAGCAGGATTCCACCAGCTAATGCCAGTAATAAAGGGAATCCGCCTACGACGCCGGAAAAAAATGGAATGAATAAAAAGCTGGTATTACTCCAAATATCGTCTGAAAAGAAGACACAAGGTCAGACCCCACCTGTTCAAAAAAATGTGCAAGGCCTTTAGTGTCAGACGCTTTGAATATTTGATGTATAACCTACCCAAAGTGAAGTGGGAGGTTACTGTTCAGAAGTGACTGAATCTCGCTAGATGTTCTAGCCACCTGTAATTTGAAGGTCCCTTTAGCCGAAGTGAGAGCCACCTCTTGTTGGAATAATAGCGCTTTGAGCCTGCTCAATTTGTTGAAATCTGTTTTCAAAGCCGGAATGGAAGACCAAATGGAACTATCTACACTCCCATGCGGGGGCGGAAAAAGCACATTGCTTCAGCAAGTGACACGCTGTGAAACAGTTACTAAATATGGGAACCCTGCCCGTAAACCACAGCAGTCTTGGTTGTTCAAAATAAGATACCTGCCGTTAGTAAGCAAGGTAAAAGCGGGAATTATTGACGGGACTGGAGTGCCTTTTAGAACAAGCATTGGCATAGCCAATTGGTCTCGCCTTTGGGACCTTATAACTGTTTAGTTATCCAGCGCAATATCCTTGATGCAACAACATCAACTGTTGCATGGCTAAACACTTACAAGGTCCCAAAGGTGAGACCTATTGGCTATTCCAATGCTTGTTTAATAAATATTTCGGAAAGTGTACATAAACGTGGAAATAGGAGATGTAAAGAGAAGATGACTGTGTAATTGATACATAACACTAACAATGGAAATAGGCAACAATTTAACAATAATTCAATATGACCAATATGTTCTTGGAAGCGAAGCTGTAAACCTGACATGGAGTGATCAACAAGATGTAAGCCTGACTTAAGGTAATTACTAAGATGCTCATTTAAAGTGTTAATTCGCCATGGCAAGAGTAATTGTGTTGGTGGATTAGAGACTTCTGGGAATGTGCAGGACCACACATTGTTGGATACTAAGATGCCCTAATGTTGCTGGCTGCTACTGTAAGGCTTGGAGTTGGTCCATGAAGGTATAAAACTGATGAGAAGTTAAGTGTTACAGCCTTTGCCCTTTATATGACTGAACTGGAGTGTTTTATCCTGTTGGTCTGTAGGTGTATTGGTACAAGCTGTTCCAAGCAGGGCTACTCCTGCATAGACAAAATATCAGTAAGAGTCATGTTACTCCTACATGCTGTATGTTCCTACAGTCCATTGAAAGAGACTTGGCAGTCGATCTCAAGCCGCTTCAGATAGCAAAGTGCTAGAATGCTCTCCCCCCTGCTCAATGTCTCCTGCCTCACTATGGCAAATTTTGCAGGCAGAGGAAGGACGCTGTAGATGCTTGAACTAAGAGCCAGGGTTGGTTTCCTCTTCATTTCAAGCAATTATATCTTTGCTACCACCTAAAAAAGCTTTGTGGTAAGAGTTTACCATGTACAAATTCCAAAACTCAAACTACATTCACAATACTCCTCCACATTTCTAGGGGACACTATTTTAGCAGTGAACTCCATTTTTATGGCTAGGAAAGAGGTTTATTTTACTCAGCCTGGTTTCAGTTATTTTCGTTATTGCAGCCTTTTAGTATTATTTTGGAAGCATTTATGAACGTCACTTGGGTGTTTTTATATGTCATTTTTTTTTTTTTACAGAGTTTTATATAGCACAAACTTGACCCGAATCGGATATCAGAGCGCTTTACATAGCACCAGTTGCATTACATGAGGACACATTCATTTTTTTTTTGTTAGGCACGGGGAGATTAAGTGATTTGCCCAGAATCACAGGATGCTCAACGTCATTGCCCCAGATTCGAGGTTGGACGCCCTAGCCGTTAGGCCAACTCCACTCCCCACTTGTTTTGGGACTTCATCCAGCTGCACAGTTTAACCTTTCAATAAAATGTATAATGTCATCTTGCGAGATGTGGTAGTTGGGGGATGAGAGATGGCATTGTCACCACTGGACTACTAAATCTTACATGACCTTGGGTGGTGGGACCCTTCAGCTGGTTGCGGTACTATTTTGGAAAGGTGAGGCTCCACTGATGAATCAAAGAAAGCAGGTGGGGCAGTCACGGCAGAGAAATACTTATTGGTGCTAGCAAGGGCAAAGATAACTGAAAAGAGCAAGTTGACAACAAACACTGTCTGAGAGCTGAAAAATTTCTGGTTTCAATTGTTTGTGAATGTGGGCCTAGTTAGACAATAGAGTTTCAAGGCTGGTGCAAACTCAATGGTAAAAGAAAGACTAGCCACACAGACCCTAGGTGCTGAACACATGCCCCCACCTATAAACCTCAGGCTCAGGAGCCATCGATCAGATCACGCCAGGGAGGGTGCACTGACAGGCCTGGCGGAAGTGGTATTTCAATGTATGTGGACGCACGGCAGGCTAAGAGCAGACCTTCCCCGCGCCTGCTCAACAAATTGGAGGAACGAGGCAGACGGGTAATGGGAAGCAAATGCAAGCAGCTCACAGATAAATCCACATGAATAAAATGCGAATACTTTCATCTGCGATGGAGACCGTCAGTCTGCCTTGAAGGTTCACGTAGTGGTACCTCGCATGCGTATCCCCCTGAGCAGGCTCTGCGTAGAACCGCTCCGGATCTCGTTTCAGCTCGAGGAACACAGCCAAAAAGGACATATTCACAAGACAGCAGTGGCTCAGTATTTGTAGCTTGTATTACATCATCTCATGATTAGAGGATAGACGTTTAACTTTAGGGCGTAACGTAAGAAACATTTTATCTTCACTCTGGCTGCTTAAGGAAGAGCTGTTTATGCAGAAAAAGCCAGCGGCTACCCTCTCCGTGCGTCATGATCAATCACACACGTGGGACCGCCTAATGGCCGAATAATTGCTGTTTGCAAGCCTCCTTCATAATGAGAAATAAAACCAGTAACACGTCACTTCGGCTGGTCAAGAAACCTAGCTACGGGTGATTTGTAACCAGCAACACACGGAATGTAGCCTCCCGCAAGTGGTGCGGGCGAGAGCGAGCACCAGGCCATATGATTTGAATTATCACGCCCGTGTCTGGGCACGATAATTCAAAACATATGGCGCCGTGCGGGTAACCGCAAGCAATAGGTCACACACACACGAGCGTGTGTGTGGTGAGCTTTTTGAAGCCCTTACAAAAAGTATCGTAGTGCAGCGCATGCGCGCTGCTAGGTGAGAACTAAAAACATGCAAAATTAGCCGCTGACAATTTACAAGCACTGTGCAACTTAACATGTTTACAAACCAGGGAATGTCCTACTGTAGAATCGCAGTCCTTCCCTGTTAGGAAAACTTCCTTATCCTCCAGTTGACATCTGTAAGTGAAAGTTAGGGACCCTAATTCATGGAGAAATGCACTACCCAGGGGTTCAAAGCAGCCAATCTGAAAATGTTGCATACATGATTCAGATTGAAACAGTGAGAATGGGAGAGATATAACCTCATGAATTAACCAAACAGCTGAATCCGTCTCCGCCACAGAGAACGGCAAGACTCCAATTGTTCAGTGTGTAAAAATGTGTATGTAGTATCTATCATGGACATAAATCTCTGTTTATCAGTCAGATTAAATGGTAAAAACAAAGCAGAAGCATTCAAATAATCCCAAGGGACTTTTCCCATTTTGAGAGTCTGTAACGTCCATGCAAACTGCATAACTGAAGGTAATTGATTTTGACCATGGTACAACACAAATATATCACTCTGATCAATATCAATAACAGAAGAAAAAATAAAATTGAATGTAAAGATCTGTGAAGAAATTGTGTTGATGCTATTGTTGACTATGGCAAGGACTTTTTCTAATTGGCTTGCTCAATTTGGCACAGACGAAGTGCTGCTTCCATCTGCAAAACTTTCCAAATTTCATTGTGAGCGAGATAGATAAACCTCTTAGATCTAGGAATTCTAGAACCTAAGAGAAAATCAGCCAAATTGACTCGACAGGAGTGTGAGGTGTTGTTTAACTAACGATAAGGTGGAACGTTCCAACCATTGTTGGCATAATTTACCCACTGAGTATGTTGTAAGTGGATAACGAGGAACCGGTCTAGTCTGTGTGAAAACAGGTGTTACATTATAAAAATGCAATTGACATACATTTGAATTTGTTTGCCACACCAACCACCCGGATGATTTAATTTCAGAGACATTGAAAGTGACATTTTGAAACAAAGTCTGTAACATATCGAACGTTTAATTTGTGTGAGCACACCAATTGCTGTATTCCGCTAAGGACGGAATGGGTGGGACATTTAAATTCTTTACAGTGGCCAAGCGAAAGCAAGTGGTCTGGTACACTGTATCAATTCAAATTAAAATTTGATTCAGGATTAGGCAGGCACGATGCAAAGCCTCAGTTCCCTGAACCTGCCATTGTTTAGTGCCCCAGATTAATTTTAACTTGATAGTCTCTTTCCAGTGGTCATAACCCTGTGTGGCCAATTTAGTCCTAAAAGAGTTGGAGTAAATCAATTGAGTGTGGGTCAAGATAAATTTGGACTGTGAAGACAATTGCAGTTCAAAATATTAGGATTCCGTATTAGACGTGTCACAATCGGTAAAATAAGTGAACTTATCCCTAATAGTTTTAGAACTCCCTTGTACAGGAGTAGGACAATGTTCCCATTGAGTGTAATTAAGAACAGGTCTTAACGTGTTTGTTTTGTGCAAAAAATAATGCCCATAATGTTGATAACAGAAGAGATCAGCATAATTGGCAGAATTTAAATACAAATCTACAGCATCAAAGCAGCATAATATTTTAAATCTGAAAATAAGGCATGTACTGCTTGCACGTCCCAATCGTTAGAATGTATCTCCCGTGTTATCACATCTCCTAATGAGACTCGAAACACGTATGACACCCTGAGTACCTCAGTCGGACCGTGAATTTCAAAAGCCACATTGTCCCAAACAATGTCATCTGCAACCGGGAAAGCTGAAATGTTCACAAAAGTCTGATCACGTTTCATGATATGGTTTCCACCTCACCCTCACTGGTACGAGTCTTAGTCGTAGAGGTTGAGGTCAATGGATTCAAAGAAATAACATTGCAGGAACCAGCAGATGTCACACTATTCAGAATCGGCCAGACGTTGTTACTTGACATTGTCCATTGAGATGTATATGTTGTCTTTGCGACCAGGTAAACGTGGTAAAATGACTGAACGAATACCCTTCAACCCAAGTACTGGAACTGGTGCACGATAAGCGGGACAAAATTCTTTTTAGTTCTCTAGATTTTCTCGTACCAGATCTCCAATTTAACGAAGCCAACCGGCGACTGGAATCAGCAGGGCTGTATCATTGGAAGAGGGTAAATGTTCAGTTGCGTAGCTGTCACGGGTCTTTTGTAGATCCTATAATACAGTAGAATGATTATCAACGTCAAAGGTTGCGGCAGCCACCACAACGTCTAGACCATCAAGGTCCGCCCACCCAGAAATCTTCTAGGGAGATTATTGAGTGCATGTTGAACACCATACAAATGGGCCTGCCAGTACCTAAGACTCTAGCTGTCAAGGATTGCTTTAAGTCACGGTTCATTTGTTACACAATTAAATTGCCCTCAGGCCTGTATGAAGACTTAAACTGCACCAGTAACCCCATTGACTTCATCGCGTCCTTGTACACCTTACATGCAAATCCCTGATGACATTTCAAGCGTCAGCACTGCGTTGTGGCCAAACCCAAAGAAATTAGTGAACGAATCAACTGCAACAAATATATATTTATACGCAGTATCTAAAGATAATGGACCCCTGTAATCAAGATATACACAGCCAAATGGTTGATTGGAAATACACACCTGAGTTTGAGGTGAACGTGTGACCGTTGAGGGTTTAATTTCTTGACAAATCTCACAAGAAAGTACATAATTACGGTCTGTTTATATAAACCACGCCACCAATAACGTTGCTGTAAAATGGAGACTGTGGCTGACACTCCGGCATGCGCAGAAGCCATGCCCTCTTGCGTGGCTTTGATCAAAGCATGTCTGAGGTCCAAGTTGGGAATCAGCCGATCCCCAACAGAAGGATTCGTAGCATAAGGAACTTGTTTGGGAGATATATGATAAGAGTTCTTCGAAGGGAAACCATGAGGATAAGCAGTTTCCTCCCTTGTAGCTCCTACAGCTGCTAGAATATCATTATCTACTTTAGTCATGGACCTTGTAAGTGCTGCAACGGAACATGTGGCTACTTAAGATTTGGCCGCTTTGTCAGCCAAAGAATTACCAAGCGCATGTGCTCTCACACGCTGATGGCCAAGAGTATGTATAACATGTGTGAGGGGCAGACTTTGTTTAAGGTTTGCCACTCGAACCCAAAGCGTAATTTGGTTAATTGCGCTGCCTTTAGAGTCTCAATAATCATTTTGAGTCGAAAAGAATAAGCTGTCATTAAAAGACTGGACACAGTAGTAATAATCACATACAATAAGAGTATTCACATTAGGATCAGCAAACTCCGAAGCAAGAACAAGAGCACGCAGCTCCGCCAATTGTGCTGTACAGTCCCCAAGTGCTTGACTATGCACTATGGAAGACTTAAACTCTCCATTCACAATGGAGCCAGCAACAATTGCGCAAGCCACTGAATAAGCATGTTTGGAGCCGGTGGCCGGTTGAACCAAGCTATCGGTATAAATGATACCTTCGTACTCATGTAAAGGAAGCAAAGACAACGGAGGAGGACTAACATGTTCATACTGTAAAAACTCCTGTGTCTGTAGGGCAGGGTCAAAGATCAACGTGACATCTAATGATGTCAAAGAAGTTGTCCGTTGTATCCAACGGGAATATAGTGCCTTAGAGTTGGGCACACTTGCCTTAGTCACGGCCTCCGAAGCTGGGAAGGGCGTGACCATAAGAATGCGTTTACCTTGCGCCAGCGAGCATTTTTTCAGAACCACCATCAACATTTGAAAAACGCATTTCACAATGGTTTGATGCTCTCTTTAATAGCAAGAACTGATTTGTACCCAAGTGAACCCTTAGAATAATAAAAGTCTTTGGAAAAAAATCCATATGCTCCAAACTATACCTTGAAGTCTGCACACAGTTCTTTGATGACAGTTAATAGCTCACTGTAAACTGCAACTAATAAAAGGAAGTCTCTGACAAAAGCAGTAACCCACTGACCTGTTTACATTACATTTACTTTGTGATATGCATGGTACATATTCTTTGCAGCAAGCATATTAACCCTCTGCGCTACCTTACCATGAATCAAAACTTCCATGAGACAAAACGTCAATTAGACAAAACTCCGATCTTGCCTGGATGAACATAAATCACCAGAGTTTTCTTGACATTTTAATTACTGCCTGGACATTGCTAGAGGCCAGGAACGCTGCAGACGGTGTTAAGCACATATATAAACTAGCAAACACCAAATAGGCACCCCGTGCGAAGTCAGCTCCGGATGCGGTAAGCACTGGGTGCGGTGGCACCGGTCGCACCGCCCTAGAGCCGGTCTTGCATAGCCCAAAAAAAGCACCGCCAAATGAGCGATGTGAGATTTTGCAAAATTGAACTTATATATATAGTCAGCAAATGATAAAATTATGCAGTCCACTCGGACGAGATGTGGCATAAGTTCATCGTCCCTCAGATGAATGTCATCAGCATACGAGAACGCATCTGGATCTATGTTGTGTAAAAAAGACACAACACGTGCTGCAAATGCCCCGGGGCAGTTTTATACCTCATAGGCAAACGAGTACATTTTTCCTGATTTCTGACGACAGTAAATGCTGTCAAGTCACTTCTCTCGGGAGCGAGATTATGACTGTAGAAAGCGTTTGAAATGTCCAGTATTGTTTTGTAATTTTTATGAACAAGATTGTTCACCAGCGCAGAGCTGTGTGTATTTTGCACTGCAAAAGTGCGGCAATGACTATTCAAATGTTGGTAATCCAATACAATGGGATATGAACCGTCAGGTTTGGATACCGTAAATAGAGGAATATTTATTGGTGATGTACATGATTCAATCACTCCCTGATACTCTAACTGTGTTATAATGTCTCAAACATGAACTTTAGCTTCGCGTCTGATTGGATATTGTGGTTGTGGCTGTATCATAGACCATAAAGGTATCTCATGTGCCAGTGAATCAATATCCCAGGCCACCTGATTACGGTACACCGCCGGGGCAAGGGCCAAAGCCCACTCAGCTGCGAAAGCCTTTGCATGTTCCTTAGGGATGTAACGCGAAAAAATACAGAAGTATCACGTCCGCCCCTCGAGAAGCAGCTAACACACAGGGTGGAGGCCAATCTGCCTCCGCCAACAAAATTTCGCATGAGGAGGTTAGATTTTCCCAGAATACCACTTTGATTGGACGCTGTACATTACCTTCAATTTGGAATCTCATAGAGTCTATCGGGGGAGGGGGGGCAACCCGGGTATTTGCTGTCTCTACTGTGACAAATGTATCAGTTGCTGTCACCTCCAGACAGGGATGCAGTGCCTCCCGCACTATGGTAACCTCCGCCATGCTGTCACCACCCATGTCCAGTCCAGAAGTCGCGTTCTCTCCGTCTGAGGCATATCTCGCTGTTAAAGCGGCACCTTTTTGCTTCTGATATGGGGATTGAAAAAAAGGCAGCTATAGTGTCTCATTTGTTCTCCTCCAAAAATCACATTGCTACAAATTATTAGACAACCCAAAACACAACACTCCAGACTCTCTTGAAATTGCGGTAGCAAGACATACCCTTTCGCTCGCTCACTCGTACTTGTCCACAATAAGAATTGGCAGAGTCACTGTAATAGTTTAAAATGTTTATTGTAACTATCATGCTCTACGATACAGTATACGAGCCACTACCAGCAGCAAAATGCATAAACTCAAAACAATTAGCATTATTACCATTCCATAGAGTACGAAGGGGGAAGTCATTATATAAAGACAGTGGAAAAAGGACTAGAAGGCCTAACCATCCTCCCCTTGACTGGAATAAGTTTATTATATAAAGGATCTAGGGGCTTTGTCAGCAGAGCCCATGCCTTAAAGCCTGGATGTAATGTTTAATCATAGGAACAGCATAGCTCTTCTCCATGGAAAGGGCTCTCTCTATAAGTGTGTGTTAAAACACCATGCAGCCCCGTAATATCAAATCACGATTCTCCAGCATTGCAGCTGTGTGTAGCATGTTTTGTCTAGGTGCTAGGGACTGACCAGAACAGAATAACAAGGGGCATTGTTTATCGACCTTGTACATCCTGTTCAGACTAAACTCCAAGAACACAGCATAGAACGTGAAAGGCAGACAGTTCTCATGTGAAAGACATAAACAGAGTCTTGCAAAATAAAGTCATGTAATAACATGCGCAAAAGCAGCATCATGGCAGCAAAAGCTCATGCTGACTTAGCATTGTCGACAGTGACCCTAATGGTCATATAACAGTTCATATCCCAGAAAATGGACATTGAGGTGGGCTATCTTTGATTTTTGAAAGTTGAATTTGTAACCTTCAGAGGCAAATCCCAAAATGATGGTATTTACTCTGTTCAAGTGTTCCTCCAGGTCATCATCTGTTAGATAAATATCATCCACATAGGACAATGCCTCTTCATCCAAATTTTGAAGTAATTCAGTTACTCTGGCTGGAAATTACCCCGGGCTGTTCCTATACCCCTGGGGGAGTATACAAAATTGTGTCGCTGGGAGCCTAACATGGAGAATGCAGTTAAATACCTGCTTTCAGGTGCTATATTTTGGCAAAAGAATCCATTTGAGATATCTAGGGCCCGATTCACAGAATTAATTTAAGACTAAATCCTAAACTTACTACTTTGTGGTATTCACAGAATGCACTTACTACTTTTGGTATTCACAGACTGCACTTACTACTTTTGGTATTCACAGAATGGATTTACGACTACTAACTTTACGTCCGCACTCGGGCCGGAAATGGCGGAGCTTCCGGCCCGGAGGCGGGGCTTCTGGCCCGGAGGCGGGGCTTCCGGGCCGGAGGCGGAGCTTCCGGCCCAGAGGTGGGGATTCCGGCCAGTGGCGGAGATTTAGCCATGGCCAAAATCTCCACCTCCGGCCCGGAAGCTCCGCCTCCGGGCCGGAAACTCCGCCTCCGGCCCGGAAGCCCCACCTCCGGGCCGAAAGCTCCCCCTCAAGGGCCGGAATTTCCGGACCGAGTGCGGACGTAAAGTTAGTAGTCGTAAATCCATTCTGTGAATACCAAAAGTAGTAAGTGCAGTCTGTGAATACCAAAAGTAGTAAGTGCATTCTGTGAATACCACAAAGTAGTAAGTGTAGGATTCAGTCTTAAGTTAATTCTGTGAATCGGGCCCACAGTGTCGTTTTGTATTTTTTTTGCACAATGTTATTCATTAATGGGGCACTGTGTGCATTTTGAACTGCAAATGTATTAGTGCACGTGTTTAAATGTCTGTATTCCAAAACTAAACAATATGAACTGTCTGGTTTTGATACAGGAAACAAAGGGTTATTAATTTGAGAGGTGCAAGTTTCAATCACCCCTTCGTACTCAAGTTGATTTAAGATTTCCCTGACCTGTATTTTAGCTTCTTGTTTTATTGGATACTGCCTCTGTGCAGTTGGAGTATTTTTTTATGGAATAATGTGGTGGGTTGAATCCTCATTCCATCCATCATGGTTTTTGTATAATGCCGTGGCCAGGGCTTCTGCCCACTCCCGTGCATATGTATATTTTAGATATTTGAGAACAGGGTCGGAAAATGCTGGTAAAAATACTGTTTCTCCTCTAGGGCAGTCCATAACCAATGCTGGCGGCCAATCTTGTTCAGCTAACAAAATGTCATAGCCAAACATCAGGTTCTCCCAAAAGAGACCTCTAACTTTCCTGGGCTTGTCCCCCCTCCATTTGGAGTGTTATTTCATATAACCTATGTGAGACAGTTACCCTAGTATCAGGTGTTTCCACCATGATGTAATCATTCAAGTCCGCTATCACCAGAAATTCCATCAGGTTCTTGCGGGCTATTGTTACTTCGAGCATCGTCAGAGCCCGTTCAGCAGTTGAGTCCTCAGAATTCTGGGCATGTCTGATTTTTAGACCTGCAACCTTCTTCTTTATGAACTGTGGCTTTTGTTTTGGTTTATCTTCTTAATTGGAAGTATATTCTTGAGCGTGCCGTCCCTCCCTCTCTGAGTTTTTTGTTGAACCCTGAAAGGAACGAGAGGAACATGTATCAGTATCCTGATACCTGTCAGGTTTCCTAATATTGTCCCTATTCCTCCTTTTGGAGGGTTCCTGTGTAGGAGATCTACCTCTGGATTGAGATCTGTTTTATTTAACTTTTTGTTTTTTGTTATTGTCCCACTTCTTTTTTGATGAAGCAGCTGTCTGCTTGAAGGTGCATTTTTAGGGACTACCAATCAGTTGTGGTTTTAATGCCTTCCCACACAAACTGTCCCTGCCTAATTCTGCATATGCAGTTTTAATTATTTTAGGTAGTTTGTGCTCCTGTGGTAAAGGACTGAACTCCCTTATGCATTGGCCAATAGCCACCAATGCTGCCTCCCCTTTAATATTTGCTAATAATATGGCTGATACCGCGGCATAATTACCTAGTAATTTCATCCCTAAATTCAGAGCAGGCTCTGCTCCGGACTCCTTTTGTATTTGTCTTAATACGTCTGGCATTACTGCTAATGACGGGATACCTTGAGTTCTGGTATATATGGCAGCGAAAACTGTACCCCAAGAGGTACAATCCACTATTTGTGGTGTTATTCCCATGGGCAAGCAGATTGTCAGCATTTTGTGTTTGTCATAAGGACTGGTATTCGGAAATTTTGCTTCTAGCTGTGTTATTTTCTGAGCTACCCAGAATGGCATTTGTTCACTTTTTGTGGGCATTTTACCCATTACTGCGTTAACGTTTGTGGTGTTATTTTAGTTGCTGTAGTTTGAACTGAAGTTGTATTTGTTGTAACCATTGCCGGCTGGACTGTGAGTGTCCTCATGATAAACTGTGTCATGTTCCTGTACATTTTTATTAATTCTTTGTGAAGTATAAGTAAGTCTCCTCCTGGCATTGTTTCAATGTCAGGATGTGGTGTGTCGGCTGTTAATTTTGGCCATGTCGCTCCTTCTCTTCTGAGCGGACCAAGCCTCACTCTACTTCTTGTATGGTGGAGGGCGCCCCAAAACCAGTATAAGTGTTCCTGGTACGTGAACGGAACCTCAGTGTCCTCATATGGACAATATTCCGCTAGTGCGTCATCTACTGTGTAGTAATGAAATGTTTTTGTTCTTGCATTTGCTGTTGGGAATGTAACCCACGAATAAAATACCTCTGTTCGACCATGCGCAAGCAGTTTCAGGGTGACAGCATTTCTAACATTTGCTGCAACATATATTGCGTTTGCGTCTTCCTCATCTTCTGAGAGTGGCACTGGTTGTTCTAGTGTGTCTATGTCCTGGTTAGTCATTGTGTTTAGAACACTTAATAACTTTTCAAGGGAACTAAGGATAAGGTGTTTTGCACAATTTAGGAACACAGTTTCCTACAAACTTGACTAACAAGCAACCAATAAATAGGATTTTGGCCTACACAGCTGCGGCGGAGTTTGTGCCACCCACTCTAGACGTCTCCGGTGTTTTGTGAGAGGAGATTTCTGAGAACAGCACGACTGAACTACTCAGATTCTACTGTTAAATAAGTACCCAACCAACGTTGGTGGTGCCATGTCGTGTAGCTCCAATAGGAGTTTACAGGATCTGCGCGTTTTGAGAGCATACACTGTAGGATTGGTGACAGACTGACTCTGAACACCGCCACCAGGTGGGTATGTTAGCCTTTTGTACCAACTAACTCACAGTTCCACTACAATCCCTCTTACAAAGGAGAGACTAGTTCTTGGCAACCATCAAACATGACAACCCTGATCCCTCAGGACCATGGAAACAATATACTACTTTTCGCTCAGTCACCCGTGCTTAGTTTGTCTCAAAGAGATACACAGAATCAACAGGCTGCAACAACCGTTAGACAGTATAAGATATAAAAGATTAGCAGTACTATGAAGGTAAATGGATGGTATAGCTCTACCACTTTGCAATAATCATTAATACATACGAGTATATAAAAACACATGATAAAAAGATGCGTACTCCTACGATGCCTCCCTAACTAGATATACCTAATGTACCTAGAATGTGTATAGGTGTTAAGCCAAGAATCCCTCTAGGATTTAGTCAACCCCATTACCTGAAGTGAGAGACTGTGGGACCCCGTCCTGGTCTCGAGTTGGACACCCTGCAAGGGATGGTTTAGACCTCTGCAAGCTGGAGTGTCTGCAGGCAGGAACTTTTCCCAATTTCTGGTCAGTGTGTCTGCCGGGAAGTCTCAGTCTCCTCTATCTATCTTAGCAAGATGTGATGTATATATACCCAAAGGTCTCCCCAGGGGTCCTACCTCGCTGCATTACTGTGCCGGCCTAAGGATGACGTTGGACATGAACTTTATACATAAATATTGTACAGGAGATTGTAGTCCTGCTGTGCTTCCAAGAATCCTCATGCCTAATGTATGAGATTTCGAACTAGGGGAAACCCGCGCTCTGAATGCAGTGTCGTATCTAGGTAAAAGGTCAGTCCCTGTAAAACCGTTACAAGTGTAATGTAGGGAAGAATATAGGTGAAGGGTAATGAAGTTACCGGTACCTATATGGAATATAAAGGAAGGGCTAGATATAGGCTGGCATGCACATCATGGACATAATCAGCCTTCCCAAAGAAAAGCCACCGTCATGTGCTTTCAAATAGGCCCCATCATTTACCAAGCATCTATGAACCACGCACAGCAAATGAAAACATACAGCATCCATATATGTCGCACAGTGATCCAAAAGATGATAGTTATGTAAACTGGATTGAAATGGAACCATGTATAGCTTGTAGTCAGTAGTTAGATCTGCTCCTATCAGCACAAAATAGCCTGGGTGGATGGGAAGGTAGCCACCCTCACTCAGTGTGGGAATACAATGGGAATTGATTCCAGGTCTTGTCTCTCTTACCTTATCCTTCTTGTAGAAAAAGGATGACAAAGGGGACCTTCTTCATATCTACACCACCATCCTCCAGAGTGTCTGAATTGACAATGGGGACACCAGGTGAGGACCACAAATATTCTTTATTCAAAGATATTCAGTAGACAACTAAATTATGCCATAGGAAAAGGAATGATCATTACCATAACCACCACTATTATCACAATTACCACACGCTTTTTACTATTATGATCTCCACTTTTAGCACCACCTATACACCCACTGTCCTTTCCACAACAATCACTAATATGACTACCATTACCACCAACACCATTGCCACAACTATCCTGCCATTACCACTAACACCATCACCACAACAGCCATACTACCACTGCTTCCACCTCCACAACATTTGTGTGTGTTTGTGTGAGTGAGATTGAGTCAGAAAAGCTTTATTTTGTCTCAAAGCCATAAAAGCAAAATAAAAACACAGATAAACATATGAAAATATAAAAACAATCATCATAAAAATATAATATTTACAGGGTGAATTAAAAACGTTGGCAATAATTTGTCCCTTAATCATGCAGTGGAGTCTTCCATCTATTTTGATCAACTTTATGTAATAGAAAAAGTTAGCAGTTCATCAGATTTTATGTCATAAAGTGCCTTGTACATATTCAACCTTTACTGAATGAGCCACACCAGGGGCCCCAAGTAAAGTAGTACAAGGAAACGTCATAAAATCAGTTGGCGATTGCTGCAATTCGTTTAGCACTAATATCATTCGGTGGAGGGGGAGGGAGTAGACTATGTGGGGTACCCACAAATCCCCTTGCCACCATCTCTGCCCACTTCTTCTGTCTGATTCTTCACATACTCAGCAAGAAACTGCTTACCCCGAATCCAAATAAATGACTTTTGTTGTATTTCAATATCCTGGCAGCTACTTTTTGCTCTTTGATTTCCAGATGCTGACACAGTAGAACAATCAATCTTTTCCTACACTTATGGTAGAGGGGGAAGGAAAAACAACATGCTCATCCTTTCTATAGGAGCCCCACTCATTGGGCACTGCGATTCCTGATCGTTCCTATGATTGGCCCATTTAACTGTATAGTTCCATTCCAAAGCTGTATGTACAGTCGTCTTGCTAATGGCGTTTGGATCTCATCCAAGAAACTCTCCTTCCAGTAGGAGTCTTTAACAGACAAAAAATCTTCCACTAGAGAACCACCACTTGGCTCAGAGTACAACACAGAATCTTTGAATTGCCAGTACATAGTTATAACTAGAGTCTTAGAAATTGCCATTGGAGTGCCTGTTCCTGATGTGTTGGAACTGCCCCCTGAAGTAGCTGGTCCGACAGTTTCAGGGATGCGTGATATTTACAAGAATGCGGCGCACCCATGTGTTTCCCCTAGCACTGGCACTAAAAAAGCTGCCTAGCTCCAGCACATGCCCCCTAGCGTCATGTTGTGCAAGGGTGCCTGCGCGCTGCAGGGGTGATTGTTTATGTGCAGGAAAGAGCAAAATACGAGGAGAAATGAAACATTTCTCCTAGTATCTCCTGTTCAAGACCAGGTATTCCCTGGCGATATTTTTGGCACTGTCCCCCTGTATTTACTTATAAATATGGGGCAGTGTCAAAAAGCAGCGAATGATACCGTAGAAAGGCCACTGCAACACCCATTTTATACCCCTTTCATGCTAAACGATGCGTGAATAGGGGCAATTTTTTACAAGGTGGCGTAAGCCACGTTAAGTGGATTAACGCTGCCTTGTAAATAAGGCAAAGGGTTTAACGTCACCAGAACGTCGCAAAAAGTGGCGTTGTGGTGACCTTAACTCCTTGTAAATATGCCCCTACATTCCAACAGTGTCTTTCAAAGGACACTAACCATGTGAAAAAACATGTCGGTGCTGTCCACAAAAAACGGAATCTGAAAAGTAAATATACCAAAACGTGTTTGTTATGATATTATTGGCTCCAGAAATATATGTTATGTGAGCAGGCTCTCAGTTGCCTAATATAGTGCAGATTCAGTCCTGCTCTGTAATTACCTAAGACACACCGTGGCAAGCTGTCAAAGTAAGCAAATTTCATCTCAAACATATTTGTGTCGGTCCGAGCAAACTTAGTCAGCATTCTAAAAAAAACTCTGGCCTGCTGCATGTTGAGGAAAGAAGGTGGCGAATGCTCTTATCAACCAGAATTGCACGGTGCACTGTCCAGTCAGCCAAAGCGTTGCAGAGAGAGAGAGCAGGATCAAACAAACCTGTGACACTGCCATTCACTTCATCGCCTTCGGGATTGTTGCTTCTTGGCCAGTGCCTGACCCTTCGACATTTGAGAGGTAAATAAAAAGTCTGCACTCTCAAGCAAGACCACAGGTCTCCCTAAAACCTGCTCTTTCTCCCATCATGCTACTTGTACCCTGTTTGCCTTTCTTGCTGTTGGTGTGCAACTAGGGTCTTCCCTCGTACAGACTTTACATCAGTGTCTGTCTGTCAGGAGAATGTGGTCATGCCTGTGTGGTCATGCTTTTTTCCCACCATGCTTGTGTACTGTGTCTGTGAGCCTGCAACTTACTGAAGGTCGTTCAAAGCCATCCAGTTGCCAGTGATGCTTTTGATCAAATGTTTCTAAACTGCCGTTTTTGACAAACATTTTGTCTAAAATAGATTGACCAACATTTCCAATCCAATATAAAATTTTATTTAAAAAGTCTACCCGGTTTTAAGCAATGTGACTGTCACTAGACCATTATTCTTAATGCACAAAGCACATTATAGGCCTGATTATGAATTTCGGCAGTGCCGGGGCGGGCGGTATGCCACCACTGTGCCCCCGACCACCAAAGCTCATTGTCGCCTGCCAGATTATGTACTTTAAAGTAGTCTAGCATGCAGGCGGCATGGCGGTCAAATAGCGGTGCCTCTTTCAAAGGTGGCGATGCAATGGGACCGCACAACAATGTTCCTGCACGGCATGGACTCCAAAGTCCATGCCGTGCAGGAACTGGTGTGCATGCACACATGGGGGCACCTGCAGGGCCCCCTTTGTTTCCTCTCTGCCAGGGTATTCATGTTGGTTCCACCACTTTGAAAACCCTGGCGGAGAGGAAACTCGTAGTATGCTTGGAGGGACCCTCTTTGGTCAGGTCACTGACGATGCACAGGCACACTCGTCCAAATTCTACATGTGTTTACATCTAATATTCAGGGATACTTATTTGTGTTTCCAGTATTGTAACATAGCTGCAGCTCACCAATATAACTGCAAGAAATCTCTGTTACACCCTCCTGTTTCTCATATGTGAGGTCCTGTTTTGATCTGAAGAAACATTTTTATGGAAACTCAAATAAATACTCTTTCTCTGCTAAATGTCTCTAATAGACTCTTATATATCACCCACACTAAAAATAAATTAAAGGAAAAAGATATTTAAAGCAATCTATTTAAGAATTATGAAAGGTCATCAGGGCAAGACATTCTGTAGAACAGAGCTGGCTCTATCAGGGGCCCCCAGAAATTCCGGGGCCCCGGGCCAGAGCCGACTTTGCCCATGCCTTAAAACGTCTTTGGTATGGGGAAAGGAATGACTCATTAACTTAAGGTCTTTGTGGAGGGCACAGTGTGTGGTAGCTTTGGACTATGTCCCTAAAACTTATACGTAAAAGGAGATTAATTCTGGCCAAGAACATAGAAAGAAATAAACACGAGCTGCACAGAAAATCAGGCGCAGGCCCCAAGGAGATTGTCAATCTAAAATCGGAGAAGAGAGGGGTTATGTCAACATATAAGGCAGCGTTAAACAAAAGGATAGGTGGGAATGAAGCCACGTGGTTCTCAATGTTAACTTTTAACCCTTTTGTGTCGTTCCCCATCACTTGGGGATGGATTGAGCCATCTCCTGCTCAGATATGCCAATTTCACCCTACTTGGTGATTTTAACCTCCACCTTGTCTGACTTAAGTGCAGATAACTTTCTTCAAATCACAGAACTGCTTACTCTGACTCAACTCGTAGAGGATCCAACACACCAAGCAGGCCATACATTAGATGGGGTATGTTCCAACTTCGCCCCACTCTCAGTTGGCCCCCCTCTTCCCCTGATCTGGTTGGACCATCTCTTTGTCCCCCTTACCCTTACAATCCCTCAGACGAGCCTCGCTTACAGGCCACCCCCCCCGCCCCGACACGGACGGAGATGGGCAAAATTAGCTGAAAATTCGAGACTAGCTACTATTGCCCAATGTTAAGCACAAAAAACCTAAAATAGTAAACAAACCCTGGTTCACACCCACCCTGGCCCAAGCTCAACTAATATGTAAGCAAAAAGAGCGTAAATGGAGGAAAACGTACAACTTAGAGGATAGAGCAAACTACAAAAATGGCAGAAAGCTCTACCATCAGCAGATCAAATACGATAAGAAAGAACACTTCACCAAGAAAATTTTGGAAGCCAACCAAAAAGCCATTTCCTCAGTGGTAAAGTCCTTCATGGACCCCAGAGCACTACTGAAAGAGATACCCCCTTCACAGAATCTCTGTGATGATATTTCAGCATTTTTCAAAGAAAAAATAAGGAAAATTCAGAAGGACTTCCCTCCTGACAAGTCACAAGATCTTGATAGGGGTTCCGAGCCTGCACCTACTTATTTTATTAGGACCTTTAACCAAGTCTCCTTAGAACATACCCATGAGGCCATAAGAACTTGCAAATCAGGCTCACCTCTAGATGCTTGTCCTCCACTGATTCTTCATAAAATTATAGATACAGGCAATCCCATCATTAATTAGATAGTGAATTCCTCCATCAGCACAGCCATCGTCCCGGAGGAGTGGAAGCTCGCGCTTGTGAAACCTCTGAAGAAGAAACAAAACATTGATTCCTCCGTGCTTTCTAATCTCCGGCCTATCTCTTTACTTCCATTGCTCGGCAAGATAACAGAGAAATTTGTTCATAAAGAACTGTCCAAATTTTTGGAGGATAATAATATTCTTCACCCTCAACAATCCGGCTTTCGCCCCAAACACTCCACTGAATCAGCACTTTTGGAAATAACTGATGCACTAAAACCCATAGCCGACAATGGCAAGAAAGCTGTCCTCATCCTACTTGATTTGTCGGCTGCGTTCAATACCATTTCCCACAATATACTTTTGAAACAACTCGAACGTAGCGGCATCTCAGGCTCTGCCCTAGACTGGATTAAATCCTTTCTTTCCAACCGTAGACAAGCAGTTGCCCTAGGTACCTTCATTTCAACTGAACGTAATATAACAACTGGCGTCCCACAGGGCTCAACTCTGAGCCCACTGTTGTTTAATGTCTACATGACCCCTCTCATCCACCTAATAAGATCTTTTGACATTGAAGTCACGTCCTACACAGATGACACCCAATTGATCCTTTCCCTAGACAACAATTCATCTTCGTCTGAACTTACCTTCAAACACTGCCTCACCGCAATCATCCACTGGATGAGAGAGAAACATTTGAGATGCAATACGGGCAAAACTGAGATTCTACCCATAGGGAAAAATGTCCAATTCCAACCTGAAAAATGGTGGCCAGATGGGACACCACCCCCCCTGACACAGTCAAGGTTGCAAAAAACTTGGGAGTAAAATTTGACTCCGCACTCACCTTTCTCCCCCATACCACGGCAGTAGCAGGGACCTGCTTCAGCCTCATTAAGGGCCTCATGTAGGTAAATAAATTTTACCGTTGCTTAAATACCGAGCCGTACCGAATCGTTAAATTAGAATCGTTAAGTTATATGTAGGTAAAAATTCGGTAACAGTTACCGATTCGGTAACATTCGGTAATCACGAATCGGAATTCACCGAATCGGTAAATACCGAGGTGGTATTTACCGAATCGGTAAATACCGAGGTGGTATTTACCGAATCGGAAAATACCGAGGTGGTATTTAGCGATTCGGAAAATACCGAGGATACTACCACCTTCCCTTAACTAAGTAGCTAAGATCATAATTATGTTATAATAGAAGGTCTCTTAGGCTTGAATAGGGGACCCCATACCTCAAAGATCAGCTCAGTGAAATCACATCACAGGAGCATCAGGAGCCGTCTCGCAGGAAGGCTCGTCTTCGGTCTGAATAATAAACATGATGTCTGTGATATGAAAAGCACCAACTGTCAGGTATTTGCAGCTGCGCGTGTGTCATGGCTAAATAGTGGGTCGAACAACCTAGAGTGGAAAACATGCATTGTGTAAAATTCCAGACTGTGTGTCACAGCATGTACAGACCAAGGTCGCTGCGCAGAGCTTGGGATGGGAACAACAGAATGCACTCGTCTGAAGGAAGTCTCGAGTCAGCAGTTTATTCAAGAAAGAACATGTAAACGCAGTGTCGTGTGCAAAGACAAAAAGATGGCTACATAACATTCAACGTGGTTATGCGAACTGAACAATGTATGTACGTATTCAGGGAGAACTCACTACACGCCCCCTTGAGCGAAGCAATATTTAATAGGCAAGAAAAGAGAGAACGCAGAGTTCAGTTTCGTCAGAGCAGAACAAGGCGTAACCAATGCAGCGCCAAAGTCCTAAAGTCCAATTAATTGCAGCATAAAATTCCAAAAAACACAATGCAAGTATAGTAAAAAACTCAAGCCGACCATCAGGAAGAGAAAAAAGAGAAATAAAAGAAATAAATGTTGCGCCAGGGTGCTGTCCAGTAGCACAGGCGCAATGGACGACAATCCAGTTAATCCATGAATGTATAGGCAGCATATGTGGCCACGGCTTCCAACAAAAAATCGTTTGCAGGGCCACTAAAAGTCTCAGCCATCCAATTAAGTAAAGAAAAGGAACATACGTGTTCTCCAACCAACGGAGCCTCTAGCACAATCAGAGGGCACCCGGAATGTTCCTCCAAATAGCTCATGGACAAGAAGTCGTAGGCTGCCGCTGAGATGTCCCAATTACCCAGGATACCATGCGCCGCACCACACGCCATGATCCGGACACCAGAACAGGACAACTCGTGAGACACTAAGGGCCTCATCAGTCGATCGAAATCCGGCACCGGAGACACCATGTTGGTCAAGCACAAATCCAGAGGCCATTCAAAGGGACAATCCAGGCAGTGTAATACAGGTTGTACGCAGGTGAAGTAGGAATACCTGAAGGATAATCCATAAGCCAGGCTCAAAGTCGCCAATGGCAGAGTACCATAAAAGTCAAGCATCCGATCACGAAGAAGATGCAGACGGGACAGGTGCTCGTGTGGCACAGAAGGAGCAGCCATTCCGGAGTATGAAAAGGAAAAGCAGCACACCTGCCACTAGCGCCAGGAGCAGCGGGACACCTCCAAAGATGCTCGAGAACAGTGAATGAACAAATGCAGGAATTACACCAAAAATAGGTTGGAAAGAGGTCACGAGACCCGAGCCCACATGTGTAAAAAAATGAGCCAGGCCGGTCGTGGACGAGGCATTGAAAATAGTTTGGATCAAAGAGCCGAAATGCAGGGGGAGGTCAGTATTCAGAGGCGCCTGTACCTCAGTGCGCGTATTAGCAACGTGAAGGACAAATGTTTCACGAGAGGAAGTCAAAGGCACCTCTTTGTGGGACAATAGCGCTCTATTCTGCTCAACTTGTTGAACTCTGCTTTCAAGGTTGGAATCGAAGGCCAGATGGAAACATCCAGCCGCACATGCGGGGGTGGAAGAAGAACAGTATTGCAGCAGACAACCTTATGCGAGACAGTTATGTACGGGATTCCCACTCACATCCCGCAGCAAGCTTCATTATTCAACATTATGTAAATACCGTTTGCAAACAGAGTGAAAGGAGGTGTAATCACAGGCACCGGGATACCTCGTAGGACGCACGCCAAATTCGGGGCTTGTACATTGCATGCGCCGTGTACTTGCATGTGCCTATTGTCTCATGTATGAATCCTAGAAGAGAGAGTGCTAAAGCTATTATCTATAACGGCTAAAGCCTTCTCCATGTTTGCTTGGTCAATAGCTCTCAATCTGGAAGCCGCCTCACTGTGCGACAACTTGCAGACTTCGTTGTAAATAGCATACGCCCACCTTTTGGTTGTGCCACCCACAGGACCATTCACAAAATCATTCAATTCGGTATGCACATTGATGGAGTGGGTGGACTTCCTGATCCTGTAGATGTGCTCTGTGTCAGCTGGTGGACAGATTGGGATGTGTGTACCATCAATGCAGCCAATGGAATGGGGGAACTGTGCCATGTGAGAAATGTCTGTTTTTGTTTACTGCAGTGCAGCCTGTGTGTTGTGGAAGCTGATGTAGTGGTGCATTCTCTGCATCATGGCATCCAGGAAATTCCTGAAGGAACGGGACAGGCAACTCTGGGATACACCACCCACCGCAGCTGTCACCACCTGATAACTGCCGGATGCCAACAGATGTGGGCTGCAGAGCACCTGCACATGTGGGGGTATGGCGTGCGCCCTTCTTATTGGCTGGTCCAGGAGTGGGTGCAGGTCCCTGATTAAGGCCATGATGGTTTCGGGGTGTAGCCTGTACCTCTCATGTATCTCTGCATCAGTCAGCTGGAATAGTGTGATGCGCTGTCTGTAGATGCGTTCCTCCCGTCGCCAAACCCTCAGTCCTTCTGCCTGTAGATGTAGGCGCCTTGCAATGACGTACATAGCGGGCATGTTGTCCACGCTGTTGCATTTTGGGATTGCTTATCTGCACTGTTGATGGTTACCACCTGCTTTCAATCCGTGTTAATTACCGACTCTTATTTACCGATTTTCTTGGATTTCTTAATTACCGAGTGCTCCTACATGTCATTTTCATTTTTACCACTTCATATTTACCACTTCATATTTACCGATTCGTTAATTATGTATTCGGTAACTCTGATTCGGTATTTTGGAATTCGGTAAATATGAATCGGTATTTACCGCCTCATATTTACCGAAAAGTGGTTTTTGGACTCCTACATCTCACTTGTCTGAATACCGGTCGGTAACGGCATATTTACCGAAAATCGGCCGTTACCGACCGGTATTTGGCTACCTACATGAGGCCCCATATCCTTTAAAAAATTCTTTGACCTCATCCCCCTTACGGCCAGGAAATCAGTGGCAGTGGCCCTGATTCTCTCGCGTCTGGACTATTGCAATAGTCTATTAGCAGGTACCAATAAATCCACCTTAAAAAAGCTGCAGGTTGTCCAGCATGCCACGGCTCGACTCCTCTTGAAGCTTCCTAGAAGATCCTCAGCATCTGTAGCCCTACAAGCCCTTCATTGGCTCTCTGTACATAAAAGAGTTCTTTTTAAAATCCTTCTCATTACCTTCAGAGACAAACACAAAACTGGACCCAAGTACCTCTCCGCAAGATTCACCACATACACCACAACTAGAAACCTCAGGTCCTCCACCGCCAACTATCTTAAGCCACCCACCTTCAAATGTAAAACTAAAGGCGGTCGTACAGTGGCTGTCCTAGGATCCTAAGCATGGAACCTACTACCACCCCACCTGAGGTCACTTGAGACAGAGGCACTTTTCAAGAAGGCCCTGAAGACTTGGGTATTTGCAGCCCCAGAGGAACTATGCCTCTCCCTCATCTAGGATAGCCAGTGCCCCTCCCCTCCCCTTACCTCCAAACCTCCACAGCGCCAGGATGCTCCTCGCGGAGTGACAGCCCACGCCTTATAAGAACCAACTTACATTTACATTTACATCACAGACTGAGCAGATTTGGGAAGCAGAAACTAATAACAAATTCAAAGTAGTACAAAAAAAAGAGGTTATCCAAACCAGGAACAAATTCCGAGGAAGGTATAGAAGACAGGTTGACTATCAGTCTGTAGTTAATTTCAACATAAATTGTATAATTGTGTACCTGTTAAGAGTAGCGAAATCGAGAAAATGATTGCCTCTCTTTCTGCAGGATAGGAAAAAGCACACGTTATTTACTCCTTTTGCGAAAAAAACAATGACAACATTTTTATAAATATCTGACAAGATTTTAACATGCCTCTGGCTTCTTTAGATATGACGCTATCATGGTAGATGTGGTAATTATGGGTAGATATTGTTCAATGTGTGGAAATAAATGCCAGAGGTACTGGTTGTGATGAAATACTGTCCCAGGACTCCTTGACTGCATAGCTTTTACAAAACCGCAAATAAGAGCAAAGCTGAAGATTATCCAGGGATTCTTTATAACCTAGTGTCAATGCCTTTAATATTGGTGTTGCTTTGAAAAACACATAAATAAAAGGCATCATCATTTACAATGCCAATCTTGCAAATGCTTATTTAGTGGGGGATCACACAACAAAACATTTTGTCCTAGCCTGTTCCTCGGTCATGTACTAGGCAATCCATGGGAGCACATTGACATGCACAGGCCTTTAAAAGTTAGGGTTGGATATGTAAATATATATTAGACTGAAAGCTGTATTAAGATGGCGACGTGAGTGGACGCTTCCCCAGCTCGGCTCCGCCACGAGCGCCAAATATCCTGCTTTCTAGCTGCCGAACAACCTGCCAGTGGCCCGTGAAAATTTTGCGGGACAAGCACTGGGAGACCAGCAAACCTTCAGTACCCTCCGGAGAAAACCGCAGTCTCAGGGACGCGAGACCGTGCGGCTGAGACCAGTATCTCTGCTATGGGCGCGCCTCCTCCATGCTCACATCAAGCCTGCAGGATCGTGGGTGCAACTGTAGCATGACGAAGCGGGCGCGGCTCGGCTGAGCACCCTGCTGCCGCATAGACTCTGCATTGATCCTCCTGCGTTATTCAGGGATCGAGCCCACACACGGACCCAGGTAGGCTGCTTATGCCTAATAATCCCCGGTACCCCTCAGACAGTGTGCCTTATATTTGCATTGGCACTCGGAGGTCAGATCTTCATCCGCAAACGCCTTACCACCCCCACAGAGCAGGATCATTTGAACTGCCTCATAGTAGCCTGAGGCTCCATTCCTTGCAAAGCTGATATCAACACGGTGATTCTCATGAATGCAGAGCCTGACCTTAAGATGGCGCCCGTGTTTTAAAATTTGGCGCCTTTATCTAATGATATGACCGTCTGCAACTATTTCTTGCTTGGAGCTGATTATTGCTGATGCAGTGCCAGTTTGATGATAAGGAGCGCTTCAGTTTAAGGCCGACTTCATCACCACGGCGATCTTTATTTGAGCAATGACTGTCGCCAAAATGGCACCCATGACTCAGACCCAAAAGATTTGTAATCATACTTCTGCTATGCACCTCTGCTATATGTATCCTTTCATAATGTTGCTTTGTATACGTATGTGTGTTACTCCGGATGTCCTCAGACCGTTACATAATTCAAAAATGCAATAAAGATAATTAAACAAAAAAATAAAAATAAAATGATTCAGAAAATAGTACCCCGAGACCAGGCCTTTCATCAGGGTGGAGTCTGTGACTGGGAGGTATGTTAGACATTTGCAACAGCTGCGCACCATCCCTCTGTATACAAAACACCCCTATGAGCGAAATGACCCCTTACCAGCCACCACCAGGGTATTTCTCCAATGCCACCACCAGCGATATCCACCTCCTACCTCTAGGAGCTCTGAGACCCCGGTTCCTGTTAGAGGCAAGGAGGCTTTAACGGCAGCTGACCTCTGTCCAGGTAGCTGCATCACTATTAACCCTTGACCTGGAGGCAAGCCAGAGGATGAAGCGGGAGCTTCTCAGAAACACCATGACCGGTGCTCTCGATGGAACTTTGACGATGCCCCCTGGGCAGAAACCTAACTGTCTGTACTTACCGTGGTGCCCAAGCAACTTTGCTCGATGCCCGGTGGAACTGTCCTATGCCGCTGTAGAAGAGTTTGGCTCTTGTTCATCCCTCTGCCGTCACCTACCGAGCCAAACATCGGGCATTGTGTTCGAGGCATATGAGTTGCAGATCACACACTTAGCATAGATCGCCATCTGGCGTTGGGCCCGGATGTTTGCACTTGTTTTTGTCCTGGAAAAGTCTTTGGAAGTCACGGGATAGGTGATTCCTTCTTCGGACTATAGTGCGCATGGGCATTGGCTCCATCCTCAGATTGTTTTTTTCCGCCATCGGGCTCGGATGTGTTTGTCGCGCTCCAGTTCGGAACCGTTACCAATTCCACTTTTGACGCGCAATCCTTCACCCTTTCGACGGTATAGTCTCGATCGCGAACCCTAATCGTCGCGCATCTCTCCAAATTGAAGTCCTCGATTCCGGTCGTCCACGAAGGCCTTCGGGCCTACCTGGGCCTTGGCTTCTGGCTCATGGAAAGGACGCCGTTCAAGAAGTGTCCTCAATGTGGGTCGAAGTTTCTTCACACCGATCTGCATGAGGTGTGCAACCTCTGCCTTTCACTAGAGCACGAGGCCAGAAACTGTCCAGCTTGTGCCTCTTTCCACTCCAAAAAGACCATTCGAGACCAACGCGCATGAAGAACCATGGCTCGCTCGTCGACATCAATCCCCGACGACATCTTCCAAGAGGACGTCGATGTGCTGGAGCGAGAGCGGATCGAAGAAAGCGTAGTCAGCGCCTCAGAAGCCGATGACTCCTATGTCAAAGAAATCCCTCCGGCGCAGAGGGTCGTAAATAAGAACGTTGACCCCGACCCCCTCCCTGCACCATCGAAAAAGGCTTCGGTCAAACCTTCGCCTTCGGGCCCAGGTGCACACCGAGAGACTGCTTTCCATGCCCCGCCCTCGGGCCCGGCAAAGAAGCCTACTAAGCCTTCAGGCAGCTCGGGCTCAAGTCAGCCTGCCTTCGGTACCGAAACACAATCACCGGCACCGAAAAAGAAACAGCCCTCCTCCTCCATGCCGACAGCTGCTTCCGCATCCAAGCACACGGCACCAAAACCCACAAGCACCGATTCGTCGACACCAACAAAACATTCGGAACCGAACAAAAAACCAGTCCCGAAGGGTTCGGATTCGGAGCCAAGGAATGCCTCGGAACCGAAAAAACAACAAGTTCCACAGGCCACGGACACTGTAAAAACCGCACGGCTCCAAACCAAAACAACATAGAAGCACTACAGAGTAGGTGCCGAAGAAGTCTACGGAACCGAAACGCTCGGCACCGAAAGACCAACCTCCAGCAGAAGAGCTGTTCACACCAGACCCTGCTCAAAAGACTCTAACAAGGGATCCTTAAACTGGTCAATTGACTCTTAGATCTAGGGAAAGACCACTAGATGTGCCTGAACCGGCTCCACTACATAAAAAGAGGTACTTTGCCACATCTCCTCTACGAGTCCCTTCTCCAACTCCTCCTGCACCACCTCCCCACCACACCGTTCCCCTACACCATCTCCTACACCAGTAGACGATGATAACACCTTGGATGACATAGGGGGAGAGTCCGGACGATGTGCCACTACGGGATCCTAGTCCACCTTCTTCCCCAGACCCCTGGGATGATTATAACACGCCAGATATCCCTAATGTTCCACAGGATAACATCTACCCCTCCAGGCCTTCCCCTCCAGAGGACACCATGGGCTTTAATCAGCTCGTGCACAGAGCTGCCCATTACCATGGGGTTGACTTGCACACAGACCCCATAGAGCAGGATTTCCTAATGGATACATTTGACACCAATCAAAGGTCCACCTCAATACTACCTATGCTTAAAGGGGTTATTAAGTATGCACCTGAAGTCTTTAAAGATCCTGTTAGGGCTCAAGTTATTAACCCCAGGATCGAGAAAAAATATAAAGCTGCCCCTACTGACCCAGCTTACATTAAAGGCCCAGTACCCTTAGACTGCCTGGTAGTTTCCAATGCTAGAAAAAGGGCCAATTCTCAGACATCAGGTGACGCTGCATCACCTGACAAAGAGTCCAAACTCTGGCAAGAAAACAGCCTCACAGGCGGCTAACATATGGCACATCGCCAATACTCAGGCGCTGTTAGCCAGGAATGATAGGGCACATTATGATGAGCTAGAGTATATAATGCAGCACCTCCCAGATAAATACAAAAATAGGGCCTATGAACTCATACAGGAGGGTAAGCTTATCACCAACACCTCCATCCGTTGCGCTCTCGACGTGGCAGACAGCGCCTCCAGAGCAGTAAACACAAGTGTCCTTTTGCGTAGGCATGCCTGGCTACGCATCTCGGGTTTTAAATCTGAAGTTCAAAGTTCCATCCTCAACCAGCCATTTGATCAGGAGCATCTATTTGGCCCAAATGTAGATTCAACCCTTGAAAAGATGAAAAAGGATACGGACGTAGCTAAATCAATGGGAGCCTTGCAGTTGCAAGCTCCCAGACGTTCCTTTCGTCGCTCACCTTACAAGGGCACCTCCAGAGGCTACTCCTCAGACAACCCCTCCACCTCTTACAAGGCTCCCGCCCAGTCAACGTTTACCAGAGGTTACCAGAGAGTAGGCTACAGAGGCAACAATAACAAAGGCATAGACAAGACCAACAATCACCCGCTATGCCTCCACCCCTACCCAATGACTTTCCTCCACTTCCCCCAGATCATTCCACTCTGGTCAGGGAAAGACTACAACAGTTCCTGCCTGTCTGGACCAACATCACTACAGACAGGTGGGTGAGACGAATAGTTAAATCGAGTTACTGTCTGGAACTTACTTCTACCCCCCCACACCCCCACACATACCACCCAAACAACGCCCAATGTCGTCAGAACACTTATCTCTGCTAAAACAGGAGGTGGTCTCCCTCCTACAAAAGGGTGCAATAGAACCAGTTCCCCTGCACCAACACAAAACAGGAGTTTACTCCCTGTATTTTCTCATACCAAAGAAGGACAGCACTCTCAGGCCTATTCTAGACCTCAGACCTCTAAACCTGTACATACAATCACACCACTTTCACATGGTTACACTCCAGCAGGTCCTTCCTCTTCTTTCACAAGGCGAATTCCTTGCTACTCTAGATCTCAAGGACGCTTATTTGTATATTCCCATTCATGCAGCTCACAGGAAATATCTAAGATTTGTAGTGGACGGCCAACACTATCAATTCAAAGTATTCCCTTTCGGAGTCACAACAGCACCACGGGTATTCACCAAGTGCCTAGCGGTAGTGGCAGCCCACTTATGAAGACAACACATTCACGTCTTCCCATATCTGGACGACTGGCTCATAAAAGCCAGTTCAAACAGTCAGTGTGTACATCACACTCACACCACTATCCAACTACTCCACGACTTGGGGTTCACAGTAAACTACGCAAAGTCTCATTTACAACTGTCCCACATACAACAATACCTCGGTGCCACAATAGTAAAAGCATTAGCCTATCCCAACCCGGCCAGGATAGCAAGCATGCAAGCTCTCATAACCAAATTTCAGCCTCAACACTCTCTCCCAGCACAAGTGTTCATGCAGCTAATAGGGATGATGGCCTCTTGCATACTTATAGTACCTCATGCAAGACTCCAGATGCGTCCTCTCCAAGAGTGCTTAACACGCCAATGGAAGGTCAGCTAACAGATCTGGTGTTGGTAGACGGTCGCACTCATCGATCTCTGCAGTGGTGGAACACCAAGAACCTTTCCAAAGGGTGACCGTTCCTAGACCCAGTTCCACAGATAGTCATGACAGCAGCCGCATCGCTCTCCAGCTGGGGAGCGCACCTATTACATTACACCATGCAAGGCAGGTGGACACCTCAACAAAAGTTACTCCACATCAACCACCTGGAGCTACTAGCCATTTTCCTAGCCTTAAAGGCTTTCCAAAAACAAATATCTGGCAAAGCTGTCTTAATCCGCACAGACAAGATGACATCCATGTGCTACATACAAAAACAAGGCCGGACACACTCTCTGCAGCTCTCTCAACTGGCACAGAGCATATGGAGATGGGCTATACCCCTGAACATCTTTCTCCTAGCTCAAGTAGTCCCAGGAGTCCAAAACACGATAGCCGATCTGTTAAGCCGTCAAACGCAACAGATTCACGAGTGGGAACTTCATCCACAAGTTCTTCAGCCATTCTTTCAAATGTGGAGGCAACCAGAGATAGACCTCTTCACCTCGCATGAAAACGCCAAATGTCCAAGCTTCGCCGCCAGGTATCCACACCCATTGTCCAAAGGCAATGCTATATGGATGAATTGGTCAGGCAGATTTGCGTACGCCTTTCCACCTCTCCCCCTTTGTCCAATGGTGGTGCGCAAACCACAGCAACATGCACTGATTCTCATTCTAGTTGCTCCAACTTGGGCCAGACAACCGTGGTACACCACATTACTGGAACTGTTGGTAGTTCCGCACCAAAAACTACACCTCTCCCCACGCCTCCTAACCCAGAACCGTGGAGAGATCCGACACCCGGACCCAGCTCAGCTCAACCTTGTGATCTGGCTCCTGAGGTCTTAGAATTTGGTTACCTTAACCTTCCTCCTGAATGCATGAACGTCATTAAAGAAGCTAGACATCCCACCACTAGAGCCTGTTACGCAGCCAAGTGGAAGAGATTTGTAATATACTGTCATAACAACTACATCAATCCCCTAGACATGTCTATCCAACACATCATAGGTTACCTACTACATCTTCAAAGGTGCAACTTAGCCTACACATCTATTAGGCTGCACCTCGCTGCCATAGCAGCCTATTTATAAAATAGACAACATCTACCACCTTTCAGAGTGCCTGCCATCAAAGCCTTTATGGAAGGCCTCAAAAAGATAATTCCCCCCAGGGTACCACCCTCACCTGTGTGGAATGTAAACATCGTTCTCACAAGACTAATGGGTCCTCCTTTTGAACCTCTACATAAATGTGAGCTCCAGTTTCTAACATGGAAAGTTGCTTTCCTAGTAGCTATCACTTCTCTTAGAAGAGTTAGTGAACTGCAAGCGCGAACTATTCAGGAACCGTTTCTACAAATCCATCACAATAAGGATGTTCTCGGAACCAATCCAAAATTCCTCCCTAAAGTTATTTTTCCTTTCCACTTCAACCAGTCTGTAGAGTTGCCAGTGTTCTTCTCGCAGCCACAGACAGTTGCAGAAAGAGCTCTTCATACCCTAGATGTCAAAAGAGCATTGCTTTATTACATTGAAAGGACAAACTTTTCATAAGACCTAACAACTTTTTGTGTCATTCTCACCACCACACAAAGGCAACCCCATATCAAAGTCTGGGATAGCTAGATGGATTGTTAAATGCATACAGATCTGCTATCACAAAGCAAAACGTACTTTTATCTGTTCCTCCTAAAGCCCACTCTACACAAAATATAGTGGCTTCAATGGCATTTTTAGGGAACATTCCCTTAGATGACATCTGCAAAGCAGCTACATGGTCTACACCACACACATTCACAAAACACTATTCTGTGGATGTGCAAACAAAACAACAAGCTGGTGTGGGCCAAGCTATACTCAAAACACTATTTCAAACTACTGCAACAGGTACTGGTGGTCGCCGCTATGGATGGGTATTGCTATACAATCTATGCTAAGTGTGTGATCTGCAGCTCATATGCCTCTAACGGAACATGCTACTTACCAGTATGCATCTGTTCTTGGCATGTAGAGCTGCAGATCCACACACGCCCACCCGCCTCCCCGGCTACCTTTATCTGTTCCAGTACTATCTTATTTAGGTACAGCATACATGGGCATCTTTCCTGTTTCTTACAAAACTCCATCATTTCCCTGCTGGTGAAAAACAATCTGAGTATGGAGCCGATGCCCATGCGCACTATAGTCCGAAGGAGGAGTCATCTATCCCGTGACTTCCAAAGACTTTTCCAGAACAAAAGCAAGTGCAAACATCCGTGCCCAACACCAGATGGCGATCTATGCTAAGTGTGTGGATCTGCAGCTCTACATGCCAAGAACAGATGCATACTGGTAAGTGGCATGTTCGAGGCATATGAGCTGCAGATTACACACTTTTGCATAGATCGCCATCTGGTGTTGGGCCCAGATGTTTGCAGTTTGTTTTTCCTCTTGGAAAGTCTTTGGAAGTCACGAGGTCGGTGACTCTTCCTTTGGATCGTATTGCGCATGGGCTTCGGCTCCATCCTCAGATTGTTTTTTTCCGCCATCGGGCTCGGATGTAATCTTCGCGCTCCGGTTCCGAACATTTTCCAGTTCGACGATCGAAGCGGAATCCTCACGTCAAATCGCGGTATTGTTTCAATCGTGATCTCCTCAATCAACGCACCTTCTCATCGACAAATCTTCGGTTCCAGTCGTCGACGGCGGCCTTCGGGCCTACCCTAGCTCCGGTCCCGGCTGATGGAAAGAACTCCATTCAAGAAGTGCCCTCGATGTGGGTCCAAATTCCCCAACACCGATCTTCATGAGGTATGCAACCTCTGCCTCTCCCCTGAACAAGAGGCTCGAGACTGTCCGGCCTGTAAGTCTTTCCGATCGAAAAAGACTATTTGAGACCGAAGAGCCAGAAGGAACATGGCACACTCCTCGACCTCCGTTCCAGTCGATATCTTCGGAGACGACATCGAAGATCCGGGGCAGCAGGGCACCGAAAACGACCTCGTCAGTGCTTCCGAGGCCGACGAATCCGATGTGGAAGACATCACTCCGGTGCAGAGGGTCGTGAGTACTATTCCCCCCCCCCCACCCGTGCCAACACCCAAAAAGGCTTCGGTTACGCCTTCGCCTCCGGGCCTAAGCAAGACCAGAGATACTGCTTCACACACTCCACCATCGGGCCCGGTGAAGAAGCCAAGTAAGCCTTCCGGCGGCTCGGGCTCGAGCCAGCCTACCAGCGGTGCCGAGAAACACACTTCGGCACCGAAAAAGAAACCGACCTCTACCTCGACACCGAGCTCCGCACCAAAGCCTTCGGGGTCGAAACCCAGCTCTTCCGTACCGACGCCATCTTCGGTACCGACCAAACCCCATAAGGCCCTCGGCACCGACACTTCCAAGCCGAAGTTCATCTCGGCGCCGACCAAGAAATCGGAGGTTCCCAAATCCGGTGCTAAGCACACTAGCACGGAAAAGCCTAAAAAGACATCGGCCCCGACGTCTTCGACGCCGACGGACCAAACACTTTCAAAGGAACTATTTACACCGGATCCCTTGCAAAAGACTCTCACCAAGGATCCAAAAACTGGACATTTGGCACTCTCTACCAAAAAGAGACATTTGGACAAACCAGCTCCGCCTCCACCTCCAAAGAGGAAGGACTCTGCTACCTCTCCTTTCAGAATTCCTTCCCCACCTCCTCCACTCTCTCCACCTCACCCCCCTCCACCCTCTCCACCTCCACCTCATCGCTCTCCGACCCCGTCTCCAGACGATGATGATCAGGGGGACCTATATCACGATATAGGGGATGTGCCCCAAGACCCCACCCCTACAGGATCCCCAGACCCATGGGACGACTACAATAACCCAGATATCCCCGACATCCCACAAGATGACCTTTACCCTTCCAGGCCATCTCCACCGGAAGACTCATTAGGGTTCCATCATCTACTTCAAAGGGCGGCACACTATCACGGGGTATAGTTGCACACTGACCCAGTGGAGGAGGATTTCCTCCTTGACACATTTGATACCACACATAAGTCTACCTCCATACTACCTATGCTTAAGGGGGTGGTAAAGCATGCGCCAGAGGTTTTTAAAGACCCAGTTAGGGCCAGGGTCATTAACCCACGCATAGAAAAAAAATACAAAGCTGCCCCCACAGATCCCGCCATATCAAAGGGCCAGCGCCACTAGATTCCCTAGTGGTTTCCACTGCACGAAAAAGAACAAATTCCCAGGCGTCAGGCGAAGCACCACCACCTGACAAAGAGTCAAAGCTACTGGACGCATCAGGAAAGCGCACTGCGTCACAGGCAGCCAATATATGGCGTATCGCCAACACCCAAGCGCTATTGGCCAGATATGATAGGGCACATTATGATGAATTGGAAAACATAATGCACCACCTCCCCGAAAAATATAAAACTAGGGCCAATGAATTAATTCAAGAGGGTAAGACAATCACTAACACCTCTATACGCTGTGCTTTAGATGCAGCAGACACAGCCTCCAGGGCCATTAATACTAGCGTCCTCCTCCATCGCCATGCTTGGTTAAGAATATCAGGATTTAAGCCAGAGGTACAAGCCTCCATCCTTAATCATCCCTTTGACCAGGAACACCTATTCGGCCCAAAGGTAGATGAGGCCCTCGAAAAAATGAAGAAGGACACGGATACGGCGAAGTCCATGGGAGCCCTACAGTCACACCCTCCTAGGCGCTCTTTTTGCCGCTCTTCCTTTCGGAGTACATCTAGAGGCTACTCCTCAGATAACACGTCCACTTCCTACAAATCCCCCACTCAGTCCACCTTCACAAGGGGTTATCAAAGAGGCGGCTATAGGGGCAACAATAATAAAGGCAGAGGCAAAACAAATACTGCCCGCTCTGCCTCACCGCCTACCCAATGACTTCTCCCCGCTCCGTCCAGACCATCCCACTCCGGTCGGGGGCAGACTTCAAAATTTCCTTCATGTCTGGGAGACCATCCCCTCAGACAAATGGGTGACCCAAATTATTCAGTCAGGATACTGCCTGGAATTAACATCTACCCCCTCCAAACATTCCACCCAGGCAACGCCCAATGTCATCTCCCTCCTGCAAAAACAGGCAATAGAACACGCTCCCGTCAATCAGCAAAATGTAGGGGTCTACTCCCTATATTTTCTAATACCAAAAAGGGACGAGACTCTACGACCTATTCTAGATCTCCGGCCCCTAAACACATACATACACTCAGACCATTTTCACATGGTAACGCTTCAGCAGGTGCTTCCGCTCCTCTCCCAGAACGACTTTCTCACCACACTGGACTTGAAAGACGCATACTTCCAAATTCCAGTACACCATGCTCACAGAAAGTACCTCAGATTTGTAGTGGACGTACAACACTACCAGTTCAAGGTGCTCCCATTCGGAGTCACAACAGCACCACGGGTATTCACCAAGTGCCTAGCGGTAGTGGCGGCACACCTCAGAAGACAGCACATTCACGTCTTCCCATACTTGGATGACTGGCTGATAAAAGCCACTTCATACAACCAATGTGTACACCACACCGCCACTACAATCCAACTACTTCACCAACTAGGCTTCAGGGTGAACCACCAAAAGTCCCAGCTAACACCATCCCACATAAAACAATACCTCGGTGCCACCATAGACACCTCAAAAGCAACAGCCTACCCCAATCCGGCCAGGATTGCAAGCATTCAGGCTTTGCGACAAAAATGTGTACTTCAACACTCCCTTCTAGCAAGAGTGTTTACGCAACTGATAGGGATGATGGCCTCTTGCATTTTCATAGTGCCTCACGCAAGACTCCAGATGCGTCCACTCCAAGAGTGCTTAGCGCACCAATGGAACCAGGCCCAGGGGCAACTGACAGATCTGGTGTTGTTATTAGACGATCGTACCCATCGCTCTCTGCAGTGGTGGAACACCACAAACCTTTCCAAAGGTCAACCGTTCCTGGACCCGGTTCCCCAGAAAATACTAACAACGGACGCATCGCTCTCCGGCTGGGGAGCTCACCTATTACACCTCACAGTGCAGGGCACATGGACGCCTCAACAAAAGTTACTCCATATCAACCATCTGGAGTTACTAGCAATCTTTGCTGGTGTGACGAGCAGTGTGCGACCAACTTTTGCATAATTTATTACGGCTCCCTTGAGCCAACGGGCTGACGAGCCTTGGATCTGCACCTGCGCGCCATGAGAGGTACTTGACCTGTTTTAATTACATTTTGGCAGTCCACACGGCACCCCTTCACACTGACCTGCTCCCTGCTGACGAGAGGCAACTACCTCGAAACACGTGTCCAGGGATGGCTAACGCAACACATACTGTTCTTTTTACACATCGTGGCATAGGCGTACCCGCCGTCGCCACTACATTTACTACAGTCCTTTGGGGCAACTTGCTGGTGTGACGAGCAGTGTGCGACCAACTTTTGCATAATTTATTACGGCTCCCTTGAGCCAACGGGCTGACGAGCCTTGGATCTGCACCTGCGCGCCATGAGAGGTACTTGACCTGTTTTAATTACATTTTGGCAGTCCACACGGCACCCCTTCACACTGACCTGCTCCCTGCTGACGAGAGGCAACTACCTCGAAACACGTGTCCAGGGATGGCTAACGCAACACATACTGTTCTTTTTACACATCGTGGCATAGGCGTACCCGCCGTCGCCACTACATTTACCACAGTCCTTTGGGGCAACTTGCTGGTGTGACGAGCAGTGTGCGACCAACTTTTGCATAATTTATTACGGCTCCCTTGAGCCAACGGGCTGACGAGCCTTGGATCTGCACCTGCGGGCCATGAGAGGTACTTGACCTGTTTTAATTACATTTTGGCAGTCCACACGGCACCCCTTCACACTGACCTGCTCCCTGCTGACGAGAGGCAACTACCTCGAAACACGTGTCCAGGGATGGCTAACGCAACACATACTGTTCTTTTTACACATCGTGGCATAGGCGTACCCGCCGTCGCCACTACATTTACCACAGTCCTTTGGGGCAACTTGCTGGTGTGACGAGCAGTGTGCGACCAACTTTTGCATAATTTATTACGGCTCCCTTGAGCCAACGGGCTGACGAGCCTTGGATCTGCACCTGCGCGACATGAGAGGTACTTGACCTGTTTTAATTACATTTTGGCAGTCCACACGGCACCCCTTCACACTGACCTGCTCCCTGCTGACGAGAGGCAACTACCTCGAAACACGTGTCCAGGGATGGCTAACGCAACACATACTGTTCTTTTTACACATCGTGGCATAGGCGTACCCGCCGTCGCCACTACATTTACCACAGTCCTTTGGGGCAACTTGCTGGTGTGACGAGCAGTGTGCGACCAACTTTTGCATAATTTATTACGGCTCCCTTGAGCCAACGGGCTGACGAGCCTTGGATCTGCACCTGCGCGCCATGAGAGGTACTTGACCTGTTTTAATTACATTTTGGCAGTCCACACGGCACCCCTTCACACTGACCTGCTCCCTGCTGACGAGAGGCAACTACCTCGAAACACGTGTCCAGGGATGGCTAACGCAACACATACTGTTCTTTTTACACATCGTGACATAGGCGTACCCGCCGTCGCCACTACATTTACCACAGTCCTTTGGGGCAACTTGCTGGTGTGACGAGCAGTGTGCGACCAACTTTTGCATAATTTATTACAACTCCCTTGAGCCAACGGGCTGACGAGCCTTGGATCTGCACCTGCGCGCCATGAGAGGTACTTGACCTGTTTTAATTACATTTTGGCAGTCCACACGGCACCCCTTCACACTGACCTGCTCCCTGCTGACGAGAGGCAACTACCTCGAAACACGTGTCCAGGGATGGCTAACGCAACACATACTGTTCTTTTTACACATCGTGGCATAGGCGTACCCGCCGTCGCCACTACATTTACCACAGTCCTTTGGGGCAACTTGCTGGTGTGACGAGCAGTGTGCGACCAACTTTTGCATAATTTATTACGGCTCCCTTGAGCCAACGGGCTGACGAGCCTTGGATCTGCACCTGCGCGCCATGAGAGGTACTTGACCTGTTTTAATTACATTTTGGCAGTCCACACGGCACCTCTTCACACTGACCTGCTCCCTGCTGACGAGAGGCAACTACCTCGAAACACGTGTCCAGGGATGGCTAACGCAACACATACTGTTCTTTTTACACATCGTGGCATAGGTGTACCCGCCGTCGCCACTACATTTACCACAGTCCTTTGGGGCAACTTGCTGGTGTGACGAGCAGTGTGCGACCAACTTTTGCATAATTTATTACGGCTCCCTTGAGCCAACGGGCTGACGAGCCTTGGATCTGCACCTGCGCGCCATGAGAGGTACTTGACCTGTTTTAATTACATTTTGGCAGTCCACACGGCACCCCTTCACACTGACCTGCTCCCTGCTGACGAGAGGCAACTACCTCGAAACACGTGTCCAGGGATGGCTAACGCAACACATACTGTTCTTTTTACACATCGTGGCATAGGCGTACCCGCCGTCGCCGCAACATTTACCACAGTCCTTTGGGGCAACTTGCTGGTGTGACGAGCAGTGTGCGACCAACTTTTGCATAATTTATTACGGCTCCCTTGAGCCAACGGGCTGACGAGCCTTGGATCTGCACCTGCGCGCCATGAGAGGTACTTGACCTGTTTTAATTACATTTTGGCAGTCCACACGGCACCCCTTCACACTGACCTGCTCCCTGCTGACGAGAGGCAACTACCTCGAAACACGTGTCCAGGGATGGCTAACGCAACACATACTGTTCTTTTTACACATCGTGACATAGGCGTACCCGCCATCGCCACTACATTTACCACAGTCCTTTGGGGCAACTTGCTGGTGTGACGAGCAGTGTGCGACCAACTTTTGCATAATTTATTACGGCTCCCTTGAGCCAACGGGCTGACGAGCCTTGGATCTGCACCTGCGCGCCATGAGAGGTACTTGACCTGTTTTAATTACATTTTGGCAGTCCACACGGCACCCCTTCACACTGACCTGCTCTCTGCTGACGAGAGGCAACTACCTCGAAACACGAGTCCAGGGATGGCTAACGCAACACATACTGTTCTTTTTACACATCGTGGCATAGGCATACCCGCCGTCGCCACTACATTTACCACAGTCCTTTGGGGCAACTTGCTGGTGTGACGAGCAGTGTGCGACCAACTTTTGCATAATTTATTACGGCTCCCTTGAGCCAACGGGCTGACGAGCCTTGGATCTGCACCTGCGCGCCATGAGAGGTACTTGACCTGTTTTAATTACATTTTGGCAGTCCACACGGCACCCCTTCACACTGACCTGCTCCCTGCTGACGAGAGGCAACTACCTCGAAACACGTGTCCAGGGATGGCTAACGCAACACATACTGTTCTTTTTACACATCGTGGCATAGGCGTACCCGCCGTCGCCACTACATTTACCACAGTCCTTTGGGGCAACTTGCTGGTGTGACGAGCAGTGTGCGACCAACTTTTGCATAATTTATTACGGCTCCCTTGAGCCAACGGGCTGACGAGCCTTGGATCTGCACCTGCGCGCCATGAGAGGTACTTGACCTGTTTTAATTACATTTTGGCAGTCCACACGGCACCCCTTCACACTGACCTGCTCCCTGCTGACGAGAGGCAACTACCTCGAAACACGTGTCCAGGGATGGCTAACGCAACACATACTGTTCTTTTTACACATCGTGGCATAGGCGTACCCGCCGTCGCCACTACATTTACCACAGTCCTTTGGGGCAACTTGCTGGTGTGACGAGCAGTGTGCGACCAACTTTTGCATAATTTATTACGGCTCTCTTGAGCCAACGGGCTGACGAGCCTTGGATCTGCACCTGCGCGCCATGAGAGGTACTTGACCTGTTTTAATTACATTTTGGCAGTCCACACGGCACCCCTTCACACTGACCTGCTCCCTGCTGACGAGAGGCAACTACCTCGAAACACGTGTCCAGGGATGGCTAACGCAACACATACTGTTCTTTTTACACATCGTGGCATAGGCGTACCCGCCGTCGCCACTACATTTACCACAGTCCTTTGGGGCAACTTGCTGGTGTGACGAGCAGTGTGCGACCAACTTTTGCATAAGCAATCTTTCTAGCCCTAAAATCCTTTCAACCACGGATTTCAGGCAAGGCAGTCCTCATTCGCACAGACAACATGACGGCCATCTATTATATTCAAAAACAAGGCGGCACACACTCTCCACAGCTCTCTCAATTAGCACAGAGCATATGGAGATGGGCAATTCCACACAAAAATTTTCTCCTAGCCCAACATGTCCCAGGAGTCCAAAACACCATGGCAGATCTGCTCAGCAGACAGACGCAACAGATCCACGAGTGGGAACTTCACCCGCAGGTTCTTCACTAGTTCTTTCAACTGTGGGGGCATCCACAGATAGACCTCTTTGCCGCCCACGAAAACAAAAAATGCCCAAGCTTCGCCGCCAGATACCCACACCCATTGTCCAAAGGAAATGCGATATGGATGAACTGGTCAGGCAAATTTGCGTACGCTTTTCCACCTCTCTCACTAATTCCATTAGTGGTGCGAAAGCTACAACAGCATTCCCTCACACTGATCCTAGTAGCTCCAACATGGGCCAGACAACTGTGGTACACCACGCTGCTGGAACTCTCGGTAGTACCACACCAAAAGCTACACCTCTCACCATGCCTCCTAACCCAGAACCATGGAGAGATCAGGCACCTGGACCCAGCTCAGCTCAACCTTGCGATCTGGCTCCTGAAATCCTAGAATTTGGATACCTAAACCTTCCCCCTGACTGTATGAACGTTATCAGAGAAGCTAGACGCCCTACCAGTAGAGCCTGCTACGCTGCCAAGTGGAAAAGATTTGTTGTTTATTGCCATAACAACACAATCAATCCTCTAGACGTGTCTATACAACACATCATATGCTACTTACTCCACCTACAAAGGTGTAATCTAGCCTATACCTCCATTCGGCTACACCTCGCAGCAATTGCAGCTTACCTACAAAACAGGCAGCACCTATCACTTTTCAGAGTACCTGCCATTAAAGCCTTCATGGAGGGCCTCAAAAGAATAATTCCCCCCAGAGTACCACCCTCACCTGTGTGGAACTTAAATATCGTTCTCACAAGGCTGATGGGGCCTCCCTTCGAACCTTTGCATAAATGCAAACTGCAATTCCTCACATGGAAAACAGCTTTCCTTGTAGCCATCACTTCCCTTAGAATGGTCAGTGAGATACAAGCACTTACCATACAAGAACCTTTTCTTCAAATGCACCAGAACAAGGTTGTTCTCCGTACCAAGCCAAATTTCCTACCTAAAGTCCTTTCCCCTTTTCACCTAAACCATTCTGTAGAATTACCAGTATTTTTCTCGCAACCTCAGACAGTTGCAGAAAGGGCTCTACACACGCTAGATGTTAAACGAGCCTTACTGTATTATATCCAAAGAACACAACCTTTCAGAAAGACCAAACAACTGTTTGTCTCTTTCTCTCCACCACAGAAGGGCAACCCCATCTCAAAATCAGGGATAGCTAGGTGGATTGTAAAATGCATCCAGATTTGCTACCACAAGGCAAAACGAACGCTATCCGTTCCCCCTAAAGCCCATTCTACACGGAAGATAGGGGCTTCCATGGCTGTTCTAGGGAACATCCCATTAGATGATATCTGCAAAGCAGCTACATGGTCAACACCGCACACTTACACTAAACACTATTGTGTAGATGTGCAAACCAAGCAACAAGCTAGTGTGGGCCAGGCTGTACTAAAAACATTATTTCAAACCACTGCAACAGATACCGGTGGTCGCCGCTAAGGTTGGGAACTGCTATATAGTCTATGCAAAAGTGTGTAATCTGCAGCTCATATGCCTCGAACGGAATATGCTACTTACCAGTATGCATCTGTTCTTTGCATGTAGAGCTGCAGATCTACACACGCCCACCCGCCTCCCCGGCTACCTGTATCTGTTCCAGTCTATCTTATTTAGATACAACACACATGGGTTTCTTCACTGTTGTTACTACGCTCCATCTTTCCCTGCTGGCGAAAAACAATCTGAGGATGGAGCCGAAGCCCATGCGCAATACGATCCAAAGGAGGAGTCACCGACCTCGTGACTTCCAAAGACTTTTCAAGAGGAAAAACAAACTGCAAACATCCGGGCCCAACACCAGATGGCGATCTATGCAAAAGTGTGTAGATCTGCAGCTCTACATGCCAAGAACAGATGCATACTGGTAAGTAGCATATTCCTTTCCTTTCCTCACCTCCCCGTTTTGTTTCCTACCTGCTTCCCTTACCCCTGTTCACCATTCCCCCTCTACCTTTTCCCTCCGCAAAAGACATGTGTAGGCGCTAATAAGTCACATTTTTGTGTAATCTCATGTTTTTTTCTCCTATGTCTATAAGTAACTATGTAACCTGTAACTCGCTATGTAACTATGTAACCTGTAACTCGCTGATCCTCATGTAAAGCGCTCTGATACCTCCGGGTCTAGCCAGCGCTATATAAAACTTTGCAAATAAATAAATAAAAATAAAAGGCTGGACATTCATTTCATGAACTATGGGTGTGGGGTCTGCAATATGGGTAGAGGACATTTCTCTCCTGTCTGCAGTGGACTTCCTTTGCTTCATCTCTTCACTAAATCAGATGCTGCAGTAGCTAGTGCACAAAGTCCTTTTTACTCCATTCTTCTCTCTCTCTCTCTCTCTGTCGAGCAGATTGTGAAGATATTGTTGTGAATTTCCTAAACTACATACATTTCATGAGGTGTGGAGCATGTGGGGATGTATGTCGTTACAACGCACACTTTTACAACGCATGCACTTACAACGCATTTTTCATAACGCAACATCCACTACAACGCATTCCATTACATAGCATGACACTACAACGCATTTTTAAAAACTACCTTTACAACGCATTCCATTACATCGCATACTACCTTTACAACGCATACCATTACAACGCATAATATTAAATTGCATTTAAGGTAAGTGTTGGATAGTATAGGGGTAAAAATTACTATTCTAACTCCAGGGGGTGCAACAGTAGGGTAAGTGTTGGATAGTATAGGGGTAAAAATTACTATTCTAACTCCAGGGGGTGCAACAGTAGGGTAAGTGTTGGATAGTATAGGGGTAAAAATTGCTATTCTAACTCCAGGGGGTGCAACAGTAGGGTAAGTGTTGGATAGTATAGGGGTAAAAATTACTACTCTAACTCCAGGGGGTGCAACAGTAGAGAAAGTGTTGGATAGTATAGGGGTAAAAATTACTATTCTAACTCCAGGGGGTGCAACAGTAGGGAAAGTGTTGGATAATATAGGGGTAAAAAATACTATTCTAACTCCAGGGGGTGCAACAGTAGGGTAAGTGTTGGATAGTATAGGGGTAAAAATTACTATTCTAACTCCAGGGGGTGCAACAGTAGGGTAAGTGTTGGATAGTATAGGGGTAAAAATTACTATTCTAACTCCAGGGGGTGCAACAGTAGGGTAAGTGTTGGATAGTATAGGGGTAAAAATTACTATTCTAACTCCAGGGGGTGCAACAGTAGGGTAAATGTTGGATAGTATAGGGGTAAAAATTACTATTCTAACTCCAGGGGGTGCAACAGTAGGGTAAGTGTTGGATAGTGTAGTGTAATATTATGCGTTGTAATGGTATGCGTTGTAAAGGTAGTATGCGATGTAATGGAATGCGTTGTAAAGGTAGTTTTTAAAAATGCGTTGTAGTGTCATGCTATGTAATGGAATGCGTTGTAGTGGATGTTGCGTTGTAAAAAATGCGTTGTAAGTGTAGTGCGTTGTAAAAGTTGCATTGTAAAGGTTGTTCCCCGCATGTGGTTTCCAATACAAACTGGGTATTTCTATCCCCTGTCTGCAGTGGCCTTCTACTGTGTCAGCCTTTCACTAAGTCGTCAGTACTGGCGTAAAGGAGGCGCACAACAAATTTTCCTGTTTTCGCACTGTTGCATATCAGGAGACACCCAGAAAGTTTCTAAGTTCATAATTTCATTAAGTGTAAAATTATCAATTGTATTCAATTGTCGCAGAAAAATGTTGGTTTTGTGAATTTTAACTAACATTCAAGTTGTTTTGATTTTTGTTAGACATTTAATTAAGATTCAGGATTTTATTGATGTTACTTTTAATTCCAGAGAAAACTCCATCAGTAATCACAATATATTTTGTTTTTCTTTCTGTAGAAATATTCAGAAATCTTCAATGCTTGGATAAAGGAGTGATCATGAAGAACCTACTAAATGCCTTACCCAGAAGCTGGCTGAGCTCCGCGGAGCAGGTGACTTGGCACCAGAGAAGTTGCCTTGAGCCCCCTAGAGAATGGTTATGTGTGTTTTGGAACTTCCTTCAGCAGGACATTGATGCCTTATCCCCCTTTGAGGGCTATCCTTTGGTGCCTTTATGCGTAGTGGATAATGATGTACAACAGCTTCAGCTGGCACGGCTGAGACAGAAAACCTCTATACTCTTCCAAAACAAAGATGGGCATAGCCTGGCAGAAAATAGTATTAGAATATTAGAGACTCTTGGCTGCACAGTGATACACCAGTGGGACTCGAAGGTGTGGCATAAAGATCTTTCAAACTATATTCTTCCACCAACATCAAACAGTATCCTAAAGACCTTTTCAAATCTAGGTGTGGACATGGTCATAAGGAAGTTGACAGCAATGTCATCAGAAGAGAAAAAACTGCTTAGTCACTTGCTCTCCCATGCCACGTTTTTCAGCCCAGACGAGTGCAAGGTTTTGTCTCAGTTGCCAATCTTTTGCAAGTTCAATTCCCTCCAATCCCCAAGGTTAGAGCTGGTTGCAGCTGTTAATGTCCGAGCTGTAGATAAATGCAGTGTGCCAGCAATTCCCAGGGATTTGGTGCTGCCAGAGACACTGCTTGACAGCAGAGATGAACAAGATCGAAGGCTGTTAATGCAGATGAAAGTCCCTTTCCTCAGTGCGGCCGATGTGGCTACTTTGTCAGTCTTGGCAATCAAAAATGGGAAGTATATCCATCAGCAAAACAAAGCAGAAAGTATCATGCTGTGGATTCTGAGAAATGGTGATGTACTATTTAGCCAGAATGATAAACTCAGGAAAAATTGTGAAAGTCTGCCCTTCATACCTTGTAATGGACAGATGGTGAGACCGTCTTCTCTTTTTGACCCCCAAATGAAAATATTTCAGGAAATATTTGAGCCTCAGATGTTTCCACCAAATTCTTTTCAGGAACCACAAATATTGAAGTCTCTGAGAACTCTTGGGATGAAGAATGCCATTGAGCATATCTCAGTAGGAGATGTTTTACAGATTGCAGATGATGTGAGCAAAAACCAAGGAATTAAACAACTCAAGGTTCTAGAGAGAAAAGCGAGAGCACTCGTCAAAATCTGCAATGATACTCAGCTAATATTTAGCTTTGATAGTAAGAACAGGCAATCCTTGCGTAGCTTGGCATGGGTGCCCTGCATTGATTCAAATTCTCGGACTATATTTTGCAAACCCATGGACATGAGAAATAAGAAGCACTCCTCTCTTGTGGAGTTCTCAATGCCCATCACTGATGAGTTCAATGAACAAGTAAGTAACAGTCTTGGTCTGAATGACTCACCACCTCCTGAGAAAGTTGTAGAAAACCTCAAAGCTCTTAGCCTTAAGTACCTGAAAGAAGATTTTGGCTCATTAGTCATGAAACTGCACAATATTTACAAGCATGTGCAAGACAATCTAGGCCAGTTCCTCAACATGATAAACGGTATGAAGATCTGGAATGGTGAGGGCTTTTCTGATCCATCTGAGATAATTTTGTCCTATCCAGAAGACTTAGATCTGAGCTCCCAGATCAAGAAAGTGCCCCACGATTTCCTGATCTACAAAAGGTTCTTCCAGCAGTGTGGGGTTCGTGAGACCACGGCAGATGGTGAGATCGCTAGCATGCTTCAGAAAGTCATGAAGGATATACACATCAGGAGTTCAGGTTGTGGCACCAATGTTGAATTAAAGTTTTCTATATCTGTTTTGGACTGGATGAAGAGAAGAGGCCTTCACAGTACAGATGATCTTCCTATTCCAGTGCAGTCAGGGACAGGAGTTTTTACCTTAAAGCCCTTGTCCACTGTCTTGTTCTGTGATATGTCAAAGGAGTGCCTGAATGACCTCGGACATGATCTGGATTATAACATTGTTCATGAAGATATCACGTGGGCCACAGCCACCTTTCTTAAAGTCCCATTACTCAGCACCAAGATACTAAAGCCTGAGTATTTTGAACCTTGGGGGCCATCAGAACCCATTACACTTCGAATAAAGAACATCCTCAGAGAATACAGTGAAGAGGTTGATCTCTTCAAGGAGTTGATACAGAACGCTGACGATGCAGGTGCCACCGTCTGTTACTTCTTAGTGGATATGAGACAAAATCTTTTATTTCGAAACAGTCTCATAGACCCAGAAATGGCCTCCTGTCATGGGCCTGCTTTGTGGTCCTACAATAACAGCAAGTTCAGTGATGAAGACTTCCGTAATATCACAAGAGTTGGAGCAGCTACTAAAGAGCTCCAGGTTGAGAAAATTGGAAAATTTGGCCTTGGATTCAATACAGTGTATCGTGTAACCGATGTGCCATCTATACTCAGTGGTAGTAGTATACTTATGTTTGACCCCAATGCAAATCATCTCAAGAAACACATTCAAAGTGAAGCGAATCCTGGTATCAAACTAAACCTCCAGAAGCACCCTCAAGTACTTCAATTATTTTCTGATCAGTTTCACCCATATGAGAATGTTTTTGGTTGTGATCTGAAGGGAGCACTCGACTACAATGGAACTCTTATTCGTTTGCCTTTCAGAACAATGGAAGATGCAAAAAGGTCAAAGATTTGTGATCGAAGCTTCGATGAACAAGCAATTAAAGTACTTGTGGATATCTTTCAAGAGTCTTCTCAAAATCTCATAGTTTTCTTGAAAGGAGTGCAGGAGGTAACTCTCGGGTTTCTTCCTCCGGATATGTCCTCACCCAATAAACAGGAATTGCAGCTGAAACTCTGCAGAGAGGAAGTTCAAATGTTTAGCATTTCTGGGGATTTCCTGCTGCAGAAGAAACAAGAGGCTGTCTCAGCAACTCTGTCAGGAAGCAACGTTGTAGATGTCAATGGGTCTACAATCATCAAGGTAACAGGTATACAAAATGCAGACAATGATGAAAATTATTATCTGCTCCACTCCAGCTTTGGAATTGGTGAATCATTTCAAATATTCAAAGAGAATATCGATAAAAAAACTAGTTTTTCACTTCCGGCGGCTGGGCTTGCCTTGCCACTTATAAAAAATCTGAGCACTGGGAAATGGAAACCAGATGTAGAAGACTTTGATGGACAAGTCTTCTGTTTTCTGCCTCTGCCCATTTTTTCTGGCTTTCCATTTCACCTTAATGGATCTTTCTCAGTCATGTCCAATAGAAAGAGTCTCTGGGAGGCGACTAGAAAGGGTGATTGGAACAAATCTTTGCTTTGTGATGCTGTTCTGGTTGCATGGGCAAGAGCTCTAGCTTATCTACAAATAATGTGCCAAAACGGTGACTTAGAAGGCTACTACTACCACACTTTTTGGCCTGACATCGGAAGAACCAAATCTGTATTTATAGAGGCTCTAAAAGCTTTCTACAGAGCAGTGGTCTATGGCATAGATAATGAGGTTCTTTCAGTGTTCAGTAATGGGCATATGTGGTGCTCAATTAAACATGCATGCTTCTTAAGCCCTGATATTGTGGAAAATCAGCATGTTGGAGAGGTGGCATCACAGGTGTTTTCTGAAATGCTCCCAGGGACATTTGTCGCTATCCATCTTCCACAATGGGTGAAAGATGGTTTCCACGCAAGTGGTTGTAGTAATGCCCTGTGTGCAAATACTTACAATTGGGAAAGATTTTTTCGGGAAATTGTATTCAGAAACCTGAATTCCTTAGCAGCAGAAACTAGGGATACACTCATGATACATGCCATTGATATGAACAACAAGGAGGTGGACCAGCTGCTAAGGTCTGTACCGTGTATACCATCAACCCCATCTGGAGACTTACAACTCATTGCATATCTAGTGCACCCACATGGTAAAGTGGCACCACTGTTTGAGAAGCAAGACAGACGCTTTCCTCAAGGAACACCAGAAACATATCTGAACTCTGACCGACTGTCTCACTTGGAACGTCTTGGGATGTTAAAAGATACTATGCCAATTACTCAACTGGCTGAGCGGGCACTGACTATCACAGCATTGTGGAAGATAGACAGACAAAAGGCATGTACTCGCATTAACTGTGTTCTGGAGCTTCTAAGAGACCTTGTAGAACTACCCTGTACCAACACAGACCAGGCAATGTTCAGGAAAATCTCATTTCTCCCTTCTGCTCTTCCTTATGGTAGCAGTGAGCAAGAAAATGACTTTGTGCTCAAGTGCCCTATTGAGATCTATCATTACAAATACCTTAATCTGGTAAATATGAGTGAATCTGTTCTAAGCAAAGAGCATATAGCACAGGATTTTAGCTTCACTTCAGATATCATGGAGTTTTTGGGTCTGGATCATTGTCCATCATTTCAGACAGTGATGTTGCAGCTAGAAAAAGCTCATAAGAAAACCAAACTACTGACAAAGCAAGAACTTACCTATATATTCAGAAAGTGCTATACCTACTTGAACACAGTGATAAAGCCGAACACTGTGAAGGAGATTAGAAGCAGAGCTCAAACATTTCCCTTTGTTCTCATTGGTCATGAGTGTGTGCCTTTAAATTCTGTTGCCCGCAACATAATATTCGATGCAGCGCCTTACCTGTATCAGCTGCCTAAGGAGTACCAAGTGTTTGATAAGTTATGGGATGGTGTGGGCCTTCCTGACTCATTCGGCCACAATGATTACATGGCAGTCCTTCAGAGTATGGCTAAAACGTATAATGATAAGACATTGCCAAAAAGAGATTTGAAATTAGCTTTGACCATTCTAAATACTGGTTTACTGGGAACAGCTGATGAAGATGCCGTAAGCCGATATGAGGCTCAAGGTATCTTCCTCCCAGATCAACACTGTGTGTTGCGTCCCGCAGACAAGCTCCATTTCAATGACACACCATGGCTCCCTTGTGATACAAACATACTCTTCTGCCATAAAATGATCCCCCGTCCTGTTGCTTTGAGATTCAGGGTACCAACCAAGATTCACAAAACACTGCAGAACCTGAAAATGTGTGAGCTATCCCACTGGGTGTCAAACTTTGGGGCCAAAGAAGATCTTACAAGACGTATCAAAAACATTATCAGCGAGTACTCCTCCAAAGAAGATATCCTGAAAGAGCTGATCCAGAATGCTGATGACTCTGGTGCCACAGAGCTCCATTTTGTGTGGGACAGTCGGACACACCCAACAAAACGCGTATTTGGGGAAACGTGGCAGCCTTTACAAGGGCCAGCCCTCTGCATCTATAATAACAAATTGTTTACCAATGAAGATATTGATGGGATACAACAGCTAGGCAAAGGTAGCAAAGGAGACAAACTGGACAAAACAGGGAAATATGGACTTGGGTTTAATGCTGTTTATCACTTGACCGACTGTCCATCTTTTGTCACTGGAGACAGCATGTTGTGTGTCTTTGACCCAAACCTTCTCTTCCTGCCAACATCTCATGATAATTCTCCCGGTGGGATGTTCGCTGTCAACCAAGAATTTAAGGATACGTTTGAAGATGTGTACACAACTTTCCTTCCTAAGCAGTTTAACCTGCAGCAAGGGACTCTCTTCCGCTTGCCACTAAGGACAGCTGAGACTGTGTCCAAATCTCAGATCTCTGACCAAACTGTCTCTAGTGATGATGTCAAAGAACTGTGGGAAGCCCTTGAGAGGGATGCAGACAGCCTGATGTTATTTCTGAACAACTTAAAAACCATAACTTTCTCTCTGATTTCAGTGGAAAGCCACCAGCTGGAGAATATCATCTCTATTGAAGCAAAGCTCAGCAGTCAATGTGCAAAGAGTCGGAAGAGTTTCCAGGAAAAGCTTTGCATGTATGCTGAGGCAGATGTGCCTCTAGAGAAGGAGATGCCATACCAGGTGTTTTACAGAATGCAGGTGAAATGCAGCAGTTCCACATCATCAAGTAACTGGATTTTAGCCAGACAGATTGGAGTGTATGGTGAGGATAGAGAGGCTGATGTGCAAAAAATACGCAAAAGTTTGAGACAGGCCCGATTGCCACATGGTGCAGTGGCAGTGTGTGTTAACGATCATGTACCAGGTAGAGCTTTCTGTACTCTGCCCCTGCCAGTGAAGACAGGCCTTCCTGTCCATATCAATGGAAATTTCATTTTGGATTCCGCCCGCAGGGACATCTGCAAAGAGGATGGAGGAAGCTCCAAAACAGAATGGAACTCACTGCTTCTATCACATCTTCTTGCGCCCCTTTATGGTGATATCCTGAAACATATATGGGATATTCTGACACAGAGCACAGATGAAACGTTCAAATTTGTGCATCTCACAGGATGTGAAAATGTCCTTGACCCAAAATATTTAAGGTTTTTCCCCACTATGTCTCAAGATATTGCTCCATTCTGGCAAAACATTATCATGCGTGTTTACTGCACAGTCCATGAAAAACAGTTCCCACTCATTCCAATATTTAAGATGGAGACCACACGGGTTCATACTCATATCAGCAAGCATGTATGTTTAGCTTGGGCAGCGGTTGGTCAAGGAACAGTAACCGAAGAGCCATACTTTACTATTGATAATGTACCAGAGGAGGTGATGGAGTTACTTCAAGCAATAAATATGAAACTGGTTAATCCCTTTGCCAGCCTTCGCAAAATCTTTGAAGAGTTTAGAAGGGCAGAGGTAGAGGCTCTAGACATAAGTCCTCTAACAGTTTGCAACTTCCTGAAGTTACAGAAGCTGCTCCCAGAGGGACGTGAATTGCCATGTCCTGTGAGTGAAACACTACTAAGAAATACAATGAACTGTTGCTCACTGTTAAACTTCTGCTTGAATGTAGCAGCAAAAACAAATGTTGCTTACTTGAATGGAGTACCTCTTTTAGTGACCGAGGATGGGAACCTCAGAGAGTTCAATAAGGATGAACCCAAATACCATAGCAGGTATTATAACCTTTTTCCAACGCAGAAGCATCATTTTGCAACCTATAAAGATATTACCAGTGAGCATGCTGATGTGCTCAAGACAGCAGGTTTTCTCAAAGAGTTCACCATCCAAGCATCGGCTGATTACATTAAAGAACATTTGGGGACCAGCTTCCAAATTTTAGGGAATCAGATGACGGATTTACTAAAATTATCGAAAGACATAAAAGAATGGCTTCAGAAAGTATGGGAGTTCTTTGAAAGCAAAATATGCAAACCCCACGCTCAAGATGAAAAAGCAATTAGTATAAAGTTTCAAGAACTGATCAGCTTTTTCTCCGACTGGGCGATTCTACCAGTGTCCTTAAATAATGATATCCATGACCGATTCCTTGCTCCCCCAGGGCACCATGACCGATTCCTTGTCCCTCTTGGACAGCTCAATAATGTCCTGTATGGTGTTTCTAGTGATGTAGAAAAATGTCTCTCAAAATTGGGATTCACAACACTCATCATTGCAATGATTCCAGTGGGCATACAAATTCATTGCTTGAAATCACTAGTGCTGCAGACTGGTAACTGTTACTCAGTTATACAGAAGCTGAGTGCCAGAACTGACCTGCAGTGGAACAGGCTCGGGCGCTGGGAAATTGACAGGTTGTTGAAATATTTCATAGATGGAATATCTGAGGTTAAGAACAAAGATGACTTTCTGTATGAGTTGCAGTCAGTGCCCTTGTTTGAGACAACACAAAAAGCCAGAGTCTGCCTAAATTCATTTAATAAAATGTATATTCTTCAAACTAAACTTTCAGAGAACTCCAAGGCCTTTGAAGAACTTTACCAACTAGACCCCAAGACAGTTTTTCTAAATAATTCCCCAATGAACAATGTTTTAGCCAAACATCTCAACATCAAAGTCATAGATGATTTGACATTTTTCATCACATTTGTGATTCCGCAGATTCCACAACTCCAAGAAGTAGAGCTCTTGAAAACACTGCAGTTGCTTGTGTGCATAATACGTTATGATTGGCAGTTGTATCCTGTACACAAAAATACCATAGTGGCCTCTTTTCAGCCTGTCAAATTAATTCGCAACTTTGAGGGAGATCTTCAAGAAGCCTCTTACTTCTATGACAAAAATGTTCCCAGTTTTTCAACTTTAGGACTTCATTCAAAGTTCATCCCTGAGCAGTTCCTTAAGACACTGGGGCTTCAGTACTTTGAGATACAGAATTTACTCATAGATCTTGGCATGAAATGTGAGATATCAGAGGAAGACTTTATAATGTTTGCAACCCAAATTGAAAGAGAAGCTAAAGGTGGCACCTCAGTGCTTGAGCTTACCCCGAAGATAGAAGTTCTGTTTCATCATTTGCTCTCACTAAAAGAAGCAGAGCTGCAAGACAGCTTTGTAAACAAAACATCTTGCATCAAATTCTTGATCCCACTGGAGATCAAAACAAAACTGCAGAGTCTTCATTTGCCTTATTCGCAGAACGCACACCTGATTGCTCTTAGGAATTCACTAGTCATTCAACAGGATGAAGATATGGAACTATTGTGGACATCTGTGGCAATACTGTCAACAAGGAGTGGTCTGTCAAAGCACCATATGAAGGTACTCCAAAGGTTTGGTGTTCTCTGTGAACCACCATCACATTTGGTGCTGGAAAATTTAAAAAACATTTGCAAAACTCCATGTTGCACAAGAGAACTGGTGAGCACCCGCAGTCGGGTCCTTCAAACAATGTACACATTTCTCCAAAAGGGCCTCGATTTTGATATTGCATTATTAAAGGATCTCTCCTGCATTCTAGTGGATGACGATGCACTGGCAGAACCCAACCAGGTGGTTTTTTCTTTAAACGCTCCTTTGGAATTGCGTCCATATCTTTACAAGTTGCCTCCACTGTTGGCATGCTTTAGCATGCTTTTCCAGAAAATTGGGGTACAACCTGAGGCCACCCTTTTTCATTATGCAAGGGCCCTTGCGGCAATCCATGCGGAGAGCTCAGAGAAAGAATCTCTGCACCCTAATCTTAAAAGGGCAGTCTTTAAGGCCACCCAGGAATTTTTCAGAATTCTTGGTGAAGATAAAACAACAGTTATTCAAGACCTAAAACCACTGTACCTTCCAGCCACAGATGGGAAACTATATGAGTCGGGTACATTAGTTCTTCTGAACAAAGGCATTTCCATGAATGCATTTAATAAAATGAATGCAACTTTTAAATTCCTAGCATCTCTTAATGGAAGTAGGGAATTCAAGGACCTATATCAGCTGGAAAGAGTTATCGATAATTTACCCGAGAACATGCGTCCAAAATTGTTTTCTCAAATTGTTAATGAAAGCATTTATGACCAATCATTGGAACTCTGCAAATTAGGGGATGATTGTCAGTTTAAAGGTCACTTACAAGAGCTCTTGAGCTCCCAGCAATTTCAAGATGGCCTAGCCTGCCTTCTAAGGTGGCAAAGTAATGGGGATGTGTCAGATGAGGAAGCTGCCAATGAATGTAGTGTTGTGTTTTGTAAACTAAAAATTATTTGCTGTTGTAAACTTGAGGCAATTCTCATTTATGATTCTCAGCCCCTATGTGGCACTAACAGGCACAGACAAGTCATCATCGTGAAAGGCAGCAATGATTTGTGCGAAGTTTATATCGAGCATAGAGAGGAAAGATATAGGAGACATGGAGTCAGAGTATTGAGTACTCTGGCAACAGAAATCAATGGGATTCTAAAGAATATACTGCAGCCAAAATGTATACGTGTTCTTATGGAAATGCTAGAATGCAGACACCCAGAGGAAATAAGCCACATTCTTGGAGAGTATGGTGTAAGGATGAAGACTCTGACATGTGATGATGCATTTTCGTTCCCGCCTCCAGGTGAGACAATTCCAGGGGAATGGCATGACTGCCTGGACATGAGCATTCTCAACAGTTTCAAAGTAGGGGACTACGTTGGCTACATGGATCCTTCCGGAGGAGATGTCTACCTCTACGCTGTCATTCAGGAACAGCTGGAATCAAAGATCAGTGGACAGACTGAAGTACAGATGTTCCGCATCAGTCTTGGACCAGAACGTATCATTGATGCAACTATTTTTGATTTGTATCAATTCAAAAGGAGTGTCATCAACAAAAACATATGCAGAGAGCTGGTTGTGGTGGAGAATCTCGAAGAACAGAAGGATACACAAGACAAATGGTTTGAGAAGTCTTTGGGAGACATCAAAAAAGAGATTGATGATAGACTTTGTGAGATTTGGAAGCTGTCTAATGATGAAAGAATGAAAGCTGTTAGAAGACTTTATCTGAAGTATCATCCAGATAAGAACATAGGGCAGGAGAAGCTTGCAACAGAGATCTGCAAATATCTCCAGCAGAGGATCAAAGACCTAGAGACAGGAAAACTGTACAATAACCAGGGGAACACGAACAACTGGTCCAAACAATCTGGAGGTTTTTCACATTTCTGGGGTCAGTGGGACGGAGAAGCCCATCAGCATCGTAGGTATCGTGAAAATTTTTCAAGCAGATCCAACTGTGATTACGACTTCTGGAAGTTCCACAGCCAACACAACAGTAAGCACAAAGAGACACCAAGACCAGAAGAAGCAAAACGATGGTTTCGGCAAGCGGAATGTGACCTGAGAGCTGCGGCCACTTCTGTGGGACAAGATAGTCCAGAATGGGTGTTCTACAAGGTCCACCAAGCTGTAGAGAAATCTCTTATTGCAGCTCATTACAAGCTAGGAAGGCACAGTGATTTTGATTGCCCCATAACATATATGGCAGCCAAAGTGTCTGCTTTCAGTTGTAGCCTCAATGCCATACATTCAAAAGTAAGTCAATTACAAAAGTATGGGGTGGATAATAGGAAAACACAGTACCCACATTACCATCCATCACCATGTATACCCAATGAATGTTTTCCATCGGACAAGGAGGAAGCAGTGCTTCAACTGTCCAAAGATGTGCTTGAAAAAATCAAGGAATATATTCAACAATGATAACTTATGCAAGGGGTGCCTCCTTTTGGTACATATTTTCTTTAAGGACACAAAACACGTGACAGTGATAGAGCTACGGATGGATTGTCATTTCCACCTGTGTTAGGTCATTGCCTCAACTTGCTTCGTCTTGAATTATGGCGCCATGGCCTTATTACAAGTGGCAATATTTATTACTACTAATAAATAATACTGTGCAGTACAATATTTATCTGGTGCAGTAAATAGCAGCTGATAAGAGTTTGTCCCCTAAAATTCGGGAGTAGCGTAGAGTTTGGTGCTTACTGCAACAAAATCTGCATGTCCAAATATTTATCGGACATTTTTCCCAAATAAATATCTGCAATATTGACCTACCAATATTTATTCAGGGGATGAGGTTTTTTTTTTACCTGGTATTTGCTGAGTCTCTACAAAATCCACCAAATACATAATTATGATATGTGCAGCAGCAGGAGTTTCCGCACATATTGTAATTTACCAGGCCACTTGTAAAGAGGCCTAAAAGATTGCATTCTTGCAGCTTAAAAATGACTCATTTCATTCCAGAAGCGTTTTCAAACATCTTGTTGACTGTTGTCACCTGTGCTTGTGTATTATCCTGATCTTTTTATTTTATTTCCCAGCTGCTGTTACATGAGATTCGTACACTTTCTTAAAGTGTGGAATCTAATACTATAACTAAAATATAATATTGCACAGTGACATCATTGAGAAAATCATGAATATGGATCATTTAAGACTATTTAAGACCATTTGCAAAAAATCTGAATTAGGGTTACAGGAAGGTAGCTTTAGGGGGAGGAGGAAGCGGGTGGGCGGGGGCAAAGTAATTCAATCACAATTGTCCATGCACAAGTGTTTAATTGCAGAATTTGAAAAATCACCCTCTCCCACACTTATAATTAGGAAATAATACAGGGTCATAGCAGGAGATAGGAAAAAGGTGCACTGTCTGTTCATTAGTACACAACTCAAATCTCTCACGAAACCAACGATCATGGCCCATTTGTGTCCTTACTAAAGAATCTCAAATGTTCCAATTCCTAAATCAGGGATGTTTTTGCTAAAATAATATATTAATCTTACTTTCCATGAAAGTAATTCCCTGCAGGGAGGTATGGTAAGGAAATTAATCAGATCCAAATTGTTCATTTACAGTAATAAGACTACTGATGGTTAGTGACCAAACCCCAGGCCTATTCATAGGGACTAAGAGCAGGTTGAGAGTATGGGCATTTGACAGAGAGCCTTTTTGTCTGAGACAAGGGCAACGAAGGAGCTACGTTTTAGTTATGTGAAGCCTGAAAAGTGTTTTTATACTTCAAAGGAACTGTTTATTTGAAGTACAATGGCTGTAGATAAAAAACAGACATTCTCTTGCTCTTGAGTATTGGTGTAAAGAAGTGGTTTATGTTAACAGGTAGTACTACTGTTGTAAGCCAGATTGTATATAAAGGTGTTCAATAAATAAACACAGTTGGTCTCTGCCTTTAATATTTAATTTGCATGAAAGTGATCTCAATCCCTTTGTTATCCTTCAGTTTATCAGATCCCTTGGTGGAAACTACATGATCTGTAGCAGAAGAAGCCTTATACAGTTTGGACCCTAAATCCAGAGAATCTTCATTTTGAAGAGATAAATCATATTTGTATGATTAAAGGATTAATTAGAGGAGTTGGCCTAATGGCTAGGGAGGTCGACCTCGAACCAGGGGAACTGGGTTAGAGTCTCGGCGATCTCCCCGTGCCTAACAAACATGAATGTGTCCTCATGTAATGCAACTGGTGCTATGTAAAGCGCTCTGATACCCGATTCGGTTCAAGTTCGCGCTATATAAAACTCTGTTAAAAAAGAAAGAAAACCTACATGGTTCAATGTATCGCAAGGAGTGGTTAGGGTGTGTGTGTGTGTCCCACAGGATACTCTGTAAATGACAATTTTCCACATCATTTATGTCCATATCACTTTACTGTTAGTAACTACACATAGTAAATAATTTGTTACTTTGTTTCCTAATTTCCCATGCTCTCAGACCGCATACTGGGATAACACCTCTATCTCAAATTTCTACATAAATAAGCACCAAAATGTGCACACACTTTGCCACCCATGGACACCCTACAGACGACATACAGTGGACCATACTTGAGGCACAGCCCAGTATCAGCAAAAGTGCACTGTTTAGGAAAGAACAGAATTGAAGCTCTTGTCTTTCCACCCATATGCGCGGATTGAATGAAGCTATCCTTTGGAGCTAATTGAATCGCTGAATAATCCCTCCTCTCCTGCATCCCTGTGGTTCCATTAACTGTTTACTCCTGGGGACAACGCATGAAGCCACCTTTATTATACATTAAGATGCATCCTTATTTTCCAACCCATAGATAAAACACTTTAATTTGGGTTATAGACCTTCCCCATCTGTGTGGAGGGTCCTCCACACTCTAGGAACCCTCCTGGCCATGCACTTTTGAAGTATGTTGACTATTCCAACATAGCACCCGCGAGAACTGACATGATGGGCTACTCTGAGAAGTTGCATCTGGTTTCAGCCACGGCCCACCAAATGGGCTTTTTATGAGGCTTGCTGTTCACTGCTTACTAACATTACCACTCGCTCCCTCTTTCACTGGGTTCCGAAGGCCTTGATTCCTCACACCTCAGCCATATTCCACACCTTCAGGCCATGATTTACAGCCACACGATAACCGCCCTGAGCCACACTACCAATATGATGGCCACCAAAGAGCGGTCTAGATGACCTTATGGCTCCCCACTTTTCCAATGTTACGCCCACATATATATTCTGCAGTATCCAGACAGCCACCACTCCTGAATCGGCAATGTGGGTAGGTTGTCGGATTGGTTGTGACCACAACGCTGTTAATATCTGTTTATCGCTGATACCGGTTAACATTTCTCCATGTCCATGGACTTTTCTCCATAACAATACTTCTGCTTGTGTTTTTTGGCATTTCTAGCACGCTTAATTAAGTGCTAACTCTGTCCTCGTTTGAGGAGGCACACGAGCCACTCTTATTTGCGTGAGTCAAATAATCTCTGTCCATAATTAGTGAAATCCCATTACTTGTCTTTATTTTTCAAGTGTGCCACGTGTTTTGATTGTTTTACGTATTTCATGATGCTAGCCACACTACCACATAAGCAGCATGCTGTGAATTCCTTGCATGCTACACCAAGAGAGACTGTCTTTAGCTACGATTTTGTCCAGTGATGTTTTGCATCTTCCATTTGTATTCTAGGTCGGTCCTTTTATTTAGCATTGCACCAAGGTACCCCAAAATTAGGTTTGCTGTGGTTGGAATACCCTGGACAAGAATTGGATACCATCCATTGTGTTATTAGATTCCTACTGGTCCTGATAAATTGCCACTTGATTACTTTAGACTATATGGCAAGAAACAGACAATAGGCTCATTCAGTAAAAACCAATTTAGGAGATCTACTTAGTCTGTTTTATACATTACTACCTTTAATACACTCACGTACTTCACCAACCTACACTCGCTGGACCTACACCTCACTTCACATATGACATTGGGTCTAAAAAGATCTCCGATAAAGAGCCCCTTCACGGGTGCTCGTCGGGCATTGCAGCGCCAGCCCGATGGGGAGCAGTGCTCTTTGATGAAGCATGAAACCCATTCGCTTGTGTAAGGGCTTTAGTTCCAAAAGGAACAGATCCTGTGTCTGTCCATTTGGACATTGACCGACCTCTATGGCTCCTTTCTTTCCCTCCCTTCACACTACTATAAAGGAACTGTATACTATTTTTGAGAAAATTCATATCTTTTTTAAGGGGTATGTATGCTGTACCTACAAGCACCCTGGTCCCCCTCTTTTGTGACAACCGAATTTCTGCAGACCTGTCGCTACATACCATGATGTTCGAGGCATATGAGCTGTAGATCATATGCTTTAGCATAGATCACCATCTAGTGTTGGGGCCAGATGTTTGCACTTTATTTTTCTTCGAAGAAGTCTTTCTATTCACGAGGTAGGTGACTCTTCCTTTCGCTGATAGTGCGCATGGGCATCGACCCCATCCTTAGATTGTTTTTTTTCCGCCATCGAATTCGGATGTGTATTGTTGCACTCCGATTCGGTATCGTTTTCAAACTCCTTCGAGGCGCAATCCTCTACCCTCGACGGTATTGTCTATCGATCGCGGTTCACCATTCGACGCGCATCGTTCAACTGCGAAAACCTTCGATCGAAAAACTTGAGGCGGGCCGTCGGGCCTACCCGTGCCAACCACTCTAACAGACGTTGGAACGGACTCCATTTAAACTATGTCCTGGGTGTCGTGCTAAATTCCCACGCACTGACTTGCACAAGGTGTGCAACCTCTGCTTATACCTGGAACACGACCCGTGTCGATCGTTCTGATCAAAGAAGACTCTTCGTGATCGTCGGGCTCGAGGCCACGAGATGCAGCACGGCAGCCGCACCGTACTGGACATCTTTGGCGAAGATTCAGACATCCACTGTCCAGCTGAGGAAGCAGAGGACGAAGAACTGGTCTCCGTGTCCGAAGCCGACTCCGACATGGAAGAAGAACAGAACATCACTCCAGGTCAGCGTACCGGGAGTACAGATCCCCCTGTGCCCAGTCAACATAAATCAAAGGCTCCGGTACCACCTTCGCCCTCGGGCTCAGGTCAGCACCGAGAAAGTTTCAGATGCCCTGCCCTCCAGCCCGGCTACGAAACATAAAGAGAAGCCTTCCGGCTCGGGCTCGAGGCGGTCCCATTCCGGTGCTGAACCAAACCTTCGGCACCCAAATATAAGTCGAAGCATCTGCCAGTCACCATACCACCGACACCCAAGGCACCTTCGACACCGAAGACCTCGGAGCCAAAATCCTCCACACCTAAAGCTTCGGAGCCAAAATCCTCGACACCTAAAGGCTCAGAGCCGAAACCCTCCGCACCAAAAAGCTCAGACCCGAACCCTCCCACGCCAAAAGGTTCGGAGCCGAAACCTGCCAAGACCAAACATTCAACGCACAAAGACTCGGAGCCGAAATCTTCGACGCCGAAATCAGGACATAAGGAGAAGAAACCTCCATTCAAAGAGCCTGGGTCCGATGAACCACCTTTGGATCCGAAACAAAAGAAACTTGTCATTAACCCTTAAATGGGACACATCCATTCCACTCTTTCTAAAAAACGGAAGCTGGTTCTCACTGAGGACTACCCTATCCCTCCTAAGAAAAAGGACATGGGTACTAACCCTTCTCCCCCTTACATTCCACCTCCCTCTCCTCCTTCTAATCCTAATTTGATTATTACACCATCAAATTCACCATCACCTCCACTTTCACCTGACCCTCAGGATGAAGACTATGGAGATGAAGAGCAGGATGTACAACGGGATCAGGACATACCTCAAGACACTGAACTTTGGGAAAATTATCATAGGGAACCAGACACGGAAAACTACCCTGACCTGTATCCCTCTAGACCCCCCCCCCCCGATGACAACATTGGATACGTTCAGCTTATTAACAGGGCTGCTCAATATCACCGGGTGGAACTCCATAAAGAACCTTTAGAAGAGGATTTCCTCTTTGAAACACTCACTCATTCACAAAGGTCTACTCACACTTTAACTATGCTGAAGGGCATGTTAAGGCACACGGACAAGGCATTTAACGACCCAGTAAGGGCAAGAATACTCAAACCCAGAGTAGACAAGAAATAGAAACATGCTCCTACTGATCCTGCTTACATCAAAGGCCAGTTCCCTTTAGACTCTCTTGTAGTATCTAACGCTTGCAAGAGAGCTAACTCAAACAACAGGCAAAGCACCCCCCTCCTGATAAGGAGTCCAAGCTCATTGATGCCTCTGGCAAAAGAGTGGCTTCACAGGCTGCAAATCATTGGCGTATATTGCCAACCCTCAGGGTCAGCTAACAGACTATGGTAGGGCTCATTACGATGAGTTAGAGAAACTCATGCAACACTTAACAGATAAGTACAAAGCAAAAGCTAATGACCTTATCCAGGAAGGTAAACTTATCACTAACACTTCCATTAAATGTGCACTGGATGCAGCAGACACAGCAGCTCGTGCCATCAATACTAGTGTGCTATTGTGCAGACACGCTTGGCTTAGAGTTTCTGGATTCAAGCAGGAGATACAATCCTCCATACTTAACCAACCTTTTGATAAGGAGCATCTTTTCGGACCAGCTGTCGATACCTCGCTGGAAAAGATGAAGAAAGACACTGAGGTCGCAAAATCTATAGTGGCTCTACAACTGCCTACTAATAGGGGTTCCTTTCGCCGCTCCTTTTACAAGGTTGGCTCCAAAACGGTGTCCACCGAAACTCCCTCCTCTTTGTACAAGGTTAACAACCAATCCTCCTCTTCTAGAGGTTATTATCGAGGAGGGTATAGAGGAAACAAGGCTAGAGGAAGGGGCAAGGGTAACTCCACATGCACTTCCCCTTCAAACAAACAGTGACTTCCCTCTGCTACCCCCGATCATTCTTCACCTGTCGGGGGACGTCTTTCCTACTCGTCTGGAACTCAATCACCTCAGACAAATGGGTACTACAAATTATCCAGTATGGTTACTGCCTGGAGCTTACAAGCACTCCCCCAACTATTCGTCCAAGAGCACATGTAATGTCACCAAAACATCTCACCCTCTTAAAACAAGAGGTTCTCTCTCTCTTGGAAAAACATGCTATAGAACCAGTCCCGTTTCATCATCAGGGGGCCGGAGTATACTCCCTGTATTTCTTAATCCCCAAGAAAGACTGCTCTCTCAGGCCTATATTAGACCTCAGACAGCTAAATCTTTACATTCAGTCTGATCACTTCCACATGGTCACACTTCAACAGGTGCTCCCACTACTTCAGCAAGGCGACTTTCTATCCACTCTGGATTTAAAGGACGCCTACTTCCATATTCCCATTCTACCGGCTCCCAGAAAATATCTCCGGTTCGTGTTGGACGGACATCATTATCGATTCAAAGTTCTCCTATTCAGGGTAACTACAGCACCCAGAGTATTCACCAAGTGCCTAGCAGTAGTTGCAGCTCACTTAAGAAGACAGCACATTCACGTCTTCCCTTATCTAGACGACTGGCTAATAAAAGCCAGATCGCAACACAGCTGCCTATGCCACACTCACCAACAGTTCAACTGCTTCATGACTTGGGGTTCACCGTAAACCTCACCAAGTCTCACCTCCAACCATCTAACACACAAACGTATCTAGGAGCAACAATAGATACTTGCAAAGCTCTAGCATACACCAACCCAGTCAGGATACGCAACATGCAAAATCTATTGTCACAATTTCAGCCCCAACACTTACTACCACCTACAGTGCTCATGCAATTGATCGGAATGATGGCTTCTTGCAGTCTAATTGTTCCTTATGCAAGGCTTCAAATGTGTCCCATACAGGAATGCTTAGCATTTCAGTGGAACCAGGCTCAAGGTCAGTTAACAGATCTAGTGTCTAGGTAGACAGCCGCACCCATCGCTCTCTGCAGCGGTGGAATATACAAAACCTTTCCAAGGGGCGGCAATTTGTCGACCCGGTTTTACAGATAGTGTTACCAGCAGACGCATCGCTCACTGGTTGGGGAGCTCATCTTCAAAAACATACCATTCAGGGCATGTAGACTGTTCAACAAAAACAACTCCACATAAACCATCTGGAACTTCTAGCAATTTTCCAGCATTGAAAGCCTTTCAATTGCATCTAGTAGGCAAAGCTGTCTTAGTTCGTACAGACAACATGACAGCAATGTACTGCATACACACTCTAATGCCAGGGGAGTGGGCCCCTGGCATGAGAGCTCCTGACTGGGTCCTTGGGTGGTGGGTCCCCTTAAGGTTCATTACGCCAATGTGGCAGCTGATCTGAAGGCACATAGCTCTCTTACAGGAACACAGATCTCTAAACATCATGTAGTGTGGTCTGCCAGTGCATCAGAGTGCATACTTTTGGTTACATGGTGGAAACAAGTACAGTACGCCAGAAAAGGCACAAAGCGCCATACTTCTGGTCAAGTCACGCATTGCAGCGGAGCAAGTCACCTTGCTGCGCTGCACTGCATGACATGGCAAGAATGCATCGCATTTAAGGCAATATAGTGCATTCCTGCATTTTCCCCTGCGCTGTTACCATTTTGGCTGCCTAGCACCAAAGCAGGGACCATTGCTCCATGGTGCAAGGTTGCCTTTGTTGCATGCAAAATTGTTTTTCTTCAGGAAGGCGCACCTTCCTGCACAAAAAACAAACAACCCGTAAAGCATATACCTCTATCTATGTGTGCTGCATAATGAAGCACACATAGAAAGAGGACATAAGAAGGAGAGATAAAGATGTGTTCGAGGCATATGAGCTGCAGATTGTATACTTTTGCATAGATCGCCATCTGGTGTTGGGCTCGGATGTTTACATCTTGTTTTTGTCTTCGAAGAAGTCTTTGTAGTCACGAGGCTGGTGACTCTTCTTTCGGTCGACAATGCGCATGGGCATCGACTCCATCCTTAGATTGTTTTTTTCCGCCATCGGGTTCGGATGTGACTTGCTGCGCTCCGGGTCGGTGTTGTTATCGAACCCCCTTTCAAAGTGCAATCACTATTAATCTACGGTATTGTCTTGATCACGGTCCTTTCGACGCGCACCCTCGACACTCGAAGAAAACTTTCGAAAAACTTGGGAAACTTGGACGCGGGCCGTTGGGCCTACCGGCGTCGGTAACGACGGAAGTCCATGGAACGGACTCCCTTTAAGAAATGTCCACAGTGTGGTGCTAAATTCCCACACTCGGACCTCCACTCCGTCTGTAATCTGTGCCTCTCTCCAGAACATCGAGAGGACAACTGTGAGGCTTGTCTACCTTTCAAGTCCAAGAAAACCATTCGTGATCGTCGGGCTCGATGCTACGCGATGTCCCGAGGCACCGTCTCCATTCCGGATATCTTCCATCCAGGCCCGACAGCCTTCCGGAACCAGAACAGGAAGAACAGGTCTCGGTCTCCCAAGAAGATGACCTCACCCCAGCACAATGGGCTGTGAGTACTGAGACCCTTGCCCCACCCAAGCCCATACCAAAGACTCCAGTAACACCTTCGCCTCAGGGCCCAGGTCCACACCGAACAAAAATTTCGGACGTCCCGCCCCCGGGCCCGGCTACAAAAGATAAAGACAAGCCTTCCGGCTCAGACTCGAGCCAGCCATTCGGTCACGAAAAAACACCCTCGGCACCAAAAACTAAGCCTTTGAGATGCCGCGCCCCCCTCCGTCGGCACCGGAAAAACATTTGGCACTGAACCCGTTAAAGGACCCTTCGGCACCAAAGCAACAAGGTAAGACTTCGACATCGAAGACCTCGGAGCCGAAACCATCGAAGGAGAAGCCTTCCACAACTAAACCTCAAAAACAAAAACCTCCGGAGCCAAAACAATCCGGACCGAAGATTTCGGAGCCAGGGAAAGCTTCTAAACCGGACACTGTTGCTAAACAGCCCAAAACTGTTTCTAAAGAAAAAGCTTTGGCACCAAAGAAGACTATCGGACCCAAAGAACTTTTTGTCCCGGATCCAAAACAGAGAACCATCTTTATAAATCCAAAGACCGGTCATATAGTTACTACACCACCTACAAAGAGGAAACCAGAATATTTGCAACATTCAGCGGTTCCTCCAAAGGAGATACACATGGGCACTAATGCTTCACCACATCCTTCACCTCCTCCACCACTTGAATCTAATTTAATGATTTCTCCAGAACACACTTTCGCACTACCACAACCAGAGGATAGTGAGGATGTTGATGGGGAGGGGCAAGGAGATGACAATATAGTCCCATTAGATATTGATGATACTGATGATCCACCACAAGATCCAGATCCATGGCATGCCTATAATACTGATCCTGATTTACACAATGACCCGGATCTTTATCCCTCAAAACCATCCCTACCAGATGACAATGTGGGTTTCGCCCAACTAATAGATAGAGCCACAACATACCATGGAGTCAATCTACACTCAGACCCTGTAAAAGAGAATTTTGTTTTAGAAACCTTTGATCAGCCACAAAAATTATCACATGTCCTACAAATGTTAAAAGGTCTTCTCAAACACGCTCCAGAAGTGTTCAAAGACCCGGTTAGGGCTAGGGTTGTTATTTTTTTTTTGCTGAGTTTTATATAGCGCGAACTTGACCCGAATCGGGTATCAGAGCGCTTTACATTGCACCAGTTACGTTACGTGAGGACACACATTCATTTCAGTTGGGCACAGGGAGATTAAGTGATTTGCCCAGAATCACAGGATGTTCAGCGTCATTGCCAAAACTCGAACCCAGTTTCCCAGATTCGGGTTTGACCGCCCTAGCCGTTAGGCCAACTCCTCTCCCCAATATTGATAAAAAATACAAGGAAGCTCTCACTGACCCCATATACATTAAGGGTCAACTCCCTTTAGATCCCTGGTCGTAGCTAATGCACGCAAAAGGGCAACTTCTCAGGGGTCAGGTGACCCCCCACCTCCTGACAAGGAATCTAAATTATTAGACGCATCAGGCAAATGTATGGCGTCTCAAGCTGCAAACTATTGGAAGATAGCCAACACACAAGCCCTCTTGGCAAGATACGACAGGGCTCACTATGATGAGCTGGAAAAGCTCATTCAACAACTACCTCACCAATACAAGGACAAGGCCAATGACCTCATACAGGAAGGCAAACTAATCACAAACACATCCATCAAGTGTGCGCTAAACGCAGCGGACACCACGTCCCGCTCAATCAATACTAGTGTTTTACTACGCAGACATGCCTGGCTCAGGATATCTGGCTTGAAACAAGAAGTGCAAAACAGTATCCTTAATCAGTCCTTTGACCATGAGCACCTCTTTGGCCCTACAGTGGACACATCTTTAGAAAAGATGAAAAAGGACACAGAGACTGCCAAGTCTATGGGAGCCCTGCAATCATCTTCTACTAGAGGCTCCCGTTGACGCTCCTTTTACAGAGCAGGCTCAAAAACAAATACACCAGAACACCCGTCCTCATCCTACAAAAGCCCCAATCAGGGCTCCTTTTCCAAAGGATACTCTAGGGGAGGTTACAGGGGTAACAACAACAAGGGCAGAGACAGGGTTAATAACACCCGCAGCTCCCCTAACATCAAGCAGTGACTTTCCTGCGCTTCCCCTCGATCATCCCATTCCTGTCGGGGGACATCTCTCACAGTTCCTGCCTGCCTGGAATTCCATCACAATAGACAAGTGGGTACGACAAATTATCCAGTATGGTTATTGCCTGGAACTGACTTCTACCCCTCCCAACATTCCTCACAGACAGCGTCCAATGTCATCAGAACACCTAACGCTTCTCAAACAAGAGGTTATTGCATTATTACAAAAACATGCAATAGAGCCAGTTCCCTTGCCTCATCAAGGCACGGGGTCTACTCCCTCTATTTTCTAATTCCAAAAAGGGACGGCTCTCTCGGGCCAATACTAGACCTCAGAACACTCAACTTTTACATCCAATCAGACCACTTCCACATGGTCACTCTCCAACAGGTGCTTCCACTACTTCAGCAAGGTGACTTTCTCTCCACTCTAGATCTAAAGAACGCCTACTTCCATAGTCCCATTCCTCCCTCACACAGGAAATATCTCAGGTTTGTGGTAGATGGTCAACACTACCAATTCAAAGATCTTCCATTCGGGGTCACCAGGGCAGCAGGGTCTTCTCCAGGTGTCTCGCAGTGGTTGCATCCCATGTATGAAGACAGCACATTCATGTCTTCCCTTATCTGGACGACTGGCTCATAAAGGCAAAATCCCACAACAGCTGTGTCCAACATGCACTCAGCACAATTCAACTGTTTCACAGTTTGGGATTCACAGTAAACCTCAACAAATCCCACCCCCAACCATCCAGAATACAACAATACTTAGGGGCTACAATAAATACTTCCAAAGCTCTAGCATTTCCCAATCCAGTCAGGATACGCCCTATACAAGCACTAGTCGAAAGATTTCAGCCTTAACACTCACTACCAGCGTGAGTGTTCATGCAATTAATAGGTATGATGGCTTCCTGCATCTTTCTCGTCCCTTATGCAAGACTCCAGATGCGTCCCTTACAGGAGTGTTTGGCACGTCAGTGGAACCAAGCTCAAGGTCAGCTAACAGATCTGGTGTTGGTGGACAATCGCACCCATCGCTCTTTGCAGTGGTGGAACACACAAAACCTTTCCAACGGGCGGTCGTTCCTCGAGCCAGTCCCACAGACATGCTAACAACAGACGCATCGCTCACCGGCTGGGGAGCTCATTTTCAAACCCATACCATTCAGGGTATCTGGACCCCCCAACAAAGACAATTCCACATCAACTACCTGGAATTGTTAGCAATCTTCCTAGCGTTGAAATTGTTTCAACTACACCTCCTAAGCAAAACTGTCCTGGTCCGTACAGACAATATGACAGCAATGTATTACATACAGAAGCAAGGAGGAACATACTCTCTGCAGCTTTCACACCTAGCTCAAAGCATAAGAGAAGGGCCATTCCACAAAATATATATCTCCTTGCAGAACATCTCCCAGGAATACACAATCAGATCGCAGACCTGCTCAGCCTTCAAGCACAACAGATCCACAAATGGAAACTTCATCCTCAAGTTCTTCTTCCATTCTTTCGCATGTGGGGACACACACCGAAACACAAAATGCCCAAACTTCGCGTCCAGGCATCCACACCCATTGTCCAAAGGCAATGCGCTATGAATGAACTGATCAGGCAAATTTGCTTACGCTTTTCCGCCTCTCCCACTCATTCCGTTAGTGGTTCGGAAACTCAAACAGCATTCCCTCACAATGATACTAGTTGCTCCAACATGGGCAGGGCAACCATGGTTCACAACTCTAATGGAACTATCAGTAGTTCCGCATCAAAAGCTACGCCTCTCACCTAAGCTTCTCACTCAGAACCATGGAGAGATAAGACATTCAGATCCCAATCAACTCAAACTTGCGATCTAGCACCTGAAATCTTAGAGTTTGGCTACCTTAATCTCCCGCCAGACTGTATGAACTTTATTTAAGAGGCTAGATGCCCTACCACCAAGGCATGCTATTCAGCAAAATGGAAACGATTAGTCATTTATTGTACCCACAACAAAATCAACCCACTAAATGCTTCCATTCAGAACATCATCTGTTACCTTTTGCACCTACAACAATGTAACCTAGCATATACATCTATTAGGTTACATCTAGCTGCCATAGCACCCTATCTACAAAACAGATAACACTTGTCTTTGTTTCGAGTTCTTGCTATCAGAGCTTTTATGGAAGGACTTACAAGAATAATTCCACCAAGAGTTCCACCCTCTCTGGTGCAGAACCTCAATGTAGTCCTTACCAGACTCATGGGTCCCCCGTTTGAACCTCTCCACAAATGCGAACTACTGTTCGTCACTTGGAAAGTGGCCTTTTTTATTTGCTATCACATCTCTCAAAAGAGTTAGTGAACTCCAGGCATTAACCATACAAGAACCATTTTTACAAATCTATCATAACAAAGTGGTTCTTAGAACTACCCCAAAATGTTTACTCAAAGTAGTATCTGCCTTCCATCTCAACCAGTCTGTTGACCTTCCAGTGCTTTTCCCTCAACCAGACTCAGTGGCAGAACGAGCCCTACACACCGTAGATGTTAAAAGAGCAATACTCTACTACATTGAGAGAACAAAATCCTTTAGGAAAACCAAACAACTCTATGTGGCTTTCTCACCACCTCATAGAGGTAATCCCATATCCAAAGCAGGAATTGCACGGTGGATTGTTAAATGCATACAAATATGCTACATTAAAGCCAAACGCACATTAACCATTCCCCTAGAGTTCTTTCTACATGTAAACTAGGGGCTTCTATGGCATTCTTAGGGAACATTCCCCTAGATGACATATGGAAAGCAGCAACTTGGGCTACACCACACACCTTCACAAAACACTATTGTGTAGACGTGCAGGCAAAACAACAAGCTAGTGTGGGCCAGGCTGTATTAAAAACACTATTTCAAACTACTGCAACAGATACAGGTAGCCACCGCTAAGGAGGTAACTGCTGTATAGTCTATGCAAAAGTATACAAACTGCAGCTCATATGCCTCGAACGGAAATTGCTACTTGCCAGTATGCATCTGTTCTTGGCATATAGAGCTGCAGAGTTGTATACACCCACCCGCCTCCCCGGATACCTCTATCTGCTCGAGTATTATCTTAATTAGAAACATTACACATGGACATCTTTCAACTTCTCGCTACTCCATCGTAACCCTGCATGGCTAAAACAATCTAAGGATGGAGTCGATGCCCATGCGCACTGTCGACCGAAGGAGTCACCAGCCTTGTGACTACAAAGACTTCTTCGAAGACAAAAATAAGATGCAAACATCTGAGCACAACACCAGATGGCGATCTATGCAAGAGTATACAACTCTGCAGCGCTACATGCCAAGAACAGATGCATACTGGTAAGTAGCATTTTCCTTCTCCTTGTTACATCTCCCCAGGGAAGGTGTAGCATTTTGCTGCATTCCCTGGTTAACTAGTTCTGGTAAATCTGGGAATTCGTCAAAATCCATGGGAGTTGCATGGGAACACCCATGCAACACTGATAGAACACCGTCCCAGGGCAGAATAACGCAATGCAGCGATTTGTGCTGCATTGCATTACTCCAGATTTATGAAGCCCCACAAGGCCACCTTAAGGTGGCCTTGTGGGGTTCGGTGGCCTTGTGGGGCTTCATAAATCTGCTTTAAGGGTTGCTTTGTGTGGTCCAAGCATGATTCAACTGGGCCCATAAATATGCCCCAAAGTATCTTAAATCCAAAGTAGTACTATGCAATGGTTAAATACATAAAACTCACACATCTGAAGTTGTGCAGGGTAGAGTTAAAAAAAACTCACGGAAAATCAGCATAAAGAAGAAGTCTCACAAGCTAGTAACACTAATGGCATTTAATGAATATTATTTTAAACAGCACTATGCAGCCAACCTGATCTAGAGTAAAGTAGTAAAGTAGAAATACAGAAAACAATCAATATTATAGAATACTTTGTTTGGAAACACATTTGAATGATTGAAGTATTTCATAACTGCAACAAATGTGATGGAAGTTATCTCACAACTTAAAAATGAAAAGGTTGCAGGAACAGATGGCTGAACAGAAAAGACTACAGGACCTTCAGCAAAACATTAATCGTAGTTTTAACTAATATCGTTCTACTAGGTACACTTTGGTACTGCATCAGATGGCTGCAGGGGTCCTTGAAATCCAGTTGTAAACATGAAGTAGTGAACAATGTGCAAATTATCAACCAATGTCATTACTCATCACAAAGTAGGTTTGATGCAAAATATGAGCATCAAGTCTAGGTTAGTTATGAATTGTATAGTATCCGAATATCAACTAAGTTTTGTTGGGAGAAGATCCAGGAAAAAACGTAAAGGGTTTTCTGTCTGCCATTGATTCTACTGTATAATGATAATGATGCGCAAAAGGCATTTGATTGTGTAAATTAATCAATCAGGACCTATAGAGCGCGGCTAATCGCCTATGAGGGTGTCCAGGCAATGAGAACCTACTGCTAGGGAGGGTCCAGTTGAAGAGCCAGGTCTTGAGTCTCTTCATGAATTTCAACAGAGGATGAGTTCCAGAGGTGAAGTGGGAGGTCGTTCCGTATCTTCGCAGCAAGGTGGGAGCATCCTCCACTGTTGCAGATGCGGGGAGCATCAGCAAGGGAGAGGTAGGCGGAGCGCGGGTGTCTGGAGGGATGGTGGAAGTTCAGACGGTGGTTGATTTATGCTGGACCTAGGTTGTGTAGGGCAATATAGGTGTGTATCAGCCTCTAGAATTGACATCAACTTCTGAAAGGGGAGACAGAGGAGCTTTTTGAGGTGGGGGTGTGATGCGGGTTCGGTTTGGGAGGTCCAGGATGAGCCTGGCACCTGAATGGTGTATGGTTTCCAGTCTCTTCAGGAGGTGCAAGTTAATTGCTATGTTGAATGTGTTGCCGTAGTCCAGCCGGCTGGTGACTAGGGTTCTTCTGGTGTCAAGGGGGGAGCCATTTGAAGATCTTATGAAGCATGCAAAGAGTGAGGAAGCAGGCGGAGGAGACTGTGTTGATCTGGTTTTTGATGGTGAGCTTGCTGCCCAGGATGATGCCATGGTTGTGGGCATGGTCTGTCATAGTGGATGAAGGTCCTAGTTCTGAAGGCCACCAGGCATCACTCCATGGGGAGGTGTTGCTCCCAAAGATCAGCACTTCATCTTTTTCTGTGTTGAGTTTTAGGCAGTGGTCTTTCACCCAGTCAGCGACACTCATCATGCAGCTGCAGAAGTTGGCCATCATGGTAGAGGGGTCTTCTGATATTGAGACAACAAGCTGGGTGTTGTTGGCTTAGTATATGATGTTACGTCCATGGGTTCTCACGATATTGGTCAAGGGGATCATGTAGGTGTTAAATAATGTAGGGCAGAGGGACGAGCCTTGAGGAATGCCGCAGATAATGTTCTTAGGTTCTGAGGTAAAAAGTGTATTCTATGGGTTCTTCCGGTGAGGGAGTAGGCGATCCATTAGAGGGCGTCTCCTTCGATTCCAATGTTGTGAAGCCTCTTGATAAGTGTGTGGTGGGATATGGTTTCAAAAGCTGCTGAGAGGTCATGGAGGATCAGGGCTTCCATTTCTCCCTGCTCAAGGAGGGTTCTGATGTCGTTGCTGGCAGTGCACAGGGCAGTTTAGGTGTTGTAGTCGAAGCGGAATCTGGAGTCAGAGGTGTCCTGAAGATTGTTGCTCTCCACGTGCTCTGTGAGTTGGCAGTTGATGTCTTTTTTTGAAAACTTTGGTGGGTAAAGGGAGCAGAGAGATGGGACGGTAGTTCTTGAGTTCGCTGGGGATGGTAAACTGTTTCCTTGGTGATCGATACGTTGAAAATGGCGGTGAGCCGATCGTCTTGCTCTCAAGGTTAAAGATATGGTGGGGGCAAGGGTCCGTGGGTGCTCCTGAGGGGACGGCATTCATCATGGCTGTGGTGTTTTGAGTGGTGAGTGGGTCCCAAGTTGTAATCAGGTGGTCGGGATTTGCATCTGTGGGGGCGAGGAAGCTGAGGATGTCAGCAGTGGTGGATTGGGGTTCAAAGTTACTTTAGATGGTGGAAATCTTCTCATGCAAGAAATCCATCAGGGTGTCACAGATGTTCTGGGAAGGGGTGATGATGTTTTCGGTGGCTGAGGGGTTGGAAAACTCTGACAATGTTGAAGAATTATTTGCTGTAGTTAGAAATGGCTTTGATGTGGTTGGCAAGAACTCTCTTTTTTGTCTTTCAGGAGTTGGTGGTATTGGTTGAGGGATGTCTTGAATGAGGCCTGGTCTGTGGGCACCATATCCTTTCCAGTTGCTTGGAGTTGCGTTTTGTGCTTTGCAGTTCCATGGTGTACCAACTGGCCTGTTTGGTGGATCTTTTGAGTTTAGTGGCTTGACGGGGGTGACTGTTGATGCATTTTGTGCAGGAGGAGAAATACTTGAAAGCCTATTAAAGGTTGGTTGTAGTGTCAGGATGGGAGCTGTTAAGGCTGTTGGTCTGCTGTCTTTCTGATACTTTGTTAGAGCTGCAGTGTGAGGTGCTGGGCAGCTTGTTGGCAGTGCTGGGGAATCCTGTGATAGTGAAGTGAACGATGGCCTGATCTGTCCAGGTGAGCTCTGTGAGATGGCTGTACTTGACTTTGGCGCTGGCCGTGAAAATGGGGTCGAATGTGTGACCTGTGATGTGTGTGTGGTTGGTGACCAGTTTGGTGAGGCAGATGTTTGTATTTTCGAGGAGGTTGGCAGGATTGGTGTTGTTAAGGTCGTCAAGAAGAAAATTGAGGTCTCCAAGTAAGATGTAGTGTTTGGAGTCAATGGAGAGCGGGCCAAGGATTTTGGGGATGGTGTTGCAGAAACTGGGGTAAGCTCCTTGAGGTCTGGAGGTGAGGGAGACTCTGATGGTGGTTTTGCTGTTGGTATGGAGTTGCAAGTTGCGGTGTTCCATAAATGGGGTGTCGTTTGAATTGGTGGTGCAGTGAATGGTTTCTTTGTGGATGATGGTGATTCCACCTCTGTGTTTGTTGATGTGGTCTTGTGCTCTCTTGTAGCCATCGGGCATTGCTGAGGTGATGTCGGGCGCAGATGTGGGGATGATCCAGGTCTCAGTGAGGAAGATGACGTCGGGATGAAGGAGGTGATGGTGTCCCAGATCTCAGTGGTGGGCTTACAGAGTGATTGTGTATTGAGCAGAAACCAGTGGAGTGATCTGCTCAACACAAGATCACTCTGCATGTTGCACATTATTCTGACGTGGTGGTGGCCAGCATGGTGGCAGTGGTTACACGTGCGGGTGCTCCAGTATTGCAGGGGAAGAGAGCATGCCGACATGAAAAAGGTCCTGCTATTGATCGTGGAGATGTACGGCAGCAGTTGTTGCGGAATCTGGGGTCCAGGGTTTGGAGCTCAGCAGCTCTGTATCTCCGTGTAGAGGAAGAGCCAGGGTTCCTGGTGCAAGGTGTGGTCTAAGCACTGATGGGCAAGTTTACTTGTTTATACGCTTGTGAATAGGCACGGCGTCAATTGATTAAGTTTGAACATTGTTATCGAGCACCACGTGTTGGACCGCTATATATGTAGGTACTGTTGTACAGGTCTGTATAGTACAGGGAGTCAATGTTATTATTATTGCACTTTGTTGGGGAGCACGATGTGCATGACCCGTTCATATTACGTACTTGTTTGGCATGATTGCACGGTGCTAACTAGTGTCATTTCTCACGCGCGTGGTGGAGTAAGTGCTGAGATTTAAGTCCCCAGAGCTCGGTACATACTTAGGCTTGTCCCGTTGGCGTCGGGGGGGGCTGTGGGGGCCGTGCGCTGGAGCAATCGGTTTTGTTTTATTGCATTGAGTGAAGACTTCACTGCTTGACCGACATGGTCCTTGTGCCACCAGGGGTTCTGTAACATGTGTACGTCGCTCAAGGCGCCTATAAGCCTAGTAATGCACACAATGGCAGCCCTAAACCTTCGTGGTCTCAAAGTTCCTTGTTGGTCTAATGGGGGTTATTACGGATATCAATATGTCACCCTCATCTTCATTGTTGATTTTGCCCGCAATAAAGTGTCAGTCTTAGTCCTTAAATGTCACCCATAGTTCATTCTTTGCCCCAACAGGGACAAAAGTTACGGACAGGCTCTGTTTTCCAAAGAACAGTTATTTGGTACCCGCATGGGCTTCGTTCGCAGTTCAGCAAGGTCAATTTTGTCTCCAATGCGGAGATGGTGCGCCGTATTCCGTTTCCAAAGGGCTCCCGCTTTCCGCTGTCGGCACCTGGCCCACGTGCAGGTGACCTGTCTGACTCTTGCGGAAGTTGAGTAGTGTAATGGTCCAATTTGCGGCAGAGCTTGCTATACATCGAAGGGAGACATTTAATGTATGTTCAACGTTAGGGTGACAGTCCCACCAGTTCAGAACGGAAGCATTTTCAACATGCTACGCAAGGAAGTCAGTATTATGGCTTCAGTTATCTTATACAACTAACAAGCATTGTTCAAGCCAAGGGTACTGGCGTGTTGTGGTACTGTGGTTTTGTAGTATATATCCGGAGTCAAGGTCGGAAGCCACAAAATAACAGCCTGCCTTTCCCACCGGTTACCAGCCCATTGGTGAGAAAGTCTAATGTTACACGTACTCAGGAAACTTCAACGCAAAAAGAGGCACTGCTAAATACTGAGACTGCATTGTGCAATTGACTACAATGGCCCTCATGGGGAACACCTGCGGGCACCAAATAGAATCGGGTACCATGCACACTGGGCGGGCATCCCCCTGCAGCCGAGGGCCGGTATCGGGTAGCTTCTGTTAAGACATACCCACCCGCGCTTTACCAGGGCAGCAGGCGGGTGGTGGTTATTGTTGGCTAACAGTGTGCTGCGGCACGCCCGGGGGAATATGGTGTGCTCCTTTAGGTTCCCATGACCTAGGCAGTGTGTGGCATCTACCACATCAAGTGTTAGGTACTAGATTACAGACAGTGCGCCCTGGATCGAATCAGACAGAACCTCTGAGCGGGTATGCCTAGGGGGCTTCACCAGAGGGAGCGGAGCGTTCGATAGTCCCATAAGGAATAAGAGATGCAGGGCACATGCTGGAGGGCAACCGTGCTCATTGTCTCATACGCCTGTTTGGACATTCCTGTGCGCATGGATTTAGCAAGTAAAGAGACTGTGCCAGGGTTAAGCATATCCCCATTCGCCCGTATAGCCTAAGCTGGCAAGCAGGGGTAGGAACGGTCTTCCAACCTGTGAGCTGCTGTCCCAGAGATGGGAGACACATGTGTCCAGCCACACACGGTGCTAGAGGGCGGGTGTCTGAAACTGTCCCGCCCAGAGTGGGACGGGGCTGAGTCATTAGACGCAGTGGAACTTTGCCGCGTGCGGTGAATAGTGCTTGGCTCAACTTCACAGGCTTTGAGCGTTTTGTTTCACCAGACACTAGCTGATCCAAGCTAACGTCTAGGGCTATTGGGTTATAGATGGGGCATCGATAACCAGTAGGAATGTTCTCGTTCATCTAGATTTGCAGGAGGCTCTAGACACGAGAGTTAGCGGGCAAGACTATAGCTATTTTGGTGGGGGCTCTGGCGGCGACGGTGGCTCCCTCCAGAGCTGTGGCGGAGTTACAGGGCGATCTGGAAGCAAATGGGAACAGAAGGGTACCCCTGCGCGGCACCATAGGGGGTGCCAGAGCCAAAGACCAGGAGCCTCATGGGAGGTTCCTGGAAAACCATGTCGGCGCCCCGTTAGTCCTTTGGGCGGTTGTGGGCCTGAAACACCGGGGTCTTGCCTTGCTACGCTCTGCCCTGAAAGGGGTGTGAGTAATAAGGGACCATGCGTCATGTGACCCGGGAAGAGGATCACCAGAAGGGACAGCACAGATGGGGTTCGCCCCAGTGCTGCTTGGCTCATCAGGCGGGCAGGCGGCCCAGCAGGTTGCCTGCCCTTGGATCGCCCGTAAGATAACCCACCATATTACATAACGGTGTATGTAATAAACCTGCAGCAGTTTTTTCCCAAACAAAAAAATGTGTGGTGTGTTTATTTATTGGCATGCATGCTATGTGTGGGGGGTGGGTAGTGTTGCCCATGGTGGGGATATTACTGGTTGCTGTGAACCAATTGGCTCACTCCCTTTGCTCACCTTTAGATTTCATAGCTCAGTATCTGGAAGAGACAACATATCATAAATAAATATTGGAAATTCACGTAAACCAAAGTTGTTTTGAAGACGTAAACAACTACACCGTAGCTGTTGGAGTACATGTGAATGATGGAGACCAGTAAAAGTGGCATTATTCAGAAAAGGGTGCACACTGCTGCAAGTGGCTAAAAGACTGGCTTTGGAGCCCAGAGACATGCACTTGATCAAAGAGCATGTAAACATCACTAAAAACTACACAGAGCAGTGCACGTCCCTAAATGAAGGTCCTCTCGCCCACCTACTGTCGCATCACATGAGGCTTCCTGTAATAGGGTTCCAACTGGACCCATAAACCACACTAACACGCTCGAAATGCTTCTGCTACCGTAAGAATGTTCTGGATAGCTATCCCACTGAACCTTGGAGCCAAGTATATGGGGCATAATGTGCCTGAGACCGTTGTAGGAACCTGCTACAACGAATTAGACACACTGGCCAGATGGCTTTGATCATTAGTAAGTTGTGATTTCATACTTTTCATCAGACTCTAATGTATGAATAGTTTACATCATCAATGCTAGTGGTTAACTGAGTGCAGCTGCATGAGCCTCTCTGTGGGCCTAAGAGTTTGTAGGGGGTCCAGCCGTATGCCTCCTCCCATTTCTTCTACAGACATCCTTTGAAGTGCCACTTTTAGACGGGCACATACAGCTGGAGAAGAAGTGTACAGGCATCCTGGCATCCATTTGCTTCAAATATCTTACCAAAAAAAGGCACGAGCTGGGCTTAGGGTGCAGCCCATTTACTGTATATTTGAGCTACCTCACACCCCATATTCCCGCCCTTAGCCACAAGGTGATGCTGGCTGTACTTTCAAAGTGTCTCCACTTATCGTCAGCGTGGTGATACGCACATTTGTCAATCCATCCACGTAGTTTAATTAGATTGCTGGCACCGTGACAAATGAAAAATATAGAATAAATATAAGCCCATCACAGAAAACTTGCAATTGTGAAAAGGGAGGAAAGGGTGCGAGTCTAGCGCGTGAAGCTGAAGTGCATTAATGATCCAACAAGACAACAGCAGCAAGTGCACTTCCAGTTAGTGCTAAGGCACGAGGCTATTTCAACAGATACATTTGATCTCCTATGCAATATACATGCCATTTTATATTATTCTTGCACCGATGGCACTGTAATATCAGGCTCATTATTTTCCATATTTCACATAGTTCTTGAAGATAATTTCACCCCTGCGATTTTAACCAATAGGACGCCTAGACGTCAGTAACAAACACAGCAATGTACTTCTGTATGCCGTGGTACTGCTTCACGCGCCAAATTCCCCGTTTGAAAAACCATGTGGTATAAAAATGCATTACGGGTAACAATACAGTACAATCGTGCCATCTTGGGGCCCTGGCCATACTTACAAACCACTCTTGGCCTCACAGTTGATTATCATGTCACCAGAACCACTTCATGGCATTAGACAACGTTCACGGATTCATTTTTATTACACGTGTTTCTATCATACGGCGCGAGGCTTGTCTGTAAAATGCAAGTCACATAGTTGGAAGTGACGCAGTGCAATTGCCACGCCCCGCGCTTCAAATAATTATAGAGGGCTTTAGAAAAATAGTCCCCTCTTTTCGCTACGGGTTCTGACAGGAAAGCTGCTTAATTTCCTTAAGGGCTTATCGGGCAGAAAGAGTATTTGACATTTGAAAACAAGGTTTTTCTCTCAGCTGCTGAACAGTTTCCAGTCACGCTGTGGCCATCCCAAATGAACTAAATATAGCGTCTGGCTGAAAAAGCAACCCCTGACGGCGGAAAAGACACACTTTGCAGACAGGCCCGGCTCCACACATTTTTATTTTTAGTGGGCCAAGGATGCATTCGCGTGGGCCACTGTGGGCCTGATTCATCACTTATTCGTCGCCTAATTCAGGGCTCTCCTTTATCTCCCCATAGTCTTACAAGGGCCAGTAAAACGCATTATTTTCTTTCGAAATCTCATTCTAAATGTTATCACTCTCAAAAAGTGTTACTTTCCATGTAATGTCCCCATGATGGGAGGAGGAGGCTTCTGAGGTGGGAGTATCAGGCAAGTGACACTTCTTGGGCTCTCCCTCATGACCTCCTCCTCGGATTCCCTCACTGCCACCCTCCGCCAGCGCCCCTCATCGCTCTGGACATTGTTTATTGTAAATAAAGCATACATGAAGTATGTGTCTTGCTGGGCCTTCCCTGGTTTTAAAAAGAAAAACAAATAGACACACATTCTCTTACCTGCTCGGTTCCTCGTCACAGCCCGGTCTGATAAGCAGCAGCAGGGGGCAGGAAAGGTGAATCAGGATAATCAAACTTTTTTATCCAGGAAAAAATATCTATGCAGCAGGAAAGCTAAGGTTACCCAATGCCAAAGAAATACTTTTTCACCTACGCCATGCCCCTTTTTTACCTGCACGAGTGGGCGGGGACACAGCCCGCCTTTTCAAAAGGAGATACATGATTGGGTGTGCCTGTGACAGAGAGCCCAGGCCCAATCACTCAAGTCTCAGAACAGGAAGAAAAACCACGTTCAGAGGAATGTTTTCAATGAAAGTGGCCATTTTCTACTGGCCTTCATGCCAGCACTGTCGGGGCCAAGGCTCATGTTTGGATGGGCCAGGTTCATGCTTGGGTGGGCCTGGCCCACCTTCTAGAACCGGGCCTGTTTGCAGATGTCCTGTTGAGATCTCGTTAATTACCATAGAAAATTAACACTCTTCTGGTCAATGTCTTCTTTTCTTTCCTGCCATGTGTCAATTCCAGCTGCATTAGCCCGCAGATACTCACACCGCCCCTCCTGACTGCTAAGGGGGATGCTTTTTAAGGGAAGTCATTTACCACAATCCAAGATGTAGCCTGGCAGAAATGAGATATGCTCATTCAGGCTCCGTGCTCTGTGGTTTATAGCCTGTCATACAAAGCATTTTGCCTGCATTCATCCTTCAAAAAAACCCTGCATACTGTTACCAAACAGAAGCCAGGTGAATAATTTCACATCGCCCTGGAAAAGTTGCAGGAAATCGGATCCCCCAAATCCCCATTCTTTGATGTGTTTACAAACTGGTAAATGTGCCCACATTAGAGCCATGGACATGCAAATTCATCTAAGAGAATATCGTGGCTCGGCTAGCTCGGTACAGTCCAGAATAGAAGAATGCAACGTAAACTGATGGACCTGGAAAAGCCCCTATCTGCAACACACAGCAAAATAAGAACTTACCTACACAAGCATTTGCAATGCAATCAGTCTCGCATTTATAAAAATCAGAGCTATTGACGTTGTAAATGACAATGCTTTTAGGTCTCGCCTACGCAGTGCTCATGCGCTGAATAGGAGGACCTTTAGCCGTCGTTCTGCTCTTTTTCAAAGCACATACTCGTGCTTGTGGCGGCATACACCTTGTGGGAGCGCGCAGGGGCGCTCCACGAGCACAAGAATGTGCTTCCAAAAAAAGCCACCTGCGTGTGCACGCACGCACGCACCACTTCCGGGCCAGCGAACACACGATTGCAGTGCCAGCAGTGTGTTTTGCTTTTACTGTGAAAAAAACACGCGTGTGCTACTCCCCCTGTGCTGCAAAAATTGTCAACAACACCAATCTCTGCTCTCTCTGCTCAGTCTGTACTATATTCTCTATATACTTTTTTTTCTCCTCCGCCGATTCCTCAGACTATTTTCGCCATCATTATCTATGCTAAAAACGTTCATTTTTTTTTTTTCCTTTGGGGTGTTAAATGCTCCTGTTGACACTGCGGACCGTGCCACCAGTAATTCTGCATTAAGTATATAGTATAGATAGTGGAACACTGAGGGGCTCATGTGACGTGTGTTCCTTAACTATTGTCTGTTTCTCACTAGTGGGTGGGCTGAGGACTAGATGTAGAAGCGTGCGCTATATTTGCATGGCTCGTGGACTAGTCCTGCTGTAAAAAATGCAGTCTTCTTTGGTACACAGTTGAAAAGAGGAGGAGTGCAACTGTCCTGGGTGCTAAAGTCCAGTAACCTTCTTTGAAACACCCCAGCCTCCACATGTTCACGGGTATTTTCATTCATCCCCAGTAATCACGACGAGAATGCTACCTTTAGGGATCGGGAAATACAGTAATTGATGCAACTGAATTTGCTTAGTCAGTGAAATTGTCCAGGTGTTTTTAACCCCTTGTATGCCCATGACGAGCTGGACTCGTCATGGAGCACAGTCGCGCTGTGCCCATGATGAGTCCAGCTCGTCATGAGGCATACCCTAGGGAATCCCTCTGGTGCGGGCACCAGAGGGATTCCCTTTCTGCCAAAATAGCCTCGGGAGCTGGGGAAGAGCTTCCCAGTGGATCCCTGCTTGGGGATCGCCACAGGAGGGCGATCCCCAAGCAGGGATCCACCCACTAGACACCAGGGAGTGGGGAGCGGCCCCTTGGGCAAAGGCCTTTGCTCCCCCCATGTAACTTAGGCGCAATTTAGTCTTTTTGCCCCCCCTGGGGGGCAGATGGGGGCAGTAGCCCCCAATCTGCCCCCCCGGGGTGCAAAAAGCCCACTAGACCCCAGGGAATTTTTTTATCAATAAAAATAGGGGTGGGGGCTGCCCAAAACGGGCAGGCCCATGCCCCCACCCCACCCCCTAATTACTACAGTCTTTCTGCCCCCCCGGGGGGGCAGTTGGGGCATTAGCCCCAATCTGCCCCCCCCCCCGGGGGGGGCAAGAGGACCACTAGACACCAGGGAATTGTAAAAAGAAAATAGGGGTGGGGGCTGCCCAAAACGGGCAGGCCCATGCCCCCACCCCCCAATTATCACAGTCTTTCTGCCCCCCCGGGGGGCAGATGGAGCATTGGCCCCTAATCTGCCCCTTCAGGGGGGCAGAAAGCCCACTATACACCAGGGATTTGTTTTCTGTTTTTTTTTTAGGGTGGGGGCTGCCTGAAATGGGCACGCCAATGCCCCCACCCACCCGCCACCATTACAGCCTTTCAGCCCCCCCTGGGGGGCAGATGGGGCATTGGCCCCCTATCTGCCCCATCCGGGGGGGCAAAAAGACCACTAGACACCATGGAATTGTAAAAAAAAAATAGGGGTGGGGGCTGCCCAAAACGGGCAGGCCCATGCCCCCACGCCAACCCCCGATTATCACGGTCTTTCTGCCCGAACCGGGGGGCAGATGGGGAATTGTCCCCTAATCTGCCCCTTCGGGGGGGGGCAGAAAGCCCACTAAACACCAGGGATTTTTTTTGCGCAATTGTTTTTAGGGTGTGGGCTGCCTGAAACGGGCACGCCAATGCCCCCACTCTCCCCCCCACAAAAATGACAGTCTTTCTGCCCCCCAGGAGGCAGATGGGAGCTGTAGCCCCCAATCTGGCCCCCCCTGGGGGCGCAGAATGCCCACTAGAAACCATGGATTTTTTTGTTTTATTAGTGTAGGGGTAGGGGCTCCCCAAAATGGGCATGACAATACCCCACCCCACCCCCAGAGAAATTCCAGTCTTTCTGCCCCCCCCCCCCAGCAGGGCAGATGGTGGCAGTGGCCCCTGATCTGCCCCCTGGGGGGGCAGAAAGCCCAGTAGGCGCCAGCAAGTATGCAGGCTTTTTTTATGCGTGGGGGCTGCCCAAAATGGTCATACCAATGCCCCCACCCCCACAAAAAATAGCCACAGTCTTTCTGCCCCTTTAGGGGCATATCAGGATGAAACCCCCTTCCCCGATTCCCCCCCAGGGCGGCAGAAAGCCCACTGGGCTCCGATTTTTTTTTAGCAATGTGCATACCTGTGGATTTTGGGCCCTAGCGCAGTTGGCACGTAGGCAAACCTAGCAAACCTGTACATTCTGTAAAACTAGACACCGAGGGGAATCCTGGATGGTGTGACTTCACTGGCTCTCACCAGGTTCTGTTACCCAGAATCCATTGCAAACCTAAAAATGTGTTCAAAATCACAAATTTTCCTCACATTTCTTTGTAGGAAAGTTCTGGAATCTGCGTGGGTCCACAAAATTCCACCCACCCTGCGTTCCCCAAAGTCTTCAGAGAAAAATGGTACCTAACTTGCGTGGGTAGGCCTAGTGCCCGCGTCAGGCAAGGGCCCAAAACCTATTGAGGAGACATCAAAATTACCTATCACAAAACAACCTGGTTTTGCAAAGGGGGTCCTATGAGTTTTTGGCCCCGGGCTTGGCGGCCACCTAGGGGAACCTACCAAACCCACACATTTCTGAAATCTAGACACCCGGGGGATTCCAGGGAGGTATGGTTTGTGTGGATCCCCCAACGTTTCCTTACCCAGAATGCCCTGCAAACCTCAAATTTAGCTGAAAAAATCACCTTTTTCACACATTTTTGTGTGGGAAAGTTGTGGCATCACCGGGCTGACACAAATTTCCTACCACCCAGCGTTCCCCCGGTTCTCCCGATAAAAACGGTGCCTCACTCGTGTGGGAGGCCCAAGTGCCCGCGACAGGCAAGGGCCCACAACGTATTGAGGCGACATGAAAATTGCCTACCTCAAAACGACCTGGTTTTGCAAGGGGGGTCACCTGGGTTTTTGGCCCGGTGCTCGGCGGCCACCTAGGGGAACCTACCAAACCCACACATTTATGAAATCTAGGCACCCGGGGGATTTTAGGGAGGTATGGCTTGCGTGGATCCCCCAACGTTTCCCTACCCAGAATGCCCTGCAAACCTCAAATTTAGCTGAAAAAATCACCTTTTTCACACATTTTTGTGTGGGAAAGTTGAGGCATCACCGGGCTGACACAAATTTCCTACCACCCAGCGTTCCCCCGGGTCTCCCGATAAAAACGGGGCCTCACTCGTGTGGGAGGCCCAAGTACCCGTGACAGGCAAGGCCCCAAAACGTATTGAGGCGACATGAAAATTGCCTACCTCAAAACGACCTGGTTTTGCAAGGGGGGTCACCTGGGTTTTTGGCCCGGTGCTCGGCGGCCACCTAGGGGAACCTACCAAACCCACACATTTCTGAAAACTAGACACCCGGGGGATTCCAGGGAGGTATGGCTTGCGTGGATCCCCCAACGTTTCCTTACCCAGAATGCCCTGCAAACCTCAAATTTAGCTGAAAAAATCACCCTTTTCACACATTTTTGTGTGGGAAAGTTGAGGCATCACCGGGCTGACACAAATTTCCTACCACCCAGCGTTCCCCTGGGTCTCCCGATAAAAACGGTGCCTCACTCGTGTGGAAGGCCCAAGTACCCGTGACAGGCAAGGCCCCAAAACGTATTGAGGCGACATGAAAATTGCCTACCTCAAAACGACCTGGTTTTGCAAGGGGGGTCACCTGGGTTTTTGACCTGGTGGTCGGCGGCCACCTAGGGGAACCTACCAAACCCACACATTTCTGAAAACTAGACACCCGGGGGATTCCAGGGAGGTATGGCTTGCGTGGATCCCCCAACGTTTCCTTACCCAGAATGCCCTGCAAATCTCAAAATTTAGCTGAAAAAATCACCTTTTTCACACATTTTTGTGTGGGAAAGTTGAGGCATCACCGGGCTGACACAAATTTCCTATCACCCAGCGTTCCCCCGGGTCTCCCGATAAAAACGGTGCCTCACTCGTGTGGAAGGCCTAAGTACCCGTGACAGGCAAGACCCCAAAACGTATTGAGGCGACATGAAAATTGCCTACCTCAAAACGACCTGGTTTTGCAAGGGGGGTCACCTGGGTTTTTGACCCGGTGGTTGGCGGCCACCTAGGGGAACCTACCAAACCCACACATTTCTGAAAACTAGGCACCCGGGGGATTCCAGGGATGTATGGCTTGCGTGGATCCCCCAACGTTTCCTTACCCAGAATGCCCTGCAAATCTCAAAATTTAGCTGAAAAAATCACCTTTTTCACACATTTTTGTGTGGGAAAGTTGAGACATCACCGGGCTGACACAAATTTCCTACCACCCAGCGTTCCCCCGGGTCTCCCGATAAAAACGGTGCCTCACTCGTGTGGGAGGCCCAAGTACCCGCGACAGGCAAGGGCCCAAAACGCGGCGTTTTGGGCCCTTGCCTGTCGCGGGTACTTGGCCGACCCACACAAGTGAAGTACCGTTTTTCTCGTAAGACTTTGGGGAACGCGGGGTGGGTGGAAATTTGTGGATCCACGCACATTCTGGAACTTTCCACCACAGAAATGTGGGGAAAATGTGTTTTTTTGTAAATTTTTTAGGTTTGCAAGGGATTCTGGGTAACAGACCCTGGTGGGAGGCAGTCAAGTCACCCCATCCTGGATTCCCCTGGGTGTCTAGTTTTCAAAAATGTATAGGTTTGCTAGGTTTCCCAAGGTGCCCGCAGAGCTAGGGTTCAAAATCTACAGCTAGACATTTTGCCAAAAAAGGGTCATTTTTCACTGCGAAATTGAGGTGTGACCACGTTGCGTTTTGCGCCGTTTTCTGTCGCGGGCACTAGGCCGACCCACACAAGTGAGGTACCGTTTTTCTCGTAAGACTTTGGGGAACGCGGGGTGGGTGGAAATTTGTGGATCCACGCACATTCTGGAACTTTCCACCACAGAAATGTGGGGAAAATGTGTTTTTTTGTAAATTTTTTAGGTTTGTAAGGGATTCTGGGTAACAGACCCTGGTGGGAGGCAGTCAAGTCACCCCATCCTGGATTCCCCTGGGTGTCTAGTTTTCAAAAATGTATAGGTTTGCTGGGTTTCCCAAGGTGCCCGCAGAGCTAGGGTTCAAAAGCTACAGCTAGACATTTTGCCAAAAAAGGGTCATTTTTCACTGCGAAATTGAGGTGTGACCACGTTGCGTTTTGCACCGTTTTCTGTCGCGGGCACTAGGCCGACCCACACAAGTGAGGTACCGTTTTTCTCGTAAGACTTTGGGGAACGCAGGGTGGGTGGAAATTTGTGGATCCACGCAGATTCCGGAACTTTCCACCACAGAAATGTGGGGAAAATGTGTTTTTTTTGACAATTTTTTAGGTTTGCAAGGGATTCTGGGTAACAGACCCTGGTGGGAGGCAGTCAAGTCACCCCATCCTGGATTCCTATGGGTGTCTAGTTTTCAAAAATGTATAGGTTTGCTAGGTTTCCCAAGGTGCCCGCAGAGCTAGGGTTCAAAAACTAGAGCTAGGCACTTTGCCAAAAAAGGGTAAATTTTCACTACGATATTGAGTTGTGACCACGTTGCGTTTTGCGCCGTTTCCTGTCACGGGCACTATGCCTACCCACACAAGTGAGGTACCATTTTTATCGGGAGACTTAGGGTAATTCAGATATGTAAAGGAACTGTTATTATCTATTGACTTTCGATGCATTTCTGCCTCCCAAATGAAAGATATTGTGTAAAAAAGAAGTCATTCTAAAAAATTACTGATAATTCTCATGCTAGTATGAGTATTCCCAATTTCAGAAATGTGCAAATATCTACTGTTTATAAACTCTATATCTTGTTCCCATTTCAGAAATACATAGGTGTCTTTCATACCGATTTTTCCATGTACACATTTTTACAGAATAATTACTATATACCCGGTACATAATAAAAAACCATTGCAAGTTGCTGCTCAGTTTTTGGCTCTGGGTTCGTCGGGTTCTTGGTGAACCTACAAGTCCTATATATCCCCACAATCAGTAGTGTCCAGCGGATGTAATGGTATATTGCTTTCAAAGAGCTGTCATAATTAGAAGAAGTTACAGGTGAAAACGTTGACACAAAAGGCTGTTTTTTTCAACTAATTTTCAATTTATCCTATATTTAACTGTTAGTTTCTATAAAAAAACCTTGATGGATCTACACAAATGACCCCTTGCTGAATTCAGAATTTTGTCTTCTTCTCGAAAATGTATAGCTTTCCAGGATCCATTATTGCTTTTGTGCCCATTTCTGCCATTAACTGAAAGGAGGTCAAAAGCACAAAAAATAGCAAAATTAAGCTATGTCCCAGAAAAATGCCAAAACTGTTTATAAGATGTTGGGTTTCTGACAAAAGTCTGGTATCCCGAACAGCTGGAAAAATGGCGATTTCAACCCCACAAACCCTTTTTTGATAACATTTGCAGGGAAAAACCCAGATGCTTTCATTTGCAGCCCGTTTTTCCAATTTTTCCGAAAAAAAAACAAAATTTTGCTGTATTTTGGCTCATTTCTGTGACCCCTCTAGGAGAATCCACAAACCCTGAGTACCTTTAGAATCCCCATGATGTTGTAAGAAAAGGACGCAAATTTGGCGTGGATACCTTATGTGGTCAAAAAGTTACAGGGGCCTCAGTGCGCACTACCCCAAATAACCAAAAAAGGGCGTGGCACAGGAGGGGAAAAGGCCTGGCAGCGAAGGGGTTAAATGTTTCTCTTAAACATGTTTTGGCGTGAATACCCCATAACATTGGAACATTTGTTTGGCGTGTGTACAACCGCTCTTAAGCAGGGACCAAATCGCCCCATTATGGTGACATATTCAAAGGGAACAACGGTAAAACATTTTTTTGCATTTTTCCAGGGTCATAGTAATGCAGGTTTTGATAATTATGCACTGAACACGTTGCTTCCTCATATACGTAAATGCAAACTGATAAGAGGCCTTCAACTTTTTGACACCACTTGTGTTCTGGTAGTGTAGCCGTGTTTATTGGCTGTGACTCATGAGTTGAAATACTGTGCTTAACTTGTAAATACCAGTTAATTGTCATCCATAGAATGTTCTCTTCATCACATAGAAGCAGTTGCCTCTTGACCTCAATATGCTTTGTCTAAGTTAATGTACAATCACCTTAAAAAGAGATTTAGTGTGTTGACCTTATGGTTGTAATAATGTTTTTTGGTTCTATTGCTATTAGTGCTATCAAATATTTCCCCTCAATCATCTTTCACAAATATTTCACAATTTTATATGTTTGATATATGTGTGTCCTAGAAAACTGCAAATTTGACTTATGTATTTCGATTAGACGTTTTTCAAGGGTACTCCATGCAAGTTCCCTAACCATACTGCCCTCTTGGTCACAATTATTTTGCCTGCATTAAATTTGTTCTATTTTTGCCATGATGCCACACCTTATTCTAACGCTCTTTTAAATTGAGGCAGTTATGCTTGACTAAACACTTAAAAGATCCAAAAATCGAGACCTATTGGCTATGCCAATGCTTGTTACTTATGTTAATGGAGTGGATGTATGTGGTGTGGAGTGGAATTATGCGGGTTGGATTGAAATTGTTAGTTGTGGAATTGTGTGGTGTGGAATAGTGTGGTGCAGAGGGGATTTGTGCATTGGAATTATGTGGCATGGTGTGCAGTGGAATTATGCAGTAATAATGTGGTATTAAGTGTGCTGGAATTATATACCATGGGATTGTATGTAATCACTAGATGTTAAACAAGCTTCCCACTAATTAAAAAAAAAATGTATCTACAAAGAACCATGTGCGCTTACTACACACCTCCTTTGCATTTGTAAAAGGATCATCTGCAGTATACCCGAAGTAATATTTTGTTGTATTGAAAAGGACTAAGACATTAAAGTAAAGTTACAAAATAAAGTTGCACTTAAGCAAATACCCCGTTTACACACTATACTAGTTGCTCAGTGCAGTAAGTTGTTTTATCAGACGTTTTACTAAGGTCGTTAGCACACAAAGTTAATAACTGCCAAGTGGCTGAACGCCATGCAGCATTCCCTCAGCCAGTTATGGATATTTGTGTTTGCACTGAAGAAGCACATAATCAAAAAGGTAAATGTTAGATTTGGGGGTCTCTAGTTGGCAGAGGTAGGTACCTTTGACCAAATAGGGACCCTTGCTTCTAGTCAGGGTAAGAGGGTACACTCCTAAAATAACCCCCTGCTAACCCCTTTGGTAGCTTGGCACGCACAAACAGGCTTATCTCAGAGGCAGTGTGTAAAGAATTTTTAAACACATACAGTAACCAAGTGACAACACTACAGATGGACCCCACACAAGTTGAATATTAAAAATAAAGTGTAAACAAAAAGACAATACGGCTGACCAATGTTAAGCACATCAATTTCCAAGTAAATGTTCAATTTTTTGAGTTGGTGCAGATCACGTCCAGAGCAGGCCGTACTTATGCTCTCTGGGAACCAGATATACAAACTTTTAGAAAAATGGACGGTGCACCAGAGAATAAAAGTCTTTCCAAACGATCAAAATTTTGTCTCTTATTCTTTATTTAAGTTCTAAAATTCAGACTCAGCCAACGCGTTTCGTTCTTTACGAACTTCTTCAGGGCTGAAATGAATACAGATACAAACATATATATAAAATCCATATATATATCACAAAACACAAACATAACAAAACTCAAAATTAATAAAACATAAACAATTACAACACATTTATATATAAATGACTAAAAACTTCAAGTAAGACAATATACATATACACATACCTTCCTAACAACATTTAAAAATTATTACAGTACATAGATCGAGACAACAAGAGTTAAGTAATTTAGAACCATGCCTTGACAAACTGACTTGAGTGTGCGTCACTCCTGACACGTAATCCTCATCGCATTGATTCATAACGATATAAACATGATATTCTTATGTATGTAAGATGACACAAGACCGATCTAAGAGGGTAAGAGCAAGGTATGCCCATATTAAATGTTGAGTGGGTCCCAGTGAGACCAGAACCCCAGAGAATACAAGAGAAAGGAAAAAAGAGAAAGAAAAAAGAAAAGAAAGAAGACAATGACCAGGGGAAACGAATAAAGAGAAAAAGAAAAAAGAGAGGAGACCAGAAAACAAAAGAAAAGAGGGGAAAAAACAAAAAGAGAGGCAATAAGAAAAAAGGGGGAACCTGACAAAAATCAACTCCAGTGTTGTTAGTCAAAATTGTAACTTTAATGGCGCATCCGATAATCATCAAAACAGTTGTTAAAAAGTACAGTATAAGCATGGGCCATAAATAAGAATTCTTACCCAAAGTATCACATAAGAACACGCTCCAAAACGTCACCAAGTAATTAATTCCAGGTTGGTATTCATTTCGAAATCGAAAAGAATGAGTGGCCTAATTAAAGTGATATGACACAATTAAAAACCAGGCCAATTATCACAAAACCCTGTCCTTAATAAGAAGCGAAGGGGAGAAGAAAAATGTTTATGAAAGGAAGAAAAAACAATCTTACCGTTTCTATAATCAACACGGTATAAGTACCCCTGAATCATATATACGTCACAAGATAATCAAACTGTAGTAGGGATTCCAGACCACCTCAAAAGGAAACTGGGCAAATATTAAATCAACAATATTGTTGTATATTTTGATGCCAATGTGTTGGCTCCAATCACTAAAACAAAAACGAAATCACCATAAGCGCGCGTTCATCAAAATCACGCCTGGACAAACTTTCAACAACAGATTGATGAATATTACAAGTGGATAGTCCCGTATCCATCATCCGCTCCTAAAAATCTCATTATAATCCTTGAAACGACTACCAGAGGGGATGTGCGCCAAGTCCTTAAAAAAGCAGACAACCCGTGAAACCTGCTAGCTTACCATCCTGCGCCTTATAGATCATAACGGTACTATTCCTTCAACGAGATCAACTAATAATGGTCAGAAAACTCCCCTTGAAGCTCAAACTAGACAGTACTAATAGAAGACATACGTTTATTCCGTTGGGAGCTTGACAGAAACATCAGCGTTCTCGTCTTACCTGACTCCAAGTCTGCTTCTTCCGAACCAACGACGAAACCGTGTATGGGAAAGCCGGCGTCTTAAATGCGATCTGCCAATCGTGTCACGTGTTCAAATGAACACCTGACCATTCGAGCCCTCCTCATAGTGTGTAATCAATGATCTCTGCTTTTTGAGCGCCATATTGGAATGGGAAACGTTCCCTAAGGTTATTAGGATCTATGGAACTCCCGGCTGAGAATGAAAGCTAAGAATGTTCTAACGTGTAATTGAAATAAAATACCTTTGAAAATCCAATACGCAAATAGCTTTACAAAAACCGGGAGATGAAGACAAAACATTTTTTTTTCTAAATGAGAGTTAATTGCACACGCAAAGGAAGTCAATGCACTCTACTTATTTGGCACCATATTTGAATGGTATGCGGTCCCCATGATAGTATAAATGATAGATTAATAACTCAAAATATTTTAACGTGTAGATAAAACAAAATTAAGAATAAGGGGAAGTTAAATACAGATACAAAGTTACCGAACGGGGATACATATAAACCCAGACCCCAGATGTGAACGTTCGTAATAGCCCACAAATAGTCACTACATAGCGCCATCTCCATAAGCTGGTAAAGGATTGTTACATATGCCACCCCCAAAATATGACTTCTTAGGATAATGCTAGTCGAGGGTTCGAAGTCTGAATTAAGCGAGAGAGGGAAGGGGTGTTTTTTTGGGAGGGGAAGAGGGGGGAGTTTGGAAATATCCAAAGCACAACAAGCAAGTTAACCTCTGCCAGGTGCCCCCTCGGTGTATCATACAAAAACGACATCCAAGAACAACCAAATAACGATAATCTTGGGAACACTGTGATCCCACAGTAAACCCAACAAAAATCCCATTATGATATACTAAGAAGAAAATATCATCTTGGATGTACCGCGTTAAAAGATAAAAATAAGTAAAAAAACTTATATACTAGCTCATGGAAATCAATATTGACAAGAATTTCAATATACGGATGAAAAATATATCCTAATTAGAATATATAATCCGCTGACATTATCTTCAAGATGACATGTAAAATAGAACATGCCATGTGAGAATTAGACCATATACATAATCGATTAAGGACAATGTCTAATAAAGTTTCCATTGTAAGACCAGAACCATCGATTTCCAAGGAACGAGATGTAAAATCAAAAAGGTGCCCTATTAGGCAGGTGCCAATAGTAGCCAGAACAGGTACAGTACAGACAATGTAATATTGTGTAGAACACGCATGAAAAGTGAATACAGAGCATTTCAGTATAGAGAAAAAACAGAGTAGTATTAGTCAATGAGAGATGGTCCTTTATGGTTGGTGTCACACCTAAGGCATAACCAAACTCAAATTTTATATTTAGGATCAATACTTACAGGACGTCCTGAACCAAATGTTTTTCCTAAGAAGAAACTGAAATATGTTTCCCTATACAAATACAGGCAATAATGTTTATAATGTAAATACTGATTTAAAGATTGTAAATCTATCGAATACAATTTTGGACATTGATAAGGTGAACGTTTTGAGTAAGGGTCTCAATTTCTGCCCCACACAATGGGGTGATTTTACTAACACGCATATCGACCTGTTTAAGTTTATCAGGGTATTGAAACTTAAGGACTTTTTTGCAAATAGACCGCACGAACTTGGGGGAAACATCAGCGCACACAATGTTGGAACACACACTATACGTGAGGTCCGTGATATACACTGTTTACTAACTTTAAATCCAGAGGACGAGTTGAATATTACCTCAGTCCTTAAAGATCTTGATATCAGCCACAATGCCAGTATTGACAGTGGACTCCGTCCTCAATCGAAATTCATACCTACACATTCTTATCATCACAATATCGATGATTTGTCCTTAATCGATTATGTATATGGTCTAATTCTCACATGGCATGTTCTATTTTACATGTCATCTTGAAGATAATGTCAGCGGATTATATATTCTAATTAGGATATATTTTTCATCCGTATATTGAAATTCTTGTCAATATTGATTTCCATGAGCTAGTATATACGTTTTTTTACTTATTTTTATCTTTTAACGCGGTACATCCAAGATGATATTTTCTTCTTAGTATATCATAATGGGATTTTTGTTGGGTTTACTGTGGGATCACAGTGTTCCCAAGATTATCGTTATTTGGTTGTTCTTGGATGTCGTTTTTGTATGATACACCGAGGGGGCACCTGGCAGAGGTTAACTTGTTGTGCTTTGGATATTTCCAAACTCTCCCCTCTTCCCCCCCAAAAAAACCACCCCTTCCCTCTCTCGCTTAATTCAGACTTCGAACCCTCGACTAGCATTATCCTAAGAAGTCATGTTTTGGGGGCGGCATATGTAACAATCCTTTACCAGCTTATGGAGATGGCGCTATGTAGTGACTATTTGTGGGCTATTACGAACGTTCACATCTGGGGTCTGGGTTTATATGTATCCCTGTTCGGTAACTTTGTATCTGTATTTAACTTCCCCTTATTCTGAATTTTGTTTTATTTACACGTTAAAATATTTTGAGTTATTAATCATAGCGGTGAGCCTGCCAGATTTATAATATCATGGGGACCGCATACCATTCAAATATGGCGCCAAATAAGTAGAGTGCACTGACTTCCTTTGCGTGTGCAATTAACTCTCATTTAGAAAAAAATATTTTTTTGTCTTCATCTCCCGGTTTTTGTAAAGCTATTTGCGTATTGGATTTTCAAAGGTATTTTATTTCAATTACACGTTAGATCATTCTTAGCTTTCATTCTCAGCCGGGAGTTCCATAGATCCTAATAACCTTAGGGAACGTTTCCCATTCCAATATGGCGCTCAAAAAGCGGAGATCATTGATTACACACTATGAGGAGGGCTCGAATGGTCAGGTGTTCATTTGAACACGTGACACGATTGGCAGATTGCATTTAAGATGCCGGCTTTCCCATACACGGTTTCGTCGTTGGTTCGGAAGAAGCAGACTTGGAGTCAGGTGAGACGAGAACGCTGATGTTTCTGTCAAGCTCCCAACGGAATAAACGTATGTCTTCTATTAGTACTGTCTAGTTTGAGCTTCAAGGGGAGTTTTTGACCCTTATTAGTTGATCTCGTTGAAGGAATAGTACCGTTATGATCTATAAGGCGCAGGATGGTAAGCTAGCAGGTTTCACAGGTTGTCTGCTTTTTTAAGGACTTGGCGCAAAACCCTCTGGTAGTCGTTTCAAGGATTATAATGAGATTTTTAGGAGCGGATGATAGATACGGGACTATCCACTTGTAATATTCATCAATCTGTTGTTGAAAGTTTGTCCAGGCGTGATTTTGATGAACGCACGCTTATGGTGATTTCGTTTTTCTTTTAGTGATTGGAGCCAACACATTGGCATCAAAATATAAAACAACATTGTTGATCTAATATTTGCCCAGTTTCCTTTTGAGGTGGTCTGGAATCCCTACTACAGTTTGATTATCTTGTGACGTACATATGATTCAGGGGTACTTATACCGTGTTGATTATAGAAAAGGTAAGATTGTTTTTTCTTCCTTTCATAAACATTTTTCTTCTCCCCTTCGCTTCTTATTAAGGATAGGGTTTTGTGATAATTGGCCTGGTTTTTAATTGCGTCATATCACTTTAATTAGGCCACTCATTCTTTTCGACTTCGAAATGAATACCAACCTGGAATTGATTACTTGGTGACGTTTTGGAGCGTGTTCTTATGTGATACTTTGGGTAAGAATTGTTATTTATGGCCCATGCTTATACTGTACTTTTTAACAACTGTTTTGATGATTATCGGATGCGCCATTATAGTTACAATTTTCACTAACAACACTGGAGTTGATTTTTGCCAGGTTCCCCCTTTTTTCTTATTGCCTCTCTTTTTGTTTTTTCCCCTCTTTTTTTTTTTTTTCTGGTTTTTTGGTCTCCTCTCTTTTTTCTTTTTCTCTTTCTTCGTTTCCCCCGGTCATTGTCTTCTTTCTTTTCTTTTTTCTTTCTCTTTTTTCTTTTCTCTTGAATTCTCTGGGGTTCTGGTCTCACTGGGACCCACTCAACATTTAATATGGGTATACCTTGCTCTTACCTTCTTAGATCGGTCTTGTGTCATCTTACATACATAAGGATATCATGTTTATATCGTTATGAATCAATGCGATGAGGATTACGTGTCAGGAGTGACGCACACTCAAGTCAGTTTGTCAAGGCATGGTTCTAAATTACTTAACTCTTGTTGTCTCGATCTATGTACTGTAATAATTTTTAAATGTTGTTAGGAATGTATGTGTATATGTATATTGTCTTACATAGAGTTTTTAGTCATTTATATATAAATGTGTTGTAATTGTTTATGTTTTATTAATTTTGAGTTTTGTTATGTTTGCGTTTTGTGATATATATATGGATTTTATATATATGTTTGTATCTGTATTCATTTCAGCCCTGACGAAGTTCGTAAAGAACGAAACGCGTTGGCTGAGTCTGAATTTTAGAACTTAAATAAAGAATAAAAGACGAAATTTGGATCGTTTGGAAAGACTTTTATTCTCTGGTTCACCGTACATTCTCTAAAAGAATATTAAAAATAAGTATTCTTTATATAGACTTAACACAAGACCACAAACAACAGAAATCCACAATACTGTACTTAAAATGGTAGAATTAGCTTAGTTCTCTTTAGATGTTAAAATGCGACACTTTGAGTTCAATGTACCTTTGGATGCGTAACGCTATACAACGAAAGTGTTGCGGGGAAGGTGATGCGTCGGTTCCTTACACGCAGGAACGGTGATGCGTCGGTTTCTTACTGTGCTTCCGTGGCGATGAGTCCCGCAACGCCGTGATGCGATGAAGATCCGGTGCAATGAAATAAAGATGGCGTCTTCTTCTTGATGCCACACGATGCGTGCACGCCCGACGGACGTGCGGCGACTCAACGATTCTTCTGGGCCGCGACAGGCCCTGCGACACACTTCTCCAGTGATGCGAGATGCTTCGGCAAGGCGATGCGACAGCTGCAGCGGCAACACCCTGAAGTACCGGGTTTTTAGAACCCAGCGGTGCAGGGGAACACACCCTAAGACTTCGGATTCTTCCTGTTTCAGACCCACAGAAACACAGAGTCTTCTAGGTGAATTCAAAGAACGTCTTTATTGGCTGCAGACCAATCACAGATATCCGAGAAGTACAACACGATGTATGTTCTCAGGAGACTTCTCCCGAACCAAAAACCAGTCTTTGCTTATATACACAAAATTACGCTTTGGGGGCAACACCGCCCCTGTTTTACAAGTGGTCACATATTTTAGTTTCAAAGGAACAGCAGAGTCATAATGACAATCCCACATTTCAGTTCATTAAGCATGCAGTTATTGTACCCAGCAAGGCTCAGAACCCTCATCAGATAACAGCAGACCCCAATAAAACGGGCACGTCCTGCTCGTAAAACAAGCCATAAAGTAGGAAACAGAGTCCGGTGTGAAAACAGCTTAGTCAGGGATCGTGTGCGAACAGGGGCTTTATGATGGGTCGAGCCCTGATGCTAATCACATTAGACCGCGAGAAAGGAACCGGCCGGACAGGATTGACCTCGGGCAGCGGAGTCGGCTTGCACAGGTCAGAGAGAAGTCACCGAAGGTGTACGTGTCCTTTAAGCCTAGGCATGGCCTTAGTGAATGTTGTTAGGAATGTATGTGTATATGTATATTGTCTTACATGGAGTTTTTAGTCATTTATATATAAATGTGTTGTAATTGTTTATGTTTTATTAATTTTGAGTTTTGTTATGTTTGCGTTTTGTGATATATATATGGATTTTATATATATGTTTGTATCTGTATTCATTTCAGCCCTGACGAAGTTCGTAAAGAACGAAACGCGTTGGCTGAGTCTGAATTTTAGAACTTAAATAAAGAATAAAAGACGAAATTTGGATCGTTTGGAAAGACTTTTATTCTCTGATTCACCGTACATTCTCTAAAAGAATATTAAAAATAAGTATTCTTTATATAGACTTAACACAAGACCACAAACAACAGAAATCCACAATACTGTACTTAAAATGGTAGAATTAGCTTAGTTCTCTTTAGATGTTAAAATGCGACACTTTGAGTTCAATGTACCTTTGGATGCGTAACGCTATACAACGAAAGTGTTGCCAGGAAGGTGATGCGTCAGTTCCTTACACGCTGGAACGGTGATGCGTCGGTTTCTTACTGTGCTTCCGTGGCGATGCGTCCCGCAACGCCGTGATGCGATGAAGATCCGGTGCAATGAAATAAAGATGCCGTCTTCTTCTTGATGCCACACGATGCGTGCATGCCCGACGGACGTGCGGCGACTCAACGATTCTTCTGGGCCGCGACAGGCCCTGCGACACACTTCTCCAGTGATGCGAGACGCTTCGGCAAGGCGATGCGACAGCTGCAGTGGCAACACCCTTGCTCAGTGATGCGACGACAGCGGCTGCGGCGGCGACACTCTTCTCCGGTGATGCGGGACGCTTCTGCGATGAGACAGCTGCAGCGGCAACACCCTTCTTCAGTGATGCGACGACAGTGGCTGCGGCGGCGACACGCTTCTCCGGTGATGCAAGACGCTTCTACGATGCAACAGCTACAGCGGCAACACCCTTCTTCAGTGATGCGACGACTGCGGCGGCGACAAGCTTCTTCGGTGTTGGGAGACGTTTCTGCAATGCGATGCGACAGCGGCGACACCTTTGTTCAGTGATGCGCTGACAGCGGCTGCGGCGGCGACACGCTTCTTCTTCGCGAGTCACGCTTCCAGCTCCTAGCGATACGCAGTCCCTCAGAAAGCCCAACACAACTGCAGGCACTTCCAAAGAACACTTGGGGAGCTGGTGGTTGAAGTCTGTTGTCCCTGAGATTTCAGCAGGAGGCAAGCTCTTTCTCAAACCCTTGGAGATCCTTCACAAGTTGAATAAAGTTCCTTTCTCCTCTCTTTGGCAGTCAGGCAACCACTGCAGGCCAATCCCTCAAGCTTAGGGATAGTCTCTCCTCATTCTCTCTGGTTCCTCTCCTCAGCAAAGGTTTCTTCTTGTTTCCCAAAAGTGATCTAAAGTTCTTGGGTTTGGGTCCCAATATTTATACTCAGTTTCTCTTTGTTCTCTGAAGGCAGAGAGGCCTTTGCCTAGTCCAAACCAGTTCCGGTCAAACCTGGAGCACTCTGTTTACATGACTTCTTCTTTCCTTTCACAGTGCAGGGCAGAGACATCAGACACACCACAGGAGGTGGAGCCAACATTGTGTAGGGAAGGCACAGCCTTATTCAGGTCCCTGGTGCAACTCCTCCCACCCATCTGCATGCAGATCTCTCTATTCAGCCCTGTGCTGACTCACCCTGTTGTTGTAGGGATTCTGCTCATGCACAGAACTATGCACAGGAAACCAGGACCTCAGTGAATGGTGGTGTACCAAAAACTCACCTCAGTACCCAGAACCCCTATCCGACTAGCATCAGTGTCTCATTCGTTCTCCGTATCATCTCGATTAGACAACCCAGAACAAGCGACTTAGAGTACTCTCAGGAATGGTGGGAATCAGAAACACCTTTTCGTTATTATTCTCATATCAGTCCACAACAAGAGTAATCAGAGACACGGTAAAGTTTAAAATGTTTATTTTTAACTACGTGCCCTAAGATGCAGTACTTTGGCATAAGCAGACAAATGATTAAAATAAAACCATCAGCATTGTTACAATACCATAGAAAATGAAGGGAGAAATCATGTTATAAATGATAATGGAATAAAGCCACCCTCCCTTCACAAGTAAGCTAGTGTTATGAAACAAATAGAAGGTCTCTAGGTTTCCATGGGGAACCCCATACCGTAAATATCTGCTAAAGTGAATCACATCACAGGATCAGCTCTGCTCCGTGTCTGGAAAAGGTCTTTTCCAAAGTATTCTAATCATGCATGCAAAATGCAATATTAAAGGCACCAGAGTTTCAGATATTTGCAGCTGTGTGCGTGCTATGGCTAGAGCGTGGGCCGATCAACATGAATTCAAAAGCATACATTGTTATTTGACCTTGACGGCTTCTGCACACAGTGTTCAGACTAAGGTTGCGGTGTACGTCTAGGGATGTGAACAACAGACCGTTCTCATGTGAAGAAAAAGCAAGCAGTTTTTCTTATAATAATATAACAGCAGCTACCTGCAGTGTCGTGTGCAAAAGCAGCAAAAAGTGACAAGATGGCGTTTTACATCTAAGACGCTTATGCTAACATAGCAATGTGTGTTCATGGAACTCTGTCTCCACTACACTGTCTCCTGGAATCCCCCAGCCCCTGTCACTCAAACTCCAGACAAGGAATATACAACCTAGCAGAGGCAAGTTAGGATAGTTAGACAAGAAAATACCCACATTCTAAAAGTGGTATTTTCAAACACAGAATGTCAAAACCAACTTCACAAAAAGATGCATTTTATCATTCTGAGTCCAGGCATACTAAACTCGAATTTCTAACTAGTTCCCTGAGTCAGTTAGGATTATACGATTTAATAATCAAACTGCCCATTCTGGCCTATAGGGAACAGGTAGCCTTGCAATAGTGAAAAACGAAAATGGCTGTAATTCACTATTAGGACATTCCACACACATCTGGGCTTATCCTACCTTTTACCTACAATGCACCCTGCCCCTGGGGCCTACCATAGGGGTGACTAATATGCAGTAAAGGGAAGGTTTAGGGACTGGCAAGTGGGTGCACTTACCCAGGCAACATGGCAGTACCAGACTGCACATAGGCTCTGCAATGGCATACCTGAGACACAATTTTACAGGCAAATTCTGTGGGTGGCACAACCAGTGCTGCAAGCCCACCAGCAGCATTTGGTTTACAAGCCCTGGGCACACTCAGTGCACTGTACTAGGATCTGATAAGTAAACCAAACCAACCAATCATGGAAACACTAATCCATACATCAATTTACCATAGGGAGAGCACATGCACTTTAACACTGATTAACAGTGGTAAAGTGCCCAAAGTTATAAAACCAACAAAAACAGGTCAGACAAAATACCGGAGGAAGGCAAAAGGTTCAGGGATGACCCTGCAAAAAGGGCCAAGTCCAACAGTAAAAACAAAACTATGAATCCTACAATGCAATGTTCCTGGCCCCCAAAAAAAACAGAACGAGGTCAATTGAAAAACAGTTTCTTTCATTTCTCACATAGCATATTTTCATTGCAAGGAAATTACATGATAAGATTAGCAAAACAGTTCCAATCTGACTGCAGCTGGAGATACCACTGTTTACCTAGATGTATGTATTTTCTTGTTTACCTTCCAGCCACTGCTGCATTGTGTTTTCATAAATAGAAACCTTCGAAAACAGCTGACTTATGTAGAAAGGAAAATATACGGCCTTCCCCCGCTATTCGTGCTTGTTGCTGCATTGTCTGGTTAATGGGAGTGTTCTTTTTATGTCTCAGACATTCCTGCTGGTGTGAGGAATGGAGCAGTAAAGGAGACTCCCTTGGTTACGCTGCCGATACCTCACAAGGAAAGAAACGTGCTGAAAAGACTGGTACTGCTGGGTCGATTAAATACACGAGGAAATATACTCACTGCAGATTATTACACTAAGCAAAAACTAAATATAGATAAAGAGGTGGAAATGGTAAAATAAATACCATAACACCAGGAGCCCCTATCCATAACATAGGGACTACAAGATTTGTGGAGTTCATCAAGGTGTGTGTTTTCTTCGTTGATCAATATTGGGGGATAAACCAAGAATGCTCCAGACAGGAAAAAAATACCTTCCAAGCACCGACCAAATTCTCCAGTAAAACCGTCCTCATTCGGAAATCTCTCTGCCCTATAACACGATGCTATCTGAAATGATTCATGAACACTATGTGCATGTGCTACCCAGAGTGTCTCTGGACTCATCTTTAGGGCAAACACGCTATCGTGGCACTATCTCAACAAGTGTCTTGAACCATCACAAGAAACCAGGGCGCCAAGGCTAAAAATGCAGTAAATCACACTAAAAAGGCACCCCAAGCTAAAAATCCTTGTGAGTCATAAATTCTATTTCACATCCGTTATTAAATGCATCACTAACACATGCGTAAAAAGTAACTCTGGGCGTAGGACTACGCTACGCTCACGTAGTTTGCGTAGTTTGCGCAACTACGCGCTACGCGAATTGCACGTAGCACAGTGCAAAAACGCGTAGCGTAGCGGGCATTTTTTGCTTGCTCGCAGTCCTCAACGTCAAGTTGGTGACCGCGAGCAAGCAAAATAACATCCCGGCGAGACTTTTTCCTCATTTGCGATCAGCAACATCAAGTTGCCGATCACGAGCGTGGAAAATAAACCTCCGGCGAGATTCTCAAGGTGGGGAGGTCAGGTTTCTCAGTGCGAGTGGTCGCGTATGCTCGCGACCGCTCGTGAGGAGAAACTACCAGTCCGCGTTGAGAAAGCTGCCACTCGAGTACAAATCTACTCGAGCGGCAGAAAACGACCGCTTGCTCTGTGCAAGATGCGGTTTGCAATGACTGCACAGTGCGGACATGCATCCGGCACTGTGCAATCAGTGCGAACAGCATTTTGCACAGTGCACTACGCAGTTCGCGTAGCTACGCGTAGCTACACGTAGCTTGCGTAGTGCGAAGTGCACTTCGCGTAGCGCTACTACGCAAACTACACCCAGGGTTAGTAAAAAGGAGCCTTGTAAAATAAAAGCGAGCATATGTTTAAACATTCTGAAACTTTGGAAAAGCAATTAATATTGGGAGAGAGTTCACAACCTGCAGAAAGCACCCGGGGAAAGATTGCAATGTGGCTCGGGGACAAATGCAAAACAAGAAGCAGGGACCTCGGAGGGTGTTGTTGGCGGGCATGCACTGTTGTGGGAGACGTGAGGTGGAGTGGGAAAGGGCACAGGGAGATTGACATCGGCTAAATGAAGCTCACAGCTTTCAGTGCATAAAAGCATTGCCAACAAAAAAGCAGCACACAGGGCAGATACTGACTGCTGGTATGAGCACAGACCCCTCCACGATGAATCGCTGCATCTAAGAAGCAAGCTTGCAGCCTCACGGCACCTTCCCACGGTCACTAACTTTGCCTCACATGCAAACGGTGGGGGAGGAAAACTCTGGGTCTGTGTTGGGGAGGGGAGGATTCAATGCGAATCGGGAGGCAAAAATAAATATTTAATGACAGCGGCCAACTTTGAAGCTCCCAGGTGAGCTCCTGTGGTGGCAATAAAAATAAAGCGGTGTGTGCTTAACAAAACGAAAGGCAGGCATTAGCTGAGCTCTGATGCTTAACAAGCGTGTGGACAAAATGCACACTGAAAGGGTTGGGGGAAGGAAACGCTGTGCTTGGGCTTAGAGGGTGGGTGTAACGCTTCGAAGCGGCGTGTGCTTAAAACAAAAGACATGCATTAGCTGAGCTCTGATGCTTAGCAAGCACATGGACAAAATGCACACAGAAAGGGTTGGGGGAGGGAAACGCTGTGCTTGGGCTCAGAGGGTGGGTGCAACGCTTCGAAGCAGCATGTGCTTAAAACGAAAGGCAGGCATTAGCTGAGCTCTGATGCTTAGCAAGCGCGTGGACAGAATGCACACAGAAAGGGTTAGGGTGAGAAACGCTGTGTTTGGGCTCGGAGGGTGGGTGTAACGCTTCTAATATGAACCAGGAGGGGGAAAGCAATTTTGCATGAAAGGGGCAGAATTTGAATCTCTCACTCTGATGTGAGCGTGCTGAAGAAAGAAAAAGGAGCCATCCGATCAGCATGGTTTGCAGTTCCCCAGAGCGTGTCTGTAACAACAGTGAGAATGCTAGATTTTTTCTAGCATCTCTCGATTTTGAACGCAGGGCGCGTTTATTTGACTGGATTTGTTGCACCACACCAGACTTCAAAATAGCATGCTCGGCTGGAGGAATGCCGCCGTTCTATTGTGAACACGGACGGCATTCGTACAAAACAAGGAAATAGTCCCTAACTAAAAAGATAACAGTCCAGCAGTGAAACTACACTGTAGTTGGTCGGTGCTGCTTCCTGCAAAACAGAAGTTTGGTATCAGACCACCAGCCAATCAATGAGCGAGATAAAAAGAGCAATGCCAGATTTAACCAATGGCAAGCAAGAAAACAAATAGAAACGCAATGGGTGGAGTTTCACCACTAATACTGATTACTTGATGCCTCGGAGAGGCAGCGCATGCGCTGCCCTATGCGAGACCTAAAAAAGGGGTACGGAGAGCGGCGTGGATGGCAGGAGCAGCTTATAGTTCGAAATTTGCGCTGCCTGCTAAACTGCGAGATATTCATTTACATGCAGAGCAGGTATTCCATCCGTTTGGCTGAGCATATTACACGTCCTACAGAAATAATAGAACACTCCCCCTCTCCCCTCCAGCCAGCCCCTCCGCCGCTCCTCTCATGGCTGCAGCATCTTAGCAGGAACAGATGTTTCCCACTCAAATTAATGTTGACCATACCTCTGTCATCCGTGGATGAACCTGTTGCTCGGATTTCGTTCATTTATTGTGGAAACAGAGAATCCTTTGCTTAAAAAAACACAGTAGCAACTCACGTTCAACACCCCCATCCTATAACATAGCTAATCCGCAGCTGCAAATTGCTTGCATACAAGTCAGTACATAGAATCGGAAACAATGAAAACATCAGGGATTTGCCCTTCTACATTTGCACCTCGGTAATCCTGCCATGGAATACACAGCACTCTCCAACCAACCATCCTTGAGTGCTTGTGCATGGTACGTCTGGTACTGTGCTTTTATTGGCTGATCTCTGGGGAGTGATGGGTGTTCAGGTATTAATGACCGCTGAGCAGGCAGCAGCATGTCAGTGTGACAGCTGATGAGGTGAACAATGCACCAATGACCAGCCGAACCACCGCAACGACACAACGAATCCTGAAAGCTCCCAGACATGCGCCCGCCCGCACTGGATTGTGAGCTCAACAGCCGGGAAGGAACTCACCGGGAAACGCGAGGGGTCGGAGAGGAGACAGCGCGCAGCGCCCCTCAGGTTGCAGGATTTGTGTGTTCAAGCCGGGCTTGTGTGGCATGCACGCCGTGGTGTGGTTACACACGCCCTGCTTGGTTACAGGGGCTCAGAGGATTACCAGTGCTGTTTAGCTGCAAGTTCTATGCTACTCACAGATGCATTTTTGAAATATAAATTGGCTAATGCCCCCGGAACCTGGCCCACCCGGGGGCCTCATTTAAATGAAGCGCGGGAGCCCGCACTTTCGGCAGGATTCGTGACCCCAACGCGAATTCTGCCAAAATTATTTTTTTTTAAAGAAGCTTTTTGGGGGCCTGGTGGTCCTTGTGGGACCCCTTGAGCAGCCCCAGGGGGTCAGGGTGTTTCTACCCTGCCCCCTTTTCTTGTTTTTAAACATTTTTTTCACTGTTTTCACAAGATGGCTGCCATCACTTCCTGGTTTGGAGTGTTGGCAGCCAATCACAGTGAAGCTCGTGCTCGGAAGGGGTCGCGACTCCATTGCGTCTCTAGATATCGAAACTTTTTATTTTTCAAATTTCTGAGGAACTACAGAACGGATTTACACCATTTAACAAAAAGGGCTCTTTCTGAAACAAGACCTACCTTTTTGCCAAATTTGGTGTAATTCCGTTCAGCAGTTCGGGCTGTAGCTGTGTCTAAAGTTTCCTATGGAAAATTACATGGGGAAAACACGTTTGTGACCCCTCTTTTTTCTCAGCCCCTGCTTGTCGAATCACCCCGAGACTTTTAAGACAGTAGCTGACCGGAGCGGGCCACTAGTTTTGAAAATTTTGCGAAGAGTCATCAACCGGCGCCAAAGATATTGAGAAAACAAAACACGCTTTTCCCATGGAAACTAGGTCCTAACTATAACTACCTACTGGTGACCGCCAGTAGGTAATATACATATATATATTCACTGAAAAAACCATAGGTTTCACACACGTTATAGTTAGGAATTAGCATTTAAAAAACCTTAGAAATTCAGTGAAAAAACCATAGGTTTCACACATGTTATAGTTAGCTGGACATTTTACTCGTAAAAAACCAATGAAATTGCCCCGTTATAGTTAGTTCAGCTAACTATAACTCGCGCGCCCGCAATGCACTGCTGATGACGTCACATATTACATCACTCATGACATGGTCAGTGACATCACTCATGACATCACTGATGACATCTCAAATGACATCACTGATGACATCACTGATGACATCATCCAGTGAATGTGTGTTTTTCTGAAAATTAAATATGTTTTATATATGTATATCTCAAGGTTGATAGAAGAATAAATGGGTATATTACTGTCTAAATGGATGATTTCTTTTTGAAAAATTGATTGTGTAACTGACTGATTAAGTGTATCATAGTGAATACATGGCTTAGTGAGTAATATTTAAATATGTAAATATCTGTATCATTTTTTCACTTTGTGTATAAGTGGCTGCATGGGTTGGTGAGTAGCTACATGGGTGTCTATATAGGTTATTAGTTGGTTTTTTTGAGTATTAGTCTGAGTGTCTGCATGGTTCGGTGGGGGGTATGACGTAGTGCATAGGTGCATGAATGAGTGACTCACTGTTTGTATGTGTTGAACAGAGCATGTGTGCAGGACTGCATGGGTGGATGCGTGTGTGTATTGGTGTGTTAGTGAGTGAATGACTGTCTGAATAGTGTCTTTATGAGTAACTACATATGTTTTAAACTAGTATATGTGACTATTGGTGTATATATGTGAGTATATGTGAGAGGGAGAGATTGAAAGAGTTCCTGTATGAATAAGTATGTGTTTCTATAAGTGATTGTTTAAAAGACTAAGTATGTGTAAGTTTCCGTAGAAGTAAGTGTGGTGGTGTGTGTATAACTGTATATACAGGTGAATGTATGTTTGATTCTTTATTAGCATGAGTGACTATGTGTGTGAGTAACTCTATGGATGAGTGGCATTATGTAACAGGATGTATAGGTGTATGAGTACATATGATGAGTGAGTACATGTATGAGTGACTGTATAGGACTGTTGGTGAATGAGTGGATGTGTATGTTGATCTTAGAATTACTGAAGAGGTTGTTGTAACTGGTATTGGTATGTCCATTGTTTTGAAAATTTTAGTCTCTATTTTTGAATGTGTGTATCAAAGCTTATATTAAGGTGAGAGGAGGTCTGCCACTCTATCACAAGGATGATGTCATCAGTGATGTCATCAGTGATTTCATTTGAGATGTCATCAGTGATGTCATGAGTGATGTCACTGACCATGGCATGAGTGATGTAATATGTGACGTCATCAGCAGTGCATTGCGGGCGCGCGAGTTATAGTTAGCTGAACTAACTATAACGGGGCAATTTCATTGGTTTTTTACGAGTAAAATGTCCAGCTAACTATAACATGTGTGAAACCTATGGTTTTTTCACTGAATTTCTAAGGTTTTTTAAATGCTAATTCCTAACTATAACGTGTGTGAAACCTATGGTTTTTTCAGTGAATTTCTAAGGTTTTTTAAATGCTAATTCCTAACTATAACGTGTGTGAAACCCATGGTTTTTTCAGTGAATTTGCAAGGTTTTTTAAATGCTAATTCCTTACTATAACGTGTGTGTAACCCATGGTTTTTTCAGTGAATTTGCAAGGTTTTTTAAATGCTAATTTTTTTTTTTATTCTTCATTTTTTTCAAACATATTTTTAATTTAATTTTCTTTCATTTTATAAAGACTATGCTTAAATTTTTAAAATCCTTAAATATTTTTTTTTAATATATTTTTTAAAATAAACATGTAAAATTTATTACCAGATTTTTTTATTTTTTTATTTTTTTTTTTTAGTACGCGTACCGTAAGCTCACGGTAAGCGTACGGTTTACGCAACGTCCGTAATCTATCTACGCTGCTTGCGTATAGTTACGCAATTTGCGTAGCCGCGCGTACTGCGCGTGGGACGCGTGCGCGCTTACGCCACACGCGCACGTTACGCGGAAGTGCCGGGGAGTGACTGTTATGCGCATGCGCGGAAGCGCGTGTCTTTTTTACGCGCATGCGTACTTTTTGCCGTAAGCGTACCGTAAGCGTACCGTAAGCGTACGGTAGGTCATGTGATCATGAAACACAACTTTTGATTGGTTGAAAGTACTTTCAGTTCTAGAACTCTCCTACACCACACCCATTCCCCTCATTTCTGCTTGTGATCCCTTGGGAGAAGGAGCTGGTTTGTCTTTGGGATACGATGGCAGAACAGCAGAGCTCTTCTGAGAGTGAGGCTAGCACCAGCAGCACTGTCTTGAGGCAGAGAGCGAGGAAAGTAAAGCCTTCTTATGTTTGGGATTATTTTACTTTTCCAGAAGGCCAGCAAAAGGTGAATGCACCCTTAGTTACTTGCAAGCTGTGTCAGCGTGTACTTTCTAGAGGTAATCCTAACAGGAAGTATTCCTTTGGGAATCACACCATGAAGAGACACCTCCAGGATGTACACAGAAGGACACATGGTCATCTTTTTGGAGGTAACTCTTCAGAAAGACGAGCCAGTACATCCACAGCAGCTCAGCCTGGACCATCACCTGCAGGGCAGACTCCTTCTTCTGCAGGTCAGGTGAGCCCTTCATCTGTGGGGGGAGAATCTCCTTTTGCTGGCCCTCTGGAAATTAACCCTCGGTTTGCGAGGGTTGAAGTACGGTGCGCCACTTGTCACGATCTAATTACTTATAGGGAGACCAGTGTTTCCCTGGTGAACAGTAAAATAGATCAGCACACTTGTCGTACCGTCTAATATTCCCAATCTTTCTTTCCTCTGTCCCTGCATGAACACAACGGTTCTTTTAAGAGCCAACCTTATCTTTCATCTTTTTTTTACATATGTTTTTAAAAACTTTTTTTTTTCTTTTTTTTACCGTACGCGTACGGTAAGCGTACCTTTTTTTTTATTTTTTAAAAAAAACACTAAAAATCATTTATCACATTAGAAGGTCCTTGAGAGACTACAATTATTATTATTGACTTACCATACTCACTCAAAAAAATATTTATTCATTTGTTTTTTTAAAAAATAGTTTTTAAAATGGTTGTAGTTTCCGAAAATTTTCTATATCGATCTGAAAAAAAAGAAAAAAGTATTAATATTTTTAAACCATTTTATAATACAGTACACATATTTACATTTTTTACCAAAAAATATTTTTGCCTTATTTTTGCTGTTTTCAGAATATATTGCATTTCACTATAAATTGTGAAAGCAATTGCATTCATCATTTTACAGCGGGCAAAAAAAAATAACAATCTCAAAGATTGTATTAAAAAAGCCCAGAATCTCTTCTCACTTAAACTTATCATTACAGAAATGCATATTATTCTAAAAAAATATCATCTAAAAACAATACTTTTTTCTTTAAAATACCGTCTGATATGTTTGTTTCAGAAGTATAATCACAAAATTATATCTCAAATAACTCCAAAATACATCTGATTTTATTTCCTTTAGGCCAAATAGTATTTTTTTTTTTTTCCTGGAATAAATTTCCAAGGGAAAACCATTAAAATTCTAAAGTTTAATCTGTCCAGATCTCACCAATTCTCTGTAACATTTTGGTTCACGAAAATTTTTTGAATAATTTATTTAGTCCACAATAGAATTGCTTACTTTTCCACATGGCCAAATAGTAATTTTTTAAATCATTTTTGAAAAAATTTCCAATGGCAGTCCAATAGCATTCCAAAATTTAAAATGTGCAGAAGTTACCGATTATCTCTAAATTATTGGTTTTTCAAAATTGCATTAAAAATTAAAAAAGTCCACATTACAATTGGTTATCTTTCCTTTAGGCCAAATGATAATTTTAAAAATCTTTTTTCTACAAAATTGCAATGGTAATCCAGTAAAATGGTAAAATTATTTTGTCCAGATCTTGCCAAATCTCTCTAAAATTTAGGTTTCAGGAAGATTAGATAGGAATTTGCTAAATCAAAAGGCAAACGTTGTTTGAAAATCAATTGGGAATCATTACACAGTGTCCAGCCTTTTTCACATTTTAGATAAACTGTGTAATGTCCAGAAGTAACAGTAGGTCCATCATGGAAAATTATTGCAACAGTTACAAAAGTTTTTCCTGAAATTGATAATTGCTGTCCTGTAAACTTCTTTATTAAAGTATCCAATTTTGATCCATCAGCTCTACATCGTTGCATCATTAAAATTACATACTGTCCGTATTCCCTTAAAATTAATGTTGATAACATGTCAGAATTACACTCACCACATTTCATGCTATGATTAGCATCTTTAACTAATTTTGCAAAAGTGACTGTTTTACTCTCTGGCAATGTCAAATAAATAAACCTTTCATTATCAACAATAGAGCCACATATATTATAACAATTATCACAACTATGTTCCCATTTATAAGAGAGACCAAAAAAAATGTCAATGGGAACTCCTTCTTCTTCCACTACCTGAAGAAAATACATCAAAAATTCGTGTGCATCTTGCTGTTCATTTTGAGAAAACTGTGTTCGTCCTGAACATACATCTAAAAGTTTTCTAATATCAGTAGCACTTTCTATTTGAGTTTTATCTTTACTCAGCTTTTGAAAAAGGAGACTGAGCTCTGAACAGAATCTTTTTCCCTGATTTACTATTATCTGCTCTTGCAAACTTTCCAGATAAAATGCAACATTCAGCACTACATTAGCGTAGCAGTTGACACCAGAGCTATTTTCAAAATGACATCCTACAACCTGTTCTTCATTGTCCTTTTTCTTTTTGTTTGCAATTACATCACTCCTCTTTTTTTTCCTCTTCTCTACATCCTCATTACAGATATTCTCATTTCTCCTTTTACGAGAAACTACACGTTTCTCCAACACAGGATACTGACCTAAATGAGGAGCATAGCTTCTTCTTAATCTATTATACTCCTTTACACAGTTTGTATCAGCACTAACTTTTGAGTCATCAAAGTCTATCATGAATAAACCTGATAATGTTTTGACTCGTGACAAAGCTACATATGCCATACCTTCTTTGAACACAGTTGAACCAATGTTCACAAATGCACAATCTACAGTCAATCCTTGAGACTTGTGGATAGTTACAGCATATGCTAGTGAAAACGGAAACTGCTTCCTACGTACATATAAGTCTTTCACAAGCATGAAACGAACTGAACAACGACAAATGTCTTTAACTTCCTCTATCTGATCAAATTTTATTTTTAAACATTCAATTCCATCTTTTTTCTGATAATTAATAAAACCCACAACTCTTCCCATCGCTCCATTCACTAAGCCTTTCTCAACATCCAAATTTCTCCTTAAAAACACTCTACAGTTCATGCAAACATATAGATTTTTTTCTAATCCTGCTGTTTTGGAGATGTTCTTCTCTAGTGAGTCCAATTTATTTTTCAGTTTGCCTGTTACTGTGACAGTAATTCTTCCATCCTCAATTTTGTCCACTGCTTCCAATTTCCTGATGTCTTCCTTTTCCAATTTCAAAAGCTCCTCATTAAATATTGAGCATTCACGTAGAGTTGGCATTAAACAGATGACACTTTTGTTTTCTGCAATATTCTTGTATATTTTCTCTGCAACTATTTCTTCCTTTGGAAATAAATTATGTAGCAGCCGACTCTGTAATGCTTTTTTCCCAACTTCTGTGAGTAGTCCAATCCTGATATCTTTCAGAATACTTCCATATTCTTCATCGTTTGCTTGCCTCATATTAGTTGTAAGTTCCTTGTACTCAAAGAAGGACCAAATATTTGTATTTCCAATGCTTCCCAATGACTTCTTCGTGTCTTCATGTGTCACAGTATTAAACACTGGTTGTCCTTTAACTGGAGTAAGTTGCAAAAGATCCCCAAAAACTATGACGTGTTTTCCACCAAATAACACGTCATAGTCTGTCTTCAAAATTTGCTGCATTCTTAAATGCACAAAGGCAAGCATTAAGTTTGATACCATGCTCACCTCATCAATAATGAGAACTTGCATCTTCTTCAATACTCGTGAAACTTCCAAGGATGCTTCTCCAGTTAGCTTGTTGAATTGTATTTTGTTCTCATGCTCCACTGGTAACATTAGCAAACGATGTAAGGTGATTCCTTTTATGTTATATGCTGCTAACCCAGTTGGAGCAGTAACCACACAAGACAAAGTAGAATCCGTTTTTTGCTTTAGGTAGCTTCTGATGACTTTAATTAGGAAACTTTTTCCAGTGCCAGCTTGTCCGCTTACATACATCCTGATTGGATGAAATGATGTGCATGAGCACTCTTTTTTGATATGTAGAAATCCGTGATCAATTTTGTTTTTGATCTCTTCATAAATTTGTTGCTGCTCTTGATTCAGTTGTCTTTCCAAATTTTCTAAGTCTATAAATTCTTCTTGAGCTTGATTCATAGCCGTTTCCACTTCATTCATGGCTATTGATGCTTCATTTTCAACGATTGGTTGTCCTAGGGGATCTTGACTGTGTGTTCCTGAACTTTGGCTGTCCTGAGAACTGTCTCTAGCTATTTCTGCTGCAATTGTAGTTTCCTGTTCAATTTCTTCATTTAACATTTGCAGATAAGTTGAGAATGTACTGCATTGTATGCTGTCTTTGCAAGCATTAAAAGAATCTTCATAGCTCTGGAATTCTCCCAGTAGTTCATCCTCTGTACGCCATGGTTTAAACAACTGTAAAAGAGCCAAGTAGTAAAATTCTTTCTTGTCGGTAGTGTCGCAACTCAGCTTCCGGTGATTTATCAAACTTCCTTTGGTTTGCTTCACCAAACATCCTTCTTCACCAACAACTTTATATTTTCCACTGTTGATGTCTTCTGCAGCTTTCCGTGAATAAATGTAGTTCTGTAACACTTCATAGAGACACATGTTCTCCAGATGATGACTTCTCTTGGGATAATATGTGTCCAACATGTTTGTTTTCAATATGTCTGTACTTTCTGGGTCATTCTCAGCCAAATATTCAATTTCTCCAACAGATTTCAGTACCCGATTTCTCATTGCTGCAAGGCCTAAACTTGCCCAAATTATTCTTCTTGACTTCGAGTAGAGACTTGCAGAAGATAACCTATCTGAACATTCGTAGGATCCAATTTCTCGATGCGATAACATCTTCAAACTGAAACTGTACAGCTTCTTACTGACAGTCTTCTCGTGAGAAATCTCTTCCCACATTTCCTTCAATTCTGTTTTTTCTGATTTCGTAATGTAAGACGTTACATATCGAGCAACAGCAATGGAATTGTCAGCAACATACTGTATATCCATGTTAGCGTTCCACATGGATAAAATGACTGGGTTGTAGTCATTTATATTTTTTGATTCTTCTTTTCTTTTAAGGTTGTAGGTATTCTTAGGTGATTTTCTTGTGATAGTATGTCTCACAGCTGACATAAAACTGTTGACTCTTCCATTTGTAAGAACAGGTCTAGGAAATCCAAATCGACATTTAGTGTAGTATTTTTCTTTGCTCTTGTATTTCCGTCGACAGTATTTTCCACACCGATGACTTTGGAAACGTAGAACTTGCTCCTTTAACTTGTTCTCTTCTGTGCTTTTAGGTAGAGCACATGTTGCATATTCTTCAATGTAAGATAACACTGCTTCATCAGTATCAGTTCCAAACTTTGGGGCATCCTTGATCCACAGCAGCATATGAATATGAGGAGCACCTCTTGCCTGGTACTCTTTTCTCCAAAAGAAATCCACTACTTCTCCAAGAGGTGGATTTTTTTTATTGCAGATGAAGGACATCATAGCCTCAAATCTATGATTGAAATATCTGCAAACATTAACCGGATCCAATGAGCACAGTTCTCCTGCTGTCTTGTATTCGATGTTTTTAATGTTTGAATTGGCCTCTCGTAGAAAATCCAGTAAATCATCCCAAGCGTACTCGGCACAGCTTAGGGTAAGGAACCATGTTGGTGTTCCTAAATTGCGTAACATGCATTTTAGTTCACCATGGCGTCGGTACCAATATTCATTTGTCCCACGCTGACAAGCCATCAGATTGATCAGTTGTGTTTCCAAATGATCATCTCGGTGCTGCACTTTCTCCATAAAATCCTTAGCAGACACATTTTGTAAATGTACTCCACTTTTTAAAATGTGATTTACTGCATAAGACAGTGCAGACAAGTCGCTTTCAAATAAAAGATGGAACAAATAAGGAATACTTTGTCGAAATCTGGGATCTTCAGCATATAGTCTTGTAGTTCGATACTCTGAAGCTGGAATCTGTTCTGGACGTTCATCGTATCGTCCTCCTTTTCCTTTAGGAAACAGCTGGGGAAAACATCGAGCTTCCAAGCTCTCCTCCCATACACTCACGGGATTTCCTTTTGCTTTCTTCATCTGAAAGAGATCAATATTGTCTCCCATAACTTCTTTCGAATGGAGAGGATGTATGCTAAAATGTTCATAAATTTCTTCTTCCTTTGACTTGTCCACTTTTTCAATTTGTCCAGTTGGTGTTTCTGTGTCTCCTTGTAAATCTTCTTCTTCTTCTTCTTCTTCTATATAAATTGATTCATACCATTTGTTATTTTTTTTCAAATACAAATTTGCTCTTTGTACTTTCCGCACATCTACCAGCTCCTGCCAAATCTTCTTATTCTTTGTAGGTACACCATTAACCAGAATAATTAATGGTTCAGTTTCCAAAGTATCCGCATCAATAGTTTCCATATTTTTTTTCAAATCCAAGGGCAAATACACCACTCTACCTTTTAAACCTCTCAGTAAATCTGAAGGAGGTAATTTACCAGTTTTGGGCTCCATACGTACTATGGTCTGGAACGGATGAACACATTGAATGAGTATAGACTCATATGTATTTAATTCAGAAAGTTCAGCAGGAATAGCATCCAATTCTAAATTATTATGTACAGCTCTGGTCGGCATTCTATTTTCCTCTAACTTGTTGTAGCAGTATTTACAAATACGCTGATCTTCACCCAATTCAAAACAATTTTCAAGAAATATATATGTGGCAAAATCCATCCACTTATAATTATCTTCATTTTCACTCTTTCTGTAGAGATCAACATTCCTAGTTTGTTTTCTATAATGAGTTCTGCGGCAACAAATACAAGTAACATTTGGTCTTTCATTAGAGATTATTGCAAATTTTGTTATGTGATCATTAAATGTCTTACTTACACAAGGTTCTACATTCTCTTCCACTTCTGCCTCATTTACTGTGTCCTTCTCTGCACTGTTTTGTTCAGGACCAAAGTAACAAAACTGAATTTCATCAACAACCTTCTCTACATCTGATACCGTTCCTCGGAACAGAGCCCTATTCAATTCATTTAACTTTATTGCTGGACTTTTGGCAAAATACAACCGTCTCACAAACTTTCTCATTTCAGTATGATGAACAGCCAGCATCCTAAAATGATGGAAAACACTATTGCACACTTTTCTAGATAGACAAGCAAGAGAATGACCCTGCAAACCAGTATTCTCCCTCACTCTGCATGGATCCAGACTTTGAAGCACCTTAATCTTTTGTTTTACACTTTTTTTACTATATTCTCTTAGAAACTCTCGAAATCTGTCAATAGATTCCTGACGCACAGTGCAAATACTACTACAATTCCAAGTGTACACTGGGGCTTTAGGACGTCTCCCCATTGCCTCATCTGCCATCACTTGTACCTCATCTCTTGGAACCATTATCTCCTTCTCCATTATGCAACCATTTTTTACTTCGTATGAACGACCTCTGGTGTCAACTGCATGCAGCAAACTATTACTTTGAAAATAGCTCTCTTCATTAAAAAAAGGTTCACTACTTGAACTATGCATCCACTTTCCTAAAAACACTTTACAAAAGTTTGTTCTGTTCACTACTCTTTTGCTTTTGCTTTGTGATTTCAGTACATTAACCATTTTATCTAATGTACGCATCCTATTCAAAATTAATATGAATAGTTTCCTTTTTAATTCTAATGCTTTTGCTGCAATGGCTTCAATTTCTTTTTTTCTCTTGTAATATTTAGCCTTTTGCTTATATTTCTTTATATCCTTTATCAAATTGGACATAACTCTTCTCTGAAACATTTTTCTACGTATCTCTTTAAATGCTGTTTTTCTGTTTATGTTAAACTTTTCAATTGCAGAAGGTATATTTGCATTAACTAAATTCTCATTTTTTTGCTGTTCTCTATGTTTTGTTACATTTTTCCGAGAACAGACATTTTGTACATTTTTCTTTGTTTTGAATATTTTGTTTAGAAATTGTTTTTTTTGCTTACCAGAAGATTTTTTCTTTTTCCCAACATCAGCATCTTCTACTAACTTTGGTCCTCCAGTTGTCTTCAAATATAGTTTTTTTTTTAGCGTTTTTTGAACTCGAGATTTTGTAGGCATCTTAAATTTTGTTCACTGTTCTTCAGTAATACCTGAAAAAAACTAAAAAAAAAATCCTTTATTGTATTTAAATATATTACTACATTTCTTTTCACAATAGTCACAAAACGAAATTTCTTTGCCAATTTGAATGCACACAAACTGCTCTTTTTTTTGGGCAAGTGAAAATCTCTTTTACAAACTGTCACATTATGAAACCAAGCTGTTTTTTCAGACCACCACCGTGTGTATTCTCTGTGACTGCCTACACTCCAGCAGGGGCAACCAGCCTTAGTGATGCTGAATGTATTTGCATTACAGACTTAAACCTGAAAACCCCACTCGCTTCTAATTACTGTGCATGACTATACATGGCAAGCACATGGGTGTGTGCTAAGCCTCTGCTTCTTCCCCCAAAAATTCGCTCCCCCTTTCCATCTACTGCAACTGTGAAATCACCAGAGCAAGACGCAATAAATCTCTGCCTATAATTCTTCTATGCACACAGAGTCATGTTTTCACATTAGTGCCAAAACGAAATTTCTTTGCCAATTTGAAAGCACACTTACTGCTCTTTTTTTTTCGGGCCAAGTGAAAATCTCTTTTTACAATTTGAAATCACTTTTACAGACTGACACATTCTGAAACCTTTTTTTTAAATTTATTTAAATGCACATGTCCAAGCTGTTTTTTTTTCAGACCACCACCGTGTGTATTCTCTGTGACTGCCTACACTCCAGCAGGGGCAACCAGCCTTAGTGATGCTGAATGTATTTGCATTACAGACTTAAACCTGAAAACCCCACTCGCTTCTAATTACTGTGCATGACTATACATGGCAAGCACATGGGTGTGTGCTAAGCCTCTGCTTCTTCCCCCAAAAATTCGCTCCCCCTTTCCATCTACTGCAACTGTGAAATCACCAGAGCAAGACGCAATAAATCTCTGCCTATAATTCTTCTATGCACACAGAGTCATGTTTTCACATTAGTGCCAAAACGAAATTTCTTTGCCAATTTGAAAGCACACTTACTGCTCTTTTTTTTTCGGGCCAAGTGAAAATCTCTTTTTACAATTTGAAATCACTTTTACAGACTGACACATTCTGAAACCTTTTTTTTAAATTTATTTAAATGCACATGTCCAAGCTGTTTTTTTTTCAGACCACCACCGTGTGTATTCTCTGTGACTGCCTACACTCCAGCAGGGGCAACCTGCCTTAGTGATGCTGAATGTATTTGCATTACAGACTTAAACCTGAAAACCCCACTCGCTTCTAATTACTGTGCATGACTATACATGGCAAGCACATGGGTGTGTGCTAAGCCTCTGCTTCTTCCCCCAAAAATTCGCTCCCCCTTTCCATCTACTGCAACTGTGAAATCACCAGAGCAAGACGCAATAAATCTCTGCCTATAATTCTTCTATGCACACAGAGTCATGTTTTCACATTAGTGCCAAAACGAAATTTCTTTGCCAATTTGAAAGCACACTTACTGCTCTTTTTTTTTCGGGCCAAGTGAAAATCTCTTTTTACAATTTGAAATCACTTTTACAGACTGACACATTCTGAAACCTTTTTTTTAAATTTATTTAAATGCACATGTCCAAGCTGTTTTTTTTTCAGACCACCACCGTGTGTATTCTCTGTGACTGCCTACACTCCAGCAGGGGCAACCAGCCTTAGTGATGCTGAATGTATTTGCATTACAGACTTAAACCTGAAAACCCCACTCGCTTCTAATTACTGTGCATGACTATACATGGCAAGCACATGGGTGTGTGCTAAGCCTCTGCTTCTTCCACCAAAAATTCGCTCCCCCTTTCCATCTACTGCAACTGTGAAATCACCAGAGCAAGACGCAATAAATCTCTGCCTATAATTCTTCTATGCACACAGAGTCATGTTTTCACATTAGTGCCAAAACGAAATTTCTTTGCCAATTTGAAAGCACACTTACTGCTCTTTTTTTTTCGGGCCAAGTGAAAATCTCTTTTTACAATTTGAAATCACTTTTACAGACTGACACATTCTGAAACCTTTTTTTTAAATTTATTTAAATGCACATGTCCAAGCTGTTTTTTTTTCAGACCACCACCGTGTGTATTCTCTGTGACTGCCTACACTCCAGCAGGGGCAACCAGCCTTAGTGATGCTGAATGTATTTGCATTACAGACTTAAACCTGAAAACCCCACTCGCTTCTAATTACTGTGCATGACTATACATGGCAAGCACATGGGTGTGTGCTAAGCCTCTGCTTCTTCCACCAAAAATTCGCTCCCCCTTTCCATCTACTGCAACTGTGAAATCACCAGAGCAAGACGCAATAAATCTCTGCCTATAATTCTTCTATGCACACAGAGTCATGTTTTCACATTAGTGCCAAAACGAAATTTCTTTGCCAATTTGAAAGCACACTTACTGCTCTTTTTTTTTCGGGCCAAGTGAAAATCTCTTTTTACAATTTGAAATCACTTTTACAGACTGACACATTCTGAAACCTTTTTTTTAAATTTATTTAAATGCACATGTCCAAGCTGTTTTTTTTCCAGACCACCACCGTGTGTATTCTCTGTGACTGCCTACACTCCAGCAGGGGCAACCAGCCTTAGTGATGCTGAATGTATTTGCATTACAGACTTAAACCTGAAAACCCCACTCGCTTCTAATTACTGTGCATGACTATACATGGCAAGCACATGGGTGTGTGCTAAGCCTCTGCTTCTTCCACCAAAAATTCGCTCCCCCTTTCCATCTACTGCAACTGTGAAATCACCAGAGCAAGACGCAATAAATCTCTGCCTATAATTCTTCTATGCACACAGAGTCATGTTTTCACATTAGTGCCAAAACGAAATTTCTTTGCCAATTTGAAAGCACACTTACTGCTCTTTTTTTTTCGGGCCAAGTGAAAATCTCTTTTTACAATTTGAAATCACTTTTACAGACTGACACATTCTGAAACCTTTTTTTTAAATTTATTTAAATGCACATTTCCAAGCTGTTTTTTTTTCAGACCACCACCGTGTGTATTCTCTGTGACTGCCTACACTCCAGCAGGGGCAACCAGCCTTAGTGATGCTGAATGTATTTGCATTACAGACTTAAACCTGAAAACCCCACTGGCTTGTAAATACTGTGCATGACTATACACGGCAAGGACATGGGTGTGTGCTAAGCCTCTGCTTCTTCCCCCAAAAATTCGCTCCTCTTTTCCATCTACTGCAACTGTGAAATCACCAGAGCAAGACGCAATAAATCTCTGCCTATAATTCTTCTATGCACACAGAGTCATGTTTTCACATTAGTGCCAAAACGAAATTTCTTTGCCAATTTGAAAGCACACTTACTGCTCTTTTTTTTTCGGGCCAAGTGAAAATCTCTTTTTACAATTTGAAATCACTTTTACAGACTGACACATTCTGAAACCTTTTTTTTAATTTTATTTAAATGCACATTTCCAAGCTGTTTTTTTTTCAGACCACCACCGTGTGTATTCTCTGTGACTGCCTACACTCCAGCAGGGGCAACCAGCCTTAGTGATGCTGAATGTATTTGCATTACAGACTTAAACCTGAAAACCCCACTGGCTTGTAAATACTGTGCATGACTATACACGGCAAAGACATGGGTGTGTGCTAAGCCTCTGCTTCTTCCCCCAAAAATTCGCTCCCCCTTTCCATCTACTGCAACTGTGAAATCACCAGAGCAAGACGCAATAAATCTCTGCCTATAATTCTTCTATGCACACAGAGTCATGTTTTCACATTAGTGCCAAAACGAAATTTCTTTGCCAATTTGAAAGCACACTTACTGCTCTTTTTTTTTCGGGCCAAGTGAAAATCTCTTTTTACAATTTGAAATCACTTTTACAGACTGACACATTCTGAAACCTTTTTTTTAAATTTATTTAAATGCACATGTCCAAGCTGTTTTTTTTTCAGACCACCACCGTGTGTATTCTCTGTGACTGCCTACACTCCAGCAGGGGCAACCAGCCTTAGTGATGCTGAATGTATTTGCATTACAGACTTAAACCTGAAAACCCCACTCGCTTCTAATTACTGTGCATGACTATACATGGCAAGCACATGGGTGTGTGCTAAGCCTCTGCTTCTTCCCTCAAAAATTCGCTCCTCTTTTCCATCTACTGCAACTGTGAAATCACCAGAGCAAGACGCAATAAATCTCTGCCTATGCACACAGAGTCATGTTTTCACATTAGTGCCAAAACGAAATTTCTTTGCCAATTTGAAAGCACACTTACTGCTCTTTTTTTTTCGGGCCAAGTGAAAATCTCTTTTTACAATTTGAAATCACTTTTACAGACTGACACATTCTGAAACCTTTTTTTTAATTTTATTTAAATGCACATGTCCAAGCTGTTTTTTTTTCAGACCACCACCGTGTGTATTCTCTGTGACTGCCTACACTCCAGCAGGGGCAACCAGCCTTAGTGATGCTGAATGTATTTGCATTACAGACTTAAACCTGAAAACCCCACTCGCTTCTAATTACTTTGCATGACTATACATGGCAAGCACATGGGTGTGTGCTAAGCCTCTGCTTCTTCCCCCAAAAATTCGCTCCCCCTTTCCATCTACTGCAACTGTGAAATCACCAGAGCAAGACGCAATAAATCCCTGCCTATAATTCTTCTATGCACACAGAGTCATGTTTTCACATTAGTGCCAAAACGAAATTTCTTTGCCAATTTGAAAGCACACTTACTGCTCTTTTTTTTTCGGGCCAAGTGAAAATCTCTTTTTACAATTTGAAATCACTTTTACAGACTGACACATTCTGAAACCTTTTTTTTAAATTTATTTAAATGCACATGTCCAAGCTGTTTTTTTTTCAGACCACCACCGTGTGTATTCTCTGTGACTGCCTACACTCCAGCAGGGGCAACCAGCCTTAGTGATGCTGAATGTATTTGCATTACAGACTTAAACCTGAAAACCCCACTCGCTTCTAATTACTGTGCATGACTATACATGGCAAACACATGGGTGTGTGCTAAGCCTCTGCTTCTTCCCCCAAAAATTCGCTCCTCTTTTCCATCTACTGCAACTGTGAAATCACCAGAGCAAGACGCAATAAATCTCTGCCTATAATTCTTCTATGCACACAGAGTCATGTTTTCACATTAGTGCCAAAACGAAATTTCTTTGCCAATTTGAAAGCACACTTACTGCTCTTTTTTTTTCGGGCCAAGTGAAAATCACTTTTACAGACTGACACATTATGAAACCACCATGTGTAACTACAACAAAAACAATTCCCATTTCTATTATTCATTTCTTAAGTTACCACATACATCCCCTCTCAAACTGTAAACTCACCTTTAAAATTAGTTAGTTGTGAAAGAAATGTGACACTCAAACAGCAGAATATCAGAGCCAGGATCTCTGTTGTGTTCACCTCTCTCCTCTCAGCAGAACCAGATAATGGCAAACTTTCCCTCTATTTTTCCACACATATACATGTAAGTTTCAAATCTCAGTGCTTCCCCCTTTTTTTCAAATGTAATGACACATTTCTATTGGTTGAAAACCAACCCTTTTCCAAAAGTACCCTGCCCCCAACTTGACTTCTGCCTAGTACCCTTCCCCCAACTTGACTTCTGCCTGCTACCATAGCAACAGCTCATGGAACACTGCTGTGTGCAGTTAGGTCAGAAGTTCGACACACAATGTTTCAATTCCACAGAGCAAGAGTGCTTGACTTTTCAAACCTAACAGCAAATCCATAGTACTGTTCTTTGGTTACACATTTTTTTGTACCAATACAAAACATGCTTGTATTAATTTTCACATACAGCCTAGTTTTTTTTCTAGAATGGTATGAAACAGCCAATCAGTTCTTTTTGTTTTGTAAAAAATATGTATGCCTCCATTTCCAAACTGTCTTTCTTTTCATATTGCCATTCTACTGAAAGACACCTCCTGAGTGCATCCAGTTCTCCTTTGAAGATGTTCACAGTGTGGATTGTAGGGCACAGCTATGTCTTCTGGAGTGAAAAGTTTGCAGAGAAAACAGATATGGTGAGAGACCTTGCTTTGCCAAATGTAGACATTAAATGGATTGGTCAGAGAGGGTTAAAGTGGCACCAATTGATGCCATTGGTGAAATCCTTCATTCAAATCCAACACCCTGACCTCATAATAGTGCACTGTGGTGGCAATGACCTAGGCACTTTGACTGGGGTAGGTCTGGAAATGCTTATGAAGGACACCTTTGCACAACTGTTTACACTTTTCCCTAAAACTGCCTTTGTGTTTTCCAACATATGCCAAAGGCAAAAATGGAACTGGTCCAATCATTTCTGTCCACAGATTGACAAAGCAAGAAAGCACGTCAACAAATCTGTTTCTGCTTTCCTCCGTGACTATGGTATGGGTGCCATTTACCACAACAACTTGCGTTACGACATGCAAGACATTTATAGAGGAGATGGTGTGCACTTCAATGATGAAGGGAACAGAGTCTTCCTCTTGAACCTTAGACTCTGCATCGGTACTTACTTGTAGGTACCACTAAAAAAATGACTCCATAAACACAACAGCTCTTTTTAGAGCTCCCTAATTTCTAAACTCTTAAATCTGCTTTTCATTTATTTATTTTTATTTTTTTTACCGTACGCTTACCGTAAGCTTACCGTACGCGTACCCCGTGATTTTTTTTAAAATCAATAAATGTTTTCTTTGTACTTTTCTGTCCTTCTTTGACCCCCTTACAATTGTTAGGGGGTCTGTAACTCTCCTCATTGCCCCCTTTCCTTGTTTTCACTCTTTTTTTTCAGAGTGAAATACACAAAATGGCGGCCGCCGCTTCCTGGTTTCGGCCGATTCGAATGTTTACTAAGATCTAAGAGCCAATCAGAATCGCGCTCGCGCACGCCACCGTACGCTTACCGTAAGCGTACGGTAAGCGTACCGTAAGCGGGCTCAGATATATATATTGATTTAAAGGCTATTTTCTCAGAATCTACTGAACAGATTTACACCAAACCTACAAAAGGCACTTCCTTGACCTAGGGACTACCTCTCTGCCAAATTTTGAGTAATTCTGTTCAGCCGTTCAGGCTGTAGCTCGTTCTAAAGGTCCTATGGAAAAATGCATGGGAAAAACGCGTTTTGGGACCCCCCTTTTATCTCAGCCCCCGCTTGACGGATCCCCCCGAGACTTTCAGGGTAGGAGCGGAGCGTAGCGCCCCACCTATTTTGAGAAATTCGTGAGGATTCGTCGACCGGCGCCAAAGTTATTCAAAATAGAATGTTGAGGTTTTCCTATGGAAACGTGGTCCTAACTATAACTACCTACTGGCGACCGCCAGTAGGTAATATATATAGCGGCACCATCCAATGCGGACACTATATATTCTCTATTTCTGTGTTCGGTGCTTGTACTACTTTATCACTGATATCTCCACTAAAATCTGTTCCTAACCCTTTCTAATGGACCCTGAGTTCTTGTGCCCTGAGTCACAAATTGTTAAGGCCATGCTGAGTCTTGTATACAAGATCGACTCTGCTCGGCGGCCATCCTGCCCCAGTAAGGCGGTGTGTTCCTGTATCTCTCCCAACTCAAAGGGCGCCCTGCTTACTTCATCAAGGTGCGGGTGTCACCAAATCGGCCGCTCTACTCCCTCCGACGATGCCGGAATCCAAATGCCGGCATCCTTAAATCTTAAATCCTCCATTCTTTCGCTTACGTGGGTTACTCGGGCCCGCCCCCTCAAAAGACAATGCAGTCAAGTGATGGCCTGGATCGTGGCCATCTTAGTAGGGTGACGCAAATCTCAATATAAATAGGAATGTAGGCATGCCAGGGCAAAATACAACTCTCAATACTGGGACTTACCAAAAAATGACTTTGTTTATGGATAACTTCGACTCGTTTACAGTCAGTAGTTCTATATGTCTGTTTATGCGATTACCTCTGTATATAAGACTATATTGATGATATAATCACCGTTATAGAATATAAGATAGTCACTTGAATAAGGTATTTTTATTCTTGTGCCCTTCTTTCATTGACAAGGCATCTGAACAAGTTGTTATTAACTTCCTTATGACCAGTTTTATATATTTTTCTATTTTTTCATTATGTCCTAATTGTCCTCACCCAATTCTGGGGCCCGACATTCAGATTAATAACATGCTTCTATTCTTTGGAATCCCTTCTGTGCACGTGGTCATATCATTCCATTTTGGATGAATCCATCTCATATCACCTCATTTGTCCACTGGAGTTGAAGTATATATATGCTTCTATTTCTCTAATAGATCTAACGATCTTTAACATGTGTTATTCAGATGGCACCAGGGAATTGAATCATTGAGTCCCTTTTAACTGCTCTGAAGACTTTGTACCCATCTCTGTTCCTGTAGGAACAGCAATCTCGTTGTATCTACTGTAGTTGTGGGGAAGTACGGTTTGTCTATTAAGAGCCACTTGAGATCTTTTTCTGTGTGATTAATTTCCAAAAAGTGAGCAGTGAGTTTTGCCATCGTTTTTTTACATCTCACATAACTCATGTGTTCAGGAATTCTTCTCTTGACCCACCTTGTGGTCATACCCACATATTATTAACCACAAGGGCATCGTTGGAGGGAGTAGATCGGCTGATTTGGCGACTCTCGCACCTTGATGAAGTAAGCAGGACGCCCTTGAGCCTTTTCAATTAAACAAAAGACATTTAGATGATTGGCTTTGCATTTCTTGGAAAACAAACATAGGCATGTGTTAATTTAATCTTATGTAATTTCTTTGACTTTAGGGCGTTGTCCCCACTCTACCCCCGAGTTTGGAGCCTCATTGATTGTTCTTGGGTATGAGCGGCGCCAAACATGCTACCGGCTAATGTGCGGTAAAACTTGAGTTTAGAAGAGTGCTTCACTTTACACGGGGAATGGGGAAATGCAGTGTAAGCTGAATAAGAAGATCACGATTTTAAGTGTGTCAAATAACAAAGGGGACAATTGCGGTAGAAGGGAGCAGAGAAACTATAATAATGAAACTTCTTTTATTCTTGTAGGTTTACAGATGATGTGTGTCTACTAAGGGCAATGGCAAGTATTGCCACCAAAAGGTTCCCTACCAGACGGTGATAATACTAGGAGGGAAGAAATATTAAGACTTTTAAGGGCTCTGTATCCTGATGAATGCCATCGACCCTACCGAGTGGCAAACAAAGGCAGATACATGTTGATAGAGCAGATAGGGTAATGGAGATGTAGCCTCTCTCTCATATACCCAGTAAATTTGTTTAATCCTGCCAAGTAGGACCCAGAATAAAGTAGAAGGGTACCTATTTATGCAGTTTTATTATTCTTTCTTTTCTGCAACAGGGATCCTTATATTTGGAATTCTCTTTTTTCTATATAAAAAAAGTTTTTCTTTTGCGCTCCACCCAGTACGGTGGTCTGCGCCAGGGTGTTGCAGCATCTCTATGATGAAGCATGCCACTATATAGTGGGTGAGGGTAGTATTTGCAACCTTTTGGGTTTTCCCAATTAGGTATCTGTAGTATCCTCAGGTCATGTTATTATGCCCACTACATTTATGGCGACGATCTGGAGAAAATCTCACACAAAAAGGTAACATGAAGGCAACCAAGAATGAGGAGTGGACAAAGAGAATGTGTAGAAAAGAACCAAGGTCATGTAAAATGGAAAAAAAAGAAACAAGCATCAAGAAATTTAAAGTAAAGAAAAGAAACCTGTTTAGCGACGCAGCTGAAGTCAAAGAAATATGTCAAGCATGCCTGTCTGCCCCACCAGTGTCCACTACACCGGACAGCCCAGCCCAGGCATGCTGTGTCTTCATCTCATCATCTACTACATCAAAAAAATAGTTACAAGCCAGAATCCTGACAGCTCCTGAGGCGGAAGCCGGGAGAGAAACCTTCATTTTTTTAAAATTTGCATTTGTGTCACTAATTTCGCCGAAATACTTTGTACTTTTAACTGAACCTCACTCACCCGTTTTCCTCCTGAAGCGGGCTCTCAGTCACTAGAACAGCGACCCCCTCGCTGCAACGTTAAGGCATCAAACAAACTTCCCTGCCGCCATTCTCGGCGAGGGAGAGAGGCCACGCCCACTTAGGCCACGCCCACCCGCCGCCATCAGTACTTAAACGCTGCCTTCAGCGCAACTTGCTTAGAATCCTGACAGCTCCTGAGGCGGAAGCCGGGAGAGAAACCTTCATTTTTTTAAAATTTGCATTTGTGTCACTAATTTCGCCGAAATACTTTGTACTTTTAACTGAACCTCACTCACCCGTTTTCCTCCTGAAGCGGGCTCTCAGTCACTAGAACAGCGACCCCCTCGCTGCAACGTTAAGGCATCAAACAAACTTCCCTGCCGCCATTCTCGGCGAGGGAGAGAGGCCACGCCCACTTAGGCCACGCCCACCCGCCCCTTTTTCTGCAACATTTAAGATGTGCAACTACCGGACGCGCAGCGGACGGGCGCAGCGGGCGCGCCGTCAGCGCGCCGAAGGCAAGCCCGTCTGGGCCCGTCCGGGCCAAGACGGCCTTAGGCCTAGCCACTATGCCCAATCGGCAAAATGGCATCTCATACCCCAGAGACTCACTGCTTGCCTGGAACCGTGGAAAACACCCCCAGTGCAAATACATCCACAAGGAGGACACACCCTATGTAGGATGCACCCTCTGTAATAACCTCGAGGAAACGGAATGCCACCCAGGTCTCCGGCTCGGTCTTCTGAACTGCAGATCCCTGGTAAAGCATGCCCATGAAATCAACATCCTTGTCCAGGACTCGCGGCTAGATCTGCTATTTTTGACAGAAACTTGGCTAACCCCGCACAACGACTTCGATGTGGCCAATGCAACTCCCCCCGGCTACCAAATATGTTGCCTAAATAGGCCAATCGGTAGAGGCGGAGGTCTAGCCATACTCTTCAAAGATCACCTCAAATGCAGAATCGAGACCGGTTCTGTTAAAGACTGTGAGAACTGCTACTTCACAATCCAGATCTCTCCTTCCACCTCCCTTTCCGGAATACTTGTGTACCGACCCCCAGGATCCCTAGGGGAATTTACTAGCACTCTGATTGACCATATCCTACTCAAGTCCATCTCGGTCTCCAATTTCCTCCTCTTAGGGGACTTTAATATTCATTTCCTGGACCCCACGAATAACACCGCAGCAAACCTGCTTGCAGATCTCACCACAGCTGACCTCCTCCTGCAAAATCCTAAAGCCACCCACGAGAAGGGCCAACTCCTAGACCCCATCTTCTCTAACATTGCGAACCTGTACGCCCAGGACCCCACCCCCCTGCCCTGGACAGACCACATGCTGATTCCCATGCACTGGCCACTCGACACATCTCCAGGGCCTTCTTATAAAACTAGGGTACAAACCAGACGATGGCATAAATTAGTTCCAGAGGAATGGGAAGCCAAACTACGCAATACCATCTCCCCTTTGTCCACGGACCCTAATACCGCGGACAGAGAACTCATGGATTGGCTAGTCCAACCTCTAGACAGCTCCATTCCATTGACGAGCTCGCTAAAACACATGAAAAGAATTAGTCCCTCCCCCTGGTACACACCCGCCCTTGCCTCTCTCAAAAAGCATTGTAAAAAGACAGAACGCCTATGGAGAAAACACAAAACAGCTGAAGAGAAAAGCGTCTACCTCTGCTCCATGAAAGCTTACAAACAAGCCCTTCATGACGCTAAAAGGACTTATTTCGAGGAAAAGATAAAAACTCTGCCTGCTCATCCAAGGAGACCTTCTCCATTTTTAAAGAACTCCTCCGTGTCCCTGCCCCCCCCCAGAAACCCCTGGACCCCAAAGAAGCCGAGGAAAAATGCGCCATGTTGGCCTCCTTCTTTGATGAAAAAATAAAAAAAATACTCTCTTCCCTCCCACCTGCCAACTCCAACATCTCAGAAAGAGCCAAGGAGCAGACGCCTCCCGTAGACAAACCCCTTCTAGAGTCGCTCGGCCCGGTCTCGGAAGAAGAAGTAAGAACCACATTGGCCTCAACCAAGAGCGGAGCCCCTAGCGACCCGGTCCCCATACGTTTCGCAAAAATTATCATGCAGACCATAGTCCCTCAACTGACTGCCCTGATCAATATCTCACTGGAACACGGAGTGGTCCCTTCCACCTGGAAGGAAGCCGTAGTCAAAGCGCTTCTCAAGAAACCGTCGCTTGACCCCACTAACCTCTCCAACTACAGACCCATTTCACTTCTCCCCTGGATAGGCAAAGTCGCTGAAAAATTAGTTAACAAAAAGTTGTCGCAATATCTCGAGTCAAACCATCTTCTCAACAACTCGCAGACTGGCTTCAGACCTGGCCAAGGCACAGACACTGCACTCCTTGTGGCAGTGGAAAGAACCAGGGAAATCATCGACTCAGGAGGATCAGTGGCAGTGGTCCTCCTAGACCTAAGTGCGGCCTTTGATACGGTCAGCCACCAGGTTCTAATCCACCGCCTCGGGACTGTTGGAGTTAAGGGCAAAGCCCTGAAGTGGCTCTCGTCCTTTCTCTCCCGACGCTCCTATCAAGTATGGGAAGGCGAAAGCCGCTCCTCTTCCATCCCCCTCCAGTGCGGTGTGCCACAGGGCTCTTCCCTGAGCCCTACATTATTCAACGTTTATATGGCCCCACTGGAGGAACTTGTCTCACCCTTCGGAGTCACCATCGTCAGTTACGCCGACGACACGCAACTGGTGGTCACTCTTTCCCACCCCAAACTCGAGCCCTCCAACCTCCACGACTGCCTTACCAGCGTATACCAGTGGATGAGCGACTCCGCCTTGAAGCTTAATGGCTCCAAGACAGAGATCCTGGTCCTCGGACAAAAAACCACTAACATCCCTTCCAACTTCTGGCCCGCCTGCATGGGCGATCCTCCCATTCCCAAAAAGGAGGTCAAGAGCCTTGGCGTGTGGCTGGAGACCGACCTTACCTTCTGGACCCAGGCCAGAAAGACGGCCGGAACCTGCTACGGGTTACTTAAATCCTGCAGGAAAGTAATCCCTCTCCTACCCTTCCAGTCGCGCCTTATGCTGATCCGGGGCTTAATCCTATCCAGGTTGGATTATAGCAACGCCATCTACCTGGGCGCCCCGGAATCCACTTTCCAAACTCTGCAAAAGGCTCAGAACGCCGCCGCCAGACTCCTAACTAGCACCCCGGCCAGATCATCGGCCAAACCCGCTCTTAGGAAGCTACACTGGCTCCCGATCAAAGAAAGGGTCACTTTCAAGGCCCTCTGCCTGGCCCATAAGGCTCTCCATAACACCGGCCCCCCCATACTAAACAACTGGATCACCCCCTACAGACCCACGAGAGCGCTTCGCTCAGAGCACGGAAACCTTATCACGATCCCCATGGTGAAAAAGGCCCGGATAGGGGGCCGCCGCTTCTCGGTAAACACCGGACTCAAGTGGAACGCACTCCCTCTGAACGTCAGAACAGAGCCCGATTTACTTCGGTTCAGAAAAACCCTCAAAACTCTCCTCTTCCCCTAATCCGGTCTCTTACCTAGCCGCTCCCCCTCCTGAGCAACAAGGTTCTAGCGCTGGGATACCCTCGTGGTGACTACGCGCTCTACAAACTCTAAATAATAATAATAAGTCTACATCTGGAAAAGAAATTATGCCACATGGAAAAAAAACGTCTATTGTGCTACAACAAAGATTTTTTTTGAGCAACAAGTAACAAGGTAATCTGTGGCTGTTTGTGACTTTGATCATCAGTGCGGTGTTTGAAATCTTCTGTCAAGTTTGAAGGTAGCAAGCGAAATACGGAAAGTTTTATGAAGCGAGCGATAGACTGTGAGGAAATGTGACCTCATGTTGACTTTTGACTCTTTTTGGCTAAGGCTGCCGCTTTAAACCATCTGTGTGAGAGAAATCTCTGCATGCAGGTGAAAGATTACAGTTGCGCATTATTTTAAAATTCAAATGTGGCTCGTGCACCGCACCTGGTCTGTGTGTCGCGCGAAGTAGCTTCTGATCTCCATGACGTCTTTTCGTTTCGAATGCACACATGGCTGCCTATCGACGTATTTAGTCTTGGAGTTGCCGGGAGCCATCCGGGACAACGTAAGTCAGCGTGCCTCCATCGTGGATTTGGAAAAGTGTACTGTTTCTTTCATCCGCCATTTTTTCAATCTGCCAACCACGCCAACCACGTTTTTTTACAAGTTCAGCATTTTCAATAAAGTTACGTTTTGACAAGAATGCCGCGATGCTAAATATTACGCGCATTGTTCGCATGGAAGAAAGAATTAGCATGTGCAGTTGACAGCTATGATATTGTTTTACTTAGTCTATTCACATTTCACAGGTAAATTTATTTTTATTTTTCGCTTCGAAGATTAAAATTTGCATGAACTGTTGGACAGCGACGTAAGCACAGCAATTGGCATTTTCAATACGTGGTGTTGTTTAAAGTTCTCTCTGGTTCAAGAACTGGACATAGATACTTGGAAATGTAATACTTGGAACGTCTGTCGCGGTGACAGGCACACCATTGACTTTAGAAATACTAGTTGTAGGTTATGTTTTAAAGATTTCACGCAAAAATGTTTTTTTTTCACAAGAGTATTTATTTATCGCAAAAATATTTCACAAGAGTATTTATTTATCGCAAAAAATGTTTTTTTTTCTACTATGTCTTGTAAATGCTTTATGCCAACGTTGTTTTATCGCTATGTACAAGTTCTTGTTTTAGTGGCATGGGAGTGGGTACTAGTCCCATGTCTCTTATTTACGTATCCCTGCTTAAGGGAAAGGGGTGGGTTTTTAGTCCCATGACCCTTGTTTCAAAAGTTTTATCCCTGCCTGCCTAAGGGATAGGAGTGGGTTTTAGTCCCATTTCCTCTTTAGATAGTTTTATCCCTGCTTAGGGATGGGAGTGGGTTTTTAGTCCCATCACTCCACGTTCACAGTAATTGATATAGCAATGGGTTTTAGCCCCATTTTTTTTTTAAGGGGTTTTTAGTCACACCTTTGTTCATTTTGAGTTTGGGTATCAGTCCCATTTACTCTGTTATAGGGGGTTAGAGTCCCACCTATTTATAGGGGGTTAGAGTCCCACCTATGTCATTAGTAATGGGTACCAGTCCTATTTACTAAGTTTAAAGGGGGTTTTAGTTCCACCTTTACGTGTATGTTGGGTATCAGTCCTTTCATTTACGTTTTCACTGTCTTCTGTGTGTGTAGCTATCTTTTGATGCCACACTGTGCTGCGTGTCGGTTTTACATGCTTCACGTGTCAGTGGGTTTCAGTCCCATGTGACGTATTATTTACATTTGGGTGTTAGTCCCAAACACGTGGGTTTTAGTCCCATAGTGTCCCTTACATGAGGGGTGGCGTTTTGAGTTGTCGTCACAGTTTTCTCACGTGAGAAGTACTTCCTTGGGTGTTGTTCTACCCATAGACATTTATACCCGTAGGATTCTACTCTGGGTATCATATTCATTTGTCGTATGTGAGCTCTTATTTCACTTCTAAAATTTTTCTTTGTTCAGTATTAAGGGAAGGGGATGGTGTTAGTGTGTTGATCTATGCTTGCATCTTTCCTTTCTCCTTAGTGTGTCTGTTTTCCCTCTCGTGATGTATTTCTACATGCATTCCTGGGTTTATGGACTATTCATATCTTGTGTACATTTCTGTATTTATTTGTTTGCTTATTAGTAGTTTGGGTTTATTTTAGGTTTTATTAATTTTCAGTGTAAAGGAAGAGGATGTGTAGTATCCTCAGGTCATGTTATTATGTTCCCTTCATTCTGTACCTAGCTGCTCAGCCAGTGTCAGTGTTCCGCGTAGAATGTTAGTGTGGGTGGAATGTTTGGTTACTGTGTGGGACTGAGACAGTTGGGAAGATGGGCTGAGCAGCTAGGAGGCTCCTCCTGGTGGGGCTAATGCTGGGGCCTATGTTGTGGCCTATTGTGGAGCCTGATCTGGGACCTGTTCTGGGTTTACTACTTCTACACCTAAGATCTCAATAAACTTCATCAACTCCTACCTGGCCACGTCTACAGCGTCTACTTGTACATCCTGCACACGTGGGGCCAGCCCACTACAGTATCCTCTCTTTGTTTCCTATACTTTGTCCTGTTTTTCCCCTCATCCTCTTGGGGACAGCCGGCCGAAATTGAGTTGAGGACTTACCTCTCTGTTCCTATGTCCAGGGTCCTTCTCATATAGTGAGTAATATAGATTTTTTGGGAGAAAGAGAGAAGGCGTAATCTCTTGTCCCTTCTGTTTGTGTGATTATTACAAAGACTATTACAGCAGCAGGCAACAATATGCAACAGTAGAGATAGGAAAATGCAGTAACATGGGCAAATTAAGAGGCAAATACATGGGGTAACTAAGAGGCAAATACAATGCAGACATGCAGGGAAGGCAAACCAAGATGGGAATTGACCTCCTAAACCAGCCATATTTGAGAATACTGGTGTATCTAATCAGCTTTTTGGAAATTTTCCAGACTGCATTTCAGCAACTTAATAAACTAACAAGAGACAGCATCAGTCTGTCAATGAGGAAATTGAAATAAAATGCGACCCACATTAAGGATGACAGTTTGCTTTTTGCGTTAAACCTGCGACCTTATTTAACTATTTAATACATTTTTGTCAATCAAGTTTTTTTATATCCTTCATCTACGAATTAACTTAGAAGAAATGTGCAGGACAGCCTAAAGCACCCTTTATCAGGAATAATAATTGGAGTTAAGAATTAATTTTGATTGAAGTCTATTAAGATACAAAATCAAAGAAGAAAACTGAAGTTGGGTATTAGAACCATGAAATACCTTAGGGGTTAAGGGGAGTTAATTTTCAATATCATAAAAAACATATTAAAGTACACTAACAAACCAGTTTAAAAGGTAAATAACAACATTGTCAAATAAAAATGTAATTTCTCCCCTCTCTATTGTTTTTCTCACATACTGATAATTTATTCTGCATAACATGACACTGTCTGCAAATTAAAGAAGGCATGAGGGAGGAATCGTTGCACCTAATTAATACCAGAATCTGAACCTCTAAAACCTGAAAATGCAGCACTTAATGAAGCAATAGGAATCACTCCACCTGATTAGTTATAACCCAATAAAGCAAAGGAGTGCAGCACCTTTTAAGAATCAGGAGCCCTATGAAGTAAAGCGGTCCACTATCCTTCTTGCACCGGACAATCAATGGGTACCGTTGTCGTAGACAGGGCCAGTACCATAACTCAAGATGTGCTGTATGTACATCGTGAAGGCATGAACTCATGCTGACACTAGGGGTATGGCAGCATACAAAAGCTGACTGGCAGCTTGAAACTGCCAAAAGAAGTGACTGGCAGCACACTGAGGGAACAGGAACCCCCCCCTACAAGGGGGGCAGTGAGCGACTGCAATCGCCTGCAGGCAGATGACGGTTGGGACCCTGGGAACACACTGCCTCCTTCCAGAGGTGGCTACCATGAACGGAGGGGGAGGTTGACAAAAACAACAAAATAAAACAGACTTACCTCCAGACGCGACGCGTCATACTCCTTTGGTCTTCTTGAGGGCTCCCATGCGGGACCCAGCAGCAAACTCCCTTAACCAATCCTGACTCTTTTCTCACCAGAATGAGAGCGGCACCAGTATTGAAGGGAGCAGCCTCACTCAGCACTCCTAAGAGCACAGGAGGCCTGCCCCTTTCTCTTTCCCAGCTTTCCAAGACAGGTAGGTTAGAGCAGTTTAAAATGTGGATGTCTGGCTGGCCGTCGCAAGACAGCCGTCCAAACAGACATGCACATTTTACAGCGTTCAACTCCCTGATGCTGCCACTCGGCACACCAGCACTGGCCCTGCCTCGTTCTGTCACTCAGTTCCGGACTGGTCGGTTGCTGAAAAATAAAACATTAATAAATAAACGTTATTACCGTTTTATTTTTCAGGTCTGATATGCTCCTTTCTTAGTGGTTTCTTCCGCTCAACAGGGGAGTCGCTCCTGCTTCCTTCCCAAGAACTCACTTCATATATGTTTTCATTCAGTGTGCTTCCCAAAAGACTCTTCTCCCTCTTTCCACACCTGTAATATGGCTGTAATATGTATGGCTTATGTACTATGGATAAGATGTTCAGGGCCTCATTTACAAGCCCATTGAGCCGCCAGTGCATCGCTTTTTTTGGGGCACACTGGCAGCGCAGTGTGCCAGCCCATATTTACAAGGCCACGTAAAGTCACCCTGTGTGACTTTTCATGGCCTTGTAAATATGGGCCCCTTTCTTGCATTACTCTGTATGAAAGGGGCGTTCCATGGTTGTTCACAGGCAATATCCATGGAACCTGACACATTCTCAGATTTACAAAGTGTCCTACACCTGGGAATGTGTAAAAAAAAAAGTGCCGCACCGGCAGCGCAATGGGCTTGTAAATGAGTCCCTCTTTGGCTTATTTACAAGCCCCTTGCACTGCCGGTACATCACTTTTCCACATATTAAAAGTGACGTACCGGTGGTACAAGGGACTTGTACACAAGCCTCTCAGTCTTTTGTATGTGGCCACAACTCCGTTATAATGAGGCAATGCTACCTTGGAATCGCTCCGGCGTAAAAGGTGTGCTGGTGTGTATCATATTACAGAAGGTGGCACAAACTGCCGTTACACCCCCTAGAGGGTATATTATATACCCACATCAAGGGCAGTGTCATAAACAATGTGAAAGAGAAAACTGTGTTTTGTGCAACTCGGGGTCTCATTTGCGAGGCCCCAGCGTCACTTTTGTGCTGCTGGAGTGTCACTTTTTTGACCCTCCGGTGGCACATTGTGCCGCAGCATATTTACTAGGCCACCCAAAGAGATTACGTGGCTTTTCATGGACTTGTAAATATGTGCACCTTTCATGCAGAACACTGCGTGAAAGGGGCAATCAGTCTATGGGTGTTGCTGTGGGTGTTCCCACGCATCACTCATGGAATCGATTGATTTTGTGCAGAAAGGTGTCCCTTCCTGCACAAAATCAATCAGCCCCAAACTCAGGTACCCTTGCACCTTGGAGCAAGGGTACCTGCATTGGCACATGACAGCACATTGTGTGCCAGCGCATGGGAAAAGGACAGGAATGCACGGTATCTCACAGATTCGCCTCATTCCTGTCCTTTTCTTTTGACTCACTGCAGCGCAGCAAGATTCCTTGCGGCGCTGCCCTGTGCCAAAACCTCATAAATGAAGCCCTCAGTTTGCACAGGTGAAGATGGGTTTTTGTCACTCCTATGCCTAATCCTCGCAACAGGGGTTGCATTGCCTATCAGGCCCAGTGCCCCACAAAGCGGCACACCCTTCACTCGGTGTGCCTGGAGCAGACTTGGACAGGGCACCATACAAAGCTGCCAAATGTTCAGTTTGAGTACGTGTGATAATCTAATGTTTGCACCTTGTTTGGGAAATTTCAATGCCTTGAGTGTCACATCAAATGACATTTTTTGAGAGCATTACAAAGGCAGCTGCGGTCATATAAAGGCATTATTTTCAGAAACAATTCATTTTTCTGAATTCTAGTTGTCTAAATCGGGCCTTAAAAATCCTGGAAAAGTTAGACAGAGTCGGTGAGTACATTGGCATACCAGACCTGATCCGGTCGGCCAAATCTGTCCTTCCCTTGTTACAGACCAGGAAACTCCCAGTACCCTCTCTCTCTCGCCTCCTCTTTCAGTCACTTTGCCACTCTCCTGTTCATAATTGCTTTTTCTCCTCTTCCTCTCTATAACTGTACTTCCTCTCCCACATCTTCTCTCTCTTGTCTGCTGACCCTTCTCTGGCCTTTTTCTTCTTCAGTCTTCCCACATTCATCTTTCTCTGCCTTTTTGTTTCCAGGTGTCTACCCTCCTCTTCTTACTCTTCTCTGTTTTTATGCCACCACTGTTTCTCTGTCTCTCTATCCCTTTCAGCCCTCCACCACCACCTTTTACTACTCTCTCCCGGCATTTCACCTTCTCTCTACTCTTACATTATGCCTCCTTTTTTCCCATCTGTCTTCCCTTTGCACCATTTAACTCCTTTTTCTTCTGTCTCTGTTTCTCTCCTCCGTTCTCTCTGCTCATGTTAAATCTTTATAATGTACAGGCCTGTGCACACATAAAGAAGAAATGCGCAACTAGTACTGCCACATTAAGCATCAACATACATCTAATACAATGCTAATTAAAGTAAATCCAACAAGTGCAATGATCGCAGAACACTCCAGGTGATTCGTGTTCTTGTATTTATTGTCGATCGATATGCCCAGCCAACACGTGTTTCGTCAGGGTCAAAACCCAAGACTTCTTCAGGGCTAGAAAATTTACAATAACAAGTTTCAGCAAGAGACATACACAATGGTCCGTCCGAATCGTACAAGTAGCGTACAAACTGCCAAGTACGATTCGCATGGGAAAAACTCCATACGAATCACATCCGGAAAATTTCCCCACACGTCCTCGGGTCGGAAATTGTGTCCGACACATCCCCGGACGATTTACCGTACGAATCGGAAAAATGAAGTCCGACCGCGCAAGTACGATTACTCCCGTCCTTTCGATTTCACAACTGTATGGAAATAACACCGTACGGACCGAACTCCCATAGCAAGCATGGAGACACGTGCCCGCACACGCGCCGAACACCCCACCACAGACCCCGCATGTACGCGCAAAACACCCCCCGGCCGCGGATGTACGCGCCGAACCCCCAACAGTGTATGCATGGAGCGTACCCCCCACCCATGTATGCATGGAGCGTACCAACTCCCCACCCGTATATGTACGGACCGTACCCCCACCCGTGTATGTACGGACCGTACCCCCACCCCACCCATGTATGTACGGACCGTACCCCCACCCGTGTATGCATGGAGCGTACCAACTCCCCACCCGTGTATGTACGGACCGTACCCCCACCCCACACGTGTATGTACGGACCGTACCCCCACCCCACCAGTGTATGTACGGACCGTACCCCCACCCCACCAGTGTATGTACGGACCGTACCCCCACCCGTGTATGTACAGACCGTAATCCCCACCCCACCCGTGTATGTACGGACCGTACCCCCACCCCACCCGTGTACGTACGGACCGTACCCCCACCTGTGTATGCATGGAGCGTACCAACTCCCCACCCGTGTATGTACGGACCGTACCCCCACCCCACCCGTGTATGTACGGACCGTACCCCCACCCGTGTATGCATGGAGCGTACCAACTCCCCACCCGTGTATGTACGGACCGTACCCCCACCCCACCCATGTATGTATGGACCGTACCCCCACCAGTGTATGTACAGACCGTACCCCCACCCGTGTATGCATGCAGCGTACCAACTCCCCACCCGTGTATGTACGGACCGTACCCCCACCCCACCAGTGTATGTACAGACCGTACCCCCACCCATGTATGCATGGAGCGTACCAACTCCCCACCCGTGTATGTACGGACCGTACCCCCACCCCACCAGTGTATGTACGGACGTACCCCCACCCGTGTATGCATGCAGCGTACCAACTCACCACCCGTGTATGTACGGACCCTACACCCAGCCCCCCCTGTATGTACGGTGCGAAACACCACCACCGATGGACGGTGCGGACCAACACCCTGCCCATGTTTGTACGCACCCTACCCCAGGCCCACACACCAGCACCCTCACCCAACATCGGGCATGTACGAGTCGTACTAAGCCATAGCAAAGGACAGCACTGTACAACAACATGGCCCATGTACGCACCGTACAGACGCTAAAAACACTCCTACTGAACCAGGACAAACAAAAAAAACACAAGGAGAGTCAATTCGAGGCACACAAGACCACAAAACATATCCAATAAGGCCAAATACATCCTATACACTGACCTGCAACTGACAAACAGATAAACAGAGGCCCAAACCACTACCACTCCTTATAACACACCCACCCAAAGTTCAAACACAGCCACACCCACAAATGGACCAATAAAAAGGCCCAACACACACAAACCATGATCCTTTGCAACAGATCCACTGCTGCCAGACCCCAGAGACAACGCACTGCACCATACTTCAACCATCAATACACCTTACACTTGCACTCCTTCACACAACCACCATCACAAACACACCCTCATCACATTCACACACACACACCTGCACACCCACAACCATCCACACCCACACCCATCCATACCCCCACCCCCACAACCATCCACACCCACACCCCACACCATGCCCACCAACAAAAATCCAAAGTTCACAAAGGACGAGCTGGAGTCTCTTGTCGACGAAATCATCAGAGTCGAGCCACAGCATATCAGAAAAATCTGCCATGTGGGAGAGGATAGTCAATTCCGTGAATGCTGTTGGGGCCACCAGAAGCACCAGGCATGAGTGCCAAGCCAGGTGGTACGATCTGCGGAGGACGGTCCGCCGCAAAATGACGGACGAGCACAACCAGGCCAACATCACTGGAGGAGGTCCGGCCCACAGACCGGTACACTACCATCCCTGGGAGGAGAAGGTGATGGCCACGCTGCCGCCGGTGGGAGTAGACGGACTAGAAGGAGTCCGAGAGCCTGGTGAGTACACAAACAACTCACCTCACATGGGGGGAACGCCATATACAACCCAAATCCCAATCATGCACGCAACCCCCCCAAAGCCAGCACCGGACACAACCACACTCCAAAAACACACACATGCCACTAGCACCTCCATGCCCCATGCCACAAGCAAGGCCATGCCAAGTCACAGGCCACACAAAACACCAACACAAGACAGGATGTCCCCGATGTCGGGAGGGTGGGCCTCAAAACTAACATAGAGCAACTCTGAAGCACACAACAATGCCCTCAGCCCATATGGCTTAGGGCACAGCCATACAAACAGTGTGTCCCCACACAGTACTATTTTGCCTGCTAATGGTGGCCGCGTTGCAGGACGACATGGGTATGAAGGCACAATTTGCACATAACAGCAGCCAATGAAGACGCAGTACACTGAAAGAGTGTCTGCACACACCGCCACAGCAGCAGCGCAAACTCGGACACTCCGCCCAATGGGTGCCGGCAGAGAAGAAACAAACCCACATGAACAAGCCAATGGCCTTTGCAAGACCTGCAAACTGTGTGTGCCCAGGAAGCTGGGCTGAGGTGACAGAGGGTGACACACAGAGGGAGGGAGAGGGGCAGAGAGAGGGACAGAGACAGAGGTGGACACAGGGAGACAGACAGAGGGAGGGAGGAGGCTGACAGAGGGAGGGAGAAGGGGAGACAGAGGGAGACGCACAGAGGGAGGAGGCTGACAGAGGGAGGGAGAAAGGGAGATAGAGGGAGATGGACAGAGGGAGGAGGCTGATAGAGGGAGGGAGAAAGGGAGACGGACAGAGGGAGGAGGCTGATAGAGGGAGGGAGAAAGGGAGATAGAGGGAGATGGACAGAGGGAGGAGGCTGATAGAGGGAGGGAGATAGAGGGAGATGGACAGAGGGAGGAGGCTGATAGAGGGAGGGAGAAAGGGAGACGGACAGAGGGAGGAGGCTGACAGAGGGAGGGAGAAAGGGAGACAGAGGGAGACGCACAGAGGGAGGAGGCTGATAGAGGGAGGGAGAAAGGGAGACGGACAGAGGGAGGAGGCTGACAGAGGGATGGAGAAAGGGAGACAGAGGGAGACGCACAGAGGGAGGAGGCTGACAGAGGGAGGGAGAAAGGGAGACGGACAGAGGGAGGAGGCTGACAGAGGGAGGGAGAAAGGGAGACAGAGGGAGACCAAATCACCCTTGGGTGGTGTGGCCATGTCCGCTCGTCAGCAGGTGGACTGTGTGCATGTAGACAAGGTTTGGCAGTGCGTGAACCCCCCCTTCAACCTTTGATAAACACTAGGCCATGTGTCAATCTGTGCACGAGTACATCCGTGCTGCAGGCCCAAACAGAACCTTACACCCAGATATACCTACCCACTGTGTTCATCAGAACCCTGTCACAAATTGTTAAGTTACCTACCTGCATTCTCAAATAGCATGGAATAAACACCATTTGGCCACGTACAGTGCAACACGTAAGGCGGCTCTGCATGGCTTGCTACGCCCGCTCACTACACTGCTGACTGCGTTCCCAAAATATGCATCAACTAAGATTGTGTCACACATAGGTAAAGTGTCGAAAGCTGTGGCCAAGGGACATACCCATGCACAAGTGCACTGTGTGAGGAATGCTAGCCAAATCCAACCACCCAGAGCAACTGTGCCAAATCAAAAAAGAATGAAACATGGATGTTGCATGTAACACAATTAACACTGTCTCTCTCACACACAGGTCAACGTCATCGATCTCCCCCCAACAGGGGAAGACTCACAGGACCAGGCTCTGCGTGAAGAGGAGCCCACCGGCAGCGACGACTCTCACCACTCCGTGGATGACCCAGACCAACCTGGCCCCTCTGGTGTCCAACCACCTGCAGCACCTGCGTCAGGTACAACTATGCCAACCACCACCCCCATTCCTGCCACATCCCAGGAGACACCCAGGAGCCCTGCTCGCACACAACAACACAGCCAGTCTGTCCAGGAGGGACAAGGTTCTCCGGGCACCCAGGAGGAGGCAGGCGACACCACAAATGCCATCCCTCAGGGGTCCCGGAGACCCGATGTGCCCACAACGGCAGGCCAGGCACAAGTGGGCAGGGGTGGTGGGAGTGGAGGACGGCGGAGGCGCAAACCTGCCCAGTTGGCTCAGGACCCGGCTATGGCACACGTCAGAAACATCCTGGACGCATACCGGCGTGACTCCAGAGGCATCGCCCAGGTAGTGGGGATCCTCAATGAGATGAATACCCTGCAGGTTGAGCATCATGCCAGGATGGAGGCAAGACTGGCAGAGCTCCTGGCGGTGCACAGGGACGTGAGCCAATCCCTCCGTCAGATCGCCCAAAGCCTGGCAAACCCTCCCTGTGCCACCAGGCGTAGAGCAGCACCAGAAACAGGGAGGGAGGAGGAGGAGGATTCATCTGACGGAGCGTCCCTTGCATCGCCAAAGAAGGCTTCTGAGAGTCCCCGCAGGAAGGTGGGTCGTCCACGAAAAAGACTGTGAGAGTCAGCGGAACATCACCATCTCCCAGGTCACCTGGCCTGGCACCTGGCCCTCTGGCCCAACATCAGCACAGCAGCAAAGGACATTCTCTGCCATATGGCTTTGCTGGTCACTGTCTGACCAATGTTGACAAAGACTGTGGCACAGACTCTGATGACTTTCAATGGGAAGGACACCAACTCCCCCTGTGAACTTTGGATTCTACACTCCCGCCAAGCACCTCTTGTCACCCCCCCCAAACACGTACCCCAGCACTAATAAAATTCATCACAATCACAAGATGATGCCGTCATTTAGCATTATTCCACTACATGTGTGTGTTGTAAAGTCAAACCATGCCCGATTTCTGAATTAACTCCAAACATCCATACCCTAGGGTCTGAGTCTGGCACAGGACACACATGGGTCACAATGTACCATCCAAGACAGACATGGAGCACCATACTCACCCGTGATGGGCCCAACCAGCTGAGGGGGTGCCCGCACAACTGTGCCTACAGACCTATTTAGAAGAGCAACAGTCATGCGCAGAGGTCAGGGATCATGTGGAGTGTCCTGGGGTGGGAGTCCCAGGTATGTGTAGACACGTGGCAGAACCATGTCCTGCATGCTTGAGTCAGGTGGATGTGGAGAATGGTGGGCCAGCCAAGGTTGGATGCATGGAGATGGCACAATTGGGTGTTGGATCACAGTGCCACAAGGTTGTGTTGTGGTTGTGGGCTGCATCCTGAGTGTGTGCGTGGATTGAGAAGGTCATCCTGCAGCTGGCAGTGATCCACTCCCCCCATCTCTGTTGGACGTTGATGTGGCCTGGTCGCCGGATGTAGTAGCAGAGCTGTGCAGATGCACCCTGGATATGGACAAGTATCATGGGATTTCTAACGCACATGTCCGTAGAGTGCAGGGTAGGATTAGACACGGATGTCGTAGTTGACCTGGGGGATGGTCTCCCTCTTGCCTTGAGGTGGATGGAACTGGGGATCTTGTGCACAATGCAGAGTGTGCTGCCGCATGAGGCACAGATGCTGCTGATCAGCATAGCACATGTCAGCAAGCAATCCATGATGAACACCAGCTCGTTTGCGTGGACACTGGGTGCCCTTGCTGCAGGGCCTGCAGCAGCATGCGCCATGTCAAGGAAACAATGCCACAAGTAGCACACAAAGACAAGGATCTCAGGAAGGAACTATGCAAAAGGTGTATGTCAAGGAAGGAATGTCTGGTTCAACATGGCACACACACACACAATGGATTCACATGCAGCACAGTGGCCGTCGTGGAGACTGACATGCCACAATACCTACACAGCCATGGACATCATGCACAATACAGAATCTAATCCCTGACAAACAGCTTGCATCTTGCTACTCTACACATAGACTCATATGCACCATCTCTGAGAACAATGCCAGACATGCCGCATGCACAGTGGCAACAGACCACCATTGACAGAGATGAGGCACCTTGGAGGCAGAGGGACACCTTTATTACTCATGTGTGTCGGAATGCTAATGCAACTCTGTCAACACATACACAGGTCATGTGGATGAACACGTGGGACCAACACTGGCACCCCCTTACCACCACAGATGCTGGAAATCCATGGCACTGGCACACAAGTGACGGGTTACAGCTAAACACCCCCTGCTGCTCACGGAGAGCCTGCTATACACCATTGAGCCCCTAATGGGGAATTCACACACCATGTCAACCCGGTGCAACCCGTATGTTTCCGAGGCCAGCGTTACACACATTGATGGCTCCATCACAATCCCATTACAGATGACTGTCACCAAGTCTGACCATCAATTCAGGTGAATTCTGCTCCAGGTCATGTGCCCCATGGTGATTCTACATGTATGTAAAGTATCCAAACATGAACAGGAGCAGTGCACACACATTCAAAACAAATACCACTCCCAAAAAGCCGTGCTGCATCCCTTACCCGAAGGAGATTTTTGAACTTGTCCGTGCATGTAACGCTGATTCAGCACATGTTGCTGTGTTCATGAGGAATAGCAGGAGCACAACAATGCCACCAGCAGACAGCATGCGCAAGTACCTGTGGATGGGAGACACACCAGAAGTCAGACAAAAGAAGCACATCCGCATGCATGTGCATGTACTCGACACGTATTAGGTTGTCAACATGCTAGGTGACAATGATGACTCTGGAAAAACATTGCACCATCACTCGAGTGACACATCCAAACACACCTCAGACTCACTTGGAAGACATGCAGATGGACACACACATTGCAACACATGCCACACACAGCCCAATGCGTGCACACTCAGACACTGGAACTCACCACTAAGCAAAGAAGTCGCGTATGAGCCGACTCCGCATGTCCTCTACCGCCTCCTCCTCCTCCACATCACTTGCCTCGTGCCCAAGCCCTTCATCCTCCACGGGTGGATGGTCCTGCTCATCTGGATCCAGGATGAGTGGCACAGCTTTCTCCACTGCCATGTTGTGCAGCATGCAGCACACGAGGAATATCTTGCAGACCTTCACCGGTGCATATGGGAGTGCGCCACCGGTCTTGTGGAGGCAACGGAATCGGCTCTTCAGGAGGCCAAACGTCCTCTCTATCACTCGCCTGGTCCGCCCATGGGCGTTGTTGTAGCGGTGATCGGCAGCCGTGCTGGGGTTGCGGAGAGGCGTGATCAGCCATGGCATGTTGGGATAGCCAGCATCCCCTACATGGAAACATCATGGACAAGAGTGGGTCAGGAGGAGCAGTAAGACAGGAAGATGACGTTAAATACAGGACTGCCAGAGTATACCCACCAACAATACATGCTCGTTCGTTGCACAGCTGCAGCATCATTTCAGGCACCCTGCTACGCCTCATGATGTACGCATCGTGTGCTGATCCTGGAAAACGAGCACAGACATGTGAAATCACCATATTGGCAAGACACACCGCAAGGGCATTAATGGAGTGGTAATGCTTGCGCTTACGGAAGGCTACCTCCTGTGCCTGTGGTGGTACCAAAGCCACATGTGTTCCATCTATGGACCCAATGACATGGGGCATCCCTCCCAGGGCATAGAACTCACGCTTGACAGCTGTCAACTGCTCAGGAGTTGGGAATTTAATGAACTCATCCAGGTGCTCCAACATGGCCTCTAAAAAATCATGCAGAACACGGCTGAACATTTTTTGGGACATGCCACCGACATGGGCAATGGTATGTTGAAAGGTACCCGTGGCCAAGAAATGTAGGGCTGCCATCACCTTCATCTTGGGTGTCAGTGCAGTAGGATACCTGTGTAGCGGTTGGAGGTGTGGTGCCAGCCGTGTCGTCAGGTCCTCAATCAAGCATTGGGGGAAGTGGTAGCGGCGTATACAGTCATTTTCCCCCATGTCAGCCAAGTCCGGAATTGGTCGAAGGAGAGGCGGAGCCCTGCAGTGAATTAGAAGGGGCAACGAAGAGTGAGTACAGTACACCACCAATGTCAATGTACAGAGCACATGCTCAACAGGCAATACACATATGCTACATACAGAGTCAGGTCTGTGCAATATGTCCTGGACACGTATGCCAGGCATGTGACACTCCTACCAAGAGCCAGCTACAAATGTTGATTCTCAACCTCAATATGCCATGCCATGAAACTAGCTGTGGGCCAGTGTAAGTGAGCAGGCAGACGCATTACGGGAGTTACAGACATCCAAATATGTGTAGAAGAAGGATGTTTATTGCACAGACAGGTTGCGGAACACTAGAGGCACAGGTCACATGTCATAGAATAAGGACACACCACACACCTTGCCATGAAGGATTACATGTCAAGACTGATCACACATTCATTGTGAGTATGCAGATATGTCCGTGTTTTGGAACTCCGTGTCTATGCATACATACACACCTAACGTCGGATTACACATGTGTGCTGGTGTGCGTAACAGTGTGCCATGCCCATCTACACACAGACACATGTTAGTTGCAGCAACAGCAGATGCATTTGACCAAACACCTACAGCAAACCTATGGGAACACATGACACACACATGACATAGCTACAGCGTGCAACGCGGGCATTCACTTGTCAGGGGTAACATTCTGTGTACCTGGCATCAGGGGACATTTGCGGGTGTCGGTGACTGTGCCATGCCAGTGACGCATGTCCCACCAAGTCAGTACTACATGCACACATGTCAAAGGAGTGAAGGGGATGTGTGGCACATAGGGCACCATCACACGTGACATGTGTACACAGCCCATCATACTGTAATTAGCTTCACACCTCAGGAGTATGGTGCCACATCACAGCCTGACCCACCTGTGCCCGACACATGTAGTACTGCACAGACGATGCCTTGATGTCCAGCCTTGGCCATGTATGACAGCTCAATTCATTTATGTGTGCCGCCTGTCACCACTGTCAGGTGTGAATCCCACCGTACATACGCTCCGAGGGCGTGTGTGGGGTCCCTATCACTATGGTGGTGCTGGTGTATGCGTACGCCATAGTGATACAGACCGTACACGCGTGTGTATGGTCCCTATCACTATGGTGGTGCTGGCGTATGCGTACGCCATAGTGATACGGACCATACACGCGTGTGTACGGTCCGGACTACTATGGCGTACACGTACGCGAGCACCCCCATAGTGATAGGGACCGTACACACGCGTGTGTACGGTCCGGACTACTAAGGCGTACACGTACGCGAGCACCCCCATAGTGATAGGGACCGTACACACGTGTGTGTATGGTCGGTCCCTATCACTATGGGGGTGCTCGCGTACGTGTACGCCATAGTAGTCCGGACCTTACACACGCGTGTGTATGGTCCCTATCAGTATGGGGGTGCTCGCGTACGTGTACGCCATAGTAGTCCGGACCGTACACACGCGTGTGTACGGTCCCTATCACTATGGCGTACGCATACGCCAGTACCACCATAGTGATAGGGACCGTACACACGCGTGTACGGTCCGTTGCAATGCATTTGGGGTGCCCTAGGGCTGTGGGACGCACCGTACCTGTGTTGTGACATAGGATTGCCATAGGGGACACATGAGGGACAAGTATAGGGACCTAAATGCATGCTGGTTGTCATGGAGACCGAGTTTCAGGTTTGAATTTTGCATCATGTGGCCAGCAGAAGTCGGTTGGAGACAATTTACTTTGTTGCAATGTGGTTGTTGACATTACATCATGCTCAATTTTAAAACCATGCATAGCCTGTCACTGGGGTAGTTTTAAATTGATTGGAGGACACGTAGGATGCAAATGTGACTGAGCCAATCACTCTGTACTCCTGTAAATGAAACAGGCCAGCAAGGAAGATATAAGGCAGCCAGGTCCCTTGAGAGAGCACTTGCCTGCACATCCCTTCATTCCACAACACTGCTGCTGCTTGTCATTCCTCTGGCACCATGTCCAGGTCTGTGGAGAGGGCCAAGCCATTCACCATGGAGGAGAATATGGCGTTGGTGGATGTGATCCTCCCACAGTATACCATGCTGTATGGTCGACCAGGGGAGCAGGTGAGTGCAGACCCCACTAGCTTAAACTGTGCCCCTTATTTTTACTGTGACTTCTGGCATTGTGTCCAGGTGTGACAGACATGCAGGGTTCTTCATAGTGGTTCCCAGGGGGGGGGAAGGGCTCATGTCTCCCATGCAGAGCATGCTGTAGTTCCTGTGTGCACAACGCACTAGCATGGTGCTTACTGTGACGATCACTGCATGGTGCATGCCGCTTTCGGACTGCCTAATCCTCCTGGAAATGTTGTTCCTACAGTCCTGATGTGAGTCTGTGCTCCCCCCAGGGTGACAGGTGCCAGGACCCACAGATGTGTGTCTGTTCAGTGTACCTGTGGTGAGAGTGTCCAAATGATGTGTTTGTCCCCTGGACATTGGTGTGTGTGTGTGTGAGTCCCCTGTCATGTGGGTGTGTGCATATGTGGAGTGTTGCACCCCAGCTGCATGTGGGATGGATACACCCTGGCCATCTGATGTGAGCAGGGAGCTGTGCTGGATGTCTGCCGTGCTGAGGCAGCCCCACATCTGTGACACCCCCAGTCTAGTGGCACATGTGCAGAGTGAGGTTTGTAACGGCAGTTGCCAATGCCAGGTGATTGTTCAGTGCCTGTGTGTGTCTGTGTACTCTGCTGAGGTGGCGTAAGTGGGCTGGGGCATGTGACTGCTTAGGGGTACTGTTCAGATTCCTGTTGTAGCTTGGGATGCACAGTGTGAGCCTGCATCATTGATTGTGTTGCACCCCTCATGCCACCTGTGTACTTTCAATGGTACCTACTGCATTTGCCCATTCCCAGGAGGATGATGTCACTATGACAAAGGTGCAATGAGTTGGCTGCATACTATGGCCAGTTCAAACATGCATGATTTGTAATATGTGTGTCTCTGTATCATTGATAAGGTGGATTGATGTATTGTCACTTTTGCATCCTCACAGGTAGGCGTCTGTGCCAAGGGGGAGATCTGGAAGCAAGCCGTCAGTGCCGTGAGGAGGACGGAGGGTCAGAAGCGGCGCCTAGCCCAGGTGAGGAAACGCTGGCAGGACATCCGGTGCTGGACGCGGAGGATCGCACGGGTCCTGCTGGGGGACTCACCTGTGAGCCACAAAAACCGTGGGCGCCGCCGTCTGACCCACATCCATAAGCGTGTGCTGGCGGTGGTCTTCCCTGACTTGGATAGGCGCCTAGCGGAGAAGCAGCAGCAGGAAGGGGGTAGGTACAAGTGTGTTTGTTGTGTGTGACCAGCTTTTGGAAGTGCGCAGTTGCATGGATACACTGCCAGGGTTTAAATGTGCAGTGCATATCCTGTTCCCAAGCGGTGCTGTTCTTCCTCCCTTCCCCTCCTTGCCATGTGTTCCCTGGTCTGTGTGTAGTCACTCTTGCACAAGGTCATCTAGGCTGGCAGTTACTCCAAGTGCCCAATGCTTGCAGCATCATGTGTGGGGGTGGTGTGTAACAGGTTTTTGCACGTTGCCTGTGCCCTGGCCAGTTCTGTCATTGTGGGGTCCATGTTAGTTGGCACTGATGCTGAGTCCCGACATGGGAGTGTGTGTTTCATGTGTACTGCCTTACTGCCTGCATGTCGAATGTTGTGCCCTCTGACATGATGTGCTTGAGTGTGAGATGTGCATAGTGCAGGGATGGTGGCTTGTGTTCCAGTCATATCCATCCAGGGCCAAGGAGTAGTGTGGCCACTACAGTCCCCTGGGGCACCTTTTCCTAGGTGTCATGTGTGTCATCAGACAATGTGGACATTCTCTGTGTCTTCAGCATAGTTTGGGCCCTGTGGCATAGTACCCTGGCCTCATTTGTAGTCACGTATACTGTGCTATATGTGTCCACTGTACAGGGTGACCTAAATTAGCTGGTGCATACTCACAGGGGCCAGTGCCTGTGTGTCTTGGTACAACTATCTGATGATGGTTGTTTGTCAGTGATATATGTGGACAGGTGCACCAGGGGTAGTTTGTGTGCGATCAGGATTAATTGCAGGCCATGTGTTTTCATCCCAGACTAAGAGGTGTAAGTACTTCCTCTGTCTCAATCACATTGTCTCAGGTAGGGGGGGGGTTGGTGCGGGCAAGTCCTACATGTCCAAACCTGAAGTCTCCTTGCTCGGTCTGGCCAGTGTGTGATGTTTGTGTGGCCAAACACTCAAGGTGCAGTGCCCCAGTCATGTTGGCCATGGTTTTCAGTATTACCTTTGCAGCATGTCCCAAGAGTTGCTAGACATGGTTCCTGCTCATCCCTTTCTTGGCTACGCTGTGTGTCGCTGATGCTGTGCTAGATTGTCCCCAGAGCCTGGCTCCTCTGTACAATTTGATATCAAGTTATTTGCTATTGTGTCATGCTCTCCATATTTTAACAGTGGCATGGTGGGTCAACAAACTGTGTGTTGCAGGGACTACATATGTACCTTGTATTGTAGATGTTACTCTTGTTGCTTTTCAGGCTATGCACTGTGACCTATGTGGAGTTGATTCATGTGACATATGTATACAGGTGTCTGATTTCTCCTGTCTCTTCACCTTGCCCACAGCATCGTCGGGGGACTATGAGGGAGATACTGGCACGGACCGTGAGGAGGGAGCGAGCACCAGTGCCAGCAGTGCAGAGTTGTCTGGCACATCGAGTGGCACGGAGGCCGACGGGAGTGCAGCGGAGGACCTGTCCAGTCAAACGACCACCGACTATGACGCTGACGGGTCCGAGGCTGAGCACTCCGAGGGGGCGGAGGCTGCTCCCACAGCTGACACCAGCACTCCATCACTACCCGCCCCCTCCATTCCGATCACCGGCCTCCCACTTGCTTGTGTCCCTTCCCGCCGTGCTAGGTCACCACGTGTCTCCTTCTTGCCAGGCACCGCATCCCCTGCCCCTGTCTCCACTGCTGCCACCAATGCCGAGTCTGTGGACATCCTGCGGCAGTTGCAGGTTGGTCAGACTGCGATGCTTAATGTCCTCCATGGCCACAGCCAAGTGCTCAACCAGATGGAGGCATACATGGAGGGCATTTCAGCTGCACAGTCTGACCAACGCAACTTGCTGAGATCCATAGACTCGACACTGACTGCAGCATTGGGTCTCCTGCAGCGCTACGTCCCCCCCCACCCCTGCAGCATCCACACTTCCCACTCCCATGCCTGTCCAAAGCACACCCAGACGTAGCCATGCACGCACACCACCAGACACAGGCACCACACCACCAGGGAAGGCAAAGCGCACACCTCCTGGCACGCACACACAGGGTGAAGTAGGCACACCCACTGGGTCGGGGGGGAAACGGAAGACACGCAGCCAGAGTGGAAGTCCACATTCCTCACGACCACCACCCTCCAAATCCACTCCCCTCAGCTCTCCTAGCCAGGATTCCACCAAAGACTCCTTCATGGCCGCTCTGTCCCTGAGCCCCAAAGTGACACCACCCCGCAAGCGGTCAAAGGAGTCCCCAGTCAGGGTGGTTGAGTCCCCCCCCTGTCCACACCCTCCCCGGGTAGCGCTGCGACCCATCCCTGCGACCCCCCTCCCCTCCTTGGGGCCTGTGGTTCCTTCGGGTGCAGGGGAGACGCTGGACGACCTGGCAGTAGTGTGCAGCGCCGTGCTCCAATCCACCTTTGGCGCTGCCCCACCCCCTGTGTTGGAGTCGTCCGTCCCTGCACCCACAACACCTACCCTTGCCCCTCCTGTCCCTGCGGTGCCTGGTCCTTCCCCCCCACATGATGCCCCCCCCTATGGATGACAAGGTAGTCTGAACTGTGCAGGCAAGCTAGGGGACACGCATCCCAATGTGTCCCCCACCTGGATTGGAACTATGGACTGCCCTATGGGCCTTGTGCATTTTGAACTCTTCGTACAATTCATTTTAGAACATTGCTGAATAAAGCTATTTTATTTTCCTTGGCACACTACTGCTTTTCTGGCATTGCTGTTGGTGGTGCTGCTCCATGATTTGGGGTGACGATAATGTGTTAGGTGTCTGGGATATGTTGTAGTGTGCTGTTCGTGGGGTGGACCCTGTTATCTGTGTGCCATCACACGGTATTTGCTATCAAACTTTGCTCATGTAAGCTGTTACTGCATGGTGACATTGTCCCAAGGTGTGTACCTTCCTCTGTGGACCCTGACATCTTCCCTGCAGGGTGTTGTGAAGACATTTGTGCAGTGCTGTGTCTACACTTGCTGGGTGTGTGACGGACCCCTTCAACTTTGGCCATGCATGCTGGCCAAGGTCTCCACCTGCATCATTTGCGTCATCCTTGGGGGTCACTGTACTTGTGAGTGGAGTATATTGACAGGACTTCATGTGTACATGTTCCCTTTTCCGCACTATGCATGTGTGTACTCCCAGCCTCCCACACATGTGTTTCGTGTTCTGCTGGGTCTTTGAGCACCTGACTGACAATTGTGGCCATTGTATCTGTGTGTACTCAACCCCTTTCTTTCCATGGGCACAGCTGGGGGGACTCTGCACACACCCCTCCTATGTCTGGGCACTGCTGGGAGTGATGGGCACACACCCCTCCTGTGTCTGGGCACTGTTGGGAGGACTCTGCACACACCCCTCCTGTCTCTGGGCACTGCTGGGAGTGATAGGCACACACCCCTCCTGTGTCTGGGCACTGCTGGGAGTGATAGGCACCCACCCCTCCTGTGCCTGGGCACTGCTGGGAGGACTCTGTACCCACCCCTCCTGTGTCTGGGCACTGCTGGGAGTGATAGGCACACACCCCTCCTGTGTCTGGGCACTGCTGGGAGTGATAGGCACACACCCCTCCTATGTCTGGGCACTGCTGGGAGGACTCTGCACCCACCCCTCCTATGTCTGGGCACTGCTGGGAGGACTCTGCACACACCCCTCCTATGTCTGAGCACTGCTGGGAGGACTCTGCACCCACAGCTGGGGAAAATCGTTTTTTTTTTTTATATTTGTTTTTTACATTCCACAAATGAAAGCTGTGCCTTTGTAAATCACCCCCTAGCAGTGTCTGGGATAATTATGGCCTCCTTAGTCATAGTGCATGTCAGGCATTGAAGCCATGCTGTGGCATGTGGAAGGGAGGGACAGGTTTGATATAAAAAAAAAATCCCTTATTTAGTGGAATGAGAATTTGGGGATGATTGTGTAAGAATAAGAAATGCACGGGACAAGTGGCAGACTGAAACAAGCATTGGCATAGCCAATAGGTCTCGCCTTTGGGACCTTATAAGTGTTTTGCCATGCAACAGATGTTGTTGTACCAATGATATTGTGCTGCATAACTAAATACTTATACAGTCCCAAAAACGAGACCTATTGGCTATGCCAATGCTTGTTTTTAGTTCTCTTCAGACAGATTGTTTGCGGGTGATATCTGAAGGTCCAGGATTCGGAACGAGTGACGTGAAGACGCCAGAAAGGAAGGGCGGAATGACCAGGCTCCGAAGGCGGTGCAGGAGGACAGCAATCCTGCAAGACCCGCCGGAGGCGTGAGCACTCCAGCGGCGCAGAGCATGAAGGCGAGCCAGTTGTGGGGGTGCTCACACACCTATGCTGGTGTACACAAAGCAGGCTGCTGGCCTTGTGTTCAAGGGGGTGCAAGGGATGGCAGTGGCAGTGGTGGCTGGTGAGATTTTATATTGGTAGGCGTAAAATTGTGGTGGAGTGCACTGTGGTGAGCGTGCGTAGCGCGCTAGCCAGAATGATTTAAGGGGATTTGGGGGTCCTCCCCTGTGATTTTTTTGCAATAAGAGTGGGCAAATGGTGCATTATTAAGCAAATTTGAGAAAGCAAGAAGATTAATAAAGCAACTGTGAAAGTGCCAATCCTGTATCTGGGCCTTCGGCTCCAAAACAGATTGAAGAGAGTTTATGTACCTACTACACATCTGGTTAACCTGAGTGCTTGTAGAACCCTCTCTGCCCCGTCACTCTGATCTTCATGGCTAGTCCACCATGCACCTTTTTTTATGCTCTAATTCCACAATAGAGCAGGCCTACACCAACTGGAAACAATGTACGTCAAATTCCTTTTCTAATCTCCTTTTACATTGTAAAGCACTCTGCAATCTGACTCATCTTGAAAACTTTGCACTTCTGTTTGCACATGGGAGAAGATGTGACCTAGCTAAAGCTGCTGAATATGCAACTGGGGAACCAAGTATGAATCCAACCCCAGTTCAGCAGCTTGTTATTGTGGGCACATTATGTAATCTCCCCCATGCCTGAAAACTTATAACAGCTGGCATGGAGGATGTATGCTTTTCAGAGGTGCGTGCCAGCAGAGCAGGGCCGAGCTTCAGAAACATAACTTTTCTTTTAGATAGAATTCGATTTCTGTCTACAAGAAGTTATGTTTCTGAAGCTAGGCCCTGCTGGCACGCAGCGTGTATGATTTTCAGCGGTGCGCAGCCTGCCAGCAGAGCAGGGCCTAGCTTCAGAAACATTACTTTCCTTGTAGATAGAAATGTTTCTGAAGCTAGGCGGTGCTGGCACTCACCTCTTGGGTGTGTGCCAGCCGGGCCCAGCTTCAGAAACATTTCTGAGTGTCTGCATCAGTTTCCGTTCCCGCTATATAAACACTAACACTCTTTGAAGTGCAGTCACTCTGCACTTCAAAGAGTGCTAATTTTTATATAGCGGGAACGTAACCGAACATATTAGTGTGGCTGGCTTTACATGCGCTCGCCAGTCAGTACACACGGAGGACACAGTCAGTCAGTGTCCTCCTCACACAAAAAGTCTTGCAAAGTCAAGCAGTGTGGTGTGCAGGCAATGTGAACTTCACAAATTCCATGAGGGAACAAACTTACTTTTTGGTTAGGCACAGGGAGATTAAAACATGATCATTCAATTAAGTGATTTTCCGATTAAGTAATTTGCCCAGACTCAAAGGATGTTGAGCCGACGACGCCGATACTCGAACCTGGTTCTCTTCAGCTGAACCAGGTCCGAGACTCGGCGTCCATCATAGCTCATCATTTTATTGTGCAACCACCATGATTGGCGAACACCGTCCTGCGTGCGACGTAGAAGTTGGGCAACAGTGTTCATGGCCGTAATGGCCAGAGGCTTAGCACAGCTTCTGACTTTGGCGAGGGTGCCGGTGTGCGACGTGTACTGTGCACTGACCCATGACTACACCCCTGAATCCTATGAATCACCCACTTTGTAGCCAGCCATTCCTTCATGACAAAATAAATAAAATGTTCACTTTCCTTGTATATGTGTTGAACGTAGAAAGCGCAGCACACAAATAAACAAGTTTCTTTTCTAGTCAGGAGCCTCAGCCTGCCGACTGATGCTTCCCTATCAGGTCTCAGAATATAGCTGGGTCTCAATCGTTCAATCAGCTTTATCCTGACTTCTTATTGGGCCTGGGGCAATGTTGCTAAAAACGCGTCTGCGCCCGAGCACGCTCCTATGTTTAAACATGCTGCACTGCTTTGAGCATGCACTGCATGTCTATGGAGTTGTGAATGTGTGAGAAGGCTGAACTGAAATGCGCCCCTCACGCATGCCCAATTGTTAAATAGAGCCCTGCAAATTACCCCTCCCCTTTACTGCTGACATGCGCAGTTAGCATGTTAGCAACAGAGGACAAAGATATGAAAAGAATCAAAGCGGCAATTCAGTCAGTAATGTGGGTTGACTTTTCGGACGATCGAAGCTTCAAAGACCAGCTTCTCTTTCTGTCTGTAGTACTTGTGGGGCACTGCTCTTGCGCCCTCTATGCACCAGCCACCACTGGGCCAGTGGCACATCCCTAAATACTTTGTTTGGTCACAGCCCACCAGTGACTGTCAGGAGGAGTCAGTTGTTCGTTACTGAGATGATGTTACATCTTTGAGGGTGAGTGCACCCAGTATGTGAATAAAGTACAGGCAGAAGGGCTTTGAGTCACTCGGGTAAAACAGACTTTGAAGCAGCTCCATATCAGACCCTATATCAACCTTAGTCTGTGTTTACACTTCACATTTTTACTACATCTTGCACTCTCATATTGTAAGAGCACTTGGAGTGTTTCTATAGCTGTTTTAATGCCACACAGACCTCCTCCTGTAGGGAACACACTGCAAGATGTCCTGGGCAGGTGCTGAGGAAATAACAAAACTGAGCGCTCTGGAGCGGAGACCGAAGGCAGCAAGAGTTCTCACAGTGCTTGTAACCTTGTCTTAAACATATCCAGGCTACATGCACATTCAGTCCCTGGCCTCTCTGTAGAGCACCCGAGGGATGGGTCACATGCCCCAAATGGAATTGTGGAAAAGTGTGTGAAATAGGTACACACCTGTCAGAAAATGGACTGCACGAATAGAAAAGAAATGCAGTGCTTACCGGTGAGTGGGTGGGTTGAGTGAAAGGATGGTGAAAAGCAGGAGATTAAATCAAGTACATGAACGAGAGTGAAAGATGGTGCTGAAGAAGAAAGAGGACATGAGGTATGCAGATGGAAGGTTTCAAAAAGATGTGAGGAGAAGGGCCTAAGTGTCAAACGGAGAGGGAGATTGCCTAGGAAAGTGTTGTGCAGTGAGACCAGGAGATTGAGCCACCCCGAAGAAGACTACACCTTACGCCAATATTTCAATGGTAGTCTACATTTAAAAAATGAAACATTTTCAACATTTTCAATTCTAACTGTAAACAACAAAATAATTGTTAGAACTTACAGGGTGAGTAAAATGTGCATAATTTGATCCAGTGTAATTAATCAAAGTTTTGGAAATATGAAGCTAAATTGTATGCAGTTAGCAAAATTGGTGTTTGGCGCTATATTTTAGCACATTATGTGATCCTTGCGTGCATTATGCATTGAACACATTTTGTACTACAAAAATATTACAAACAAGGAAGTTAACCGCGGGGCCAAAGTGAAAGTGATCGCGGGGAAAAAATGCTACCGCCGGCCACAGCTTACAGTGCATGTGCGCGCGCAGCAGTAATCACGCCATATGGCGCCTCTGCTCAAGCGCGCGCCCGCGCACATGCACTGCAAGCTGTGGCCGAGGGTAGCATTTTTTTGAAACCCTTAAAGTCTCGCCAGCCGAGCACAAGCGCTGGGTCAGGCAAGACCTAAAAAACAAGCATTGGCATAGCTAATAGGTCTCGCTTTTGGGACCGTATAAGTGTTTAGCCATGCAACAGTTGCATAACTAAATACTTATAAGGTCCCAAAAGCGAGACCTATTGGCTATGCAAAGCGAAAGTGAAAGTAATCGCGGTAAAGCACGGCGCGCGCACCCGCGCACATGCACTGTAGCTCTAGGCTGGCCTAGTAGCACTTTTTGGAGCCCTCTCAATAAGTCTCGCCAGACCATGCGCTGGGTCAGGCCAAACCTAAAAAAGGAAGGGCTATTTGTATTTAAAGCATGGAAATCAAGAGTGGATTTCGGGCATGTAAAATCCAAACACTATGAAAATAGAAGAAGGACCAGCATAGTTTTCCCATGACAAAAAGGCCTCTGGCGGAGTAAAGTTCTAGCAAAACAGATGGCACAGTGGCAGTTCACAGGGCTCATGAGTGCTTTTTGACCAGGGTTCAAACCCCAGCTGGGGAAAATCGTTTTTTTTTTTTTTTATATTTGTTTTCTAAATTCCACAAATGAAAGCTGTGCCTTTGTAAATCACTCCCTAGCAGTGTCTGGGAGAATTATGGCCTCCTTAGTCATAGTGCATGTCAGGCATTGATGGCATGCTGTGGCATGTGGAAGGGGGGACAGGTTTGCTATAAAGGAAATCACTTATTTAGTGGAATGAGGATTTGGAGATGATTGTTTAAGAATAAGAAATGCATGGGGCAAGTGACAGACTCAAAGAAAGGAAGGGCTACTTGAATATAAAGCATGAAAATCAAGAGTGGATTTCTGGCATGTAAAATCCAAACACTATGAAAATAGAAGTAGGAGCAGCACAGTTTTCCCATGACAAAAAGGCCTCTGGCTAAGGGAAATTTCAGCAAAATAGATAGTACAGTGGCAGTTCACAGGGCTCTTGTGTGCATTTTGACCAGGGTTCAAACCCCAGCTGGGGAAAATCGATTTTTTTTATTTTTTTATATTTGTTTACTAAATTCCACAAATGAAAGCTGTACCTTTGTAAATCACCCCCTAGCAGTGTGTGGGATAATTATGGCCTCCTTAGTCATAGTGCATGTCAGGCATTGATGGCATGCTGTGGCACGTGGAAGGGGGGGACTGGTTTGCTATGAAAGAAATTCCTTATTTAGTGGAATGAGAATTTGGGGATGATTGTGTAAGAATAGGAAATGCATGTGGCAAGTGGCAGACTGAAAGAAAGGAAGGGCTCTGTGTATATAAAGCATGGAAATCAAGAGTGAATGTGTCTCATGTAAAAGCAAAAGATATTGGAAATAAAAGTAGGACAGCACCCTTTTTGTATGACAAAAACCCTTTTGGGGAAAGATTTCAATAGCAGAGCCCATGGTTTAGTGGTAGATAACAGGGGCTATGTGTACCATTTCACACGGGTTGAATTCAAACACCAACTGAGAAATACATTTTTTTATATTGTTTTTTTATTATTATTTATTTATTTATCTTAGTAGAGTGAAAGATAGACCTTTGAAAATCATTAACTGACATTATCTCCAATTAATCATAAAAGAGAATGTAAAAAATCTGTGGCACATGTAACATGAGCTATGGCATATGCCACATGACAGAGTGACATGTGTCACATGCCAGGAATGGGCTCCAACTCTTACTGGGAGCGGGGCTGCACTCGCCTGCTAGGACCAATGGTGCGCCCCCACCTGTGAGGTTTTCCCGGCTACCACAGATACCCACAAGGGTATGTAGGAACAACACTACCCACTCAGGTGACACTAGTGCCCGACCAAGTCCCACAGTGTCGGCCTAGAATACTCCCTACGGGGAGGGGGGACACTCCAGCCAGTACTGCCACCGGAGCGACCTACCTTGTAGCCTGCACCCCCTGCTGCACATCTCTTAAGGGGCCGTTGTGGGGCACAGTGGGTACCCGAGCACAGCCGGCAACAGGAGGGGCACAGGCAGAAGCCACAGATCACAGCTGAGACTGACTGGCGGACGCAGCGAGAACTTTTAACCCTGAGCGTGCACAGACTGGGAATGGCAGGAGTAGCGGGGGCCCTCCCCAGGAGGCTACACTCACCATGGGGTGCATTAACAAAAGGCGGGAGGCGGGGCAGCAGGACCCAGCGAGAGAGGACGCTGGAGGGGCGCAACCACACACGGGATCCCATAGCAAAAAGACGGCAGCCCAAGACAAACTGTCCCTACATGACATCCTGCAGGCCATAGAGGCGTCAAGGACAGCAGTGGAATCTAGAATCGACACGCTCCGAGAGCGTCTGGACGTACTGCAGGCAGACCAGAGGTAGCTGGTGGACCGTGTCACATTGGTGGAAGGGGACGTCGGAGACCTGAAACCACAAGTATCCGAGTCTACCTGCAAACTCACAGACATTGAAAAACGAGCTCAAGTGTTGGAACTGCGAGCCAAGGACGCTGAAAATAGGGCACGACGGAACATTAGGGTCACTGGGATGCCAGAAAAAGTCGAAGGGAACAATATGGTGGCCTACCTTGAGAACTGGATCTGCTCAGAAGTAGCTGAGGAGGGTCTCTCGCTATACTTCATCCTTGAGCGGGCGCACAGAGTTCCTTCACAGGCACTCCCACCTGGGAGACCGCCAAGACCAGTGGTGGCTCGTCTTCTCTTCTACAAGGACAGAGATCACGTGCTGAGTCAAGCGCGACTCAAAGGACAACTCAAAATTTAAAATAGCATTGCACGGATTTTCCCTGATTTTTTCCGAGATGTGTAGCGACAGCGAGCCTCATTCACCACGGCCAAACGGAAACTGCCCCAAATGGGGGTGTCATACTCAATGGTGTTCCCAGTTAAGCTCCGGATAGCACATGCAGAGAAGACCAAATGTTTTAACACACCTCAAGACGTCTGGGACTGGATCGAGGGGCTGGGGCTGAAGTACTGGGTATTTTAAGCCCAGCGGTGCAGGGGCACACACCCTATGACTTCTGGGTTCTCCCTGTTCCGGACCTACAGAAACACAGAGTCTTCTGGGTGAAGTCAAAGATTCGTTTATTGGCTGCAGACCAATTACAGGTATCCTAGAAGTACAACAGCGTGTATGTTCTCAGGAGACTGCTGAAAATCATAGAAACGGGCTTCTCCTTAAGTACAGTTTTTCCTGCCTCAGGCATACATTCCTAGGTTTATGATACGGCAATATACAAGTGTACATTTCAAATGAAAGAGCAGAGTCATGATGACCATCCCACATTCCAGTTAAGCCAGCCCACAATTATTTACACAGCAAGGTTCAGATCCCACATTAGATATCGATAGGCCCCAATAAACATGAGCATCTCCTGTTTTGGGAAACAAGCCATAAAGCAGGAACAAGCAGGTGCGAAAGTGATTAGCCGGAGGCTTGTGTGTGATGAAAGGACTTTATGGTGCGTTGAGCCCTGATGCTAATCACAGGTGGCCGGAGGAAGGGGAGCTCGTGAGACCAGTTTGACCCGGGGCAGCGGAGCCAACTGCCCAGGTCACAGAAGAGTCAAGGAAAGGCACATGTATTGCAAGGCCCGTAGTTGCTTCATTATAGCCTATGTGAGGGCAATCACAAGATGGCCACTGCGTCCAAGATGGAACCCGCGTAGTGGTGCAAAATAACGTGTACACAGTGCATTCATAGCTAGAACGATATATAAAGCACTCGTACATACCGCATTAACCATTTGCGGTTTGCTAGTACCAGGATAGACAGGGGTGGGGCCCTGTCCCCTACGCGGTCCCAGAGATTAAAGTACGACAGACCCTCCTTTTGCCCTTACATAGGCAATCATTATACTCATCTTAATCCGAGTCTAGGTCAATGTTCACAAAGTCATGGAGATGTTGCTGTAGCATCATCCTATTACTTAGCTCGTCTCTCGATACAGGTTTCCTTACACATAAGGTAGCACAGAGGCCACATATCGCAGGAGCACACTGTATGCACAGACAGAACAGGAAAAGAATGGCTAAGATCATTCCAATGACCATTAGAACTTTCCAACCCCAGGCAGATACCATTTCCCAGAACCACCCCACCAGTGACCAGTCTCCCTTATCCACGTGTATGGATTCAGATATTTTATGGAGTTTAGAGATGGCTTGATAGACTGTTGGAGCGTTATCTGGTATGAAAATGCAACAACTGGATTGGATAACCCTACACACCCCACCACGGTCTGCAAGGATAACGTCTAGAACCATGCGGTTCTGCAAAGTCATAAGGCGATCCGCTTGGAGCTCAGCTGTCAGATTACCAAGGGCACCAGCCGTTACATTGACAGTGGATTCAACCACACGAGTCAGTTGTCTCAGGTTCCTACTATTTACCATAGGTCCCCAAAACGGCAGAAAACCCAAGAAGAAGTCTCCTGCTTCCTGACCGGCAGTATCCTCCTTACTAATCACGCCTCTTACAACTCTGGTCTTGTGATAGTCAGAGGCAGCAGTAAATGTTGGCGGTAGCAAGTTCGCAATATAACATGTGCCCGAGAAATCAGGGGGCAACCATGTATATGCTTGGTCATTGCAGATGAAATATGTACCCTTGGCAGCCAAAAACGCAGGAGAAAACTGTGACGGGAAAGTGTACGTTTCAGTACAGTCACTTCTCCCCAGTTGAGCTCTAGGATTCTGACCATTACCCTGTAAGCAGAACCGACCTATGTGGGGTACGACCCAGATTGGAGATGAGATTTTTCGCTGTCTTTCACCCAGACTAATACTATACCCCGTTGCGTTCCATCCTACATAAGGTCTCAATTCTTCCTTGGGTATGGACGAGTATGCATCGATATCTCTGCTCATATCGGCAACTCCTTTCATCAAAGCCTTATTATTGGTGATAGGTCTGATGGAACGCGGTTGTCGAGGGGAGTATACTTCTAGAGCATAGAGAAACATGGTCTGGAATGCCCATGACGATCCATTGTAACTAAATGGCAGCACCAAATAGGGAATACCCTTATTAATGGTATGTGGCATTAACCCACACACCCAGCAATTGGTTGTATTCATTACTAGTTGGTGCTGGTGCAAGAGCTGGATAAACGAGTTATTTACAAACTCTGATCGTCTGGTTTGTTCGTGTTCAGGCAGAGGGTGAAAAGAGTGTGAGGAGGCAGTAGAAAGTGGTATAGGCTGTACAGTGGGTGCAATGGGCTTTTGAGAGGAGAAAAATACAAATCCTACAGTAAACATTATCATACTACACAATATAAACAGGCATAAAAACACGAAACATTTACTTTTCATTACTGTACATATTCTCGTTTTAAAGTTCATTTCCTCAGCGGATCTCTCCATCTTACAAAACTCCATCCTCTAATCGGGCCGCTCGCGGCGGATGAGTTTCTTCTGCTAAGGAGTACGCCTGTCAGTCCAGGGAAACGCCCTAGACCAACCAGAACCGTTGACCTAACGTCTTCGGCCTGTACCCCAAAGTCTTGGCACCGCGACCCTGCGGCTGAACCCGGATGGTGGTTCGAAAAACAAAAATCAAGAAAGTCCTTCAGATGGGAGAGCTATAATGTCAAAAAGAAAAAATAGTAAGGAAATCTTTATTTGTCCATAGGCCTTGGTCTCAAATTATAGCGGAGACGGCCAGGTGCTGTTTGGTCTTGGAACAAAAGTTCAGGCTCTGTGGTGTCCAATCGATTTGGCAGTGGCACAGCCTCTTGCAAAATATTGTCACTCTCTTGGTCTGAAACTGTGCCTTTTATGCGTGCATCACTGAATGGTACAAAACGAGGTACAGTATCTGTCTCAGAGTTTGCGATACCCTCCTGGACCCACCGGTCATATGGCAGGGGCAAGGGGACTACCTTGCAGTGGGTGCCATGGATCCAGTGTTTCTTCCCCTTTACTCGCACCGCTGATCTTGTTGATAAAAGTACAAGGTGAGGGCCGATCCAGCGAGGCTCGTCGTTGCTCTTGCGCTGGAAGTTTCTAATCAGCACCCATGTGCCAGGATCGATAGGGTGTCCAGGAGTTTCAGAAGCTTGAGGAAGAGTATCATGCACCTGTTGATGTAAAACACGCAGTTTAACAGTCAAATCATACAAGTAATCGAGTAGTACTGGATGCTCGATCTCACTGAATTTCGTAGGCCTTGGCACACCCCATACGTTGGCCGGGCGGCCAAAAACCACTTCATAGGGACTAAGTCCCACTCGTGAGTGTACGGTCATTCTGGTGGACAGGAGTGCTAAAGGCAGAGCATCAGGCCATTTAAGACTGGTGCTCGCCTGGATTTTGGCCAGTTTAAGTTTTAGAGCGCCGTTGTAGCGCTCTACTAATCCAGCTGATTGGGGGTGGTTTGCAGCGTGAAACTTCTGCTTTATACCTAGCCCTTCACACACATTCTTCATCACTTTACCCACGAACTCACTTCCATTATCACTCCACACCATTCTTGGCATTCCAAACCTAGGGAAGAACTCTTTCACAAGGGCTTTGGCTGTGGATAGGGCAGTGTTATCCTTTAGAGGATAGGCCTCTACCCATTTGGAGAAAGCGCAGACAACCACCAATACATATTTCAGGTTGTTGCACCTTTCCATGTGGATAAAGTCCAGCTGCAAAACTTCAAACGGATATGATGGGGGTGCAAAATGACCAGCTGGAGTTGGGGTTCCCCTACCAGGGTTGTACTTCAAGCATATCATACAATTCCTGACCACATTCTCTGCACACTTGGGAATCCCAGCATTCTGCCATACTGGAGCCAACAACTTACAAATTCCTTTCGTACTGATATGTGCCATTCCATGTGCCATTTTAACTACTGGAAGCACATATGCATCAGGCAACAACCATCGCCTATGTTCTGTCAGATCAATCCAACAACCATTCTCATCCAACTTACCCACACTTTCTCTCCACTTGCTTAATTCTTTCTCTGTGGCTTCAGCTTGAAGGGACTTCACACTCTCTATCGTGTTTTCACACATCCCAACATCATCAACCCATCTTGCGGGGCCTGCAACATACATTCTAGTCTTTACATTCTGTGCTGTTTCTTTCGCGATCTCATCAGCAAACGCATTCCCACGTCCAACATCATCTGTGATTTTCCTGTGCGCACTGCATTTCATAATTGCAACTTGCAACGGTAGGGTCAGTGACTCAAGGAGATCATTCACCAACTTGCCATTCTGAATTTTAGCTCCATGCGACGTCAGGAACCCACGTTCTTTCCACAATCGCCCAAAACTATGAGCCACGCCAAAGGCGTACTGGCTATCGGTGTATATAGTCACTCTCATTCCTTCAGACAACACGCATGCTCTTGTGAGGGCGATTAATTCTGCTGCTTGGGCCGAATTATGTGGCACTCGTGCAGTTTCCACAACCGTGTGTAAAGTCGTGATAGCATATGCAGCAGTCGTGTCACCATTAGGGAGCTTGAAACACGAACCATCCACCCATAAAGTACCATCACACTCAGTCAGGGGAGTATCTTTTAGATCTACTCTCCCTTTCGTCTCTTCTTCTGTTCTGAACAGACAGTCATGTTGCTCAATCTCATCTAGGTCTGCTGGATTTGGCAATAACGTAGCTGGATTCAGCGTGTTGCATCTCTTTATGTGTATGTGATTTGCTAACAATGTGAGCTCATAGCCTGATAATCGCGCACTAGTCAAGTGTTGTGTCTTGGTCCTGTTTAATAATGTGTCTACAGCATGTGGAACCATAACAATCAATGTGTTATCCATTACCAGACCAGCAGATTGTCGGATAGACATAGCTGCAGCAGCTGTCGCTCTCAGACAGCTTGGCAATGCCCTCGCTACAGGGTCCAAGGTTGATGAAAAATATGCGCATGGGCGCGGTCTGTCGCCAAAAGGCTGTGTTAACACTGATAACGCACAACCATCTTTCTCGTGGACATACAATGTAAAAGGCTTGCTGTAGTCAGGGGTACCCAACACAGGAGCTGAACACAATGCATTGCGTAATTCCACAAAACTTTTCTGGCACTCTTCAGACCATGGGATAGGATTCGGTGTGTCTTTGCATGTCAATGCTAACAAAGGTTTCGCCAACAGGGAAAAATTAGGGATCCAGTGCCTACAGTATGAGGTAATGCCCAAGAAAGCACGCACTTCTCTCTGTGTTCTTGGCACACTCAACTGTGCAATGGCTTGGATTCTTTCTGGGGTCAGCTTCCTTCCCTCCTTCGATAAGAGATGACCTAAGTAGGTCACTTCTTGTCGACAATATTGCAGCTTTGAGAGAGACACTTTGTGATGGAAAGCAGATAAATGACGCAACAATGACAATGTAGCTTCTTTGCAAATCTTTTCAGTATCCGCGGCGATTAGTAAATCGTCAACGTACTGAATCAGGATAGCGCCACTCGGTAAAACAAGTGCATCAAGCTGCGCTTTCAAAGCTTGACTGTATATGGATGGACTCTCACAGTAGCCCTGGGGAGCGCGTTTGAAGCGGAAGCTTAGGCCTCCCAGACTAAAGCCAAAAATGTCTCTGCTCTCCTCTGCAATTGGGATGCTAAAGAAAGCATTCTTTAAATCGATCACTGAAAACCATGCAGCAGAGGCTGGAATCATCGTTAACAAGGCAGTTATATCAGGGACAACTGGAAACTGTGGCACAACAATCTTATTAACCTCTCTAAGATCAATCACAAATCTGTAAACAGGTGGCTGTGAAGGGTCCGTTCGTTTTCAGACAGGTAAAATCGGACTATTGCAAACGTTGCCTCTTGTCTCTTCAATTACACCCTTATTAATCAAATCGCTGACAATGTCTAACAATGCTTTCTGGCCTTCATTAGAGATCTTGTACTGGGGAATACGTGGCAGTCTAACATTAGCCTTTAAAGTTACCACGTATGGCGGTATTTCCAAGAGGCCCACATCATTGGGACCAGTAGCCCAAAGGACATCCGGAAGGGATGATAATTCAGGCGGTATTGTATTTTTAGACAAGTACATCGGGGAAATCACTTTCTTACCTAATGTAAGTTGTACTCCTGAAGGAGAACAATACAGTGTAGCGTGCAATCTTTTCAGCAAATCCAATCCTAGCAAATTCTCACCACAACCTGTTGTTAGGATCAGGGGTGCTTTTAGCTCGCAAGGTCCAATAGAAAGTGACATGGGACTAGAAATCGGGTTTCTAACTGGGGCGCCAGAAAAACCTACTGAAACATTTATGTCGCCAGACAAAGGTGCGCCAGGGAGTTTTGAATGCATGATTGAACTCTTTGCAGCACCAGTGTCTAGCAGAAAGGGCTCCGTTATTTTTGCTGTAGTCACCTTAACATACGGTCCGCTCTGATCCACTGGCACTGAAACAACTCCCTCTCTCTGTCTACGGCTGTCCTAGTAATCATTACTTTCTACATTGTCGTCTTCTGCATAATAATCATTATTGTAGTACTGAGCTGTATTACTAGTCGCGCTGGCTTGCTGATCAAAGCTATTTATGGCATTGTGAGGCGGAAGAGGACGCGCATTCTGGGGAACATTTCCACGCCCTCTGCCTCTTGGAGCTTGTCGACCACCTCTACCTCTTGCGCCATACGCATTACTGTTACGCTGCATTAATTTAGGGCAACTATATTTAAAATGACCTTCCTCTTTGCAGTATGACCATTGGTTGGGACCCACAGGGACACGTGGTTGATAATACCCATTCATTTGCTGATTGTTCTGAAATTGTTGGGGTTGGTGATAGACACCTTGGGGTTGCCTATAATTATTCTGACCTCCACGTGGCGGATAAGCCTGCTGCAAAAGGACCTTCGTTTTCAGCTCCTTCGTTTTCTTGTCTGTTCTATCTTTTTCAACCTTGTCTCTATTCTCATAATACTGTGCAGTAGCCAGTATTTGCGCTGAAAAGGAAACAGCCCAAGAACTTTCTGAATCTTTTAACTTTTTTTTTACACAGGTCAGGAAGTAAATTCTGCACAAATTTATCCACAAATAACCGTTGGCCACCTTCAGTACTCATATCTTGCCCACTGTGATCAATAAACGTTTCTTCAAACCTAGTAAAGAAGTCTGACACTGTCTCATCTTTCTTCTGCTTGCATGCAGATAGCTTGTCCCAATTTACGCGCATCGCGGGCATTATTGTCTTCATATACGTGATGATTCTACCAGGCAGTTCTGCTATTAAAGGCTCAGGTTTCGCGCCACCAGTTTGTCTAGCGTCAGCGGCAATAATGTCAGCCCAAGTAGCACCTAGTTCTGCATCGTGATCTGCATTACGAATTGATCCCCATATGGGCTGTGGAACAACATTACCAAACAACATGTCTATGTCTGCCAGATTCATAACGCATGATCCTGCCGTCTGCGACAACTCTTTATAATATCCTGCAGGGTTTTTACGGGGATCAGGCAATGTCTGCTTAAGCGCTAACACCTCAGAACGCTTCCATGGGACATGCACCCAAACACGCTGGAAATGCGCTGGCATAGCAGCGATACCGGCACCGGCATCAGCTGCAACTGCTTCCTTCCATACCGGGGGAACTTCTCTCATGGGGTATTGTCGCGCTTTTACCTTCTTCCCCACAAGGACATCTTGTTCAAACAATGACTGTTGACAATCATCATTCCTGAAGGACAATACAACCGCAACTGCTTTATCTACGTCGCGATCCACTATTGTACCAGTTCCAAAATCAAATCTCACTCGACACAACTCCTGCGGGCTCGGGTCTTTACCACTATCCTCCAATTCTTCACAGAGAATTTCGCACATTTTCTCAAAGACATACCTCTGTTTTGGGGCATCCCATTGATGGAAAACGTTGACAACTGATTCCACATCATATAGTGAAGGGAAAACAATCCATCTACGCGCCATGCGATCTATTACCTTTTTCTCATCGGGGTTAGGCAATTGACTGCGCAATTGCTTACGCTGTAAACCAGGAGTCGCACTAGATGACTCAAAAAGAGGCGACATTAACGTAGTAACCACGTTAGCTAAACGCTGTCGCGCTGAAGGAGAAGTTGAGGCGAAAACAGGGGGATAAACAGAGGGGAGAAAAGAGGATGTAGAAACAGGTACTGGAGTAGTGCAAAGAGGAGTGTCAGGGGAGGCAACTGCTGAACTATACAAAGTCGCAGGAAGCGCAGGGGCAGTTGGAAACACAACTGGCGGCCCTTGAGAGGGCTGCGCTATAGGGATAGGAGCCGGCTGCAGAGCAGCTGGCAGCTGCGGTAAGACTTGTGGTACATTAACTGGAGGTGGCATATTCACAAGCTGGGGAGGCGCCGTGGCATTTTGGGCATACGGGGGTGGCGAACTCAGTAAATGTGACATCAGGGGATCTTTCTCCTTTTCTTCTAGCTCATTCTGCTTAGAGTGTGGTAAAGCTGGGTAACATTTGTCGATCCCTAGCTTACGCTGCCTGTGCAATTGCTCATTCATCTGTTCCTCCTCATTGTCTTTGAATTGTACAGCTGCTTGCATTACTGTCATACCTTTTTCTCTCTTATTCTTTTTTGCTAGCTTAATTTCCTTCTGTTTGGCTTCCTTCCGCCATAAGCGGAAAGAGTCAAACATCGCCGGCCGGGCTTTCTTTTTGAACAATTTAATTTCCAAATTATCTAAAATATCGGTATCGAAACTACCATTTTGGGGCCATTTTAAAACACCGTCTTTTCTGGTGTAGTGGATCCATACTTCGTTATATGCAATGGGGCCTACGCCATGTTTTACATAGAGCTCGTAAGTTGGAGTTCCAACCGGAGGAACCGGACATGATTCCTCCAGCTGGAAATCTCTTCCACAACCCAAACAGAACAATCTACCAAATATTCTAGAACCAGGCATCTTTGCTCACTAGTCTAGATCCCAACTTCAAAGGATTATCGATTACGATAGTCTCGTGAATACACGAGTCCTCTGGCTTTGGCGTTTGCAAACTCCAAATTTTCAAATCAAAACGATCCCGAGGGATACCAAACAAATGGGAGACGCTCCACTTATACTTAACTGAATATTGATGATCAATGGCGTCACCAGAAGACTCTCTCGATGGTTTCGCTCTATCAAACTCGTCAAGGGTCCAAAACAGGTCGATTAATCAGGGCAGCAGTCCTTCGTAGCCGTCGGGACGCGGAGAACCTCGCAGAAAAGACTTTCGGACCACGTCGACATGCAGGGGTCGATGAAGTGGCGGCCTTCCTCCGGAATTTCCACACGAAGCTCCTCACGAACGTCTGGCTTGGACTGGTACCGCTGAAATCGTCCCGAGTTGGGCGCCAAACTGAAGTACTGGGTATTTTAAGCCCAGCGGTGCAGGGGCACACACCCTATGACTTCTGGGTTCTCCCTGTTCCGGACCTACAGAAACACAGAGTCTTCTGGGTGAAGTCAAAGATTCGTTTATTGGCTGCAGACCAATTACAGGTATCCTAGAAGTACAACAGCGTGTATGTTCTCAGGAGACTGCTGAAAATCATAGAAACGGGCTTCTCCTTAAGTACAGTTTTTCCTGCCTCAGGCATACATTCCTAGGTTTATGATACAGCAATATACAAGTGTACATTTCAAATGAAAGAGCAGAGTCATGATGACCATCCCACATTCCAGTTAAGCTAGCCCACAATTATTTACACAGCAAGGTTCAGATCCCACATTAGATATCGATAGGCCCCAATAAACATGAGCATCTCCTGTTTTGGGAAACAAGCCATAAAGCAGGAACAAGCAGGTGCGAAAGTGATTAGCCGGAGGCTTGTGTGTGATGAAAGGACTTTATGGTGCGTTGAGCCCTGATGCTAATCACAGGTGGCCGGAGGAAGGGGAGCTCGTGAGACCAGTTTGACCCGGGGCAGCGGAGCCAGCTGCCCAGGTCACAGAAGAGTCAAGGAAAGGCACATGTATTGCAAGGCCCGTAGTTGCTTCATTATAGCCTATGTGAGGGCAATCACAAGATGGCCACTGCGTCCAAGATGGAACCCGCGTAGTGGTGCAAAATAACGTGTACACAGTGCATTCATAGCTAGAACGATATATAAAGCACTCGTACATACCGCATTAACCATTTGCGGTTTGCTAGTACCAGGATAGACAGGGGTGGGGCCCTGTCCCCTACGCGGTCCCAGAGATTAAAGTACGACAGGGCCACAAGACCGGAGGCAAGAAAGCAGAGACCAGCCAGAGGAGACTCACACGCGATCCCCTGGAAGGGGGAGCCCAAAGGCCACCCAAATCCAGAGGAGGCTCGCCGAGACAGAGAGAGGGCGGTGGCAGCGATAGCGTCACTGAGTGCAGCCGGCCCGCAGGGTGCTTCCTCCCTGTCGGGGGAGGAACAGAGAGACTCCGACTCGGACACCAGCTCGAGTACGGTGGGGGAGACCAGCCAGACGATGCCGGAGGTGACTCCCAGAACGGCAGACGACCTGATATAACCGAAGCCTGACACGCAAGTACCTGCTGGACATTGGGGTTCGGCGGGAGAGGGCACAATGGCCAGAGACTGGACCGAGAGCTAGAGGGGCTCAGGATGAGCACTATGCAAGCTAACCACTGGATGGGGGGACCCGGTGGGACAGAGGGGAAGGCTTTCCTCCCACGAGCATTAGTCTAGCCACCACCCGGAATTTGAGCTCTAGCCTGTTTGTATGCCAGAGAGCAGTTTGGATGGGAGAGAGTTGCTCACTTGTCCTGGGGAGGGGGATTTGGGGGAGTTCTATTGTTTTAAGTTGGGGGCACTGCTTGGGGTTAAGAGCCGCTGCGCAGAGGTTCCCACCATGCAACATAGGGCGCCGGTAATCGGGCGGGGCCGAGGGGGCCAGACAGAGGTGGAAAGGCTGATCTGTAATGCCCAATCAGAGGGAATATAATCTCCTTCCCTGGAATGTCCGGGGATGCACAAACGCTACAAAATCTTCTCACATCTGAACAGGTGAGGGGTTCACATAGCAATTCTGCAGGAAACGCACATATTGTCCTCCGAAGGGGCGGCACTACACAGTAGATGGAGAGGCCAGGCATACTATACTACGTTCTCGGCATTCACCAGAGGGGTCTTGATCTGGATCAGGGCAGGCGTCCCCTTCCAGTACACCGGCTACAAAGTAGATCCAGAGGGCCGATATGTGGTGGTCACAGGGCGGCTAGACGGGCAAGACGTCACACTGATAACTATTTATGGCCCGAATACAGACCAAGGAACATTCTTCAAGCAATTATCTGGGTCTCTGGCGCCATACATGACGGGGTTAATTATTATGGGGGGAGATTTTAATTGTATTGCAGATCCAGCCCTGGACCGATCCAACCTACCACTTCGGGATGTGCCCCAGTACATAGGATAGCCAGGACGTTCAGGGAGTGGCAGTCTCATTGGGGGTTGGTGGACACGTGGTGACGCACGCACCCACTAGATAGGGAGTATTCTCACCTTTCCCATGCACATGACTTACATGTCCGCCTGGACACCCTTTTATGTTCCCCAGACATGCACGTACGACTCCACAGCGCGGAATACGTCACTCGAACAGTGTCAGATCACAACCCCTTATTAGTTCGGCTACAGTAGGGAATCACGCAGCAACCCATCCCCACCTAGCGCCTCAAGCTTGAGGCACTAGAAGACCAAGTCTTCCACCATGAGATTAGGGAACAAATCATCACATACTTTGCAGACAATGCACAATCCACAGACTCCAGGGTGACAGAATGGGAGGCCTTTAAGGCAGTAATTAGGGGGCTCTGCATGGCGCTGTCACTAGGGGTACAACGCACACTACTAACTGACGTGGAACGGGCCGATCAAGTACTGAGGGAGGTAGAACGCCCACGCCTGAACAATCCAGAACTCCGCCAGGAGTTACTTGAGGCGAAGGAGGAGGTGGCTGTGCAGGAAGAGAGACTAAGGTGCTTTGACTATCGAGCATACATGGACAGGACTCATGCTGAGAGGCGGGGCGGGTAGACTGCTGGCGTGGCTCGCTAATCCCACCCGCAGGGAGAATACGATCATAGAATTAGCAGACTTGGAGGGGCACTTTCTATAGCGACAGGACAACATCAACAACAGGTTCCGCAGTTATTACATACTCTAACCGAAGAGGACGCAGAGCACCTAGGAGCTGAAATCTCAGAACGCGAAATTCGGGTAGCTATTAAGGAACTGGCAAGAGGGAAAACACCGGGCACAGATGGGCTCCCCAAGGAATTGTAGACAGCATACGCAGGAGCACTGTACCCCAAATTGGCAGAGATGTATGCGGAGGCAAGGGAGAAGGGCCACTTACCGGGTACCACTAGGGAGGCGGTGGTAATCCCGCTGTTGAAGCCTGATAAGTCCCCCTTGGAGTGCGCAGCGTACAGACCCTTGTCGATGCTGAATCTTGACTTTAAAATCTTATGTAAGGTGCTGGCAACGTGGCTGCTTCCCTACATGACATATCTGGTACACCAGGACCAGGCAGGCTTCATTCTCCACCGGAACACAACTTTAAATATTCGTTGACTGCTGTCTATTATCGAACATGGGGCAACCACGGACCAGGGAGGGGCGGTGTTCGCCATCGACATGGAAAAGCCATTAGATAGCCTTGAATGGGGGTTCCTATATGCCGTGTTGAACAAAATGGGCCTTGGACCAGGGTTTATGCGCTGGGTGCGGCTACTATAAACTGATCCGGTAGCGAGAGTCTGCACGGGGCACACAATATCGGAGCAATACCGGGTGGAGAGGGGTGCGTGCCAGGGGTGTCCCCTCTCCCCACTACTATTTACCCTGGCTGTGGAGCCATTAGCTTGCATAGCGTGATCTGAAGGGGCTTACCGAGGGCTCCAGTTGGGGGAGCAGAGGCACCAAATAGTGTTATATGCAAATGACCTCCTCCTATTCTTAAACGACGCAGGGGGACGAACTGCCAGGAGCAAAGGCTATGATGGACCGCTTTGGGTTATTGTTGGGCCTGCGAGTGAACTGGCAGAAGTCCAGATTATTCCCTTTAGTGAGGGAAATGCGGCCACCTGGGAACTTCGGTGATCTGCGGTAGGATCCCCGTTGCTTCCGTTATCTGGGAAAGCACATCTTCCACACCATGGATGATGTGAAGGAAGGCAATATAGGGCGGGCCCTGGGCTCTCTCAAGGACACCATGGTATTCTGGTGAAAGCTTCCCCTCTCAATAATGTGGAGAAGTGTGGCTCAATGATTAGAGTGGCAGACCCTGATGCAGAGGTCTAGCCCGGGACCAGGGTTCAATTCCCTGCCTCGGCGGGTCTTGGGCTCAAAAAATTCCACGGACCTGATAATTCTAGCCTCGGTGCCATTCCAATCATGGAGTCCCACTCTGCAACTCTGGGCAATAGCTTGCTTAATCTCCACAATGGCCCCCACAACGCTAAGGATGCCTGGCCTCCACCTTGGGGGTGCCCAGGAGTGGACGCCTCACAGGGAAAGCCAGGATGGGTTCCACAGCGGTATTCGTACAAGCGCCTTGAGACCCTTGCGGGTGAGTAGTGCGCTATACAAGTATCAATTTACATTTAATGGGTCGCATCTCACTGCTAAAAATGGTGGCTCTCCCTGCTGTACTTCTTTGTCCAGCTTCCCATGTGGATATCAGCGGCATGGTTCCGGGAGCTGGACTCCTGCCTGTCGGCGTCCAAATGGGGTACAGGACGCAGACGAGTAGCCCTTAATACTCTAAAACGGCCTAGGTTGGGGATGGTTTGGCTGTGCCTGATATGGAGGCCTACTATTTGGCAGGACAACTGCAGAGGTTCACGCAGTGGGTGGCGGGGAGCAGGGAGCCGGACAGGGGGGTGCCACCCTTCACCCCGGATAAAGCCGGTGTGTTCCGCACCCTGCTCGGGACTGCCAAGCCACAGCAGGTCCGCAGTAATGAACACAGAGTGATACGTCACTGCTGGGGCAGATGCCTGCAGAAAACTAGAACAACGCCCATATTCGCCAGAAATGGCGATGTCGCTGTTGGGGGCCCTTCCCCGTGGAGGACAATGGTGGGGAATAGACAATTGGGTACAAGCAGGAGCAACGAAAGTGGGAGATCTCTTCCGGGACGGGGAGCTTCTCTCCTTCGAGGACTTCAGCTCTGATTGGGAAATACCACAGGGGCATTTTCTGCTCCACGGGGCAGTCACGGGGGCCATGAGGTGACACTGGGGAACAGGTACGATGGAACCGCCACGACACGCCACCTGCGAATACATAAGCCTGGCTGGGGGCACTATCAAAGCTGTTGCATGTCTCCACAGAGCTATAGGACGAGACTCCATACAACCGCTAGACCGGTTAAGACACAAATGGGGGGACGACATTGACAGATGGCTAGAAGACAAGGACTGGGACAATATTTTAGAACAGACCACCAAAGTATCTCGAAACGCCCAGTTTAGCTTGATATGTTTCTATATACTTCACCAGCTAGAATAATGGGGAGGGTGGTCCCCTGCACACCGGCCCATGTATTGCTCAACCTGTTTCCACATACTGCCAAAACCAGGACCACAGACAGGTTCCAGGACCTTGTATTTATCCTTGCAAAATGAGAAATTACTAGTAGCTGGAAGAAACCGGAGGGCCCCGCCGTGCACAGATGGAAACGAGAGCTGGTGAAATGGGCTGGATGCGAGGGGAGGGTCCTGCTTAGAAATGCAAGACGGGGAGTGGGCAAGCTTGAACGAGCTCGGATGTGGGAAGGGCTGATGGAAGACCTAAAGAGAGATGACAGAGCGTCTGAAGCCTCCACCCCGGTGAGAGACCCCCAAAAAGTAGAGGACCCCCAGGGACCAGGGTAGGACGGAATAGCATTACAGATCCCGAGAGATGGGAACATATAATAGAACTACACAGGAGAGGACAGAGATGCGACAAGGAGGCTCCGGTGAAGCACCATTGCACACATCTCAAGCACAGGGGAGGCGCTTATCTGGGCTCAATAGATGTAGTAGGAAGACAGCAGTGCGGGCGGGAGGGTCAAGGGGGAGGTGGATCAGTTGGGAAAGGGGAATCTTCCCGATTGAATGCCGAAGCGATATCAGACCGAACATGCGAATGATAAAATCAGGACTTATGGCTATTAGACCAAGCAGGGTCTGAAAGGTGATGCATTAAAATGATCATGCTTTGTATCTACCTGTGCCGTGGTCAGCGGACCTACTGTATAACATGTAAAAGGCAATAAAGTTTGTTTAAAAAAAAAAATGAGGGTTTTGTGCAAAATAGATTTTGTGTGTGTAAGTTCATCCATCAAAGTGAGCACAGGACATACATCTGGGCATACCAGTTGCACCTGGATTGGGATACGCCCGAGAGATTGCCAGTGGCTGAGATTAATTCGAACATTCCATCCAGCACCTTGTTTTTGCATTTGATGCCCTAAGTGTGCCTGGTATGACCAAATGTGGGTCCGGGGCTCACTGTGCCACAGGAATCAAGCTATGTCTGTCTGAAGAGCCCTAACAAGGGCGTAACTGGTCCTAGGTTGTTTGCGCTCTTGTTCAGGGAGGGCCTGTCCTGGCAGTTCAGGTTGAACTGTTCCCATGAGGAGCAGGGTCAAGACAGATTTGCATATGGGTGGGTCCAAACTGAGGTGGCATGGTGGGTGAAAAACAATGGATTGGGAATCGAGATGGACCCCGAGCGATTGCCAGTGGCTGAGATTAATTTGAGCATTCCATCCATCACCTTGTTGTTTTTGCACCAGATAGATATTTGGGCATTGGGATACCAGGAAGTAGTTTGGTGGTCATGATTTGCTGGGAAGACGTGTTGGTGAAAATATAGATGTAGACATGCCCTGTGGTATGGCATGGAATGCAGTGCCAGATACAAGAGAAAAGTGCTCTTGACTGCCAAGGTTGTCATAAAGAACCACAGACTCACCACCAACAGAGATCTGCATAACATTTTTAACAGTATGTGTAGGGAAATGGTTTTCTGAGCTTCACACCCACTTTTTGCTCCACTTTTCGATGACTTTAGGTGCTGGTGTAATGACTCTGCACACTGGGGAGCTGACGTTCAGTGCCCAGTGTATGTGCTCTGAACCCTAATAGTGTGTACCCGTGGATACAAATTCGATAATCTCTGATTGAGAACTCTAACTTACCTGTAAGTGACTAGTATAAGGAAATAACGGTGCCTATGTCCTATGAGTTAAGGTGCCTTTAGTGAACTGCAGCACTATTTGTGCCACTACTAAAATGACTAGTAATGTTTTGGCTCTAGGCCTGTAATATGATACGCAGGGTACCAAGTGCCTGTAAGTTAAAGTATCACTAGTGGAAGCTAAGGCACTTAAGTGTGCACCACTACATGGGCAAATTAAAACATGACAGTTGAAACACTGTCCAAGTTGACCTGTCAAATTAACCTTTTTGACAGAACCGAAGTTCCTGTTCATCACGTATAAGCCACAACTAAGGTCTACCCTACGTGCCCAGAGGGTGGAGTGTATGGTTCTAAATAGCAGTACATGTATAAGGTTTGCTTTACCTGCCCTGGTAGTGGAAAATCTCCAAAGTTGATTTCCCTTTATTGTTCAATTGGCAGACACATTGGCTAGCATAGGTTACTTTATTTAATTATAAAAGAGTGTAACTTCCTAATGGGATTAGCTAGAAGGGTGGTTCAAAGTGTCCAATTATTAGGTACATAAAATCCAATTTATCACCAAAGTCGGATTTAACATATCTATTTTAGAAAAGTAGCTTCAGACGCTTTAATTTTCATAGTTGCCTATAGGGCCACTGGTAGCCTTTTCTGATTGGCCCAGCAGTGTACAGCTGCCAGGCCTGCCCTGTGATTAGTTGTAAGTGTTCTCACAAACTGAGAACACTGGAGGCATCTGCTGGGAGGAGTTTCCCTCCCCTGTAGCAGGATGGCTGGGGAGGGCTCTAGTGGGCTAATTACACGTCAAAGGCAAGTTGGCCTGCAAGAACAGATGTCCCTGAGTCGTTGCCTGCCCCTTTTCCTTTGTTAGCCAGCTAGACTGACTGCACTTTAATTGGATTAGGAGTTATCCTGAAGGGGCATGGTAGTGTCCAGGTAGTCACACCTCTGGGGTGGGCTAGGGAACTTCACATGGAGAAGAAAGGGTCTGGTCATGTTGGCAGTGGGCAGAATAGTGCATTACGCACGGGATAGTTAGATGCCACACATCCCAGGAAGTAGTCACAAGGGGATGGGAATGGATAGTGAGTCCACCCGTCCCACAAGCTTGTGTACAGGATCAAATGGGCAATCCTGCCAAGAGAACTAAGGGCTGGACCTGCTCCCATTTGTACCCTGGACACAAGATTGGTTTCCAGGAACTAAATGACTCATCTGCTATACAGCTACTGTGTCACAAAAAGCCACAATAAGTCACCTGCAGCCCACAGAAAAGGAAATCCTAATTGAGCAGATCCAAATGGTTTTCCCATGAACCCTGCTGCTGGTGCATTTTAGGACATAATACCTGCCTACCAAGTGGTGTCCCTGAGGCCCTGAGGCCCCTGGAAGGTATCCAGAGTGGACTCTCCCTACTTAACTGTAAAAGATTGAACTTGTTCAAAGGACTTTTGCTGGGAGAACTGAGCGTAGACAAGGACCAAGCTGAAAGGCAAAACACGCAAAGGCAACGCTGGTCAGTTTTAACATGCTGGTTTATCTCGCTGAGAGCAGCTGGACTCCCAGAGAAATTACTAAGTTCCCTTGTGGAAGATTTCAGTGGGACTAATGCCAAGGAGCAAGCTGGCCACATCGAGCCCTCCATCAGATCTGGCACAGCAGCCTCACTGTCGACGATAAAAATCCTCCAAGAAAAAGACTATGGGTCTGATTTAGATGTTGGTGTGACCGGCTCTGCTGTCGGGTTTTTGGCAGTCTTCCCACCCGCCTGCCTGACAGTTCACCTGTCAGATTTAGATCCTACCTGGCAATGGGCTGGAAAACTGCTGCGGTTCCGCTGAATCCGCCAGCAAATCGCTCCTACATGCACTCTTCCAATGGCTACTGCTGGCGACGGGGGGGTTCCAGCCAGGATTACCGCCGTCCAGATTAGGATTTGCGCTGTTTCTGAAGGAATTCCCACTGGAATCCCTCCAAGATAGAGTCGGAAGTAAGGTAAGAAAAGGGGTGAATACTCACCTGAAAATGGTGTTCCTGCAGCGATTCCATCCTGACAGCGAGGGTCCTGGTCCCCCATGCCCCGACGCATGCTGTCCGCAACAGTCCAGCACCCCATTTTCACAGAATGGCAGGTAAGTGTTCAGGTGTGGGCCTATACATTGCATGGTGTGTGTATGGTGTGGATGTGGCATGCAGTATGTAGAATGTACACATTAACAACAAACACATATATACACATACATGTCAGACATGTATAGAAATGTATAAAAAATGTATAACTTACATATCTCTGTACCCCCAAAAAGCCTCACTCCATAGCCGCACTGCCGCTGACAGCTCAACTGGGACATCTAAATCTTGTCGCCAGGATCCTGCCATCAAGTCAGCGTGGGAGTACATTCAACCAGCACTGAAGACTGCCGCGGTCTTCTGTCTATCGCGTACAGATCCAAATACGGCTGCGGATGCCATCAACTCAATGGAGTAGTCAGGACTACAGATGAGCCGGGACCGTGGTAGTCCCACCAACATCTAAATCAGGCCTTAATACTAAAGTTAAAGGTTTGACCGGAACTAACCTGGTCCCTGTGTCCAACACATGCTCCATCGCTGTCTTTCTTAACTTTGATTTTGATAGGGTCTAGCGCAACCAGGTTCCTGGGGTTGGCGGTTTGTGCTTTTTGCCACTAGATGCAAGTTTAAAAGCTAAATGCCCTTAAAAATCATATCTCGAGTTCACTACAATTGTTATCATTTGGTCTCATTTTAAAGCTTAACATTTGTACTATTTTTATAAATTGGAGTGGGATTTTTTTTGTTTGTTCTTTTACTTTGTAACTGTTTTGGTGTTGTTAAATGCTTTTCACATGTTTTCTCCTAAATTGAGACTTGACTGCTCTGTGCCAAGCTACCAAGGGTTGAGCTAAGGTGTGATTTATTGAGACCTAAGTGGCCCTTATTGTTAATTGTGACATTATTACTTGATGAGGTCTCACAATCCCATCAACTAACAACCCCGTTTCTGACAGAATTCAATGCCCTTAAATTATATGAACAGGCCAGTCTGCCAACACAATTATTAAAATTTGTATGACAGAGACTAAGAATCAACGTTATTAAAAACGCGACGGTGCACACATCCAACACCAAGGCAACTTCCAAGAATGAGGCCTACATCCCTGTTGGCCTAGAGGTCAATAAAGGATTTAATAGAGAGAATTATACAGCATGCTTAGAATCAAAGGGCAAGGCAGATAAGCCATCAGGTCATGATAATATTTATAAACAGCAAGGGCAACAAAGAAAACGTGAATGTATAAAGACCTAATGCCATAAACCTGCTGTGAGTTAACAATTAGACAAACAATATAGCCAAGACCGGAGAAAGCAACACTAGAAGGAATGGTGAATGAATAATACCTATTTGGGGATGCTCAACTCCTATATGGTGAAGGCAGATCTCTAAAATCATGAGAGAGTCGGAGAGAATGCAAAGCAACCCCATGTGCGGTGAAATCAGGTGTGGACCACTTAGGGGCTCACTTTCAACCTCATTTTCAAGCCCTGTGCACCACAGGAACGTCACTTGTTGTGAACTTCCGGTGGAGCGTAGTACTTAGCCATATCTACAAGGCCACTTATAGCCACCCTGTATGGCTTTTCATGGCCTTGTTGATATGGAGTGAGGCAACGCAGTGCAAGTCACTGCGTTGCCTCACACCACGATGGGGAGACATGCCATGGGCTTTACAGTGGGTGTTCCCATGTACTACCATGGTATTTGACATATTTCTAGATTAACAACAAGTTGTAAACCTTAGAATGCTTCAAATGCCTACAGCTATTCAGGGGACGCATAGTGAAGGTGCAACGAGGATAAATAACATTATTTCTCCTTGTTTTTCCTCTTTCTATGTGTGCTGCATTCAGCAGCACACATAGAAAGAGGAAATCACCTCCAATGATTGTTTTTGTGCAGGAAGGTGTCCCTTCCTGCATAAAAACAATTACCCATGCAATGCAGACACCATTGCACCATGGTGAAAGGGTGCCTGCATTGGTGCATGGCAGCCATTTGTGCACCAGCGCAGGGAAAGAGGACAGGAATGTGCCGTATCAGATGGATACAGCGCATACCTGCCCTTTTCTTGAGCCATTTTCTTGCGCAGCCCTAAGACAAAATATTGTAAATGAGGCTCTTAGTGTCTTAGGGCCTAATTCGGAGTTTGACTGACTAGTACTCCATCAATAACGTGACTGATTGTCGGGATTGCTCTGACCAGGTCCAGAATAAAGCAGTTCTTTTCCAGTTGTAGTTCTAGACTCAAAAGATTTCCTCTTACTCACCTCTCAGGCAGTAGTTTGCTATCTTGCAGGGGCTCCCGCAGAAGCAGAGCAGGCAGACTTCTGTATGTGGGAGGCAGTATTCCAAGATAGCAGCTTGCCGATCGGAGACCCGTAGGTTAGCTCTCTAGTGTTTTTGGGCTGAGGGGAAGTGTGCTGCTAATGCGCTTGTGCGTCTGGTGTTTAGCACACTTCTATCGTCAAATTTGAGGAAGAAGCAGTGTCTCTTGTTTGTGCAGCTATTCTCTGTCAGGAATTCGATGTGAAGGCTAGCGTTTCCATAGTGTTTTAGTCCGCAGTTCAGTCCTCCTATTGTCGGGAGACCCACCCCTTTTCTCGCGGTGAAATTCCTGGTTCCTCAGGTATAGTAAACCAGTACTTCTTAGCACCGCATTCGGAGAAAGGAATACAACATTTTCCAGCTATCGTGACAAGAATTTTTGATTCCAGTAAGGACATGGAGACGAGGATTATGGTGTCTCAATTTCTTTACTGACTCACAGCAGTCAATGAAAACACAGTAACATTGGTAAAAAACGTCATTTCCCATGAGGCTTTGAACCACGCCTCCTGTAACAACCAATAGTCACAAATTACATTCTACAAAATAATGAGGCACCATCTTGGCTTCCTCTTTCTTTGCAAACCAGTCTTTAAATGTCCGAAATCAAATAACAGTCCTGACTCTCAACGGAGAGTACTAACATCAGGGATCGTTCTCAACAGAGAACACAATCCAGTATCCTGGAAACAGTAGACATCGTCCAACAACAGGAAGATCCATGTCCGGAAAGCACAGGACACTAAGCTTGTTTAGAGTCGGTTCCTGAAAACAGAGACAGTCATAAAAATATGGAACCCATAAAGGTCCAACATTTTAGGGATGGCAAACATGTTTAATTATATGTCATGCACTATGGCAGTTTACATCATACATGTCCCATCGGGTGGGATAATCCTCGCCTCTGTGTCCTTAATAGAATCAAAACTTCTTGTTGCGATAGCTGGAAAATTTTGTATTCTATAGCAGGACCGGAGGCTTCAGATTATGCTGGTTCAAAGCTCACCAACAACAACTGATGAAACATGCAAAATAGACTTGTAATAAAACATTTTAAACATTGAGTCTGAAGACCAATCCGCCGCTTTAAAGATATCTTCCAATCTGGATCCCAAAATATATGCTTTAGAGGCCATAGCGCCTCTGGCAGAATGAGCACCATACACCGAAACAACAATGTCAGATTCTGCCATAGCCCATCTTACCCAGCGAGCTAACGTGGCTGCAGAAACAGGTCGGAATGGTTTCTGTATAGCTAACAATAATTGACCCAAGGGATCAGTTCTATGGGCTAGAGTATGCTCTTCATAAGTCTTTAAACATTGCAAAACACATAATTTAGCATTGTGTGGAAAAGCAGGATACTCAACCGAACGTGACATGGTCTTGGTACGTCTCGAGATGAGAAAAGAGACACCCTGTGGGGGAAAAATTCAACCAGCCAAATCTAATGCATGAACATCTGAAACCCTGCGACAGGAGATCTGACACAAGAGCATTGTAAGCTTGGCCGATAACTGTTTCAATGATAAGTCTTTATTCTCAGGCCAAGATTCCAACAAAGATAAAACCTTAGAAACCTCCCACAACGTGGTATAACAAGGTTGTGGCGATCTAGCCACTCTAATGCCCTTGAGTAACTTACACACTAGAGGATGCATCCCTACTGGTTTACCATCAATATGATTATGTCCAGCTGATAGGGCAGACCTAAAATTATTCACAGACCTGTAGGACAGGCCAGATTCCGCACATTCTGACAAAAAAATGTAATACTTCCTTTAGATCTGATCCCACGGGATCCACCTGCCGTTGAAGGCACTAACCCATCCATCGTTTCCATGACGCTGAATACCGCTTGCGGGTGGATGGAAACCAAGCTTGGTGTATAACCTCGGCAGCCGCCGATGAAAGGCCCTCGATTCGCTCATGTCGCCTGAGAGCGTCCAGACCATGAGGGACAACTGGTTCTGCATGACCAGCGGATATCGAGCTCCCACTGGGTCCTGGAGAAGCATCGGGAATATCGGGAACTGAAACGGTAAATCCACCGATAACTCCTATAGTGTCGGAAACCAGGACTGAGTCTTCCACAAGGGTGTGACCAACACTACTGAGGCTACCTGCCGGCTAATGTGTGCTGCCACTCTCGGGATCAGAGCGAATGGTGTAAAGGCAAAATTCCTCTGTGGTCCCCAATGTTGAAGGAACACATCCGTTCCCTTCGCTATCGGGTCCAGCCTCCAACTGAAAAAGATGGGAAGGTGAGTGTTGAGGCGAGAGGCAAATAGGTCTATCAGACACGGGCCTCGCATACCCATGATCTCTGAAAACAAGGAGGGGTGAAGACTCCAATCGCTGTAATCGCTCAGGAACCTGGAGTTCCAATCCGCTACCTGATTGAATTTGCCCGGCAGATACTCCGCCACCACGCTGATCTTGTGATCCTGGCAGAAATGCCAAAATTCCTTCAAAATGTTGGCTAACATACGGGATTCGTCCCGCCGAGTTGATTGATGTATCGTACTGCAGACACATTGTCCATCCGAAGAAGGATACAGCAATTGCTCTTCAGTGGGGAAATCGACTTTTTGGCGAATGAGCCCGCAAGTAAATCCAGGCAGTTGATGTACAACTTTAACTCGTCGGTGGCAAAGTCCCCACATCGAGCGCCCCAACCTCAGCGGCTGGCGTCGGACTCTATTATGACGTCCAGAGAGGCACCAAAAATAGCTCTTCCGTTCCATGTCATCATGTGTTCCAACAACCATAGAAGCTCCTGTCGAGCGTCTGGGGACAGTGGAATCAGATGGTCGTAAGAAAACCTTTTTTGTAGATAGTAGATCTTCAGTCATTGCAAGGCCCTGTAATGGAGGGGGCCTGGAAAGATGGCTTGGATAGATGATGCCAGGAGGCCCACAATCCTCGCCAATACTCTTAACGAGATCATCTGTTTGGTCAGAGTTGAAGTTATCTCCCTCTTGATAGACCTGATCTTTGCCATGGGCAGAAGAAGCGGAGCTGAGACTGAATTTATCTGAAACCCCAGGAACTCTATCTGATGATTCGGAATAATCATGGACTTTTTGATATTTATTACAAAACCTAACTCCTGTAGCAAGGACATCGACCATTCCAAGTGGGTGAGAAGAAGGTCCCGATCCTGAGCCAGGATCAGCATATCGTCGAGATAAACTATCAACCTCACTCCCATTTCTCGCAAGCACGTTACCACTGGTTTTAGCAGTTTGGTGAACACCCAGGGTGCTGAGGACAGGCCAAAAGGAAGTGAGCGATAACGGTACCATTGCCCTTTCCAGGAGAATTGAAGGAATTTCTGATGGGAAGGGCAGATGGGAACCATGAGGTAGGTGTTCTTAACTCCAATCGCTGTAATCGCTCAGGAACCTGGAGTTCCAATCCGCTACCTGATTGAATTTGCCCGGCAGATACTCCGCCACCACGCTGATCTTGTGATCCTGGCAGAAATGCCAAAATTCCTTCAAAATGTTGGCTAACATACGGGATTCGTCCCGCCGAGTTGATTGATGTATCGTACTGCAGCCACATTGTCCATCCGAAGAAGGATACAGCAATTGCTCTTCAGTGGGGAAATCGACTTTTTGGCGAATGAGCCCGCAAGTAAATCCAGGCAGTTGATGTACAACTTTAACTCGTCGGTGGCAAAGTCCCCACATCGAGCGCCCCAACCTCAGCGGCTGGGGTCGGACTCTATTATGACGTCCAGAGAGGCACCAAAAATAGCTCTTCCGTTCCATGTCATCATGTGTTCCAACAACCACAGAAGCTCCTGTCGAGCGTCTGGGGACAGTGGAATCAGATGGTCGTAAGAAAACCTTTTTTGTAGATAGTAGATCTTCAGTCATTGCAAGGCCCTGTAATGGAGGGGGCCTGGAAAGATGGCTTGGATAGATGATGCCAGGAGGCCCACAATCCTCGCCAATACTCTTAACGAGATCATCTGTTTGGTCAGAGTTGAAGTTATCTCCCTCTTGATAGACCTGATCTTTGCCATGGGCAGAAGAAGCGGAGCTGAGACTGAATTTATCTGAAACCCCAGGAACTCTATCTGATGATTCGGAATAATCATGGACTTTTTGATATTTATTACAAAACCTAACTCCTGTAGCAAGGACATCGACCATTCCAAGTGGGTGAGAAGAAGGTCCCGATCCTGAGCCAGGATCAGCATATCGTCGAGATAAACTATCAACCTCACTCCCATTTCTCGCAAGCACGTTACCACTGGTTTTAGCAGTTTGGTGAACACCCAGGGTGCTGAGGACAGGCCAAAAGGAAGTGAGCGATAACGGTACCATTGCCCTTTCCAGGAGAATTGAAGGAATTTCTGATGGGAAGGGCAGATGGGAACCATGAGGTAGGTGTTCTTAACTCCAATCGCTGTAATCGCTCAGGAACCTGGAGTTCCAATCCGCTACCTGATTGAATTTGCCCGGCAGATACTCCGCCACCACGCTGATCTTGTGATCCTGGCAGAAATGCCAAAATTCCTTCAAAATGTTGGCTAACATACGGGATTCGTCCCGCCGAGTTGATTGATGTATCGTACTGCAGCCACATTGTCCATCCGAAGAAGGATACAGCAATTGCTCTTCAGTGGGGAAATCGACTTTTTGGCGAATGAGCCCGCAAGTAAATCCAGGCAGTTGATGTACAACTTTAACTCGTCGGTGGCAAAGTCCCCACATCGAGCGCCCCAACCTCAGCGGCTGGGGTCGGACTCTATTATGACGTCCAGAGAGGCACCAAAAATAGCTCTTCCGTTCCATGTCATCATGTGTTCCAACAACCACAGAAGCTCCTGTCGAGCGTCTGGGGACAGTGGAATCAGATGGTCGTAAGAAAACCTTTTTTGTAGATAGTAGATCTTCAGTCATTGCAAGGCCCTGTAATGGAGGGGGCCTGGAAAGATGGCTTGGATAGATGATGCCAGGAGGCCCACAATCCTCGCCAATACTCTTAACGAGATCATCTGTTTGGTCAGAGTTGAAGTTATCTCCCTCTTGATAGACCTGATCTTTGCCATGGGCAGAAGAAGCGGAGCTGAGACTGAATTTATCTGAAACCCCAGGAACTCTATCTGATGATTCGGAATAATCATGGACTTTTTGATATTTATTACAAAACCTAACTCCTGTAGCAAGGACATCGACCATTCCAAGTGGGTGAGAAGAATGTCCCGATCCTGAGCCAGGATCAGCATATCGTCGAGATAAACTATCAACCTCACTCCCATTTCTCGCAAGCACGTTACCACTGGTTTTAGCAGTTTGGTGAACACCCAGGGTGCTGAGGACAGGCCGAAAGGAAGTGAGCGATAACGGTACCATTGCCCTTTCCAGGAGAATTGAAGGAATTTCTGATGGGAAGGGCAGATGGGAACCATGAGGTAGGTGTTCTTAACATCTAGTCTGACCATCCAATCCTGTTCCAACAGAAGATCTCTCAACAGATGGATCCCTTCCATCTTGAAATGCCTGTATACCACATAGGGGTTGAACTCTCTGAGATTTAACACCAATCTCTGGCCTGCTCCCTTCTTTTGTACCAGGAAAACATTGCTGCAGAAACCTCCGGGAAGGAAGGGTCCTACGGCAATGGCTTGCTTGGTCAAAAGTTCTTGCAGCTCTGAATCTATAAAAGCTTGCTCTTGTAGGGAAAAATGGAGAGGACGGGGAAGGGTCATCTGACACGGGGAGTCTAAAAGTTCTATCTGATAGCCTTGGACTGTGTGGATAATCCATGCATCTGTGGTCAGGGGTGACCAATTCGTTAGAAAAGGAAACTATGTGCCCCCAAGGGGGATCATTGGAAACAACTGGGGACTTACCAGATGACTGGGCATCGAAATTTTTGTAGCCTCTGTTGACACCTCTGTTGAAACATCCTCGGAACCCACGGGATCTCGATGGGTAGAAGACCGCTTGGTCAGGCTCTTGGGTGTACCCTCTCCGTCGAGGGGTGAAACCTCGCTGAGGACTAGGATTGACGTAGCGGCCGGTCGAGTGTCCTCTGCCACGCCCAGCCCTACCAGAGATCTGATGAAAGAATCTCTTAAGAGAAGACTGGGATTTATCCAGAGAGGCGAAGATACTGACAAACTTGGCAATGTTCTTGACGAACCGTTCGCCAAACAGTTGCCCTTCAGCCAACGGGCCTGGATCAGCCGTCGCCAACTCTACGAGCTGTGGATCAATGCGCAATAGGACAGACTTACGTCGCTCCGAAGCGAGGGCGCAGTTGGCATTACCAAGGAGGCAAATAGCTCTCTGGGTCCACCCAGGCAGAACCTCCGGGTGAATGGCTGCACCGGTTTCTTGTGCCTGCAATGCCAATTCAAGGATCTTTGCAAGAGGACCTGCGATATCCAATACTTTGTCCTGGCACACCCGGTTGGCGTGATCTATACCCTTCTTGGGATCTTTTTTGTATTTTTTCAGAAAAGTGGTCAATGAAGAATCTATGTCAGGGGTAACTGCCACTTTATGTGCTAAGTCCGGTAAGGGACATTCTGATTTCAAACGTGCTCTTACATCTTTGTCAAAGCTATTCCTATGATGAGTTTGCATATACTCCACCACCGCCGGGGGAGGAACCCAGTCTGCGGAGCGGGGTGGATTATGTCAGAGGGATCAAATGAAAAGGGGGAGGGAAGGGTGGGCGAGGAGGAATGTTTGCACTTCTTGATGCGTTTACGAGGCTTGGATTCCTGAGAGGAGTCGGTATCTGTGCCTGCATCAGTCGCAGTGTCAGGGACAGTGCTCGGGGGCGGGAAAGGGAGTCGGGGCATCCTCTGTGGCCTGTTCTTTGGATTTGTATAGAGAGGAGTAACCCTTGGCGTGAGGCCAGGGAAGACCCACTGGTTTGGGGAGTGGGAGGGGGGCCGGAGCAGGGCTACCAGAGGGGATGGGAGTCCTGTAACTAGTTGTTCTAAATGTTGGTTTATAGGGCGGAGGACAGGACCTTGTCCAGCTTAGCATCCAATCTTTTATCAATAATCTCCTCCATAGATTCATCATAGTAGTACCTTGCATCCTCAGGGTCATCAAAAGCAATCACCTCCTCTTGGTAGACTTCACAGTCCGACATATCAGCTCTTTAGATAAAAGAAATCTCAGGTCTCCAGAGGGTAGCTCAATTATGCAGCCCAATAAGTTCACAATACCAAGGGCATCAGGTAGGAGCAAAGCTGGAGCAGAGGGGGGCCAAAAGGTACCAAAAGTGCTCCTGGCCGATAGGACTAACGGAGGGTGTGGCCCCTGACTGCCTAATCGGGCTCAGTGCAACCAAATATTCTTATTTGCCACTATTGGGCCTGAAAGAGTTCAAATTAAATGTGCCTGCAAATGCGGTGAAAAGCGCTATCAAAATCGGACTCTGGTACCGGCTCCGCCGTCTGCAAGCGTGTGGAGATCTTAATCAGCCCGAGAGAAAGGCGTCACACCCGCTTGTAAGATCGGGGCCTCATGCGTGCACTGGCGTGTGCAGTCTCCCAAGAGGCACACACAGATCTCAGTCGGTTCTTAGCGTGCACCTCGCTCCTTCGCGGGAGGGGGGCCAGTTCCCGATAGTGCACATCAAAGTAAGGCCGCTAGACTCAGCGCGGGAGTCGGAAGTGGCAGGGGGCAATATCGTGAAGTGGAAAATACAAACAGCGCAACACGCACTGTGAAATGACATTAATTAACACAACGAGAAGGCGCGCGCGCAGTGTAGCAGTAAGGCAAATAAAATATCATGATACAATTCGTATGCAATATATGCATTAAAACCAATACAAAGTGTAAATACCAGTAAAAAGCAACTCGAATCAGAGACAAAATAATGAGCCACTTATCTTAACTGCGGAGCAGCAAAGAAAGAGGAAGCCAAGATGGTGCCTCATTATTTTGTAGAATGTAATGTGTGACTATTGGTTGATACAGGAGGCATGGTTCAAAGCCTCATGGGAAATGAAGTTTTTTACTAATGTTACTGTGTTTTCATTGGCTGCTGTGAGTCAGTAAAGAAATGGAGACAGCATAATTTGAAGCCTCCGGTCCTGCTATAGAATTCAGTTTGGCAGTTGTGGGCATATTGAAGACGACTTAAGTAAGTGAACAAAACTTTATTTTCCAGTCAGACTTCGAGTGACAAGACTCAGTAGAAATCTCAGAGACATTCTTAATTTCGTTTTCATTTATGCATTGAGCTAAAGTTAGAATTCAGTCAGTAGCTCTCGCATTAAGAGAGTACTCCTGTGGAACTTTTCTCAGACTATTTTGCTCAATATTCGATTAAAGACTTTTCAAGTAGCAGCATTTATGCGAGGCAATTCTATGGAGAAATCCCAGCTGTTTAGACATCTACACAGAACTTCAAGGCTTGCATTCAGAGACTACATGGAAAAAAAAATATATATATATATATTCACTTAAAAAACCATAGGTTTCACACATGTTATAATTAGGTGGACATTTCACTCAAAAAAACCAATGAAATTCCCCCGTTATAGTTAGTTCAGATAACTATAACTCGCGCGCCCGCAATCCCCTCCTCATGACGTCACACATTGCATCACTGATGACATGGTCAGTGGCATCACTCATGACATCACTGATGACATCATCCTTGTGATAGAGTGGCGGTCGCGCGAGTTATAGTTATCTGAACTAACTATAACGGGGGAATTTCATTGGTTTTTTTCGAGTGAAATGTCCACCTAACTATAACATGTGTGAAACCTATGGTTTTTTAAGTGAATTTGTACGGTTTTTTAAATGCTAAGTTATGTTTGTTTTTTGTTGTTCATATGATTTATCACGGTGCGTGCACCCCGCGATTTAAAAAAAAATAAAAAAAATGTTTTTTCACCCTTCGGGGTCCTTTAGGGACCCCCTGACAAAGGCTAGGGGGTCAGAAACTCTCTACCCTGCCCCCTTTTCACGTTCGCCACCTCTCTTTTTCACTCTCGCACCCACAACAAACAAAATGGCAGCCGACACTTCCTGATTTCGACCGATTCGAACGTTGACTGACATGTAACCACCAATCAGAATTACGCTCGGCACGCTTGCGCGGCTATAGATATGTACGTGCTTTTAACTGCAATTTTCCCAGAAACTACTGAACAGATTGACTCCACACATGCAAAAGGCACTTCCCTGACCTGAGGACTACGGGCCCGATTCACAGAACTAACTTAAGACAAAATCCTAAACTTACTACCATTTTGGTATTCACAGAAGGCACTTACTCATTTTGGTATTCACAGAAGGCACTTACTCATTTCGGTATTCACAGAAGTTAGGAGTCCTAACTATACTACTACTAAACTGCGAAAAATCCTAATTTTAAGACTTTCGGTATTCACAGAAGGCATTTAGGAGTCCTAAAGTTAGGACTCCTAACTTCTGTGAATACCGAAATGAGTAAGTGCCTTCTGTGAATTCCAAAATGAGTAAGTTTAGGATTTTGTCTTAAGTTAGTTCTGTGAATCGGGCCCATTGTGATTATAAAAAGGTTTGTAGAGATCACATAATCAATTGAGTTGTTCTAATTATGAAATGAATTGTATACTGGGATTAATATTTCCTGTTTGGAACAGATTATGTGTAAACATTATATGAAGTTGGGTTTATGTGCTTATTTCACCTTTACAAGATGGCCGACATTCTTTAAACCGAGTTTTGACTGTTAAGTCCACTTTCAATGTCACTTGTTTGTTTGCACGTTGCGCAATGAGTAAAGTGTTTATATGGAGTCACAAAAAAACAATTAATTCACCCGTGATCAAGGCGGTCTCCGCCGAAACGCGTTGGGTTTGTTTGCGACTTGGAGTTATGAACTCTTCCCAAGCTTTTTGGTCGTGCTATTATTGCGTAAGGAGTGCATAAGTGCGATTTTGTACTGTGGAACTTTATGTTAAACAGGGACAACATCGGACCCTGACTTGCACCACCGCGCAAGTGTCCCGGCATTTCCTGAGGAGGTGGAAAGGAAAGAAATATATATGTACTTACAATCAGCAGTGCTTTACCAGCCTTCTTCATCGAAATCTAAAAGAAAGAACAGGACTGTAGGAAGAATCTGACATATTCCACTTTAATTTATAAAGTCAAAATAATATCAGAGAGTGGCAAAACCACTGTTAAGTACAGGTACAGGATATATAGAGGGAAAGTTATTGTGATATTCTATGGAGGGTGGAGGGTCCAGGTTTTGAGTTAGTAATGTTGTGTTTGTAATTGCAGACGCTTGGGAAGACCCTCGCTAGGAATCCAGTGAGGAAGAGGCGTAGCAGTGGCAGTCTCTCTGTTTTCTCATCTCCAAACCCCTTTCCCCATCTTCACTGTTCGTGGATATAACTAGTCCGTTGACAGTAGAGTTTGGGATTTGGGCTAATATCTCCAGTGGAGGCCAAGTTCTCAGGTTCGTAGTACTTGATACCGATATCCCTTTCGCCTTATTTCAACTGGGGAGAGGAGTTGGCCTAGCGGCTATGGCGGTCGACCTCGAACCTGGGGAACCGGATTTCGAGTCTCTGCAATGAGGCTGAACATCCTGTGATTCTGGGCAAATCACTTAATCTCCCTGTGCCTAACAAAAATTAATTTGTCCTCATGTAGCCCAACTGGTGCTATGTAAAGCGCTCTGATACCCGATAACTTCGGTTCAAGTTTTCGCTATATAAAACTCTGTACAAAAAGGACATAAAGGACTTGTAACCCATCTGCCGAAGTGTAAACCAGGCTCTTAGTTCCAAAAGTAACTCCAACACGTTTAAATATGTACTTTACCCATAGCCTACACTGTTTGGTTACAGTTTGGGAATTGCCCGTTCACAGTAACACTGCTCCAACGAGGTACTTGCCACAACTGACTGACAGAGAGACAGTGAGATATGTACGTTTGAGACCTGGAGCCTAGAATTTGGCCTTAATGCAAATCAGTGCAGGTGTTTTCTCCAGTTGATACATTTTCTGAGGAGTAGATTGGGAACTGGTACTGTATCGTATCCAGGAGGGGCGGTCCGCCCCGGGTGACACTTTTTTTTGGGGCAACGACATTTCACGTGAGGTGACCAATTTTCCATGGCCGGGGAGCAGCTCCAGCTGCTGAGGAAGAGGCAGGCCTTTTGGTGTATATGAGGGGTGGCAACAGTGATGGACGGTGCAGGTAAGAGTGGTGGGCTGAGGGGGAGAGTCAATAGGAAACTCAGACACAGCCCCTGGCGGCAAAACTCTCTCTATGGCACTAGGCTGGTATGCAAGTCCCCCTTTTCATCTGTCCTTTCCAACATCAGAATCTGGGGCACAAAAAAAAAACGTTGTCAGAGTCGGGCAATAGGATAATTTCAGAAGTTTTTCAAACCCCACTGCAGCTGTGACATATATGATATGGCAGGACCATCTTTCACAAGAATACGCGGATACAGAATGGTCTTCCCTGTGAGATACACATGAATGGAGCTTAAAAGTTTCTAAGAATCAATCCATATCCTTCAAAATACTACACACCTGTGGGCCTATTATGGGGAAGTCGCACAGTGCAGCACAGCAAGTCACGTTGCTGCTCTGCACTTGTGCGACAGGAAAATGGCAGAAATGCACCGTATTTTAGGCACTACGGTGCATTTCTGTCTTTTCCCCTGCGCTGGCACCCATTTGGCTGACTAACCCCAACACAGGCACCCTTGCCCCATGGTACAAGGGTGCCTGCTTTGCATGTAGGATTGTTTTTGTGTAGGAAGTGGCACAAAAACAATTGTGGGAGGCATAATCCTCTTTCTATTTGTAGAAAGAGGAAGAACCCAGGAGAAAAAGAGATATTTCTCCTCATTATACCTCCCCTGGGAAGGTGTAAGATTTTGGCGCATTCCCAGGCTCACAAGTTCTGGTAAATCTGGCAAAGTGTCAAAAACCATGGGAGCACCCACACAAAGCCCATGGAACGCCTTCCCAGTGCAGGGTAATGTGTTTATGGCAAAATTATGTTGAGAGTCTTGGTGCTAGAGATGTACACCAGTTTAAATAATAGGGTCTGACCTGTTTCAATAGTAGGGTCTCAACAATAAAAGCAAATGCCATAAAATAGTTACAGAAATAAGATAATGTAGCGGCAAGGATATGTATGAATACAGAAAGGTGTAGGGCCTCATTTATGGCATTTTGGCGTATGGCAGCACAGGAGACAACATGCTGCACTGCCCTACGCCAAAGTGATAGGACTGGAATGCACCATATTTAAGTAATACGGTCCATTCCTTTCCTTTCTGCCTGGACTGGTGCCATTTTGGCAGCCTAGCGCCAATAGATGCATCCTTGCATCATGGTGCAACGTTGGCTCCGTTAGGATTGTTTTCACCCAGGAAGGGGCACCTTCCTGCACAAAACCAATCCATTGGCATAGGGAGGAGAGTAAGAGAGACAGTATGCAGAGGCTGAATGCTTCTTCTCGAATGACTCGCAAACCTAGACATGGAGCAGAGGTGTGGAATCTCCTCACAAAAAATGTGACTAATACCACCCTCTGCTTAAGGAATTTAGAGACTACCAACAATAATTATTTCAATAAAACCTAGATAAACTACAGATGGGGCATAAAATTGAACTAATTTGAGTGTGGATGAAGAATGGAAGTGATGTACAACAGAAGGCAGAGGAAATACTCTCAGGGAAAGGAATCAATAAGTTCTGGTATTTCAAGGAGTTATTCTGAATATGCATTAAAGACAGCAGACCCCTGTTTGTGTGATATGATGAAGGGAGGTTTGCTTGATCGTGATTCAAGTACAAGAGGTACTGCAAACACCACTACAGCCAATCCGCAAATAACAGGCATCCTACGCTTAGAGGTGGTTTACAACAGGCACAGAAGAGACAGTTTCTGGGGGGCATTATTACCCTAGCATGATCGGACGCTAGAGCTGCTTGATTTGTAGCTCTTCAAAAAACAAAACTTCCGTAAAAGGTTTAAAAATAGATGGTGTGGGATGATAGCACAAGACTTTGCGAATGTGGAACTAAAACAAATACAGAAAAGCTCCCCTCAAGAAAGTGCCTTGTGTAGACAGATACTTCCTAATGTCCTAGTGAAAATGAATGAGCACCTTGGGGCTTATTTACAAACCCCTCGTGGCGCTGGTACATCACTCTTTCACATGTTCAAAGTGATGCACCGGCGGCGCAAGGGGCTACTAAATATGGCCCCTTGTTGGTTAGGTCGAAGCTTACCAGACTGCGCAGCTGGCTGATTTGCTAAAGACATCTTGAGGACATTTGAAAAGATTCCATGGGAAGGCATTCTGCCTATTGCTTACTATCTATTGCCTTTGTGGTTTGTAACTCACATTTTCTTGTTTTCTATTTGTAGGCTATCCAGCTTCAGGTCGTCCCACTTCCGCAGAGCATGCTCTGTTTCCAAGGGCCCCTTGTATTCTTCCACCATTGCTCCTTTCTGTAAACAGGCATTTAAATCTTTTTCTTATCTTGTCTCATTTGCTGTGCATTCAGGGACAGAGGTCAAATGTCAGACTCTGCCTTCAGAGGGAACTTGGTGTTTACTTTTCTTTCTCTGACTTCTAAGTGAGGGGATTTATGTGACAATCATGCTGGGCACTGGGAGTGTCTTGGAGGAAGGCTGTGATTTTATTTGTTTCTAGCACACACCACAATTTAAATGTCTGTAAATGAACTGTGCAGAAATTTAAGAATATCAATAGTAACTCTCAAATAAAGCACATTTTTTGGTAGTTCTGAAGTGTACTCGAAAGAAATCTTTTAATACAATAAGAAAAAATCAATACACTAAGTAATGATATTTCCACATATTATCATTTGTGTGATATATGGTTTTATCAGTAAAACTGTATGTCTGTTCCAGTGTAACAACCATTTTATTTGAAAATGTCTTGTTTGAAATGTAACGTACACTACCATACAATACATACTCCCCTTTACACCACTCCACTCGGTACCACCTCACCCCACTGCATGTTACCCTGTGCCACTCAACTCTGCCCTGTACCACTCCACACCACTTCACTCTAGTTTGAAACAATCGACTTTACACCACTGTACTCTATGCCTCTCTACTCTACTCTACTCAGTACAACTCTACTCTATGCCTATGCAGTATACACCACTCTACTCTTCTCTGCATCACTACACTCTTTGTCACTCTAGTCTAGGCTACCCCACGCTACTTTGTATCTCTCCACTCTATGCCTTTATTCTGCAAAACTGCGCTCTACTCTGCAAAACTGCACTCTACGCCAATGCATTGTACTCCATACCACTTTACTCTATGCCAGTGCACTCTATGCCAATCCACCACACTCCACTCTAATCTAATCTGCACCACTGCTCTCTATGCTACTGCACTCTACGCCACTCTACTCTATGCCACTGCACTCTGTCACTCATGTCACTGCACTCTACCCTGCATCACTCCACTCTACCCTGCACCACTCCACTCTATGCCACTTTACTCTACTCTGAAACAATCTACTCTTCACCTTTGCATTTTACGTCATCACACTCTATGCCACTCTACTCCACTCTGCGCCACTTCCCTCTGCTCTACACCACTGCAATCTACTGTGCATTACTCCACTCTACTCCATTCTATGCCACTCTACCCTACTCTGCACCACTCTACTCTACACCGCTACACTCTACACCACTCTAACCACTGCGCTCTATGCCACTGCACTTTACGCCAATGCACTCTACACCACTTTGCTCAAAATCAATGCACTGTATGCCACTGCATACTACGCTAATCTACTCTGCACCAATGCACTCTAGTCCACTATACTCTATTCTGCAACACTCTACTCTATGCTACTGGACTCTATTCCACTCTACTCTACACCATTCCACTCGACGTTACTGCACTCTGTGCCCCTCTATTCTACTTTGTACCACTACTCTCTACACCACTCTATTCTAGTCTGCACCACTCTACTCTATGCCAATACACTCTGCACCACTCCACTCTATGACACTCTGCTTAGCAACACTGCACTCTCTGCCATTGAACTCTGTTACTCTACTATGCACCACTACGCTCTAAGCCAGTGCACTCTACGCAACTTCATTCTAATGTGCACCACTCTGCTCTATGCCACTTTACTGCACTCTATGCCAATGCACTGTACACCACTACATTCTACACCACTCTACTCTGCATCACCCTTCTCTGCACCACTGAACTCTACACCACGGCACTCTAGGCCAAACCACTGTAAGCCACTCTAATCTACTCTGCACCATTGCATCCTATGCCACTGCACACTATGACACTCTACTCTATGCCACTGCTCTCTATGCCACTATACTCTACTCTGCAACACTCTACTCTACCCCACTGTATTCTAAGCCCCTCTACTCTACACCATTACACTCTACATCACTGCACTCTATGCCATTCTATTCTACTCAGCACCATTATTTTGTACACTACTGCTCTCCACCCAACTATACTGTACTCTGCGCCACTTTACTCTATGCCACTGCACTCTATGCTAATGCACTCTAAGCCACTCTACTCTACATCATTGCACTCTATAACACTCTACTCTGCAACACTGCACTCGCTGCCACTGAACTCACTGTGTCTCTACTCTGCACTACTGGATTCAATGCCAATGCACTCTGCTCTGCACCACTCTACTGCACTATGCCCCTCTACTGCAATATTCATCAATGTATTTTTCACCACTATAATCTACACCACTCTACTCTGCATCAATCCGCTCTAAGTTCCTGCACTCTACGCCACTGTAGTATATGCCAAACCAGTCAATCACACTCTAATCTACTCTGTACCACTGCACTCTATGCCACTGCACTCTACCCTGCACCACTCCACTCTACACTGCACCACTGCATGCCACTGCACTCTACTCTATTCCACTCTGCACCACTCCACTCCACTCTACTCCACACTACTCCACACTACACCACTGCAGTCTGCAATCTATGCTGTGCCACTGTATGCCACTCTATTCTACTCTACGCCACTCTACTCTACACCACAGCACTCTATGCCATTCTACTCTACGTCACTGCACTCTATGCCAATGCACTTTACACCACTTTACTCAAAACTAATCCACTCTACGCCACTGCATTATTTGCCAGTCCACTCTGCACAACTGCACTCCATGCCATGATTCTATACTCTGCAATACTTTTCGCCACTGCACTCTATGCAGTTTCCCTCTAGGCCATTTCATGACCCTCCACGCCATGATACTAAACTTTGACACTCTACTCAACTCTGCACTCTGAAACTCTATGCCACTTCAAACTTGGCTGCTTTACTCCACTTTACTACCCCCACGCTACATCCCTCCATAAAACTCTATTTCACTCTACAACACTTCACATCACTCTATGCCTTTCCACTCTATGACACTTCACTCTATGACACTATGCAACTCTGTGCCATTCCAATCTTTGACTCTCTACACCACTTTACTCAACTCTATGCTACTCCCCTCTTCACCGGTCCACACGATGCCATTTTACTCCATTCCACACTATACTCCACTTTACTCCACAGTATTCCACTCAATGGCACTCCCCTCTATTCCACTTCAAGCCACTACATTCTACTCCACTCTAACACTTTACTCTACTCCCCTCTATTCCACTTCAAGCCACTACATTCTACTCCACTCTAACACTTTACTCTACTCTATGCCACTCTACGACTCTTTATGCCACTATCTGCCACTCCACTCTACACCACTCCACTAAATGCCACTCTACGTCATTTTACTCCACTCTACCATGCTCTACTCAACTCCATATATGCCACTGCAAGTCAGTATACTCCACACCACTACTCCACTAAATGTCACTCTGCTCTACACCCCTCTGTGTCACTCCACTCTACGACACTCTACTCTACTCCACACTACGACTCTCTATTACACTCTATGCCATACCACTCTACTACGCTATACCACTCTATTCCATTACAGTTTATGACAATCTACTCTGCTCTACGCCATTCTACTCTATGACACTCTACGCATCTCTATGCAATTCCTTTTACGCCACTCCACATTTATTTTACTCCACTCTGCTCTACGCCACTCTATTCTATTTCACTCTATGACACTCCTCTCTAGGCCACTCAACTCTACGACACTCTACTCCACTTTCTGCCCTTCCACTTTATGACACTCTACTCCCTCCATGACACTCCACAACACTCTACTTTACTCCACTCCACTGTACACCACTCTATGCCAGTCCACTGCACTCCACGCCACTCCACTTTACTCCACACCACTCTCCTTTAAGCCACAAAATTTTAACCATCCTTAACAGTATCCAACGCTGGTGTATAATATGTCTAAACACATTTTCAAAGCCAGTTGCTCTCGCAGCGAGACCTACTGGCTTTGCCAGTGCTTGTTTTCTAACACGGTGACAGAACAGAAAGCCACATGCAGTGGCGGCTGCTCCCGGGCAGCAGTAGTGGGAGGGCAAGGAGGGAGTTGGTTAATAAAAAAATTACTTACCTGTCGGCCGGCTGGCTGGCCGGCTGCTGCCTCTCTTCCGTCCTCTCTGTCCTCTTCCTTCTGTGTCAACACCCAGGCTGTCCTAAGCCAAATCACAATGCTGCAATGCAGTGTTGTGATTGGTCTGAGCGCTGTTGTTCAGTGCTCAGACAGGGACTGGGAGCCTAGGCATGTTCTCCAACAAGGCTGTGCAACACAGCCCGGTGTAAAACATGCAAAGTGCGCATGGGTGTTTGGCTGGCCCAAAAAGGCCGGCCAAACAGTCATGCGCACTTAGAGAATACCACCACTCCTCCTCTCTGCTCTGCAGATCCCAGCCCTGCCCCACTAAAGTGCCTCAGCACAGAAAAATAAAATGATAATAACATTGTGCTATTATCATTTTATTTTTCCTTTTTTGCAGTGCTGAAAAGCAGTGGGGCGACACTCCTCCGCCTTAGCGAAGTAGCCGCCCCTAGCCACATCCCCCTTTAAATCTGAAGCCAAGTCTCATCAACGGCACACACGGTTCTTCATTGTGCCACCAGAGCGAGGGCGTAACGTACAACCCCGCTGCCCCTGCCATGCGCGGTGCAGGTGAAGAGCGAGGGGTTCTCCGTTCATACCAAAGTACATTTCAAATGTAAGCCGCGAAGCAAGACTGATGATGCGCATGCTTAGTTTGGTGGAGGAAACAGTGATGGGCGGGTTCCCTTCACCAGTGACAGCCTGCCTAGCCTCTCAGTGGATGCTGTGGGCCCCTCTGAGGTGAGGTGGAGCCCAATAGCCCACCTGCACTTAGAATGCGATGCTCTAGTTTCACTTTCTCTGTAGCCTCTCTACTTCCCATATGGTATACAGGGAAAAGAAAGGCAGATAGAGAGCTCTGTGAGAGAACTGCTCAGTATAATGACCTAGATAAGCACACAGAAGTCCTGAAGAGCTGACACTCCTCCGAGGGAGAGGAGAGATATAGAGTGTCAGCGAGCCGTACCCCTGCAGCATGCTGTCTTGGGTAGACCCTCGCTAACATAGTGACCACACCATCATCCGCTCCACTCAACATGTATGCACAGACGTCACCCAAAGATTACACTGACACATTCGTTATGGGTGAAGAACTGCTGCAGGTTTATTTCATACAACATAAGTATGACGATAGAGTGGGTTATCTTACGGGCGATCCAGGGCAAGCAGCCCCTCGCTGCTCCGCCCGCCTTGCGAGCCAGCACGCACGGTGGGTCGATGCCCGGCAGTGCGGCACATTCCTTTCAGATCCTCCTTTGGATCACGTGATCTGTCTAATACTCCCGCCCCTTTTTACGGGGGCGGAGCGTGTTATGGCACACCCCAGGTTGGTCAGGCCCCCCAACCGCCCGAAGGACTAACGGGGCGCCGTCGCGGTCTTCCCAGAACCTCCTTCGGCTCCCGGACCTTGGCTCGGGCACCCTTACTGTGCCTGACAGGGGTACCCTTACTGTACCGACTGTCTCAGAGGTACCCTTACTGTACCCTTCTGCCTCCAGATCGCCCTGTAACTCTGCCTGCAACACAAGAAAAAACATTATAACATTCCAGTTGCGCGCTGCCTACGCCGCGCAGGTTAAGCAGAAAGGGTGGGATCTCGCGCGGCCAGGAGCGTACACAGGAAGCAGAGGGCGATCTACGGGGGCAGGAGGCTTAAATAGGGCCTGGCCCCGCCCAGCCCAGTGGCCCGCCTCCCCCAGCAATGCCTATTGGGGCCTCCCCTCCCCTAGGCGCGGCCTCTCGAGAGATGGGGCGGCGACGGGTGGCCACTAGAGAGCTGCCCTGCTGATGTCCCCCTGCGTGGGACGCGGGCAGCGGCATTCTTCTTGGGTACACCGTGCATTCGGCTGCCTTTGAGTATTTTTCTTTTATTTTAATGTGTTTGCCCGTGCGAACCCTATTGTGATAAATGGGCTCCTCCTTATGTGCACTGCGATGTGTGACTGTGAAATATCTATAAAATAGCAAGCATTGGCAAAGTCAATAGATTTCACCTGTGTGAGTGCTATTAGCATTGTTAGTGCTTTATTTACCCACGCTGTACAGCAGTGCGACTGCTGTGCATCTTGGCTGAAAATAAAAAGAAAATAGTGGCGGCTGGCATGTACCCGGGGTGGGGGACCAGGGGTCACAACAAAACAATAATAAAATAAACTTTCCTTCCTTTGTTCGCAGCTCAACGTCCTCCTCCCTTTGGCATCTTCTGTAATCCCCAGAAGCAGGAAACTGCACTACCCAATGCTGCTACTGCTTTCACAGCATGAAAGCAGTGCCAGGATTGGGTGCGGCCTCTCTCAGCACTCCTAAGAGGCCTGCACTTTCTCTAACCCAGTTGTCTGAGACAGCTGGGTTAGAGAACTTTAAAATCTTTAAAATGTGCATGTCTTGCTGGCCGACCCAGGACGGCCACCTAAAGAGACATGCGCATTTTTAAGCACACAGCTCTCTGCTGCTGCCACTCGGCAGGGCTGGCAACATCCCATCCTGACACTTAGTTCAGGACGGGCTGCTGAAAAATGAGACGATAATAAATAAACTTTATTACCGTTTTAATTTTCAGCTCTGGGGTTTGTGGGGCGATGCTACTCCGCTCAAGTGGAGGAGCTTCCCCTGAGAGAAATGGCGCTATGCGGTCAACACTGACCATGGCATAACGCCTTTTATTTAATTTACTTTCAGCCTTGCTGTACAGCTGCTGTGCATCCCAACTAAAACACATTGACAAAGACAATAGCTTTCGCATTGGTGAGACCCATTGGCTTTACCAAAGTTTTTTTGTTTTTTTAAGACTCAGGCAGGAGGTAAAGTATTGTCTTGTCAACCTCACACCGAGAGAGAGGTATAGCTATTCCACTCCATGGCCATGTACGAGTGCACGCATACTGAAATGCTGCACTCTAAGCTATGTAAAGCTGTCTCATGGGAATTAATCAGTCTACTAAAATATACTGCAACACTACAGCGCCCATGATCTCTCATGTAGGACACTGATATGTCCAAAAAGTACTAAACGTGAAACCTGGCATTCCGATCCCACAAGCAATGTACAAGGTAAAAGAATGATGTGTCATGGGGAAGCAATGATATACAGCATTAATTCAGCGATGTGGCAGTTCTCATAAATGAGCACCTTAATGTGAATTAATTGTCTTTGTCCAGAATAAGACTCTGTAAAAGGATTTTTTTTTTTTAGTAGTTTTTTATTATGCATAATTAATTAAAATCATTGCATATGGTAATCATACAAAAAAGAAGCGCAATTTCTTGGTAATAAAACTTCTGTACATTTAAATGAAAAGAAATGCTTTTCTTAAGATCAGAGAGTGTTATACAATTATAAAAAAGGAAAAGTTAATTCTTAAAACGTGCAAGTAAGAGAAATTTGCAAATCATCCGAAGACTAGTCGCTGTTTCATTAAACTGATAGCAAATCTAATTGGATATTTAATCTTTTCTCTGTAATGTCCAAAAATTTTGTAAGGCGGCAGTTTAATTGAGTTACAGTTGGATTAAAACATAGAAGTATTGCTTGTCTGCAGGTCCTCACACCATGCTGAATAAAAAACGGTTTTAATAAAGATACCCTTATGTCCTTCAGTTTTTCACATATACAGATGATGTGGGTAATGTTCTCTTCACCTAGTCCTCATAATCTACATTCATTGTTATGTCCGATTAATTTCCATGGCGGTAATAATGCTTTTATAGGTCCAACCCCCAATCTTAACTTCAGGAATTTTTGTTTTATATGTATCCTTATTCCTAAATTTAAATAGGATTGAGGGTTGCTATTCTTGTAATTGCTTATAACTGTCCATCCATGAGTACGTTTTGACAATGTTTCCTTATCCAGTGCGAGGGAGATACTCTTTGTTGTTTTTGTCACTAGTTTTTTAAAAACATTGTGAGATACTGAAGTGTTCTATAAGTTCTCTAGGCTCAGTTTCTTAATTGCATCTATAAGGTATTTATTAAATGGGGATTTATTATTCCGAGTTAGTTCAATCCATAAAAGGTCATTCAAAGTGCCTTTTTCGGCAAGTCTAATTTTGTGCCATGTTTTTACGTAGGATCCCATTCGCTCCACTATTTGGTTTTGTACACCAAATTCCAGTCGAAGTTGGGCTGGAGAGACATATCTTGGAAGCTGGAATATCACACGATATGCTTTTGTTATGATATTGTTTAACGGTAAAGCGTCTCTCCCTCTCATTTGTTCGCTCCCGTATGAGATTGTAGGCTGAAATTTGGCTCTCAGAATTTTTAAGAAAGGTTCAAGGGAGAGATCTGGCAATTGGTTCTTCAGTGGTTTGAGTGCCAGGCAAGATGTCATACCTTTTTTCTTTAGGGACTCCAGCTGTGGTTTACACGAGTTGTTGTGATCCAGGAGGATCCCCAGATATTTGTAAGTGGTGGCTTGTAGTATTCTATGCCCATCCAGGTACCATTTTGGTGAAGATTTTTTATGGTAATTCACTACCATAATTTTGGTTTTTGAGTTATTTATATTTAAGATATTTCTTTTTGAAAATCTATTAGTTGTGTCCAAAAGGCGTTGTAAGCCAATAGGGGTGCGGCTAATTAAAACTAGGTCATCGGCATAAAGCAGGTTTGTCAAGGTTTTACCTCCTAATGATGGACTATGAGATGAACATTTATCCAGTTCTTCTGGCAGATCAGCCATGAAAAGGTTAAATAATATTGGTGAGAGGACGCAGCCTTGTTTGAGGCCCTTGTTAGTTGGAATTTTTCTCGATAATCGCGAACCTTCTCCCAGTTTTATCCTAATCCATGTGTCTGTATATAGGTGTATGAGCTGGTTCAGCAGTAAAGAAGATATCCCCCATTTTGCCAGTTTATACCAAAGCATATCTCGGTCCACATGATCAAATGCTGCTGCGTAATCTATAAAACAGAGGTATAGTGCATGTTTTTTTTCTCTTGCAGCATCCATAAGTAAGGACAGGGCCAGGATGTTCGTTGTTGTTCCTTGGCCTTTTTGGAAACCGGTCTGTGTTATGGGAATGATGTTAGTTTCGGCTGTCCATCTTGTAAGTTCTTCCAGTAGGATCCCTGCATAATATTTGGCCTCTATATCTATTAGAGCAATTAACCGATAATTGTTTGGATTGTCACGTCCACCTTGTTTGTATATCGGGCTTACAATTGAGCCTCTCCATGAGTCTGGTAGTTGCATATGTGTTAGGGCATATCTGTAGACTGGCTCCAGGATTTTACTCCAGTAAATGGGATCTTGCTTAAATAGCATCGGGGGAATTCCATTGGGCCCCGGTGCACCTACTCTCCTGCCTTTTGCAATTAGTTTCCTGATGAGTTGTATTTCTCTGTCTGGGTTATCTTCTGATAAACTCATTAGGTTTGATTCAATCAACTGGTCTTTGTTCATTGATGGCAAGAAAGATATTTTTTGTCTTGCCTCGCTTGTCGCTATTTTACTACTCTCCGGGACTGAGTTGAGGGCAGAGACTGTTGTTGGTGCATCTATTATCCGGGTGTCCACAATCGGTTCCGAGTCATTAAAATGGTTATGTAAATAAGTATACCATTTTGCTTCGGTGACATTAGAGCTTATCCCATGATGTCCTGGTCTCAATAACATTGACACCTTTTTCCAAAATTTAGCACTGTTTTTTTGCTTTGCCTCATAATACAACAATGACCAGGCTTTATGGTTTTTCTCTTGTTTGGCTCTCCATCTTTTTTGTTTTAATATTTTCCTTGTTTGTCGCAAAGTATTATGCAATTGCCAATTAAAAGGATATTTACGTACCAATTTCAATGTATGATTAGTAATTCGGGTCAATCTCTTAATCTCCGGGCATTTCACTATTTTGTTGGAATTATACGAGGCTGATTTTGCCTCCTTATTTGATTTGCTCGGAAATGTCTCACTGAGAGTTTTGGTGAAATTAGTCCAGCATTCTAGGGGGTTGCCACCCTTTTTGTCCATTTGTGCATAGAGTTGTTTTGCAGTTGCAGCTATTGTCTCTAGGTTTTCCGAGCTGCATCTTATTCGCTTAAGATTGATAGTATTAGTTTGGACTATTTCTGTGGCTGCTGGAAATATCTCTACTGGATTTGCTCTCAGGGTTAGTTCTTGAGGAAAATGGTCACTAAGGTCAATGTTGCCAATTTCAAAAGCAGTTATCTTGCTAAAAAAATCTAGGCTCACGAAGGTATAATCTAAGTGAGTTGAGGCTTTAATCGTGTGGAAAGTTGCCGCCGGTGGTTGGTCTTCGCTAAAGCGGCCATTCAGAGCCCTCAAATTACGATGTTCTAATTCCTGTAGAAATATTTTTGCACCATTGGACATTTTAATTTTTGGTCCAGGGATCTGGGTTGGTATTTCCCAGGCGTCCGATATCTCTTGTATGAAATCTGAGGTTTGACCCGGTTCTATGAGATGCATATTAAAATCTCCTGCCAGTATAATATGGTCCGATTTTTCCTCTTCCATCAACCTGTCTAATTCGGCTGGTAATTCCATAATCGCTTTTTTCTTCCCTTTTGGGTGTAAATAGGTGTTTATTATTATTACTGTCTGTATTTGTTTATCTATTTTCAGCTTTATTTTTATGGCTTGCACGCTCTTTGGAGGAGATATTTTAAAGGTTAATGGTATAGTTTCTCCAATAGTTGATGCAGAAGTTAATATTGATAAGCCTCCTGAGCTACGGCCTAGATTTGAGGTCTTAGTAGCTAGAGTCGACAGTGATGTAAATCCTTTCAAACTGAATGAGTTATCTTTCCATGTCTCTTCCAAGAGTATTATGTCGAATTTTTCTATATAGCTCAAAAATTCTTGCTCTGACATTTTAGCCGCTAATCCATTGATGTTCCACGTGCATATTTTTATCCCACTTTGTTTAGATTGAGGTGAGTGAGTGATTATCCGGTCAGGTCATATATTGGCCTCTAATGTAATCGTGCGATGGTTTCCTTGCCAATTTTTGTTAATTAAGAGTTGTGATTGTGTTAATTGGGGAGCATCGTTCACGATTGTGGTTGACAAGTTCGCTTCTCTATTGGCTCCAGGACTTCTACTTTTAGCACCTCTTAATACTGAACTGATTGTTTTATCTGGGTCAGTTAATTTTTTTATTAAGAAAGGAGTCGGATATGATGGTATTGTAACAAGCTCCAGTTCTATTCCCCAGTTTTTAAAGCAATCCTTTTCTTGGTATATTCTTCTAGAAATCTCAGAGTTTTGCCATGTCGCTCTGGTAGATTCTGATTTTAGGTTATTTTTTCGTATAAATTCGATTGATCGTAGGTCAGAGGACATGATGTTTTCTAATTTTTTATTAGAGTGTAAAAGTTGTAAGATGTTCTGTCTATTTAGTATGTCCATAGGCCCTCTCGATTCATATAGCGGATGAAATATAATGATGTTTGATTCTGTTTTATTTTCCTGTTGGTAATTATCATTATCGTGGAATCGACTATCAGTCGTATGGCTAATGTTTACCCTTGAGTCCAGAGCTGACCTTATCATTTCTAGGTCTTTAGACCCTGCTTGTTGTTTGGTTGCCCGAGGGTTCATATCGATTTTGCTTCTGTGGATCATAGTGTTAAAATTATAAGGGATAGGTTGAATGTTTAGGCTCTGGGTTTTATCCTCCTTATGGAGGAGCGGTCTTTCTTGGGGGCTAGTATCTTGATTATGTTTAGTTTCTTCGAACCTTTCTTTTAGATTTTGAATAATTGGTGAGGGATCTTGCTTCTCTAATACCACTATGGGTTTACCTAAACTGCTATCCTTCCGTATTACTGTTTGTAGTTGTTTATTCTCATTTGACATCAAAACATGTGGAGGGGTTTTTTGAGGTGTTAACTGTTGGTCACTTTTGGAATTAGAAAAAGGATGGCGTCCTCTACTTATCTGTTTGTTTTTCCTTCCTTTCCTTTTGGTTTTACCGACATTTTTTTCTCCAAAAGTAGTATTTCTCTCTGCATCTACTTTCCCGTTTTCCTTTTGGGATTCATTTTGTTTTTGCGGAGATTTATTATCTGCAGTAATTTCCGTTTTATCTGTTGATAGGAGTAGTACTTTTTTGTCCGTCGTACCTGCGGTTTTTATTTGTGTTTGGTCTTTGAGAACTTTTTTTATGTCAAGTAATAAGTCACCTAATATACAAGGTAATATAGATAATTTGTCAATTATTGGTGCGCATGTGCATTCTTGGTTAACTTGTTGTATTGCATATGTACCTTCCTGGCCCTTCTTTATTAAATCATTCAGGCCAGCTAGTTTCTTATCTATCCCAGCTGTTGAATCAGCAAGCGCCTGTAAAATAGTCAGCTGAAGGTCCATTTTGTGTGATTGGTACTGCAATGCTGCTGTTGAGTATTGCATTGTGCTTAGCATTGCCTCCCAGATTATTTTATTGTTTAAATATGTTTTGTCTTCCAAAAAGTTTTTATCTAATATTGTATCTGGTATTGTATCTTGATTATAAGAAGCGACCATTTTTTCCCATTCTTGCGTGGCTAGAAAGGACATATCGCTTTTATCTGATTTGTCCACAAGTGCGATCTGGTGGGAGCAATCTGAGTGGACATTTTTTGATGATGTTAGATCCGTCTGGTTTGGTAACAGTTGGTTCAGATCTGTACCTATACCCCTATTTTGTTCTAATTTAAGTCGTGATCCTTTTGTTTCCATGTCTTTCATCTCTCCTTCCTTTGGATTTTTATCTTTTACTGTTTTCTCGTTTAGATGTTTTTCCTCAAGCTCCCCGAGCTCCCCAAGCTCCCCAGTTATTGTTACTTCCTGTGTATTCGTGTTAACAAGTGGTTTTTTTATTGGTCATAGATGAAATGTCAGCTACCAGACCCTGTAAAATTTGTGGGCTCTGTGTATTTATATCGATGTTATCATGCTCTTCGCTTAGTGGTTGATGGATAAGTCCACTAAAATCGTCAATGGGTCCCAGGGTAGACGGTTTTGACAGTTGGTTTTTATGTCCCAGATTTATGTTACTTTCCGTTTCCGTTTCCGTTTCCGTTTCGAAATGTTTGTTGTATAGTGTGATAGCATTATTTATTTGAAGTCCTTTCACACAGGCGGTCTCCATTAAATTTGTTGGTTCATCATTATTTGTTTGAAGGGTCGACCTAGTTGGTTCATTATCCCTGATATCCATTTTCTCGTTAAGTCCTTGCTGCACTGGTATAGATTGTTGGTGTATTTCTGGGTTACTTTGAGAAATCCAATTAAAACAATTTGGTTCCAGAGGCAAAAGAGGGGTTTGCAAGCCTTCTAACAGACTCGTTTTTGAAAAAATTGCTGTTGTTGGATCTTTCAAAAAAGAGAATTTTGTGTATATCTTGGGTTGGTAAATACAAGGGTTATTTCCCTTGTTTCCGTTAGTTGTATTTTTTGGTGTGACAATTGTGACAATTGGATTAATTGGTGAAGGTTTATTTATTTCCCCTGTAGGAGCTATAGATGGAACGGTGAGTTGGGACTTCCTTTTTTCTAATTTTGAGTTTGTTATGGTAGTATCCTTATCTTTATTGTTATCACTCCCTTTTGTCTCCGTTATGTCACGTTTTTCGCGTTTAATCTTTAAAAAGTCCGCGTAGGATTCATTAAGATTCGGCTCCTGAGAAGGGCCGTTATTTTCGCTCACCGCTTTCCTTTTCTCTGCTTTAAGTTGGGCTTTTGACTTTGCCTTTACTGTCGTTTTCCTTACTCTCCCTGATCGCATAGTTGCAATTAATAATGATGTTAATGTATAAACTGCGATTTTTAATCTATGCACAGGAGCCTATTGAGGAACCTGTTAAGGGCTTGTAATACTTGGTTAGTTAGTTGCTCCTTGTTACCTTGTATCCCACCCTTGGGATTAATTCCAAGTACAAGGACCAGTAATTCGTCAGATTCCTCAAATACAGTTTTAAGTTTTTTGCAATTGATTTAAGCTTCTCGGGAAAACAATTCCAGTAAGTCCCCTAGAGCCCGTACAAACACTCCAACACCTCCAACACCTCCTCACCTGTCACCTGTCGGGTGCAATGGCGTGCTCAACCCTGCGTCCGAGTCCAGAGAAGGGGAGCAAAGGGAGCAAGGAAGAGGTTAGGGCAAAGGCAAAGGCAGAGGCAGGGGCAAGGGGCAAGGCTGAGGCTGAGGCTGTGGTTGAGGCTGAAGCTTGCGTAGAGATAGAAGGAGGCAGGTGGGGGCGGACTCTCGGCTCTAGCTCCAGCTCCAGGCACGCCGATTCTTCCTGCCTCGTGCCTCTTTCCGCTTTTCCTGTTGGTTTTTCCCTGATAGCAGGAGCACAGTAATCTGCAATACTATGGAGGCGGGAGGGCGGGAGCGTCTACAGCTACCGCCGCGCCTGTCCCGCTCTCCGTACTTCGTACTCTGTGCTCTGCACACTTACTGTGCTTGCTGTACGCTCCCGTCTGTGTAGACGCGTCGCTACGAATCCAGCGGCCTATGGCTGTGACCACCGCCAGTCTACGTCCTCAGGGGGAAGAGACGGTCCAAACGGTGAAAACTCCGCGAGGAATCTGGTCGCGGTTTGTGGCGGCGGCAGCGGCTCAGCGGCACTCAGCAGACTCTCACCCTCTATCGCTCTCTGCTCCACAGCGACGCCACACACGATGCCCACACGCACTCAACGGTGATTTTCGGCCACGATTTCGGCCGCGATTTTCGGCCGCGGTGCGGTGCGCGTCTCTTCCTGCTTCCTGCAGTGCACTGCTCCGCTGCTGGTGAACGTGGTCGAAAACCTGGACTGGACTTCCTTCCCGGAGGTGTCTTGGCGCTTGGCTGTGAAAAATATACAGATTGCTGCTGTGATGAACGCCTGGATTCCCTCATACAGGAGCTTTGGAGAAAAAACGCTCCATATGAACAAATGGTATCGCAAAGAGGTGACCAAAATAATGTAGACTGTGAGCGGGATGGAACGGATGAGAGCGTAGCAGAAACATCCATCTGTAAAAGGGGAACGCAGACATGTCAGCTCTTGAATTTAATTGGCATTTATATATACCTTTGATGAGGCACTATTTTAATTATTATAATTTTTAAGGAAGACTGCTATGGCGTGGCATAGATTTTATAATTCACTCCTGCCGAAGGAGAGCATCAGACCACCTTTTCCACTGTAAAACTTAGAGGGGCTGCGTGGAGATTTGAAACAGCAGCCTTGAATCCTGGTCTGTGTCCTAAAACGGTCCTGCACACCTAGGTGCTAGTCACAGGAGTCTTGAACCCACTAGTCCCGAGTATAGTAATGCAACAATGCGTCAAAACAAGTTGCACTGAGGTACGACACTTTAATGAGCCATGTATGCGTTGTATTTACGGTACAGAGCACCGTGTCATAAGGTCCCATGGTGTGTCAAAAATATTGACGCATCTGTAGGACGGATGGCACAAAGGATTGTAACACATTTGCTGCCAAAGTGACACTAAGCTGCTTTGTGGGTTGGTAAGTAATCTTTACGTGCCACAAATCAGCTTCGTGCCATATTGAGTGTGTCATGCATAAAAAAAAAACCTCAAAAAGCAAATAAAAAAACTTTTCCAAGACATCAAAAGGAAGAAATGGAGGAGGCAGCAAGCAGCAGCAGTTGGGGCAACAACCTCAACACCAGCCGAGATGCCCAAACAGAACCCCAGGAGAAGAGGAAGAGTAATTCCAGTGAGGCGGAGAACCAAATTTTAATAACTGAGGTCACAAAGAATGAACACATTTTCCTTGTCACCTCCAAATTGCCATTAGGGAAGAAAGAATAATAATGTAATATTCTTTATTGCTTGATTATTTAAAATCATTGCAATTACAACACTTCACATCTCAATCTTAAAAACAAAATTAGTCATTCTAAATTCATTACAAGCAAAACATCTTCTGAACACAAAAAATAAGAAACTTTCCCATATATACAATTTAAAACTTATCAATAAGATCAAATCCAATCACATAACATCAATAATTACAGCCTAATATTGCACATCTTATATTTTAAGATGACGGCGTGCACAGCATACTATTTCCTTATACATAATGGGAAGATACTCTAACAAATAACAATTACTTTCAGCTAAAAAACTTTACACATGTTGTAATTCAAAGTATTAATACTAAGGTGCAAAATTGACTAATACGAGATAGTTTCTAATGTACGTATTCCTGCACAATTTACATGTCAAGGTACTAATGTGCAATTATTGCAACAGCCATCATATCAAAGCAATAAAGTGCATCAATTTACTGTAAAGTGCTAAAGTGCGATTATTACGGCGATCATTGTACTAAAACAACAATAAAGTGCATCAATGTATGGTAATAGTGGCACATTTGTTTGTACATTTCAAATTGTCACCCTCACAACATGATCACTAAGTATTAAAGATAATAAGCCAGATAAAACTATTAGTCAAAAGAGCCGTCAAAACACTGGAGATCTACCTTATTGTATCAAACATTGTTCAACTGCCAATAACATTTTTACCAAATGACATAATAATGGAATCGATTCGCCGGATAGTGACATGATTAAGGTCTGACGAGCTGATCTCACCCCGCTCTTGAAGAAATGTGATCTCAAAACTGTACGTCGAAGCTTAGTCAACATAGGGCACACACACACACACACTATATGAACCTGAGTTTCCTGTTTCCAACCACAAAGTCTACAAGAAAGAATCCATTTGGCAGTCCATAGTGGGGAAGCTAACAGACTAGGGCAAACAAAAAGGACAGTACCACAGTGCAAGAAGCCCTGGAATGATTATAAATGCAGGATGAAGGAGAAACTGGCCAAGAACCTGAGGGCAGCCATGTGGACTCGAGGAGGAGGACCAGGAGTTGCTGGACCCCTTGGGGGAGCAGATGGGGTCACCATACCAGCAGAGCTGGTGGCACGAATTGCATGACAGGACATTGCTGGGTTTGAGGGTCATGAAGATCTATGGAGTAAGTGTCATCAAAGGACAATATAGTTAAAACTGTCATGCAGTGCAGCGCAGCAAGCTACTTTCCTGTGCAGCACTGACCTGTGTGCAAGGGGGCATGTTAATTCATACATCACACAAATGTAAGTCATTCTGCTCAGTTGCATTTTGTACAGTCCACTCCAGCTCTGTCAAGTTTGTCAGGTGTTGCCCCAGTCCAGGTTGCACTTTAAATACTTGGACTTGTAGTGGAATATATAACATGAGTAACAAGGACTACAATTCCCACAGTACACAGCAAAAAAACTGGACTAGAGCAGCACATCATTCTTGGACATTTGAACACTGCTCAGCCTGACTATGACAATGCAGGCCCCCTTGCACCATGAGGCTGGTGTGTCTTTTCCGGATCTAAGCAGCCAACAGTGGAGTGTAAAATAATGGAATGGAATGGGGTTGCCATAGGATTAACTTCTCACCTGAGAGGGGATCCAGGTGTTGAGTATGTGAAGTATCTCTAAGTAGGATCATGTGAAGACCCACGTATACATGAAAACTACATTGCACACAGCTGTCCTGATGTGCGAGGTGAGATCACACAGCTGTTGCCTGCCAGGTTAGAGAACACCCTACCTTCTGTCTTGTACAAATGAATATTTGGGGTGGGGATGCACTCAGAGGACCATGAGCGTTTGTTCAAAGCATAGATGGAGTGTGAGCTTGATGGGCCCCAGGTAGTGTAGTGCCATGTAGGTGTGGCTGAGCCCATTGAACTGGCAGTCGGTCTGAATGGGGAGCCATTGGTTAGCAATGAGGTGAGTTGAGAAGTGTGTACCTCAAGGTAGCCTCAGCGATAATCATGCACTGCTGTTTTTCATAGAGACACACCTGTGTAGCAGATGTGAAGGGATGGCATACAAGAGGGCTGTGTGGCCAAGCAGGGTAAGTACATGTTACAGAATACCACATCTACTATCTTGTGGTGTTCAGCTTGAGGCATAGCTGTCACATACAGGTAGGCATGTTGGTCAATTGCTTATGGTAACATATATTTGTGATGTTGGTGTCACATGAGAGTCAATGTAGAGGAGAGGATGTAGCCTTATGGCTAGAGCGGTTGACCTCAAAGCTGGGTAACCGATCAAATCACTTAATCTCCTCCGAATGTGTCCATCTGTAACAAAACTGGTGCTCATCCAAAGCGCTCTGATACCTGATATCCTCGGGCCTAAACCTTTTAAAAAATGAGTAATTTTTTGATCTGGGTGTCTTCAGTATGTGACAGTAAGTTGAGTCCCTAGGTCTAAATGATGATATGTAGAGGAGTCATGTACAGGTACAAGTGAGCAGGGCGGAGTGAAGAGATGGGTGATACTCTGCAGATGACCAACTTTGGTAATGATGGGGTGAGCTTCAGTGGTTGCTAGTTTCCAAGTTTGAAGGGACCTATCCCTCTCAGAGATGGTACTCAGTGCCTACTGTCCTGAACTATGAAGGTGACTGTGTGTGTTAGAAAATTACATTATTACAGTGTAGCAAGTTTGCTTGCTGTGTAGATTTGTGTGGATGTGTGTCAAATAGGGGCCCTTGGCCACATAAATGTGCAAGGTGCATGCAAGACAGCACAACAAGGCAGAATACCATGGTGTAAAGTGTGAAAGGCAGAGTGCAGGTCCAAATCTAATAGATGACCAAACTAACATCACTTTCTCAGAAGCTGGTGGCTAACTAAGGCCTAGAGGGAAGGTAGGCACCTTGGTGACTTAGTGTAATGTGCTCAGTAGTGGTGTCAGCAAGTGAAACTTACATCAGTATAGCCATGATGATAAAATAAAGCTAACCAACATAGTAAATGTTGCCCTTACTGGCACTCACCCTTACAGGCAGGGCAGGGCAGCAAGCTGTGTAACTGCATTGCAAAGTGTGATATGACACGAAAAGGCACCCTTGTCACACAATGTTTGTGTGAACAATGTAAATATATTGCTATGTGAAAGGCAGCTACGGAGTAACTTAGCCTCATTTGCTTTCAGTAACATATGTCATACACATCAATGTGTAACATAAAGTGAATGAAAATAAAGTCTGTATGTCAACCAAATTACTTATGTCAACATCTATCAGAGATCATCATCAACATATTCCAAATTCATTGCAGACAGACAAACATCACCTCCTATCCAGCAGCCCGTCATGGATGACCAACCTGTTGGTTATGACATCCTGCCCTCCATGGACAATGACACCTTCTAGCAACTCTTGGACTTCATTGGAACTCCTTCTCCGGTCAAAGCAAGGGATGACAGCATTGCTGGGTCTCCAGTGGTACCACCTACTTACTTATTTATTTATTTATAAAGTTTTATATAGTGCGAGACCCTGACCGAAGCGGGTTACAGAACGCTTCACATAATAACGAAGATAACGGAGAGGGAGTAAAGTGGGTAACACAACAATCTGACAGTACAGGATAAACGAGTAAACAAGAGTACTGAGGTATCAGATCACTACATAAATACAGTAAATAAAGCAAATGAGCATCCATGTGAGGAGGGGGCCTCAGCGCATTGTTTCCGAGGGGAGTAAGTACATTACAAGCTCAGAACGTATCCATAAGAAGTGCTTTGGCTTCTTTTTTGAAAGAGGACATTTAGGGATTCAGTCTGATTTCTGGAGGCAGGGCGTGCCAGATTCTGGGGGCAATACCAGAGAAGGCTCGGTTATAGGTTTTCTTTCTTTGAAATTTTTATGGTTTCAGCAATAAAGTGCTAGAACTCCTCAAAGACCTGCAACTACCCAAGAGTTCAAGTTTCCGGGTAAGGTACAGAGGAGTGTTAAGGTGAAGGGTTTTGTGGGCCATGAAAGCAATTTTAAGATACATCCTACCTTTAAAAGGAAGCCAGTTTAGAGATTTCAAATCCGGCGTGATGTGGTTATTTCTTTTGGATCCTGTGATGAGCCTAGCCGGCGCGTTCAGAGAGGCCCTAAGCGGTGCCAACTTGTCGCTCAGAAGACCACAGATAGTTGAGCTCCCATACTCCAATCTGGAGATGACTAGTGCTTGAGCAGCAGACTTGAGGTTTTCCGGAAGAAGGAAGTGTTTTAACTTTCTTAGTATGCTCCTTTGGAAATTCACTCCTTTGGTGGCAGCACTGATGTGTTCCTGCATTCTCAGGGCCTTATCAAGTATTATTCCGAGAGATTTGGTAGAGGCCATGCTCCATCTGCCAGCCCACGCTCAGCTGTGGACTCCGAGGACCCCCAAGTTGTCTTCAAATGGCAAGTGGTGTGAGTCCAGCGGCTGCTGGTTGATGAGGAGCAGTCTAGAATGGAGAACATAGAGGGCACCCTAGTATGAGAATATATGTACCTCAGTCCTAATAAGGACACATCCGAGGCTATTAAAGGCACATACCCATGGCTCCATAATATGGATAAGCCCCTTGCTGACATTGGTGGTGTCATGAGGCAGAGGCAAGAACAACAGCCCTGCAAATGTGACACCAGTTAGGTTGGCACCCAGCTGGGGACCGTCTATACCATCTTGCAATCTATGTAGCGCAAGCAGGACTCATACATAGCAACTATGGGTGGCTTCCACAACCACGTTGTTGCCTTGCTGAGAAGCCATCAGGCCCTATCAGCACTGTGCTACCTTTCTTGCTGGCACAGACAAATGCTGGCACGGACAGCGGAGCCACATCTTCTACCCCTGATGTGTGTGTGCCTCAAGTGCCTCTCACACAAACACCACCAACTTCAGGGGAGGTACAACACCCATCAGAGGATAATATGGACTTCACCAGTTTCAGTCTGTGAACTACCAAGTAACATTTGTCTGTGCCTCCTTGCCAGTTTCTTAGTGGTCCTGTGTTTATCATCATGCCACCTTCTTTGCCACCAAGTACTGTCCATTTTTGTTTGCCCACCTGCTCATCTCATCCACTTGAGGACTGTTGAAGAGGCCTACCTTCCCTAATGGAAATCTGGTCCTGCTCACTGGAATTCTCCCCACATCTACATGTCACATGACAGGTATCCCAAATGGACTATGGCTGGACATCCTTTGGTCTCTATCAATGTTGATGTTGCCCAAAATCTGCAAATATGTTCATGCTGACCCACACACATTTGTAAATAAATGCACTCCTATGAACCAGCTTGTTATATGTCTGTCAGTTGCAAAAAGGATTAACTAGACCATTGTGGATGTGTAGTACCAGCACCCACGTCTTAGCATCTCAAGGACAGTGAGCCAAAGTCACTAGCACCTGGCCCCTTTAGATATCCGCCAGCAACAAGTGCATCCAATGCAAAGGCAAAATGAGGAATGTGTTGTCTCCCAATAAACCGCCAGGGTGTGACAATAAGCAGCAGCTACATGACTGACACATAGTGCAAACCATACGAAGCACACTAATGCCTACCTGCTACAAAGGGGGTCTTGAGGCATGTGAGCCAGTAACACTGTTCCACTCATCCACATGCAATTAGCTCAGTGAACATGACAATGTGAGCATGCACATATGACAGCCTCAGTGCTCTCATGAAAGAAATCCTAAAGTACAAATGTTATCATGGTTACACTGATATTAGGCAGATACCCATGCACATACTCCTTCATAATTGGCATCATACCTGTGCCACACAAGGATGTACTGGGGCAGTCCTATGCCTTGAATGTCAGTATGTAAGAAATGGTAGGGATCATTGTTGGAGCCAAATTATAAAGTGTGTAGAAAGTACACTGGGATACGTAGGGTAAATGTGTCCTTCTGCCCCTGAGAGGCCTCACATGTTTTGAGGGTAAGTGTAACCACACAACAGGTATTGCACAAAGGACACACATATTTCTGCAAAGGAGCCAGACCACAGGACCAGGAACAAAGCAACAGCTCCCCAGGGGAAGAGGGCATGGGAGACTTGTGTTTGAAACATAGCAAGTAGTCAAATAAAGTCAACGGTGATGGAAGTATTTCGGGCCGGTGGATGGGCACATGCACGACTTGTAACCAGCCAACAACAATGACGAACTTGCACAATGGTGTAGTGGTGTGTGCCGTAGTGAGAGGCAACGGTGTGTGTCCCAGAACAGCCAGGAATGTGAAATTTGTAGTGACAAAACCATCCCAACTATACATGCTGTATCTCTTATACACACAGTGCTACAGTAGGTGACTATCTGTGTTGGGCTGTGTGTCATTTCACAAAAAGAGAAACACTCACAGTGCCTAAAGAACAGTGAAGAGTACTTAAGCAACTCAATTGCCAGGTAGACTAACTCTTGCCTATAGGCCTCTCATAAAGTAACGTATACCTGCAAAGACTGCAGGGCAATAGCTACATCATGTACTCAAGTCAACCTAATCAATGATGACAACTCTTTTTTTTGTGTTCAAAATATTTTATTGAATTTTTGTTCAAATACAACTAAAAGATAGACAGCACATAAAATATTATGATTAAGCAATAATACCTAAATAACATTGTATATCGTAAGCAAAATCATAGAAAAAATTATCTTAGGTAATGAGAAAATACATAATCAAAAAATACCAAAAGGGAGGATAGAAGGAGGGGGAGGGAAGGAACAAATATACCAATTGACGTAGAAAATGCAAACAGAGCTACTATATGCCATTATAAAACTAATCATATTAAGTACAAATCTGAATTAAAATTATTCATACAGCATTAAATGGATAAATATTCATCAACAGGTAACCAAAAAGATTGATAAGAGAAAAAATTATGAGTGATCCCCTTCATAGATAATTGAGCACCTCTTCTGGAAAGAATAACCCATGACCACCAAGCATTAACAGATAATACAGAGACATCTTTCCAACAAAAAGCAATGGATTTTAAAGCAGCCGAAATAAGAAAATTAAAAAGTTTACTCTCTAAATCATGTATGTTTTGTGGAAGAATGGCAGATTTACAGATTATTAACTGATAGGAAAGATCAAGTTGAAATTTAAAAATCTTCTTAATGATATCCCAAACTTCAGACCAAAATTTAAAAACCAAAGGACAATCAAAAAGCATGTGTTGTAATGAGCCAGGGTGTGATTTACAATGCCAACAATCAGGAGAGGGGAGAAGTTTAGCTTGGAACAAACGTGATGGAGTCCATATACGATTATAAAGGATATAAGAATTAGTTTGGTAGATTGAAACAGGCAACCACCCAGATATACTATTAAGCCAAATATCTTTCCATGTGTCAGTGGACAAGGAAAGTGAAAGTTCATTATTCCAAAAAGTGGAAATCATCTCTATATTGCTACCTAGAGTATCAGATATTTTTTTATATAAAATAGACACCCCGGGAGCGCTAGGTGGCGCTAGCCAAGATGGCCGCAATGGAGTAAGGCTCCTGGATGCCGGACCCCTCGCATCCGCACCACATCCGCGGTTGCAGTCCTAGGTCTGATCTGAAGACCGGCGAGTGTGGGGGAGCCGCTGCCCTGCCCCCGGAGCAATTTTGAGCAGTTTCTGAACCGTTGGGGCTGAGCTGGACGGCCCGTGGGCCGCGCCGGTGCCTGGGGCGCGCCCACCCGGTTCCCTGGACGGCAGCGTATGCTAAGAGAGCCCCGAGGGGCGAGGGCCGCAAGATCGCCAACGGCTGCCACGGGACCAGAGGACGTGCGACCTGACCCGCGCTGGTATTTGCCCTGCGGTGAGCGGGGGGGGGGCGACGGATGGTGAGCGCCCCCCGGTGGTGGAGAGGCCCTGCTCGGCGGGCAGATCGGCCCGACACGGCCTAAACTGCACGGGTCTGCCTGAGGGCCCGTACTGCTGCCTGTACCCTCTCTTTCCTGACGCCTGGACCGGCGCTGCCTGTGGGGGGTGGCTCATCCTGGCCACCCTGCCGTCTTCTTCTGGTGGGTCCCTGCCTGGCTGATTCCGGAGGTGGTGTGGGCGAGGGCCGCGGGACCGCCGGAGGCTGCCCCGGGACCGGAAGAATTGCGCACCGGACCCGCGCTGGCTCTGGAGCTGAGGTGAGCTGGGGGGGGCGATGGATGACGAACGCCCCCGGGGTGGAGAGGCCCTATTCGGCGGGCGGATCGGCCCGCACAGAGCAGGTCTGACCGAGGGGACGGAGCTGACCTACCGCTGCTTGCGCCCACCCTTTCCCGGCGCCTGGGCCAGCGCTGCCTGCGTGGGACGACTCCTCCTGGCCCTCCTGCTGATTCACCCTGGCGGACTCCTGGTGGGGTGACCTCGGGGGCGGTGCGGCCTCACGGGACCTCGCGGACGGCCGCCGCGCTTAGGGCGGGGACGTACTCTTGGCGCTGACCTGTGTGGGCTGCTGTGGCGGATCTCCGCGGCCCTGTACCACTACCCGGGGACCCTTGCCAGCGAGGAGGGGTCCCCCCCGCCGCACCTTGATTGTCTTCCCCGGCGCTGTCGTGTTCGGCTGTCGGCTCTGGAGCGGGGTGGAGGCGGAGCCCCCTGGTGACTTGGTCAAGCCGGTGGACTGGGGTGATGGACGGCGCCTCAGTGGCCTCCGCGCAGTACATCGCCGGGAGCCATTGTGGGCGCGAACTCTAGCGCGAAGCTCACGACGTGGGGACGGCGGCTTGGCCCGGATCTAGCATTGAGGCCGGGAGGCGCCCTTGTCCTTCCCCTTTCTCCTCGATCTCCCCCCTCTTTGGCCTGGTGCGGGGGGCTGCTTCGTTTGCCGAGTGGGAGCCGCCTGCTGGCCCACTGAGCCCACTCTCGTTTCCGGCTCGTGCTCCCTAGGTCCACCATGGGCAAGGAGAAGGGCTCCAAGCCACCGACCGCGTCCCACCAGACGAGGATTGACCAGTTCGCGAACTCGGATCCGCCGGGCGCGGGCGGGGGGGGGGCTCCGTCCCGAACAAGGACTTGGCCATCATCCTTCAAGCCATTGATGCCTCCCGCACCTCCCTGGAGGGGATGGTTGGGGAGGTGAAGGTCGATGTTGCGCTCTTGCGGCAGGACCTCCGCAACGCCACGGCTCGCATTACGGAAGCGGAGTCCCGGATCTCCACGGCGGAGGACGACATTCACCTACTACAGGACCAGGTCCGGGAGCTCACAACCCACTCCAAGGAACTGCACAGGCGGGCAGAAGATGCCGAAAATTGCGCCCGTCGCAACAACCTTCGCCTGGTGGGCTTTCCGGAGGGGGTCGAATCTGGCCGAGCTGAGGACTTCCTCGAGACGTGGTTTAAGTCCTGGATGCCGGCGACCGGGCTGTCGACCTGGTTCGTGGTGGAGAGGGCACACCGGTCATTGGCGGCCAAACCTCCCGTGGGGGCACCCCCGCGCCCATTTATCCTTAGGATCCTCAACTTTAGGGACAGAGACGCTATCCTGCGGGAGGCACGGGTGCGCGGCCATTTGACTTTCAATAACCATACCATTATGATCTTCCCGGACTACACCCGGGAGGTCCATGAGCAGCGCCGCTCCTACACGGAGGTGAAGCAAAAGCTGCGCTCCCTGGGCCTTCAATATCAGCTCCAATTCCCGGCCCGCCTTCGTGTTGTTTTCTAGGACAAGACGCTGTTCTTTGATACCCCCCGGGCAGCCTGGACCTGGCTCACTGAGGAAAGGCCTCTGCGCCAGCCCGCGGGGGTGTCGTCCACTGCGGTGCCCCGGGGCCGCGATGCACCTGGATCCCGACGACCACGGCGCAGGAAACGCACACAATCCCGACTGCGCCGAGGCGCGGCGATGGTTCGGACTCGGTCTGCCAACACTTCTGAGAGACATGTGAGGGATTCCTCGGCCTCCTCTGGCACATCATCTCATGCGGCTGGGGGGCCCCGGCGCCGCTTGTCGCCCCGGCCGGGAGGATCCCCTGCTCCTCTCACCATACAGACTGACCTGTCCGACCTCTCCCGTAGTCCTGCCCTGTAACTTACTGTCTGCTCCATACATCCACAGTGGGAGGCGGCGGCCCTGCTCGGGGGGCGGGGATGGGGGGGCTTTGCAATCTTAAGCTTTCCCGCAACAACCTAGGACGTAACACTGGAATCCATGCTTCAGGAGGGGTCCACCACGCTCTTTACACCCGAGCATCTAGGCTTGGGGTCTTGTAATTGTTGGGTCAGTTAGGGCGACAGATGCTTCCGTTCTTGAAGTGTAGGGTGGGGGGTGGGGGTTTGGGGTTGGGGACCTGTTGGTTGTTCCTTCTTGGGAGATTGTTTTGTTTGGGTTGGGTCTGTTTTCCTTTGAGCTTCTTCTGCTGCACCACACTCCGTGCGTCGCCACGCCCCTCCACGCAGTCGCCCGCACGGGCCCCGCCGCCGCTCGCTCTCCTACGCTGCCCACTGGCCTTCCCTAGCGTGGGACCCGTGGTCCTGGCCTCCTCTGACCACTTCCTTCCTAGCGCGCTCTGCTCCCATCACTCCCATGGGTGACCTCATCTCCAAAGCTCACGTGCGCGTTCTGTCATGGAACGTGAACGGCTTATTGGATAGACTCAAGCACACTGCAGTCCTTAAGTATGCCCAGCGCGCGGAGACCGACGTGCTCCTCCTCCAGGAAACCCACCTGCTTGGCGAGAATTGTCCCTTTTTGGCACGATATGGGTACGACCGGGTGTGGCACTCGGGATTCTCTCGCGGATCTCGGGGGGTCGCCGTCCAGTTGCGCCGCTCGTTCCCTTTTGTCTTTACCCGGGTGATTCGCGACCCCCACGGGATGGGGATCGCTGTTTGCGGCACGCTGGAGGGTCGGCCGCTCAATCTCCTGTCACTCTACTCGCCGCCCACCGGGTTGTCCCAGGCCTTATCCCACGTCACATCCTTGTTGGCTGCTCTCTCGCCGGGCGCTATTGTTTTGGGTGGAGATTTCAACGCTGTCTCTGCCCCACAACTCGACTCCTCAGGTCCGGTCTCGACGCCCCGCGCCGCGCGGGCCAAGCAGCTGGTGGGTTGGGCAGAGGCTCAGGGCTTATGTGATGCGTGGCGTATCTGGCACCCGCGCGCACGGCAATACACTCACACCTCGGCCGCCCATCACACTCATGCACGGATTGATGCGATCTTTGTCCCTTCCACCGACTGTGCGGGCATCCAGGATGTCCGCATCCTTCCCAGAGGGATATCCGATCATTCCCCAGTCCTACTGGGTCTGGGTCCCCCGCCCCGAGGGGCCCGCCAGATGTGGCGCTTCAACGCCTGGTTTCTCCAGGATAAGAAGCTCTGTAAGGAGGTGGGGTCCGCACTGATGCAGTATTTTGGCAACAACGACGGGTCGGTCTCCTCGGCGGGGATCCTGTGGGAGGCGTGTAAGGCCACCATCAGGGGGGCTGCCAAGGCACTGGTGGTGCGGCACCGCCAGACGCAGCTCCAGCGACTCACTGCCTGCGAGGCCCGGGCGTTACGTCTGGAACAATCTCTCTCTTCGGTTGGGGATCCGGCCGTAGACCGGCAACTGCGGCTTTTGCGGGAGGAGATTCGTCAACGGTCGCTCGATGCGGCTAAACTCCTCTGGCAGTCCTCGTTGGCGAGGGTCTACGGGTGGGGTGATAAGAATGGTGTGCTGCTGCATCGGCTGGCTACCTACCCAAGGGCGTCGCGCATCATCCCAGCGGTCACTGATTCAGATGGCCTGCTCCAGTCCTCCTCCGTGGCAATGGCAGACGCCTTCGCTCAGTACTACTCGCAGCTGTATCGGGCCCGGGCGTCGGACTTATCCTTGGCTTCGCTGCTTACAGCTAGTAATCTACGGCTTCCTTGTCTTCGGTCCAGTGATTGGGAGAGTCTGGAGGTGCCTATTTCTCTTGAGGAGATTGGGGATGCGATAGGGCGCACGTCCGCGGGGAAGACCCCGGGACCGGACAGCTTCCCCCAGGAGTTTTATGCCACCTACAAGGACCTTCTGGTCCCATGGTTGGGTGCCCTCTATGCTGAGGCGGTCAAAAACGGCTCCTTCCCTCCGGAAGCCGACATGGCCACGATTGTGGTTCTGCCCAAATCTACGCCACCCTCTCGTGATAGGTCGGCATACCGGCCGATCTCACTTATTAATACTGATATCAAACTTTACGCGGTGGTCCTGGCCCAGAGGCTTCGGCCCTTTCTGTCAAGCCTGGTGCATCCGGACCAATGCGGCTTCATGCCGGATCGGGGCACTCGCCACTGTCTCCGTCGCCTTCACGTGGCCCTGGCTCATCGCCACCGCATATCCCCATATCTCACTCTCATACTTGCCGACTTCGAGAAAGCCTTCGACTCGATTGGGTGGCCCTACCTATTTGAGGTCCTGACCCACATGGGTTTCGGCCCCAAGTTTTTCGGAATGGTGCGGGTCCTTTACGCACGCACCTGTGCCAGAGTGCTGGTTAATGGGGCGCTGTCGCGGCCATTTCGGTTCGGCCGGGGAACACGGCAGGGGTGCCCACTGTCACCCCTAATCTTTGCTCTTGCTATGGAGCCCCTTGCTGCCCTGGTCCGAGCGGACCCTCTTCTTCGGGGCTGGGAGTGGCCAGGTCTTGCGCCAGACAGAATAGCCCTCTACGCGGACGACGTTTTGTTGTACCTTAGCGATCCGGCGCGATCGGGTCCCCGTGCGCTCCATATCCTGGGCCGCTTTGGCCGCGCATCTAACCTCTATTTAAACCCGCACAAATCGGTCCTTGTGCCTCTACACCCCTCCCGGGAATGCTTTGACTGGCAGGACAATATTCCCCTCTGCCGGTTGTCTTTCAAATACCTGGGTATTTGGGTCTCCCTTCTCCCGGAATTGAGTTGGGCCCTTAATGTGGCCCCCCTGGTTAAGAAAGCCATGGTAGACCTGGCACGATGGCAATCGCACCCGCTCAACCCGCTGAGGAGGGTGGCACTCTACAAAATGATGATTCTCCCCCGGTTCCTTTATGTATTACAGAACACTCCCGTGTCCTTCCCAAGGCCTTGGTTCCGCGAGCTGGATGGGTTGGCGACTCGATTTCTCTGGGGTGGTGGGAGACCGCGGCTGGCCCTGTTGACATGTCGCCTGCCCACCTTTGATGGAGGGCTCGGTATGACCAATCTTTACCTCTACTATTTGGCCACTCGCCTCCTCGTCATTCATGATTGGTTCGGAGGGGGATGGTCCGACCCGGCCTACAGGGTGGAATTAGACGACTTGGGTTTCTCCCGCATTCTGGACCGCCTGTATGGCGCTCCCATCCCCGCTTCCTGCCCCGACATCACTAGAGCGATCTTCCTGGCCTGGCGAGCGGCGCTTTGCCATACCCTGTGGACCGGGCGGCTGACTCGCGCCACTCCCCTTTGGCATGGGGCATGGCTGCGGGACGTTGCGGACCTGGAAGGTTTTAGATCATGGGACCTGCTCGGCATCTCCCAGCTGGGGGATGTCTGGCGGGGGGGACGCATGTGCTCATACGCGGAACTGCAGGCGCGCTTCTCCCTTCACTCATCTCAATTTTATAAGTACCTCCAACTGCGACACGCCATACACACCTACACCCCTCTGGACGTTCGGCTGCCGGACCACAGCCCCCCGGAGGCTCAGGTCTTGCTGGGTAACCTAGGGAGGGGGGTGTTTCCCGAATACACCGTTCTCTTATTAACAATACCCCCGTGGTCCAAGACGGCTTGAAGGGACGGTGGGAGGAATGGGTGGGTCCCCTGGACGAGGTGGACTGGCAGGATGCCCTTATGGCCCCCCGGCTGGTGACGGCCTCCGCCAAACTGCGGCTGATTCAAGTTTATTATCTTCACGCTGCCTACCTCACACCGGCGCGTCTGCACCGTGCTGGCCTCTCCGTCGACGCATCTTGCCCCCGCTGTGGGTTTGACCCGGCCGACTTCATCCATATGGTGTGGTCATGTCCGGAATTAGGGGGCTACTGGAGGGGCATAGAAGCCGATCTCACAGAGGTATTGGGCTGGGAGGTGCCACACAACCCTAGACACACCCTTCTGGGCATCACTGACGGTCTAGATGGCACACGTGCTGAGAAGCTATTCCTTATGACAGCGTTAATGGTGGCGAAAAGAGATATTGCAGCGGCATGGAAGCACCCACAGCCGCCTACCCTGGCCAAATGGAGTGCTGGTGTGGACTGGTGTGCGGCCCAGGAACGGACCCTTTATCAGGCGAGGGGCTGCCCTAAGAAATATCGTAGGGTATGGGGGAAATGGTTGGGCAACGTATTCTGAATAGGTGCTTCGGGGGGGGTGAGGGCGGGGGAGGGGGGCTTCGGGTGGGGGCGGGGGGGTTGTGTGGTCTCATACCGTGCGATTGTACAGTGGTGGCTTGACAGGCTCAATGTTTCTTTTGTTGTGTCTTCTAAAACCAATAAAATTTGTTTATCAAAAAAAAAAATAGACACCCCATGAGATGATTTTGAAACTGTTTGAATATAGATTGCTAAGTCAACTGTAACATTAGAGGGGATGGCATTAGGAAAGGAGTCTAAAATTGAATTGCACAAATATTGATACTTAATAAGATCAGATTTAAATAAATCAAAACTTGTTTGCAATGTTTCAAAAGAAATAAACGTATTATTAAAATAGACATCTTTAAGATAAAAAATGCCAGCCTTAATCCATGAAAACCAGAAATTAACATTCCTGTTCAATTTAATAACATTACTATACCATAAAGATATTTCAACAGTGTTATTCAAGGGAAAAAGAAAAATTAAGTCAAGATCATTAAATAACATTTTAGTGGATTAAATAATAACTGACTTTTGAATAAATGGGGCATTATTATGCATGGACACCAAAGTAGGTAAAGGAAATGGATTCGTAATGGATTTCTCAGTACGGAGCTACGTAGGAGATATATAGTTTAGGATGAAATCACAATTTAGATTGATTGTCGATTTTATGGAAGAGGAAAATAAAATTCCAAGATATTTTATCTTATTCTTTTGCCAAATAATTTCCTGCATGGGGGGCATATCAGGAGTGCAATAAACATTTAAGGGAAAAAATGCAGTTTTATTAGTATTTAAAGTGTATCCAGAAACTGCAGAATACCTTGTAATAATATCCATTAATGAGGGAAAAGATGATATAGGGTCACTAACAAATAAAAGCACATCATCCGCATAGGCAAGTGTTTTAACAGTAACATCCTTAATAGTGATTCCTTTAATATGGTCACAATTTCTGATTAGGTTAAGAAAAGGTTCAATGCCAATTAAAAATAAGAGGGGAGAAAGAGGACAACCTTGTCTTGTACCTCTAAAAAGCGAAAATTTAGTTGAAATTTGGCCATTAATAAATAGACGAGCAGTAGGGGCAAAATATAAAGCTGAAATCATACGAATAAAGGTATCTCCAAAATTAAATGAGGACAACGTATGGAATAAAAATTGCCAATGAAGTTTATCGAATGCTTTTTCAGCATCTAAGGCTAAAATTCCAGATGGCATCGATAACGTGGGACTTTGTTCAATAATATGTAGCAAAGTTCTCGTATTATTAGCAGAGTATCTATTCTTCATAAAACCAGATTGGTCAGGGTGTATAATAGAATCTAATATGGGGCCCAATCTAGTAGCAAGTATTTTAGCATATAATTTACAGTCTTGGTTAATTAAAGATATGGGACGATAATTAGACACTCTGGTGGGATCTTTATCTGGTTTTGGAAGTATTATAATTAAAGCTTCTGTAAAAGAACCAGAAGTAGTTCCAGTGGATCCAAAAAACGTAAAAAGTTGATGCAAAAATGGTAAAAGGTGTGACTGAAATTCTTTGTAGAATTCCGCAGGGATCCCATCAGGACCCGGAGATTTGTTCTTTTTAAGAGATTTTATCGCTGATAGGATTTCATCTTTGGTGATAGGTGCATCAAGTCTAGTTTGATTAGATTGTGAAATCCTGGGTAATTTACATGATTACATGAAAAAGGAGTCCATTAAGGAAACCTCCAGAAAATCTGGTTTATTATATAATGCCGAGTAGAAATTCATAAATTTATTAACAATTTCATTGTGAGAGAGCAATATTACCATGAGGACCAAGAATTGAGTTGATTTGAGTTTTATCTTTTTTTATGCGCAAATAATTAGCTAATAGTTTACCGGATCTATTGGCATTAAAACTAAATCTAGCTTTAGCATTAGAAATTTGAATACCTGCCCTTTTACTAAGGATTGAATTAAATTCATAGCGCAATTTTTGTAGTTTAAATTTATATTGAGGATTGTTGGATGTAATAAAAAGTCGTTCAAATTTCGCAATTTGCTTTTGTAAGTTTTTCACAGTAGCATGAAAGGTTTTATTTTCATGGGCCATAATAGATATTATGACGCCCCTAATATAAGCTTTGAAAGCATCCCATCTATTTATCATAGAAGTAGACCCTTCAGGATTAAGTATAAAATATTCTTGAATAGCAGCTAAAAGTTTGGGCTTGTTATACTCATTCAAAATTACACCAGTGTTCATTCGCCATCTAGATTGTTTAGTAAAAGTTGACTCCAAGTTCAAAACCAAAGAAATCATCGCATGGTCTGAAATATCAATGTTACCAATATGAGGAGCAGTTATTGAACCAATTAGGTGCCTGGAACCAATAAACAATCAATTCTAGAATGGGAATTATGAGGGTTTGAAAAAGAATGTGTAACATTTTTCTGTAGGAAAATGTAACCTCCAAATGTCAACTAATTTAGTGGTTTGAATAAATGATTTGAAAGCAAAATATACCTTAGAAGGGCAAAACTTGGTAAGAGATGATCTATCTAACAAGGGGTCAAAGATGACATTAAAATCACTTCCGACAATTAAAGGAACATTACCAATCTTTAGAACCTCTGTTGTAAGATTAGACCAAAAAATATGATCATCTGCGGTAGGACCATAAACATTTAATAAATATAGAACTGAGTCATGAACTTTAATTTTAACGAGTATATATCTACCATCCTTATCAGATGATTTACTCAAAATTTGACAGTGTAATTTTTTTGCAAAGAGAATAGCTACACCATTTTTTTACCATTGGCAGGAGAAGAGACAATAGCATCTACCCATTTTTTCTGCATATAATCTAAAATGTTATCATCTATATGAGTCTCTTGTATAAAACAAACATCAGCTTTGCAACAACTAAGGTAATCTAAAATAGAAAATATAATAAGAAATCAGTTATGTTTAATACATGTTTCAGTAGTTTTGGAATGAATATTAGAACAAATAGATGAATAATTTCCATGAATCAAAATGATCAATTCAGTGAAGCGAGACAGCGCGGACATAGCGCCACATCCACCTGGGCCCACGACAGTAGCCTGCACACTCTTTTCCGCGAGCTTCCCCCGCCGCCTCCAACCACCTGAGGCCGCAGTTGGGGGAAACTACAGGCCCCAGCATCCCTCGCCGCCACGCCCACATCCGCCGGACAAGGCGCCCGGAGGCGCTACATAGGACGAGGCTCCCTCGGTGGAGCGAGGGGGTCAATTCAGTGAAGCGAGACAGCGCGGACATAGCTCCGCATCCACCTGGGCCCACGACAGTAGCCTGCACACTCTTTTCCGCGAGCTTCCCCCGCCGCCTCCAACCACCTGAGGCCGCAGTTGGGGGAAACTACAGGCCCCAGCATCCCTCGCCGCCACGCCCACATCCGCCGGACAAGGCGCCCGGAGGCGCTACATAGGACGAGGCTCCCTCGGTGGAGCAAGGGGGTCAATTCAGTGAAGCGAGACAGCGCGGACATATCGCCGCATCCACCTGGGCCCACGACAGTAGCCTGCACACTCTTTTCCGCGAGCTTCCCCCGCCGCCTCCAACCACCTGAGGCCGCAGTTGGGGGAAACTACAGGCCCCAGCATCCCTCGCCGCCACGCCCACATCCGCCAGACAAGGCGCCCGGAGGCGCTACATAGGACGAGGCTCCCTCCGCGTCGCGGGACGCGCGCGGGCGGCGCCGGGCTGAGCCCGGGCAGAGGGCGGGCCGTCTGTGGCCGTCCGGGGCCAGAGGAGGCCGGGACGGGCCATACCACTTACATCCAGCATTATCCTTCCCACACGAAGGTTACAAGGTACTGTGGGGAACTATTACCGTGTGGTCCAAGTGATTGGGGGGCTTGGGTGACACACGATTTACAATGCCACCTAAATCTACATTACAAAAGCGTGTCCAAGGGGCACGTGCATGTGCTCCCAAACAACAAGCCACTCCTAGAGACACTGGGGCTAAGCTTCCAACTGCTATCGACTTAATGCTCCAGAAAGCAATTGGCGTGGTCACCACGGAAATTGAACTAACTGAGCGTCGCCTCTCACTAACACCTGACCTTTCAGTTCTGGGGTCGCCTGCCCACCATACTGTTCAAGATTTGACTGATACATGCAATAGCCAGGCTTGTTCCCCATTGATTGTAACTGTACAAGACCCAATAACTTCTCCTATGGTTAGTGAAGGCTCTATATCTATACCCCCGAAGACCAAAGGAAAAAGGAAAGCTATTAATGCTGGGAAAAAAACTAGGAAGACCAAGGGGAACTCCTGTAAGGTAACAACATGTTCCACCACCCAAACTCCTGCTACTTCTACTATATTACCACCCTCTCAGGATACGTTATACCCTACTTGGGTGCATCTAGTGGTGACTAACATTATTGATCAATGTAGGACTATTATAAAGGAAGAGATGACCCCTATTTTAAAACTAGTGCAAACCCTTTCGAAAGTACATATCGATACTCTTGGTAATCCCAAGCCAAGTACTTCGACTGTGCAAAATACTGGTCCATTTACACCCCAGCCTTTATCACTAGTCCCAGTGGCTGTCCAACGTAAGACTGGGCAACTAAAGGCAACCCAACTTCGCTCATCAACAGAAGGACCCCCCACATTTACTGGTATTAGAAAATCTCCTTCCCTTCCTGATAACCAAAACCTTTCAATTCAGACTACTAATACCAATGAGTCCCTAGCCACTGCTACTACAACTCGCAAAAAACATGAGGTAAATAAGAATGGAACCATTGTAACTAACTCTCTAACGATCAATCTTCCTCCAGCTGCATCCCCTTACGTGACCGTATTGACTGGTGTCCCCGAATTAAGTGAAGGTTCTAAAGAAAACCACCTTGATTTGCGCAATAAAGTCCTTTTCTGGCTGGCAAGATACAAACAGTTTCCCTACAAAATGGCTAATGAAATTCTGATGGTGAGAAGGGTTGCATGGATAGGACCAACGGAGAAAAATCTTAGGGGGGATTGCGTGGTCATAAATTTTAGACGTCCGCAGACTAATCAAAAGATCCTTGACCACCCAACACTATCATTTGGACACCACACCTCAATTAATGCATCCCCCCTCAAATTTTTCTATCCTCTGGCCCTCAGGAACTCAGACCCCTATCGAATTGACTCTATTTTTCCAGACATCGGGTTTCACCAAAATGTACCACATAGTACCAACTTGAATAACCAACAATTTGGAGTCCCCGTATACAATCGATTTGCTCCGTTAGAGGACGTCGATTGACTGGAAGATTTAGCTGATACTGATATAATTGCCAGGGGTTCCTCCAGCCCTTCTACAAGTGATATTAATGCTCATCCCACCCCTCAAAATAGTATTGTTCCTATTGAATATATCCCCTCTAGACCCACATTAAGTGAGGAGACAATCCACCCCTCTCTTTCTTCTCCTATTGCCTCACGATCTGAAAGAAACAATCCCCATCCAATTAAAAGTACTATCTTGGAACGTAGCGGGCACTGTAAATAAACTTATTTGCCCCGACTGGAACTCTTTCATTAAACAGCATGACGTTTGTCTGCTGCAGGAGACCTGGGCAAAAGAAGAACTTAGAATAAAGGTTTTTTTTACAACCAATATTCTAGCACTTTCGGGTCCTAGAGGAAGACCATCTGGTGGGCTGTCCATTTTTATAGGGTCACATTTGGGCTGTGTAATCTCTGAAATTGCCACGCAATCACTTGATCTCCAATGTGTTCAGCTTATGTTTCCCTCAGGTTCGGTCATTACCTTGATTAATGTTTACTCCCGTCCTACCAAGTCAGGCAGTGAATCGCCTACACTAGATTTATTGGATAAATGTATCCAATCCGTAAAAGATAAGGGCACCTTGATTGTTGCGGGCGATCTCAATTGTCAATTTGAGCCCCTACCGGGGCTCATTGACCCAATTACTAGGGAGGAAGATGAACAATGGTCCATACCGGCCCTTCTAATTCCACCTGTCAAGGCTTGGACATCACTAGCCCTGCAAATTAACTCCCTAACATTATCTAACTCACTCAGAGCCTGCAACGGGCGCTCCTTGTCGGACCTTGAGGGTAAACATACTTTTAATCGCCCAGGCCAGACTTCGCGAATTGATTATATTATGGTTGAGGCCAAAATGTGGACAAGGGTTATAGATTTCACGATCCACCCTCGACATGATAGCGACCACAATGCGCTGATCCTCGACCTTACTGTAGTGAGGGAAAACAATCCCACGCAAAATAGTGGTACGCCCCGACCCTTACATCTCTCCGGCGACAGAAGACGCCTTAAGTGGATGCTGATTCTTAAATCCCCTGATAAAATCAGCCTTATCTACTCGGCCACATGTAATGCCCTTGCACAAATGTGCCAAATCTTAGATCAGGACAATGATATCAGGAAAAATCATGTGTCCGAAATCCACACTGGGCTAGTCAACATATTGGGAAACTACCTAAATCCTTTGATTTCTAGGAAAAAGAGAACCGCAATTGCACTCTCCTGGTTTAACCACGAATGCAGAGAGGCAAAACTAGCCCTATTGGCCACATTAAAATCTGGCGATAGGAAAGCGGTCGCTATGAGTAGAATTAATTACAAGCAAACTGTAAAAGTGGCAAAGCAGAACTGGGAATATGATAAATGGGAGGACATTAAAAGAGCACTCATTAAAAAGGACATGAGAGAATTTTGGCTAATTGTCAGATCAGAATCAAAGGATGGCTGTATAGCCGATGACCCCAACATTGCATCGAGTCAATGGGTTGATCACTTCCAGAGTTTGTATGCTCCGTTGGCCCCCACTACTGAGGCTCCATCCCCCCCTGATGCGATTAACGAAGCCATTGTTAGTATAAGCCCCAGGGAGGTAGAAAAGGCCGTGAACAGACTTCCAGTAGGAAAGGCTCCTGGCCTTGACAAGATTCCTGGGGACCTTTACAAGCACAAACCTGAGGTGTGGATACCATACCTTTGCTTACTCTTCAATGCCATTCTTCATGGTGCCCCCATTCCGAACACCTGGGCAGGCGCGGAGATAGTCCCGGTTTTTAAGAAGGGCTCCCCCCTCTTGCCTAGCAACTACCGCCCGATCAGCCTAATTGACGTTAGCCAGAAGCTCTTTGCACGTATCATTCTAGATCGAGTACAAGCCTGGATGGACGAAAAACGAATACTAACCCCTGACCAGGCTGGCTTTAGAGAGAAGACATCCACGGTGGACCAACTTTTCCGATTACAACTTCTTTATTGGAAAACCGTGAGGGTAGAGGGTGGCAGCCTCTACCTTATCTTCGTCGATCTCAAAGCAGCTTTTGACTTAGTCCCCCGGCAAACTTTGTGGGCGGTCTTGGCTGAGATGGGGATGCCTGCCTGCCTTTTGGGGATTATAAAACGGCTACATAATGACAACTTTGCTCAAGTCAGGTGTGGCAAGTGGGGCAAATTGACTCCAAAGTTCCCGGTCAACCGTGGAGTAAGACAGGGATGCGTCCTGGCCCCAACCCTATTTTCTCTCTATACTAATGCATTAGTGGCCCACCTGAGGGGAGTTAAGGACATCGATGCCCCCAAACTTAACAACGAGCAGGTGGTTGCACTAATGTTTGCTGATGATACCCTCCTGGTATCTAAATCCCCTATGGGGATTCAACGTGCCCTCGATAGTTTCTCTGATTTTTGTTCCCAGAGAGGCCTTGAGGTTAATTCCTCAAAAACAAAATTTATGATATGCAACCCGCCTAAAAACAACGGTCCAAACCCTTCTCTCAATGGTGTTGCACTGGATAGGGTTTCAGTCTTTGAATATCTTGGTGTCACGCTTTCGGACAGGATGGAATGGGGTCCCCAGCTAGCAAAAGCTAAATTGCGACTCACACAGACCTGCGGTGGGATCCTTAAAATATATAGAGCTTCCATCTCAAAACCGATAGCACCCACCATTGAGATATACAAAGTACAAGCACGGGCTGCATCTCTCTACGGGGTTGAACTATGGGGGCACTGCTCAACTGGAGACATTGGGAGATCAGAAAACTCGTTCTTAAGGTCAATACTGTCCTTACCACCCAGCACTCCCCTCATTCCACTTAGAATGGACTTGGGAGTAAGGTCTATCCAAGACGAAATTGCTTTAAGGCCACTACTGTATTGGCGCAGGCTGTGGGCAACTCCAGAGCTAGTGGATTATCAAAACGATTTAAAATCGTTAATGACCCCTCGTGGTATAGATAACATACCGTGGCTTCTCTATATTAAAAGGGAGCTTATTAGATTAGGGTTTCCTGAACTATGGCACCATCCTGAAACACATGCCCCTACACTTTCTAGAGCTGAATTGGCAAATGCATTTTGGATAAATAATAAAAACACGATGCTAACCAATAATAAATTAGGCTCATTGACCTTGGACTTTTTTAATATCAAAGAAGATTTCAAAATAGAGCCAGTCCTAGACCTGATGGAGCCTAATGCCTCTAGAAAACTATATATGCAATTCAGCTATGGAACATTGCCTTTGAGAGCCTTCACAGGGAAGTGGTCGACAAATAATCCTCTTGACTGTCCAACCTGTGGAGCCCCCAGCGAAACTGATCTACACGTTCTCTTTTTTTGCCCCACATACAAAACTATCAGAAAACGTTGGCTTCGTCAACTCTGTAGGAATTGGAGGAGCCAAGATGGCGACCGGAGCAGACGCTTGAGCGCCCGGCTCCGTCGGTCCGTGGCCTCGGACTACTATCCTGATGCTCATCCTTGCCGATTCTCGAGGTGCACCGTGTGCGAAGACGCGCTGACCGCGCTGCTGCTTTCCCGGAGTCTCAACCCGCCCGGATGCCCGAGTTCTGGGTGCTTTTGTCCTCGGCACTGAAACCCTGCGCCCTTACGGCCTTTGCCGGCCTCCTGGAAGCTCCGCAGTTACCGGACCAGCTAGCGCTAACCTGAGCCCCGCGGTCCCGATCTCGCCTTGCACCATGGATCGTTGCCGGATGAGCTCGGGGAGAGACGGCCGGACACCTTCTGCACCCTGTGCCTGACGGGCTGGAGCTGTGGGGTGGGCCCCGGTGCGGTGAGTCTCCTGCCCCGCTCTGAGGACCGAGCTGCGGGGGGCTGCTGCCCTTTTTGCCTATTGCCTAGCCAGCGGCGAGGGGGACCGGCGAGAAGATAAGCGACTGTCGGCCTTTCCTGTTGCGGCGTAGACCTGAGGGGAATTGACCCCTTGCCACGACCCCCCCCCCTGGCCATTGCACCGTATAGCGGCAAAACATGGCGTTGAGTGCCTGCTCGCGGCTGGGGGGTGATACTCCGGTCTCGCCCGCTGCCCACTTCGCCCTCCCTCTTCCGGACACCAGCTCCACAGTGCCGTCCCGGATTGCTGCCGATGTTGGGGCCCGGCTTCCGCTGACATGCGGCTCCGTTCTGGCTGTCCTGCGGGACTTTCAACTACAGATGTGCGCTGGCCTGCAGGCGCTGAGTGAGAGGTTTGACCCCATACTGTCGGCTGCGGGCCGTGAGCGCACTGTTTGTCATCCACAGGGCGTGGGTCTCCCGGTGCTCTTGTCCTCTTGCGGGGACGCAGCGGCGGTGTATGATTGTGCTACACTGGTGCCTTCATCTAGCGCTCCCGGCGCCCAGGGTCCACCGCTCTCCACCTCAACTGCGGATACTTTGTCTTCCTGGTCATGGCTGCCTGCTTCATTGTTCCCTGCCTCACCGCGTCCGCGAGGCTATCCTGCTGAGCGATACCTAACGGCTTCGAGGGACCGTCCGCGGTGGCCCACTGCTGCCTTTTTCTGGAACTCCTGTACCTTACTTGCCAGGTTTGGATTTTATGTGGTGCAACGAGGGACCCCAATCGGTGGTCGGCGGCCATTTCGTGATCCTACTTCACCATCCTCTCACAAGCGGCCATCTTGTCTTTGTCTGCTCGGGACACGGGGCCTTCACGCAGGAGCTGGTTTAATCCCAAGCCCGCGATCGGGCCAGGGCTAGACTGACTTCTATCGCTATGGTTTATGGACGGGCTGGCCTGGGACTGGGACTGTATGTATGTTTTGCGCGCACTCGTCGCGACTTGTATCCCTTGCTTAAACTGTGGTGCCATGGTATCTTTGCATGCCGTTTTTTGGCGTAGAGGGCTTCCAGTGTGTGGGGGCCATAACTGGCTGATGGTTCGGGGCGCTCTGGTGTCCAGTGGGCTCCTCCCCACCTTCTTTTCTGCTTTCTTCCCTTCTTTACTCTGTTCCTACTTTCTCTCTTCTCTATATTTCGGGTTCATTGGGCGACAGGCACTATGCTGGGGGGGGGGTAGGCCGTAGCCTCCGCATTGGTGTAGGGTGGGGGGGTAATACTCTGTTCTCAATTAGTTCTATGGGCCTTTCTTCTTTTATGTCTCTGTGCTCTACTTTCTTCGATTCGGGGTCCGGGTGTGGGGTGGATCGAGTGGGGGCGGCTCTGGAGGGGCGCGTACTTGCTCATGTGACTATCCTGATATATGTCTGCACCGCCTCACTGATTGAGATTTTACTCCCATTGTTGTTCTTACTGATGTTGCTGCTCGCCCGTGTGGTGAAGCTATCTTGCGGACTCGAATCTACTTTGCTCTTATCCTTCATTGACTTTTTTCTCTGATAAAATTATCAAAAAACTTAAAATTAACCTTCACCTCTCCTTCCCCGGGTTTCAAAGATATCTCCAGTATGTAACTCATAACCTGTTGTTAATCCTGACCGTTGATGCACGGGGGCTGTAATGTGGGTATCAGTGCTTTACTGTATCGTGGCCGGCCTGACGGTTGTAGGCCCGTATTTGTTCTTTTAAGATGCACGAATAAAGGTTTTTAAAAAAAAAAAAAAAAAAAAAAAAAAAAAAAAAACTCTGTAGGAATTTGGGGACCATACATTGTAAAGTTGCCTACAGAATTCTGAAGACAGACACAGCATTACCTATAGTTTTTTCGCTATCACGCTTCTGGTATGCTGTGTGGCGAAGGAGAAGCTCCCTTTTATTGTCAAATTTGCCGGTATAATGTATTGTTTTTATGATATCTTAACCTTTTAATCTTTTACCTATTGTTTTAATGAAATAACTCGCAATCAATCTAATCTTTATTGTACTCACTTTTTATGCAATTTAATAATTTTTTGTTTTTATGGACTGCTTATCTTTTATGGTCTATGACCGAAATAAAGATTATTTTGAAAAAGAAAGATATTATGACGCCCCTAATATAAGCTTTGAAAGCATCCCATCTATTTATCATAGAAGTAGACCCTTCAGGATTAAGTATAAAATATTCTTGAATAGCAGCTAAAAGTTTGGGCTTGTTATACTCATTCAAAATTACACCAGTGTTCATTCGCCATCTAGATTGTTTAGTAAAAGTTGACTCCAAGTTCAAAACCAAAGAAATCATCGCATGGTCTGAAATATCAATGTTACCAATATGAGGAGCAGTTATTGAACCAATTAGGTGCCTGGAACCAATAAACAATCAATTCTAGAATGGGAATTATGAGGGTTTGAAAAGAATGTGTAACATTTTTCTGTAGGAAAATGTAACCTCCAAATGTCAACTAATTTAGTGGTTTGAATAAATGATTTGAAAGCAAAATATACCTTAGAAGGGCAAAACTTGGTATGAGATGATCTATCTAACAAGGGGTCAAAGATGACATTAAAATCACCTCCGACAATTAAAGGAACATTACCAATCTTTAGAACCTCTGTTGTAAGATTAGACCAAAAAATATGATCATCTGCGGTAGGACCATAAACATTTAATAAATATAGAACTGAGTCATGAACTTTAATTTTAACGAGTATATATCTACCATCCTTATCAGATGATTTACTCAAAATTTGACAGTGTAATTTTTTTGCAAAGAGAATAGCTACACCATTTTTTTTACCATTGGCAGGAGAAGAGACAATAGCATCTACCCATTTTTTCTGCATATAATCTAAAATGTTATCATCTATATGAGTCTCTTGTATAAAACAAACATCAGCTTTGCAACAACTAAGGTAATCTAAAATTTTTGTACGTTTAACTGGATGGCACAATCCTTTAACATTTAATGAAATTACTTTAATATCATGGATATTAGCCATAACAGAAGAAAAGAGAAAAGAATACAAGAAGTGAAGGATAAAAGAGGACCAAGAAAATGAGAAACAGGTAGCTCCATAGACAGAAGAAGAAAAGGAAAAAACGAAAAAACATAGAAAAAACGACAAACAGAAGACATAAATGTGAAATGTGAAACGCACACACGCTGTACAAGCATGACCGAAACCGCTGGAGCCCAATAAAGAGAAACTTCATAACTGTGTCAGAAGAAAAAACATAACTGGCAAAAATCAAGTAGCAGAGTCATTGGTATCCATAGAGTGCAGAGACTGCTGATCCAAAAAATGCTTCAAATCTGCTGGACGTTGAAAAGATTTCGAAAAATTATCCTTCCAAATGCGCATCGTCGATGGATCAAAAAGACCATATTTATAGCCTAAACTGCGAAGTTGCGAGCGAAGAGCCGTGAATTCTTTGCGAATTGAAACAGTTTCTTTGGCATAGTCTTGATGAATAAATATTTTATTCCCATTAACCATCAAAGAAGGGATTTCTCTAGCTGCTTTTCTGATTAAAACCAAATGGTGGTGTCGAAGAACTTTGAAAATCATTTGTCGCGGTTTTGTATGTTGAGGGTTCCTGTGTGAGGGAGTCCTGTGGGCTTTATCAATTTCAAACTTTTGTGAGAATTTAATTTGTAGAAGGCCAGGTAATAAATTCTCCAAATATAATCTACAGTTATCCCCCTCAACATTTTCAGGAAGATTAAATATGCGTAAATTATATTGTCTGTTACGATTCTCCAAATCCATTAATGTTGAGCACATAGGAGAAATTTTTGCCACCAGTGGAGTAAATGAGTCAAGTTTGACCTTATTATCGTTTATTTTGATGGAATTATCTGATATTTTCATTGAAAGGCTGGCCATATCTTTACGCACATTTTTTACTTCAGAGGCAATGGTATCTATATTGACTCGAAGTGCCTGAATTTCCTCCAATATTAAAGACAGCGAAGGTTCAGAAGACTCCACTACTTTTGATTTAGCAGGAGGAGGTGAAATTTGCTGCCTCCTTTTATTAACAGAACTCTTATTCTCCATTTTAAAGTAAAAAGAGTCAAAAATATAATTGCAGACACAAAATAACGAAGGAGGAAATGAGAGCTGTGGAAAACACCAAGGAATGACTGGTGCAGCAGCTCAAATGGGCTGGTGGAGTGGTTAGGCCCAAGCCAGGCCCTTTCCTAGAAGCTTGCTCCGCCCCCTTGACTGAAAGCCTGGCTGTACCTGAAAGCTGTGCAGGGAGCAGGAACCAGGCAGCGAAAAAACCCACTTCTGCCGTGCAGAAACGCTTGAATTTGCTCCACAGTGCAGGTGAGAGCTTTATAACCACAGCGACCTCCTCCAGGGCATTTTTCTGACAGGAATCGGCATTAAAATTGGCAAAAACGGGCCGAAAACGCGCATAGACTTTCACGCGGCGGCCATCTTGGATCGCGTGCTCGCGCGTCTCCCCCAATGATGACAACTCTTAAGTATGAAATTAATAAGATGTTGTGAAAGCTAAAAACATGAATATTGAAAGATATATCTTAGCCAACTACAACTACCTATCACCAACTAACACTAACTTAAAAAAATAAAATAAATTATAATCTTTATTTTTCAGTTTTAACATCTAATAATCAGGGAATCAATATTGGAGCGGTACATTGTCAGGCGCTTCATCATATAACAATGATATACTATGACATGCATAACATATTATTTAGCAACAGTAGAGGAAATCCTGTCCATAGGGCAGCGGAATTTAGTAAACTGCCAGTCCCTATTTCGTCTGGTCAGCGATGTTGTGATCTATAGCAACTCCGTGTATAGTAGCAGTTACACAATCCGTAGTCAGATGCATCCAATGAGATAAGCGTAGTGCAGAAATGTGAGTACAGAGTACATTAAATAACAGGAGTTTCGTGCCTATATGATGTCATCTCAACCCACCCCTTCTGGCACAATGCCGCATTCTGCTTCTGTATAAGTGTCCCTGCTCCTCTCAGCGATATACGGGCCCCAAATGTCTTTGGGGCGTGAGGAGCTTGGCATTAGTGATGCGTAGACTTCACAATTTACATTACAATAAGCTAGGCTACGCAGCCAGGCCTGCAGTGTGGGTGCTGTTTTCTTGCCCCACAGTAGCGCTATCTCCCACTTAGCCAGCAGAAACCCAAGTGCCACAAACCTCCTTACTTTCTTGGGGAAGTTGATCGTGTATCCCAAGAGTGCGATTTCCGGAGTGGGGATCAGCGACAGGGAGATCATGTCACCTAATGTGGCATGCACCTGATCCCAATACGGGTGTAGTTTTGGACAAGTCCAAGGTAAGTGGGCGTAGTCCGCTTGAGAGGCAGAACATTTCAAACAATGCTGTGGTCTAGATGGGTCTATCTTATGCGACCAGGGAGGAGTGTGGTACATTCTATGAAGGAATTTAAAGTGAATGAGTTTGTGTCTGCTGTTGAGGGATATTTCCTTTGTGACCCTGCAACACTGTTTCCATTGCTCATCCGATATGGGCCGGCCTAGATCACGTTCCCATGCCGTGGGAATTTTAACATCAGCGAATGGACATATTTTGAGGCATGCTCTGTACATTTTAGAAATTAAATGAGTGCCCTTTTCACTCTCAATTATCAATGTTAATGGGTCAGCAGGTTCTGGCGCCACTGGATATGTAGGAAGAGTGGCTCGCAGTATGGAATGCATACGTCGCAGTATGAAGGCATCCATGAATGAGCAGTCCTGAAACCGAACATCCTCCGACACCGAGAAGACATGATGTTTCGGAAATAGATCGTCTATCTTTTGGACATCAAACTTAGCCAGGGTGCGTTGTACTAGTGTTTCTCCCGTGATGGGTAGCCATAAGGGGTTTTAGGAGCGGTAACGCTGGAGAGTACAGTAGAGCAAGCCCCAACAGTCTCCGTAGCTTCTCCCACGCCCAGCTAGTGGTGGACACTGTCTGGATATCCAGTGGGTCCCTAGGGATCCCCTTGGGAAGTACTGTGGACAACTTCTGAGGGAGCACAAAATCTGCCTCCGGTCTGAAGAAAGGAATCCGGGCATCCGGGTGATACCAAGCGTAAGCATAACTGCACTGCGCAGTTAAATAATATAAATACATATCTGGGACGTCAAAACCTCCCCTCTCATACAGTAAAGTCAAAATCTGCCAGTTAACCCGCGATCGCCTACCCCCCCAAACCAATCTTAGAAGGTGTCACCGCAGCTGCAGAAAAAAAGACTGAGTGAGAGGAATGGGAATATTTTTAAAAAGATCTAAAAATTTCAGCATTACTATCATTTTAATAATGGCGACCCTACCCGCCATTGACAGTGGGAGACGAAGCCACCTCTCTACTTGTGACTCCAAGTAGCTAATGGCCCGTCCACAATTTAGCCTAATTATAGTAGATGAGTCCATGTATATATGGATGCCTAGATATTTGACCGTGTCATGGCACCACTCGAGTGGATACCCACAGTCCCATGGAACAGTGCTGCGCGTCAACGGGAAGATTACGGACTTGTGCCAATTAATGCCAAGTCCCGAAAAACGACCAAACCACAAGATTTCCCAAATAATTGGCTCAAGATTAAGCTGTGGATGTCTCACCTATAGAATAGTATTGTCTGCATAAAAGGATACCAGCAACGGACCAGTTTTAAACTGCAGACCACGGTGTAAGTGGCGTTACTGGAAATGTCTTATTAGGGGGTCCATCACTAAAATAAACAATAATGGGGAAAAAGGGCATCCCTGCCTTGTTCCATGAGTCAAGCGAAAGGGTTGGGATAACGTGCCGTTAACGCGCAGCCTGGCAGTGGGGCTGGTGTATAAAAATTTGCGGTGAACCCAGCTAGGCCCAGAGCAGAGGAACCCCAGAGCGCATCTATGGCCTCCACCACATTTTCTTGGGATATGGGAATAGCCAGGAAGTCATGCATATATTTCTCAAGATAAACTAGCGCAATTTCGGATAAGTAATCTTCCTGGGCGCTGAGATCGCCGTCTATTCTGGAAGTGTATAGGGTTTTAAAGTGGGTCAGGAATGTGTCACTTATCTCTGGAGTAGAATATACCGACTGGTCATCTGAGTTTCTAATTTCGGTTATGTATGCTCTACTGTAGGGGGGGCGGAGTATGTGTGCCAGTATTCTGCCAAGGTGCTCGCTCTCTCCGTACCTCCTAGCCGTGTGATATTTACCCAGGTATAATAGTTCCCTGTCCGCAGCATCCCGGAAATCCACCAACAGATCCAAGCGCCGAGTTTCCACCTCTGCGGAGGAGTTCTCAAGCATCTCTGTGTCTAATGCCGATATGTCCTTCTCGATGCGGGCTAGGGTATTGCGCAGGTCTTTTAGGACTCCCGCATTTTTGGCAATACAAACCCCCCGAATATAAGTTTAAAACCCTCCCATAGGACCGCCCATGTATCCACCGATCCGGTGTTGATGTCAAAATAGTCTTCTATGGCTACCCTCACCTCCTCAAGAAACACCTGGTCCTGAAGTGCCCCACTCGGAAATCGCCATTGTCTTTCGAATCCCCCAGGGCAAGGGATAGCAAGCCTCAGCACCACGGGGGAATGATCTGAGTAGGTCCATGGCAGTGTATCTAGTGCCCGGAACCAGCCCGCAATTCCCAGTGAAACCAACCAGTAATCAATTCTGGTCCAGATGTCGTGATACCCGGAATAGTGAGTATATGAAGTAGCAGCCAAATTGTGTGTACGCTCTATGTGTACCAAAGAGAATTGCCGGCAGATATCTTGTAATGCAAGGCGAGAGCGGGGTTTAGTGTCCGGCGAGGTGGAAGTGCTGTCCCTTGTAAGATATAATAACAAATTACAGTCACCTCCCATAATAATCAGACAGGGGTTTAATGCCAATAAGTGTACTTGTAATGAATAGAACTCTGCGGAATCAACGTTAGGACCATAGATGCCTATAACTGCAACAAAGTGACCCATTAAAGTACCTGTAACAATCAAGAAACGGCCCTCATTGTCTTCTATCACTCTACTCGGGGAGAAGGGGACCACACTCAAAAAGGGGACCACACTCAAAAAAATCAAGAAACTTCTTCCATACCTACCACAGTCAGCCGGTAAAACACTTATCAGTACTTTAGTATTTTCAAAAACGGACTACTGTAACTCTCTGCTTCTTAACGCGCAAGAAGGAGTCCTCAACAAATTCCAAACCGTTCAAAACGCGGCTGCAAGAATCTTACTCTCCATCCCCAAATTTACATCAGTATCTCATCACATCAAAGAGCTCCACTGGCTCCCAATTAGGAGCCGAATAAAATTCAAGGCTCTTTGCATAGCTTACAAGACCCTGAACTCTCCAGGGCCACAGTTCCTAAAAATAGCTCTTCATCCACTGGAGCATCGCAGAACACTTCGATCTTCGACAACCTTCATGCTGTCTGTCCCACGGACAAAAAAAGCCACTTGGGGAGATAGGTGCTTCACTATAGCCACTGCTAAATTATGGAACACCCTCCCATTGCATATAAAAACTGCCCCCACCCTCATTAAGTTCCGAAAGAGCCTCAAGACATGGCTTTTCTCATCTGTTTAATTCCCCATAAAGAGTAAGGAGTTCTTTGATCGCCAGCGCCGAGACACCTGTATAGGTATTTGCGCGCTTTAAAAATAGCAAAAAATAAATAAATAAATAAATAAATTTTGTGGATAAGTATGGCTACCCCCCTCGCGCATCTGCTGTAATTAGATACATATCTGTGTGCCCCCCAGCTTGCGGCCATTGGTGAAACGTCTGATTTGGACAAGTGTCTCTCCTGTAAGCAGGCTATATTGATGTTATGTCATAATAGGTAATTGATCACCTGGCGTCTTTTACGGGTGTTGTTTAAGCCTCTGACATTCCATGACATAAGGGACAGCCCGGAAGGCCCAGACCAGTTACTTAACTGTGCCATATTAGGATTAAGACATTAAACATGTGTGTAAAGAAGCTAAATAAACGCCTTGTGACAATGACCTGTGTACTAATCCCCAGAAAACATTGAACATACTGCAAGAGTTCCCCCCAACACTAACGTAACACTACCTTACACTAACTTAACTTATCTTAAACTTTCCCAAACATTGAACACAAATAACATGTTAAACATCAATCCTCCACCCCCCTTAACACACATAGATTGACATAATAGAAACAGCAACCACACTTAAACGTATACTAACTACACAGGTAAAGCTAAACAAATATATATTTTTGTGGTCGTTTTAATTTATTTTGTATATATACACAACACAACAACTCCCCACTCACTAAAAACCATAAAAGCCTAAACATTTTTCTATACATATACCTTTAAAAATATCCAAACGCTAAAACCTAACTACACTAACCATATTCTAATTACTAAGGTACCCTATGCCTAACAACTATAAATGGTAACAGCAAATAAAAAAAAAGGGAAGGGTAACGTTCAAAGGGATTGTTCACAGCAGTTGGGCAACCTATCCTAGGGCCTCCTCCATGTTTAGTACACGTTCCCGCAGGCTGACCCGCTCCTGTCGGAAGCTATCCAGCCTCTTAGTAATCATCCTCAGCTCCCTCAAAATGTAGTAATGGAAGACTGTGTCTCCGTGTTGCCTGAGCCTCCTGACCCATGCGGTTGGGGACTGTGTGGCTACAAGTGTAGCCGGGGTAGCTGCTAGGGTCTGTGATTTGGGATGGTAGCTGCTGGTTCAGGACACCGGTGCTTGCCTGTCTGGCAGCTGTAGTGGCTGCTGTCTCCTTCTGGCCATGGATGATCCAGTAACCTAATGCCTTTTTCTGCTTGTAGAGCTTGCCCATCTTCCGGAAGGACTTGGAGACGTGCCGGATGTGCCTGTAATGTTCCCGTCTCAACTCATATGTCTTGGCATCGTCAGCTGACATGTTAACTGGGGTTATTAAGGAAAATCAACTCTCAGCTCAAGCTGTACATGTACATGATGAGTGCGTAAATAGGCAGACAGGTGTAAGACAAGCATATGTGCCCGTCCAAACCAACTCCAGATTGTGAGATGAAGACGTGCACAACATACTGTCAGCACACAAAGACATCCCCTACTTCAGCAAGGAACCCCCGGGTGCTGGAAGCGCTGTTAGTTACTCGCGTGCGCTGCTGCAGCATAGCCCTCTGTTGCGGTGCTTTTTAAATTTATTTTCTCGTTTTCCTATCTCTGTTGTACTTTATTAGTTATGTGTCCCTGTTTTTAACTTGTGACATCGTGTGCTCAGCCTTGCTCCCCAATTGTGCATTCTTGCACTGTAATAGTTGAAACTCACCGCTTTTAGAGCAGTTCCCTGGCCGGTGGAGTGTGACACAGCCGCCATTTTGGGGGAAGGAAGTGCCGTTTTTGGGCGCCATTTTAGCGAGCGCTCTAGCGCTCCGGCGTTCACGACTGCAACCTATTTAAACGGAACATGGATACGCGCAGCGGTCGAGCGCAGCGGGAGCGCAGTACGAGCGCCGGAGGTGCGCCAGAGGTAAGCCCGTTTGCGCCCGTTCGCGCATGGTCGGGCATAGGGTCTAGAACCTCTGCTCCAATATGTAAGCAGCCTCTTACCTTTTCTCGTCGGAGCCTTTTATCGCTAAAAGGTGATTCATTCCCCACATGTTGCCACTCTTTAGATTTGGCCTTTGGTCATTCTTCGTGTAATCATTGCTCCTTTAGCGTAACAGAGAGTGGCGAGAATAGAAGATCGCTTGAAGTCGAATTGAAAATGGCAGTAGTTAACTGCCGCTCACTGCCTTAGCATGCTGTCGAAATTTCCCTCCTACTTCACGATAAGGCCTTGGATATACTGTTTGTCAAGGAAACCTGGCTGGGACCTAATTCGGGCCCGGATATCGTCCAGTCTCTGCCTCCTGGTACCTCATTCAACATAAGGACAGAGCCTTAAAGGTGGGGGGAGGGGTTGCCATTATTTATAAGGACTATATAGCGTGCCGGCTATTAGAACTCTCGATTCCGGATAGTGAAAGTGTACATTTTGCCATCTCAATTTCTCCAGAGACTTCCTTTTCAGGGTTTTTGATCTATCGCCCCCCGGGCTCTTTGGGGCAATTCCATGAAAAACTGGTCGAAACAGTAATGGACGTAGCCAGTACAGTCTCCAACTTTATGGTGTTGGGGGACTTTAACCTTCATTTTAATAAATCATCGGATATCATTGCCTCAGAAGTAACTAAAGACCTGGGGAGTTACGACTTAAGCCAAAAGGTACAACACCCCACACATCTCAAAGGTAATCTCCTGGACCCATTTTTTTCAAATATTCTCGGCCTTATCACTGATGTCCCTGACTCGGTTCCCTGGTCAGACCACATGGTAGTTCCTTTTACCTGGAAGGTGCCTCGGCCTAGCTTAACCCCAATTTCGCATAGAGGGCTGGCTAGGCATTGGTCCAAACTTGAGCTCTCTGAATGGGCAGAAATTTTGAAGAAGACTGAACCTTCAGCCCATTCGGATGTGGATAGAGCTAATAAGGACTTTAATCAGTGGATAGAACAATCCTTGGATAGCCTGTTGCCTAAAAAACAGACAACATTAAAGAAAGGCCACACTAAACATCCTTGGTTTATTTGGAGCTAAGAGCCCTTAAACAAGAGTGCAAAAGGGAAGAGAGGCAATGGCGAAAAGAGTTTAGATGTGAAAAGAAAAGGAGATATAGAGCTGCTCTAAAGAAATATAGGACCGCTCTGATCACCACTAAATCTGTATTCTTCGCAGGTAAAATTGAGTCCTCCACTAATGCCCCTGGGGAGATGTTCAGAATAGTAAAGTCACTGATGAAAGAACCTGATCCGCCGCCCGCCCCAGATGAATCAGGTAGTCGATGAGAAGAATTGGCGAATTTCTTCAGCACAAAAATTCAAAAGATCATTGATAGGCTCCCTCTAATACCCGTAGGCGACCACCAATCATTACTTACCATCCAGGACCAATTGGATCATCCTAGGCTCTCCTCTTTTCTCCTCTTAGGGAGGATCTCCTACCTCCCCTATTGAATGCCATAAAGAGTGGCTTCCCGCTCGATCCCGCCCCGATGAACATCTTAAACTCAGTTTTGCCTGCCATCAGTAAACCCATGGTGAACGTGGTTAATGCATCAATGGAGTCAGCTGTGGTTCCTAGAGAGTGGAAGGTAGCGATGGTCAAGGCTTTGTTGAAAAAGCCCAGCCTGGACCCAGGGGACTTTTCCAACTATCGCCCCATTTCTTTGCTACCGGGGATTAGTAAACTGACTGAGAAGTTTGTTAACATTCAATTGGCCTCTTTTTTGGAATCACATAATCTGCTCCATCCATCCCAAACTGGGTTCAGGAAAGGACAGGGAACTGAAACAGCCCTGCTGAAGGTGGTGGAGGAGGCCAGTAGGATTCTGGACGCAGGTGGTAGCGCGGCCATTATCCTCTTGGACCTCAGCGCCGCCTTCGATACGGTTAATCACCGTATCCTCATTTCCCGCCTCAGTAACATCGGAGTCACGGGTAAGGCCCTTCCTTAAGGATAGATTCTTTAAGGTGTTTGAGGATGATCATTGCTCCAGACCAGTTCCGCTGCAGTGTGGGGTGCCGCAGGGGTCCTCCCTCAGCCCCACACTGTTTAACGTGTATATGGCACCCCTGGCGGAGATAGTGGCTCCTTTTGGGGTTCAGTTGGTGAGTTACGCCGACGACACCCAGCTGGTGTTCTCTTTGAATCAGGCTGCACATTCTTCTTTGAATTTGTGTAACTGCCTAGAAGCCGTCGCAAGCTGGATGGATCAGTCCCATCTCAGGCTGAATGGTGGAAAGACAGAGTTGATGTTGTTGGGACGACAGGCTATATTTGACAACTCTACTTCCTGGCCCTCTTGCATGGGTCCTGCCCCATCCCTAAGTCTGAAATTAAAAGCCTGGGGTTCTGGCTCGATGTAGAACTGTCGTTTAGAACTCAGGCTAGAAAAACAGCTGCCACCTGCTTTGGGCTCCTGAAATCCATGCTTAAAATCCTTCCACAATTGCCGGAAAAAGCAAGAAAAATCTTAATACAGTCATTGATTCTATCTAGGATAGATTATGGGAATGCAATCTCCGCGATTAAACAACTTCAGGTTGTTCAGAATTCGGCGGCAAGGCTACTTACGGGCACCAGTCACCGCTTATCAGCCAGACCTGCATTAAAAACCCTCCACTGGCTTCCGGTGAAAGAGCAGGTCCATTTTAAGTCGTTGTGTATGACACATAAAATCATCCACGGGAAAGGTCCTCCCATCTTAGAAAAAATGGTAATGCCCTACAAGCCCTCTCTAAATCTTCGCTCTAACGACCAGAATCTTGCTGTGACTCCAAGAATCAATAGATCCCGCTCCGTTGCCCGTCTTTTTTCACTGACGTGAACCTCTGGAACCTCCTCGACACCACATCTCCAGACGTTGCCTTCCTCACGGAAACCTGGATGAACGACTCCTCAGCGCCCGACATCGCCATCGCCATCCCAGAGGGATACAAGATCACCCGGAGAGATCGCAACAACCAGACTGGAGGAGGCATCGCCATTGTCCACAAGAACACCATCCGCATCACGACCAACACCGACGACACCCTGACTACCGCCGAACACCTACACTTCCAGATCCACACCGACCCTAAGACCACCCTCAGAGGCACCCTGATCTACCGACCCCCGGGACCACGCACACCATTCAGCGAAGACATCGCCGACTTCATCAGCCCGCACGCCCTCCCCTCCGCTGACTACATCCTCCTGGGAGACATCAACTTCCACCTGGAGAACAACAATGACCGCAACACCACCACCCTGCTTGACAACCTCGCCAACCTCGGACTCAAGCAGCTGGTGTCCACCCCCACGCACCTCGCCGGACACACACTCGACGCCGTCTTCTCATCAAGCAAAGACATCGCCTTCAGCCACGCCACTGGACTCCACTGGACGGACCACAGCTGCGTCCACTTCACCTTCAGAAGAACCACGATCCACCACCACCGACAACAGGATGCTCGAAGAAGCTGGAACAAGATCACAGCCGACCAGCTCGCCGCTTCCCTGAGCTAGCACCCTCCAGCCAGCTCAGCGAACCCTAGCCAGGCCGCCGACAACCTCACGAAGTGGATCAGCACCTGCGCGGACGAACTCGCCCCACTGAGGATCCCGCCCAGCAGACCCGGCAGCAAGAAGGCCCCATGGTTCACCGACGAACTCAAGAGCTCCAAGAAGAACTGCCGAGCCCTCGAGAAAGCCTGGAGAAGCGAGCCAACACCGGACAACATGACCACCCTCAAGCTCGCCACCCGGAAGCACCATCAACTAATCCACGCCACCAAGAAAACTGCATTCAAGGACCAGCTGGACAACAACGCACACAACTGCAAGGAACTCTTCAACATCGTGAAAGAGCTCTCCAACCCCAACGCCGGAAACAACGACATCACCCCATCGCAAGACCTCTGCAACTCCCTCGCCTCCTACTTCCACAACAAGATCGCTGACATACACAACAGCTTCATCCCACAAACAACGCCCCCCACGACCGCACCAACGCCCCCCACCACCACCCTCAGCGCCTGGACCCCGATCAACACAGAAGACACCATCCGCACGATGAACTCTATCCACTCCGGATCTCCGACCGACCCCTGCCCTCACCACGTATTCAACAAGGCCGACGCTGTCATCGCACCCCACCTGCGGGACATCATCAACACCTCCTTCGACACCGCCACCTTCCCTGAGAGCTGGAAGCATGCCGAACTCAGCGCTCTACTAAAGAAACCAACAGCGGACCCCACCGAACTCAAGAATTACCGCCCCATCTCGCTCCTCCCGTTTCCAGCCAAAGTCACCGAGAAGACCGTCAACAAGCAGCTGGCCGCCTTCCTCGAGACGAATGGATCCCTCGACCCCTCACAGTCTGGCTTCCGAGCCAACCACAGCACCGAGACCGCCCTCATCGCTGCCACCGATGACATCCGAGCCCTGCTGGACAACGGAGAAACAGCGGCCCTCATCCTCCTAGACCTCTCCGCGGCATTCAACACTGTCTGCCACCGCACCCTAGTGCAGCGCCTCAGCAACGTCGGAATCCAGGAGAAGGCACTGGAATGGATCATCTCCTTCCTCGACGGAAGGACACAGAGAGTCCGCCTACCACCGTACAAGTCAGAGGCCACCGAAGTCATCTGCGGCGTCCCCCAAGGATCCTCACTCAGCCCCACCCTCTTCAACGTCTACATGAGCCCCCTTGCGGCCATCGCACGCCAACACAACCTCAACATCATCTCCTACGCCGACGACACCCAGCTGATCCTCTCCCTGGCCAACGACCCCGCCGCCGCCAGAGCCAACCTCCACGAAGGGATGAAAGACGTAGCCGAGTGGATGATGACCAGCCGCCTGAAACTGAACTCAGACAAGACGGAAGTCCTCATCCTGGGCTCCTCGCCCTCCGCCTGAGACGACTCCTGGTGGCCCCCCGCCCTGGGCACCGCACCCAAACCGACAGACCACGCACGAAACCTGGGCTTCATCCTGGACTCCTCCCTCTCCATGACCAGACAAGTCAACGCCGTCTCCTCGTCCTGTTTCAACATCCTGCGCATGCTACGGAAGATCTTCCGGTGGATCCCCACCGAGACCAGGAAGACGGTCACCCAGGCCCTTGTCACCAGCCGACTGGACTACGGCAACGCCCTCTACGCCGGAACCACCGCCAAGCTCCAGAAGAGACTCCAGCGGGTACAGAACGCCTCAGTCAGACTCATCCTCGACATCCCCCGAAGCAGCCACATCTCCGGACATCTGAGAGACCTGCACTGGCTCCCCGTCAACAAGAGAATCACCTTCCGTCTCCTGACCAACGCACACAAAGCCCTACACGACCAAGGCCCGAGCTACCTCAACAACCGCCTCAACTTCTACGCTCCCAAACGCCATCTCCGATCAACCAGCCACGCCCTCGCCGCCGTCCCCCGCATCCGAAGAGCGACAACAGGAGGAAGGTCCTTCTCCTACCTGGCCGCCAAGACCTGGAACTCCCTCCCGACCGACCTGCGCCTGACCCAAGACCACCTCCCCTTCAGGAAGAAGCTCAAGACCTGGCTGTTCGAGCAGTAGCGGCACCCCCCCCCCCTCCCTAGCGCCTTGAGACCCTCCGGGTGAGTAGTGCACTTTATAAATGGCTTTGATTGATTGATTGATTGAATGTATCCAAATTGTGGAATTCTCTTCCTTTATCTTTTCGCCAAGAGCCCAGTCTTCTTGTGTTCCGGAAGAAGCTAAAAACATGGCTCTTCCCGAGAAATTAGAGATCTCAGATTAGCTAATGGTTCCTCTATTATCCCCTGGTTATCTTTCCTGAGCGCTGGGATGCTTTCGAGTAGCCATGCGCTATATAAGAGCCTTTTCAATTCAATTCAATTCAAGGAAAACTGAGTCAGGTGCCATCTGAGTAGGTGCACAATATGGAAACATAGTCACAATGAGGACAAAACCATATCATCCTGAACAATGAATCACACTCATGATGCGTAGATTTCAAATAAGACACATGGTCCAGAAATTGGAACTTTGTGGTTTGGGATTGCATAATGCAAGTGGGCTAAGACTTGCTCATCAATATAATTGAAAGTGCTTACGGTGATGCTGTCCAGGGAGTGTGCATCTGCATTGCATACCCCATCTGGACTCACACAAGGCAGCACACGTAGCTGACTTCACCTACACAATGTCAGGTAGCCAATGCATGGTTGTGGGTTGCCACTTATCTTAGCTCAAAAATGGTATCCTCCCTACCATAAGTTGATGATTAAGGGGAAAGAGGAAAGGAAACCTTTACTCCCACCGCAATCAGACGTGGGAAGAGGAAAAACCTATTTTATATACAACCTTCACCGACTCTAATAGTGGCAGGCTTCATCATTGGGTTCAAACTTCACCCTGACTCCTCAAGGGCAGGGTGGGCTCAAACATGTTCCAGGGAGCACTTTGGAGATGACTTGATTTTTTTTTTTTTACATTTGATAAAAATCCCTAACTCACCCCAAGGTGTCCCTTTATTAATGGGGTGAGTGGGGAAGGTTAAAAACTATGGGAAGTGGTGATAAGGATATTGTGGTCCTATGACCCTAAGGTAAAAACGCCAACAAAACGCCAACATGTTTCTGCCCTATTTTATTGGCCCATGTAGATCCAGGGCATTTTTCAGGGCGGTACTAGAGAAAAGATCCCTCAGTAACTTCACCTTGTAATTGTTACAAATGTGAACGTGCAGTGCCAAAGAATTACTTCAGCATGCAAACAAACAGAAAGAGAAAGTACTTGCTGTGTTTGAGGAATTTCCCTGTGAACAGAGAGTACAGATAAAACAATAGCATGATTAAGTTCTCATTTCACTCAACCTTCCTTAATCACATCAAATCACAGGCAAAGGTCATTTGTATTTTGTTGCATATTGTGTCAGTAGACAGTTTTGCCTGCAGGTTTAGCGATTCATGATAGCTTTTCGACGTGCGAATTTCGGACATTATCTCGACATAAAGCTTTAGTCAATGTCATAAAAAATAATAAGCGAGTGATACTAAGGAGTTACATGTGAAATAGTACAGAGACAAAGCAGAACTATGATCTTAAAAGGCTAAAGCGCTGTGACATGCATAAATAGAGGTTGCAAATTAAAATCCACATATGGATGGCGTCAAACATACTTGGGTGCGTGCCCCCATTTAACTAACCTCACCTATAAACAAGAAATACTTATCTGGGGGGGTAGGCTCTGTAGTCACACTCTGGCTTGAAAATGAAGGTGAAAGAAAAGGGAGAGATTGCCTTAGAGGGAGATCGCCACCGCTGTTACATTATGTTAAAATGGTAGGGCCCGACTCACAGAACTAACTTAAGACAAAATCCTAAACTTTCTACCATTTTGGTATTCACAGAAGGCACTTACTCATTTTGGTATTCACAGAAGGCACTTACTCATTTCGGTATTCACAGAAGTTAGGAGTCCTAACTTAAGGACTCCTAAATGCCTTCTGTGAATACCGAAAGTCTTAAAGTTAGGATTTTTCTCAGTTTAGGAGTCCTAAAGTTAGAAGTCCTAACTGTACTACTCCTAAACTGAGAAAAATCCTAATTTTAAGACTTTCGGTATTCACAGAAGGCATTTAGGAGTCCTAAAGTTAGAAGTCCTAACTGTACTACTCCTAAACTGCGAAAAATCCTAATTTTAAGACTTTCGGTATTCACAGAAGGCATTTAGGAGTCCTAAAGTTAGGACTCCTAACTTCTGTGAATACCGAAATGAGTAAGTGCCTTCTGTGAATACCACAATGAGTAAGTGCCTTCTGTGAATACCAAAATGGTAGCAAGTTTAGGATTTTGTCTTAAGTTAGTTCTGTGAATCGGGCCCGTAGCGTTCACATTGCTGCCCAGCTCCTCTCTTGTTAAAAAGCAAGATTGTGCTCACTGCTTCAAGGGTCACAACCCACAGCAAACCTGTTAGTCCAGACCGCTCCCTCGGCTGTTAGTGAGCTGCATGAGCGGGGTTCGTTTTAACAGCCCCACGTAGGTATTCCAGTGTTGAATTTGCGTACATGATCACGTAATCCGGCCATCCTTCAACCAACGCAAAGGTCAGGTGATCACAATTAGCTTTAAAGAATGTTTTGCTATAGCAGCAATTTTATACATTTATAGTGGTGTCTTCGGTGCCTAATGATGCTAAGGGTCAATGAACCCAGGTCCTTTGCATGCAGTACATGCTGCGATACCTTTCCAAATCCGAACGTCTTGGAGTCATTCGAGACGTATTTCTATTCGGGGATGGCGTTGCCTTCTGGGGTGTGTAGTGCTACATAGTACAATGAACTGGAGAAACTCTCCTGATGTGCTGGTTTCTTTCAATACAATGTGTAGGTTAATGTATGCCATTATTTAAGTGTTGATGAAACAACTATATGTAGTTATATAGTGGTGGAATACATTTAGAAACATAGAGTCACTGGTTTCTTATAGGGGTATTTAGTGCAGCAGCCAGGATGTTGTGTCATATTGTGTTGAGAGAGCCAAACTTCTATTCATTATTTGTTCCTGTTGTCTAGTGTTTACCCCTACTTCACCATTGAAAAAATATTTTTCTATTTTCTTTTTTTCTTCTGTCAGGAGGGGCCAGGTGGATCGGGCACACTGCTGAATTTACATGTGTAATAAGTGTATTGTAGTTATAAGTTAAGTTGGTGCCATGGCATATCATCATTCATTCAATCCCAATATGTTTGTCTGTAGCTTGTACACCCATCTTTGTTCCTTTTCTAGGAGTCTTTTGATGGTTATGTGGCATGGTGTCAATGTTTCAATGATGGATCAGTGTAGTTCTTTAGCTAAATGATTGCTCTCGATGAAGTGCGCTGTAAATTTAGCCAATAGTTTTTTACAGCGTATTGTGCTCCTGTGTTCACTTATTTGTGTTTTAATTTTTCTAGTTGTCATGCCGATTTAGTGTATGCCGCAGGGGCATGGGATTGTGTGTACAACATTACTGCTGTTGCAGTTTGTATGTGTTCTTTGTTCCCTGGCTTTTATCAAGCCTAGCTCGAGAGTTTGTGTATGTGTAGTTAGGGCACAGGATGTACAGTTGCCACAAGGGCAGTGGCCTATCACTTGGGGTAAGCTTCACAGAGGGCCCGATTCTAAACGTACTACCATTTTGGTATTCCCAGAAGGCACTTACTCATTTTGGTATTCACAGAAGGCACTTACTCATTTCAGTATTCACAGAAGTTAGGAGTCCTAACTTTAGGACTCCTAAATGCCTTCTGTGAATACCGAAAGTCTTAAAGTTAGGGCTTTTCTCAGTTTAGGAGTAGTAAAGTTAGGAGTCCTAACTTTAGGACTCCTAAACTGAGAAAAATCCTAACTTTAAGCTTTCGGTATTCACAGAAGGCATTTAAGAGTCCTAAAGTTAGGAGTCCTAACTTTACTACTCCTAAACTGAGAAAAATCCTAACTTTAAGACTTTCGGACATGTACCGCGCCACAGGCCATAATCCCGATACCAGAACAGTCCAACTCATGAGCCACTAAGGGACTCATCAGTCGATCATAATCCGGGGCAGGAGACACCGAGTTCGACAGACACAAATCCAGAGCTCATTCGAATGGACAATCTAGGCAATGAAAAACAGGTTGCACGCAAGTAAAGTAGGAAAATAGAAAGGATAATCCATAGGCCACGCTTAAAGTGGCCAGTGGTAATGTTCTATAGTATTCCAGCATCCGGTTACGCAGTTGAAGCAGCCGGGGCAGGCTGTTGTGTGATACAAATCGTGAAGCCATTGCGCTGCAAGCAGACCAACAGGAGCACACCAACAGTGAGGGCGAGAATCAACGGAAGCCCGCCGAAGACACAGGAAAAAATAGAAGGAAAAAATGCCGGTATCACACCAAAGATTGTTTGGAAGGAGGTCACGAGGCCGGAGCCCACAACTTTGAAAAAATGCGCCAAGCCAGTTGTTGACAAGGCATTGAATATAGTGTGAATCAGAGCACCGAAATGAAGGGGGAGATCAGTATTTAAAAGCGCATGCACCTTGGTGCGGGTGTTAGCTACGTGAAGGGCAAACGTTTTACGGGAGGAAGTCAGAGCGACTTCTTTTTGAGACAATAGAGCCCCTATTCTGCTTATCTTGTTGAACTCTGCATTCAAAGTCGGAATGGAAAGCCAGATGGATACATCCAGCCTCCCATGCGGGGGTGGGTAAAGGACATTTTTACAGCAGACTACTCATTGTGAGACAGTCATAATGTAGGGAATTACCACTAGCAACCCGCAGCAAGCCTCATTATTTAAAAGCAAATTACTACCGTTAGCTAACAATGTAAAAGAGGGCGTAATAGCTGGCACTGGAATCCCTTTCAGGATGCAAGCTAAATTCGGTGCCTGAATGTTGCATGCACCATGCAATTGGATGTGCTTACAGACTACTGAGTGATCAGGTGTGGAAGTGCATTCCTCACCTTTCAAATAAACCTCTTTACCTTCTATCATGCATCTGTATGTAAATGGGAGTGACCAAACTTCATGCAGAAAAGCAGTACCCAATGGTTCATATCTGCCTAGGGCATAATGCTTCATACAGGAACTGAATTTAAACAAAGGAAATGGCAAGGTGATTAACCCTTGGATAAGCCACACAGCGGAGTTCAATTCGGCCACAGAGAAAGGCAAAGGTTATAACTTTTCAATATGCAGTAATGAATATGTTGCATCTTTCATGGACATGAACTGTTGTTTTGCAGTCAGATTAAATGGGAGGAATAAAGACGATGTATTCATGTAGTCCCAGGGAACCTTCCCAGCCTTCAATGTTTGCAAAGTCCATGCAAACTGCATTATAGAACGCAATTGATTTTGACCATGATATAAAACAGACAGATCATCCTGCACAATATCTACGACAGATGAAACAATATTATCGAATGTGTAAATTCTGGAAGAAAGGGTGTTAATGCTATTATCGATGACAGCTAGCACTTTTTCCAAATTGGCTTGATCAATGGCTCTCAATCTGGAAGCAGCTTCAATTTGCGATAATTTCCAAACCTCGTTATAAATAGCATACACCCACCTTTTGGACCTGCCACCCACAGGACCCTTAACAAAATCATTCAAAATCTATTTTGTCATGTAATTTTGATAAATTAAGCTTAACAGATGCCAGTGTGGAATGTTGCAGCCAGGTCTGGCATAACTTCCCTACAGAGTAGGTAGTAACCGAATGGGAAGATTCAAAGCGGGGGTCCACTCGAACCTGGGTATATCCAGGGTGTAGACCCAGAAACCGATGTTGACATGAATCTGAGCTCTTATGCCATATCAACCATCCCTCACGATCTAAATTGGAAATGTTGAAGGATGTATTAGTAATGTACGACTGCAACGCTTCACGGGACAGATCTGTATGATTATCCCAATTAGGATAAGCACCCAGACCAGGAACAGAGGGGGAATTCATCTTTTTAGTAGTAGCCAATCCAAAACAGGTGGTTTGAAAAATAGTAGAATTCAAAAATAACATGTGGTTTGGGATAAGGCAAGCACGATGCAGAGCTTCAGCCCCTTGCACCTGCCATTTCTTAGAACCCCAAACAGATTTAAGAGCAATAGTATCTTTCCACAACTCATACCCCCCGATAGCCAATTTATCCATAAAGGACTTGGAATACAATAATTTAGTGTGGGTCAGTCTAACCTTTGAAGCTGATTCTGACGCCTCTTTAAAATAAAAGGCTTCAGGTGCAGAAACACTGAAACCAGTAAAATATGTAAATTTGTTCACTAATGTGCTGGAGCTGCCTTCCATGGGTGCCGGACAATGTTCCCATTGCGTATAATTTACCAAAATTTCTAAACGTATTGGCTTTATGTAGCAAATGATTGCCATAGTGTTGGTAGCAAAATAGTTCCCCATAATTAGCAGTGTCTAATTCTTCAGCATCAAAGGCAGCATAATATTTTAAATCAGAAAACAGTGCCTCTATGGCCTGAACGTCCCAATCATCAGAGCGGATGTTTTGTTTCACAACATCACCCATAGAAACATTGGGGACATTAATAACCTCTATTTTTTGAAATTTTACAGCATCCCACACAATCCCATCCAACACAGGCCAGGCAGTAATATTCACAAAAGTCTGGTCCCTTTTCATGATGTGTGATGAGGAGTGGGGGGCCAAAGTTCCATCAATTAGTCTAATTGTAGATCTTTCAGTGAGATAGTGTCCATTTACAAGATGAAAAAATACCACCACAAATCCAATGGACATTAAACAAAAAAATACTTATGAGCAACAGCCAAATGTAAGTCCAGGGGGGAATTACATTTTTTTTCTTAAACCAAGCAGCAAAAATAAAAACTTTCGATGGGGGATTGGAAGTCATAGAGTTAGTGCCAAACGAAAAACGTGACTGGTCAACTGCAGGTGATTGTAAACCAGGCAACGACACATCTGTGGGATAAGCATACTCTGTATCTTCAGATCGACCACCAGCCAGTGGTGGCAACAAAGGATTAGTAACTGTATGCATCTCGATGGCAATGTCAGGCATGGTCGTAGATGCCGGAGCCAAGACAGAATTTCTCAGCATCGCTGGACAAGAGACCGCTGGAGTCATACTAAGAAGAATCGGCCACTCGTTGTAGTATGACATTGTCAATGCAGATGTACCTGTTATCCTTGTGAACAGGAAGTGGAGGTAAAATGACTGTTCTTGTACCCTGCACACCAAGCACTGGTACTGGTGCACGATAAGAGGGGCCGAACTCCTTCTTGTTCTCCACCTTCTCACGGACCAGGTCACCAACTCGAGGTAGCCAGCCGACTACCGGAATCTGAAGCGCAGCATCAGTTGTGGAGGGCAAGTGTTCCTTTGCAAGACTGTCTCTCGTCTCTTGTAGATTCTGTAATACAGCACAGTGATCATCTACGTCAAAGGGTCCGGCTGACGCCGCCATGTCTAGACCATCAAGGTCCGGGACAAACATGTTTATGCCACAGAGCATTTCGTATGGGGTCCGCCCACCCAGAGACCTTCTAGGGAGATTATTAAGTGCACGTTGTACGTTATACAGATGGGCTAACCAGTTCCTGCCAGTGCCTAAAACCCTAGCTGTCAGGGATTGCTTTAAGTCACGGTGATCCATGGCGATTGAAATTCCCTCATAAACAAGAATTCACCTATTGGTCGGGAAGACATAGATCCTCCTCTCGTATTGATTTTTTTTTGGCCTCCAGGTTACTAAAATTTTCATATCAGAAATTTTTGCATAATGGCTTTTCAGATCACGCAATGCTGGTAATCGAGTTTAAAGTAGGGGAAGAAATTAGGCCCCCCAAGAGATGGATATTTAATAAAATGCACCTACAAGATAGTAATTGGGTTTCCTTTTTAAAATCGGAAATTGTTGATTTCATTGCTCGTAATTTACACACGGCTCCACTACATATCATTTGGGATTCACTAAAAGCCTTTATTCGTGGTATCATCATCGGTAAAGACGCAGAAGAATGGCGTACTATTAAACAAACTAGGACCTTACTCTATCAAAGAATTTCCTCACTAACTCTGCTTCGACAATCTAATTTTTCTAGTCTCGCGCAAAAAAAATTAAACGAGGCCAAACGCCAACTTAGTACGCTTTTTGCTACACAGAGTGAACAGCAATTTCTTATACAATCTCAAAGGAGCTATGAGGAGAGTAATTTTTCCGGCAAACTCCTTGCGTGGCAGGCTAAGGAGCAAGCTGCTGCAAATTCAATTCGTACTTTGACGTCTCCTACCACCTTGATAGACACATCACAGCCTGATGTCATTGGCACTATAATGCTTTCTCACTATAAACAGATATATAGTCATCATCAGGAAATAGACCATTCTAGGCTCTTTAATTTTTTAGCAAGATATGATATGCCTTCTCTATCTCAGGCAGATAGTGGAGCAATGATGCGCTTATTTTCAAAGTCAGAGCTGGAATTAGTGGTAAAGAACCTCCCAATTGGCAAGGCCTGTGGCCCGGATGGCATCCCCGCCGAAGTTTTTTAAGGTTTTCTTCTGCGCCTTTGCTGATTTAATATTACAATTAGTTAATTATATGTTAATGGGTGGGCAAGTTCCAGATTCTTTCGGGGAGGGTACAGTTGTTAGCTTTCTCAAAAAAGGCAAAGATCCCAAAGATCCCAACTCATATAGGCCTATCACATTACTTAATACTGATTATAAGATCCTTACCAAATTATTATCAATACGTTTCAATCACATTGCCAAGGATCTTATTCACCCAGATCAGAATGGCTTTGTGGCAGGCCGGCAATTAGTTACTAATACACATTTTCTCACTGAGGCTTTAGATTATTTTCAGACAAACAAAATTGCTGCTTTAATTCTATTATTAGACGCGGAAAAAGCTTTTGATTTGGTGGTATGGACAACTTTATTTGTTATTTTAAAGCACTTTGGAATTCCTCCACAGATCATTAGTTTAATTCAGAATTTGTACTCGGGTGCCAAAGCCAATATAATTATTAATTCAGTTATGGTTGGTAAAGTATCGGTTCAACGGGGCACCAGGCAAGGTTGCCCCTTGTCCCCTATTCTTTTTGCATTCTTTATTGAACCATTAGCCACAGCTATTCGTCAATCCGTAAATATCTCTCCTCCTATCCCTTCTACGGCAAAAATCCAACTATATGCCGATGATATTTTGCTACTGATTAAGTCGGATATTCAATCTCAAACTGCCGCTCTTCAGCTTTTCGAAGAATTCAAACATCTGGGTGGTTACCGAATTAATAAAAACAAAAAAAACTGAAATATTAGTTTGTGGTGGGGGCGAGGTTGAGCTACATACTGACTTACTCGGCTGTATTAATTCAAGACCGAAGAGGTATTTAGGCGTTATGTATTCTGTTTCGGTTTCCGATTTAGTTATGTTGAATTTTGATCCTCTTCTACGTAAGGTTCAATCCTTATTTAGTAGATGGGATTTGTTGCCATTTTCCATCCTGGGGCGGGTGGCACTTATAAAAATGTCTATTCTTCCGTTATTTAATTTTTTATTTTCTGCCATTCCCTGTTTTTTGCCCAGGGGTTGGTTTCTTCCTAAAAGTGCAATCACTATTCTCAGGTTTTATATGGGCAAAAAAAAGTCCCAGGATAGCAATGCGGATTCTCTACGCCGATACGGAATTGGGAGGTTTAGCTGTACCCAATGTTAAAGATTACTATAGCGCATATTTTGCCCAATATTTAGAGCGGTTTAAATCTGGAATGCAGACTCCAACTGTGTTTATTAATTTTCTTTTTGACAAAATTTGTCATGAGGCTCAGATCCCTTCTCCGCTACATATTTCCAAATTACCGAAACTTACTCGATACAAGACGATGTTTTGGTTCTTTAAGCGTCGTGATGTCTTTCTTAAAAGATATTCTCTCCCGCAATATAATATTAGAACCCCCTTAAGAAATGCTCTCCTTTTTTTGGGAATGAAAATTGGAGTCAACATTGCACTACAATGGGCGCGTCTGGGATTTTATTCCTTGACAGATTTCTTAAGGGAGGGGACATGGCTGTTACCTCGAGAGATGCAACTTATTATTACAGGGAATTTTATGTTACTCGGCTCGTATGTTTCAATCTTTAAAACGTTGGTACAAGTGGAGCCAGTAAGCATTGGTTCCTCCAATCAGTTATGGGACGACCTGTTTACGACTTGTAGGACGAGGAAGCCAGGGGTATGGAAACGTTTTTTAGCACAATATACTGAGGACGATCTTAGTCAAAAAGCAATTAAAAAATGACAAGAACAGGAGAATCACGTACTTACTATTAATACTTGGAAAACTATAAATAAACTGAATTTTAGTGTTCTTCGAGGATCTAATTGGAGAAGAATGCTATTCTTCAGTAAATGGCTCCTGTATCGTACTCCTGCTGCCATTGCTAAAATGTTCGCTAATACCTCTGCCACCTGTTTTAGATGCCAGCAATATACTACTGCAAACTGGTCCCACACTATAGCTTACTGTGTTAAAATTTTGCCTTTTTGGAATGAGATATTCGAATATTTGCAAAAGTATTGTGGGATTCTGATTACTTATAATGCTAAATTAATATTGTATGGATACGATTCTGATCTTGGCTTGACAGAACAGATGGTCAAACTATTATTCATTGCAATAGCAGTTGCAAGGTCATTGGTGCTGCAGAACTGGAAGTCAACTCAAGTTCCTCTTTTTAATGCCTGGCTCCAAAAAATTAGGAATGTTAGAAAGACTGAAATGCGATATGCACAGCGAATAGGTGGGATTATGAAGTTCCATAGAATTTGGAGTCTTTACTTTGAGTAATGGTCAAATTCTGCATTTCGTAAATTATTTTCTCCATGTTGCTCTGTATTTTTATTTTCTGCTCGCCAATTATGCAAATTATTTTCTTTAAGACATTTTTATCTTTAGTCTCTGTTCGCCAACTTATGTTATTGTCAAATTGTAACTCTGACACAAGAATTTCAATAAAAAAATAAATTAATAAAAAGACATTGTCAATGCAGATGTACCTGTTATCCTTGTGAACAGGAAGTGGAGGTAAAATGACTGTTCTTGTACCCTGCACGCCAAGCACTGGTGCACGATAAGAGGGGCCGAACTCCTTCTTGTTCTCCACCTTCTCACGGACCAGGTCACCAACTCGAGGTAGCCAGCCGACTACCGGAATCTGAAGCGCAGCATCAGTTGTGGAGGGCAAGTGTTCCTTTGCAAGACTGTCTCTCGTCTCTTGTAGATTCTGTAATACAGCACAGTGATCATCTACGTCAAAGGGTCCGGCTGACGCCGCCATGTCTAGACCATCAAGGTCCGGGACAAACATTTTTATGCCACAGAGCATTTCGTATGGGGTCCGCCCACCCAGAGACCTTCTAGGGAGATTATTAAGTGCACGTTGTACGTTATACAGATGGGCTAACCAGTTCCTGCCAGTGCCTAAAACCCTAGCTGTCAGGGATTGCTTTAAGTCACGGTTCATCCGTTCCACAACACTATTGCCCTCAGGCCGGTATGGAGACGAACATTTGACTTGGACCCCCAAAGATCTCATGGCTTCTTTGTACGCCTTAGAGGCGAACGCAGGGCCTTGGTCAGAATGAAGGGTACCACATGCGAAAATTCCCACAAAGACACGCAAATCCCTGATGACAGTTAGAGCATTAGTACTCCTTTGTGGCCATACCCAAAGAAAACGTGTGCATGAATCTACTGCAACTAAGATGTACTTATACGCAGTATCAGAGGAGAAAGGACCGCAGTGATCTAGATAAACACACCCAAGTTGCTTATTAGATATGTACAACTGTGTCTGTGGTGGAGCGAAGGTTTAATCTGCTGGCAAATGTCACAATCAAGAACATAAGCACAAGTCAGTTTATACAACCCGCGCCACCAGTAACGTTGTTGTAAGAGAGTAACAGTCGCTGAAACGCCGGCATGGGCAGAGGCCATACCTTCGTGAGCCGCTATTATCAAGGAAAGTCTGCAGTCCATGTTGGATATCAACCTGTCACCAACGTCATTAATTCTCACATAGGGAACTTTATCAGGACTTAAATGATAAGAGTACCGAGAAGGGAAACCTCTAGGGTAATTACCTCACTTCTCCATTGCAGCAATAGCTGCCAAGATGTCATCATCAATCTTACTTTTGGATCTTGTAACTGCTGCTTCTAGATATGTCGCCACTGCTGTTTTCGCTGCTTCGTCAGCCAAGCTGTTCCCGACAGCGTGGACACCAACTCGCTGGTGCCCAAGAGTGTGAATTACATTCATGAGTGGCAGAGTCTGTTTAAGTTCTGCCACTAGAACCCAAAGCATTTTATGCTTGATTGTGCTACCTTTGGAATCGCGATATTCATTCTGAGACCAAAAGAATAAATTGTCATTAAAAGACTGAACACAGTAAAACGAGTCACTCACTATAAGAGTAGTAACTCGAGGATCAGCAAACTTCAGTGCGAGCACTAGAGCACGTAGCTCTGCCAACTGTGCGGTACAATCACCCAATGACTGCGTATGCACGACATCAGAGTTGAATTCACTATTCACGAAAGTACCCGCCACAATTGCGCAGGCGGCTGAATAAGCATGCCTTGAACCGTCCGTGTAAATAATACAATGGTAATCTTCAAGTGGGCACAAAGACAGAGGAGCTGGATGATAGAATTCATACTGCAAGTACTCCTGAGTCTGTAATGAGGCATAAAAGATATAGGTGACATCCGGTGATGTCAATGAAGTGGCCCATTGTATCCTACGTGGATGCAAAGCTTTAGAATTAGGTACACTGGCCTTCGTCACTGCCTCTAGAGCAGGATACATGCGTTTCCCTTGTGACAGTGCTCGCTCTTTAAGAATCGCCATCTGCACTGCAGTCAAAACTTTTTCGACCGTGGAAAAACGCATTTCTGCCGAAGTGTACAGGTGTGTCATGGATAAGGTGAGGAGATGCGCCAGGGGAGGCACACGACGTATGGCATGAATGTGGAGGACCGGAACCACATCTCCCATGAGACTGGGTGAACGAGCTACAGCTCCCATGATGCCGGGAGACCGAACGGGATTGGCCTATCTAAGCCGCGCCCACATTGAACACGGGGCTTGCCACCTGAAGACTTCCTGCATCCTTGAGGACTGAAGAGTACGCTGCCAGGGCGTTCTTCGCTCTGTTTTTGAGACCTCCGTCCGTTTCACTCCAGCAGACTTAACCACGAGGCCCTGTGCCTTACGGTGGGAGACTTATCCTTCCGTAGCGCGAACGCGTTACATAGACTGCCTTGGGCGCATGCTCGAACAAAAACCAGCAACACGGAAGCGGAGCTGTTATCGACTCCCCGTGTATTAACCCCTTATTACGTACTGCGACGTAAGACCCCAGAAGTGATTGGGATACTTGGACAGTATTTACAAGCGTAGGCTGCGCTTCACCTTTCCGCCTGCCGCATTGGACCAATGCGGAAACTCGTGACCTAATCTAGCGCAGGGAAGCGCTTCTTTCGCATGTGGATTATTTGACATATCACCGGAGCCACGGTGAACCTGGGAATTACAACCGTCGTAGGAGGATCTAGAGAAGCTGCATACAGGCTGGTGTTGAGGCAGCCCAACTACCGTCCCCCATTTCACAGCACCTTGTTGGGAGGACGCTACGGGGAGCCCCGGGCTCTCTCTTCCAGTTACCTGGTGACGTATCAACAGAAGAGAGTTCTGAACCAGTACTCCTTGCGATACGATCTTGACTTCGTGCAAACCAGAGATAAGTATATTATATCTCGTATGCAAGACTGTATCTTCCAGATATTTCTGTTACCTTAACATTGCTGCTGTATGGGAAGAAAACTGGTGCTGTATATGTAAGGGCACACACATAAGGGTTGCTGGGGGGGAGGTGTGGCCACGGAGCTCGCATGATGGATTGTTTGTTTTGTGTCTCACTTACAGGGTTTCTGGGGTGAAGCATAGGCGAGTGAGGTTCCACCTCTTCGAAGACATCCCTTACCAGCGCCTATCAGTGGCAGATTATTTCCTTTTGGTTTCTCTGTCCCTTTTTCCCTTTCCCCAATGGAGGTGGTATACGTGCCGTGTTTTTATATGCACGCATGGGTGTCACCCCCGAGGGGATCAGGTTAACTTGCATCTCATCGTTCCCGCTGTACCTGGCTGTAAGGTTCGTACTACCAACCTCTGTCTGACAGAGTGGCAAGCCCACGGTTACATACAGCCCGAACGATGGACACCCACACCGTGCTTACCTCGGTGTTGGAAACACTAACAGCCTTACGATTAGAAGTAGACGCATTCAGGGGCGAGGACCTGGAGCACCGCAATGAAATGAGCACTATGAGGCGTGAGGTTGCAGGGTTGTCCCGTAATAGTCCCGGCGATGCACGAGGAGCTCATTATATTAAGCCATGGACGCTGCCTCCGCCCAACCCTCAGGGTGTAGGGGCAGGGCAAACAGCTCAGGCGGTAGGGGGTGGTGTGGGTCCCTCTACCATACAAGTTATCCAGCCCGCTCATTTTCCCTTAGCCCCACCCGAAAGATTTTACGGAGACACAAAAAAGTTTGGCATTTTCCTGGGACAGTGCAAGTTGCACTTTTTGTGTAAACCGTCAGTGTTCCCTAACGATCAGACCAAAACCGCGTTTGTTATGTCCTACCTGGTGGGGAACGCAGCCAGTTGGTATTTTCCCCTCATAGAAAGGGATGACCCAGCCTTGCGAGATTTAGACACCTTCTGTGAAGAAATGCGCAAGCTGTTTGATAGAAAGGCACACCTACTCTCCTTAGACAGGGAACTGCTCACACTCAAACAAGGCAGTCAAGACTTACTATCATATATCACTACCTTCAATAGACTTATTTCTGAAACAGACTGGTCCATGGAAAAAAGATCCTCCCTGTATTACCAAGGATTGAGGAGTGAGTTAAAAGACGTCTTGGCCCAAGTGGTACACCTGCCCTCCTCCTGTGAGGAGCTCATCGATCTCACAGTACAGCTAGATCATCGGTTGCAGGAAAGGAAAGGAGATAAACAGCGCGCTGAGGTTAGGTATACTACTCCTCGCTCCCGAGCAGTGAGCGAAGGCACCACCACCCATCATGGAGGGGACAGAACCCATGCAAATTAGTGGCATCAGAAGACCGTTAACCCAAGAGGAGAGGGAAAAGCGGAGAAAACAACGATTGTGCATGTATTGTGGGAAGTCAGGACACTTTATTAAGGAGTGAAAAGCAAAAACCAGAATCCCATATAGAGAAGGCAAGGGGGAGCAGAAGGTGCCCGCTCTGGTGTACTTGCCTGGAACGTCGGAAAACTAGATCGCCCAAACAAGACTCAGACCCCTTGTTTGTGGCCACAAGAGGACGAGGTCTGCCATGCAGTGGTCAATACAGTCCAGAACGCCATCGCCCATCTAAATGTTTGCGTTACCTTGGACGTTCCGGGAGTAGGAATGGTGTCCGTGCATGCTTTATTGGATTCAGGAGCGACAGGCAACTTCATTGACCAAAAATACGCTCAGGAAATAGGCATGCGATGCATTAAGAAGAAGGTACCCGAATTGGTCAAAGCCTGGACGGCACAGAATTAACGTCAGGACCCATACGAGGATGTATGACGTTACAACGCACACTTTTACAACGCATGCACTTACAACGCATTTTTTACAACGCATAATCCATTACAACGCACTACACTTACAACGCATGACACTACAACGCATTTTTAAAAACTACCTTTACAACGCATACCATTACAACGCATAATATTACATTGCATTTAAGGTTAGTATTAGATAGTATAGGGGTAAAAATTACTTTTCTAACTCCAGGGGGTGCAACAGTAGGGTAAGTGTTGGATAGTGTAGGGGTAAAAATTACTATTCTAACTCCAGGGGGTGCAACAGTAGGGTAAGTGTTGGATAGTATAGGGGTAAAAATTGCTATTCTAACTCCAGGGGGTGCAACAGTAGGGTAAGTGTTGGATAGTATAGGGGTAAAAATTACTATTCTAACTCCAGGGGGTGCAACAGTAGGGTAAGTGTTGGATAGTATAGGGGTAAAAATTGCTATTCTAACTCCAGGGGGTGCAACAGTAGGGTAAGTGTTGGATAGTATAGGGGTAAAAATTGCTATTCTAACTCCAGGGGGTGCAACAGTAAGGTAAGTGTTGGATAGTATAGGGGTAAAAATTACTATTCTAACTCCAGGGGGTGCAACAGTAGGGTAAGTGTTGGATAGTATAGGGGTAAAAATTACTATTCTAACTCCAGGGGGTGCAACAGTAGGGTAAGTGTTGGATAGTATAGGGGTAAAAATTGCTATTCTAACTCCAGGGGGTGCAACAGTAGGGTAAGTGTTGGATAGTATAGGGGTAAAAATTACTATTCTAACTCCAGGGGGTGCAACAGTAGGGTAAGTGTTGGATAGTATAGGGGTAAAAATTACTATTCTAACTCCAGGGGGTGCAACAGTAGGGTAAGTGTTGGATAGTGTAGTGTAATATTATGCGTTGTAATGGTAGGCGTTGTAATGGAATGCGTTGTAAAGGTAGTTTTTAAAAATGCGTTGTAGTGTCATGCGTTGTAAGTGTAGTGCGTTGTAATGGATTATGCGTTGTAAAAAATGCGTTGTAAGTGTAGTGCGTTGTAACAGTTGCGTTGTAAAGGTTGTTCCCCCCCATACGATACCACACTCAACTAGTCCAGATGCAGGTGGGCTTGAATCACTGCGAGTCCATCCAATTCGATTCAATAGACGCCCCCCAGTTTACCTTGATATTGGGCATGCCTTGGCTCACGCTCCATGATCAATACGTGCAGTGGGCAGCAAGGACGGTCACGTTGAACTCCCCCTACTGTACGGAACATTGTACGCTCGAGATAGTACAAGCACAGCCCAAGAAAGACAACCCCGCGGAGTTTCTAGCCCACGGTTCGGTTACACCGAGCGTGAGTTGCACTACGACTCTACCCAGTGTATACCAGACATACCAGAGCGTGTTCAGCGAACAGGAAGCGGGCAAACTTACCCCCCATAGGGCGTATGATTGTGTCATCGACCTTGAACCTGGAGCCAGTATCCCATGCAGCCGCATATACGCTCTCACTGAAGCCGAAAACACGTATCTGCAACAGTACTTGAGTTAGCTGTTGGCCAATGGCTTCATCCGTCAATCCGCTTCCCCGGCGTGTTCGCCCCTTTTTTTTATTCCAAAGCGTGAGGGAGGCTTGAGGGCGTGTATAGACTACAGGGCCCTAAACCGCATTGCGAAGAAGAACAGGTACCCCCTTCCCTTGATTCCAGTGCTGTTGGATCAGTTGAAGGGAGCCACGGTATTCACAAATCTAGACCTCCGTGGAGCCTATCACTTGGTACGAGTGCGGCGGGGGGATGAATGGAAGACGGCCTTTAGAACCAAGTTCGGCCTTTATGAATATCAGGTCATGCCTTTTGGGCTTTGTAATGCCCCCGCCGCCTTCCAGTACTTCATGGATGAGGTGCTGAGGGGATTATTGGATGTGTCGTGTATCGTCTACATCGACTACATTCTAGTGTATTCTTCGTCCATGAAAGACCACATAACTCATGTGTCAGCTGTGCTGGAAAGGCTCCAACGATATTCCTTATACGCAAAGCTAGAAAAATGCTTTTTTCACACCCTGAGAAGTGGAATTCTTGGGGTATGTCATCGGCCCCAATGGACTGTGCATGGATACTAAGAAAACACGGGCCATTCGGGAGTGGGAATCACCTTCGTGTGTAAAGGCCCCACAGAGTTTTCTGGGGTTTGTAAATTTTTATAGAAGATTCATAAAGGACTTCTCTAGTATCATTCAGCCGATGACACACCTACTGAGGAAAGGAGCTGTGTTCCAATGGTCAACGCTAGCTGAAGAGGCCTTTCAAGCCCTCAAGCGGCGTTTCACGTGCGCCCCCATATTGAGACATCCGGATGCGTCACAACCATTCATCCTAGAGACAGACGCCTCGTATTATGCGGTTGGAGGGATACTGATGCAGTGACACCATGATACGGGTCAATTACATCCAGTCGCCTTCTTCTCAAAGAAGCTAACCAGCTGTGAAATAAACTATAACATCTCCGACAAAGAGTTATTGGCCATTAAACGAGCCTGTGAGGAATGGAGACACCATCTGTTGGGAGCCAGGCACACCGTGGAAATATACACAGACCACAGGAACCTGTTGTTCCTAAAAAGTGCCTGAGCCCTAACACCCCGACAGATACGATGGTCGTTGTTTTTTGCGTATTTTGACTTCATCATCAAGTATAGACCAGGCCCCCAGAACGGGAAGGCAGACGCTCTTTCCAGACCCCCATCTACTGGTACCACTGAACACGAGACGGAAGAGGAACCTCCCGTAATCCTACAGAGGGTGTCCTTCCCCACCGAGACGGTGGCGATACTCTCCTCCCAGGACTTCCTTACGGAAGTGAAGGAACACTCCTCGTCCATCGATCAAGCAGCATGGGTACAGGAAGCCCCTCAGCATAGATATGTGAAAGAAGGATTACTGTTCCACAATGTTAAACTCAATGTGCCCACAAGACCTCTCCAACAACAGGCCTTACAGTGGATCCACGACTCCACCCTGGGGGGGCATCCAGGAATTCACAAAACAGGACTAGCCCTAACCAGATATTTTTGGTGGGAATCCCTACATAAAGATGTGGGCACATACGTTTCCGAATGCTCTGTTTGTTCCCAAGCCAAGGCACAGCATCAACGACCCAGTGGATTGCTCAGACCGATTCCCACACCACCAGCCCCGTGGCACACAATCTCCATGGACTTTATAGTGGAAATGCCTCCTAGTCGGGGTTACGACATCATTCTGGTGGTAGTTGACCATTTGACCAAAATGGGTCATTTCATCGCTCTTAACAAGTTACCCACTTCAGTTCCGTTAGCCACTGTCTTTTTGCAAAACGTAATTAAACTACATGGAGTATCGTCAGTCATCATCACAGACAGAGGGACCCAGTTTACATCCAAGTTTTGGCAGGAACTATGCGAAATCATGAAAATCGACGCCCGTCTGTCTACCAGCTATCATCCACAAACGGATGGTAAAACGGAAAGACTCAACCAAACCTTGGAGCAAAACCTTCGCTGTTTCACGCTACAACAGAAGGAAGAATGGAGCAGGTTGTTATGGACAGCAGAATTTGCGTATAACAACACCTCCCACTCATCGTTGGGTTGTTCACCCTTCTACTGTCTCCAGGGGTTCCATCCCAACATGCTGCCCTTTGAACACCCTGTAGCATCTAAACACCCTTCCATACAGGAACACCATGCTCACCTCAAAATTACATTAGACACCACCAAAAGACATTTGGAGGAAGCACGTATAAGAGACAAAACACAGGCAGATAAGAAACGAGCACCTGAACCAATCTATAAAGTGGGAGACAGGGTGTGGCTTAGTACCAAACACTTAAAACTTAGAGGGAATGACAGGCTACAACCCAAATATGTAGGTCCCTACCCGATAACAATGGCCCTAAATCCTGTTGCAATGAAACTCGCACTGCCACTACATTGGCAGATTCATCCGGTATTCCATGTGTCTCTTCTCAAACCATGCCGCCAGGGCACACGGTTACTAGTCAGGCCCCCAGCCATAGACGTAGAGGGGGAGGAGGAATATGAAGTGCACAGTATCCTAGATTCCAAGATAGTCAGAGGTCGAGTACACTATTTCGTTGACTGGAAGGGTTACGGTCCAGAGGACCGTTCGTGGGAGCCTGAGGCCAACCTGCATTGTCCAGGGCTGTTGCGACGCTTCCACTCCCGCTACACAACGAAGCCAGGTAGTCTGCCGAGACGACAGCCATTGAGAGGGGGTACTGTCATCGATAAGGTGAGGAGGTGCGCCAGGGGAGGCACACAACGTATGGTATGAATGTGGGGGACCGGAACCACATCTCCCATGAGTCTGGGTGCACGAACTACAGCTCCCATGATGCCGGGAGAACGAACGGGATTGGCCTATTTAAGCCCCGCCCACATTGAACACGGGGCTTGCCACTTAAAGTCTTCCTGCATCCTTGAGGACTGAAGAGTAAGCCACCAGGGCGTTCTTCGTTCTGTTTTTGAGACCTCCGTCCGTTTCACTCCAGCGGACTTAACCGCGAGGCCCTGTGCCTTACGGTGGGAGACTTATCCTTCCGTAGCGCAAACGCGTTACATAGACTGCCTTGGGTGCATGCTCGAACAAAAACCAGCAACACGGAAGCGGAGCTGTTATCGACTCCCCGTGTATTAACCCCTTATTACGTACTGCGACGCAAGACCCCAGAAGTGATGGGGATACTTGGACAGAATTTACAAGCGTAGGCTGCGCTTCATCTTTCCGCCTGCCGCATTGGACCAATGCGGAAGCTCGTGACCTAATCTAGCGCAGGGAAGCGCTTCTTCCGCATGTGGATTATTTGACATATCACCGGACCCACGGTGAACCTGGGAACTACAACCGTCGTAGGAGGATCTAGAGAAGCTGCATACAGGCTGGTGTTGAGGCAGACCAACTACCGTCCCCCATTTCACGGCACCTTGTTGGGAGGACGCTACCGGGAGCCCCGGGCTCTCTCATCCAGTTACCTGGTGACGTATCAACAGAAGAGAGTTCTGAACCAGTACTCCTTGCGATACGATCTTGACTTCGCGCAAACCAGAGATAAGTACATTATATCTCGTATGCAAGACTGTATCTACCAGATATTTGTTACCTTAACATTGCTGCTGTATGGGAAGAAAACTGGCGCTGTATATGTAAGTGCACACACATAAGGGTTGCTGAGGGGTGGTGTGGCCACGGAGCACGCATGATGAATTGTTTGTTTTGTGCCTAACTTACAGGGTTTCTGGGGTGGGGCATAGGCGAGTGAGGTTCGACCTCTTCGACGACATCCCTTACCAGCGCCTAGCAGCGGCAGATTATTTCCTTTTGGTTTCTTTGTCCCTTTTTTCCCTTTCTCCAATGGAGGTGGTATACGTGCCGTGTTTTTATATGCACGCATGGGTGTCACCCCAGAGGGGATAGGGTTAACTTGCATTTCATCGTTCCCGCTGTACCCGGCTGTAAGGTTTGTACTACCTACCTCTGTCTGACAAGGTGTGATTTGTAAGCAATGGGGACTGTGTCGCCCTCATTGAACGTTAAGTACGTGAAACCCACTGCGCAAGGCACAATTCTTATCACCAGGTTAGTGTGGTTATCACGTGTCAGTAAGTATTTCAAAGCACGAAGATCAGCCTGCAAAGATTGCAAGATAGCTGAATGCTCTGGCAGCCAGCTCGATTTGGAAAAATTAGGTTGTACCAAGGCATATAGCGGCTTGATACGCTGGGCATAATCGGGAATATAAGTACGCCCGAAATTTAGAAAACCCAGCAAAGATTGTAATTTTTTCAGTGTTGTTGGAGCACGCAGACAGGCGTACTTCTCCAGGAAGTGAGGAGCTAATCCTCGACCTTCACTGTTGAGCTCGTAGCCCAAAAACAACACTGTATACTCTGCAATATGTGACTTTGCAAAGTTGAATTTGTAACCGAAGTCCGCAAACATAACAATGATGCAGTCCACGCGACATAGATGTGGCCATAATTTGTCGTCTGTGAGATAGATATCATCAACATACGAGTACGCATCAGGGTCAATGCTCTCTAACAGAGAGACTACACATGCGGCAAAGATGCCAGGGCTGTTTTTGTAGCCCATGGCCAATCTCTTAAACTGTTTCTGTTTGCTGTCAGAAGTAAAGGCTGTCCACTGACTACTAATAGAGGACAGATTATGGCTAAAAAAGCCATCAGATATGTCAAGTGTGGTCTTAAACCTTTTTCTCACAAGACTATCAACGAGGACAGAACTGTGGGTATTCTGTACAGCTCAAGTCTGACAATGAGAGTTCAAATGCCGGTAATCCAAAACTAGGCGGTATGACCCATCAGGTTTAGTTACAGTGAATAGAGGATTATTCATCGGTGACACACAGGTTTCAATAACATCTTGATATTCTAATTGTTCAAGGATTTCTAGCTTCACGGCGCATGGGATATTGGGGTTGCGGCTGAGGCAGAGACCGTAAAGGAAACTCATGGCTTGGTGACAATTTATCCCACCCAACCTGAGTACGGTACAAAGCCAGAGCAAGCACCTGGGCCCACTCTTCTGCGAATTTCTGAGCGTGATCCTTTGGCACAGTGTGCGTGAAAGATGGGAGGATTACCTCCTCTCCTCTAGGAGCGGCCAAAACGAAAGCTGGGGGCCAGTCGACCTCTGCCAACAGAATGTCATATGTAGAGGTCAGATTCTCCCGAAAAATCCCTTGTATTGTACGTTGTATGTCACCTTCAATTAAAAGAACTATGTCATATAGTCTGTCAGGGGGAGCCACTCTAGTATCCGCAGTTTCTACAGTAATGAGCGTGTCAGTTGCTGTCACCTCCAGATATGGACGCAGTACTTGCAGCACTACTGTAACCTCCGCTGCGCTGTCGAGCAGCGTTAGTGCCCATGTCAGGTTCCGAAGCTGCGTTCTCACTATATGTGGCATACCTCGCTGTTAGCGCAGCAACTTTCTTTTTCTGAAACGGGGGACGTTGACGTGCAAACTCGTCCTGCTTTCCTTTACCGTCAGGCTGACGGGGTTGCTCACGTCCTTGTTGGGCACCCCGACCTATGCAACGTTCTCCGCCACCGGACTGCTAGGCAGATGTTTCTTGTGAAGAACGAGGAGAACGTTGTTCAGTAACCTGAAATCTATCAGGTGACTTAATTCTAGTGCGATCGCGCAAATCATATGTGCGTTCACTAGTCGCCTGTACCGGCGACGCGGGACGAGACCCCTGTTTCTGTTGCTGCTTCCCTATTTTCTTAGATCTCCAACTTTGTTTAGGAAAAGCCGGACGATCATCATTGAAAGATGAACCCATCTTAGTTTGCTGTTGCACATCTGCGTTAGGAACAAAAGGCTTAATCCCTAAACTACTGCGGCCTATGGTTCTATAAGCTTCCGCAACAATTGTAGGTAATTCTCGGGGCTTATCGTCTTAGTTCACGAGGGCCAGACCGTTCACCACTTGAAAGTGAACCGCATCTCCTTGAGGTTGCCAAGCACGTCGAACACACCGACAAGCCTCATACCCAACTCGACTGCCGCCTCCGGACCGTGTTGATCTTGAACATGTTTGATCACGGAAGGAAGCACGGCCATAGATGGGGTGCCGAAGCACTTCGAGTAGACCGCTGCAAAAACTTTACCCCAGTTCTTACAATCGGTCACTTCTGGGACTAAGTCTTTCTGCAAACTAATGGTGAGTATCCTGTGTTTTTCCACAGGAGTAGTGTGCAGAAATACTGCTTCCAGCTGGTCAAATTTCTCAGCAAGCCAATAATGCAGGTCGTCCTTATTCTGGGGGTGCTTGCCCATTACCGAATTAACCATGACGGGACTAATAACAATCCCGGCCGGGCCAACTGGTTTCCCCGCAACAACAGGTGCCCCTACCTGTACAATGCGCGAAACGTATTGCACTAAAGCCCGATGTACTGTAATCAGGGCTGTATGGAGTACACGTAACTCATCCACCGTAGCATTTAAATAACGAGGATGAGGTGTAAATCCGGCCAGTACCGGCCAAGTGGCCACTGGAATGGACAAAGGGCCCAAACGAACCGGTGTAACAATTTTGGGGAGGGCGCCATTAAACCAAATACGATGCTGCCAAGCCAAAATAGGAATCTCCTGCTTCTTATATGGCGTATAATTTGCTGGGACCTGCGTGGGAGTATAAGAGTGAAACGTACTATCATCCGCATTCACCGCCGGCATTGTAACCCAAGAGTAAAACAACTCATAGGGATATAATGCATCGGCACTCACCACAAAGATAACAGCCATCCCATCGTCGGGTACCCCGAACTGCGTCAAATGACGCCGGAGCGGTGCTCGGCTATGTACCGCAATAAGCACCTCAGCCATAAGGACACAGTAAAGAAAAACAATCAATTAGAATAGTAGCACAAGGGTTCAAAAGAGAAAAAACTTTTTTAATTGACAAGCTTGATTGAACCTATAGTGTAACTATTAGGTAGGTCAAAACCGTCACTCCCGCTATCTGGAAACAAGAGTGAGGGTGTTGTGGACTAATATAAGCACTACTAAGGTGTCTCAAATCGTAAGACCAAACGTTAGGTGCGCCATGTTGCAGGGATTCTGCTCATGCACAGAACTATGCACAGGAAACCAGGACCTCAGTGAATTGCGGTGTACCAAAAACTCACCTCAGTACCCAGAACCCCTATCCGACTAGCATCAGTGTCTCATTCGCTCTCCGTATCATCTCGAAGCTACCAATGATTTGACAATCCAGAACACGGGACTTAGAATGGTGGGAATCAGAAATACCTGTTCGTTATTATTCTCCTATCAGTCTACAACAAGAGTAATCAGAGACACAGTAAAGTTTAAAACGTTTATTTTATAAACTACGTGTCCTAAGATGCAGTACTTTGGCTAACATAAACAGACAAATGATTAAAAATAAAACCATCAGCATTGTTACAATACCATAGAAAATTAAGGGAGAGATCATGTTACAAATGATAGTGGAATACAACCACCCTCCCTTCGCTAGTAAGCTAGTATTATTAAACTAATAGAAGGTCTCTAAGTTCGAATGGGGAACCCCATACCGTAAATAACAGCTTAGGTGAATCACATCACAGGATCAGCTAGGCTCTGTGTCTGGAAAGTCTTCGCCAGAATGAATGTCTCATGCATGCAAACTGCATTATTAAAGGCACTCGAGTTTCAGATATTTGCAGCTGTGTGCGTGTTATGGCTAGAGCGTGGGCCGATCAACCTGAATTCAAAAGCATACCTTATTTGTTGGCCCTGACTGTTTCTGCACACAATGTTCAGACCAAGGTCGTGTTACATGTCTAGGGATGTGAACAACAGACCGTTCTCATGTGAAGAAAAAGCAAGCAAGCAGTTTTCATATAATAACATCTATCTACAGTGTCGTGTGCAAAAGCAGCAAAAGTGGCAAGGTGGCGTTTTAATGCCTAAGATGCTTATGCTAACATAGCAATGTGTATATCTCTAGTTCCGTCTCCACTACAGTACCTCTTATACTCCTCATCACTTCATCTTCCAATGTGTGCTGCATTATAGCCAATAGGTCTCACCTTTGGGACCTTATAAGTGTTTAGCCATGCAACACTTGATGTTGTTGCACCAAGGATATTGTGCTGGATAACTAAACACATATAAGGTCCCAAAGGCGATACCTATTGGCTACATCAATGCTTGTTCTGTTGTACTACTGGGAACTGTGGTCGAGCAGTGCAATATTAAAAGGGCATTGGCTGGCAGAATCATTGGCAGGCACCGAGGAGAGATGCCCCAGGTGTGAAATGGTGTGTTTAATCGCAAGATGTAATGTGTGCCTCTCGGAGGGTGCATGCATGTAATCAAAACATTACCTTTTATGGCACAGTCCCCATTAAACAAAGGGTATTTTGGGTCGATTTCTTTAGACACTAGGCCCATCATGTAATGTAGCCCCCAGGCTTACTTTTTTTTTAAGCTAGATTAGTTAGTTTCTTTTCATATTTAACGACCATTCATTGCCGCTCATTTACACTGCAATTCCATGAATGAATAATGGTGTGTTGCGTTATACATGCCCACCATAGAGGCAAAAAGAATGCTTCTCCTAATGTTGATTTTCTCCACTTTAAAAACGCATTTTGCATTTGGTGTCAGTCTTTTCTTAAGTTAGAGGGCGTGCCCATTGCTCGGTCTAATCTGTTATCCAAATGTGCATAAGCAGCAATAGCAGTGTTTGTAAATTAGTCAATATTCCACTATCTACCAATTGATTGCTTGGCACTAACTTTTTCTCTGGCACCAGGACTTCCCTGCCAGGGTTGCGAGCTACTACGGGCTTTAAAGGCGCCTCAGTGTTTACATATCGCAAGACCCCTAAAGAGGGAACGGACTGTGGCCCCGGTGCTGTCCAAGGGTTCTTTGTGGCACTTTGCTGGCGCAAGTTGCTCTGACAGTGTTGCACTACTGTGTGCAAAAATAAGCAGTGCAATAATATTGCCAAAGCATTTGGTTCCAGCGCCATTACAACGTGCGTATTATTTCCTTTCGCTGGAGGATTGAATTACCAGGCTAATTGAACTGATCCAGAAGGTGTGGGTGGCTTGCCTTCCAAAACACCTCGGCAGCTATCCGTATTTTTCCATGATTTACTAGTTCTATTGTAGAGCCAAGTGCTAGATAGAAACGCTGATTTTGTGCTGCCTGATTCGCATAGTGGTGGGCCTCGGGGGAAGTGAAAGTCGCAGACTAGTCTTCCCCCAGGGTCTTTTCCGCTGGGAGGGCCAGGCTGCGGGTCAAGGGGTGTGGTTTGGGGGTGGGTATAAGAATGCAGGGGAGGAAGGCGACTTCCTCTTCCTGCATTCTGGCATCGTCGGGTGGGAGAGTTTAGCAAAGGAGGCAGGAGTAGTGTCGGTTAGGGCCTTGTGTGCGGGGCAGTAGCTGGCGATTTCGGCAGAGCCTATTGGTCGGTGGTGCCTTGGTGACGGGACAGCGGCGGAGTACAGTGTGCGGGTGTCAGACTGCGGCTCCGGATGGGATGGCCGACGTATTGGCTGAGCAGGTGAGGGAGGCCCAGAGGGTGCTGGGGCGGCCGGCCGGGAGGATCTCCAGCGTCTTAGAGCAGGCATGGGTGGGGCTTCATCGAGACCCGAGGGCGGCCTCTGAAGGCGTTTCTGCCACGGTGGTGGTGTGTATGGATGGGCCACCACCACCGGGGAGAGGCGCGTCGGTTAGGGGGTGGGCGGGGCGAAGCAGGGAGCGGCGCGCGGAGGCCGGCGCAAGTGCCTGCCTCCGTGCCTGGAGGCGTGTGAGAGACCAGTGGGGGGGCTCCTTCAGCCAGAGGTGGCACGCGGCGCCCCGCCAGGGCGGCGTTTGAAGTGGGAGATGGCAGCTGGGGGGGAGAGGGTGGGGGCTCCTTGATGTGTGTGGAACCGGCACTGGTGAACAGGAAGCAGACTGCACGACAGGGGGAAGGGGGGCTTGGAAAGTTACCCTCTGCTGTCAACCTGTTAGAGGTGCACAGCGATGGGGTGAGGCGGCGTGTAAGGAGATTGGGGGCCAGTGGGAGGACGCTCCTGTGGACCTCTCGAGGGGATCGCGGGTCAACATCCCAGTGCCTTTGGGGGGTGCCATGGTAGGCCAGAATGCAGTTTTTGGGGCGGTGGGGTGCCAGCTAGTGTGACAAGGGGACACCGTGGGTGCACATGCAGGGTGTGGGGCCACGGGGGTACTGCCCCTCATTGCTCCCCAGGTGGGAGGCCTTGTCATTGGAGGATAGGATCAGGGAGCAGCGCCTTTTATTACAGGAATCAGAGGCGCGTTGGGCTGAATTGGAGGCAGTCAGGGCTGGGGCAGTCTGGGATGAGGAGGCAGTGGGGCCCCCCACGCCTACCTCAGAGGAGGAGTGGTGGGCGGAGCAGGAGGACAGGGAGAGAGGGACAGGGCCAGGAGGGAGCAGGCAGGTGGCAGAGTGGTACAGCAGGGACAGTTAGGGACAGCCAAGACGGCGTTGAGGCCCAACTGACATAACGATGGGGAAGGACGACAAGGGCGAGAAGGGTGATGACAAACGACAGAAAAAGCTGCTGTATATAGGTTTGGCTATGCCCCTGGGCTCCCATTTATCGGAAAAGTGTTAGAAAGGATAGACGGACCGGGAGGGTCGGCCGGGGTCAGGAGGAGAGGTCTCCGGGGAGAGCCGTCTCCAGCGATCGTACAGACAAGTAACTTCCCCCCCACAGACAGATACCACACACGGATAAGGTTCAGAGTTCTTTATAAGCACTTCTTAAGGTACGGTTGAATGGTACAAGGAGGTCTGGACTCAGGGGTCCCCTCGATTTAAGTCTCTCAAAGCAGGGTAAGGGGTAGCGGGACAGTCTGTCTACCAGTCAGGTAGTTTGGATGAGATGATGTTTCGCTCACAATCCTCGAGCTTAGTTGGTACGGGCCGCGGCAGCGCCAGCAGGTCCCGGAAAGATGGTCGATGTACGGTCCGCGGCAGCGCCAGCAGGTCCCGGTGAGGGTGGTCGTTACAACGGGCCGCGGCAGTGCCAGCAGGTCCCGGGAAGATGGTCGTTGTACGGTCCGCGGCAGCGCCAGCAGGTCCCGGTGAGGATGGTCGTTACAACGGGCCGCGGCAGCGCCAGCAGGTCCCGACGAGGATGGATGTTGTAGAAGGCCGCGGCAGCGCCAGCAGGCAGGACGATGGTTCACAAGAGCGGGCTACGGCAGCGCCAGTAGTCCGTCAAGGCTGAGTTCTCTCGGTGTCTCTCGACTCCAGGATACAACTGCCTTCCTGCTCCGGAGTTGCCCCAGTTATAGGGCAGGCGCTCTTTGATGTCCGGACCCTCGCACTTGGAGGTCGGATGAAGGTGTCCAGACAACCAGCAGGGGGTGGAGCCCGCGCCTGGGGGAGCTGGAGGCGATCGGCACCTGGCGGGGGAAGAGCTCTTGACACTTCGTCCTCCCATTGACCTGCCAAGTGGTCCGCTCACCTCCCGGGTGGATGGTGGTGCCGGGATGTCGGGGCCGGCCAGGCCCGGGGTTAGGGTCGGGGCGAGGCCACGCGGCCTCGTGGTGCAGGGCCCAAGATGGCGGCTTGAACCGGCCGGGGGAGCCGGTGGGGCTGGGCCCCGTGATGAGGAGAGGTCCGAGGGCAGAAGATCCGTCGGGAGACGGGGTACAGGTGCTTTTCGTGGGTTATGCCTGGTGGGCCGGAGCTCGGGCCCTGTCGTGCGGGGAGGGAGCAAGCCCTTCGTGTGGCCTGTCCAACATGCGTCCCCCCCAGCTGAAGGCGGGGAGAGTCACCCATCTCCTTGGGGACTCTCTTCGTCGAGGCGAAAAAAAGCGGGACAGGCCGTCCGCATTGGCGTGGTCTTGGCCTGGTCGGTGCTCCACAGTGAAGTCCATTCCCTGCAGGGAAATGGACCAGCGCAAGAGTTTTGGGTTCTCCCCCCGCATCTGCATCAGCCACTGCAGGGGTCGATGGTCGGTTTGTACCCGGAAGTGGGTACCGAAGAGATAGGGCCGGAGCTTTTTGAGGGCCCACACCACTGCGAAGGCCTCCCTCTCGATGGTGCTCCAGCGCTGTTCTCGTGCCAGGAGACGTCGACTGATGAAGGCCACCGGTTGGTCATGACCTTCGGGGTTTAACTGAGAAAGGACGGCTCCGATGCCGTGGTCGGAGGCGTCGGTCTGTACCATGAATTCCCGACTGTAATCGGGGGCCTGGAGCACAGGGGCGGTGCATAGAGCGGCCTTCAGCTTCTCGAAGGCCGCTTGACAATCGGGGGTCCAGTTAATCCGCTTCGGCTGGTTCTTGGACGTGAGACCCGTGAGGGGCCCCACGATGCTGCCGTAGTCCTTCACGAACCGCCGGTAGTAGCCGGTGAGCCCCAAGAAGGCTCGGACCTCGGTCTGGGTGACGGGGGGCTGCCAGGACTGGATGGCAGCAATCTTAAGTTGTAGCGGGGCCACCAGCCCGCTTCCCACTTGGTGCCCAAGGTAGGTCACAGACCCTTGGCCAATTTGGCACTTGCCGGCCTTAATTGTGAGGCCGGCCCGCTGGAGGGCCTGTAGGACTTCTTGGAGGTGACGGAGGTGGTCGGGCCAGTGGTGGCTGTACACAGCGATATCGTCCAGGTAGGCAGCGCTGAACTCTTCGAGCCCCGCCAAGACCTGGTTCACGAGGCGTTGAAACGTGGCGGGGGCATTCTTCATGCCGAAGGGCATGACCTTGAATTGGTAGTGGCCATCGGGGGTAGAGAAGGCTGACCGTTCCTGAGCCCTGGGTGTGAGGCCGATCTGCCAGTAGCCCGCTGTTAGGTCGAAGATACTGAGGTAGCGGGCGGCCCCCAGCCGGTCGATCAGCTCGTCTGCTCGGGGGATCGGATGAGCGTCGGTCCGGGTGACAGCGTTCAAGCCCCGGTAGTCGACGCAGAATCTCAGTTCAGGTGCGGTGCCGGGGGCAGCGGCTTTGGGGACCAATACAACCGGACTGGCCCAGGGACTGTCCGAGGGCTCGATGACCCCGATTGTGAGCATCTTGGCCACCTCCTCCTGTATGCAGGCCCGTACCCGATCTGGTACGCGGTAGGCCCGGTGTCGGACAGGGGGACTGTCCCCGGTGTCCACGTCGTGCAAACACCAAGGGGTGACCCCGGGGGTGAGGGAGAACAGGGTAGCGAACTGCAGCAGGAGGTTCCGGCAGCCCTGGCGTTGCTCCGAAGTGAGGGCGTCAGAGAGCCGGACCCCGTCCACGGAGCCGTCATTCTCCTGAGTCTTCAGAAGATCCGGGAGGGGTTCGGAGTCTTCCTCTGCCCCACTGTCCGTAGCCATCAGGAGGCTGAGTTCTGAGCGCACAAAGTGTGGTTTGAGTCGGTTGGTGTGGAGGACCCGAAGGGGGTTCCGGGAGGTCCCCAGGTCGATGAGGTAAGTGACGGGGCTTTTGCGCTCGACCACTTTGAAGGGCCCCGTCCACTTATCTTGCAAGGCACATGGTTCGGTGGGGGACATCACCCATACTTGTTGTCCAGGCTCGAACTCAACGGAGGAGGCATTGTGATCATACCACTTCTTCATGTCCTCCTGGCTGGCCTCGAGGTTCGCCTTGGCCATCTCTCTGAAGCGCCGGGTCTGATTGCGTAGGGCCAGGAGGTATTTGAAGACGTCTGGAGGGGTCCTTAGGGGGGCCATCTCCCAACCTTCTTTCACTAGGCTGAGGGGCCCTCGCACAGGGTGCCCGTACAGGAGTTCGAAAGGGCTAAAACCAAGGGACTTCTGGGGAACTTCGCGGTAGGCGAAGAGGAGGCACGGGAGTAGTACATCCCACTGGCGACGGATGGGCTCTTCCAATCCCCCAATCATCCCCTTGAGGGTGCGGTTAAAACGCTCCACTAGTCCGTTCCCTTGGGGGTGATAGGGGGTCGTGAATCTGTAGGTGACCCCGCATTGTTGCCAGAGGGACTTCATGTATTTGGATATAAAGTTCGTGCCTCGGTCGCTGACGACTTCTCGGGGGAAGCCTACCCGGGAGAAGATCCCCATTAGGGCCCGGCCAACCACCGGAGCTGTCACGGTCCGTAGGGGCACCGCCTCGGGGTAGCGGGTGGCATGGTCCACCAGTACTAAGATGAACCTGTGTCCTTGTGCCGTGCGGGGGTCCAGAGGCCCCACGATGTCTATCCCCACCCTCTCGAACGGGGTGGTGACCACAGGGAAGGGTTGCAGAGGGGCTTTCAGCTTCCGACCACTCTTCCCGCTGGCTTGGCATGTGGGGCAAGATCGGCAGTGGTTCAGGACGTCGTTCCTCATCTTCGGCCAGAAAAAGTGGGTCACTAGGCGGCTGTACGTTTTATCTTGGCCCAGGTGTCCAGCCAGGGGGACATCATGGGCCAGGTTGAGCAGAAAGTCTCTGAAGCGGAGAGGTACCACCAGTACTCGACCGCCCCCCAGCTCGGCGATTCTTTGCTCGCTGTATAGCAGGTCGTTATCCCAGTAGACCCAGTGAGTTCCGGTGGAGTCCCCTGCGTTCTGGGCGCTGGCTTGTTGGCGGAGTCCCTCGAGGGAGGGACAGGTCTTTTGTTCCTGGCGGAACTGTGCTTGGGTGGGCCCCCCCTCTTGACGCCACTGAGCCAGGTCAGGAAGGTCCTGGGGTTGCGCGTCCCCTTCGGCCGTCGGGTCTGGGAGGCTGGCCTCGTCGTTGTCTTCTACTGGGGCGACTGGGGGCGGAGGTGCTGGCCATTCTGGTTCTTCTGATCGAGGGACGGCACGGGCGGCCATGGACCGGGTGGTTACGCAGGCCCAGTCCGGGAGGCCCAGCATCCCCAGGTGCTCTCTTCTCTCAACGGTGGCCCACGGGGAACTCTCGAGGTCATTCCCCAGGAGGCAGTCCACGGGGGCGTCGTCCCGGACCGTCACCTTCAACAGGCCGGAGACCCCTCCCCATTCGAATGGAACGCAGGCCATTTGACACATACTTTCAGAGTTGTCTGCCGAGCGGACGGGGCAGAGAATGTTCGGCAGGATCTGCTCGGGCTTCACCAGGTGACAGCGGATGGCCGTCACACTGGCGCCTGTGTCACGCAAGGCCTCGGCTCGCTGTCCATTAATGGTCACCCACTGACCGTATTTCCTGGTGTTAGCGGGTAGGGGAGCCCGCGGGACCATGTCTCTTCCCCCTAAGCATGCCAGGACCATGGCGGCCGGTTCCCACTCTTGCTGGGCCGGCTCATACTCCTCTGGTTCCTCCAATGATCGCTCTTCCCCCAGGGCGGCGGCAGCTACCTGGCGGGGCTTGGGTGTTTGGTTCTGCGGGCAGCTCGGGTCATTGGCGTAGTGGCTGACTCGCTGGCATCGGTGGCACGTGACGTTGGCTCGGACCCCAGGACGCCACGGGGGGTTGCCCCGACCGGCCGGAGCCGGGGTACTGGCCACGGGTGTTGCGGGCAAGGCGTCTCTCCCTCGCCCCTGGCCCCCTCCTCCTCCCCGAGGACGGTGCTGGCCTTGGTTGTTTCTGTTCTGTTCGTGTGGCCCCCTCCGGCCCACTCGGGTGCTTTCCCATCGGTCAGCTTCGGCGGCGAGCTGCCGGGGGTCAGTCAGCTTACTGTCGAGGAGGTGCTGCCTGAGCTCGACGAAGCAGTTGTTCGACAGGTGCTCCCATACCATCAGGTTAAAGAGTTGTTCGTAGGTGGTGACCTGGCTCCCCTTTATCCAACCCTCGAAGGCACGGCTGAAATAGTTCACGTATTCCACCCAAGTTGTACCTGGGATCCGGGTGCAATCTCTGAACCTCTGGCGGTACATCTCGGGTGTGAGGCCGTAGCGGGTGAGGAGGGCAGCCTTCATGTGGTCGTAGGACGACATTTGGTGATCTGGGAGCTGCAGTAGGGCATCGCGCCCCTCGTTGATAAACCTCCCCCAGAGTCCGGCTCCCCAATCACTCCGGTCGATCCGGTGGGAGGTCATGGCGATCTCGTAGGCTTTAAACCACTGTTGTATGTCGTCTTCTCGGACATACTCGCGGACAACATCCTTGGGGATGTGGACTTTTTTCTCGATTGGCCCCGGGGTGTGTGGTCGCTCAGGCACCCCCAGTTCTTTATTCTGTTTCCGAAGTTCTATTTCCGCCAGTTTGCGCTCGTGCTCGAGCGTTATTTTTTTCTCCTCCAGCTCTCTCTGTCTCTGCTTCTCTTCTCGTTCATCTCGGAGCCGCATGTGCTCGAGGTTGAGTTTCTGTTCAGCTAACTTGAGTTCCCCATCCATCTTGAGTCGTGCCATTTCCAACTCGTGCAATCTGGTTCTTTCTCTTTCTCGGATCTCCTCCTGCGAGAGGCCCGTTCCCCGCTCCTCAGGAGCCGTGGCGTTCCCCTCTGGTGTGATGCTGCTTTGGTCGGAGGGTCCGGCGACCCCCGTTTCTGTCCACGACTCTAGGGCGTGCTTTAGATCATCTTTGGTACTCAGGCCGGTGGTAGCGATGCCAAGTTCTATGCAGAATTGTCTCAGTTCGCGGTGGTTGTATTCTTCTAATTTATCCATTTGGAATTTCTCGGTGGAGTTGCTATCTTTGGCTGACATCGTGTTGTTGTCGTGGGGTGAGCTACTCTCTGTACGATTACGCGTTGATTCGGATCGCGCCGCTGGCCACCAATGTTAGAAAGGATAGACGGACCGGGAGGGTCGGCCGGGGTCAGGAGGAGAGGTCTCCGGGGAGAGCCGTCTCCAGCGATCGTACAGACAAGTAACTTCCCCCCCACAGACAGATACCACACACGGATAAGGTTCAGAGTTCTTTATAAGCACTTCTTAAGGTACGGTTGAATGGTACAAGGAGGTCTGGACTCAGGGGTCCCCTCGATTTAAGTCTCTCAAAGCAGGGTAAGGGGTAGCGGGACAGTCTGTCTACCAGTCAGGTAGTTTGGATGAGATGATGTTTCGCTCACAATCCTCGAGCTTAGTTGGTACGGGCCGCGGCAGCGCCAGCAGGTCCCGGAAAGATGGTCGATGTACGGTCCGCGGCAGCGCCAGCAGGTCCCGGTGAGGGTGGTCGTTACAACGGGCCGCGGCAGTGCCAGCAGGTCCCGGGAAGATGGTCGTTGTACGGTCCGCGGCAGCGCCAGCAGGTCCCGGTGAGGATGGTCGTTACAACGGGCCGCGGCAGCGCCAGCAGGTCCCGACGAGGATGGATGTTGTAGAAGGCCGCGGCAGCACCAGCAGGCAGGACGATGGTTCACAAGAGCGGGCTACGGCAGCGCCAGTAGTCCGTCAAGGCTGAGTTCTCTCGGTGTCTCTCGACTCCAGGATACAACTGCCTTCCTGCTCCGGAGTTGCCCCAGTTATAGGGCAGGCGCTCTTTGATGTCCGGACCCTCGCACTTGGAGGTCGGAGGGCCCGGGATGAAGGTGTCCAGACAACCAGCAGGGGGTGGAGCCCGCGCCTGGGGGAGCTGGAGGCGATCGGCACCTGGCGGGGGAAGAGCTCTTGACACTTCGTCCTCCCATTGACCTGCCAAGTGGTCCGCTCACCTCCCGGGTGGATGGTGGTACCGGGATGTCGGGGCCGGCCAGGCCCGGGGTTAGGGTCGGGGCGAGGCCACGCGGCCTCGTGGTGCAGGGCCCAAGATGGCGGCTTGAACCGGCCGGGGGAGCCGGTGGGGCTGGGCCCCGTGATGAGGAGAGGTCCGAGGGCAGAAGATCCGTCGGGAGACGGGGTACAGGTGCTTTTCGTGGGTTATGCCTGGTGGGCCGGAGCTCGGGCCCTGTCGTGCGGGGAGGGAGCAAGCCCTTCGTGTGGCCTGTCCAACAAAAAGATTAAGAGCAGGATTTGGAAACACGAATACGTAGATGTGTTCAAGTTGTTGCATAGGGAGGTGCAGGTGAAGGAGGGCTCTAAGGAGGAGGAATGGGAACTGACGAGGAGGCCTAGGGTGCCGGTGAACATGGAGAATTGGACGTTGGCTTTTCTCATTTACGGAAGTATTTATTGCGAGAAACACTTGGATAGGGCCATACCCCTTTTGAAGTACATGGATATTATAAGGAAGGCTCAGGTGCATTCGGGGGGTTTGCCTGGTTGAGTTACGATGAGGAGTTCTGGGTCCGGGTTAGTGTGAACCCAGACAAGCCGTGGGGGAAGATCGATCAGGAGGTTTGGATGCAATGGATGGCGTCGACGCACTCGTCGGCGTCCACGCACATAGCCTGTGGTTTGCCGGTTACATATCGGTCCTTTCTGCCGCGGCCCACCCAATCGGGGCGGGAGGGTCTGCCGCACCCACAGGAAGCGCCAGTCAACCGGCTAAGCCAGGCACCAGCACAACAGGTGCGTGTTGGAGCTACAACAGGAGATATTGCTCTCGTTACCCCTGCAAGTTCAAGCATGAGTGCTCTAAGTGTGGAGGTCGGCATGCCCTCACACAGTGCTTTACCTTGCTCACGCCTTCAGAGCAGTGGCGAAACTAGAGGGGAAGGGGACAGCCTGGACAGAAGGGCGCCTACGCCGGTTAGGGTGGAGGCGATAACCCCGTGGCTCTCGTGTTACCCGGACAGGGATTGGGCATTGAAGTTACAGTGGGGTTTCACAGAGGGTTTCCGAGTGGGCTATCGGGGACCTCGGGCACGGAGATGGGCGGAAAATTTGAAATCAGCCGAAGAATTGCCAGGGGTGGTGGCAGCCAAATTACAGGAGGAAGTTGTGGAAGGAAGGATAGCGGGCCGTTTGTCGACTGGCCGCTTGACGATTTGATTGTCTCCACGAGTGGTGCTGAAGAAGGAGGAGGGTGAGTTTCACAGGATCCATCACCTCTCGTGGCCGTAGGGACAGTCTGTGAATGATTTCATCGCAGAAGCAGACTCGAGGGTGCTCTATGCATCAGTGGACGATGCGATCCGCCTAGTGAGGGTGTGTGGGCCGAGGGTCGGAACTGGTGAAGTGAAGATGTTAAATCTGCGTTTCGCCTGCTGCCAATACACCCCGCGGATTTCTCTCTGCTGGGGATGCAGTTTGCAGGGGCCATCTACGTGGACAAGGTCTTGCCCATGGGGTGCGCTATTTCCTGCGCGCTTTTCGAGATGTTTAGCACATTCTTGCAGTGGCCTACAGATCAGCGGGCATCGGGACGTGACTCACTATCTGGACGACTTCCTCTTTCTGGGTAAGGCTCAATCTGGGGACTGTGGCAGGGCCCTGTCGCAGTTCCAGGAGATGACACAGCGGTTCGGGGTCCGGGGCCCAGCTGCTGTTTGATGTTCTTGGGAATTGAGCTGGACTCCATTCACTGGATAGCTCGGCTCCCTGAGGCGAAAGTAGCAGAAATCCAGGCGTGCCTCTTGTGGGTGATTGGAGAAAAGAGGATTGCGTTGAGGGCGGTACAACAACTGTTGGGTTTTCTGAATTTCGCCTGCAGGGTGGTGAGGGCTGGACGGACGTTCTGCAGACGGCGCGGCATGGTCATGTCGGGGGCAGTTTTACCACACCACAGGGTCAGGATTTCCATGGGAGTTCGGGCAGACTTGAGGACATTTGAGGACGAGAAGATGGTTTGGCAAGTACAAATTTACTCTGACGCAGCAGGGGCAGCAGGTTTTGGCATCTTTTGGGATGCAGGTGGTGCGCTGAGGAATGGCCGGCTCATTGGGTGAAGCAGGGGAGGAGCATTACGTTTTTGGAATTTTTTTCCCTTGCTGGTGGCGCTAGAGGTGTGGGGTCTGAGTTTCGGAACAGGTCAGTGATGTTCCATGTGGACAATATGACCGTGGTTGAGTTGGTCAACCGACAGAGGGCAAGAGATCTGAGAGTGCTGCGTTTGTTGCGGAGTTTCTTGCTGAAATGTCTGAGATTGAATGTGGTTTCTCGAGCCAAGCATGTCCCTGGGGCGAATAATGACATTGCGGATGCTTTGTCTCATTCGCAGTGGCAGCGGTTCCGGAGTCTGGCACCTGGAGCGGATCAGTTCAAGATCGGGATGCCGGCCGACATCTGGGCCTTAGGGGAGTGAGGGTGTTAGGCCTGGTGGAAAAATCCATAGCCGATTCAACAAGACGGACCTACAGACTGGCGTGGGTGGAGTTTGGATCCTTTATGGGATGGCAAGGGGAGGCTGACTTTGGAGATTGTTGGTCTATGGACCAAGGAGTGTTGGAGTTTGTATTGCATTGACAAAGGGCTGTCTTCCGCGACCATTGCGGGAAAGTTGGTGGGGCTGTCTTTTTACTGTAGCTTGTTTTTTGGTTTTGACCCTACGAAAGATGTGATTATAGGTAGGGTGCTCAGAGGTTGGGGCAGGGAGAAAAGGGAGAGAGGAGCGTTGTGGGAGGCCATTACCTTTGACATGTTGGTCAGTTTGGTCGAGGTTTTGCCGATGTGTTGTTATGATGGTTTTGAGGTTCGAGTTTTCCGTTTATGCATGGTATGGATGTTTTTTGGGGCTTTTCGAGTCTCCGAGTTGCTGGGGACGAAGGCGTTGTGCGGCAGGAGGTATGAGGAGGTCAGATTGGATGCGGGTCGCCTGGGGATTTGGTTGGGACAGTCCAAAACGGATCAGTTGGGGAGGGGAAAGTGAGTTTGGTTGAGTGAGCATGGTTGTGGGGGAGTGTGTCCGGTGGCTAAATGGAGGGACTTTATGCGGACCACAAGGGCCACGAAATTGTTGACGCAAAGGTGACGGCGGCACAGTTGTTGGCGATTTTGTGCATGGCATTGGCCTAACTGGGAGTGAATCCGGCGGGTTTTGGGACGCATTCTTTCCGCATTGGGGCAGCAACGGCAGCAGCACGGCTGGGTTGGTTTTGGGATTGGATTCGGCAGATTAGAAGGAGGAGGTCTAGGTGTTGTGAGCGTTATGTCCATAAATGAAGCCCCTTTTGACCTGGAGTTTGTCGCTACGGGGTGGTCGGGGCTAGGGGCGATGTGTTTCAGGATGTTTTCGAATTCCTTTTTCTCCTCGTAGGTTGCGTGGGTGGCCCGGGAGCCAAGACGGTCACATGGATTGTGGGGCATTCGTTCGTGCACTGGGCCTCCTAGTATGCAGAACGACAGGTGTACGGCCGTAACCTGGGACTCAAAGGACTACAACATGAGGTGCATTGGTGGGGAAAAGGGGGGATGCGATGGGGGGCACTATTGCACTGGCTCGCGAAGATGGTCCCTCAGAACGTATGCCCTGATCTGTTGATAATCCATTTGGGTGAGAATGATTTGATTCGGCTGTCGGGTTTGGCGCTCTTACAGCTGATGCAAAGAGACTTGGAGGTGCTGAAACAAAGACTGTCTGGGACTTGTATTGCATGGACGGAGTTTGTCCCTAGGAGGATTTGGAAGGGGGCAATCAAACATGGGGCCATTGAAAAGGCTCGCTGGAAATTAAACAGAGCTATGAGGGTGTTCTGTGCAGAGAAGGACACTAAAGTGATAGCTCATCCTGGACTGCGACTGGAAGAACCTCTACTCTTTAGGGATGACGGTGTGCATCTTTCGACAATGGGGAATGCTGATTACATGATGGAAATGAGAGATGTGGTCAGCAAGTTGTGGAACGAGGCGATATGGTGTCACAGGAATGCTTGAGTGGATTGGGGCGAAAGATGCACAGTGGTACCCCGAGTGGGGGGGGGGGCAGGTAACCGCCCTAAAGGGGGTTCCCTGGTTGACGGTATTTGGGAGGGGTGGGGGAGTTACTAGCGGGCACACCCATCCCTCGTGGGGGGGAAGAGGGAATGATGGGGGACTGGAGGCATGAGTCTAATGCCAGGTGATACCGGGGAGGATGCTAAGAGAGATCTGAAGAAATGGATGAAGAACAGAATGGGTCATGGAGTGGAATGGAAGGTGAGTCTGGAGTGTATGGAGGTGGAGTTGATGTTGGGGGGTTGTTGTTGGTTAATGTTTATTTGGTTGTTTTCTATGTTGTGCAGCTAGGTCCTAATAAATGGCCTTTTACACTTAAAGACATCAGTGTGGCCTATTTATTGCGCGATGGTGGGCCCCGGGGGAAGTGAAAGTCGCAGACTAGTCTTTCCCCGGGGTCTTTCATGCTGGGACAGCAAGGCTGGGGGTCAAGGGGTGTGGTTTGGGGGTGGGTATAAGAATGCAGGGGAGGAAGGCGACTTCCTCTTCCTGCATTCTGGCATTGTTGGGTGGGAGAGTTTAGCAAATGCCACCCACCCACCCTATAGTTATTAGGGTTCAGGTGTAGGGTTGGCAGAGCGTGCCAGTTTAGGACGGGCTGCGGGGTTGGCGGTACTTGGGAGGGGTGGGGGAGTTACTAGGGGGTGCACCCATCCCTCGTGGGGGGGGGGAAGAGTGAATGATGGGGGGGACTGAAGGCATGAGTGTAATTCCAGGTGATACCGGGGAGGATGCAAAGAGAGATCTGAAGAAATGGATGAAGAACGGAATGGGTCATGGAGTGGAATGGAAGGTGAGTCTGGAGTGTATGGAGGTGGAGTTGATGTTGGGGGGTTGTTGTTGGTTAATGTTTATTTGGTTGTTGTCTATGTTGTGCAGCCTGGTCCTAATAAATGGCCTTTTATCCTTAAAGACATCAGTGTGGCCTGGTTTTTGCATATGTTTTTCTTCCTTGGGGCTTTAAAAATGAATTTCAGTTATGAATGAATCCAAAATGTGCATATGTTTTTGATCTGCATCTTACTAAAACAACATTTATCAGAAATGTGCTTATGGTCGCTAAAAAGCTGTTGGGGTAGTGCTTTGGTTTCCTTGACGGTTGCTGGTTTACAGGTTTGCTTTAATTACTTCGCTTGGTCATAGACTCCCGATGTTAACGAATACATATTTTGTGCAGCCGTTGTCTCCTTCCTCAGCCTGCAGGAGTGTTTACATGTGTGACTGGAATCCTGGGTTGGGGTCCTGATGCAGCCTCTGTGACTCAATCGCCTGTTTGTGACAGGGTCGGGCGTAGAAGGCGCCCAGATGGCAGCTTGTCGACGGGAGACACTCATGGCAGAGCGATGCTCTATCACTTAACAGGAAGACAGCAGGGAATGGCAGGGATGCAAATACACGGATCCAAGCCAAAGCTTGCATATTTAGGCATGGTGGCAGGAAAGGTGTGATGGGTGTTCGCGAGCCGCTCAAAGAAAATGAGAACTGTTGCTATCTCATGTCATCGCCTACGAACATGGCGGGGTGGAGTGGGCGAAGGGGAGGGGGCGTTAGCGGGGAGGAGTGGGCGCAGGGGAGGGGGGGGGCGTTACACCGATGTCAGCAACGTCCACTCAGTATTAGGAAGCCGAAAACAATAAGACTGCCTAGGTGCATCCTGCACATTTACCCTAGCTGGAGTAGTGGGGCATTGAAGGCACGCCTCCCTGCCCTTCCAGGTGGTATTTGTGGCAGTGAGCTGTCGCGGACCTGTGTGGCGTTGGCAGGATGGGGTTCTATTCGCTCCAAAGGAGCCTCAAGAAATCCTTGCTGATAACCAAGACAATTCTGCCCTTGCTGCTTTCACAATTGCCCTGCCCCTTAAGCGAGGCCATCTCATTTCACTATCACGTGAGTTATATTTAATTGTGAATAAACGGGCATGCACTGGGCAAACGTGGATCCCGAAACAAACAAAACAATCTTTACCAAATTCCTCGCAGCACCGCGAACGGCAAGCGCTGTCCAATGGTGTCCAGGGTATCCCAACCCGGACCGTCGTGTCACTTCACAATTATGCTGCAGTGTGTTTATTTTTAGGATGGCAGGTAACTTTAGCACAGGGTTCTTCTTTCCAAAATGTGATGTGAAGCAGTTGTGTGGTTCGGCTACTTTTATGTTACTGTTCGAAAATCAAAATTTCGATGCCCCAGATTCTATTACAGGACCGGAGGCTTCGGATTATGCTTTCTCTTTCTATTTATTGCTACTCACAGCAGCCAATGAAAACGTTTTTAATATGTAAATAAACTACATTTCCCATGATGCCTAATAGCACATCACATCCTGAAAGACCCTATAAGAGCCACCATAACCGGAAATCCTCCTCTTTCTTTGCTGCTCACGCAGAAAGTTAAGAGACAAACAGAATTTCCTTTGTTTATGACTGATTAATAATGTACGCGTGACATTGTTATGCATTTATGTATAATTGTGATTGCACATACATCGTGCTACTCCTTTCGGTGGTACTGGTTAAATTGCACATAACGCGCTAATGCTTCAGGCTTTGTTTATTTAATGCGGCTGTGCCGAATTATTTACACTGTTCACGCGATTGCCCTGAAGCTCTTTATCCCACTACTGGCGGGCGCTTGCAGTGCGATCAGACTCCCAGCTTCAGAAACGCTGTGAGAGTCTCCCGCGCTGCAGCAGTGACTCGCGCTTTGCGGGCGGCCCGCTTGGGCTTTGATGGCATGCCGTCTAGGATAAACATGTACTGCGCTGCCGTCGGCAGCTAAACACCTTGATTGCAAACGCTACAGGCTTTCCCTAATCGCCGGTGCGTTTCTTGAGAGCCTCCTTCACCGATCGTTGTGCGTAGCCCAATTGGACTCCTTTTTGGTAGGATTGGGCTACGCACAATGTTTTCGATCCCAAAAGCACTCCAGAGCTCATTTTGCCCGGAGTTTTCTTCGGACAGAGACCTTGCCTTCGCCTGAGGAGGCGGAAATAGTGATCTGGCCTTGGAGTGCACACAACTCCTTAATTTTGCTCTCTGGTTGTACTCTTTGCTCTCCCTACGCCCTGTGGGCTGCAAAAATAGCTATACAGCCTTTGCTGAGGAGCTAGGTACTTTGATGTGTGTGCTGTGGGTTGGCTACACCCTTACTCCTCTCCTGCCCAGTACAGTCATATTCTGCTCTACCATGGATGACTGGGTCAGATATGAGGATGATACTCTGTATGAGGAGAAAGTTACTTCCCTTTCCTTGGAAGATAATATGGTGGAGGCGCTGGACGCTACATTCCAGGAATCCTTAAATAAGCACGTGGAGAAGGCAATCACTGGCTGCTGCGTTGAAACCGATAACTAAGCAGCTAGAGAGGTTTGCCAAACGTCACTGCTTTACTTCCCCGGTTGAACCAGCTAAGTACACCGCAGTTGGTGGACAACAGTCCAAGTCTTAGCCCCATGCTGATGCTTTCTCTTCTTTGCCTCCTTCTGGCAAGACCAAACGTCCAGACACTGACACCACAGGGACTGACACCCCTGATGAGGCTCCCCCGAAAAAGAAAGTTAGGAAAACTGAGCACGTGGAACAAGACCTATCCCAAATGATTTCTACCCCGTTCACCTTCAACCCTGCAGACATAATCCATCCTAGGTCTTCGGACTGGGCCCCTGTACCTGAAGTCATAGCGTACTTACATGATAACCTACGGCGCAGTTTTGACAAGGAGGTGCTCAACAGATTGCGTTCTGAATGCTCCAGACCTGATATTCCAGACAAGGGTGCAGAGACCCCGGACATAGACGCAAGCTTACCTACCTTCCTCAAAAAGTGCGCTAAGGACCCAAAGAAAGGTATTGATCAGGCCTGACGAGACTGTCGGGACAAACTCCTGGACGCGGCAGGCCCTCTCGCCAAAATTCTAGAAATGGCCCTGGTGGCGCAAAGCTCGGGCACTGCGGTAGACCCGGACGTTCTGGCAGGGTGGACCCAGCGGGCCATATGCCTCCTTGGCAACGCGAATTGCGTCCTATCTACTGAATGCCGCAAGTCGCTCCTCGTGCGAATGAACACCAACCACACTGATTTGACGGCCGCAGAGCCAGGGCCCCTGGCTGAGGGTAATCTCTTCGGAGAACGTTTTGTGAAGGATGTCTCCAAATACGTGGGCATGTTCACCACGCTGGATAAGGCCCAGTCTGGCATCAAACGGGTCTTCCAGGCTGGCCTTTTTCGACGGGCCGGGCGAGGCAGAGGACCCTTGCCAGGCCAACAGTTCTCTCAAGGTCCTCAACGAGGAGACAACGAAAGGGGCCGTGGAGAGTGGGATTCCACTCATGGAGGAACCTTCTACCCCACCAGACAACGCTTCAACCAGAGGTGTTTCCACAGAGGTGGCCACCGTGGAGGCTTCCAAGCCCCAGGCTCTGCAGGTAAGTGCCCCTGAGTTTTCTAATGCCTTTGGGGGGGTCGCACTCAGTTTTTCTATCACAAATGGTTTTGAATCTCTCAGGATGCGTGGGTCTTGCAGACAATTCAGGGGTTCTATTTAGATTTCTATCATACTCCCTATCAGGACAAAAGACCCAGACAGCTTTCTTTTTCCCAAATAGAATGCGATTTTATCGATTCAGAACTAGAAGAGTTGCTGCAGAAACACGCGATAGGATATTGCGACGAGGGCCCTCGCGGTTTTTGCAGCAATATTTTCTTAGTACAGAAGAAGGGCTGAAGGTCACAGGTTAGTTTTGAATTTGAAGGAGTTCAATCAGTTTATGACCTACAAGCACTTCAGGATGGAGGGCATCCATCTTGTGGCAGATCTTCTCAAAGGAGGAGACTGGATGGTCCGGTTGGACCTGAAGGACGCCTATCTGTCAATACCTATCTTTCCTCCTCACTGCCGCTTCCTCCAATTCCAATGGTGGAACCGGTGGTTTGAGCATTTGGTCCTTCCTTTCGGGCTCTCCTCAGCACCATGGTGCTTCACCAAGGTGATGAAACCAGTGATAGCTCACCTACAAGAGCAGGGTATTCGCATGATAGTTTATCTAGACGATATACTAATCATGGCACAATCTCCCACACTAGCTGTTCAGCATTTACAAAGGACCATAGCCACTTTGCAAAGCCTAGGATTCGTGATCAACGAGACCAAATTGGCTCTCGCAAACTATGGACTTTCTAGGGTTCGTCATAGATTCTCGGTCCACACAATTGAGTCTTTCCCGCTCCAAACTGAAAATCATCAGGAAGGAGCTCACTGCGCTGTTATCCAAACAGACAGTCTCACTCAGAGTACTGGCCAGAATCGTGGGTCTTCTGGCCTCATCCATACAAGCAATCTTCCCGGGCCCTCTGCATTATCGGGCCCTTCAACGATTAAAGATACGGCATCTTCAAAAAGGCCTTCCTTACACGGATGTTATGCCCCATTCTCAGGAAGCAAGGGAAGAGATACAGTGGTGGTTAAGTCACGTAGAGGAGCGGAACGGCAGGGCTATTTTCGGATCTCAACCAGAGGCAGTTATAGAATCCGACGCCAGCCGCTGGGGCTGGGGTGAGTGCTGCGGAAATATCTCCACAAGCGGGCGATGGTCCCTGCGCGAACTCGATCTTCACATCAACTGTCTGGAACTCTTAGCGGGATCGTTCACGATCAGGACTTTATCTCCCAGATGTCTCTCATGTTGCATCCTACTTCGGATGGACAACATCTCGGCGGTACGGTACATCAACAAACTGGGAGGCACAAGGTCCTCTCTGCTTGCGGAAATAGCGAAGGATTTCTGGCACTACTGCCTGAATAATCAGATATCGGTGATTGCCGAGTATATCCCGGGACAGTCGAACATTGTAGCGGACTGGAATTCCCGGCATCTCAGGGATTACAGCGACTGGCAACTCCAACCTCAGATAGTCCAATGGTTGCAAGCGATCTGGGGCAGTTGCAAAATTGACCTATTTGCGTCCATACTGAATCGACAGATGGAGAAGTTCTTCAGCTGGACACCGGATCCGGTAGCTCTGGCAACAGATGCGTTTTCACAGGACTGGTCCAAGGGCCTGAATTATGCTTTTCTCCCATTCATATTGATTCCCAGGGTGATCACCCACGTGTCGCGTCACCTAGCAGATGTGATTTTGGTGACACCCATGTGGAAGTCACAGCCTTGATTCCCATTATTATTGGAGATGAGCTGCGACTTCCCCAGGATGAGCCTATCATTCTTGACGACACTCCAGGGCCCTCATGGAGAAATGCACCTAGCGGGTCAGTTGTCTCTGATGGCCTGGAGACTTTCAGGCAAAGATGGCAAATGCCGGGACTTTCGGACGCAGCTGCGTCTTTCATCAACCAAGCCTGGGCCCCTTCTACCAGGAAACTATATTCTTCGGCCTGTAAAGGCTGGGTTTGCTGGTGCGTGGAACAACACGTGGATCCCGTGGGGGCAGAGTTACCCCATGTTGTAAATTTTCTGTCTGAAAAGGCATCAAAGGGTTTAGCGTATCGTTCAGTTAACAATTTTTGCTAGGCCATGTCAGCAGGCCATTGCCAGGTGGATGGCAAGCCAATAGGTATGCATCCAGTAATTTGCAAATATTAAGAGGTATTAGGGTGGCGAATCCCCCTAAATCTAAGTATTCCTCGCTCTTGGATGTTTCTCTAGTTCTTTCCTTATTTGACAAATGGCCACATAATGACATGTTGACGCGGAAACAACTATTGTGTAAGTTAGCTATGCTTTTATGCCTATCTGTGAAATCTCTGGACCTTATAGGTAGAGTATTTACTCCGGAAGGAGTTTCCTTTAACATTACAGCCAGAACAAAAACTTTGTCAAGAAGTGTTGAGTATCATCCTTTCCCTGGTAATACAAAACTATGTGTAGTTCAATGTCTAAAAGCTTATGAACAATGTACAAGATCTATACGACCTGATGGTGTGGTTCAGTTGTTAATTGCTCTGCAAAAACCTTATAAACCAGTCTCTGCGGCTACTATAGCCAGATAGTTGAATATGACATGAAAGAGGCGGGAATTGATACCCAAGTGTACGGTGCACATTCTGTGCGTGGAGCTATGGCCTCCAAAACATTTATGTTGGGTTCTACTGTTCAAGATATCATGCGTTCTCCTGACTGGTCTTCTGAATCAACTTTTAAACAGTTTTATTATAAACCGGTGGGTGATATAGCTTCTGTGGGATTTGATAAGCGTTAGACTAGCATAATCCGAAGCCTCCGGTCCTGTAATAGAATATAAAATTAGCTAGCATTCGCACCAAGAATTTTAAATTCTATTAAGGACATGGAGGCGGGGATTATAGCACCCGGTTGTACTACAGAAATGTAATGTGTACCCACCCGTATGTCCTTATATTCTGTCTATGCAGAAATTACGGGTTTTTCCTGTGTTTCATTACTTCCAGGTTCTGAGAAGAAGATGGTATAACAGTACTTCTGGTTAAGAAGACGTCACTTTCCAGTTGGTTTGGTTCTTCCACGATGGAGGATGTTATTTGGACTTATGTTATTGTACTTTTGCTGTTCGAACAAAGAAAGAGGAGGATTTCCAGTTATGGTGGCTCTTATAGGGTCTTTCAGGATGTGATGTGCTAATAGGCATCATTGGAAATGTAGTTTATTTAGATATATTAAACGTTTTCATTGGCTGCTGTGAGTAGCAATAAATAGTAAGAGAAAACATAATCCTCGCCTCCGTGTCCTTAATAGAATTGAAAATTCTTGGCGCGAATGCTAGCTAATTTTATATTCCAGGGTTTGTCTACAGCCGGGGGGAGGGGAGGTGTTCGGAGAAATGCAAGGAATCAGCTCAGGCTGAGGAGGGGGGGGGCTGCCTTGGGATAACTTTCACCCTGTTGTTGCATAAACTTGTTAAAAGAAAACCTCATGTGTGGTGAAGCTAGGCTTGAGATGTGTGCTCTGGGGGAGGCCAGGCCCTGTGCCCCCTCCAAAACCAGTTGCAACGGGAAGCGGAATCAGATGGGTGAAATTCTAGAGGTGTTGTTTTCCACTAAGGTCTTCAGAACCACTATAGGTAACGACTAAAGTGCTTGGTGTCCATTTGTTTTGTAATTATTTGCCGCCACCTTTCTGCTCTAGCCTGTGTAGTCCCTCTGGAGATCCATTCAAACTTCCTTCCTGTGTACCTTTCCACGGGTGGGATAGGCTGCATAGGCGAGACCTAAAAACGAAGTTTCAAAGAGAAATACAAATATTTCTCCATGTTATGCAAATTGTTGCCTTGTGTTATCTGCGGCAGGGAGGCGTGCAATGGGTGGAGGATCGGTGGTCCCATGCATCCACCCATACACTTTGACACATTCCCAGACTTACCAACACTGGTTGACCTGGGAATGTAAACGAATTGTACGCCTCGCCACCAGAGGCTCAACAAGGATAAATATCTTTGTTTCCCCTAGCTTTTTCCTCTTTACTGAGAAAGAGGAAATTGCCTTTGAAAGTTGGCCCTTTCAGTACAAAAAGAATGCTAACTACAACACAGGCAACCTTGCACCATGAAGCAAGGGTGCCTCCGCTGGTGCTAGGCAACAGTTTGGGCACCAGTTCAAGAGAGCAGGAGTGTTAATGATATATGTATAATATTAAATACGGCGCATTCCTGCCCTCTCCCTTACATGCAGCTAAGCAAGGTGGCTTGCTGTGTGGCGTCAAATATGGACTGAGGTTCCTGTGGGTTCTGCTGATGGACAGTTGGTGTTTGAGAACATGTTGCCATTTGGTACTGTTCTCAAGGGGAGCGCAGTGCTTCTGTTTGATAAAGTATGTAATTGTCAGGATGCCTGCCTTCATAACTTTATTAAGATCCAGACAATAATCCTTCGAGATTGTTTGGAAAAACCTATCCTATTCGAAAAGTGAAGTTCCTATACGTGCTCCATTACTTATTCTGCAAACACACGTATAATAGTGTGAAATTGCTTTATGTGTTGTTCTGGGGGGGATGGCTATATTAAGAGGTTATATAAAGAACGGGTGATTGAATGAAGGTCCTGCGAGCAGTGCTGAGGGCACTGAGATGGTTTTCTGGGAAATGAAACCTAGCAGGGCTTGAGGAGTGCCAGTTTAGATGTGAGTGAGTCTGCAGCTCACAAACTGAATGTCACTCGGCCAGTTCCTGCATTCCTACCGAAGACACCCGTTCTCTTGACTCCTCCCCCTCCCAGGCATGGACTTTCGCACATTTCACAAACTCTGGGGCTGTTTGTGACCCTTTGGGTTTACATAACAAACTGTTCCTCGTGAGACTGTCAACCGAGGGTGACATGAACACGTTCGGCCGGTCAGGTGGGTGATGCTGACGCAGCCCTTGTTAGAGCCGTGTCTGCACATCTTTCCTTGCCTATCTCTTTTAAGCTCTGCAGAAAGCAGCGATAACTGTTGCACAGTTATTTTATAGTCAATTTACTGACTTAAGGAGAAAGAAAACTTTGACCTTAAGACATAACTCGATGCAGCAAGCAGCGCTGCCAACACCGCAATCACATATGCCACCAACCAGAGGCGCAACCAGAGCCAAATTTCGGGGGCATGGCAGGGGGGCTAAGAACAAATTTCGGGGGGGGGGGGGGGCTGAATCTTTAAGCAATAGGCAGAGTGGAGCTGCAGGGGCTCTTAGAAGGGGTGAAACAACAGCGAGGCCTCATTAACATTCGAATGGTCTTTTAAAGACCTGTGAAGTGCTCGGGTGCGGTTGTGTGAGTGCCCGGGAAGCTGTCTCATCCTGGGCTGCCACACACGACGAGGGGGGGGAGGCTGAAGCCCTTTGAGTCCAATGCCCACTAAAGCGGTCGGCGCCCTAGTGCCACCGGGGCACCGGTCACCCCTCCCCACCCCCTCCCAGGGGGAGGGGGCGGGGACGCCGACCAGTGTCCCCCTCCTCGTGCTGGCCCTGGACAGTACCAGGTGACGGGGCCCTGTGGCTCGGTTGGCCACGGGCAGAGGGGGTGCAAGATGGAGGCATAATTGGCTTATTGAGGGGCGGCTATGAGCAGTACAGGGGCGGAAGCGTAGCGGGATCAATTTTATGGTAGCGAGATTATGCCCGCACCCCCCCAATATTTTTGCCCGCGCGTCGAACTGCCATCCCGGGCTAATTATCACCCTACCTCGCGCATCGCGCTAGGGCCGCAGGGGTTTCGATTCCCTTACCCTCATCGCGCACTCGCAGAATTATTGTGGCCTACCAGTAAGGTCAGAGACTCTTATGCGCACGCCTGCAGGCTCAAATCTCTTGACTGGGTTCAGGTCCGATTCCCATATAGTGCTTTATTGATTTAAGGGAAGCATGTACCACCCCCTCCCCCCTAACGCTGCTTGCGCGACCGCCGAGGGTGCGGGGGAGACAGGCAGCAGGCCTCGTTTTCCGGGGCATAATGGTGCGCTGTCGCCGAGGAAGGTAGAGTCTTGTTGCACCCACTCCGCACCGGCCCTGTCCCTGGCCAGCACCAGGTCGACGGGGCCCTGTGGCTCGGATGGCCACGGACGGGGGGGGACGGGACCCAAGATCAAAGCATAGGTGGCGAAATGAAATGGTGGCTGAAAGTGTAGCGGTTTTCAGCTGCTGCGTAACGTTCAGAAATTTCAATGTCGCTGGGGCCTTGAGGAGGTGGGCCGTCTGCTGCGCTGCTGTCAGGGGCGCGGTGATGCAGGCTGTGAGCCTCGGGGGGGGGGGTGATTTTTAATCTGGGTACATCAATGATTATCCTCGTGCCCGAATATGTATGCGAGCGGCTGGACCCGGTCTGCCTGGGTCCCCGAGGGTCGAGTTTGCGCGATATAAAAGAGCTATTTACAGCAAGTGTCGCGCAGTCCGATCCTGACTGCACGTGACGCTTTGTAACCTACATCGCGATCCCCCCCACCGCAGGAACTACACGCGGTGAGTGTGTGCATGCATAGTTACTGCCTTTTCAGCTCATGCAACATACAACCATTGACAAGCCTATAGTGCTGACTTGCGGTAGGTCCGACGTTACGTTTTTCATATAGCTGGATGCAATGACAGAAACAGCATTATACAAGGCGGCCTGCTCCCTATGGTTGGGACCTAATGGGGTAGTTGGAAAATCGCCTAGGCATGTTACTGGTTCTATCAGGATGTCGGAAGGAACAGCGACATACAGGTCAGGAGGCCCACCACTCTAAACTAAGTAAGCAAGCACGTGTGTTAAGCCTCGTCCTGATTATTTTGGCCACGCACCCCCCCCCCCTCTCTCAGCCGACTCGAGGCCGGGGGCGGCACATATACAGCTTTAACATCGCAAGCTTGTGGTCGCTGAGCTTGCAGTACGGACACTGCTGTCTGTGACCTCGAGCGGGCCTGCACGTCTCCTCGAGTGGCAAGTGCAGGCAGAGCCCGATGATGCTTGGCGGCCGGGAGATAAATATGTGGGAGTAACTGAACTGGTGCTTATGCGGGGCGCCCAATATCTCCAGCCGATTGTGCGCCAAGAATAATAAAAATTATATATATATTATATATTCGCGCCGATGCCACATCTTTGCCTAGCAAGCGCGACTTTGGTGCAGGAAACAAGGGTAGAGCCTCGGGGTTGCGTCCTGTGATTTTGAGAAAATCTCTTAATCTCCCCGTGCCTGAATAGGTAATGAAAATACGGTCCTCATGTGCAGCCGCCGACGTTATTGCAGGAAACCATTGTTAGGGCCTTGAGGCCGCGTCCTGTGATCATGGGGAAATCACTTATCTTCCTGTGCCTGCATATGTAATATAAATATGGTACTCATGTGAAGCCGTCTACTCTGGTGCAGGAAACCAGGGTTCGAGCCTCGAGGTTGTGTCCTGTGATTTTGGGCAAATCACTTAATCTCCCCCCGTGCCTGAGTATGCAATGTAAAGGCAGTACTCATGTACAGCTCTCCAATACCTTCGGGTCGAGTCCGCACGCTTTGCGGACTGAATGTCTAATCTAGAATGTGTTGCTCTAGTACACAAGACAGTCACCAGTTCTAGGCTTGCCCATGTGGCAAATGGCACTGCGGCTATGTTGTACCATCGCGAAGCCTGAAAGAAGTGGTATAGGGAGGGATATGATGGAATTAATTTCCGTGGTGTGTGCTGCACTGTTTGACTAATATTAATCCATAGAGGAGCATGTCTATTTAACAACAGTCCCACAGTATCAAGGTCAGCACAGTTTACTGCACGTGTTTGAGCAGCTACGACATGAACCATGCTTCGCAGACGCCCTCTCACATGAACACAATTTGAAAAATTCGTTATAGGACTACTCAATGCAAATACAATTAGGGGCACAGACCACAGATTGCATTACAGGTCCCGCTGCCCTCACCTTTTGCTGAAAGGTGCATGAGTAGGCTGTTATTGTCATCTCGACATACAAATCCCCCATTGCTTAAGGCCTCGCGCTCTCAATTGCTTTAGCCTTGGCGGACCTTAGTGGGGATAGTCCTAACGGAGAACGGTCATTGGGCTATGTTAGGATCAGTTGAAGATGGAACGCTGCCTACAGTTTAAAAGAGGTTTGCTGTAAGTCCGCAACTCTGCCCCTCCAACGTGCTGATGTGGGCCTTTATCTGAGCACGGTGTTATGATGGGAGGGACACGTAAAGGAGCAGTTTACAGCTGTGGGACTAATGCTAGCCAGTCCTATCAGTAACGGTCACCATTGTCCAACTAGTCAGAGCTACGAATTGTATGGCCCAGAGACTACCATACACGGGTATGTTTGTGTAATTACTGATATCGATAGGCTGGCTGCATCTGCATGGTTGGTTTTGCTAAGTGCAGTCACTCATAGTTGCACAGATATGTTAAGAATCACAAAGAGCAAACTGAATCCTAGCCACCCTTGCGGGTGGCCAGCTCTTAGAGAGCAACGCAACAGAGATAGAATGGTAGTTTATTATCTAATGCAAATGGAGGCTTGGATTAAGCCAATAGATGGGTGTAGATATGGGTGTAGCTTAGTGCCCCAATCGCATTGAATACGGGAATGCTCTGACATAGCGGCAAAAGAATAAGCGGTCTCCACATAACTCCTCACTAGGGCCAAAATCGCGGCACAAAGTCACCAGTGGGATTTGACCAAGTGGTTGCGGGTGCGCCGCTCACGAGCTAAATGCAAACTGGTGCTGGGGACAGTCTGCCATAAGCTGGTGTGGCCTGTATATAGTAGAGATGACCCAACAGGCTTGGATCTATGCATTTGGGATTAAATTCACTGTTGCCAGCTGAATAAGTATACAGGGTTCCGTAGAACTGCCTAGCGGTGGAAGCGCGCGCGTATGCCAATTCTAGTTTTGCGCAATCTGGTTCTCTAGGTACATTTTGCCGTGAATAGCTTTAGGTCGGTGGTTGTGTGTCACTCTGCCTACAGCTGGCATTGCAGCACGCCTGCCTTGGGGGTAACAGGACAGGGTATTTGTCCCTTCACTTTGAGGAGCGATTCATTCAAGGCTTTTCTTCATAGAACTATTATCACCGTTGTTATTTCGGTTTTTTGGAGGGTCTCAAACCCACCAATAGTTCATTGTTAGGCCAATTACTTGCTGCCCACCGGTCCGTGTTCCAGACCGCCTCATGGCGCCCGAGTTAAATTTTGGACCATGCAGGTTGCAATTATTCAATACAACTTCTGTCTGAGCAATCAATCGGGTTGCAAGTGAACACTCAGTTGGTCATTGTTTCCCAGGCCCCCCGCCCCAGCATCCGTGCAGGCTAGTGGGAATGAGAGGGGCCTCCAGAGAGGTACACCTCCTCCTCAGTCGTGTGGGATTTTCGGGGTTTACCGTGCAGTCGGTCTATGCGCGGGCGTAGAGGGCCGCCATTCCCTCACTTGATAGTCAAGCAAAACTTTACGAACTCTAGTTTACCTGGGAATCCAATTTTCACTGCATGCGAAGAGGGGTCCCGCAGTGAGGAGCAGTGGGAACTGCGTGAATAACCTCTGTCTTGGATGCGGCCTGGAATTTTAGAAGGCACAACATTGCACAGGGCAGGCTGTAAGCACAGCGCCCTGTGGGGTGTCAGGCAGAGAACACTAGCATGGGACTACCCACTTGCCACGTTACTTAGTATAACGTTGGCCGCACGGCCACGCGGTGCCCGTGGCACATGCCGGGGGTGAGCTTGCTATTCACTGAAGGGAGACACCTAGGCTAGTCAACACAGAAAGGTGACAGTCCCACCATTGCAAAATGGAAGCATTTTGATATGCTACGAGGCGAAGCCAGAACTATGGCTTCGGTCATCTTCTACAACTCACAAGCCTCGTTAAGCCATCGGCACTGGGGTGTTGTAGGGGTAGTGTGATCTTGAAATATACATTTGGAGGCCATGTGGGAAGCCGCAAATCACCAGCTGACATCAAACTGAGCTGGGTTAGGCCTGCAGGAGGATCAGCTGAAGGCACCATATAGAATCAGGTCCAGATGTACACTTGGGGGCATCCCCCTGCAACTAAAGGCAGTTTTCGGGTTGCTTCAATGAAGATCTATCCACCCGAGCTTTAGCCAGGGCGGTTGTGGGTGGTATCGTTGTTATATAGTAAGTGTGCAGTCGTTCAAAAGTTTGGTAAACAGCACTCGCAACATTCAGGAGAGGGCCGGTATTTGCAAGAAAGTTTCCTGTTGGTTCCCACAGACTTGTCTGCCCCCAGGGTTATCCTCTATGGGTTAGAACTTGAGACTGAGGGGGCATCTCCTGCTTCGGCGTCCCAAATAAGTCGATAGCCACGCTGGGGTGGAGCTACCGTGCAGGTCCTGTCCACCACTGGGTTCCTCCCAGGCGATGGGTTCAATCTAGGTGGGACCACGAAATCTACGGTTCTTGGGAAGCTTCCAGCAGTAGGGCATTTAGCAACAGATAAAGTATCAGCGTGTGGGTAACAGACATCTGCTCTCCAGCAACACCATGCCCTGGGAGCACGCGCGTTGCCCATACTCTGAGGCCTACCCTTTTGGGGGCTGAGTAGCAAAAACAAGTAAATAGGTTTCATAGGCGGGCCTCTGGCCTTACAGCTGGGTGAAATCACCATCACTCAGAGATAGGCCCAGGTAAAAATAGGGCATTTCTTAATGTCCGGAGGACCACTGCGGTTGGTGGTACTGCAGCTGCAGGAAACTGGGAACCTGGTTTACGGACACTTTTCCCTCGCTTAGGGGACGCGGCCAGCCAACATATGGTGCTGCCGTCCCAATAATTGGGGTGCCAGCAGGGCAAACACAAGGGGACATTATGTCAATAGAACATTTGTCACGCCCAGGGTGTCACTAAAACTCTACTTCAATGGAGCAGGAATTTGGCACCGCTGGGGATGCTCTGGGTTTGCAGGGGGGCACCCCCCTGCCACCCTCCACTGGGGAGCATGATGGGAGGGGCTAAGTAAGACTTAGTCAATCCTCATTGCTTGAACTTTACAGACAGCGCGCACTGCTTAAACCAGACAGATTCCCGAAGCTGGTATGCCTAGGGGGTTTCATCACTGAGGGATCTGTAGGGGCATAATTCCCATAAGGAATAAGGGATAGTGGGCAGGGGCAAGAGTCGCCCCTTGCCCATGGTCACGCGCTGTCAGCTAGGAGCACTCCTGTGCTCCAGGTTTAGCACATAGAGGGGACTGTCCAAAGGTTGAGCGAACCCTTCTCGCCATAATAGCCAAGGCAGGCAGGCGGGTGGGGGAGTGGCACCTAGCATGTGGGCTGCTGTCCCAGAGATGGGCACGCAGGTTCAGGCACTCCCGGTGCGGAGGGCGGCAGCTAGGTGCTTTATTTCAGCAGAACCTATCCGACCCAGGATAGCGTCTAGGGCTTTGGGGACGTAGATGGGGCCATCTACAACACCAGGAGCTATAGCTCACTGGTAAGTCTTGTGCCTGAGGTTGTAAAGGATCTCACAGGACAAGGGTTGAGTCCCGCCAGCGCTGTCAAAGTGTCATAAGGTGGCAACATTTCAAACTCTCCTTTCTGCAGGGATGGTTCCTTCCAGCTAGTTGCAGGAAGCCCTAGACAGGAGAGGTTGCAGGTAAGACTATAGCGGGTTGGTGGGGGCCCTGGTGGCGACGGTGAGCCGCCTCCAGGGCTGTGGCGGAGTTACAGGGCGATCTGGAAGCAGGCGGTTCAAAGGGTACCTCTGCGCGGCACCATAGGGGGTGCCTGAGCCAAAACCGAGGAGCCTCATGGAAGGATCCCGGAAGACGTGTCGGCGCCCCACTAGTCCTGCGGGCGGTTGTGGGCCTGAACAACCGGGGGTTTGCTAAGCGACGCTCCGCCCCGAGAGGGGGGGCGTGAGTAGAAGTTACCAACGGCACGTGATCGTAGAAAGAATCACATGGATGGCAGCAACGGCGGGCATCGTTCCCGCACTGCCCGGCTCATCAGGCGGGCAGGCGGCCCAGTTGGTTGCCTGCCCTTGGATCGCCCATAAGATAACCAACCCATTACATATTCTGGATTATGTAATAAACCTGCAGCAATTTTACCCAACTCAACAGTCTCTGTGTGTGTTATTTGGGTATGCATGTTGGGGGAGGGGGGACAGAGGGGTGCCCCTGGGGGTACTATGCCGCCGACCGAAGCCCCCGCAGGGGGCCACTAAAGCGGTCGGCGCCCTAGTGCCACCGGGGCACCGGTCACCCCTCCCCACCCCCTCCCAGGGGGAGGGGGCGGGGACGCCGACCAGTGTCCCCCTCCTCGTGCTGGCCGGAAGTGACACGCAAGCGCGTCAATTCCCGGCCCCTGTAGGGAAGGGGAGGCTATTTAGCCTTCCCCCACCCTCCTGGCGACCTCTTTGTCGCCCACCACGCCACATCCCTCCCTACCGCTTACCCGGCGTAGGCATTGGGTGGGGGGGGTTTCTGAGCGTTGTAATGTTTCTCTTTTTCGTTGCAGGCGGAGTTACAGGGAGATCTGGAAGCAGGCGGTACAAAGGGTACCTCTGCGCGGCACCATAGGGGGTGCCTGAGCCAAAACCGAGGAGCCTCATGGGAGGATCCCGGAAGCCGTGTCGGCGCCCCACTAGTCCTGCGGGCGGTTGTGGGCCTGAACAACCGGGGGTTTGCTAAGCGACGCTCCGCCCCGAGAGGGGGGGCGTGAGTAGAAGTTACCAACGGCACGTGATCGTAGAAAGAATCACATGGATGGCAGTAATGGCGGGCATCGTTCCCGCGCTGCCCGGCTCATCAGGCGGGCAGGCGGCCCAGTTGGTTGCCTGCCCTTGGATCGCCCGTAAAATAACCCACCCATTACATATTCTGGATTATGTAATACACCTGCAGCAATTTTACCCAACTCAACAGTCTCTGTGTGTGTTATTTGGGTATGCATGTTGGGGGAGGGGGGACAGAGGGGTGCCCCTGGGGATACTATGGGTGTTGCGCGCCTGCCTCCAACTCTGATCCAGTCCCGTTTGCTTATGCACTGGTGTTGGTCGATGTCTTATTTCTCCGACAGGCTTGTCCAGATGAGAGTGAGGGCAGGCACTTGCCCCTCCGCACCCCAAAGACTCCTGCCCTATAAGCTCGTTCATGTATGAGACAAGTGCAGCAACACCTTCCCTTTGTGGAATCAAATTTAACTAGAGACAATGTGAATCATAACATAAAGTGACATACCAAGCAGCCAGCTGTGACGATAGCTAGAATTGTTTCATCTTTCACGAGTTTCACTGCACACAGAGCTGTGACTGTGTGACAGGCTTTTAAAGCCTTTCCAAAGCCAGCTGCAGGCAGGTGAGTGATGCCTGAATGCTCCACTGCCAGGCTGCTCGGCTCCACTCAAACGAAGTCAAGGCCTCATTTCTTTACGTGTAAATCGAGAGTCAATAACTTAATTTGCAAGTGTGCACAGTGCACCCGCGAATGAGGGGGACACGCAGTGCTTATTTTGTAAAATATGAAGTGGAGGTGCTCAAATGTTTGTCGGAGGCCACACCTATTTGTACCTGGCTCCCACCCACTTCTTCCACGGGCTCCGCCCACTTACTATATTAGCTCTACCCACATCTCAACTGGCACTGCTAAAAGTCAGATGTGATAATAAACCAAAAGCAACCCACACTAGACTGCAGCACTCTCCACACACCACAGTGCAGCCCAGTTCCCATACTTGACTGCAAAACCAGTGTCATGCACCGGTAGAACACCCTCCACAGACCAGGCTGCAGCACCCTCCCTCCACACCAGACATGCCAACCCTCCCGATTCAGGCGGGAGACTGCCGATTTCAAGGCTAGTCTCCCGCCTCCCGATTCCTGCAAGCAAAAACCCTATTCCTCGGGGGTTTCAGCTGACAGGGCTTGGTATTGTGTAACGTGCTAATTCTTCCAGCAATAGTCAGAGTGGCGATGCAGGGGCTCTAGAAGGGGTGAAAAACCAATAAAGCCCCATTAACAACCGAATGGTCTTTTAAAGACCTGTGAAGTACTCGGGGCGGCTGTGTGTGTGCCTGGGCTGCCACACAGGTGGGGGCGGGGGTGGGGAGGGGTGTTGGTATGTGCACTGCCAGCAACCTGCCAGGCCAGTGCACAACACTTGCATCCCCCTCTCTCTGCAGCCATTGCGCTCCATGCTTCTGAAAGGTAAGAAAAAAACGTGCATTTGTGTTTCAAATGTCCGATCCTGCAGCAGCACACTTCCAAGGCCCATACATGAGAGTAACCCGATTCAAGGCCCCATCCTCCCGATTTTTTTTAAAGAATCTCCCACTTTGCTCTTCTGAAATGTTGGCATGGATGCCACACACCAGTCTACAACAAAAACCACACACACGGGGCTGGCAGCACCCTCCACACACACCACGATGAAGCAAAATCCACACACACGGGGCTGTAGTCCAAACTGCATTTCGTCGTGGGGAACGGCCCGAGAAGTGAAGAGCAGTCAAGTGAAGTTATTAGTGCGCGGCCGCGCGCCATTTTGGACTACAAGTACTACACCGTCTGCTGCGCGGAGACGCTGGGCAGGGCCCACCCCGCCCTTGGCTTTACACTAGGCCCTATCGAAAAATAACATTGGTTAGGACTAGGGGGCAAAAGTGTGTGTACCACCTACTACGGCCGGCGGGCGCCGCGGTGGTTACTAGGCCAGAGCAAGCAGGCTCTGGTAGGCACTACTGAGCTGAGCAGGGCTGGCAGCAGTCAGTTAATCTGGATTGCGTAATCATATCCAGTTAATTGAATCAATCTTAAATGTGGGGCTGACGGAGGATGGCTGCCCCACCGCGCCGCCAGGCCAGTGCCTACCACCCCCCACGGTGATCAGATCAGGTGACCGTCGGTCGGGTCATCAAGGCCGTCACGCCACCCCCACCACCACACTCCAAAATGAAAAACAGCATTGGTTTTTATGGCAAATGATGGCATATTGGCATCGCTAGTAGCAGCTACTAGAACAGTACAGTACAGTCAGTACTACTACTAACTTACCGCTACCTGTGGTGGGCCGGCCGGCAGGCAGGCGGGCAGGGACTCACACGTCACACCGGCTGCATGCACGGCCTTTTTTCTTTACTGATTAGGCCTGCCTGGTGCTGCTTAATAATACTAGTACCAGTCAGAGTCAGACACAGTACTCTAGTGGATGTGGCTGAATCTAGATGCCTGCCTCAACCACGCCACACTGGGTCGTCGTCGGGTCGGACGCGGCGGGCCAACTTGACGCGATGACTCGTGTTGTGCAGCTGCCTGCCTGCTGCGCGCTGCGGTGGTTATGCTGGGGCGTGGAAGCAATGTGAAAAAAATCTGCGCACGTTGCCGCACAGCCCGTCCCTACCCCATCATAACCTACCAAAATCCAGCCCAAACCAGTGTCCTTCAGTCTGCCCACCACAGGCAAGTGGTTAAGGCCGCCGTGGCGCGCAGTGCGGGCCGCCATTAACACTTTTATATATATATTTAAATGAAATTATTTATGAATAAATAATGATGAATCTCTTCTGGGGCGGGGCTCCGCTCAGGGCAGGTTAAGTGTCCCACATGGCAGCACTGTTAACCGCCCGCGCCGGCTGACTCACTCTGGTGATCGATGTGATGTCAAAAACACGATGCGGCTGCACGAGAGAGAGGACAGTACAGTAGTAAGTCACAAGTGTACAGTCAGTAGTAAGTAAATTGAATAATGTGACGTGCACGGTGCGCCTCGTGAGCGCAGCGCAGCAGATGCGTGTAGACTAGTCCGAGTCAGACTGTAGACCCGGCCCTGTCAAATAAGTGCCGGTGCTAAGCACCGGAAAGCACCGGCACAAATTAAGCCCTGGGGACACGAGGGTGAATTGGCAAATAAGCGTTCAATGAATAGGTTTCCTCAATGCTCAACATTCTGCACAACCCTCCTGATTTGGGGTGTATATTATCTAATTTTCAACAAACCTACAGATTTCTCATACTCATTCTACTGCAGCAGTCTGTACATTGAGCCTGTAAAAGAGGTGAAACTCAGCTCCCTGAGAAGAAGGGAATTTCCAAGTCTCTGAAATAGATATTGCAGTTACTACTGGAGTTCACTGCACCATACAAGTATATTTGCTGATAAAGAGATGTGTTAGCAAGGGTAAAACTGGTCACAATGCCCAATGGTTGATCATTGCATCGGCGATAGCTCACTTTAAAAATACACATAACATAAGACAGCATGTAATATGATTTGCTGTGATATAATTATCTGGTCAAATAGCATGTGGTCACTTTCAGTGGTGTCGTCATTATTCTAATTAGCAGCATTAAACCTTAAAAATCCTGCATCTTTTTGATCAAAAAATGCTGACAAGTAATGTGTTCATATGCCACAATATTACGATTTGGGAGTTTTGCCTCCAAAAGTTAACATTATACAATTAGAAGAGTATTTCCTCTAAAGACTGCCTGTAAAGCCCACGGATTTGCATTTTAGACAATATATCTGAAAATGTGACTTGTCAAATGCACCCTATGGCCTCCTTTTTTAGGTTTGGCCTGCACAGTGATTGTGCTGTGCTTGTGAAATCTATTGTATTCAATATAAATCTTAGAAGTAGCTTACATCCTATCCCCCTGCTTTTCATTGGTCCATTTGCTTGCCACTTACTTTTCCTCCGTTTCAATTAGCTGTTGCATACTGTTTCCTGTTCTTCCTTCTGTGCTTCTCTTATCAGTGTCCCAGCACCGAAGTACTGTTTCCATCCACTTTTGAGGAATTTTATTTTGTAATGCACGTAATAACTTTGTGACTGCACGCATTTCAAGCATGCTCGTTTAGTTTCCCCTGAACTGCGCTTGCTATAGGCTGTATCAGCTAATGGTCACGTCCACTTCAAGAGTAAACAAAGCCTGTGGTGACCACTGTACACATCCACCTGCTTCATGGACCAGCGGGCATCCCAAGTAACCATCCCTTTAGAGCCCAAAAGGCAGGGATTGACTATGACAGTGTTTAATTTCGCAACATCTCAAAGTGTGCTCCACACCTGATGTATGGATGCGACACAAACAAAGTCTAAAGACTAAACTGACAATGCCACATAGCATGTTTGTTCCAAACCGAGCACTCTGTGAACGAACGTCCGCTATGATCACGTTAGCCTCAAGTTTGACCCAGTTTGAAAAGGGCCCATCTCTCTGCTTCCGTTCCTGCCCAAGGTCATCGAGAAGATCGTCAACAGACAGCTAACCCGATACCTCGAAGAAAACAGAATCCTAGACCCTTCCCAGTCAGGGTTCCGCAGCAACCACAACACCGAGTCTGTCCTCATCACCGCCACTGACGACATCAGGACCCTGCTGGACACCGGTGAGACCGTGGCTCTCATCCTCCTGGACCTCTCCGCCGCCTTCGACACCGTCTGCCACCACACACTACGCGCACGCCTCCACGCCGTAGGGATCCGAGACAAGGCTCTTGAATGGACCACCTCCTTCCTCTCCGGCAGAACTCAGAGCGTCTGCCTCCCCCCATTCTGATCCGAAGCCTCCGAGATCATCTGCGGCTTACCCCAGGGATCTTCCCTCAGCCCGACAGCACGACCTCACCATAATCTCCCATGCCGACGACACTCAACTGATCTTCTCCCTCACCAAGGACCCCCTCACCGCCAAATCCAACCTCCACAAAGGAATGAAGGCCGTCGCCGACTGGATGAAGATCAGCCGACTGAAGTTGAGCACGGACAAGGCGGAGGTCCTCATCCTCGGCTCCAACCCTTCAGCCTGGGATGACTCCTGGAGGCCGACGGCACTGGGGGCAGCCCCGACACCCACCGACCACGCACGCAACCTGGGAATCATCCTCGACTCAACGCTCTCCACGACCAAGCAAGTCAACGCCGTCTCCTCCTCCTGCTTCAACACCCTCCGCATGCTCCGCAAGATCTGCAGGTGGATCCCGAAAGATACAAGAAGAACAGTCACCCAGGCCCTCGTCAGCTGCAGACTCGACTACGCAAACGCCCTCTACGCGGGAGCCCCGACGAAGCTCATCAAACGACTGCAACGCATCCAAAAAGCATCTGCACGACTGATCCTCGACGTACCTCACCACATCACCCCCCCACCTGAGACACCTGCACTGGCTCCCCGTCAACCAGAGGATATCCTTCAAGCTCCTCATCCACGCACACAAGGCACTCCACAAGACCGGCCCAGCCTACCTCAACAGACGACTTTCCTTCTACATTCTCAACCGCCAGCTCCGCTCCCCCGACCTCGCACTCGCCACCATCCCTCGCATCCGAAGAACAACCACCAGCAGGAGATCGCCACCAAGACCTGGAACACCCTTCCACTGAGCCTACGACAGACCCAAGACCTGCTGACCTTCAGGAGGCTACTCAAGACCTGGCTGTTTGATCAGTAGCACCCCTCCCCCCTCCCAGTGCCTTGAGACCCTTGTGGGTATGTAGTGCGCTCTACAAATGATTGATTGATTGGTTTCAATTTATTTGTTGAGTGTATTTAGACTAGATGTTTGCCTGATCCTAAGATGGCCTCCACAATGACGTAACATTGTCCTCATGTGTACTTTCAGGCCGGCAGATTCCTTTCCGCCTCAAAGCTTATAAAGGACCATGTGATAGAAATGTGTCTACATAATGAACTAGTTTCAAAAATAATAATTTAATATTGCTGCACCAACATTTGGTACCCAGACGGCCATCACTATCTACCTTCTTTATAGGGAATCTAAACACAAACAAAAATAGAGGATGCATTCTGAGTATAAAACTGCTCAACTATATACATTTGTTTCCTAAAACGTGGCTCATTTAATATTTGTAATGGTTATATGAGCATCATGAGCTGTATGGTTTTTAATTGGTAACTTGTTTGCCCCAATCCACTCATTTTGCCCCTACATGTATCTTTACATGATGGCCGCAAAGTTATAGCTGGGTTTGGACTGGCCCAGGCCAGGTCTTGTCTGCTCTCTAAGTCTATGATTTCCATCCCAGTGACTTGCCTTCTGAATGTGCTACATGCTCTTTTGCTGACAGTGTCTTCTTTGGGCGTGACGTTTCTCCACACCTTATGCCGATATCCTGTGCCTGGAAAGATGTGAATGGCAGTTAACAGCTGAACATTTATGCAACTCTTTTATTGTAAATAAATGGTCTACATCCCAGCAGCGAATTAGGGGCATGGGTTTTCAGTGTAACTGAATCTAACCAAACTGCCACATTTCTGTGGTGTTTAACTTGTCTTGACGCCTGTGCTTCATCGGCAGTATATTTCGTCAATTGTAATTCCATACAATGCTGATGTGCATGAAATTCAGTATGCCCATCATCACATCATCATTGGGTCCTATCTCAGTTCTATTTGAAGCCCTATGTCGACCACTAAAAAGCTATCCAAGGCTACCTGGCATCTGTGCTGGAATTGGACAAACTTTACTCTGAGAGCCATAAATCGGGGATCATGGTGGACAACACGAAGGAAGTGGAGTCACAAGGGCCAGAGTTATGAAATACAGTCCGAAAGCCAACTTATACATTTATTTTTTAAGAACTCTGTCCAAAAGCAATTGGCAACAAGTAGAAACGACAATACCACAAACAAGCATTTGCAATGCTATAGGTCTCGCATTTACTCAAGTTGGAGCTATTGGCATTGTAAATGACAATGTCTTTTATTTATGTTTTGGTTTTTAAAACATAAATAAAAGGCATTGTCATTTACAATGCTAATATCTTAAACTCTTGCAATGATATATTACATTGCAATTGCTTGTTACTTTTTGTGTAAGCAATCACAGAGACTGCATGTGTTTTCAAGCACTCTTCCTCATGAATGTCTCTCTTCTTTCTTCTCTTGTGCTGCTGCCTGTCCCTCTGTGGTTCTCTCCCAGCTTCCTGTTGCCTTCGCTGTGTGCTTCTTCATGTTGTATTCAAATCTCCCTGACTTCCATAGTGTCTATGTCCCCCCTGCTCTATGTGTTACTGAAGCGTTTCCCGGCGTCCCCTTGTTGCTTACATGTCCCACCGCCCAGCCTTTTAAATAAACAGGTACTGAGTACCTTCACTTCTTTAATTTGAGAGGTGGAGTACCTGCACTTCCCAACACTTCTGGAATATATTTCTTTGGGGGGTTACCGGCACTTCTCAGGAGCAAACAGGTACTCTGGATAATTAGTACCTGCACTTCTATATTTCCATTTAAGGCACTGCCACCGCCCTCCTGCGTATTGTTTCTGCCCCCCGCTTCTGTTCCTCCTCTTGCTTTAATTTTTATTTTATTTCTTATGCAATTGCAAGTTTTGTTTTTAGTTACCGATCCAACTCACACCAAAAAATACCTGCGTCATTTTTTAGGTGCAAGGTCATGCCACTGGAGACCATCTAAAAGTTTTTTGTTTTTTGTTTTACTGTAGTCATGATACACAGCATTGAGTATGGTGTGCAGTGTGATTAAACCCCATTGGCAAACGAACAGGTCACAAAGGTGAGACCTGTTGGCTAAGCCAGTGCTTGTTTACTTTCAGTCCAGTCCGTCTTTAGAGGTATGCAGGGTCGGATTGGGAAGGCGGGCAGTCGGGCATTGGCCGATGGGCCGGGCCTAAGAGTCACCTATGGGCTGTTTCTTATAAGCTCTGTGTCACCTAGTCCACGAAACCTTGCATTCTTCAACAGCCCCCCAGCCAGGCCGCTGTATTGTAGTGCAGGCTGACTGTCAGGGCAGAGGCTTGCCTCACTAGCCTGCCATCGCAGACTTCAGCTTAGCCCCTGGGGGACTTCACAGACACCCAAAAGCAATGTTCCTTCTCCCCTGCCAGGATGTAATACGGAGGTGGTACGGGAGAGTAAAGCAGCCTCACTGGAGGGGGTTCAGTGTCTGGTGATAATGGACGGTGGCCAATCTTCACCTCGCCCCCATTGCCCCCAGCTCCGAGGCCGGCCCAGAAGCTTTGTTCTTTGCTTCCTTCCACCCCTGCCAGGCCATAGCCCGCGTTTTTAGTGGGGAGGGGGTGAGTTGGCAGCAGCCTCCCTGGGGGCCTGTTGTTGCTCTGGCTGTAGGGTCATTTTCATCTCACCCCCTTGGGTTCGACCCAGGCAAAAATCACTGTCTTTTCCCTGCCCCATCCTCCTCTGGGCCATCACATCACATTCAGGCCTTGGTGGACGGGGAGGGAGAGTGCATTCAGGGACTTTGCTGGGGGCCAGTTGTTGTCATCTCAGCCCCAGTATCTTTCTGTGCTGAGTGTAAGGGGTTGGTGGGGGAATGTGTGAGTGTGTGAGTGGGAGAGGGGGGTTTGCATAGGCCTAGCTGTGAGGCTACTTTGACCAGAGATGCCAACTTTAGAACTCGGTAACTATGTTGGAGTCCTGGCTTTAGCTCAACATCCTGTGATTCTGGGAAAATCACTTAATGTCCCGAGGCTGAAACATAAATACGAATTTGATCTCCTCTAACGCAGCTGGTGCTCGTGTAAATAGATTCAATGCACCCTGGGACCAGTTTACACTATATAAAACTATAATAAAACATTTTTTTTTAAATAACCGTCCAATGTTCATGTTTTAAAATGTTGCAAATGTCAGAGCATGATAATTAAAGATGGATCTTTTTATGTAATCCACACCTTATTCCTTTTTAACATGGCTTTTCTGCCTTTGTTAATTTTACAATCAGTCATGGGTCATTAAGGCACCTTTAGAAATCACTATAAAGTGTATTTGGCTTATGTTTACTGTTAGAACTGGGGGTCTCTAGTTGGCAATGGTATACACCTTTGCCCAAATAGGGACCCTTGCTTCTAAGTCAGGATAAGGGGATTACAGCTATTTTCGTTTTTCACTATTGCAAGGCTACCTGTTCCCCATAGGCCAGAATGGGCAGTTAGACTATTACATCTTATAATCCTAACAGACTCAGGGAACATGGTAGAAATTCGAATTTAGTATGCCTGAACTCAGAATGATAAAATACATATTTTACGATCAGTCATGGGTCATTAAGGCACCTTTAGAAATCACTATAAAGTGTATTTGGCTTACGTTTACTGTTAGAACTGGGGGTCTCTAGTTGGCAATGGTATACACCTTTGCCCAAATAGGGACCCTTGCTTCTAAGTCAGGATAAGGGGATTACAGCTATTTTCGTTTTTCACTATTGCAAGGCTAACTGTTCTCCATAGGCCAGAATGGGCAGTTAGACTATTACATCTTATAATCCTAACTGACTCAGGGAACATGGTAGAAATTCTAATTTAGTATGCCTGAACTCAGAATGATAAAATACATATTTTAGTAAAGTTGGTTTTAACATTCTGTGTTTGAAAATACCACTTTTAGAAAGTAGGTTTTTTCTTGTCTAACTATCCAAAGCAGCCTGCCTCTGCTAGGTTGTGTATTCCTTGTCTGGAGTTTGAGTGACAGAGCTGGGGAATTCCAGGAGACAGAATGAGTCAGCCCAGTGGTGAATAGGGAGATCTGCATCTAGATGGGAGGGAGGAGTTGCACCTGGGACCTGAATAGGGCCTTACCTCCACAATGCTGGCTCCACCTCCTGGGGTGCGACTGATGTCTCTGCCCTGCACTGTGAAAGAAAAGAAGGAATCATGTCAACAAAGTGCTCCAGGGCTGTGCTTTCCCTCCACAATGCTGGCTCCACCTCATGTGGGGCGTCTGATGTTTCTGCCCTGCACTGTGAAAGGAAAGAAGGAGTCCTGTAAACAAAGTGCTCAAGACCTGGTTTAGACTAGGCAGAGGCCTCTCGGCCATCAGAGAACAAAGGATTTTGGGGTATAAATATTGGGACTCAGACCCAAGACCTTTAGATCACTTCTGGGAACAAGACAAAACGTTTGCCAGGGAAAAGAACCAAGGAAGCTGCAGGAGTTTGGACTGCCCCTCTGCCAGTGTGCTGGTTGCTGGGTTGGCCTGCAGTGGTGTCTTCATTGCCAAGGAAAGGAGAAGGAACTTTTCAAAGGACTTTCATCATCTTACAGAATATTTCTACAAGGGCTTGAACTTGTGCTTGCCTCCTGCTGAAGTCTCAGGGACAAAAGACTTCACCACCAGCTCCCCTCTCAATTTCCTTGCTGGGAATTCTATCTGCAGAAGCCTGCGTGTCGCTGGGAGCTGGAAGCGCGACGCAACGTGAAGAAGCGTGTCGCCACCGCAGCTGTAGTCGTCGCATCGCCGGAGAAGCGTGCCGCATCTCCCACGATGCGTGTCTTCGTCGAAGCTGTTTGCTGTCGCATCACCGGAGAAGCGTGACGCCATTGAGAGGGTTGCCATCACATCGCCGAAGAAGCGTGTTGCAGGGCCTGTCGCGGCTCCAAAGTACAGAGTCGTCGCAAGGCTGCCAGGGCATGAACGCATTGCCGTCGCATCATCGCATCAAGGGCGCCATCTTCTCGCATCGCACTAGGATTGTTGCATCGCATAGAGGCGCTATCTTGCGCATTGCAACCGGGCTGCAGGCCGAGAACCTACGGATCACCCCCGCACCGGTAGGGATCACGACGCATCCCCTACTCTGCGCAAGCATTGAGGTGCGATGCATCATCTTCCCCGGAGCACGGAACCGACGCATCTCCCTCTGCGAGCCTTTTGTTTATTTTGCGTTACGCATCCAGGTACTTTTGTGAGAACTGTGTCGCATTTATCATCAACTTGAACTAAATAACTTTTACCATCTTTAAGTCAATCTTAAGTACAGTATTGTGGATTTTTGTCGTTTGTGGTCTTGTGTTAAGTCTATATAAAGAATACTTATTTTTATAAAACCTGTGTGGTGTCCATCTGTAGTGTTTTCACTGTATTACTGTATGTGTTCACAAATGCTTAACACACTGCATCTGAGATAAGCCTGTCTGCTCGTGCCAAGCTACCAAGGGGGTGAGCAGGGGTTATCTAGGAGTGTAATCCCCTTATCCTGCCTTAGAAGCAAGGGTTCCTATTTGGACAAAGGTGTATACCATTGCCAACTAGAGACCCCCAGTTCTAACATTTAGGTGCCAATTCCGATCCGTTTACGAGTCGTACAGCCCCCCCTCCCCTGCATATGTCAGCACCGTACCCCCGTATGTCAGCATCGCCCCCCCCTGTCCGCACTGTACCCCAGCCCCGTACCTGTACGCGCCGTACCCCAGGCCTGTACCACAGGCCAGCACATGTACGTGCCGTACCCCAGGCCTGTACCCCAGGCCAGCACATGTACGTGCTGCACCCCAGGCCTGTACCCCAGGCCCGCACCTGTACGTGCCGTACCCCGGGCCCGTACCCCAGGCCCGCACCTGTACGTGCCGTACCCCAGGCCCGAACTCTAGGCCCGCACCTGTACACACCGTACCCCAGGCCCGTACCCCAGGCCCGCATCTGTACGCGCCGTACCCCAGGCCCTTACCCCAGCACCCTCACCCAGCATCGCGTATGTACGGACCTCACCAAAGTTAACGCTTGCCTAATATGTGCGGAATCTTATTTGCATTGCGCGGTATACAATTGATTACTAATTGTGTTATTGTGTGAGCTCAGTCGTCGCTTTTTAAAAAATTCTTTTATCCGCACTTGTACTGCTGTATTCACTCACCTTCGCACTGCCATCAGTCACTTTAGAGGCCTCTAGGGAGGCCTTGTCCCCCGGTCCGTCACGGCTTGTTGTGCCGATTGAACGGAGGGGACGTAGCTCCTCCCCCTGCACCTCCCCTCACTTCCTGCCGCCTGCCCTGACCCGCATAAAGCTGAGGAGGTCACGGCCGCGCAGCAGAGAACCGTGAGCGCCGCACAGTTAAAGCCAAAGTTAACGCTAGCCTAATATGTGCTGAATCTTATTTGCATTGCGCGGTATACAATTGATTACTAATTGTGTTATTGTGTGAGCTCAGTCGTCGCTTTTTTTAAAATTCTTTTATCCTCCCTTGTAGTGCTGTATTCACTCACCTTCGCACTGCCATCAGTCACTTTAGAGGCATCTAGGGAGTCCTTGTCCCCCGGTCCGTCACGGCTTGTTGTGCCGATTGAACGGAGGGGACGTGGCTCCTCCCCCTGCACCTCCCCTCACTTCCTGCCGCCTGCCCTGACCGCATAAAGCTAGATGAGGTCACGGCCGCGCAGCTGACGCGCGCAGCGGGCACGCCACCGGCGCGCCAAAGGCAAGCCCGTCTGCGCCCGTCCGTGGCCGGTCGGGCCCAGGGACCAGTTCCCCTGCCTCTCCCCTACAATACTCCACGCTCGTGCTCAGAGAGCTGCATGGGAAACGGGAGATCGCTATCCACACCCGCCTCCGCTTGGCTGAAGCGGGAATCCTACGATACAGATCCTCCGTCCCTGAAGTCCTCCTCACTCACGACTCTGACTCTCCCACTAACGGTATTTCGCCCAACACCCTCAGCACTCAGAGCCTCGGGGGCCTCTCTGTTATATACTTAAACACTCGATCCATGGTGAAACACCAACTTGAGATCCTCCAACTTTTACAGTTGGAGAGGCTTGATCTCCTTCTCCTTACCGAAACATGGCTCACAGATGAATCCACACCTGACATTCTGGCAGCTTTGCCAGACAATTATTATATTCTTCAAACCAACCGCTCCTCAGGGAAAGTGGGTGGCGGTGTTGCAGCCATTATCCTTAAGGACCATCAGTTTAAGACTATGGAGATTAAGGGTGTACCCTCCGTTGATAGCCTAGTCTTTAAACTAGAATCCTCCAAGTCATCCTTTACCTGCGCCCTTTTTTATAGACCCCCCTGCTGTATGCCCACTTTTCCCCAGGCCTTAGGAGAAATGATCTCTCACCTGGCGATTGTTCATGCTAGACTCCTTATCATAGGGGACTTCAATTACTGGCCCTTAGACGCAAGGGAGAGCGTCAGCTCTATTGAACTAACGGATCTTCTGTCAGGCATGAACTGCACCCAACATGTGCAGGTACCTACCCACACCAAGGGACATATCTTAGACCAGGTCTGGACAGCTAATATGACTCCCTCAACCCTTCTGATCTCTCCATGCACCTGGTCGGATCATCACTTTGTGTCCTTCACCTTACCGGAAGTTCAGCTCCCTAAACCTAAACCGACTACAAACTTTAAGTCAATGAGCTGGAAAAATGCTAACATTGATCTTCTCTGTTCCCACCTTACCCTTACGGCCCCTATTGACTCAGAGTCAATCCATGCTCAGGCCACAAATCTCAAGTCTTGGCTCGAATCCGCAAGTGAGCACGTCGCTCCGCTTAAATATATTAAAACCTGCAGACCACATGACGCTCAGCGATGGTTCTCCATGGACCTAAAACTTAAGAAACTTGCACTCAGACAAATCGAGCGTAAGTGGAGACTCCACTATCACTCAGTCGACAAAAATATTTATACCACCCTATTAAAGGAATATAAAATTACCATTCTTCAAACTAAAACAGACTCTTTTTAAAAAAAGGTCGTAGACTCAGCTAACAAAGCCAAAGACATTTTCTCTATAGTCAGTGAGTTGTCTAAACCTGACAGAATAGTACCTAAGCTAACCCCTTCTCAATCTCTCTGCGACTCACTCAATTCCTACTTTATAGACAAGATCACTGACATTAAAGCCAGTATTCCTCCCTCAGCCCCCCCCCATCCCTCCTAACACCAAGGACTTGCCATTTCTGATGACCCATCTCCCCCTAATTTCCTTGGAAACCTTTTTAGGGTTACTAAATAGAGTCAGCTCAGGGTCCCCAACAGATTGCTGCCCACCTCACATTTTTCAGCAGACCTTCTCTAGGTGTCCTGACCATCCTCTTTCTCTCTTAAATAAATCACTTGAAGAGGGTATAGTCCCCGACCTCTTTAAATCTGCGGAAATCATCCCCATATTGAAGAAACCAGGTGCTGACCCCTCCATTCCTGCCAACTACTGCCCCATTTCACTCCTACCTTACCTTGGAAAAGTCCTAGAGGCTCATGTCTCCTCACAACTAAGCTCTTTTGTTGAACAAGCATCATATTCTGGACCCTCACCAAGCCGGCTTCCGGCCCTCTCACTCCACTGAATCGGTCATTCTGACAGTTATGGACGAGCTCAGAGGGAGCGCTGATAAAGGGCTTACTCAGGCTCTGGTCCTCCTGGATCTGTCCGCGGCTTTTGACACGGTCCACCACAACATCCTTTTGGACCTTGTCAACAATGCCGGGATCCAGGGGCGGGCTCTGGACTGGCTCTCTTCTTTTCTTAACAACAGATTTCAATCAGTCCGTCTTGCCAATTTTTCATCTAAAAAGAGGAAACTTTCCTGTGGAGTCCCTCAGGGCTCTTCCCTCCCCCCCTTCTTTTCAATCTATACCTTCTCCCTTTAATATCTTCTCTTCGGGACAGGGAAGTCGTAACCTATAATTATGCAGATGACCTTCAGCTGGTTTTCAATATCAGCCTCCTCCCTTCTTCGCTAACCCACTTCCAAGACACTATGACATTTATTAGCGAATGGATGAATGGAAACCAGCTGAAACTTAACCCTGGCAAAACAGAGTTAATTCTCACGGGTGGCCCTGCTAACCCATGGAACTCCAACTTCTGGCCCCCCTACTTATGCAACCCGACTTCCCCAGCCTGGAGTTCTGGCACCACAGTTCTGGAACTCACTCCCCTTGGAGATAAGAACAGCTACCAACTATGCCCTATTCAGGAAATTATTGAAGACTCGGCTATTCTCTCAGGCTTATGACAACTAGCTCTTGTCCCTCTGCCGCCTCCTGTTTCTCTTAGCGCCAAGAACCGTTTGGTGAACGTGCGCTGTACAAATTCATGTAACATAACATAACCTACGCGAAAAAGACTCGTACAGAACCAGGACCCTGTAAAACAGCACAAGGAGGGTCAATTCGACTCGCACAACACCACAAAACACGTCTACATGACAAAATACATCTCAATGACTGACCTGGCACATCCAAACAGGCAAACAGAGGCACAAAATCACAAACACCTCCAAAATTTCAAACACAGCCACACCCACAAATGGACCAATAAAAAGGGCCCACACACACAACCCATGAGCCTTTGCAACAGACACACTGCTGCCAGACCCCACACACCCACTGCTGCCAGACCCCACACACAAACAACTGCACCATCCTTACACCTTAACTACACCTTAACTTACACAGCCTCCTTCACAAAGACCCCCTCTTCACATTCACACCCACACCGTCACATTCACACCCACACACCGACAACCATCCACACCCACACCCCACACCATGCCCACAGACAAGAATCCAAAGTTCACAAGGGAGGAGCTGGACATCCTTGTCAACAAAGTCATCAGAGTCGAGCCACAGCTGTTTGGAACATTGGTCAGACAGACCAGCATAGCTGAAAAATTCCGCATGTGGCAGAGGATCGTCGATAAGGTGAATGCTGTTGCGCCCATCCGAAGGACCAGGCATGAATGCCAAGCCAGGTGGTACGATCTGCGGAGGGCAGTCAAGAGGAAAATAAACGAGGAATATGCCCAGAGTAACATCACTGGAGGTGGGCTGCCCCGCAGACCGGTACACTACCATCCCTGGGAGGAGAAGGTGATGGCCCTGCTTCCGCCGGTGGGAGTACACGGAGTCGAAGGAGTCGCAGAGCCTGGTGAGTACACAACCAACTCACGTAACATGGGGGCAATGGCATCCACACCACAAATACACCAAATGCACGCAACTACCCCCAAGCCCTCTCCACACACAACCACACTCAAAACCCACGCTCATGCCACTAACGTATCCATGCCCCATTCACAAATCAAGGCAATGCCATGTCCCAGGCTACACCAACCACAAACACAAGACTGGATGTCCGGGATGCTGGGAGGGTTGGCCTCACAAAACACATTGTGCAACTCAGAAGCAGACACCAATGCCCTCAGCCCATATGGCCTAGGTACATACCATGCACCATGCCCAATGCACAGGGACTGGCAAAGTACTGACAAGGTAGCTGACTCTTGGCCCTGCTGTATGCAGCACAAGGCCCTCCTGTGACCACTGTACACTCAAACACCAACTCCACAAGCTCAGATATCTAGCACAGGAACTCACACTCACTGTCATGCCAGCATGCACCCTGAGGGGACAGACACATCACCTGGGAGACCCAATGCCAAATCACACTACACACAACAGCAGGCCCGGTCACACACCCCCACTTACACAAGCACACACCCCTGGGGCAGGCAAAGGATTTACCCACTCTCACAATGGACATGTAACACAACAAGATCAATCCATAGCCAAATAAGCATCCTAGCCAACAATCTACAGGTTAAACACTCAGGAGAACATATCAATCTGTCCCCCGCAACATACCTATCCCCAAGTGGACATTGAGAGGAATGCTAGGCACATCCAACTACCTGGAGGAACTGTGCCAACTTGAATATGTATGAAACATGGATGTGGCATGAAACAGCATTAACATTGTCTCTCTCTCACACACAGGGCAACGTCGTGGATCTCCCCCCAACATTGGGGGGGAACAATCACAGTCCCAAGCTCGGCGTGAAGATGATCCCACCAGCAGCGACGACTCTCACCACTCTGTGGGTGACCCCGACCAACCTGGACCCTCTGGTGCCTAAGCCCCTGCAGCACCTGCTTCAGGTACATCTGTGCCAACCACCACCCCCATTCCTGCCACATCCCGGGAGACACCCTGGAGCCCTGCTCGCACTGAACAACAGAGCCAGTCTGACCAGGAGGGACAAGGTTCTCCGGGCACCCAGGAGGAGGCAGGCAACCCCGCAAATGCTATCCCTCAGGGGTCCCGTAGACCCGATGTGCCCACAACGGCAGTCCAGGCTCGTGTTGGCAGGGGTGGTGGGAGTGGAGGCAGGCGGAGGCGCGAACCTGACCAGCCTGCTGAGGGAAATGGTATGTCACACATACACCACATCATGGACACATACCGGCGTGACACCAGGGGCATCAGCCAGGTAGTGGGGACCCTCAGTGAGATGAAGGGGACCCTCGACGAGATGAAGAACCTGCAGGCCGAGCAACATGCAAGTCAACAACAACACCAATGACGGATGGAGGCAAGACTGGCTGAGCTCCTGGCGGTGCAAAGGGACATGAGCCAATCACTCCGTCGGATCGCCGAAAACATGGGCAACCCTCCCTGTGACACCAGGCGCAGACCAGCACCAGCCACAGGGAGGGAGGAGGAGGATTCGTCCGACGGAGCGTCCCAAACATCGTCAAGGCCTGCATCTGAGGGTCCCCGGAGGAAGGTAGGTCGTCCACGGAAAAGACCGTGAGAGTCAGCGGACCATCCACATCTCCCAGGTCACCTGGCCTGGCACCTGGCACTCTGGCGCAACAGCAGCACCTCATCCAATGACATTCTCTGCCACATGGACTTGCTGGTCACAGTCTGACCAATGATGACCAACACTGTGGTCTGGACTCTGATGACTTCCAATGCAAAGGATACCATCTCCCCCTGTGAACTTTGGATTCTATGCACACTGTATAGCACCTATTTGTCCACACCAAACACGCCCCCCACCGAGAATAAATCTTCATTTCTCTACTTATATGTTGCAGTCATTTTGCATGAGTACACAATCTACGTGTGGGGAATTGTCAAACTATGCCTGAGTGTTGAAGTAACTCCAGCCATCCATACCCTGGGATCTGAGTCTGGTACAGGACACACATGGGTCACACTGTATCATCCAATACAGACATGGAGCACAAAACTCACCCGTGATGGCCTCAAGCTGCTGAGGGGGGGCTTGCTATACTGTGCGGACAGACTTATTTGGAAGAGTATCATTAAGGCTTAGAGGTCATGGCTCATGTGGAGGTTCCCGGGGAGGGAGTCCCAGGTATGTTTGGCCAGGTGGGAGAACTATGTCCTGCATGCTGGAGTACGGTGGATGTGAAGAATGGTGGCCAGGGCAACGTTGGATGCACGGAGATGGCCCAACGGGGTCTCGGATGACAGACGTGCATGGTTGGTTTTGGGTCGGGGTTGTGGACTGCCTCCTGAGTGTGGGTGGGGAGTGTGAAGGCCATCCTGCAGCAGACAGTGATCCATTGCAGCTATCTCTGGTGGACGGTGAAGTGGCGCCGGATGTTGAAGCTGAGGTGTGCAGATGCACCCTGGATGTGGACAAGTTTCCCGGGAGTTTGGATGTACTTGCTCCGTAGAGGGAAGGGCAGTATTTGACACGGATGTTGTCATGGACCTGGGGGATGGTCTGTCTTTCCTTGGAGTGGATCTATCTGTGGATCATGTGCATAATGCAGAGGGTGTTGCAGCATGAGGTACAGATGCTGGGGACTAGCATGGCAAATGTGAGCGAGCAATACATGATGCACGCCATCTTGTGTGTGTGGCAACTGGGTGCTTGTGCAGGGCTCTTGCGGGTGGGACACAAGCAGTTGACCCAGCTGTAAGGGGACAATCCTCAGATGATCACCTCAGTCCTGTACAAGTCCAGCCTCAGGTGGCTCATGTTCAGCCATTCATCAATGGATCTCATGTATCCTTGTATATTGGAACTGGCAATGTCTGCGTCTTTGGTGAGGGTGAGGAGCACCTGGCTGTCAATGGCATACGAGCTGATGAGGTGCTGTGCGCATGTGATGGTGGAGAGGGGGGTCCTCGACACATTGTAGATTGACACGCTGAGAGATGATACCTGTGCCATGTGCCAGACGACGACACCATACTACATGCTGAAGCCTTGAGTCCCACTCCCATGGCCTTGCTGGGGTACAGAGCCGGTGGGGAGTAGGAGGGACATGACCTGGTTGGTGTGACAGGGCCTGGAAGGCAGGGCAGCGCTGTGTAGGCAGTTGGAGTTGCACATTCATCATGAAAAGGTGTCGTGTGTGCGCTTAGGGTATGTCTGAGAGCAGGCGGTAGATTTGCGGATGGACATTGCTTGGAGGGTGGCTGCTACATCAGACTGTAGTGTGATGTGGGTCATGCAAGGACATGAGGGTCGTGCAATGTGCACGTCGCATGTGCTGACGGTCCAGCCTTTGGCACCGCGTGGCCACAACAGTGGCATAGACAAGCTGATGACAGCCAAATGAATGGGTGGAGGGAGGAAGGGAGGAGCATCTGTGAGGCGTGTGTGTTGCCAAATCTGGATACTCTGTGGGCCCTTGCTGCAGGGTCCACGGCAGCAGGCGGCATGTCCTGGAAAATATGCCACAAGTTGCACACAAAGACAAGGATGTCAGAAAAGACAACTGCAACAGGCGTGTGTAAAGGAAGGAGTGTCCGGTTTTACATGGCACACCCAGAGACAATGCATGCACAATCACCAAAGATGAATGACACAGGATCAGGAAACTGAAGGCCGAGCTGCGCACAGGAGACACACCCTCAGCAGGTGTTGATGGCCCGTTGTGTGGACCAACATGCCAAAATACATACACAACCATGTACTTCATGCACAATAGGGATCATAATCCATGAGGAACTGCATGCATGTTGCTAAACTACACATGGACTCCTATGCACAATCTTTGACAACTATGCCAGCGATGCCGCATGCAAAGTGGCAAGAGACCTGCATTGACAGAGATGAGGCACCTTTGAGTGTGAGGAACACCTTTATTACTCAGGCTCACACTAAGGGAAATGCATCAATTTGAACAGACTCACAGGTCATTTGGCTAACCATGTGGGACCTACACTAGACACCCCCTTCAACACACAGATGTGTTAAATCCTACTGAGCTGGCACACAAGTGAAGGGGGTGAGCCAAACACCCCTTGCTGCACACGGAGAGGCTGCAATTCACCATTGAGCCTCTTATGGGGATGTCCCACACTATGTTCATCATTAGCATCCCGTATGTTCCTGAGGGACATTTTACACACATTGATGCCTTCATCAGAACCCAAAAACCATTACAGATGACTGTCAGGAAGGGTGACTATCAATTCATGGGAGTCATGCTACATGTCATGTGCCCCATGGTGAGTCGACATGTATGCATGGTAATACAACATGCACAGGAGCAGTCCCCACATATTCCAAACACGTACCACCCACAAAATGCCTTGCTGCACTCCTTACCCAAAATTACTTTTCACCATGTCCGTGCATGGAACGCTGATTCAGCACACGTTGCAATACTCATGAGGAATAGCAGGAGGGCAACGATGACACAAGCACACGACAGGCGCAAGAACCTGTGGATGACAGACACACAACAAGTCAGCGAAGAGCTAGTTATCCGCAGACATGGACATGTACTCTGTGGTAAATATTTAAATTACCTGTACTATTTTTTATGCGGTAAAGTCTAGTAAGAATAACTCAGTCAAAATAAGAGGCAGAATCCGTGGCATTAGAGGTTCTGAAAAGGGCTTTATTCCTTACAAAGGAATTATAGTTCGAACTAGGCAATCTTATTCCATCACCACGAAGGTTCAGTAAGGGATAGGCAATACATTATTGACAAGTAACAATATATATATGAAAAGCATTGCATTAAGACAGATGCAGGAGGCGTAACAGCTGATAATACAGATAAGAATACACATACGTAATGAAAATAGGCGTAAATACAGGCGTATACTAGAAACGTTATTTAAAATGATGTCACAAGTGGGTGGATCCATAAGAGAATCCTGCAGTGTCAGCAGAAATATTTGGCAGAGATGCGCGCGCAGCCGCATGACGTGTGATTGACGTGTAATTGACGTGCAACTAGAGGGTGAAGGGGAATTGACATTTAGCTCTACATATGGAGACAGAAGTCTGGGGGGTCAGGTCAACCTAATCCCAAATCGTATCTAATATCTTTGTTTAAGGAACTGTTTTATCCAAAAGGAAAGGTCTCTCGGACGGAATCTATTCTATACTGACTGTTAGTGCATGTACAAGCGTCTATGTGTCTACATGAGATGCGAGGGGGCAGGAATCTTCCATGGTAACAGGGGCTATGAATTACTTGCATAAAGACAGCGAGGCCGGGCCCTTTGCTCGGTAGCTGGAAGGATGTTTACCTAAACTACTAGACAGGAATGCATTGGATGAGGAGCGGAGCAGATAACTTGAAGGCTGAATACAGTTTTTGGCAGGCAACAGGCCGCGTCAGGCACCGTTAGCCGCGCAGGGAGTAGGACAAAGTTCATGGACACGGATGCAGGTCCAGGCTGGAGCATTTCAGAGGCAGAAGCAGGAAAAGGCTTGATGACAGAATTCAGGGCCTACTCGCCTGAACTGTAAAACGTGAAAAGTGAACCATATAAAGTCGGTGGCCAATCATACTTAGGAATGGACTATTTGACCCATTCATGGCGGATCTGAAAGAGGACATGTTGGCGTTGGACGCACATGTATTTGCGTCTTCATAGCTGGAACTGGAGGGAACATACATGTACTTGTAGCATGTACATGGAGCCGTTGGGGTCTAAGATAGGGGACATAACTGGTCATAAAATTCATATTTCCTCAACTCTACAGGACTAATGTTGTCACCATGCTATTTTAAAAATTAGTGTCCCAGCTAAAATGTGTGGAATGACATCATCACTTGAATGACACATCCGAACACACCTCCAAGTCACTTAGCACACAGTCAGCTGGACACACACATTGCAACACATGCCACACAAGGCTCAAAGCGTGCACACTCAGACACAGGGACTCACCATTATGAGAAGAAGTTGCGGATGAGCTGACTCCGGATGTCCTCCTCCTCCTCACTTTCCTCATGCCCAAGCCCTTCATCCTCCACGGGTGGATTTTCCTGCTCATCCGGATCCAGGATGAGTGGCACTGCCTTCTCCACTGCCATGTTGTGCAGCATGCAGCACACAAGGAAGATTTTGCAGACCTTCACCGGGGCATATGGGAGGGACCCGCCTGTTTTTTGGAGGCACCGGAATCTGCTCTTCAGGAGTCCAAACGTCCTCTAAATCACGCGCCTGGTCTGCCCATGGGCGACGTTGTAACGGTGTTCTGTGGCTGTTCTGGGGTTGCGGAGAGGCGTCATCAGCCATGGCATGTTGGGATAGCCAGAGTCCCCTACATGGAAACATAATGTGAAGAAGTGGGTCAGGAGATGCCGTAAGATACAAAGATAGTGCTAAACACAGGACAAACAGAGTATACCCACCAACAAGACATGCTCGTTCGTCGTGCAGCCGCAGCATAATTTCTGGCACCCTGCTACGCCTCATGATGTAGGCATCGTGTGCTGACCCTGGAAAACGGGCACAGACATGGGAAATCAGCATGTTAGGTAGACACACCACAAGGGCATTAATAGAGTGATAATGTTTGCGGTTGCTAAAGGCTACCTCCTGTGCCTGTGGTGGTACCAAAGCCACATGTGTCCCATCAATGGCCCCAATTACATGAGGCATCCCTCCCAGGGCATAGAACTCACCATTGACACCTGTCAACTGCTCACGAGTCGGAAAATGGATGAATTCATCCAGGTGCTCCAACATGGCTTCTAAAACATCATGCAGGACACGGCTGAACATGGTCTGGGACATGCCACCAACATCAGCTATGGTGAATTGAAACGTACCGGTGGCTAAAAAATGTAGGGCTGCCATCACCTTCATCTTGGGGGTCAGAGCAGTAGGATACCTGTGTCGCGGTTGGAGGTGTGGTTCCAGCCGGGCGGTCAAGTTCTCAATCAACTCTTGCGAGAAGCGGTATCTTCTGATGTAGTCATGTTCCCTCATGGCACCCAGGTCTGGCATTGGTCGGGGGAGTGGCGGTGCCCTGCAGAAATTTTGAAGGAATAACGAAGAGTGAGTACATTACAACACCAATGTCAATTAACTGAGCACATGTTCAACAGCTAATACACATCTGCTAAATACAGAGTCTAGTCTGTGCAATACATCCAGGACACGTATGCCAGCCAGGTGATACTCCTACGAAGAGCCAGCTACAACCGTTGATTGGCAAGGTCAACATGACATGCCATGAAACTACCTGTGGGCCAGTGTAAGTGAACAGCCAGACACATTACAGGAGTGACATACATCCACATATCTGCATTCGAAGGATGTTATCTCATACAGACAGCTGGCGGAAAGCTAGACGCACAGGTCACATGTCATTTAAAAAGTACAGATCACACACATTGCCATGAAGGGGTACATGTCAAAACTGATAACACAGACATTGAGACAACGCAGATATGTCCTCAGGTCGAAATACCATGTTCGATGCATACAGACACACGTTACGTGGGATTCAACATGTGGCATGGTGTGCGTAATTGTGTGCCATGCCCATCTACACACAGACACATGTTGGATGCAGCAACTGCAGATGCAGTTGACGGAACACCAACAGCAAGCTCATGGGAACACATGACACACACATGACATAGTCACATCGTGGCACACTGGTAGTTAGATGTCAGGTCTAATTATCCGTGTACCTGGCATCAGGAGACAGTTGCGGGTGTTGGTGACTGTGCCATACTAGTGATTCAGTGCTTGACACGTTTGTACTACATGCACACATGTGCAAAGTGTGAAGGGGAAGTGTGCCACATAGTGGCCCATCACACATGACATGTGTACACAGGTCATCACACATCTATTGTGCTAAAACATGAGGAGACATGTGCCACATCACTGCCTGACACACCTAGGCCCTGCACATGAAGGACTGCACTGACAATGACTTGATGTACAGCCTTGTGCGAGTCTGACACCTCCATTCCTTTCGTGTGCACCTCCTATCACCAGTGTCAGCTGTGAAACGCACCGTTCACACGCTCTGAGGGCGTGTGTACGGTCGTATCACTATATTGTGGTTGGGTAGGAGTACGCGTGTGTGTACGGACCGTACACACGTATGTGTACGCCCAGTGTGTACACCTAGGTGTACAGACTGGTCGTACACGTACGTGTACACACTGGCCGTACACGTACGTGTACACACTGGTCGTACATGTAAGTGTACACACTGGTCCTATCCCCATAGTAGTGTTGGCGTAGGTGTACGCCATAGTGATCCGACCCGTACACACGCGTGTACGGGTCGGATCACTATGGCATACACCTACGCCAACAGTACTATAGGGATCCAACCCCTACACACGCATGTACGGGTCGGATCCCTATAGTAGTGTTGCCATAGGTGTACGCCATAGGGATACGACCCGTACATACGCGTGTACGGGTCAGATCACTATGGCGTACACCTACGCCAACAGTACTATAGGGATCCGACCCCTACACACGCGTGTACGGGTCAGATCCCTATAGTAGTGTTGCCATAGGTGTACGCCATAGGGATACGACCCGTACACACGCGTGTACAGGTCGGTTCACTATGGCGTACACCTACGCCAACAGTGCTATAGGGATCCGACTCCTACACACGAGTGTACGGGTCGGATCCCTATAGTAGTGTTGCCGTAGGTGTACGCCATAGGGATACGACCCGTACACACGCATGTACGGGTCGGATCACTATGGCGTACACCTACGCCAACAGTACTATAGGGATCCAACCCATACGTAGGGTCGGATCCCTATAGTACTGTTGGCGTGTGTACAGGTCGTATCCCTATGGCGTACAGCTACGGCAACACTACTATAGGGATCCGACCCGTACACTATAGTACTGTTGGCGTAGGTGTACGCCATAGTGATCCGACCCGTACACGCGCGTGTACGGGTCGGATCCCTATAGTAGTGTTGCCGTAGGTGTACGCCATAGGGATCCGACCCGTACACGCGTGTGTACGTGTCAGATCCCTATAGTAGTGGTGCCCTAGGGGTACGTGTGAAACGCACCGTACCTGTGTGGGGATTTGAAAATTACAATGGGGACACATAAGGGACAAGTATTAGGGCCTAAATGCATGCTGGTTGTCATGGATACCGAGTTTCAAGATCAAATTTTTCCATCATGTGGGCTGGAAAAAGCAGTTGGCCACATTATACATTGTTGCAAAGTGGTTGTTGACTTGACATGCTGCAGCAAATTTGAAAGATGCTAATGCAGTCACTGGTGTATGTTTAAAGGGATTGGAGGAAAAGTAGGATGCAAAGGAGTCTGACCAATCACTCTGTACTCCTGTAAATGAAATAGGCCAGCAAGGCAGATATAAGTCAGGAAGAACCCATGAGAGGGCACTTGCCTGCACAACATGTCAGTGGACCTCATTGCTGCTGTCATTGCTTCCTCTGGCACCATGTCCAGGTCTGTGGAGAGGGCCCAGCCTTTCACCCAAGAGGAGAATGAGACGTTGCTGGACGTCATCCTCCCACAGTACCCCAAGATGTATGGGAGACCAGGGGAGCAGGTGAGTGCTGACTCCACTAGCTTTGACTGTGCACCTTTTTTGTGACTGTCACTTCTGGCATTGTGTCCAGGTGTGGCAGACACGCAATGTTGTTTAGAGTGGGTCCCAGGGGGGGGGGGGGGGATGGCTTATGTCTCTCATGCAGAGCATGATGTGGTTCATGTGTGCACTCCTCACTTGCATTGTGCTTACTGTGACATTCACTGCATGGTGCATGGCACATTCAGCGTGGCTAATCCTCTTGGGCATTTTTTTTCTATAGTCCTGAGGTGATTTAGTGGTCCCCCCGGTGTGACAGGTGACTATACCCACAGATGTGTGTGAGTTGAGTGGAGCTGTGGTGAGAGTGTCCAAATGATGTGTACGCCCCCTGGACATTGATGTGTGTGAAAGTTCCTTGTCATGTGGGTGAGTGTCTATGTGGAGTGTTGCACCACAGCTGCATGGAGGAGGCAACTGCTCTACCCATCTGATGTGAGAAGTAAGCCATGCTGTGTGTCTGACTTGCTGAGCTAGCCCCACGCCTGTGACAACCCCCAGGCAAGTTGCACATGTGCAGAGTGATGTTTGTATCCGCTGTTGCCAATGGCAGGTGAATGATCTGTGCCTGTGTGTGTCTGTGTACTCTGCTGAGGTAGCGTCAGTGGCCTTGGGCATGTGACTGCTTGGAGGTGCTGTCCATCAGCCTTGTGTTGCTTGTGAGGCACGGTGTGTGCCATGATCAGGTAGTGTGTCGCACCCCTCATGCAACCTGTGTACTTTCAATGCCATGTAGTGCATTGGGGCTTACACAGATGCGAATGTCCCTATGACAAAGGTGCTATTAGTTTGCAGCATACTATGCCCTGTTCAACAAATCAAAGATGTTCAAATGTGTGTCTCTGTGACATGGAGCAGGTGTAGTGATGTAGTCTCACTTTGTCATCCTCACAGGTAACCGCCTACGAGAAGAGAACCATTTGGAAGCGGGCCGTCAGGGCCGTGAAATCGGTGGAGGGTCGCAGTCGTCGCCTGCCCCAAGTGAGGAAACGCTGGCAGGACATCCGGTGCTGGACCAGGAGGATCGCCCGGGTCCTGCTGGGGGACTCACCTCCACGCAAGCACGGCGGGCGCCGGCGCCTGACCCACCAAATGAAGCGTGTCCTGGCGGTGGTCTTCCCCGAGATGGTTACAGGAGATGCAGCAGCAGGAAGGGGGTAGGTACATGTGTGTTTGTTGTGTGTCCCCAGCTTTTGGAAGTGCTCAGTCGCATGGATACACTGCCAGGGCTTATATGTGCAGTGCATATCCTGTTCCCCCAAGTCAACCGGTGCTGTTCTTCCTCTCTTCCCCTCCATGACATGTGTTCCCTGGTCTGTGTGTAATCAGTATTGCACATGGTCATCTAGGCTGCAAGTTAATCAAGGTGCACACTGCTTTCAGCATCATGTGTGGGGGTGGTCTGTGACATGTGTTGGTACCTTGCCTGTGCCCTGTCCTGTTCACTCATTTGGGGGTCCATAATTGTTGGCACTGTCCTGAGTCTCAACATAGGAGTGTGAGGTTTCAAATGAACAGACTTGCAGCATGCATGACCGATGTAGTGGCCTCAGACATGATGTGCATGAGTGGGATATATGCATAGTGCCGGGACGGTTGTTCGTGTTACAGTCAGATCATTCCAGGACCATGGAGCAGTGTGCCCACTACAGTCCCCTGAGACACCTTTTCCTAGGAATCATGTGTGGCATCAAACACTGTGCCCATTCTCTGTGTGTATAGCATAGGTTGGCCTCTGTGGCATTGTTCCATGGCCTTATTTGTATTTATGTAAAGTGTGCTACACGTGTCCACTGTACAGGGTGACCCCATTAGGCTTGTGCATACTCACACTGGGCAGTGCCTGTGTGTCTATGTACAACTATCTGTTGTTGGTTGTTTGTCACAAATATGTGTGGTCAGCCTCACGAGGTGATGTTGAGTACATTTAGGAGTTCTTTATGCACATTTTAGTACACCCAGATTAAGAGGTGTAAATACTTGCTCTGTCTCAATCGCATTGTCTCAGGTAGGGGGTGTTTGTGCTGGAAAGGCCTACATGTCCAAACCTTATGTCTCCTTGCCAGGTCTGACCTGTGCGTGATAATTGTCTGGACAGACACTCAATGTGCAGTGACCCAGGCATGTTGTGCAGGGTGTAATGTTTGTGCTTTGCAGCATGTGGCAAAAGTTACAAGACATGTTTCCTGCTCATCCATTTTTGTCACCGGTGTGTGCTCCAGATGCTACGTTGTGTGGTCTGTGTGTGCTGACATCTGTGTGGACATTCTTGGGTCCCATGAGGGTGTCTCCTCAGTGCAGGTGCTCCTTCTTCCGACACAATTGCAGGGCCATTAGCTAATGCATTGTCCTGTGTCTGGACATGTGTGCCAATCCACATGACAGGTGGTGGGTCAGATGTGTTGCCAACTGTGTCATCATGGTACAGATGGCCATGTGACAGGTGGCATGATTAAAGTTGTTAGTCAAGATGTCTTGTACCTTTGCACTCACTACACTTGTCAACATGTCCCAATAGTTTATATGCTTGACTGATTTTTTGCTGTGAAGGACAATGATGTGCCTGCATGACAGATGTCTCCCAAGGAAGTTCACAAGAAACCACCTTCACACTTTTGGGGGACACACTGGCCCATTTAAAACAAAGGCACATTTCTGTAACAAAATTGATTTGAGATTAAACATATACATGTTCCCACAGTGTGGTTGGATTTGAGTTAGTCCTCGGTTGTTGCTGATACCAACTTACGGGTGTCAAGTCATCAAGACCACCGTGGTGCCATGTATATGAACTTCCTGATACCACATTTCTTAACAGTGCCTTATTTGCATTATGCTGGAAGCTCATACAATGACTGTGTAAATGTAGTTTTTTTTGTGCACCTCCTTGTGTGACTTCTGTTATCCAGGCACATGTGTGTTCTGTTTCAAAAGTGGCACATTCACACATTCCAAACATTTCGATTGTGTAAAGTGTTGTGATTCCCAAGGGATCACAATGTATTTCTTTAGGGTTTCCAAAGTAATCACAGGTCTCTGAGTGTGGGTACACCTTCAGCATTGGCGTCTGTTATTTGGCCTTGGGTGCACCAACACTGTTTCTTTCACAGTGAACAAGAGGTGGCATGCCTTCATAGTCTGGCTGTGATCCACTGTTCACAGACACTAGCTTCTCAGTATAAGTGGATATCGAGTTATTTGCTTTTGTGTCCTGATGTTCATTTTTTCAGGTGGCATGGGGGGTGAACCAACTGGGGAGTGCAGGGCTTACATTTGTGCGGAGTATTCTAGATGTTACTCATGATGCATTTCCTGATAAGTACTGTGACCTATTTTGTTTGGACTCATGTGTCAGATGTACACAGGTGACTGATTATTTCATGTCTCTTCACCTTGCACACAGCATCATCGGGGGACAGCGAGGGAGACACCGGCACGAACCAGGAGGAGGGATCGAGCACCAGTGCCACCACTGCTGGGGATTCAGCGGAATCAAGTGGCACGGAGGGCGAGGGGAGTCAGGCGGAGGACCTGTCTAGTACCAACACCGACTACGATGCTGACGGATCCGAGGCTGAGCTCCCTGAGGGGGCGGAGGCTGCTCCAACAGCTGGCAGCAGCACTACAACTGTCACCGCCCCCTCCATTCCCATCACCGCCCTCCCAGTTGCTCCGGTCCCTTCTGTCCGTGCTAGGCAACAACAAGTCTCCTTCGTGCCAGGCACCGCACCCCCTGCCCCTGTCTCCCCTGCTGCCCTCACTGCCGAGTCTGTGGACATTCAGCGGAAGTTGCAGGTTGGGCAGATATCGATCCTGACTCCATGGCCACACCAGACTGCTGAAACAGATGGTGTCGTACATGGAGGGCATGTCATCAGCGATGTCTGACCAACGCATGTTGCTGAGGTCCATGGACTCGTCACTGACGGCAGCAGTGGGTCTCCTTCAGCGCTTCGTCCCCCCCTACCCCTGCACCATCCACACTTCCCACTCCCATGCCTGTCCCAAGCACACACAGACATTCACAGGCACACACCCCACCAGACACAGGTAGCACACCAACAGGGAAGGGCAAGCGCACACCTCCTGTCACCCACACTCAGGGGGAAGAAGGCACACCCACTGGGTCTAGGGCACACAGGCAGACACGCAGCCACAGTCCAAGTCCACATGCCTCACTCCCCAGTCCCTCCAATGTCAGTCCCCTCGGCTCCCCTGCCCCACAGTCTGAGAAAGAGACACACTTGGCTGTGCTGGGCCTCAGCCCCACTGCTTCACAATCACACAAACGGGCAAGGCACTCCACAGGTAGGGGAGTTGAGTCCCCCCCCTGTCTACCACCTCCCCCAGTAGCGCTGCAACCCATCCCTCCGACCCACCCCCCCCCTTGGGGCATGTGGTTCCTTTGGGTGCAGGGGAGACACTGGAGGAGCTTGCAGACGTGTGCAGCGCCATGCTAACCTCCACCTTTGGCGCTGCCCCACCCCCTGTGGTGGAGTCATCCGTCCCTGCACCCACAATACCTACCCTTCCCCCTCCTGTCCCTGCGGTGCCTGGTCCTTCCCCACATGATGCCCCCCTCCCAGTGGCTGAACCAGAGGTTTAGTATGCGCAGGCAAGCTCAGGGAGACGCGTGGACATGTGTCCCCCCCAGGACTCTGCATCTGGACTGGCCCATGGCCATTGTAAATATTGTCCTTTTCTACATTATGATTTAATGCTGAATAAAGCATTTTGTTTTTCCTTTGACCACGATTGGTTTTCAGGTATTGATGTTGGTGCTGATGCTCCATGAGTTGGGGTGGTGATCATGTGTTAGGTGTCTGGCAAATGTTGGAGTCTGCTGCTCATGGGGTGGACCCTGGTATCTGCGTGCCATCACAAGCTCTCTGAAAAGAATATTTGGTCGTGTGTGCTCTTTGTGTTTGGAGACATTGCCACAAGGAGTGTTCCTTCCTCTGTGGCACCTGACATCTTCCCTGCATGGAGTTGCACAATTGTTGTGCTGACCAGTGTCTACATTTCCTTGGTGGGTGACGCATCCCTTCAACTATGGCCATGCCTGCTCATCAATGTCTCCGGCTGCATCGTCTGTGCCATCCTTGGTAGTCACTGTACTTGTGTATAGAGTATGTTGCCATGCCTTCATGTAGAAATTGTCACTTTTCAGCACTATGCATGTGTGTACTCCCAGCCTATCACACATATGGTACTTGTTCTGCAGGGTATTTGGTCACCTGACTCACAATTGTGGGCATTGTATCTGTGGGAAGTCCAGCCTATTCCTTCCATGGGAGACAACAACGTTGTGGCTGTCCCAGCACCTTTACATTCCTATCAGTCCTGGAATGTGCGTGACAGTGTGTGTTCCCTTTGGCTCTCTTAGTTTAGTAGGCTTTAACATAACTATACAGTCTTGTGACATGATCTCAGTGTGTGTATTGTGCTGCATCCGCCAGGGGTGGGTATGCATGTGTCATTTGTCCTCACACCCACATGTGGTGTGTCATGCAGTGGGGGAAAGATATCCATCCTCATGGGAGTGGGACACTGCTGTCAGTGATGTGTTGTTATGGCACTCTCAACATAGTCGCACATTGGGGATGTGTTCATACACCCATGGAGTTGTGGTCATCTGAGGATGATGTACACACACCCATGTCTCTGTTCACTGCTGGTAGTGATATGCACCCACTCCTCATATGCCTGGACACTGCTGGGAGTCCTCTGCACCCACCCCTCATATGCCTGGACACTGCTGGGAGTCCTCTGCACCCACCCCTCATATGTCTGGACACTGCTGGTAGTGATATGCACCCACTCCTCATATGCCTGGACACTGCTGGGAGTCCTCTGCAACCACCCCTCATATGTCTGCACACTGCTGGTAGTGATATGCATCCACTCCTCATATGCCTGGACACTGCTGGGAGTCCTCTGCACCCACCCCTCATATGTCTGCACACTGCTGGAAGTGATATGCACCCACTCCTCATATGCCTGGATACTGCTGGGAGTCCTCTGCACCCACCCCTCATATGTCTGCACACTGCTGGTAGTGATATGCACCCACTCCTCATATGCCTGGACACTGCTGGGAGTCCTCTGCACCCACCCCTCATATGCCTGGACACTGCTGGGAGTCCTCTGCACCCACCCCTCATATGTCAGGACACTGCTGGTAGTGATATGCACCCACTCCTCATATGCCTGGACACTACTGGGAGTCCTCTGCACCCACCCCTCATATGTCTGCACACTGCTGGTAGTGATATGCACCCACTCCTCATATGCCTGGACACTGCTGGGAGTCCTCTGCACCCACCCCTCATATGTCTGCACACTGCTGGTAGTGATATGCACCCACTCCTCATATGCCTGGACACTGCTGGGAGTCCTCTGCACCCACCCCTCATATGTCTGCACACTGCTGGTAGTGATGTGCACCCACTCCTCACATGCCTGGACACTGCTGGGAGTCCTCTGCACCCACCCCTCATATGTCTGCACACTGCTGGGAGTCCTCTGCACCCATCCCTCATGTCTCTGTCCACTGCTGGGAGTCCTCTGCAGCCACCCACCCACCCACCCGCCCCCCCTTGGTGCAGTGCACTGCTGTCCTGGGCATACACCCCCCCCCCCCCCCAATTTAATGCTAATATGCTGCACCAGGCCGTAGTCCGACATTTGTGGCGTGTGTACGCCTTGTATCCATAATGTACTGGTGCCGTAGGGGTACGGGTGAGACGGACCGTACCCCTGCATTCATAGGGTGTGTACGGTCCGTACCCACGCCCCCCAGAGCATGTGTACGGTCCGTACCACCATTGTAGTGGTGACGTAGGGGTACGCGTGGTACGGCCCGTACCCATGCCCTCAGAGCGTGGGTACGTCTGTACCACGCTGTGAGAAGTTGGCCTGGTATATGATGCTCACTAGTTAAAGTGATCACCTTGTACCATGCCAAGCAACCCTTATGGTGTGGTTGTAAGTCAACCTTTTCGGACTAGCTGCCCTAGTGGTAGCGTAGGCTAAGCAGTCTTAGAGGCTAAACTCGTGAAGCGTGTTAAGCCAGCTGTTTTACCAAATGCAACCCCCTTTTATACCAATGAAAGGACACCACACAGATATATATTCAAAATATATATGTATTTATTTCTCAAAGTAACCCCTAGTCTCTTTATGAGCACAGGAGCACAAATCGTCAAACAAGATTACAGTAGAATACACAGAAGTTGCACTTTATATGGATAGGCCCTGGTGGCCGCTCGAACCATATACTAAAATAGTGGTATAAGTACCACGAACAGAAAAGGGAAAAGGCCTAGGGCCTCTAGAATCGCTGGGCCTACAAGGAGCTAACTTCAGTTAGTGACCAGGAGGTCCACGGGTGGCGTGTGCAGAGCAAATAGTCACACGCGTGCTCCCATAGGTTTCAATGGGTGCGTAAAAAGTACAAAGTTACTGCAAAGAGGATCTTCCGGATGGACTAGGAACTCAAGATTTGGAACACAGGCACTCGAGATGTAATACTACACTTGGGCACAGGTGTGCCAGCTTTACCTCACCCACAGGAAGCGGGTGCATAGGCCTCGAAGTGCGTCGGGTTTCTTCTATCTGTTCCGTGGAGCTTGAAGACAAAGATGCTGCAGGCGGTCGGTCCGGGAGAGATGCAGTGGATCCAAGAGTGGATCGGAGATGTTGAAGACCTGTAAGCAGAGGGGACAGTGTTCACAGTCACTAGCCAGTGACCAGCGTGGCACCAGGTGGGTACCAGGCAATGTCGGGTGCAAACAGGAAGAAAGGTGTAGCTTGTCTCTGCAGCCACGTGGTCCCTGGAGGTCGACGACGTCCATGAGTCAGTTCACGAGCTGTCCCACGCAGGCTCTCGCTGTCGGCGGTGTCGGCGATTTGATCGAAGCAAACAAGCCTTGGCAAAAGCAATTGTTGTAGGAGATGAAATAAGCTGATGGTTCTGACCAGCAAGGTCAGAGGGACTGCTCCTTTGGAGGGGAGCAAGGGCCAGTCTGGAGCAACCAGACCAGCGGTGTATTTTGTAAAGTTCGTCGCCAAGATGGCTACTAGCCAGCGGGCCAGCAACCGGTTAGGCGCGTCGAGTGGCAAAATGCAGAAGGGCCCCACGCAGACCGTGGAGATGCTGGAGGGCTCACCTTTGGTGCAGATGCTGCTCGAGGGTTGGGCTTCTCAGATCCCAAAGCACAACTTGGAGGGAGCCTCGGTTGTTGCACTTGTCAGCTTGTCGAGGTCGTTTCAAGATGGCTGGCTCCACGTGTCTCGGTGCCTCCACGGGTCTCCTCTTTTCAGGGACTGTGGATCGGGCAGTGAGAGGTCTGGAGGTCCCGGTCTTGTCAGTCTCTGGGCTCGGGCTCCGGCAGGAGGCGGCGGCAAAGCAGACGTTGATTCGCTGGATGGTGCTTGCGTTAGCAAGGTGGTCACTCCCTGACCACAGGGGAGATTTCCTTCAGTCTTCTGTGCAGCAGAATGTCGAAGTTCCCGTCTTCTTCTTAGTTTCAAGTTGATTCCAGGATGTCTGAAGTCTTAGGACACAGCTCCTACCTTTAAGCGGATTCTAGGGGCTGGACTACCTGCTAGGTCCCTCCCTATGGGTGGGACCAGGGAGGGGGGTGGTTACACCCCCAATCCTTTGTCCAGCTCGCCCCAGGCCCGGGACTGGTGTGCCCCAGGACCGGTTTGAACTGGCATATGCACGAGGCTCCTTGTGAGCCACAGGCATGTCTGGTTTCTATTCAGCCCTACCTGACCAATACACAAAATCCTGTCTGGGGTGGTGCATGCACCTCCCCTGGCAGGAAACCCTTTGTCCACACCTCCCAAGCTGGAAGGACTCCCAGCAGCAGGAGGGCAGACTTGTGTCTGTGGTGGCAGCATCCATTTTGTGGAGCTGAGGCTATGTCTGATTTTACCCGGGTTTCAGGTACTGTACATGTCGTGTCCCTCTAGAAGGGTGGAATGCTAACCCCGTCGCCAGAATTGGCGAGGGGTTAGTATTCCAATTCGTATGACACCTTACTCGACATGTTTTGATAAAGCCAAACCAAAGATAGCATTTAACCGCGAGGTTCATAATGCACTTAAGAGTATATGGTATGACGATATCTGGAAACAGTAGAAGGAAGTTGTTCCGACCACTGCAGACAGGCTCAGCTCATGCCAGAGCACCATCTCACATGGAACTAAGCACTCTGCCTTCAGGATTGTTAAGGCCTGCCATAGGAGTGACTTATAGGTTACCAGGTGTCCCATTTAAGGTTAGGTATAGGTATACTACACCTTAGTAAGAGGTGATTACACCAACTTACCCCAGCTGAGTGATCAGCCAGTTGTGTCCAATTGTTAGGCCAAGCCTGGGGTGGCATAATACATGCTTCAGCCCCTGGCAGGCCTGGGGTACACCAATGCCCTGGGTACCTAGTGTACACTGGTACAGGGGCTGACAGGGTGATCCACTTCCAATTGGTTATGCACCTAGGGTGCATAGTTTTAATTTAGTAGGGAGAACAGCAGGCTGGGGGTCTGATTGGCAGGCCCACAGCCTCAATATGTCAAAAACCAGTGAAGCAAAAAGCAAAAATTTGGGGTGACCATAAGATAGCAGACCCTACTCTCCTACACAACCCCCCCCCAAATGCTGGGACATTAAACTAGCCTTGACCAGTCTCGTCTTCATGTCCTAAGTGGAAGTACCTGGAGAGACCATCTGCATTCCCATGGTCAGTACCTGGCCGGTGCTCCACTGTAAAGTCCATCCCCTGTAGGGAAATGGACCACCTAAGCAGTTTGGGGTTTTCACCCTTCATCTGATTTAGCCACAAGAGGGGCGTATGGTCGGTCTGAATCTTGAAGTGAGTGCCAAATAAGTATGGCCTCAGCTTCTTCAGGGCCCACACCACAGCAAAGGCCTCCCTCTGAATAGCTGACCAATTCTTCTCTCTGGGGGTCAACCTTCTGCTAATAAAAGCAATGGGTTGGTCTTGACCATCTACATTAAGTTGTGACAGCACAGCTCCCACACCCAACTCAGAAGCATCTGTTTGGACAATAAACTCTTTGGAGTAGTCAGGACTTTTCAGGATAGGTGCAGAGCACATGGCCTCCTTTAGGTCATCAAATGCCTTTTGACAGCTTACTGTCCACTGAACCTTTTTGGGCATCTTCTTGGATGTCAGATCATTAAGAGGAGTCACAATGGACCCATAGTTCTTAACAAACTTCCTGTAGTACCCAGTCAAGCCCAAGAAAGCTCGAACTTGAGTTTGGGTGGTTGGAGGGGACCAGTCCTTGATGGATTGTATCTTACTCTCCAGTGGTTGAACTTGGCCTCCACCTACAAAGTGGCCCAAATATACAACCTTACTCTGCCCTATCTGGCACTTAGTAGCCTTGATAGTGAGGCCTGCCCTTTGCAGAGCCTCAAGAGCCTTCTTCAGGTGGATCAGGTGATCCTCCCAGGTGGAGCTAAAGACAGCAATGTCATCAAGATATGCTGCGCAAAAGTCATCCAACCCAGTAAGGACTTGGTTCACCAGCCTTTGGAAGGTGGCAGGTGCATTCTTCAGACCAAAGGGCATCACCACAAACTGGTAGTGCCCACCTGGGGTTGAGAATGCTGTTTTGGCCTTAGACTCCTCAGCTAATCTGATTTGCCAATAGCCAGCTGTTAAGTCAAATGTGCTCAAAAACTTTGCAGAAGCTAGTTTGTCTATGAGCTCATCTGCCCTTGGAATAGGGTGTGCATCTGTCCTGGTGACAGCATTGAGTCCTCTGTAATCCACACAGAACCTCATCTCTCTCTTGCCATCTTTGGTGTGAGGTTTGGGGACCAGAACCACTGGGCTAGCCCAGGGGCTCTCTGAGGGTTCAATGACACCTAATTCTAGCATTTTATGTACCTCAGCCTTTATACAGTCCCTGACGTGGTCAGGTTGTCTGTAAAGTTTGTTCTTTACAGGCAGACTGTCACCAGTGTCCACCACATGGGTACACCAGTCAGTTTGACTAGGTATCAAGGAAAACATATGTGAAAATGATTGTAGAACCTGTCTACATTCAGTCTGCTGATGGGCAGTGAGGTTGCCTCCAAGGGTCACTCCTTCAACTGAGCCTTCTTCAGGGTCCTGAGACAACAGGTCTGGGAGAGGGTCACTCTCTTCCTCCTGTCCCTCATCTGTAGCCATGAGCAAGCCCATGTCTGCCCTGTCAACATATGCTTAAAGCCTGTTAACATGGAGTACCCTGTGGGGACTCCTGGGAGTTCCTAGGTCTACCAAGTAGGTGACCTCTCCCTTCTTTTCCAGGATTGTATGGGGTCCAGACCATTTGTCTTGGAGTGCTGCTGGTGCCACTGGCTCCAACACCCATACCTTCTGTCCTGGCTGAAACTCAACCAAGACAGCCTTTTGGTCATGCCAAGCTTTCTGTAAGGCCTGGCTTGCCTCAAGGTTTTTGGATGCCTTCTCCATATACTCAGCCATCCTGGAGCGGAGACCAAGTACATAGTCCACTATGTCTTGTTTAGGCTTTTTGAGAGGTAACTCCCATCCTTCCTTCACTAAACACAGTGGGCCTCTTACAGGGTGCCCAAACAACAATTCAAAGGGGCTGTAGCCAACTCCTTTTTGTGGGACCTCTCTGTAAGCAAACAGAAGGCAGGGTAGAAGGATGTCCCATCTTCGCCTGAGCTTTTCAGGTAATCCATTGATCATACCCTTTAGGGTCTTGTTGAATCTCTCAACAAGCCCATTGCATTGTGGGTGATAAGGTGTGGTGAACTTGTAGTTGACACCACATTCCTTCCACATAGCTGTCAAGTATCCTGACATAAAGTTGGTACCTCTGTCAGATACTACCTCCTTAGGAAACCCCACTCTGGAGAATACTCCCAGCAGGGCCCTGGCCACAACAGGTGCTGTAGTGGTCCTAAGGGGAATTGCCTCTGGATACCTGGTGGCATGATCCACTACCACCAGTATAAATCTGTGCCCAGATGCAGTGGGAGGATCCATGGGACCCACTATATCTATTCCCACTCTTTCGAAGGGGACCCCCACCACAGGTAGTGGTATTAGGGGGGCCTTTGTTGTGCCACCTGATTTGCCACTGGCTTGGCAGGTCACACAGGAGCGACAAAACTCCTTTGTATCTTCATTCATATGAGGCCAGTGAAAGTGAGGGACAAGCCTGTCCCAAGTCTTATTCTGGCCTAAGTGTCCTGCTAAAGGAATATCATGGGCCAAGGTAAGAAGGAAGCCCCTAAATTGCAGAGGTATAACCAACCTCCTGGTAGCACCAGGCTTGGGGTATCTAGCCTCTGAATAAAGGAGCCCTTCATCCCAATACACTTTATGGGTACCTTGAGCATTCCCAGCAGCCTCAGCAGCAGCCAGCTGTCTGAGGGGTTCAAGAGAGGGACAGGATAACTGAGCCTGCCTCAAGTCAGCCCTTGAAGGTCCCCCTGTCCCCAGAAACTCAACCTGATCAGGTTCAAGCTCTTCAGGGACAGTTCCTTCAGGGTCCTCTAGATCAGCTTCCTGGGAAGGCTGATCATCACTCTGAGGCAGGGGGGAAGGCACAGCCTTGACCCTCCTGTTCTTCTTCTTGGTAGGTGCTTGGTCCATTGTTCCAGGATCCAAGACCTGAGGTTCAGTGAGGCACTTTTTGGCCTGTGACCTGGTCACAGCAAGGACATGTGATGATATACCTAACATCTCTGCATGAGTCCTGTACTCCACTTCTGACCATAGAGAACTCTCTAGGTCATTGCCCAACAAACATTCTACTGGGAGGTCTGCACTAACCACAACCCTTTTGAGGCCAGTTACCCTTCCCCATGAGAAGTTAACAACTGCCACACTATGTGAAGTAGTGGCATTGCTGGCATTGGTCACCAGGTAGTTCTCACCTGGTATGTACTGTCCAGGGTCCACAAAGCCTGGTGTCACCATAGTGACACTGGCACATGTGTCCCTGTAGGCTTGAGCCACTTTTGCATTTATTAAAGGAGTCTGTCTGTACTTGCCCAGGTTACTGGGGCTCACAGTCAGGGACAAATCAATGTCCCCATCACAGATCAAGACTGCCTGTGTCAGGGTTCTGTCTAAGTCAGAATCTCCTTCAGTTCCCATAGTGATTCCCACTACACCCTTTGTCTGGGGACCAGCACTGCTAACAGTAGTACTGGGAGCAGGTGCCTTAGGGGCAACAGTGTTCGGGGCTCCACCCTTTTTGCAATCACTAGTCCAGTGAGTTGTATTCTTGCAATGATTGCACCAGGGTTTCTTTTGACCTTCTTTCTTCTTTTTGGACTGTTGGGACCCACCCTCCTTAGCAGTAGTTTGGGGCCCTGTTGAAGACTTCTGGTCTTTAGGTTTCTGATCTCCACCCTTTTGGTCTGTTTTCTTCTGACCACCCCCTTGGCCCTGGTTCTGGTTCTTTTGCTTAACCCTTGTTCTGACCCATTTGTCTGCCTTCTTTCCCAATTCTTGGGGAGAGGTCAGATCAGAGTCAACCAAGTGTTGATGCAGTTGCTGGTTTTGACAGTTATTTAAAATCTGTTCTCTCATCATCAAATTATACAATCCTGTAAAATCAGATACCTTACTTCCCAGCAACCAACCCTCCAAAGCCTTAGTGGCACATTCAACATATTCAGACCAGTCCTGAGTCTGTGTCTTTTGGGTGTCCCTGAACATTAACCTGTACTGTTCAGTGGTTAAGCCTAACCCATCAACTAGAACACTCTTCAGGACTCTGTAATTTCTGACATCCTCTTCTCTAACAGTGAGGAGTCTGTCTCTGCCTCTTCCTTCAAAGGAGAGCCAGAGGATTGCTGCCCACTGGTCTTCAGGAACCTGCTGTACTTTGCAGGCTCTCTCAAGAGCAGTTATCCATTTGTGGATGTCATCCCCACTTTTGTAGGGGGGCGCAACCTTAGACAGGTTCCTATTATCAAAGACCCTATCTTTGTCCTTAGGGACAATGCTGCCACCAGTGGGTATAGACCCACTCTCTCTAGGTTGCCTAGCCTTGTTCAGTTTTTCTTCCATCAGGGCTACTTCTAGCTCCTGCTTCCTGATCCTCAGCTGGGCTTCCTGCATTCTGGCCTCATGTTCCCTCCTCTGAGGGGTGGTCATCCTTTTCCTGGAGTGACCTTGAGAGCCTCTAGAGCCATGAGAAGCATTGGAATCACCTGAGTGATTCCTTTGCCTCCCAAGCCCTGTGTTAAGTCCACTGGGGAGATCCAATGGGGTAAACCCACTGTCAGTCCCCAATAGCCTTAGTTTAGCTGGGCCAAGTATAACACTTGGCACTGGGCTAGTTCTCCCTTCATCATCACTACTTTCTGTATCAGCACCTTTATCACTCTCATCCTCTGTGGTATTATTGCCATCTAAGGGGTGACTATTGGAACTGGGTACCTCTGTAGCATCTTCAGAAGGGGGGCCTCCTGTTCCTGACCCTAAGGGGGCTAACTGGGAAGCTTTCTTGAGCTCTCTCTGATTCTCATCATTTTGCAAGAGTTCTCTGAGCTCAGCAGAGGTAGGGTTCTTGGGCTGTTTAAGGCCTCTAAGAGTTGCCAAATGCCTGAGCTCATTCTGATTAAGGGTAGCAAAGATGGATGGTGCCCTCTGGGGGTCACTCTCAACAGAGATGGGTACAGTGGACCCCTCTGCCCCAGCCATTGCTCTTAAGTGTGGGTGGGTGTGTTGCAATCTACCTACACTTGGGTTTACCTACTAAACCTATCTAGTAGTTGTAGTCAGGGTGTACTACTCCCTTTGCTCTACAACAACTAAGTTCAGTAGAACTTATGTATATCTAATCTTGTTTTAAATGTACCTACAGGTACCTATGTGATCTTTCAATTGGTAACCAAGAGATTACAATGGTAAAACACAGCAAGCTCAAATCCAACCGCTGCTCACCATTGTGAGAAGTTGGCCTGGTATATGATGCTCACTAGTTAAAGTGATCACCTTGTACCATGCCAAGCAACCCTTATGGTGTGGTTGTAAGTCAACCTTTTCGGACTAGCTGCCCTAGTGGTAGCGTAGGCTAAGCAGTCTTAGAGGCTAAACTCGTGAAGCGTGTTAAGCCAGCTGTTTTACCAAATGCAACTCCCTTTTATACCAATGAAAGGACACCACACAGATATATATTCAAAATATATATGTATTTATTTCTCAAAGTAACCCCTAGTCTCTTTATGAGCACAGGAGCACAAATCGTCAAACAAGATTACAGTAGAATACACAGAAGTTGCACTTTATATGGATAGGCCCTGGTGGCCGCTCGAACCATATACTAAAATAGTGGTATAAGTACCACGAACAGAAAAGGGAAAAGGCCTAGGGCCTCTAGAATCGCTGGGCCTACAAGGAGCTAACTTCAGTTAGTGACCAGGAGGTCCACGGGTGGCGTGTGCAGAGCAAATAGTCACACGCGTGCTCCCATAGGTTTCAATGGGTGCGTAAAAAGTACAAAGTTACTGCAAAGAGGATCTTCCGGATGGACTAGGAACTCAAGATTTGGAACACAGGCACTCGAGATGTAATACTACACTTGGGCACAGGTGTGCCAGCTTTACCTCACCCACAGGAAGCGGGTGCATAGGCCTCGAAGTACGTCAGGTTTCTTCTATCTGTTCCGTGGAGCTTGAAGACAAAGATGCTGCAGGCGGTCGGTCCGGGAGAGATGCAGTGGATCCAAGAGTGGATCGGAGATGTTGAAGACCTGTAAGCAGAGGGGACAGTGTTCACAGTCACTAGCCAGTGACCAGCGTGGCACCAGGTGGGTACCAGGCAATGTCGGGTGCAAACAGGAAGAAAGGTGTAGCTTGTCTCTGCAGCCACGTGGTCCCTGGAGGTCGACGACGTCCAGGAGTCGGTTCACGAGCTGTCCCACGCAGGCTCTTGCTGTCGGCGGTGTCGGCGATTTGATCGAAGCAAACAAGCCTTGGCAAAAGCAATTGTTGTAGGAGATGAAATAAGCTGATGGTTCTGACCAGCAAGGTCAGAGGGACTGCTCCTTTGGAGGGGAGCAAGGGCCAGTCTGGAGCAACCAGACCAGCGGTGTATTTTGTAAAGTTCATCGCCAAGATGGCTACTAGCCAGCAGGCCAGCAACCGGTTAGGCGCGTCGAGTGGCAAAATGCAGAAGGGCCCCACGCAGATCGTGGAGATGCTGGAGGACTCACCTTTGGTGCAGATGCTGCTCGAGGGTTGGGCTTCTCAGACCCCAAAGCACAACTTGGAGGGAGCCTCGGTTGTTGCACTTGTCAGCTTGTCATGGTCGTTTCAAGATGGCTGGCTCCACGTGTCTCGGTGCCTCCACGGGTCTCCTCTTTTCAGGGACTGTGGATCGGGTAGTGAGAGGTCTGGAGGTCCAGGTCTTGTCAGTCTCTGGGCTCGGGCTCCGGCGGGAGGCGGCGGCGGCAAAGCAGACGTTGATTCGCTGGATGGTGCTTGCGTTAGCAAGGTGGTCACTCCCTGACCACAGGGGAGATTTCCTTCAGTCTTCTGTGCAGCAGAATGTCGAAGTTCCCGTCTTCTTCTTAGTTTCAAGTTGATTCCAGGATGTCTGAAGTCTTAGGACACAGCTCCTACCTTTAAGCGGATTCTAGGGGCCGGACTACCTGCTAGGTCCCTCCCTATGGGTGGGACCAGGGAGGGGGGTGGTTACACCCCCAATCCTTTGTCCAGCTCGCCCCAGGCCCGGGACTGGTGTGCCCCAGGACCGGTTTGAACTGGCATATGCACCGAGGCTCCTTGTGAGCCACAGGCATGTCTGGTTTCTATTCAGCCCTACCTGACCAATACACAAAATCCTGTCTGGGGTGGTGCATGCACCTCCCCTGGCAGGAAACCCTTTGTCCACACCTCCCAAGCTGGAAGGACTCCCAGCAGCAGGAGGGCAGACTTGTGTCTGTGGTGGCAGCATCCATTTTGTGGAGCTGAGGCTATGTCTGATTTTACCCGGGTTTCAGGTACTGTACATGTTGTGTCCCTCTAGAAGGGTGGAATGCTAACCCCGTCACCAGAATTGGCGAGGGGTTAGTATTCCAATTCGTATGACACCTTACTCGACATGTTTTGATAAAGCCAAACCAAAGATAGCATTTAACCGCGAGGTTCATAATGCACTTAAGAGTATATGGTATGACGATATCTGGAAACAGTAGAAGGAAGTTGTTCCGACCACTGCAGACAGGCTCAGCTCATGCCAGAGCACCATCTCACATGGAACCAAGCACTCTGCCTTCAGGATTGTTAAGGCCTGCCATAGGAGTGACTTATAGGTTACCAGGTGTCCCATTTAAGGTTAGGTATAGGTATACTACACCTTAGTAAGAGGTGATTACACCAACTTACCCCAGCTGAGTGATCAGCCAGTTGTGTCAAATTGTTAGGCCAAGCCTGGGGTGGCATAATACATGCTTCAGCCCCTGGCAGGCCTGGGGTACACCAATGCCCTGGGTACCTAGTGTACACTGGTACAGGGGCTGACAGGGTGATCCACTTCCAATTGGTTATGCACCTAGGGTGCATAGTTTTAATTTAGTAGGGAGAACAGCAGGCTGGGGGTCTGATTGGCAGGCCCACAGCCTCAATATGTCAAAAACCAGTGAAGCAAAAAGCAAAAATTTGGGGTGACCATAGGATAGCAGACCCTACTCTCCTACACACGCGTACCCCTACGTCACCACTACAATGGTGGTACGGACCGTACCAACGCTCTGGGGGGCGTGGGTACGGGCCGTACCACCATTGTAGTGGTGACGGGTACGCGTCCACGTCCACTTCCGTTGTGGCGGTACATGGAATTGGCGGACACGCCCCTCGAAGACCATGGAGGTAATTTATGTGCAGGATGAATAGGTTTTTAATTGGGTGGGGTATGTTTCCTGCCCCTCGCACCCCCCCCCCTTTTGCCCCTGGGTGTTGTTCTGACCTTCTGCGGCGTCTGCGTTGGTTTCTGTGCACCAGGTTGTAGGCTAGGAGGGCCGGGATGACACGTAGGATGGGGTCCATGGCTGTCCGTGGTGTACCGATGCTCCTTCTTCGCGTCGTCCTCAATTTCCCGGGAGTTTTTGGCTGCCGTAAAAAATGAGCGACGCGGAGTGACGTGGGCACGGATCGTACTTGCTGGTCCGTAAAACGCTACCTGACTCCGTCCGGACAAAGCAAAAACCAAAGGAAATGATGGACGGAGTGTTGAACATTGCAAGCCTCACCCCCAGTCAACTGATCTGGGTTTAATCCATCACCGTTCTTTAGCCCACTCTGCCACCCCAGTCCAGACATGGCCATATGCAAATCAGTCTGACCCTGTGCCTCATGGGAACAGTCCAGCACGAACTGCCAAGCCATGTCTTCCCTGGACCAGAAACAAGCTTCCTAGGACCCGTTTCTGGCATTTCAGCCGTCTTCAGCCAGGCTTGCTTGAATCCAGTGGCAAATTAAGCAAGGGACTCACGTCTGAGCATACCCTGCCAACTTATGGCAAACAAAGCAAAAACCAAAGGAAATGATGGATGGAGTGTTGAACATTGCAAGCACTCGCCCCCAGCCAACTGATCTGGGTTTAATCCATCACCGTTCTTTAGCCCACTCTGCCACCCCAGTCCAGACATGGCCATATGCAAATCAGTCTGACCCTGTGCCTCATGGGAACAGTCCAGCACGAACTGCCAAGCCATGTCTTCCCTGGACCGGAAACAAGCTTCCAGGACCGGTTTCTGGCATTTCAGCCGTCTTCAGCCAGGCTTGCTTGAATCCAGTGGCAAAGTGAGCAAGAGACTCACGTCTGAGCATACCCTGCCAACTTATGGCTAACAAAGCAAAAACCAAAGGAAATGATGGACGGAGTGTTGAACATTGCAAGCACGTCACGTACGCGATGTCCCGGATTGGAATTGTGGGTAATTTTTCGCTGCACGTAGTTTTTTACGATTCGTACAGAAATGTTATTCCTGTACGAATCGTACTTGCGGGTTTGTAAGGTGGTTTTCCCGGGTACGAGTCGAACGGAGAATACGCTCCGTACGACCATTCGTACCCGGGTTTTACAGGATCGAAATTGGCACCTTACTGTTTAAAATATATACTGATTAGGGGAAAAAAATATTGGAAGCATGTGATTTTTTTCATTTTATACAGGCCAGGATATTAAAATACCTATCAGTTCAGGTGTTGTAGCCCTTGGACCATTATATTTCACCTTGCCCACCTGGCCAAAACTCGATGGGGGAGATTTACTAAGCTTTTGCGCCGTTTTGGCATCACAAAAGTGACGCAAAATGATGCAAATTAATTTTTTTGTAATTTACTTTCCAGCGCTAAACTTGTTTAGTGCTGGAAATAACATAAAAGTAATGCAAAGCAGCCCATTGAGCTGCTTCACGTTACTTTGCGCCATGTGGGGCATACCAAGGGTGGTGCATGGGCGTTCCCATGCAACCACCCAAGGTTTCTCACGCTAAACCCAATTTACTAAAAACTGTAGATTGGGTTTAGCGTGAGAAAACTATGCCCTTTTCAACTAGGAGCAAGGAATGAGAAATGCCTTAATTTCTCCTTCCTTTTCCAACTACAAAGTGGGAAAAGCTATCCATTGTGTCGAGCATAGTATTTTGTACGGGAAGGGTACCCTTCCTGTACAAAACCTATGCAGGACTCATGCACACACCGTAGCGCTGCAGCGCAGGACAGCTGTAATCAGCGCCGGCGAAAGGGAAAGGGGAGGAGATAGCCATATCTTTGAAGATATGGCGCTCTCCTGCTCCCTCCATGTCACGCAATGCACTGCATTGCGTGACTTTTCGTAAATCTCCCCCCTAGTTTTTACCCATCTACTAGCTCTAAAAGCTATAAAATGTTAAAAATTACCAAACATTTCTATAAACATGACTAAATCAATTGGTCTTTCAACAAAAGGCACGAGCCAGGAATGTGGGCCACTTTTTAGGTCTCGCCTGCGTTGCAGCGCATTCGCTGCTCGCTGGCGAGAAATTTTGTGAGAGAGGGATGTCAGAAAAGGGCTTTAAGCCCCGCCCCTCATTTCCATTGGCTGGCGTCACCGTTTATGCTAAACGGTGGCCTGCCATTGGAAATTAGCTGTTTGCGTTGCCTCCCTTTCACCTTTTGGTCTGGCCCATCCGGACTGGATTGCCTGCTTTACGGCTGTCGTGAAGCACTTTCTTATCTTTAGGGAGGGCCATCTGTTTCTAATTAGAAACAGATGGCCCTCTTTAAAGATGCTCTGAGCTGAAATGACTGCACACAAACAGGCACACTGACAACCACATAGATAGCCATGTTCAACTACTCAAACACTCAAACGACAGAGTCAGACATGCAAACAGACACCACAAGTGGGCAGACGAGTCCGCCCACTCAAAGACATACAGTCTGCAAAGTTGCTTTTGGGTACCTATTTGCTTTTGGGCATAGATGTTCTTGACTGGGGGTTCTTTGTAGCGATTGTTAGTTTTGTGCGTGTTAGAAGGTGGTTCTGACTCTATGGGCCGCCTGGATTTTTTGCTTTTTGAGCACCTAATTGTTGAGCTTTTACTGTGGGGGAACCTCATAAGTTGGGACTCACCCACAGTGAACTCAGGATGTAAGAGACTGCATGGGGATTTTACTGGTGTCCCCCTGGCTTGACCAGTCCACTGCGCAGCAGCTGGAGTAAGGGACACTGGGCTGGGTACATGCAGACACACGTGTACATGCGTGTGCACACGTGTACGGGCTGCGCAGGGTAGATTCCTAGCATGCGCAGTCCAGGAGCAGCTACAAAGTGAATGGTGTGGCAGGACTTATGCAGAATTGGGTGTTGACAAGGAATAGGCTTTATACAGTGGGAAGAAACATGCCAGGGAAAGTCAGTGTGCTTTACAGTGTTTATTCCATTATTCTCTTATGGAAATAGGGAGCACATGGGCTAGTTTCACTTTCCTAAGGCCTACTGATTCCAGACACGCACTAAAGTCCACTGTAGCTGCTGTGAAAAGAGGTGTTCTGCAGAGTCCAAAGTCATATTTGTACTGCTTTTGGGTCGTACAGGACTGTCATATTTCTCTGAGCCAGCCATACCCAGACCCTGGCTGAGGGCTGACCTCAGCAGGATGGATTGATAACCTTTCTTCCACAGCTAAGGCCTCCTCTCCAGGAAGAGATGATGGGTGGGGCTACAGGCTCATCCATCACTAAGTGCCAGGCACCAGGCTGCACCAAGGAGGGAAGGCAGCGTGTGGGGGGAAGAGGCTTTAGAGATCATATGGCCAGAGACCCTGGATGACGCCATTTTGAACCAACCCAGAGGCTGGACAAGAAGGAGGGAGCAGGGGCAGGGAAGTGATGTGTCGCTGTTTAATAGGACCAACAGAGACTTCCTGCCAGCCCCCTATTCAACTTTTAAAAAGTGCTTGCACAGGAATAGAAGCTCTATCTGGGGTGTGGTCTGCTGAAGCAGAAGGTGCTGGAGCCTGGCGCAATGGGCAGTTGGAAGGAAGAACCCCCTGACTGCCCCCAGGGTCCTGAAAAGCGCCAGAAGAAGAGTCCAGGACCAGTGGGCAGAAGCAGGGTCCTCTGCGCAGGGAGAAGAGAGGCCCAGGAAAAGAGCAGGCGAAAAGCTGGTGCAGGGAGCCAGTGAAAACAGCTCCCTGCTGAATCCACCCTCTTGGAGACCCGGAGGGTGAAAGAGAGGGCTTCCAGTTGCTGGAGGCGCCACCAGGAGCAAGAAGACGCGAAAATGAAGAGGATTGGACCCCCAGGGGCTGAGATATGGCCCCCGGAAGGTAGGCGACCTTTGACCCCCTAAGAAGACCGACGACAAAGCACGTGGGGCTCCGCCACCGGTCTCAGAGATGCCCCTGGGGAGGGTCAGATCCCGGGGGCTGCCCCCAAATGAAGCAAAGCCGGGGTGCGCCGTCACGCACCCCGTGAAAGTGCCCCCGTGGGGTGCCTGGAGCCCACCCTGGCCCCTGCTGAAAACTAAGCCGGGGAGCGCCGTCACGCTATCCGTGAAGAGTTGCATGGGAGGGGCCTGGGATTCCAAATCTGGGCCCCATTTGTGATGGAGGGGCGGGGAGCGCTGTCGCGCCCCCAGCGAGGAGGCCCCCAGGGGTCCGGGACCCCATCCCCTGAAATAAAGCCGGGGAGCGCCGTTGCGCTCCCCGTGAAGTTTGACCCCTACGGGGTGCCAGGAGCCCACCCTGGCCCCCGGCGAAAAGGAGGAGGAGGGGCCCGAGACCTCATCCCCGGGCCCCAAAGCAAAGCCGGGGGTGCAGTTGCGCCCCCCGTGAAAACGGCGCAGGGGCCCGGGACCCCATCCCCAGGCCCCAGAGAGAAGGCAGAGTCCGGGGGAGTGCCGTCGCACTCCCCCATGGACTGGGCGGTCCAGCGTGAGTCTTCCGGTGAGCAGGCAGACCCGAAAAGTGGAGCTGGCTCCCGTGGCAGTACATGGGAGTTCTGGCCGTACGGGGAGCCGGCGGGGACAGCCGGGGGTGGGCTCCCCGGGCTGCCCTCCAACGACAAGGCATGTGGGGGAAAGCACAGCAAGTGTTACACAGTACACACAGCACTGTGAGTTCCAGGCCAGGACCGTGGAGGTCGGGCACTTGTGTTAGTGCTTGGCAGCGGGAGGGGCCTGGGCTGATCCGTGCTTCAGTACCGTCAGTGAAAGGCCGCTCGGCAGCCGCACATCACGGTTCGTGCTCGATAAAGAACATTTTGGACTCTGTTCGTTTCCAGCGCATAGAGGGATGTAGCGCCCTCTGTGGCGCTGATTTTATTAGCTTTCTACACATAAATACGGCACCATGTTTTTTTAAGGGAATAGAAGCCTGTCATACGTTACATTATAAACCTGTTGTGCGTTATAATAACCCCAGTAATTCAGTGTGAATAGATTAAGCGTGGCGGCAGATGAAGAATTAAAGGAGCCAACCTTTAAATAGACTCGCGAGTCTGGGGAACCGAACTTACCTGAACGCCGCCACCGCCAAGAGTCCGTGCAGTCCACGCTTCTGTGCCACCACCGCCAAGAGTCTCTGACAGCTAGATTCCGCGCCGCCGCACGGGACTACGAATCCCGGCAGCACTTGCGGCGGCGCACAACACAACACGCACGCACTAACAGCGCCAGGAGGCGCATAAATTCAGCGTCAGGCCCGCTTCGCGGGACGCATGCGGGACGGCGGCGGGCTAAGCCCGGGCAAAGGGCGGGCCCTCTACGGCCCTCATCGGCAGGAAAAGGCAGGGGCAGGGCCACACACGCTGCCGGAGTCACATCGGACTTTATTGTGCAAGTAAGTCGAGCAGTAAGAAGCCCCTATATTCATTCTTGTGAACGATTTGCGGTTACATTTTAAGTCATGCCTAAAAAAGCTGTAACAGTTCAAAATAATAAGATGAATAATTATTTGGTACAGACTGTCCAGAAAATCAATACGCAAAGGAGGGAGTCATTGGGGCTGAGCCAATCACCGGACCTACTCTGTTTGTCCCCACCCTCTTTTGCTATCCCCTCGTCTGATGAAACTAACACACAAAATGTCTTTAGCACCACCACGTTGGTGGACACTGCCTTACAAGCCACACCTGACATCCCGGTCAATGCAACTCCGGCTTTTGAAGATTCTTTAACTGAGGGTGATACAAATATTGTGAATGACATTAATTTTGACCAAGATACACAGTCTCAGACATCCGAGGTGTCCATCCTTGATGCAACACCTACAGTTCATGAAGTAAGAACCAAACGTCAATGTGCAAAGATTCCTCTCAAACGGGGCGGTCTACGCTCTGGGGCTAAATGGAAGAGGGCTAATACCTCAAAATCTACACAAATGAACTACGCTGAGGTTTCTCCTATTTGTCCTACTGAAGAAGCTCTCTTAGAAAAAATTGCGGATTTCATCGAGACTAAAATTAATTTCATCATCAAACCCCTCATCTCCAAGATAGACAAATTACAAGCTGAGATCAAGAAGCTGGGTGGGCAGCAAAATTTAGCTGCAAGTGGCATTGAAAATTTAACCACGTTAGTTACTTCTTTGAGCAAAAATCATGGGGAAGCCGTTGATGGAACGACTTTGGGGGTTGGAAAGGGAACAGAGCCTCCTGGGGGCAAACCAGTGACACTGATTCCCAATGTTGTCGCTGGGATTCCTACGCTTCAGTGCCCCCCAGTAAATTCAATTTCTGCGGCAAATGTTACCCACATGCAAGCATTACAACCCCACGCCTCTACATCGGATCCCCTGCAATTTATTGTTGAAGCCACACCTGTGGTGTTAGTCCTTGCAAATGTTCCTCTCTTAGAAAGTGGCACGGTGGAAAGTTCTAACTCACTGTGTAGCAAAGCTTTACATTGGTTAAGCAGTAACGTGCGGTTAGCTCCAGGAGGTCAGCAACATCTTGCAAGTGTAATTAAATCAGCATTTAGGGTTCCTTGGCTGGGAAACCGCCCTAAATAATTTAAAGGTGATTGTGTGGCTGTGAGCTTTTCAAACCAAAATGTTCTTCCTAATATTCTTGTAAATATTCTTCCCCCTCAACGTAGACAAGGTACTGTCGTTCCCCTAACTCTGAAATTCTTCTATGGGGAACAACAGAATGTATCAATCCCAAGGACTCCTTTTCCAGGACGAATCAGAAATTGGGATTTTCAACCCAGATGGGGCCAAGATATAAGGAATAACGCACCAGCCTATCGACAACAACCCTTCGCATTCGACCCTGCTACACAACCTTTGGAACTGCTTAACCGTTTTGCGCCACTTTCTTTTTTGGATCAAAATGATTGACTTTTGCCAAGCCCATTTGATAATGTTGAGGAACCACAGCAGACTCTTGTTTTACCTCTTCAGTCTTCTGCAGACAATAGAGCCTGTAGAATTTTGAGTTGGAACATTGCTGGCCTTAGATCCAAATTTAAAGATAAAATGTGGTTGGATAAAATCAGGAGTTACGACATTCTTGCTTTCCAAGAAACTTGGGACCCGTTAGAGTGTTTGCCCTTAGACGGCTACTCCCATTTTTCAGTACCCGCAGTCCCCAGTAAAGCAGGAAGAGCTAGGGGCGGGCTAGTTGTGTATATTTCTCTTGACGTTAAAGGAAAACCTAAATACATTCAGTCTAAATCCAAAAATTGCTTAATGGTTGAACTGACTTTATCAAACTGTAACCCTTTTTTACTTGTGAATTTTTATAACTCTACGACCAGTCAATTTCCAAACGAGCATTTGTTAGCCTTACAGGATCTCTTATCCACTCATATTGAGAATAGTAGTTGTGAATTGGAGGTTATTCTAATGGGGGATTTTAATATCCACCCCTGCCTGGCAGGTTGTCAGAGGGAAACTGAGATACTTCCCTTTTATCCTTCTTCTCCGCATTTCGAACACACTTCAAGCGGAGAGATCTTGGAATTATTTATGGCTACCCTCAACCTTTATGAATTTTGCATCTGCTCAAATGACTCGAGGCTACCAACATACGTGGGTCATGAATCTGGTACAATTATAGATTATATTTTTGTTTCTTTAAGTATTTTATCTAAAATATTTATATATGGAGTAGAAACCTCTGTTTTTAGTGATCACAACCCTGTGATTTTAGAGGTTTTAGCATTCGGAGTCCTTGAAAATAGGAAGATTGACACACTGTGTGCGACAGGCCTTGAGCTTAAAGATCAAGACCGCAGGTTAAAATGGGACCAAGTTATCCCAATGTCTTTTTTACAGGAGACACTGGCAAAAGTTCCTGATGAAATTGCTATTTGTCTCGATAATGAAAACCCGAGTGTCAAAGTGGTTGATGCCTTTGGTGTCATATGTCATCAAGTTAATTTAGATCTGACCGTAAAGGCAAAGCCGAATAAATCATTTGGACCTAGATGGTTTGATTCAAACTGTTCTAGGGCCCATTCAGCCCTTCTTGAGGCGTTAAAGTGTAAACCTAGAAATAGAGTCCTGATAGCATCATTGAGGAAACAATACAATCTTGCTATTAGGAAGAGGAAATCTGAGATCAAGGATGAGGCTTGGAATGATCTGTTACTGCCCGAGACACAGAAAGATAGTGCGAAATTCTGGGCAGTCATAAATCATCCATATTTTGTGGGATTAGATAATCAGAGAGCTGACTGCATTATCCCAGACGAACAGTGGGTCTTACATTTTAGTAATATTTACAGTCAAACTCATACCACAATAGACTGTGAAACAACAGCGTTAAAACCATTGACTCAGATTCCTCCTTTTACCCAAGAAGAGGTGATACTTGCCCTAAAAGACACACTTTGTAAAAAGGCACCAGGGCCAGACGGGGTCCCAGCAGACTTCTTTAAGACCGCACCTCAATTTAGTTCAAAAATTTTAACCAATATTTTTAACGCCACTAGGGAATTTATTTTCCCTTCCAGTTGGTTAATTTCGACTATTGTGCCAATCTTCAAAAAGGGACAGCGGACAGATCCGGCCTGTTACAGGCCCATCTCCCTCATTGATTCAAGTGTTAAAATTTTGGGGAGAGTCCTGTTAGGCAGACTGTCCACGATTTTAGAAAGCAAGGGCATTTTATCTAATGCACAATACGGCTTTAGAGCCAAAAGAGGAACCCTAGATCAATGCCTAAACCTGGAGCTTATCATAAACAAATATGTGGTCGCTAGGGGTGGTTCACTGTACATGGCCTTTATGGATCTCTCCTCAGCTTTTGACCTGGTTAACAGGTCGAAGCTCTGGGGGATCCTGTTGACCATGGGCCTTGACCCGCCCTTAGTCGATTACTTAGCTGAGCTACATAAGGACCTCATGACTTCTGTCAGAGTCACTAGGGAAGGAAGATGCACCTGTCTCTTTAAGTCTGAGAGAGGGGTCAGACAAGGGTGTATACTCGCCCCCCTTCTTTTTACTTTATATATTAATGACCTTGAGACAGTAATGCAAACATCACACAGTGATATTCCGCGAGCAGGGGAGACAAAGATACCCGTCCTACTGTACGCGGATGACGCCGTTCTTCTTGCACGCTCTGGAGTTGCACTGAATAAACTCCTCTCATCTTTTGGAGCTTTTATGGTATCTTTGGATATGAAAATTAATACAGATAAATCTCATGTAATGATCTCTGGACACGCAGGTAGGAAAAAAAAGATGATAACATTTCACTGCGCAGGGAAGGAGGTAAAAAGAGTTCCTTCTTTCCCATATTTAGGTGTGACTTTTGATGAAAAGGGCTCCTGGGGCCCCCAGCTTCTGGTTAAAAGTAATGCTGTCGCCAGAGCTACTGCAGGGCTGATGGGCTTTGCCAAAAAACTGGGCGCTCGTCCCATGGAAAGTATAATCAAAGTTTATAAAGCAAAATGCTTGTCAGTCGCCCAGTATGGCTCCACTATTTGGGGCTACACTAACCCCATTAAAATACAGAATGTAGAAAATAAATTCTTAAGATCACTTCTGTCTGTTCCTCAATCAACCCCGACACTTGCATTACATAAAGAGTTAGGATTGGGTTATATATCTGATATCCTGAAATTAGCTCCAGTGACTGGGTGGCTAAAAATTTGGCTTAACCCGGAGCTTACTTTAAATCACACCATTTTAAAAGATTGTTTAGACATGGACAATGCACTCAAAATCCCATGGGTAAGATATGTAAGAACTCAGCTGTCCTTAGCAGGCCGATCGGAGCTCTTCTCATCTCCAGACGAAATAATTTATGAAGATTTAAAATTAGTTAAACACACCCTGTTAAATCTATATGCTCTGGAAAGGGAAGCACAAGAGTCAAAAAAACCTATGGTAAGGAAATACTTTTTGCTCACCTCTGTTCCTGGAATGGAACCATATCTTTTGTGGGTAACAAATCCTTACCATCGCTTTCTCTTAACGAGATTTCGCTTCAATCTAATTCATTTTATCCTAGGTAACTTCGGAACTTGGGCTAGTCCTGATGACGCTGAACCCTGTGACTGCGATTGCTTTTCGGTCCAGGACACGATGCATTTTATTATGTTTTGCGGCCATTATACTGAGATCAGAAAAAGGTACCTGCTCCCCATTTTACGCACCCAGGGCTTTATTCAGGTAAAACCAGCTCTGCTATTTTTGCAACTCCTTCCTAATATAAATGTAGCCTTCGCTGTCGCTAGTTTCCTAGTGGCAGGAGCACGTTGGAAGAGGCACCAAACAAGGCATAGGCATTTTATCTGCGAGAAATGAATTTCCTCTTTTTATAATGTACCCTTCTTTTTATTGTTCTTTTAAAATATTTATGTATGTTTTAGATGTATAAATTTTAATCGTCTCTTTTTTCTTTTTCTGATAATTGTATGCAAATGTTATGATCTGATGTAATCATGTTATGTATTTTCTTGCTCGATCTTTTATGATTTTCATTAATCGAATAAAGATAATTGACTGACTGACTGACTGACTCGCGAGTATCCTTAAGACGCGCAGTCCAGGCCTTTAGACCGGAGGGCTGGGCCCAGACTGGCATTCCTCAAGAGGGGCGGAGGGGCGGATGACCAGAGCCCGTCTGGTCTGGGCATCATTTGTAGGCTCTTTAGAGGTAGTCCCGATGTACAGTACATGAAGAAAATAAAATTAGGTACCAGCTGTGGAGTAGCATAGGCTCCTGCTGCCCCCCCCCCCCCCCCCGAGAGATGGGGGGGGCGAACTTTACACTTTAACACAGGGCAGTTGAATTTAACATGTTTCATTCAATTTGAAACCAGCATCTGCAATGTAATAGGTCTCTCATAGAGTTTGATTTTGATAGGTGAGATGTTAGGGTTGGGGCAGGGTCGGCACATGTCCCTGAGAAGTCTATTGGCAAGGGAAAGAGTACATATGTCTTTCCCTCTGAAAGGTAATAGGTCTGGGACGGAGTCAGTCACATGTTATTCTTTGCACCTGAGAGGGGGTAATGCTGAGGCAGAGCTGCCAGGTATCCCAGGTCCGCGTGTGACTAGTTGGTCCAGCCCTAATTTTTCTTAGAATTCTGGGACATGTAGCCCTGGTTTTATACTGGGCCAAATAAAACCACAAGTCCCACAATTCTAAGAAAAAAAAACCTTGCCTGGACGAAGTAGTCACATATGGACCTGTGAAATTTGGCAGCTATGTGCCAGTCTCTGCTTCTGAGAGGTGAAAGGGCTGGGGAAGAGTCATATCCTTTCCCTTAGAAAGGTAACAGGCCAAAGGTAGTCGATCACGTCCATGTTTGTACCCTAGAGATGATAGTGCTGGGGCAGACACAATCATGTTAGTCTTTGGACCTTACTGGTGACAGGAGTCAGTCACATTGTATTGTAATTGCATTTATATAGCGCTTACTACCCCTGACGAGTCGTCAAAGCACTTTTTCGGCGAGTAGCACACTAAACCGGGACCCATAGAGGAGTAGTCTTTTCTCAATGCTACTGACACATTAAAGTGAGGGTTTTAAGTAGAAAGCTCTGGGTAGGAAACGCTCTGGCGGTTACTATGGAGGGGCGGGAAATCCTATGTGGACCGGACGGGCTCACCTGTGATTGTGGCCAGTCCAGATAATCTGTGCGGTTTAAAGCTTCTGCAGCCACAGCCCGGCTGCCAGCAGCCTCCTGGGTCGGTGTCATCTGAGACGGCTGCAGTCTGACCAGAGCTTGGGACACCCCAGCTGTCTCAGACCTGGGCTACAAAGCCCCCAGTTTACTAGCCCCCGCAGCATCACTGTTCGTTGCCTCGAGCTTGCTTCTCCTGTATTTTCACCCCAAAGAGTGAAGGATGCTGGTACTTGTAGTTTTAAACCTTCTCCCCACTATAAACTGCGTGTGGGCGGGGCACAGACAGCAAGGATCTCATGAGTCGGGGCGGGCCTCGAAAGAAACAAGCGCCTTGAGGGGGTGCCGACATGAATTAGGTACACGTGTGTACCAGACCCCGTACCCTGGTATTAATGTGGGAAGCCCGTGACAGGGAGCGTGCCAAGGTGGTCTTCAGTGTGCTTTGCAAGTCATACACCCCGTTCCAGTTTTTACGGAATGTAGCGCCTGGTGATGTAAGAGCTCGGACTACTCCGTGAGGAGCTATGAAGGGAGTCAAGGAAAGGTTACAGGAAGGATAGCGCTGACAAATGAGGCATCTTTGTGGGAGCTGTGGTCCCATGGCCGAGGCGAGGGCTGGGCTTTAAATCCAGTGCACACAATCAGGAGCTATAGAGGGAAAAAAGACCCAGGTCGCCCTCCTCTCAATCAATAGTTATCTACACAGGCCTAGGTCTCAGAAGGTACAATTACCATAAACTGTGGTTCAAACCCTATAACTTTAGGTATTTTGTACTCTCCAATTTTCTAAATGTGAGGTAGTCACCAACAGCTATCCACCTTCAATTTATAATTTATAAAACACAAAGAAAGAGTTTTACTTCCGGCAATCCCCCTAATGAACCTCACAGTGTAAGAACTCATGTAAAATACACCGGGTATTTTTTCAATCCCATGAAAAAAAAATGTTGTGAAAGAAGCGAGATGACACCTCACGTGCGCAATACCAATTGAGCTTGCTGATTGGTTCTCATTAGCTCTGCCCACTTTTATCATCATCGGTTGTCATCACGTTCCAAAAATAAATAAACAAAGTGTCCACAAAGATATACCCAAAAATGTGAAGGTAAGTGGTGAGAGAATCACATACCAAAGTGCGACTAAATAGTGAAAATAAAAAATGAAGAAGATGCACCCTCTATAGGTCAAAACTTTATTCCTCCTTAGATGTGCACCCAATTCAAAGCTTAAAAAGGTTGCTTAATATGCATACCATTGTGCTGTGCCAACATGTTTCATCGCCAAATGTGTTTGTAGCGATTTCATCAGGGCAACTACAGTCGCTTGGCACAAGTCGGGGACACTTCTTAAAATTTCCTTTGGGGACCTTCTTGAGCCCTGGCCTTGCGTACCAGCTCGTTTTTACAGGTCACACACGGGCTCCATATGTGAGTCCTCGTAGTGGTGCCTCACGGAGCTCCTTATCTCCAGTGCCCAAGAGCGGGCCTCTAGGAGCAGGGCAGGACTTTAAGTGGGCCGGGTCTCAAAGGGTCTGAGCACCGGCAGTTTTTTTAAAAGAGCCTCGAAACGGGTCTCTATCGGGCTCTGTTTTGTGCCCTGGCACAGGTGGTTCGTTTTTTAGGTCGAGCCTAGAGCAGCGCATGTGCTGCTGCTCGACTTTTAGTAAGGGGTTTTTCAAAGTGCTACCCACAAGCTTTTCCTGGCCTGAAGCTTGTGTGCACACACGTGTGCACGCGCGCAGCCGCCATCTGCCTTCTGCCTTTCTTATCTCTATCTCTTGACATTTGTTCAGGCTCGCAGGACAATGGCAGCAGTGTCCACGCGCATAAAAGAACTTCATGCAGGCTGCACTGAACAAAGGCAGCACCAGGCATTCTCCCCTCACATCAGAACCAGCATCCGCCATTGTTTGATTCGGATAGCTTTGCAGAAGCAAGATACAAATTAAACACAATTAACGAGGCACTTCCAGATTCCTTATTAATTAAACACGCGAAATTATCGGGGGATACGGCAAAACAGGCTAACTGAAGTGTGCCACACTTGTCTTTCAGCGCTTGCTCATTTTTTAAGTGACCCGCATGCCGCCCTTGTGCCTGCTTTTATTAGCTCTGTTTTTATTTCTTAATTCCAGGCCTTGGGACACTCTGCTGAGGGTCGCTGCCTAGTGACCGATGTAGACTAGGGAGTCCAAATCGGTCACTAGGCAGTGATGTCACTGAGGGCAAAGATTCTGTTGTGATCTTTTTAAATAAGCTGCATGCGCTAGTCCTATTCCATCTCCATGGTAGCATTCTGTTTCACAGTTTGCTACTGGAGTAACTGTGGGTCGGCAGCAGGAGTTGGTGGCTTATCCTCTTAAGCCTAATAAAAGCCGTAAATCTTACCTTGAAGTGTCCTTACAATACTGGCGACGAAGGAAACTTGCGGGGGACAAGTTGCCACCAGCTCTTCTCTTCATCGGCGAACCCACGGCGAACCCACGGATGTCTTCACCTCTCAAGTTATCGTGAGACCAGTGAAGCAGAGTCGTTCTGCCGTCCTCGACAAACCACCTCCGACGATTCCCGTTTCATTCCTATGATTTTTGGCAATCTTGGACATTTTTTATGTATTTCTCCAGTTTTGGTGGTGAGTAGCTCGAGACGTAGCTCGAGACGTGCTGAACTTCGTCATTCCCTGGCACGTCATCTCGCACGTCATCTCGCACGTCATCACATACGTCATGTACGTCGAAATTACGTGCGTTTGTGCGGCCATTTTATTTCTACAGTTACCCTGGCAACCACACACACGGAACCTCATCGGAACTGCAAAACGTTTGACAGATGATCGTATTCTGAAAAATGAACATTTTCAGGTATGATTTCACCCGTCTTTCAGTAAAAGCTGCCTCTTGCCTGCACCACGAATGCCAAACAGTTCTGGAACCATATTTTAAGGTTTTCACTTACAACACTGCAGATGACTCTCATATCTCGGCAAACAAAACCTCTTGGAATCACAAATAACGAACTACTCTCACTATCATTTGTTTGACAAGCCTGCCATCTAGTGACACTTTTAAATACTGTATTGCTTGTTTGTTTTAAACATATATCTCAACGTTGGCAATTCTGCAAACTGTTTCCCTAAACTCTTTTAGCAGTTTCTCTACCTGCCACTGTATATTTTAATTGACTTAGAGGTACCTTTCTTTTTCTCCATACAAGTCAAGAGAACATTCTTTTTCGCCATGACTACATCCAGCATGAGTCAACCACCTCCTTTTCTCTGTGAAAAAGGTGAACCGCTTTTACCCTGGAAACGTTGGATGAATCTAAAACACTAAAAACTTTTGCACCTTCAAGTATGGTAATCGATTCAGAGATATTAGGAAGTGGTTAACGATCCACCCGTATCCATTTGTTTAGGCTTCTTAGGTCAACACACATCCTAATACTCTTCCCTTAGATTTATCTTCAGAGTACCACCAGGTTCCCCTTCATCCGGATTCAAGACACCTCACCTCTTTCGTCACACCACTGGGGGCCTTCCGTTTTATCAGAATGTCATTTGGATTAGCCTCTGCGGCTGCTTGTTTTCAAAGGATTATGAAACTACTTTTGAAAGAAATTCCCAATGTCATGTTCTTCCAGGATGACATTTTAATTTATGGTAAGGATAATCTTGAACATGATGCGACTGTGAGATGCACCCTTCGTAGATTGGCTGACAATGGCTTAACTGTCAATCGTATGAAATGTAAAATGAGTGTGTCTTCTGTAACATATTTGGGGCATGTGATATCGGGGGAGGGCATTCAACCAAAATTAGATTTAGCAAAAAGTATTGTTGATGCTCCTGTCCCAACAGACAAAGAACAAGTTAGGTCATTTCTGGGACTCGCGGAATTTTATTCTAAATTCATCCAAGGTTTTGCCTCCATTGTTGAGCCTATCAGAGTCCTTCTAAGAAAAGGAGTACATTTTGCTTGGTCTTCTGAGTGTGCTTCTGCTTTCAATATGATTAAACAAACTATAGGAAAAATGCCAACCTTGGATCATTTTGACTCCAAGAAGAAGACTATTCTCACAACTGATGCCAGTTTGAGTGGTCTTGGGGCTGTACTCTCTCAAGTGGAGTGTGGAGAAGAGAAGGTTGTAGCATTTGCCTCCAGTGTTTAAAAAAAACCTGAACAACAGTACTCTTGCATTGAAAGGGAAGCCCTAGCTATAATGTGGGGCATCAAACACTTTTTAAGTTTTATTTATGGGGCATTCCCTTCTTAGTAAGATCTCTTCATCGGCCCTTGGTGCAAGTGTTCTCCTCTATGGAAAGTGAAAGACTCACTCCGAGACTTAAGCGTTGGAGTGAAGGTCTTGAAGAATATAACTTTTCTGTGGAGTATCTCCCCGGCACAGCTAATAAGATGGCAGATTGTCTGTCAAGATTACCTATTGAGTACACTGAAAATTCCCTTGACAAGGATACTATCAGTGTGGCTTGGATTAAGGAGTCTACCATTCCAGAAAGTGAATGGGAGAGTTCCAAGCTAGAAGATCCCTTGTTTCCTATATTAACACGCCTGGTTATTGAAGGTTGGCCTAATATCAAAAGTATAGACTCTGATTTACTTCCTTTTTGGGCAGTCAGATGTGAACTCACTCTTTCTCATGGACAACTCATGCGAGGAGAAAGAGTAATTCCTCCTGAAGGTCTTAAATCTAAACTAATTAATTCAGCCCATGAAGGACATCTAGGAAGAAGTCTTACTAAGTCCTGTTTGCGAGAAAGGTATTGGTGGCCAAGAATGGATGGACAGGTTGAGAAAGTGGTTAAGGAATGCCATGAGTGCGGCTCTTTTGACAACTCCCGAGTCATCAACAATCCTCCACTTTTTCCTGTTATTGTTCCCAATGAACCATGGGTTAAACTAGGTTGAGATTTGATGGGTCCTTTCGAGCTATTAGGCCCTGGAGACAGGTTTGTGATTCTTTTAGTAGATTATTCATCCAAATGGGTCTCTACCAGGTGTGTCAGTTCAGAAAGTACAAGAACAGTGATTGATTTCCTTAAAGATGAATTTACCACTGAGGGAGTTCCCAAGTACATTGTCACAGACAATGGTCTCCAGTTTTTTTCACAAGAAATTCATGAATTTTTGAATGAATGCGGCATTGTGCATCAGAGAACGGCTCTATATTTGCCTCAAGCCAATGGATTGGCTGAGCGCATGAATAGAGTAGTCAAGGCATGTGTGCAGAGAACCATTGCATCTAGACTTCCTTTAAAAGGAATTTTGAGAGACACATGGTGGGCTCACCGTACTGCTGTTAACTGTGTTTTGCAAACGTTCCCTTTTCAGATATTGCATGGCAGGAATGCTTTATCCAAACTCAATCCAAATTGGATACCTCCTATCGAAGGTCCTGTTTTAAGTGAGGAAGAGGTGAGTGATAAGATCAAATTGAATCAGGACTCGTATAAACAAAGATTTGATAAAAAGAAATCTACCAAGGCAGTAAAATGGGAAGTTGGTGAATGGGTACTTGTCAAGAGACCACGCTGGCACAGGAAAGGGGCCACTGATTATATGGGACCATTTGTTATTGTTGCAGTGTACAAAAATGTAGTCACTGTACATAATGGTGGTAAATGGAGTATGTCTCGATTGGTGAAGTTTCAAGGTGATAAATCTATGTTTCCATCATGTCCAGATGTCTCACCTACTTCTGATGCGCCTTCCAATAGAGACTTTCCATCTCACCTTACCAGAACTCATTGTCTTCCTAAAAGGTATGAAGATTACGAAATGTCCTAATGAGCATTATTAGATGTCTTAATTATTTTCCTAAATGCATCGTTTTTTTATGTATAGTCACATTTGCAATTGCATCACTTGTGATAGTTGTACAACCTTTGTTATTTTTGTGTTTTTCTCATTGTTCTTATTGTTTCCTCTGTGAAGGGGATGTGCTGTGATCTTTTGAAATCAGCTGCATGCGCTAGTCCTATTCCATCTCCATGGGAGCATTCTGTTGCACAGTTTGCTTCTGGAGTAACTGTGGGCCGGCAGCAGGAGTTGGTGGCTTATCCTCTTAAGCCTAATAAAAGCCTTAAATCTTACCTTGAAGTGTCCTTACAATAGATTCCTCACTGGTTTTTACATCAGGTGGAAACTGGAGGACAGAGTGACGTCATAAATGGATGAGGACAGTCTGCCACTTGGCTGTGACGTCAAGCAAGAAACTGATTTGGGATTGTGATTACTATTCCGTGAAGAACCAGGAATAAGACGACGTCACTTCAGGAGAACGCGTCTGAGGGAGCGATGACCCCAGTAGAAGGCAGGCTTAATGGCGCTTTACTTTCCTATCTTGCTCTTGTTGCCTCCAGCGCGCGAGCCTGCCTTGAGCATCCAGCAGTGAGATGATGTTTCAGTTCTGAAACCCTTCCACTTGTACGTGGGCCCTTAGGGCTTTTAATACTTATGCAATTATACCCTCAGTTTTCTACACTTCGTCTGGTATATGCCGTGTTTTCAGGAGCACATGCTTCATGGGGGTATTTCCCCAAAAGCCTGCCTGTAGTGTTACCAGGCAGCAGCACCGGGCTGCCGTTTACTCCACGCGACACGGACATTAAAAAGATGTTAAATAAACAGCAAGCATTTGTTTTTAGGTTACTTGCAGCTAAAGAAATGAATTAACTAGTGTCCTCTCGCAGTTTAACTTCAGGAACACGTTTACACTTTTAAAGACCTCAAACGTGTAAAACAGATATGATAAAGTGTCTTTAAAATTCAAAAAGAGTTTTTCATTAACATGGAGAGCGTCAATAAATCAGATAATCAGTGCAATCGGAAGTATTTTTTTTTAAGTGATAATTTTCAGACATGAATTTCTCCACCCCCATCCCCATACCAAAATTGAACCAAGAGGCTAACTAGTTATGTGCACCCTTGAGCATCCCACGTTGCTATAATACATGAACGTATAATGTATTAAATCAAACACAGGAGAAGGTTGTGTACAACGCACATCCAGAAGTCTTGTATTTTGAGGTCCTCTTATGTGATAATGCCTAGGATCACACAATTTGTTCAAATGACGAAGACAGGTTTCCTGGTTCTACATTGTGTAATTCAATTCAGCCACTCGATGTAAATATTTCGCTCCCCCTACACCCACCTTACACTACTCCCCAGTATCACCCTTGATCCTCACACTGCTGGCATTAGTGCAGCCATCACTCATACCACAGACCAAACTTCCTGGCCCCTGTGAAAATGTTTGCAAGCACCCATGACATGGGAGAAGCTTGAATTCTGACTTCACTCCAATAGGTCTCGCTTTTGGGCCCTTATAAGTATTTAGTTATGCAGCACAATATCCTTGGTGCCACAACATGAACTGTTGCATGGCTAAACACTTATAAGGTCCCAAAGGCGAGACCTATTGGCTATGCCAATGCTTGTTTTTCCGGACTGCAGTGACAGCAGGCACATCTATGTGCGCGTGGTGAGCGTTGTAGAGGAAGGGAAATCCTTTGAAGAGTCATTTTCTCTCTGGATTTCCCTTCCCTTCTCTTTTTGAAACTCAGGAGCAGCAGCAACATTGTCGGGGTATCACCAGGGCATTAAGTGGGAGTTTGTTTCAATATTATATACAAGTCTAAGCTGCTGCTTATTTATCTTATGCAACTAGCAACCATTGACAAAGCCAATAGTCCTGACTTGTAGGTATGATGTGACTTGTAGTATCATATATCTGGACGCACTGACAGGAACAGCAAAATACAAAGCGGGCGGCACACTGCTAAACACAGATTTGTAGTTTACGTGTTTTTAATTACACTGACCACGCCCCTCTGAGAGACCCCCAGTTTTATCATCCCACTTAAAGCCCTGGAGCAGGGTCTATTAACACCCCCACATCTCCACTCCCCCCCTACATTGGCCACAGCACTGTGGACATGCAGTATGAGGCGCTCACTCGCCTGCCCACCTGATAAATCACTCCCGGACGGTTGGAGAGTCTGGTACCACCCACGCCTTGAAGAACCGGCCCGCCTCCTGGACGTGCATTTATACCTCCGGGGGCCGAGTCGGGCCAGGCAGAGGGCTCAAAGGGGTATGAGCTGAGGACTTCAACCCCTGGTGCTCGGTGGGGCTGGGGCAGAGTCAGTGCAGAGGGCAGGAGTGTCTGTCCCAACATTGCAGGCAAGGGAGGGCTGGGGCAGAGTCACTTCGGGAGGCAAGACTGTCTGCCCGACATGACGGGCACGGAAGGGCTGGAGCAGAGTCACTGCGGCGAGCCGGACTGTCTGCCTCAACATGAAGGGCACGGGAGGGCTGGGGCAGAGTCAGCGTGGGCTGCAGGACTGTCTGCCCCAACATGACGGGCACAGGAGGGCTGGGGAAGAGTCGGTGCGGGCACCAGGACTGTCTGCCCGACATGACGGCACGGTAGGGCTGGGGCAGAGTCAGTGCGGGGCAGGACTGTCTGCCCGACATAACGGAAACGGAAGGGCTGGGGCAGAGTCAGTGCGGAGACCAGGACTGTGTGCCCCAACATTATGGGCATGGGAGGGCTGGGCGTCATCCCTCACATGCCAGTGTTTGCACCCGAGAGGTGAACCGGCTGAGAGACAAACAGAGTTTGATTTTGATAGGTGAGGTGTTAGGGTTGGGGCAGGGTCGGTCACATGTCTCTGAGAAGTGTAGTGGCAAGGGAAAGAGTACATATGTATTTCCCTCTGAAAGGTAATAGGTCTGGGGCGGAGTCAGTCACATGTTATTCTTTGGACCTGAGAGGGGGTAATGCTGAGGCAGAGCTAGTTGGTCCAGCCCTCATTTTTCTTAGAATTCTGGGACATGTAGTCCTGGTTTTATACTGGGTCAAATAAAACCACAAGTCCCACAATTTAAAGAAAAAAAAACCTGGCCTTGACTAAGTAGTCACATATGCACCTGTGAAACTTGGCAGCTATGTGCCAGTCTCTGAGAGGTGAAAGGGCTGGTGAAGAGTCATTGCCTTTCCCTTAGAAAGGTAACAGGCCAAAGGTAGAGTCGATCACGTCCGTGTTTGTGCCCTAGAGATGATAGTGCTGGGGCAGAGTCAATCATGTTAGTCTTTGGACCTTACCGGTGACAGGAGTCAGTCACATTGTATTGTTATTATATAGCACTTACTACCCCATACGAGATGTCAAAGCACTTTTTCGGGGAGTAGCACGTTACACCGGGACCCATTGAGGATTAGTGTTGAATTAGTATAGTAGGTTTAACCCCTTCGCCGCGGTGTGAATTTTGCCGTGGCGCGGGGGGGGGGGGGGGGTAGAGGGTGAGCGCGGCGCTGCGGTGCTCGTGATGGAACCACTTCGCCGCGACAAAAATTTTGCCGCGCCCGGGGGGCTAGGGGGTGAGCGCGGCGCTGCGGTGCGGTGCTGCGGTGCGGTGCTCGTGACGGAACCACGCCGTCATGAGTCCTGGGAGGCGTGTGCTCATGATGGCGTGGTTCCGTCATGACCCCGCCCGCTTATTAATTCGCCCGCACAGGTGGGGAATCAATGCCGCGTGGGTGGAGTGGCAGCTGAGTACACGCCGCCCATGACTCATGATGGCGTGGTTCCATCATAAGCACGCAAGGGGTTAAGCTATTGTCATTGTAAATAACAATGCCTTTTATTTCGTTTTTAAAAAGAAAACAAAAATAAAAAGCATTGTTATTTGTAATGTCAATAGCTCAAACTCTAGTAAATGCGAGACCTAGGCAGGGAGAAGGGTGGCCTGACCTTAACATCTGCCTTCTGTTCCATGGTACTACAGCACCCCCCCCTCGCCCTGCTCCCCTCCCCCAAAACACATACACGCCACATCAAAAGGAGCCGACAAGTCCTCATGTTTGATGGTCTGACACCGCAGCCTGAGGGGAATCCCAACTTCCGCATTAGAAACAAAGGGAATCAGATCTGGTGTGCTATTGCGGCTGCCCGAGGCGCCCACAGGGTGCCCTAAGGAGGGTGGGCCTATAGTGCCAGCAAGGCACCAGCCCACCCCCCCCTCTTCTTGGTGTGGGGACCCCTCGGGGAGGAGTCCCCCTAGTCTAGCAGCCAGGGTGCTGCAGCGTGTAGGGCGCATAATTTCCGGGGCGCGAGGAACAGGGGGGGGAATATAGGCCTCCCTCACCCACTGACCTTCCTCTTTGCGCCCTGGACACGCCGTCTGGTCAGTCGACTCCGGGTTCGTCGGTTCGCTTGCGGTGAGTGCGACTGTTTGTCCTCCTCCTCTTTTAGTGACACTCTGCCTGAGCTGCTGGGTCCTCGACAGGTGTCCCTCTCCGGGTCAGCGGCAGTTAAACATTGCTGTTTTGTCTGTGGCCCAAGCGGGCGAGGGTCTGACCCTCCCGGGAATGGCTGGCTGTGGAGTTGGGGCCTCTCTCTCGGCGCTGACGGGCTCAGTGGGCAAGTGGCACACAAGGTGGGAGGGGGTGGCGCACTGAGGTCTATTTTGGGGTTGGTTCGGGCCGTGGAACAGTCAGCACCATGAGGGTGGCTTGCGGCCCCCGGCTGAATGCAGGCTTTGTGTTGCGTCCCTGTTGTGTTCTCACCCTCATTGGTGGTGGGTGGGGGCCTGCAGCGCCTACATGCACCTGACTGGGGCCTAGCGCGCGCGACGCGCAATAAACACACACACACGCCGGTAATGTCGTCGGGCGGGAACTGCCGATCTGTTCGCCCGCCCCTTTATTATATATCGACGCGCTCACGTCCGCCGACGTGAGCGCAACTTGCGTATCACCCCCTCGCGCTCTAGCCGGAGGCTAGAGCGCTAACTGTAACATCCCTCTCCAACTTAGTCCTTGACGGCAGTTCAGCTTCTAATTCGCGGCATCACTTACTTGGCACGCAAAGTCTCTCAGCCGGCTGCTGGGCCTGGGGTTCTCTCTCAGCTCATACCTCGAGGCCCCCCGAGGGGCCAGGGCTTGGGTTGCTGGTGCAGCCTCTTGTCCTGGTTCGCCGCCTGGGCACTCGGTGTTGTCTAGATCAGTCCCTGGGCTGCCCCGTGGGACGGAGCTGGGTACACTCGCTGGGAGGGCCCCGGAGTCATGGTCTTCGTCGACTCCCGTAGCCTCCCGGTCGTCAGCGGGCCTCCTCACCACCTTGAACCATGATATGTTCCGGGTGACCAGATCTCTTCCCCGGCGCGCCGTCACCATGGTCCCATGCCGGTCGAGTACTCTCCAGTAGCCTCTTTCATACCGTGTCTTGAACTTTCCTCCGGGCCGTCGCTCTCTCGTAGATCTCTCTAGGCACGGCTCTTCGCGCTTTGCTGACTCTGTCATTGCGTTCTTGGCGCCTCCGGAACGCATTCTCCTCACTGAATGGCGGTGCTGTCCAGCCTGGGGCGATTGGTAGTCCATCCCTGTGAGTTCCGTTGAACATTAGGGCCCAGGGCGCCTGGCAGGTGGAACAATGGGGAGTGCTGCGGTATTCCCCCAGGAATTGCTGCAGTTCTTGTTCCGGGTCTACTTGTTCGGACACGGCGATGCGCAGTATTTTGTTGATGGTGCGCATGAACCGCTCTACCTCCCCATTGGCCTGGGGCCACTGCGGGGTGATGCGCCGATGGCAGATGCCATGTGATTTTAAGAGCTCTTCAAACTCGCGTCCTTGAAATGGGGGCCCATTGTCACTCCGCAGCTCCTCGGGGCATCCGAACATCCCAAACACCTTTTCCAGGGCTGGGCCCATGTGCACGAAAGCGGTGGACGGCAACGCCTCCGCTATCGGGTACTTCGAGTAGCTGTCGATGATTACTAACGTGACTCGCCCGTCGGGCATGCTCCCAAAGTCCAAACTGATTTTCTCCCACGGGCTTCGTCCATGCTCTTTGGTTATGATGGGAGCCGGTGGTTGGGCTCCGCTGGTTAACTGGCATGATTGGCAGCTGCGAACGGTGTCGTCTACGTACTCGTCCATGCTCAGGAACCAGACTTTCTCTCTCATCCGGGCCTTCATTCTCTCCGTCCCCTGGTGTCCTTTGTGTGCTAGCTGCGTAGCTCTTGTCCAGAGGGCAGCTGGGACGACAATTCTGGAGCCTCTTAGGATGAGTCCCCCTCTGGTCACGCTTAGCTCGTGGCGTACTCTCCACATGTGTTGGAGGTCGTCTCTGTTCTCGTTGGACCATGAATTTGCTGTCTGTAGGAAGTGCTGCCATGAGCCTTCAAGGATGGTGCTTTTGACTTTGACCATTACTGGGTCTTGGTCGGCTGCCTCTTGAATCTCCTCTAGAGTTAAGGCACGGGGACACGTCAGCGCAGCCACCATGTCGAGGTGACCTTCCGCCTCCTCTTCACTGTCCATTGGCGTGGGCTTGCTACAGTTCTCTGGGTGTCGGGACTGGAAGTCCGCTGGGTTCTTAGCACCTGGCCGATATACTACGCTTAGGTGATACTGTTGAAGGCCAATGGCCCATCGCTCTATTTGTGGGGGCGGGTGTGGCGCTGTCCCTCAGAATAGTGGTACCAGCGGCTGATGGTCTGTCACCACTGTGAACGGGTGTCCGCATACGTACAAATGGAAATGATGGCAGCTCCATCGGATCGCCAGAGCTTCACGCTCGATTTGGGAGTATCGTTTCTCTGTGTCCGTGAGGGCCTTGCTAGCATATGCTATAGCTGCCCACTGACCCGGTTCTTGCTCTTGCGTCAGGACCGCCCCTAGCCCCACAGGACTCGCATCCACTAGGATTTCGGTCTTTTTGCTCGGGTCAAAGTAGACCAGTGTGGTTTGGTCCAGTAGTGCCCCCTTGAGCGCCTCAAACGCTGTCACTTCGGTGTTTGTCCACTGCCACATTATGTCTGTCTTGGTGAGGTGCCTGAGAGGTTCGGCCAGGGTGGCCAGATTCAGGATGAACCTCCCACAATAAGTGGCCATCCCCAGGAAGCTGCGGACTTCTGCCACTGACGCAGGGGCTGCAGCCACTTTGATGGCGTGTGACTTCCGGGGATCCACTTGGATGCCTTCTTTAGTAAACACGTAGCCGAAGAATTCGATCGTTTGTTGAAACAGTTGGCACTTTTCCCGGTGTAAGGTGACACCGTGCTCCTGTAGACGTGCTAGGGTGGCTCGGACATGTCTGTAGTGCTCCTCCACTGTCTTGGAGTAGATGAGGATATCATCGCTCACGTTTAGGACGCCAGGTAGGCCGATCAAAATGTCTTTAATGGTATTTTGGAAAATTTCGGCGGCCGACGAGATCCCAAAGTTTAGGCGTTTGTACCGTCTCAGTCCTATGTGCGTGCTGAATGTAGTAATATACCGGCTCTCCTTCGCTAAGGTGAGCTGGTGGTAGCCCGCATTTAGCTCTAGTTTCGAGAACCATCGGGCACCGTTTAGATCTGACACAATGTCATCCATGGTCGGAGTGATATGCCTCTCCCGTTTGATGGCTTTGTTTGGGAGGTGCATATCGATACACAGCCGGATTTTCCCAGGTTGTCGTGGTTTCTCAGCTATCACCATTGGTGATACCCACGGTGTGGGTCCTGTGACCTTCTCAATTACTCCTTGTTCCTCCAGCCTTTGGAGCTCCTCCTCTACCAGCGGGCATAAGTGGAATGGAATTCGCCTGTGCCTGAGGGCTGTCGGTTGTACCGCGGGGTCGATGTGGAGGCGTATCGGTGGCCTCTTGATCTTCCCTAGTCCTGAGAATAGGCCTTGGAATGTTTCCAATAGGTCTTTAACTTGCCTGTCCTGGACCATCCGGAGAAACGTGATGAGCCCTAGATCCTCTGCGGCGTGCCCGCTCAGCAATGTGTCCACTTCTTGGTCGATCACGTGAATGTCAATGACAATTTCTGATTGTCCCGACTGCACCGCTACCGTCATCTTGCCTTTTAGCGGAAGCGGCGTGTCACTTCCGTAGGCGTATATCTTGGCCTTGGACCGTTGGAGCTCAGGCCTTGGTCTGAGGCGGTTATACTGCTGTACACCCATCACTGTTACAGATGCGCCTGTGTCGATCACGGCATTCACTTCCGATCCGTCTATGAGTATGTCGCACCATGGCTGCGGTCGTCTGGTACTCTTTAGGGCCTTGGTGAACGACACGAGGTACGTTTTGTCTTCATCGTCGGACTCTGTGCTTGAGTCTTGATAGCCCTTGGTCTGCCCCCTCCTGGGCTTCGGCTGTGACGACAGCGACGTGTGTGATAGCTGTCTCACCAGTTTCCTTAGCGGCCTGTCCCGCTTGGTTCCGCTTCTCTGCGTCTTCCTCCGGCAGATCGACGCAAAATGGTTGTCGATGCCGCAGTTGGTGCACGTTTTCCCTCTAGCCGGGCATGCTTTGAGTGGGTGGTCGTCATGCTTGAGCTGGGGGCCGCCGGTCACGGGGCTTCTCTGGCCTTTCTTTCGCTCGCACCGCGTCCGTCTTTTCTATCTTCACTTCTACGCCTTTGTCTGCACCTTTGACTAAGGCTTGGTCCATCTCTTCCGCTCGCGCCGCTGACAAATCATGTTTTCTGGCCAGGACCAGGATCTCGTTCATCGTGATGTTGGGTTGGCGAAGTATCAGCCCTCGAAGTGTCTTACTCCTGATTCCTAGTATCAGTTGCGCCCGGATCTCTTCTTTGGCCCTGTCCCCTACGAGGTGCGTGTCTGCGAGGGCTCTCAGCCTCGTGTGGAAGGCATCCACAGATTCCCCTTCGCGCTGCTTCGCTTGGCGTAGTTTAAAGTGTTCATAGTCTGGGTTGACTTGGGGGTCGAAGTGCGCATTCAGAGCCGCCACTGCTGCCGGGTAGTCATCTGGGTTCCCCGTGTTAGGCAGGTGTTTAAACAGGAGGTACACCTCTTCGCTCGCGTAGTGTAGGAGGAGGGATCATTTCACCGCTCCATCTGTCTCCCTCGACCCAATGAAATAGTTCTCCAGCCTGCCCAGCCAGGTCTGCCATCGCGGGGCAGCTGTCGTGGGGTCAGCGGCTTCGCTGAATGGAGGCAAAACCCCTGACGCGGGGTGATGGGGCAGCGCCCTTGCAGGGCCGGCCTGTTCAGTGTCGCTCATTATGGCGTAGAAAACTACCCACGTGCTTGCTGTGACTACAGTATTCTGCCACTCACTTGATTTGTTGGTGGCTCTTTACAGGCAGGTTCGGTGTGCTGCACTGCCAGGCGATGCCTTCCCAGGCTCGAGGGGTGTGTCTGCTGCTCAGAGGCCGGTGGCGTGGGTTAACAGGTCTACTCAGATCCCTGAAGTTGATGTAGGGGCCCACCCTCGTCGCCAGTGTTGTTTTCTCACCCTCATTGGTGGTGGGTGGGTGCCTGCAGCGCCTACATACACCTGACTGGGGTCTAGCACGCGTGGCGCGCAATAAACACACACACACGCCGGTAATGTCATTGGGCGCGAACTGCCGATCTGTTCGCCCGCCCCTTTATTATATATCGACGCGCTCAGGTCCGCCAACGTGAGCGCAACTTGCGTATCACCCCCTCCCGCTCTAGCCGGAGGCTAGAGCGCTAACTGTAACACCTGGGTCGGCCGATACTGCGGTGTGCGTCATATGCTGCGGTGAGTGCCTCTTGTGTGTTCCCAGGTGGCTACGAGCTCTTCTAATCTCCCCATGCCTGATTATGTAATGTGAATACGGGGCTCGTGTATAGCGTTCCAATACCCTCGGAGCGCTATACAATGCCGACTTTGGGGCGGGAAACCAGGGTCAGAGCCTCGGGGTCGCACTCACAGCCTGTGATTCGGGACACTTCACCTAATCTCCCCATGCCTGAATGGAGCGCTATACAATGCTGACTTTGGGGCGGGATACCTGGGTCAGAGCCTCGGGGTCGCGCTCACAGCCTGTGATTCCAGACACTTCACCTAATCTCCCCATGCCGGAATGTGTAATGTGAATACGGGGCTCATGTATAGCGCTCCAATACCTTTGGAGCGCTATACACTGCCGACTTTGGTGCGGGAAACCAGGGTCAGAGCCTCGGGTCGCGCTCACATCCTGTGATTCGGGACAAATCATCCATTCCCCCAGGTCCGCCGCAGCAGTAGCGGCTCCCATCCAGGCAGAGGATAGGGGCAGCAATTTATTTATTTATTGATTCTGTGCGTTTTATGTAGCGCGGACTTTACCCGAAGGTGTAGGAGCGCTTCACAGTAGGAACAGTGCTGATACCTGAGGAGAAGATTGCATGTGAGCATGTTACAGGAGCAAACGTTGCGCCATGAGGCAATGGTGACAGTTGTGCAAGTATCAAGAGCAAACGGGATGCAAAAGGTAGCAAACGATGTGTTACGGGAGGACAAGTGACATGTGTGCATGTTACACGGGCGTGTTACATGTTGTGTGTAGCTGGTTCTCGGGGGGGGGGGACACACGTTCCGTGGTGCCTTTTCTTCAATGGGAGTTCCATCGGGTGCCTTTTGAAGCGAGGGTGGTATGAACTGGTAGTTTCAGGGCATGTTAGGATGCATTTCCCGCGTCCCCCCCCTGCCCTTCCCATTGTTGCGTGTGTGGGAGTGCCGACCTGCTGGCAAGCTGCTTGTCGATGCCTCGGTGCAGTGTTTCGGGTGCGTTCGGGGCCTGGGGCCTGTTGCTGTTTGGATCGGCAGCGCAATCCCGCAGCGGACATGGCCGCGCCAGCTGGGGCAGTCATTGGTGGCCACGGACCCAGAGCAGAGATTGAGGGTCGTGGTGTCCACGTGTGCCGCTGGTGCTGCGAGACGCGGATGGGGTGGTTGTTAAACGGTCCCTTTATGTTGCAGGCACGTTTCATGCAGCTTTGGATGCGGCGATCACTCCTTCCTTCTGCGTTGGCCACGTCGGGGCCCCGCCTCAGCAGATCGGCAAGACGGCGACAGCGTAATGATCTATTGTTACACTATGTCGCACCCGACACTGGTTTGCACGCAGAGGCCGGGCAATAAGCGGGTTCTTATGTAGTGTATTCGGGATCCGCGCACTGTGGCTCGGTATGCGATCCATGAAGTGTGTGGGGATGTAGCTCAGTGGTAGGGCACATCCTTTGCTTGGGTTGGGCCCTGGGTTCAATCGTCAGCAGCGTGGGTCCTTTCGGACATACACGCCACCAGAGGGAAGGGTGCTTGTTTCGGGTACCCCCCCACGAAGCTTGCGGCGCACCCGACTGCCTTTAAGACTATGGGTCCCTGGAGTTACCCGCCGGACACGCAGACGCCGGGTGTTATTATGTTTTGGTGAGTGGGCAACGTAGAACAGAAGTTCATCTCTTCCCCCTGTTGCGGGTTGCATCATTGCCACCGAGGGGCTTTTGATGTATAGTTATCGTATTGCAGCATATGTTGATGGTCGGGTGCCGAAGCAAAGACGCGCCTGATGTTGCCTGGGCGCACATTGATTGATTAATACCTCCTCTCTGGCAATGCACAGCCTCCATCAGAATGCGTTGGGCGCCCTGGTGCTTTTAACAAGGCATTTTGAAGGTGGGAGGTCAAGACTGGCCACCACCCTGCTGCCGGATCGAACTGTAAAGCTTGTCAGCGCTCACTTGCTCAGTTAAGATATCATATTTAGTCATTGTAAGGCCAGTCTGTGGATCTCTCTTCTCCGCTGGAAACTCAGTATTATTGATGGTCGGATGGGGAAGAGAAGATGTGTTTGAGGTAGCCTGGGCGCACATTGATTCATTAATTCCTTTCTCTGTTGGCAATTCACAGCCTTCTTCAGGATGCGTGTGGCGGCTCTGGCACGTTTAACACGGCATTTTGAAGGTTTGAGGTCAGGGCATACTTGTGCACGACAGCACATGCGGTAGTATTAGCAGCTGCCCTTGGTAGAAACTTATTCGGGGGCCCCCGTTTGGAGCAGCTTTGAATGTGAACAGTCCAGCTCTTTATTGCCCATCTTGGGGAAAGTTACTGACAGCGCACGGACATCTCTTCCAATTTCTAAAGGTGTTTGCATACAATATTGGGGGATGGAGATGTATTTTAACACAGTAACACAGCAACAGCTCACTAATATCACTGGAAATAATAGGTGACTCTACTACTTAGCGGATTGGAGGTTCTGTCTTGAGCTAAAAGAAACATTTTAGTGATGTTGTAAGTGTGGAGCACATGGCCCTAGCGGCGCAGGGTGAAGCTTTGCAGGTAGGCATACCGGGGCGGTAAGCGGAGCGCTCTGGGTTGGTAGTGCGACCATTGGTTAGTTTTGCTCTCACACTGAGAAGAATAAAAGAAATTTGCACCAGTGCACTTCACTTACACGATTGTGACAGCCTGCTACGAGTTGGCGCTGTCTGTCTATTTTAGAGATGACCGCAACAGGCATTGTTTAATTCAATTTACATTAAAATCACTATTGCCTGATGCCCAAGCCATTCTTATAGCTTTGAGGGCCTTGGAATAGGCGGACTTGTCACGCTTGCATGGGTGTAAGGTTTAGTAGTTGTGGTGATAATAGGATGGGCAGCACGGCAGGAGCAAGGTATGGTGCAAAGGAAGTGGCCGCCTGACGTGAGTCAAGGCATATAGTGGCACTAGTGTCAGGTTGTCTGTTGCACTGCCTTGCGGTAAGGTAGCGCAAGCGTATGCGGATTCTAGTTTCGCGCAATATTGGGCGTCTATGTAGGAGTCAGTGGGAACAGCTCTAGGTCAGAACTTGTTATGCTGCCTTCAGTTGGCGTTGCGGTGCATCCAGGGACATCTCAAGAATGTTGGGGGCCCTGGGCCAAACATATTTTGGGGGCCCGTGTTTGGAACAGCTCTGAATTGATGATCCATGCCCCCTGCGGCCAGGACACTGACAGCGCACAGGCACACTTGTCCAAATTCACAATGTGTCTACATCCAATATCCAGGCATAGTGAGGTATGTTTTCAATTTTGAGACACCAGCAGCACACTAATATTACTGCAAATAATTTCTTTGACACCCTCCTTTTTTTTTTTTTGTCGTTTCAAATATGAGGTCCTGTTTTCATCCAAAAAAAAAAAGTTTTTATGGATGTTGCATCAAACAAACACATTTCTCTGAATAAAGTCTAAGTCTGCCTTCAGTTGGCGTTGCGGTGCGTCTTCCTTGGCGGTAATTGGACAGAGTGCCCGCGGTGGGGCTAATTCATTTATTTAGCTTTCATGGCTGCAGTTCCAGAGTTTTCATTTTACGTTAGGTTCAGGTATAGCACGCCACCAACCAAGGTCGCATGACCACAGATGATGCAAAGGCAGGTAAAGAAAGTACCTTATTTGAGGTTCCCTCTTATAGCATGAGCCTTTGCACCGCGGGGAGCTGTCACAGTGATATGCCTCTTTTAAGTCACCAGGCATTCTGTTAATGATTATTGAGTTTCAGATGGAAGGTACAGGTTGCCTGGTATCGGGTACGTCTCTACAATGCCCCAGACAAACTACGTCTATGGTTTTGTCTGGCTATGGCTGGGTTTCACACACATTTGACCTTTTTTATAGGGGGTATGGTTAATTTCCGTTGATTGGTGGTGTTGCTTAGTGTAATGGTCCCATTTGCAGTTGAGATTGCTGTTCATCGAAGGTGTTGTTCAGGGGTGGATCCTTCTGCGGTGCCTCGGTGAGTGACTCGCGCAGGGGTTTGGGTTTGTGGTGCCTTTTCTTTGGAGTTGGGATGATAGGTGTAAACCTCGGTGTCCGGTTTGGCGCCTGGGTGGTGTGCGCCGTGAGCAGTCTGTTTCGTATTATTGCATTGAACGAAGATTTCGCCGCTTGGCCAGCAAGGTCCTTTGGTCACCAGGAGTCATGCATGAGGCCCTTCTCAATGTTCTATCGATGAATGTGCTACTGATGACAAATGGTAAAAATGGTTTTCGATTCTGGCCGGGGCTTGGCAAGTATGGTTTCATCTTCCTCACCTAACACTTGTGCATTACCGGCCTAGAACCCAAGTATACTTCACGGGGCTCTGGTCACACCAAAGTGGACCAAGATCAATCAATCAATCAATCAATGAATAATTTGTAAAGCACACTACATACCCATCAGGGTTTCAAGGCACTGAGGGTGTGGGAGGGGAAGTCGGGGTACTGTTGCTACTGGTCGAAGAGCCAGGTCTTGAGTCGTCTCCTGAAGGTCAGCAGGTCTTCGGTTTGTCGTAGGTGGAGGGGGAAGGTGTTCCAGGTCTTGGCGGCGCGGTGGGAGAAGGACCTGCCTCCGGAAGTGGTTCTGCGGATGCGCGGGACCGTGGCCAGGGCGTGGTCAGCGGAGCGGAGTTTCCTGTTGGGTACGTAGGAGAGTCGACTGTTGAGATAGGCTGAGCCGGTTTTGTGGAGTGCCTTGTGTGCGTGGACCAAAAGCTTGAAGGAGATTCTTCTGTTGACGGGGAGCCAGTGCAGGTTCCTCAGGTGGGGGGTGATGTGGTCGCGGCGCGGGACGTCGAGGATTAGGCATGCAGAGGCGTTCTGGATTCTTTGTAGTTTGTTGATGAGCTTCGACGAGGCTCCGGCTTAGAGGGCGTTTCCGTAGTCGAGTCTGCTGCTGACTAGGGCCTGGGTGACTGTTTTCCTCGTGTTAGTCGGGATCCATCTGTAGATCTTGCGGATCATGCAGAGGGTGTTGAAGCACAGCAAAGCACAGGCTGAGAGTGCGGTGTCAGTCATTTATGGCGAATTATGAGAAATATGCCAGAGGTAGCGGAGAGGACATCACAGACTTGGTCAGTGACAATATCATGGTTCATCTTTTATCCCTATATAGGCAAAAGATAGGAACAGGCTCTGTTTTGCTAAGAATAGTTATTTTGTCTCCGCATGTGCCTCATTCGCAGTACAACAAGGTCAATTTTGTCTCCAACGCGGGGATTGTGCGCCGCTATTCCGTTTCCAAAGGGCTCCCGCTATCGGTACCTGGCTTACATGCAGGTGGCCTGTCTGGCTGTTGCGGAAGTTGCTTAGTGGAATGGTCCCAATTGCGGTTAAGCTCACTACTCATCGTAGAGAGACAATTCATGCTATGTTCAATACGTTAAGGTGACAATGCCACCAGTTCTGAATGGAGGCATGTTCAATATGCCACTCAGCAAAGCCGGAATTGTGACTTCAGTTATCTTATGCATCTAACAAGCATTGTTAAAGCCAATGGTGTTGGCGTGTTGTAGGTGTACTGTGGTTTTGTAGTAGTTACACAGCGTCCATGTCAGAAGCCACAAATTAACATTCTGCCTTTGCCACCGGTTTTCTGACCAATGGTGGGAAAGTATAATTTTACACTTACTCAGGAAATTTCAACGCAGAGAGAGGCACTTACAAAATAATGACTGCATTGTGCAATTGGCTACGAGGGCCTTCATGGGGAACACCTGCGGGCACCTTATAGAATTGGGTACCATGTTCACGGGGTGGGCATTCGTCTGCAGCCAAGGGCAGGTATCAGGTTGCTTCAGTTAAGATATATTCACCCGCGCTTTAACCAGGGCAGCAGGCGGGTGGTGGTAGTTGTCAGCTAACAAGTGTGCTGTGGCGCAGTAAAGTTTGGTTAACACTGCGTTAGTGCCAAAGGGCGACACGGTATCATAGACCTTTTGGCATCCCAATATTAAAAAAAGGGCAGGTTTTTGCACAGTACCCCCCCCCCCCCCCTGGTTCCCACAGACTTGTCCGCTCCCTGGTTATACTTCTATGGGCTAGAACCTGAGACTAGAAGGGGCATCTTCTGTGACCGGGTCCCATATATGTTGATAGTCATTGCTGGGGTAGATGTACCTTGAAGGGCATGATTACTTCTTGGCTTGTCCCAAGTTTTGGGGTCAAACTGGGTTGGAGTATTAAGTCCACAGTCCTTAGGAATCATCCAGCTTTCCTTCTATCCAAATAAGGGCAGTTAGCGATACATCAGCGAGTGGGTAACATACCCAGTTATCAGCGTCTCCATGCCCCGGGGGCACACGCGCTTCACATAAACACAGAGCTGCAACCAGTAGGGTACCAAGTGGCAGAACCCAGTAAATAGGTTGAATATTGTGTCTCTTTGGCCCACAGCTGTGTGGAGCCGGTCTCAGTGAGGGGTACGCCCAGGTGGTAATTGTGTGCTTCTTAGGTTCTTATTACCAATACGGTTTGTGGCAGCACACCATACAGATTGTTCAAGGGTCATCCTGGGCCGTATTTACTCAGCCCAGTAGGAGCGTTACAGCTGGGTGGAGCCAGTCCCATTTAGTGGTACGCCCAGGTGAAAATGGTGTGCTCCTTAAGGTTCCCATGACCTAGGCAGTGTGTGGCATCTCCCACATCAAGTGTTAGGCACTGGATTATAGACAGTGTACCCTGTATCGAATCAGACAGATCCTCCGAGCGGGTAAGCCTAGGGGGCTTCACCAGAGGGAGCTGAGCCTTCTAAACTCCCATAAGGAATAAGGGATGCAGGGCAAGTGCTGGAGGGCAGCCGTGCTCATTGTTTCATATGCCCGTTATGGACATTCCTGTGCGCATGGATTTAGTAACGGGACCGTGGCAGGGTTAAGCAAAATCCCCCTCGCCCGATAGCTTAAGCTGGCAAGCGGGGGTAGGAATAGTCTTCTAAACATGTGAGCTGCTGTCCCAGAGATGGGAGACACATGCCCAGTCACACACGGTGCTAGATGGGCGGCTGCCAGTGTGATCAGCAAATAGGTGGGGCAGCGTGTGCCAGGGCGTGTGATACTATCCCGCCCAGAGTGGGACGGGGCTGAGTCATGTGACACAGTGGAACTTTGTGGTGTGAGGTGAATAGTGCTTGGCACAACTTCACAGGCATAAGGGTGTTTTTGTTTCATCAGACACTAGCTGATCCAAGCTAACATCTAGGGCTATTGGGGTATAGATGGGGCCTCGATAACCAGTAGGGACGTTCTCTTTCATCTAGATTTGCATGAGGCTCTAGACAGGAGAGTTAGCGGGCAAGACTATAGCTGTTTTGGTGGGGGGCTCAGGCGGCGACGGTGGCTGCCTCCAGAGCTGTGGCAGAGTTACAGGGCGATCTGGATGCAAATGGGTACCGAAGGGTACCTCTGTGCAGCACCATAGGGGGTGCCAGAGCCCAGGAGCCTCGTGGGAGGTTTCTGGAAAACCATGTCGGCGCCCCGTTAGTCCTTCGGGCGGTTGTGAGTCTGAACAACCGGGGACTTGCCTTGCTACGCTCCGCCCTGAAAGGGGCGTGAGTAATAGGGGACCGTGATCCGGGAAGAAGATCACCGAAGGGGCAGCACAGATGGGGTTCGCCACAGTGCTGCTTGGCTCATCAGGCTGGCAGGCGGCCCAGTTGGTTGCCTGCCCTTGGATCGTCCGTAAGATAACCCACCATTTTACATAACTGTGTATGTAATAAACCTGCAGCAGTTTTTACCCAAACAAAAATTGTGTGGTGTGTTTTATTTATGCGTAGAACATGCATGCTTTGTGGTGGGGTGGGGAGTGTTGCCTACTGCTGGTGCTATATAAATACAGCTTCAGCCCCGCTTCCACTTTCGCGATTAGCAAACAAGGGGCCCTGCGGAGGAGGGACCCATTGAGAAACTAAATGACCAGACACGAATACTTACATCACACCCATGGGCTGGAAATAGATGTCTATATGGGACAAGTCATGTGGCAAACATTTGGACCTCTGTCGTGGTTTTAGCACTGAGTTATGCAATTTTACGTAGCAAGGGGGGTTTATATCTCTCACTTTGGATGTACTGTTGTCCTCAGTCAGGGTCCACACCAATAAAAGAAATCGGAGACCAGAAACTCAGTGCCGGAGTGCCCTCCACTGCTTATATGCCACGGCCCAGCAGCGATAATAATAAATCCATTACACAACGCTGATTTGGCAATTTTATAGCCATGGCGCTATGTAATACGTGTTCCTGTAAACCGCTTGACCAGTTTATAAGGAAATGCGAAATGCCTGCACTCCTTAACCCAATGAATCTCAGAGAAGAATGTTACCTCCGACAACCCATCCTGCACACCTTATGAGCAGACCTCCTTGGTGTCGCCGGCCCCAGGATGTCCCTTAGTGCTGTACCTGGGACCCAAGTGTTGACGTCTGTAGGGCTGCGCGTGACCCCTCTCTCTGTGAGCCTCAATTGACCCCTGAGTGCACGTCACTCGTTCCCTCTGAACTCTGGGAGTCTCCTCAGTACCTGTCCAATGGGAGCTCCCGTTGTGACAGAGCCTCTCAGACTGACACTTAACTCCATCCGTTCTCTCCCGGGGTTTGGCAAGCGATAGCCCCTAAATCCTGCCCACCCAACCCCGAGAGCCCAACATCTCCATTTCCTCACTGCTTTACCTCTCACCTGGACGGACCCTCGCAGGTAGTGGACCTCCATCACAGACAGGCATTGTTAGAACTGGTGCATGTCCTCATTGCTGTACCTCTTCCAAGATGTACCTCCCCTTCAAGCGCTACCCTAAGTGCTGTGGCTCTCTTCTAGGCGCTCCATACTCCCTCGGATGAGCCCTTAAAGCCTTCCCCTCTCAGAGAGGCTCCCGCAGTAATGCCCCTGCCCTCTATGCGTCCCTTTGGTGCTGTACCCCCTAACCAGCACTGTTCATCATCCCTGAGCTGAATGCCCCCCGCTGCCATACCTCACTCCCAGGTGCCTCCTGTTTGCCATACCTCACTCCCAGGTGCCTCCTGTTTGCCGGCTTGAAGCAGTGCTGCCCCTCCATGAAGTACAGCCCGGCAGAAGCCCATGGCAGGAGACAGAGGTGCAACTAGAGCCAAATTTCGGGGAGGGGCTAAGAAAAAATTTCGGGGGCGGCTAAATCTATAAGCAATAGGCAGAGTGGAGCTGCAGGGGCTCTTAGAAGGGGTGAAACAACAGCAAGGCCTCATTAACATGCAAATGGTCTTTTAAAGACCTGTGAAGTGCTCGGGTGCGGCTGTGTGTGTGCCCGGGAAGCTGTCTCATCCCGGGCTGCCACACACGACAGGGGGGGGGGCTGAAGCCCTTTGAGTCCAATGGGTGTTGCTCGCCTGACAGGAGGCAGGCAAGCCGCAGCAGCTCGGGTCAGGTCATGGTCAGTCAGTGATTGTGGCTCATGTGATTTTTCACTCCGAGCCATAGTAGACAGACCCTTCCGGGCCCGCCCTGAGTGTGAGTAAGGGTGTCTGGGACCGCACTTTAAATGGGCCATCGGAAATATACGGAGCCTCAAAGGAGTTTCCCCATAAACCCTCTGGTCTATGTACATTTATACACAAACATTAGAGCGCGGTGTCCGTGAAGCGGGCGCTGCACTCATTAAAGGTAAAAAAAAAAAAGAGAAAAGAAAGGGCGTGGTGTCTCTGAAGTGGGCGTCAGGCTCATGACTAAAGTTAATAAAAAAATAATGAACCCGAGCGTGGTGTCCTTGAAGCGGGTGTGGCGCTCTGTTATACGTAAAAAAAATAATAATAATAAACTGAGCGCGGTGTCCCTGAAGCGGGCACCACGCTCGGTATTAAATCTGAAAAAATAATAATGAACTGAACACGGTGTCCCTGAAGCGGGCACTGCGCTCAGTATTAAAGTTTGAAATTTAAAAAAAAACAGTGCGCGGTGTCCCTGAAGGGGGCACCGCGCTCAACATGCAAATATGACAAAATAAAGCAGCTGCCGTTGTCCCCATCAGTGTCAATAACAAAAATTGTGCTCACTCACTAGATAGAACAGTCCGTGTAACATGCTAAGTAAAAGGTCCAGTCCTTATGGGCGGTAACAAATGTTGACAAGACGGTAACAAGGAGGGACTAACAAGCCTCCTCATGAATCGGAAGCCAGAGTTTACAAAGGACAATGACACAAGCCAATTAAAAATATAGGCAGAAAGTGGGCGGGCTTCCACAGCATACTCTACTACAGCATGCCTCGCAGAGCGAGGAGCGCATGCCCGCTGCCGCTAGGCTCAAACTAAAAAGGGCCTGTGCAGGTTTAAAGACCTGCAGGGGACAATTCCCCTGTACCACAACTTTACAGCACAAAATAAACCCCTGGGTCTGAAATGTGCTGGAGTGTCCCTTTTACAGGTGGTTTCCCTCACCCACCCGAAGGTGGCATGCTTCATCAGAGGTTACCTCCTCGCATTACAAACCTGGTCATAATGTGGGCTACAACCCCCTTCTCTGAGAGGGAGGAGTTCAGGGATGTTTTGTGAGAACAGAGGTATACTAAAACCTGTAGAGGAGCAGGGTGTGGTGTAGGGGGCAAGAGGAAGAGATGTGTGTGAGCTAAAACTAACACTGAGGAACACCAAAACAAATTTTAATGGGGCGTCCACAGGTTAGGATTAAGATAACATACTGCGACAGGGATTTATTCAACCAGTCACAGGACAGTGGGGGTCGAGATGTTTCAGCCTTATACCCTTTGTCGAGGTGTAGCACCTTTCTTCAGGATGGACAAAAAAGAAAAGTGGAGTAAGTTCTCCCCACATGCTAAAAGACAGTGAATATACAAAACCAGTGTATGGAGTGGTTCCGAGGCACGAATCAGTGCCCACTGCTTCGCTGTCGTGAGGACCTAGATGCTCCCTCGAGTTTTGCGTCAAGGTCAGGGTGTCATTTGATTACCTTTAATTGCGGGTGAACACACTGACCAGTGTACCCTACACTTTGAAGTTGCAAACCACTCCATCCACTGGTTTTGTAATTTAGGAATAGGGCAGTTTATTGTAGACTGGAGTGGGGCAGAGTGCTTTGGATTGGAGTGGGACAGATTGTTTTGTATTCAAGTGGGGCAGATTGTTTTGGATTGAGTGGGGGAGACTGAGTGGGACAGATTGCTTTGGATTGGAGTGGGGCAGATTGGAGTGGTGCAGATTGTTTTGGATTGGAGTGGGGCAGATTGTTTTGGTTTGGGGTCGGGCAGATTGTTTTGGATTGGAGTGAGCCAGATTGTTTCTATTGGAGTGGAGCAGATTGTTTTGGATTGGAGTGGGCAAGATTTCGTTGAATTTAAGTGGGGCTGATTGGATTGGGGCAGATTGGAGTGTGGTAGATTTGATTGGGCTAGATTTGATTGGTCTGGGGTGTATTGGATTGGAGTAGGCCAGATTGTTTTGGATTGGGGTGGTGCAGATTGGAATAGGGCAGTTTGTTGTGGACTGGAGTGGGGCAGTTTGCTTTGGATTGGAGAGAGGCAGGTTGTTTTGGTTTGGGATCAGGGCAGATTGTTTTGGATTGGAGTTGGCAGATAGGAGTGAGGCAGACTGTTTTAGTTTGGAGTGGGGCAGAATGTATTGGAGCAGATTGTTTTAGATTGGAGTGGGGAAGAAAGTTTTGTATTGGAGTGGGGCAGATTGTTTTGGATTGGAGTGGGGCAGTTTGCATTGGGGCAGATTGAAGTGGTATAGATTTGATTGGGCTCGATTGGATTGATGTGGGGTGGATTGGGTTGGATGGGGTGATTTGGGATGGCGTGAGATGGATTGGATCGGAGTGATGTAGATTGGATTGGAGTGGGGCAGATTGTTTTTGTTTGGAGTGGGGAAGACTGGAGTGAAGCAGATTGGTGTAGATTGAAGTGGTATAGATTTGATTGAGCTCGATTGGATTGATGTGGGGTGGATTGGGTTGGATGGGGTGAATTGGGATGGCGTGAGATGGATTGGATCGGAGTGAGGTGGATTGGATTGGAGTGGGGCCGATTGTTTTTGATTGGAGTGGGGATGACTGGAGTGAAGCAGATTGGTATAGATTGAAGCGGTATAGATTTGATTGGGCTCGATTGGATTGATGTGGGGTGGATTGGGTTGGATGAGGTGAATTGGGATGGCGTGAGATGGATTGGATCGGAGTGAGGTGGATTGGATTGGAGTGGGGCAGATTGTTTTTGATTGGAGTGGGGAAGACTGGAGTGAAGCAGATTGGTGTAGATTGAAGTGGGGCAGATTCATTTGGATTGGAGTAGGGCAGATTGTTTTGGATTAGAGTAGGCTGATTGGAGTGCGGCAGATTTATTTGGACTGGAGTGTCGAAGATTGTTTTGGGTTGAAGTGGGGCAGATTTTTTTGAAGCATATTGTTTCGGATTGGAGTGGGGCAGATTTGAGGGAAGCAGGTTGTTTTAAATTGGAGTGGGGCAGATTGTTTTGGACTGGAGTGGGGCAGATTGGAGTGTAGCAGAATATTCTGAAATGGGGCAGATTGTTTTGGATTGCTTTGGGGCAGATTGTTTTGGATTGGAGTGGGCTAGATTGAGGTGGGCAGATTGTTTTGGAGTGGGGTAGATTATTTTGGAGCAGATTGTTTTGGATTGGAGTGGGGCAGATTGTTTTGGAGCAGATTGTTTTGGATTGGAGTGGGGCGGATTGTTTTTGATTGGAGTGGATCAGATTGTTTTGGATTTTTGGATTAGAGTGGGGCAGATTGTTTTGAACTGCAGTGGGCAGATTGGATTGGGGCAAATCGGAGGGTAGATTTGATTGGGCTGGATTGGTGTGGGGTGGATTAGGTTGGAGGGGGTAAATTGGGATGGAGTATGGTGGACTGGATCGGAGTGAGGTGGATTGGATTGGAGTGGGGCAGTTATATTCCATATTGGTACCCTATATAGACGCAGGAAACATTGCAACCTTTCACCTATATTCTTTTCAACATTACATACATAATGGTTCTTAGGGACTGACCTTTTACCTAGATAGGACACTGCATTCAGAACGCAGGTTTTTCCCTAGTTCGAATCTCATACATTATGCATGAGTCTTCTTGGAAGCACAGCAGGACTAACAGCAGGACTAACATCTCCTGTATAATATCTCTGTATAAAGTTCAGGCCTGACGTCATCCTTTAGGCCAACACAGAAACACAGCAAGATAGGACCCCTGGGGAGACCTATGGGTAGATATACATCACATCTTGCTTAGAAGGACAGAGGAGACCGAGACTTCCCGGCTAACACACTGACCAGAGACGCTGAGGTTACTGCATGCAGATGCTACAGCTCGCAGTGATCTAACATCCCTCAGAGGGTGTCCAACTCGAGACCAGGACGGGGTCCCATATTCTCTTCTTCTCAGGTAATGGGGTTGACTAGATCATAGAGGGATTCTTGGCATAACACGTACACAGATGCTAGGTACATTTAGGTGCATCTATTTAGGGAGGCATCGTATGAGTACACACTTTTTATCATGTGTTTTATATACTGTTATGTATTCATGATTATTGCAAGATGGTAGAGCTATACCATCCATTTACTTTCCTAGTGCTTCTAATCATATATCAATGCTACTGTCTAATGGTTGTTGCAGCTCATCTATTCTATACTAGAATAACAACTGTTCAAAAATTCTTATTGAAAATGCCCAGCTTGTTTATTCTGTATATCTCTCTGAGACAAACTATGTGAACACGAGTGACTGAGCAAAAGGTAGTATATTGTGTCCACGATTCTGAGGGATCAGGGTTGTCATGTTCGAAGGTTGCCAAGAACTATTCTTTCCCCGATAAGAGGAGATTCTAGTGGCACTGTGAGCTAGCTGATACAGACAGGCTAACATACCCGGTTGGGGTACACAGAATCAGTCTGCCAGCAGTCCCACAGTTTATGTTATCCAAATGCGCAGAACCTAGATGGGTATATAGGAACTACACGAAATGGCGCCGCCAACAGTTGTTGGGTCCTTTTTGAACAGTAGAATCTGAGTAGTTCAGTTGTGCTATTCTTAGAGAACCCTACTCACAAAAACAGCAGAGAAGTCTGGAGTGGGTGGGCACAAACTCCGCCACAGCTGAGTAGGCAAAAAAAATCCTATTTATTGGCTGTTGGTTAATCAAGCTTGAAGGACAATTGGTTCCTAAAATTGTGCAAAACACCTTATCTTAATTCCCTTGAAAAGTTATTTAGTGTTCTAAAAACAATGACTAACCAGGTCTTAGTCCCACTTCAACAAGCACTGCCTCTCTCGGAAAATGAGGAAGATGCAAACACAATAAACATTGCCCCAAATGCTAGAAATACAGTCACCCTGAAACTGCTAGAGCATGATTTAACACCTAGGGGTTGCATAGTAGCTTTTGTGATTGAGGCTCACGAATCATACAGAACAGAGGTATTTTATTCGTGGGTTACATTCCCAGCAGCAAATGCAAGACCACACACATTTCACTTCTAAACAGAAGGAGATACACCACCGGAATGTTGTCCGTATGAGGACATTGAAGTTCCGCTCATGTACCAGGAACATTTATACTGGCTTAAAGGTGCCCTACCCCATATAAGAGGGAGAGTGAGACTTGGCCCGCTCGGAAGAGAAGGGGCAACATGGCCAACATTAGTGGCCTACACACCGCATCCTGACATTGAAACAGTGCCACCAGCGACCTACTCACACAACACAAATAATTGATAAAATGTACAGAAATTTGACGCAATTCGTCATGAGGACACCTACAGTCCAACCAGCAATGGTTGCAACAAATGGAACCCAAGCTCAGAGTACAGCAACTAAAATCACACCACAAACATTACACGCGGTGATAAGTAAAATGCCCACAAAATGTGAACAAATGTGAACAAATGCCATTCTGGATAGCTCAGAAAATAACAAAGCTAGAGGCAGTATTCTCGAATACTACCCCGTATGAAAAACACAGAATACTAACAATCTGCTTGCCTATGGGGATAATACCACAAATAGAGGATTGTACCACTTGGGGTACAGTCTTTGCTGCCATTTAAACCAGAACTCATGGTATCCCGTCATTAGCAATAGTACCAGACTTATTGAAACAAATACAAAATGAGTACGGAGCAGTGCCTGCTCTGAACTTAGGGATGAAGTTACTAGGTAACTATGCCCAGGTATCAGCCATAATATTAGCTAATATTAAAGGGGAAGCAGCTTCAGCGGCTATCCGCCCACCCCTAAGGGAGTTCATTCCTTTTGAACAAGAACACGAACTACCAAAGATAATTGAAACTGCATATGCAGAATTAGGCAGGGACAGTTTGGGTGGGAAAGCTTTAAAACCACACTGATGGGCAGTCCTGAAAAGGACACTTCCAAGAAGACACCTGCTTCAACAAAAAAGAAGTGTGACAATAAAAAACAACAAAACTTTAAAGGAAACAGATCTCAATCGAGAGGTAGATCTCCTCCACAGGAACCCTCCGAGAAGAGGTATAACCTTAGGAATAGAGATAATATTAGGAAACCTGACAGGTATCAGGATACTGATATACGTTCCTCTCGTTCCTTCCAGGGTTCATCGAAAAACTCCGACAGACAGACAAGAAGAGCGTACAAAGTCCAGAGACAAGCAGCACGCTCAACAATATACTTCCAAAAAAGAAGATAAAACAAAACCAAAGCCACAGTTCAAAAAGAAGAAGGTTGCAGGTTTAAAGATCAGACATGCCCAGAATTCTGAGGACACTACTACTGAACGGGGAATGGGCTCTGACGATGCTAGACAGTGTGGCAGAACCTGATGGAATTTCAGGTGACAGCGGACTTGAATGATTATACCACATGGGAACACCTGATACTAGAGTGAGTGTCCCACATAAGTTAAACAAAATAACACTCGAAATAGAAGGGGACAAATGCAGAACAGTGAGAGGTCATTTTGTTAGTGGAACGAGATTGGCCGCCAGCATTCGTCATGGATTGCCGTGAAGGAGAAACAGTAATTTTACAGACATTCTCAGACCATATTATCAGGCACCTAAAACACACATATGTGCCGGAGTGGGCAGTAGCCCAAGCACCTGCATTATACAAAAACCATGTCGGATGGGATGAGGATTCAACCCACCACATAATTCCTTTTAAAAAATATACCAACTGTACAAAGGCAGTGTCCAATAAAGCAAGGAGCTAAAAAACAAGTCAGGGAGATCTTAGATCAACTTGAATACCAAGTGGTGATAGAAAATTGCACCTCATCGATGAATAATCCTTTCTTTCCAGTCATGAAACCTGACAATTCATATCGTTTAGTTTTAGATTATAGACATTTAAACACTTGCACTAAGACATTTGCAGTCCAAAATGCACACATTGCCCAATGAATAACATTGTGTGGAAAAAATATAAAACAACACTTGACACTTTATATCACAAATGGATTTTGGTGCCAAAATATAGAGCATGCAAGCAGGTATCTAACAGCATTCTCAGCGCTAGGGTCACAGCGGGATTTTTGTTGACTCCCCCAAGGGTGTAAGAACATCCTGGGGTTGTTTTCGGCCAGAGTAACTGAGTTACTTCAAAATTTGGATGAAGGGGCATTGTCCTATGTGGATGATATTTATCTAACGGACGATGACCTAGAGGAGCACTTGAACAGAGTAAATACCATAATTTGGGGATTTGCATCTGATGGCTACAAATTCAACTTTAAAAAATCAAAAATTGCTCACCTCAGTGTCCTGTTTTTAGGATATGAGCTTTCAAGTGAAGGGAAAAGCCTGGCAGCCAATTTTTTTAGAAAAGGGTGCGCTGCTCCAACCTCCAAAATCATTGAAAAATTTCCAATCAATCCTGCGATTCCTAAACTTTGGTAGAACATACATTTTGAATTACGCAGAAAGAGTAAAACCTTTCTAAGATTTAATAAAACCTGATTTTTCAGTAAGACAATGGACACAGGAACACATAGATACCCTTCATTCCTTACACGCTGAAATGATAGCTTCCAAACACAGGTCAACAGAAGTCCCCAGTACAAGTCGACTAGGGCTTTCCTACCGCATCTGGTAATTTCATGTCACTGTATTAGAATACCAGACGGTAGTGCACCTTTACACTTTACACCTTTCTTTTCGGTCCTCGTGAAGTGCCAATTGACCCGTTAGGGGCAGACAGGGCACAAAACATGTTGACCAAACTTAGGTAGCCCTTGAGGAATATTACTTCCACACAGGGGCACACGCACCGTTTTAATCAGGCTAGAGCTACCTAATACATTAAACTTTGATCTATTTGGACTGCTCCAGACCTATTTTATTTATCTCACTCCCTTGTGCACTACCCAGCCCTCACACCCGCACGCACCCAAAGTTTTTTTCTTCAAAAGATCCCCGGCAAAGAGCCCCGGTTCCGGGAGCCCATCAGGCATTGCAGCACCGGCCTGACGAGGTGCACCAGCCCGATGATGAAGTATGACACCTCTCGGGGTGTGTGAGGGCATCACAAAGAAAGACCTGTCTTTCCCCCCATCCAGATAGGAACCGCACACCCCCCTTAAAAAACTTGTGTCACCTCGGGAGCCTATGTGCAGGACCTCAACTCGGCTCCCTGTCCCTCCTTTGTTAGAAAAGCTTCCAAACACACGTAAACGTATGCAACATGGTTATCCGTATAGTTGAGGGTCAATCTGGGTACACCTATCTAACATATAATTAAGATGAAACAGTACCAATTGCATACAAATCACATTTGTACACAATGCTGAGATGCGCTTCGCATCTACAGAAAAGATTCTAACAGCAGTACAGAATGCTGTAGTGAGAGAAGGCGAAACCAAAGGAAATGATGGACGGAGTGTTGAACATTGCAAGCACTCACCCCCAGTCAACTGATCTGGGTTTAATCCACCACCGTTCTTTAGCCCACTCTTCCACCCCAGTTCAGACATGGCCATATGCAAATCAGTCTGACCCTGTGCCTCATGGGAACAGTCCAGCCCGAACTGCCAAGCCATGTCTTCCCTGGACCGGAAACAAGCTTCCTAGGACCGGTTTCTGGCATTTCAGCCGTCTTCAGCCAGGCTTGCTTGAATCCAGTGGCAAAGTGAGCAAGGGACTCACGTCTGAGCATACCCTGCCAACTTATGGCGAACAAAGCGAAACCAAAGGAAATGATGGACAGAGTGTTGAACATTGCAAGCACTCACCCCCAGTCAACTGATCTGGGTTTAATCCACCACCGTTCTTTAGCCCACTCTGCCACCCCAGTTCAGACATGGCCATATGCAAATCAGTCTGACCCTGTGCCTTATGGGAACAGTCCAGCCCGAACTGCCAAGCCATGTCTTCCCTGGACCGGAAACAAGCTTCCTAGGACCGGTTTCTGGCATTTCAGCCGTCTTCAGCCAGGCTTGCTTGAATCCAGTGGCCAAGTGAGCAAGGGACTCACGTCTGAGCATAACCTGCCAACTTATGGCGAACAAAGCGAAACCAAAGGAAATGATGGACGGAGTGTTGAACATTGCAAGCACTCACCCCCAGTCAACTGATCTGCGTTTAATCCACCACCGTTCTTTAGCCCACTCTGCCACCCCAGTTCAAACATGGCCATATGCAAATCAGTCTGACCCTGTGCCTCATGGGAACAGTCCAGCCCGAACTGCCAAGCCATGTCTTCTGTGGACCGGAAACAAGCTTCCTAGGAGCGGTTTCTGGCATTTCAGCCGTCTTCAGCCAGGCTTGCTTGAATCCAGTGGCAAAGTGAGCAAGGGACTCACGTCTGAGCATACCCAGCCAACTTATGGCGAACAAAGCGAAACCAAAGGAAATGATGGATGGAGTGTTGAACATTGCAAGCACTCACCCCCAGTCAACTGATCTGGGTTTAATCCACCACCGTTCTTTAGCCCACTCTGCCACCCCAGTTCAAACATGGCCATATGCAAATCAGTCTGACCCTGTGCCTCATGGGAACAGTCCAGCCCGAACTGCCAAGCCATGTCTTCTGTGGACCGGAAACAAGCTTCCTAGGACCGGTTTCTGGCATTTCAGCCGTCTTCAGCCAGGCTTGCTTGAATCCAGTGGCAAAGTGAGCAAGGGACTCACGTCTGAGCATACCCTGCCAACTTATGGCGAACAAAGCTTAACCAAAGGAAATGATGGACGGAGTGTTGAACATTGCAAGCACTCACCCCCAGTCAACTGATCTGGGTTTAATCCACCACCGTTCTTTAGCCCACTCTCCCACCCCAGTTCAGACATGGCCATATGCAAATCAGTCTGACCCTGTGCCTCATGGGAACAGCCCAGCCCGGACTGCCAAGCCATGTCTTCCCTGGACCGGAAACAAGCTTCCTAGGACCGGTTTCTGGCATTTCAGCCGTCTTCAGCCAGGCTTGCTTGAATCCAGTGGCAACGTGAGCAAGGGACTCACGTCTGAGCATACCCTGCCAACTTATGGCGAACAAAGCAAAACCAAAGGAAATGATGGACGGAGTGTTGAACATTGCAAGCACTCACCCCCAGTCAACTGATCTGGGTTTAATCCACCACCGTTCTTTAGCCCACTCTGCCACCCCAGTTCAGACATGGCCATATGCAAATCAGTCTGACCCTGTGCCTCATGGGAACATTCCAGCCCGAACTGCCAAGCCATGTCTTCCCTGGACTGGAAACAAGCTTCCTAGGACCGGTTTCTGGCATTTCAGCCGTCTTCAGCCAGGCTTGCTTGAATCCAGTGGCAAAGTAAGCAAGGGACTCACGTCTGAGCATACCCTGCCAACTTATGGTGAACAAAGCGAAACCAAAGGAAATGATGGACGGAGTGTTGAACATTGCAAGCACTCACCCCCAGTCAACTGATCTGGGTTTAATCCACCACCGTTCTTTAGCTCACTCTGCCACCCCAGTTCAGACATGGCCATATGCAAATCAGTCTGACCCTGTGCCTCATGGGAACAGTCCAGCCCGAACTGCCAAGCCATGTCTTCCCTGGACTGGAAACAAGCTTCCTAGGACCGGTTTCTGGCATTTCAGCCGTCTTCAGCCAGGCTTGCTTGAATCCAGTGGCAACGTGAGCAAGGGACTCACATCTGAGCATACCCTGCCAACTTATGGCGAACAAAGCAAAACCAAAGGAAATGATGGACGGAGTGTTGAACATTGCAAGCACTCACCCCCAGTCAACTGATCTGGGTTTAATCCACCACCGTTCTTTAGCCCACTCTGCCACCCCAGTTCAGACATGGCCATATGCAAATCAGTCTGACCCTGTGCCTCATGGGAACAGTCCAGCCCGAACTGCCAAGCCATGTCTTCCCTGGACCGGAAACAAGCTTCCTAGGACCGGTTTCTGGCATTTCAGCCGTCTTCAGCCAGGCTTGCTTGAATCCAGTGGCAAAGTGAGCAAGGGACTCACCTCTGAGCATACCCTGCCAACTTATGGCGAACAGAGCGAAACCAAAGGAAATGATGGACGGAGTGTTGAACAGAGAAAGTGAGAGAAAGAGCACTCGCTCAGGGGAAACAAATAATAGTAGTGACTCCAGTTCCAGCCTTAGAGGCTGCAACAAAGGTGAGCGTTCCTAATGCTAAAGCCTTACATCCAAATGGATACAGTGGGCTAATTGTCTCACTGCAACAAATGTAGAATACAGATACAACCCAAATCTAAAGACACAAGCATTTCTGCAATACGAACAAGAATATCCTCTACCAAATGAAATAATGCCTCTATATCAGTATGAATATATAATTTATACTTACGGATCTGCTCAACCGGCCATATGAAGTAAGCATCAATATAGCGCTGCATTCGCACTCGTTAAAGGTCGCATGCAGGATGGAAAGTTCCACCCAAGTTGCACAAAAACTCAATCTCTAGGAGACTGCACGGCACAGCTGGCAGAGTTAAAAGCCTTGATACTGGCACTGGTATATACGGATCGAGAATTCCCCACACCAATTGTGTGCGAATTCATTTTACTGTGTACAGTCATAAAATGAATATTTGCAGCACTGGGTTCAGAACGGGTTCAAAGATGCAAAAGGTGGCACAATTAAGCACAAACAGGGAACAGGTAGTGGAGATGAAAACCGAACTACCGAGAGCTCACGTGATACATACACTGTGTCATAAGTGTGATGGCGTTCACGTTGAAGGGAATTCATTTGCTGATGAAGCCGCAAAGGGGGCTGTATGCACGGCTTCCGTAGCTGCAATTACTCATTCCAAAATGAGAATAGACGGTGATATTATGGTGGCTGTCGCTGCTTCATGCAAAAACAGCAAAGCAGTACCAAAAAAGTTTCCACTCAAGTAGTCCTACAAGTTAGATGCCAATAACATTCAATTTACTCAGATTCCTGGAGTGGGGGACAGAGTAATTCCAAACTTGGATCGTAGGTTAGGTTTAATTATAGCAGCACACAAAGGGATAGGTTCTGCACATGCAGGAGTTACGACGACCTTTTCTTTATTGAAAGAACGCTATTGCTGGCCTGGGTTAATAAAGCAGACTAAAGACTATGTCTTGAAATGTGACATCTGCCAGCAGATAAAAGGTCCCACCGTAACATGTCCAGCACAGACACCATTATTAATATCTGACAAACCACTAGTGTGTGTTAACTTGGACCACTGCGGCCCCTTACAAAGATATGGGGCTTAAAGGTATATCATAGTTGCAGTAGATTCCTGCTCAAGATTCCTATGGGTGTGGCCCCAACACTCGGCCGATGCTCAAACTGTTATAAAAGATTCTTTATAGGGACATATGCAATTGGCACATTACATTCTGAGCAGGGCCCTGCGTTTAGCTCATGGGCTTACAAGGAGGCTATGTGAGGATTGGGTGTAGCATTGTGGTACTCCTCTCCGTACCTTCCCGAGGGAAATTCGGTCACGGAGAGGAAAAACCGAGACTTAAAGCAATCTTTAACAGCTTGAGTATTAGGCAAGGTGAGAGTTGGGTAAAACATCTGTATGGAGTGCAGCAAGCATTGAATACCATGCCAAGAAGTTCTCTGGGGGGGTCACTCAATATGAGGTCCTATCTGGCACAAGAATGTGGGTACCTGACCTTGATTGTGAAGGCGCAGTGGCGAATGAAAAGCCTTTTGACATCCATGATCGTTGGCTTTTTAACAGGATCTAAATGAATCCAAGACACAACAAAGTAATGTCCATATGTGGGGCTTCGTCTTGCCAAGCAGCGTAATGGCCGCTCCCTGAGCAAGCTCCACCTGCCAAGACAAGATCCGACATTAATCCATCCTTCAACCGCACCTGGGGTGACAATATTGCTGATATTTGCTTTCCCGACGTGGAGTGGAGCAGATTGACACTGCTCCGGGGGCAAAACGAGCTCTGGCTGACCTGGCGACTGCATGCCGCGCTCGACCCAGCTCTCCATACTGCTGCTGGTGTGCTGCGCGTGTCGTGCGCTGCCACGAGTACACACCAACATCTGAGGGAAACCATCTGGAGCTGTGGTGCGTTGTAGGGGTTGTGGATGTCCCGTCTGCGGTGCATCTCGGGCTTGTAAGCGGCGAGCTGATCATGACGTTGGGACTCCGGCCATTAACGAAGCTACAGCCACCATCTTGTGGAGCTGGAACGGGACGTTCAGTCGATCCGACTTCATCACCGGGTGCCTCCCCGTGTAGTGGGCTATCAGTGAGCTACCCACCGAGAGGAGATCAGCGCTATAGAGAAATAATGGGGGGAGTCATGGGGGGAGGGGGACCGTCCCACTCGGCCTGGTGTCCTGGGGCTGCCACGGGCCTCCCTCACTGGCGAGCACCTGCAACGACCGCAAGGCGGGCGGTAGCTTTCCAACCGGCCCTCAATGAACAAACAGAGATCTGTGCACTGACTTAGACGAGGGCTCCACAGGGACCACGCAGCTACGTCCAAAGATGCATCAAAGGTTTTGTGCGCAGAGAGGCAGTGCATGTAGAAGCCGCCCCCGGTTGTGGTCTGGAACGACTGGGTGGTCCCAGTGCAAGACATTTGTGGCGATGCAGCCCCCTCATTGAAAACGTGCGTATTTGTGGGCCAACGCGTTGGACAGTGGGGTGTCCACTGGCCCCGTACATAGACTTAAAGTTTGTAGCTATGCCCTCAGCTGAACACCTGTGTGCACGTGAGTGCACCTGAATCATTGGGTACTATACGACGTCAACCCTGTTAGCTGGATCTTTTGTCATCAATTGGGGGGAGACTGCTTGTGGTCAAAGCGCCTGACTGCCCCGTGAGGTGCACCTAGCAGTGCGTTAATCGGAGGTAGCTGATTTTCTGCAGCATTTCTTTGGGGTGGCGTGACAGAGTCAAGATGGGGAAGACAGATGCTAAACAGTCCAAGCTGTCCTTTGATAACAAGGCACACACGCCAAATTGACTCTGGAACTGAGAGTAACGGCAATAACCCTCCCTCAGCTCATGCTGATGACCCTGATGAAGACGTGCGTGCCTTATTATTAGAAATGAGGTCTAGCCTTAAAACAATGAACAACTAAACTCGACGTACTTACCTCACATCTCGAAAGGGTCAAGAAACGCGTTGATACACACGATACTAGGCTGGATCAATTGGAGAACCGCTCCTCGGATACGCATGATTTCCAGGTGGAGGCCAAGGAACAGCTGTTGCAAATGGACAAGGTATTGTCCCTGATTAGAGCCAAACATGACGATTTAGAAGCCAGGTCCAGGTGTAACAATATTCGCTTGCTTGGTATTCCAGGAACTACGGCCATCACCAAAATGGAAACGTTTGTGGAGGAGACATTGCATGACCTGTTTTGAGCTGATCTCGCACCGATCTTCATTGTGGAACATGCCCATCGCACATTGGGACCTCGGCCTTCTGTGGGCGCCACTCCACGTCTGATCCTAGCCCGTCTGTTGAACTACAGAGACCTGGATGTGGTACTCTAGCCAGGGAACGAGGTACCATTCAGTACAAGGGCAACACGATCTCATTCTTTTCGGACTTTACCCCAACAGTCCAGGCGGCGAGACGAGAATTTGTCCCTGTGAAACGCTTGCTGCACGCCCTACTAAACCCAGCCAAACTGAAGATCACGCATGAGGACACCCCTCACTTCTTCACGGATGCTAAATCAGCGATGAAATTCGCAAAACACGTGGGGGGAAGAGGCACACCACTGGGGCCAAAGGTCAGAAGAGCCCAGAGAGGACTCTAAGTGACAATGATTGAACACTACTTGTTGTTAGTGATGGACACCTAGTTGCCATGTCTTCTAATATCTCAAATGCATTGGCGCCGTGATACAGTTTAACTAGTCACTGATAGGCTTTGCTCTGCTTATCAGTACATGTTGGGGTTAAAGTTTAATGATGCTGAATGTTCACCATAGTGGCGGTATATATTTCTCGCCCACCCCGCCTAAGGGCTAGGATGTATGCTGGTAACTCCACGCCCCAGGGGGAGAGTTCCCATGCACTATTACCAGATTTTGTCCTGGGTCTTCTTGATGTTTTTGTTTTGGGAGGGTGGGTTTAATGCACAACCTAATTGGGGGGTTGGTGTGGGTGAGGGAGGGGCTAGGCTTGTTGTAGTTGCTAAGGTGGATAGGAATGCAATCTACTGCTCTATACATAACGTTATTATTTTTCCTGCATGAAAGATACATAACTCAAAATGGCGGTGCAGACCAGGCCGCCCCCATAGAATGCAACTATTACTAACACAGCAGGGGCAGGCAAGATTATGTTATGGTATTTGGCTACTGTGATGGCATGACTACTGTCAGATTTTTAAGTTGGAATGTCTGTGGTTTGATTGACTGCAGAAAGAGCACACTCGTCCATGCATATCTAAATTGGTACCGTGCAGATATCTTTATGTTGCAAGAAACTCATTTAAGTAACACGTTGCATGTGAAATTACAACATAAGCACTGGGGTCATACCTTTTCCTCTATGTATTTGAACTATGATAGAGGCGTGGCATTACTGACACGGCAGGGCCTGAATTGGACAACAATAGAATCGGAGACAGACCCTGAGGGTAGGTTTGTGATACTTTGTGGGATATTAGGAGAAGTAAGAATGACGATAGTGGCCATATATGACCCTAATACAGACTGCCCTGAGTTCTTTCGACAAGTGAGGGCCAGTATTCAGCTTACAGGTAGTGACACGCTGATATGGGATGGGGACTTTAATGCTGTACTAAATGACACACTTGATAGGAAGGGCACGTCTCGTAGTCTACACCCTAACGCAAGTGAGGCCCTAAGAGCACTGATACATAAGGGTGGTCTGACTGACATCTGGAGGGCTAGGCACCCAGGGCTAATGGAAGGTACGTGTGTGTCGACACATCACGGAATTTGGACACGATTAGAATTTTGGCTGGTATCCCACGACATCTCCACCTGGACCTCTAATAGCACACACTGCCCCAGGACGCTCTCTGATCATGCCCCTTGCCTGCTGCAGGTGACACTTCCGAACAACCCACCCCAATGTATAGTTGGAGGTTGGCCCCTAACGCCCTACTTGATCAGGCCTTTAAAGAACAAATACACAAGGACATTGAAGAATTTTTGATACAAACAATGGGTCTGTTTCCGCACATGCAACATTATGGGAGGCCTTTAAGGTGGTGGTGCGGCGTAAGTGACTATCAAGGCATACAGGAGTACTCAAGGCTATTAGGTGCACGCTGGCCTCTTTGGAAACCTGTATTAAGGAATTAGAGTCTGATAGCTTCAAAGCCGCAGACCCTACAATATTACTGAGAATTAGGGAGCTCATATCTGCATTTGAGGGGGAGGCACAACAGGAGGTAAAATTTCTAGGAAAATATGCACAAACTAGGCGCTATGGGGAGGGTGATCGACCGGGGAAAACCCTTGCTAACTTGCTGAAACCGTCACGCACAACTGCCTATATATTCAAAGTTACTGGTGGCGATTCCAAGGTCATTAGGGGTCCCTGTGAGGTACTTGAGGAATTTAAAAAATACTACACCAAACTATATACAGCCACGCATCGTGTGGAGCCGGTGGTGCTTCTGTACTTTCTTGAGTCCATAGAGCTGTTGTGGCTGAGCAGGGCCCATAGGGAATATCTAGACGAGCCCTTCAGTGTTCGAGACGTCCTGCAGGTAATTGGCAGCCTCCCGGCAGCCACAGCTCCTGGCTCTGATGGGTTAACTACCGAATTCTATAAGGCGTACACGGATATCCTAACACCTCAATTATTGGCGGTATTTTAGGGAGCCTAAGATACTGGCAAACTCTTTCCTTCAATGCATGAGGCAATAATACTTACACTACTAAAACCAGGGAAACCCGGCCAGGAGATGGACTTGTATAGGCCACTATCCCTAATTAATATAGATGCAAAGATCTATGCGAAATTATAAGCCAATAGGTTACACCCTTGCATCCCATGATTGATCGCGAGAACGGATCAATCCGGGTTTATACCTGGAAGATCTACCGCTCACAATCTGTTCGCCATCCCAGGGAAGGTGGGTTTCAGTCCCAACTTCATAGCTCTAATTAAATAATGGTACACGAGACCGTCGGCAAGGTCGGACATGGACGGATTGATCTCCAGTCCTTTCACTATTTCTCGCGGGACAAGACAGGGCTGCCCCCTGTCCCTGCTGCTGGTTGCTATAGCAATGGAACCAATAGCGGCCAGGATACGTCAACATCACGCTGCAAGGGGATTGGGATTTAGCTCTAGTGTGCTTTTGATCTTGTTATATGCAGACAACATGACGCTATATGTAAGTGAACCGGAGGTCAACCTTTCACCACTGCTCAGGGAGCTCACGAAATTCGGCGGGTTATCAGGTATATTCAGAAATTGGTCCAAATCGACCCTGTTCTCCTTAACGCCAGCGACTAAGCCTATTGATCAAGAATTCCCTCTCAGGTGGGTGAAGGGCCTGGTAAAATATTTAGGCATCTGGTTGAGTTGCGACGTGCAAGAAATATGGAATCTGAACTTTGGCCATGCCGTTGTCTGGTTGGAAGGGAAAGTTGGGGTGTGGGCCAAGCTTCCGCTCTCTCTCGCTGGCAGAATAGCCATAGAGAAGATGATCGTTCTGCCCAAGTTTCTGTATCTATTTATTAACATACCACTCCCATTGACACAGTCGTTTATTGATACCCTTTAATCTCTCATGATTTCCTTGGTCTGGGGGGGGGGGAGCAGGCTCGCGTGAGCTGGGAGATACTTACCCTCCTCTTGGCACAAGGGGGGCTGGGAGCTCTGGATATGCCGCTATATGCATATTGTGCACAAGCACAGTTTTTATATTTTTGGATGCATCCAGTTCCGTTCCAGCCTCACATGGCTGTTGAGGCGGACATGGCAGCCCCAATCCCCTTCAGGTAGCCGTATATAAAAAATACAGCTGACCTAGAGATGGTATAGACACTGTTGAGTCCCTGAGGTGGGCCTGGGAACGTTTACATATTAGAGCTGGACTGGAGACGTTATATGCTCCGTCAATCCCTCTGCCTTACAATCCACAGATATGCGATGGCGGAAATGTGACACTGGCATCCTCAATGGGGCTTAAAACATTTGCAGATTCATACCCCAAGGATAAGTTTTGTTCCCCACCAGATGCTGGCATGGAAAACTCGAAGTATTTTTCGTCACTCTTCCCCTATTTTAAAGTTAGAGCCACGTGTAGGCAAATGCATTTCTTATTCCTGAAACCCCCTGCACAGCTTCCAGCCCTTGAACAACTGATAAACACGGCCAGCTCCCGCAGACTCATAACATAGCTGTATTGTTCTGTGCAAGCCACATCACGCAGTTATACCTAAGGCTCATCAAGACAGGAATGCAGAACTAGATGGGCAGGTGACATCCAAGCACCCCTCATTGAAAACGTGCGTATTTGTGGGCCAACGCGTTGGACAGTGGGGTGTCCACTGGCCCCGTACATAGACTTAAAGTTTGTAGCTATGCCCTCAGCTGAACACCTGTGTGCACGTGAGTGCACCTGAATCATTGGGTACTATACGACGTCAACCCTGTTAGCTGGAACTTTTGTCATCAATTGGGGGGAGACTGCTTGTGGCCAAAGCGCCTGACTGCCCCGTGAGGGGCACCTAGCAGTGCGTTAATCGGAGGTAGCTGATTTTCTGCAGCATTTCTTTGGGGTGGCGTGACAGAGTCAAGATGGGGAAGACAGATGCTAAACAGTCCAAGCTGTCCTTTGATAACAAGGCACACACGCCAAATTGACTCTGGAACTGAGAGTAACGGCAATAACCCTCCCTCAGCTCATGCTGATGACCCTGATGAAGACGTGCGTGCCTTATTATTAGAAATGAGGTCTAGCCTTAAAACAATGAACAACTAAACTCGACGTACTTACCTCACATCTCGAAAGGGTCAAGAAACGCGTTGATACACCCGATACTAGGCTGGATCAATTGGAGAACCGCTCCTCGGATACGCATGATTTCCAGGTGGAGGCCAAGGAACAGCTGTTGCAAATGGACAAGGTATTGTCCCTGATTAGAGCCAAACATGACGATTTAGAAGCCAGGTCCAGGTGTAACAATATTCGCTTGCTTGGTATTCCAGGAACTACGGCCATCACCAAAATGGAAACGTTTGTGGAGGAGACATTGCATGACCTGTTTTGAGCTGATCTCGCACCGATCTTCATTGTGGAACATGCCCATCGCACATTGGGACCTCGGCCTTCCGTGGGCGCCACAACACGTCTGATCCTAGCCCGTCTGTTGAACTACAGAGACCTGGATGTGGTACTCTAGCCAGGGAACGAGGTACCATTCAGTACAAGGGCAACACGATCTCATTCTTTTCGGACTTTACTCCAACAGTCCAGGCGGCGAGACGAGAATTTGTCCCTGTGAAACGCTTGCTGCACGCCCTACTAAACCCAGCCAAACTGAAGATCACGCATGAGGACACCCCTCACTTCTTCACGGATGCTAAATCAGCGATGAAATTCGCAAAACACGTGGGGGGAAGAGGCACACCACTGGGGCCAAAGGTCAGAAGAGCCCAGAGAGGACTCTAAGTGACAATGATTGAACACTACTTGTTGTTAGTGATGGACACCTAGTTGCCATGTCTTCTAATATCTCAAATGCATCGGCGCCGTGATACAGTTTAACTAGTCACTGATAGGCTTTGCTCTGCTTATCAGTACATGTTGGGGTTAAAGTTTAATGATGCTGAATGTTCACCATAGTGGCGGTATATATTTCTCGCCCACCCCGCCTAAGGGCTAGGATGTATGCTGGTAACTCCACGCCCCAGGGGGAGAGTTCCCATGCACTATTACCAGATTTTGTCCTGGGTCTTCTTGATGTTTTTGTTTTGGGAGGGTGGGTTTAATGCACAACCTAATTGGGGGGTTGGTGTGGGTGGGGGAGGGGCTAGGCTTGTTGTAGTTGCTAAGGTGGATAGGAATGCAATCTACTGCTCTATACATAACGTTATTATTTTTCCTGCATGAAAGATACATAACTCAAAATGGCGGTGCAGACCAGGCCGCCCCCATAGAATGCAACTATTACTAACACAGCAGGGGCAGGCAAGATTATGTTATGGTATTTGGCTACTGTGATGGCATGACTACTGTCAGATTTTTAAGTTGGAATGTCTGTGGTTTGATTGACTACAGAAAGAGCACACTCGTCCATGCATATCTAAATTGGTACCGTGCAGATATCTTTATGTTGCAAGAAACTCATTTAAGTAACACGTTGCATGTGAAATTACAACATAAGCACTGGGGTCATACCTTTTCCTCTATGTATTTGAACTATGATAGAGGCGTGGCATTACTGACACGGCAGGGCCTGAATTGGACAACAATAGAATCGGAGACAGACCCTGAGGGTAGGTCTGTGATACTTTGTGGGCTATTAGGAGAAGTAAGAATGACGATAGTGGCCATATATGACCCTAATACAGACTGCCCTGAGTTCTTTCGACAAGTGAGGGCCAGTATTCAGCTTACAGGTAGTGACACGCTGATATGGGATGGGGACTTTAATGCTGTACTAAATGACACACTTGATAGGAAGGGCACGTCTCGTAGTCTACACCCTAACGCAAGTGAGGCCCTAAGAGCACTGATACATAAGGGTGGTCTGACTGACATCTGGAGGGCTAGGCACCCAGGGCTAATGGAAGGTACGTGTGTGTCGACACATCACGGAATTTGGTCACGATTAGAATTTTGGCTGGTATCCCACGACATCTCCACCTGGACCTCTAATAGCACACACTGCCCCAGGACGCTCTCTGATCATGCCCCTTGCCTGCTGCAGGTGACACTTCCGAACAACCCACCCCAATGTATAGTTGGAGGTTGGCCCCTAACGCCCTACTTGATCAGGCCTTTAAAGAACAAATACACAAGGACATTGAAGAATTTTTGATACAAACAATGGGTCTGTTTCCGCACATGCAACATTATGGGAGGCCTTTAAGGTGGTGGTGCGGCGTAAGTGACTATCAAGGCATACAGGAGTACTCAAGGCTATTAGGTGCACGCTGGCCTCTTTGGAAACCTGTATTAAGGAATTAGAGTCTGATAGCTTCAAAGCCGCAGACCCTACAATATTACTGAGAATTAGGGAGCTCATATCTGCATTTGAGGGGGAGGCACAACAGGAGGTAAAATTTCTAGGAAAATATGCACAAACTAGGCGCTATGGGGAGGGTGATCGACCGGGGAAAACCCTTGCTAACTTTCTGAAACCGTCACGCACAACTGCCTATATATTCAAAGTTACTGGTGGCGATTCCAAGGTCATTAGGGGTCCCTGTGAGGTACTTGAGGAATTTAAAAAATACTACACCAAACTATATACAGCCACGCATCGTGTGGAGCCGGTGGTGCTTCTGTACTTTCTTGAGTCCATAGAGCTGTTGTGGCTGAGCAGGGCCCATAGGGAATATCTAGACGAGCCCTTCAGTGTTCGAGACGTCCTGCAGGTAATTGGCAGCCTCCCGGCAGCCACAGCTCCTGGCTCTGATGGGTTAACTACCGAATTCTATAAGGCGTACACGGATATCCTAACACCTCAATTATTGGCGGTATTTTAGGGAGCCTAAGATACTGGCAAACTCTTTCCTTCAATGCATGAGGCAATAATACTTACACTACTAAAACCAGGGAAACCCGGCCAGGAGATGGACTTGTATAGGCCACTATCCCTAATTAATATAGATGCAAAGATCTATGCGAAATTATAAGCCAATAGGTTACACCCTTGCATCCCATGATTGATCGCGAGAACGGATCAATCCGGGTTTATACCTGGAAGATCTACCGCTCACAATCTGTTCGCCATCCCAGGGAAGGTGGGTTTCAGTCCCAACTTCCTAGCTCTAATTAAATAATGGTACACGAGACCGTCGGCAAGGTCGGACATGGACGGATTGATCTCCAGTCCTTTCACTATTTCTCGCGGGACAAGACAGGGCTGCCCCCTGTCCCCGCTGCTGGTTGCTATAGCAATGGAACCAATAGCGGCCAGGATATGTCAACATCACGCTGCAAGGGGATTGGGATTTAGCTCTAGTGTGCTTTTGATCTTGTTATATGCAGACAACATGACGCTATATGTAAGTGAACCGGAGGTCAACCTTTCACCACTGCTCAGGGAGCTCACGAAATTCGGCGGGTTATCAGGTATATTCAGAAATTGGTCCAAATCGACCCTGTTCTCCTTAACGCCAGCGACTAAGCCTATTGATCAAGAATTCCCTCTCAGGTGGGTGAAGGGCCTGGTAAAATATTTAGGCATCTGGTTGAGTTGCGACGTGCAAGAAATATGGAATCTGAACTTTGGCCATGCCGTTGTCTGGTTGGAAGGGAAAGTTGGGGTGTGGGCCAAGCTTCCGCTCTCTCTCGCTGGCAGAATAGCCATAGAGAAGATGATCGTTCTGCCCAAGTTTCTGTATCTATTTATTAACATACCACTCCCATTGACACAGTCGTTTATTGATACCCTTTAATCTCTCATGATTTCCTTGGTCTGGGGGGGGGGGGGAGCAGGCTCGCGTGAGCTGGGAGATACTTACCCTCCTCTTGGCACAAGGGGGGCTGGGAGCTCTGGATATGCCGCTATATGCATATTGTGCACAAGCACAGTTTTTATATTTTTGGATGCATCCAGTTCCGTTCCAGCCTCACATGGCTGTTGAGGCGGACATGGCAGCCCCAATCCCCTTCAGGTAGCCGTATATAAAAAATACAGCTGACCTAGAGATGGTATAGACACTGTTGAGTCCCTGAGGTGGGCCTGGGAACGTTTACATATTAGAGCTGGACTGGAGACGTTATATGCTCCATCAATCCCTCTGCCTTACAATCCACAGATATGCGATGGCGGAAATGTGACACTGGCATCCTCAATGGGGCTTAAAACATTTGCAGATTCATACCCCAAGGATAAGTTTTGTTCCCCACCAGATGCTGGCATGGAAAACTCGAAGTATTTTTCGTCACTCTTCCCCTATCTTAAAGTTAGAGCCACGTGTAGGCAAATGCATTTCTTATTCCTGAAACCCCCTGCACAGCTTCCAGCCCTTGAACAACTGATAAACACGGCCAGCTCCCGCAGACTCATAACACAGCTGTATTGTTCTGTGCAAGCCACATCACGCAGTTATACCTAAGGCTCATCAAGACTGGAATGCAGAACTAGATGGGCAGGTGACGGATGAGAAGTGGGTCTTCTGCTGCGGCCAACTCCAGGTACTCTCACCCAAATATAAATTGAGATTAATACACTTCAAATATATACACCGGTTCTACAGAACCCCTAGTCAACTTTCCCACATGGGATTATGACCAGATCCTAGATGCTGAAGATGTGGCTACACTCCTGCCACCTTTTTACATATGTCCTGGAACTGTACGCCCATTGCTGCCTACTGGACTGCCATCTTTAATAAGATTCACTGTATTTTAGGGACACCCCATGAGCTAAATCTGATTAGAGGCCTTCTTGGCTATGTTAAAGACACTAAGGCCAAACACCATGAATTGCATGCTTTATTACTCCTGATGGCCAAACGCAGTTCATCTATACAATGGGGGAAAGGAGAGCTCCTACAGTTAAAGCTTGGATCACAGACGTCACATTCAGCCACACTCAACTGTCGACCTTTTGGAAGTTGATGCCTGCATACTCCAGGCCGAGACATATATGGGAGCCCTTTCCTGGACTCATTAAAGTCAATACAGGAGGATGTATCTACCCCTCCTGACCCGGGAGTGGCTAGCAACAGAATACCATCGGGGGCGTATTCTGTGAGTCATTTGCTTGCTTCAGGTTGACAGGTATGTCTTAAAGCATGCAGTTCTTGTGGGTGGTGGGTGCCGTAGCGATACTAGCTGGAACTCCTGCTGTTGACTGTTCTGGGGATGATCCGGCCCGATGTGTCTTGTGTAGGATGTAATGTTGAGCATTGTATAGTAAGCCAGATATCTGCTTATTAAAATTGTAGATTGCTGTTTCCTTTTCTGTGTGTTTCATTTTATTTTATTTTATGTTTGTTTGCTCACGTGCTCAGTCTTAGGTGATTAATATGATGTCCTATATCAATAACGTGAGATGTTTGTATTTTATAAAATGCTAATAAACAATAAAAAAAGAAAAAAAAAAGTAATGTCTATATGAAGCAGACCGCTACTGGGGAAGTCAAATCAGTCATGGCAAGACCTTTCTGGATCCCAAAAGTCGGGATCTGGTCAGAGCTAAAAAAGAGGACAAGAAAGAATTTGGGCCATACATAAAGCCTATAGAGGTCCTACTAGTTGAATGAACAAGAACTGTACTTCTACCGCCTCTTACCATAAAAAAGGAGAAAAGATTTGTCTCAATCGACCTAATCAAACCACACTATGTGGTCGATACTGAGTAGTAGACCGCGTGGACTCTAGAGTAGCAGACGCCCTCCTGTCACTACAATTCAAGAAGTTCTCATCACGTCTCCTGCACGGAATAATGGACTCTGCAATAATGCTATGGAACTCGTTCCCCTTTAACATGAAGTTCAAATTCAGAATCAAAATGAAAGACAAATTTCAATTCAACCAAATACAGATGTCTACAGCAACATGCATCAACAAGAGCAAATTACGATTTCCACAAATCCTGATGCAATACCAACAATTGATCAAACTGCTTCTGGCTACTTTATAAACTTTGATATGTTTTCTTTGGAACCAAGTGAACCTTAAAAAATGCCAGCCAAACAATCATGCAAGCAGCAAGTTAAAGACTTTCTGAACTTTCTTTAAAAAACTTACCTGTTTCACCTTGGGTAGATCAATGGGTGATTAATAGGGGTGGGTAGAACTTGCGTAGTCACGCTACACAAAGCTCTGCGAAACGGTAAAAAATCTCTGCGAGCACGCAGAGGTCCGTGAACACGCGGAATTGCTTGTTCGTCCCATTCGCGATGTTTTTTTCCTGTTCACGAACGCTGTTTGCGTGCTCGGGGAAAAATATCTCACGAACACGCATTTTGAAAGCGTGAACAAGCAAAAAATTCCACGAAGCCGCGGATCACGGAATTTTTGCCAATTCCACGTTCTCCGCGGAACTCGAAATTACCCAAATTCCACAAATTCCGCAGGCGGAATGGAATTTACCGCCCAAGCCTAGTAATTACCGGGATACTTTTCTTTCTTTTCTGGTTCGGCTTAATAATAGTTTTTAGCATGCTTGTTAATGGAAGATACCTTCGACAAAGCTCTGCAGCCCAAAAGGTGAATTTAATTTTAAAACCACACCAGTCATCTCATCAAGAACAAAGAGACTTGTCATCAGTGAACATTACAGCAGTTCCTATACCTCATGGTATAATTTTGGATAAGGTTGTTTTCGATATATTTGGTCCGACTGAACTTTTGAGAATTCCTCATTTATTTAAAATATCGTTGAGTGATATCATTACCTCGAGTACATTTTCCGATGATTGGGATTTTGAAACTGTAAATAATATGTTGTCTGATTTGGAAAAATCTGCTGCATTTTCTAAAAGTGAAACATTGGAAAGCACATCAGATTTCGAAACAATGTATTGTTATCAACACTATGGTCATCATTATCTGCATAAATCTGCTAAACCTAGAAATTTGTTCACTTACCACCAGTGGGAACATTGTCCAATACCGCCAAAAGGCAGTTCAAAAACCTTTGCACAAAAGTTTCCATATTTTTCAGGGTTTAATATGTCTGATCCAGCCTCATATTATTATAAGGTTGCACCAACAACAGCACAGAAAAATATGTTAACAAACACCAAACAGATTTACTGTGCTTCCTTTATTGCCCAGTTGTCTGAACAAGGTTTCAACTTATGGAAAGACTCCATAGACTTAAAATCAGTCTGGGGTACTAGAGATTGTCCAGTTCAGGGAACGGAAGCTTTATTTAGAGCAGGCCTCATCCCTCCGCAGATCATGTTTTTGAACGAGACAGTGTAACCGACATCTTGCCTTGGACTAGCCAAAAACAAAGACTTGAACACACCTCGGCTGCCAACTCCATCACACACCTCGGGTAAAATGACATCGCAGAAAGAGATTACAGTAGATGGCATTATACAATACAACAGATTAGACCCCGATTGGAAGAAATGGTTGATTTGGCCCACAGACACCAATAGTTATCAGATGGTACTTGGAGTTATACCAAACTTCATACACTCCGTATTCAGAAGCATCTTTGGATAACTTCCTCTCATCCTGTTTCTAGTAGCAGGTATCCTGATTGTTTTCCATCTGCCACGCAATGGACGTCCCAGTCACCAAGGAGATGGAAAAATCACTCCTGGAGCGTAAATACCGTGACCGCATGGTACAATATCTAGGCATGCCTCGCCTAAGAGAACTAAGTGCATCTTGGTTCTTGTCATTTCAACCAGTCTAGATCGACTGCATCTTACCTGTCCTCTGATGCCTGTTTTGCAGAGAAGAATGCGTGTTAGACCTTTGTTTGACACTCTCATCATGTGCACAACCGGACGTGAATGCTTTACTGGACCTGACAATGGCCCATGTTCTGCAGCGTATTCCGATGTTGATGGCGGTATTCCTTGAGCCCCCACAGGTAGTACCTGTTGGTATGGACACCGGCTCCTCCTCTGACACCCAGGCTTTGGACGGCTTGCAGGCTGCCCCAGCACCGGCTGCGGTCAGTGTGGAACATCATCTGTGCTCAATTGACATACTCTGCGAGGTGTTATAGTGGCCGTCTACTGCGGAAGCAAGCAACGAAAATGTTGCGTCTACCAGCCAGGACACATAAACATTTGACTCATTTGGCTCGTCGTGTGCTGGAAGAAATTCCTCCTTTTTAAACAAGCTCAAATTTGGAACTCAAAAACAAAATTGACATTCCTTTCATTTATTGGGCATACACTAGTCCAGATGGAGCGTTTTAGTATTGAAACAAGTTATTTATATCACATTTCAAAATCATATAAAGAGTCCCAAAGAAAATTTTCCAGTAGAATGATGTGTAGTTCTTCTTCTTTATTCAGTTAATTCATCAATGTCAGCCAACTCGACAAAAAGTTTATATAATTAACAGCCAACGCGTTTCGTCCCCATCTGGGACATCATCTGGGCTCCAACCAAATCGAATCCGCAGGTCGATATCTAACCTTGAATCTTTATTACCATTGCAAACAATCGGTCCCAAATGTGAAAACTTTCTTAGTTAGTGGTCGTTATCTTTCCAACACCTGATCCAAAGAATCCTTTTTAGTACCCAAATCTGAGCAGCGCCCATGGAAATAGCTTTCTGAACTGAAAAGAGGATGGACTTCCCTTTTATCAGGCCCTCCCAAATCAACTCCTTGGTTGCTAGGTTTACACTCTGAAGCAAAGTCCTGATGTATGGACCCGAGTTCCCCTCTACAGAGAAATCTAATTGAGAAGCGCACTCCCATCGTTGCCACATTTCATAAATCTTGAATTTCGGTGCATCACCACAAGGCCCTGGATCATGTAAATGCTGCTAGATTGTTTCTCATTCTACATGCCTGGGCCTCTGATGTTCATTTCCTATGAGGGCTAATGATGTTCAATGCAACTTTGGAAAATAATATGTGGCAGAGGGTAGAATCCACAAATTCATCTCCGCAATTGCTAATTACTCTGAGGCAAATTCGAGTCCATTGTTTTTTCGCTCACTGTGCCAGATCAGACAAGAACCATCCTCTTTCAAATTGGACTTGGTGCTGCTCCAGTGGATATAGTTCAGCCTGAACTGCCAGTTTGACTGTGAAAGGCAAAGAAACATCCTGAGAGGGCCAAAGCCAGCCTTTCACTGTTTACTGTTGAATTAATCACCAGCTCCCTCTGAATTCTTTGTTTTTCTGAGTGCATGCCTGAAACCTGGATCTGTGTTTAGTGCTATCCCAAATGGGAGGGGACGAGGGTTAGCATTACCAACGAGACATAGAGAGCCTGATTACGATTTTGGCGGTGCGGGAGCGAACCGCCACACCGACGGCCTGCATCCACACTGCCAAACCCATGTGCGCACCATCCGCCAGATTACAACTTTGTTACTGGCAGGAGGTTCTTTGGCGGTCTCACACTTCAATGGGAACATCAAAGACAGTACCTACACAGCATGGACTGGTGCAGTCCATTCCGTGCAGGCACTGGGGTGAATGCACACGGGGGCATGGCATGTGCCCCTCCACATGCACCCCATGGCCCAGAGGCCCGAAACGGTTTTCATATAGGAGGAGCCACCATTAAAACTGCGGTGGAGAGGAAACACTGCGGCAGTCTCACCAAGCATATTGCGGCCTCAAGACCGTCGCACCACCGCCAGGGATGGTGCTTGCAGTAGTGCAATGGCAGTTTGAACGAGCCAAGTTGTAATAGGGCAGTCCGAACGCCGGTGCAGCGGTGGCTAGACCGCCACCCCCACAAGTCTGATGGTCCTCGGACAACCAGTCTCGTAATCAGGCTAGAGGGTCACCTCCCAGGCAGGCACTTGTGTCCCCAGAAGACCTCAGGCTGCAGTGGAGGGGCAGCATACATTCAGGGGCTGCTAGCATGTGTGGACTCAGATGCTGTTTAATTGGGATCCAAAGCATCAGTCACCATTTAGAAAGCAGCTCAGCTCTAGTCAGTACGACCTTGAAGGCAACAAGGTGGAGCACTGCCCGCAGAGGAGATCTGGAGGTGTGTGGCAGTACAACACAGGACTAGCCTTTGTACTAAGTAATGCAGCCGGCTTTGCAAAATACCGGTGGTACGCGAACACTCAGCAGACAGGGAGATGTGGGCACAATAAGACAGAAAGGCCATGCACATGTGTCAATGAATTCCTTGACTGACAAACATTCGCTGAAAAGAGATGTATTTGTGTAGCGCGTAAAATATAATCAAAATATATCTTACAAAATGGGTTAGGACACTAACCCGATCACTGCGATTTGCATGATGCAGGAAAAACGACTTCTACTAAATACAGAACATGTTATCGAGATAGAATGGTCAGGAGAAGGACCTGCAGCGCGTCCTCTCTTCACTTGAAGCTCATTTCATTTCTCGATGATCTTGACCTAGAAAAAAACATCTGCTTAGAACAGGTAAGCTTTTATATAGAGCGTAATGCAACGCCTTAAAATGTTTATAAGCACTTCCGCTGTCAGAAAGTATAACAAAAAAGGCTCCAGGAAAAACACAGTTTGCTCAGAATCTCCCAGCTGAAGAAGCAATGATTGGAAATCTTGTTCTCATGGGTCCACAGCCCTCACTCCAGCCACTAGAATGCTTATACCAGCATAAAATCATTTATTGTTACTTCACTATAAAGCTTACTGGACGGAGCCAGCTGCACATTAATTTAGGTACACTTTACAGAGAAAGCATGTGTCAAGCATGAAACTTGGGGCCTCACTACGATGTTAGGTGGATATCCACGAACAGGCTGTCGGTGGTGGTCTGTCCTACATCTGAGGCTGCGGTCCGACTGCCGCATAATGATACGGTCGGTCAGAACTAGTTGTCGGAGGGACAGACCAACGTCTTAGACAGGCTCAATGAGCTTGTCGGGGGGTCAAAGTCAAAAGGACCGTAATCTCTGCAATGGGGCAGTGCCTGCGGAGTCACAGCCATAGGGATTACGAGTTCCCTTTTCTCTTTGCCTTAACATGGTGGTCCAACCACCATGTAAAGGCAGACGGAAAGAAACTTTGGGGGGCCCTAGCAGTGCCCCTGTCTCCGTGGGCCTCAGCTATGGGGCCTTAGGGGGGAGTATAAGGTGCCCCCTCAAACATCACTGCACACGGTGCATGTATGTTTACAAAATGCCTTTTTCCATGGCTTGTGCTGTGGCCCTTTTCCTGGCCGCAGCACAAGCTGCAATTTAAAAAGGAATTTTTCCGACCGCCTTCACGGCAGTCATATCATAACTAGGGTGGTGAAACTGCCCACTAGATGTGGGCGGTTTCATCCCTGGGGAGATGGCAGTCGGACTCGTCTGACCGCCATCATTCCCTTAGTGCGGTGCGCAGCATCAGGACCAGCCAAGGGGAAAAGTGAGCGTTTGTGATGAAACTACATGTCTCTGTATTTGATTTGCAGGATGAGGCAGCTTTCTCATTCATTTTTGGTAATCACCAACAGAGTACAGTTGGGAACAGAGAAACACAAGATGTAACATATAAAAGGCCAGGTGTATTCAGTCTTCGCATTAATATGCATGCTCTTTTCTGAAATAGCCTGTCTGGTTTCCAGTTTTACACCTGCTTCCTGTATTATGTTTTTCCCTGTTTGTGTCTCAAGCTTTCTTGAATTCTGTCAGTTTTTGTCTCCACTCCTTCTTCTGAGTGTATGTTTCATGTATCCACATTTGAATGCAAATACATTTTATAATGTTACACCTGAACCTCCTACAGTCTCATAAAATGATGCACACTCACGGTGAACTCTTTTGCATAAAAATATCTGACTTTTCTATTGCGATTATTTTCCTTAGACAAGAGGCTGCAGGGACAGACAAGGAGACAGCGCGGAGTGGAAAGAGGGAGATATTTGAAAATGGTGCCGTAGGGGAGGAAGCAGAAGCGTGAACAAAAGAATAAACAAGCATTGGCATAGCCAATAGGTCTCGCCTTTGGGACTTTATAAGTGTTTAGCCATGCAACATTTGCATGACTAAATACTTATAAGGTTCCAAAAGCGAGACCTATTGGCTATGCAAAGCGGCCGTGAAAGTGAAAGGGATCGCGATCACGATCAAACATCAAAGCGGCCGTGCGGCCGCTAAAGTGAAAGTAATCGCGGTAAAGCGCACAGATGCACTGTAGCTCCAGGCTGGCCTGATAACACTTTTTGGAGCCCTCTCAATAAGTCTCGCCAGACCAGCGCATGCGCTGGGTCAGGCGAGACCTAAAAATTTTTGTGATTGGAGAAGCAAGTGGGAGCAAGCTGGAAAACATAAGAAAAAGGGCAAAACAATAGAGGAGAGAAACAAGAAAAGCGGAAAGACGTGAAGCTTCAGGAAGAGATGACAACGAAGACAGTGGAAATGGGAATGGAAGAAAGCAATGTAGGCAAAGAAAAGAACGATAATGATAATCAAGAAAGTTGATACAGAAGAAAATAAAGAATCCAGGAAGTGAGTATAAGAGAATGGGAGTTATGGAGACAAAAGAGGGGTTAGGTGTAAAGGAGACCAAAAAAGGAAAGACGAGGTAGGGGAGTGAGAGAATAAAAAAAGGGGATACAAATGAAAATGTGTAACATAAGAGATAGGAATAGGAACAACAGAGGGGACGGGAAAGAAAGGAGATAAGATAGGAAATACAAGGGAAAAAACAGATGGAAGGAGACAAAATATGGAGGAGACATAAAGGAAGTGGGGATATTGAGTGTAGAAAAAAAATGGAAGGACAGAAATCAGGAAGGTAGAGAGAGAAAAAAGAGAGAGAGAAAGAGAGAGAGAGAGAGAGAGAGAGAGAGAGATGGAAAATATAGAGTTGAGAAAAAGAGAGAATATAGAAAATGGTGGAAATACATAAGGGAGAAATGGGGAAGAGAGGAAAGAAAAGGTTAGTGTAGAAGATAGCAAGGAGAGTAAAAATGAGAAAGGGGCATGGGATATGGAGGAATGAGAAGAGATAACAAGCATTTGCAATGCAATCGGTCTCGCCTTTGGGACCTTATATGTATTTAGCTAAGCAGCACATTAGCCTGGGTGCTGAAACATTTATTGTTTTTTACCATGGAAGGAAAATAAACACCAAACTGTGTGACACACCAGGTAAGGAAACACATGGAAAGAAATATTGCTTTTCAGCGGGAAATGGTATAGTTTAAAGCTCTGTTTTTAATTTAAAAAATCAGGGCCTTCGGTAGTCATATCACTGAAAATACAAGATTTGAAAAAAATATTATTGTCTATAGGTGCTCATGGAAGACAATATCTATGGACTGGAAATTAGAGAATGCTTAAGTGGTTCTGGTATTTTACTGACCTCTGCTAGTCGTTTTCTATCAAAAAAGTTAAATGGAGGCAGTTGCCAGAAAAATTAAAAAAAAGAAAGTCCCTAAGCAGAAAGCAATTCTGGTATTTTACTGACCTCTGCTGGTTGTTTTCTAATAAGACAGTTAAATAGAGGCAGTTGAACAAAAAAATCCCTAAACGGAAGCAGACACTAAAGTATATACAAAAGGTCTCAGATGATCGACCTAAAAAAGGAGCATTTTTAGGATCTGATTTCTCACCTGTAATGCCTTAAGGGCAAAGGCCCTAGTTATCTTCAACAGAAAATAAAATCGTATGTACCCACCAGGAGTCTATGATCCAAGAACCAATCCCTGCTGTGCGTACCCCCATCCGCTTGGCTAGATGTGGTGGGAGAGCCTTTTCTTACCTGCCTCGTTTTTGCTGGAATAGACTACCTGTGCATATTCGTATTTGCAAAAACTACTGCCAATTTAGGAAACAGCTGAAAGCCTCTCTATTTTAATGGAGACCTCTTCTTGTGGATGCTTGATTGCTACTGTAGGCAGTGTTGAGATGCCTTAGGGTGAATTGAGCACTATATTAAACATAATTAACATAACAACAAAGCTCATTTCTGTATTTTTTGTGTATTGTTTTGCGATTCAAATAATCTAAAAACGCTTAGGCCTGGGTTCCTGGATTCCAGTATGGACTCAGTAAGGGTACCCAGATTCCAATAACAATTCAGAGGGGGTCCCCGGGTTCCATGAATGAATAAGTGAGAGTCCACTGAAGTCAAAAGATTAAAAACCACAAATCTATACATAAAAATAAATAGTTAAAGGGGAAAGCATGATTGTGTATTTCCCTCACACTCTTCACAGCATTACATGCCTATGTACTGTGATGCACGGTGCACCATGTTTAGAGCATGTGTCTGAACCACATGCACCTCAACCAACATTTCTCACAGAATTCAACAAACACCCTTCCAACATTACAAAACAAACATTTGCAATCAATAGGTCTCGCATTATTAAAGTTTGAGATATATTGTCATTGCTAATAATAATGCAACACCAATAGCAATAGCTATTGCATTACATTTTTGCATGCGCGCTACTACAGGCTCGACCTAAAAAGTAGCTGAAACACTGGCGAGGAGAGAGGGAGAAGAGAGAATAGAAGGCATTAGTGACGAGGCAGAGAGGATACAGAAAAAAGTATTGTGCAAGGACGAGAGAGAGCGAATGGCAGTTGAGAGGAGGCTTGAAAACAAAATCGTAGTGAGACAGCTGCAGTAAAAAGAGTAGAGCGAGAGAGAGAAGGAAGGATAGAAATGAGGCAAGGCCAAAATTATGTGTAAGGAAACATCCATCTGGAATTTGGGAGGAGAGGGGTAAGAAATACAGAAATAAGTGAAGGGAGCAACAGCGGAAAGAGTGGTGGGACGGTCAAACCAAGAAATATCAGACAGACAGACAGACATGGTGAGAGGTACCAGAACAAAATACGGTGGTGAGAGCTTCAGAACAAGAATTAGTCTGGAGGCGAGATAGAGAAAGAGAAAAAGTGCAGCAGACAGAGAGGGGCCAACAAGCAATACTGCAGGAACAAAATGACATCAGATAATAGAGAGTGGACAGAAGAAAAATATTGAAGAGGAGATGACAAGGACAGAGTGATAGGAATGGGAAGAGGCAGTATAAGAGAACAGAGAGAAAGTGAAGCACAGAGAAGGGCAAAGTGCGACAGATCTAAAAATACAAGAGAGAAGGACAAAACCATAACTAATTTAGGGAAGGGCAGAAAAAAGAGCAAATCGCAGAATAAATATATTAGAGAGGAGGGGAAAGCCAGACTGGAGAGAGGCCTTAACAGTAAATGATGAAGAAGAACAGAAAAATACATACTAGAAAGTTTCGATAGACATTGGGCAAGACGAAAGAGCAGGAGAAAGTGATCTACAAAGGGAGCGAATAAGGGTCCGGAGGACGAGAGAGAACGAGACAGTGAGGAGAGAAATTGAGGTGGGGAGAAGGAGAGAGAGCGAGCGCTCAAAACAGAGCCGATATATAAAAAACAAGCATTTGCAATGCAATAGGTCTCGCATTTATAAGAGTTTGAGCTATTGGCATTGTAAAATTTGGTTTTAAAACAAATAAAAGGCATTGTCATTTACAATGTCAGTAGCATAAACTCGCATAAAAGCAGTGTGTGGAGTGCAGCAGTGTGCGGCGTGCAGCAGTGTGCGGCGTGCAGCAGTGTGCGGCGTGCAGCAGTGCGAGGCGTGCAGCAGTGCGCGGCGTGCAGCAGTGCGCGGCGTGCAGCAGTGTGAGGCATGCAGCACTGTGTGGCATGCAGCAGTGTGCGGCGTGCAGAAGTGTGCTACGTGCAGCATGCAGCAGTGAGTAATGCAGCAGTGTGTGGCGTGTAGCACTCATAAGCCACAACAAAATATTTTATGTGCAAAACAATATATAGTGCAAAAATGTCACCTCCATGTTGCCGTGCTTTACAACAGAGAACAATTTACAAGCAAGCATTATACGAACATCAATGCATATATAAATGAAAACAATGCAAATAAATCATAAAAAATAAATATACCAGACCAGAGAACACAGCGAGGGTACAATTGTGGGAGCAAAAATACTGGGGAAAATATATGTAGCTGAAAGACTAACAAATAAGCAAAACTCTTCAAGTGGGCGCGGCACTTACACATGATTTACTGAGTGCATAAACCTTGCACTAACGAACTGCTTTTTATTTTTAAAAACTCAGCAAGGCAAGAAGAAATTTGAAGGTGAGGAGGAAAAGTAGTGTAGCTGTACCAAAAAAGACAGAGAAGAATAAAGAGGGGGGAAGCAGGGCTAAAGGAGGACAAAGTTCAGAAAGGAAGATAAACATGAAGAGTTTAAAAGTAGATTTTATAGGATGTACAGCCACTCTATAGAATTGAGAGATGTCATGACACCCAGATAACTACAGATTGTAATCTCAGTTTATATTAAAGAAAGTCATGTATGCAAGTCATGGTCGATAACTAATTATGTTCTAGCCAATCATAAATAAAGTTCTTCATGAAATTGAGAGCTGAAGGTGGTAGGCAAAACACATTAAAGGTAGAGTATGAAAACACCTTTCAGAAATGAGCTGTTTAAGGTCACCTTTGAGCGTAACATGGGGGTAATGCTATATACAGCAGGAATAATTTATTTGCAAAGTCTAATAACACGCCAGAGTAAAACAGGTCTGAGTACAAAATCTTTAGAAGGCCAGCGGGTCCAAGACTGAATCTGAGCTCCAGAGATCCGTGCCCTACAAAGTTTTTCTTAGTTTAAGTCAAGTAAGCTAGCTGTATGTACAATTATGCCATCAATATAGAACATCCTGAAAATAAATCTAACGTTCACTCAAAGTTTTTTTCCCCAGTGTGAAATTGTCATGCACAGCTGCCTTCTACCGGTACAGGGTGCACATTTTGCAGGTCGGAAAACGGGCATTGCCAATTTGTCACACAAGTCTTAAGAGAACAGGGGATTGTAGTAAGGCATTCTGGTCCGGCTTTGGCATGAATGGACTGATTCCATGCAACAGTCTCATTAGGAAAGATATGCTATTAAGCACAGAGTCACTGTAGGTTAAGTATTTTATCTAAAATAACGCCTACAAATTAAGCCATCAATAATCCCCCAATTACAGTTCAGTACAAGAAAGCCATCTCCGGGTGAGGGGTACATCTATGGGTTTGAGTTTACTACCAAGAGAAATAAAAAAAAATTAAACGCAAAACTGGGGTTCTACAGAAAACCAAAGCCTTAAGAATCATACTCTTAACAGGATGGGGGTCCGAGAGGCTTGCAAAGCAATTGCCAGTTTGAAATACAGTCCTGTATAAAAACATATTATGCTACTAGTAACAGGCCAACTATAAAATTGATACTTTTTTCATGGTTTTATTTACCCAAGACAAAGGAATGAAAAGTCATCCAGCTGAACAAATAACAGCTTAGTGGTGGAAACATGCAAGTTTAGGATTGATAAATGCAACCCGATACCCAGACGTGGGAAATTTACCTTCAAAAAACAAAACCGGTAGCTATCTTGCTGATGCGGCCTTAGTATCGAACAAATTGGAGCTTAATTTTATCATGTTCACTTTCAAAATAACAGCAGCTCGAAAACCAGAAAGATGTTGAATCTAAGTGTTGAAAAACGGTAATAATCCTGCTAAATATTTGCCACCTATTTATATATCTACTTTATGTGCTGTCAGAACAGAATACTAAACACTAGAACAAGCCAAGCCACGAAAGTGAAAGTTAAAGTGATCGGGGGAGGCAGAGGAGAATGCAACTTAATGACCCGTGACGGAGGAGACAGATGGTGGCTGTGTCCGCGAAAGTGATCAGGCAGTGCTTTTCAGGCTGCCAAATGGTGCGCGCGGCCAGCGCACATGCACTGTATTTGGAGGCCTGAAAAGCACTAGTTTGCACTTCCAGATGCCCCTTTTACAAAAGCTCTCGCGAGAGCTGCGCTAAAGCGCTGCCTCAGGCGAGACCTAAAAATAGGTGAAGGAGAAATCTATTCACACTGTGCATGTTGTCTAATGACATGTACAACACACTGCAGGAAAAAGCATTATAAAAATATTTTATAAAAACCTGAAAGAGCTCCGATTGAGAAAAGTCCTACCCCTTACCAACGGCTCCCTCAGCACTTCCAGGAATAACCCGAAGGAGAGGATTCGGGGAAGGGGGTCGGAATGCAAGCAGCACCTACTGTTACAGAAGCCAATTCCAGGCCGGCAGCCCAGCGTGAACTTCCGTCACGGGCCAATTTTCTCGCTGGAAAGGCAAAGAAATAAGTATACACATTACCCCTCCCCCGCTATCGTGCAACAAACTCCCCCCTCCTCCCTACAGTACTGGGAGGAAAAAAAAGAAGTAAAGCTTCGCATGTAAATGGTGCTACTCCAGCGGCACAGTGAGTGGAGCTGTCCCGGGAATCGGGATGAGGTGAGGCGGACAGTGCTACTGCCACAGTGAGGACGGTCAGATGAGCTGTGCGATGGTTTCCTGCCAGGGCAGCTACTTTTGCCAACCTGTCTAGTTTGGTACATTGCTGCCCACAGTCAACATTAACCGGAACAGCAAGCATACCTCCGGCCAGCGTGCGTGTCTGGTAAGTCTGCTAATTAAACAAGGGACCTCAGGTAAGGATGGTTCTCCTTTGTGTTGGCGTAGACCGAGGACACCATGCCATAGGTGGAGCTAATGAGGGGGAGGCTGATCACGCTTGACACCACATTCTGTTTAAGAAACAAACATTGTAAGTCAACTGAGAAAAGTCACTGGTTTCACTAAACAAAAAATAAGCAAAGTCACAAAAAAACAGCCATTACCTGTGGATGCTCAACTGCTACCGAAGCCATCATGGTATCACTAATCCTATTGAATGGATAAAGGATTATTAAAGTAATGAGAATTTCACGATAGCAACTCTTCTACTAAACCCCACTAATACACATTAGCAAAGGAACAAGAGAAACCAGGCAACTCCCAAAAGAAGAACCATGTATTTGGGGGACACTGCAAAACATTGTTAACTTAACAACGTTAATTAGAATAGGAATGAGCCCCAACTAATCCAAGACTAATAAAGCAGAGAAAGAAGGGATTTTGGAGTGGCGTGCAAGAGAGAAACACCATAGAAGTAAATGCCCAGCTTTGTGACAGACTTCGAGCGAAATCAAAAGCTAGGAATGCAAATACTGTTTAAGCAAATAAAAGTCACGTTTGCAACATGCGACAGTAAAACAGGGATTTCGGAGTTTGTTGCGTTTTATATACCCATTTCTACATGTGCCAACTAGCCGTAGTGTTGGTCCCCTCCCTCAATCTCAAAAGGAACATAAGCGCTCCAGGACGGAACATACGCTTAGACTATCTGCTTAAGACCGAAGACCACTGAAAATCAAATCTAGAAATTGGGGCTTTAACCCCTTCCATGCCCATGACGGAACGGTTCCGTCATGAGCATCGGTTGAGCTGTGCTCATGACGGAACCGTTCCGTCATGGCCCCGCCCGCGCTCGAACCCTTCAGCACCGCGGGGGAATCCGCGCAGCGCTGAAGGGGTTAAGAGGGACGAAAACACTGGGGGGGGGGAGTAAAATCTCAAAGGAGCGCGGCCGACGTAATTAAAGACGTGAGTTAAAAACACGTAAACTGAAAATCTATGCGTAGCATTACATGCCACCTGACTGCTATTTTGCCGCTTCTGTCATTGTATCCAGATATATAACAATACAAATAACATACAACAAGCCAGGGCTATTAGCTTCGTCAATGGTGTCAGTTGCATAAGGTAAATAAGCAACAACTATGGCTTTGTTTAGAATATTGAAAATACTTAATTTCTGAAATGAGAATGATCTATAAATAATGGGATAGGCAGTGAAGGGTGGCACGGCAGAGTTACCATCTCTTTTCTTTTCATCAAGGGTGAAGGTGAAAACGGAGAACTCGATAGGTACCCGTCTCAGCACCCGCTTTTAGAACTGTTAGTGCTCAGCACCCGCAGGACCCAGCCCACCTAAAGCCCTGCAAAGAATCCCTGTGGAGACCTCTGATATGCGGCAACACAGGAAGTGAAGCGGGTGTCTCCTACTACCAGCTTAAAGTTTACAAGTGAAGCTTCTAAGCGCTACAGAGGAAAATGTTGCAGCACGTATATTAAAAAATAAATAAATCACCACTCCTTCCAGAGGCGACGAAGTCCTTACGCTAACAATACATAATGGGGAAAAATACCTCCTACATACCGGTGATTGTAGGCGTTGAAATATCAATCTCCACAACCAACTCACCTTGCTCACTAACACCGCTTCAAGACAAATAAGGGGAGGGGAGCAAGCCGAGCCACCCGCAGGTCTCCCGTTACACACACACAGCCCCATCCCACGGGTGCGAGCAGACTCATAACAGGCCTTTACACGGATTTATGAACTCAACAGAGCCAACCAGACACTCCTAACAGGCAAGCAAAGGTGGGGTGAAGTCCTACAGCAGCTTCCTGTGACATCTTATAATAATCCGCGTCTCCATTTCACACAGGTTATGTACACCAGACAGACGAGAGTGGTGCGCGCGAGCAGCCCACCTCTCTTTCCTTTAGTTGCTTCCCTGGGAAATGGATCCAAAAAAGAAGAAGCCCGCGAGTGGTGCGCGCGCGCGCCACAGTGAGACATGTGGTTTCAATTATCGCGCCCGTGTCTGGGCACGATAATTGAAACCACATGACGGCCGGTGTGCGTAATAGACACCAATAGGCCATGGGCGGAGCAATGCACCCGCCTTTGGCCAATTGCGTGCTGTCTTTCATAAAAAGATGCACGCAAAGGCCAATAGCATGGGCCAAAAGGAAAAGCACATGCACGAGCGTGTGCGATTTCTAGCTCGATTTTGAAACCCCCTACAAGAGGTCTCTCGCTGCGCGAGCACTGCTACGCACTGCAACACTAGGCGTGAGACCTAAAAAAGGGCACAGAAGTACGGATGCAAATCGGAGCACTTTGCAGCCTTGTAAGAGGCATGAAACACTATGCAAAAGTGACAATACAGAGAAACAGTAACATTTCCGAAGGCCTTAACGATGGCCAAATCTATCTCGCAAACAGGACTAATAAACAAAATGCATGACTAAGTCTGTTGCCCTGCACCTTCATGCACCCGCCAAAATGCTAAAGCCGATCAGAAGGTGTAGTGTGGTCACATCCAATCCAACTCGAAGGAATATACCAGATGCTGCTCCACACTTTGTCAATGCCTAATACTCTACAGAGAGAAGCACCATCCAAGGAGTAATAGTGATGGCAGGCAGCAGAAAATGGCTTTCAGAAAACATAAACCAAGGAGACAAATCATAAGGCCCTCACAGCACTCTCAAAAACAGCCAGCACTACTAATCTTGGGTTCTGGAGCAGCGTGCTACTCGTTGTAAAACACTTCAGGGCCTTGTCAAGAGTAGTAAGTACGATACATAAGTAATTACAACACAAGTTACAGGCAGTTACAGAAGCATGTTGATTAGAAATGCTGTACGTAAGACTAATAAGGGGTTAATAGGAAAAACACTAAACAAACATGCACACAGTGTTTGCAAAGAGAAACAACGAGGCAGCCTGTTTGTTTCCAGAAGAAAACAGAAGGTCGCCCATCAGACAACAAGCATACCCAAACAGATCTCTTCCAGATAACACGCTGCACTGCCAAACATACCGGCCCCCTAATAACTACTGCCTTCATAAGAATCTCAACCAACATCAATACCCCAAACCCTGGTGTGCACGAACACCCATATTGAGCAGCATATTCGATGGGGGCTACAAGCACATACCGATGTCAATTAAGTTCTATAAAAACACTTAAAAAATTAAGAAACCTTATAGCAGTTTGCACACACCCTAAAAGTTCCTCATTACAAAAAAACCCGATTTCAAAATGTTCGATATGTCCAGCAGCACAAACAAGGAACCCCAGAACCCATTACATTTTGCTCAATCCCCTTTTTTTGAGTTGAAGATGGATTACTGTTGAACAAGCAAAAAAGAAGGACATTTCGAGAACAAGTTGTGATACGCTCAAAGCAGAGCTCTGTGGGCCTAAAATATCAGGTATTTCAAGCACATCCGCCAAGGGCTGTTCCTTAACATTTCATTTGACTTCTTTTACTACCTCTTGGTCTTTTTCTTCTTGTTGAACCAGAGGTTCAGGACCAACACCACTTTCTGATTTGTATTCAAAGAAGCGCGTCACGCATTCGTAAAGTGTCCTTGAAACGATCACGTGAGTCTTATGAAAAGCATCGGACGTGAAACAGATTATGAAACACTCTTGGAACGAGGAACCACAGTACCAGAATCGTGATTTACTACAAGTCAGCACTACAGGTAAACACAAGGGCAAGGAAACGCAGGTCTTACTAAATTCCCGGCACTTAGTAAGGGCTAGACTGTGTTGCTTTCAAGTAAAACATTTACTATTTATGCAAAAACTGCTTCAAATGCAGATTCACTCTTTCCAAAATAACATGGTAGACATTATTTGGGAGGACTCAATACTCTCTCCCGCTTATCCCTGGTGTACCCTTTCTCCAACGCAGAACGCTTGTTTTATTTAGCTATAGCTACGAGCAATTTTAGGAAAACTGTTGCGCTCTACTAAAATCTGCACTGGTCACTAACTTAATAAAATAAACATATGCTTTTATAGTGGCCGATGTTGGGTTTACTTCTACTTACATGTAAATAGATTCACAAGGGTCGATTGAGTGGGAAATAGATTATAGCTTATAGAGTCTTGCATTTTATCAAACTAATTAGAGTAACATAAACAAAAAATGTAAAGAATAAAAACACAACACAAGTTAAGAATCAAAAAACCATATCCAGAATATTTTAAAAGTATGCTATGTGATGAAGCGTAATTAGTGGTCTTTAAAAGTTCTGCATTGATGGATGTCGAACATATTAATTTCTGGTGTTTTATAGCACTTTCATGCTTTCAAGTCCCTGTTGGTAAGTCAAACAAATGCTCTTAAGCATTTAGTTGGTCCTACCTGTTTATACACTTGTTGAATAGGGCAATTTGGATAATTAAATATAGGCCTGATATAATTCACCAATTTACAGTTTTGGTTTGATGTCGACATAATTGTATCGAAGAGGGGCAAGAGGGATTTGTATTGGGACAGAGGGAGGTGGACTACAAGCAGGTCAGACTGTGAAGTCAGACCTCTACCCACTTTCTTTTGATCACTATATTCTGCTTACAACATGCACCAAGTTTTGCCAAAACATAAAGGTGATCTTAAGCTTTTTTCTCTCATCACCAGATCCCTCTTTAAATTTTATGTGTTTGGGATCAAAGGAGTAATTTAAATAAAATTTGGGCAAACTAGTGGTTGGTCAGACTCAAGCGTCCAGTCAAGGGATGGGAGCACATCAATTCCACAGACCTCAGGATTTACATCCTACAATTTTAATACTGAGATGAAAGCTAATTTGAACAGTTTGCCTTTAAAAAGTCTTATGCATGGCGGTGGCAAAGCAGAGTTGTAAGTAATTGGGCCCAGTAGCCATTAATATAGTTCCAGTGGGCATGGGAAGGTAAGTCGTCACGAGGACTGTAGAAGAGACACCGAATGGGGGTGCTGTTGTCAGGGGAGGGGACTGGGACCCGGAGGTCAGAAGGCAGGGTCTCTGACAACTTCAGGCCGGAGATCAACAGGGGAACAATGATATTTGAGGAGGGGAGGGGATCAAGAGAGACCTACAGGTCAGCACTCACCCTTTTTGTCCATAAGCCACATGAAGATGAAGTAAGACAGGAAGCCGATGTGACCCACAGCAGCAACAGGGCAATGTCCAGGCTAGAGAAGCCGTACGTTGCTTAGCCGAGCCTTGAATGGTACCCCAGGATTTCCATACCAGGCCCTTCATTAACGCCAGCATCGAAAGGAGGCAAATGACAAGCCAGCACCACCCAAACACCCGGCTGCCCCCGAGAAGGCATATGAATGAGGGAGGGGGGGGGGCACTGGAAGAAAGTAGTCTGTGCAGTAAAGGGGCCAGTAACCATGGAAGGACACAAATTATGACATGGCCGTCATACGGTGGGACTAACAAGCCTACAACCAATCAGAAGGCAACATTTAAGACACAAGCCATGAAAATGATGGGCGGAGAGTGGGCGGAGCGCTAGGCTCAACCTAAAAATGACAAAAGGAGAGAGGATGAACGGTGAAATTTGGCATACATAAGTATGTCGGATAGAACATCTAGAAACCGTGGACAGACAGAGAAAAACAAACTAATACAAATTATTTAGATGTGAATATATGAAGGAGTAATGGAATTTAGGGCAAATAGATTAAAAGATTAGGAGAGAGAAATGTAGGAAGTGTGCAAAGTTGATGGAGCGCGAGCAGAGAGGATGATGCCGGAGTTGGGAAGAGAGGAAACAGGGTGTAAACATCTTGACCACTAGCGTTAGGATAGCCTCGCACTCACCGCTATTCTGCTGCTGGCTGCTGCTGTAATTCATTTTTAAAACGTCCCGTTTTTGTGTTTTATTTTAATTTTAGTTATTCGTTTTTCCCCTGTTTTTAAATTAAATCCACTCGCATACCTGCATTGCTGCCACCTTACTCTCACCTTAATTTGGTCAAAGCACCGCGTTTTAGCGGGTCCCTGCCCACTGTCTCGTGCTGGTGGCCATCTTGGGAGGGGGGACATTGCAGGAGGCGCAGGTAGCGCGCTAGTGTCTCTAGTGTCCCGCGCTCGGTGTGCATAAAGCCAGGCAAATCTCAGGTGAGCACCCTTAACATCTTGACCACTAGCGTTAGGATAGCCTCGCACTCACTGCTATTCTGCTGCTGGCTGCTGCTGTAATTCATTTTTAAAACGTCCCGTTTTTGTGTTTTATTTTAATTTTAGTTACTCGTTTTTCCCCTGTTTTTAAATTAAATCCACTCGCATACCTGCATTGCTGCCACCTTACTCTCACCTTAATTTGGTCAAAGCACCGCGTTTTAGCGGGTCCCTGCCCACTGTCTCGTGCTGGTGGCCATCTTGGGAGGGGGGACATTGCAGGAGGCGCAGGTAGCGCGCTAGTGTCTCTAGTGTCCCGCGCTCGGTGTGCATAAAGCCAGGCAAATCTCAGGTGAGCACCCTTAACATCTTGACCACTAGCGTTAGGATAGCCTCGCACTCACTGCTATTCTGCTGCTGGCTGCTGCTGTAATTCATTTTTAAAACGTCCCGTTTTTGTGTTTTATTTTAATTTTAGTTACTCGTTTTTCCCCTGTTTTTAAATTAAATCCACTCGCATACCTGCATTGCTGCCACCTTACTCTCACCTTAATTTGGTCAAAGCACCGCGTTTTAGCGGGTCCCTGCCCACTGTCTCGTGCTGGTGGCCATCTTGGGAGGGGGGACATTGCAGGAGGCGCAGGTAGCGCGCTAGTGTCTCTAGTGTCCCGCGCTCGGTGTGCATAAAGCTAGCCATGCTGACGCGCAGCGTCATCACGCAGCGTCATCGCCGGACTATCGCCGGAGTTTCGCCAGAGTCAAGCCCGTCTGGGCCCGTCCGGGCCCAGACGGGCCCAGGGCACACCACTCTGCTAAACACCTCTTGCCCTCAGATCCCCTGTTACAGGTACTCACGGGACACACTGCTTGCTTTACGCACGCCCAGACACCCCAGCTGCTGCTATTATTGGGCTGAGGGCTCCGTTTTCAATCATTGTCTTGACTGTCGCCCGTACAATACTTGTAAGCACCCTAACTCTCTTACTATGGCACTGCTCAACTGTAGATCATTGCCTTGTCATACTACCGAAGTTCATTCCCTCCTTCTGGACCATGGTCTGGATGTTTTATTTCTGACGGAAACGTGGCTGACTACAGGTTCCGACCCCGACATCGTCAACGCTCTTCCCTCGGGGTATCTTATGTTCCATCTTGATAGGCCGGATGGGAGAGGGGGTGGAGTGGCCATTGTTTACAGAGACACATTTGTATGCAAAGCAGTCGACTGTGGCATTAACAACGCTGAAAGTTGTCAGTTTACCCTTTGCATCTCCTCAACTGTCTCTATCTCTGGCCTCCTTGTGTATCGGCCGCCCGCTACCCTAGGGAATTTCGTGGATTCCTTCATGGAGGCTGTCATCCCATTGGCTGCTGCCTCGTCCCACTTCGTCACCCTTGGGGACTTCAATTTTCATTTTGACGACCCCAATGATGTAGTGGCAAGGGAGCTTGTAAGCTCGCTTGGTGCACTGGACCTTCATCTTGTTAATATGGGAGTTACCCATAACAGAGGCCATCAGCTTGATGCAGTTTTTGCTAACTCTGTGAACTTGCAGGCTCTTCAGATGTTGGCTCTCCCCTGGACTGATCATCATCTTGTTCCGTTTAGCTGGCTGCTGGGGAACCGCAGAGACCCCGCTCCTAGACAACATACTGTGGATCGACTTTGGTCGAAGCTCCCGGTGGACAGTTGGGCGGAAGAGCTATCTAGAACCTGTCCTCACTTCACAGATGACCCCAACACTGCTGACCAGCTCTTGGGCAAATGGCTTACCAACTCTCTGGACTTACTGATCCCTAATAAAAGAAGGCTTGTCAGGGAGAGAAGGATTGGCTCTGCCCCCTGGTATACCCCCGAACTGGGGTGCATCAGAACCTCTTGTAAAAGGCTTGAACGTGCCTGGAGGAGAGAGTGGACGGAAGATAGCCGGGCCAATTATAAAAGGGAACTTAGGAAATATAAAAGCGCACTGAAGGACGCTAAAAAGACTTTCTTTAGCGACCGGATTGAGAGAGCAAGCAATTCTTCAGGAGAATCGTTTAAAATCTTCAAGGAACTTCTGAAAGCTCCGGTCCCTCCAGTGTTGCATGATAATCCCAAAGAAAAATGTGAGGAACTGGCCAGCTTCTTCCACTCTAAAATAGAGAAAATATTATCCTCCTTACCTACTATCCCTCAAAGCGATGAATCGGTTGCTAGTCCTACAAGTTGCCTGATTGAGCTAGCATCTTTTGGCCCCTTTTCGGAAGAGGAGGTCATAAAAGTCCTGTTAGAGATGAAGAGTGGCTCCCCGAGTGACCCAGTCCCCATAAAACATCTTAAACTCGTGGCTAACACCTTGTCAACTCCTCTGACTGACCTCTTGAACCTTTCACTCACGCAGGGCATAGTGCCCCAGAGATGGAAAAAGGCCGTGGTGAAGGCCTTATTGAAAAAGCCAGGAATGGACTCATCCAACTTGACCAACTTTAGGCCAATTTCACTTCTGCCTGGTTTCTCAAAAATTGCAGAGAAGCTGGTTAACCGTCAGCTCTCTCACCATCTTGAGTCTAACCACCTGCTAGGAGACTCCCAGACTGGTTTCCGTCCCGGCCATGGAACAGACACTGCCTTGCTGGCAGTAGTGGAGGAGGCAAGGAGCACTCTAGATACAGGAGGGTCAGTGGCAGTGATCCTCCTGGACTTGAGTGCTGCCTTTGACACTGTGAGTCATCAAGTGCTCCTCCAACGTCTGTCAGAGGTAGGTGTCTCAGGGTCGGCCCTGAAATGGTTGGGATCTTTTTTATCTGACCGTTTCTACCAAGTCTGGGAGGGGTCAGAGCAATCTGCCCTAATCCCTCTTCAATGTGGAGTCCCGCAGGGCTCATCGCTGAGCCCTACTTTATTTAATATATATATGACTCCACTTGAAAGAGTGGTCGCCCCCTCGGGGGTGAAGATCATCAGCTATGCTGATGATACTCAGCTGGTGGTCGGCCTCACTCAGCTGGCGGAACAACCTGAGGTTTTACACGACTGCCTCGCCAATGTTTATCGTTGGATGTCCATCTCTGCCTTAAAGCTCAATGGAGGTAAAACCGAGCTGATGCTCCTGGGCAATCCCAGTCCCTCCATTATTGCGACCTGTTGGCCCCGGTCTCTTGGTGATCCACCATCCCCCAAGAAGGAGATCAAGTCCTTGGGAGTATGGTTGGAAGAAGATCTGTCCTTCCGGACTCATGCCAGGAAGACCGCAGGGGTTTGCTTTGGCTTACTGAAATCAGCCCGAAAGGTGCTACCTTTGCTTCCTGATCCAGCAAGGAAGCTGTTGATACGTGGCCTAATCCTATCGAGGCTCGATTATGGGAATGCGCTGTTTCTCGGTGCCCCCGAAGCGACCTTTAAAACTCTCCAACAGGTGCAAAACGCAGCTGCGAGAATCCTTATGGATGTTTCCAGAAGGCAGTCTGCTGCTCCTGCTCTCAGAGCGCTTCACTGGCTCCCCGTGAAGGAGCGGGTGAAATTTAAGGCGCTATGTACTGCCCACAAAATTCTACATGGCAAAGGCCCCCCTATCCTTGCGCATATGGCCCGTCCCTATAAACCTCCACGTCTGCTGCGCTCGGACCAAAAACACCTTCTGCAGTCAGCCAGAGTAAGAAAAGCTCGTTCTGGGGGTAGGCGTTTCTCGGTGCAGGTGGCTTCTCTTTGGAACTCTCTGCCCATCAGGATTCGCTCAGAGCCCAAGATCCTACCATTTAGGAAACTTCTTAAGACCTACCTGTTTCCACAGTAGTGACTAGCTGAGTCTCCCCTTCTGGTCTGTTGCGCCGGGACGCCCCTGGGTAAGCTGAGCGCATTACAAATTTCATATTATTATTATTATTATTATTATTATTAAAGGGGAGCAAGGAGAAGAGAAAGGGAGGAAGAAAAGAGCTGGCAAGTAAGAGAGGATGAGAGAGATGCAGAATGGAAGGGAATAGTGAGTAGATGGCTAAAGGGAGGCAGGAGATGAGCAGTGAGATAGAGGTATGGAGAAGAGACAAAGGATAAATAAGCAACTCAGAGACGTGTGGTCAAGTACTTATCTGTCATTAGGGCATCAGGTACATTGCAAGTGTTACCTAGAGGTATGAGGGCCCAATCCAGTACATCCAAATTATAGCTATCTTTAAATATACAACTACAACCTGACCGACATCAGTGATAGTGCTCTCTGCCAACAGTGCCTGATTCCCAGACTCTCTCTCTTACCAAACAAGGCCGGATCTCTTTGCATCCAAGACCTAGCAATTCATGCCCTATCCAGATTTGGTGACACAGCCGCACCGAGGGCTCCCTTGTTCCAGTCATCGAACCTCTCTGGCCATTACATGGCTCAGACCTGCCAAAACACTTGGACACCTAAGAACTGCAGTGTGATGCGGTACACAGTGGAATAGCATTGAAAAAGCCCCGGGCCTGCGTGCTATAGGGGGCATAACACGTGTTGGCTGGCCTTTTCTTCTTTTCTTTTCTGCATGATGTCTTCAATTGAATGATCAAACGAAGAATTACAATAATAAAGGAAATAATTAAGATATCATTGAAAATGAAATAACTCTTCATTTCATTTGTTCCAATGGAGTACGGAGAATATGTTCTCAACACACCTTAATTATTGTATTGATTAACCTATACCTTTATAGAATATTTAGATACCGAACTAAGGGGCTCATTAGGATGGTGAGCGGAGGCACAACCGCAGTGCTGGCAGTGACGTAAAAGGTCTTTTTCCGCACTCCAGCAGCGGTCTTCGCGCCCGCCATATTACAATGGGCAAACACAGCCCATTTCCCGTTTGCCGCGGTGCGAAGTGAACTGCCATAATATATGAGCCTGCCACTGCGGCAGTGGAGCCAATCGAGACCTACCGCCGCGTGGAATGACATCCTGTCCACCGTACAAATCAGGATGCCCCAAACAGCCCGTCACACCGCAGCGGAGAAACCACCCACCCAGAGACAGCGGAAGCACGACAGCGGAGCGCAAAACCAGACTACCGGTCCCCACCACCCGGTCCGGACCGCAACGGATCCAGCTCTACAAGCCTTTCCGGTGCTGTACCTCTTCCACTACCAATGTGAAAAAAGTGAACACCGGGCACAGTGTAAAGTGCACAATAGTCGCAAATCAACTCCCAATTGAACAAAAGATATTTCAAATTACATAAACATGATTACGCATGCCTGACAAACATATATCTCAATTTAGTAAGACAAACAAATTGATATGTTTATAATATATCTTTTTTAATTAATGTAAAAAGTTTTTCTTAAAAATTTCATTTTCAATCTTTTTTTCCTTTTTTTTTTTTTTTAACGTAATAAATTATTTTCTTAATCAACATATACATTCATGGATACCAATAAATTGAATTGTAGTCTAAACATGATTAATTTTTCATAATAAATTTACAGTGCATGCCCATACTACCACAATAATTTCTTACTTATTGGACTGTGGTTAATCCTCACTAATCCTAGGAGGGCCAGTAATTAACAACAATGTAGTGCAAAATTATTTTTTTCATCAGATTTCATATTCTATGAACATAATTCAACATTTTAAGCCATCACTTGACACTTGGTTTTATAGGCGATAGGTTGACACATAGGCGGTCGAATGACACAACGCGTTTCGGCTAGGCCTTCGTCAGGAACCCGCTCTGATTTTACACTACATATAGAAATCAATAACAAAAACAAAAAAACATATATTGATTAAAACCAGACTTACAAAATTGGGAGTTAATATAGCAATCACTGTTCATTTACATAACCTCTAAGGTATTGATTATGTGTGAGTTAACATATCCAGTCCGAGGTCTCAAAAACTTTACTGACATATTCACTCCTGCTACCAGAAGAAGGATTTACCAATGGGATTTGCATCAAATTATTCTAGCGGATAAATAATTTCAATTATTTCGAAGCGTTGAATTCGGGGCCCAATTGTTATTTATTTAAGCTCTACAACCACCTAAACGGTAATGTGCCTCTACATGTGTAATCTATCTTGTAACAGAAGCCTGCTCCTTTCAATATATCTAATAGAAGCGATATTGTACTAACCCTCTTTTCAGTAATCGTTCACGTTCTTAACTTCAATTAGTCGGTACGCTTCAAATTGTGTTGTTCCACTTGACAATAGGGTGAACCATAACTAATTTAAAGAAAAGAAAGATACATATGTATATTATAGACAGGCTACTGAATAATATGCAATAGTCCTAACACGACAACGATTCTTACAAGGGTCACTCACTTTTGTGGAACGGTACTCAGGACGTCGATATGGCTTTCAATATGAAATGTATTACGCCTAGGGTGGCCAGTTATATCCTATCTTCATAGGAAGAGTTGGATCTAGGGGTTTAAATATATGCACATATATCTTTTACTATCTCAGGTAAAATGAAATTTAATTAAAGATCAAGCCTGCTTTTAAGAGCTACATGATATTCTCAATGCTGCAACCAGTAATTATCTTATTAACTATATCTATATATTTGCAAATGATATCAGCTCTGACAGATTGTGTTGTTTAAACTAATATACAACATTTCGATTTATATATCTGCATACTATCTGCAAAGCATATTTTCAATTGATACTGACTTTCAATTATTATCTTATTAATTTACTTTTATATTTCAAATGTACATACCTTCGTTCGTTTTATATTGTCTTTTACCCCAGGTAACTCTTTTTGATTTTATCGTATTTTGTGACCAAATCTGTTCTTCTGCGGTTAATGGTCTATTCCATCCTCCTAATTAGTGACATGAATATATGTATTTCAATTAATGCCACATGTTACATAATTGGGTTAAGCTAGTGTTTATCAATATTCTACCTAGTTAGTTGTACAATGAGAATACCCTCCCCAGCTTTTTTTTGTAAATAAAATGAATCCAAATGATAGCCGTTTGTGAGACTTAATGTCACTAAAAGTCTGAATCTGTTTGACATTTAGCGTTTCAATTCATTACTCGATTAGATTTAGGTTTTCATACCTCCTCAAGATCTAAGGCTGCTCGATTTACAAGTTGCAATTGAACACCCTTATTTAAGATTATAGTGTATTTAGCATCTCGCATTTCAAGGTCATGTCCCAATGGAACTTTCGCTTTTAAACATCCCCAAACTTTGAAAACGGTTTAGTTTACAGGTTGCGTCTTAATACCCATTAGGCTTCTAACATTTCAAGACCTGTTCTGAATTAACTATAGTATTCAAACCTGCCCAAACCTAAGAATAGTTTAATTTCGAATTCACGTCTCGGCACCCTCGCTAAGAGCCTGTATTCAACATACCTTTTCTCTCACATGCTCTGCAACTTCATTGGACTCAGCGGTTACCTAATTGGTTACGCCATAGATCTATTTATGCAAATTGTCTGGACATGTGATTGCTTTACGTATCTAGTCGGCACCATGGAGCTAAAACCAATAAAACGCCGGGTTAGAGTTTACGTGTATTCTCCCGGTCATTGACATAAAGATAGGACTTATAATGCACCAGACAATGTTAGCTAAAATAGCGCCATGATGGAGTGGTGAGTCAAACTCACTACCATGTTAAACTAATTATAGATGTTAGAGAACTAGGCGCCATGATATAGCAATAAATAAATATGGTTGCCATGCTAGAATATTTATCGGCATTAAGAGACTGCGTAACTTGTTATAGTAACGTCCAAGCGGTGAGTGTTACTTTTTGAGTTTGAGCGTTCAAAAATTGTACCGATTAGATTTAGACTAGTCGTGAATATTACCGACTTATCTTTATCTTTTTAGTTTATTTTATATAATTGTTCAGCATACAGGCCCAAATATTTCAGTATGTCTTATAGTAGCACGAGGTGCAAGTTGGATCTATCCGGTACAGTATCAAATAACAAGAGAGGTTAGTAATCATGGTGCATGAATAAATTTTATCCATTATTTTTAATGGCTTGGTCCCAGGGAATTTCTAAGTTTAACCCGGATATCACTGTATTAAGGATAAATATCCAATACACTTCCCTCATTTTTCTAGTTTTGTCTGTCTGTATTCCTGCTCGTGGCAAAATTTTTTCCAAAATGTACCACTACCAGCAAGTAATGCAAGTAATGCCCCGTCACGGACAACCCCGCAGGTACACAAATACACAAATACACAACTCCGCACACAACCACAACACACAACTCCTGTGCTGACATACGGTTCCTGTTCCAATTTAACTCTAGCGGCTACTGGTAGCCAATGGTACAAACAAAGCTGGCTCTGCACACCGTCCCTGGAGGACAGCCCAGATAACAATCTAGCAGCAGTATTCTGGACTACCTGTAGTTTCTTTAACAGATAGCCCGGAATGCCAGAGAAAAGGGCATTAGCATAATCCAGACGGGACATGATCAGTGCACATATGAGAGTTTGTCTCGCTGCTATTGGTAGAACGGGAAAAAAACTTCTAAATGATTTAAGCGTACCCAAACCCTGTAACTCACACACCAAACAACCAGGGAGGCTGTCTTAGATGGTGGGGATGAAGAGGAACACCCTGCACAGAAGCTATGGGGCAGGGCATCCCTCCTCCTCACACCTACCTTCCACACATGTCAAGCAAACTGAATCTAATCACAACATCATGACTCACACTGAATATAAACATCCACTGAACTGTCCACACTGCCTGTCAAGTCACTCAGACACACCCCACACTGACACACATACACATATCAGATGTCAGCAGCAATGGAAGACAATAAATGGGCCAGTGAAGTGGACATTGCTGGAAAGCCATGCAGCAAGCCACGAAGCATGTGTACATCACATGCAAGAGAAGGAACATATCACACCACCCTTAGGCCTTCAAATCAGACATGGGTGGCACAGTGAGTGAAATCAAACCAAAGTGACCTCCATGCCACAACTCAGGGAGACATTAAGGCAAGCCATGCATAGGCACAGGGATGATAGGAAGTGTCTGAAGTCAAGCAGTGATCAGCCACACATCTGTGTCAAATTACTTGACATGTGTATGTCATCAGCACAACACACATGGCTGATTGTCACACTCCCTGACTGTTAAACCCAAGTTGGGCCTTCACACATACCCCTCCTCTACCCACGTCCCATCTGCAGCACTCAACACCAGTGTTAAACACACAGAATGGTGCAAATGATGTCCTGTGAGTTCACTGACAACCAATCAGACTCCCTGGGGTGCATCCAAAAACATCACACACTCACGGATGCCTGAACCAATGCAGACACAAAAACAATTGCCAAACACAAACCTCACAAACAACATACACAGAAGTCCAACAAGCCCACATATGGTCACCAAGACATTGGAAAGGCAATGGGACCCCGGACAGAGCAGGAGTACACAACATTGTCACTCAGGACCAATGCACAGACACCATACCCCAACACAAACAAGAATTGCATCATCTCAAAACAATCATGAACATAAACTGGGATCAATGGGACAATAAGCTAACACAGACAGAGACACCACACCACCCATCAAGTCAACATGGTGTCATAATGTACCAAAAGCATGCACAATCCTGACAAGTGACAGGTCAAATATAGGAGGACATAGCACTATTGTGCACTCAAAACAAGCCCAGTAACAAGAATACACCTTGCTGCATGTGACAGACACACAAGTAATACACACTACACTTGCAACATACATCAGAATGTATCACAATGCACAAACTACTCACACACAATGTCATGCAAATAGAATATCACACACACAGAGCATCTGTCAGCTGAAAGAGCCAACTCCGGCCAAACACTGCATACATCCACAACAAAAACACAATAGATGCACATGCCAATCCATCACATAGCAAACTCAGCTGGGCATCAGGGGGATGCACACCAGGCAAGTACAAGGCAACACACACTGACAGCACTGCATGCAGGCCAAGCAGTGTGTGCACACCAACCAAATCAGTAGTACACACATCTCAGTGTCACAACATGTACTCCCACAACACAAATCAGCACAGCACGCAGACATCACACTCATGAAGGGTAGGAGTGCCTCAGCAAACACACATACAGCTTACCCACCACCCACAGATGCACAACTCCGGGACACCCAGGTGCAAACAACGTGACCAGAGGACTGTGCAGCACACACATTTGCACTGCACATGAGCAACCATGACTGCAAACCAGTACAAGCAAATCACACATAACTAATTGGGAAACTGTCCTGAGTGGCACATTGGTCCTGTGCACAGATCAGCACCACAAAGCATAGTGTAACAAATGAAGTGGTGGGGAGGCTCACACACTGGCAATCCAAAGGGTAGGTGACATGGGATTGAAGTGGTGTGTACATTAGTAGTGGACAGATCAGGAGTGTACTGTACACAAATACATAGAGGAGTCACTCACAATAGGTAGGCATCAGAAGCACAGATAGGGGATGGTATGACTCCACATCCCACATACCATTCTGGAGCCAAAAGGGGTCAGGTGACAGCAATGCATGAGAAAACTCACAAATAATGTCAGTGTGGCTGAGCAGGTCTGCACAGTGAGCACAAACAGTAACAAGACACATGGCTGATCAACAAAACACAACACAGACTTGGCAGTCACACACTCTGCATACAACTGGCAGCAACAACAAGAAGGTGTCCCCCAGGAGTGCAAGGACACACCGACACACTGCACAGTGCACAACCTACAACTCCTACATGTGCCCACAATATGAAGCACATGGCAGACAATTGAAACAAACAGGCACTCATCTTCTGGGTCATACATTTGTGCAGTTGGCATTGTAGGGGCACACACACATCAACAGTACTGACAAGGTCATCCCCTTCACACTTTATGAACACTCAAGTGCACACATTCAAATGTACCCATGTGACTAGGAAGACCACAGATATGATGGACCCTGGCCAGCCCGCATGTAATCCTGTGGATAGAATTCCCCTCTGTGCTGGTATTGCATCCTAACATGACATGTGTACAATTTAGCAAACCAGACCATAGAATGATTAGGATAACAGTAGATCATCACAAACAACCATCATTGCACCCTCAAGCCTCAGTGTCCAGAAGAACTAAAGTGCCTATCACCTCTGGCAAACTCTGAAAAAGTAAAACAAGCAATTGGCAATGTTAAAGTGGCATACAGAGCATGTGTCACATGAAACCATACCCATACAGAAAACATTTTATTAAGCAAGGACACTGACAAAGCAGACAACAGGAGTAACTGTCTTTATTACATATTACCCACATAGGCATCAAAAGTAGACAAGAGCAAGGCCAGTGGCCAGTCCATAGTTCAAAGGAGGTACATGTGTGCATGTGAACCTGCACAGGGAATGGGCATTCAAATTACAAACAGCAAGGCCAGTGGAAAGTCCATAGTTTGAAGGAGGTACATGTGTGCATGAGAACCTGCACAGGGAATGGGCATCCAAATTACAAACAGCAAATCCAGTGGCCAGTCCAAAATGGAAAGGAGGTACATGTGTGCATGAGAACCTGCACAGGGAATGGGTGACACCGTACACTGCCATGGTCAGCAACACAGCTAGGGGGATAATAATGGGCAGTCCAGACACCGCTGTGAGAGGGAAAGGTTTGGGAAGGGGACTTTGCCTCAGACTAGGCTGTCAGTCGAACTGGGAGGTGGCTGATTGTCGGAGCCAGTTGGAGGACTGGACCTGGGAGAGAGAGGACCAGCTGAGGTATAGGCATTAGTGGCTTTGGGAGCTGGAGGGCTGCTTGGACCGGGTGGCATGGTGGCTCGTGGAGGTGGAGACATGCAGCCGTGAGCCACAGTGTGTGAGGGTGAATGTGGAGGGCTGTCTCTTCACTTCTTGTGGATTCGATAGCCGAGAACCTTCATGGTAGGAGTGGGAAGTGGGGCAGGCACAACAGGCACACTCTCCACCAAAGGTACATCAGGTGTGGGTGGTGGCCCTCCCTCTGGGGATCTGCTGGACCTGGCGGTAAGCTTGGCCTGGCCTTGCCTTTTCCCCTCCATCCCCTGTTGACCAGGAAAATCTCCCATCGTGCCCTCCTGTCCCAGCTTCACAGGGGTGTGGGTGGGAGTTGAGGTTGTGGGTGAATCTGCCGTAGAGGGATTTTTTCTGCGGACTCTTAGCAGGCACCAGCTTCACAGCAGGCATAGCAACTGTTTGCCTGTCTTCGGGAGCTGCTATTCGAATGGAAGTTTCCTTGGATGGGGCAGATTTTGAGGCATGTGTGCCTGAGGCCTGCTTCTTGGCTTGATGCCCCTGAGTGTCACCTGAAGAGCTTTTGCCTTTGCGCTCCTGTGTGACTTTTGTTTGTTTGGGGGATGGTGTCTGCGCTCTGGGCCGCTTGGGATGCTGCTGTTGTGTGCTGCCTGTGGTGTACCTGGAGCCTGTGGGCTGTGGCATGTGGTCACTCTCGTCAGATGTAGCCACTGGCAGGGGGGTTGCCGAAGGGACTGGAGCTGGACTCTAAGCCTGCGACAGCTGAATGGCTGCCATCACTGTGGAGGACAAAGACTGGACAGTCCTGTGTAGCACACCCACGTCAGAATGAATACCCTCCATGAAGGCAACTACCTGTGCTAACTTCTTGTCATGGTGTTGGAAGGCATTCAGGAGAGTTGCCTGACCCGCACACAGCTGGAGTAAATGGTCCACAGCCTCAACACTGATGGCAGCAGGAGGGACAGAGGCAGGGGCTGCAGTGCCTGGGGGGGAAGGACACTCTTCCCTTCTGACTGTTGTGGGCACGTGCAGCACTACTGGAAGTAGGTGGGAGGGTGAGCACTGGACGAAGTGTGGTAGAAGAGGAGGCAGATTTCCCACTCCTTGTGCCTGCCAACATCGAGGAGTCACTGCTGGCGTCAGATGACATTGAGGTTGGTGTTTCTGGGCGTGATTCCTCAAGGGCACTCCTGTCCCCCTCCAAGGCGTTGGTCATATCAGTGTCAGTGAGCTCATGTGTAGCAGTCGTGCAAGATGCCTCACCACTGGTGTCTGTCCCCTGTCCTTCTGTGCCCTCGGTAGATGCTGCAAGAGACAGAGATGTAGGTTCAGTTTAGTGCCATACACACAAACATCATATGCAAGGAAAGCACTAAACAAGATGATGATACCCCCATGTTGCACACCACCCTGTGCAGTCTGCATGTGCAACTTTAATTCAAAAATCAAAACTTGCACACTTGGCATTAATGACCCGTGTGATGTTCACACAGCCAAATAGCTTGCCCGTGCCTCCATGTAACCTGACATACAGATCCCTGTGAGCATACCTAGGTCCCTGTAGGTGAAAAAGATGTACATCCCAACATGTTGTCACAGTCACATATGAACTCACGATAAGGGGACAACACAGAAACAGACTCCAAAATGTCATTTTACAATGGCCATGAGTTCCTGCCATCCACCATGTTGTGCTTCGGTGCACAACTACAGTCGTACATTGGTGACAGATGTGTCTTTCTCACAATTCCGAGGTCAGGCACAGCACATAATCGACGAAAGCAGACTCACTGCCAGGGGATGTCCATGACTCCCCTAATGCAGCCGATGCCATAAGGCCACAAATCTGCATGCAATGTCAAGGGCCATTACATTATAGCCATTAGAAAGTACATGTAGCAAAAATGCATGACAGCTGCACCCAACACAGAGGCCACTTACAAGCCATTGCATCACACTAGAAACATCACAGAGCTACGCACTGGCTCAGGGTTGAAATACATGCAGTCGCTCACATCCAAAGTCACCCTTCCCAGAATACTCACCCCCAACTTGCTGCTGATGGGCCCTCAAACGTCCATCGAGCTCTGGCTGTGTCACTGCCAAGATGTGGGCCATTAGTGGTGTCATGCTCCTGCGTGTGAACCTGCCAGTCTGAGGGAGCAGCCCCAGCGTCATCTCGGTCACGTTTTTGATCAGCCGGCAGATGTCATCCTACCTCTTGTGACAGTGTGGGTGCCGTCTGTTGGAGACACCCAGAGCCCGCACCTTGCGTGCAATGGCGCTCCATACGGCCTTACGCTGGTGGACTTTGAGCTGCAGGCATGGGAGGCAAGAGGAGGAAATTTCAGTGACACTGGGTTATGTACCACTGCGTCTCAGTACAGGAGCATGCACACACTCAGCTCAGATATGTTTAGCAGAGACAATACAGCATGACACGTAGTACAATAGCATGAGATAATCATACCTAAATGCATGCAGGAAAGAGGATGGACACAGTACCTGGCCATCTCATACACATGCAGAATGCCAGCACAGAAAGCAATGTGAAGAAGGCCCACATTTGTGATGCAGTTTGTGAGGGAGCAAGACATACATTACATTGTAAATTATGTGTCGGGGCAGACTCACTGTGTCCAACACTGCACACCCCTCAATGTCCTTGCCCTGTGAATGGCTCACTGTGTCATGGAGGTCACATTTAGGGACATGATCTTAAAATCTCACACCCTTCTCACAGGGTCTGTCTTGTGCAATCCACATTCCTAATATCGCTCATTAATTAATAGGGTAGTAGAGAACCCATATGTCTCACTCTGTCCATTCAGTGATGGGTCCCTGTCAAATTGGGCAGTAACTGTGCAGGCCAGGGGGGCTCATACTGCAGTCGAACGTGGGCCATCAGAACTGTCACATGCATGTACAATAGAAGAGGGTAAACAGTGCCTTACATGCAAGTCAGTACACATTCTGAAGAAAATGGAAGGGGGATGTTTCAGAAGTACAACAATCTGCTGTGTCATAGGTGAATTTCCATCAACAGTGTCCCCCTCAGGCATTTCACTCTTGTGCATAATGGTTACATATCCATGGTGGCAATATAAAGTCAAACACACTTCCATCAGTACCCTCTGGATGAAAAGTCTTTGTAATGTGAGCAACGAGCCTGTGAAAATCTCATGGACTCAAACATCCATTTGCACAGGCAATTTCTGTCCTGACTCCCACTTTCCAAACATGCAGTGTCACTGTATGGCTGCAAAAACACTGTATGTCCCTCCCATCATGATATGCAGCCCGGGAAATGTGTAAAATAGGCTACAAACCCCTTTTCCCTGAAGTCAGCATCCTAGGCAGTGTATAACACAAACCCACACTCTCAGGCACATACTGCAGCAGATCAACTTCATGTGTGCACTCCCTGCACTCCCCTACTTTCACTCTGAACATCAGGAGCACCATATAGCCTCCCATACTTTGTGAGTATCTCATTCAGCAGGGCCTCGAGCTCCTCTGTGGTGAAGGGACGGTCCCTGATGTTCTCAGTCCTCGCCTTCCTTGGGTCCAGGAGACAGGCATTTGTCAACCGCGATTGCAGTTCCCATTGGCTGTAAGGGCATGGACTTTGGCGGTGACACACCACAGGGGCCAGGCAGTCGCTACCGTGATTTGGCTGCTTGACATTGGTGCCTATGGCCATGATTGCGGTGGTGGTGCACACTTATGGCACCTATGGACACATCATGCTGTGGCAGTGGCAATGGCCAGTTCTCAACACTGTACAGTAGACACATGAATCATGCCACCAGATAGTGCAAACCAATGCTAGTGTAACATTTACCCCACTGATGACTACACATGCCTTGTCAGTGCACAGGATCACATGCATTGGCATGTACTCCTTCACATGTCAATTATGATATTGTTGTGCATGTACACAGATCTGTGGTGTGATGGACTCTCAAATATGTACACATTTCAATGTGTGAGATGGCTAAGCAACACACAGTAATGAAGGTCTGACTACATGATGTGCCAATTTCACTGTGTACATTGCCAAGCTCCTGTACATACTAGATTGTTATGCACACACTGTGCTCATTGTGTTGTTAATGTGTGCCTTACGCAAGAAGATGTGGCAGGTACAGCAGCTACGTAGATGCTAGCAGTGTTGCTGTCTCACACGTGCTGTGTCAATTACTCTCAGGGCTGGTGACACAAGATGTTGAAATGTACCTTTTGGCATTCACATAGTCTGAATCTGTTTTGGGGGCACTCACTGTGTGAATACTGGACAAGTGTATGACTAGTTTAGATCAAGATGTCCCTAAATGTAAGTTGTGCTGTAAGCTGAAGTTTGATGCCAGTCATTGTTGGCGCTGTGTCAGTCAAAACGTAAGATGTTGGACACATCTCATAGGGGGATGGAATTGACATGTGTCCACTTTCATCTCACCTCGGAGGCGACCAAATGTGCATCGTCCATTCACAGTGCTGGCAGACTTTGAGGATGAGGACATCTTATGTAAATTCCGTCTGAATCGACCTACCCTTCAAGACCTACGTGCTCTGTTGGAGCCCCATCTGAGGCCTCGCAGAACCTATCCGACTGCTTTGACACCAACGTGTAAGGTGATGGAGGCCCTGCATTTTTTTGCTACTGGGTCATTCCAGTACACAGTGTCCAGCACAGGTGGGATGTCGCAACCAATTTTCAGCATGGTGCTACGTGAGGTCCTGTCCGCTATGATGATCTACAAGGACAGATACATCCATTTCCCCAGGAGGCATGAATTGGCAGCTGTGAAGGGCGATATTTATGACCTTGCCCACATCCCTAATGTTGTTGGTGCCATTGACTGCACACATGTTGGCCTGGTTCCACCACAGGCATGTGAGCACATCTACAGGAATAGGGAGCATTTCCATTCCATCAATGTGCAAGTCGTATGCCAGGCGGATATGATAATCTCACATGTCTGTGCCAAATATCCAGGATCAGCCCATGACTCCTACATCATGCATAACAGTATCATACCACAGCTGATGGCACATCTGCATGCAGAGCGTGCGTCAATTGTGGGTGAGTACACAGAGACAAGTAGCGTGCTATACGTGTGACATGCTGTCCTCTGCCACAGTTATGTTACAAGTTTGTTCTGTATGTCTCACACCTAGGTGACTCTGCATATCCCACCCAGCCCTGGTTGCTGAGCCCACTGAGGAATCCCCGGACCCTGGGCGAAGTCCGCTACAATGATGCCCATGGGAGGACACGTTGTGTGGTGAAGCGTACTTTTGGTCTACTTAAGTCATGGTTTCACTGCCTGGACAAGACCGGAGGTGGACTGATGTACTCTCCCCAAAAGGTGTGTCAGTTCGTAGTTGCATGCTGCATGCTCCAATACCTGGCCTTGCGCAAAGAGATTCCCCTGATCCTGGGTGATGATGAGCAGCCGAGGCCCCGGCCTGCAAACCCACATATGTCCAGTGACGAGGATAGTGGAGAGGAGGAAGGTGTCGACCTGCGTCAACAGCTCATCAACCGCTACTTCCCTTGAAGGTGAGTGAAAACATACAACGGTGCCATTGTCTGCTGATTTTGTTGTTGTTGAAAGGGCCTAGAGGAGCTTTGTGACTGCTGCCTGTTGTTGGCTCTGTGCTGGCTGCTAATGTTTCTGGGACAGGGTAGTTATGCACAGCTACAGGATGTCTATGTCGGTACTGTTGCTCATTGTAATGTGTGCAGATTTGAGTCTCTCAATGCCTCCAAACAATCAGTGCTCCTGGTACATTGTAATCAGAGTCAACATTGTACATCCTGTGATAAACATGGAGCTGACACGAAAACATAAGTGTGTAAGGAGTGTTTATTTACAATGGGTATATGTGACAGGGAAGTGAATATTTACAAAAAGGTGAAAAGGGAATCAATGAGTGGTCAGTGATGGTAGATGAGACAATAGAGTAGGTACCGCATTGATGTGGTGACACAGTCCAACAGATGCCTGCCATGAACATGGCAGTGTGGATAAGGACAGTCAACAAAGTCAATGGCAAGGTGAAGAGGGTGCCATCATGGCTGGCTCCTTGACTGGCGTTTGGCTGGTGCTTTGCCACGTGTTGCTACCTTGGTTTTCCTTGGACTGCCCCTTGAGCGTTTGGCAAGGGGGGCCTCTGCTGCAGGCTCAGTGGTGTCTGAGGACTCACCCCTCTCTGTGGCCGGAGGGGAGGTGGAGGGACTGTCATCCTGCGGGCCACTGGAGTTAGGTTGAACTGTTGTTTGGGCCGCAGGCCTGTCTCTCAGGACACTAACAAGATGGCCCAAGAGATCCACGATTTGGCCCATATGTGTGTGTATGGACCTCAGCAGCAGGTGGAGCTCACTTGATTCTTCCAGAGCCTGGCCTGTGTGTCCCTGGGCTTGTTCATATGCCGCAGGGCCCCCTCTGTTAGCCAGGCTTCAGTTCCAGTGTCCAGTTGGTTTTGGCACCCAGATGCCCTCCCATCTGCCCTGCTGTCCCGGACCTGTGGCGTCACCACTCTATGCACCCACGTACTCTCCCTGCACTCCTCAGATTGTGGGGTGGTGTGGGCATCCTCTGAGGCAGGGACAGTGTTGCAGGCAGAACTGGTGGTGGTGGTAGAGGCCGCTTCCCACAGGTCGTTACAGCAGGGGTCAGCACAGTTGTTGTTACTGAGGTGGTGGCGGTGGGGACAGTGGGGTCCTGGGACCTGTTGCGCCCTGGCATGCCTGATGGGCAGGCTTCTAGCTCCGTATCCAAGGAATCTAGGGAGTCTGCATCAGAAAGTCCATGTTTCAGGGGGTGGAGGCTGGCTCTGCAGGTTGGTGTTGTCCTCTGCAGCTGTCAGTTCTTGGTCACCCGTGGAACAGAGGGGAAATGGTCATTGAAGTGCATCCCACATGCTTGGTGTTAGATGTTTGGATGTTACATGTTCTTCACCACACAGTTTACATTGACATCACTTTGTATGGCTGCACTGTACTGAGCATCATGACATGATGTGGAGGTACATACAATACTTGTCCATGGTGTAACATGTCAATAGATACCATGCACCATGTACAGATTGTGTGATTACAAGGACATGTTGTCATCTAACGACTAGCAGCACAACAACTTTATGTAAAGCATCTTTGTTGTTTACTCTGCATGGAAGACATTACATCTGAACATGAACTAGCCATTGGAATCTCATGCATACCTTTGTCATATCATGTGCTTTGCTTCCTTTTTACTACTGACCATGCTTGTTTTGTTTTCAATGGACCTTGACACTCTGCCCCTATGGCACACAGATAGCATTCCGTGCTGTGCATGATTGTGCCCTGAATATCTTAAACATGTGATGTTGGTTTCTGTGACAGTTACATACGCTTAGCTGTATGCACAATGGAAGTGGCTTTTGGATCTATGCCAAGTTTGGTGGGATGTGAGGGCTGGTGTGGTCATATGGCTCCATGCTTTTTGAGTGAAATGGAGGGGTGAATGCACTGTCTACTTACCTGTTCTGTGGCACATTTGTGGGGAATTTCTGACACATCTTTCTGGGTGTGTGGTGGAGTGCTCCATCTTGTTCAGCTTTGGGACAAGGGTGCCTGGTGGGAGATGTAGTGCAGGCTTCCCACCCCCAAACACCCCTCCCTGTTGAGATGGCTACCTACCTGTTAGGTGAAGGTGAGCAATGGAATGTCTGCCACATGCTTCTGGGTGAGGTGGAGTGCTCCATCTTGCTGAGCTGTGGGACAAGGGGGCCTGGTGGGAGTTGTAGTGCTGGCTTGCCACCCACAACACCCCTCCCTGTGAAGATAGCTACCTACCTGTACATTTGATGAGTGAGATTCAATAGCTGCCACATGGTCGTGGGTGTGTGGAGTGCTCCATCGTGCTCAGCTGGAGGACAAGGGTGCCTGGTGGGAGTTGAAGTGCAGGCTTACTCACCACAAACACCCCTCCCTGTTAAGATGGCTACCTACCTGTAAGTGTGATGTGAGCAAACACCCCTCCCTGTTAAGATGGCTACCTACCTGGTAGTTTGATGGGGCAATACAATGCCTGACACATGGTTGTGGGTGGGGGGAGTACTCGATCCTGCTGAGTTGTGGGACAAGGGTGCCTGGTGGAAGTTGTAGTGCAGGCTCCCTCACCACAAACACCCTTCCCTGTTAAGATGGCTTCCTACCTGTAAGTGTGATGTGAGCAAACACCCCTCCCTGTTACGATGGCTACCTACCTGTAAGTTTGATGAGCAATGGAATGTCTGCCACATGGTTGTGGGTGGGAGAGTGCTCCACCCTGCTGAGCTGTGGGACAAGGGGTCCTGGTGGGAGTTGTAGTGCTGGCCTCCCACCCACAAACCCCCCTTCCTGTTAAGATGACTACATACCTGAAAGTTTGGTTGTTGAAATTCAATGGCTGCCACATGCTTCTGGGTGGGGTGGAGTGCGCCATCCTGGTGTGCTTTGTGACAAGGGTGCCTGGTGGAAGTTGTAGTGCAGGCTTCCTGACCACAAACACCCCTCCCTGTTAAGATGGCTTCCTACCTGTAAGTGTGATGTGGGCAAACACCCCTCCCTATTAAGATGGCTACCTACCTGTTAGTTTGATGGGGCAATGCAAGGGCTGACACATGGTTGTGGGTGGGGGGAGTGCTCCATCCTTGTGTGCTTTGTGACAAGGGTGCCTAGTGGGAGTTGTAGTGCTGGCTTCCTCACTACAAACCCCCTCCCTGTTAAGATGGCTACCTACCTGCAAGTTTGAAGAGAGCAATGCAATGGGTGCCACATGCCTCTGGGTGTGGTGGCGTGCTCCATCTTGCTGATCTGTGGGACAAGGGGGCCTTGTAAGGGTTGTAGTGCTGGCTTTCTCACCACAAACCCCCCTCCCTGGGAAGATGGCTACCAACTAACTGTAAGTTTGGTTGTTGAAATGCAATGGCTGCCACATGCTTCTGGGTGAGATGGAGGGCTCCATCGTGCTGAGCTGTGGGACAAGGGGGCCTGGTGGGAGTAGTAGTGCAGTCTTCCCACCCACAAACACACCTCCCTGTGCAAATGGCTACCTACCTGTAAGTCTGATGTGAGCAAAAACCCCTCCCTGTTAAGATGGCTACCTACCTGTAAGTTTGATGTGATTAATAGAATGGTTACACATGGCTCTTTGGTGGGGGAGTGTTCCATTTTACACATGCAACCCAGGGAATGTTGCTAGCTACCTTTGGGGTGAACCAGCGGGAGTGAATGTTGGATCTGTGAGACATGTGTTGGGGAGTGGGTGGTGCACATGAATGCATTCGGGCCTAGGAGGTGTAGCTTTGTAGTTGTGCAAGACCGTACATAGCAGTGTGATGGTAGACATTTGCAAGCACCTTCTCCTCCCATGCAGTGAATGTTCTTGGTGGAATGGGAGTGCCACCGCCAGACATCTGAGCCAGCTGACGGTTCTTGTTATTCCTCTCTTTCACCTGTCTCTTGAGGTCATGCCACCGCTTCAGGCTCTCCCTCTTGGTGCGCGGCGTGGTCCCTACTGCATTGACTTTGCTGACTATCCTTTCTCACATTTGTGTTCTGGTGTCTAATGGTATCTGTTGGACCAGGTTACCAAACAATTGTGGTTCTACTCTGATTATCTCATCTACCATGACTGACAACTCATTGTCAGTGAATTTGGGCATTTTCTTCTGTGTCATGGTGTGTGATGTGCAAATGTGGTAAGGGTGCAGGTTTAAGCATGGTGGTGGTGATGTAAGTGGTGTGTGTGTGTGTGTGTGTGTTGTGCTGGTGAGATGTGTGGTGGTTTGCCTCTCCTTTGTGCTGTAGGGTTAGTTCCTTCAGGGGTGGAGTATTGCAAAGTATTCTGGTCAGGGAAGGGGCTGGTTTTATACTCAGTTATGTGGGTGTGTCAAAATGGAGTATTGCTGTCAGGTGTGTTGTGTGGATTGTCCTGGGATTTGTATTTTTTTAGTTGCCATGGGTATGTGTAATTGGGGTGTGTTAGGTGTTTTTGGGGGCTGAGCTAGTGTGATGTGTACACTTGGTGTCTTGTTGTTTTTTTTGTTTTTCGACCGCCATAATTGTTCCGGAGCAGCCGCGGCAGTGGGTATGCAACAGCCCTTCCACCGGCTCTCCCATTCATCACTGTTTGCGATCTCGGCAGTCGGAAACAGAGGATCGTTACGCTGTCACCTCAATGGTATCCTAATTGTACGTGCAGCCAATCTGGTGGCCTTGCGGCAGGTTTGGCTTTTCCCACCGCGAATCCTCAGCGGATGGATTTTCACCTGCTCGGCCCGCTATCGGCGGTCTCTTGTGGCATCCTACCGTTGCGGTCGTTTTTTTCTGGCGGTTGATCCTAATTGGACGGCCGGTTTTGCCGCGGTACCTGCGGACGGTTCATTTCTACTACTATGGCAGTCAGAATGTTTTTCCGACCGCCATCCTAATAGACTCCTAAGTATGGGCGTGAGGGCCCATTTTCCTTGCTTGCATAGGGCCTTTTGTTGTGTGCAGATTTAGATTCCGTATATAGGTTTCCCCGATTTATGCCCTTATATAGGTACAATTCACATTGCCCTTATTTGGACATAGAAATCCGGCCCTTATTTAGACATTGTCCTTACAAACCAAATACAGGCATGGCCACCTACATCCGTCCATCCACGTCACAACAAATTCTTGGAAAACCAGACCCTTAAGCCTTTAGGAATTTCCCCTAGCTTGGATATTGATTTCTCCAAGAACTCATTAAGTATGCATGAACATCTATTCCTTGGAGGTTCATTCATGACGTTCCTCTGTCTGACTTTTACGTCAATACTGGTATTCCTAGACACCTTCAAGGTATAAATATACGAGCACTTGCCCTAGCACATTGCGGTTCCAGGAGGATTCGGTCCAACCCAGACTACGCGGTTCGCCACGACAAGTTCGGAAGGAGATCGATTTCCAACCTGATGCACTGACCTGACACTGCCATCCTCCTCGGAGAGAATCCAGCTCCAGTGCTCTCTGACTTCCCTTGCGGGGGGTTAGACTATTGAGTCCAGAAAAGAGATTCCAACCCCTCTCATTCTAAGGTATGGAGCTGACAAGAACTTAGAGAAACTTTTGGCAACTCTTGGCTAAACTAAAATATATCTAGCTATACTTTAGAAATGACACCTACTTCAAACCTCGTACTGCACTTAGGTTAGGTACACTGGGGTAGAACAATTTAGAAGCATCAGATGAATATCACATTTTAGCTTATGTTATTTATGTATGTATTTTGATTAATATATGTCATAGCTTCAAACCATGCTATTGCAGTATTATTTTATCTTACTGCTAACCTCGTACATATTGTACTTCACAGTCTGTCTTACGATTGTAGCAATTCATATCTCTTGCATGAGAAATAAGACTGTTCAATAAACCCTTTTATTGAAACGCCCGTCTCTCTATTTCTGTGCAACTCTGTAGAAACGAAGCATGCACGATTGACTGAGTGAAACTGTTATCTATTGTTTCCCCGATTCTGAGACTGTTACGATTCTAAAGGGAAACAAAGTTGTCATGTTTATACGGTTGTCAGAGACTAATCCCTTCTTGTATATTCGAAAAGTTTCTAGTGACCTCTGAGATTGCTGGCACACACAAGTAATTAAGTTTAATATACTCGATAGAGACATACTGACCTTAGTCCTATGTCAAATCTATAGTGTATGTTATTCCAATGCGCAGAGCCTATCAGGGATATAGGAACTACACTACATGGCGCCCAACGGTTTGGTAAGACACTGATTTAACGCTAGATAATGAAGTAACTCAGTCGTGCTTTTCTCAGAGACCCTCTACTCATAAAACTCCATAAGACGTCTGGAATGGGTAGGGATGATATCCGCCATAGCTGAGTAGGACGAAAGTCCTATGTATTAGCTGTTTGGTTTTGTTCAATGTTGAAGGATACAGTGTTCCAAAATATTGTGCACCTTATCTTTGTTCCCTTGAAACTTGCTCTGCATTTTTTATTTAAACAATGTCCGACCATGGTGATATTGTCGTTGAAAACGATACAGCTACAGCTGACATTACAGGTTTTAATGACAACGAAGTGGGTGTTATACACATCCCACCAAATTTAAGGAGAGCCATCACTCTAAAACGTATAAAACATGGTCTGACACCAAGAGGTGGTAGAGCAGTTTTTGTGATAGAGGCACATGAATCTCACCGGACAGATGTATTCTATTCATTTTTTTTTTTTTTTTTTTAAACATATTTTTATTGCAGAATTAAGTATGAGAACTCCACAATAGCGTCCCATGCCCACAATGTGTCTCATAGGCTCACATCATTGTAACACTTTACACAGCCATTCAGCCCACATCCCGGAGGCTGGGCGGCACAACATTACCGGCCCCTGAGTATCATAACCATTCTGGCACAATAGAGCAGGTAAATCTCCCATGGCAACATCTGCTTTTCTCCCATCCGCCTCAGTCCCCAGCTGTCCGTCAATATATTAATACAACACCCCGAAAACTCCCCCCTTCCCCACCCTCCCACCCACCCATTACTGCTGGCGGGGGCCCCGATCATGAAATCTAGCTTACTATTGCTACTGCTACCGTTTGTTCGCCTGTGGCCCCTAGGCCTCGTGGAGCCCTTCCCTCCCGGTCCTCCTGCTCAGTGCTCTCCAGCCGGTAATCTTTCAGAGCCTGTACTATCTGCTCCCATGCCCTCACCCATTCCAGCCCCTTCTCATCCCCTGCAGATGTATTCTATTCATAGATAGTATTCCCACGATCAAATCCAGTAACACACTTGTTTCACTTCTACAAAGAAGATGAACCACCTGAGGAATATATTCCTTTCGAGGATATTGAAATTCCACTCACATACCAGGAGCATGAGCTCTGGTTTAAAGGCGCCCTAAAACATTACAATCACATTACCAGGCTCAGTCCACTAGCTAGACCAGGAGCAACATGGCCGATTTTAGCCGGCTACACACCTGACCCTGACATTGAATCAATGTTGGACGAGGAATTACTTAATAACATACAAAAGCTAATAGAAATATACAGTTAAACCACAACTGTCTGAAAGTCCTGACAAGGTCTTTCCTAAAAACACTCCTACCTCTTCTAAAAAGAAGTGGGAAAATAGCAAAAAGAATTCCAAAGAAAAGAGTTCTCATTCCCGAGGCAGGTCTCCTCCACAGAAGGAGCCCTATGAAAGGAGGTACAACCTCAGGAATAGGGATAATTTGAGAAAACCTGACAGATATCAAGATAATGATACACGTTCCTCTCGTACCTTTCAGATATCGTCACAGACATCCGAAAGAAGAAGAACGCATGAAGTCCAAAGACGATCAACACGTTCAGAACAAGCATTTGCAATGCAATCGGTTTCGCATTTACAAGCATTTGAGCTATTGGCATTGTAAATGACAATGGCTTTTATTTATAAGTAGTTGTAAAAAAAGATAAATAAAAGGCATTGTCATTTACAATGGCAATAGCTTAAACTCTCGTAAATGCGAGACCTATTGTATTGCAAATGCATTGAGCACCCGTGCTATAAAGATATATTTTTTAAAAAGGATTAGGAGAGAGCATGCCCTGCCTGCAACTGCAGGCAAGAGAAAGTTATTTGAGAAAATAGTGCCGGGAGTGTAAATTGCCACTGGTGTGCAGTGGAGAGAGGCACTGGCTGAGGACTGCTGTGACGCGAGTTAAAGTCCACTCCCAACCTCTTCACCGATCCGAAACTCCCTACGTTGGACCCTAGAAGGGTGCCCCCATCCTTCAGAGCACAGTTAACGGGGTGCTGTTAAATTAGGTAACACTTGACTATTATTAATAGCTCTCAAACTGCATGAGTGTAGTACAAAGGGTTACACCAAAAACAATGTATACCAGCACATTGTGTGCTCTAATGCATTCCACTCACATACACTTCAGATACCAACCACCACCTAAGACATCTCACCGTTTAGAAACGCAATGTGGCAACACACTAGAACTGACAAACTGGACGGCATGAACGGCATGAATGGGGGGGGTAGTTGTGATACAAAAAATTACAGATAGCGGGAGGGAACGAGGAGAGACAGGGAAAGCAAACGGTTTCAGTAGTAAAGGGGCTGATAGCCTCGGAGGGAAAAATGACGCTATGGCAGTCAGGAGGCAGGACTAAGACGCCAAAAACCAATGAAAATGCAGGATTTTTCATCGCAGCCAATCAAATTTATGGCTGGAAAGTGGGCGGAGCTTCCCCCGCTATACTGTATACAGCATGCGCTGCCTAGGCGAAACCTAAAAAGGCAAAGCAAAAGGAGAAACACAGAAGAAGCAGAGAAAGGCGAGGAAAAGACTAGAATGAAAACCTGATGTTGAGAACATGAAGGAAAAAAAATACGAAAACGAAATACAGAACAAGAGATAGAAAAAACTAAGGGGCATATTATCAAGACAGGCGATAAAATTATCGCCGTTTTATCGGCAGAAAACTGCTGCTAAAACGGCGATAATGGGCTTGATAATATGCTCTATGGAATTCCAATTGAAGCCCATGTTAGATGTGAAGGACGCCTAACCTGCCACGAGACTATGTCGTGAATGCATACATACAAATCCCTATAAAAAGAACACAAAACACGAGATAAATGTAATCCCCTAAGGAAAGTCACGTGCAGGGAGGGTTGTCGGAAACGCATACAGAACTGACATTTTAGAAACAGGTGGGCTGCAGGAAGGGCCCTGGGCACCTTGTAGAACAGAACCTGCTTGTGATTGTGAACAGTGTGTTGTCGAATCAGCCCTCCTGCGGAAGGAACGCGTCACATTGTAAATGTGAGCAGCAGGGGGCGTCATGATTAAAAGAGTGGGCACAATAGCACCGGAATACCGCCTAGGAAGAGGTGGGGGCAGCCTGATTCTTTCAGGCAGCCCCCTGCAGGTGCTGCGCAGGGTGTGGCTTGTGCTGCAGACCGGGGAGCTTTGTTGAGTACTGTGCATGTGTGACTACTTTCAGTAATAAGGTTATTCTAGTGTTCGGAGTTCTTTTCACACATTCTCACTACAAAAATAGAATAAGTGCGGGTCTACACGTACTACATTGCATGGAAAAAGGAGCACCGGTGGACGATATTTTGGATATTTTATTGTAAAAAATATTTCTCCAACAGAACGCGTAGGGCAGTGGCAGCTGCAGTGCAAGCGTCCCTGTCAAAAAACATAAGCAAACTCTGCATCAGCTGAGCGTACGTCTACAAGCACATACACAAACACCTTCTCTTCCCGTCTTTATACACACAAACACACAACAGGCGTACACAAGCAAGCAGTACGGGGTTATTTATACACAGTGGAGGTGCAGTGCTGCCTTGATGTGTAGTGCAGTAGATAAAGTTGTCCCCTGAGACCTGTGAGCCCAGGTGCGCTGCACCTGCTGCACTACAGATGCCCACGCCCCTGCTCATGCACACACGATGGTACAAACACGAACCGTGCAAGTGTCCTTACACATACAGAAGCAGAAAGCGCAAACACCTTCATGTAATCATCACTCAAGAGCATAACAGGCAAAACACAATCGCCAACAGTTGAGGCGAGTCTCGGCGTCGGCGCAACATCCTGTGATTCTGGGCAAATCACTTAATCTACCCGAGCCCATGACCAGCGCCCGGATACCTTCACGGGTGATAAGCGGCACTATATAAATAAACTAACAAACAGTGTAAACAGCCCACAGTCAGCCACGCACACCACGCTTTCTGTCCCGTTGTTTTAGGGTGACAACATCCAAGGCCCTAGCTATCAATAGTGGGACCCAGTGGCACGGGAGACCTCCATTGGAAGGAGGCGAGGCAGCACGTGAACTTCTGTCCTTGGTTTGATGAGAGGGTCGGTATAAATGTGAGACTGCACAACATTGTGATTAAAGTGCTTGCTCCCACGACCCTCTCTCAAAAAGGTGCACATATATTTATTTTAAGGAAATGTTTCAGAGTCCCGAGACAGTCCTTCAAAAACCGGGACAGTCCGGGCAAGTCCAGGACATCTGGCCATCGTATATGGAGGGGATTGCCGCCACTCTGACCATCATCAAGTCCTCTCCCTCAACAAAATCCATAGTCAATTCAATTCAACCTAAACGTATTTATCCCAGCTTAAAAAAAGCCTGATATGACAATAAAATGGAATGTTGCCTTCTCATAAAATCATTGGAAAAATGACTCAATACGGCTAAAAATATGAATTGGATTAGTATAAGGTAGAAAGGTGCATAAAGGTGAGCTGCTTAAACAAGCGACTGAACCACTGGCAAACAAGATCTGATAGAAACAAAATGTAGGTAGGTCAGAGGTCGCGTGGATGCCACAGCTTGTCTCCACGGCCGCTTTGCAGCGGGAGAAGTCGTAAAACTCACCCCATCCTCGCCAATGGCGAAGTTGCCTCGATACGCGAATATAGGCCCTCTGCAACTGAACTGTCTAGTAAAACGGTGCTTTGTGATATTTTGTAAACTGGGGGGAGGGAGGGAGGGAGTGTCGATGAATCGCCAAATATCTTTAGTACCTTAGGGTGACAACTTACTACTAGAGATGCATAACATTACCTGAGGGGAAAGAGTATATAGCCGTGAAGCTGAGTACCACCCCTCGTAGCCCTGGTGTGATGAGATGCTGGTGTGATGTCAGCAACTGCACCCTTCGCTAACATAGCCCTGTCAGAAGGAACAGAATCGTGAAAAGCTAAACTTGCATGGAAGGCTCCTCGCAGTTACTTTACTTTTTGTTTTTTTCTAACCTCTGAGAAGAGGCACACCGATAAATAAATAAAAATAATAAAGACTGTCCCCGACAAGTAGAGCGATTATAGACACAGCTTCCGGGTGATCCAGGAAATCCACGAACGCACTAACTTTTGGCGCATGCATGGAATATAAGGCAGCGTAAGAGTGCTGCGCATGTCATTAGGACAGGCCAGGCAAAATATAGTGCAAGGTCACCAACCTATCACGGCACAAACAAGCATTGAAAATGCAATAGAACTCGGATTTCCCTGAGCCCTATTGCATTTTCAATTGAAGTGCCCGCATCAAAAAAGGCATGAACGGGAGGGGGTGGGGGGGTAGTTGTGATACAAAAAAAATCAGCTTGCGGGAGGGAACGAGGAGAGACAGGGAAAGAAAGCGGTTTAAGTAGTAAAGGGGCTGATAGCCTCGGAAGAGGAAAAATTATGCTATGGCAGTCAGGAGGCAGGGCTGAGACGCCCAAAACCAATGAAAATGCAGGATTTTTCATTGCAGCCAATCAAATTTATGGCTGGAAAGTGGGCGGAGCTTCCCCCCGCTATACTGTATACAGCATCTTTCACCAAGACAGCGCATGCGCTGCCTAGGCGAAACCTAAAAATAAAGCAAAACTTCAATTCTCTAAGAAAAAGGTAGCAGGTCTGAAGATCAGACATGCCGAGAATACTGAGAACCCAACTCAGGAACAGAGAATGGGCCCAGATCAGGCTGGATAGTGCAGCAGAAGTTACAATAGCTGGCCAGAACCTGAAGGGACTTCTGGAGACAGTGGACTTGAATGAAGACATACAAGTTGAGACTGTAGACACCAGGGTTAGTTCTCCACATAGGTTATATGAAATAACACTCCGGATGGAGGGAGACATACCAATTAAAGTGAAAGCACTCTTTTGGGAGCATCTTTCAAAGGGTTATGATATACTTCTAGCAGAACAGGACTGGCCACCAGAGTTTGTCAGGGAGTGCCCACATGGCGAGGCCATCATTATGCCTGCCTTCTCCAACCATGTTCCAGTTCATTTAAAATATACATTACCCAGGAAATGGGCAGTGGCCCAAGCCCCAGCACTGTATAAAAATCATGTAGGATGGGATGAGGACTCACATCACCATAAAATCCAGTTAAAAAATCAACCAACTGCACAAAGGCAGTGCCCAGTTAAGCAAGAAGCTAAAACACAGGTCAGGGGGATTTTAGATCAACTTGAATATCAGGGGGTGATTGAAATATGCATCTCATCAATGAACAATCCTTTGTTTCCTGTCTCCAAACCAGACAATACATATTGTCTAGTTTTGGATTACAGACACTTAAATTCTTGTTGCAAAACATTTGCAGTGCAAAATGCACACAGTACAGCATTAATGAATAACATTGTGCGTAAAAAATATAAATCCAAATTAGATATTTCAAATGGTTTCTTTTGTCAAAATATTGCACCAGAAAGCAGATATTTGACCGCTTTCTCAATAATGGGGACCCTGGGTCAATTTTGTCAACTGCCCCAGGGATTCAAAAACAGCCCGGGGTTATTCTCAGCAAGGGTAACAGAGTTACTACAAACTTATGATGATGAGGCATTGTCATATGTCGATGATATATACCTGACAGACGATGACCTGGATAGGCACTTGAACAGGGTGAGCACCATAATATTGGGCTTCGCCTCAGAGGGTTACAAATTCAACTTTAAAAAGTCAAGAATTGCCCACCTCAACGTCCTGTTCCTAGGATATGAACTATCAAGTGAAGGCAAAAGCCTGGCGGCCAACTTTTTAGAAAAGTGTGCACTGCTCCAACCACCAAAAACGCTGAAAATTTACAGTTGATTCTAGGTTTCCTGAATTTTGGAAGAACCTACATTTTAAATTACGCAGAAAGGGTTAAACCTCTTTACGATCAAGGCTGATTTTAAAATCACACATTGGACACAAAAACACACAGAAATTTTGCGTTCACTCCAAACAGACATGTTAGCAACGAAAGACTTGCAAACACGCGTAAACGTACGCAACTTAGTGATCTGAATAATTCCGGGTCCATGCGGATTCACCTACTTAACTTTTAACGAAGGTGAAAAAGTACCAATTGCATACAAATCTCACTTGTATACACAAGCAGAAATGAAATTCACTTCTACAGAAAAAATTCTGACAGCAGTTCAAACCGCTGTAACAAAAGAAAGAGCCCTAGCACAGGGGAAACGCATTATGGTTGTGACTCCTGTACCAGCCCTAGAGGCAGTTACAAAAGCTAGCATTCCAAATGCAAAAGTTTTACATCCGAGATGGATACAATGGGTTAATTCTCTTGCTGCAACTGATGTCGAATACGTTTTTGATCCATATTTAAAAACACAAGCATTCCTGCAATATGAACACGAATGTCCTCTGCCTACTGAAATTCTCCCTCTTGACCAGTACGAATTTATAATTTATACTGATGGATCTGCACAGCCCGCTACGAGGAGTAAACAAGCTTACAGTGCAGCGTGTGCTATCGTTAAAGGTCGCAAGCGAGATGGCAAATTCAGACCAATGGTCACAAAAACACAATCTCTAGAAGATTGTACAGCTCAGCGAGCTGAACTACAAGCATTTAAGATGGCACTTGTAAATACTGATAGTGTGCGATTCTTTTTACTGTGTTCAATGTTACAATGAATATTTACAGAATTGGATTCGAAATGGTTTCAAAGATGCAAAAGGTGGCACAATCAAGCACAAATTGCTTTGGGAACAAGTAGTTCAGTTGCGAAACGGACTACAGAACACTCACGTGATACACACGCTGAGTCACCAACGTGATAGCGTTCACGTTGAAGGGAATTCATTGGCTGATGAAGCCGCGAAAGGGGCTGTGCAAATGGCTTCCGTAGCTGCAATCACTCGTTCAAAAACGAAAATAGACAGCAAAATAATGCTGGCTGTCAGTGCATCAAGCAAAGCAAGCGGTGCGGCATTACCTAAAAAGTTTCCACTCAAATACTCATATATAATTGATGCGAACAATGTTCCGTTTGCTCGAATCCCTGGAGTGACGGATAGAGTAATTCCAAACATGGGACATAGACTAGGGCTAATCCTAGCAGCACATGAAGGGCTCGCCTCTGCCCATGCAGGTGTTTCAGCCACGGTACTATTATTAAAACAAAGGTACTGGTGGCCCAGCATTAGGAAACAGACTAGAAATTATGTTTTGGACTGTGAGATATGCCAAAAGATGAAAGTCTCTACTGTGAAACGTCCTGCGCAGACGCCCCTAATAATTTCAGATAAACCATTAGCTTGTGTTTACTTGGACCACTGCGGTCCCTTACAAAGGGATGGGAACTATAAATATATCATGGTCGCAGTGGATTCGTGCTCTAGGTTCCTATGGATGTGGCCTCAGCGCTCGGCTGACGCTCGAACTGTTATAAAAGTTTTGCGAGTCTTTATCGGCACATACGCAATAGGCACACTACATTCTGACAAGGGTCCTGCGTTTAGCTCTTGGGCTTACAAAGAAGCCATGGCCAGTCTGGGCGTAGCATTGCGGTATTCTTCTCCATTCCATCCTGAGGGAAATTCTGTTGTGGAAAGAAAAAACCGGGAGATAAAGCAGTCTATAACAGTTATCAATCAATCAATCAAGGCATTTATAGAGCGCACTACATACCCGTGAGGGTCTCAAGGCGCTGGGGGGGGGGGGCGCTGCTACTGTTCGAAGAGCCAGGTCTTGAGGAGTCTCCTGAAGGTTAGGAGGTCTTCGGTCTGCCGCAGGCGGATGTAGAGGGTGTTCCATGTCTTGGTGGCGAGGTGGGAGAATGATCTGCCACCGGCGATCACTTTTCGGATGCGGGGGATGGTGGCGAGGGCGCGGTTAGCGGAGCAGGGGTGTAGAAGCTGAGTCGGATGTTGAGGTACGCTGGTCCGGTGTCGTGGAGTGCCTTGTGTGCGTGGGTGAGGAGCTTGAAGGTTATCCTCTTGTTGATGGGGAGCCAGTGCAGGTCTCTCAGGTGGGGTGTGATGTGGCTGTGGCGAGGGATGTCGAGGATCAGGCATGCAGAGGTGTTCTGGATGTGTTGGAGCTGTTTAAGAAGTTTGGCCAGGGCTCCTGAGTAGAGTGCGTTGCTGTAGTCCAGTCTACTGCTGACGAGGGTCTGGGTGACCGTCCTTCTAGTTTCGGTGGGGATCCACTTGAAGATCCTGCGAAGCATGCGGAGGGTGTTGAAGCAGGAGGAGGAGACAGCGTTGACCTGCTTCGTCATGGAGAAGGTGGAGTCGAGGATGACCCCAAGGTTGCGTGCGTGGTCGGTGGGTGTGGGGGGTGCTCCTAGTGCAGTCGGCCACCAGGAGTCGTCCCAGGCCGAGGGGGTGGATCCAAGGATGAGGACCTCCTTCTTGTCCGAGTTCAGCTTCAGTCGGCTGTTTCTCATCCAGTCGGCGACAGCCTTCATTCCCTCGTGGAGGTTGGTTTTGGCGGTGTGGGGTTCTTTGGTGAGGGAGAGGATCAGCTGGGTGTCGTCGGCGTAGGAGATGATGTTGAGGTCGTGCCTTCGTGCGATGTGGGCGAGCGGTGCCATGTAGACGTTGAACAACGTTGGGCTGAGGGATGAGCCTTGGGGTACGCCGCAGATGAGCTCGGTGGCTTCGGAGCGGAAGGGGGGGAGGCAGACGGTCTGAGTTCTAGGGTATTAGGTTCGGGTGATGAGTGGGTCGAATATTTATATGGGGTTCAGCACGCAATAAACAACTTGCCAAGAAGTTCTCTAGGGGGTGTCACTCCATATGAGGTCCTGTTTGGGACTAGAATGTTGGTTCCGGACTTAGATATGAAATGCATAGTGGTGGAAAACAAACAATTTGATATCAAAGATCGTTTGGCTGTTTTACAGGACTTAAATAAACTAAGAACGCAACAAAGCAATGTGATCCTGAAGCCAACCACCACTGAGAAAAATCCGGCTGTTCCAGCAAGGCCTGTCTGGATCCCAAATCTTGGGGATCTGGTCAGAGAAAAGATCGTGGACAAGAAGAAATTTGGGCCTTCTTACAGACAGCCAGTACCTGTCCTAGCAATCCACGAATCAAGAACAGTACTTTTTGGGTCTGATGTTTGCAGACCAGGGAAGTGGGAGGAAATTGCAGTGAAGGGGCTTATGTGTTTCATATTAGTACGAAGTCGCCTTTCTTGATTGACCCTTGTACTGTACAAAACAATAAAGTTTGTTGTTAAAAAAAAAGAACAGTACTTTTGCCGCCCCTTGCTGGTAAAAAGGAGAAAAGATTTGTGTCCATCGACCTGATCAAACCACACTATGTGGCCGATTCTGAACAGTTGGCCAAGTGGACTCCGCCAATGTAGCAGACGCACTCCTCTAGCTACAATCCACGAGGTTCAAACTGAGAGACTCATCGCCTTTGAAGATTTGACAGTAAGAAATAGAGGACTAAGTAACAATGCTATGGACCTTGTACCTCTTGAGACCCAAATTACAGTTCGTCCAGATACACCTGTTTACAATGAAGTAACAAGTGATCAACTGGTTCCAGCAATTTCATCAAATACGGATGCAATTCCAACCATTGACAGAACTGCTTCTGGCTATTTCATGAACTTTGATACGTTTTCTGATGATCCCAGCGAGCCTGAAACGACGCCAGTACAAAGAACTTTCAAAGAACAAGCAACAGACTTTTTTCATCTACTGGAACAGACTTATCTGGTTTCACCATGGATTGAACTATGGATTGTTTTGAGAATATTCTTCTTTCTACTTTGGTTAGCTCTGGTAATAACTCTGGGTATGCTGATTCCTGATTCCTGAACAAAACACAAGGTTTTACCTTTCATAGGCCAGACCCACGTTCTGTCCAAAGACAGCATCCAGGGGTATTAACAACTTACAGTGTAGGGAAACTTTGCCATGATTGGCTGCAGAAAGCTACACTAGAGGATGTAAAACAACACTTAACTTTACTTCAAGAAGGCGCAGACCTTAGGGAATTCTTGCTAGGACCAAGAAAACCGCGTCAAAAACGTTTCATATATGACGGTATCTACGCTGCTTATAGTGAAGCATAGAAGGTCACCCAAGCAGAGACTGCAGAACGAATACGAGAAATTGATTGTATTCATTTAGAGAAATCTCTCTCTGTAGTATACAATGGGTTAACGACTCTGTCGCCCAGGATATATTCTTTGGACAGCATTGTATCCTCTGTCAAAGACATCATGGAACAAGACTTGGTCATGTTGCAACATGGTCAGGCACAGCTACGCTCTATCATGCTATTAGGCTGGTCGCTTTAAAACCTGCGTTCTGGCTATGGGACTTGGCGTTTAATCAATACTACTTCACTGTTTTCAGAATTCAATATCACTGATAAACAAATCAAAATGGCACAAAGGGGAGCAGACTATACGGTGCTGAGCATTGAAAAACTGGAGAAATTACCATTCACAGTGGCAGAAAAACCAGCTACTGATTGGATCATACATGGTAAGATTACTCTGCCTGTTACGACTTTCCATTTTCAGTATTGCCTAAAAAATATACCAGCAGGCAAATATGAAAGGTTGAGTAAAGAATACATCAAGACATCCTGGGATTTACCTTACACACATAGATGTTGGAGTGGGGGATGTGAAGTGTTTCTTAGCGGTGAAAACTGTGAACACCCACTAAGCGGTTCTCTCCTTTGTCAGGGTATTAACTTACACGGGACCTGTGACGGTTCCACTACAAACCTATCCTGCCACCTGCACGGTTCACCGGCAGCAGTGATTGATCCAATCTTTGGTCAACTTTCAAATGGGAGTTACATTATGTTGAATGATCACAGCTGCTGTGGCATGCTGCCAGGTATCCCATATCTAGTAACGGTTACATCCAGGGTCATTTGCTGTATGCAAGTCTTGTTTCCTCTAAATAGACATAGTCAGGGAGTCGCCTTTATGGCCTTCACTGAATATCTCTTCTATACAAATTGATACTCTATGTAGAATGAAAGCGATGCTTTTACAAAAAAACGGTGCCTTTGACCTCTGCCAAAGAAACCTATGATCTCCAAGTCGCAAGGACTTCTGCGGAGATACATACCCTTTTGTATACAAACTGCCCTGTGTATTTCTCAGAAATGTTAAGTTGTATCTTAAACATGTCTGATACGAGCGGTATTGTACATGTATTTAAGAACGTGTGTGCAGGACTGTTAGCACCTTTTCAAGCAGTCCTTGGAATTTTTCCAAACTTTGTGCACTCTGTGTTTGGCGGACTGTCACTCCTTTTAGCACCCGTTGCAGGCATACTATTTTTGGTCCTACTGCTACGATATTGCAAGCCAAATCACCAGCGACACCCAGTTCACCATGGACAGAACTCTATTGGAGATGAAGTGTCGTGAGTGCATCGTCCAAATTCTGGGTTAACCTCGTCTACGAGAATCAAACACCACTTGGTTTCTGTAATTCAGACCAATCTGGCAAGATTGCAGTTTACCTGTTCTACGCTTTGTCTGACACTCCCATCAGTCATGCCTACGGATATCGATACTCTGCTGGTCCCGATAACGGCCCATGCTAAGTGTTGACCCAGCGGCTACCAATCCTGATGGCGGCATTCATTGAGATCTCACAGATGCAACATGCTACTGCTGAGGTACGAGAGGGAACACCAGGCGCGCAGGTAACATCCAATCCGGACATTGCTGATGCGTCCCATGTTGAAGGCGATAGTTCGCATCTATGTGCTGTTGATCTTCTACATGAGGTATTCCAACTCTCACCCACAACGGTAGACGACTTGTTGTCTACATGATTAGAACATTTTATGTTTTCTCCATCCCCACACACTGACTTTTGATTCGAGCACCCAGTGTTCCAGAGAGACTCTGAATATGTCCTTCATTCTTTTTCAAACGTAATACTGACTTTGGAACTTTTTCTATGATTATATTTTTTCTTCTCTTCCCCGTCCCAAAATTTTATTTTTCATTCGTGGCACAGTAATCTGCTTATAGTGAAACTATCCATAGAGAACAGAATTCTTTGATAAACACTTCCAGGGACAGTATGCCACCTTGTCATGAACAACAATTTGACTTGTGTGATCTGAGATTAAATGGTTATGGCCCTTTTTCTTCTGTAGTTACGAGCCATTTCATCACATGTATATATTTTGGTTCATTCATTTAGCATTCCAATGTGATCCTATGCTTAGAATGGAACATTGCCTTTAATATGTACAACACTTTATCCATAGCAATGCTTTTTGTAATGTATTTTTAGAACATGTGCTTTAGATATGCTTTTAGCTTATTTCAGCTAACCAATACGATACTCTGTTTTAAGATATGTTTAGAACGTTTATGATTTAGTAACGTCGTTCATACCAAACTGGAGTGGGTGTTGTGTGCAGCTTTAGATTCCGTATATAGGTTTCCTGATTTATGCCCTTATATAGGTACAATTCACATTGCCCTTCTTTGAACATAGAAATCCGGCCCTTATTTAGACATTGTCCTTACAAACCAAATACAGGCATGGCCACCTACATCTGTCCATCCACGTTACAACAAATTCTTGGAAAACCAGACCCTTAAGCCTTTAGGAATTTCCCCCAGCTTGAATATTGTTTCTCCAAGAACTCATTAAGTATGCATGAACATCTATTCCTTAGGGGTTCATTCATGACGTTCCTCTGTCTGACTTTTACGTCAATACTGGCATTCCTAGACACCTTCAAGGTATAAATATACCAGCACTTGCCCTGGCAAATTGCGGTTCCCGGAGGATTCGATCCAACCCAGACTACGCGGTTCGCCACAGCAAGTTCGGAAGGTGATCGAGTTCCAGCCTGATGCACTGACCTGATGCTGCCATCCTCTTCGCAGAGAATCCATCTCTAGTGCTCTCTGACTTCCCTTGCGGGGGGTTAGACTATCAAGTCCAGAAAAGAGATTCCAACCTCTCTTATTCTAAGGTATGGCGCTGACAAGAACTTAGAGAAACTTTTGGCAACACTTGGCTAAACTAAAATATAGCTAGCTATACTTTAGAAATGGCACCTACTTCAAACCTCGTACTGCACCTAGGTTAGGTACACTGAGGTAGAACAATTTAGAAGCATCAGATGAGTATCACATTTTAGCTTATGTTATTTATGTATGTATTTTGATTAATACATGTCATAGCTACAAACCATGCTATTGCAGTATTATTTTATCTTACTGCTAACCTCGTACATATTGTACTTCGCAGTCTGTCTTACGATTGTAGCAATTCATATCTCTTGCATGAGAAATAAGACTTTTATTGAAACGCCCGTCTCTCTATTTCTGTGCAACTCTGTAGAAACGAAGCATGCACTACTGACTGAGTGAAACTGTTATCTATTGTTTCCACGATTCTGAGACTGTTCCGATTCTAAAGGGAAACAAAGCTGTCATGTTTATGCGGTTGTCAGAGACTAATCCCTTCTTGTATATTCGAGAAGTTTCTAGTGACCTCTGAGTTAGCTGGCACCCACAAGTAATTAAGTTAAATACACTCGATAGAGACATACTGACTTTAGTCCTATGTCAAATCTATAGTGTATGTTATCCCAATGCGCAGAGCCTATCAGGGAACTACACTACACTTTGGCACCTTTGCTACTCCATTGAATCTCAGGCAGGTTTCGGCCTATATGGGCCTGTCACTGAGGTGTTGCATGATTCAAATGGCTCAGTGAGCCAGAGGCCTACATCATAGCATATAATATTCATTTATGGCATTGCATTGAGGAAACCAAGAAGGTGAAGGTTAAAATGCAAGAAATCGCTTCAGACACTGTAAACCGCACAGCTGCTCATTCCAGTCCATGTTTTCTTTTGTTACCCGAAACCAATCCCAGGATGCTTGCTTTCTGTCCAGGGTAGACCTGGTTTGGCAGTTCGGGCTGGACTGTTCCCGTGAGGCACAGGGTCAAGATTGATTTGCATATATCTGGGTCTGAACTGGGGTTGCGAAGCGAGCTAAAGAACGATGATGGATTCAACCCAAATCTGTGAATGGGGGTGAGTGTCTGAAAAGTTTCAGTATTCCGTCCATCATCTCCTTGTGTTAGCCATGTTTTCTTTTGTCCACTGTGCCACTGCAGGAAGCACCACCTCATACAAATCATGTGTGGTCCTGCTGGAGTAGAAACAGTTTAGTTCAGACTACTAGGCCAGTTGCCCTCCAACTGGGAAACAAGCACCCCTAAGCCAGTTTCATATAGCACGATGGACTGGGATATGGTCCAGAGTAATGACCAGTGGCTTGGATTCATGCATGCATACCACCAATCACTTTCTTCTTTTTCACATTTCTACTTGGGAACATTGATGGTCATTACTATCTAGGATCATTTATATGCTATTCCTACTTGGGGCGAGCGATGTTCATCACTGCCAGAGTTCACTGATGTATTTATTCTTTAGAGCACACCGATGTTCATTACTGCTTGGGATCTTTCATACTAATCCCTGCCTGGAGCCATTGATGGCCTCTGGCCACAGTGGCGGAGCAGCATAAATTTAGATTAGGTAATGGGTGGAGGACTGTGCCTTCCTAATTGGTGTTTTGTAGGAGGAATAAATTCCAAAGTTCATTAGTAGGTTTCAAACACGGAGTGTTTATTCATATTCTCATGCATAGAATAAAAACAGCCGACACGTGTTTCGCTCGTTTGTCCCATCAGCCGAAGGCTTTTTCAAGGCTGAATAGGTACAGAGGTATCAAAAGACCATAGGTTAGGAAAAAATTAGGTGAGGGGACTGTGAGAATGTGGGGCAACAGTGAGCATATGTTGTAGTCAGGTGGTAGTAAGGAGAGGGAGACAGGGGAAAGGGAGAGAGAGTAGAGAAGAGAAGAGAAGGGTGGGAGATAGAGCACAAGAAAGGAAGAAAGGATATGGTAAAAGAAAGGAGGGAAAAATACAACAGGAAATTATTCATGTTTCATAATTCCACTTTTTTTGTAATCTGAGGACCCAATAATGTAAACAATTTATGTGTCATCATCTTGCTCAATTCATGTCCAAAATCTTACAAATAACCATGTATATAGGCACGGGGAAATTGTCATAATCCACGGTTATTGAGCACATTCAAACGAGTACCGGCCGTAGAGGGATAAGGACACATTGAAGCGTAGCACTATTATAATCTCTCACTATAATCACAAATGTTAATGGGCACGGAGAGAACTGCGCAAGTGATGGAGCTGAAAAGTAAAGGTCATTATGTAGCATAACATCCCTGCGATCCAGGACGGTAATTGCAAGTGTTATATGAGGGAGAACCTTGGCAGTAGAAATAGGATATGTATTAAAGTAGCAGAGTCCAAGAGTAGAGGGTTCAATAAAGATAAATGCATAAAGTTATATAGCCATGTTAAATGGCATAGCGCTTACCAGAAAGTCATGACTGGTAATCGTGTTCCTAAAGCAAAAAAAACATATGATATCGCCATTGCGTGAGAAACAGTATTTGTATAGAAGAGCCAAAAGTACATTCTGCAGTCACCGTACATTAGTGCAAAACATCTCAAGTACTAGTGGAAGACATCAAAAACGCAGATGTTAGATGAAGTGTCTAATCCGTAGCTGATGGGCGGATGAGCGCAAGATAAACAAGCATTTGCATAGCCAATAGGTCTCGCTTTTAGGACCTTATAAGTATTTAGTTATGCAGCACAATATCCTTGGTGCAACAACATTAACTGTTGCATGTTTAAACACTTATAAGGCCCCAAAGGCGAGACCTATTGGCTATGCCAATGCTTTTTTTTTTTAAAGGACAAGCAGTGCTATCAGGCTCCGGCTGCCACTTAGAGGTAGAGGTGTGTAGACAGAGAGAGAGAGGTGTGTAGAGAGAGGTGTGTAGAGAGGAGTGTGTAGAGAGGTGGGCAGAGAGGGGTGGGCAGAGATGGGGTAGGGAGAGGGGTAGAGAGAGGGGTAGAGAGAGAGGGGGTAGAGAGGGGGGTAGAGAGAGGGGGGTAGAGAGAGAGCGGTAGAGAGAGAGCGGTAGAGAGAGAGCGGTAGAGAGAGAGCGGTATTGAGAGGTAGAGATGGGTAGACATGGACTGTAAGAGAATTAATTTCCTTGGGTGCTGGGAGCCAGTGAGGAGTGGCAAGTTTTGGCCAAATATCCTTACATTTAAAGAGCCCCCTAGCTAACCTTAATGTGCCAATTTGATATAGCTAGAGCCGATTCTTCGAAAAAACTCATCATGCTACCAGATACATACTAAATCCACATTGAAGCTTGAGACGCTTCCATATACATACTAATTCTATAATGAAGCTTATCACGCTTCCAGATACATACTATTACCACAGTAAAGCTTGTCGCGCTTCCAAAAATATACTATTGCTATAATAAAGCTCATCACGCTTCCAGATGCATACTATTGTTATAATGAAGCTCATCATGCTTCCAGATGCATACTATTTCCACAATGAAGCTTGTCACGCTTCTAAATACATACTATTGCTATAATGAAGCTCATCATGCTTCCAGATGCATACTATTTCCACAGTGAAGCTCATCACGCTTCCGGATACATACTAAATCCACAGTGAAGCTCAACACGCTCCCAAATACATACTATTCCCTCAGTGAAGCTCATCACGCTTCCAGATGATACTATTTCCACAGTGGAGACAGGAGTAAATGAATCACTTTGCGAGACCAAGGAAGAATGAACTAAAAGAATAGGCTGCAGGATCCTCCACTGGCACAGGTGACCACTTTAAACTGCGGAGATCCGAGAGCCCCGGAGCAGTCTTGGAATCTAGAAGTAATCCAAGGTTTTGCACTGACTTAGAAGGCTGTGGACAAGAACGCATTGCTTGGGGCCAGAGACTGGGTCTCTCGTCGGAAGATTCTATGGTGGCAAGCAGTACCTCAGTGGAATTAGGTTGATTGTTAAAAAAATGTTTGGCAATCACTGCCTTATCGAAAAGATAGATACAAGAGCTTCATGACATGATGGATGAAACTGTGGCATGTTCTCTCGGACTGAGATGACCTGTGCGTCATATGCATACATAAGAAGTGTGGGGTTAATCTACACAAAAGAGGCTGGCAAAGAACCTCAGTTCACCCTGGAATGCTTGGCAGCCAATCTATGTCTTAGAAGAGTGTCATAGAAGAAAGAAAAGAAGGGCACGTTTAGACATTAAACTGAAAGTGAGTCCGGGCCCACCAAGTGACGATCATTTTAATTGTCATTCATCTTTGACAGGAGAGAAGAAAGTGGTTTTTTTTTTTGTAATGACTTCACGGGCAATGTTATTTTTTCCATTTATGTTTGTTTATAACCGATCATTCATCCCCTTCTCCGTATACTTGGTATCAGTACGAAGAAGCTGTTGGCTATTCAATTTACCGCTTTCTGGAAGAGTTTTAGTCTTTATTGAGACGAGGGAACTTGATTTTGAATGAGACAAACATAGCCCATTGTGTGAGAGAGACTTGGCCCTCTGAAATAAGACAACATTCTGCAATGTGGTCTGTGTTAAACAACATTAAATAGCATATCAAATGTTATCACATTAACAGCTGAACTTGCTGGTTGACTAAGGAGTTGGTATTTTTTCCAAGTATAACTTACATACGCGTTAATAAGGTCCACCTTTTCTCCTCTAAATGTTGCAAAACGAGGGTACACATTTAAAATCGTTGCCTAGTTAAGAAAAGTACCTTACGATGCAACTCTTTGAGGGCGATAGAGATTTTCTTAAATTCGCGAGCATGGTGCTTCTCCGTGTTGTTGCAAGGGTGTAAACAAAGCGTTGTTGCCTGCTTTGCAAGAAAGTCCTAAAGTGTAGGGGAGTTTACCTTGTCGCTGACTGGCCTGGCCCTCCGCGCTCATCCTCAATGGCGAGCTTACTCTTTTCCACCGTGCCTCACACCGAGACAGGAGTCGCACTTTCTTCGTGCCTGGTCGGATCCCGGAGCCGTGTTTTGGGGAGGCAGCCACAATACCTCCGACCGAATGCACATCAGATCACGAAAGCAGCAGCATCGCAGAGCTGCCCGAGCGAGCTTAAAGAGACAATCGCTTCACTGCGTGTTGCAAAGCCCACGGCTTCCCCCTCCTCCGCCGACAAACTTTAAGAAATCCAGGAATGCTGCTGATTTCATCTCAGTCATTAAGAACCCGCAGCAGCTCAGAACCAGCTTGCTTTTTAAGTTTCACCTAGCGAAAGCAGCGCATGCGCTGCTTCTCGCACCTTTTGTAATCAATTCTGTGGAGGGCTTGCATGCACGCGTCTGCATGGACAAACATGACTGCTCTCGCCAGGTGTCCATAGCAGACAGCATGCGCGTGCCCGTCGGACTGTGGACAGCCCGACACCATCTTGCGATGCTTTCATTGTCATAGCAACGAAAAAGCGATCGCTTTCACTGCCGCTTGTTAATTTGTTAACAGCACGTTCCTCGGTCCTCTTGTTTATTTATGTTTTGAAACCACCATGGCGTGGTGGCAGCACGTTCCTCTGTCCTCTAGTTTTTAAAAGCATACCGAAAAACAGATATGTTTGTAGTAATGCACACACTTCTCAGGGCTGCCTGCTTTGGAACGCCATGTTCCTGTCCTTGGAGTAACATTTACTCCCATAAAATTGGATATGTGAGCAAGGTTATTTTATCGATATAAATTCATGCATAGCAGTATCCAGCTTTGAATTTGTGCTTGTAAATTGAGATTGAAATTGCTTTGCTCCAACTGCATTTAGGTGTGGAAATTCCTTTTGAATTAAAACATTTGTATTTACCCGTTGCCCACAAGCCTTTGCGCTGAAATTTCGTCGGCCTCCCCCTTCCCCCACCCAAGTCCCTCTACGCTTCTGCAACTGGAACTTAGACGGGCGGAGGAGGCAGCATTGGGGCAATAACAGGCCTTAACCCCCCTGTCCCTTCCCCCCTCGGGTAACAATTCCTGTGAACTAAACAATGGGTGATCTGTCCGGAATGGGAGTAAGGGGGTACTTGGTGAGGCTAACAGGTCTTTGCGAAAACCCTTCACAGCCTTCCCATCTGCCTTTTTATAGTAGTATTGAATTATATCATTTATATAGCACCTTCCTATCACAGGTGTGGGCCTCTAGCACTGTGCGTTTCCTGTCTGTTAGACACAGAGTAGCGTGGTGCAGAGCGGGGGGACCAAACTCCGGAGGAAATGTGTAAAGCATCCACGCAGCACACACAGGCGACACACGAGGCACACTACAAAAAGAGATCACACCAGTTTAGGTGAGAAAAACAGCATATGTATTATGCAGAACACGTTGTAGAACCATCACAGGTGCATATACATTGTGCCAACCGGCACTGGGTAGTACTTTACATGGGGATTATTTACAGGGCAGTGCCAATCGGGCCGCTGCCAGAGTCATCACAAGCACAGGTAGAATAAATGAGAGTCTCAGTAATAAACGTAAATCAGCCAGTACCTCCTGGCCAGATCAGGAACTTAGCCACAGTGCAACTAGCCTTAAGCGTAAACATAAAGCATCACATGAGACATCGTCATGAGCATAAATGCATGATGCATGAGTCCTAGGCCCAGTATGCATAAAACCAGCAGTGCAGGCCTTAGGGAAAGAAACGTTCCCAAGTAAAAGCGTATATGCAGAAAAAAGGCTTCTCACTGGCCAAATAGTTCCTAAGAGTAATTGATCGTATTTAGAAAAATCTCTTTTTCAGTAAGAGCCACAATATAAAGAAGGACCTTTAGATAACTCTTATTAACGTTAACACAGTGCAACATGTGGTTTCAAAAACATACTATTCAATACAATCACGATTAAAAAAAAATTATTATAAAAGAAAAATGATAGTATCATATTACATATTCAGTCAAATGCTATATGTAGCCTTCCTCCCACTAAAGGTTACAATCTACTACTAAAGATTAAAAAAAACAGTTGACGCGGCGTTTCGGTGTTTGGTTCAATGGTTTCACCTTCTTCAGGACCAAGAATTTTCATAAAATCTTAATTGTGCGATAGATTATGTTTTTATCAATTGCATAATCTTGTAGGGGCACCTTTTTCAACAACTTTATGGTCTCAACATAGGGTGCTATTAAGCTATAGTTGCTTTACTTAATATCCGTTGACGCCACCGTCTTGTGATTTAAGGTGGAGGAATGATATCAGTCCAGATTCCTTTATATATGGGATTCTATTCGAATGGCAGAGCAGGCACTTTATGCGTTTCAATCATGGCTTTTTTAGGGAACTTGTATTGTTACGGACTCCTCGTAGTGCCGTTTTTTTTTTGCTCTATGTGTATGTTGGCGGCCTCCAACATACACACAGAGCAAAAAAATACGATACGATCAATTACTCTTAGGAACTATTTGGCCAGTGAGAAGCCTTTTTTTCTGCATATACGCTTTTACTTGGGAACGTTTGTCTTTTTGTCCACTAGTATACCTCGTCCCTATAAACACTAAGGGGTACCTCCCTTTTCTTTGTTGGATCTTAGGGAAAGAAAAGCATTATCACTCGGCATAAACCTGTGGGCATAAACATGTGACAGTTTCAGAGTGTCGTGCCCCCGATTGGGGCGAACTGTGTTTATGTTGGCGAGGCCTATTGCCCCATATGTTTTATTGCATAATATTGTTGCCAATGCTAACCTGTCTAGGCCTAATGCAATTATGCCCATAAGGTTGATTCCTAATGTATTTCTCCCAATGCATTGATGCTAATAAGGTTTTTGGCATGCCCACTGCTGATGGTGTTTTGGCAAATGTGTTGATGCTTATTGATAATGCCTCATGCGTGAAGCCTCATTTTAATATGACTATGCCTGATGCCTTACACTGTTGGTAGGCCTAATGCTCACATGTTTATGCCCACAGGTTTATGCCCAGTGCTAATGCTTTTCTTTCCCTAAGGCCTGCACTGCTGGTTTTATGCATACTGGGCCTAGGATTCATGCATCATGCATTTATGCTCATGACGATGTCTCATGTGATGCTTTATGTTTATGCTTAAGGCTAGTTGCACTGTGGCTAAGTGTCTGATCTGCCCAGGAGGTACTGGCTGCTTTACGTTTATTACTGAGACTCGCATTTATTCTACCTGTGCTTGTGAGGACTCTGGCAGCGGCCCGATTGGGGCTGCCCTATAAATAATCCCCATGTAAAGTACTACCCAGTGCCGGTTGGCACAATCTATATGCACCTGTGATGGTTCTACAACGTGTTCTGCATAATACATATGCTGTTTTTCTCACCTAAACTGGTGTGGTCTCTTTTTGTAGTGTGCCTCGTGTGTCGCCTGTGTGTGCTGCGTGGATGCTTTACACATTTCCTCCGGAGTTTGGCCCACCCGCTCTGCACCACGCTACCCCGTGGCTAACATTGGTGTTCAGCGGTGGGATAGGACTTGTGTTTGCGCAGTACCACAGCGACAACGGGTTGCACTGCAAACTGAGTATTTAAAATAATCACAGGTTTTGGGGATTATTGTTTCTGATTTTGTTGCGCCCTGAAAATGTCATTTTGAATTGCGCACTCCTGAAGGCAGCTCTTGCACCTAGGTCCCTTGTCTTGCACTGTATCTTGGTGTCTTGCCAAAATGGAATCTGCCTTTGAGTTTGACCATCTGTTCAAGTACAGTGTGTTGGAGTTGAGGGGGTTTTGTGAGGAGAGAGATATAATGATACATGGGTCAGACACCAAGCCAGCCCTTCAGGGATTCCTGATTCAATGCAAGAGGATGAATGGGACCGTGAGCACTATGAGCAAGAGAGGGCCCTGGCCGTATGCCAGGAGGGTGGCCCTAAGGATCCTGAACAGGAGGGAGAAAATGACAGGGCGGGGACGCCAGTAAGTTGTGAGGACACCATAGACAGGGAGTCCCGTGCTGGGTCCAGACCCGGGGGCACTGCTCCATCCCTTTCCCTGTCCCCAGAGGAGTGGGTAGATAGGAGGGAAGAAAGGGAGCACCAGCTGGCTTTGGAGAGGCTCAGGTTAGAGCACGCCAAGGAGATAGCACAGCTGAGGGTGCAAGAGAAAAAGCTGGAGACTGAAAAGGTCCTTGCACAGGAAAGGATGGCTGAGGCTGAAAGGGCCTTTGCCAGGGAGAGACTAGCTCAGGAGGGTAGGTTGTCCCCTGAGAGTGTTTTCAGGAGTCTGGATTCACCAGTGAGGGTGGGATCCAGTGGTGGCAGCGAGAGTGATTCCAGTGTGGGAAGCCCAGAAGATGGTGCCTGGTCCCCAGGAGGAGGGGGGCAGGTTGGAATTTAGGGGCAGCAAGAAACTGTCCCATCAGTCTTGGTGGGAGTATGTGGACGTGTGTTGGACCGCACTGGAGAAGTGGATGGAGTGTGGCGCGGTGATCGATTGGGAAGGGCTATTCCATCGGATTATCAGGGAGCACGTGCTAAGGAGTTGTTTTCCCAGGTTGCGCCAACACCTGTTGCAGTGTAGGTTCTCTGACCCCAGGGAGCTTGCACGGGAGGCAGACCTTTGGGTGAGTGCCAGGGTGTCTGAGGAGGCATTGGGGAGTGATCCTGAAGAGAGTGGTGCAGGGATCTTCCAACCCAGCAAGGTGGGAGAGGTGCTGAATAGCCCAGCTAGGTCCCAGGGAAGTGAGAGGGTTGTAGGGCCTCACGTCCTATCTACAGGAAGGAGTGAGATGGGGAGGTGTCCCGAGGTGCCCCAACCGCAGTCTCAGGGCCTGGAGAGTTCCATAAGGGAGCCCCAGGTTGGGAGCCTAGGCTGTCCTGAAGTGCCGTCCAGTGAAGGGGATCTCCTATTGTCAGGAGAACCAGGGGCGTCTGTAATCAGAGCTCCAGAGGTTCAGGGGACTGCTCAGTCACAGGGTTTTGATCCTGGGCTAGGATGCCAGGTTCAGGGGCTGTCTGACCTGAAGGGAGGGGCACTTGTAATCAAGGTCCCTACTGGTTTGACTTCCAGGGGTACTTCTCCAGGTGGGAGGGTGCGGAACTCTGGGAGGGGGTGCAGAGGGAGGAAGGTCTCGCCTCTGGCACCAGCTCAGCCACAGGGCTTAGATCCTGGGTTGGGAGGCCGGGGACAGGTACTGCCTGACCTGGCGGGTGAGACATCTGTAAGCAGTGTCCCCCCAGAATTGTCTTCCAGTGGTACTTCTCCAGGTGGGAGGGTATGGAACTCTGGGAGGGGGTGCAGAGGGAGGGAGGTCTCGCCTCTGGCACAGGTGCAGCCTTAGGGTTTAGACCCTAGGTTGGTGAATCAGTTGCAGGGTGAAGGCTCTGGACTGGGGAGAGAGTGGTGGTCTGAGGGTGCCTCGCATGGGAGGAGGGGTGTATATGTAGAGCAGTAGAGATGCCATGTGCTCAGACTGAGGGTGGACTTGACTGAGAGGGGACACTCTGCCAGGTGGTACCGCCGCAAGGGCCTGTGTGCTGGCTCCTGTGCCCATCTGTACCCCTCTGCTGTCCACAGGGCCACTGAGAGACTGGAGTGGAGACTGCTGTGCTAGCAGGATTGCCATCGTAATGGAGGATGACTGTTCCCAGGAACTGCTGCTTCATTTTTGGGTGAGCTGCCCTGCTGCTTGCTGATCCTGCCCTGCATTACCTGTCTCCTGGCCTCTAGTGCCTTGTGAGCGCTTCATTTCAAGTGACTGGGCTCCTCCTGCTGTCTAGCGCCTTGTGAGGTCTGCAGCGCTATCCCAGCCCCCAAGGACTTTCCTGCTTCTTAGCGCCTTGTGGGCACTATTGTCTACATTGCCAGAGAAGAGGAGCACTGTCTGTGGGCCTCTCTAGCGCCTGGTGAGCGCTGCCTCCAGCACCTGCCCAAGAGAAGAAGGTGCGTGGGACATGCTGCGCATGCTGCCAGGGAGAGCTGGTTATTTTCAATACAGCGCTGTGCTGCTAAAGCACTATATATCCAATTCCCCGCATTTTTGCTGCAGCTTGATTCTGTGGGACCCTGACGGCATTCCTGGGACCTAGCGCCTCGTGGGCACTACTGTCTTGTGTGGGACTTGGGATCCTCACCAGCTCCCTAGCGCCTTGAAGGCACTATTTTCTTGGTTGCCAGAGGAGGAGTGACGCCTGTAGCGCTGTGCTGTCAAAGCGCTATATTTGGTGGTCTGTACTTCAAAGAGGTGAGGAGCTGAAGCCTGCAGCGCTGTGCTGCCAGAGCGCTACTTTATTCTGGGGGACCCTGGACTTGGGAGGACTCTAGCGCCTCGTGAGCGCTACAGCTGTGCCTCAGAAGGAGGCGAGGAGCGTGGGTGCTACTTTACTGTGTGCTGTATCTCAACCCCCCCAAGGAGAAGGCCTGTGGGACTCCCCACCTTATTGCCAGAGAGAGCCCTCCAGCCACCGAAGAAGCGGGAGCAGTGCGTGCTCCATTCCGGCTGCCCCCATCGCCTGCCAGCAGGAAGGGGCCCGGTGCCCAGAGATTGTGCAAGGTCTCCAGAGAGCCCGGTCAGTAGGGCTCAGTCCCAGCTTGGTGGGGGTGGTGTCGGGGCACATTGTCGGTGCTCGTCTCCCCCCAGTGCCACTCTGAGGGCACCGTGGTGCCCGTGCTGACCTTACAGCAGCCCCGTCTGACAGCGGGCAGCTGCAACCTTGGGGAGCACTGTGAATTTCAGGGGTCCCGGAGTTGGGCTCCCAATTGCGCAGTGGTGCCAGTGCTTGTTTTTGGGCCTGACTCCCAGCTGCCCTGCGAGTGCGCAGGCAGCTGCAACGTATTGGGGGGCATTGTACTCCTCAGGACTCATGCATCATGCATTTATGCTCATGAAAATGTCTCATGCGATGCTTTATGTTTATGCTTAAGGCTAGTTGCACAGTGGCTAAGTGCCTGATCTGGCCAGGAGGTACTGGTTGCTTTACGTTTATTACTGAGACTCGCATTTATTCTACTTGTGCTTGTGATGACTCTGGCAGCGGCCCGATTGGCGCTGCCCTGTACATAAACCCCATGTAAAGTACTACCCAATGCCGGTTGGCACAATGTATATGCACCTGTGATGGTTCTACAACATGTTCCTCATAATACATATGCTGTTTTTCTCACCTAAATTGGTGTGGTCTGTTTTTGTAGTGGGCCTCGTGTGTCGCCTGTGTGTGGTGCGTGGATGCTTTACACATTTCCTCCGGAGTTTGGCACACCCGCTCTGCACCACGCTACCCCATGTCTAACACTGTCCATCAACACCGCCTTAAATGCCTGGTCAGGAATCGGGTGTGTCCTCAGAGGGACGTATGTGGGAAGTGTTGGGTGTCATGCATGAGGGAAAGGGAGCTGCTACAGTCTTGTGGCTGCAGACGCTGTGCTGCTCTTGGGCATGTCTGCGGTGCAGAAGAGTGCAGTGCTGATAGGGACACGCTTGTTGATGCAGTGTTTCTCAAGTTGGAAACGCTGTATGTCTCACACCGGTGATTGGCTTACTAGTGGGGCCCACAGTGGTGTGAGGGAGGGCACTGAATCAATGGAAGAGGGCGACAAGGGTCGGACAAGCAGCGCCGAGATCTGTATTGTTCTGTAGCATTCCAAACCCAGGCCATTATGCAGATGTATAAATAATCCAAGTTTGGAGAAAGTAGCAGAGTTTTGCCATCTGAACGCTGACGGATCAACTGCTTTCTGATCAGTTGCAGCACAGGTATTTTAATAGGGGACAGACAACCCGAGATATATGCATATTAGATGTTTATAGCTGGGCTGACTTCGTTGGCCAGCCAGGCTGGAACACTGCATTCTCCTCCTGAAGCAGTCCCATGATTTCAATGGCCACACCGAAACATGCTGTCTTCCCTTGAAGAGTGCATGAAAATGGCATCAGATTTTAACATTTGTTGTTATATTTAGTGTTATTTTTCAGGTGTTTTTCTTCACTTCCCATTAAGGCAGGTAGGTAGCTCAGTGGGTTGAGCACTGGTTGCTGAGACTTGTGTGCAACCTGCCGGTGACAGATTCTAATCCTGCCATGGCCTATTATTCTTATTACCACAGATGAGTAGCCTAGTACTGAATAATACAATCTTGTGTAAGTTCTTAGAAGCAATCCTGCACACACTATGAGCTACATGTACGATTGCAGGAGGGATCTTTGTCATCCTTCCCAGCTATGGAAGGGTCTCCGCCTCCGGAAGTGCCAGGTGCACCAGGTGACGGGTAGAGCGGAAGTCTAGCGGGTACTGGCACCCAACGTCTGTAAACAACACTGCTCTGAAAAGGCACCAGCACAAACAAAACAAGACCACTGTGTTACATTGATGAAAGTTCTCTCACAGGTAAGTAATCCAGGAGCCGTAGGTATAATTTAGTAGGTTTATTAATAATAAGATAGATCGTAAAGAAGGCCCCACCGGGAGCAGCATCCAGCTGCTCACCCCTTCTCACTCAAACTGACCACACTTCCAACCATGCATTCACGAACATTCCGATGACATCACACACACAGGCTGAGCAGCAGGGAAAAGGAGAAGACAAGAATATAACACATCTCCCTCCTTTAAAACAATGAAAACAAAAGAATACAAGAGAAAATAAACACAGTAAGCCCTGATGATGACAAGGTCAGGATTTCAAATAAGCATAAACAAGAATGAATGAATGACTATAAATAAAATGTTGGAATATCAATACAGCACAATGTAAGAACTCAAACAGTGGAGAATAAGTTAAAATGGTATGATTAATAACATCACGCCCAAATAACAAAACACCACTCCCACTAAATTCAAAAGAAAGATAGGACGTCACATCTCGCACAAAACATGAAAAGAGGCACAATATCACCTAGCATGAAACCAATGCAAAAACAATACATGACAATACAATCCAACAATTCAATGCAGAAACCTCACATGACAACTCACCTGACAATAACCAATGCAAAAACATCACATGACAATACAATCCAACAATTCAATGCAGAAACCTCACATGACAACTCACCTGACAATAACCAATGCAAAAACATCACATGACAATCCAATCCAACAATTCAATGCAGAAACCCCACATGACGACTTATCTGATAATAACCAATGTAAAAACACCATATGACAATACAATTCAACAGTTCAAGCTGACACACAAAAACATCACATAACCACCATCCCTCATCCAAACCAAAAATACCCAAAATATCACAAATCATGCCAGTTGGCCAGACCAGCACAAAAAGCGATAAACAGGGAACCGAAGCTAAAAGAAATGGCGCCCCAAAGAATAACAAAGACAGGAACGCAGTATTTCTAAACTAAGCAACACACAGCATGGGGTATAAGACTCCTCAAAACACGTAGGTTAAATGACTATTCAAACATATGCCAAGGCAAAACACACTTTAAAAGGTACTTGACCCCCAACGCATGGGGTACGCGACTCCCCGAAACGCACACCTAGACAAAACACATAACACACTTTAAAGGGTATTTGACCCCCGAAACGCACGGCTAGGCAAAACACACTTTAAGGGGTACATGACTCCCCAGCGCTCACAGGATACATGACACCCTGAAACGCACGCCTAGACAAAACACATAACACACTTTAAAGGGTATCTGACCCCCGAAACGCACGCCTAGGCAAAACACACTTTAAGGGGTACATGACTCCCCAGCGCTCACTGGATACATGACTCCCTGAAACGCACGCCTAAACAAAACACATAACACACTTTAAAGGGTATTTGACCCCCGAAACGCACGCCTAGGCAAAACACACTTTAAAGGGTACATGACTCCCCTAAAATACACATGCGCACACTAACAAATTGAACAAGGTGTGTAAATACATTACGACAAGTATTCAGCAAATATGGCACACATAACATGTTGAAAACTTGACTCTGTATCAACAAAACATAAGTGAAAAACTCCATACCGCAGATAACAGCTCATTAATTTAGGAAAAACACATGGCAGGCACAACTATATGCATAGACAGAGGCTACCCACTAGAAAAGGCAACACAATACACTTAAAATAATTAAAGTAGACACCGTTGTCACAAAAGCACAGTGAGATTCGTGCTTGGCAACATAACTGAAATAAATAAAGCAGTCACTGTTGACATATAAGCTGCTCTACTTCTTCTAAAGCGTAAATTAAAATTTGACACGAAAAAATTACCGCGGATTTCCAGTGGTTCCATCTTTTGAAAAAGTTGCGTAGAAATTGACACGAACACTGGCAGGTAAGTAATCCATTTGTCATAGGTATAATTAAGTAGGTTTATTAGTAATAAGATAGATGGTGAAGAAGGCCCCACCGGGAGCAGCATCCAGCTGCTCAGCCCTTCTCACTCAAACTGACCACACTTCAAACCATGCATTCACGAACATTCCGATGACATCACACACACAGGCTGAGCAGCAGGGAAGGAGAAGACAAGAATATAACACACTGTTCACGAGCCCAGCTGCAAACAAACTGAAGACGACTTATGGAAGTCAATGCGTTTTATTCGACAGTCTGTGTTCCAAAAAAGGTCGAGATTTTTCATGATTTTTAACAAGCGGTCGTCAGCGTGTGGGCTCCGGATTCATCCTTATTTGTTAAGTTGTATATTTTGTATGAAACGGGGTTTCACCGACTTCATAGCGCTTTGATACCCTACAGACGCTGAGCATCAACATCAATCCAAAAAATATAGAAGTGCAGATTATATTGCCACCAAAGGCAAAATTCTCAGACGATTACATCTGAAAATGTAAGCAATCTCAGCGTGATCAAAATATTTGTTCTTCATACCAATGGAATCAGACTGAAGTTTGTGACAAGATCTCCACGAAAATGTGATTTGGGTGTTTTTATTCAAAAAGAAAATGTTCGAAACAAGGAGGCCTATTCACCAAGTTAACCTTTTAAAATAGATTGTATTCAAGCTAGGTGTTTTCAGTAAACAGATGTAACTTCCTTTTTGTGTTGTAATCGTAATTTTGGCGTTTGTAGAAAAAAGTGTCACCTGTCACTTGGAAGTAGAAGGCTTGCTTTGAAAAACACGTATTATCGAAGCCAGTAGGTCTCGCCTTTGAGAATTGTTGGCTTTGCCAATGTTTGTTAGCCATGATGTAAAGCATCCCAAACACTGAGCTGCATCATTAAATAAGACGGGGGGAAAAACACCAATGACGCCAGGCATCGGTATCGTTTTGTAGGCGTGTGACATAACATAACGTATTTGAAAAGCACACGCCCGCGCACCATTACCTATGTTACTATTTCAAGGGCACTCGCAGCTTGTTCACTCTTTTGTGGCCCGTACAAGCCCCTTCTAGCTTAATTCACTAATCTAGCTACCCCTGTCTATCAGTGGCACCTAAAGTATCTGTAGATGTCGTAGCACCTAGGATAATGTGCAGGGCCGGTTTGGCCGTACCGGGCACCGGGCAATCCCTCGGTGCGCTGCTCGGGTGGGGGCCGGTTTTGGACCCCTGGGGGCCGTTTTCGTTACAGGGCCGTCACAAAATCGGCCGAAACCCGGCCCTGGCAAAGAGCTTGGTGACACCCCCCCACCCCCGGGGAGGGGGGCCGGCCGAGCACTTTGCCAGGGCCGGTTGTGGTTCCCAGTCCGGCCCTGATAATGTGCTGCATGGCTCAATACTTACAAGGTCCCAAAGGCGAGACCTATTGGCTCTGCCAATGCTTGTTAGTCATGCCATAAGCATGCGCTGTGTAAGGGGTGTGTGTGATTTAATTCAATATTTTGAAGAAGGCAAGGTAGAGTACGGTGATTTATTAGTGCCACAAAAATGCCAGTGTTTCCATCGGCGAGACGCCGATTTCCAAAGAAAACATTAACATCTCCGTTTGAAAGGGAAAAGTTTCGGCTTTATGTGTGAATATTTTCGGCATCTGCTGGGCACTGCAGGAAAAACTTAGGGGCATATTATCAAGGAAAGGCGTTAAGATTATCGCCGCTTTAGCGTCAGAAAACTGCCGCTAAAGCGGCGATAATGGGCTTGTTAATATGCCCTTGTGAATTCCCATAGAAGCCCATATTCCGGTGTGAACATGGGCTTCTATGGGAGTTCTCAAGGGCATAGTATCAAGCCCATTATAGCCGCTTTAGCGGCAGTTTTCTGGCGCTAAAGCGGCAATAATCTTAACTAAAGCGGTGATAATTTTTACGCCATGCTTGATAATATGCCCCCAATTTATGTAACATGACTCGTATTTGGCAAATTAGTTTGTGGTATGAACGTTTTAAATGGCTGTTTTTTAAGCGCATCACACAAGTATTTACGTCCAAGCGCAGTGCAGGACTGTTGGCTCTATTATCAAGTTTAACGAGGCTACTGGATTTAACGATTAGGGTACATACAAAGGTGAGATGGTTTAGCTAACCAAAATGTAGCCGAAGAGGTCATGTGTGAGTCATCTTCCCTGTAAGACACGTCATTAATACATGCCATCAACCAACTCAACAGTGAAGGCCCTTCCTTGCGTCAGCTAAGTATAAATATGTTCGTTTGATTTGGTGAACATTTAACCATAAAAAAACTCAAAAATACATATACAAAAAACCAATCCATCATAAACATATAAATCACCAGGCGTGGAAAAATGCAAGTATCCAAATATATATTATCATCATGTATATGAATATTGAGAATTCGTGATTAGTAGATAGTAACAAGCAGAGTCGAACTGGGACAAAAATTTGACTGGGACACCAAAATAAAAGTTGCCCCCATTAGCGAGCAAGAGAGATGAAAATGTGGCCTGCATTTGAAAATCAGGGAAGTTTTGAACTTATAAAGGCATGCTGTAGGGGTATTTTTCAAGTTGGGTGGGGGGGCTGCATGCGTTTGTGTTTGCTGCAGCGAGTGCTTGTGACAACAATATCATTGACATCAACAGGAAAAAAAAACGCCCCACCTGGCCATAAAACACGCCAACAAACTGCTAAAATAAACGGCCCACCCACTCATTTGTGAGACTGGCCCATCGGACACTGCCTGATTGCCTTAGGCCAGTTTGACCCTGGTAACAAATACATCCATTGGGTGGTGTGTGGAGAGACGCACACGTGTATTCTTGCATTAATATCACAATGGCTGTGACTGGCTCTAGGGACGGCTTTATCTGAAAGCTTATCGGAGAAGGTGCCCGCCCCCCATTGTGTCTTAATGGTCCAATCCAAAGATCTGCTCCTGTCCTAAACAGCAGAGCATTGTCATTCCGCGAAGGGGTGGGAGTGTGAAGATAGCACATTTATGCAAAACACCATTCTTTGCATTTTTTCCAGATTGAGCGCTATCTCGATTAGTTCCAGCTGCGAACGATGAGCACCCGAGAATTCACTGGAAGAGGCCAATTGGTAGACCAAGGGGTTGAGACTTTTGATTTCAGACCGCTGTCTCCGCGAGGGTGGGCTTTGGCCAATCTCAGGACAGCTGCTTTGGATAAATAATTCTACCGCCTCTTATTACAGTGTTGTAAACTTGAATGTAGCCCCTTAATCTCCGCTACCCTACATCGCCTCTGTGTGGAGAGAACGCTACTCAACGTACAGTGTTAATTACGAACAGGCCGGCCATACGTGAAGGTGGATGACACGTGTGTTCTGCCCCGTGTGGGATGTTCAAAATAGTCAACGTTGTCCTAGTGCCTCCACCTGGGGTTTAGTCTGCACAGCTCCTCCGCATTCCTGTCGGACAACCTCAGGTTCTAGGCATGCACGCGAGCTGTGCGGGAGGGCGCGAGCTGTGCGCGAGCAGGGTGGAGGAGCGCGAGCAGGCGTGGGCCATCTCCAGTGAGACACGCGTTGGCCATGCATTGACCGCGCGGCCCCGAAAGTGACGTGGCTGCACTGCTGCGTAAATGAAAGTGATCTTATTAATGAGAAGGAGCGGGATGCGCTCTGTGGTAGGAGAGAGGTGGCGCGCACGACGGCAAAAAGGGAAAGCAGGCTGGCGAATGGTGTGTGATGTGCGCGCACCATGACGAGAGAGGAAAGCCAGATGGTGCCTCCGCTCGTCATTGTGCACGTAACCGCACCGTCTATGCCAGCCAAAAAGCTTTGGTCGCATTTCTAAAGCCCCCACTCACTAAGGTGCCGATTCCGATCCTGTAAAACCCGGGTACGAACCGTCGGACAGAGCATTTTCTCCGTCCGACTCGTACCCGGGAAAACACCTTCCAAACCCGCAAGTACGATTCGTACAGAAACACCATTTCCGTACAAATCATAAAAAACACCGACCGGCTAAAACATACCCACAATTCGGATCCGGGACACCGTGGACGTGACGTCCGGACGGAGTCAGGCAGCGTTTCACGAACCAGCAAGTACGATCCGTGCCCACGTCACTCCGCACGGATTATATTTTACGGCAGCCAAAAACTGCCGGGAAATCAGGACGACGCGCAGAAGGAGCACCTGTACGCGACGGACAGCCATGGACCCCAACCTACGTGTCATCCCGGCCCTCATAGCAGTCCACCTGGTGTACAGGAACCGACGCAGACGGCGCAGAAGGTCAGAACAACACCCAGGGGCAAAGGGGGGGGCAGGGGCAGGAAACATAACCCCCACCCAAGTTAAAAATCATACATGCCCTGTATATACCTGACCCCCAGGGCCTGGTCACTTCGGGGGGCGGGGGCGTCTCCACCAAGGCCTGCGTCCGCCACAACGGAAGTCGACATGGACGCGAACCGGCAACACAACAATTGTGGTACGCACCGTACCCACGCCTTAAGAGCGTGGGTACGGGTCGTACCACGCCCACCCCTACGTCACCCCAACAATGGTGGTACGGCCCGTACCCACGTCCCAAAGGCATGGGTACGGGCCGTACCGCCATTGTTGGGGTGACGTAGGGGTGGGCGTGGTACGACCCGTACCCATGCCTTTGGGACGTGGGTACGGGCCGTACCGCCATTGTTGGGGTGCCGTTGGGGTACGGCCCTAAGGGCGTGGGTACGAGTCGTACCACGCCCACCCCTACATCACCCCAACAGAGCTCTGCGCCCCCTCTGGGAGCTCAGCCTCGGACCCGTCAGCGTCATAGTTGGTGGTGGGACTGGACAGGTCCTCCGCCTCACTCCCCTCGGCCTCCGTGCCACTCGCTGCGCAAGACTCGCCAGCAGTGGTGGCACCGGTGCTGGATCCCTCCTCAAGGTCCGTGCCAGTGTCTCCCTCGGTTTCCCCTGACGATGCTGTAGGCAAGGTGAAGAGACAGGAAATAATCAGACACCTGTATACATATGACACATGAGTCAAAACTACATAGGCCACAGTGCAGAGCATGAAAAGCAACATGAGTAACATCTACAATACTACGCACATGTGTAGGCCCTGCACCACACAGTGGGTTGACCCACCATGCCACAGAGAAACAATGGAGAGCATGACACAACAGCAAATAACTTGATATCAAATGAGACAGAGGAGCTAGTATCTGGGGACAGTCGAGCACAGCATCTGGACTACACACCGTTGCCAAAAAAGGGATGAGCAGGAACCATGTCTGTTAACTTTTGGCACATGCATGCTTAGCAAATACATTAAACCATGCCCAACATGACTGGGTCACTGCATGTTGAGTGTATGTCCAGACAATCATCACACACAGGCCAGACCTGGCAAGGAGACATACGGTTTGGACATGTAGGCCTTGCCCGCACAAACACCCCCCTACCTGAGACAATGTGATTGAGACAGAGGAAGTACTTACACCTCGTACTCGGGGATTAAAAAAATGCCCTACAATAAATCCTGATTGTACACGAACTACCCCTTGTGCGCCTGACCACACATATAATTGAAAAACAACCATCATCAGATAGTCGTACCAAGACACACAGGCACTGGCCACTGTGAGTATGCACAAACCAAATTGGGTCACCCTGTCAAGTGGACACATGTAGCACACTTAACGTAAATACAAATGAGGCCAGGGTACAATGCCACAGAGCCCAACCTATGCTGAAGACACAGAGAATGTCCACACTGTTGGCTGACACACATGATACCTAGGAAAAGGTGCCCCAGGGGACTGTAGTGGCCACACTCCTCCATGGTCCTGTATGGATATGACTGCAACAGAAGCGACCGTCCCTGCACTATGCATATCTCACACTCATGCACATCATGTCTGAGGGCACAACATTGGTCATGCATGCTGTAAGGCAGTACACTTTTAAGACACACTCCTTTGTCGGGACTCAGCAGTAGTGCCAACTAACATGGACCCCACAATGACTGAACTGGCCAGGGCACAGGCAAGCTCACAACACATGTAACACACCCCCCCCACACATGATGTTGCAAGCATTGGGCACTTGGATTAACTGCCAGCCTAGATAACCTTGTGCAAGAGTGACTACCCACAGACCCGGGAACACATGTCAAGGAGGGGAAGGGAGGAAGAACAGCACATGTTGACTTTGTGGAACAGGATATGCACTGCACATATAAACCCTGGCAGTGCATCCATGCGACTGCGCACTTCCAAAAGCTGGTGACACACAACAAACACACATGTACCTACCCCCTTCCTTCTGCTGCTTCTCCAGTAAGCGCCTATCCAAGTCAGGGGAGACCACCGCCAGCACACGCTTCATGATGTGGGTCAGACGCCGGCGCCCACGGTTCTTCTTCCCTTCTGGTGAGTCCCCCAGCAGGACCCGGGCGATCCTCCTGGTCCAGTACCGGATATCCTGCTAGCGCTTCCTCACCTGGGCCAGGCGCCGCTTCCGACCCTCCACGACCTCACGGCAATGACGGCTTGCCTCCAAATCTCCCCCTTGGCATAGGCGCCTACCTGTGAGGATGACAAAGTGAGACAACTTAAATATACATGCTACATGTCACAGAGACACACATTAGAACAATTTGGCTGGTTTGAACAGGGCATAGTATGCAGCAGACTCATTGCACCTTTGTCATAGGGACATTATCCTCTGGGGAAGGCAAAATGCACTACGTGGCATTGAAAGTACACAGGTGGAATGAGGGGTGCGACACAATCAATGATCATGGCTCACACTGTGCATCACAAGCTACACCAGGATTATGTACAGCACCTCACAGCAGTCACATGCCCAGGCCACTGACGAAACCTCAGCAGAGTACACAGACACACACAGGCACAGGACAATCACCTGCCATTGGCAACTGCGGGTACAAACCTCACTCTGCACATGTGCCACTTGACTGGGGGGTGTCAGCTCAGCTGTCTCCTCTTCCCGTCCTTGTTGAGGTCCGAGCCTACTTAACAAGTCACGGCCCCCGTTTCGCGGGAGCCGTTCGTAGTCAGAGGAAGTCTGGTGTGCTTTTGAACTTGGACGATACTTCTCTTTGTGACACACGTCTTGGAGCAGAGAGCGGAACTTTGTCACTGTGCGCAGACTGTGGGAGGACTTACCGGACGGGACTGCGAGGACCAGCAGCCCCGTAACTCAGCTCAGCTATCTCCTCTTCCCGCCCTTGTTGAGGTCTGAGCCTACTTAACGACTCACGGCCCCCGCTTCGCGGGAGCCGTTCGTAGTCAGAGGAAGTCTGGTGTGCTTTTGAACTTGGCCGATACTTCTCTTTGTGACACACGTCTTGGAGCAGAGAGCGGAACTTTGTCACTGTGCGCAGACTGTGGGAGGACTTACCGGACGGGACTGCGAGGACCAGCAGCCCCGTAACTCAGCTCAGCTGTCTCCTCTTCCCGCCCTTGTTGAGGTCCGAGCCTACTTAACGACTCACGGCCCCCGCTTCGCGGGAGCCGTTCGTAGTCAGAGGAAGTCTGGTGTGCTCTTGAACTTGGCCGATACTTCTCTTTGTGACACACGTCTTGGAGCAGAGAGCGGAACTTTGTCACTGTGCGCAGACTGTGGGAGGACTTACCGGACGGGACTGCGAGGACCAGCAGCCCCGTAACTCAGATCAGCTATCTCCTCTTCCCGCCCTTGTTGAGGTCTGAGCCTACTTAACGACTCACGGCCCCCGCTTCGCGGGAGCCGTTCGTAGTCAGAGGAAGTCTGGTGTGCTTTTGAACTTGGCCGATACTTCTCTTTGTGACACACGTCTTGGAGCAGAGAGCGGAACTGTGTCACTGTGCGCAGACTGTGGGAGGACTTATCGGATGGGACTGCGAGGACCAGCAGCCCCGTAATTCAGCTCAGCTGTCTCCTCTTACCGCCCTTGTTGAGGTCCGAGCCTACTTAACGACTCACGGCCCCCGCTTCGCGGGAGCCGTTCGTAGTCAGAGGAAGTCTGGTGTGCTTTTGAACTTGGCCGATACTTCTCTTTGTGACACACGTCTTGGAGCAGAGAGCGGAACTTTGTCACTGTGCGCAGACTGTGGGAGGACTTACCGGATGGGACTGCGAGGACCAGCAGCCCCGTAACTCAGCTCAGATGTCTCCTCTTCCCGCCCTTGTTGAGGTCCGAGCCTACTTAACGACTCACGGCCCCCGCTTCGCGGGAGCCGTTCGTAGTCAGAGGAAGTCTGGTGTGCTTTTGAACTTGGCCGATACTTCTCTTTGTGACACACGTCTTGGAACAGAGAGCGGAACTTTGTCACTGTGCGCAGACTGTGGAAGGACTTTCCGGACGGGACTGCGAGGACCAGCAGCCCCGTAACTCAGCTCAGCTGTCTCCTCTTCCCACCCTTGTTGAGGTCCGAGCCTACTTAACGACTCACGGCCCCCGCTTCGCGGGAGCCGTTCGCAGTCAGAGGAAGTCTGGTGTACTTTTGAACTTGGCCGATACTTCTCTTTGTGACACACGTCTTGGAGCAGAGAGCGGAACTTTGTCACTGTGCGCAGACTGTGGGAGGACTTACCGGACGGGACTGCAAGGACCAGCAGCCCTGTAACTCAGCTCAGCTGTCTCCTCTTCCCGCCCTTGTTGATGATTGTATAAAAGTAAACAAGCATCCCGCTACGCGGTCACGCGCCGGGAGAAGCCCGGGACAAGGGCGGGACCGTTTGTGGCCGTTCGTGGACGGCAGAGGACGGGACGGGCCCTGCCCCTAACGTTGGGCTTGTTTTAAGTTATTGGGGGGTGTTACCAGCGTGATACTTTATTTACCGTTTACTCATATTGGTTTAATAGTTCCATTGTTGTGGGATAATGAACCCCTCCCCGGGACGTTCAGGACATAAGTCTCCCTATAGGGGTTCAATCTCTGGGACATTAGATACATTTCTAATTAGAGCGTCTTCGCTATTAGCTCATGAAATAGAACTTACGGAGAGGAGACTGTCGTTGGATATTGTTGCCGATAAACGCTCCTCATTGGGTTCCATTAGACATGCTAATTCCCCTAATCCCCCGCTTACAATTACACCTGGCATATCAGCTGATCCCATGATAGGTAGTGGGAGTTTTTCATCCTCGACTGAGAAAATATTAGAAACTACGCAAAGGTGTTATCCTATCTCTGAGGAGGAAGGCATGCCTAGCAGTAGGACTTTATGTCGCCCTAATAGCCTAAATTCATCAGTCCTTCCCACCCCACTATCTCCAGTCCGAACTAGATCGACCTCTGTTATTAAGCAGGGTCTTTCTAAGTCATCCCTCGCTATCACCGCGAAGAGGGCTTGCTCTAAAAAGAAAAGGGGGAAGGTAAATGATTTGGGAATGCTGTCTAAAAACCGCAAACTTAACCCCCCAAAATGTAAACCTGTAGCACCTGTTAGCCGAGGCCAAGGGGAGGTGTTGTATGAAGATCCGCCTAACCCCCTGGCGTCGGCTGACAAAGAGCTAAATAAGCTGAATGATGATTTTTGGCATAGACTAGATGTAATGTTAAATAAATCTGTCTCACCGATTTATGATACATTAGATCGTATTGAAAATAGGATCTCTTGCCTTGAATTGGCTACTGCCTCTCTTCAAACTAGATCTGATTTGCGGGGCGGAGCCAATTTAAGTGTTCAGAAATCAACACCCTGCATTCAAGAGGGTCCACTTGTAAACGAAGGGTTAGCCCCTCCACTACAGGTTACCCAGCTACCTTCTGATATACCATCAGGTCAACCTGTTAATAGGGTGCAGTCTAGCTTGTCTGGTGAGATGGACGGGACCGGGTTCGGGTCTGGAAGTAAGGTCAATACTACTGGATCAATAGGGCATCGGGGCCTTCAAAATCCAGTCCCAGTAGATGGAAGGCAATTTTTAAATCTTCCGCCTGAATCGACCCCTTATGTTGTTGTTCTTACAGGTGTCCCCAAATTGACTAATGGGAAACGGGAGGAGTATCTGGATCTAAAACACAAGTGTATTCATTGGCTTAACCAATATAGGCCATTACCAATGTCGGTTTTAGCAGAAATCATCTTTGCACGCCAGGTAGATTGGGTGGGTCCTAAAGTTAAATCGGTAGAGGGAGACTGTGTTGTCCTAAACTTTAGAGATAGAAGGGCCGTGGAGCATATTTGCGCCTGGCCCACTAATAACTCAGTCTCCCACATTAATTCTTTACCTCTTACATTCTTTTACCCACCCCTATGCCAAAACAGGAGTTGTCTGCGTCCGCCTATACCAGGAATTTTTGCTGATAGATTGGATGCAGGTATTCCTCTATTTATCCGGTTTGAAGGTCTGTCGGGCATGGAAGACTGTGATTGACGGTCTACCGTTCTCCAGAGAGTTAATTGATATGAATATTATTAAACCTTTGGGAGGACGTGATGATAAACTGGTTACGAAGAAAGTGGGTTCTCCCTCTGAGCTGGGGACTACTAATGTTGATACTCCAGCTCGGAGAGTGGAGGCCGTCCCATCGGTTGTAGGCGAAGATACGGTCCCTGGTTTGATAACAGGTTCCACCTTTATTAAGAACGTACTTACGCCTTTAGGTTCGTTGTCCCAGACACATCTTGTTCGTTCTGGTCTTACTGGCACTGGCTATTATCTAGCCACCTGGAATATTGCCGGGTGGCATCGCAAACTGGATATATTGGGCTGGAGGGAGTTTGTCGGTTGTTGTGACTTACTTTGTATGCAGGAAACTTGGTGTAAAGATCAAATTAACATTGATGGGTTTGTTTCCTTTAATCTCCCTGCCCAGGAATCCGTGTCAGGCCGTGCGAAGGGTGGTCTTCTAATTTTATTGTCAATCAAACTCCCGGTGGTTGTTAAGGCTTATGAAACGATTGGATATCACTCCCAAGTGTTGTGGTTACAGCAAGAGCATGGCCGCAATGTCCTGATTATCAACTATTATAACAACTTATTTAACAAGGCGCGAACATTTGCGGTTATGGAATTAATGGGTGCTCTTGATAAACTATGCTCTGATAATCCCATTAATTTTGATTTTATTTGGGTGGGCGATTTTAATACCCCTCTTTGTCCCCTATCTTTAACAGAGGCCTGTGGGTACGCTGCTGCTGACAGTGTTGATCCGGAGGTCCATTTTCCACACAAACCTTTGGAGAGATATTGAACTCTTGTTATGGCTAAATATGATCTGGCAGTATTACAGAGCGTTAAAGATGATCAGGGCAACCCCGTCCCTACTTTCACGGGTAGGGGCGTTGGTACTGTTATTGATCATTTAGTTATTTCAGCGAATATTGCTCCTTTTTGTGGAACCCCGGTGACTTTGGACCTATCTGTTAGCGATCACAATTCTATTATCCTATGTTTGTCCTTATGGGGTTATAGGAAACAGGGGCCTGAAACCACTGTTAATGATGTTGTCCTAAGTAGGCCCAATGGCTACAGGATTAAGTGGACTGCCACTAACTCAGATACGTACCTGAAAAGAATTGTTACTCTCTGTTTATCGGAGATAAGTATGTGTCTTGAAGTTAAGGTTGGTCACCTAGGTATTCTACAATGCTTTAGTAAAATTAATTATATCATTAATAAAGTTCTCACTACTTCCAACATAAAGCCACGTAATCAGAACCATGGGTGGTTTGACAAGGCTTGTACCAAGGCTCTACAGAAGTTAAAGAAAGCTCTTTCGTGTAGACCTCGGAATAGGCCTTCAATCATTAATCTCAGGATAGCCTACAAGGAGCAGTTAAAGCGTAGGAAATGTGAACTCCAGGCTGAAGCGTGGGACAAATTGACGGCTGCGGTGGAGCTATCTAATAGCAAGCTCTTTTGGGATACCGTCAATAGTCCTTTCTTAAGGAATGACAATGTCCGGATTATTACCTCCCAAGTAAGTAAGGAAAGCTGGGTCCTCCATTTTTCATCCATTTTTAACCATAGTGACACATCCTGTATGCCTAGTCAACCTGTTGTCATATGGCCTATCATCCCACTTAATATTACTCCTTCTGAAGTAGTACTTGCTTTAAGATGCAGCAAAGGTGGGAAAGCTCCTGGGCCAGACGGAGTGCCTATCGACCTTTATAAAGCCGATACAGTTATATGGGCCCGGTCTTATCTAATATTTTTAATGCAGCTGTAGAGGAAGCGATTCCGCTGACCTGGGGGGAATCCATAATAATCCCCATATATAAAAAGGGACTTAGATCAGCAGCCAAAAACTACCGCCCTATTTCTCTTCTAGACTCTTCATTAAAAACGATGAGCCGGGTTTTGTTATTTAGATTAGAGGAATGGGCAGAGGATAAGGGGATTTTGGCCCAATCTCAATATGGGTTCAGGAAAGGTAGGGGAACCTTGGAACAATGCGTAAACTTAGATCTTATTATTGGGAAATATACACGTGCAAAGCAGGGATCCCTTTTTCTCTGCTTTGCCGATCTTAGTTGCGCATTCGATTTGGTTGACCATGGTTTACTCTGGTCAACCCTTTTGGACCTAGGTGCCCCACAGGCTATTATTTTCTTTTTGGCACGACTTTATGCTAAATTGTCTGCTAAAATACGATATGGTCAAGAAGGTGAATGTACAAGTCAAATTTCGGTGAGTCTCGGCATTAGGCAAGGCTGCGTGTTGGCACCCCTCCTTTTTTCTCTTTTTATCAACGCCATTGAAGCCGTTCTAAAAAAGGTTAATTGTGATGCCCCGCAAATCGATGGTCAGGAGGTACCTGTGTTGCTCTATGCTGACGACACGGTTCTCCTATCGAGAACTCCCATCGGTTTACAAAAACTAATGAATAAATTCTCTGATTTTATAAAGGAAAGGAAATTAAAACTAAATAATTCCAAGACCTTTGTTTTACCATGTGGCCGTAAAATAAGGAACTTGAGATCCTTCCATATTGAGAATCAAGAAATTCTCTTAGTAAACAAGTTTTGTTACCTTGGCATCATGTTTTCAAATAACGGCATGTGGCATGAAGAAATTTTAAATGTTAAAGCGAAAATGGCCAGATGCGCTTAAGGCGTTTTTAAATTTGCAATTAAACTGGGGGATCGCCGCATATTTGATATGTTACACATCTATAACAATAAGTGTGTTTCGGCAGCGCTCTATGGCGCTGGGGTTTGGGGCTATTGCCCTCATGGAGAGCTTCAGATTGAGGAAAATGCTTTTTTTTTAAAGTTATTATGTCTCCCCTCGTCCGCTTCTACCTCATTAATCCATAGTAAATTGGGGTTGAATTACTTGTCTGATTTGGTAGAGTTGAAACCACTAATGTTATGGAGGTCGATATGGATGAAGGAAGAGACTGGGTTTAACAAAAGCATTATTAAGGACTGTCTCTCTCTAGACAAATATTTGCAAATCCCATGGTTAAAATATGTGGTTACTGCTTTCAAGGATTTTTACAAGGTGAATATCCTAGAAAATCCAAATTATGCGTCCGATCTGCCAAAGTTTGATTTCAAACAAACCTTTTTAAGGGAGAAAGCCCAACGTCGCCATTCTAAGAATATTCAACTGGCAACCGTGGCTTTTTATTATTCACAGGAGCTCACTGTAGGGTTTCAATCATACCTTTCTCAAGTTAGTAGACCTTTGCATCGATTCGTATTGATTCGATTGAGATTAGGTATTGTTCACCATCTGGTGTCCTTTCCATCAATAAGAAAATACCCTACTGTCCTTTGTCCATGTGACGGAGTCACTAAACAGAGTGCCACACATTTTCTCCTTACATGTGATTTGTATAGGCATTTGCGTATTGCCTATCTGAAACCACTTTTTAAGAAACACGGGTCTCGTACTTTGAAATCTGCCCTGAACCTGTTGTTTTCTTTAAAAGAGATAGACATATGCTTTTTTACTGCCACGTTTATTCTTGAATCTATAGCTGCCAGAAAAAGTATGGTCTTTCAACTTACTTGATTGGGTGCTGATTATCAGATTTTATAAATTTGTATATTTTATTTTCTTAAATTGTACCTGACTTAATTTGGATAGTAAGTTTTATATTTGTTATCTTGTGCTTTTATGATTGTACTTTTAATAATCGAATAAAGCTTACTTTGACTGATTGACTGAGTAAACTTTTGAAAGTGGGGGGAGCAGCAGGAGCATACACCACTGTCACAATTATTACCGCCCGGCAGGTCTTGGCTGGCTAGGGAGTCAGCAGAGGAGAGAAATATAGACCAAAGCTTCTGTGTGGCGAGGGAGGCGCCAAGACCTCTCAGGAAATGCTTGCAGTCGATCAACGCAGGCTCCGATGCTCCGCAGAAAACAGCGCATACATCTATAGTCATATAAAGTGGACCGAGCTCGCTCCGAATGAGCGCCGCGGTCCACTCCCTGTACCCACTACACAAAACAATGCACCGCCTGGCGACACCCGCTTAAAATGAGGCGACTGCACACTCATTAAAGCACAATTCAAATGAAACTATTTCAAGATCTCAAAAAAGTTGACTGCGAAAAGCAGCGCCAGTTGTAATAGAATGAGAAGATCAAACACCAATAATGATGATAATTGTACATCAAAAGTAATTTAACAATGAAAAATGACAATAATGCATGACGAGGCGGCCACCAAAGGCGGCGTCACTCACATTCATCGCGAACAACACAAGTAATAAGAAAGCAAAAGTCACTTAACTGGCTGCATAAGCAAAGAAAAAGGAAGAGAAGATTGCCGTTACAATACATATAGGGATATCTGGACTGTGATTTGAGCACAAGATGGTGTCAGACTGAGAGTTCATGGAAAGGTAGTTTTTAAGTTTATTGTACTGTAATTGACTATGTTTTTGATGCAGGATAGATAGAGAAGCGTAATCGAAGCGCCTGGTCCTGATACAGAATTAGTCTTCATCTAAACATTTTCACAACCTGAGAATTTCCAAAAAAGTGAGCGCTCTTGACTCGGCCCCTCCATGGAATACAGAATGCACACATTCATCCCATGGGCACTGCTTCAATACTATTTGATGGATCGCTAGCGGCATCTTTTCTAATTGAAAAAATCTATTCCGGTTTACTATCGGCTAAAGCTGTTCTTATGACATCTCGGCTAGGCTGGAAAGACAAATTCTAAGCATGGTGGGCGGGCGTAACTGTAGTCAACACTTTTGACGCAAGAAACGGAAACACGTTTCTCGCCATCTTGGATGCTGGCGGCTGCATCAGACGATACGATAGTTCCCTCCTACTCTTTGCCAGATGTCAAGATGGCGGAAGCAACGAAGAACCTAGAACTTTCACCTGGAGAGGTATCAGCTGACGCTCCCGAGGTGACAACGGAGCCTCTGCCAAGCGCTGCTCTCTCGCCTACCACAGAGGAAACCGTCAGTGAGACTAAGAAGAAAAGTAAGGCTGTTCGCGGTGATGATCGCGCAGGCACGCCAGTGAAGGGAGCTCTACTTCCTAGTTCATTAAAGGGAAGGCGGGGCTTAGTTTCTAGATTGGCAGCATCTGTAGCCAATTCGAGTGGATGCTAATGTTATTAAACTAGTTGGTGGGTAATGCAGAAGAACTAAATGTACTAAGAAGCTTGAAAATAGAAGAAGGACACAATATAAGTGAGACGCTCCCCGGGTTTTAAAGGACTGGAAGGATTTTTGGAAATACTTTTCATTACTATTGGTTTGAGCGTTCCGACATGTATTTATTAATGAAGAGAGGTCGATAGGCAAATATGAACTCCTGAGATATATGGCATGAACCTGCGATTGGTGCTCAAAACGATATGGCAACAAGTACAATTGTTTTTAGAACCAAAAAGCGACAGGACAAGTAGTAATTACCCACAGGTACAAGAATTACTGAATAGATACCTTAGAATCGGTTAATGACTAGGCACAATGGCAAGACTTAAAATAATAAATAGTCCGGTTGTACAGAATTAGAATAATGTCTGGACAGATGATTAAAACGATATATCTGCCACCCTAAATTTCATGTAAATAGAGGAAAGACTGACGACCTTACATTCAAGCTAAACATGTCTAAAAAGATTCCCTCAAAAAATAAATGACCGAGCAGATTATACTGACTTTCATGAAATAAATGTACAGGTTACATAGGCTTGGAAAAATAATTGGTAACCTGCACAGACGTAGAAGATTGACTAGATATATTGCAAATTCAGTGACTAAGCACATTGCATAGAGGTGAATACGTGTAGACAATCCATAGGAAAAAGGAACATGGAGAGATGTGATCAGAAGGAGAAGGGTGGCTATGTAAACATATGAATTATTTGAAATAATAAATAGAAATGAGACCATGGACAAATAGCACAGATGCGGACACATTACTGGTTGACGTATGTAGACAGGGTAATTACCAGAAGGGCAATGTCGACCTACACAAATAATGAAATATTGGCTAAGAAGAACTGAGCATCTGAAAACTGTCTGCACTAGTTACGTAGAAGTGTGATATTTAGTAGACAGATCATATAGCAGTCTATTAGAGAGAGAGAGCTTACAAATTGAAACGTTAATAGGCAGATAACATAGAAGTAACACTGATGCCACGTAGAGCCTAGCAATGGAATCACAGGTACGGTGTATTTCAACTGGAAGGGCTGAAAAATGTCAGTGCCTACCGAGTTGAAGAGCAGGAAGGAGACTGTCATGAATGATATAAAATGTTATGTTGTGGATCTCATCCTAATTTTCTAAATGCCAGTTAAGAAAAATACATGTACATTTTCAGGTTTTGTATTTCAGAATTGACTTGTAAACAAGATGCATTGTCATTACACCATTGCTCAGTGGTATTTCATAAGATGCTAAGATGAGATGACTTTAGATTTAGATGTCTATAGTGGGTCTTGCTTCAAGAGTCCATGGTCAGGCTTCTAGTTTGTCTTATTTATTTAATTGATATGCATTCTCCTGCTTTGTGGGCCATGCACATTTAATAAATTCTTGGAATTATTGTGGAGTAGAAACACATCTTTAACTAGGATGCTGCAGGGTTCTAGAGAAACATATTTTATTTAAAGAGTACTAATTCTAAAATGTTTGTTCTTCAATATTGCCTATGTCTAATTGGATCAAACTCTTGAGTATGCTGTCTCTCTACAGTGTAGGATGTCATTAAAGGTCTGGAGTGTTTTTTCCTCTATCAATTAGGGTAGGCATATCACTCTCTTTCTCTGTTCTCACTGGAGCCTGAATTTTGTTGTGATACTGTTGGTTTTAACCCATTTTAATCTTATAATAAATATTTCAAGTTGCTAGTCTTGAATATGGCTTTACTGCTAGCCCTTAGTTCTGTCAGAAGAACTAGTGGATCCGGGTGTTGTGGCTTGATCCTTTATTCACTAGGTTCCATTGGGTTAAAAGAGCTTTGGGGAAAAGTCCCCATCTAATGCTTTCACTGATATCCTATTGGTATAGTTTTAAGACTGTTTCCATTGCTGTTGCCTAGGTCCGACTCTTCATATTTGGAGAGGATGCACTTCAGATTAGATGCCCGCCGGACCCTGCTTTTTTAGTTAGAAACAAAAATCCATCTATACCCATAAAGTACGTTTGTTTGCTTTTGATCCTATAGTAGAGAAGGGTGTGTAAGGAAATAACTTCCAGGTGATTTATTTTCGGAATATTTTCCTTACGGTATAGTAAGTTCACATTTCTCCAGAGAACTAAAGGTTTAGAATGTTATTAGTGGAAGAAATGTGTACTTTTTTTAAACATACACATGTATCGCGGGCACTAATTCGATTTATCAATTCATTTCTGAACCAAATGCCATAAATTCTAGGGCAGGCAGTTCCATCATGCTGCTTTACCTCTAATAACAACGGTCTTGAAAATGCCGTTTTAGTTCTTGCCTGTAACAGTGCCTGTACTGCGTGCTTTCTCACTTGCAAGAGATATTGTTTACAACAGAGGGCTTGGAGCCGGCACATTGCTTAGCATTTGTTTGCTTCCTTCTCACTCTATTTGCTGCCTTATAATTGGCCTGTGCGTGCTGGGTTCACTTCCTCTTCTTTCGACTGGAGCATAGCCTAAGTACTGATTGCTTCAGTTTGATTGCTGTCCTTCCACTGATCGTGCTGTATTTGGGGTATTACTTATATTTGTTCTTCCCTGTCATCCTTGTTAAACCTCTTGCCATTTGTAGCTATGTTTACTATGCCACACACACACTTCAAAGAAGCCCTTTTCTCCTAGAAAATGGATGTTTATTTTGACAACAGATATTATCTGCTTCCAAATGTATTATCCCTAAGACATGGACATGGGTGCAATTGCCTCCTTTATTTGATAGGATTTTTTTGCCAAAAGTGATATCCTTTTTCTATTTCATGCATGGGGAGATAGACAGTTCTGCTCAGAATCACAAGGGTGTTGTGACCTAGCAAGCATTGGCAAACCCAGTAGGTCCTGCCTCTGACACTATTGGCATTGCCATTTGTTCATGCTGTACAGCATGGGCATTACAGACTTTGACAATGATTTGTAGTCATGCTTTATAGCAGCGTGGCTAACAGTAATCGTAAAAACGCATTGGCATAGCCAATAGGTCTTGCCTTTGGGACCTTATAAGTGTTTAGCCATGCAACAGTTGAAGTTGTTGCACCAAGGATATTGTGCTGCATAACTAAATACTTATAATGTCCCAAAAGCAAGACCTATTGGCTATGCCAATGCTTATTTTATTTTGAGAGGGAGAGTACTGGCCCTTCTCAAGAGAGACGTAATACTTTTAATTGGAGAGTACCTGCACTTCTATTTTTCCATTTCCAGCACTGGTTGTAACCCCTGACGATCGCCCTTTACCAAAATGTGATTGTGGCTACATTGTACAGTGCACACACGCAACGTACAACACAAGCATTTCAGGACATGTCCGTTGTTGCTCATGCTACAGTAATGAAATGTTCTCTGTAAAGCGCTGCTCCTTTGAGTGTAAAGTGCGCTGCATGTGCGTTTCCAGCACTGGTTGTAACCCCGACGACCGCCCTTTACCAAAATGTGATTGTGGCTACATTGTACAGTGCACACACGCGTACAATGCAAGCATTTCAGGACACGTTGGTTGTTGCTCGTGCTACAGTAATGAAATGTTCTCTGTAAAGCGCTGCTCCTTTGAGTGTAAAGTGCTCTGCATGTGCGTCTCCCACCTCATGTCATTCTTTGGCCTCTCTCTCTCTCTCTCTATACCTTAGGTGTTCGCTGCTCTCACAAAGGAGCTGAACCTGTGTCGTGAGCAGTTTAACATGCCTGTACTCTGGAGTAACCTTTACGCTGGAATTTATTTAACCATACCATGGCTTCATACTGCTTGTAAAGTTTACCAAATATTACACTAAACGCTACCAAGGTTCTTGCGCCACAGTTGGCTAATGGCAATAATGATTGTAAAATTAAGGCCCTGTGAAAGCCCCAAAACATGTGCCTGCCTAACCCAATCCTCATCCCACGGCCGAAACCGGCTCATGTCCCCTGTTTAGCCCCAAGTACAACCACTGAATGTTCTCACATAGAGGCCCAGCAGCCCCATGAATCGGACTTATGCCGAACCAGGGACACTAAAGTATTGCCACCGAGGTCAGGCCCCGCTCAACAGAGGAGCCCCTTACAAAACCCCACAGGCAGACTTGCTTGGACCTCCATCGGTGACCAGCCATACAGCCTCTGAGCCACATCTCCACCTCAGTCCGCAAAACAATACCCACCCGTCCCATCCACTTGAGAACGCGGTGACCATGCGACATAACGGACACCACACAACATAGGGTATACAGGGGACACCACACTGCTGACGCCAGACCACTACCTCTGGAAGGTCCGGGAACTTGAATGGCCCCCCAGTGAGCTCCAAGCACGCTGGGAGGCCGGGGCAAGCACGCACCCCACACGAGGCACTGCCAGGGGGGCCCAGGATGTGAGCAGCAACCTGGTTCAGCACTCCACCGTGCTTAAAATTAAATGTCGCTTAGCGGCCGTCAGTGTGCACAGATTTCACCAGCCCCTCCCAAACTGAGGGTTAGGTGGGATGCCGCCCTTACCCGGAACCACAAGTGCTTTCCTGCGTACTGGTTGCACCCCGGCAGGGTGGAGGCAGACTCGCTCCCTGCCGGTTATGCTTGGGATGCAGGACGGGAGGGCTGGGCATTCCGAGTTGTAAGTCCAGATACTCCCGCTCTGACCCGCGCAACTGTATGAGGAAGGGGGGGAACCGGGGACCCGACAGTAGACCAAACCGCCCAGCAGGGGCCGATTCAAACCAGGGGATAACTTCCTGGGAGAAGTCTATGTGGTAGTGAGAACACGGTAAAGCACCCTGACATTGCGGCCGCCCAGTATGCCCGCAGAGGAAGGAATCTGGCCAGACGGGAACAACACGAGGGTGAGTCATAAGGAGATCACAGCTCTGGCTGATGAGGCGCGTGCTGCGCTGCTTGGAGATCAGAGGCCCGCGCGTTGGGGGAGGGAGCCTGCCTGGGAGGCCGTACTTCTGGGAGATCAAGGGGCTGCTGTGAGAAGGAAAGAGGCGCGACGAGGAAGTGGCCAGTGCTACATTTGTGAAAACAAAAAAACAAGCCCGCGAGTGGTGCGCGCGCTGCAAGGAATGGAAGGAATGCAGCTGCCACTCTGCGTGCCGATGCTCGCTCCCGCAAGCAAAACGCTGTGGGAGTGAACATTTCTAAAAGAGTTGGGTCATGCACCCGCCTTTACCCATTTGCAGCCTCCCATTTCAAATTGACACAGCCAACCAAATGCGTGGGAGGAGTCAGACCCACATAGAAAAGTTTAGAGTGATTACATGAAGCCTCCCATACAGCAGCGCATGTGCGCTGCCGTAGGCTCGACTTAAAAAGGACTATGATGCATCCAGCACCAATGCACTTAAAGCATAGCCAATAGGTCTCGCCTTTGGAACCTTATAAGTATTTAGTTATGCAGTACAATATCCTTGGTGCAACAAAATCAACTGTTGCATGGCTAAACACTTAAAAGGTCCCAAAGGCGAGACCTATTGGCTATGCCAATGCTTGTTTTGTTTTTTTTGCAATCTTTTGCTGGTATCAGTATGTGCGACTCGGAGAGAGCACCAGGAAAGCCACTGTGGCAATGCTGTGCAGTGTACAAGATAAATTGCAATAAAAAGTTAAAGTAACTGGATCTCCAACGTGTGCCACCCAATGCATACATATTCAAACTCATGTTGTACTTTCATTAATAAAAATGTAAAAACTTTAAACATGCCAAACCCATTGATACTCTTTAGAACAACCTACCAAACCGCAAGAAATTAACAACTTACTTCTAACAGTTCATGAACTCTGAATTACATAACAGCATTCATTGTTTTCCGACCTCGGGCTTGAACAAATCTTTACTTGTACCACAGACCAGGAATGTGCCAACTCTGCCAAATGAGGACAAATTGAGTTATAAAGGAATGGCAGGGGCCTTTATTAGGGGCTGTTCGACTAGAGAGGCGTGGGGGTCCTGAATGGAGACCGGTGGGCAGGGCTAGGTGAAGGCGGGATCTGCGAGGATATTGGACAGGAAAATGTCATAGAGGGAAGCACAGTGGGGTGTGACAATGCAGGGTGAAAGCTAGGCTGAGTCTGCAAATTCATAACACAAGGCAAGCTGACTGGGAATGGGCATATCAAATTCATTTAATTTACTGTTGTGTAATAATTATGTGAAATTATGCAACAAACGTAATGCAAAAATACCCAAGATTATGCCTGCGTAATAGAAATTTCACCCCCCTGCCTGGAGTCTTGAAGTGTGCGGTATGGAGAAAGAAGCACATGTTCGACGACCAAATCTCGTGTGGAACACCGTGGGCAGGCTTTTAAGCAAACAACTCTGCATTCTGGAACTTGTAGTATTGGAATTAACATTGAAGCTATCGTCCTGTAAGCTTAAGACTTCAAAGAGCTGTTAAATCGAGAAGGGTATGGACTGAATACGATAGCGCGTAAGAAGTGAACAAAGAGGCTGTTTGAGAAGACGGAAGGTCAGTCCTTACCCAGTAGAAAGAGGAGGGTGCAGGTCATTAACAAGGGCCGCTGCAGCTTCATGGTTCAAGGCGAAGCTGCCGACGGAAAGGACTCGGGCTGTTCTGGGCGAATCTCTGCAGCCTCTGTGCCTGCTCGGAGCACAGGAGACCTGAGCTGTAGGGGAGGAGGGTACTATGTTTTTACAAGAAAATAGAACAAGCCAGTGCGAGCACCAGGCCATATGTTTATTATCGCGCCTGTGTCTGGGCACGATAATTCAAAACATATGGCGCCCATGCGGGTAACCGCAAGCAATAGGCCACACACACACGAACGTGTGGTGAGCTTTTTGAAGTCCCCTTACAATAAGCCTCGCAGAGCAGCGCATGCGTGCTGCTAGGCGAGACCTAAAAAAGTCCCATTAGCACTGGCTGCTTTTTAAAATTAGATTTAGCCACATTGCAAAGCATCCACGCCTCTGTACATCATGGCTACAAAACACTGTCAAAGTCAATGGCTCACATAGGTGAGACCTATTGGCTTTGCCAATGCTTGTTTCCTATTAATTGAAGCTTTGCTTTTAGGCTGTGCTTAATTTGTGCTAATGTTTGGCTCGAACACTTGTTCTGGGCTCTGGGACATATTTGGTCCATCACATGGTGTCTCTTTTTGCACGCTGCTTAGTACATTCTATGTTTACCCCTCTTCACCTCCCAGTGGTGCTTGCAGTGGCTAGTAGGAGAGCCACACACGTCCTGTCCTTCTATCCACTCCAGAAAAATATCTTTGGGATCCTTTCCTTATTCCACCAGAAGAGAATGGAGACTTGTACTCTTCCTAGAATAGTCGCAGATTGCCTCTCAGATGGGGGTCCAGGTTGAAGCTTTCCGCTTTCACAATATGCCAAGTGGAGAAAAAACAAAGACACTGAACTGTCTAGTGTCGCTGTTTTTTTCCATCTCCTGGGACACCATGCTTAGAGCTGGAAGGAAGGGTGCAGTTGCCTACTAGGAGTGCTAGCTTAGTACAGCAAGCAGCATCAGTTTACACTTGCCTAAGATGCTGGAATTTGCTGCCACGATGAAACCAAGAATTTTCTGTACATTTGATATTCATGTTATATGTGCCATGTCCAACTATGAGAGATAAGAATAAGGACAAATGTTTGTGTGTGTATTTATTCTTTTTTGGGTGCAACCTAAACTGTATACCTGTTCTTCAATGAACGAGGGAGCTTGCTTCATGCTGTGCTGCCCTTTTGCCTACCTCTCCCTAGAAATGCCCTTTGCCCCACCCTCTTCTCTCAAACAACGCAACGGTTTCCCCGAAGTAAACTGACGGTGGGGCGGGACAGGGACTAAAGTACAAAGAGAAGAAAACAACATCCCTCCAATTACATGCTCTCTATAAAGAGTCAAATACAAATGTTGATAGCACAGAAAAGTTTTTTATATAGAATACATCAAATGTATGTCATTATATATATCCATAATCAATATTTTAGAATATAGTAACTTATCTATGATGCTTTAGCAAAAGAGAACCATCTCACCCTCACAGACTAAAATTCATCATACTTACAAGCTTCATATATACCTAACACAAAGACTTATGAAAAGTGTCTTGTTCCGTGCCTCAATGACATAGAACCAACCAGGATCCAAGAAAGTACATTGTCTCCAGATACAATGACTGCTAAATAATTAATTGTATAATTGTTATACATTCTAACAAATTAATGGCCTGACAAACATTTACAGGTCTCTGTAGGGCATATACTCGTACAATTTATAGTGTGGTTATTCATACACTTTATTTATTTTTATTTATTTTTGTAATTTATATATAGGCGCAACAGCTACCCAAAAAGGGTTTCCCGGCGCCGCTCAGTAACAGCAGAAAAAGAGAATGGAACCTACTTATTAAAAAGCCAAGTTTTAAGTAACTTACGAAAGAGTGTGAAGTTGGTCTGGGTGCGAAGAGACAAAGGAAGGGCATTCCACAGTACAGGGCCCAAATACGAGAAAGAGCGGCCACCCATGCAGGATAGTCTAACCCTAGGCACCTGAAACTTGGCCTGGGTAATAGACCGAAGGATACCCAGATTTGATACTACCTAGATGCTGTTTAAGGGTAGTAATATCAAGTGGTGACCAATTTTCCAATTTGTTGGTGGAGTCCATGATGTGTGCGTCACTGCAATCAAACAGAGAGCCTCTTTGAACATGAGTGGATAGTGGCAGGTCAGGATAGGAAGACTTCTTGCCGACCAAAGCGGAATATATTGCTTCCACTTTGTTTTTGAAAAATTGGGCAAGGTCGTCACATTGCATTTCATGCAGACTGGGGGGAATTGGTTGGGTTGCAGAGCCAGATAGTTCTTTAACCATCTTAAATATTGTTTTGGGGCAGGTTTTAGCATCCGTTATAGTTGAAGAAACATAGTTTGCACGAGCGGCCCTACAAAGAGAATGATACTCCCTTTTAGTACGTAGATAGGCAAGTTTGGCATCAGGCGCATAAGCCCACCGCCACCGTCTTTCCATATTCTTACATTTAGTTTTCTCAATTTTAAGCTTATCTGAGAACCAAGGGGCAGGGGGACGGTGATTGTTTATCTTCTTAAAAGAGGGAGGAAGGAAGATGTCTGTGGCTATCTGGATCCAATTTTGAAACGCCACTAGATCCAAAGCAAACATGTTTTTAAAAGTAGGGTCATTAATAGAAAGAAATTTGTTAAAATTAACAATATCCAGCTTTTATGACGTGGTTATCTATGTCGTCAGAGTACATGGTGTTCCATTGCCTTGTCAGAGAAGCAGTAGCGCAGGTGCCGGTGCATGTTTTGGTGTAAAGTGGCCAACTGACCACACACCTTCAGAGCACAATATAGAAGTTCCAAAACAATATCAAAACTGGGAGAAAAAGGGGGCCAAAGCCCACTGGTTCTCTGTTCTAACCAGTGAAGTCCAACGATACTCCTTCACAGAACCAGATGGATGCAGAATGAGCCGAATCAATATCATCAAACTGGTCAGAAGACTTCCCAGAGACTGCTAACAACATTATATTGGCATCAAACACTCGCCTTCTCTGAATACGAAATGTGGAAACAATACTCCTCGGGCTGCAAAATGAAACAGGATAGTAATCAATCCCAAGAGAGAGCAAGATTCAAGACGTCAAAAATGAGAAACACTCGCGCTGCCGTTTTCTTTGGATCCGGCTTAGTTCTATGTCATTGAGGCACAGTACAAGACAGTTTTAATGACTCATGGGATGCTGTGTTAGGTATAAGTGGTATGTGTGTATGAAGTCTGTGAGTATGACGAGTTTTAGTCTGTGAGGGTGAGACTGTTCTCTTATTAAAGCATCATGGATAATTTACTATGTTCTAAAATACTGAATATGATTATGAATGAATAAGTAAAAACAAACATTTGATTTATTCTATATATTTGTTTTTCTGTTTTATTGACATTTGTATTTGTCTGTTTATGTAGTGTATGTAATTGGAGGAGAGTTGTTTTTCTTCTCTTTTTACTATACCCTGTCATGTCTTGTAGGCTAGTCCTGTCATGTATGCCCCCTTTTTACATACATTGTCTCATCCACACGACAATAACGGTTCTAAATAGGTGATTTTTTACCTAGTAGCTTGCTACTGTCTCCTCGACCCCAGGCTCTTAGTATTCTATCATAATCCTTGTACCTGACATACATAAACATGCCCTCAGGCAATGCATAATTATTCTGTATAAGGGTCACCACTTTTTTCCATCCTTGGTCAACATCCCGCTGTACATAATCGCATTGTTTTGGAAAACATTTAGTATTGTTTCCAAAACATTTATGATTGTTTTCAAAAAATTCTAGAAAAACACTGGAGTGACCACTCCAGAATAAAAGACCATTATTCCCCCTGCAAATTAGAGGAGCATTCCTTCCAACCTGACACGGGGTCCTGCATGCTCAATCTTCGACACGCAGTGGTCTGACACCCCTTGCGAGGTGTCCTCCTCAGAGCAGAGACAGGGTCCTTCATTCTCTACCATCAGGTGAGGGGGTTGGTTTTTCCCTAGGGGATTCTTGGCTATATACATATATATCTATACACATATACAAGCTACACCTACATATCTAGGCTAGGTACATTTAGGCAGATTACGTAGGGAGCGCTTTATAGGAGTATACAAATGCTACTGTTTTTATCTGACCCGTATATGTTCATCTTCTTAGTACTATGGTAGAAATGTATCTACAGTTCACTATATTAGTACTTGCGATTTTTTTCGTATGCTTCTGTCTCCTGATTGTCGTAGCAAATATGTTTTACACAAGACTGACACTGGACCAATAAATACTTGTTGAAACGTCCTAACCGCCATCCTGTGTATTTTCGAGAATAAGCAAGCACGAGTGACTGAGCAAAAAGTACTGCACTGTTTTCCACGATCCCTGAGGAATCAGGGTTGTCCTGTTCAGTGGTTGCCAGAAACTACCTACACCACTGTAAGATACAGGGGGGTGGTAGTGGCACTGTAGACCTAGCTGGTCTAACAGCTGACATATCCTGTGCGGGTGTCCAGAAGCGGTTTCGACACCAGGCCCTCAGTTTAGGTCATCCAAAACACGCAAGCCCTGGGGATTCCTAGTAGCTACACGACATGGCGCCACCAACGTTGGTTTCGTTCTTATATTAACAGTTAAAATCTGAGTAGTTCATTTATGCTTTCTCAGAAAGCCCTACTCACACTTTTCAGAGATGTCTGAAGTGAGAAGGGAGATCCACCTCAGCTGAGCAGATATACCTTGTGTATTGGTTGAAGGTTTAAACAAGCTTGTCAGGAAGAAGGTTCCCACATTGTGCAAAACCACTAATTTCTAAAACATTTATTCTTCTCTTTTGAGAATGACTGAGTCCACGAGTGGTGGTTCGGGTTTGGGGGAAGAAGAATTTGCAAACGCTCTCAACATTACAGAAAATTGCAGACATGCAGTAACTATAAATTTGTTAGAACACGGCGTACCAGCAACAGGTGGCTGTGTTACCTTCTTGATTGAGGCACACGAGGTGTTCGGATCAGAGGTATTCTATTCCTGGGTTCAGTTCCCGCCTGCAGATCCACAGACTAAATTGTTTCACGCTTACATTGTAGTTGAACCACCGTAAGAACACATTCTAGACATTGAAGTCCCGTTAACATACCAGCAACACAGAAACTGGTTTAAAGGTGCCCTCCCACACACAACATCCATCGTAAGACTCTGTTCACTAAGCATAGAACGAGCGACCTGGCCGGTCCTAGCGACATACTCTCCACATCCATTCTCTCTCTCTCCACTCTTGCCTCTACCTATTCATACTGTCAGAAAGTGGCAATTTTCCTGAGACCCGTCTGTGGTGACCTGCAGGGTCCTACAGTTCCCTAATACTGTTGCTGTATTGCTCCTTAGCAGCATATTGCTCCCTGCACTAAAGGCCCGACCCTCCAATGCTAAACCAGGTCTTCGAGTTGCAGCAGGAACCTTGAATTTCTGCACCTCAAGTTACCCAGGTTTGGTAGAGATACAACCCGTCGTCTGAGCCACCGAGGAAATTTCTGACAATTGCAAAAACAACAAGGTGATTGGCTGTGATTCATTCGAACATTCATCCATCACTTTTTGTATACTGAGTGTGTTGCTCTTAGTGGGATGGGAATGCCCTCATGTGGGTCTTGTGCATACTGTGTCTTTGGAGCCAGACTATACCTGGCTGATGAGCCCTAACTAGGGCAAAAGTAGTCCTGGGTTGCATGTGCTTCAGTCCATTGAGGGCATGGCCTGGCAGTTCGGGCTGGACTGTTCCAATTGGAGCAGGGCCAAGACTGCTTTGCACACAGCTAGGTTCAAACTTAGGTTACATGGTGTGCAAAATAACAATGGACTGGGATGCGGCCCGGGTAAATACTAGTGGCTAAGATTCTTTCAAGCATTCCATCCATCACTTTTTGTATAATTTAGACAATTGCAGCCCAATCCGGTCCTTTGAGGCGATAGGCAGTAATTGTCAGCGGATGCAGGAAAAAGTGTGCCAGACTGCCAGGTCACCTGCTTCTTACCATTTCTGCTGTATATGTTTTGACTAGTAAACTATTTCATGCAGATGACCTTGTCTGCTGTTGAAATGTGTGTTTTTTGCAAATACAGTACTTTCTTCAGAGCTAAATGTTGTGTCTGAGATGTTGCTGTGGTATTTCAGCCAGAGAGTGTACCTGAACAATAATGTGTGAAAGCAGTATCTAAACTTGATTGGGGTGGCGCCGCAGAATTGTGTTCCTATGATCTAAATTGTACTATGTGAGAGCAATATAATTAAAGGTGGTCTTGATTGGTTTGCTTGACGTGATTTAGTCTTTAGAATGAGTTGCTTAGTCATCAACAATCTAATCATTAACAAATTACAGTGAATACTGTGTAGAAATAATGACTAAACATAGTAACATACGCTGTGTCAGTTATAGAAAAACAATCATTCTAATAAATAAAGCAAAAATATGTTTTCAATACTAATTTACACAAACGTTTTTATGCATTTTCCATATTTCGTTTTTTCAATACTAAATAGCATCCATGTACCAGTATTTATACAGGTAATATGAGGGTCACAATAGAAAGCACACATCAATAAGATCCCAGCAATTGTTATGACACTGCAGTTCGTCAATGGGTCCTTGAGTGGTGTAATTGCCAGTTCGCCCAATTTATAAAGTTTTTGTATTAAGAATTCTGCAGTACTGAATACATTTTTTAAGGGCTGCTGTGGAAGAGTTGTCGATGTTTAGTCTCCCAAAAGGATCAATCCGTAAGACCAGCCTCAGGCCAATATATCAGAGAACAATAATGGTGGGTCCTTACTGATAAATAACTCTCAGGCGTCAGTGTGTGACAAGTGAACGGAAATGTTCATACCACCAGCAGACAAGTGGATTCTAGAAAAAGGAATTACTCCGAAAAATAAAAGCAGGTTGCAATAAATCTTCATAATTGGTGGAAAGAATGCCAGTGGGGGAATGTATCCGATGCAGAAAGGCATGGTAGTAAAATCCAAGATCTGACTTAGTTCAATAGCATGGGTGGGTAAATCACCTGTGATGAAAGAACATGGGGAATTGAGCACCTGTAAATAAAACTCGTTCATTCAGCGTTTTTTCCTTTACTAGATTTGGATGACTAATCCACTGACGCACTAACTTGTTTTCTTTTGGAACCAGCCAGTGCGTATGGACCAATCAATAGAAAATGTAGGATTAGATGTGTCATATCTTTCTCCCCACATAGAAAGCATGTAGTAGTGAAGGCTAGTTCTTGTGGTCAAGCATTTGAGATCCCTGGGGGCAGCTGGTGCTAGGGCAGTTTCTTTTCGCGTCTTGATGTAAGACACAGGTTTAACATGCTATTTTTATTGGTCTGTCTCCTTCTTGGGCCTACTTTTTCAAGGATGTTCTCTCTATTTTTCCAGTCAGCGTTTTGTTGAAAGCTGTGGGTGACACACCAATCATGAAGACCAAAAAGTGGACGATAGAGCCTTCACGGCGTATCCAGTGGCTCATGGATTTCATCAAGAAGTTCCTCAAACTAGAGCCAGCTGACCAGCTGGTAAACCTTCTCATTTGTGTCATTTTACACTCTTTTGTGCTCCCTTCTCTTCCCTTTTGGTGTGAGTCTGATGCCCATCTACAATCAAATTGACTTGACACGAGCTCTGCTAGATATGGTGGCTGTATTGTGGAAACAGGAATATGAGCAGCTTGTTACTTGATGCTAGCTAATGCCCAAGGATTTTTGAGTGCTGCACAGAGGTAACATGGTGTATAAAATAACAATGGACTGGGATGAGGCCCGAGCATTTACTAGTGACTGAGATAAATTCAAGCTTTTGATCCATCACTTTTTGTATAATTTAGGCAATTGCAGTCTGATCCGTTCCTTTGAGTCTAGAGGCAGCGTCCCAAAGACATTGAAAATGCAATAGTGCGATCTCAAAGTTAAGGTGCCCTTGGGCAAGCCACCATTTTCGGTCTTACTGTCACTCATCTGCCACCCACCTCGTTTTCCAGGATATGTTGCCCAGTATCTCTCTTGGCGATGAGAGTTAGAATATGTGGGTGTCTAATCCCTAATTGTCCTGTGACCAATTAAATGGTGATTTTTGTAAAATAGAATTGACTTCCTATTTGCGTCTGCTAAAATTAAACACTATAGCCGTATAGCTCTCCGCTGTGGGCTATAGCAGTTAGTAAAGACCCTGAACCAGAATGGAGAGGTCCTCTAACGAGGGACAGGGCCTTTAAGAACCGGTATAGCCTGAGGCAGAAGGACTGTAAGGCTATTAAAACATTCCACCCACCTGAGGCTTGAATGTTCTAAATTAAAAAGGGAGAAATAAAAAGACTAACATTGGAATTTTGGAGCAGAAGGCTTATACAAGCCTTTATTACCCTTCAGCCACTTCATGGTCTTCAATGGAGCTTCCAGCATTCCAGTGTTCCAATACAGAATGCTTTATATTTGAAACCCCTAGAATTAAAATCTCAGGGCTAAATGTAAGGAAAGATGAGTTTGCTAACGGCTTGTTTTGCAAAATCGGGCAATTTGCGAATGAAAAAATGCCTTTTCTGATGTACCACGCCCAAATTGCGAGTAGGTAACCTGTTACCGAATCGCGATTTGGGTTTGCGATCCAGTAGTTGGAAGGGGCGTGTTTGGGGCGTCCCTTCCAAATACTGATTTGGTTTGGCATGTACAAATGTTTTACGACCGAAATGCAGTCGCAAAACATTCGCACTTTACTGTCAACTCAAAGTTGGTGGTAACCCATTCGCAAATGGGAAGGGGTCCCCAAGGGGCCCCTTATCCTTTCAGAATGGTTGAAGGAATATTTTTTAAGAGCAGGCAGTGATCCAAAGGACCTGTGCCAGTGCGCTTTACAAATCTACATAACATAACAGCCTAGTTGATGACATCTGCAACAGTTAGAAGTATGTGCATGTTTGGCACCTTGGAGTTTATAAGGGGACCAGTGCCAGTTGTGGATGATCTTAAGAATATCTGCTTTTTAACCCCTTGCGTGCGCATGACGGAACCACGCCGTCATGAGCCACGGGCGGCGTGTGCTCATGACGGTGTGGTTCCGTCATGCTGCGGCCGCTCCTCCCACGCGGCACTGATTCCCCGCCTGTGCGGGCAAAATAGAGAGTGGGCGGAGTCGTGACGGAACCACGCCGTCATGAGCACAGCTCGCCCGTGACTCATGACGGCGCTCACCCCGCACCCCCCCAGCGCCGCGGCGGAATTCGCGCCGCAGCGAAGGGGTTAAGAGGGATTCTCATAGCCCTCTGTCATGTTCATACATGGGTTCAGATCATTCTTTGTTTGGTGTATGTTTTTTTAATCTTCAGTTGTTCAAGAGAGATCTTACTGTAGGTTTGGAAACACAGTCATCAATCATGGTGCCATAAAGGCCCAACACCAAATTTCTATAACTTCCACAGCATTCTAGGTATCTAAGTAAGGTAAGGGCTGTCAAATTAAATAGTTGAATTCACTGTTCAAACAGTTTTTAAGGCGTAGGAAATATCAATATTGATTGGGGTCACGTTGGAATTTCTAACGCAGTTTCTCAAACATTTTTAGAGAGCCATCAAGTATTTTATACTAACCACACAGGCCAGTTAAAGGTAGGACCTTTAATATGCAACACTGAATTGTTCCAGATAGGGGCTTGTAGGTTGTGGAATCCATTTTGATTAAAGATTTTGTTAATGTCTGACCATATTTTCATAGAGCTTTTTATTATTGAATTTTCTTCACTCCTCTTTCGCTTGACATTTATAGATTGCTTGTAGACCACATATACATTCCTGTAAATTATTTTCAAATATGACCCAGTCTGGGGTTCTCCATCTCAGGACGTAAGTGGTAGGCCAGCTGTGAAAGATGTTGCTCTGCATGATGGTTTTTAGCATGGGTAATCCTCTAGAAGTTGTAGTACAGGCATTGCAAGTCTTAGTTTATCTTGATGCCAAATATAGTCTTTGATCTGGCCACTGATATTTCTTAGTGTAGAGTGAGGAGCTTTAATCTGTATCATGATAAACACATAATTAAAAAGCAATGCTAATACTTTCTTAATTGTTTGTATTCGGCTCCATACAGAGAGTTGCAGTTTGTCCCATTGTACAACATATCTTTGTAGTTATTCTTTCAAGATTTTCAGATTGTCGGTCACCATGGCGTTCATATTGCCACCCCTAATATTCCTAAATATTTCACTTTAGCTAGATCCCATTTGAAAAGTTGTCTCGAAGGGGTTGACCTGTTGGGTGTGTTGTAATCAGCATCATCTTGCCTTTAGTCAAGTTAATTTTGTTGCCAGAATACTGTGAAAAATCATAAATTATCATTATTACAGTGGGCATAGAGCCAGCAGTTGGGGTTAAAGTCATCAACATGTCGTCTGCATATAAGAGCTGCCTAGGGTTACCTGCTGACATAAAAAGACATTTGATTTCTTCAGAGAGATGAATGGTGATGGTAAAGGGCTCAAGCACCAACAGAAAGAGCGGGGCTGAAACTGAACACCCCATCTCATTCCTCTCCAAATCACAGTTTTCTCAGGCAGTATATAGTATTGCAGTTTATTATAGCAGGAGAAGCTTTGTACAACCATTTTGTCAGTGCAATAATGTTCGGCACTAGATCTATTCTTGACATTGAGTCATAACAATTGGATGTAAAATGAGAATGAAAATTACCAAAACCTGTGAATAAATGCAAATATGCATCCAATCTAGCTTGCTGTTTTGATGTTGCGTAGTCAGTGCCATTTGGCAATGTGAGTCTGAGATTCCCCGACAATCAAGGTCATTATAAATCTGTTGGATAAATCTGATGCCTGCTTTCTACTGTACTCAACATTGCTCTCATCATGATATCTTATCACTTTCTCCTAATGTGATGCTTATTTCTGAATCCGTTTCAAGCTCTTCTTTGTCCACTACCTCTGTAAGTTCACTAAACAAGGTCAAGGGGGCCTTTGAGTGTTTCTCCTAAGTGCTATCTTCTTAACATTCATTTCTTTGTTCATATTTACTGATATACTATTTGTAACAGAAACCTCTAATCCTGACTTTTTCCTTGCTATTTCGCCAGGTTATAATATAAGTCAGTCTCATCTCCATCCGTAATGATAATTTTTCAAGTAGCTGAATCGCTTCTGTTTACTATTTCTTTTTATCCCACTTCTTCATTTTCCACACCCTTTTTTTTAATCAATTTACAAGCCCACCACCAATTTTGTGTCTTTATTAGCAGGCTTTGTGATCCCTTATATATTGAATATGCTAACATGATGGTATTGGGATACTTAAATGTTTGTATGGAGAACATTAACCACCCTGGGGTGTCATTCTTTTGCCACTTTGGGCCTGAAACAACAGGTAAATCTGGCTACACATATGGCTGGCCACCTTTTGTATCCTAGTTTTGTTTCTGGTCAGTTCACTTCGCCATCCCAATTAAAATTACAGCTCCTCTCTTAACATACTTTGGTTAGTCTATCCAAATTGACCCCACAGTTAGTTAGGTACTGGCTAAAGCTACAAAAATGTTTGCACTAGCTCTTTCACTGGCTAGTTCTAGTTATGAAATTAGTCTGTCAGATGGTGAAGTTACAGCAGAAGGGTATAAGAACTGGATTATAGTCACACTGGTGCCTCTCCCCATCACGCAACACCCAGGGGGCATTCTCCTACGCTCCCTGCAAGTATTCATGCACTTACCCACACCCAACACTCACTTCACCAACTGCAGCCAACACCCCACTCTCTCACACTCACAGTCCTGCAACCATCCACACAACACTCCACACTTGCATGCATGCTCCTCAACACCTCTCACTCACTAAACACACCACAGATCCAGGCCAGGACTTGCTGCATGACAATGATCCTGATCTACTTTACCTCACAGTAACCTGGCTGAAGCCTGAATCGTTAGCTGACATCTCCACAGCCGTGTCCCCCTCCACCCACCGGCTCCAAGATTGCCAGAAAAGACAGACTTTACAAGCCCGGCGGCGGAATCACCATAATCCACAAGAATGCCATCAGCTGCAACACATCCGTGAAACCGCCGTCTTGTAAAATGGAACACCTGTCGTTCAAGCTCCACATCACAGCCAACTACACCCTTAGTGGCACTCGTCTAGAGACCACCCAGACTGCGCAACAACTTCACCGACAGCATCACAGACATTGTTGCACCACTCCACCCCAATGCTAGCAATTACATCCTACACGGAGACCTGAACATCCACCTGGAAGACAACGCCAATCCCAACTCGAGAACAGTCATCGGACCCTTGGAAGCCTTGCCTCTCCCAACGAGTAAAGGGACCTAGCCACATTGCTGGACACCCCCTGGACCCTATTTTTACCAATTTATTCAACATCCAAGTCAACTAGCCCATACCAGTCCCCCAACAGATTATATTATCGTCAAATTCATCATCCCCATCCTAGTCCAGTGCACATGCACCCCTGCCAGACCAGCCCGACCAAACTGAAACCTCATCACTGACAAGGAATGAAAAACCGCTGCCAACACCCCCAGATCCGAACACAGCAACAGCCTATTCAAAAGCCATCAAGAATTTCAACAATTGGATCACCTCCTGTACCAACTCCCTGCCCCCTTCCCACCTAAACACAGCAATACAACAAGATCCAGACACCAGGCTAGTTGGTACACAAAAGAACTCGGACTGATGAAACGCCATTTCAAACAATTTGAGTGCAAATGGAGTTTAATTTGGGACAATGCAGACAGGAGCACGCTCAAATCTGCTCTAAGACGCTACCACCAAACGATCTGGAACACAAAATGTGCTGCTCTGACAGAAGCAAAGAAATCTTCAGCATTGTGAAAGATTTCCCCTCACCATTAGCCACCTTCAACCCAGTCATCCCCTCACAGGACCTCTGCAACAATCTCTCTCAATTCTTAAACAACAAAATCACTGTAACTTAAGCTCGCACCCCGACCTGATACTCGCCAAACCCATCCAGATCTTATCCAAAGGACCAAAGCTAACCACATTGCCTGCCACCACCATGAAGTCCATCGAACCACTGCCCCAACCACGCATACTCCAGTGGACTACAACTCACCAGCACCATGCTGACATCCATCTGAATGCCTCCACCTCTTCCGTGACCTTTCCAGATGCTTGGAAACATGCAACTGTCCTCCCATTGCTGAAGATGCCTTCTGTAAACCCTTCAACGCTTGCCAACTACAGACCAATCTCCCTGCCACCATTCCTGGCCAAGGTCTTAGAGAAACTCATTAATAGGAACCTCAATGAATACCTCAACGACCACCAACTCCTCAACACCTCTCAGTCTGGTTTCAAACCCAACCAAAGCATGGAAACTGCCCCCATCGCTGCCACGGATACCATCCACATGACTGTGGACAGAGGCGAAACGGTGGCCCTCATTCTCCTGGACTTTTCTGCAGCATTTGACAGAGTCTCCTACCCAGTGCTTAATTTATAAATTAATAGGTGCTGCACCCAATCTTTTACTCAGAAGCTGTCTCTAGCACTGCAGAAGGTCATGTTGCCGAATACATAGGTTGCGTAGTCCTGATTCCCGTTCAGACATCTTTAATCCATGACCAGGCTCTCACTCCTGCACATTCTTTTTCATCTCTTGTTTCTCCCTTTGTCACTTTTTTCAGATTTTCTCTTTCTACTGCTATCTCCCTTATGTCTGAGGAGGTAAAAGAAAAGTACCCCTGAATAAGTGTCATTGGGCCATACCTGCACGCACCGGCTCAAATTGAGTACTGCTCTCCCATTCTCATCGAACGCCAGCAGGGCATCATAATCCAAGGACACTCACTACAGTGGATTTGCTCTATCCTGACTGGAAGGACCCATTAAGTCAGGATGGCATTGCACACCTTGGACTCCTACCACCTCATCTGCTGGGTTCCACAAGTTTCTTCCCTGAGTCTGACCCTATTCAACACATACATGATCCCTCTAGTTCACTTTATTCGCTCTCACAACATCAACGTCCTCTCCTACGCTGACGAAACGCAACTCCTTCTCTCCCTGATAGATACTATGCCATTACACAGCTCAAGTTCAATGCCTGTATGACTGACATCGCCCACCAGATGAAAGCTAACTGTCTGAAGCTGTAGATTGGTAAGACCAAAATCATGATCTTCGGGAAGAGCACATCTGAGTGGGCGGACTCCCGGTAGCCAACAGAGCTAGGACCGACAACACCAAGAACCTATGGATCATCATCAACAGCAAACTCGACATGATTGCCCAAGTCAGTGCTGTCACCACTACATGCTTCCATGCCCTGAAGAGGCAGAGGAAGAATTTCAAATGCCTCTGTCAGCACCTGGAAAACTGTCACGCATGACCTGCTCACAAGCAGGCTGGAAAATGAGGACACCCGCTATGACGGGATCAACAAAAAAAAAACTCATCAGAATGCTGCAGATTATTCAGAACTTGGTGGCCAGAATCTCTCTCATCCTCCCAAACGGCACCCACATCACAATATATTTTTTTGCAATATGCGATTGGTTGGATTAGGGTTTGACTTTTTTACCCACCATCTTGAAACTCGTGAGTCTGCTTTGACTCGAGAGTTTATCCCAACGCGTAGAATGGTCAAGTCACTCCAGAGAAAATACCTCTAAATACTGCGCATGGCTTGTGACGTAGAGCTGACTGATGAACTCACCAGTGCCCATTTTAGGTGTTGGATACGACTGTCTTTTTGAGCATGACTCGCGAGTTTAGGCAGTGTAAAAAAAATACATATATGCAAAGCCAAACACTAAAATGAGTGTCTGGTTTTGTTTGGAAGGAAAGCGATAGGGAACAGGGCTTGGCTATCGGCTAGGGACTTTACCCAACTCATGCCAGGCAAAGACCGTGCAGATCGTGGGTTTGGTACCCAGGGCAGGCTAGGTGCAATGCTTGGCGGTAGACAGGCCATGTACTAAGTCCCAACTGTGCATTGCTAAATGTGGTGCGCAGCACCAGGGGATGCAAATTAGGTAAATCATAAAAAAATGAAATTCACTGAAAAATTTAAAAACTGAGTTATGGGTCTGGGTCAAACGCGTAAAACCACTTAAATTCACCAGTTATGGGTTTGAATGAACACAACACATGCTGTAGCTCACAGTATCCGCCATGAACAAAGTACCTATTTTCCAATACTTCACACACTACAAAAAGCTAATAGAACAACATGGTGGGTCCTGGGAGTTGTGGTGTGCCTTGTGTGTATTTATAATCCTAACTGGTGAATTTCTATGATTTTATGCGTTTAGGCCAGGGTTATCTATGTATCCGTGTGAATGTAAAAGAGAGGAAAGAGCAGGAAGAGTCCCAAGAAGCAACTAATCACTGGAAAGGTATTTTTAATATATATTTCTATTTTTTAAAGAAATGTTGTAAACATTCAAATGTTTGCGTCCATTGATAAATTGAGCTTCATTTTCACCTGTGGAAAATGTGAGTCAACAGTTGATTAAAGGCAAATTCAATTTCTTCTTTTTGTGTTGAGTGAATCGCAATGTCATTCAACACCATCATGTCCTTGCTTTGTATTTTAAACTAAGATGTTAATGACAGAACCAAGAATTGTGTCCCGAATAACTCTGACATCTAGTTTCTGCTTGTAATTCCACTGCTTTTTTGTGTTTCAAGTGGGGGACTTGGTAGAGTGGTTAGTGCTGCAGAAGGCACAGATTCATAGTCTTGATGAGCAACGCTTCACCTCCCTCAGTGCCCATGTAACTATTGATATCTGCTCTAAGCATCTCTTGCCTGACTCCTTGGTTTCTTTCTCTTGCAGTTCATATATGTGAACCAGTCTTTCGCTCCCTCTCCGGACCAGGAAGTGGGCACTCTCTATGAGGTATGGTCTTCTATTAGATAGGTACAGGCACATTGCCTTTGGTTTGGACTTGAGATTGCTTTCTGGTAGCTGCTCCAATGAAACTACCAACTCCAAGCACTGTGGCGTGATACCTCTAAGTTGAAAAAGTAATTTAATGTGCAATTCTTATGTCGCTAGTAATACACACAATGTCTGAATGTGGACTACACTTTCAGACTCAAAAGCATCTTTTATCCACGGAAATAGACATAAAGAATTTGATAACTGAAAAGAGCCATTGACTGCTTGTTCCTTGTCGTCTCTTTACAAGCATTAACTCAAAGATCTTGAACTTTATTCGTGCGACTGGTATATTAGAGTCCTCTTTCAGTAGTCACGAGGACTGCCAGGCTATCTTCATGCAACGTTTTAAAAGTTCAGGGCCCGGATTACAAATATTATGATGCGGCTAGTAAAAACAGTTACCGGCTGTATCGGAATTATGAAATTCACATTTTCACATGAGAAAAAAACGGAAAAGTGAGAATTGCAGTGAAATCCGGCCTCGAGTTGCCAATTCACCTGGTAATTTCTCATATCTAAAGGGGGCCCTTAAGGTTCACTAAGTAATGGACCATATTTTATCCCTGGTATTGATAGTTCTAAGAGTGGCAAAAACCTGGTCCATTTTTTAGGCCATTCATAATGCAGGCTTTAGGGCCTACTTTTTTAGAGTCCGACAATCACGATACCTACCGAAAAGTGGTAAATGTCTTGTATACTATATTGAGTGCATTGATGTCACTGGCGCTCTTAAGCGTGGTGGGTGGAATGTCTGCAATTGTTTGGTGGATGTCCCTGCCCACCGGCTCTAAGTAAGTAAGAAGATTTCTGCTTTTAAACTGAAAAAGAAATATGTCCATTTGGGATTGCAACAACACGGCATGCTAGGTTAAGTACATGGCTTATACTTGTATGATTGATTTATTTGAAAGGGCAGCTCCGCTACAGATTACTTTGGAATGAGTACATCACATGTACAATGGGGAATTGGATTGGCCACCATGTTGTATTATCACAGACACTCAGGACCTCCGACCTGGGGTGCAGCTGTTGAGCATACCAGAGGATCCTAATAGACCAGACACAAAAGCAACAATATATAAATGATGCCATGTGCAGCCAGCCGACTCGTATCACTGGTTCCAACTAACCTAATATGGCCATTTTAGAAGAGCTGTGCGCAAAGGATGGCAAATGAGGATTTTCCCCTTTTTGAATGTGTTTCTCCACCCTGCTTGGTTACTATGGAATCCGGCGGTATATTAGCTTGTGTGTTCTGGTGAACATTAATTAGATCTTCACTTTGTTAAAACTCTTCAACCTGTTTTCAGTCACAGATCCTAAGGGCTGGCTCAGAGCGTGAAACAATCATATGTAACAAGCATCGGTAAAGCCCACTGGTCACGCCTATTGGCTTTCCTTATGGATTTTTGCCTTTGTGTCCAGCATCCCAGAGGTTCTATAGCATGGCTGAAGACAACAAATAAAGGCCCTGTGGCAGAGCATCTACAAAATGATTCAAGCAATTTTATCATTTATCAAGTAGCGTCGATAAATGAAAAACGTATTAACACAAAGGTGTTTTGAGTTTTTTGAAGTTCAGGTGGGGGGAACAACACTGAGGGAGCAGGTGAGGAGAAGCATCACAATGGACATAAGTAGGGCAAGCATCACAAAGGATGCTGGTGGGGGGAAGCATCACAAAGGAAAATGTTGGCGGAGACAACAAGAAGGGGGTGGGTTTTTGTAAGCAACATGGAGGGTGAGGAAAACAACATGGACTGCGGGACCAGGTGAAAGAAGCAATGGGGCAGAGAGAGCAATGTGGTATGGGTGGGGGAGAGGTACGTGGGTGAAAGAGCAATACTGTAGAAGTACACAAGGGCAAGTGCAACATGCACATGGGTGACAGAGTGCCCCTAGAAAAGTACACAAGGGAGACAGCTGGAAAATACATTCCCTCTCATACTGAGCTTAATCCAAAAGTGCAAATAGTGCTTCAAAGCTAAGATTAGAAGGACACAAGTAATGCATCCATGCTCCAGAGGAGGGACAAACACAAGAAGAGGAAGGAAAGCCCACATTGCTAGCAGTCGAGCAGCAGGCCAATGAAAGTGGCCAATCTGTAGTCACGCTCTAAGGCCACTGTAAGCTGACAGTAGGTCCTTTAGCCAACAAACAGCTTGTGTGGTTTGGAATGCCAGACCTAAAAATGCATTCAGCACGCAGTGTACGTTTTTGCTGCATATCGCCCTTCTCTTTCGTAAGGAATGTCGGCATTTTGAGATTATTGAATGCTTGGTAGGTCATTCGCTATTCAACTTAAAATTCTGTTTTCCTTCTGGTCTCTCCTTTTTTAGGTCTCACCTTGGCAGCGCATGCGCTGTCTCAGCGAGACCTAAAGTCATCTGTATGCTGGCTTAAACTTCATGTAATCTGTTTTTCCGCATCCTGTTGGCTTACTTGTGGTAGTGTTGTTATCTCCCTTTCTGTTGGCTGTTGGTCCTTTGCTAACTTCCTTGTATTCCCGATACAGCGGTGCCTAACTACAGTGTTAGTTTGCTCTGCTTGCACTTCTTTTAATTGAAGTGCTGTGTGCCATCAGTTTTTCATGCTGTAGCCTGCCTTTGTAATTGGAGACTTTTGAGCAGCTGGCTAGTTTTTGCTGTGTGATTCCTATGCTCCTCCACCCCACCGTCTCGGCTTTCACTCCCCCTCGGTCACAGAGGGGGGTTGTGCTGCTGTATGAGGCATTTTTATCTGCACGGCTCCCTTTCATGAGCGCCGTGCTGGTTCTGCTTTCATTCTTGTATTTATTTACCCTGCTCCTCCACCGCTCTCTCTCCCCCTCCATTTCAATCAATCACGGGCTCCAGCATCACAGCGGAGCCACGTGGACAGGAACAGAGGGCTGTGCAGATAGTCTCTCACGCCCTCGCTATAAGGCTGAAGAGCTGTCTGCAGAGACCGGTGTCCCTGCCTCGCCCGTTGCTGAAAATCACCGCTCGCATCGCTTGTTTAAAAGCTGTGTTTTGACTGTCCTACAAGGCTGTGAGCCTTTGAGGACAATCAGCTCAGCGCAAGCTCTGCTGTGTAAACAATACACCGCAGTTGACCCTGTACCCTGCAGACTTGCCCATCCTCCCACAGCGGCGCACTCAGAGCGCCTTGTTCAATGCAAACAGTGCGCTCTTTAAGCGGAGCCATTTACAGGGTGGTCCGTACTTCCAGAACTTGGGTACTGCCCTCAAAGCTCCTCATTCTTTGCACGGAGACACGGAAGGCGCTGCATGCCCTAAGCTGGAATATTTATATTTCAGCCCATGTTTCCAGAGCGCGGCCATTACACTCAGTCAGCTAGCTCCTCGCTCACAACTGAAGACAGCCGTCCTAGTCTAGCGCCTTGCACCCAAAGTGCAGTGCGCGCCAATGGAAAGGGATATTCACAAACCTACTAGTCTAGGTTCCACGAACTTCAGCTTCTTGTGGTAAAGTGCCAAACACTGGAAAAAAAAGAATCCAGCTCTCGGTACTTGATACTGCGCCATTGAAAGACACCACCAATAAGAATCAGAGAATGTCCATTTGTTTGATGACGTCTGACTGGCTTATAACAATTACTGCTATGTCACTTAAGTGAGCTTCATGAGAGGATCACATTCTCTAGTGTTACTCTGTAGGCATGAATTTGCGATCCTTATGGTTCTTGCAAATGATAAGTGTGTTTTCATGCATATGCGTGACGTGTGCCGTCCCATCTTTATTACAACTGTGCACATTACCCTTCTGAGCTAGAACTGGAGGTGCATTGTAATGATGGAGTATACATTGTGTTAAAGTAAGTGCTAAACTGTCTAAATCGGTGAATGGCGTTTTAAATTAAGTGTTAAATCAGTGTGAAAATCTGATCCTTGCTTAAGTTCATAATCTACAAATTTCAGATTAGAAAAAAACTGGTTTAGTAGCTGAGGTGGTTAATACACTTATTGCAGCAATGTAATGTCCTGCGAACTGATGGTAAAAACCCTACTAGATCCGTATCATATTTGATTGGGTATTGCACGTTTTTTTTTTTTTTTTTAACACAAGCACAGTAAAAGAGATCAGTTGGTTAAGCATCTGCTGCAAACATCACCACGTAAATTGCAAGGGATATTCCTGACTCCTAGCAAGCTTCAACTCATTCTTTTGATCTTTTGGTTTGGACTGTTTTTATAAAAATAATCATCATTGTGTCTTTATTTTTTATATATCAACCTAACTAAATGCGGCACTTTAAATTTACATTTGATAGGAAATTGCACATTTTTGGCTGTTCCCAGTATGTATTTCTTTGGACTCGGCACATTGAGAGATCACCATATGGATTACCACTGCATGCGTTTCCTTTAGAAACAATCATCTGCAATGCAAAAGGTCTCGCATGTACGCGTGATTGAGCTACTGGCATTGTAAATGACAATGCCTTTTATTTATGTTTTCGCTTTTAAAACCTAAAAAAAGGCTTTGTCATTTACAATGCCAATAACTTGAACTCGCGTAAATGCGAGATCTCTCTCTCTCTCTCTCTCTCCCTCTCCCTCTCCCTCTCCCTCTCCCTCTCCCTCCCCCTCTCCCTCCCCCTCTCCCTCTCCCTCTCCCTCTCCCTCTCCCTCTCCCTCTCCCTCTCCCTCTCCCTCCCCCTCTCCCCCTCTCTCCCCCTCTCCCCCTCTCCCCCTCTCCCCCTCTCCCCCTCTCCCCCTCTCCCTCTCTCCCTCTCTCCCTCTCCCCCTCTCCCCCTCTCTCCCTCTCTCCCTCTCTCCCTCTCTCTCTCCCTCTCTCATTTTCAACTCCTCTGCGCCTCTTACCACTTCACTTTCTCTGTCTTGACCACATTCGATTGTCAATATCTTGAGTTTTATTTCTTTCGTATATCTGTTTTCTTTTACATGCCTCATGGTTTCATTCTGTCCTCCTCTTTCCCTTCTCTCTGTCTCTTTGATGCTCCTCTCCTATTTTGATTGCTATTCCACTATCTTTCTTTTTCACACTTCCCCTTGTGATATCTTCTATTTTTGCTCCTGTGCGTGCAGACAATTTTTCTGTATGTCTCTCGAGATTCTGATCTATTTTGATGTCATTCACACTCACTCTTTATCTCTCACTGTGTTATGCTCACTCTCTCTCATTGTTTAGTCTTTCTCTCCATCTCTCCCTATACATTTCTAATTCTTACAATCCTTTTCTGTTTGGAAATCCATAATCATATGTCACTCATGCTTCCTCTTGTATCACTCTCCTTTTTCTATTTTACGTTAATATTATCCATGATTTGAACATTTTTTTGTTCTGACTGCAAACAGCCACCTGTCACAATTTCAAAATTGTATGTTTTGCACTCTCTCTCTCTTGTCTCGCATTATACTTTACCTTTCTCTTTCCTTTTCTGTTAGAACACCTGTTTTCGATATCTGAATTTCTCTTATCTGTTGATGTTGACTTCTCCTGGTTCGCCCACTCCTCCTTTTTGTCTATAATCGTCTTTCTCTTTTTTTTTTTACAGTGCTTTGGCAGCGATGGGAAACTTGTCCTTCATTACTGTAAATCTCAGGCATGGGGTTGAATACCCTGGTTGGAGTCAGACCAGCCCACTAAATGGTATTTCAGGCAAGGAGACTTCGAGGACATTGCCACCATCCCTGGACTTGTTGCTTGGAGACTGACTTTTCTTTGCCCTCATGGTCTGCAGCTGCTGGATCCATATTTCCTTGGCTTGGAGATCTATCTGTGGCTGGATTTTTGGTACAGAATCCCCCCTCTTAGGTTCTTGTGCCCATGCCCCATGAAGACTTGAAAAACTTCTCCCTCTTCCAAGGATCAGATGAAGGACTCCATCGCAGTTGTCAAAATCATTCACTGTGAACTTAGAAATGAGCGTACGAAGTTTAATAGTGTGTGGACCTGTGACAAATGCGAGCATACTGCTCACCGAATGCAGAATAATCGAGAGTCAAACAGAAATCTGCACACCAGTAAAAAGTGCTTTAACTGTATATTATCAGGTTAGTAATAAAATGACCACAATCCTGGCAAAAGAATCCTGTACTACATCATTGAGGTTCTGTGTGGTGGTCAAACATCAGGCAGATCTGATTTAATAAAGATAATTGTGGCATGTGCCATGCTGGATTTAATTTCCCTTGAACAGAGATGCAATACTTCGTACCCAGTCAGAGTATTTACGCAGAGATGGAGTGGTCATGTCTGAGCACCATATTCTAGCAGTGATCTTTAACAGAACACAGATGTCTGGTTTTGTTTCTCATCTGAGCGGTCCAAAAGATACAGCGTAGTTCTGTTAGCCTCTTTCAGGAAGTAAGTGTCAGATAAGGAATCCTGAAGGCTCGCGTTCAGAAATCGAGCATCACCCATGTAGTAAGGAGCATTCCACTTGGCACTCGGGAAGAGCAACCCAGGATCAACTATTTACTAGAAGGTAAGGGAGCAATTCTAAAAAAGAATCACAGAGATTCAAAACTTAATCAAGTACTGACAGCTTGGATGTTTGTCTACTTGAACACCATCATTTATCACTTTGGTCTTCATTCGTTTGATCACTTTTGCCCTGTACACTTTGACCTTCCTTTCCAAACTTCTTACACACCATCTACCCATGTGCAGCAAGCACTGCTAACAACTTACTTTTATTTCACATCTTTCCATCACTCATTCCTACAGCATCACCTCCTACTTCAGTCACTTGGTTTGGTCCTGGCAGCCACTTTCCACCCTACTATCCCCAACCACTCTTTTTTTACTCGCAAAATGTCAACATTCACCTTCCTTTGCACATCAATCACCAACCTTGAACAACCCAGCCAGCCACACGCTGCTAAGCTTGACAATTTTCAAAGATTTGGCATGAGGCACTGTGCACATTGACCACTACATGTCTGTCACCATCTGTTTTCAGTTAAGTGCATTGACCAAGGTCAGTTGCAGTTGATCCTTCATCACTCATTTAAACCACTCGAATGACGGTAAATTAAACTTTTGGTATGTCACAGAATCCAAATAAGTTTCCATTTCTTGTGATACTAATTGCATGTCATTGCCCATCACTAATTCCTCTGAGTAGCGCTCCCTAATAAACTCATCCTTCAAAAACGCACTCATGCTTCTTGGGCAGGCAATCGCCATTTCTCCCAGAATCTGTCTTCGGGCCTCTTTCGGGTAGACTCTGTTATCACAAACGCATATATTGGCAACCTAGCCAAGACTCTTGAGGGACCTATAATATCCAATAATAGATTATTTGAAGGTTGGATGGGAACATATACTGGTCTCATGGAACAAGGAATATATCTTGAGACTTGCCACTCAAAATGCTCTTGTGAACCTGCCTTTTCGTGTCTTGTATGTCACTGTGACCTCCATGTGCAAGCTGAAGAATCCAATGCATTCCTGTAGGCATCAGGCATCTCATTCCTTGCCCTCAGTCAGGGTATTTTTTTGTATGGTTGCCTAATTTGATTAGCTTTACACACAACGACATTGTGAACATGTTTCCACATTTGAAATACATTTATGACCAAGCTAGAGAGGACTTGCCGTTTTCTGGATGCAATCTGCTCTCACATCTAAACCGTCTTGGTCTTGGACTTGGCAATCTTGCCACTTCACGGTCAGGCGCACTGCATACATTCTTCTGTTGATTCAACAGAAAAATGTATGCAGCGCGCCTCACCATGAAGTTGCAAGATTCATACGGGTCAAAATGAGTAGTGTGGCCAGCAGTAGTGTGACCCCAAAAGGTTGATGATAAGCAATAGGGATAACCAGGCTGTGAGAATCAGGGAGGCCATGAATTACAGAATTCCTTGAAGAGGCCCAATACACTCTCAAATAGTGGTAACTGTTCGATATACGGTGTGTTCTTTCAGTGCAAATCAGAGGGGTTCTGTTGACTTGCGGTTGGGTGGACAGCCTTGATGGGCACCATTGTCTTAGGATACAAACCGTGACGGTGGATAGGGCTGTGGCTAGCCACCTCTGGCAATGGGTTGTGATACTATCCGAGTCAGCGCATCAGTGAGTAATGGCCATCTTGGCTGAGGGGTGAAATGGATTGTCGTTGGTGGCATGCAGCACATGCGGGGCCACATTCCAGGAATCGACTAGCTGGGGACAGCACATGGAACAGGACACAGTCAGAGAATTTGCACCTCCAGCAGAGGTCATTTGTGCAATGGTGTGTCCCATATAGTGTGGAAGAGGACCAATACCAGTTGTGATGTATCTTGATATAAGTGTATTTAAGCAGGCCTCTGTCAGTTCTTGGTCATGAGTAGCAAGCATTGCTGTCCATTCGCCAGTGTATTCTGTATTTAATAAGGTTTGCTATCAGTCTCTAGTCTCCCGGAGCACTGCTGCAGAGTTTATGGATTTGATCACCGTATTGTAAAGGTCCGAAACCATCCCCCAGCTGAAATACACCAACGTAATTTGCACAAAAGGATTGGGAGACACTGATCGCCAGAGCTGATTTTACCTGTCGTACAGTGCACAAATTGCCTGTATTTCCCTCACGAACAAAGGGCAGACGGAATTTGCTGCATAGGTCATGAATCGTCCTCCAACTGTTATGTATTAGGTCATCTAATGTTGTTATTCTGCAAGAGAGCTACTTATGGCAGTTGATCCAGGCACCACTTTTATTACAGATTGGTGCCTAGCTATGTATGAATCCCCAGCTGCCAATGGCCTAGAGCAGGGGTTCCCAACCTTTTAATTCCCGAGGACGCCCACTGAGTCACTGATGGAAGCCGTGGACCCCAAGCAATTTGTGCGATTTAAATTTTAAAACATTAAAACAGTAATTTGCAAAACATACACAAACAAGTACACACCAAACAAATACTCTAATTACTAAAGACTTTATTATTTCATATTGAACAATATGCAAAGGTGAGCTTTGGGGGCTCTCCCCAAACACCCACCCCTCCCTCCCCCCCAAAGAAAAATTGGAAAAAATTGAGCATTCTACAACACAATTATGACCATATTGTGCACCAGGATATGACAGTCTTTGTTGAGGCTGTTCAATGATTCCCATCACTGTCGCTGTCCAACAGTGCCTCTCACCTCTCCATAGCCTTTCTATCCCATTTATTTCATTTGTTTTATAGCAACTCTTATCCAGTGTAGAGCGTCGGAGCACTTTACATCACACAAAGAGAATGAATCATACGTGTGTAAATTAGTGTATAGAAAATGTTACATAAAGCAAAGAGGACCACAAGGTGTAGTTTTCACATGTCATCCATATTGGTAGCCATTTTTTAAGAGTGCTTAATCTGGAGAAGCACACACTCAGGAGTCAGAACATAACACAGTGGTTAGCATTGACTTTAATAATAAGAATTTATGTCAAACTTGATTTTTGCAGCATCAGGGTATTGAAAGACTGGGGGAAAAACATAACTTAATGACTTGTACCATGCAGTTTGCATGCAGCTCATTGATGGCAGTTCATAGCTCACTGTAGTAGATTACAATTGTAATTTATGAACTTCACAGTAGCAAAAGAATCTGTGACAAAAGCAGTAACCCACTGAGCTATACACACAAAATACTGTTCTTTAAAATGCATGGTACACAATATTTGCAACAAGCATATTAACCGTCTGTGCTAGGATAGATGAGTCAGAGCTGCCACTAGGCAAAACACCCATCTTTCTCCAGCAGGTACATTAATCACCTGAGTTATCTTGACACTTTTATTGTTGCCCGAAAACTGATGGGTATAGAAGGAACTTTGCAGTGCTTTTAGAACTGCTGCCTGTGGCCCCCTGGGAATGTGTCACGTACCCTGGGGGTCTGCGGACCACAGTCTTGGAACCGCTGCACTGGAGATGAGGAAGCCAGTGCTGCGTCAATAATGGGTGTCTCCTGGAGTACAAAACACTAATCTCCAGTTAATCACCAAGGTGTGTTTTTTTGTTCTGACCCATAATGGTGGATCATGATAGTTGTGGGTCAGATACACCACTACCATTTTCAACAACCTATACCCTTCCCCAGAGAGATAAATGCATAAAAAACCATCAAGCAAAGGTCACAGTCCATTTTAGCCATTAGCTAGTGATCGTAGATTGTCTGAAACCATGTCCACCAGGCCTCTTTTAACTAGCATTCTTCATATCCCTTTACTGTACTTTAGAATTGCCTAAATAACCCTTATTTATGTTTTCAACCTTCCAATGATCCCCATCCAGACTAGATTCCATAATCTCTTTTGTACACAAAGCAGCATGTTCAATTCCCCTAGTGAGTTTTCTTGCCTCTTCCAATATGGGTTCTTCTGTGGAAAGTAGTCTTTCCTGAATCTTTTTTCATTTTTTTTTTTTTTTTACATATTTTCTTTTCCTTAAACCTATCCATGATTAACTCATCCCTGAACCCCGTAATTACTCGCTGCTGCCACAAATCTCAGTGCAGTTGTGTGTGTAATGACCAGTTCACCCAGAAGAACTTGTGTAGCTTCTTAAAGACCTTAAGCCGCTCCAAAACAACTGCAGCAAGGATTACATCTTTTATCTAACATATTAGTTACAGTGATGTACACATTGTTCGCTTCAATATGATCCTGTTCTCCTTCCCATTCTCTCGCTTCTTCTCTTTGCATGTTTTTAAGAACATTTCTGCTGCTTGGACCCAAATAATGATCTGAAAGTGCAGGTGCCCGTTTTGTTGCAAATGCATCACCCCTAATTATTTTGAGATAAACAACAACCCGTCTTTTCATTGTTCTCTGTTTAAGAATGCTCGAGGTCCAGGCATGGAAACTGCTTGCATTGTCTTCTACATGTCATTTCTTTTCTTAGAGTAATAGTGGAATAATCTAGATTGTGGAGTTTGTTGCATTTGGAGTTGATAAGTTGCTCTTTTTCCGCCATCTTTAAAATAGGTGCACTTGTTTTAGCTTGAATGTATGTTATTGTAATCCAGAGTGACGGCTCACATATGAACTGATTGTCATTCCTGACATGGAATATTGGTGCGCTCACTGCAGCTCCAATGCCTTGTGTAGTTTGCCCCATGTCAATAGCCCCAAAAGCATTAAACGTCTCACCTCAGTGAGAAGTACTTCTCAAAGTGGCCCTGCGGGCATGCACATTTGCTGGTGGTACAGCAGTTAGCGTCCACGCAACAATGCTGCACTCTTCAATAGCATTCTACTGTGTCACATCAATTAGGAAGCCGTGCTTGGCAACACTGTGCGTCACATATTTGATGGTGGTTTAAGCGACACATAGCAGATGCACTGTCTGGCCAAGATACAGTTTCCTGGGCCTCGCTCCAAACAAGATTGATAACACAACATGTGACCCCTTACACATGCAGACATGGAAAGCGCTCTGATGCCTCCGGGTCTAGCCAGCGCTATATAAAACCTTTCAAATAAATAAATGGAACCTTCTACATTCTACACGGGTATGCAATAGTCCTATCCATCATTCCTGTACACGGACAGCTAGGATGTCGTTATCTGTCTGCCTGGCAGTGTGCAGGGGTGGACTTGTCCATAGTGGATCAGCCCTGTTCTGTCAGGGCGCTCTGTATGCTATGCCCTCCTATCTCAGTTCTTTGCCAAAATATTACTTGTGAAATTCCTTAATTCTGCATATGGCAGGGTACTTCATTTCTGGTTCCCCCATGCACATGGACATGAAGTGTCGATTTATAGGGTGCTAGAGGGATTTAGCATTTAAGCCATCGATTTGATTTTCAGATGTTTTCCTGGTCATGCAGTTGATGACTATTCAACACTGAGTCAGAGTTTGAGAAAGACATGTCACTTGTGAGTCACAAGGTGGCGCTGAGGCTGCTAGTATGACATGTCACTGCTCTAGTGGCAAACTTTCGTGGTTCACTGTCTAGATTCTAGTGAGCCTTCCCAGATTCAAGTCTTTCAGCAGTCAGGCTGTTGGGTTAATGGTGAGGGTTATTGAATAACCTCATAACCTGCTGGGAACCATTGGTTACCTCATGGTTTTTGATTAGGAGAAGGCTTGTAAGTAGTAAGCGTCCAAATGACTTAGGCTGCCTTTTATGTCATCCTCTTTTTCCTCCGCTCCAAGGCTAGGCCTTCTGATAGCACAACTCACTTAAATTCATCACAAACCAAATCAGTGTATCTCATATCCGTCATCTTGTGAGGTACCATGTCTTCTGTAAATACCTTGCAACCGGCTATAGCTATTTTGGCATCTTCCCCACAGTTCCTTCTTACTACCCTAATTGATGAGTTTACCTTTCACCTTTAGAAGATGGGGAGAAAGGGGTTCGGACATGGGATTTTTGAGTTTAAACGACTGGAGTTTCGAATTAAGAGGGAGAGATCCCTTCATTGAGAGACGTTGAAAAGGTTAGTAAGATGAGTGATAGCTAGCAGACAGAAAGGTGGATGATAGGGGGAAAAGAGGTGCAACCAGACACATGATGCGGTGGGCATGTTGAGAACAGATGCTTGTTATTCTAAAGCTAGAGGGTGAAGGAACAGAAGGACCAACGGGGACAGGCTGATTGCTAGATCATTTTAGGTAAGAAGTGTATAACCGTATTAAATATTAAAGAGGCTGAGGCTGGCGGTAGAAGAAAGTGGAGGGTGTTAGAGAGCCGGTAAGGGTCTTATATTTTTGCAAACCTGTGTTTTCGGCCAAGCAAGCCCTGAAGTAAAGCTGAATAGCAGATTATTCTTTGAAAGAGTCAATTATATGCAACATTCAATCTTCTCGTGTTAATTTCTTGATTCCTTCGTCATTCTGGCTTACTCTTCTTCATTTTACTAATCCCTTTTCGTTAATTGTCAGTTTCTGCAGATCTAGCTCACTTGTAGGGTAATCTGGGATCACTGTGTTCATCAGATGGTGTGTGGGATTAAAAGGTAAGACCTGAAATTATCGCTCACAGGCTGATTGTTGTTGCTTTTGCTAATTATTAGACGGCTTATTTACCACTATTGGCTGTGCTGCTAGGAGCTGAGTTGTCGCTCCTTGACTAAAGTATTATCATGGCTGTGGTAGGGTATGAAAACGGTTATTTGTGCTAAAACCCCACAGTCGGAACCAAGCACTTTTTATGTTTCCACTTTCCTGTTCATCCATTTGTTTTTGGTGAAATTAGGGGATTTGAAAATATTTCCTGAAGTTGTTGCGTTGGACTGCCTGTGACATTTCACCAATCATGAGGTAAAAATTAAGATATTGTCTAACCAACCTATGAACATGATGCCTTTCATCCTCTGGTTTCATTAAGTGTTCATCATAACTTAATGATAGCCATCCCAGCTAAGTGTGTAATGTTTTGCAAGGTGTGCATAGTTCTTACAGGACACTCCAGTATCCAACAACAAACATTAGAACATTTCATGCTACAGTCGACATCGCCCAGGTAAGCCCTCTAGCTGCCTATGGCATGACACACAACTTCAAAAACCACTAAGAAACAACACATACAAAATTACATCGGAATATATTATGATAATGACCTTTTATACATCCAACACAGCCCAGGTAAGCCATGAAGCCAGCTATAGTGTTGCTTGCAAGAGTAGTAACCATTTGTAAACATCCCTCGCAATCCTCTAACAGGATATCCTCTAACTCGCAATCCTTTTCCGTGCAGCCATCTGGGATCACGGTTTTCTGACGCCCCAAGAAATATTACTTGCTGTTGGAATGATCTCAATAACATCTCAAGACCTATGTTAGTGTCAGAACCCCGTTCAGAGGGCCATGGGGCAAGTGGGAGCTATTGGGCCCAACTGTAGGGGTTCAGGCGCTTTACCCCTGATGTCTTGGAGCCAGACATACTATGGATCATGAGCAATTGGGCCAAGTACCTCATCAGCACTTGACTCTCAGTGGTAATGCAGGTCGAGCAGTCTAAGGCTTCTCGAGGGGAGATAGACAGAAGAGGGGAGGGTTGCACACAGGCTCACAACTCAAAATACCTTCAATAGCAGCAATAACTGATTGTCCAGTCAAAATTAGCTTTTATTAAATGGGTATTTCTCTCCCAATACAAAGTGAAATACGACAATTACAAAGAATCCACATAGTTCCCCAAAGTACAGCTTCTACGTACTTGGTGGCATGAACCACCACAGCCAAGATTTACTTGTTGTCTGACTCTGGGTGGGGTTTTTTAGGGGAGGGGTTCATATTAACCAATTATGTCTATTCCCACACCCCCTTCTGCGGAAGTGCACCAACACCTTCAACTGGTAGCGGCACTAACCATTCCTTTATCCTCCCTCCCATCTTACCACTCAACTGGCAAGCAGGACAAGTTCTACACAACCTCTCTGTCTCTCTTAACATTACTGGCCAGTAGAACCGAGTGTCCAACCTATCCTGGGTTTTTCTAATGCCGAAGTGTCCTGCTAAGGACACTTCATGGGCCTGTGATAACAGAACGTCCCTCTGCACTAATGGAACCACTAGCCTCTTGCTAGTTCCTGGCTCTGGATTCACTACCTCTCGATAAAGTAGGCCATTCTCCCAGCCAGCATAGTGTTTCCTTGACCACTCCTTTTGCTGACCTGTTCTTGGCCTTCCTTCCAAAGTCCCACAAGCGTAGGGCACTCTTCCTGTGCCTTGTGGAAATCTTTCCTGTTAGGCCTTTCAGCGGCTAACAAATCCTGCAGCTGTGTGAGCGACCCAGAGTCCATACCTGGTCCGCTTCAGGAGCCTCATCCTTCACTTCCTCTGGAGCAGAAGTGATGACCTCCACGGGCACTGCCTTCCTGGAGGCTGCCATTTCCTGTAAACTAGCCTGCAAATTAGGAATGTTCCCAGTCCCACGCTGAGACTGATATGCAGTCTGTACTCTGGTCAACACAGCTGACATGGTCCAAGCCATAAAGGCTTCCGGATCTGGTACCAAGCCAGGACAATCAAGTCATTGTACAAGAGACATCCAGCGCCTTGCTTTTTCCTTATCCTGACATAAACCATACCCACCTTACCATTGAGCTCAATCTCAACCCATGCCCGCTCCACAGGCTACCAAGCCTGTATCCGTGGTACCATGGCACATCTCCTCATACGAAAGGTATTTCCTCTCAACTATAGTGCGGAAGGCTACAGTATACCTCAGGACATGCACTTTCTTCTCATTGATACTAACTTCCTGCACAAACCTCATTGTGTTAGGATAAGCTTGCGCCAGAATATCTGGGTCCCTTCTCTCAGATCTCCATAGCTATTAGGTTAAGAGCAACAGGCCCTCTTGGTTCCCCTCCCCTACATATAACATGCTTGCTATCACAGGTGCTGCTGGGACAGAATCTGTTGCCTGACAGTCCCTCTTGAAGTGTTGCACCTTACGATACTTGTAGCAAGTCACTACCTTGGACTTGGATGAACCTAAACGTCCTCTGTTTTTCATGATTTCATTACAAGACCGGAGGCTGACATTATGCATGATCTTTTTAATGCAACTTCAAGTACAGCCACTTTAAAGTTGCATCATAAGTAAAACTTCTAGAACAAACAAGTGTATCTAGGCAACGGTAGCACAAGGATCAGCCTCTTTTAAATGCGCTTCAAGTCAGATAAGTTGCCCTTTCTCATATCTCCTGTCCTTCACTTTTGTTTGCTTATTATTATATTAAGAGTTCCTAATTCGTTATTTGCTATTACTTGCTTACTTATTCATTTTAAGATTTCGTATGTTATTGCCATTGTTTGATTATTTATTCAGATTTAAGTTTGTATGTTCCTTACCGCTTTGATATCGGCATACACCAATCCTTCGGGCTTCTCATACTTAACCAGATAATCGCGCTCTTCACAATACGCTCTCTCTAACACCCTTATTATTGCCGGTAATTTCAACCACTAACGTGGTTCAAGTCGCCTGACGCCTACCTCTACCTCCCTCTTGCCCCCGCTTCAGCGCCATTACCTCGCATCCGTTTCACTCACCGGATGCTCCCCGCACTCCGCCTCTTCCCTCCGCACTGCTAGCTTCGTAACTCTCCTTCTGGCCCCTTTCGGCCGTCGCAGCTGCAACGTTGAAGCTGCGGGACGCGCCACACCTTCGCCTTGCCTTCCACTCCACACGCCCGTTCCTTCACCGTACCTTTTCGCTCCAGCGCTACCCTCTGCATGAATTAAATAAAAAAAAAAAGAGGCGAAAGACAACGCGTTCGTCTCGTTGACCCTCCACATTAGAGGAAAGTCGCTAGCAATGACTCCCTTCTCTCTAAGACGTCCTTTCCACACAATGCTGTTTCCTAGCAACTGCATTACAACAGCTGATTATCAACAGTTGGCAGCTTCAAGTTCCTACCGGTCCTCCTTTATTCTACAACCTAACAATTATTTAGACATATTCCCTGTCAAGTTATAACCACCTTTTTAATACCCTTCGATTATTACAATTCAGGTGACTCAAAAAAAAAAAAAGGGGGGGAAGATGTCTGATTCGGACGATTCTCAGACCCTTACACCCGCTCCCTCTAACAAGGAGGAGCTTATCAAGCAACTGATTCACAAAGAAATTCATTCCTGCATGAGGGAGACTATTGATAAGATTGTTGCAGGTAAGAGACCCCCCGCACTCCTCGGAGCGAGGTCTAATGAACCATCTAAAATCGGGGGTAAAAGAACCAAGAAATGCAACAACTTAGATAATGAGGGCAGTATGGGAGGTCAAAGCACCTCATTTATATTGGGAGGTCCACGCGCCTCAAGACCTGAAGGAGGACTAAGCTCCTCAAACGTTACGGGAGGCCTAAGCACCCCAAAAAGACTACGTGCCAATAACGACACATCTCTTTTGGATGCCCTCCCAGACCTCAACTCCCCAACTATTAAACTTGACGCGAGAGCAACACTCTATTGTCGACGAGGAAGTAACTTCAATGTTATCCAAAGGTGCAATTCTAGAAGTTCCGTGGAATTGCAGGAATTTCGTAAGCAATATCTTCCTCGTGGAAAAAAAGGACAAAGGGTGGAGACCTGTAATAAACCTAAGAGAATTGAACAAGTATGTCACTTACAATCATTTCAAGATGGAAGGTATCCATCTCCTCAAGGACATGCTTTTAGAGAAAGACTGGCTAGTCAAATTAGATCTAAAAGATGCCTACTTCACCATTCCTATGGCAGAGGAATCCCAGTCCTTCCTTCAATTTGGTTGGAACAAGCATCTATACCAGTTCCAAGCCCTTCCCTTCGGCCTATCTTCGGCCCCGTGGTGCTTCACCAAAGTTATGAAGGCAATTACCACGGTCCTTCGGGAGAGAGGTGTCCGCCTCATAATCTATCTAGACGACATTCTCATCATGTCTCAAGACAAGTCTCAAATCCTGAAAGACTTAAAAACTACTGTGGATTTGATAGAAAGCACAGGGTTTATTATAAACAGGGAGAAATCCATCATGACTCCCTCCAGGTCTCTAGAATTCCTAGGCTTCACGGTAGACACCGTGAAGTCTATGCTTTTACTTCCCCGAAAGAAGATATCCAAGATTCGCAAAGAGATACGTCACGTCCTAAAATCAAACCTCCTAACCTTAAGGGAACTAGCCAGACTTCTGAGCCTCCTCTCATCATCTATCCAAGCCATCCTTCCTGGCCCACTTCATTACCGAGCCCTCCAGAGACTCAAAAGAAGAGCTCTGCGCTCCGGCCTTTGGTACGGAGACAAAATTCACCTGGACCCAGAGGGCAAGGAGGAACTGACCTGGTGGCTGGAGAATTTGGACGCATGGAACGGGAAAGCCATTTTTGGGACTTCACCGGACCTCATTCTAGAATCGGATGGCAGCCTTCATGGCTGGGGTGCCTGTTTTCAGAATCAGAGCACCGGGGGTTTATGGTCCTATTCGGAGAGTTTACACCATATAAACTTCCTGGAGCTAACCGCCGAGCTCTATGCCCTAATGAGCTTCAAGGAATCCCTTCAAGGGAAGTCAGTCCTCCTCAAGATGGACAACATATCAGCTGTCGCTTATATAAATCGCCTTGGAGGAACAAGGTCTCCAGACCTCTCCAACCTGGCCAAAGAATTATGGATGTTCTGCTTGAAACACCAAATTTCTCTAAAAGCAGAATACCTTCCCGGCCTAAAAAATGTCTGTGCGGATTGGAATTCAAGGTTCCTCCTTAGATCACACCGATTGGAAATTAAATCCAATTATATTCAACAATCTAGACCATGTTTGGGGTCCACTAGAAATAGACCTCTTTGCAAGCAGACTCACACCCAACTTCCAAGATACTGCAGCTGGCTACCAGACCCTGGGGCTCTTGCAGTGAACGCCTTTCTCCAACACTGGAAAGACATTCGGGGATACACCTTTCCCCCCTTCGCGATGATTCAACGTGTCCTTCAGAAGCTGAGGACAGAACGGTCATCAATAGTCCTGGTGGCGCCATTTTGGCCGTCCCAAGCTTGGTTCCCAACAACATTGGAATTAGCTTACGAAAAACCCTTTCTACTTCCAGATTCTCCAGACCTCCTAAAAGACTTAAATGATTTCGATCACCCCCTCATTCAGAATGGGACTTTGAACTTTCTTGCCTGGAAAGTGTCAGGCGAGCCAATGAAATCACTGGACTTTCGGCGCTAGCTTCTTCTCTCCTCCAAGAATCTTGGGCACCTGGTACACACTATAGGTACAACGGAATCTGGAAAAGATGGGTTCGTTGGTGCCTGGAAAGGAACCTGGATACCGTGGAGGCCCCTATTGTGCATGTAACCAATTTCCTGGTAGAACAATTTGAAAGAGGTCTTTCCTACAGATCCATTAACTGTTATAGATCTGCCATTTCCGCTGGTCATTCCCTCCTTAATGGTCGAACTATTGGCAAAAACCCTATTATTTGTAGAATTATGAAAAGTATCAGACTTAAAAGGCCTCCCAAACCTAAATATGACTCCCTTTGGGACATAAGATTACTTCTTGATCTTTTTTGTAATTGGCCGGATAATAATTTATTAAACAACAAATTTCTCTCAATCAAACTAGCTTCTCTCCTTTGTCTAATATCCTGCCGTAGAGTTTCGGACGTTAAAGCCTTAGATATCCAACAGATCCTATGATGCTTTCGGTGTCAGATTCGATATTTTCAAAAGAACTAAAACGATGTCTGATATGATTTTTTATCCTAGGTTTGACTCTTGTAAAAAATTATGTGTAGTGGATTGCATGAGTGAATATGACTTAAGGACGAATCCTCTTCGCACTATTGGGGTGACCCAACTCCTAATTTCATTTGTTAAACCCTTCAAACATGTCTCTTCTTCTACAGTAGCTAGATGGGTTAAACTAGCTATGCAATTGGCAGGCATCGATCTATGTAGATTTCAAGCACATTCCTTAAGGGGAGCTATGGCTAGTCAGTCCTTTTGGAAAGGAGCAAAATTAGATGACATCCTCAAAGCAGCAGACTGGTCAAGCTCCTTTACCTTTGCAAAACATTACTGCAAACCTGTCGAACACATGTCAGATGTAATTCTGATTGACTATCAACATGCATAATGGCAGCCTCCGGTCTTGTAATGAAATTGCGATTCTCCTCTTACCATGACCAGAGAATCTGGATTTCATTAAAGACACGGAGGCTGACATTATCCCAACCCTCCCTCCCGGTAGTGGATTTTAACATCTCTTTATTTGTCATATGTAATTCTTTGATTTATTATATTTTAACTCAATTTGTTTAACAATTTTGCCTTTTATTACCCAATGTGGATTATATTATCTTTAACCACTGTTTTTCTTACCCCCTCAAAGGGTGATAAGTACATTTCCTAACTTTTTTCCCCTTTTCAGATAATTCGTCTTGACTGAACTCTTCTTCATCATCCATTGTAACAGCAGCCGACACCTCCTTCCTCTATTCCAGAGAGTGGCCTTTTCGGCATGATGCCAGCATATGGACTTTGCTGCCTCTGAGGAACTGTTTCTTATCTTCCTGTGTTCAATGCATTTAAAAGAGGCTGATCCTTGTGGTACCGTTGCCCAGATACACTTGTTTGTTCTAGAAGTTTTACTTATGATGTAACTTTAAAGTGGCTGTACTTGAAGTTGCATTAAAAAGATAATGCATAATGTCAGCCTCCGTGTCTTTAATGAAATCCAGATTCTCTGGTCATGGTAATAGGAGAATCGCAATTCTCCTTCCCAGACACACCATTACCATTCATATTTTGCCTGGGCCTTCCTTTGGTCCCCTGAGAATTACTCTGGCCCTTACCGTCTGGCCAGGGTAAGGGGCAAGCAGGAACTACTGGGCTCACCTGCGGCGGTTGAGGCCTTTTACTTCTGATGTCCCGGTGCCTAACCTGTTATGAATCCTGACCAATTGGGCCAAGAACCCCATCAGCAGTTGAATGTCAGTGGTAGTGCGGTTTGAGTAGAGCAAAGGTAGACACAGAGGGTGAACGAAGGCTGAAAACTCAAAATACATGCAATATTTATTTGATTTATTTTTATTTATTTGAAGAGTTTTATATAGCGCTGGCTAGACCCGGAGGTATCAGAGCGCTTTACATGAGGACAAGCATTTGTTTCAGAGCATAGTTACGAGTTACATATTTAGACAGTTTCAGAGCATAGTTACAAGTTGCTGGAGCGTAGTTACATGCGTTAAAAACATAAACGTAAGGTAAAAAGCAGGTAGCAGATTCCCACACCTCTGCTGTGTGTGGCTCCCTTTACCCTGTGGACTCTCTCAGAGGGGTCTCTCAGACTCCAGGGTATACATACTGGATCCCTCCCCAACAAGGAGAGAGGGAGAGCTTTGGCAAGGGGCGCCATTCCCACACCTCCGCTGTGTGTGGCTCCCTTGACGCTGTGGACTCTCTCAGAGGGGGCTCTGAGACTCCAGGGTATAAATGTTGGATCCCTCCCCAACAAGGGGAGAAGGAGTGCTTTGGTAAAGGGCACATGGTTACAATAGTTAGAGTTGCAAAAGTCCAAGACAGAAGAAACAAGTCCCCAGGAGAGGGAAGAGGGGAGGCAGGGGGCTGGGAAAGCGGGTCAGCTCTGGCAGATCAGCAGTGGGGATGGAAAAACCTTGTGGGGGCCCAACAAGGAAGAGTAAACAGGCCCCACACTTAGATGGGGTCTCAGTCATCAATTGAAGTCTGGGCGCCATTTTAGAGTCAGTCAAGTCCCAGGTAAGGAGTGATGCTTAAAGGGGACTGCTTAAACCCGTGACTCAGCAGTTTGTCTTGTCTCTTGTACTGAGATTCTTTATTCAGTAATGATTTTTGTCCAGTTAAAAACCTTGTGATCCTCCTTCACCGATAGTATTTCCCTGGCGGGGCCGTTTTGGAGTCAGGCAAGGCATATCCCTTTAAGGAAAAATTAGCAAAGTTTTTATTTTAATGGGAAATTATTCAGGCACCCTCCGGACCTCAAATTCCTAAATTGGGTCTCCTGAGGCTTACTCCGCTCCCTCACTTACCGCTTCTCCGCCCCTGCAGCGCATCCGCAAGGCGTGTGGGATTCTCACGGTATCGGCGCAGAGTCAGGCGGACTCCCGGTGAGCTCACCGGCTGATGCTGCCTCTCACGTTGGGTTGTACTCAGGTTTAGGGGATGTTTTTATGTGGGTTTTCGGCGTCTGCGATGCTCCGTGTGATCAGGGCAGAAACCACCGGAGGCAGTTGCTCCACTTCTGTTACAGGCGCCCACCGGAGATGCAGATAAGGCAGCTCCAGGTCTCGCCGCTCCCTCAATGTGGTCTCCCGAGGGGCCGCTCCTGTTTTCGCGGTCCCCGCTTTGTTAAACAAAAAAAAGATGAGTCCGCTCCGCTTCATGCGCCATTTTGGGGCGCGATCGCCTGGCGAGATTTTAGCTGATTTCACGGCAGCGACGTGGATTGGGGGAACGGCGTCTGCAGCGGCAGAAGCTCCCAATACTCTGATGTCAGGAGTGATCTTTTTTGGTGTGATTGAGGCACAGTGCTTGGCTGCCATGCATAGGGCTTCCACGGTATATCATCATTAAATAATTGTTCGGTCATATCCCCGCTTCTATGAAAAAATTGGTATTTACCAACACTAATAAAAATACAGCATTCACAAACAATACACACAGTCACCCGAGGTCATGGTGCTAGTGTTTCAATAGGTGGATTCCTGAGTCCCACTCCCCTCTCGCTAGCTGTAGTGGTTACTTCCCATTCACTACAGGTGGCATTCAGGTTTAGCCCTACTAGTATTCCGAGTCTCAGATGTGCCGCTCCAACTCTAATTAAAGTCAAAAGTGTTCCAGCACCGCATCGCTATATATTGCGGGAAAGTTCCACTAGGTCCTTCTAGTCCATTAATAAGTCTTACCCACACCAGCAAGACCTGCCCGACTGTATTCTCCGAGAGTGGGCATAGAGGCAGCAGTGGCTTTCTCTGGCAAGTATCGCATATGTAGCCCTGTCGGGGCAGTGGTCCGGTGTCCTCAAGTTCTTCACACTCGGTTCTGCGGAGACAGCAGCCGTGTGTCCTCTGCATTCCTTTGTTACCGGTAAGTTTCCTTAGATCCTCCCCACAGGTGTAGGGGCAGGAAGGAATTTGACACTCCTGGTGCAGATGCTCAGTCAGGGCTCTGGCCTGCACAGGTTACCTGATGGCATCATCCTCCCAACGACAGTCCAGATCAAGACACACTCCTTGCCTTTCTTTTCCGGTGACCCCCACCTGGCATATGGGGTCAATGTCCTCACCCCGCACACGGTTTATGGCCTGATTGGCATGGCAGCAACATTCACAGCTGCCTCACCTGACATACGGGGTCACCAACTTCACTCCCAATCTTCACAGGAGCCCCACCTGGCATACCAGGTCACCGACTTCCTTCAACACATGGGCTATCGATGCAGAGCAGTGTCTTTACACCTCGCTTTAGAGATCCAGTTGCTAGAATCTCTCACTGAAACTTGCTCCCTCCATCGCTCTTCTCTTCCTCACCTAGCATTCTGGTCTTGGCAAGCAGGCAGGCAGGCACGCACTGGTGTTCCACACTCCAGGGCAGGTGGTCTTGGATTCCTTGGGTGAGGTCGCCGTTTCAAGCTGGGACACTGATGGGCCTTAGCCTGCAGAGATTTCCCTCCTCGCACACCCCATCTGACTGCCTGACAGTTGTCCATTTTGGGAGCCTCGAGCTCCCCTTCCTGTACTCCATTTTCAGACACAGTATGTGATTTTGGGTCTAGTCTTTGATGTTTATGTCAGGGGTCTGCTTCCTTTTGAAGTGCTCTCTCCCCTGCCCTGCCCTTCCTCCAGAAAGCAGTCTGTCACAGCAATTGTGACTCCAAATCTGAGCACCACAAAACAGGCTATGAGAGTGACTAGAGGTTCACACATGGATGTCCGCCACAATGATATGTGCATCAAAAGGTTCCTCTGAGGCCTCAGCTCTGGCCTCTTTCCAGTGACCCTTCTCTGAATCAAGAGAGCCCTTGCAGCATACTGAAGATGATGGCTTTTCCTCCGGTGTGTCGTGCTCAGCTCGCAGAATGCAGAAACCCACAAGTCTATCTGGGGGTTTCTCTACCTCCTCATGCTCCTCCAGTCAGCTTTGGGTCTCCCAAAATGGAATCCCGAATATTTCCTGTATTGTACCATGTACAAGCACACATTCACCCAGCACATGCATATAACACACATGCACAGCACAACATCTTCCATGTATAGTACCATTCACAGGTACACATACACCTGGCACATGCATATAACACACACTGCATAGCACTACATGTTCCATGTATTTAACATTCACAGGCACACGTACACCCAGCACATGCATATTGTACACGCACTGCATAGCACTACATCTTCCATGTGTTGTACCTTTCACAGGACCACATACACCCATCATATGCATATAACACACACATTGCACAGCACTATAAACTAAACTGATGTAGGCCAAGGTTGAGTTAAGCACAGAGCAGTGGAACTTTACATGAGTGAGTCTGTAGGTAAAAAGGTCTGTTCACTTCTACTGATCACTACATGGTATGCTGCCACCATTGTGCTTATGCTGCTTAACACTTGGCAAATGCAGTAGCTTTTCACCAATATCCGGATAGCACTTTGGGTTCACCTCCCTGTCCAAAAAGAAACAGGTGTATGTCATGGCACACATGCATGATCTGTGTTTGCCCATGACAACAAAAAACAGCACGAGGGATACAGACATTTTGGTAGCTGAGGGACTCAGTGCAGGGGTACATGTTCTTCACCATGCAAGGGACTTTTCCATTCCAACGTTTAGCTTCAATGCATTTCAGGAAATAATTATTCCTTCATCAAGAAGATATGTCACTTGCTTAAATACATAGTTTATGAACACAATAATGGGAGAAAATGATAACCTCTATTAAGGTTACACTGTTTATTAAGCAATACATGATTTTCGTGTGTAGCATCAGAACTAAACAAGAATAATTGAACAAGAATATGGCTAAAGGTAATGTGCAATGTTTCTTGTATGTTGGAGCAACTAAAAGAAAATCTTAAAATGTCGCAATTAGATTGCGACAATGGATCTATGCAGTTCCCAAATCACTGGCAGAACGCCATTAATGTGTGGTCATGGTGGATTGCTTCATCCATTCAAAATCCTCTATATATTTCACTGCATACTCCTAATCTGCCTACACCCTTCATAGTAGATCAGGTAACAATTTCTCAGGTGCACAAACTGTCTCTACAGTCTATCACCTCACTGTTCAAGCCTGTCTTACTTTATAAAAACAAACCTACCTACATTTTGTTTTTGGTCCTTCACGCTAATATTCAGTGACCTCTTTTGAAAGCAAATATTTACCATCTTGGAACGAAATTAGTCAAACAATAATTTTTTCTAAACATCATAGAAACATTTGTAGTCATTCTGTTCCTTCTGCAAATTAGGAGTTAATTAATGTAATTTTTCTATCCAAAATGATCCCTTTTCTTACAAAATTCTTTGAGGTTTGGGACATAATCGATGAACATAGAGATGTCAATACATTAATTCTGATGTTTGACTAATTTTCATTGAATCTCACTTGGACAGACCATGCTGCTTATCCTATATAGTAACTGCCACATGGGTTTTGTATTGTAGAAATCACTTGGTTAGAATTGAATGTTTGTATGCACTATTTCACTAGCGGGAACCAAAGGCAGGCGAGCCCAGTATGGGATCAAATGCGAGCAAAACGCCCACCAATCATGGTAGAGGTAGCTGGCGTGTGCATTGTTAATGCATTGGGATGTATTGTTCTTTAAAAGGCTGCGTCTTCAACTCTTTACTAATTTGGAGCAGCGTAGGCGCGGTTGTGATGGATACAGGGATATTTTTCCAGGGTGCAAAGATAGAAAAGGCCTTCTGCCTTGTCTGTTTTTTCTTTTGCACACTCCATAGTCTGATGGTGCCGCGTCTGCAGGTGTGCCGAGAACCCCCAGAGATAATTGCTCGTCTTGATGACTTTGGCCGGCAAAGGAAGCCAATTGACAATGCATGTCGAGAAGTGGCAAGTTTTAAATTGCTTTCCTGTGAAAGAATGGTAAAATGTATGTGATTTAACTAAATACAATTTAATCACAAGAAAAAAATATTTTGTGGTTCTCTTTGTTGCTTAGAATCTACTTTAATATATTTTTGAAATTCCTGTAAGTTTTGTTCATGCAAATTAATTCCTGTTGAGTTACTTACTTCATATTTGGATCAGTGCTTAGCAGTCGACAACCTTTTACGCTGATTTCTTTTGCTGTCCTTGACCGTGGTGAAAAGTTAACCACAAATCACAAGAAATTTATTTTGGCCTTCCAGACATGTTGGCACCTCTTAAAGGCTGGTAGCACTGGAGAGCGCGAGTCACTATTAAGCCTTCTGCTCGTGTTTCAAAGGTGTCTTCTCAAGAGACAGAGAAAGCTGTTTTGTGATGGTAAGCAACCTAGTAATTGATGTTGGAGGTCAGCCCTGATTTCTTTCTTTAATTAAATGTAATGTTTAGTGCTAATCCTCAGCAAGTAGTATTAAGAGGAATTGGCAGATGGGGCTGTTAAACCTTGCATCAGCCTTAGTTGGCAAATGTTAAGCAGCAGGCCACGTGAGACAGCCCTGGAAAATGTCTCCTGGAATTTCTGATTTACCCCACCTTGCAGGCAGACTGGCATATTGGTAAATTTTCTGAAAGGTTGGTAGGAGTACGGGATAGGCTGTTAATGAGGGGATGTGTATATGTACTTAACTATATTTAAGGAGTGTAGGCTTGACATAGTTCGGATGACGGGTAGAGTGTTATGGTAAATATGTGCAAGTAGGACCTGCCTACTCGGGCTGCTGTCATGAAGAGTCTAGGGAGCTATATTTGCGATCTGTGCCCCCAGAGTCTAGGGAGCTCTGTTTGTGATCTCTGCCACCAGGGTCTAGGGAGCTCTGTTTGTGATCTCTGCCCCCAGTGTCTAGGGAGATCCTGTTGTGATCTCTGCCCCCAGAGTTTAGGGAGCTCTATTTGTGATCTCTGCCCCCATAATCTAGTGAGCTCTCTTTGTGATCTCTGCCCCCAGAATCTAGGGAGCTCTATTTGTGATCTCTGCCCCCAGAGTCTAGGGAGCTCTATTTGTGATCTCTGCCCCCAGAGTCTAGGGAGCTCTATTTGTGATTTCTGCTCCCATGGTCTAGGGAGCTCTATTTGTGATCTCTGCACCCATTGTGAACCTACTGCAGTAGAGGCATTCACGTACTGTGTTACAATTGTGTCTTTCATATCACAATATCTGTAGAGCCATCTGGCAAAGAGATGGCACATAGACATTGTTCAGTGATAGACGTAAACAGCCCTCATGCAGAAGTAGATCTACAGCGAGCAACTAAGTAGAGAAGCACTTTACATATCGTAGTACAAACGAAGCGAGCACAGAGGATTATACAGTGAGGGTGATATTCAAGTTCAAGGACAAACACACTTTATACCATAGATAATGTCTCTCTTCTCTGCCTTTGGGTGCCAGGGGAAGTCCCCAGGTACATGGCTTATGTCTCCTAGCTAGCAACATCTTATGACTGACGGTGGCGATGACGAGGAAACTGATGAAGAGATGCATTGACTAATAAACTGTGCAGAATTGAGTAAAGTGAAATTGATGTTTTGCTGTTTAGCACAATTGTTCTTAACTTGTGGTCCTGGGACTCCTGGGGGTCCTCGTAGCCTACTCAGGGGGTCCGTGACTGCTTAGAATATGAAATAATAATAACAGATTAATAAAGTTTATAAAAATAAAGAAGCAAAGTGTAAACATGAATGCTTTTAAAGGTTCAGTTATTATGAAGGAATTTGAAATTGGAGGCTAAAAATGAAGTTAGTATGCTCAGATTGATTCGTGGGAGCAGTGCAAGTGCATTGAACAGTATATAGTATGGAAGATGAGTGGCCTAATTTGAATTTAGAAAAGCTACACTCTTCCGATTTAAGATTTCCATTTTTTCATATTTGCTTGTGAATATTTAATAATTTGTGCGTTTGTTTGAGGGGCGCTGTTTCTGTATTTTAGTGTATTGTTTTACGGTTCATATCAATGAAAATGCGTAGGCCGGGTGTCCCAGCTTTCAGTAATGACTCATTGGGGTCCCCGGGTACCAGTAAGTGGGAGTCCATATAAATCACAGCATTAAAAGCCACTAGTTTAGGGTATTTTCTTGGTTTAATTGAGGCAGTTGTCCACTCCACAGACACTTTGTAGAACTTGTTAAACCGGTAATGCATTGTAGGTCTTAACCTGATACTGGACTTTTCTCTTCCTGAATCAGGGAAGGCTGCCTCACCTTAGTTTGTGAGCTACTTATTACTTGGCAGATCACTCTTTTTTAATGATCTTTCCTGGTAGCAACTTCAAGCTCATGTAAACAGTTTTTACATCTAAAAATTCCTAAATCGGTACCCAAATAAGGGCATAAACATGGCTGCACATTTACGTCAGTCAGTCAGAAAACTTTATTTCGCCAACACAATGTAGGCATAAAAAGTATACTACATATAAAAACAATTCACAACATTACGACACACATAAAAAAGGTAATTACTTTTAAAAATACAGATATAAATTCATGTTCATTTCCACAATAGTAAAATCATTTCATTTTGTAGGAATATAATTTCAAATGGTTATTGATCTCTTTTTTAGTGCCAATAAAAAAAAGGATGCTAAAGAGAAACAGATAAAAGGATCAGGTAGTAGCTGAAGATAATAAAGTGCTACACGACACTGTTTAAAATTCATTTTTCGCATAATAGGCATAATAAAACGTTTCCTTTCGTTATAATAAAATTTACAGAAAAACAAAAAATGTATATCATCCTGCATAGATTGATTATCACAGGTACAAAATGGGAGTTCAGAGACGACAAACATTGCGAGGAGTAGCCAGCATTAACGGTATATAATTTAATCGAAACCTCACCAAGACATACCTATGTTGCAGATTAGTAACGAAGGTTAGGTATGTTCTATATGGGTTCGTTAAATCTATGGTCGGGCACGCCAGGTAAGATTTAACTGTTGGGAGATTAATATTTTTAATCTCCCTTCTTATCTGGCGATTCGAGAGCAGTCGAGCTTTTAGGTCAATTTTGGACATAGTACTGCAGTTAGAAGGTTTCAAAAAGAGGTAATGAAGCCCAGCCGCCTTCAATGTTATTTCGACATAAGTTAGCCAAGCAATATTACCTACTCCATCTAGTTTCAGGACATCTTTGATGATCTCTCTTGTCAAGGCTAGGGACTCCTTTCGCCATATTGAGTGCCACATTAGGATAGGGGCCATTGCAATTGTATCAGTTATATAAGGGGCACCTAATTCCATGTGACACTTGTAATTAGCACATGACTGTGGTAACGAAAGGATCCTTTTTAGGAAATTGTCTTCAATAATCTGCAGTTTTGTGCAGTCTTTCATGCCCCAGACAGCTGCCCCATAGGTAGCAGTAGATACAGTCTTGGCTTGGTACACTGTTTTTATTAGATCTATTGGTTTTAAGCCAGTTTTTTTTATAAACTTAGTTAGAGCCCCAATGTTTTTTTCCATCTGAGTTCCTCTATTAGTGATCATCTTTTGCCATTTTGTTTGAGAATCAAACATAATCCCTAAATAGTTAAAAGAATCGACAACCCCCATTTTTCCCTCTTCAGTCGTGATTTGCGGATAATTTCGATGTTTTGAGCCTGCTACTAAAATAAATGACTTTGAGTAATTCACTTTCATGCTTAAATTACACATAAATTGTGTATAAACCTGGACTAGACGACGCAATACATTACTAGTACGAGCTAAGAGTACAGCGTCGTCTGCATATAATAAAATTGGCACTTGTGCTGAGTTAATATAAGGGGTATCTGGTGTAGAGCCCAACAATGCAGATTCAACACCATTAGTATAGAGTGCAAATAGGAAGGGGGCAAGAACGCACCCCTGCCTCACGCCTCTTGCAATTTTAAATGGCCTTGTGCACTTACCATTCCTCCCATAGCGAACACAGGCTGAAGCATCTGTATACAGGTCACAAATTATATTAATAATCTTCAGGTCAATACCCATCTCCTCCATGATCTGCCACAGCCTAGGCTGTGCCACGCAGTCAAAGGCTGCGGACAGATCCATGAAGGCTAAATGGAGATGACCTTTTTTTGCAGCCGTGTATTTCGCCATAATTAGGCTCAGGTTCAGGCACTGATCTACCGTGCCTTTCCCTTTTCTAAAGCCAAATTGGCATGGGATAATAATATTCTTTTCCAGTGCCCAGTCCTCTAATCTGTTTAAGATCAATCCACCCATTAGCTTTGCAGTAGAGTCTATTAAGGAGATAGGTCTATAATGTTTCGGGATCGACCTATCCCCTTTTTTATATATGGGAACGATTACAGTTGTTTTCCAAGATGGCGGTGCTTTTGATTGAGCAATTTTATTAAAAACATTTGTTAAAAGTGGAGCCCATAGATCTTGATTATCTAGGAATAAATCTATAGGAACTCCATCCGGTCCTGGAGCCTTTGCTCGTTTACATTGATTTAGAGCATGTTTTGCTTCGATGAGTGTAAAGCTGACAGGAGGCTCATCAGTCTCCAAAACATGGGGAAAAGATTGAGGGGTTGTCATATCATCCGTTCCAAAGTGGGCTTCAAAATGTGTCACCCATGCCTCTTGGTCAACATTATTATCTGTAGTCTTAGCCTGCTCATGCTTTAAAAACGGAGCATTAATCAAGGACCAGAAAGCTTGTGAACTTTTTAGTGTAGCAGCCTTTTGCAAGTTTTCCCACCACTCTTCTTTTAAGAACCTCAGGCTAGTGGTCCTTGCACTTTTGTAGGCTTGACGCAAGCCTTTTACCAGTAATGTATCTCGCGGTCTGGCCTTCAAAGCTACATGCAGACTCTTAAGGGTTTTATCACAATTGTTATCGAACCAACTACATTTTTTAAATTGGCCATTCCAAATGACATGAGTTAAATTGTTTTTAACATCAGTTAAAATCAAATCAAAATCCAGGAGCATTTTGTCATGCAAATCCAAGTCTAAGCAGTGGGTTATTTCCCCAAAGCGTTTAGAGACTAAATTTGCCCAAAAACTTCTTGTGTCCACTTTTTCCCACTTTAAAACGATACCGTTCTCTCTTGCTATCACAGGATTTATAGGGAGTTTATAAGGACACTCAATTTACTTTGTATTTTGGATACAGAAAGTTACTGCAGCATGGTCACTAAATGAGTAAAACGAGATCTTAAAATGAGAGAAAAGGCCTATCATTGCATCAGAGACCAAAACATAATCCAGGGTAGAAGACGTAAAGTGATTTAAAAAAGTACATTCAAACTGACCAGTTAAATTATCAATAACATTTAAAAAGGCAAGATTATTTATCATTAGTAATCTGTTTAGGGTATTAACATATTCAGTATGACAAAAATGGGGGACACAGTCTCCTTCCTCATCCTGTATTCCACAAGTTAGTGTATTAAACTTATCACAAGGGTGAGCATTAAAATCCCCTAGCCAAATTATATTACAGGGTTTACTGGATTTATCCTGTAACTCAGTAACATCTCTTTCCAGCGTAGCCAACACCGCTGCTTGGTTACTTCCAAAATTATTATTATAATAATTAATAAGCAGCCAGCAATAATCCTGAGAATGTTCAATTAAAATAATATGATAATAGGGAGAATCATTCAGAAATGCCTTCACTTTAAACGGTAAAATATTAGAGAACAATGTCAGAAGACCGCCCTTAGCCCGACCAGCAGATGACGGAGCAGCTGCAGTATAAAAGGAGCGGTACCCATTCAAATATATTGGGACCCTTTCCCAGGTCTCTTGGAGGCACACTATATCACTGGAAGTCAACAAAGAAAGCCAATCGTTATTAGACCTTTTTTGGTTATAACCAGCGATGTTCCAAGACATATGAAACCGATAGAGTTCCCTCGAAATGTCGGGCACTGAGACGGGTTATAAATGTTCTTGCGCCTGACTAAGGTGACTGGAGAAGTGACCGAAGTGGTAGTGGGCAAAGGGGACCTTTTATGCAAATCTAAAGGAACATTCCCACTGGTTGACATAGTCTCAAGATTCAGTCAATCACAGACAGAGAGGCCTTCTAATGCGGCATATCTATTTTTCAAAGGAAGTGGGCGGAGTAAAATAGAGGAAGGTTGATTGAGTAGGGGTCATGGAGGCCTCCAGGTAATTTGCCGACTAAAATGGGGCAACTGTGACAGCTGAGGAATAGAATGAGGTTTATAAAAGAAACCCAAAGGTAAAACAAATATCTCAGAATGAAATGAAGACATGTTTGGGAGAATTGATAATAAGTTGCCCACTACAAGGGAACTATCAAAGTTTACTACGATACAATCACCTTTGATAGTTTTGGGGGCTCTTCCTACCCAAGATACCCTCCTCGCCATGATGATATTTCGATGAGCATTAGAATTTTCACCTAGGCATTTAGATAACCAATGATGAGATTTATTTATAAGCTGCTCCGTATTTTCTAGTGTATTGGGGTTGAGTTCTGGGACGTTAACTAAAACCATAACATAGGAACATGCAGCTGGAGGAAGATCTAATGTTAACTTGGGGTTCCTAAGTTCATCTTGATACTGAGAAACTCCCCTATTTGAGCCTAAAGAATGTGACCCTCCCTGTAGCCCACTCTCCTGGCAAATCGCAGGTATAGGTCTAATAGGGCATGGGAGGGTAATGGGAGAAATAGTGGATATTTGTTGTTCGCCATACAACCTTGAGCGACCATTATTCTCAAGATTACCTAGTAGCTGTAGCTGCATTTGGGACCTATCATTAGGTCTCAAGTTATTAGTAGAAGTAGGATCACGGACGAAGCCAGAAGGAACAGAAGAGAGCCCAGTAGTTTGTTGTTGGGCAGTGTTACCCATCCCATTGATGATAGCATTTGACCTTACAAAGGGGTTTATGCTTAACTGGGAATTAGGTCTAGCTACGTCAGTTATTGCAGTAATATTAGGAGGGGAGTATTTTGTAAGACAAGAGGTCTCCAGAGCTGTTAATTTTTCCTCTATTTGAGACAATTTGTACAATACCGGATTCAACAAAACAGTCATCATAGTTTCTAGTCTCTTCATTAAGTCTGAGTCACATGGATGCACAGCCCCCAAGCAGGTTTGTTAGCATTTTTTTTCGTTTTGACCAGCACATCTAGTAGCACATCTAGTAGATCTTAGCTGCAATGAGAGACCTAAGTTTGAGTTGTTACCCTCAGTAGCGTTCTCCTTACAAATCCGCTTTGTAATTCTTTGCTTTACGAGACCACCTCCCTTTCTCTTTTTAGCGTTCGAATCTGGTTGGTTTGTTCCCACTTGGTTGGTAGTTAATTGCTTGTGGGTAATATTGGGGTCTCCATCTGTGGTATTAATAGGGCGAAAAGATGGATCCACAGTTGGAACTCCGACAGAGCCGGAATCACCTACAAGTTGGGTCGAGTTTAATAGGTCAGCGGCAGTAGCTGAATACCCTTGTCCTAAGGAAGAACGCTTTTGCATGATCAAGGTGTCCAAGGAAAGCCTTCTCCCCGTGAGTTCAATTTCATGCGCCAAGACCGATTCTGCTCTTGTTAAAAAGGCATCCAAGGTACCAACATGATCAGTTCCTTGTTTTTCCTTGGGGTTCTTTCTTTTATTCATTGCAGCCCTATTTATACAAATCTCCCAGAATCAAGTTTTAACTTTAACAGTACCTTAACAATGCCACAATATAATGGATATAGGTAGGTGCGATTTTATGGGAACCAAGCAAGACCCACCGCCTCCCCTACCTTATTCCTCAAATCGGTAGTGGTCAAAGATCCCTGCAACGGTGATTTCCTGGCAACGTGTGAGGTTCCGTGTGGGACGGAACAACACTTTTGAGTGGTGACGAATATGGATGAGTTGGGTATCTACGAACCGCAAATGACGAGTATAGTGGGTGTACGTAGTTTCGCTACGCAACCACGTATGGTTCGTCTTATTTTTGGGTTTGTTCATCTGAACCCTCGGGTTCCATTTTAGATACGGCATCCATTTTGTTTCTTGCCCTCAAGTAGCCAGCGAACGGACTTTGTCCGCTTCGTGACCCTGGGACTCTCAAGCTTACACGAGGGACACGTGTTCTTTTGAGTATGACTTTTATGACGAGGGAAATGACACGACGAAGGCAGATGGCCCCGCTCAAGGCTCATCTTGCCGTGCCGGTCTATTGTTTCAGTCATGCATACATTAGACACGGGGTCTCTGATCCCGTTATCAAGTTCCCTTTATTACTCCTAACACTCTTCTCTAATCTGTTGTGCATCCTTGTCCTTTCTTTGCATCTGTTTTTGTCCCTTCTCCTAATGTGTTTACGGTCAGGATGGAATGTGTTTTATTGCAGAGAAGATATGTTTTTACAGTTGGGAACTGGCAATACTGTTGTAATTATGTTCCGGCCTCCTGAAACATGAACGCGACTCTTTTGAAGTTTATTGTGGGAACTAAGTTGTAATCTTTGCTCACCATACTGTTCTATGGGAAAAACGTGTATAAAAGGAGCGATCCACTTTTGCAATTTGAAGCAGTCTCCGAGAACCTACACGTTGTGTACTTCTTGTGACCTCTGTATCCCTGCAGTAAATAAACGCTGATCTCTGACGTCGCTGGAAGTGTCCCGTGTCTCTGTGTTTGGTACGCCAGAACAGGTAACCCACGAAGGTTTCAGGTGTTGTTCCCTGGCACCGCTGGGTCTTAGAATAACCCAGTCCTTCAGTTGGCGCCCAACGTGGGGTGACATCAACGGTACCGGTCCAAAGCCCGACGATCGTGAGGAACTTCGTGTGAAATCTCCGAGGGAAGGTGCACCCCGCTTCATCGATCCAGTTGTCAAAATAAGTGGCCCGACGTCTTTTCCCGCGAAGATCCCCGCCTCCTGACGGCTGCGACGGACTGATGCCCTGACTGTCGACCTGTTTTGGCGCCTGGCGTAGTCCTTTGTACGGCGAGACGATCGACGGGCCTTCCTGGTGACGCCATTGTTCTCTCAGTTAAGTATTTTTGGGTCGCTCCCAGTGTTCCTTTGTTGTTTGCATGGTACCATAGCATTCGTGGTTCTTAGTTGTTGGGTTTTATTTGACGATTGCAATTGCCAAAAACCGAGGGTCTCGCATTTTTTTGCGAGGATATCATAAATTCGATAGCCCTTGAAGTTTGTAAACTCGGTTAGTGTGCGCGATGCCTAGCCGTAGTACTTTGTTTGGGTTTCTCAAATGTTGCAGAATGGATTCCCGGCTGGAGGATTCATGTCCGATACCTCCGGTTGGAACTCCAATTTACGAGCTCTATAGTCGCCATGGTGTGGGTCCTATCGTGTATAATGAATATTGGGTCCGCTACACTAAAAATGATGGTGTTCTTAGTTGGCCATCTCATGGTAGTTTCGAAACTGCCGTTTTAGATAATTTGGAAGCTAAACTGTTTAAAAAGAAGGCTAGGCCGGCCATGTTTGATTCCTTCCGGTTATGGCGGAAAGAGGCCAAGCAGAAAGAAATCAAACAGAGTAAGAAAAATAAAAGAGAAGGCGTTATTACGGTGATGCGAAATGCTGAACAGTATCAGCGAGACAAAGATGAGAAAGAGCAGGAAGTTAGTGCTCGACTTCATCATATGGCGGTGGATAAATGTTATCCGGTGCTACCGTCTAATGTTGATAAGTCGGGAGAAGAAGCGGTAGAGGATTCGTTATTGTCTTATCTGTTGAAATCACCACCTCCCTATGCTCCCGATGCTGTGGGCCCTGTGATTCTACCTCTTCCTTCACCTGCTGTTTTGGCGGCTGCTGGTCAGCCCGCCGTTCCTCCCGCTCTCCCGAATCCCCTTGTGCCGCAGATCGTTCATCCTCTTTTACCGGCTTCTCTTCCTACTGCGCCTTCTCAAGTCCCTCCTCAGTCTGTCGTTCCCGCTACTCCTGGTACCGCGTCTACTTCTACTGCCTCCACCCCTACTGTTGCTGCGCCTGCATCTTCTTCCTCTTCTCCTTCTGTACGTAGTCGTCTCCTGACTGCTGTTGCTACTCTTTATTCTCCGCTTTTTGGGCCAATACTCGGCTCGACTCTTTCAGATGTCGCTCAGAGGCGCAGCCAGCTTCCTGATGGTAGGGAACGTGAATCGCTGGTAAAAATGGCACGTAAATGGATTCGTAATCCTGTTAAATACACTTCGCGTGTAGTGTTTGAAACATTTTCTCAGTTTAATGCGCCCACTCAACGATTCGTGTTTGAGGAATTGTGTAAATCGTTGAAGGAGGAGTGGGATCATGATGTGGTAGATAATGTACCGTCTGAGGTTTCTGAGCTCCAGCATCAGTTCACAACTGGTGTGATCGTAGGTGACAAGGTTCGAGAAGCTCTAGAGCGTTTGTTATCATTTCGATGTACAGTGCAACCTCGAGCGTTGTTTAAGGAAGAGACCGCAGAGTGGATGGCAAAACCTGGTCAATATCCGATGCGGGAAGTTCCCCCAGTATGGATGCCAGGTGATCCTAATGCTAACCCTGCTGTCCCAGGCCATTTTCAGAGAGTGTGGATACACCTCCCTTGGAAACGATCGGAAGTCTTACAGGTGAAGCAAACTTTGCCTGATCCCCGTAAAAATCCAGCAGGTTATTATAAGGAGCTGTCCCAATTGGTGGATGCTACTGTTATGAACCTTGCTGATATTGACATGTTGTTTGGCAATGTAGTGCCCCAGCCGATTTGGGCGAAAATTCGTCACGAGAATCACGCGGCCGAGTTAGGCAGTGACTGGGCTGCCCTTACGGCGGCAGACGCTCAGCAAGTCGGTGGGGCTAAGCCTGAGCAGCTTATTGTGGCTTTGCCCCAGAGGATAATTACCCTTATGAAAACGCTTATGCCGGCGATGCGCGTCAATTGGGACAAGTTGTCCGCGTGCAAGCAAAAGAGGGATGAAAGCGTTTCCGATTTCTTTACGAGATTCGAGGAAGCATTTGTTGATCATAGTGGCCAGGACATGGGTTCAGAGGGTGGTCAGCGGCTGTTTGTTGATAAGTATGTATCGAACTTGTTGCCCGAACTTAGCAATAAGTTGAAAAATTCTGAGAGTTCGTGGGCTGTTTCTACCACTGCTCAAATATTGGCTACGGCCCAATATTACGAAAATAGGGAAAAGGAGGAAAGTGAACGTGCAGATGAGAAAACAAAGGTTCTTAAAACTAAGGTCTTATTGCAGCAAGCGTATCCTCCGCGCTCGAATTTCAGTGATTCGCAACAGCCAAATCGATCGCAATCACAGTTCTCCAGATCGCAGACGCGAAATGACTCCCGCACCTCGTTTTGTGTTGGGATATAATCAATGTGCGTATTGTCGAGGGGAGGGCCATTTGAAGTTTAATTGTCCGGTTCTCCGTGATAGGAATAATGGTGTGTCAGCTCGAGGAGGTCGTGGTGGTCCTCAACAAGCTTCACGTGGTAGAGGTCGTGGAGTTACTCAGAATCAGGCCGAGCGTTTTGCCACTTCCTCAGACTCGCAGAATTGTTTCGATCGACGCGAACCATCGTCCGGTAGATCTGCACAGTATCATGTGGATGACTGTTACGTCGAGCATGATGTTGATACGGATGGTATCTATTAGGACAGCCATAGACAAAGGAAGGGAGAAGTATCCGTTCCGGTTGATCAGAGAGGGCCTTATGTTGCAGTAGCCACATTGGGCGTCGTTGAGCCTTTTCTGTTGGACACTGGTGCAGCAAAAAGTTCCATTATGCATTCGAAACTCCCTGGCGTGCCTTTGTCTGGCTTAACGAATGTTTCCGTTGGATTCTCTGGCGCCCCCGTTAGCAATCCAGTTTCTAGCCCCTTGCCCCTTACGATTGGGTCTCATGAGTTAGAAGCTCCTTTGATTTTGACTATTGGTTGTGGTGAGAATCTTTTGGGCTTGGATTTGTTGAAGAGGTTACATGCGACCTTGTACTGCTCTCCTACGGGTGTGGAGCTTACATTGGGTGAGAATGTGATTTCCCCTATGTATCTATCGATCGATAAGCTCCCACCGGAATTGAGTTCTCTTCCGGTTTCTTTGTGGGCGACAGGTCCCAATGATGTGGGCCTGCTGGATATCCCACCTTATGTTGTTCAATTGAAAGTTGATGCGCGCTTACCACGCATACCCCAGTATCGTATTTCCCTTGATGGTGAACGGGCACTATTAGCGATCATTTATGATCTGATCGGTAAAGATGTTATCGAGGAGACACGAGGTAACGTGTGTAATAGTCCCGTGTTGCCTATTCTGAAACGAACTGATCCGTCCAAGCCTCCCGTGTACCGTCTAGTTATTGACTTACGGGAAGTAAATAAAATTGTTGTCCCGCAGTTTCCTGTGGTTCCAGACATTACAGCTTTACTGACTCTGATTCCAGCCTCTGCATCATGGTTCTCGGTAATCGATCTGAAGAATGCGTTCTTTAGCATTCCGATTGCTGAGGAAAGTCGTGATTTGTTCGGATTTTCGTTAGGAGGTCGCAGTTTCCGGTTCAAACGCGCACCTCAAGGCTACTGTGAGAGCCCATCGATATACAGCCAAGCTCTTAAGAGTCAACTAGATGCATTTGTGCTGCCGACTGGTGCGGCTTTGATTCAGTACTTCGACGATCTGTTGGTAGCTGCAGATACTGAACAAGTTTGCAAGACTGCTACTGTGTCACTGTTACAGCATCTCTGTGACTTACACCACAAAGTGTCACCTTCTAAATTGCAATATTGTTGTCAAGAAGTTACCTACTTAGGTCACTTATTGTCAAAGGCGGGAAGAAGGTTGACCCCTGAAAGAATCGCAGCAATTGCTCGAATGACTGTGCCGACGACCCAGAGAGATGTGCGTGCCTTTTTAGGTATCACGTCATACTGCAGACAGTGGATTCCGAATTTTTCACTGTTAGCGAAGCCATTGATAGCTCTCACGTGCAAGGACGTTTCGACTCCTTTGCCATGGACGGAGGAATGTCAAAAAAGTTTTTCTGAACTACGTGATGCACTGTGTTCGGCTCCCGTGTTAGGTACTCCTGATTACAGCAAGCCATTCACATTATACGTTCACGAGAGGGAAGGTTGTGCGTTGAGTGTTTTAACGCAACAATTTGGTGGCAAGCAGCGCCCGTGTGCATATTTTTCCTCGACCTTAGACCCGGTAGCTAGAGCGTTGCCAAGTTGCTTGAGGGCGACAGCGGCAGCAGCGGCGTCTATTCGGCAGTCCGCAGGTCTTGTCATGGATAATATGCTCATGGTGATGGTTCCGCATGCAGTTGATACTCTTTTGAATCCGACAAAGACTCAACATCTGACGAGTGCAAGGTTGTCTGGGTACGAGCTGACCCTTTTGGCAAGTCATATACAGATCAAACGTTGTAATGTACTGAATCCGGCGACATTGTTGCCGATTAATATGGAATCAGATGATGTGCCACCACATGATTGTTATTTACGAACTGAGGAAGAAACAAAAGGTCGTGTGGACCTGAAAAACACTCCCTTGACAGATCCCGATGGTACTTTGTATGTGGATGGCTCGTGCTTTAAATTGCCGAATGGCGATGTGACGACTGCGTATGCTGTAGTGACGTTGAGCACGGTTGTGGAAACTGCGAGATTGAATCAGAATTCAGCACAAGCTGCAGAGTTGATTGCATTGACAAGAGCGTGTGTTTTGTCTAAAGGAAAGCGAGTGAATGTGTTTACCGACAGTCAGTACGCATTCGGTGTTGCGCATAACTTTGGAAGACTGTGGAGAGAAAGAGGATTTATGACATCGCATGGTACGAAGATTCAGCATGGGCAGCTCGTGAATGACCTTTTGGATGCACTTACATTGCCTAAACAAGTGGCGATTGTTAAATTTAGTGCACATCGGAAAGTGACGGATGATGTTGGTCGTGGTAATGCGTTTGCGGATGAGATTGCTAAGGAAACGGCTAAGGATCTTGCGACCCGAATGTATGTCACGAGTTCAGTGAGGTGGCCGACGGAGACTGGTATGTGTGAAAATACTATTGAGAGTGTGAAAGCAATTCAGAACGAAGCTACTAAAGCTGAAAAGACTAAGTGGAAAGAAAGTACGGGAAAGTTGGACATGCATGGATGTTGGGTTGACCTGACGGAATGTCAGAGGTGGATGTTACCAGATACGTACGTATTAGCTGTTGTGACGATGGCTCATGGGTTGTCACATATCAGTGCGAAAGGAATATGTAGGTTTTTGTCCCCTGTATGGAGGAATGAGGGTATTGCTAAATGTGCCGAGAGAGTGGTTAAGAATTGTATGGTGTGTTTGATGCACAATCCTGGCAAGGGCACCCCCACTCCACCTGGTCATTTTGCTCCTCCTGTTTGTCCCTTTGAGGTTATCCAGCTGGACTTTATCCATATGGAGAGATGCAATAACTTAAAGTATGTTTTGGTTGTGGTTTGTGCGTTCTCCAGATGGATTGAGGCCTATCCTCTTAAGGATAACACTGCCCTGTCCACAGCAAAAATCCTGCTGAAGGAATACTTTCCTCGGTATGGAATGCCACGGATTGTATGGTCGGATAATGGAAGTGAGTTTGTGGGAAGTGTAATGCAGAGTGTGTGTAAGGGTCTTGGAATTCGTCAAAAATTCCATAGTGCTAATCATCCACAGGCAGCGGGTTTGGTTGAAGGGTACAATGGTACCCTGAAACTAAAACTCGCGAAGATACAGGCTACGACTGGTCTATCATGGCCTGATGCCTTGCCTCTGGCTCTCCTATCGACCAGAGCGACCGTACACTCCCGAGTAGGGCTTAGCCCATATGAGATTGTGTCCGGCCGCCCTGCGAATATTTGGGGGGTCCCGAGGCCAAGGGCTTTTGATAGTCTTGAGTATCCAATGTTAATTGACTACCTGCATGATTTGACCACTAAACTACGGTTAATCCATCAACAGGTCTTTGAAGCTCTACCAGCGCAGACAGAGGGTCCTGGACACCAGCTCCGGCCAGGGGACTGGGTCGTTACCCGAAATTTTGGTCGGAAACGTAACTTGGAGCCAAGATTTGTAGGACCCTTTCAAGTCTTGTTGACAACGAGGACTGCGGTTCGACTGGAGGGCCGGAAGAACTGGGTACACGCCAGCCACACGAAAAAGGTACCGATCCCCTTACCAACGGATGGTTGGGTGAGGACTGGGATTTCGGCAACAGAAACTGAGACTCCTTTGCACTTTGTGCCGTTTAGCGACGCTCAACCTGTGGGGAATGATTTGTCACTGCCAAACCCACATGTGGAGTCATCGGTAGCAGAGAGCCCAAGGTCTGACTCGTTGTCCACTTCATAGAATACTGTTGCGCCAGCTGAACAATTGTTTGTAAAGCAAACTCGACCTGGAAGAAGTCGATACTTTCTTCGTTCAAGGACTAATAAAAATTAGTTGTATATTTGCTTTTTGATGTTATGAACATTATGGACAATTATATCCTTTCTTTTTGAGTTTTTATGTGCTAAGAGATTTGTAATAACACTGAACGTTTCGAGGAAACCTCTCCATCCGGGTCACCGTAGGGCCGTGCGGGTACTCCTTTCTGTTTAGCAGGTTTCTGACGCTAGGTCGGTTACTTTTGTCGATTCCTGGGAACTCCTGGGGATTGATAATCGCTACTCAGAACGAAGTGCGTCAAGTACGTCACGGACGGTTTGTAGAGGATGGCATTCTCTAAGCTGTTGGAGGTAGAAAGGATGTCGGCGCAGAGATCAGAATTAAGAAGAGTTGTACGTACAAAATGTTTTTTGTTTCAGGTGTTCCTACTGTTCCTGACCGTATCTATGTTATTGGTGGGTGGAGTGTATTTTGGAGTACAGTTGTTATTACCTTCTGTTTCACCTACCTTTTCTCCTAAACTAAGCTCCCTCACCACTGTTTCCCCACATTCTTTTCATCCTCTGCCTCAACATGAACAGGTTAGGCGTGCGGAATTTATGAATAACTCCTTCGTTCAACTTCTACATCAGCATCAGTTGGTGATGAATACTACCAATTGTTGGGTGTGTGGGTTAATGCCACATACCATGGATAGGGGTATTCCATATTTGGTCCTTCCTTACAGCTCCCAGGGTTCGACTCGAGCATTCCAAACTATGTTCCGTAGTGCATTAGATTCCTACCCCAGTCGAGAGCCACGTTCTGCCAATTTCGGTCCTGGGCCGTATCACAAACCCTTGGCAATAGCGATAGCGGATTTAGATAGAGATGTTTTTGATGCATCGCTTATCCCAAATGAAGAGGTACAGGCTTATAAGGATCTGAGCGAGGCTGAGTATAGTACGTCAGTGGGTGATAGACAGCTTAAGAGCTCGTCCCCAATATGGATTGTACCACACCTCGGTAATTTCTGCTTGAAAGGTTTGGGTCGAAATCCGAGAGCACAACTTGGGAACAGTGCTTGCACTGACACGTATGTTCTGCCGATGCTCTCCTCCCCTGTTTTTCTGACTGCTAAGGGCACTTATTTTGTATGTTATGAACGCGCATATACATGGTTACCCCGTGATTTTTCGGGTACCTGTTATATTGCGAATCTTTTACCACCGACTTTCACTGTCGCCTCAGATTATCACAAAACTAGAGTTGTGAGAGGCGTTATTAGCAAAGAGGATACTGCCGGTCAAGAAGCAGGAGACTTCTTTAAGGGTTTCTTGCCGTTTTGGGGACCTATGGTTAATAGTAGGAACCTAAGACAGTTGACACGTGTAGTTGAGTCGACTGCTAATATTACTGCAAGTGCCCTTGGTAATTTAACAGCTGAACTTCAGGCGGATAGACTCATGACGTTGCAGAACCGTATGGTTCTAGATGTTGTTCTCGCAGATAGAGGTGGTGTGTGTAAAGTTATCCATTCGAGTTGTTGCATTTTTATTCCTGACAATGCTCCAACTGTATACCAAGCCATCTCGAAGTTGCACAAGATTTCCGAGTCCATACACGTGGACGAAGGTAATTGGACGCTTCTAGGATGGTTTTGGGGCCTGATGTCAACTTGGGGTTGGAAGATTCTGATGATCGTAGGGGTTGTTGTAACGTTTCTGTTCACGTGTTGTCTTTGTGTACAGTGTGGTCCTGCCTTATGTGGCCTATGTGCTACAACGTGTATAAGACGGCCATCTGTTACCAAGGAAACGTTGATGAATAGAATGATGTTCCAGCAGCAACTGAACGATCTGATGAATATTGAAATAGATTCCGATCTTGACTAATGCTTGCCTACATGAGGCCAAAAGGAGCGTCTGAGGTTCCGTGTGGGACGGAACGACACTTTTGAGTGGTGACGAATATGGATGAGTTGGGTATCTACGAACCGCAAATGACGAGTATAGTGGGTGTACGTAGTTTCGCTACGCAACCACGTATGGTTCGTCTTATTTTTGGGTTTGTTCATCTGAACCCTCGGGTTCCATTTTAGATACGGCATCCATTTTGTTTCTTGCCCTCAAGTAGCCAGCGAACGGACTTTGTCCGCTTCGTGACCCTGGGACTCCCAAGCTTACACGAGGGACACGTGTTCTTTTGAGTATGACTTTTATGACGAGGGAAATGACACGACGAAGGCAGATGGCCCCGCTCAAGGCTCATCTTGCCGTGCCGGTCTATTGTTTCAGTCATGCATACATTAGACACGGGGTCTCTGATCCCGTTATCAAGTTCCCTTTATTACTCCTAACACTCTTCTCTAATCTGTTGTGCATCCTTGTCCTTTCTTTGCATCTGTTTTTGTCCCTTCTCCTAATGTGTTTACGGTCAGGATGGAATGTGTTTTATTGCAGAGAAGATATGTTTTTACAGTTGGGAACTGGCAATACTGTTGTAATTATGTTCCGGCCTCCTGAAACATGAACGCGACTCTTTTGAAGTTTATTGTGGGAACTGAGTTGTAATCTTTGTTCACCATACTGTTCTATGGGAAAAACGTGTATAAAAGGAGCGATCCACTTTTGCAATTTGAAGCAGTCTCCGAGAACCTACACGTTGTGTACTTCTTGTGACCTCTGTATCCCTGCAGTAAATAAACGCTGATCTCTGACGTCGCTGGAAGTGTCCCGTGTCTCTGTGTTTGGTACGCCAGAACAGGTAACCCACGAAGGTTTCAGGTGTTGTTCCCTGGCACCGCTGGGTCTTAGAATAACCCAGTCCTTCACGTGGAAAGAGGGTAGGCCCCGTGCAGCCTCTTCTGCCCTAACGGGCACGCACGCCCTTGACCCAGGCTTTGCGAGTGGGAAACTGGCCTCGCCTCCTACCTCCTAGCTCATAAAACAGCAGCAAGGTCTCTTGGGCCAGGCAAGGCAAAGCAACAACTGGCGGCAGCGCAATCATGCAGTTTATGACATTCAATGCTATTTTGTACGTTGCTCCTCTGATGATCCATACACCGTCGCGATTCCTGCTTTAAATTCTTTCTTTTGGAGTACTTTACCGATAGCTGCGAGCGGATGCCTAGCAACTCATTGTTAAGTGCTGATTCTTTTTCAGGAAATCGGGCGGTGAAATCAGCCGGGACCAGGGAAACGGGGATCCTAGGATGCTCAGTTATGAAAACCGGTTTACTCACAGTTCCAAGCCAGGTTGTGTGTGAAAAAACCAATGGGGTAAATCCTGGGTAAATCCTGCCGTTTACTTTTGCGGGACCTCCACCGCTCACAAGCCCCCCCCACACCTCTCACCTCCGCAGCTTCCTCAGCTTCATCAGTTTCCTCAGGTTAGCCTCCGCAGCCACCAGTGATCCTGCCACGAGCAACAGGGGAAGAGTCACCGGTTTCGGGTGGCGGCGTGGAGTTGCGGGTCCTCAGCCAGGTCTGGTGGTCGGGTCGGGTCTCCGTGCAGGCAGACCGACCGCAGGGGATCACCGCAGATCGTGACGGGATCGTAGCGGGATAGAGGCCGCGGAACAGGAAAACAGGCAAACAAGCCGCGAGTCAATCCTGCGAGCAGCAGTGGCAGCAATGACGTGGCTCCTCCTCCTTACAAATGTATGCAAAGTCACATTGTCTGCATTACAAAAACTGAATTTGCACCCACACGTCAAGCCATTTTAATGTCTAACTTGTACTTAAGTGCCCAAATGGCACTGTGAAACAAGTCCTAAGTGTTTGCTCAAACACCTAACTTAGATTCTAGTCGTTTTTATTAACATTTTATAATCGTACAACATAAGGTGGGCATTCCCACCTAACGGTCTCAAACCTAATTTCAAAGTGGAATGGAGCATAGGGTCTGCAGTCTAGTCTGTGCCTCAGAATCTCTCATTTACAGTGGTGTGGCATGGCCCTTCATCAGAACTCAATGTTTTGCTAAAATAAATATCCTGTAATTTGGGGCCCAGTCTTGCAGGAAGTAGTCTAGAGTCAAAACACCCTCCTAGTGCTTTATGTTGTGAAAAAAACAAATATCAATAAAGTGCATTATAGTTCGAGTGCAGGCAAATCCTTTTCGTTTTTACTATAGAAAAGTAGAATGGAGTTCTGTTTTAAACCTCTGAGCAGAGTTGAAGAGAGAAGCAGCAGGTACAGTACAAACACCTGTGGCTTCCGGGTGTTATATAGTATGTAATACTTTGGAACTGTGAAACAAGTCTTCAAGGGATCCAGAAGGATTTTATCCCTGTAAACCGGAGAAGACCTGAAGTGGCAGTGTTCTGTCCTGTTACTAGACATCTGCCTTATTCAGCTGTAAAGAAGCAGCAGGTTTTATGTGAAACACGCTTTACAACACATCATTTACCACACATCCTTTACCACTTATTTCCTTTACAACGAAATTGTAAGTACATAGGTAAGTGAAACTATATATATATATATATATGTATATGTTAGAAATTAGGGTAAGGGCATTTTAAGGGTTACGGGAGGAGTAAGGGTGTTTTTAGGGGTGGGGGTATTGGGTGGTAAGTGTGTTTTTAGGGGTGGTTAAGGGTTTAACGGTGTGTAAGGGTTTTGGCTGGTAATGGTAGTTTTAGGATGCAGGGGTATTGAGTGGTAAGGGTGTTTTAGGGTTTAGCAGTGGATAAGGGTATTGGGTGGTAAGGCTGTTTTTAGGAATTAGGGGCGGAAAAGGGTATTGAGTGGTAAGGGTATTTTTAGAGTTTAGGGGTGGGTAGGGTTATTGGGTGGTAAAGGTGTTGTTAGGGTTTAGGGGTGGGTCGGGGTATTGGGTACCAATGAATATTACGATTTATGAGGTCTTGTTAGCCCTGAAAGAAAGTGTAGGGGGAAAAGCCCGGGACCCAATGGGGTCCCAGTGGACATTTATAAAGCAGCCGCAGATTTGTGGTGACCTATTCTAAGCAGGGTGTTTAATATAGATGCAACTGATAAGATTCCATCATCATGGGGCATGTCTAATATAATACCCATTTCTAAAAAGGGCAATAAATGTGAACCGAAAAACGATTGCTCAATATCGCTTTTAGATTCTTCAGCGGAAGTGATGAGCAAGGTATTATTAAAGAGATTAGAGGAATGGCCATGTGAATACTCATTACTTTCCCCGGCACAGTTTGGCTTTAGACAAGGTGTGGGGACCCTAGAGCAATGCAGTAATCTGGATTTGCTAATAGGCAAATGTACTTGTGGTGAAGGTGGTACATTGTACCTTTTGGTATGCAGACCTGAGTAGGGCTTTTGATTTAGTTGATCATTCCATTCTCCGGCCAACCTTGGTGCCCCTAGAACAATTATTTGCTTTATGGCCAGGCTGTATGAGAACTTATCAAGCAAAGTACGTTTTGGCCCCTAGGTTGAATGCACCACTAAATCCAATGTGAAAAGAGGCATTTGGCAAGGCTATGACCTTGCCCCATTATTGTTTTCCTTGTTCATTAATGAGGTGAATAAAGCCCAACTAAATGTCCAAGCAGATGTCACACGAGATGCCGGGAGTCCTATATCATTGCTATTATACGCGAAGGACACTGTTTTGCGGTCGCGGACCACGGTGGGTTTACAGAGATTAATTAATACTTTTGGGAAATTTATTTCTGCGGGGAAATTGGTGGTTAATAAAACCAAAACTTATACCATGGTATGTGGGGACAAGTCAAAACAAATGCAGATCTTTTCATATTGATGCCCCATGGCCACTGTCAATACATTTTGCTATTTGGGTATTACTTTTGCAAGTAATGGGTCATGGTTGCATGAAATAACTGACAGAGCCAAAATGAGCAGAAGTGCTCATGGGATCTTTAGGTACTCAGTGAAATTTAGAAGTTGCCCAATCAGAGATATGGTAGAGATATATATTGCTAGAGTAGTTGCTATCACCACCGAAGGGGCTGGTGTGTGGGGTTTCTCTAATAGCAAAGCATTGCAGGTCGAGAGAAATTGTTTCCTCATGCGTTCATTATACCGGCCCATTTCTGCCTCTACAGAGATTGGCCATGGGGAGGCTGGGCTACAGTATTTAGCAGGAATATAGCATGTTTCTACACATGCTATTACATCGCGTTCTATTACAACGCTGTTGTTACAACAAACGTGTTGTTCGAATGCGATACCTTTACATTGCAAGTCATTAGATCGACTTGCTGTAGGGGGCGTGCTGGATTTAGGAATAGTATAATTTACTATTCCAACTCCAGGGTGCCTAACAGTAGGGAATTTGTTGTAATAGTAAATTATACTATTCCTTAGGTTAGAGCGCCACCTACAGCAAGTCGATCTAATAACTTGCGATGTAAAGGTATCGCATTCTAACAACACGGTTGTTGTAACAACCGCGTTCTAAAAGGAACGCGATGTAATGGCAGCGTTGTAAATGCTGTTTCCCATTTAGTGGACGTGATTACACTATGCCCCCTGCTGCTCTGACACTTTATATGGGTTAGATAGGAGAGACAAGTTGTACTAAACCAATCATTTTAGATTGTCATTAATTGTAGCTTTAGTAGTCTGTTTAAGATGTTAATTCGGCCTAACCCCTCCCTGTTGACTACACTGACTAAATTGTATATTAAAGATATCTTTATGAATTACAGAAGGGTATCCTGAATGAGGTCTGAAGGGTGACATTTTGTTGGAGGAGGGTTGTCAAAGCGATCTATCCGGGGTCACAAATTCAGTGCACCATGTTGTAGTAAATGGATTTAGATTTGGGACTGTCCATCATTTGGTGGCCTTCCCCACAATGAAATCTTTCCCCCCAGATACGATTCCTTGTCCCAGTGATGGGTTGAAGAAGCAAAGTGCAATTCATTTTATGCTAATGAGTGATTTGTATTCAAATTTTAGGCATTAATATTAAAAACCCCTTGTGGTAGCACAAAATATTAGATTGCATATTGCTGCCCTGACATTTATGCTTGATCTGAATGATGGGGGGGGGGGGGGGGGGAGGGGGTTGATTTTAATGCTGTACTCTTTATTTTAAAAGCAATTAATGCACAAAAAAGTATTATTTTTAAAATAATTAGGTAATGCATTATTAATAGATATTTTTAATAATGGTTTCTATTGGAATAAGTTTGACGTTACCTATTCATTCTTAAACATGGTTTTTGGATCGTTTATATGAATCTGTGTTTTTCGGGTTTAGGGGTGAGAGGGGGTTTTGGGTGGTCAGGGTTTTTTTAGGTTTTAGGGGTGGGTGGGAAGGGTGTTTTAGTGATTAGGGGTGGGTAAGAGTATTGGGTGGTAAGGGTCTTTTTAGGGATGGGTAAGGGTATTGGGTGGTTAGGGTATTTTTAGGATGTAGTGGTGGTTGAGTTCAGGGGTGGGGCAGATAAGGGAATATATATTTATATATATATGTGTGTGTATATCTATATATATGTATACACACATATATGTATCTATCTATCTATCTATCTATCTATATATATATATATATCAACTCTAGTCTACACTTGAAGACACTGACACTGCGAGGAATAAAGGGGTTTCACTTACCTGATATATACTTACAATTTCGTTGTAAAGCCATGAGTGGTAAAGGATGCATGGTAAAGGCATGCATTTTAATGACATACAACCAAGTTTTATAAACGAGAACAGATCAAAATCAGTCTTGGTTTCTTTTCTGCTTCCCAAAAAATTGCCCTTTGGTGGAAGAACTCAGTTGCTTCTCCTCAAAGTCTAGCAGGCAGAGTCACAGAATATTTGATTGTAGTTCAATTTATAATATCAGGTGAATACTGTTGAGTGTGATCTTTCGCAACAAAACAATTAAAGATATCAACTTTTTGCTTCATTTAAAAGCAATTTTCTGCAAGTCGAGAATTTGTAAACCACCCTCAAAGTGTGCAATATCAATAATTTCTTGGGAGAACCGGTGGCCTTCAGTGACATCTGCCTCTAGAAACCTGGAGAAAATAAGAGTGACCCTTGCACACAGATTAAGAAAAACATTTCCTTACCAATACACTTTGCATCTAACTTACTTTATTTTCCTGATTTAGTTTTCTAAAGGTAAAAACAGTGAGGCGATAGCAAAAGTATAAGTAGAATCTTTTCAAGCTTAGGGTTAGTGAAGCTTTCAGCTAGTGTTGCAAGAGAATTTTTTTTGTTTTTTGGAGCAAGTTCCTTTGGATGTTTGGTACCAGTAAAAGACAATATTATATAGTGAGGTAATAGGTGCTTCTTCTGTTCTTAAGAAAGTTTGGGCGGTTCCGTGTGATGATTTTAGGGTGGGTGGCAAGAGAATGCTACAGGAACATAACCTACCAGTTTTACATTCAGAGGTGGGTGATTGGATCAGAGTCAAGTCATTGAGGACACGTTAGGAGGGTTTGAAAGTATTTATTAATTGATTGTATTGTATAGATCTTGCCTAAGGTGGTTTGTGTGCCAAATTGTCTTGTGGAGCAACATAGTAAGAGTAGGGAGGAACATAAACGTGATTTGCTGTAGCGAAGAGTGAGGCAAATCTAAAATGAGCCCTCTTCTACAAAACACCATTACCCAAATAGCCTCCCTTGATGAGAGATTATAAATGTGAGGGATGTATGGAAAGTTGCATGGTGTTGAGGCATACGTCTTGCTGGGATAGATGGTTATGTGAGTTGATGTTTCTCATAGTGTTGTCCTTGGGTATTTTATTTTTCCTGTGCTTTTTAGGTCGAGCCTGGGCCGTGCATGCGCTGCTCTGCATGCTGCATTCAGGTATGGACTTGAAGCTCCGGCCTCTCTCTGCCCGTATTTTTCATTGGCTTGTGTTATTGTCCACTGTTAACTGTGGCTGTTATTGGTCAATAGACTTTGTACTCCCTCCTTAGTACCGCCTTGTCTAATTTTGTACCCTCCCATGGCGACACCCCCTTTTATGTGTGTTGTTACTCAGTAGGCTTTAATTACAGCCTCCGAGCACTATTTGCTCAAATAGCTTTGTCCTGCCTGCTGTTGCAGGCAGGACACGCGCTCTCATAACACTTTAAAAAAATCTTTATAGCACGGGCCTGAACGCATTTGCAATGCAATAGGTCTTGCATTTGCGAGAGTTTAAGCTATTGGCATTGTAAATGACAATGCCTTTTATTTATCTGTTTTAAAAACAACACGGCATTGTCCTTTACAATGCCAATAGCTCAACCTCTCGTAAATGCGAAACCTATTGCATTGCAAATGCTTGTTCTAATATTGTTTCCTTTGCCATTTTGTTTCAGTTGCTTATTGAGGAAGCGAAGTGTGTTATCTGCTTCTAAGCTGACACTTTTTCTTGGTATTTGATGCCCTCTGTTTGAAACCATTATTACAGTGTATGTAAGCTCTATACTGGGTGGTGTGGCTCTTGCAAGCTGCTTTACCTCCTTTATGGCATAGTCTACTTAGCCAGTGTGAATTATTCAAACTGATTCCTGTAATTTCAGAAAAATATGGGCTTTGGAGGCGTGATATGCTTCATAATCTCCAAACATATAGATTTCTCCCAGAACATAAGTTACTTTACAGTTCTTTTTCTAGGAATTCCCAAACAACATGGGATTCTGTGAGTTGTAACTCCTTTCCATCGCTAACCAAACTGCTTCGCCAATCATAGACTTTTCTTTTCTCCTCCAGTTACCTCTTTTCTGGCCTTTTACACGAGTTGCCTCTCACTCAAAGTGCTGTCGCAGGAGCATAGGTTTGATATTTTTCATGATAAAAGTCAGACAGACCCATCGAATTGTTTAAAGAGCCGTAAGCGGAGCTTTAAAGTGCATTTTCTGCTCAAATGGAATCCAGTAAAGAACTCAAATTTGGGGGGTTGGGGATACATGATCATTAATTATCCTTTCTGAACCCTAGTAAACTCCAGGGTGATGCTTTCTAAAGCAGTATAAAAAGTTGGAATATTTATTTTGGTAAAACCACGTACAAAGCGTCACTGCAGTCCAGCTTATTGAAATAAATGCTGGAATTCTGCTTCCTGTGTGATATGTAAGAGGCAGGAAGTCATTAACAACCACACTTAGGGAAGTAAAGACAGCTGATATTTGACGTAAGTCATTGAGGAGGTACACGTTGGAAGCCCTGAAAGAATAATCCTATCGCTGCCACCCACCGCATCTATTTCCATCCACACGGATCTCATCCAGTTCATAATGGCCACCAATCTTACATGGCCACATACGCTGTGACACCTCTATCACAACACATTGGTGAAGTCAAAACATATGGACCAGATAAACTGAACTATGTGCTGTACAGAAATGTTGACCATGATGGGCGACCACATAGTTCCTTGGCTGACCTATCTCATCAGCGGACAGAGATACAACTTGAATTGCAAAAGGGTGAGCTCTTGTGTTCAGGACAACAGAAAAGATAGCAGCCATTGGAGCTCTGTCTGCTGTGCTGACACTAAACAGCCGGCAGTATTTGACAAATTCAAATACCACTGGTAACTATAACAAAACCAGGGCTGTCGCTTTCGGCTCTCATGAGGAGATTGTTGAGGACTGAGATCAGCTCTAATTCTCTTCCTCTAGCATCAGACAACATGAGACCTCCACAAAGTCTCCAACTTGGATGCTCGCAATTCCGTCTGGAAGGAGGTGACGGCATAAGATAAATGTTTAGGCAAAGATTAAAAGGAACTAAACATTCATAATATGAAATGCATTGAGGCTTGGTGAAATGTTTGGTCTTCAGATTTGATCAAATTTAACATACTATGAGGAAATGTGTCTGCATTCATACAGTGGGGGGGGAATGATAGACGCCACCCTTTCTTTAGTTAAACTAACTTTGTAGCACTCGTCAGAAATTATGAAGCACATAAAAACAATGTATAACAAAGATGGTCGAAAATCTTTGTTATACGATTGGTTAGTTGAGGCTTCCTGATGGTGCCTAGCAATGTAAAATCGGTGTGGTAGAATTTCCGTGCATGTAATTTGCATGTTGCTAACTCTGCCATTAATAAGTCTTACCCACACCAGCAAGACCTGCCCGACTGTATTCTCCGAGAGTGGGCATAGAGGCTGCAGTGGCTTTCTCTGGCAAGCATCGCATATGTAGCCCTGTAGGGGCAGTGGTCCGGTGTTCTCAAGTTCTTCACACTCGGTTCTGCGGAGACAGCAGCCGTGTGTCCTCTACATTCCTTTGTTACCGGTAAGTTTCCTTGGATCCTCCCCACAGGTGTAGGGGCAGGAAGGAATTTGACACTCCTGGTGCAGATGCTCAGTCAGGGCTCTGGCCTGCACAGGTTACCTGATGGCATCACTCCCAACGACAGTCCAGATCAAGACACACTCCTTGCCTTTCTTTTCCGGTGACCCCCACCTGGCACATGGGGTCAATGTCCTCACTCCGCACACCTTTTATGGCCTGATTGGCATGGCAGCAACATTCACAGCTGCCTCACCTGACATACGGGGTCACCAACTTCACTCCCAATCTTCACAGGAGCCCCACCTGGCATCCCAGGTCACGACTTCCTTCAACACATGGGCTATCGATGCAGAGCAGTGTCTTTACACCTCGCTTTAGAGATCCAGTTGCTAGAATCTTTCACTGGAACTTGCTCCCTCCATCGCTCTTCTCTTCCTCACCTAGCATTCTGATCTTGGCAAGCAGGCACTGGTGCTCCACACTCCAGGGCAGGTGGTCTTGGATTCCTTGGGTGAGGTCGCCGTTTCAAGCTGGGACACTGATGGGCCTTAGCCTGCAGAGCTTTCCCTCCTCGCACAGCCGATCTGACTGCCTGACAGTTGACCATTTTGGGAGCCTCGAGCTCCCCTTCCTGTACTCCATTTTCAGACACAATATGTGATTTTGGGTCTAGTCTTTGATGTTTGTCAGGGGTCTGCTTCCTTTTGAAGTGCTCTCTCCCCTGCCCTGCCCTTCCTCCAGAAAGCAGTCTGTCACAGCAATTGTGACTCCAAATCTGAGCACCACAAAACAGGCTATGAGAGTGACTAGAGGTTCACACATGGATGTCCGCCACAATGATATGTGCATCAAAAGGTTCCTCTGAGGCCTCAGCCCTGGCCTCTTTCCAGTGACCCTTCTCTGAATCAAGAGAGCCCTTGCAGCATACTGAAGATGATGGCTTTTCCTCCGGTGTGTCGTGCTCAGCTCGCAGGAATGCAGAAACCCACAAGTCTATCTGGGGGTTTCTCTACCTCCTCATGCTCCTCCAGTCAGTTTTGGGTCTCCCAAAATGGAATCCTGAATATTTCCTGAATTGTACCATGTACAAGCACACATTCACCCAGCACATGCATATAGCACACATGCACAGCACAACATCTTCCATGTGTTGTACCTTTCACAGGACCACATACACCCATCATATGCATATAACACACACATTGCACAGCACTATAAACTAAACTGATGTAGGCCAAGGTTGAGTTAAGCACAGAGCAGTGGAACTTTACATGAGTGAGTCTGTAGGTAAAAAGGCCTGTTCACTTCTACTGATCACTACATGGTATGCTGCCACCATTGTGCTTATGCTGCTTAACACTTGGCAAATGCAGTAGCTTTTCACCAATATCCGGATAGCACTTTGGGTTCACCTCCCTGTCCAAAAAGACCGGAATCAGTGAAACAGGTGTATGTCATGGCACACATGCATGATCTGTGTTTGCCCATGACAACAAAAAACAGCACGAGGGATACAGACATTTTGGTAGCTGAGGGACTCAGTGCAGGGGTACATGTTCTTCACCATGCAAGGGACTTTTCCATTCCAACGTTTAGCTTCAATGCATTTCAGGAAATAATTATTCCTTCATCAAGAAGATATGTCACTTGCTTTAATACATAGTTTATGAACACAATAATGGGAGAAAATGATAACCTCTATTAAGGTTACACTGTTTATCAAGCAATACATGATTTTCGTGTGTAGCATCAGAACTAAACAAGAATAATTGAACAAGAATATGGCTAAAGGTAATGTGCAATGTTTCTTGCATGTTGGAGCAACTAAAAGAAAATCTTAAAATGTCGCAATTAGATTGCGACAATGGATCTATGCAGTTCCCAAATCACTGGCAGAACGCCATTAATGTGTGGTCATGGTGGATTGCTTCATCCATTCAAAATCCTCTATATATTTCACTGCATACTCCTAATCTGCCTACACCCTTCATAGTAGATCAGGTAACAATTTCTCAGGTGCACAAACTGTCTCTACAGTCTATCACCTCACTGTTCAAGCCTGTCTTACTTTATAAAAACAAACCTACCTACGTTTTGTTTTTGGTCCTTCACGCTAATATTCAGTGACCTCTTTTGTAAGCAAATATTTACCATCTTGGAACGAAATTAGTCAAACAATAATTTTTTCTAAACATCATAGAAACATTTGTAGTCCTTCTGTTCCTTCTGCAAATTAAGAGTTAATTAATGTAATTTTTCTATCCAAAATGATCCCTTTTCTTACAAAATTCTTTAAGGTTTGGGACATAATCGATGAACATAGAGATGTCAATACATTATTTCTGATGTTTGACTAATTTTCATTGAATCTCACTTTGACAGACCATGCTGTTTATCCTATATAGTAACTGCCACATGGGTTTTGTATAGTAGAAATCACTTGGTTAGAATTGAATGTTTGTATGCACTATTTCACTAGCGGGAACCAAAGGCAGGCGAGCCCAGTATGGGATCAAATGCGAGCAAAACGCCCACCAATCATGATAGAGGTAGCTGGCGTGTGCATTGTTAATGCATTGGGATGTATTGTTCTTTAAAAGGCTGCGTCTTCAACTCTTTCCTAAATTGGAGCAGCGTAGGCGCGGTTGTGATGGATACAGGGATATTTTTCCAGGGTGCAAAGATAGAAAAGGCCTTCTGCCTTGTCTGTTTTTTCTTTTGCACACTCCATAGTCTGATGGTGCCGCGTCTGCAGGTGTGCCGAGAACCCCCAGAGATAATGGCTAGTCTTGATGACTTTGGCCGGCAAAGGGAGCCAATTGACAATGCATGTCGAGAAGTGGCAAGTTTTAAAATGCTTTCCTGTGAAAGAATGGTAAAATGTATGTGATTGAACTAAATACAATTTAATCACAAGAAAAATATATTTTGTGGTTCTCTTTGTTGCTTAGAATCTACTTTAATATATTTTTGAAATTCCTGTTAGTTTTGTTCATGCAAATTAATTCCTGTTGAGTTACTTACTTCATATTTGGATCAGTGCTTAGCAGTCGACAACCTTTTACGTTGATTTATTTTGCTGTCCTTGACCGTGGTGAAAAGTTAACCACAAATCACAAGAAATTTATTTTGGCCTTCCAGACATGTTGGCACCTCTTAAAGGCTGGTAGCACTGGAGAGCGCGAGTCACTATTAAGCCTTCTGCTCATGTTTCAAAGGTGTCTTCTCAAGAGACAGAGAAAGCTGTTTTGTGATGGTAAGAAACCTAGTAATTGATGTTGGAGGTCAGCCCTGATTTCTTTCTTTAATTAAATGTAATGTTTAGTGCTAATCCTCAGCAAGTAGTATTAAGAGGAATTGGCAGATGGGGCTGTTAAACCTTGCATCAGCCTTAGTTGGCAAATGTTAAGCAGCAGGCCACATGAGACAGCCCTGGAAAATGTCTCCTGGAATTTCTGATTTACCCCGCCTTGCAGGCAGACTGGCATATTGGTAAATTTTCTGAAAGGTTGGTAGGAGTACGGCATAGGCTGTTAATGAGGGGATGTGTATATGTACTTAACTATATTTAAAGAGTGTAGGCTTGACATAGTTCGGATGACGGGTAGAGTGTTATGGTAAATATGTGCAAGTAGGACCTGCCTACTCGGGCTGCTGTCATGAAGAGTCTAGGGAGCTCTATTTGCGATCTGTGCCCCCAGAGTCTAGGGAGCTCTGTTTGTGATCTCTGCCACCAGGGTCTAGGGAGCTCTGTTTGTGATCTCTGCCCCCAGTGTCTAGGGAGATCCTGTTGTGATCTCTGCCCCCAGAGTTTAGGCAGCTCTATTTGTGATCTCTGCCCCCAGAATCTAGGGAGCTCTATTTGTGATCTCTGCCCCCAGAATCTAGGGAGCTCTATTTGTGATCTCTGCCCCCATAGTCTAGGGAGCTCTATTTGTGATCTCTGCCCCCAGAGTCTAGGGAGCTCTATTTGTGATTTCTGCTCCCATGGTCTAGGGAGCTCTGTTTGTGATCTCTGCACCCATTGTGAACCTACTGAAGTAGTGGCATTCACGTACTGTGTTACAATTGTGTCTTTCATATCACAATGTCTGTAGAGCCATCTGGCAAAGAGATGGCACATAGACATTGTTCAGTGATAGACGTAAACAGCCCTCATGCAGAAGTAGATCTACAGCGAGCAACTAAGTAGAGAAGCACTTTACATATCGTAGTACAAACGAAGCGAGCACAGAGGATTATACAGTGAGGGTGATATTCAAGTTCAAGGACAAACACACTTTATACCATAGATAATGTCTCTCTTTTCTGCCTTTGGGTGCCAGGGGAAGTCCCCAGGTACATGGCTTATGTCTCCTAGCTAGCAACATCTTATGACTGACGGTGGCGATGATGAGGAAACTGATGAAGAGATGCATTGACTAATAAACTGTGCAGAATTGAGTAAAGTGAAATTGATGTTTAGCACAATTGTTCTTAACCTGTGGTCCTGGGACTCCTGGGGGTCCTCGTAGCCTACTCAGGGGGTCCGTGACTGCTTAGAATATGAAATAATAATAACAGATTAACAAAGTTTATAAAAATAAAGAAGCAAAGTGTAAACATGAATGCTTTTAAAGGTTCAGTTAATATGAAGGAATTTGAAATTGGAGGCTAAAAATGAAGTTAGTATGCTCAGATTGATTCGTGGGAGCAGTGCAAGTGCATTGAACAGTATATAGTATGGAAGATGAGTGGCCTAATTTGAATTTAGAAAAGCTACACTCTTCCGATTGAGATTTCCATTTTTTCATATTTGCTTGTGAATATTTAATAATTTGTGCGTTTGTTTGAGGGGCGCTGTTTCTGTATTTTAGTGTATTGTTTTACGGTTCATATCAATGAAAATGCGTAGGCCGGGGGTCCCAGCTTTCAGTAATGACTCATTGGGGTCCCCGGGTACCAGTAAGTGGGAGTCCATATAAATCACAGCATTAAAAGCCACTAGTTTAGGGTATTTTCTTGGTTTAATTGAGGCAGTTGTCCACTCCACAGACACTTTGTAGAACTTGTTAAACCGGTAATGCATTGTAGGTCTTAACCTGATACTGGACTTTTCTCTTCCTGAATCAGGGAAGGCTGCCTCACCTTAGTTTGGTGAGCTACTTATTACTTGGCAGATCACTCTTTTTTAATGATCTTTCCTGGTAGCAACTTCAAGCTCATGTAAACAGTTTTTACATCTAAAAATTCCTAAATCTGTACCCAAATAAGGGCATAAACATGGCTGCACATTTACGTCAGTCAGTCAGAAAACTTTATTTCGCCAACACAATGTAGGCATAAAAAGTATACTACATATAAAAACAATTCACAACATTACAACACACATAAAAAAGGTCATTACTTTTAAAAATACAGATATAAATTCATGTTCATTTCCACAATAGTAAAATCATTTCATTTTGTAGAAATATAATTTCAAATGGTTATTTATCTCTTTTTTAGTGCCAATAAAAAAAGGATGCTAAAGAGAAACAGATAAAAGGATCAGGTAGTAGCTGATGATAATAAAGTGCTACATGACACTGTTTAAAATAAATTTTTCGCATAATAGGGATAATAAAACGTTTCCTTTCGTTATAATAAAATTTACAGAAAAACAAAAAATGTATATCATCCTGCATGGATTGATTATCACAGGTACAAAATGGGAGTTCAGAGACGACAAACATTGCGAGGAGTACCCAGCATTAACGGTATATAATTTAATCGAAACCTCACCAAGACATACCTATGTTGCAGATTAGTAACGGTTAGGTATGTTCTATATGGGTTCGTTAAATCTATGGTCGGGCACGCCAGGTAAGATTTAACTGTTGGGGAGATTAATATATTTAATCTCCCTTCTTATCTGGTGATTCTAGAGCAGTCGAGCTTTTACGTCAATTTTGGACATAGTACTGCAGTTAGAAGGTTCCAAAAAGAGGTAATGAAGCCCAGCCGCCTTCAATGTTATTTTGACATAAATTAGCCAAGCAATATTACCTACTCCATCTAGTTTCAGGACATCTTTGATGATCTCTCTTGTCAAGGCTAGGGACTCCTTTCGCCATATTGAGTGCCACATTAGGATAGGGGCCATTGCAATTGTATCAGCTATATAAGGGGCACCTAATTCCATGTGACACTTGTAATTAGCACATGACTGTGGTAACGAAAGGATCCTTTTTAGGAAATTGTCTTCAATAATCTGCAGTTTTGTACAGTCTTTCATGCCCCAGACAGCTGCCCCATAGGTAGCAGTAGATACAGTCTTGGCTTGGTACACTGTTTTTATTAGAGCTATTGGTTTTAAGCCAGTTTTTTTATAAACTTAGTTAGAGCCCCAATGTTTTTTTCCATCTGAGTTCCTCTATTAGTGATCATCTTTTGCCATTTTGTTTGAGAATCAAACATAATCCCTAAATAATTAAAAGAATCGACAACCCCCATTTTTCCCTCTTCAGTAGTGATTTGCGGATAATTTCGATGTTTTGAGCCTGCTACTAAAATAAATGATTTTGAGTAATTCACTTTCATGCTTAAATTACACATAAATTGTGTATAAACCTGGACTAGACGACGCAATACATTACTAGTACGAGCTAAGAGTACAGCGTCGTCTGCATATAATAAAATTGGCACTTGTGCTGAGTTAATATAAGGGGTATCTGGTGTAGAGCCCAACAACGCAGATTCAACACCATTAGTAAAGAGTGCAAATAGGAAGGGGGCAAGAACGCACCCCTGCCTCACGCCTCTTGCAATTTTAAATGGCCTTGTGCACTCCCCATTCCTCCCATAGCGAACACAGGCTGAAGCATCTGTATACAGGTCACAAATTATATTAATAATCTTCAGGTCAATACCCATCTCCTCCATGATCTGCCACAGCCTAGGCTGTGCCACGCAGTCAAAGGCTGCGGACAGATCCATGAAGGCTAAATGGAGATGACCTTTTTTTGCAGCCGTGTATTTCGCCATAATTAGGCTCAGGTGCCTTTCCCTTTTCTAAAGCCAAATTGGCATGGGATAATAATATTCTTTTCCAATGCCCAGTCCTCTAATCTGTTTAAGATCATTCTACCCATTAGCTTTGCAGTAGAGTCTATTAAGGAGATAGGTCTAAAAATTTTCGGAATCGACCTATCCCCTTTTTTATATATGGGAACGATTACAGTTGTTTTCCAAGATGGCGGTGCTTTTGATTGAGCAATTTTATTAAAAACATTTGTTAAAAGTGGAGCCCATAGATCTTGATTATCTAGGAATAAATCTATAGGAACTCCACCCGGTCCTGGAGCCTTTGCTCGTTTACATTGATTTAGAGCATGTTTTGTTTCGATGAGTGTAAAGCTGACAGGAGGCTCATCAGTCTCCAAAACATGGGGAAAAGATTGAGGGGTTGTCATATCATCCGTTCCAAAGTGGGCTTCAAAATGTGTTACCCATGCCTCTTGGTCAACATTATTATCTGTAGTCTTAGCCTGCTCATGCTTTAAAAACGGAGCATTAATCAAGGACCAGAAAGCTTGTGAACTTTTTAGTGTAGCAGCCTTTTGCAAGTTTTCCCACCACTCTTCTTTTAAGAACCTCAGCCTAGTGGTCCTTGCACTTTTGTAGGCTTGACGCAAGCCTTTTACCAGTAATGTATCTCGCGGTCTGGCCTTCAAAGCTACATGCAGACTTAAGGGTTTTATCACAATTGTTATCGAACCAACTACATTTTTTAAATTGGCCATTCCGGATCACATGAGTTAAATTGTTTTTAACATCAGTTAAAATCAAATCAAAGTCCAGGAGCATTTTGTCATGCAAATCCAAGTCTAAGCAGTGGGTTATTTCACCATAGCGTTTAGAGACTAAATTTGCCAACAAACTTCTTGTGTCCACTTTTTCTCACTTTAAAACGATACCGTTCTCTTTTGCTATCACAGGATTTATAGGGAGTTTATAAGGACACTCAATTTCCTTTGTATTTTGGATACAGAAAGTTACTGCAGCATGGTCACTAAATGAGTAAAACGAGATCTTAAAATGAGAGAAAAGGCCTATCATTGCATCAGAGACCAAAACACAATCCAGGGTAGAAGACGTAAAGTGATTTTAAAAAGTACATTCAAACTGACCAGTTAAATTATCAACAACATTTAAAAAGGCAAGATTATTTATCATTAGTAATCTGTTTAGGGTATTACTATATTCAGTATGACAAAAATGGGGGACACAGTCTCCTTCCTCATCCTGTATTCCACAAGTTAGTGTATTAAACTTATCACAAGGGTGAGCATTAAAATCCCCTAGCCAAATTATATTACAGGGTTTACTGGATTTATCCTGTAACTCAGTAACATCTCTTTCCAGCGTAGCCAACACCGCTGCTTGGTTACTTCCAAAATTATTATTATAATAATTAATAAGAAGCCAGCAATAATCCTGAGAATGTTCAATTAAAATAATATGATAATAGGGAGAATCATTCAGAAATGCCTTCACTTTAAACGGTAAAATATTAGAGAACAATGTCGGAAGACCGCCCTTAGCCCGACCAGCAGATGACGGAGCAGCTGCAGTATAAAAGGAGCGCTACCCATTCAAATACATTGGGACCCTTTCCCAGGTCTCTTGGAGGCACACTATATCGCTGGAAGTCAACAAAGAAAGCCAATCGTTATTAGACCTTTTTTGGTTATAACCAGTGATGTTCCAAGACATAACCGATATGAAACCGGTAGAGTTCCCTCGAAATGTCGGGCACTGAGACGGGTTATAAATGTTCTTGCGCCTGACTAAGGTGACTGAAGAAGTGACCGAAGTGGTAGTGGGCAAAGGGGACCTTTTATGCAAATCTAAAGGAACATTCCCACTGGTTGACATAGTCTCAAGATCCAGTCAATCACAGACAGAGAGGCCTTCTAATGCGGCATATCTATTTTTCAAAGGAAGTGGGGGAAGTAAAATAGAGGAAGGTTGATTGAGTAGGGGTCATGGAGGCCTCCAGGTAATTTGCTGACTAAAATGGGGCAACTGTGACAGCTGAGGAATAGAATGAGGTTTATAAAAGAAACCCAAAGGTAAAACAAATATCTCAGAATGAAATGAAGACATGTTTGGGAGAATTGATAATAAGTTGCCCACTACAAGGGAACTATCAAAGTTTACTACGATACAATCACCTTTGATAGTTTTGGGGGCTCTTCCTACCCAAGATACCCTCCTCGCCATGGTGATATTTCGATGAGCATTAGAATTTTCACCTAGGCATTTAGATAACCAATGATGAGATTTATTTATAAGCTGCTCCGTATTTTCTAGTGTATTGGGGTTGAGTTCTGGGACGTTAACTAAAACCATAACATAGGGACATGCAGCTGGAGGAAGATCTAATGTTAACTTGGGGTTCCTAAGTTCATCTTGACACTGAGAAACTCCCCTATTTGAGCCTAAAGAATGTGACTCTCCCTGTAGCCCACTCTCCTGGCAAATCGCAGGTATAGGTCTAATAGAGCATGGGAGGGTAATGGGAGAAATAGTGGATATTTGTTGTTCGCCATACAACCTTGAGCGACCATTATTCTCAAGATTACCTAGTAGCTGTAGCTGCATTTGGGACCTATCATTAGCTCTCAAGTTATTAGTAGAAGTAGGATCACGGACGAAGCCAGAAGGAACAGAAGAGAGCCCAGTAGTTTGTTGTTGGGCAGTGTTACCCATCCCATTGATGATAGCATTTGACCTTACAAAGGGGTTTATGCTTAACTAGGAATTAGGTCTAGCTACGTCAGTTATTGCAGTAATATTAGGAGGGGAGTATTTTGTAAGACAAGAGGTCTCCAGAGCTGTTAATTTTTCCTCTATTTGAGACAATTTGTACAATACCGGATTCAACAAAACAGTCATCATAGTTTCTAGTCTCTTCATTAAGTCTGAGTCACAAGGATGCACAGCCCCCAAAGCAGGTTTGTTAGCATTTTCGTTTTGACCAGCACATCTAGTAGCACATCTAGTAGATCTTAGCTGCAATGAGAGACCTAAGTTCGAGTTGTTACCCTCAGTAGCGTTCTCCTTACAAATCCGCTTTGTAATTCTTTGCTTTACGAGACCACCTCCCTTTCTCTTTTTAGCGTTCGAATCTGGTTGGTTTGTTCCCACTTGGTTGGTAGTTAATTGCTTGTGGGTAATATTGGGGTCTCCATCTGTGGTATTAATAGGGGGAAAAGATGGATCCACAGTTGGAACTCCTACAGAGCCGGAATCACCTACAAGTTGGGTCGAGTTTAATCGGTCAGCGGCAGTAGCTGAATACCCTTGTCCTAAGGAAGAACGCTTTTGCATGATCAAGGTGTCCAAGGAAAGCCTTCTCCCCGTGAGTTCAATTTCATGCGCCAAGACCGATTCTGCTCTTGTTAAAAAGGCATCCAAGGTACCAACATGATCAGTTCCTTGTTTTTCCTTGGGGTTCTTTCTTTTATTCATTGCAGCCCTATTTATACAAATCTCCCAGAATCAAGTTTTAACTTTAACAGTACCTTAACAATGCCACAATAGAATGGATATAGGTAGGTGCGATTTTATGGAAACCAAGCAAGACCCACCGCCTCCCTTACCTTATTCCTCAAATCGGTAGTGGTCAAAGATCCCTGCAACGGTGATTTCCTGGCAACGTGGAAAGAGGGTAGGCCCCGTGCAGCCTCTTCTGCCCTAACGGGCACGAACGCCCTTGACCCAGGCTTTGCGAGTGGGAAACTGGCCTCGCCTCCTACCTCCTAGCTCATAGCACAGCAGCAAGGTCTCTTGGGCCAGGCAAGGCAAAGCAACAACTGGCGGTAGCGCAATCATGCAGTTTATGACATTCAATGCTATTTTGTACGTTGCTCTGCTGATGATCCATACACCGTCGCGATTCCTGCTTTAAATTCTTTCTTTTGGAGTACTTTACCGATAGCTGCGAGCGGATGCCTAGCAACTCATTGTTAAGTGCTGATTCTTTTTCAGGAAATCGGGCGGTGAAATCAGCCGGGACCAGGGAAACGGGGATCCTAGGATGCTCAGTTATAAAAACCGGTTTACTCACAGTTCCAAGCCAGGTTGTGTGTGAAAAAACCAATGGGGTAAATCCTGCCGTTTACTTTTGCGGGACCTCCACCGCTCACAAGCCCCCCCCACACCTCTCACCTCCGCAGCTTCCTCAGCTTCATCAGTTTCCTCAGGTTAGCCTCCGCAGCCACCAGTGATCCTGCCTCTGATCCTGCCACGAGCAACAGGGGAAGAGTCACCGGCTTCGGGTGGCGGCGTGGAGTTGCGGGTCCTCAGCCAGGTCGGGCGGTCGGGTCGGGTCTCCGTGCAGGCAGACCGACCGCAGGGGATCACCGCAGATCGTGACGGGATCGTAGCGGGATAGAGGCCGCGGAACAGGCAAACGGGCAAACAAGCCGCGAGTCAATCCTGCGAGCAGCAGTGGCAGCAATGGCGTGGCTCCTCCTCCTTACAAATGTATGCAAAGTCACATTGTCTTCATTACAAAAACTGAATTTGCACCCACACGTCAAGCCATTTTAATCTCTAACTTGTACTTAAGTGCCCAAATGGCACTTTAAAACAGGTCCTAAGTGTTTGCTCAAACCTAACTTAGATTCTAGTCGTTTTTATTAACATTTTATAATCATACAACATAAGGTGGGCATTCCCACCTAACGGTCTCAAACCTAATTTCAAAGTGGAATGGAGCATAGGGTCTGCAGTCTAGTCTGTGCCTCAGAATCTCTCACTTACAGTGGTGTGGCATGGCCCTTCATCAGAACTCAATGTTTTGCTAAAATAAATATCCTGTAATTTGGGACCCAGTCTTGCAGGAAGTAGTCTAGAGTCAAAACACCCTCATAGTGCTTTATGTTGTGAAAAAAACAAATATCAATAAAGTGCATTATAGTTAGAGTGCAGGCAAATCCTTTTCGTTTTTATTATAGAAAAGTAGAATGGAGTTCTGTTTTAAACCTCTCAGCAGAGTTGAAGAGAGAAGCAGCAGGTACAGTACAAACACCTGTGGCTTCCGGGTGTTATATAGTATGTAATACTTTGGAACTGTGAAACAAGTCTTCAAGGGATCCAGAAGGATTTTATCCCTGTAAACCGGAGAAGACCTGAAGTGGCAGTGTTCTGTCCTGTTACTAGACATCTGCCTTATTCAGCTGTAAAGAAGCAGCAGGTTTTATGGGAAACACACTTTACAACACATCATTTACCACACATCCTTTACCACTTATTTCCTTTACAACGAAATTGTAAGTACATAGGTAAGTGAAACTATATATATATATATATATTACCTACTGGCGGTCGCCAGTAGGTAGTTATAGTTAGGACCCTGTTTCCATAGGAAATCCGCAACATTCTATTTTGAATAACTTTGGCGCCGGTCGACGAATCCTCGCGAATTTCTCAAAATAGGTGGGGCGCTACGCTCCGCTCCTACCCTGAAAGTCTCGGGGGGATTCGTCAAGCGGGGGCTGAGATAAAAGGGGGGTCCCAAAACGCGTTTTTCCCATGCATTTTTCCATAGGACCTTTAGACAGGGCTACAGCCCGAACGGCTGAACAGAATTACTAGAAATTTGGCAGAGAGGTAGTCCTCAGGTCAAGGAAGTGCCTTTTGTAGGTTTGGTGTAAATCTGTTCAGTAGATTCTGAGAAAATAGCCTTTAAATCAATATATATATCTGAGCCAGCTTACGGTACGCTTACCGTAAGCTTACCGTACGCGTACGGTGGCGTGCGCGAGCGCGATTCTGATTGGCTGTTACATCTAAGTAAACATTCGAATCGGTCGAAACCAGGAAGCGGCGGCCGCCATTTTCTCTCTCGCACTCTGAGGGGGGGGCTGTAAACAAAGGCAAAAAACATATAAAGGGGCTGTTTAGACAGCGCCCATGCACATAGCCATGTTAGTTGAGTCCTCAAAGATCCCCCAAGGCCAAAAACGGTAAATTTTTATTTTTTGAAACATTCGCCGATTACGCATACCGTACGCGTACGGTGCGCTTACGCTAAAAATTTTAATAAAAAAAAAAAACACTCTCTGTGCATGGCATATTATTGTCATCACTTACAAATTAAATTTAACAGATTACCTATCACAAGGAAGCGCATAATATGTCCTCCATGTGCGCACGGTGCGTAACGTGGGCACGCGGTGCGCGTAGCGCACTGCGTGCCCACCTTGCGTGTACGGCACTAACTGCGTAAAGTGGGCGCGAAGCGCACCGCGTGCTCACTGTGCGCGCACGGTGCGCGAAGCGCACCGTGCGCGCACGGAAAGAACTGCGTTAAGTGGGCGTGCACGCCACGAATGGCGTAAAGTAACTTAGCATTTAAAAAAACGTACAAATTCACTGAAAAAACCATAGGTTTCACACACGTTATAGTTAGGAATTAGCATTTAAAAAACCTTGGTAATTCAATGAAAAAACCATAGGTTTCACACATGTTATAGTTAGCTGGAAATTTTACTGATAAAAAACCAATGAAATTCCCCCGTTATAGTTACTGTAGGCAACTATAACTCACGCAACCGCAATCCTCTGCTGATGACATATGTGTCTTTATGAAAAAAAAATATTTGTAATATATGTATAGCTAAAATTTAATGGAAGAAGACATGGGCAAATAAGTGTCTAAATACAGTATTAGCATCAGCAGAGGATTGCGGTTGCGTGAGTTATAGTTGCCTACAGTAACTATAACGGGGGAATTTCATTGGTTTTTTATCAGTAAAATTTCCAGCTAACTATAACATGTGTGAAACCTATGGTTTTTTCATTGAATATATATATATATATATATATGTTAGAAATTAGGGTAAGGGCATTTTAAGGGTTACGGGAGGAGTAAGGGTGTTTTTAGGGGTGGGGGTATTGGGTGGTAAGTGTGTTTTTAGGGGTGGTTAAGGGTTTAACGGTGTGTAAGGGTTTTGGGTGGTAATGGTAGTTTTAGGATGCAGGGGTATTGAGTGGTAATGGTGTTTTAGGGTTTAGCAGTGGATAAGGGTATTGGGTGGTAAGGCTGTTTTTAGGAATTAGGGGCGGAAAAGGGTATTGAGTGGTAAGGGTATTTTTAGAGTTTAGGGGTGGGTAGGGTTATTGGGTGGTAAAGGTGTTGTTAGGGTTTAGGGGTGGGTCGGGGAATTGGGTACCAATGAATATTACGATTTATGAGGTCTTGTTAGCCCTGAAAGAAAGTGTAGGGGGAAAAGCCCGGGACCCAATGGGGTCCCAGTGGACATTTATAAAGCAGCCGCAGAATTGTGGTGACCTATTCTAAGCAGGGTGTTTAATATAGATGCAACTGATAAGATTCCATCATCATGGGGCATGTCTAATATAATACCCATTTATAAAAAGGGCAATAAATGTGAACCGAAAAACGATTGCTCAATATCGCTTTTAAATTCTTCAGCGGAAGTGATGAGCAAGGTATTATTAAAGAGATTAGAGGAATGGCCATGTGAATACTCATTACTTTCCCCGGCACAGTTTGGCTTTAGACAAGGTGTGGGGACCCTAGAGCAATGCAGTAATCTGGATTTGCTAATAGGCAAATGTACTTGTGGTAAAGGTGGTACATTGTACCTTTTGGTATGCAGACCTGAGTAGGGCTTTTGATTTAGTTGATCATTCCATTCTCCGGCCAACCTTGGTGCCCCTAGAACAATTATTTGCTTTCTGGCCAGGCTGTATGAGAACTTATCAAGCAAAGTACGTTTTGGCCCCTAGGTTGAATGCACCACTAAATCCAATGTGAAAAGAGGCATTTGGCAAGGCTATGACCTTGCCCCATTATTGTTCTCCTTGTTCATTAATGAGGTGAATAAAGCCCAACTAATGGTCCAAGCAGATGTCACACGAGATGCCGGGAGTCCTATATCATTGCTATTATACGCGAAGGACACTGTTTTGCGGTCACGGACCACGGTGGGTTTACAGAGATTAATTAATACTTTTGGGAAATGTATTTCTGCGGGGAAATTGGTGGTTAATAAAACCAAAACTTATACCATGGTATGTAAAAACAAATGCAGATCTTTTCATATTGATGCCCCATGGCCACTGTCAATACCTTTTGCTATTTGGGTATTACTTTTGCAAGTAATGGGTCATGGTTGCATGAAATAACTGACAGAGCCAAAATGAGCAGAAGTGCTCATGGGATCTTTAGGTACTCAGTGAAATTTAGAAGTTGCCCAATCAGAGATATGGTAGAGATATATATTGCTAGAGTAGTTGCTATCACCACCGAAGGGGCTGGTGTGTGGGGTTTCTTTAATAGCAAAGCATTGCAGGTCGAGAAAAATTGTTTCCTCATGCGTTCATTATACCGGCCCATTTCTGCCTCTACAGAGATTGGCCATGGGGAGGCTGGGCTACAGTATTTAGCGGGAATATAGCATGTTTCTACACATGCTATTACATCGCGTTCTATTACAACGCTGTTGTTACAACAAACGTGTTGTTAGAATGCGATACCTTTACATTGCAAGTCATTAGATCGACTTGCTGTAGGGGGTGTGCTGGATTTAGGAATAGTATAATTTACTATTCCAACTCCAGGGTGCCTAACAGTAGGGAACTTGTTGTAATAGTAAATTATACTATTCCTTAGGTTAGAGCGCCATCTACAGCAAGTCGATCTAATAACTTGCGATGTAAAGGTATCGCATTCTAACAACACGGTCGTTGTAACAACCGCGTTCTAAAAGGAACGCGATGTAATGGCAGCGTTGTAAACGCTGTTTCCCATTTAGTGGACGTGATTACACTATGCCCCCTGCTGCTCTGACACTTTATATGGGTTAGATAGGAGAGACAAGTTGTACTAAACCAATCATTTTAGATTGTCATTAATTGTAGCTTTAGTAGTCTGTTTAAGATGTTAATTCGGCCTAACCCCTCCCTGTTGACTACACTGACTGAATTGTATATTAAAGATATCTTTATGAATTACAGAAGGGTATCCTGAATGAGGTCTGAAGGGTGACATTTTGTTGGAGGAGGGTTGTCAAAGCGATCTATCCGGGGTCACAAATTCAGTGCACCATGTTGTAGTAAATGGATTTAGATTTGGGACTGTCCATCATTTGGTGGCCTTCACCACAATGAAATCTTTTCCCCCAGATACGATTCCTTGTCCCAGTGATGGGTTGAAGAAGCAAAATGCAATTCATTTTATGCTAATGAGTGATTTGTATTCAAATTTTAGGCATTAATATTAAAAACCCCTTGTGGTAGCACAAAATATTAGATTGCATATTGCTGCCCTGACATTTATGCTTGATCTGAATGATGGGGGGGGGGGGGGGTTGATTTTAATGCTGTGCTCTTTATTTTAAAAGCAATTAATGCACAAAAAAGTATTATTTTTTAAATAATTAGGTAATGCTGCATTATTAATAGATATTTTTAATAAAGGTTTCTATTGGAATAAGTTTGACGTTACCTATTCATTCTTAAACATGGTTTTTGGATCGTTTATATGAATCTGTGTTTTTCGGGTTTAGGGGTGAGAGGGGGTTTTGGGTGGTAAGGGTTTTTTTAGGTTTTGGGTGGTAAGGGTGTTTTAGTGATTAGGGGTGGGTAAGAGTATTGGGTGGTAAGGGTCTTTTTAGGGATGGGTAAGGGTATTGGGTGGTTAGGGTATTTTTAGGATGTAGTGGTGGTTGAGTTCAGGGGTGGGGCAGATAAGGGAATATATATTTATATATATGTGTGTGTATATCTATATATATATGTATACACACACACATATGTATCTATCTATCTATCTATATATATCTATATTCAGTGAAAAAACCATAGGTTTCACACATGTTATAGTTAGCTGGACATTTTACTGATAAAAAACCAATGAAATTCCCCCGTTATAGTTAGTGCAGGCAACTATAACTCACGCGACCGCAATCCTCTGCTGATGCTAATACTGTATTTAGACAATTATTTGCCCATGTCTTCTTCCATTAAATTTTAGCTATACATATATTACAAATATTTTTTTTTCATAAAGACACATATGTCATCAGCAGAGGATTGCGGTCGCGTGAGTTATAGTTGCCTGCACTAACTATAACGGGGGAATTTCATTGGTTTTTTATCAGTAAAATGTCCAGCTAACTATAACATGTGTGAAACCTATGGTTTTTTCACTGAATTTGCAAGGTTTTTTAAATGCTAATTCCTAACTATAACGTGTGTGAAACCTATGGTTTTTTCAGTGAATTTGTACGGTTTTTTAAATGCTAAGTTACTTTACGCCATTCGTGGCGTGCGCGCCCACTTAACGCAGTTCGTTCCGTGCGCGCACGGCGCGCCCACTTTACGCAGTTAGTGCCGTGGATGGGCCATGTACGCACGATGCGCTTCGCGCACCGTGCGCACATGGAGGACATATTATGCTCTTCGTTGTGAAAGGTAACCTTTTACATTTTCTAATGAAATCTATGCCATGCGCAAAGGGTGGCCTACGGGCACCATTTGCACACGGGGTGGGGAGAGTGTGGATAATTTTTTTTTTTGAAATTTTTTTTACCGTACGTGTACAGTAAGCGTAATCGGCGATTTTTCGTAAAAAAATAAAAGATAATTTTTGGCATTGGGGGTACTTTGGGGACACATTCAACAAGGCTAGGTGGTTAGGAGCTGTCTAAACAGTCCCTTTACATGTTTTTTCCCTTTGTTTTTCCTCCCCCCCTCAGAGTGCGAGAGAGAAAATGGCGGCCGCCGATTCCTGGTTTCGAACGATTCGAATGTTTACTAAGATCTAACAGCCAATCAGAATCGCGCTCGCGCACGGCACCGTACGCGTACGGTAAGCTTACCGTAAGCGCACGGTAAGCGCAACGTAAGCTGGCTCAGATATATATATTGATTTAAATGCTATTTTCTCAGGAACTACTGAACAGATTTACACCAGACCTACAAAAGGCACTTCCTTGACCTGAGGACTACCTCTCTGCCAAATTTCAAGTAACTCTTTTCAGCCGTTCGGGCTGTAGCTGTGTCTAAAGGTCCTATGGAAAAATGCATGGGAAAAACGCGTTTTGGGACCCCCCTTTTATCTCAGCCCCCGCTTGACGAATCCCCCCGAGACTTTCAGGGTAGGAGCGGAGCGTAGCGCCCAACCTATTTTGAAAATTTCGCGAGGATTCGTCGACCGGCGCCAAAGTTATTCCAAATAGAATGTTGCGGATTTCCTATGGAAACAGGGTCCTAACTATAACTATCTACTGGCGACCGCCAGTAGATAATATCTATATGTATATATATATATATATATATATATATATATATCTCAACTCTAGTCTACACTTGAAAACCCGGACACTGACACTGCGAGGAATAAAGGGGTTTCACTTACCTGATATATACTTACAATTTCGTTGTAAAGCCATGAGTGGTAAAGGATGCATGGTAAAGGCATGCATTTTAATGACATACAACCAAGTTTTATAAACGAGAACATATCAAAATCAGTCTTGGTTTCTTTTCTGCGTCCCAAAAAATTGCCCTTTGGTGGAAGAACTCAGTTGCTTCTCCTCAAAGTCTAGCAGGCAGAGTCACAGAATATTTGATTGTAGTTCAATTTATAATATCAGGTGAATACTGTTGAGTGTGATCTTTCGCAACAAAACAATTAAAGATATCAACTTTTTGCTTCATTAAAAAGCAATTTTCTGCAAGTCGAGAATTTGTAAACCACCCTCAAAGTGTGCAATATCAATAATTTCTTGGGAGAACCGGTGGCCTTCAGTGACATCTGCCTCGAGAAACCTGGAGAAAATAAGAGTGACCCTTGCACACAGATTACGAAAAACATTTCCTTACCAATACACTTTGCATGTAACTTACTTTATTTTCCTTATTTAGTTTTCTAAAGGTAAAAACAGTGAGGCGATAGCAAAAGTATAAGTAGAATCTTTTCAGGCTTAGAGTTAGTGAAGCTTTCAGCTAGTGTTGCAAGAGAATTTGATTTGTTTTTTGGAGCAAGTTCCTTTGGATGTTTGGTACCAGTAAAAGACAATATTAAATAGTGAGGTAATAGGTGCTTCTTCTGTTCTTAAGAAAGTTTGGGCGGTTCCGTGTGATGATATTAGGGTGGGTGGCAAGAGAATGCTACAGGAACATAACCTACCAGTTTTACATTCAGAGGTGGGTGATTGGATCAGAGTCAAGTCATTGAGGAAAGGGTTGTCAGAAGTGTGACACGTTAGGAGGGTTTGAAAGTATTTATTAATTGATTGTATTGTATAGATCTTGCCTAAGGTGGTTTGTGTGCCAAATTGTCTTGTGGAGCAACATAGTAAGAGTAGGGAGGAACATAAACGTGATTTGCTGTAGCGAAGAGTAAGGCAAATCTAAAATGAGCCCTCTTCTACAAAACCCCATTACCCAAATAGCCTCCCTTGATGAGAGATTATAAATGTGAGTGATGTATGGAAAGTTGCATGGTGTTGAGGCATACATCTTGCTGGGATAGATGGTTATGTGAGTTGATGTTTCTCATAGTGTTGTCCTTGGGTATTTTATTTTTCCTGTCCTTTTTAGGTCGAGCCTGGGCCGTGCATGCACTGCTCTGCATGCTGCATTCAGGTATGGACTTGAAGCTCCGCCCTCTCTCTGCCCGTATTTTTCATTGGCTTGTGTTATTGTCCACTGTTAACTGTGGCTGTTCATTGGTCCATAGACTTAGTAGTCCCTCCTTAGTACCGCCTTGTCTCATTTTGTACCCTCCCATGGCGACACCCCCTGTTATGTGTGTTGTTACTCAGTAGGCTTTAATTACAGCCTCCGAGCACTATTTGCTCAAATAGCTTTGTCCTGCCTGCTGTTGCAGGCAGGACACGCTCTCTCATAACACTTTAAAAAAATCTTTATAGCACGGGCCTGAACGCATTTGCAATGCAATAGGTCTTGCATTTGCGAGAGTTTAAGCTATTGGCATTGTAAATGACAATGCCTTTTATTTATCTGTTTTAAAAACAACACAGCATTGTCCTTTACAATGCCAATAGCTCAATCACTCGTAAATGCGAAACCTATTGCATTGCAAATGCTTGTTCTAATATTATTTCCTTTGCCATTTTGTTTCAGTTGCTTATTGAGGAAGTGAAGCGTGTTATCTGCTTCTAAGCTTATACTTTCTTGGTATTTGATGCCCTCTGTTTGGAACCATTATTACAGTGTATGTAAGCTCTATTCTGGGTGGTGTGGCTCTTGCAAGCTGCTTTACCTCCTTTATGGCATATTCTGCTTTACTGCTGGACCAATTAAAGATTATTTCAGTCTACTTAGCCAGTGTGAATTATTCAAACTGATTCCTGTAGTTTCAGAAAAATATGGGATTTGGAGGCGTGATATGCTTCATAATCTCCAAACATATAGATTTCTCCCAGAACATAAGTTACTTTACAGTTCTTTTCCTAGGAATTCCCAAACAACATGGGATTCTGTGAGTTGTAACTCCTCTCCATCGCTAACCAAACTGCTTCGCCAATCATAGACTTTACTTTTCCCCTCCAGTTACCTCTTTTCTGGCTTTTTACATGAGTTGCTTCTCACTCAAAGTGCTGTCGCAGGAGCATAGCCTGGATAATTTTCATGATAAAAGCCAGACAAACCCATCGAATTGTTTAAAGAGCCGTAAGCGGAGCTTTAAAGTGGATTTTCTGCTCAAATGGAATCCAGTAAAGAACTCAAATTTGGGGGGTTGGGGATACATGATCATTAATCATCCTTTCTGAACCCTAGTAAACTCCAGGGTGATGCTTTCTAAAGCAGTATAAAAAGTTGGAATATTTATTTTGGTAAAACCACGTACAAAGCGTCACTGCAGTCCAGCTTATTGAAATAAATGCTGGAATTCTGCTTCCTGTGTGATATGTAAGAGGCAGGAAGTCATTAACAACCACACTTGGGGAAGTAAAGACAGCTGAACTTTGACGTAAGTCATTGAGGAGGTACACGTTGGCAGCCCTGAACGAATAATCCTATCGCTGCCACCCACCGCATCTATTTCCATCCACACGGATCTCATCCAGTTCATAATGGCCACCAATCTTACATGGCCACATACGCTGTGACACCTCTATCACAACACATTGGTGAAGTCAAAACATATGGACCAGATAAACTGAACTATGTGCTGTACAGAAATGTTGACCATGATGGGCGACCACATAGTTCCTTGGCTGACCTATCTCATCAGCGGACAGAGATACAACTTGAATTGCAAAAGGGTGAGCTCTTGTGTTCAGGACAACAGAAAAGATAGCAGCCATTGGAGCTCTGTCTGCTGTGCTGACACTAAACAGCCGGCAGTATTTGACAAATTCAAATACCACTGGTAACTATAACAAAACCAGGGCTGTCGCTTTCGGCTCTCATGAGGAGATTGTTGAGGACTGAGATCAGCTCTAATTCTCTTCCTCTAGCATCAGAAAACATGAGACCTCCACAAAGTCTCCAACTTGGATGCTCGCAATTCCGTCTGGAAGGAGGTGACGGCATAAGATAAATGTTTAGGCAAAGATTAAAAGGAACTAAACATTCATAATATGAAATGCATTGAGGCTTGGTGAAATTTTTGGTCTTCAGATTTGATCAAATTTAACATACTATGAGGAAATGTGTCTGCATTCATACAGTGGGGGGGGGAATGATAGACGCCACCCTTTCTTTAGTTAAACTAACTTTGTAGCACTCGTCAGAAATTATGAAGCACATAAAAACAATGTATAACAAAGATGAGTGAAAATCTTTGTTATACGATTGGTTAGTTGAGGCTTCCTGATGGTGCCTAGCAATGTAAAATCGGTGTGGTAGAATTTCCGTGCATGTAATTTGCATGTTGCTAACTCTGCCTTTCCAACTCTTCATTAAGGAAATCTTATGTTCATTTCTACATCTGTGTGCACTGGAAAAATAACAAAAAGCTATTGTGCAATAAGTACCTTTCTCAAGTATGCTCATCGTGCTATTCAATAAAAAAATAAAATCAGGACGTTTATTGCTAATTAGTAGAAAAAGGTAGCCTTCAGTGTGGTTCGTAATGTCATGGTTAAGTGGTAAAGTTGCTTGTGTGATACTTTAGCTATCCAAAAAGGGCAGTGTGGTGCCTATTTCATTCGCTCATACATTCAGTGTTTGAGTTGTTTTGAGGATTCTATCTATGGTCAATGTTCTTTGAGGGCAAATTCTTTCCAGTAAAAAAAAAAACACTTCGGGCTTCACCCATTGATTGCATGTAGTTGTATATGATCTCCACAGGAAAAGCATGACTGAACAGTGACAAATCCATTCATGGCTTTGTCAGGGTTTTATAGAGTCAACCAGGTGGATGCCCGTTGTTGCATTTGTCACATTCCTATTCTTGCTCCTAGCCAAGAGCCCATTGGCCATTTGCAGGTGGGCGTCATTACTCGCTCCACCGTGGAGGGGTGGTGGACCGAAGAAGTGGGTCATGACCGGAAGTGGTCATGAGTTATGCGACAGAGGGGAGGGGGCAGAGTAGAGCCCTTTAAAAGTGGGCTACCTCCCAGTGACCCCCTCTTTGTCCCCTTATGTGCTGCGGGAGCCAGACTAAATGTTTGCCACCCACCCACCCCAACATATCTACATGGGTGCTCATCGTAGCCATGTAATGACACTAATGCTTGAGGACGCTAAGTTGCCCAGTTGGCTGCCTTCTTCGGGAGAAGCCTTTCAGTGGTGAGGCTGGTTGGAAGGAGGGCTGAACTGCTGGTGGCTCTAGCCCTACCTCGGATACCCCAGAGAAGATATATGTGGGGCATGACCAAGAGTCACGGGATGCCCTGGCAGGGACCAATGTGCTATGCGGTCTCTGGAGATGTCTGAAATGTTTGATGTGAAAGTTTATCACCTGGTCTTTCTCTACTATGTTGCCCCCAAATGGGGATATGAATAGGACATGTGCAATGCCATGTTCAGGTTTGCTGTATATTTTGCAATATCTTCCATTCTGTAATGTCATTTTTTTACAGTGGTTTATACCACCTTGTTTCATGTGGAGTAAATTTGCTATGCCCTAACCTAAGAAGTTGAGTCTGTTGCCTTTTTGTGGGGGGGCGAGGGGACCACGCAGTTAGTAAGGGTGGTTCACCCCATCTCCATTGCACGAGCGAATGCACTACCGTCAAGAGCCCATCGGCCATTTGCATGTGGGCGTCATTAGTCGCTCCACCATGGAGGGGTGGGAGACCAAAGAAGTGGGTCATGACCGGAAGTCGTCATGAGTTATGCGACGGAGGGGGCAGAGTAGAGCCCTTTAAAAGTGGGCTACCCCCCCAGTGACCCCCTCTTTGTCCCCTAATGTGCTGCGGGAGCCGGACTGAATGCTTGACACCCACCCCAACATATCTACATGAGTGCCCATCGTAGGCCCATCGTAGCCGTGTAATAACCCTAATGCTTGCGGGCACTAAGTTGCCCAGTTGGACGCCTCTTTCGGGAGAAGACTTTCAGGGGTGAGGCTGGTTGGAAGGAGGGCTGATCTGCTGGTGGCCCTACACTTCTAGCCCTACCTCGGGTACCCCGGAGATTATCTGGGGCATGACCAAGAGTCGAGTGATGCCCTGGCAGGGACCAATGCGCTATGTGGTCTCTGGAGATGTCTGAAAAGTTTGATGTGAACTTTTATTCCTATTCTTGCTCCTTAGTCAGCCTTGTTAGAAACAGATAAAATAGAGCGCCCACATCTTAATTTAGTTTTCCCCATACTTCTGTTTCTTTTAGGGACTATTAGGACGTCTGTGCCTTGATTGTGAGTTAAGGGCTGCATTCCATTCCCTTTGCAAACACTTGTTAAGTGCCTCTTTGTGTACTTTGTTTTTAAATCAGGACTAATGGTTTGGTTTGGTTGTTTTTTCCTTGGCAAACTGGCTATTTGTGAATTTGCGTTTAGACTTTCTTCATTCTGGTTTCACTTACTTGGTAGTGGCTTATGCAAGAACAGTTGTCTACTTTTGACGGTCTTCAAGATGGCGTCAAGCAAACAGTGTCATAATGCAAAGGGGGAAAATGCCAGAGCAAAAAAACATAAGGGGCAATTAAATTATAGGATTTGTACTCGTAGAAGAATGGAGGTAAAGTTGACATTACTCATAAAAGACATAGGTGCCAAAAAATCGGATTTGTGCTGCTGAGGCTTAAATCAGAACAGTAACTGGGAGAAAAGGAACACTCTATTCTCTTGGGGGCAGGGAGTCGTTTAACCTGGATGAGAGGAGTGGAGTGGTATGGAGGGAGAAAAAAAATGCATCATGCATCTATGGAAATGAATTGTACATGCACATGTAGAATACAATATATTTACAGTTTATGAATGTGGAAAATCAGACTGGTACTCATTGGGGAATTACACAGGAGCTGAATATTCGGATTCCATGGTTGGGATAGCAAATGTTCCTCATGGATTCCAGAACAAACAATTGCCCATAACAGAGGACAGGCCCCTGCTTCCTCCTTTCTACAGAGAGAATTTAGAAACATTTTATGGCGAGCAACGTTTGGCCACAATATCCCCAGTCCACTTCTTAGCCTTTCTCTCTAATCTCTGGTGCTTTATTGGAAATGTCCTATTACTCCAGCATCAGCACTGCTCTCCATCATCAGTTTCTTCGCCTCCTTCCATCCGTTCTCCTTCCCCAACTGCATCCCTGACAGTTCCCGGCAGGTCTGTGATGCTGCCAACATCCACAAAAACAGAAGTGGTGGAGCCCTTGTGCCAATTAAAAGGGTCTTCCACAGAACCACTGACAGAGAAGATGTACTTTTCCCAGAGGAAGCGGACCATCTGTGAGTCCAGGAATGGATTGCGGGCTTGTACGTTCTTCTCAAAGATGCGCCTGCGGTATTTGAACTCCAAAATTGTCTTGGTGTAGGTGTTCAGAGTTAGAACAGAGGCTGACATGCAGAGGGTGAAGGAGAGCCAAGCCAATCTGCAAGGGAAGGAGAAAGGAGGCGATTAAAGACAACATTTTCAAGTTAGCCTGTATTTGACAAATGGAATGAAAATGTGCCCCTTCTCAAGTATGTGCATTTGGTAGCCATCTTGCATGTTTGAGTGGAGTCTTCGCCCAATATCCCAACTTTATGAATAAGAAAAAAAAGGCTAATGGAATTAAATATATATTAAAATACCCCCTAGTGCACATACACCTCCTCCCAACACAAAAGAACGTCTGCCAGCCTTTTCATGACGGTTTCGCCGTCATGGAAAGGATGGATCACAGCCTGCATCATAATATGGTGGACGGTGCCTGCTAGGCACCGGCACCTTTTTATGCATGCAGACCGCTCCGGCAGGCAATTGGTCCGATTGCCTGTGGCGGTTCTGTGGCGGACGGTCTTTGCGTCCGCCACGGTCGCAGTATGGATCCGCCCAGCATCCCAATCTGGCGGGCTGTCAATCCACGTTTGATGACGGACGGATTGCCACCGCACGTCTGGCGGTGGCGGTCCTTCCGCCATCATAATGACCCCCTTAGTCATTATTTACAATCTGTACTGTGAGCCAAAATGTGATGTCTAGAAATGGAAACTTATTTAAACAGTCTAGAATCAACTACAAGTCCCCTAAAGGTACAATCATCCAAGTGCTGGGAGCTCAGTTCTGAAGTTCCCAGTAACCCCAACTGAGAAATTAGCAAAATTACATCACTAAATGAAAAATATGTACACCATTCCTCTTCAAAGAGGCATTTCTAAACCAGAGCAGGGAGTATCCCTCTATCCGGAGTTTGCAAGACAGGTTTAATTTATATGCCTTATTCACTTGCCCACACCTTAAGCTTCTGAGCTACCCTCCTATATACAAGTCTGCAACTTATCCATCAGTTTTTGCCCCTGCATTTCACACGATAGTTACTGAGCCTTTGAGGTTCCTATTGACCCTGAGGCTGCAATCACCTATTCGTTCTTAAGCTCAAGTGCTACCTACCCATTTGTGAGTTGTCTATAGAGCTTGCAGATCTTGGCCCTTAAGCTTGTCACCTGTTACCGGCCCTGTGTGTCACCTGTTAGTATTCGAATTTATACAGCGCATCACCTGCCGTTAGTATGGCATTGCAACACTTTTGTTGGTCCGTGGTTCGACGTTCTAAACGTTTCCTTGCAGACCAGAGTGTTAATTGGTTTTGCTTGAAATCTGTTTATTAACGTTTATAACAAGATAACATAAAATACATTTCATGATACATGCATTGATAAAATATACGCACCACATTTTCATACTGTGCTGCATTTTAACAGTAGTCAACAACATTGTATAGAGGGCAGGGGTGTACTAGAAGTGATGTCAGTGCAGAAGACCCTAACAAGGGGCTTTGCAAGTGGTTAGGCATTTCGTGGGTCTACAAAAACCAATAGAACCATACAGTAAAACCAGAGGTGTGGCTCAAACAGTGGCCAACCCGGTGTGGTGGCTTGGAACAGTATAAGTTAATGAGTCTGAGGCATTAGAGGGGGATGTGGTGAAGGGAGGGAGGGTGTGTGAGAGCAGCAGGAGGTCAAGACCACTGCATCCGTATCATCATCTTGTGGTGCTGTTAATTAAGTAGTCAGAGTGATTTAAGCCAGGGTGGCGTGAAACAGGTGTACTCTAGGTGGGTAAAGTAGTCAAGCAGTGGTTGCCAGATGTAGGCAAATTTAGCATCAGTATGTGCCAACATATGGGACAAACGTTCCATGGTCATAACATACCAAAGACGTGTAAACCATTGAGCAATGGGCAGGGCATTGGGTGCCCAAGAATCGCCTTTCAATACGTAGTAATAAGAAATCATGACCCCCAGATATTGCATATGTTTCCCGGTGTAGAAGAACAGCACCAGCAAACGACAGAGGCAGTGGGGTAGATAGTGCGGAGGCTGGTCGGCGTGTAGTACCATCACATCATGATTTTGTATGCTGTTTCACACTGTGGTTAGTTCTGTAAGTTTTAAGGATGTTGCGCCAGAGTGTTTCCCACTGCTTTTGGGAGTTGCACTGTACAGGGCTGTTCTTCCATTGCGATTGGTTAGTGTAGAGTTGAGGCTGCGTTCAGTGTTGGAGTACTTGTTAGGTGCATGAGATCAAGCACCCTAGTGCCATCATATGCTCTGACCAGTTTCTCAAAAGAGCTAAAGCCCCGCTTGGGTCCCGCAACGTTAGGTGGGTGGAACACCCAGTGACGCAATTGACAGTGTTTTAGTTGTGTTGTCTCAGGGACTTTGAAGTCCACTTTGTATAACTCTAAGGTATTAATGGCCTCCCCCTCTAAAATATCTCACAGAGTGTGACATTCGCCAGCCTCTCAGTTGGAGAGTGTATGGGGGTCAAAAGCTGGCAGGTTACGAGCAAGTGGTGTGTTGGGAGAGGGGAAGGTGGTAAGGCCTGTTTGCAGCGCTGTTCTATCCTAAATCTCGAGGGACATCCTCTTAGGGGTGGCAATGTATGCCCTTCTTGGCCTGGCATGCTTGGGGAACCTGGCTAGGGCGACAATCCAACGCTCGGTCCATGTGAAAACAGTACTTTTTACTTTTGCAGGCTATCCATTCGGAAAGATCAGTAGCCCAGTAGTAGTCGAGTAGGTTATGGCAGGCTTATCCATCTTTGTCATTAGGTAGCATTAAAACGGAGCTGGACAGCCGATGGCTTTTGCCTACCCGAATAAAATCGGGTAAATCCAGTGGTAGGTGTAAGATGGCATCAGAGAGGGTGGGTGTAGGTAGCGAGTGAAAGAGGTAAAGAACTCGACAGAGAACATTCATTTTGATGACGTTAAGTCAGCCCAACCATTACATGTGCAGCGATCTCCACTGTGTAGATCATCCAGAACGGACTTCTGATATTCCGGCCAGTTAGCTTGTGTCCAGGATTTCAGAGTAGGGGTTAAGTTAAGACCCAGATATCTGATAGTTCTAGGAACCCTATGAAAGGGAGCTGGTGTCTGTAAGGCGGGGAGGTCCTTTTTAGGTCTCGCCTAGGCAGCGCGTGCGCTGTGTCTTCGAGACATGCTGTATTCAGGATATGGGCATGAAGCTCTGCCCACTTTCCACCCATCTTTTTAATTGGCTCCTGTCCCTGTCCTTTGTAAATGGTGGCTTTTCATTGGTTATTAGTCTTAGTAGTCCCTCCTTAGTACCGCCTTGTCTCTTCTTGTAACCTCCCATGAGAACACCCCTGTTACATGTGTTGTTAGGGGTAGGACACACACTTGGTCCTACGCTAGGCTGGCAGTGGTAACTTCACTCACTAGAACATCTCACATTTATAGTAGACCATCTACAATCTAATTCGAAATTAACGTAATAATTATTTTGTCACTTTCAAAGCTACTAATTGTATATATGGACATAGCTATTTGAATGTACTCATAGTACTGTCTTGCATGCAAAGCATTTTGGGTATGGTGGATTTATCATATCTTCTACAGGGTGCAGTACCATATGTGACCAAAAGAGGTCCCATGGGCCCTTTTACTTCGGTTGTTACATGTATACTTTAATAAGAGCCTGGGAGCACTATTTTCTTAATTGGCTTTCTTTTGCCTGCTGTTGCAGGCAGGACACTCTCGCACAACGTTTTTTTTAAATGTAAGCAGCACAGGCGCCCCAGATGGGATAATGGCGGACGTGCTTTTCTATTACCTGAACATGGGCGTGCTTGTTTTGTTTTAGTGGATCGTCAGCTGTCCATTGATGTCACCACGGCTTTACAACTTTAAACATATAATTGCTCATATTTCAAGCAGCTGTGTACTGTTTTGCTTAGGAAGTTTATAATGCTGACCTCTAGGAGCAGCTTGCCGTACTGCACCTAGACATGCAGTACTGGTGCCTTGCTCACTAGGGACCTCTAAGAGCAGTTTGCTGTAATGCACCGAGACATGCAGTGCTGGTGCCTTGCTCACTAGGGAACTCTGGGAGCAGCTTGCAGCACTACACCTAGACATGCAGTGCTGGTGCTTTGCTCACTAGGGACCTCTAGGAGCAGCTTGCTGTACTGCACCTAGACATGCGGTGCTGATGCATTGCTCACTAGGGACCTCCAGGAGCAGTTTGCGGTACTGCACCTAGACATGCAGTGTTGGTGCCTTGCCCACTAGGGATCTCTAGGAGCAGCATGCGGTACAGCACTGAGACATACAATGCTGGATCCTGGCTCACTATGCAAGAATTTGCAATGCACTAGGTTTCGAATTACTGAAAGTATGAGCTATTGGCGTTGCATTATTATTTGCAACACCAATACCTCAAACTATCAGTAATGCGAGACCTATTGCTTTGCAAATGCTTGTTAGGTATGGTGAGATTCAGGCCATTTGATTTGGATATGTTGATTTTAAAGCTTGAAACCTGCTCAAAGGCTGTGAGGCAATGAACCACCACAAAGAGGGAGGGTAGATCATCAGCGAAAAAGACTTATTTTGTGGGAGCGCCAGCCAAATGGGATATTTAAAATTGACCCTATCCACTGAATGGCAATGGCCAAGGGTTTCGACTGCCAGGGTGAACAACTAGGGTGACAATGGACACCCCTGCCAGGTGTCTCAAGCAAGGTGGATCGGGCTCATGTGTTGTCCATTAAACTGGATAATGGCTGTAGGGCTGACATAAGATGCAATGATCCAATTTATTATGCCTGGACCTAAGCCAATTTTTATGAAGAACCACATGAAGAAAAGTCCAGCTAACCCTGTCGAATGTCTTCTCCGCATCAAACGAGAGACGACAGGAGGGAATATTGTGACGGTGGGATTTTGCTACCAGGTGCGCAACCCAGCAAATATTACCCGCACTTTGCCTGCTGTGGATGAAGCCCATTTGGTCTGGATCTATGATGTCACGGAGGATCGCCAGGGTCTTTGTGAAGATCTTGGTGTCTGTATTCATGCGAGCTATTGGATGGTAAGAAGAGCATAAGGTGGGGTCCTTGCCCGGTTAGGGGATGAGGGCAATATCAGCAGATGCCATGGTGGGGGTTAATTCCTGTGTTGTGCGTGAGAGAGTTAAATAATGTCAGCAAGCAATCCTGGAAAATAGGGAGGAACAGGGAACGTTCGTCTTCGTCAGGATTATAATTTATCTGTGAACAAGGGCTTTGTTAGCCCAAAACGCATCAGGAATTGAGTAGTTAATCTAATTAAGTGAATTCACCGGATTTGTTCCATCCGCTGCCAATAAAGTTTGTTTGAACAGCGAGTGCGTCTCCAAGCCTAAGGCAAAACTAGTGAAGATATCATGCAACCTTTAAAGTCAATGTGCACCATTACAGCTTTAGTGCTATGATACTACCAGTTTGCATACGCTACTCCTTATAACACACAGTAGCACAACCTAACATAACATAGCGACATAAACCCAAAACTTCCACAGTACTAGGTCTAGACTCTATAAGCACATAAAGACTATCTGTCTTCGCTCTGATAGGGGAACTACTCTGTTACAACTGTGTCATTCTGTTTTTTAACTTACCCAAAGGACCAACCGTAATACCAGGTCTGAGGTCTCCAGTCTTTTGGGCCGAGGTTAACAGTCACCTGGAACACCGTCATATACATCATGTGAGCCACCATGCCAAGAAGCCCTGATGTGAACACAGAGAGAGAATGGTAAATGGAAGAAAATGAAGTACTATAAAAATCACCATGTGCACTCCATCCATCATAATGTTTTCACAGACCTTCGATGAATGTGCTGGTTTTGTGCTACTGTGGCTAGCCCTCCTTGTCTAAGCTCTGCTATCGAAATTCGATGAGAATCAAATTACCCATCAAGGATGACACATGGAGATGCTGTGATTGACTGTACTCTGTAGATTAGATCGGTCAGTTTCATATTGTGCTGAGATGCTGGGATGTCACTCTCTCATTACACTAGCACGACGCGGCTGACTTTAAGTATATACTCCCAAATACACTTTACAATTACACATAGTTGATAAAGCCACTTGCATCAGAGTACACACAAGCACAAAGACAAACTCACCTTTTGTGTAATAAACCTTTCTACCTGAATTAAAATTTTAATGCTACTCACCTTTGACCACACTCAAGTGAATCTGCTCTGGAGTCAGCCCTTAACTGCCCCTTACCTGTAGAACCTCCAAATTTGCACATAATAAAAACAACAAACTGATTACTTTTGAGGAAACAGTTATTAACCAACCTCTTCTTCCAAACCTTCAATCATCCCCCACTTTCCAGTCTGACGGAACCCTGCATGCATTTACCCCGCATGCCTTTACAACACAGTCACTACCCCGACTGCAACGTTACCCGGTGTTACTTTACCACACAAGTTGTTACAACAGCTTGCTGTAGGGAACGCTGGACTTTGGAATAATATAATTACTATTCCAACTCCAGTCTACACAACAGTAGGGACGTAAAAAGGCTTTAGTCGGACTTCGTAATGCGACTTTTCGTCCATGCGTAACCCTGCCTGACTACAGTTACAGCTTTGATGTCCTTCTAGTGGCTTTTTAGACGCAAATAAAGTGATTACGACTGAAGGAGAAACCTTGGGCTGGGCAAGGCAGCAAATCTAGTTCTGCATCGAAGTGACATCAACAGCTATGAAATCCAACTTTGCCCTTCCCTGAGATTTTGTTGACAACAGCTTCAGCAGGAACTCGATGATGACGTATCCAACTTCAAACAACCCTCATGGGATTCAGCCTTGGACTCTACCCTGCTGGAAGACTTTGAGAACCAAAAAGTAGACTTTTAACAAGTGTTATCAGTCATTGGCCTGAAATTGTGCTGCTGCAGGTGCACTATAAAATAAACAGCCCCCGTTAACATTCACCCTTGCCCTTCCCACGGCAGGACTGAATGTTCAAGGGCTTGTAATTCCACCACATCACGAGCCACATGCCTGGCCTTATTTGATGCAGCCAGTAGTACCCTTTCATACCTCTGTAAAGAAAGAGTACACACTCCCATCTCTGTAGTACTAACACACTGCTCTATCAAAGTGTTATGGAGGGAAAAGCAGATAAGTGGGCTTCTTTGGCATGCACCTTAGTGACGTGAGGAATATGATTCTGCCTCAAGCTCTTTATTATGGGGGTTTCGACAAAACATTCAATGAACAGACAACAGATAGAAAAATGCTCATTTTCAGTGTAGCATGCCTACTTTTTTTTTCTTTCAGTAGGCATATCTATGCCAATAGTTTCTGCTAAAGACTCTTTTCTAAATGCCATGTTGGCAAAAGTAATTTTTCCTTAGTTTATGTTGCTTGAAATAGACATAGCTACACCCAGAGTTTCTTCTAAAAACTCTATAGGTTGCCTTGTTGTCATAAGTACAAGTTCTTTAGTTTATCCCATGAGTAAGCTGGCAGGTGGCGCTAGCCTGGTCACTGTCAAGAGATTCTTCAAGACCTACAAGTCCTACTAACTTCCACATCTCATCACAGAACCTCCGCAGTGCCCTACACAGGCTCTACCACTACAAACATCATGATGATGTGTATGTTACTCATACTGCATAATTAACACATGATTGTGAGTCAAAGGAGAAAGAATGAAGGAAGCCAGGTAGTCAATATGTCCACAAAACAATGAATACAAGAGGGGTTGGGGCTGGCTGTGCTGACACTGTTCATAATTGAAAGATGAGACAGCAAATAATGGGGAGAAAAAAAACCCATAGGAAAGAGGGGAAGATGATGACAAGACCTCTTCTATCATTTACTCTGGTTGACCACACCACCCCTTCAACGGAGCAAGATGAACTTGTTAAAGATTATTCAGGATTACGGCTCTTTACCTGCAAGGACAGAAATGATTGCAGCGAAGGCATTAATCTTCAGCGCATTGATGAAGTGACTAGAGCAGGCCAGCTCCAGGCACATCAGCAGGAACCCCAGGCTTAGCAAACTGATGAAGAGGAATTCTGACACAACGGACATCCAGAGAAGTCCTGTAATGGCGCAATGCAAATGGATTCCTTTATTAAAGCAGAAACACAACTTGAACATTATAAACGGTTATATACCTCAAAGCCCGAAACATTGCATAGCTATGGACTACTGATGTCCACTGTCTTAGTATACAAAAGACACGCTAAATCAAATAAAATGGTCTGGAAAAATAGCAACATGTTTTTACTTTCAGATACTGCCACATTTTGAATGAAAGTGAAAACTGGCCACTTTAAATTGGGCAAGCTAACAAATGACCAAAACTCTGATGGCTCTTACTCCGTCAGGCTGTCAGGGGAGTATGTAAGTGGTGGAGATGAGTAGTCTGTGTCGCTGACATATTTAAGTTCCGTCCGACTGTAAATGAGGCGGGTGCAACATTAGTGTTGCGTAGAGGGTACTCCGTTGTCGTTGAAAAGGAGTACCCTCTCTGCCATACTTTAAATCAGGCCCTTTGTGTGTTTCACCTGGTATGGTACAACCTGTAGAAGAGTTTACTACCTGGGGAACAATTTTTGTGAGTATTTACACTACTACACATGGCACACACTCATTAGTAGTGTTACGGGGTGTTAAAACAAATACAGAATGAGCATGGAGCTACACCTACTGTTGATTTAGCGATGAAATTAATAGGCTATTTGAAAACTGTTTCCACGATATTTCTCAGTAACGTTTGATGAGAAGTAGTGGTTCTGGCAGTGCAACACTGTTTGGTGTCTTTCCTGCTTCCCAAAATTTTTTCAGAAACTTACAACTCTGTAAGCTGGTATACTTTAAGGTCTAGAGCCACAAAACTACAACTCAAGGAAGGATGAGTCTGAGGGTTTTGATAAAGAAAAGTCTGCACCGGAGACTAAGAAATCGCAGACGGATACTCAGAAAGACAGGATTTGCTCTCTACAGAAGAATTCCAGTAGCGGGAGATATATTTCGTAGACCATGATAAAATTAAGAAGCAAGATCATTATCAGAATTCTGATAACTTCTCTTTGCTTTTTTTGCCGGACTCTAGTGACAGTAAAAAGACAGCAAAGAGCAGATGGACTTAGTATTGCATAAAAATGAATATAATCCACACACTTGTCCATCAAATAGTTCAGCACCCACTGTTTATTGTTATATTGAATATTATCTATTCTAATCAGAACAAGACTAATCAATTACAACTTTCAGTTTTGTAGTAATATCACACCCATGTTCCATAAATTTGTTAAAAGTCTTTCAAGCTTGTCATGTGTTGATAAATTCTTTTACTGAAAATGAGCAAAGTATTCACACCAGCGTAGCCAACGGGTTTCATCCCTCCTCCCGAGATTTCTTCAGGGTTTTTCTCTCTCATATAGGTGCTCCACAGGCATCCATTCACATTAATTAGTCCAAAGGGTCCTTAATTAAAAAATAAAAAATATTCGTTTTGTTATAACATGATTGAACAGATTAAGCAAGTTTGTGGCTTTAGCCCATGTCAGTAAATAAACCTAGTAAGCGATTCACTGAGCGCGTTCACCGTCTCCGTGTTGCGAGTTCAAATGTGTTGGCTACGCTGGTGTGAATACTTTGCACATTTTCTATAAAAGAATTTATCAACACACAACAAGTTTGAATGAATTTTAATGAATTTATGGAACAAAATTTAAAGTTGTAATTGATTAATCTTGTTCTGATTAGAAAAGATAAGATTCAATGTAACTATAACTAGTGAGTGCTGATCTATTTGTTGTACAAGTGGCAGCAGAAGTGACAATAGTTTTCCAGACTCTCAAACAACATCTGGTAGTGGCTCCATTATTAGAATACATACAGGTTGAAACACTGAATAGACAAATACACTCTCCAGACAGGTCAGTGATGTAGAAATACAAATTGAAGGGGATATAATTGCAAATTTAAAGGTGCATTCTGGTCTCATTTGTCCAATGCCTGTGACATAAATTTTGTAGAGGATGATTGTCCTCCATCATTTATAACTATTCACCTTTAGGTAAGAAAGTGAGAATGGAAGCATTTTCCTCCTTAATGTCTGAAGAACTCAGAGAAAATTATGCATGTGCATGGGTCTTAAAACAGGCTCCTGCCTTGTCTAGAAACAAAGCGGATGGGACAAAGATTTTGTATCGCATTTGATTCCCATAAGGAGTAAGCCCCACGTTCAGGCTCAGTACCCATTAAAACCAGAAGCTAAGCGGGATATAAAGGTCAGCCGTGATCAATTAAAATTTCAAAAAATAATAGTGCCGTACCATTCTACTATGAGTGCCTCTCTTTTTCTAATATTGAAACCCGGTAACTTAAATAGAGTATTAAAAATGTACAATACGTGAACAATCAAGCCTTTGGACTGTTATACAGACCACTTATTCCAGTTCTTGGGGTAGGAGGCACGCTCACTGCGATCCTGCCACCACTTCCTGGCACCAAGAAAATTGAAAAGTGTCAATCAACAACTTCAGAAAGTACTATGTTGCCAATTTTGTTCAACAGACCTCAGCTGACCGCAAGGTCCCTCCAGATCACATCAGTATGTCCTCTCTCTCTATTAGGAGTTATCCCAAGAAGAGTACAGCCTCGCCAAGATCATTGGCGTCCTTTCGGCGACTGATAAACCTGCTGTGTCTCTAGCTTTATACCGGGTACCAACTAAATCAAATAATGAATTAGGCAATATGGTACAACCACCATATTCAACAAGTGAATCTGGTGAACGTGCTACTGCTATATCAACAATAGCCACTTCCATAACCACATTTTATTATGAACCACCAAAACAATCTAGGTCAATTAACATAATACAATTGCAAGAAACGGCACTTCATGAAAATGACTCTGATCCAGATTTTGAGACTGATAAGATCTAAGAAGACAAAGAAATAGTTATTTCACAAATTGGCAGATGCACAAATGGCTTCTTGCATGTTGCTGGTTCCATGACAGATACATTCATCCTCCATAGTCTTACATCGGGATTGCCACTGCAATTATATCACTCCTCATGTGGATTATAATGCTGGTTATAATCTTGTTGTTGATACATGGGAAGTATATTCCTGAGAAGCCAATGATATATTCTGTGATTCAAGAATTACAACTACACCCTTCTTCATACAGAGCCAAAAAGGAATTATGATGCTGTTAACAGCACTGCATATGCTGTGCTTGAGGGCATAATTTGGGAAAGAGTACCTTTATGAGACGTTTGATCCTACAGGAATGATTCAGGTTCCTTATGTTTTAAAACATTGTTTGGATGACATTATCACACCAGGTTTTTTTCAAAGTCATGGGGCATCAATGCTTTTAAAGAACTGATGGATGACCTGTGTTCATATGCTTCACTTGATAATGAAGATCCCTATCTAAACACAAAGAATCCTCAGGAGCTGCTTTGTTTTCCTTATTACATTCATCAAACTGACATGTAACATGTAAGAAATTACACCAAACTCAATTAGGGTAATCACGGCTTTAGAGGTAGTACTGTGACTTAAATTGCCAGATTATCACATCTGTAATGTCAAAAAAATAGGTGTGAGTAAAGATTAACTCCTAATTTTAGAAACATTTTTATATTCACTCTGAATGACACAAATCATAACTAAATGTCATGATCCTGAAGAACGTTTGGATGTAGGTTATTTTTTTTAATTTATGAAGGTTGGATAATGGATACATTTAAGAAAATAGGTCTAAGAGCAATTAGATTGAGCTAAGTGTTATCTTGGACTGTTTCATGATTCCGTTTTAGTACTATGCAGGCACAGAACAGGTCCATGCATCTTTTGCTTTTTAAATAGCACATAAATGCACTCAGCAAATCTCTGAGTTAGTGCATAGTTTGCAGACAGCAACGCTTGGTGTTGGGAAACAAAAGCCCACTGCATGATGTACAGTTGTGTCCCCTGCCCTGCATGCCAAAACTGCAGTATCTGTGATCCTGGCTTGTTACGCACGAATATACTGTGTGCTTAAAGGGCTAAGCCTGGCCTTCAGTAAAATAGATTCTGGACTTGTCCTAAACCTGAAGGGGAACTCAAAATAGCCAGGGTGGTCACTACTCTTTTGTACCTCTGTGGTGGGTGCTTCACCTCAAGACTGACCTGCTGTGCAACACATCACTCCATGTATAAGCTGGGTCAGGCAGCTCGATAGGCTGACATGGGCACATGATAGCAGAACCAGTTCAACGAAGGCAGCTTTGCAATCTACATCCTCTTTGCGAAAACCACAGAATCACAAAAAGGAGGTCATACTTATGAGTTACAAAGGTATTTATGAATGGTTTGTGACTCTACCTGGTTAGGGCCCATCAATGTGATATAGCAGACATCATGTGCAAGTATGAAAGCCCAAGTTTTGGCTAATGCCAATCATTATGTTTATTGAAGGAGTGATAACAGAGTGTATGTAACAGAAAGAAAGCATCTAAATGGAAATGAGAAATTTCTTGCACAAACCTGACCTACTTGTACGTAATAGTCAACTCCATGAAGCGCTTTATCCAAAATGCTAAAAGTCAGAGAATATGGAGCTTTCTTACCTTTTTCAGAGTCTGGGGACAGCTCGAGAAAGCTCCGGCAGAACTCATCTGTAAGATAAAGATACTGATTTAAGCACTGTAAAGCTAACTGATATTTACTTCAAAATGGAATCCTTGTCAATCCCTTCTAAGAAACAGAAAATAATGCAAGGTGCATTCAAATGCATCCAATGATACCAAATAGAACAAAACAAGCTGCCCAAGTTCCAAAGCACTGTGATAGTTCAGGTAGTAAATGGGGATAGTAACGACTGGGTGATAATTGGCAACATGTGCTGGTTATTAGGTTCTTTCTCTGGGATAGTAGTAGGCAACAAGCAGGGAATTTCAAGAATTGCAAATCCTTCCAGCCAGTTGTGAAAGAGAGACCTGATTTTATTCAAGGCAAGGGTATTGTGCAGTCATTTTTCTTACTTTTTTTTGCAACACTTAAAACCAAACTAGAATTTCCACAGTCCTGCTTACATAGGCAGGAAATGTAAACATAGAAAACATACATACAATCAACACCCTATAAAATAAGGCAGACACACAAGAAACTTCAACTTTTCTTGATGTCCACAAACGTTTATCACAGATCATGTGTGAACCTAAAAATGGTCCTCTTTCCAGCAAGATCTTGTTCCTGCAGCTTGACACGTGGTTAGTAGTGACTTGCGCTATGATTAATAAGAAACATCCATCATCAATAGTCCTATGGGTAGAAAGAAAAATAGCTGTGGTGGAATAATACACTTCCCCTTAAATAAAATCTGAACTCTCTTTCACTTCTGCAATTTTATTAGAAGACAGGAGGCTCAGATAAGCATTTTGAAAGCATTTTTGAAACTCTATCTCCAGCATAGAAATCACTCCCCAGCACACGTCTATTAAAGATAAGGTTTCCCAGTTTAGCTAACAAACACAGTTGACAATGTATAACAAATTAAGACACAAATACGATCCTCTCTTTCTTCTTTAGTGTTTATTCACGTAGGCCTTCACAACAGCTTCCAACAGTCAACACATGTTTCGTCGCGCAAGGGGATATAGTCCTGCGACTTCCTCAAGGCTAATTCTTCAGTGTAAAATCCTTTAATCTGTGGTGATACTTCCGGACCACAATGGATTTCTGTATAGGCCGCGTCAATCACAAAAGATCCTATTGTGTTCTCAAGACTTCACAGTCTGGCCGGTATTCACAACGCTTAGTATTTTGCCTCCAAAAACTTCACCCGACGCCGCCAAACATGTAAATCGAGTACGGCAACATGAAACACCGGATTGCAGTAAAAAGTGAAACTCTTGACTATTCTGACACCCTCAAGATGTCTTCTAATCCTGACCAGCCCAAAAGGCTTTACAGTCCATAGCTCTCCTGGCTAAGTGTGCCCCAAAGTCATATCAATCAATCAATCAATCATGGAATTTATATCGCGCACTACTCACCCGGAAGGGTCTCAAGGCGCTTGGGGAAGGGGGTCTGCTACTGCTCGAACAGCCAGGTCTTGAGCTGTTTCCTGAAGGCAAGGTGGTCCTGGGTCAGCCGCAGGTGGACGGGTAGGGAGTTCCAAGTCTTAGCCGCCAGGTAGGAGAAGGATCTTCCTCCGGCGGTGGCTCTATGGATGCGAGGGACGACGGCGAGGGCGAGGTTCGCGGAACGTAGCTGGCGGGTGGGCGTGTAGAAGGTGAGGCGGTCGTTGAGGTACCCTGGGCCCAGGTCGTGGAGGGATTTGTGTGCGTGGGTGAGGAGTCTGAACGTGATCCTCTTGTTGACAGGGAGCCAGTGCAGGTCTCTCAGGTGGCACGAGATGTGGCTGCGTCGGGGGACGTCCAGAATGAGTCAGGCGGAGGCGTTCTGGATACGCTGAAGTCTTTTCTGAAGCTTGGCTGTTGTACCGGCGTAGAGGGTGTTTCCGTAGTCTAGTCTGCTGGTGACGAGAGCCTGGGTGACCGTCTTCCTGGTCTCGGTCGGGATCCATCGGAAGATCTTCCGGAGCATGCGGAGGTTGTGGAAGCAAGCTGAGGAGACGGCGTTGACTTGTCTGGCCATCGACAGGGAGGAGTCCAGGATGACGCCCAAGTTGCGTGCGTGGTCCGTTGGTTTGGGTGCGGTGCCTAGTGCCGGAGGCCACCAGGAGTCGTCCCATGCGGAGGGCGATGGTCCCAGGATGAGGACTTCTGTCTTGTCCGTGTTCAATTTCAGGCGGCTGATGTTCATCCATTCAGCGACGTCTGTCATCCCTTTGTGTAGGCTGGCTTTGGCGGTGTCGGGGTCTCTGGAGAGGGAGAGAATCAGCTGTGTGTCATCGGCGTAGGAAAAGATGTTGAGGTTGTGTTGGCGTGCGATGGCAGCGAGGGGTTTCATGTAGATGTTGAAGAGAGTGGGGCTGAGCGACGATCCTTGCGGGACGCCGCAGATGACTTCGGTGGCCTCGGAGCGGAACGGAGGGAGGCGTACTCTCTGTGTTCTGCCGGAGAGGTATGAGATGATCCATTCCAGAGCCTTCCCTTGGATGCCGGTGTCGTTGAGGCGTTGGACTAGTGTGCGGTGGCAGACAGTGTCAAATGCTGCGGAGAGGTCTAGGAGGATGAGTGCCGCTGTTTCACCGTTGTCGAGCAGGGCTCGGATGTTGTCGGTGGCTGCGATGAGGGCGGTCTCGGTGCTGTGGTTGGCTCTGAATCCGGACTGCGATGGGTCGAGGGATCCGTTCGTCTCGAGGAAGGCTGCCAGTTGCTTGTTGACGACCTTCTCGATGACTTTGGCAGGGAAAGGAAGGAGCGAGATGGGGCGGAAGTTCTTGAGGTCGGTCGGGTCCGCTGTTGGTTTCTTCAGCAGAGCGCTGAACTCGGCGTGCTTCCAGCTCTCCGGGAAGGTGGCTGTGTTGAAGGAGGTGTTGATGATGTCTCGGAGGTGGGGTGCGATGGTAGAGGCGGCCTTGTTGAAGACATGATGGGGGCACGGGTCGGTCGGAGATCCGGAGTGGATGGTGTTCATCATGCGTGACGTGTCTTCGGGGGTCACCTCGGTCCATGTCTGGAGGGTGGCGGCGGGGTGCGTAGGTTCGACCGATGGGTGCGGGGGTGGAATGCCGAAGCTGTTGTGGATGTCGGCGATCTTGCGGTGGAAGTACGAGGCGAGGGAGTCGAAGAGGTCCTGTGCGGGAGTGATGTCGTTGTTGCCGGTGCTGGGGTTGGAGAACTCCTTGACGATGTTGAAGAGCTCCTTGCTGTCATGGGCGTTCTTGTCTAGTCGTATCCACTCCAGACATAACCATCCCATGCTTAACCCATCTAACCTTGTAGTTGAGGTTACTGGTGTGAATGGCTTCCACATAGCTAACAAGTGCACAGTGGAAGGTCTCATATCCTTGTTTACCTCCAAGACATGGGTCCTCACACAGCTTATGATGTGCAGTGAAAACAGGAAACCCCACATAAGTTGACTCATTGTTTGTATGCTCAGTGATGTTAAACTGTACCCCTCCTGGAGAAAAAGTAAATGTAGAAATACCTAGACCCTTACGCCTGAAACTCTCCTAAAGGAAACTAAACACAGCAATGTAACAAATTTATCTCGCAACAAATTAAACGACAAAGTTAATTTCCATTCTGAGACTGAAAACACTGCAACCCCAAATTCACATCTCACATCGTAGAGTATCTAGGTTAAGGAGGGTTTATGCATCTTAGTCCTTTCAACAAGCTGCACACCAGAGGATGCTCCCTTACGGGTTTCCTATCTATCTTTTGATGCTCTGCTGACACCACTGATCTATGCCCGTTAATTGTCCAAAACAATTTCTGCGCTGCCACTGGTGATACCAAGAGGTTTACTACACCTAAAATATGAGTTCCAGACACCAGCCATTCCATACCTCCCATGCTGATCTATAGGCTTTAACTGCACCAAGAGCCCAGGATGCTTGGCTGTACCCAGAAGTAGACCTGAAAGTCCTGGCAAGTCCCGAAATGCCCTGAAAGGTTCTGTCCCACCAGCACTAGTTTGTCCTAAAGCAGAAGGCTGTTGCGCAGCCCATATGGACTTCTCAATGGATAAGGGACTACCAGTGTATGCATTAGGATCTTCCTGGATAGTTCCAAAAAAATTGGATACAAAAGTTGGCTCCTCAATAATTGGGCAACTACTACCACAGAACAATCTGGAACAAACATCTGGATAACATGCCATAATGAGGAAAAGCATAATGACTTCTCCCATACCAGTCCTGAAGAAAAGCACCCGTTACCAAGGCCTCTGGATCTGGTCTCTAAATGAAGAACTTTCCAAGCTGAGCTGTTAGCCTGGAGACAAAGAGATTTATAGCGAACGGCCCCCAAATCCTGTCTAAAGCCTTAAATGTTTGCCCATCCAAGCTGCTGTCTCCCATATTCCTTGAACACCAATCTGCTACCCTTTTGGATGACCCTGGAAGATCCTCTGCTATCGGATACCTCCAGCTGGAGGCAAAACTGCCACAGAGCCTTTATCAACTCTGCCAGGAGTTTTGTTCTTGTGCCCCCCAACTTGTTTACATTTCTAATTGCAGTCAGATTATCCATACAAAGGAGTACTGTGCATCTTGCGCTGCCCTATACAAACTCAGGATTGCAAAGGAGCCTACAAGAATCGCTAAACAATTAATGTGGAATGATTGCTCCTTCCTGGACCATTTTCCTGCATTCGAGAGGGTGCCATACATTGCTTCCCATCCCCAAAGATTTCCATCTGATTCTAAAAACTAGAGCTGAGAATGTAGGGAAGATGCCCCTTCTGTCCAAGGCATCTATAAGGTCTAACTCCATATTCGCTTCTGCTCTTGCTTCTTGATCTACAGGCACCACCTTTGAATAACTTAATCCTTTCTGCACATGTATGATTTTTAACCTTTGCAGCGCCCTGTAATAAAAGAGTCCCAGGAAGATTGTCTTTATAGATGAAGACAAAAGACCCACCAACCCTGGCAATTGTTTGTGGGAGTCAAACATACCGATGGTGATAGGAGGATGCTTGCAACAAGTCTAACCACTGGCTATCACTTGGGTAGCATTCAAACCCATTGTTCTTTTGACGACCATGCCTCCTTAGATTAGACCCAACCATACACAAAGCAGTCTTGGTCTTTCTCCAATGGGAACAGTCCAGCTCAAACTGCCAACTACCTCTGAGACCTGAGGGCTGCCACTAGTGGCTTTAGCAGTTAGTGATACACCAGGGAGTGGAGAAAAACCCATATGGAAGGGATATCGACCTGTAAAATTGACCATGCCTATAAAACTGAAGAAACTTCCTGTGTTCCTGATACATTTGTACTGTCCGATAAGCATCCTTCAATCCAAGAGCACCATACAGTGCCCTGGAAATAAGATATCCCGAAGGCTGATGTTCTTCCCCATTTTGTGATTACTGTGCATTACAAAGTAATTGAGATCCTTTAGATTTATTTCTGGCCTAAATTTGTTGGTTGCCTTTTACACTAGAAATGTCATCTATTCCCCATCCGCTAGTATATCCTGCACCTCTATAGATTTCAACTCCATATTTGATTGTGAAAAGTGAATTGGAGCTGGAATTGTGAACTGGACTGGCACAGCTTAAAAGTCTATTCTGAACCCCTGAATTGTTTAAATAAAGGATCCATGGATCACTTGAAATCGACCCCCACTTTTGCACAAACAATGCAAACCTGCCTTATACCTTTGCAGAGGGAACTGAAATGACTGTTACCGTGGGTCCCCCTCCCCTTGCTTATCCACCATAGAATTAGAGATGTCCACCTCTTCTCCTCTCAGGTAAGAACATTGGTATTAAATACATGTACTGGCATTTGTAGTAGAGATAGGACTTGAAGAATCCTGCAAGGCTAGCGAAGTAGTCCCTGTACCTGATGAAACCCGCCCAAACACCCTCATTAGTGAGGAGTGGGCCTTCTCAAGAGATGTGAATACGTGAACATACCTGCTGTTTTCTTTATTGAGTTTGTCCCTAATTAGGGACACTTAAGCATTCAAGTCAACATCTGCCCTTCCTAGCTTAAATTAGGGTAAATTGTTAACAGTAAGCCTTTCTCTCAAAGGACAACCCTGAGTTAGTGTTATCCAGAAAACAAATGGCCATCTAGGCTCACCTGAGTGCTTAGCTTGTTCTGCTAAAGTTAAAAGGCCCAGAGTATCTGAAAAGCTTGCTTTGGCAGGATGCCCAACACCCTGTCAACTCCCCTTCTGGGGTCCTTGCTACCCCTGCTTAAAACTTCTTAATTTTGGTATCAAGCACAGGCTTCTTTACCTGAATGGAAGGCCTAGAGCATTCTGCCCTCATCCTAGATTTGGTTGCCCTATTAATAGGAGTCCTGATTATTGTCTTAATGTTTTCATACAGAAACAGGTGAGGGAACCAATCTGCAGAATTTGGATACAGCAACAACCCAGGATTAAAAGAGGACTGCCATCATCATCATCCAAAGTCACAGTCTGTGGTTTCTCCTCCTTATTTTTTCTTAGCCATATTAGGATTATAATCCTGGTCATTATAGTAATCCTTAGCATAAAAACCATTTAAACATGTGAAAAATATAATTAAATAGTCTCTTATATTGACCACCAACCGTACTTGAATCCATATCATTCCATAAGGTATTTAATTCCATATCTCCATGCAGAATTTAACCACCACAGTGCCCCTGCTTATTATCCAGCACTACCACATGCTTATTATTCATTACTTTTGTTTTAGGCTGTGCGGGTGAAAATAAACTTGATATTGCATTTGCCACTGAGTTTATGGCCACATTTTTCAAATATGCTACTGCTTTTTTAATATAATTTGACATAGATGAATCAAGAAATTCAAAGAGATTTTTCATAAAAACTTCTTCCTCCACTTCAATAACATTATTATTATCAATTCAATATTAGCTTTCTTCGATTTTCATAAAAGAAACAATGAAAGCTTACAATAAATCACAAAGCCAGTGCAGAATGACTTACTCAATCATAACCAGTTAAGTTACAAAATTAGCAATTAAAAAGATAATATCAATGTGAACAGTAGTCCTCATAATGAAAATGTGCAAAGATAAAAAAGTCGCTGTTACGCTATTGACGCTTCATTCCGTTGAACCATCTTTTCCTAAGGTAGATCACAGACCACATAAAACTTGATATTCTACAACAAATCGGTAAAGAGGTTAGTTGTTGCAAGAACAATGAAGCGGGTGACATTGTCTAAAATTGTAATCATGTAAAATAGGCAATATAAAAGGACCTTATAAAATGTAGAAAAATACATTATATGCAAAGTACATTGGCTAGATTTGTGGTCACAGGGGCATTTAATCAGAACATCCAACCTATCTTTAATATTGGGGAATGTAACTGAAAGGCTAAAAATATGCAGCCTATAATGTGTCAAAACAAACCTATGGCAGGAATTTTGCACAGAATTAAGATGAGGCTGCCTGCCTTCATTGATAAGTATCATTTTGTTGTTGGCTCTCACTTGGGTTTGCTAGTTCCAAAGATAGTCTACATTCTTGGAGCAGGGATAACCATTGCTTCTTTATATCTCTTCTACTGATGAGGTGAAGGGTATCAGGGTTCTCAAAGTACTCAGCATGACCTATTTCCAAGCAGATCTGTTTTATAGATTTGAACCAGGGGATTTGGTGAGCCAAAGACAGTTTAAGGCAATCAATAATAATCTTAAAATTTAAAACTGTCTTCACAGGTACATATAGCGTGCTACTCACAGAAAAAGCGCTTCAACGCCTCGTCAGGGGTAGTAAGCGCTATATAAATGCAATTACAATATAATACAATACAATATCTTGTGCCATAATATAATTGGTTGGGAATAGATCACGTCAGTTAGAAACAGTTAGAAACAAAGCCCCAAGTAGCGTGTGACATAAATTGAATTAAGGTTGGTGTAACCACAAATTCACACCCCATATACGGCTGTCAACACGCTTTTCACCTTCTATATGGTTAGCATTTCTCTCAAGGGTTTTTCATCAAATATGATAGCAAAATTTAACAATGCTGAAGTGGATTTATTAAAATGCAACTTCCTGTTGTTAATGGCCCATTTCCAAGAGCCGTGAGCCTCGAACAAAATTCCCAAAAAAGAGAAGGTGGTAGTGAAGTTCAACTTGACATTGTCAATAACTGTCGCGATCACGGGCCAGAGGCCAAGGAATAGGGCAGTGAGCAGTCTCTCTAGAACCGTCCGCCGACATAACACGGTGTCAAATGCATGTATCACCGGTTGGAGGCCACTAGGGGGCAACAGAAGAAACCTGAACTACATTACCCAGGAGCCCCACGTGGAGACAGCCCGGAAGCAGGAAGCGACTCCCTGACCTCCGGAAGACCTACAAAGCCTCGCCGCTCCCATTGCTTGGGGCTTGACAATTTCATCGTGTCCAGAGAACGAGAGAACGTATTTCCGAAGGATTCCTTTCAGCGTGTCCCGAACCCAGCCGAGCGACAATCTTCTGAGCGGCATTTCCCCCGAGCCCTGGTATCTTTCGCCTCCAGCCCCTCCTCTCCTCTTTGTCGAGACTCGGCCAGCAGAAGGTGTTTCCCCGCAGGACGACCGAGTCTCGGAACTCCCTATACCTCAGTTTCCTGGCGAGCGCAAACGGAGCGCTTTCCCGATGAGACAGAGGATTGCTAACCTACGGTGATGTAACTGAAGGTAGAGAGCGGAGCATTCATGCTCGGAGCAGCGGGGACTCCATTCAGGTATTTAGGCTTGTGTAACTGTCGGCTCTCGCATAGTGCCAAGACAAGGGGGATTGTCTTGGAAGCTGTGCGCGTTCCTCCTTGCTGATTTCGTTTTGTTTTGTTTTGAGGGTACGCACGTGCTAAAGCTACGTGTGGTATTTCCCTCCGAAGACCCCTTGCTGATTTTGGTTCTATCATTGACATTTCTATTATTGATCACGCCTTTGGATTCATTATACAAGAGCCAGGAAGACACCCTTGTTTGATAAACCATGGACCGTGCACACGACCTTCTCCTTCCAGCTTCCCCTTTTTAATCGTGTCTTCTCAGGTAGAGAGCCATTGGGGAACTATCGGGGTGGGAGTCATTTAAGGGAGAGTCATTGTTCTATGTTGACCTTGGACATCTTGTCTCCATTCTTGTGCAGTTACCCCGACTGGCCTGGCCTGACTGATTGGAGACCTTGGAGTACCAGAGTGCCGCAGTGGTGTTTACTTTGTCCCTTTCCTTTTCTTCCCTTGAGTGCAGTACTGCATAGCGGTGTATCTTAGCCCTGTGTGGAGTTGCGCCCTGGGGGAATTGAGGGATCTTTCAGCCTATCCTCGTTCCTGCTGATGTTCTACAGAGGTTAGTGGCTACAAAAATTCACGAGCTGCTGGCATCGTGACAGATTGTCAAGCCCACGTATACCATCAGTCTGAGCGATGGACACTAACGCGGTGTTGACCTCGCTGGTGGAGAGCGTGGCGGCTCTGCAGCAGGAGGTTCACACCTCGCGGCAAGAATCCCAAGAGTTAAGAGCCAAGATCGGGACCCTACGCAGGGAAGTAGCAGGCATCTCCAGGAGTGGCAAGAACCCCGTAGGAGGGAAGAGTCCGTACATCAAGGACTGGACACTACCCCCACCTCTATGGGGGTGGGTTCTCAGAACACAGGGTTCTTTTCCGTACACAAAGCCAGTCCTCCTTCCCAAGGGGCTACTCCCACAGTGCAGGTGATACATAACCCGGGTATACCCTTGGCCCCACCAGAACGTTTCTATGGTGATCCGAAGAAATTCGAGACCTTCATTAATCAAAGTCGCCTCCATTTTTATGCAAACCAGCCATTTTTCAAGAAGACGCTGCGAAGACTTCATTCATGATGTCCTATATGGGGGGGAATGCAGCTAACTGGACAATCCCATTGATGGAGCGGAATGATCCCGTGCTGCATGATTTTAAGGCCTTCTGTCTGGAAATGAGGAAACTCTTCGACAGAAAAACACACATGTTGACCCTGGACAAGGAACTCCTCACCCTTCGACAAGAATCACAGGATCTGTTAACGTACATTACAGCTTTCAATCGACTGTTGGTGGAAACCGACGGGCCACCGGAGAAAAGGACCATCCTGTTCTACCAAGGGCTCCGAAGCGAACTTAAGGACGTCCTCTCCCAAGTGGTGCAACTGCCTCATTCCTGTGAGGAATTAATAGAGCTTACAGTACAATTGGACCATCGGGTGCAAGAACGAAAAGGGGATAGAAACCGAGGAGAAACACGCCCCATTAATTTCAGACCACGACTTAACCAGGGAGACTCGCTCAAGTCCTCAGACAGACCCGAGCCCATGCAGATCGGCAGAATCAGGGGGCCCTTGACAGCGGACGAGAGGGAAAAGAGGAGACAGAAGCTGTGTTTATATTGCGGGAAAGGCGGGCATTTTATCAGAGAATGCCGGGCCCGGGAGAGAGGTCCTGACAGAGGCGTCACTCCAAGAACACAGGCCGCCACCCAACAGGAGACGGAAAACTAAGAAACCCAAGGACAGACGGGACCACCGCCTTGGGTTTGGGTTCACATACGGTCCCAGCGCTTCTGGCAAACACCATCCAACCTGCAGTGGCACATATCTCCCTGAGTGTCGAGTTATGGATCTCCGAGGCCTCTCCTCTCAGTATCTCAGCACTGCTGGATTCCGGAGCCACAGGAAATTACATGGACCAGCAGTACGCAACAAATATCGGAGTTCCTTGCGAATGCAAGAAGGCTCCAGAAGCCGTGAAGGCAGTCGACGGGAAGGCACTAACGTCTGGACCTGTCACACATCATACCATGCCACTCACCATGCGCATTGGGGCTGATGATTACGAAACCATCCAATTCGATGTTATCGACGCTCCCAATTTCCGCCTTATCCTTGGTATGCCCTGGCTTACAGTACATGACCCGGTCATCAGATGGACGGAACGTACTGTAGCATTGTACCCAGCGGCCTTTCATTCCAGAAAAAACTACCAGTACTCAAGCAGAGTTTTTGGCCATGGGCTGCAGTAACGTTGGATACTGCTGCTCTACTTTCTTACCCGAGGACTACGATGATTACAGAGAGCTCTTCGACAAACAAAAAGCCACTCAGTTGCCACCCCATCGACCCTACGATTGTAGGATAGAACTTGTTCCCGGAGCGGACATCCCCTGCAGCAGAGTGTATGCTCATACCGAACCAGAGACACAGTACCTAAAGACATACTTGGAAGAAAACCTTGCTTCCGGATTTATCAGACATTCCACGTCTCCTGCGTCTTCCCCCCTCTTTTTCATTTCAAAGAAGGACTGTGATGAGCTCAGGATGTGTATTGACTACCGGGCGATCAACAAAGTAACTATAAAAAATAGATACCCGTTATCCCTGATTCCTGTCTTGCTGGACCAACTGTGAGGCGCACGTATCTTTACCAAGCTGGATCTGCGAGGGGCCTATCATCTGGTACGAGTAAAGTCCGGTGATGAATGGAAAACCGCTTTCCGAACCAAATACGGACTTTACGAGTACCAGGTGATGCCCTTCAGGTTGTGTAACGCCCCCGCAGCCTTCCAATACTTCATGGATGAGGTATTACGCAGACTGTTGGACACTCACTGTATCGTCTATTTCGACGACATCTTGGTATATTCGGACAACCTTTCAGAACACATACGCCACGTCACAGCTGTGCTAGACAGACTCCGAGCACATTCCTTGTATGCCAAGCTGGAAAAATGTTTGTTCCATGTTGAGGAGGTTGCCTTTCTGGGGTACGTAATTAACGCCCGTGGCTTTCAGATGGATACGGGAAAAGTAGAGGCCATAACAGGATGGAAGCCACCCCAGAACGTGAAGGCAGTGCAGAGTTTTTTGGGGTTTGCTAATTATTATAGACGGTTCATCAAGGACTTCTCCAAAGTGATACACCCCATCTCCAGCCTCCTGAGAAAAAACGCTCCGTTCAATTGGAGTGCAGAAGCGAACCAGGCCTTTGAGACATTGAAAGGTCGTTTCACCCAGGCCCCCATCCTGCGGCATCCTGATACTTCCTTGCTGTTTCTGGTGGAAACGGACGCGTCGCAATACGCACTAGGGGGAGTGTTATCCCAACGGCACACTGATACAGGACAACTCCATCCTGTCGCATATTTCTCCAAAAAGCTTACCCCAAGTGAAATAAATTACTCTGTGTCGGATAAGGAACTGCTTGCCATCAAACGAGCCTGTGAGGAGTGGAGGCATTACCTACTTGGTGCACGCCATACTGTTGAAATTTACACCGACCACCGAAATCTCCTATTTCTGAAAACAGCCCGAGCCCTGACCCCACGCCAGCTACGATGGTCCTTGTTCTTCTCAGATTATGATTTCGTGATTAAGTATAAACCAGGACCCCAGAACGGAAAGGCAGATGCCTTGTCCCGACAGGAAGACGATGCATTTCCTCCCCCGGCCGAAAACCAAGACCCTCCTCCCATACTTCCGGCTTCAGTGTTCCAGGACCAAACCCTCGCCTTCGTGATCTCACAGGATTTCATCGAGGATGTCAAAGTTGCTCTCGCCAACGTGGATAGCCAAGCATGGCTACAAGAATCGCCTGAACACAGAAACACCACAGGGGACTTATTATACCACCAACATACCCCACGCAGCGCTACAGGAACAAGTGTTAACCTGGGCTCATGACTCCAAGTTGGGAGGACATTTAGGGGAATATAAAACCATTGCTAACATCGAAAGGTTGTTCTGTTGGCCTACGCTGCGTAAGGATACTAGGGAGTATCTAAAGAACTGTGCTGTGTGCGCTCAGGGAAAACCAGCAATTCCAAACCTGTGGGATTGCTAAGACCCATACCTATACCTCCAGTTCCCTGGCACACAGTATCCATGGATTTTATAGTCGAAATGCCCCCCTGTGAAGGGTACACTACAATTCTCGTTGTCATCGACCATCTAACAAAAATGGGGCATTTTATTCCACTAAAGAGACTGCCTACCTCAGCCGAGTTGGCATTGGTATTCCTACAACATATAGTACGAGCTCATGGGATTCCCCGAATTCTCATCACCGACCGAGGCTCACAGTTCACTTCACGGTTTTGGAGGGCGCTGTGCACCGCCATGAACCTGGACGCCCGGTTATCTACGAGCTACCATCCCCAAACTGATGGGAAAACCGAGCGGCTCAATCAAACATTAGAGCAATACCTGCGGTGTTTCAGTCTCCAAAACACCTCTGATTGGTATTCCTTGATATGGGCAGCTAAATTCACGTACAACAACGCAGAGCACTACACACTAGGGCGCTCACCCGTCTTTTATTTACATGGGTTTCATCCAAACATATTACCCTTTGACTGGCCTGTAGTGTCCAAACACCCTTCTATACAGGAACATCACGCTCACTTGAGAGCATTACTCATAGACGCCAAACATCATTTAGCCCTCGCTCAGGCCACACAAAAAAAGGCAGCAGACACGAAAAGGGCTCCGGAACCTGCATATCAGGTGGGTGACAAAGTATGGCTGTCAACTAAGTACCTACACTTAAGAGGGGTGGGAAAATTGGCTCCTAAATACATCGGGCCCTATGGGATAGAGGAAATCATTAACCCCGTGGCTGTGCGGCTCACTTTACCCCTTGCATGGCGTATCCATCCAGTATTCCATGTATCCTTGCTTCGACCGTGTCCGGTGAATATGAGGTTGCCAGCCAAACCAGCTCCGTTAGACATAGACGGACAGGAAGAATACGAAGTCAGAGAAATACTGGATTCCCAGTTAATCCGAGGCAGGGTGCAGTATCTAGTAGACTGGGAAGGATATGGGTTGAGGATAGGACATGGGAACAGTCCAACAACCTACACTGCCCCCGTTTGTTGGAACGATTCCATGCTAGACATCCCGGTAAACCAGGACAACCGCCGAGACGGCAGTCCTTAAGGGGAGGTTCTGTCGCTATCACGGGCCAGAGGCCAAGGAATAGGGCAGTGAGCAGTCTCTCTAGAACCGTCCGCCGACATAACACGGTGTCAAATGCATGTATCACCGGTGGGAGGCCACTAGGGGGCAACAGAAGAAACCTGAAATACATTACCCAGGAGCCCCACGTGGAGACAGCCCGGAAGCAGGAAGCGACTCCCTGACCTCCGGAAGACCTACAAAGCCTCGCCACTCCCATTGCTTGGGGCTTGACAATTTCATCGTGTCCAGAGAACGAGAGAACGTATTTCCGACGGATTCCTTTCAGCGTGTCCCGAACCCAGCCGAGCGACAATCTTCTGAGCGGCATTTCCCCCGAGCACTGGTATCTTTCGCCTCCAGCCCCTCCTCTCCTCTTTGTTGAGACTCGGCCGGCGGAAGGTGTTTCCCCGCAGGGCGACCGAGTCTCGGAACTCCCTATACCTCAGTTTCCTGGCGAGCGCAAACGGAGCGCTTTCCCGACGAGACAGAGGATCGCTAACCTACGGTGATGTAACCGAAGGTAGAGAGCGGAGCATTCATACTCGGAGCAGCGGGGACTCCATTCAGGTATTTAGGCTTGTGTAAGTGTCGGCTCTCGCATAGTGCCAAGACAAGGGGATTGTCTTGGAAGCTGTGCGCGTTCCTCCTTGCTGATTTTGTTTTGTTTTGTTTTGTTTTGAGGGTACGCACGTGCTAAAGCTACGTGTGGTATTTCCCACCGAAGACCCCTTGCTGATTTTGGTTCTATCATTGACATTTCTATTATTGATCACGCCTTTGGATTCATTATACAAGAGCCAGGTAGACACCCTTGTTTGATAAACCACGGACCGTGCACACGACCTTCTCCTTCCAGCTTCCCCTTTTTAATCGTGTCTTCTCAGGTAGAGAGCCATTGGGGAACTATCGGGGTGGGAGTCATTTAAGGGAGAGTCATTGTTCTATGTTGACCTTGGACATCTTGTCTCCATTCTTGTGCAGTTACCCCGACTGGCCTGGCCTGACTGATTGGAGACCTTGGAGTACCAGAGTGCCGCAGTGGTGTTTACTTTGTCCCTTTCCTTTTCTTCCCTTGAGTGCAGTACTGCATAGCGGTGTATCTTAGCCCTGTGTGGGGTTGCGCCCTGGGGAATTGGGGGATCTTTCAGCCTATCCTCGTTCCTGCTGATGTTCTACCGAGGTTAGTGGCTACAAGAATTCACGAGCTGCTGGCATCGTGACAATAACAAAGTCAAAGCACTTTTGAGCTTTTCTGCCACATTTCATTATGTATGTTTTACCTACATTAACATTCAGACCCAAATCTAGCATATAGCTGATAAAACAGGTAAGTAGCAGCTGTAAACCCAGCAGGGCATAAGTACAGCATCATTGGCATAAAGCAGAGCGCAAATGGGTCTATGCCCAATCTGTGGGAGATCCCTACATTTTGTTTGTAAAAACAGAACCCAAAATGTTAATGTACAGGGTGAACAAAAATGGTGCAAGGGCACATCCCTATCTAACCCCTCTCTTAAGATCAAAAGTGTGAGTGCATTCCTCCTTGGTCCGTAACTCACCCTTGACTTTCTCCCCGAATACATTTCTCTCAGAAAGGATATTATTGGGGGTCCACCCAAAGCTCTACCAAAATGTTTCACAGTTTGTCATGCAAAACACAGTCAAAAGGACTTGACAGCCTATCTGCCGTGCATACCTGTGGTTTAAGAGCAGGTAGTGGTAAAGGCATCAGTAGTGCTGTAAGGGAGGTATGCTGTGCTAGCGGTGAAGCGGTTGGAGGTCTGCCTCATCAGTTCTGGACGCCGGTGTGGACACCGACATGCCTCCCAAGACAGCCCGCGGCGGGAAAATCGGAGCTACTATCGAAGCTGTGGCAGGGAACAGAGCGCCGGTGTTGCAGGGCGCAATTCTAGGGCTGCGCTGGAGAGAGCAGTAGGTTTCTTGGACAACCCGGTGCAAGGAGGTGAGCAAGGGGTAGAGAGTAAAAAAGTACCCCAGATATTTTTGGCAGTGAACAAAAAAAAACATTTAATTCCGCATGTGTCGAAGGCTGCTGCTGAGAAAAAGTTAGATGGGGGAACCGGCAATTTGGATATCGTTGGGGCTAGCAATACAGACTAGGGGAAATCTATGTTGGAAAACAAGGTTGCACAGAGTCAAACAGAGTCTGAAAAGAGTGTTATGAGTACTGGTGCTGCTCCAGTAGAGTCAGGGGCAATGATTGAACAAAATATGATGACAATAAGGCTTCACGAGAGAGACTTGAAAATAAAAACCGCTCAGGATACTCCTGTTGAGGACAGGTTTGGAGATAGCGGTGTGGTAGAAGCTGAGCCTGGAGCAACTGGTGATGCTGTTAGCAGAGAGAGTGATTCAGGGAAGAAGTTTTTTTCCCTCTCAGACCCCTCGGATATATCGGATGATGATTGTGAACTAGGTCATAAATTGGGCTCTTTGGAGGGATCAATAATGAGCATTGGTAGTGGTCCGAATTATACAAATCTGGAGGATGAAAACTTTGAGGTATCCACTGTGCGTAAGCAAGCCCCAATTAAGGAGAAGGGGATGCAGTCAGAAGTAGCATAGAGTTTGCTGTAGGACTATTCCTCTTCAGTCAAATCGACCCCTGAAGGTGTAAAATCCTCGGATCAGGTCACGGGTGGTTTAGTAGAAAAACCAGATGAAGAGATCTCCCTGGAGTCAATTTACCAATGTATTTTAGATCATAGAGTGGAGACACGTATGGAGAATTTAAAAACTCACACGGCTTGTCGTAAACTTCAGAACACAGTGAGGAGGATTACCAAAGCGTGCAATGAATTTACTGAGAGAATGAATGAAGTTGAGGCACGAATATCTACATTGGAGGATGAAATGGTGACTCAGAAAGTGGCTACAGAAGCTATGAGTGCTCACAAAGATGACACACAACTTAAGCTTGTGGATTTGGAGAATAGGCTTTGGAGGAATAATCTCAGAATACTAAGAATACCTGAGGGGATGGAGGGTCAGGATGTTTATAAGCTCGTGGTAGAGTTGTTTACAGAGGCACTTCCTGAGCTGACGGTGTGGAATTGGGCCAGTGAAGTGCAAAGGGTGCACAGGTTCCCATTCAAGCAACAGGTTGCGAAAGGGGGGCAATCTGAATTAAGGCCAATGGCAATTTTGATCTGTCTGAATAACATTTTAGTATGTCAGGCCGTTTATGATCTTGCACGGCCAGATAGGAAGAGGGAGGGGAAGGGCATGCAATTTTTTTAGACCCGATTACTGCCATCATACAGTTGAGAAAAAGTGGCAGCTGTGCCAATTAATCACTCCCTTCCATGGAAAGGGGGCACAAGCTTTTTTGTTAAACCCTGCCACACTTAAAGTAATCTGTAAGGGGCAAACGCATTTCTTTATTTCAGAGGTGCAAGCTAAGGATTATTTGATGTCTATTTGAGCAGACCTATTGTTATGTGGAAGAGCAGGAGTGGGATTCTAATAACAAAAAGTATGCAGGTCACAAACCTAAGGTTTTTAAAGCATTACGGCAACTAATCTTGGTAGATGTGTGGTCAACCCTAAATAATACAGTCCTGGGATATACTTTTTATTCGCACCCACACCATAAATTAGTAAGACTTGACTATGTCTTTATGTCAAGACAATATATGGTGGGAGCACAAATGCAGGTATGGCCTAGGATCACGGCAGATCATGGCCCATTGCTATTAGATGTTAATTTGGTTATTCAAAAGAGGGCGGGTAGGGTCTTTACGTTCAATAGGAAGCTTTTATTGGATAGCTTTTTTGTAGAACATATGAAAGTTTGGAGTCTACAATTTTTAGAAGTTAACAGAGGATCCACCTCTAATGCTTTGATCTGGGATGCCACGAAGGCTGGATTGCGGGGTGAGACAATTAGCTATGGATGGGGTAAGAGGAAGCATTATCAGGATACGATGCGAGGACTCTTGGATGATCTTAGAAGGGCAGATCAGAAATTAAGGAGGGGGGCTAAAGCTAAAGAAATACAAACTAAGATAGCCTGTTGCAAAGATAAAATCAATAGGGTCTGGAGTAAGGATATTGCTAGTCAATATAAGACATATAAAGAGGAAAGGTATGAATTTGATGAAGATACAGGGCGTTGTTTGGCGCAGCGGTTGCGAGTTAAACAATCTTAACAGAAAATAAATGCATTGGTGGATCCGGCTTAGAATATGGTAGAAACTATGGAGGGTATATTGGGAGTCTTCCACGCATTTTATAAAAAATTATATTCTCAGGATGAAGGGAGTGAACAAGCTAGTATAGATTTTTTGCAAAAAGTTGACTTATTAGAATTAGGACAAGAGGAGCAAAAAGCGCTTGATGCCTTGATAACCATGGAAGAGTTAGAGGAGGCAGTGGGGTCGTTGGCTAGAGGAAAAGCAGCAGGGCCAGATAAATTACCACTTGAGGTATATCAAATGCAGTTTCAGGTGCTAAAGGAGGATATGTTGGCTGTCATGCAAGAGGCACAGGCTGGGAATTCGCCACCATCATGGGAAGAGGCCAATATAGTGGTATTAAATAAGAAAGATAAACCATCAGACCTACCAGGGTCCTATAGGCCAATTTCTTTGTTGAATGCGGATGGTAAAATATATGCCAATATCCAAGCAACTAGGCTGGCGAGGGTGATTACGCACTTGGTATCTATACATCAGCATGGGTTTATACCTGGCAGGAGCATGGTCAACCATATAAATAGAGTAGTTATCTTGATAGATTATGCTAATGTACATCAAGCTAGGTTGGGATTGATATTCCTTGACGCTGAGAAGGCGTTTGACCGTGTTTCTTGGCCTTTCTTATGGGCTGTTATACATAAGATGGTGTTTGGTCCGGGCTATATCCGAGCTATTCAAACTATGTATGCATCACCCAAAGCCAGGATATGTGTAATGGGTAAAGAATCGGAACCAGTGTTTGTAACTAGGGGAACAAGGCAGGGTCGCCCCTGCCCACCGTTGTTATTAGGCCTGGGCAAAAATTTCGTTCCGTTCGCGGAAATTGCGATATTTTGACATTTTTGCGTTCCGCGGAGAGCGCGAAAATGTCAAAAATTCCGGTTTCCGCAGCTTGGCGATAATTTGTTTCTTGCTCGCGCTGTAAAATGATACATTCTCGCGCGCGCGCGATCGCCTTACCTGAATCCCTGCGTTCGCCGACAAGTTTTCTTGATCCGGTCGCGTTCTCCATGAGATGTTGTATTGTTTTTAGCCATTTGCGCTGTCTCGCGACAGTTCGCGCCCGCAGTGACGTCATGCGTCGCGCGATCACGTCTTTCTTCTCGCGATCATGCACCGCGAGAACAACTCAAAACAAGATGGCCGCGCCCGCAAGCAGCCACATGGGTAAGTTGGCGACCCGCAACCATGCAGAAAATCGCGCGAACATGCCGGAAAAAAACTTCCGCATCTTCGCGATATTTCTGCTTGTTTGCGATAATTTTAAACATTCTCGCGATAATTTGCGAAGGTTAATTCCGCAAATTCCGCCCACCCCTAGTTGTTATTTGCATTATATATTAATCCGTTCTTGGGTATGCTTGAAAATAGTAATAGGATCAGCTCCATGACCTGTGCGCAACACCAAGTTTGAGTTTTAGCTTATGCAGAGGATATTGCGGTGGCAACATCGGATCCAGCGCAAGCAGTTGAAGAGATAGAAAGTCTTGCCCAAGTGTTTGGGGAGGTGTCAGGATATAAATAAAATCCCACAAAAACTCAGATTGTGTGTACAAAGAAGGTGTGCGCTGGGGATTCTTGGGTCGTTGTGGAGGCTACATACTTGGGTATAAAAATCAGGATGGATCTGCAGGAGTTAATAGAGGTCAATTGGGAAAGTATAGTTGCAGGGGTTCAACAGTGGTTGGAGCGATTGAAGTACTTGCATCTTTCGCTAGTGGGAAGGTGCCATGTCCTCAAGATGTGCATTCTTCCTAAGGTCATGTATTATTTCAGGGCAGTACCATTAGAGTTAACCCAAATACAACTGCAAAAAATACAAGCTATTGGCGATACGTTTTTGTGGGGACAAAGAAAAGCTTGGAGGGCTTTTAAGTATATGATGCTACCCCCGGATCGTGGGGGCTGTACCCAACTTTGCTTTTTATTATTATGTTTGTCTTTTTCAAAATATGATGGTATTGTTAACATGTGAGGAAGTGGAAACATTGGCAGAAACACCATCAATATATCAGTTATTGTTGGGGTCAGAGGCGAGAAACTTTATTTAAATTCTTGGAGCCAAGCTACTTTAAAAGAGCACAATTTAAAGTGGTATCCGCGGCATACAAAGTTTGGAAGCTGGTTAGAAAGAGGGTAGGAATATCAGGGATATGTTATTATACTCCCACAAACACTACATCAATGCTGCCGGCTATATTTTAGGATTTAAGAATGGAGAAATGGAGGGCAAATGGGATTAGGCAACTAGGTGATTTTTTTGAGGAGGAAGTATTTGTCTCATTTAAAATGCTAGTGGATAGATTTGGGTTGCAAAACAATTTTAAAAAAAAATATTTACAAATTCGAGATTATTTTTTGAAACAGAAAAAGCAGAGGGGGATGAAAACTTTCCCTCTCGTTGAGGCAGTCAGGCACGGAGTTAAAATAGGTGCACTGTATGGTATATTGATGGATTTACAACAGGATGATATGTAGACGCAGGATAGGAATTGGTGTTCCCGGTTACAACAGGATGGTTAGTATATGCAGGAATCAATAGGCTTTGCGGAGGAAATTTTGGTGTCAGCTAACTTGAAAGCCCAACATTTTAAGACATTATTCAATTTGTATCATACACCTTTGAAGATGATAAAATGGGGGGGTTCAAATGATGGGAGATGCGATGGAGAGGGCAGTTATCACCCATATTTTCTATGGGTGTATGTATTTAAACCAATGGAGGGGGCTCATTGAGGGGATTCTCTTAGAAATCACTGGTGTTAATGTGCAGATAATGATGGATATAATGCTAACAGGAATTGGAGATCCCCTTAAACAGGGTGAAGTTTACTATCCATTTAGATATTTGATATTTATAGCAGTGGCGGTAGCTAGGCTATGTGTAGCGTCACTTTGGCTGCAGCAGGTAGCCCCCTCTTTTGAAATGTGGCGGGCCAGATTCTATAGTATCTTTAATTTGGAATCTAGTTTATACTCCTTGAAATCAAAAGCTGGGTATTCAGATATGGGGGCCTATGATGGAGCGCATGAAATGAGAAAGTTATGTAATGGATATCAGCGTGTACTGCTTGTTTTGATTCTTTTATTATTGTTTATATATGATATGGCTCTTTGAGGGCTAATGTATATATGTAATTGAACTCGATTGATATTTGTTATGGATTGAATAAAAAAAAAATATATATATATAAAGGGCTTGACAAGTCAATAAATGCTAAAACATAAATGAACATTGTTTATTAGGGTATATTTTCCAATTAGCTAATTTAAATTTAACCCCTGTTCTATCATCTCCAGACCCCTAGGGAAGCCATATTGTAAATCGGAGAGGATTTTGTTGTTTTCTGCCCACTCTTCTACTCTGTTCAGTAATATTCTACCAGTGACTTTCACCAGGGAGTCGAATAGTGAAATTGGGCGATAACAAGCTGGATCAGAACGATCCCCTTTCTCATAGATGGGGGCTATCAGAGACTTTGACCAGGTATTCAAAATACTAAAGCAGCAACAAGCACCTATCACCCCGGTCAAAATAGGGCCCCACAATGGAATATTGTCCTTAAAGAGATCAAATGGAATGCCATCTGGGCCAGGAGCTTTCCCACCCTTACTTCCCATAAGTGCCCTATCAATTTCATCCAGGGAGAAAGATAAATTGCTCATGTCCGATGGAGAACCTTCAGCATCCGTGAGATCGACTGAGGTTCAGAAAATCTAGGAAAAGTGGGCCACCAATGAGACTCATTGATTTACAACTTCAAATCTGGGAGCACTATTATCTCTTAAGAATGGGGCATTAATAACATGCCAAAAGGCTGAGAAAACTTTAGTCACACAGGCCTCAACTAAAGAATCCCAGGCGGCATTCTTTAGTCCTAATTTCTTTTGTTTCAGTGCTAGACTGTACTCACCTCTACACGTTCTCACTTCTAGAATGCACCACAGGGTCTTGTGAAGCACTAACACGCTTATGAGCTTTACAGCATTTACGGTCAAACCAGCCTGGACTATAGTGACTGGACTGAGGTGGGGATGTAGTTAATCGTTCTTTAGTCCCATGAGAAATACTAAGGAAAGCTTCCTTGATGCCAACATCATTAGAAGAATTATCTAAATAGATCTCAAAATTCTCCTTATGACCGATAACCAGTTTTTCAAAAAAGTTTTCTGAGTTGACCATAGACCCACGTAGTGAAAGTCCTTTGTGGGTAACTAACACAATGTTGTCAGTGGTGCGTGCAGGATGATTGCTATTCTGGATCAACAGGCAGCTTACGTTTGCGCACTGTGGAAAGTGATCACTCACCAATATAGAGGGAGTGGTAAGGCTAGATAAAAACACACCCAATTTTTAGGAAGAAAGTCTGTAATAAATAACAGTGCTGTGACCACAACCATTAAAGGTGCAATTAAATGAGGCAGGAGGGGTACACAACTGATTGACAAAAACAAGATTATGATTTGACATTAGATCTTTCAATTCCCCTCCATAATCACTATGAAGAAATTGCATTTGATTAGTTCCTTACATGTCCACTATGCAGCATACCTTTTTAGGTGGGAGATTACATAAATTGACATTAAAATTACGTCCCTACAGTATAAGAAGCTCCTTCCCTCACAACAACATAAGACTTGAAGATGGTGATCAAGCTGAGGTAAAACCTTGAGTATATCAGTTAAAGGAGCATTATTATAGAAATTAACAAGCACAACATGAGGATTATTAGAAAATTCGATAACAATTATTTGATAATATGTAGATCTAATCTCTGATTTTATGCAACATGGAACAATAAATTTGATATAAAGATGGACAGCCAAACCTTGGCGCTACCAGCTCATGAAGGGACTGCAGGTAGGTGAAATATCCTGAAATGGTTCATATGGATGGGCTCGGGAGCCCAGGTTTCCTGGAAACACAGAATGTGGAATTTAGTTATAAAATCAATCATGCGCAGAAGGAGCACTTTAGAGCATAATCCTGCCACATTCCAAAATATAGCATTACAACGAAGTTGACAATCTTTGACCCCAAATGTTGGAGCTAAAGGAACATGATTAACCATGCTGGTCGGGCGAGAAGGTAAATAAAACATGACCCTCCCCAGTGACCCTTAGAGCTAAGTGAAGAGGACCCGGTACCCAAAGCTGTAGGGTCAACAGTTGGGTCAGACTTCTCAGGCTTGACTGTGAGTCAGTCTGTTCCATCCAATGCAGCCAACGGTGCAAAACGCTGGACGAAATTCATGCGTCTGTACAAGACTAGAAGTGGGTCGTGGCCTATCGGTAAAAGTCTGAGAGCGGCAGAAATAACCAAGTGGGAGAGATGTAACTTGACTGGAGGGAGCATTTAATAGACTAGGTCTGCACAAAATTGTCTCTACCAGGCTCGGAGGTTTGAAAGACATGACAATTGCCAGGTAGAGTTTTAGCTCCCCTACCAACCCACTTGCCCTTCTGATCATTTTTATATCCTCAAAAAGAGCCTTAGTTATTCCAGTTTTCTTACCTACCCAATGAATTGATGTATTCTTCAAGATATCCCTGGTTGCAAGCTCTTTTTGAGAAGGAGTCGGCATGTTAGCTAGTATCATGATATACAGAGTTGCTTCTGGGGGAAGATCAAGAAAATTGGGCACACCCCTGGCACTAACGGAACCTAAGATTTTATTGCGTTGCATGCCGAATAAGTGGGCAAATTTACTTTGCTAATAATAGATGTTTGAGCAGTGCCATTCTCGAGACTGGGTAATACTGAATGGTTATTTGAACAAAGCGGTGGGTGAGTGGGTACACAGAGGGAATTTGGACACTAGTCAGATTCAGGTTAAGGTGAGAGCTAGAACTGCGTTTAGATTGCAAAATATCTAAACAACTAGCAGTCATTTTTTGTACTAGTGTTAAACTTGCAGAGAGAGAGATTCTAATGATGACTTGACTAGGGCTTCTAGGGCTTGGACTGAGGCAAGTACACATTTGAGATCCTCCTTATTGACCAGCAGGACTTTGGCAGCTTTACCCCTGTAGACATGGCAGCTGAAACAAGCCCGTCCTGTACATTCATGCCTGATCTATATAAAGAAGGGCCAGCGATTTTCATACTCTTAAAGAGGTGGGTGGGAAATCGATTCAGATTGAGAAACTGAGGTTATAAAATCAGAGTTATTCTGCGCACACCCGTTAACTGCCTTACTCAGAGCAGTCCTACTAGTCCCCGCGTCAATTCTAGTATGCAAAATTGATGGTAAACTTTTTTTGATGGTTATCAATGCATCTCTAGTCTCTCTCTTCGACTGTGGTAATCTCTTTATCAAGCACTAGTCAAAAATTTTGTAATTGAAGAACAAGACTTACCCTGAGGCATGGATGGGGAAAGTTTTCTCTTCACCATGGTGGAAGGGGGTAAAAAGATGACACAATTAGGACGAAAGAATGGTCTAGAAACAGAGGACCAAGAGAATAGCTCCAGCCCAGCCGTATCCAGTATCCCCCTCCTCCTGGGTTGTGCAAGGGCTGTTAGGGTGCCCAGTCCAACAGCAAAGCAAAGCATCTAATTAGTCCAGTTGAAATTAGCTAAGACTAAGACTCCCAGAAGGCACTGGTGTAGAGAATCCCAGGACAGGGCACAGTGACCCCAGAGTCACAAGGCACACTTGCTTCCAGGTAACTGGCCTTTCTGACACACCCACTGGAACACGGCTGGCAGTACAGGGGTGTTGCTCGACCGCCTCTTGTCTCAGAGCCCCCCTTGCACAGCAGCTCCCCTTCAGCTGTCAGTTCCGGGTGAGTTTTCTCGGGCCCCGACCACTGGCACGAGATCTCTGCTCACCCGAGGACTGTTGGTGCCCATACAGGCAGGAGTCCAATGCTAACACGACTGGCCCGTTTCTCACACCGGCACCGGGGGGGCCCAGATGTGGATATTACATAACATTATTTTCATTACCACCTTCATCACTCATGGTGCATTTGAATTGAACCCCCACTATGTAAAACAAGTATTTGAAATGCAATAGGTCTCGCATTACGGATAGTTTGAGGTATTGGTGTTGCAAATAATAATGCAACGCCAATAGCTCATACTTTCAGTAATGCAAGACCTAGTGCCTTGCAAAATGATTGCATAGTCAGCCAGGAACCAGCATTGTATGTCTCAGTGCAGTGCCGCATGCTGCTCCTAGAGCTCTCTAGTGAGCAAGGCACCAGCACTGCATGTCTAGGTGCAGTACCGCAAGGTGTTCCTAGAGCTACCTAGTGAGCAAGGCACCATCACTGCTTGTCTAGGTGCAGCACTGCAAGGTGCTCCTTAAGGTCCCTAGTGAGCATCATAAACTTTGAAGATATGGTAAATCCACCCTACCCATAATGCATTGCATGCAAGACAGTACCACGAGTACATTCAAATAGCTATGTCCATATATACAATTAGTAGCTTTGAAATGTGACAAAAGAATTCTAGATTAGGTTAGCTTGTACTCTATGTGGAGCTGATGAAGAGAAATTTATAGAAGGTCTAATATAAATGTGAGATGTGGTAGGTGCAGTATCGCAAGCTGCTCCTAGATGTCCCAAGTGAGCAAGGCACCAGCACTGCCAATACCGCAAGCTGCTCCTGGAGGTCCCTAGTAAGCATCACAAACTTTTGGTCACATATGGTACTCCCATAATGCATTGCAGGCAAGACAGTACCATAAGTACATTCAAATAGCTATGTCCATATGTACACAATTAATAGCTTTGGAATATGACAAAACAATTATTATATTAATTCCGGATTAGGCTGTACTCTATGTGGAGCTGATGAAGGGAAATTTATATAAGGTCTAATATAAATGTGAGATGTTTAGGTGCAGTTCCGCAAGCTGCGCCTAGATGTCTCTAGTGAGCATCATAAACTTTGAAGATATGGTAAATCCACCCTACCCATAATGCATTGCATGGAAGACAGTACCACAATACATCAATATATACAGTTAGTGGCTTTGAAATGTGACAAAATAATTATTATATTAATTCCGGATTAGGTTGTACTCTATGTGGAGCTGCTAACCTCGTTTAGGACCAAGTGAGTGTCCTGTCTGAAGGCCTTTAAGAAAATAGTGCATTGAGGTTGTAATTCAAATCTAGGGTGTAACAACACATGTAATAGGGGGTGTCCTCATGGGAGGTTACAAAAAGAGATAGGGAGTAACTAAGGAGGGACTACACGGCTTAATAACCAATAAAAAGCCACCATTTACAAAGGACAGGGACAGGAGCCAATTAAAAAGATGGGCGGGAAGTAGGTGGAGCTTTATTCACATATCCTAAATATAGCATGTCTTGAAGAGACAGCGCAAGCGCTGCCTAGGCGAGACCTAAAAAAACAAATTATTTACAAAAGTGCAAATGCTTATGGTTTTATAATTTCCAAGAAGCAGACTATCCTTCAATCAAAACTCTCCTGTATGGATATACAAAAGAAACATATAGTTTAAAAATAAAACATCATGAAAATGAAATATTGAAAAACAATTCTGCTTGAAAGCCTCTCCGGCGAGACCCAGTCTCAAACTTCAAAACTCCACTCAGAATCTCATGGCACTGCCTTCAGTCTAAATTCCTTGTAAAACTAAATTGTCTTCTCTAAAAACAGACCCTTAACATCCACAAACAATAGAAACCACACGCTACAAGCACGCACATCTACGTCCAAATTGTCAAATTAATCTTAAGGCTTCCAGTGTGCGCATTTACATTGACACACTTTCTCTACAGCCACACTTGAAACACTCAAGAAGGTGGCAAATTTACCAGGAGCAGGTCTGCCTCGAATGCAGGTCTCCCAAATTAACAATGTAACAACAAAATAAATTGACAAATTACCCATAGCATGTCTCCCTGTAGTGCTAGAGGCACTCTTGTGATCTGACACTCTGTGATGACCTTTGACTACCATTATTTTAATTGACTTTGGTGTGTTATTTTATCCTAGCCTGAATGTACAACGTCCTGCATATGCCTTGCTTCTCTTAAAAGTTTCTTTTTTGTAAACTTGCAGTCTTTCAGTGGGAGCTGTCACGGAGTAGAACAGCATTGCCAAGAACAGAACGTGTGGGATGTGCATATGAAAGCTTGAGAGGGAGGTGTGGAATGTACTTTTTGGTCTCGAAGTGCAGTGTTGTGAGCAGTGATGCACAAATGTGCTCTGTGTTGTACATTAAGAGATGAAGTATGTGATGCTATAGGACATTGAGAGATTAAGTATGTGATGTTATGAGCAGTATTGCACAAATGTGCATTGTTTGATAAGTATTATGAAGTTCTTACTATTGGCTTTGACCTGGTCTCATGTCATCCAGTTTTCAGACACTGCCTTGCTTTGGCTTTTCTGCACGCACAGCAACGCATGCAAGTTGTCTGTGATAATCATGTTCAAGGATTGTTTTTGTGAGAGATTGTTTAATGTAACCTGGAAGGCTTTTGTGAGCATCGTCAAGATAAAGGCTCGAACATGCGAGATGGAGAGGGAACGTGGGAACTCCTTACTGCCATTGGAATGCTTGCTTGGAAGCTGGCCAGTTCTGGTAAGATTCCTTTGGCTCGGGGGTTTTGAGATTATAAAGCTGAGGGTTGTTGACTTAGAAACCAGGATTTTGGAATCCGAATGGGGACGGACGCGTCTACTTCGATACGGAACCCTGGTTTCTGAGGCTCTTAACCACGGCTGTTAATCCCCCAGGCAGGAGTGGGCTAAGATGCAGTGTTTGCACCAGGTGAAGTGTTGAGTTTTGATTATTGCCATTGTGATGTTTGGCCAGTGGCTTTGATCATTTGAGGTGCTTGAGCTTTGATTATTGCCATTGTGATGTGTGGCCAGTGGCTTTGATCATTTGAGGTGTTTTCTTTGTGATGTGTTACTGAGTGAGGTTCACACCCAAAGTAATCATTTGATGTACCTAGTGTGTATATATCTTTCTGATCTCTTGCAGGACGTCCAGCATATTATATTTTCCTAAGTATTTTCTCATATTATTTGCTGCTTGTTTTTTCATGGTATTATTCATGCATTTAACTGTTGCATTTACCAAATGTGTTATTATTACTTGCATATAAACATATAAATCTCTTTGCGTATTTGAATATTGTGCATTTGGCATCTGGGAAAGCCTTTTCTGTTAGAGAGCATTGTGTAAAATAAAACCCCAAGCCTTATTCTAAAAAGAGAGACTTTGCATTTTGTAAAATAAAACCCTCTTCTAAAGGTGTTGTTTGTTTTGTGTTAATGTCTCATGCTTCATTGGGTTTGAGCCACCGTGTGGCAGATTCTGTATTATCTGAAAGGCGAAGCAAGACACTCCCCTGCAGCACGTCCCAAGGAAACGCAAAATAATAAACAGCTACGGAACACGAGTGCGACTCAGTTCCAAAATCTGAAGCATTAAAAAACAAGAAATCAGCCGCCACACAATGCACACAACAAACTAAATATACTATTTCCTTTTCAAAATAAGAAGTCTCATGCCATACAATACCATCAAAAAGACAGATCTCAGCCCGCGCGGCGGAACTTGACTCTCACATCTCCTCACTAGAAGAGCTCCTCCTCTCCTTAGGCACCAAAGCAGTCCTCTCTGACTGGAAATCCACCCCCAGTCCACCCCGCGCCTTTGACCAGCGGTGGAAATTACTGTGCTCAGTTAGAGGCACTAATAACACTTTATACTCTAAGCTCCATGGCTCCTTGAGCCGTGGCGGCTTTGAGATACATTGGATAAATACTTACAGGAGAACAAACCGCCACAAAGTCCTCTTCCATTTCCTCGCTTGTTTGGGGGTAATGTCCGGAATTTATCATATATCCAGCTTACCCCTGCCCAGTGTAGCCGTACCCTCCTTGCCTCTTTCCCCATTACTCCTACCCTCTTTTCTCACTCTTTGTCTCCCTCTTTTCTTTCTCTCTCTTTCCCTCTCCTCCCATGAGCCAGCAGACTTGTTTTGCAGTACTCTCTGATCAGAAAGTCTGAATTGTGATTAACTAGACATACCAATCGCTAGACATAACTACCACCATGTCTGCTTTCTAATAAGAGACGCTTCGTAACCACTTGTTATTACTGTATACTATTACCAGCCATATCATTCAATTGATGTCATCGTCTCTCTCTTCCTTCGGACATTTGGAGTGTACTGCTTACCTTTGTATTGTTTGCTTCTTGATTTTCTTTTCCATTTTATATCAAATAAAAATATCTGAACAAAAAAAGAACAACTTCTCTCAGCAGCAATAAATGAGAACGTTTCTTGTGGGACTTCCCTATTTATAGGGTGCTGATTGTATGTTTGCTATGCTTACACTTCCTGCCTAGATGAGTAGGATTCTAGGAATTGTAGTTTGCTTTTACGTGCTACAAATAAACAATAAGAAAAGAGACTGCATAATTTGAACCTCGCGTCTTATGATACAATCAATCCTCTCTGTCTGGTGTTGCTTAACATATTGATAAAGCAACACTCTCGAGGTTTAGAAGTTTAGGCAAGTCTTTTGCAGATGATTTCAACCTCCACTGTATAAAGATGTCAAAAAGTAGAAAGAGGTTTTAAAAATGAATATTGTGACCAGAAAAGTAGTAACTAAAGTTCAATGCAGCAAAAAGTGAAATATTCAGCAAGCATAGACAGCATGGAAGTTGTAATGATGTGCTTGGCTTTGCTGGTGTAGGATGAGTGCTTGCAATACAGTAAAAATTAATGGTTCAGAACATGGTGTTAAAGGACAGGAATGGGGGATAGCAAGGCATTGTTTAGTTAATATGTCTTTAATGAAGTGAAAACTACAACTTAACCAGTCGCGTAACAAAACATTCCGATTCTTATACTTTCAGGACTGAGCTCTAAAAAGATCTTCAAACATGAGTGAAAGATCCTCAGAGTATAGCGCCCAAGGTAAAGAAAACCCTAAGCCCCACCCCAAGGTTGGCGCAGAACAACACACATTTCAGGAGAAACCTGAAAACTGAACCTTTATAACTCACCTATAACTCAACAAATAAAAGATGTCAGTCCAGGGCCTCCACTCACTCACTGGACTCTAACTTTCCTCTTTGAATCTTTTTCTTATCTTATCTAGCGCCCTGAAGTAATCCATAGGTTATAGGCAGTGCAATATGAAATTCCTCATGAAATAAATAAATACCTTAGAAAATGACTTTTAAAAACAAATGCAGAACAAAGTTTACCTTCATCCACATACAAGGACCTAATTACACAAACGTGTAAAATAGTCAAATCTTTCTACTTGCCATTGCTAATACAGTGGACGTGCCCTTTGCACAGCACAACGCCACTTTATCAGCAGCCAACAAGGGAGGACTCTATCTCACTGGGCCAAGCGGCAGGAGCCGCCAACGCATGTAAGCCGCGCCAGGAGGGGCTTAAAAGGATCTCCAGGGTCCTGCAGCGGGAGCAGCGCCCGAGCCAAGAGTGGGCCCGTCCACGCCTGTCAGAGCCCGGAGGAAGCTGGGCTGGGCCACCCCTCTAACATCTGGATCCCGGGACTATCAAACATCATCACTGAAGTACATTGGCACTTTTTGTTATTAACATTATCAGGGGTACTGAAATGAGCAAACGGAAGACCATCAATGACCAGCCGGGGTCGGGAGTAGCAAGAACACTCAACGCTTTTCTCTTGGAGCTGAGTCAGTCCACACCCATGAGATCGAGCTAACGGAGCGCCGGCTCTCATCGGCCTTTGAGCTTGCAGAAATGTTCCTCACTAGGCAGTCATTTTACAGGTAATACTCCCCTACATCCCCCCCCATCTCCACCAATACAACACATGGCGCCAGATCTACAAGCCCCTCCACCCCTTGAGTTAGTAAATGGGCCTAATATAGTTACACGGGCCAGGTTGCTGAAAAGTCCGCAAGATAACAATCAGCCACCATCAATAAAAATAAAGGGTTGGGGACTGCAAAACCAAAAACAAAAATCTTCAACAGCTAATATTAGTAATATTAGTGGAGACAAAAGCGGAGATGGAGGCCGCAAACCTGGGACAAGCTCTGTATTGAGGACTAATGACTCTGATATATTGCCTCCAAGGACGAATGATGAGGACTTCTGGAAAAGGTTAGAGACTATGGTTTCTGTTCTTATTAATCCTCTGTTACTAAAATTAACTCAAATTGAAGACAGACTTGCAAAAATTGAGGGGCTAGGTATAAGTAATTGCTCTCTCTCCATGGGCACATGCCCTGGTAGGGGTTTTGGGTCTTCGGTAAATTTGGGGCTGGGAGATGGGGATCATCCAATTGTATCCAACCCTGAGAGTGGGCAGCCGCATTACATAAACACTAACGATAGTACTGTTGATGCCAAATGCCCCCCACAACCCCTGGAATCTATTGGGCATTTGCATGGTATTGAAGGTCCCACAATTGGGTGTATACAGGATGGTAGCATCTCTAATAGGACCTTACCTAACATACCGGTTCCATTGTTGGGAGATGGAGGGAGAGATGCCCACACACAGCTACAGCAAAGGCCTAACCTGAGTCATCCTATTAATCAAAATCAGTCTTTGCACCTCCCGCCTGAAGCCACTTCCTATAAGATTATACTGGTAAACGTCCATCCTCCTCCTCCTGCCCATGAACCTTGGACCACTTTAAGGAATAAATCACTACATTTATTGAGCACTGGAACTGGTCTAACTGATATTCTCTCCTCTGAATTTAAAATGGCTAGAAGAATAGGATGGGCCAGTAAAGCAAGTAAACATTTTGCAGGTAACTTTTTGGTCCTAACCTTTAGAACCCCCCATTTGGTGCAGACTATCCTTGATAGAACTGGTAATCATTCTATCAAGGCCCAGGAAATTAACATTTTACCCCTAGGGTATTTCTACCAACCTCCAAAGGTACAGTGGTTCAGACCCATGGCGGGGAGTTACCCGGGCATAATGCAGAATAGGTACAGGGTCCCGGTCAGTAACCGCTTTGATACCTTCAATACCCTAGAAGATATAGATTGACTAATTCAAGCTATAGATTTTCATCCTATTCAAAAGGAGGACGCTAACAGTAATAGATCTAACAAATTAAACATAAGTAGAAGTATCCCTCACTATGTACAAAAAGAAATAAAAACGCACGCTTTATTACCGGCTTAGCCTACTCTGAGAGAAGAGCTATGGGGCACTAAACATCCAATTGAGGGCTTTAAATATATCTCATTCATTAGCCCAAATGATGCATTAAGTTCCAATTTACTAATCCCTGAAAATTCCTGTAACCTGGTTTTCTGGAACATCTCAGGTTTACGATCAAAGTTTTTTTTTAAACATAATTTTATTGATTTTCAAAGTTTACATGTACCATACATTAGCGCAGTATTGCATAAGAATCCCAACAGACATCTTGTATTATTACATTCAACAGGCTGTAACAGTTCCTGCCCACTGTTCTGCAAGGACATGCTTGATTTTCCTCAATGTTATACATATTGCAATTCCATTACAACGTGACGGTTGACAGCTCAAATCGACCATGAAGTGGCATCATGATAACTTTCCGTGTCTGTTCTGCCCTCCTGTAATTGGTTATAACACCGTCTTATCTCAACATATGATGTACAAACCCACAACTGTACTTTTCCCTCCCCCCACCCTCTAGTCCTGAGTACATACAAAACCTCCAATGTTGATCAGTGACACTTACATAATTGTATCCTACATTATACACGAAGCATACAGCTTACGTCCTGGGTCGTGTCGGTCCAAATCCCAGTTTCAGTCACTTCCTTGCGTGTTATTAACGGTATTAACAAATGCTATATCCAAGGACCTACACGCTTCCAGCATGACATTCCATTCCATCGCTGTCGGGGTCTTTCGTAGCCCTCTCGCCTCCTCCCGCCTCAACGCAGCACTCTCTGCCCCTCCCCAGCGCACCAATTCACTATGCCATGCATACGTAGTGGGCGGCGTTTTTGATTTCCAGCGCATGGTGATCATCCGTCCTGCCAACAGGAGCGCCAAATTTACAAACCTACATTGCACTTTATATTTGGATGTTCCTTTTCTTAATCCCAGGAGACAGCCCTCGACTGTAGCAGGTATCTCCCTATGTGTGCTCTCCGCCGTATGACGTCTGACCGAATCCCAATACCCTCCAATCCGTTGACATGACCATATCGTGTGCACTAGGTCAGCTCCTTCTAGTCTGCATCTGGGGCAGTGGTGTCGTGTGGTTGGGTACATCTTGTCTAGTTTGCGTGGTGTAAGATACGCCCTGTGTAAGATCATAGTTTGGATATACTTGAACCGCGCGTTCCGTGATACCTTTTTAGGGTGTTCCACTACTCTCTCCCATTCCTTATCCTCAAGGGCCCTACCTATGTCTCCTTCCCAGGCATTGCGCAGCGGCATCAGGTCTACTTGCGTGTGGGAACGCAGCCCTACATATAGCCCCTTAATGAGGTGCCGGCCCCTTCCCATGTAATACAGTGTTTTTACCAGATCATTTGTGGAGGGTTCTTGCCTTTGTGGGGCCCAATGTGCTCGGATATATTGCAATAATGCTGCGTGTAAGAGATATAAATGGGCCGGCGCACCCGTTTCTCGCACAAAATTATCGTGGTCCAATAACACCCCATCTCCGAATAGGTCTGCCACCGTAGTGACCACCACGTCCAACCAAGGTGCAAGTCTACACGCCGTCAAGCGTTCGCTCTGTAAAGGTATACCAAGCAGATGTATATTCCCGGCATATGCAGGGGATGTCTGGTGTACTGCAGAGCTGCCCTCCAGCACCTCAACGCCGTGCGCAATAGAGGGGGGAGTTCACGCGGCATCTTGCTATGCGGCAGTAATAGGGTGTGTAGGGCCCCTTTTCCTACGTCCTGTTCAGTCATCCCTATCTCCTGCAGGTTACGCCCCGCTGTCCAGAAGGACAGCCACTGCAGTTGGTAGGCATAGAAATACGCTCTGAGATCAGGCACTCCCAGGCACCCACCAGATGTGCTGCGTTGTTACTTCTTTAGGCTGATCCGTCGCCTGCCCGTCCTCCAAATAAGTTCAACTAGTAATGTGTTCATTAATTTAAAAGTAGTGCCCGAGAGCATAAGTGGTATGTTTGTAAAATAATAAAGTAGCCGCGGGAGGACCACCATTTTTGCGATTGCTGCCCTACCCGCTACTGATAGTGGCAGAGTGGTCCAAAAGGTAATGCTAGAGCAAGGGGCTCTCAGGGCTCTGTTCAGGTTGCCCTCTAGCATGTCTGCCTGGGTCCGATATACGTGGATGCCGAGATACTTAAACGTGTGAGGTGCAACCTCGAACTGTAGTGTGCCAAATTGAAAGTCCAGGAAGGGCGCCTGTTCCTTAAAGAAGAATACCGTCGATTTCGTTGGGTTGATAGCGAGACCTGACAACTGCTCGAAACGTTCAAACATCGTGTCCATGGTGTCCATAGGGGTGTGGAGGTCGCGTAAGTATAGGATAATATCATCAACATATGCCGACAGCAAGTGCGTGGTGTTTCCCACCCATGTCAACCAGCTCCACCCTGATCTTCAATGCTAAAGGTTCAAGTGCCAGTATAAAAATAAGCGGCAAAAGCGGGCATCCCTGCCTCGTTCCCCTGTGTATCTGATATTCTGCCGATATGTGCCCTCCCGTCTGCGCTCTAGCCGTGGGAGCGCTATAAAGGAGGTGGATCCACCTGACATACTCTTCCGTCAGTCCAAATCTCTCTAGGGCCCTATATATGTAGTCCCATTTAATGGTGTCGAACGCTTGGCACATGTCTAGTGAAATACAACCCGCATAGTCATATCGGTTCGGGGCCTCTGCGAGTAGGTGGTGCAGTTTCCTAGTGTTCAATGATGAACTACGCGCAGGCAGGAAATCCGTCTGATCTATATGGATCAGTTTATGTAGTGTTGCCAGGAGTCTATTAGCCAAGACTTTACTAAGTATTTTGTACTCCGTCGTTAACAGTGATAATGGACAGTAGCCGGCCATGTCAGTGGGGTCCCTGCCTGGTTTCGGGGTGACACCACCAGCGCCTGCGCCGTGGTGAGAGGAAGAGAGCGCCTCTCCAGTGCTTCTTTATATAAAATTTCCAACTGGGGCACAAGGGTATCCGCATGGGTAGCATAAAATTCAGCTGGCAGACCGTCCATCCCAGGGGTTTTATTTCGGGGGAGACCCTTAATGGCGGCTCTAATTCCCGATTTAGTGATGGTGCCCAGTTACCCTTTCTGAGCGTCTGCTGATAACTGAGGGCATGATATTGTGGATAAAAACTCATCTATGTGTGTGCTCACTTCTTCCCCAGGCTCACTATAGAGTATTGCATAGTATTGCCTGAAAGCCTCATTAATATCTCCCTGGGTAGACACCACATCCCCTGCAAGGGTAGTGACCTCATTAATAACAACATTAGGGGGTCGTACCGTAGCAGTTTCGCCAGCAGGGTCCCCGCCTTGTCTGCCTCTGTGTGGCTCAATTGCGTGTATCTTTGATGGTCTATGACACGGAGAGACTCCAGTAATTCGGCGTGTCTGATTCTAGCCTCCTGCAAGGGGGCTCGCTTGTCGACGTTCCACACGGCTTCCTGCTCCAGCTTGTTGAGCCTCTCTTCCACATCTATCAGGGACTTATAAACCTCTTGTCGTGCCCCTACCGTCACCCCTATTGCCTTCCCACGGACCACCGTTTTAAAGGTGTCCCACTCGATCAACTTAGTAGACGCTGTGTTACTGTTTTCAGTAAAGTAATGCTGGATAGTGTCTGATATACCAGTGCGGAACACTGAGCCTTCTAGCATTTGGAGCCGTAACCGCCATGTTGGCACTGGGGTGGGTACCCTGCCCCACCCGATCACTATTTCCAGTGGGTAGTGATCAGAGAAGGATTTTGCCAAGTATGTAGTAGTCATCACCTGCATCGCAATTCTATTTGAACAGTACATCCTATCATTTCTCGTGTGTAACATGTGCACTGTTGAATAGAAGGAGTACTCCCTGTGTGTTGGATGTCTCATTCGCCACACGTCACTTAACCCCCATCCCTCTGCCCATCCGCATAAAGCACTCGCCTGTTTACAGACTCCCTTCCCATGGAGGGGCGGATGCGACCTATCAAGTGCAACATTCATCACAGCGTTACAATCCCCACTGATTATCCATGGGTAACTCTCACAACCCGCTAGGGCGACAGACAGCGTACTCAGGAACTTCTCCTGCTCTGAGTTTGGCGCGTATATAGAACCCAGGACTACTGGTTGGCCGCCTAGGGTACCCCACACCAAAATATACCTCCCCTGCTGATCCACTCTCTGCTTCATTAACGTAAAAGGCACTCCATGCCTGATCCAAATTGTTGCGCCTCACGCAAACCCCGAGCATGTGGTAGAGAAAACCTGCCCCCTCCACTTTTTACGAAGGTACACTATCTGCACCTTGCGCCTCAGTAGCTGTGCATGTATCCTATGGCGTTTCTGAACCGAGCCCAGGCCGCGAACATTCCACGTTATTATGGTATATTTATTCTGCATATGCATCGCATGCCCAGATTTGGCCGCCATGCGGCCAGCATAACATGTGTTGGTGCTGTGCCAACTTAAGAGTATGCGCAACTCAGGACCATTCCCCTCCCTGATAATACCCAATACTTGGTCCGATCGTAGAACTATACCGGACCACCGAACTAAACAAAAAACATAGAAACCTAAATTGCATCTATACAGAGCCTTCGCACTTTGGGGTACATGGCCAGGCCTACACATGCAGCGCACACTCTTATTCAGGGTTACAATGGCAATCAAACGGCCCCTGGGCCATATATTCAAGCAATTCAAAGCCGTTAGGACAAACATAACAGTAAGGATATAGCAACCGTGTACATTACTGTTCAGTTCAGATCCGGGTTCACAATGCAGTCCATCCCGCTAGGAAATCAGCCCATCAGCCATCTGCGGGGTCACGGAGGGAAACAGGGCTATGCTCCCATCCGAGTCCGATCTCTGAGTGTCCACTTCGGAGGTGGTCAAGTTGCCGATCTGCGCCTTAGTTCGAATGGAAGAAACCGCAAGGATCGCCGTCTCCTTACCGCTCTGCATCTGTTGGGTCGTTGGGCGGAGTTGCGTATTCCCTTTGTGCAGTCAACGTCAGCTGCGCTGTCCTGGTGGCTGACCATCACGTGCAGTGGAAGTCGAGGTCTGAGAGGCAGTCCTCGATTGTCTCTCCGGTTCCATCACCTCCAGCCATTCCTCTACGTCACCAGAACTTTCGAAGAAATATGTCTTCCGTTCGTGAACAATCCTTAACCGCGCCGGGAAGAGTAGGGCGTATTGCAGATTCAATGAGCTTAGAATTTTAAAACAGACCTCTAGGAAGCTGGAAAAAAGATGGAGAACCTCACATCAGGAGAAGGATAGGAAGCAATATTGGGCTTCTCTGTCCATTTATCACAAAGCTATTCGTGGGGCACGTAAAACCCATATAGCATCACAAATTGCTGCTGCAGGGAATTCCTCAAGGGGTTCTCTATCAGGTTTTACAGTCTTTCATTAAGCCAGTTGCCTGTGAAAGCTCTGAACTAGTATCTCAACATCTTTGTGACCAAATTTCGTCCTTCTTTTCTAATAAGATAGATAGGATTTATGAGAATATTGTCAACTCAAACAATGCCACTACTGCCACTGTCTCCTGTCAGGTTTTTTATGATACTGAACATGTGCCTAATGCACAAGTTTTAGACACCTTTCCCTCAATTTCCTCCTCAGATCTATTGGCTCTGATGACCCAGATAAAAAGTGGTAGTCCGGATGACATCATACCTGCCAAACTTATGCCCATCCTTTCTGGACAACTAGGCCCCATGATTCAAAGGCTTGTTAACTTATCTCTTGACTTGGGCTCTGTTCCCAAGGATTGGAAGCGTGCGCTGGTAAGGCCCATCAGGAAAAATACAACTATCCCTTGGACCGAACTTACCAATTTAAGACCTATCTCACTGCTTCCTTTTCTGGGGAAATTGACAGAAAAACATGTCAACAGACTTTTATCAGGCTTTGTTGAAGATATGGGTGGCCTTGACTACTCACAATCTGGGTTCAGGCCAAAACACAGCACAGAGTCTACTCTTCTGTCTGTGGTAGACGACCTACATATGCTTCAAGATAAAGGTTACTCTGTAATCTTAGTTTTGCTTGACTTGTCAGCAGCGTTCGACACCGTGTCACATAACATTCTTGTTGACCGGTTGTCGAACATAGGAGTAAAGAACACAGCCCTTGCCTGGCTGAGGAGCTTTCTTACTGGCCGTACCCAGACTGTCACCATGGGTACTTACCGTTCCAGGGAAGTAGAAATCACGAAAGGGGTTGCCACAGGGCTCCTGTCTGAGCCCTACACTCTTTAACATCTATGTGGCACGCCTGGCAAGAGTGATGCGCAAATTTGGTTTTATTCCCGTGTCCTATGCTGACGACACGCAGCTCCTCTTCCCTTTCAAAACCCTCACGACGGAAACTAAGAACTCTTTCTCGGCAGGCATGAAGGCTGTAGGACAATGGATGTCCTCTAATTACCTACAATGCAATGTCAGCAAAACAGAGATTATGTTGTTCGGAGGAGCCAAGGTACTGTGGTCCCCCGATTGGTGGCCCCCCGATCTGGGTATGGTTCCTGAACCGAAGCAGGTTGTTAAAAATCTGGGGATACGTCTTGACCAGGACTTAGTGTTAAGGCAGCATACCAATTATATCACAGGTATATGCTTTTACACTATTGGCCTGCTGCGTAAGATTTTCCCTTTGTTGCCGGATTCTTCCAGAAGGACCTTGGTGCAGGCTCTTGTCCTAAGTCGGCTGGATTACTGTAATGGCCTGCTCCTCTCAGCAAATGAGGGAGTGTTGGCCAAACTACAGGTGATCCAAAATACAGCAGCTCGACTGGTCCTTAATGCCCCACCTAGAACAGCTTCTAAACCTCTTTTGGAAAAGCTGCATTGGCTGTCAATCCGTCAACGGATTAAGTTTAAAATTTGTTGCCTGATCCACAAAAGCATAAATGGCCAAGGTCCCCTGTACCTGGAAAACAAATGTATTCCTTATACTCCTACCAGGACCTTGAGATCCAGCAATGGTTATCTGCTAGTAGTGCCCCGTGCCAAAAAAGCTAGACATGGTGGCAAAGCATTGTCAGTCGTGGGACCTACATTATGGAACAGTCTACCACTAACTTTAAGACTATGTCCCGAACACCTGCAATTCAGGAAACAACTTAAAACTTTGTTGTTTAAAAATGACATTTAGGCCGGCCCTCCCTGTCTGCTAATGATCAGCTAAAACCCGACCCAAAGCGCAGAGATACTCCATTGGAGTCGATTCCAGCGCTATATAAACCCGCAAATAAATAAATAAATAAATTCCCTTAGTTTCCTTTTAACAGACAGGAAGGAGGAGCGTTGCTTCTGCACCATTAGCATGTAATCTGGATATAACAAGACCTTAGTGTTGTCAAAACGAATTTGGGGCACTTCTCTTGATTTCTGCAGCAGCTCGTCCCGGTCCCTGTAATTGAGCAGTTTAATTATGAGTGGTCGCGGTGTGGCCCCCGGCTTCGGACGGCTCGTAGGGATTCTGTGTGCCCGCTCGATGCAGTATTGATCTGAAAGACCCTCTGAAGTGAAGTGTTCTTTGAGTCATCCCTCCATATATCGGGCAGCATCGGTCCCCTCACTCTGCTCTCCCTGCCGCATCCTCCACTCGCTCCATCAGGGTGGCAACTTGGGTCTGTAGTTGTTTAATATGGGCGGTGTTTTGGGTTTGCTGAGGGGATAGAACATCCAGCTCTGTCGTGTGGTCCTTCACCTTGTCGGCGAGTTTGGCATGGTCAGCCCGGAGTAGCGACAGACCAGTCGTAAGGGCGCCAGTTTGAGTTTCAATGGCTTTCCTTGAGTCTCGCACTTCCTGCAAGATTAAGTCCAGCTTGTCCGTTGTCTCCACTGCATTAGTAGGTGGTATACAGTTGGCCTGTTGGGAGGCGTCCATGGATGCTGCAGTATCTGGTTCGTGGTCGATACCAGTATCGCCTTCTTGTTGCTTGTCTTTCACTCGCCCCATCTCAGAGTTGCCAGGAGCATTGTCCCTGGCTATAGTGGTGGATCTGCACAGTCTGTCTCCGTGGGCCAGCCACATGCACTGCCAGACGTCTCTACAAGGCCCCCCGCTGTGCAGTTGCCCCAGCCGGTCCTGCCGTTCGTCTCTAAGTTAATTGGTAGAACTTGCCTGCAGTCCCCAGCCTGGGATTCTCTGGCCTTGTCTCCGTTGCACAGTGCTATGTTCATCTCACCCCTTCTACAGCCACGCAGTGCTGTTCGTCTGTGCAGGTCTAAGCCGTCCCAGGGGGGTAGGAGGTGGAATCGCTCCAAGCTTCCCGTCTTATATCCTCTCTCTAGGGCAATCCCCTGCTGGCCATGCCACCACTAGCTCCATGCACTATTTCCACCCTCCTTGCACTGGCCTGCGCACCTCCACCGGTCTCAGTGCTGCCTTAGCAACACACTAGCAGGCGGTTGTTGGCCCGTTCGTGTAGTCCAGGCTGTTCTCCCGCATCCGAAGTCTGTCCACACACCACAGCTGTGTCTTCTCCCCTGCAGAGCCCCAGTTGCATCTCCCACCCGCAGTCCGCTTCTTTTCGTCAGCGGGATGCTCCGCCTTTCGTTGCTGGATAGAGCAGGCGTGTAGGCCGCGTCGCAGCCCCGGTACTTGCGTGGTCGAGGCCAGAGCCGCACACACCGAGCCCGTTGGCGCTCACCCTCTGGGCCGCGTCGGGTCTCAGGCTTCACTCCGGCGTTCCCACGCGACCCCACCGGGTCTCTTCAGCACCGCCCAGGGCTCCACACCGCGGGTCCTCCATGCACCTCCAGGCCGCGTGTGGAGTCCGACGGGCCACACCACACCGTCAGCCCAGCCCGCCTCGACCTTCCGTCATCCCACAGGCCCTCCAACAAGGGATCGCACCGCTCCTCAGCAGGGGCCTTGCGGGAGCCCGGAAACGGCTCCGATTGTCAGCACCCGTTTAACACTGCGGCGCCCGGTCCCGGTAGGCGGCAATCAAGGCTGGAAATGGCTAATTATCAGGATATTGACTGCCTGGGTCCGGATCTCCCTTAAGAGGCGACCGCCATGTTCTGCAGTTGGCCACGCCCCCCCCCCCCGTTTGCGATCAAAGTTGATTAAATCATTATGGTGCGACTTTATATCAGAGTTTGACATAATTGGCTTCCAAGAATCCTGGGTAAAGGATATCGTACATATTATTGGTTTTAAAACTTTTCACGCTGCAGCTGTGGAAGCGGTTTACGGGAGGGCAAAGGACGGGTTGTGTACCTATGTATCCAACAGGGTGAATGTGAGAAAAATTTAGGTACACATAGAAGAAATCTATTACCAACTGATTTTACTCCATGTTGATAAGAAGCAATTTATCGCCCTGACAAATTTTTATAATAACATCCCCCGGACCAGATTGGAGTAATTGTGAAGAAATTGGGCCATGGTCTGAAAACAATTTAAAGTGGCAATGTAAAGGACATATTCATCATTTTGGTAGGTGATTTTAATTCTGCACTATGCTCAAATGATGGGGAGAAACTATGTAGGTTTACAAATGAGGATGGGACTAGCCATTCACACTTTCGACACTCTAAACTTGGCAAACTATTTAACAAAGTTATGTTTGGTCTTGACTTAGGGTTTGATAATGAGCTATGTGTCCCGCACGTTCCCCTAAGGCATACTTTTAACGGTAGAGAATGTTTTACAACCATAGACTATATATTGCTGTCAAATAGTCACTCGAGTAGAGTCAAACAATTTACTACCCACGATAATTTATTGAATGACCACTCCCCATTGAGTATTACTGTTTCACTGTCAAAAATCTAATATGGCTCCGGGATAAAAGTGCACATGTCGCACAAAACTTAACTATTAACAAAAATAATGGTTATTCACTGCGCTGGTGGATGGTGGATCCCTTAGAAATCTTAAAACAAGTGATAACTAGTTGTAAATTATCTTTCGAAGCCTGTCTGAGTGAAACAACCATACCTGATAGTCTTGTAAATTCTTTCCAAGAAATATCGGGAGTTATTAAAGAGGCCCTATTTGTTCAGAATAGTAAACAAGCATTTGCAATGCAATAGGTCTCGCATTACTGATTGTTTGAATTATTGGCATTGCAAATATTAATGCAACGCAAATAGCTCATATTTTCTGTAATGCGAGACCTAGTGCATTGCAAATGCTTGCATAGTGAGCCAGGAACCTGCATTGTATGTCCCAGTGCAGTAATGCAAGCTGCTCCTAGAGGTCCCTAGTGAGCAAGGCACCAGCACTGCATGTCTAGGTGCAGTACCGCAAGCTGCTTCTAGCATCATAAACTACATAAGCGAAACAGTACATAGCTGCTTGAAATATGAGCAATTACATGTTTAAACTCTTAGGGCCGTGGTGACATCAATGGACAGCGGATGATCCACTATAAAAAAATAAGCGCACCCATGTGCAGGTAAAAGAAAAGCACGCCCGTCATTATCCCATCTGAGGCAGCCATGCTGCTTACATTTTTTAAAAAGCGCTGTGAGAGAGAGCGGGCGTGTCCTGCCTGCAACAGCAGTCAGAAGAAAGCCAATTAAGGAAATATTGCTCCCTGGCTCTAATTAAAGTCTGATACTAAACAGCAAAGAGAAGATCAGGTCACTAAAGAACCTGCACCAGTCAGGTTAGTACAAAAATTGTAAATAGACAGAACTGTGGTGCAAAGAGCCAGGGACGTGACCTTCCTACGTCCCTAATATTTGGTTTCACCCAAAGCAAATACAACAAGCATTTGCAATGCAATAGGTCTCGCAGTTACGCAAGTTTGAGCTATTGGCATTGCAAATGGCTATGCCATTTATTTTGGTATTGGTTTTTAAAACAAATAAAAGACATTGTCATTTACAATGACAATAGCTTAAATGCGCGTAAATGCGCGACCTATTGCAATGCAAATGCTTGTTAGACCAGTGATGAGCAGCATTTCGGGAGTTGCAGTTTCACTTTTGACATTTCTGATATATGCTCATAAATCCTAGCGTGCAAACTGCTGTTGCTAAGAAGGAAGCCATCATTCAAGGTGCCGCACACGACGTGAGGCCTCTTGTCGGCGATGGAAAAACAGGAACTCCTCGGTTGTAACAGGCCCCGCATCTGTAGGAGTTCCTGCCACTTCTATCGAGCCGTACTCTGCACAGAGGTGCTGACAGTCACTCACTTATAATGAGAAGCATCGAAATACGAGTCTCAAAAGCCAGGGTCACCGGCTACCTAAAAGGACTGCCAGAAGGTGCTCTAGGTAACATGACACCAAGTAATAATATTGGAAGAAGGCGCCAGGAATGTGATATAAAGAGCAGTGTCGTGAGTGGATCCTGCATTAGATGGAAGCAGAGAACGGACTCATTTTTATCTGAAGTGCAAAGAAAGTCGTCATTCTTTTTTTGGAGATTTTTGGTGAAATATCTGGCATCTGTCAGATCACTGGATCACCAGAGAAGCTCCTGAAGATAGTACATGAGCTGGGCGAGTAAATGTGCTTTTTGCAGATATATCTGCACACCTTGGAGGCCAAAGGCTACACTTCCAGCAAACTGCAAAGATTGTGGATGCGCCTTCTGCAGAAATCTGAGATGCACACGCAGCCTGATTCCTCAAGCGGCTATAGCATGGAGGTGATGTGGCTTAACGGCTGCGCGCTGACCTTGGAACTGGGGGAACAGATCCGAGTCCGTTTAGTCTCTTAGGCTCAACATTCTATGATTCTGGGCAAATATCTTATTCTGCCTGGGCCTAAACAAAAATTCTGACCTCATGTAATGTAATCTGGGGCTGAGGCAAAGTGCTCTGGTGCCTTTAGGACACGTGAAAATGCGCCAGTCACAGGGATTCACATGCAATAAATCATCCGACTGGTTTATTTTGCTAGGTACGGTAATACGTGCGCGCAGACCGCAGTTCACATATTGCAGTTCCAGTGTATACTAGAGCTCACGGCTAGATGAAGCCGGAGAAGTCCGCCATAAAAGTGGAACAAGTAACATCTGTATTTTTTGTTCGCACACAGAACAAAATCCGGGTTATTTCGCTGGCGAAAAATAAAACCCAAGGCATCCAGATTAGTGCCTGTCCTTCAAGTACAACCCAGTCACCTCCCTGGTGACTGCCTATGGCCGTTTCTCTTCTAACCGCAGGGATGTTTGCTTCAATTACAGGTCACCGGTTCTACTCCTAGTAAGACAGCTCAGTTGGTTAATGTGCGCGCTGCAGAGACCTTCCTGTTAACTGCAGCCCATGGGTTGCCATATTTAGCAAACTAGTTTATAAATCTCCTCCCACCTGCTGTACAGTTCAGATCTGTGTATAATCTGCGGTTTTCCCATTCGGATCCCGGCATGTCCGCCTTTCCATTTCCAAAGGTCAATAAAACGGAACCCCCACAGACGTTCCATTTAATAGTAAAACCACCTAATAACAGCCCAGTTTGTGGTTCGCGCTGTATAGGCTGTGCTCAGTAGTATTATGGGGTACATTCCTGTAGGCAAACATTACATTTTAGTGGCACTCTGTCAAGAATTCCTGTCATACAAGGGAAACACGCCCTTATGTAAACAGGAGAGCTGTTACATAACTCAAGGAAAACACGCCCTATAAAGGGAGGAACCGGGAGGTACAACGCTGTCGGATATTGTGTTCACACCGACGTACCTGCTTCGTAAAGAGCAGTGTTCCGGAGTGGTGCTCCAGTAAGGCAAGAACGGAGGTAGGTCGAGTCGTTACTCCCTGGGCCGTGTCTTGCCCCATCGTCACCTGTGAAGGACCCGGAAGCTCTACCGGTCAACCATTGAGCTTCGCTTTTTGACTCGGCTGAGTCCAAGCGCAGTGGCGCTTTTGCTGGTTGGAGTCGTAACTCCCAGCCCGACCAGAGACACAGGGACTGCCAGCTGTAACGCACACCAGGAGGTGTTTGCCGCGTTACAGACTCGGAAGTCCACAGGATCAATCGAGCGGCTGCTCTCGGTTCAGTCTTCTTGCTTGTGATTGGGGTATCGGTGACGCATCACCAGGAGGTGACTCCGCGTCCCGGTGCAGTCTGAGGAAGAGGTTGAGCGGCTGCTCCCTTCAGGTAGAGACCCCGGCTGGGTGTTTCCCTGACTCCTCGATTCTCCCCAACACTCTTCGTGCCCCTGACAGCCTACCGATTGGCATTGTCGGCCATTTCATTTCTGCCCTCTGTTGGCATATGCCGGGACCGGCGTATATGCAGAGGACGGTTAGGACCATCCGTGCTGTGGGCTGGTAACGTACTTAGCCTGGAGGATTCCAGTGACTATAACGTGTTTATTCTTTGTATTATATTTGCCTTCATTAAAACAACTAACCCTTCACTAGTGGTTGCGTCCTCATTGTCGTGTCTGTTAAACGATCCTGAGACGTTCAGGGCGTTACACACTCACCATTTTCCCATGACGACCTTGAGCTCTGCGCAGGTGGTCTCAGGCGCTTCCGGTGCTGCCTGGGTGGCCTGCGGCGTGTGGGTCTCACTGTCAGACATGCTGGAATGTGCTTCAGTTTTATGCTAGGTCTTTTTTTATGCTTTTCGGTGTCACCTGTTTACTCTCCGCCGTCTGTCCGTCCACTGCCTCCTCCCTCCGCCCGCCAGGGCCTGCCTCGCACGCTCCGGCTCTCCACTGGACTGAGAGGAATCGTTCTGGCACCGGGCTCGACACAGATCCCGCCGACGCTAGCATCGGTGGGGGCCTCAGAGAACTGGTGCCTGCTACCCTCTATAGCCACCCGGACGCTGAAGATGGGCCCTGACGCCAGGGGAATGACACCCAACCACTCCGGGGTGCCTCGGTTAGATTTCTGGTCCCAGTGATCAGATCAACGTTCGAGGCAGATCCATGAGAGCACGAAGGCGCCACCCTGGAACAGATGAAGGGCCACTAGGGTGGGCTGATACTCCCAAACTATGCAGACCCTCGTGCGGACTCATGGCCCCAGTGATGATAACCGGCGCCCTGAGAAACATGCTCCGGCGCGATCCTCTTTCGCTTTCGAAGAGCTTGTTAACCCGAATCTATAAAAAACAAAAATCAGTTAATAATAAACTGTAGCAAGCATGCTGATTTGGGGTGTAGAAAAGTACCAAAAAACAAATGAGGAAAAGGTAGGTGACAATAGAAGCTACGAATAGAGCTATTGTTTAAGTCCCTCTCTGCCGCACCTACACACACTTTAGAACAAATCACTTACTTGGCTCCTTACATCTACTTATAGCAAGGAATACATAAAACTGCGCTTTCAATGCTCTCTAGAAGGCGGGATTCCGCGTTGTCTGCCTGGTTTATATTTTGGGCTGGCTCTTCGCCGTCCGAGGTTTGCTTCCTCCCCCCGCCTGTTGAGCACAGTCTCAGATGGCACCAGCTTGCAGTATCCGGCCAAGGGGCGAAGAGATGCGCTCGGAGACCGCGTGTAAAAACAACGCGTGTCCGGGAAAGAAAACATTAAAAAAAAATAATAATAAAAGCGACGTAGAAGTTAACATAAGAAAAAAACAAGCCGGAAGTCAGGCGTCCTTGCCCGGGACGTGGGCGGGGCCTGCTCCGGCAGGAAGAGAAACGGCGTCACGTGCCATGCTAACGCGGGGCTCCCATGCTGAAGGGAGAGCCCCGCGGTGGCGACCGGAGTGGAGGGGGCCCGGATGACGACTGCGGCGCCCACGGCGGTGCGGGGCTCCTGGGAGTGCAGGGAAGCCCCGCAAGAGAAGTGCTGCAGCCGCGAGGAGGAGCCCCCCCAGAAGAGAAGCCCGGTGAGTGAAGAAGGGCTGGGGGGCTCCGTGTGGGCTATTGTTGGTGCCTGATCAAGGCACAGCGTCCTTTTGCCATTCTGAGCGGCCCCCGTCTTGCAGCGGGCCGCTCCAACAGGGCTGACATGTGGTCGGAAGGGGGACAGGAGATGTGCACGCCGCGTGGCTGTAAGCGCGTACACCAATTCAAATCCGCTAAGAGCCTGCGCGTGCACATCTCCTGTCCCCCTTCCGAGGCAAGTCAGCAACAATAGATCTCGCTGGCGACAGCGCTTCGCGCTGCATTCGCCAGGCGAGACCTAAAAACAGAAATGGCTCAGCACACAACTCAGTTTCAAATGTAATAGACAGAGATGTATGTCAAAATCAATAAGCAACCATAATTATAAAGTATCCCCAAGGATTCACGGTAGACTTCAGTATCTGAATGATGACATTTTCTTTATTTTATTGTTCACATTGTTCTCAGTTAAAACACAGCATACAATTCATAGCCTTTGTTGTTCAAGTTATTCTCAATTAAAAGCACAGCATACAATTCGTAGCCGACGCGACGCGTTTCGTCCCAACGGGACTTCTTCAAGGCTCACAGAAAGTGCATATACGGTCCAACGTAAATCAGTGTTTACCCTTATCCTTTCTGTAATTGGTATATTCAAAAGTCTAAGACCTTTATACAGACAAACGCCTCTATGTTAATATGATGTGAAAGTGGAAAATTGAAGGTACGATGGCCTTGATCGTGATATACGGTCAGAAAGTCCTAAGGTCAGCACTCCGCGTGTTCGAAAGTCTACATGTAAAAACCGAAGTAAAAGGGCCAGTCTTCATGGGAGGTTACAAATGAAGACAAGGTGGTACTAAGAAGGGACTAACAAGCCAATTAACCAATAAGAAGCCAGTATTTACGAAGGACAATGACACAAGCCAGTGACAAATATGGGCGTGGAGATGGCGGGGCTACAAGTACATACTGCAATACAGCATGCCTCGCAGAGCAACGCATGCACGCTGACTCTAGGCTCAACCTAAAAATGTATTCTATGTCTTATTGCTAATGTGCACTAAATCTCCGACATGCATTACATTACCGCTTCACAGTTAAACATTTTAACTTTAAAATGATAATGTGATGCATGTCGGCAATTTAGTTGATGTAATTGCGTGTGCATGCATCCACCACACATGCCCGCGCCGCCACTCTCTGTAGCTGGCAGCCACCACGGTTCATTCGGACTTAAATTCAACATCACTCTTTTCAAGAAGCGACTGCGAGAGCCTCCCAAGCAAGATCCTTGATATATGTGCTGCTCAATTATATAACAGGACCACAAAGACAGGGTTGGAGTTGCTTGTGTAAATGAACCACTCCCCCAAACACAACACGTTTGAATGTTGGGTGGTCGGATCTTAGCAAGTTGATCTTTAAACCTTTTAGTTGCTTATTCCTGGTGCTAATGAGGTGAAGACTTTGTGCCTTGTTAAGATTTATAAAACTGTCAAAGTAATGAAGTAATACCATGACATAATTTGCCTCATTATGCTGCATAATTTGCCTTTTATTGGTGTATAATTTAGTCAACTCTGCCACGTAATTTTGTCCTCCCCACTACATAATACCAGTGTCCCTCACCGTGGACAATAACTGCATTAAAATATAAAGTAATCACCTTAAGTGAAAAATAAATGCAAGGTAACTTAACACAGAGTAGAACTGAATGCTACTGTGACAAGGGGATGGTCCATGGGTCGTTATTGGGAAATCCCATGCAGCCACCCAAGGATTTTGATGCAAAGCCCTAGCTACTAAAAATAAAGAGTAGACAGGACTCAGGACAGACAGTAGAAAATGGACTTTTCCTTGAGGAATCCGTAAAGTTTTAGAAAAGTTTTCTTTCAACTTTTCAAATTTTGCATGCATACTCCACTTGACAGCAAACACACAAAGTGGTATAAGCCGAGGTGTTCCATCTTTTTCCCAACCCTATGCTTGATATCACGTCTACCCTTGCTTTATTGCAGAATGTAAATAACGATAAAGAGTACTTGTAAACTGACTGCAAGCCTGCCTTTCTATTTCACTTCTGATCTATGCAATTTTATACTTTATCAGAGCCTGTGGCTCGGAAACCACAGGCACATTGTATAGGGTCTGTGGAAAGTCTTCAAACCTGTCTGTTTCCCCATAAATTTAGTGTCTCCTACTACCCTGGTACAGAGCACACTGGAGAACAGGTAACTGGGTCAGGCTTTGTGTAAAAATCCAGATACACAATGTGAAAACTGTGTGGCCTTCTTATCCATAATGCGCATCCATCTGCCACTCCCAACCGTACTGCCTACCGCAAGCCTACATTTTAGAATACGACAAATACAGGGCATAGAAAGGTAGTACTGGAGCGTACCGCGAGACTGAGCAAGTGTCATGTCCTCTCTACCACAAGATGGCTCCGCAATTTAAATGTGCAGTGCTGAAATATTTATTAATCGCCAGGTCACAAGTTGGGATCCCTGCAGTGTGACTTCAGTCCATGGGTAGAGCTTAGAAATGGCAAAACTGAGATATGAAGCGCAGTTTGACATGGCCTTATTGCATAAGAAATGTTATGTGCTGATAGAATAGTTTCAAGAGCCCCCTACCCACGCCTGTTTTAAAGCATGACCTGCGGTTTTGTGTGCCATTGGCTGTTTATTCAAAGACCTTTGACAAAAATGTTAACATGAATTCCGTCTTTAGAGAATAATAACCTTTTCAAATGCACTTCTTTGTTATTTTGACCTATCTGTTTTGTCTATTCTTCTTATTGTCAAAGAAGTCCCCAATGAAATATGATTTGAAATGTTTAGTAAATATCACATTTCTTCAGCAACTGGTCTCTTCAACCTGAGGCCAACCTTAGGACCAGCGACACCGTGACCCTTGCAGCTGCTAACAACGGTAAACAACGTTTACCCCGAAACTTTTAAAACGCAGGGAATCACGACCGCGTTGTGATTCCGCATACCATTACTCCGCAAGTCAGAACAACGACTTGCACGGGGGGGGGGATGTTGGATTTAAAATCCAACACCTACCCTATTGTCCACACAAACTGGAGTTGGAATAGTAAATTATACTATTCCAACATCCATCGCCCCCCCTCCGCAAGTCGTTGTTCCGACTTGCGGAGAAATGGTATGCGGAATCACAACGCGATCATTGTAACGACCGCGTTGTGATTCCCTGGGGGATAAAAGGCGGCGGAATAAAATCATACATTTCGCTAACAACTGCTAGTTGTTCCCGCAGGCCCCTTGTCTAAATTCCATTGTTACGGCAGACTCTCTGAGAGAGTCATTAGCATGAATATCTAGATTATAATTCTGGTTTGTCACTTCTGTGACTCAGCAGCACCGGTGGCACGGTCACTGGGGCCGGTAGCCATCTTACTTGTCGGATGCGGGTCACTATTGGCGGATTTTAAAGCTGTACCGACACCGCTCATGGAGAGACTGTCCGCACCGCCGGCGCTGCTTCAGCTTAGGCGGGGAGGATAGGTGCAGAGGATGGTGGGGAGGCTGTCAGTGAAGAGTGGGTGGTATGGGTGGTGGTGGTGGCGGCGGCGGCAGGGCACCATTCATTTAAAACTTGGGCTAGGGAGGATAAATGATGCAGAGGGTGATGGGCCAGATCGGCAGGGCACCAATATGTTTTTATAATACTCGGTAGTGTGATTAATGCCGAGGTTCATGCGGGAAGGTCGCAGGATCCCAGGCATTTTTTTAAAACTCTAGGTAGAATAAGTAGTAGTTTGACCAAATTGAGTTCAAGAGGGCACACACTTTTTGGAGGGCCACTGGGATTATGCGACGCTGCGGGTTTTTACGTATAACTTTGGATTTGCCTCATAATTTACTGGCTGCTATACAAGTTGCAGATTTAAAAAACCAAAATAAACAAAATTGCTGTATTTGGGTGTTGAACTAGTACTAATAAACTCAAACCTTTGTCCAGAGTGTGTCAATGTTTGTCAGAGTCACAACTAGAGTCAAATTTCGTAGGGGGCTACTAAAAATTTCAGGGGGTGGGGGGCTCTAATTCTTCCAGCAATACACAGAGTGGAGATGAAGGGGTAAAAACACAACAAAGCCTCGTTAACTTGTCTTTTCAATGCCCTGTGAAGTACTCGGGTGCGGCTGCAATAAGCTCAACTAAAAGTACTTCGCAAGAAGCTTCCACCCCATTGAGCGCCACCATTATCAGACCCTAGGCCCCTAGGGAGTTATCGGGACGGTCAGTCCGGATGTATGCGGATGGAGAACAATGCGCATCATAGGCTGCGCAATGGATGGGCAGTGTCTTGAGGAATACACTTGGCCTGATAACACTACACTGGTGGCAGTCTCTCCACTGAAGTGTTATCAGGCTGTATATACTTAATAGAATTCTTTCTCAAAATCAAACAAATGTTTTTTTTTTTTTTTTTTTTTGCATATTCATAGAGCGCGAACTCGCCCCAAGGTATTGGCGCTCTTTACATGGAAATCATGTTGCATTGTATCTATGAATGGTTTAATATGTTTTTTGGATTAAATCAAATAAAATTCAGATATGTTTTAATATAGTTGTATTGTATCCACACTGAGTTCCTATATATCATGATGTTGTTGGTATGATGAGTTGTTAGATTAACTGAACCGTATGACTGCCTAGAGTGTTTTCTTACAATTATATGTTTTTTACATGAGCACCAGTTACTGAGACGATATACCACTGTAGAAGTGTGCGGCACTTCAAGAGAGACTCCGAGTCAGTGCTCACCAACATGCACATCAGTCCGGGGAATTCCTCATTACTTGATGTATTTAATCCAGTGACAGCAAAGCCTTCACTCGCTCTGGAGGCTTTTTGTTTCACTTTCCTAGCGCTTTCCATGAGCACCAATAACATTACACGGCGACATATTCATATTTTTTGTAGACACTGGGAGATTAATCAGCAGCTCTGTTAAAGACATTTAAGTAATGTCCTGAGCTGCTGAATAATCTCCTTGTGCCTACAAAAAATATGAATCTGTAATTGTGTAACGTAACTCGTGCTTTTGAAAAGCACTGACAAATGAATCAAGAAGCGAAGAGCGAGCTGCTTCTTATGCGTGGCTTGATGCAAACAAAGAGCGACTCCAACAGGGATCCCAAAGCGAGAGGGTGTGGCTCAGCAGCCAGAGCTGCAGACTTCGGAGCTGGGGATCCGTGTTCGAGCCTCAGCATCGCTTCGACATCCTGTGAATGATTGTGGGCAAATGTTCTCCCTAAAATATACAAAAAATAAAATAAAAAGCATTGATCAGTATTGGAGGGATGGTGGGGGCCCACACAAGCACTATTGTGGGAGGGGTTGGGGGTGGAGACCACAGGAATAATTAAGTGCACAGTGAGCAGCGGCTGGCAGGAAAAAAGAAGCCCATTCTCACCTTAAAATAAAGCCCAAACCAAACTATTCTACCAAACTATCCTACCACAAAAAACCCAACTAACACAAACCTCAAAAAGCATAAATATACCTAAAAATAATACAAGCAATAGAGCTGTAAGCACTGCAGGGGAGGCATCAGTAAAGTATCTGTAGCATAAAGAGGGGATGTGCGTAAGAAAGCTACATTTAAACGTAAGCAGTAGGGAGCTGCAGTTGAACACAGACAAACACTAACAGAGCAGGAAACCAAGAAAGAAAAGAGTACCCCAGAAAATAGATAAAGAACCATAGTGGAATGAGACAGTACTTAGTCCCTGCTGCATGGGAGGAACGGATGAGAGAAAGGAGGGACAAAGAGGCAGGACTGACCACTGGCAAGCAAGAATTTTTTAAGGACACTGGCATAGACAAATGAAAAGCTTGGGGATGGCTTTGACCCAACATAAGAAATTACAATAGGTCTCAAATGCTCGACCTAAAAAGGAAGAAAGAAACAAGGTTGTTTGACTCCAAATGTACACGAGCCTACGCTAACTTAAAACGTAAAACACATAAGACTCCAAGAAATCCAAACGATATCAGACAGGCCAGAGGGGCCTATAGGCTAGCACTCAAGGAATGTAAAGCAACTCTGAGAAATTACGCTTGGCTAGCATTGCACAATGCCTCTCTATCCAAAGAAAGCTCGGCCTTCTGGAAAGCTGTGAAAACCCCCTTTTTGATACCCAGAGATGGCCCGACCATTAAAATAGCTATCAGAGAAGAACAATGGATCAAGCACTTTTCCACGATGTATAATTGTGGTGTAAGTGCTGATCCTTCAGATAGCCAACCGCATGGAGATGTTGCCTTGGCATCTCTGACTCACCATACTGATCTCCAGATCACTCTGGATGAAGTCAATTGTGCTATTATAGCAAGTATGGGGGAAAGGCCCCTGGGCCTGATGGGGTCCCAGTAGACTTACATAAGTCAAATGTGATGTTATGGGGCCCATTATTAGCTCAGTTAATTACTACAAGTTTCTCCTCCCATTTTATAACAAGCTGGTCAAAATCTATTATAGTGCCTATTTTTTAAAAAGGGGATCGTCAGGATCCTGGCTGCTACAGGCCAATATCTTTTTTAGACTCTCTGGTAAAAGTGGTTGGCCGAATCATTTTAGAACCATTACAGGACTGGGCAGAGGATAATAAGGTTATCTCTGATATTCATTACGGATTTCGTGAGGGCTTGGGAACTGTCGAACAGAGTCTAAACTTGAACATCATCGTAGGGAAGTATATTCGGACTAAGAGGGGCAGGCTGTTTTTAGCATTTGTGGATCTCAGAGCAGCCTTCGACTGCGTTAGGCACAGTAAGCTTTGGAAGATCCTTGAGGATCTGGGAGTGGAAAAGCAAATTATTCACTTTCTTGGACGGTTATACAGTGATGCTAAGGCTAGAGTGCGGTTTGGTGCAAATAGTGAATGTTCTGCCCCGTTGCCAATAAGGAGGGGTGTAAGGCAGGGCTGCGCCCTAGCCCCCTTTCTTTTTAACCTTTATATAAATGGCTTGGACAAAGCACTGGTAAAGGATTGCCAAGATCTCCCACAAATAGGTGGACGCCCCATACCCGCTCTCATATATGCGGATGACGCAGTCCTGATGTCCCGCACCCAAGTGGGATTGCAAAGGGTTTTAAACAGTTTTTCACTTTTTATGTGCAACTTGGGCCTTAGGGTAAATACAATTGAAAACTTTTATTATGAGATGTGGTAACGGCAGCCAAAAGTGCAGGATATGTATATAGATAAGCAGAAGATAGTTCACTAAGAGATTTTCGTATCTTGGAATTCTTTTTGACAGGACTCTTGGTCTCAAGCGGTGCAAGCTAAAAACTGTCATTTATGAAGGCCATAGCTGCCCTCGTTAATTTTTCAAGAAAGCTGGGTAGGGGGCCCCCGGTGGAGCGTTTAGAGATTTACAAGGTGAAATGTGTCTCCACTGCAATGTATGGTGAAGGGGTTTGGGGTTATGTTGACTTGCACCCCCTACAAACTGTGGTAAATGCGTTTCTAAGATATATTCTGGCAGTCCCGAATAGCATATCCTCGTACGTTTTCCACTCTGAATGGGCATGCCATATATTACAGGTCTTATAAAAATAGAACCCATTATTTTATGGCACAGGATATGGTCATCGACAAAAACCATGCTTAATCAGGATATTTCAAAGGACAGTTTTAAATTGGATGGGGCTCTAACCATCCTGTGGCTAAGGTATGTCTGGGATTTTATGTGTGATCTGGGCCACCCAAATTATTATACCAAGCCTAGTACCATTTCTACCATCACAAGAAAAGAGTTGAAAAAAGAGGTCCTAATGTTATTAGAAACTCTCAGGCTATCGGCAGAGATCACAAAGCCCACTGTACTGTCCAACCAAGTGATTTTGACACCTTTTAGTATCCAACCTTATTTAAATATTGTACCTGGTGGTACTGACCAGATTCAGACTTGGGATTCTACATAGACTTATAAGTTTCCCAAAAATGAATGACTGGTCACAAGCTTTTGTGTCCCTGCGATGACCATTCAGAACAATCAACCTTACATGCTGTTTTATTCTGTAGATTTTATGATGGACCTAGGAAAATGTGGATTGTACCAATTTTTTAATCTTTGGGTATCAGACAATGTCGTCCTGCGTTCATTTTATTACAGTTTTTGGAAAATGAACATACAGTTTGGAGGGTAGCATTATTTCTAAAAAGTGTACTTAAATGCAGGAAACGTATTGTACCATGAATGTCTGACCAATCATGGAAAAAGGAACAGTAATGAAATGAATTAATTTTATATTTGATATTCTTATTTTTATTGTGTATTGTATTGTGGTTTTATGTGGTTTTATGATTGCCTAATACAGTAATCGAATAAAGCTTTGTCTGAATCTGAATCAGTGGATATATAAGTTATTGCTAATACAGTTTAAGTTCATGACATTCCTCATAAAGCAGGTGCATATAGCAATGCCAAAATTACAGACATTTCTGAAAGGAAAACAGTACCAACATGTGCACTGCACCAGCCCCGGTGTTGCAGCTTCTCCACCAGAGGCTGGATGGGCATGCTGATAGACATGGTCAGAGCCCAATATCTAACGCCCTTCAGTGTACTCGGTGGCCCGCCCATAATCCTGCTGGGTGAGTAAGAGGTCCACTCTGGATGCAAGGCAGTGAGCAAGGACTCTAAAAGGCTCACCCGTTCCAAGTTTTGGGAAGGACCAAAGCAGACAGAGCTCTAATTTGACTGTGGGCACATAAAGTGTTGTACTCACTTCTGTATATCAAAATCAAGGGGAATGGAGAGAAATTATTTTCCAAGTTCCAGCATACACTCTCCCCGGTTTAACTGTATATATGCAAAACATTTAGGGGCATATTCACAGTAAACTATCGCAATCAACAGCACTTTATCGCAGCCAAAGTTGCGATAAAAATACCTCCCCATTCACAAGCCGGTGTAAACAGCCCACAGCACCAGTTTACCCGCGATAGCAGCCGCAAAAAACATCGCCACAGAGGCCCCCCGCAACTATCACTAATGAGATGACAGAACTGCGATAAAAACACAAAACAGGCGATAAGGCGCGTTAGCACCAGGAAATCTACACCTGCTCTGACCTGGTGTAAAGTCGGACGGCAGCCTGCACCACAAAAGGGAGACCAGCCCAGGGCCACATCGGAAGGGCAACAGATGCCATGGAGCCACCCATCATGCGGCCCGGACACCCATGAGGGCCATAACACCCACCGACACCACCCCAGGACCACAACCCACACCTAGAACACTCCCCCCCGGACCACCACAGACGCAGCGCAGACAAAGACAGCGGACCCCCAGGAAGCGTACCAGCCACACAGACCCAACCTCTGACAATGTCACCGTCCACCACAGGCTGAAAGGGACAACCACCCCACGCATCCCGACCATCATCGCCCAACAGGCCTACGGCACCAACACAGCTGACAACCAACATCCCATCCCACACCAAGCTGCTGGCTTGGCTGCACCTGTTGACCCTGGCACCCCCAACCAACACCCGCCAGAGTCAGAAGAGTCCAACTGCCAGCCACATCCAAGTCCCTCACACCTGTCCTGGACATCACCAACACCCTGGTACCCCAGTTCCCATACGTCCAACACAATGCGCAGGTCACGCTGGAGACCAAGCAAGGATCATACGCCATAGCAGGATGCAGGCATGTGTTGGGAGCAATCCACAGCACAGATGTCCCACCTGTGCCCCCTGGTGACTCAGCACGCAATCACCGCAACAGAAAGCACACGTCCCACTCCAATGTGCAGGCAACAAAAGAACACTGTTGAACCTCCCAAAAAGTCGCCTTCAAATACACAGCCAGTGTGCATGATTCCTCCATCCTCCGACAATCCATCAGCAATCAGTGTTCCCAGGATGGCACCAAGGGAAATGCACAGCCCCTTGGCAAGTTCCAAATGAACACCCCACTCACCTCAACTCCACAACCATGCCAATCACAACTCTGGCAATGCACACGTCACAAAATCACATCCAACATGCACAACAACATGCCCACCCACCAGACACGACAGAACAACTCACAATGGTCACCTGGCCAAGCCGTGAACATGAGCCGTCAACTGCATGGCACCTCAGCCACACAACTGCCGAATGTGGGGAGAGGTGGCAAACAGGCATGTGTGAAAGATGCAGTAGTACCATGATTGGGAAAGTACACAATGCCAAGAGTGGCGGAGATGTTCTGGACAGACTGCAGTATGCAGCACACACCCATATCCATGGCGAGATACACCTCTGGTGTATGGAGTGTAGTAGACAGTGGACGCAACCATGTTACCACAGCCAGTGGGGGACCTTGCGGAAATCTTGCCTGTTACGCTCCCCCCTAAGCATGACCGGAGTGTGATGGCCCAGCGTACACCACGCCAGCGTAGGGGTGTGAATAAGTAGCACGTAGCCCTGGACGTGGTCCTCTTCCAGAAAGCCCAATGTCTCTGCCAGGGCGGCGCCTCTCACCACGCCATTAGGCCGACGCCGTCCTCGTGGCCTAGTTGCCTGCGACGCTGTGCGCCTGCCGGACCACGAACCCATCAGGCCCGCCCCTGCGCAGCCAGGCCTCACTGGTCACCTGCCGACACTGATGCGTGTCAAGGAGGGCCCACCACGTTCCAGCTCAAGCCCCAGGCCCGAGTCCCGCGACCTTGACAGACCATCACGGCCTCGACGACACGGGCCTGCTTTAGCCCTTTTTCATTGACATACTCTACTGCCGCCTCAGGCCTACTCCCCAGCCCAGTAGGTCCCATGTGTGAAACTGTGTCCTGAGTCATGAATGGCAGTGACCCCAAATCCGGGCCACCGGCAACAGCACAAGACTCCCTTCGATCAGTGAGGCATAGTTCCATATGGGCTTCTTGCTACACGTGGTGCCACTAACCCTGTTCAAGGCCAGCCGGCGACACGTGGTGCCACTAACCCTGTTCAACGCCAGTCGGCGACACGTGGTGCCACTAACCTGTTCAACGCCAGCCGGTGACACGTGGTGCAACTAACCCTGTTCAACGCCAGCCGGCGATACATGGATGAGGGACCAAGACTACCCTGCTGACCAGTAGGTCCTACATCCAGCACCTAGGCGCAAATCACTAATGGCAGAGTCCACACCAGTGGTCGCACAGAGAGGAGTAAGAGGAAGATGCGGCTCAGTCCGGACGAAACCCGGGTCACATACACAGAGGTGTCCCAACACGTGGTGCCACTGAACCTGAACTACGCAGGCCGGTGGGGCCATCCAACCTATGCCGGCGACACTCGGTGAATGGGCCATGCTGACCGCTGCCTCAGGCCTACACCACGGTCAGGTATGTCACACATTTGGAACTGAGTCTTGATTACAACATGGCAGTGAACACCATTTAAGGCATAGGACAAGTCACTATTCTCACTTCGATGTGGTGCCAACAAGTCTGTGCATGACATCACAACCACACGTGTCTGTGGCCCTACGCGGACTACTGCCCTCGGCCTACACTGCGCACAAGTGGGTCACAGATTTGGAACTGAACATCGGTTATTCAAAAGGCAGAATATATGTCATCGCACGCACGGGGAGGCGTAAGAGGATGATGAGTTGCAGTCTGGAGGGAATAAGATCATCGTTACGGAGGTTATCGAACACTACTGACAACTGCCCTTGTGTCACTAACTCTGTGCCACGCCAGCCAACGACATGTGGCTGTGGGCCACTGCTGACCGCTGCCTCTGGCCTACACTGCGGTCCAGTAGGTCACAGACTCTTCATTTTGCAATGGCTGAGTTCATATCAGCGTACCGGCATCATCGCAGACAGCATCTCCTCTCAGCCCCGGTGCCACTAAGTCTGTTCCCCGACAATCATGGACACTCTCTGGTCGAACTTTGGTGGCGTCTGAATCTATGGACTAGGGGGCAGTTTTCATCCTCATGTAGCTGATACCTAATTGGTGGTGGCAACAAGGCTGTCGCATTCCACTCCTCCATTTGCTGCTTCCGGATAAAATCAAACCTTTCAGCGTCATGCCCTGGAGGACACCTTCCACTGTCCCCCGATACCCTCTGCAACATACACCTCGGACATTGATGGTGACCCGCTCAGATCGCATGACCCATCTGACTGCACCGCAAGTCACTGTCCCGTGGCTGGGTGCCTGTGCCGTCCGCTGTGCATCCGGGGCCACTAACTCTGTGCTGGTCAGGTCCGTGACCCCTTCTTCTGAGATATTGGATGGCCCCCAAAGCGTTGGCCTTGAGGTCATCAACGCCATTTCTCTGTGGCCCTGCGCTGTACGCAGCCTCCGGGCCCAACAACGTCCCACCAGTGCTCACACACCAAATCGAGTCCTGACCGGCCCAGACGTGGCATCACTGCAGGAGGCACACGCCCCCACCGCAAGGACCACCTCCAACAGCCATCTGTCAGAGTCAAAACGGTGGTCCTGACAGACTTACTGAGTTGCTCAGACTGGTCGTGGATGCCATCATCGGCCTGATACCCTGCTCAGCACTCCAGGTGCCAGTGACTCAGTGCACCACAAGCCATTGTCCGTTACTGATTGAGCTGTGGAGAGGTTGCGCAGCTATGTCACCTCAAACAGTGTGGGGGCCCTGAGACGTTGATGGGGAAGATGATGCAGGTATGACACACCCCACTGCATCTGCATCAGGTGTTTGTTGGAGGGACACAATCCGAGACTTTTTCTTCACATGGGCGCGCTCATCTCTAGTGTCCCATCCCCAGTGCACTGCAACTCACGGACACTTCTGTTTGCATGTTGGCTGTCCTCTGCTCCGGCTCCCTCCATGTTACTCAGCAGTTGACTCTTTAATGCATGTGTTTTCTGTTTCCGTTACACTGGTGTCTAATGTTCAAGTGGTTGCCAGAAGATATTTCTGTGTGTATGTAAATATATGTAACGTGACAAGTTTTCGCTATTTTTCTTAGAACAGATAAAAAATCGTTGAATATAAGATAAGAGTGTAGCGCTTTTTGGTTTGGACAAAGGGCCCCTTTTTCTCATTTGTGGATTGTTCTCATTTATTTGGAGAGACATAATTGAAAAAGTGCTTTAGATTTTTAAAAGTGGCAGAACCACTGTTTCACTTATACTAATAATCCCCAGGTTCTGCACTAGACTGGGCCACCCCATTGCTTTATATCGTCGACCAGAGTAACATAGACATTAAATAACTTTGGACTCAAGGATGAATCAGCTGAAAAAAGCAATTTTCCAAGAAGGATTGAAACTATGAAAGTGCTGAGCCCTGAAAATCTGCTACCGCTAGTCTTTTAAGGAGCACCAGATGAGATATGGTGTCAAAGGCCGTGCTGAGGTTCAAAAGAATAAGAGCTGCAGATCCTCCTGAGTCCAGCTCCTGCCTAAGATGTTCAGTGACTCCTAACAATGCCTCTTGGCACTGTGTTCTGGACGAAAACCGAATTGAGAGGAAGGGAGCTTAGTGTTAGATTCCAAAAAGCCAGAAAGCTGGATGTCGATTTGCTTTTCAATGATTTTAGCATAAAGTAGCAGCAAGGAAATCAGGCAATAATTGGCCCAGTTAGAGGCATTCAAAATTAGCTTGTTGAGTAACGGTAGCACCATAGCATGTTTCCAAGCTTTGGGAACTATGCCATTTGCGTAAGACATCTTCTTCAAATCAATAGGAATAGGGGTTAAAATGGGACTTAATAAACCTAGCTTTTCAAGAGGCACTATGTCGGAGGGGGAACAGAACTCAATGGTTTTCAATAATGTCAAAAACAAGTTCATATCCAAAGGCTGAAAACAGCTCAGGGTCTTTATAGACTCCATCATTAAAATGATGAAGTTAGCCATGGTGATGGGGTCAATAAAAATAGAATTTGCATCATTTGCAGTAGTGGTCCGAGCAGCAGCTGATATCCAATATTTGCAGATGCCTTCAGGCAAGACCAAAACAAAATTTTGCAGCCTGAACTGGCCACATCTGAACTCTTGCTTCCCTTTAAATATGCCTTCACTGATACCTTAATGGGGACTTGGCCAAAGCCCTGTTCCTACACACTGGTGAATGGGAGATGGCCAGGTGTCACATGGCGGCTCCTAGTTACCCTGATCATCTCACTAAACATCTTACTGCTGCGAGTATAGTTGTTCAAGCTTCAGCGAGCAAGGTGACCCCCAAATCATTCCCCACAACTTCTCCTGATATGGAGCTGAACAGGCTCTTCTAGACTGGCATTGTCAATGTTTTTTGTTTATTTGGTCTCCACGTACATGCTGTATAGTACATAGCTAACAAGATCTTGCTGGTGGTGCTGGAAGAACTTAGAGTTTCTCTGGCTCAGACAATTTATGATGGACAAGACACAGCTGAATATGTGATGTGCACTGGACTAGATACTACTGACTGCCTGGAAAGGGTGGTTGAAACCAATTTGTCCTCCGCCAACATATGTAGATGTGTTCCACAGACTTTTCTGAGATGTACAAGCCTCATGGGTATGCCATTTGCCAGCTCTCGCTTTTTACCTTGGAGCATTTCACAGACAGTGGATCCATTGTACGCTCTTTGGATTTCTTGATCCCTGCCAAGCACTTCCCATACCAGTTCAGAAAATTCAGAGGCTACACCAGGGGGCTGGCACATAGGCAATGGCACTATACCCAAATATGCAGCAGTCACCCTAGTTATTTTGATGCCTTGAACATAGTTGTGGTAGGCAATGAGCAGGTCAGCAAGTGTGCTAGTCCTCCTAATTCCCTTCCCCTGCGGCAACAGCCACCAAGTTTCCTTTAATCCCTTTAATAAACACAGGAAATTTGATGGCGTGCTCTATGTGTCATTTGAGTAAACAATTCAAAATCTTTGCGGTTCACAAGCTGAGGGAAAACCACTAAATCCCCCTAAATGTGGACCGAGGTCCTGACAAATGCAAACGAAGCCTATGCACACACTACAGTGTTAAGTGAAAGTTCAAATGTGTAAACATGAAAAAGATACAGGCAAATGAAATCTTGTAAGAAGTTCTTCTTGTTTTCATTCAATGAGAAAACACAGGGTCCAGCTAACACGCGTTTCGTCCAAAGGGTAGTGACCCTGGACTTCTTTAGGGCTGGAAGTGATACAAAAACAAATTCACTTTACATTAATGTCAGAAACGTCACGTGTGTAACAAGGACATGTACAAGGACATACACGAAAGAATAAGTGACACACGTGCGTTTACAGTACAGGAGACGTGGCAGACATCGTCATCACGTGGGGAAACCTTCATTGCATAGACATTGATGGGTGGTGTGAGTGGAAATTGCCAACTGATTGGCATGAGAGAAAGGAGAAGAAAGAAAATGCAATGTGTGTTTACATTGCAGTGCTGGTATTGTGGGAGCCTGCGTATATAATGTGTGCATGCTAACGCCTACAAATCAGGCCATCCATGCTAATAAACAGTTGATCGCTGGTAGAAAATCAATCTGAACGTGGAAACAGGACTGAATAATATTGAGTCAAGAAAGTGGAAGGAACGTGCTAAGGAAGCAACAATAGCGTGATGACCTGAGTGTTAAAGACAAACCAAAACCGAGTGAGTGGGACTGTAGAAAGAGAAGGACGCACACCTGTCATGTGAGCAAAGTAACTTGGACTTGGGGAAATTCGATACAAAACGGTTAATTAATATGCTAGAAAAACCACTGAGTGAGAATGTACTCAAAAGTAGTGCCCGAGAGGTGAATACCTCAACTAAAAGCCGGTGATAATTCCAACCCGGCCCGTCATAGGCAAAGCCAACTGGATCTTTGTGGTAAAGACTCCGTCAACGTGGGAATATAAATTTGACCTGATCCTGCTAAATAGACACAAAACTGGCTTAGAGTGCAGGTGACCAAAGGTCACGTTGGAAAGGTGGGAATCTCACCTAGAAGCTGGTGATAAGTCCAACCCGGCAGGGCATCGGAAAAGCTACAATTAATCTTCCGAAAATCGCTTAGTGTTTCTGTAGATCAAAGTAAGACCTATCAATGCTGAATTACTGCGAACATGAGTTAAACACCAGGTGTAATTTTCAGTGGTCATGATACGAGAGTGAAAGTCCCGTGGTCTCTTACCTTGAGATCTAAAGGGGCCTCGTCTAATTAAATGCGTCCTGATATAGATAGCGAGTCAAGAAAGGTCAGCCGGAAGTGTATATAGGCCAAAGTATGCCTTAGAAGTCTGTCATTCTGTAGGAATGGACAAACAGTGGTATTAGACTAAAGAATTGTAACATGCGAAAGCCAAAGCTACTGATTGAGAAAGGCTGTAAAAATGTGGAATATGGGAAAATGTCTACCTTCGAGCGAGTACGCTGCGAAAATAGTCCAAGCACTCCCGGAAACACGTAGAAACCGTATGCTGTTACGGAAACGACCCGGAAGTGCTTAAATAGTGTCCTTCTCAGAAAAGCTAGAACGCAAGGCGTAGAAGTACCTACAGGAACTGTTATACACGAAAGGAGTAGGTGAAAATGAAAATTTGTTTAATAAAGTTCACACGATATGCAAAATTGTAGATAGTAGTGGGGCTGTTCTAATGTACTAAGTTTGCAGGATATAACGGTGGCGTTAGCAAATCGTGATGAGTTCATTGCAGTGCGAGCAAGAAAACAAGAGAGTCAAAACGCCACCAGTAATAATTATCACAATCTGGTTTCAAAAGTGTACATGTATAGATTGTAAATTAGTGATGGTTCATGGTGCGCACAGAGTAACATGTAATGAAATTCACAATGGGCATCTTATAACATGAGGGTCAATGCAATAAACACAGTCAATTATAGTGGAATGTGCAATCAAGTGAACCAAATGTATCATAACATTTAAAATGTGAGGTGACAACCCACCGTCAGCAAAGCGAAAACCAGTAGAAATTGGGGACAGCGATACATATGAGGAAGAGTAAGCAGACAGGTTTTTGGTGGAAATTTCCAAAACCTAGGACAATTGTGTGTATACAACGACATTTGCGGGATGAAACATGACACAAAATATAGGTCCTGGTGTCAGTGTAGAGCAAAGAGACATGCGCATATAAGATTATCAGGGACATGTGCATATCATTACCGAACATTATAACAATAAACAGAAAAAACAGACAACACTCCGTAGCGAAAACAGGGCTGATATGCAGAGGGCCACAAGTTAGCCTTACGGGATCCGCAAGGAAAATATCTACATGTTTAATTAGTCATACCAGATAGAAGATTTACAGCAGGATGCGACTGGGATATGCATAGTACGTATGAAATGATGCACATGACATATGCAAAGGCCCCACACCTGTTGTCATGACTGTAATCACATATCAATGGGGTGGAGTGACACGCCAAATCAATTGACAGCTGGAAAAGTACCAAACAGGGGACCAATTAACGGATACATAGTGGGCGTACATATTAATCACCTAAAAAATAATGTAACTCATGGTCGTTGTTGAGTCCTAGCTCAACCGCTCTCAAACGCATGATCCATGTAGCCTCAGTACACCTAAAACGCAATTCCCTAGTCCCACCTCTGAGATTAGGTTCAATGGTTTCAATTCCATAAAACGTAAAACATTTGTTAGTTCCTTGAGCGGGGCAGACTGCTGCGTGTAGTGCCATGGGGTACCTGGCATCTCGCTGTTTAATGGCTCTCACATGTTCGCTAATTAGTTCCCTGAGTATTCTGATGGTGCTGCCTACGTAGAGACGTTTGCATGCACACTCTAGTACGTAAATCACATATTTGGTACCATAGTTGATTTTCGATCTGATGGTATAGTTCTTATTAGGTCCAGCAAATTCAATCAAGTTGCTCTTGGCCCACATGCATACACCGCAGGAACCGCATTTGTAAAAGCCTAGTGATTTCTGTGTTATCCACGTCATGGTTTTCCTTTCTGTGGGGAAACTAGGGCTCAGTCTGGTTCTCAATGTCCTACCTCGTCTGTATGTATTCAGCGATCGCTTGGTGGTGTGGTCTTTTAGAGACTTGTCAGCTGTGAGCAACCTCCAGTGTTTTTCAAGGCTCTTGTTGAAGACAATACCGAGGTTGCTGAAGTCTGTAATTAGCCTGACCGGATGCTTGTCCGTAACCTTCTGTTCTCTGTTGTTTAGTGTGTCATTCCTACATGTCTTCTTGATCCTACTCTCTGCTCTCCCTAGGTTTGGTTGTGTGTATCTCCTATTCTTGAAACGTGCTTTCATGCTTGTAAGGCAGGACTTGAAGTCATCATCGTTACTACAGTTTCTTCTTGCCCTGGTGAATTTGCTAAATGGGATGGCTAGGATCTGATGTGGCGGGTGTGCATTTGTGGTGTGGAGGATTGCGTTGCAGGCGGTGTCTTTGCGAAAAAGGCAGCTGTGTGGTGCATTCTCCCTCACATATAGTTCTACATCTAAGAAAGTGTATTTAACACTAATGAACATCCTTATTGAGAACGCTGACCGCAAGGTCTCAAAGTTACAGGTTGAGATCTCACTCCTTGAGAAAGAAATCAGGGACTTAGACCTGAAGAAAGCAACCAAGAAGAATTACGTAATACTAAATGACATTCTCTTGAAGCATCAGAATGATATTTAAAGAAAAGAAAGCCAGAGAATTGAGACGTGACGAGATAGATTACAAAGCGGGTAGAATCTTTACTTTCGCGAAAAAGTATGACCAATTACTTCAAGAGGGCCATGACAAAAATAGATCTAACAGAACCGAGAAAATCTCTATCTCATCCAGCTCTACCTCTTTGAGCGCCCCTCCCACCAGCAATAGTGACATTGAGAACAATGCAGGTTCCTCTGGGGAAACTAGACCAGGTAATTTTTCTTTTTTAAGGGAGGTACAGAGAATCAGAAAGGGCAACAGAGCACAGTCCAGAAGAACAGATCAGGACTCAAGACCCGTAGAGGAAAGAGAGCAGGACAAAGAAGAATACAGAAGGAAACTAAGATTGGGAGACAACAGGAGGTGATAGACAGTGCTGAGAAAGGTGTTAATTTTATCAACTTCTCCTCCAAGACACTGACAATGACATTGTTGGATTTGGGGGTCTCTAGTTGGCATAGGTAGGTACCTGTGACAAATAGGGACCCTTGCGTCTAGTCAGGGTAAAGGGGAACACTCCTAAAATAACCCCTGCTCATCCCCTTGGTAGCTTGGCACGAGCAGACAGGCTTATCTCAGAGGCAGTGTGTAAAGCATTTGTGAACACATACAGTAGGGCACCAGGGGGCAATTCAGTTGATACTTTCTACCAACTGGGCCTAGAAGACTTAAACAAATACAGTGACTCAAGCTGCCACATGAGAACTAGACACCGTTTCAATCTTCTCCCAGGTGAGCGTCAGGCTCTCAACACACTAGCCATTGATGACGAGATGATAATAAGAGGAGCTGACAAGGGGGGTAACGTAGTCGTGATGAACAGTCTAGATTACCACAGGGAGATCATGACACAACTCAATGAAGTGACTTGTTACGAGAGTCTTCATCAGAACCCCATAGGACCTTTAACATTCAAAATCAACAAACATCTTACTGACTGGCACAGTGCCGTTCTGATCGACGATGATGAGCTGATGTATCAAGTGACAACACTACAGATGGACACCACACAAGTTTTATATGAAAAATAAGTATTCTTTATAAAGACTTATCACAAGATCATAAACGACAAAAATCTACAATACTGTTACTTTGAAATGGTAGAATTTAGCTTAGTTCTCTTAAGATGGTAAATGCGACACTCGGAGTTCAATGTACCTTAGATGCGACACGCAGGGCATTGAAAGTTTTGCAAAGACTGTGATGCATTGAAGATCCGGTGCAAATAAACAAAGATGGCGCTTTCTTCTTGATGCGACACGCTTCCCGGTGATGCGGCGGTGCATGATGCGACGTCAATCCTCTTCTCTGGTGATGCAAGATGTTTCCTCACGTTGCAAGCCGCGACAGGCCCTGCGACACACTTCCCAGTGATGCAGCGGCATCTGCGGCGACGTCAATCCTCTCCCCTGGGGATGCGAGTTGCTTCCACAACGATGCGAGCCACGACAGGCCCTGTGACACTCTTCCTGGTGATGCGGCGGCGTCTGTGGTGACGTCGATCCTCTTCTCCGGTGATGAGCCGGGACAGGCCCTGTGACACGCTTCCCGGAGATGCGGTGGCGTCTGCGGCCACGTTGATCCTCTTCTCCGGCGGTGAGCCACGACAGGCCCTGCGACACGCTTCCCAGGGATGCGGCTGCGTCTGCGGCGACGTCGATCCTCTCTCCTGGCGATGTGAGGCGCTTCGGTGGACCTGCATTGACTCAACGATTCTACTACGACCCGCTTCCCGGAGATGCGGCGGTGTCTGCGGCGACGTCGATCCTCTCTCCTGGCGATGCGAGGCGCTTCAGTGGACATGCGTTGACTCAACGATTCTTCTGCGACCCGCTTCCCGGAGATGCGGCGGCGTCTGCGGCGACGTCAATCCTCTTCTCCGGCGATGCGAGGTGCTTCGTGTTGTGAAGCGGCAGCAGCAGTTTGGCGGCATGCTTCTTTTTCTTGAGTCGCGCTTCCAGCGCCTTGCGACACACAAGCCCTCAAAAAGTCCAGCACAGCTGCAGGCACTTCAAGAGAACTCTTGGGGAGCTGGTGGGTGAAGTCTGTTGTCCCTGAGACTTCAGTAGGAGGCAAGCTCTTGGAGATCCTTCACAAGTTGAATGAAAATGCACACAAAGTCCTTTCTCCTTTCTTTGGCAGTCAGGCAACCACTGTAGGCCAATCCCCCAAGCAGCACTTCAGTTGAGGGGTAGTCTCTCCTCAGTTTCTTCTGGTTCCACTCCTCAGCAAAGGTTTCTTCTTGTTCCCAAAGTGATCTAAAGTTCTGGGGTCTGGGTCCCCTTTTTATACACAGGTTCTCTTTGTTCTCTGAAGGCAGAGAGGCCTTTGCCTAGTCCAAACCAGTTCTGGTCAGTCCTGGAGCACTTTGTTTACATGACTCCTTCTTTCCTTTTACAGTGCAGGGCAGAGACATCAGACGCACCACAGGAGGTGGAGCCAGCATTGTGGAGGGAAAGCACAGCCCTATTCAGGTCCCAGGTGCAACTCCTCCCACCCATCTACATGGAGATCTCTCTATTCAGCCCTGGGCTGACTCACCCTGTCTCCGGGAATTCCCCAGCCCCCTGGAATTTCCCAGTCCCTGTCACTCAAACTCCAGACAAGGAATACACAGCCTAGCAGAGGCAGGTTTGGATGGTTAGACAAGAAAATACCTACTTTCTAAAAGTGGTATTTCCAAACACAGAATGTTAAAACCAACTCCACTAAAATATGTCTTTTATCATTCTGAGTTCAGGCATACTAAACTCGAATTTCTACCATGTTCCCTGAGTCAGTTAGGATTATAAGATGTAATAATCAAACTGCCCATTCTGACCTATGGGGAAAAGGTAGCCTTGCAATAGTGAAAAACGAAAATGGCTGTAATTCACTATTAGGACATGCCACACACACCAGGGCTTGCCCTAACTTATACTTACAATGCACCCTGCCCTTGGGCCTACCATAGGGGTGACTAATTTGCAGCAAAGGGAAGGTTTAGGTACTGGCAAGTGGGTGCACTTGCCCAGTCAACATGGCAGCCCGAGACTGCACACAGGCTCTGCAATGGCAAGCATTAGACACACTTTTACAGGCTGTTTCTGTAGGTGGCACAACCAGTGCTGCAAGCCCACCAGCAGCATTTGGATTACCAGCCCTGGGCACTCCTGGTGCACTGTACTAGGGTCTGACAGGTAAACCAAACCAGCCAATCATGGAATCACTAAACCATACATCAATTTACATAGGGAGAGCATATGCACTTTAGCACTGATCAGGAGGAAGGCAAAAAGTTCATGGATGACCCTGCAAAAAGGGCGAAGTCCAACAGACATGATCTCCCTTTTAGAGAAAGGTTTGAGCTTCATCCCGAAGGTACAGGGAGATATTTGTAATCTGAAAATTGATTTGTTTAAGTTTGTGCGAAATCTCAAATTGAAGAAGTTTTTCCCTAATAATCCTATGCCGAATAAAAGAAACACGAATATTCCAACCTGTTTTTTATCAGATGTACTAAGCATACAGGATGTGCATGACACACACTTACTGCTATCACTTACAGACATGGAACATACACCATACCAGATGGAGACAATCCTAGAAGAATTAGAGGTGGACCCATACTACACACTGGCTAGTGGTTTGAAGAACAAGTCCAAATGGACACCCACCCTACCAGGGGGCAATTCAGTTGATACTTTCTACCAACTGGTCCTAGAAGACTTAAACAAATACAGTGACTCAAGCTGCCACATCAGAACTAGACACCGTTTCAATCTTCTCCCAGGTGAGCGTCAGGCTCTCAACACACTAGCCATTGATGACAAGATGATAATAAGAGGAGCTGACAAGGGGGGTAACGTAGTCGTGATGAACAGACTAGATTACCACAGGGAGATCATGACACAACTCAATGAAGTGACTTGTTACGAGAGTCTTCATCAGAACCCCATAGGACCTTTAACATTAAAAAATCAACAAACATCTTACTGACTGGCACAGTGCCGTTCTGATCGACGATGATGAGCTGATGTAACTTAAGGTCTTCAGACCAACATTCCCGTGCCTTTACACCCTCCCTAAGGTGCATAAACAATTGACTTTTCCACCGGGAAGACCCATTGTTTCTGGAATAGGGGGACCTACTGAACGACTTGCCGAATACGTTGACTTGTTTCTTGGCCCTCTAGTGCAGAATCTCCCTTCCTACATTATACATTAGAGTAACCAAGCACATTCTCAGAATCCTTACAGATTTGAATTTGTAGCCAGGCATGATCCTAGCTACACTTGACGTTGTGTCCTTATACACGAGCATTAAACCAGAACTCGGTCTTAAGGCAATACAAAGACATCTTCACAAGAGAGCAGCAACACAGCGGCTGCACACCAACATGCTGTTGTCAATGATGGAACTTATTCTCGAGAATAATGTCTTCCTATTTGAACAACACTGGTACAGACAGAAAAGGAGAGTAGCTGTAGGCTCCATGTTTTCTCCATCCTTTGCGAATCTCTTCATGGGCGGTCTAGAGGAGAATTGGATCTGGGGCAGCAAAGATAGTACATACAGTGACTCCATTATTTTCTGGGGGCTTTACATTGATGATTGCCTCCTAATATGGTTAGGCACGCAGGAGAAACTCACCCCATTTTGCACATATCTTAACACCATCTCCTATGACATCAGGTTTACTCACACAATCAACTGAATAAGTGTCACTTTCTTAGATGTAGAACTATATGTGAGGGAGAATGCACTACATTGCTGCCTTTTTTGCAAAGACACTGCCTGCAACGCAATCCTCCACGCCACAAGTGCACACCCACCACATCAGATCCTATCCATCCCATTTGGCGAATTTACCCGGGCAAGAAGAAACTGTAGTAACGATGATGACTTCAACTCCTGCCTTACAAGCATGAGAGCACGTTTCAAGAATAGGGGATGCACACAACCCAACCTAGGGAGAGCAGAGAGTAGGATCGAGAAGACATGTAGGAATGACACACTCAAAAACAGAGAACAGAAGGTTACGGACAAGCATCCGGTCAGGCTAATTACAGACTTCAGCAACCTCAGTATTGTCTTCAACAAGAGCCTTGAAAAACACTGGAGGTTGCTCACAGCTGACAAGTCTCTAAAAGACCACACCACCAATCGATCGCTGATTACATACAGACGAGGTAGGACATTGAGAACCAGACTGAGCCCTAGTTTCCCCACAGAAAGGAAAACTATGACTTGGCTAACACAGAAGTCACTAGGCTTTTACAAATGCGGTTCCTGCGGCGTATGGAGATGGGCCAAGAGCAACTTGATTGAATTTGCTGGACCTAAGAAGAACTATACCATCAGATCGAACATCAACTGTGGTACCAAATATGTGATTTACGTACTAGAGTGTGCATGCAAACGTCTCATGCGTTTGAGAGCGGTTGAGCTAGGACTCAACAGCGACCATGAATTACATTGTTTTTTAGGTGATCAATATGTATGCTCACTATGTATCCGTTATTTGATCCCCTGTTTGGTACATTTCCAACTGTCAATTGATTTGGCGTGTCACTCCTCCCCATTGATACGCGATTACAGTCATGACAACAGGTGTGGGGCTTTTTAATGTCATGTGCATCACTTCATACGTACTATGCATATCCTAGTTCCATCCTGCTGTGAATCTTCTATCTGGTATGACTAATTAAACATGTTGATATTTTCCTTGCGAATCCCGTAGGGCTAACTTGTGGCCCTCTGCATATCAGCCCTGTTTTCGCTACGGAGTGTTGTCTGTTTTTTCTGTTTATTGTTATAGTGTTCGGTAATCTTATAGGCACATGTCCCTGATAATCTTATATGCACATGCCTCTTTGCTCTATGCTGACACCAGGACCTATATTTTGTGTCATGTTTCATCCCACAAATGTCACTGTATACACATGATTTCATTACATGTTACTCTGTGCGCACTGTGAACCATCACTAATTTACAATCTATACATGTACACTTTTGAAACCATATTGTGATATGACACAAACTGGTGACATTTCATCTATCTTCTTTTCTTGCTCACACTGCAATGCACTCATCACGATTTTCTAACACCACCGTTATATCCTGCACACTTAGTACATTAGAACCGCCCCACTACTATCTGCAATTTTGTGTATCGTGTGAACTTTATTGAACACTTACTCTTTTCGTGTATCACAGTTCCTGTCGGTACTTTTCCACCTCTCGTTCTAGCTTTTTTGAGAAGGACACTATTTAAGCACTTCCGGGTCATTTCTGTATTAGCATACGGTTTCTACGTGTACCCGGGAGTGCTTGGATTATGGTCGCAGCGTACTCGCTCGAAGGTAGACATTTTCCTGTTTCCCACGTTTTTACAGACTATCTCAATCAGTAGGTTTGGCTTTCCCATGTTACAATTCTTTAGTCTAATACCACTGTTTGTCCATTCCTACAGAATGACAGACATCTAAGGCATACTTTGGCCTATATACACTTCCACCTGACCTTTCTTGACTCTCTATCTACATCACGATGAATTTAATTAGACGAGGCCCCTTTACATCTCAAGGTAAGAGACCACTGGACTTTCACTCTCGTATCATGACCACTGAAAATTACACCTGGTGTTTAACTCATGTTCACAGTAATTTAGCATTGATAGGTCTTACTTTTATCTACAGAATCACCAAGCGATTTTCGGAAGATTAATTGTAGCTTTTCTGATGCCCTGCAGAGTTGGACTTATCACCGGCTTCTGGGTGAGATTCCCACCTTTTCAACGTGACCTTTGGTCATCTGCACTCTAAGCCATTTTTGTGTCTATTTAGCAGTAACAGGTCAAATTTATATTCCCAGATTGACGGAGTCTTTACCACAAAGACCCAGTTGGCTTTACCTATGACCGGCCGGGTTGAAATTATCACCGGCTTTTAGGCGAGGTATTCACCTCTCGGGCACTACTTTTGAGTACATTCTCACTCAGTGTTTTTTCTAGCATATTAATTAACCCTTTTTTATCGAATTTCCCCAGGTCCAAGTTACTTTGCTCACACGACAGGTATATGTCCTTCAGTTTCTACAGTCCCTCTCACTCGGTTTTGGTTTGTCTTTAACACTCAGGTCATCACACTATTGTTGCTTCCTTTGTACGTTCCTTCCACTTTCTGGACTCGATATTATTCAGTCCTGTTTCCATGGTCAGATTGATTTTCTACCAGCGATCAACAGTTTTTTAGCCCGGATGGCCTGAAATGTAGGCACTAGCATGCACACATTATATACGCATTCTACCACGATACCAGCACTGCGATGTAAACAAACATTGCATTTTCTTTCTTCTCCTTTCTCTCACGCCAATCTCTTGGCAATTTCCACTCACACCACATATCAATGTCTATGCAATGAAGGTTTCCCCACGTGATGACGATGTTTGCCACGTCTTCTGCACTGTAAATGCACGTGTGTCACCTAATCTTTCGTGTATGGCCTTGTACATGTCCGTGTTACACACGTGACATTTCTGACATTAATGTAAAGGGAGTTTGTGTTTGTATCACTTCCAGCCCTGAAGAAGCCTAGGGTCACTACCCTTTGGATGAAACACGTGTTGGCTGGACCCTGTGTTTTCTCATGGAATTAAAAACAAGAAGAACATCTTACAAGATTTCATTTGCCTGCATCTTTTTCATGTTTACACATCTAATTTTCACTTAACACTGTAGCGTGTGCATAGGCTTTGTTTGTGAAGTTTCCTTTAATTTGCCATTAATGGTGCACACCCATCCTTTAGGAGCAAGATTCAATACTTTCAGGTTGGCAATTCATCATGCTGGAGAGATGGATCATACAAATCCTTCTGTTTGACTATGCACTACCCTTTATTATTGCCCTGCCAAATATTCCCCCACCACAACACGGTGACCTTCAAGTCCCTTCTGTAACTAGAGGTGTGGATGTTTCTCTTCAGCGGTGCTATCGAGAGGGTGCAGGACTCAGAAAGAGGCGTGGGTTGTTACTCTTCATGGTATATCTTCGAACTGAAAAATGACAAGGGCCTCCATCCTATTTTAGACTTTCAACCTCTGAATGTCTTTCAGTAGGACAAATTTGGATTTAGAATGCTCATGCTGGCCCAGATCTTGACTGCTCTGGACCCTGGGGTTGATGGTGTCCTTTGACCTACAGGACGTTAATAATCTATACCAGCCCTGGCGTCCCACATATTTTACCCGTGGTCCAAGCTCAGCCAGGTGCATTTTCAGTAAACCATGCTGCCTTGTGGCCTCACCAATGCCCCTCAGGTCAGGGATACAAGTTTTTCCTTGCTTAAATGACTGGCTATTGAAGATAGGCTCACCACAGTCAGCCATAGACCACCTCCAGATGAAGGCGAATCTCCTGACATCATAGGGGTTCATGGTCAATGAGCCAAAGTCACCTGACTCCTTCGCAGAGGCTACCATTCTTTTGAACCATCCTGGATAGAGTGCAGTTCAGGGCCTTCCCTTCATTGCAACAAGTCCATGACATTCAAGCTATAATCCTGATGTTTCAGCCTTGGTCTTGGATACCGGTGAGAGCAGCTCTGAGGTTTCTTGGTCTCTTTGCCCTCTGCATCCTTCTTGTCGAATACACCGGGTGGCACATGTGGGCTCTACAATGGAATCCGACGTTCCAGTGGGCCCAGCATTAAGGATATCTATTGGATGTCATCCAGATTTCTCAGGAGACAGCTCACGATCTGCAGTGGTGGCTGCTCAAATGCTATTGGTCCAGTGGCCGACCCCTTCCCTCTCCCCACCCAGTGCTGACGCTGGTGGTGGATGCATCACTACTGCAATGGGGACGTCATCTGTGGGAGGTGAACATCAGGGGACTCTGGTCTCCGACAGAACCCATCTCCATATCAATGTGTTGGAGTTACGACTATTCATCTAGCTCTGAAGGCTTTCCGGACATCCATCAAGGTGCAGGTTCTCACCGACAATACCGCTGGCATGTGTAATTACAACAAGCATGGCAGAAGTGAGTTCTGGTTCCTGTGCCAGGAAGCTCTGCATCTCTGGAGTTGGTTGAAGCAGCAGGGCACTTTTACAGCTACAATCCATCTAGCTGAGTCATTGAATGCCAGAGCGGCCAAGTTCAGCAGGAGGCATTTGCCATATCATAAATGGCATCTACATACCAAAATGACACAAGGCATCTTCCAGCAGTGGGGAGACCTCTTGCTAAATTTTTTTGCCTCCATCGAGAATGAGCAGTGTCAAAGGTTTTGTTTCCACAAGAACACTGTATTCTGGCTGCAATGAAATATGGAACTTCTGTACACCTTTCCCAAGTTCTGAAAAACATCAGGAATAACCAGGCCAAGTCATCTAAATGGCTCCGGATAAGGCAAGGAGAATGTAGTACCCAGAACTTATAGGAATGAGCATCTGTCCTCTGATCAGGCGACCACTTTAGGAGGATCTTCTGTTGCAGTAGCACGTCAGGGTCTTTCACCCAAATCTGTGCAATCTACATTTACAGAGTGAGTGGCGGCAGTTGATTGCGTTTGATCAGCTGATTGAAGTGGTGGATATCATCCTCCCTGCTAGAAATCCAGGGCGGTGCGACCGGTGCCACCGCACCGTGTGCTGACTTCACACAGGGGCGCCTGTTTGCTTAAAAGCAGCTGCTGCCGTGTTCCTGGCCTCCAGCAACTTGCAGTCCACAATTAAAATGTCAAGAAAACTCCAGTGATCAATGTTCTTCCTGGCAAGATCGGAGTTTTGTCTAGTAGAAGTTTTGACACGTGGAAGTTTTGAAGGTAGCACAAAGGGTTAATATGCCTGCTGCAAAGAACATGTACCATGCAGATCACAAAGTGAATATAATGTAAACAGGTCAGTGGGTTACTGCTTTTGTCAGGGACTTCCTTTTGTTAGTTGTAGTTTGCAGTGAGCTATTAACTGCCATCAAAGAACTGCGTGCAGACTTCAAGGTATAGATTAGAGTGTATGGATTTTTTTGCCCAGACTTTCATTATTGTAATGTTGCAAAAAGGGCTCATTTGGATACAAATCAGTTCTGGTTATTAAAGAGAGCCCCAATCCATTGTGTTACATTTTAAATTCAGAGTTTGCGCTTCTCCAGACCAAGTACTCTTCAACTATACTGCCTACCTGTATGGATGACATGTGAATCTACCCCTTGTTGTCCTCTGTCTTATGTAACATTTCCTATACACTGATTTACACACCTATGATTGATTGTCTCTGTGTAATGCGTGTGTTATCTAAAGTGCTCTGACAATCCTTCAGTTTCATGAATAACGCTATAAAATTAATTAAATGCATCTGAGAGAGAGGTTATGAAGAGTGTTAAAGGGTGGTAGTGAGGGTATCCGTGACTGAGGTGGTCGTTGGGGGCGCCAAAAACATTGTTGCACTGGGCGCCACCAGTGCTAAAGCCGGCCCTGTAGACATCCTTCCACAGAGTCCATTTATGCTGGGAACTGGGATACATTTGTGGCTTGGCATGGTATCTGCAAGACTGACCCTTTACAAGCCAAGCTGCCTATGTTCTTTTGTTCGCTTTTTGTGTTTGCCGTAGCAAAGCCCTGCAGTGGGTTCTGTTAAAGGCTATTTGTTGATGTTTGTGGCTTTTCTATGTTTGTCGGACCAACCATCCTTGTTTAAAGTACCTGCTGTGGTAAGTGTTATAAAAGGTTTGACACACGTTTCTTCCCAGACTGTTAGTAATGTTTCAGTGGGACCAAAATGTGGTCTTCATATTTGTTAGCTGTATGCCATTTGAGACGATGCATAACTGTTCACTCTGTTTCCTGACTTTAAAGACTGCCTTCCTCACCATAATTACTTCAGCTTGTCTTGTGAGTGAGCTTCAGGCACTGTTATAATCATATATTTTCTGTTCTCGGTATCCCCCTTCTCTATTTAAATATGCTGTTTATTTAGATATTTTTTTCATGTTGATAGTCATTGGATTATGATAAACATGGCTCCATTAATGTATTCATGTTTTTCTGTATGGATGGAATGTTCTTGTACATTGATGGTTTTTAAATATTAAACAAGGTTTCATAAAAGCAGACAACTCCATTTCTCATTTATTGTATTTAAACGATAGGCAATGTTTCACAGAATGTAAGTAAGCAACTGCCAGGTCTTTACTACTAATTGTTTATTCTAAAAAATTTCAAATACAATATATAAACTAAGAACAGAGTGTGATGTGATAGGGTGGAGTTTTGCTCTAGGGCCCTAAGACTGAGGGTCCTACAGTGATGTAATCACCTTCAATGGCTGATGGCTAAGGGGAAGACACTTCCAGCCTTCACTCGGTGGGCTTTTCTGCCTATCTGCAGACAAGAATAGCAGATGCAAGTTCCTTTTTGAACATTGGTTCTGTTGTTCAAAAGAGGTATGTGGGTCTAAACCATCTCTTAAACTCGAAATAGGTCTCTTTTGCTGCTAAGTTTAGCTTTCTTAGCTGACAGGAAGGTGGGGCTGGAGATATTGATATAAAGAAACTTTATGACATCATAAAAATGTTACAATATTTATTATTATTTACCCTCCTGATACATATCATAACCACAATTTGCTTGATTTTTAGAACAGTTATTATTCATACTGCATGCAGTAAGATAGTATTTTGATTTTAAATAAATCTTGAAAATATATTCGTGGTTTCCTGAGGTTTAGTTCCACCAATTATCCTTGTGATATCTCACAGGATTGATCATTACCTAGAACGCATTTCACTCAACTAACATTCAGGGGGTTACCGGGTCGCTTGCACCCATTGGTTCTCTGTCTCAGGTTTGCATATTGACTATGTCTTCGGTACCGCAGGTCTATAGAACCCATTTCCTGGCCGTGCCCTGGAAAAGAATCTCTAAAATGTATCAGGTCTAACCTCCCTACACTAACGTTTTCTGGACAAACTTGTGCTGAGGAGTAGGGCAGCCTTCTTGCCTAAGGTTCTGGCTCATTTCCTCGTGGGGCAACCCATCACCCTGTCAGCCTTCTTTGCTCCCCACCCTTGAAAGAGTTAGAAGAAACTTCATTGGTTAGACCCGGATCATACCAAAAACCCCCATGTGGCAATCAGCTTTTTGTGCGGATCTCTGGGATACAAAAAAAGGGAAGGCAGTCTAGAAGACGACCCCTTTGATGTGGCTAGTCCTCTGTATTAAGATCTGCGACTCACTGGCCAAGAAGCAGCCACCAGAAGGTTTGAGAGCCCATTCTAACAGGACTGAGTCTGCTACCATGGCGTTGGCACATGGGGTGCCCGTACATGACATTCACCAGGCTGCGATGGGGGTTTTGGTACATGAGTTCACAAAGTACTACTGCCTTTACAGCCAAGTACAGTGTTAAGGACATTTAAGCCAGCTGGTCCTGTAGGACTTCTTGGCCTGAGTCAACTCAATAGACCCTTCATTTGGGGAGATACTGCTTTGGCATGCATCCGGAGGTGAGAAATCTGCATGTAGAATATCCATCAGGAGAATAAGTTACCTATGTTTGGTAATGTTCTTTCTATTGGGTACTCTATCTAACGGCAGAATCCTCACCTCCAACCCACCTCCCTGTTCAGTGGAGTGCCTCATTTTAACTTCTAAAAAAGTTTCCAAATTAGCAATCAGTACACTGGTACCGACAGTTTTTCCCGCTCCACGTGCAAGTTGCCGGAAAAGGAAGAATAGGAAACTGAAGTCAGTGCACAATTGTAGTACTTTTATGTGTCTCCGAAATGTAGTGCTGTTCTATCACTTCTAGGTTGGTGTAGAGCCACACAGCACCACCTAGTGGCATATGAGAGCATTGCTGCAGAGCAGTTTCCCGATCCAGTCTGGTGCTTAGGGAGGTTGAGGAATCTGCTACAGTATTTACCAGAAAGAGCTAGCTTTACCGATGTAAGTAATGTGTTCTTTTCAGTTGTGCAAAACCAGGACTACATATTTACATCTCAATTATCATAGTTGTAAATCAGTTTTTCATTGAGAATAAGTGCCTTTGTTTTAGATACAGAGGACTGGCTATAACACAACTATTTTGTAGCTCATATTATAGATTTTGCCTCAACCGTGAGTAGAGAAATTGTCACTGCAGCTCACATTTTGACTGTTCTACAGTTTGTGCCATGTGTGCACTTACAAAAAGGCTAAATAAGGCAATCTAAAAATGAAATCAAATGCTTTTTATACAAAGAGGCTAAGGCAATTATGCATCGCACCTAACACTTTAGTGGGTGAAGTTACCAATAGACTAGGGTAGTGCGCAAGTCCAGAAATCCAGCTCCCATTGTTTTCTTCACAAGAAAAAAATCCATAGACAATTGCAAAATTGGATGGCTCAGCACTACAATTTTTTGTGTGATTTTAACAGTGTGAAATTCAAATCATTGTAATTTAACACAACTGACATAATGCACAGACTCCATTGTATTTGTTCAAAAGATTTCTTTATTCATGTTCTTCTTTTATTTATTTAAAAAAAAAATATCCTTCTTTTATTAAAATATAACCAGCGTGTTTCGTCCCAACGGACTTCTTCAGGGGTTCACACGGAGGTTCTTCTGAATGAAGTGGCATGGAAATATTATACACTGATTTTCTCAACAATATCCAGATTTCCCTAGGACCTCTAGTGGAAAGGTACCCACTTGTGGATGGACCACTTTATGTGATGTGTCCTGGGGTCAAAGAGTTACAGGAAGAAATTAACATCTTATGGCATCATAGTCAAGAATCCGAGAAGGGATTTCTTATATGTATTGTCTGTAGTACTGTGATTCCTGTGAGTCAGATGGCTCAATCTGAACAACCTGTAGCATGTTCCCAAGGCAATGTTTTGGATATGGTTGAGAAAATCAGTGTCAGTTGTGTTAAATTATATTGAATTGAATGTCACACTGTTACAATCACATAAAAATTGTAATGATGAGCCATCTAATAAAATCAGTTTCCATTTTTAGGGGGAGGCACATGCAGTTGGGCCCAAAATGCTCAGAAGTATAAATATCAGCTATCCACTCTAAACTAAGAGAATCATGCACAAAGTTGGGTTTCCGACAGTACTGCTCTTATGGCAGTGAATTACTTTTGTAATACAATGAAAGTGGATTAGATTATTATGTAGTTGAAGTGCATGACATTCTGATTATGAAATAAGTACATAACATTACTTATACAGTGAAAAAGGAAGACATTTTTGCAGAAGAAGAGTACCATTTTACTGTGACAAGGGACATGAATGACAGTTCTAATAAAGCGGAAGTCCAAAGGATTGATAATACAGCTGAAGCATATGCTTGAGCCAATACAATGAATATGTAGTGCATTACCCTTGTATTACTATTATAAGAAAGAAACTATAGTATTAATACATAGGAACTGTGAGTCTACTTGGTGAGATTTGGTGTGTGTTGGATTTCAGGATTGTCCTATGTATTTGAAGGGATAACCTTCATGTAAATGTAGAGAATAGAAGGGGCTGAGAGCAGTGTAGTGGGAATCAGAGTTATCTCCACCTAAGTCACTATATGTTCATGTACCCGTGAGTACAAGTTTGACATTTCTAATGCAGTGGGAGTTCACGACATTCCAAATACACTTTAATAGTGTGGAAATATGTCCCTTTCTTTCGAGAGTCAAAATGCACAATATTGTAAATACTGTGGAGTGACATGACATATTAGTTAGAGTTCTCCCTACTTTATGCTTAGAATGATATTTCAATGACCGAAAAGAGGAACAGGGATTCTATATCTTGAAATATCAAGCTTACAAAAACTAGGAAATATTTTATTCCTAATAATACACATCACACAGTCACCCATCTCTGTCTCAGTGAGTTGAATGCTAGCTGCAAGCCATATTTTTAAAACTTGACAAAGTCAACTCCGCCTTCCACCCTTTTGTGGTCATTATTAAATTGAATACCATTAAATCAGGTCATTGTAACACCTGCCATTCACATTGCTTACAAAAGGTTCAGTAGGAAGTACTGTACAAAAAGGGTATCATTATAAATCCTTAGTCTACTGCTCCTTTCGATACAGGTGAGGCTCTAGTTGAAGATATGTAGAATACAATGTGGAATCTGTATTGTGGAAATGAGCATGATAACATTCAGCTAATTGTTTATTGCAATCTCAATTTGTGTTTATTTAGTATCAGATACTACTATTGGATTTTTCCGTTAGAGGGTATGGTAAATTGCAATAATGCAACAAACATTGTACAATACTTTATGTATCTCCTTATGGGAATTTGACTCTGAATTATCATGAAAAGGTAATTCAGCAGAAAGAATGTGAACTGCTAGTTTTCCCTTTGTTTAAGTAGCAGTTGATGCTCTGTTCCGGGATCCGCATTTCACATAGACTGCTACTTTCTAATATTACAGTACAGTAGTAATGCTATTTTCTTTTTACAAGTAATTACAGATGTCACAGAAACTAGATTCTAATAAAGAATATACAGGTATGGCTACGGTATACTGGTATGGCTTTCATGTATTATATCACAGATAAAGTGATATGCCATTAATATGCAGTGGAAGGGTATGTCATTACATGTCCACAAAGCCCTCCACAATGCCGGACCTGCATACCTCAACCGCCGCCTCTCCTTCTACACTCCCACTAGACATCTCCGCTCTGCCCAAATGGCCCTAGCCACCATCCCACAGATCCGCAAGACCACAACTGGATGAAGATCCTTCTCCTACTTCGCTGCGAAGACCTGGAATTCCCTACTGCTATATCTCAGGCAATCATTGTTGCTGCCTCAATTCAGGAAGGACCTCAAGACCTGGCTCTTTAACTGAACCTCAGATCCCCCCCACTCAACGCCTTGAGACCCTAACGGGTGAGTAGTCGTGTTATACAAGAAACGTGATTGATTGATTACAGTAGAGTGGAAGAACATGCCATTCATAATACAATAGAACTGAATGCCATTCTTAAATCAGTGGAAGTGCTTGCCATTCACAATACAGTGAAAATGCCACATTTGCCTTCTTACCGTCCATATTCTTCTCGCAGGAATGCCAGAAACCTGTGTGAAAGTATCTGTAGGAGAACTTGTCGTCGCCTGTGTCCCAGTTGTAATGTACCGCGTTGGGGTCCTGGGTCCCATTCACCTCTCCAGGGTCAGCAAAGCTGCCGTTGAGGTTGAGCATTAGGCAGTTCTTGGTCTTCACCGCCGAAAGGCAGGGTGGCTTGACCACCTTGTGGGTGCCTTCGCACCAGTAGCTGGTGAAGAAGGCGCCCACTGATGACGTAAGTGCCAGGGAGTTCAGCACCACTGCGAGCTGAGCTCGGGCTCTCCTGCTCAGCTCGATCATTGTGTCTAGGGCGCACAGAGCTTCGGAGAGGGTCTACATGTGTTTCATGGAAAATACTTTTCTGTAAAAATGAGAACATTTATGGTCAAAAATTAAAACTTACTCATTGCTTTTTTTTCTCCTGTTATTTTTAATTAACTTAATTCTACTACCACCACTACTACTGCTAGCAATAAAAAACAATCATTAAAGTAATGTTAATAATACAAACAGTTATAACGATATTTATATTGTTAAAAATCCTGATTATTTTCAAACCCAAAATGCTTAGCACCCACCTAGAGAAAGGTAGATTTAGCCATTCATTCTGTGGATGAACAAATAAGTGAGCACGGTAATAATATCATCAATTGTTCAAGCCTCTAGAGCCCCAGGTGTCCTATTTAAAGAGCCATTATTGTTTATCATAGGAATATGTTTCTTAAGTAGCATTTATTACTATCTTCCTTTAATTTCAAAGCACTGTAAATATAAAATGCATGTCTCTTAACATTCTTTTTTAACTTACTGTACTATGTGAAGGAATATTTTATATTTACATGTAAAATAATTAGCTAATCGAATGAATGCTTAAAATAACGCAAAGAAGATTTATGTAGTGCTTTATGCAAAGCTTCACTGGCAAAAGTGCTGAACCACTTAATTCAGTATTCTTCTTCTCTGTTAGTACAGCAATTGGCTGACAAAATTGCAAATTGTTTCATTCTTGATACATCTAAGCAAATCTGCAAAACACCCACAGCTCCATCTCAAGAAGAAAGTTTTTTTTGTGCTCTTTTCTGCAGCGGATGTGGCTTGGTCAATAAGCTGTAGGGCACAGCCTTGGAATCTGAATTATACGATTGATAATTTTTATTAGCATAAAAATAATTAATTTACAATGGCCATGAATGAATATTCAGGTTTTGAAAAGAATACAGAATGAATAACAACCAAAATTAATGTAGCAGCAACAACATAACATTAAACGGAGAGTTTTAAACTGAGTACTAACCATAATATGCAAATAAACATAATAACAGGCACTATTTCTTCAAAACAAAGTTTGAGACTTTTTTTTAGACTAGTAAGAATTTATTAACAGTAGCCTGCAAATGAATGTTCAAATTTTGAAAAGAGTACAGAATGAATAACAACCAAATATTAAAGTAGTAATAACTTCACACTAAAAAGAACGTTTAAAATTTAGTACACACCATAAAATGCAAACAAATATGACAACAGGCACTGTTCCTTAAATACAACTGCATTTTGTGGAGGTCTGAGTTATAATTCTCGCTTTCCTGCTTCACCACATTAGCGATGATTATAAGTCAGGTGGAGGCGTATTCCCGTGTGGGATACTGCTCTGCCTCACCATGAATGGTGTTGAATGTTCTCTAACCCAGACTCACCAGGTGCAAGAACACTGATCCTGATTTTACTGGCTGGAAAATCTGGCTGATGAAATAGCTTGTAGGTCGGGCTGCAGGTGCACCATGGCATTGGTCCATGGTCATCCCCTCCTACAGGCACAGAGAGACCCCATGCATTGCTACCCCATGCTAAACGATACCCTCTCGGGTGACGAGCACGCTCTACAAATCCACCTTACATTACAGTCGATCCTGCCTCCTACCTTTCCATCTGCCTCATCCTCATCACTCTCCATCAACGCTCCCTACCCACACTAGCCCCCCTGTTCCCACTTGCCACTAGATGAGGGCATGTGGTAAATATGAACATTAATCTCGATGGAAAAGGGAACCAAAGTGTATCCGCTGTTATGTCTCATTCTGTGGGCATTTACTACTAATTGCACCATACTGGCAGGGTATTGCTGCACGGTAGAGGTTTTACAGGTGCAAAGTTACCAACACACCAGTACCATGCAACATGTAATCGAGGCCCATGTATCATTATAAAATTATGCCTTTCAACTCCTTGTCCAGGCCTCTTCCGCGTCCTGCAAACGGAACACCTAGAAACTAGGGATTTCTTTACTTATTTCCCAATTGGATAACCAAGTAACTGCCCACGAGGCGCTCCATGGTAGCACAACCAATGCTTCGTGGACACAATATAGACTCAATGTACCATCACAGCTATAACTCTATGAAGAATAAGACTTTATTCACAGGTTTTACAATTGAAACTATTGGAGTGACATATTTGAAGAAGTGATACTGGACCCATGACATATCACTGCTTTCCATCTGAGTTCTTGCACTGCAGTGCACAGGTGGTGAAGCGTCAGTCAATATAGTTATGATGCATATATAGTGGAAAAGGCTCCTGTGTCATCTTGCAGTGGCAGTAAGACCATCAGCTAGCACAGAGAGATCAGTGTTGTTAACTTTCTACTTATTACCCTGAGCAGCAGTGATGCCCTGGTCACTGTCACTGGATTCAAGCAAGCCTGGCTGAAATGCCAGAAACCGGTCCCAGGATGCTTGTTTCCGGTCCAGGGAAGACATGGCTCGGCAGTGCGGGCTGGACTGTTCCCATGAGGCACAGGGTCAGACTGATTTGCATATGGCCATGTCTGAACTGGGGTGGCGGAGTGAGCTAAAGAATGATGATGGATTAAACCCAGATCATTTGACTGGGGGTGAGTGCTTGCAATGTTCAACACTCCGTCCATCATCCCCTTTGGTTTTGCTACTCTTGGTGTTCTACACAAACCTTGACTAGCTGTAGGTCGTGTTGGCTGCCTCTCCCCCATCATCTACACCCTTGCTTAGGTCCCTCAAACCCGCAGCTACCACTTAGACTTGTGTCACATTAAGAAGAGTGAATATAAGTAGCTACTTCTACCTTTAGGCCACAGTCCACACTTAGGGATGTCTTGTGCAAGCTTGCCAATCAGTGTGAGGCCCATCTCTTGAACTATAATGTGTGCTCCTCTTAGCTGCAAGAGCTGGTAAAGGTTGTCTGAGCCAGTGGTCTGCACCCAAGCACTGCTGGGTAAAACCCAAACAAAGTCACATGTCACAAGTCACGAACTCACCCCACCCCCAGAGGCTGCTCCCTCCTACCAAGAAAGAGCATGCAACCAACGTACGTAAAAAGGTGTCCATTCTTGGACCTTTTTTTGCAAACACTTTGAAAATTGGGAGTAAACACTGCGCCACATTTCCCATGATGCACTATGAGAGCGCTGTTGCTGGTTTACATATCAATGTGTTACACGTGTGATTAAAATGGATTGCTAAGGTTAGTGGTGCTGGTGGTCCTCTGACCATAGTCACAAAATCAACAGGTCATGCACACTCACTGGCACTGCTCCTTTCAGACGAGAATCAAAAATTTAAATTTACTCTTGTAACGGGATGTCCGGGACGGACTGCGCTTGATCTGATCAGCAAACACAACGCCTGCTCTGCACTAAAGACGCCGTGATGATGGGGAGGGCTTTCGCACAGCTGCCAATCAGCGTGCTCCCCATCTGTTGCAATTTAATTTGAACTTCTGGTCCGATGAGCCCTTGGCGGGTGCCTGAGCCGGTGGTCTGTACTTGAGTGTTGTTGGGTCTTTGGCCGCAGGAGCAAAAGCAGCAAGTTAACACCTCCCTTCTGACGCGTCCCAATAGAATCAAGCATGTGCACATAGAGGGATGCTTGGCATGGGCTGCACTTGAACTTACCATCGAACACTATGAGAAATGCAAATAAACAAACTGCCCTGCACTACATCTAACATGATGATGTTTGGAAGGCCTCTTGCAGGGCACTACTAGTCCTGAAAAAAGAAATAGAGGACTAACCTAACTAAGCAGTATGCAAGTGACATCCCGGCCCGTGATATCACTGCACGTGACATCACGGTGCATGACATCAGGGCGCATGACATCACACGTGGCATTATTGGAAGTGGCATCACAAGCCACGATTTTACAGGAAGTGGCATCACAAGAAGTTACATCAGATCTTAAACCCTCACATAAATGTTTAGCAGGTCTATCATGAGTACATTTGAGTGCAATTCGAGTATACATGCACACCCTCCTCATTTAGGCAGGAGACTCACACTTTTGTAAGCTGCACATAAAACAGCGTTGCCTTTTGTCAGCGTAAAGCTTCATTTACCCAAAGATTGAACAAACTAACTCTACTGCCAGCCTACTCAGCCAGGCATAATATTCCATACGCAGCACATTTCCATGTAGATGTGATAGCTTTAACTGCCTGCGCTCTCCAGAGGTGAGACCACTCTCCTATGCAAAGTATTCTTTCTCAGCCTTACCCACCTGCACTCATTTTGGGAGATTGGGACTCATTTTTTGCCAACAGATCATGACCCAAAGCAATAGAAAAAAACAGAAATGGAGAAAGGAGAGATATGAAAAAACAATGATGAATGCAGAATAGGGGTTGAAAAAAGAACCTACAAGAATAAGCAATTTTAGGGTAGTGAAAGAAAGGTTATGGCAACCTTCACATTCTGCAATAGGACCCTAAGAAAAAGTTTGGGGCTCTGCATTTATGTTTTTACAAATTACACACTGCTCGCCAAAATGTCACTTCCACATTTAGCAACAGACATCTCTCTTATTCGCATTGTTGGCATAACTATATCTAAACAACCCTCCCATTTACCAGTGCAACATGACAGCTCACGCTAGAATCAGTAACGCCTGAATGTACAAACAAAGAATGGACCATAAATTTCAAAGTAAGCGGGACCTGCTCATCAAAATAAGTGTAAGCTGCACAGTATCCAAGGACGAAAAGGAATCGGTGACACAGGTAACTCACAAGAAAAAGGCACATGCAATTCCAGTCCGAACTAGCACTTTCAAGAAAATATTGGCCTTTCTAAGGAAATATTACTAGTTTGTTTAGGAAAACTAGCCAAGTGGGGTGATGTAGGAACAGCAAGAGACACCACAAACTATCGCCAGTCATCAGAATCCACACTGGACTTTACTTGCTAAAAAGAACTCTGCATACTCTAGACATGTTACACTGTCAACGTGGTGCACCACGGCCTACTTTTTTACAGCAATACTGACCTGTGGGCTTACCTATTCACTGTAACCTCATTCTGAAGGAGCAAGTCCTAGGTAAGCACACATGATCTTTCATTTCATAGATAGCATAACTCTGAATTACATCAGTCCTCAAACCTAAAAGAATCATAACAACAAAGCTAACCTGTATTATTGTGTTTTAAGACAGTACATTGCAAACTTTACATCGCTGCAGTAGGTAGGTGTGAGAAGAGCAAGAAAAAAACACCCATACCTCAGCAGGGTAAGAACTTGGCAAAATTTAACACAGCCATATCTAGCACTCTTGAATGTACAAAGTTACAAAAATGCAACTTGTCTTCTTTTCAAGGAAAACAGCTCTTCAACATTTAGTGATTGGAACTGGTAAATAAAGCACACAATTTCAAATGTTTGGAAATAATTTTTTGTTGTGGGGTGACAGGTTTAGATACTTCTTCTCAAAACTGAAATATCTGGGTCATAGAGAAGCAAGCAGGATTATGCAAGGCAGTCCTTATTTGAAGTGAAGAGTGCACAATTGCACCATATGCCCGCTACCCAAGCTTTAACCTAATTTGTCAAGAATTAAAGATAAAGCATGTAAAACAGGAGAAATCAAGATATGTCCATCTAATTGCTGAAATGAACAATGTGAAAGCAGAAAACCTGGGATCAACCCCGGCTTCCCAGCTTGACCAAATTCTCTGTTCCTAGGCAAATCTCTCTCTGGCGTTTGATTTAATAAGCTGTAATGTTGCACCATGTCTAATAAGAATCTTGGATGTGGGGAAAAGAGGAGCCAAATAGGTTCACGTCCGGGAAGAGACCTGTGAAGAAAGTTTGACTAAAAGGCCCACCTGCCTTCTACCCTCATGGAGCTCTAAATTGGACGCTACTAAAGAAATGCAAGCATAGCAACCAAATGGGTAGGTATGTCTGGCATGTATGAGTGTGGCGATTGGAAGTTTCACAATTAAATGCAAACAAATAGGATATTAATGGGATCCTTTTGAGGTCCTGATGAAAGCCAACTAGCGTGGTGAGGCATTGGTGTGATGGCTGAAACATGTTAAACCAGGGTTACAAACTATACTAATTTCCTTAGTGCATCCCCACCTATTTTTAACTCGTCAGGGTGCCCTTTGAAAATAAAATTAACCCCCAGGACACCCTAACCTATTTTAAATCTAGGATCCCACCCAATAACCAAAAAGCTTCCTTGGCTACCAAGGTTGAGCCCATCCAGATACACTACATATCTGGACGAGGATTCTATGATGAAGCATGCCATTTGGAATTCCAAGGGGTGAGAGCCCTGCTAATGCCTTAGCATGAGCCCCTTGGGCGGGTATGGAGAGAGAGGATAAGCACAGTAGAGATTTTTTTCCTGTTGGTTTTCTATGGTTACGTATTTGGGAAGGTGAGCAAATCCTGTATCACTTCTCAGTCACTCCTTCTTGGAACATAGTATTAAGAATCTAAGCCACATATATAATACATTTGACATTTGGATTTTAATGTGGCTTCTGCCTGCCAGCCACATCTAACCTCATGCACCAAGAATTAAACACAAAACATTGACTTTTGATGCGAAATAGAAATAAAGAGATGTCCATTTAGTGGCTGAATTGCACAAAGTGAATAAAGAAAACCTATGAGCTGCCCATGACCTCCATATGCCAGGTGGGGGCCGAGGTGATGATTGAGCGCTGTCGTCCTGGTGCAATGCTCTATCAAGAAGAGGGCCGTTGCACTGTGCAATGCTGTGACATGAAGGGGCATTTTTCTGTGCACACTGTCATACAACCCATATGCCAACAGGGGGGCCTGAAGTGAGAGGGATGTCGCCCTGGAGCAGCGTGCAGCTTTGAAGGAGAAGAAAGCCATTAATCTCAGAGGAAGAGCAACGATTCAACTACCCAACAATCCAGGAGGACCCATGACCTGCTGTGGATTCAGGAAGGCTTACCACATAGGCACAGGAGCGTGTGGATGCCTGCCGTCTCTACCATAGCATCCAGTCTTCTGCTCACCACCGGGCCGCAGACACAAGAACGGGCACTCCGACCGCCCACTCCAGTGAAAGAGGGTAAGACTGAATACTGTACCCCCAATACAGGGCTTGCTCAGACTGACACGCAACAGCGCGGAGGCACTTTGACTTTCTCAAAGCCATCATGGAACTTCTAAGACTTGAACTCACTAGCCGGCCTAGCTGAAATGCCCCCTCACATAAATAGAGAAGAACCTCGATTCTCTTACAGGGAAGTGAAACTCATGAGCTGATCTGAGGAAAGCTAGTGTGCATGCCTTTAGAAGACTGCGTATATAATTTGCACACAAAATACACAGGTGGATGTATGAGAGCGCCAAAGCAACACTCATGCTAAACCTACCTAATGCACAGTAACGAAAGGTAGCACAATGGGCTGGCTTGCATATTTCTTTTTCCCAAAGCCAATCAAAAACTATCCTAGAGGCTATTTCCTCTTTGTATGTGTGCTGCAGAATGCAGCATACATGCAAAGAGGAAATAAAAAGGAGAAATGGATATATTTATTCTTGTTACGCCAGCCTCAGATAGACTCACCAGTTTGGTGCAAAGCAATATTAACAAGCCTTTGTAAATATGTTTTTTTGTCAAAATACATCGATGGATGCACAGGAATCCCCTAGCACCACTCATGTAATGCCTACCTGATAAGGTAATGCAAGGAAGGGGAATGTGCTGCCTTGCATTTTTTTATTTTTATTAAGTTTGGTCTTTTTTACAAGCCCACACAAACGCGATTTATGTGGTACTGTAAATCCCAAAATAGATTGTGCGTCAGGGTTGTGCCAGAAAAGTGACTTAACCCTGACACAAATTCTGGGCCTCAATTTATAAATTTATTTGAGAAAGTGGCAACAAGAAGAAAACTGACAGTATACCTGTTAGACCCACTGACAGAATATTGACACCTAAAATATCCCCCTACCAAAATATTGTGTCATAAATATCGAAGTCAAAAATATCTACATCCTATATTTATAATGGTAAGTACAAAAATATCAAAAAGAAATTATCGGTATCATTAACATAGTTGTAAAAAATATCATTTTTTTAGATGTATATAAAATAAAATAATGAATATTAAATATATTAAATAGTAACATTAATTGTAAAGAAATAGATTTAATATACATCTTAACAAATATAACAAATAAACCTAATTCAAAAAAGTTAAATATATATATAATATATATATATATATACCTATTTACTTTAAAACATTTATCAAACTGAAAATTGTAATGCTTTTTATAGTTAAGAATGAAATAAAATTATATATATATATATATATTCACTTAAAAAACCATAGGTTTCACACATGTTATAGTTAGCTGGACATTTCACTCGTAAAAAACCAATGAAATTCCCCCGTTATAGTTAGTGCAGGCAACTATAACTCACGCGACCGCAATCCTCTGCTGATGACGTCAGATATACATCACTGTATTTAGACACTTATTTACCCATGTCTTCTTCCATTAATCTTTAGCTATATATATATTACAAATATTTATTTTTCATAAAGACACATATGTCATCAGTGATGTAATATCTGACGTCATCAGCAGAGGATTGCGGTCGCGTGAGTTATAGTTGCCTGCACTAACTATAACGGGGGAATTTCATTGGTTTTTTACGAGTGAAATGTCCAGCTAACTATAACATGTGTGAAACCTATGGTTTTTTAAGTGAATTTGCAAGGTTTTTTAAATGCTAATTCGTAACTATAACGTGTGTGGAACCTATGGTTTTTTCAGTGAATTTGTACAGTTTTTTAAATGCTAAGATATGTATTTATTAATTTTTTTTTTTTATCAGGTTTTTCACCTTGCGCGCCCACGGTTCGCAGTGCGTGCCGTGCGCGCGCGGTGCGCGCACATCGCGATTTAAAAAAAAAAAAATGTTTTTTTCTCCCTTGGGGGTCCTTCTGTGAACCCCTGACCAAGGCTAGGGGGTCAGGAACTGTCCACTCTGCCCCCTTTTCACGCTCTCCACCTTTTTTTTCAACCCCTCAGACTGTGAGAGACAAAATGGCGGCCGACACTTCCTGGTTTCGACCGATTCGAATGTTTACCGACATCTAACGACCAATCAGAATTGCGCACGCGCACGGCAGGGTGCGCGCACAGTGCGCCCACGGTGCGCGCGTATAGATATTGATATGCTTTTAAATGCTATTTTCTTAGGAAATACTGAACAGATTTACACCAGACCTGCAAAAGGCACTTCCTTGACCTTATGGCTACCTCTCTGCCAAATTTCACGTAATTCTGTTCAGCCGTTCGGGCTGTAGCTGCGACTAAAGGTCCTATGGGAAAATGCATGGGGAAAACGCGTTTTGGGACCCCCCCTTTTTCTCGGCCCCCGCTTGACGAATCACCCCGAGACATATGTCATCAGTGATGTAATATCTGACGTCATCAGCAGAGGATTGCGGTCGCGTGAGTTATAGTTGCCTGCACTAACTATAACGGGGGAATTTCATTGGTTTTTTACGAGTGAAATGTCCAGCTAACTATAACATGTGTGAAACCTATGGTTTTTTAAGTGAATTTGCAAGGTTTTTTAAATGCTAATTCGTAACTATAACGTGTGTGAAACCTATGGTTTTTTCAGTGAATTTGTACAGTTTTTTAAATGCTAAGATATGTATTTATAATTTTTTTTTTTTTATCAGGTTTTTCACCTTGCGCGCCCACGGTTCGCAGTGTGTGCCGTGCGCGCGCGGGGCGCGCACATCGCGATTAAAAAAAAAATGTTTTTTTCTCCCTTGGGGGTCCTTCTGTGAACCCCTGACCAAGGCTAGGGGGTCAGGAACTGTCCACTCTGCCCCCTTTTCACGTTCTCCACCTTTTTTTTTCCCCCCCTCAGACTGTGAGAGACAAAATGGCGGCCGACACTTCCTGGTTTCGACCGATTCGAATGTTTACCGACATCTAACAACCAATCAGAATTGCGCTCGCGCACGGCAGGGTGCACGCACAGTGCGCCCACGGTGCGCGCGTATAGATATTGATATGCTTTTAAATGCTATTTTCTTAGGAAATACTGAACAGATTTACACCAGACCTGCAAAAGGCACTTCCTTGACCTTATGGCTACCTCTCTGCCAAATTTCACGTAATTCTGTTCAGCCGTTCGGGCTGTAGCTGCGACTAAAGGTCCTATGGGAAAATGCATGGGGAAAACACGTTTTGGGACCCCCCCTTTTTCTCGGCCCCCGCTTGACGAATCACCCCGAGACTTTCAGGGTAGGAGCTGAACGGAGCGCCCCATTAGTTTTGAAAATTTCGCGAGGATTCGTCAACCGGCGCCAAAGTTATTCAAAATAGAATTTTGAGATTTCCTATGGAAACTAGGTTGTAACTATAACTATCTACTGGCGACCGCCAGTAGATAATATATATATATATATATATATACATACATACATACTTATACCACTAACATAACATCTATAAAAAAGCAAACCATTCTTATTAAATTAAAACATTAAACTATTTAAAGAATCTTTACATTTAGTAAACATTATTTTATAAATTACAAATATTAATAATTAAAAATATTATAATTTCAAATAATCAAAACATAATAATATAAATTATTTCAATACAAAATACATTACAACATTAATTACACATACTATTCCCACTACAATTTAAACAAAACTATGCAAACTATTAAAATAAATATATACAAAATGTACCACTCCCACTTAGCACAACACATAAATTTGAGACTGGAGAAAAATAAAAATGAAAAAATCTCCCTCCAATAAATGCAACAGTAGTAAAAGTGACAGACTGCACATAGGTAATATTTACTGCACCCATTCCAGCAAATACAACACTAGGGAAGCTGTTAAAGAGCAGATGGGTAAAATGTACTATTCCCATTCCACTGAGTGTAACAGTAGGGAAAGTGTTGAATTGCAGAGGGATCAAATTTACTACTCCCACTCCAGTCAGTGCAACGGTAGAGAAAGTGTTGGATTGCAGAGGGATAAGATGTAATATTGCCCCTCCAGTCAGTCTAACAGTAGGGAAAGTGTTGGATTGCGGAGGAGTAAAAATTACTATTTCCACTCCAGTGAGTGCAACAGTAGGGAAAGTGTTGGATTGCTGAGGGGTACAAATTACTATTCACACTCCAATGAGTACAACAGTAGGGAAAGTGTTGAATAGCAGAGGGGTACAAATTACTATTCCCACTCCAGTGAGTGCAACATTAAGGAAAGTGATGGATAGCACAGGGATAAAATGTACTATTCCCGCCGCAGTCAGTACAACAGTAGGGAAAGTGTTGGATTGTGTAGGGGTAAAAATTACTATTCCCACTCCAGTGAGTGCAGCAGTAGGGAAAGTGTTGGCTAGCAGAGTGGTCAAATTTACTATTCCCACTCCTGTCAGTACAACAGTAGGGTAAGTGTGGGATTGTGAAGGGGTAAAATGTACTATTCCTACTCCATCACTTCTAATTTAAAAACAAACAAAATATCATTAACAAAATAAAAATATTTTAAAAACAAAGTAAATAATAATATATAAAAATATTTTGTAAATAAAAATATATTTAATATTGAATACATATCACAAATAGCTACAAATATTATATTAAATAAAATAAAAAAATAAAATTCAGCTGCAGAGACCTGGCTGTTACCAGTAAATATGAGGGAATAATAATTGTAAGATAACTCTGGGGGTTAATGCTGTTGCTGGAAAGGTCTGTGTTTTGTCAAGCCTCAGTTTTGACTCAAAGTAGCATAGAGGGTTAATGTGTCTCCTGCAAAGCACCTCATGTAACATGCAAATGAAAGATTTTATTTTATGTAGATGGGTAAGTGGGTCACTGCTTTGAACACATAGGTGCACATGCATCAAAATTTGGAAAAGCGATTCCTTATTAGCGAGAAATAAGGAATCGTTATTAAGGAATCGCATTTCTGAATGCATCAACAGATTCGGTAAAAAAAAGCGATTTCTTAAAAATCGCTATTATTTACCGAATCCACAATAGCGAGTAGAGCAAACACCGATTAGCAAAAAGCGATTTCGGTATTCGCGAAATCGGTATTAATGATTTCGGTATTAGCGAAATCGGTAATAGCGAAATCGGTAATAGCGAAATCGGTAATAGCGATTTTGCAAAAAACCGGTCGCTCTGGGAACGGGCTTATGACATCACTACCAGGAAGTACAGCTGCCCCACCCTCATTCACTCGCCTGAGGAGCTCACAGGAGGAGGAACAGGACACAGGCTGAGGCTAGAGAATCCTCACTGACAACACTTCCACCCTACCCTCACCCGGATGGACAAGGATGCACCAGGATGCACCAGGCACCGCTGAAACAGCCAGGAAGAGGAAGAGAAAGTTCTCTGACCGGGAACTGGAGCACCTGATCGAGGGGGTGAGCAGCAAGCATGATAGGCTGTTCGGAAAGCTGTCTCTCAAGGTGCCAGAGGGGGAGAAAAGACGCATATGGCTGCGCCGTGGGAGTGACGCCCTGCAGCATCGATGAACTAAAGAAGAGGTGGTACGACCTCAGGAAGAGGGCCAAGGAGAGGATCGCAGAAAGGGTCAGGGAGGCAGCTGGCACAGGAGGGGGGCTATCCACAGTGCCTGCAAACACTGCCCTTGAGGAGCTAGTCGAGGGGACCATCGAGCCAGAGGCGGTCGTGGGAGTCACGCAGATGGACACCTCCGGCGCAGCCACAACTGAACAAGGTAAGATGCATGCCTGCGCCCATACTCTGAATATCGTATACCCATTCCCATCCCCCCAGCTCGATCACAGTGTGCAGTGTGCAGGCAGAGGCACACCACACATATTCCCTCATATCAGTAGTGCATCATGGGAGTCGTAATCATGTCAGCCAGGTGTGCAAGTATAGTCATAAATGCAAAAATAATTCCGATCAGCAGTAGAAGCAAAACATAGACTCAAATAATGTAATTAATAGAAGGACATGTATGAAAAATTACAAACAGATGTAGTCATAATCCAACTAACCATGCACTGTTTCACACACAGATGCATCTCCTGGCGATTCAGATGACAGCGGCCGCCTCATCATCTCGGAGACACCAGCTGATTCTGATGGTGACACTCCGCAGGAGGGTCAATCCCCACCTCCACCAGCAACTATACCACCACCACCACCACCACCACCACCTGCTGCGCCAACTGCAACCAAACCGCCAAGACGCAGGGCACAAGTCCCCCCCATGCAGGTGATGGATGCATGCCCAAGTCCTGCAACACCAACTGGGCCAAGTCCGACAGTTGTCACACTGCCAGCACCACCACCAGCACGTGGCCGACTCTCGCAGCGGCGCAGGTCCCTGCGCAGTACTTCTGATGTAGCCGACCAGGCAAGCTCCTCATATGGTGGCATCGAGGCACAGATGCTGCGTGTCCAGCGCCTGCAGGGGAGACACATGGGACCATTAGCCTACACATGTCGCGCCTTGCAAAGCAAATGTGTACCCTGACAGACGCTGTGCGGGACATGACCACAGTTGTGGCAGAGGGGAATGGAAAACTGAGTGAGGACCTCCAGGAACTCACCCGTGCCATCAGAGCAGGGCATCACAGTGAGCGATGGAGGCACAGACAGAACTTGCTCCATTCCACTGCATCAACCAAGGCCATCACTAGGCTGTGCAACAGCACTGCTGTATTGTCCCGACGCTCCGTGTCACTGCAGGTGGACCTCGGCCAATATTGTGGTGACGTGGCAAAGGCCTTAGGCCAGGTGACCACTGCAGTGGAACACTTGCAGAGCTGAACTTTCAGTGGCAGCACCTTGGGAGGGGAGGACGGCAGTGAGGCTGCCTCAAGTGTCAGCAGCGTATCCGTGGTGGAGACCAGCACCAGGAGGCACAGTTTGCGCTGCTCCACAGCCACAGGGACAGGCCGTGGTGAGGTGGAGGAGACAGGTGATAGGAGCCTGGGTGTTCGTGGCAAGCGCCACTAGTCATACAGTACGGCATCCCTGACCATGGTGGGGTATCCATGGCCCTGTCCAATTGTACTATTGCACACCCGTGATTACAACGGGCATGTTTTGGTCCTCATTCTGTGGGGGAACTGTAATTCACATTTATGTGTGACCGCACATACATCAGTGCTTCTGTGCATTAAACAGTAGCACCACTAATGATATCGTCATGGCTCATTCTTACCTGTGTCAGAAATGATGTTGCGTAATGTATGTCCGCCTCCTTTGGCTCTCAGCTGTGTTAGGAACGTGTGCCTGTCGGTATTGTGCGGGTGGTTGGTCATCCCGGTAGTCGTCATTCCTGTCCACCTCTATGGGTATCCCCCTTCTGGTTGCGATGTTGTGCAGCATGGCACATACTGCTACAATCTGCAGCAGGTGTCTGGTTTGTATTGCAAGGCACCACCAGTCTTATGTAAGATTCGGAAGCGACTCTTCAGAATCCCAAATGTCCTCTCTATCACATTTCTGGTGCTTATGTGGCTTGCGTTGTAGCGTTGCTCCTGTGGTGTTGCTGGATTGATTTAGGGGGTGAGGATGTATTCACGCAGGGCGTATGCACCGTCACCTACAGGATGGAAGCAAAGGCTTAGCGACAGTGATGAATATACATGTATGATGCTCATTTTATGAAGAAGTATGTGTACGTACCAAGCAGGAGTTCCTCTCCAAATTCTCCATTGAGTAGGCGCCTGTGGATGCCACTGTGTCGGAATATGTAGGAGTCGTGTGTGCTCCCTGGAAATTGTGCCACTAGGTCCGTGATGATGTGCTTTGCATCGCACACGGCCATCACGTTGATGGAGTGGTAGGACTTGCGGTTACGGAAAATGTACTCATTGGCTGAGGGTGGACAGATAGGGACATGCGTGCAGTCAATGCATCCTATGACATGGGGGAATTGGGCCACCTGGTAGAATGCCTGTTTGGTGTGGTCCAACTGCTGTGGGGTTGTGGAGAAGCTGATGTGGTTATGTATCATTGTCAGCATGGCATCAATGAATTTGTGGAAGAAGCGTGATAGTGCGCTTTGTGATACGCCTCCCGCAATGGCGATGACCCCCTGAAAACTTCCAGAGGTGCAGGCTGCATAGGACCTGGACGTGCGCAGGAATAGGATTGGGCCGACGTGTCTGGTGCTGCAGTAGTGGATCAAGGTCTGCAATTAGGTGCATGATCATGGCACGATTGAGACGATACTTGTCGTAAACCTCATCCTCATTTTGGCCAAGCAATGTGATGCGCACTCTGAAGACTCTCTCCTGGACCCTTCTCCTGCGCTGTCCTGCTCCATTGATTTGCATCCTCCTTGCAAGCACGTAGAGGGCAGCCATTTTGTGCAAGGTAACAGGGTCTCCTGGCCCTATTTGTATGGCTTACTGATTGTTAGCATCTGTGGCACTTTTAGAATTTTTTTAGGTATTTTTTTTTTTATGCAACTTTACCTCCTGGTTCTGATTCCCCTTAATCTGCTCATGCAAAATTGCGATTTGTGGGATTTTCGGTATTTGCGATTTTTGATGCATTCATTAGCGAATCGTCATTTGCGATTGGCACATGCCGGGCGCTATTAGGGATTTCGGTATTTGCGATTTATTGTTTTGCGATTCTTTATTTTGACGGGGCTTCTTTTTGCGATTCTTTATTTTAGCGGGGAATTATTTAGCGATTCTTTATTTTAGCGGGGAATTATTTAGCGATTCTTTATTTTTTCCCGATTTCTGTTGATGCATTGGGAATCGTTTTTTGCCACTTGCTAACGGGTGATTTTTGCGATTCTGTATTTTTGCGAGTTGGATTTTGGTTGATGCATGTGCCAGATAGATCCTTATGTTACTTGTAGTTGCATTGTAATCCTTCTAATATAGCGCAGTTAGCTATGGAAGATGAAATGTGACTTCTACACCTTGTAACCTTATCCTGTATATTGATTTACAAATGAATATGATTTACTGTATATGTAATATGTGCATGTGATGTGAAGCGCTCGGACACCCTGCATTGTGATGAGTAATGCTATACAAGAAAAAATAGTGGTACTTAAATTATTTCAATTCCTCATCAGGGGTTGTAAATGCTATATAAATTTTATTTATTTAGTGTAGATATTGGGAAAGACCAGCACATCTGACATGCTTACAGAAGACTGAACAAAGTGAAAATCTGCCTCTCTTAAGTAAGTGTGAAGTGCTAACAAGGTGTGTGCCTTTGTTTCCCCTCTGCTGCATTTGTATCTATGGGAAAGGCTCCTGACTGGTCCCAGTCAGCAGACTCGACCAGAAGGAGGCCTGATGACCCCTCATTTTCGGCCTTCGTTATGGGCCCAGCAGGAGTCTGAAATAAGAAAGCTCCCGCCCCGCCTGCACGGTGTTGTGGATCGAAAGCAGACAATGTGCAGGCGCTGCTGAATGTGTCCCGGTGTTTGAAAATTAGACTGGGACAAGTTCAGCACATTATTCAGTGGGGCCCAACTTCTTGGCAGGGTAGACGGCGTTCACCCTGTGAAAATAGTGGGTGGATGCCGTCCACCCGTGTTTACCCACGACTTGTGCCCTGGCCTATTGCAGGCGTACAGATCAGTGTGAGACCACCTGTTCAAATTTTCCACTTTAAACATGTTATAAATTCACACTTCATACTAGAATTCAGCTTAATTATGGCCACAGTTTACCCACTGCGGAAGCTTCAGTGCGCCGCGAACAGTTTGGAAGCGCTCAGATTTTGGCCTCAATAGATCAGATGTACCAGAAAGACTCAATGCGGCAATTCTTGCTATGACCTGTCCAGTCTTCTGAGTCAATGGCACCGACTGGAACTTGAGGAATGGGAACGGATCTCACCGGTCAACACAAAGCAAGATCCCATCCTTAAAGGTACTGTTGTCTTCATGTGCTCCTGGATATCCTTGGGGTGTTTTAGTGTCACAGGGTATCTGGAGACTGGTGCCCAGTAAAGGACACTGTACAATTAACCTGCGTCCTGAGTCCAGTAGCCCAAGTGGATTCTCTCCTGGGACAGTGCCAGGCTAGTGGCTCAGTACCCACTGAGGGGTGATGTTGTTTGGATACTGTCCTAAACTAATCGATTCCTGACTGGTTTCCAAATGAATAAGTCCTGTGAGTCCAGACGACCGATTACGATGCGTCCCAACATCGTTCGGTCGGACTCGCATTGACTTCAATGGGAGCCTGCGTTTTCGAACGTGATCACAGGCTCCCATTGACAAGAGGGTTTGTTGGGGAGAACCTTGCACCCTGTGGAGGGCACCCCACAGTGCCTGCCACATTGTGCATGGTTGGGAAGAGGTGTGCCTTGGGTACCCCCACCGGCTACATGCTACAAGGGGGGCCTGCAATGGGCCCTCAAAGACCGATTCCTAATGCTATTTCTTGTAGGGCAAACCGAATCGGAACAACTGTCCGAATCGGTCATCGTAATGGCTTGTCCAGAAACCGTGTCCATAGAGCTGTACAATTCGTCTCCAAAAGACTTGGACTGTCCCATTGCCTTCCAGAATCGGTTTGCGGACATCGGAATCGGTCGTTCGGAGATCTGTACGATTCGGTAGGACACCAGGGTTTCGAAGTGGATTCTGCAATGCCGAATCCCATCCGGAGCCTTTCCTAACGGCATCGTAATGTAAGTGTCTATTTGTGTTGCTGTTATGATTAGGAGCTTGCATTTCTACGTTCACCAGTTGTGGGCTTGTTCGTACAGTGGCAGGTGCACCCAGAGTGACTCAGGAGCCAGTGGCCACCAGTTGGTGGATCATCTGCAAAGGTGTCTTTACCATTGCTTCAGCGGGCAATGTCTCTGGAACTGTAGAATCTGGAAAGATGATTTTAGCTTTTCTGGAATCATGACAACTTCATCCATGGGATTAACACAAGCTGCCACATCCCCAGCAGTGCAGTAGGCGCCACTGGTTTCCTCACACTTGAAAGGAGCCCCATAGCCATATCAGCTGTATGTGTTTGATGTCATGACATGCCAAACAATGAGCAGCATCCATCACTCAGCAGCCTGCTCTTTGGGTGTGCAAGCACTCGTCGCCACTGATATGTCCTCCACAATGTTCAGGGAACAATGTCATTTTATTCAGGTATTCATGTGCGACTGCAGTGTGAGGCACCTGGTACTACAGTCATCACAGATGCAAGGCTCCCCTGAATAATAACATAACATTCCTAACATCACAATTCAGAATTCTACATCTAGATTCATTAATACACACCACAAGGAGATGAAAACCCAACAGTATTGTGATCCTCCCCAGTATTATCACCCTGCATAACTTCTGAAGTAGACTTCTACAGGCATACAGGGTCATAATAGAACATGTTGGTTATTTTTTGTGTGAGAAAGGCAACAATAAAAATATTTGGCCAATAAGACAGAAAGGTGAGAGAGTAAGTGAGGAAGGGATATATATATTTAGAGAGAGACAGAGATCGAACAACCAAGGGAATGAAAAAGATCAGTGGAGACGAAGAAGACTCTGTATCGTCTTCCCCAGCCTCGGATCATGTAAATGATTACTCCACACATGGAACTTGGTATTACCCGTCTTTATTCCTCAGTGTGTAACTGTTACCTGAACAACCTACACCATGAATTCTATCAACTACACCCAAGCACTTACATCACAGTTCTACGGACTACGTCAGGAACCAAAAGGGTCTGTCATTGCTAACTCACAAGACACTGCAGACTATATAGAGAGATGAATGAGAATGGGTGGGAAAGGGGAAGGGGGAGATACAGGGAGAAGAGAAGGAGACAAAGGGAAGTGGAAAATGTAGCAGAGATGAAAAGGGGGCTACAGAGGTGTGAATGAGAGGCGGCAAGAAGAGGGAAGCAGAAGAGGTAGAGAGAGGGAGAAAGAGAGAGAGAAAGAGGTGAGGATGAAAGATGGAGTAAGGGAAGGAATATTGACCAGGGAAAGGAAGAGGATATTACAGAGAGATGAATGAGAGAGGACAAACAGCTGAAAGAGAAAGACAGTGAGAGAGACATGAGGACCAGAGAGGTTCTGCAGAAAAGGGCGAGAAGAAATCAGAACAGAGGTGGTAGACAGACAGTATAGAGATGAGAAAACAGGGCAGGTTATACAGAAATAGACAGAGCTGAGTCCATGGTTGAAATGAGAGAACGAGCAAGGGACAGTGCAGAAGTGAGTCATGGGACAAGGGAGTGAGACAAGAGGCAGAAAGATGACAGGAGAGAGACGGGTGAAGACAGATACTGAGAACCAAAAGTACAATGAAGCTACTTTGGACAAATGACACTGAAATGAACCAGAAAAGCTGGCTCATTCTCTTGTTAAACTACGTCCACAATTTGACGGAGTGTAACAGACATTATATGATGGACCTGGTTTCTATGACAACAATAATGTACATTTATTGTATGGCAAAGTCAAGACCTGGATTGGCTTGTATGGAGTACATGAAATAAGATGCTCATCAACCAAAGGCGCTGTGTCTTGCGTTGAGGCATTGCCCTAATCTTGTGCTCTGTTGCTTTGAGGGTTTGGAGGTGAGCAGCATTCCATCTGTTGTCCTGCTAAAGACCCTCTGAGTGACAGAGGGGAAAACACATGGACTGTGCATGTCTCAAGGGTTAAAAATCCAGGCTCTATGGTTTGTATCACAGAGACAAAGCGGTCTCTTAGAAACATATAGCCTCGGCTCACTCTCTGGCAGGCAGACTGCTGTGTGATAGATTGAAGAGTCTTTTTCATGGGAACTGTAAGGTGCAGTCGCCAGGGAGAGGTGAGCTAGCCTGAGTGAGATATGTGCAGCCAGCTGGCTCAAGGTAAGTATTCATTGAAAGAATCTTGAATGCTGCCGCTGTATGTCTGTGTGTCTGAGTGTCTGTGTGTGAGCATGCATGAGTACGTGTTTACGTGTGCCTGTGTGTTTGCAAGTGCTCGTATCTATGTGTATGTATACATGTGTTTTTGTGCGAGTGAAAGGATGATTTATGCCCACTCTTAGTATAATTCTAGCATTGGCATAACCCCTTGGTAAAACACAAGCCCTGGCATAATCATGGTAATCCTTGGCATAGTGTTGGCATCCATGAAATTCTAAGGCCTAGCTGTGATAAAATGCAGGTCATTGCTTGATGGTGGTAATTCAGGGCATATTATGGGGCATTGATGGCATGATGGTGCTCACGCCTGCTAAAATATTGGGAATGGCATAATGGTCATAATTCTTGGCATATTGTGTGCATCCATACCATGATGGTGCACACCCCTGATATAATGCTAGCCCGACACATTTTACACTCCTGTGCCCCTCTTCGGTATAATGCTGCCCTGGCATCATGTTGACCATTCATAGCATTTGTTTATAAAGCTCGTTTACAGAGTGTGTGTTCAACAGATTTACCCAGAGTGTGTTCTCTTTTACTTCGAGTGTGTTCAGCACAAATGGTTTCTTGCAGATCCATGGCATTTCCATGCCATGATGATGCTCACCTGTGTATAATGCTTGCTTTACCATCCCACCATCGGTAATTGCTGGCGTGGTGTGGGCATACATGCCAAGATGGTGCCCACCGCTGGCATATTGATGGTACTTGCAGGCGCACTGAAGTCATTCATGGAATGATGGGCATTATTTCTGCTGACTCTAGCATAATAGAGCTGACTTCTTACTTGCAGTGGGCATCCATGGCAAGATAAGGCCCACCCCTAGTGCATTCTTGGTGCAAGTATGATGGTGGTGGTGGTAGTAGTAGTAATAGCAGTAAATGTTATAGTGTTTAGTTACTTCAAACGATACAAAACGACAGTATATAAAAAGAACACTGGGCTAACACACAAAAAGAAAAAAAATGATTAATTATTGGGGGAATTCCTTATTGAAAAGAAAACTGAATATCCAATACCAAAAAAAAGGATTTTGAGACTGAATCGAAGTCTCAAATAAGGCCGGGGATAAAGTTGGGTTGTTTACAAATAATCTTTAAAGTGTTAGAGAAAGACATAGCCAATGTTGGATTCAAATGTCTCTCACAGATGCCCGATAAAGTAATAATGGCGAAAGTTTAGGGATTCATCACCAGTGAAATGTATACCTGCCTACGGAAGGGAGCGCCACTGTAGCTCATACAAAGAAAATATATTTGATTTGGATGAAAAAACACAATATATATCCATATATAGGAAATAGTATTTGATGTCGCCCAAAACACTGAATTATCTTTGGTATGGGAGAGTACACCTAAATACCCACATATTCACTAGCTATGACCCTCTCAATCATGTTGCTTCTCAAGAACTAACTAGATCAGTTCTTCTTCCCAATGGCCACTTTATTAATTTTAGTTCTATTTCTTGCCTAGTTGTTTTCCTCCAACCAGGCTTCTAGTGCTGATAGCAGTGGTCCATCAGGACAGTTGAGACCACATACATTGTGAGTGACACTGGATAATTCCCCATTTAAGGAAGGACATCCCTCACAGAAGACAGAGCAGTATCTAGGTGAGCAATGTATAGATAGCCCAGTAATGATGACCATGAAAAAGTGTAGTACTAGACTGGATGAGAGCCAAGCATTAGATGAGGTAGAGGATTCCCTTGGTCAGATTCTGAGTGGTAAGAAGTCGGGCACAAAGATATCACGGCTAAATTATTCAAGAGACTGACTGCCAAAGTGGGGCTGGCTTGCTTATGATGTTCAAAGTGTTGAAGAGTAATGGGAAGCTGCTTACTAGTAATCTCTTGATGCCTGTGAATGCGAAGATAAGAGTATTCATCATTGCCTTACTGGGGCATCCAGATCCATCGGGGTTCACGCCTTGGTCCTCTACCAGGCTAAGAGCCTCATTTACAGTTTGGCGAAGTGGGATCCGGGAAACAACCATTACAACGCAGTCATTACAACGCACTACCTTTACAATGCAGTCATTACAACGCAACATCCTTTAAATCGTATGTCATTACAACGCAGCCATTACAACATATGTCACTACTACGCATGTGATTACAACACATACCACTACAACACATGCCATTACAACGCATTATAAGGTAAGTAATGGGAAACAGTAATTTTTACCCCTACACTATCCAACACTTATCCTACTGTTGCACTCACTGGAGTGGGAATAGTAATTTTTACTCCTTCACTATCCAACACCTAGCCTACTGTTGCACTCACTGGAGTGGGAACAGTAATTTTTACCCCTACACTATCCAACACTTACACTACTGTTGCCCTAAAAGTATTATGCGTTGTAATGGTATGCATTGCAATGGAATGCCTTGTAAGTGTAGTTTCTAAAAATGCGTTGTGATGGCATGCGTTGGAAAATCATGTGTTGTAATGGAGGTTGCAATGTAAAAACCGCGTTGTAAAGGCATGTGTTGTAAAAGTTTGCATTGTAACGTGTCCTATTCGTGGGATCCCTGGGGTTCACATGTCTCATTTAAAGTTACTCTTCTGCTGCCACTTCATTCCACCTTCTTGCCCTCCGTGAATTCAACCTTCACATTACTACACCACCACACATCTTCACACTTGCAACTCACACCCTAAAAAAAACTCGCTCACACACACACACTTGTGCATCCTTGAACAAGTATTATAAAACAGTGTTGCAGTGGTATGTACATGTGACAGGAAGCTTGCACGGTGGGTACCTAGGTTGTAACTCTCCTGTGTATTTGAGGGAAACGCTCAGTGCTGCCTCACATATTGGACGTTTCTGCTGCTGCCATTACAGTTTTTTACATGTGAGGGACACTTAATATAATATGAAGAAACCATAATAAAGAAAAGCAGTTATTATGAATCCAGAAACGAATAAGGATGGTCATGAAAAAGATTAATGAATATAGTCACACCCTACGTGTTTTAAATAAAAAAGCAATATAAAATACATTTTTAAAAATGTAGAGTGAAATAAGGGGGGCAATAATGGTTAAACATAGAGTTAGAATGAGTGGTTGAAATGGATAAAGTTTGGGGTAGAGTAAGGGAAAGGGGCCAAGTGTGATGTTATGCTTTAGGAAAGTAATAGGGTGAGAGTCAAACTTTGTAGGTGGTTGAGGGATATGGTTAGAGAAAATGTTATCCTTATAAAGTAAGTTTGATGCCCTATTTTATAAACTATGGCACATTCTACTATGATTAACCTATCCACAATGAGAACTTTTTGGTGATAGGTTCATGATTATAGTGTCATGATAACAGTCTTCTTCATTGTGACATTCTTTCTTTTGACATACATTTGAGAAGAGACTGTACTACTGCTGCACAAGAGAAGGGGAGAACCACCGCTACCTGGGCCATACCACTTCTGTCTGTGTGTGTGAGAGGGAACTTTGTACGACTGCTCCTTCCACCTGGTCCTGTACCGGTTCTTTGTGTTACGGGTCCTTGTACTACTGCTCTCCATTGTAGGCCTGTGCTGTGTCTTAGTAAAACGTTTTACTGAGCAAAAGACAAAACGATTTGCAGTGCCAATGCTTGTTGTACTATGGGGCTCAATGAGCACTGTTAACCCCAGGGTGCAGAGCTTCCAGTGATCTCTGCAGCCTTCAGAAGTCCCACAGTTTGTTTGCTCTTGCCAAATGCATGCGGCAAAAATGTCATACATAAATAAACAATCTTTCTATTTGCTATAATGTGTCTACTCTTGGCAGTACTTTCTCAGTGGTTGGGGTGTGAGGGGGCAACTCAGCTGGTTTGAGCCTATATGGGAGCGTTTGACCTATATATGGTCAATAAAAAGTAATTCATAATATCCTCCACTCAAATTGGACCAGGAACCCCCTCCAAGACTAAAACAATTCACTGAATAATTGAGATGTCCAAATCAGTAGAACTTCCCAGGTTCCTATACTCAGGGATCCATTCCAATGGCGTAGTCATTGGTGAGGGAGTTAGTTAGGGATTCAATCCACTCCAAATGGGAACTGGGAATCAAGGTCACTAATCAGCAGTGACTTAAAATGCTCATAACTCTGAAGTGGTTGGAGCTAGGTAGACCCTTCAAGTGGTTCAGAAAGCAGGGCCAACTTCTGCAGGCCCAGGAACTGAAGGGAAGCGTGAGAACATCAGTGTCCCTCTGGACAGAGTATGGGTAACTTGAGTCTCCCCTGGAGCATAAAACAGCAGTCTGGCAGTGTTAGAAGGTGGTTCTGACACTAAGGGCCGCCCAGGTTTTTTCGCTTTTTGAAAACCTAATTGTGGAGCTTTTACTGTGGGGGAGTCTCATAAGTTGGGACTCACCCACAGTGAACTCAGGATGTAAGAGACTGCATGGGGATTTTACTGGTGTTCCCCTGGCTTGACCAGGCCACTGTTCAGCAGCTGGAGTAAGGTACACCGGGCTGGTTACATGCAGACACATGTGTACATGCATGTGCACACGTGTACGGGCTGCTCAGGGGAGATTCCTAGCGTGCGCAGTCCAGGAGCAGCTACAAAGTGAATGGTGTGGCAGGACTTATGCAGTATTGGGTGGTGACATGGAATAGGCTTTATACCCTGGAAAGAAACATGCCAGGGAAAGTCAGTGTGTATTACTGTTTTTTCACTTCATTATTCCCCTATAGGAATGTGGAGCCAGGGGCTAGATGAACTTCCATTAGGCCTACAGATGCTGCCTCGTTTTCCAACATCGGTGGCAGCGGTGGGATACATAGTATCCCATTCTGGTGTGCATTTATAACATTTGATAAGTCCAGTTTTGCCACACATCACCTATGCAGTAATGAGCAAATGGAAGAGCGCAAGCCTCTGAGAAAGGTTCAACGTTTTGGTTATGTGAACTAAAGGTATGGGAAAGGAAAGCCCCGTGCCCATATGTGTCATGTGAAGTTAATATGGTTTAAATGTAAGCTGTATTGATATGACCGTGCTATGTTGATTATAATGTGCTAGCGGGATGGTGCTTTCCAGGAAATGATTGCATACAAATGTTCTAAGCCATATTGTACACCTTTGAACCCTAACACTACATACACTACACCTGCATGAGGAGGGTTTCCACAGGAGGGGCCCCAGATATCCTTCCCCCACTGGAAGTTTCTTGCTAATGGCGCAGGCCAAAACCACTGGAAGGGTGGGGCAGGAGGTTTCTTTACCCCGTGTAGTAGCGCCCCAGGGGTTCCCATGGTGGGGGATCCCAAGAAACTTTTGACACTGTGGGAGGAGGGTGTGGTAGAGTTGAGTGTCCGGCAGGTCCCCCAGATTAACTGGTGGGGAGGTGAGCAACCCAGGGGGGGCCGCTGGTAGTGGGTGGCCCCCAAGGAGGGTAGTTCTTTAGTGATGGTGTGTAGTGGTAGCCCCTAGGTGGGCTAGGTAACTGACCCAGTGGAGATCTGAGTGGGGGCGATGTGCTCCCTAGTTTACAGGGGAAGGGTTAGTGGTGGACCCTGAGGTGTCGGGGTCGGGTGGCCGGTGACCAGTCCGGTAGGTCCAGAGGGACTTGAACCCCAGGACCAGGAGCTGGTGGAGGGAACCTGAAGTGGTGGCTGGGGCGATGCCTAGCCGGTAACCAGTCAGGTAGGTCCTGTGGGACTTGGACCCAAGGACCAGGAGCATGGGGGTGTTCCCCTAGCTCGATGCAGGAGGTGGACTTCTGCAAGGTAGTACCACCCTGGACACAGGTGGGGCCCAGCTTAGGTGAAGGGACCCTGTGTTTCCCCAAAGGGGTGGTGCAGGCCTAGCCGGCATCTTTAGGGTCCCTGGCTGATGGAGGTAGTACCGCCCTGAAGACAGGTGGGGCCTATCTTAAGTGAAGGGACCCTGTGTTTCGTGAAGGGGTGGTGCAGGCCTAGCCGGATCTTTAGGGTCCCTGCCTGAGAGTTGTAGTTCTACCCTGAACGCAGGTGGGGCCTATCTTAAGTGAAGGGACCCTGCTCTTCATAAGGGGTGGTGCAGGCCATCCAGGGACCATGTAGGTCCTTGGGCGGTCTCCCAAGGCGCTGCAGGGAGACCGGGGAGAGCCCTGAGAGGTGGGCCTGGGTCTAGCTAACTCAGGACCCACAGGCTCTCTAAGGGTACTCCGGGAGGAGAGCGCACCTCTCGGAGGGAAGGGTACATAGGCCCTGTTCTCGCAGCGGAGAACAAGGAAGGGGTCTAGGTTCCCGGGGTAGTTTCCGGGTGGAGCTACTGACGGGGGGAATGAGCTGTAGGATGTCTGATGAGGCACCCTCAGTGTTCCTCCCTGGCACTGCCAGTGTGGTGGTGAGGCCGGTCTGAGGTCCTATCAGGGTGCCAGGCCAGTGGCCAAAGGGTGCTTTTCTGTGTAGGGAAGCACAAGTGGCTGTGCTTTCTTTAGGGAAGACAGTCATCCCGAAAGGGTGATGGCAGCAGAATGACCTCAGCGGCAGGCTGAGGGTGAGGGTCCAGAGAGGTTGCATCTTTGGGGTGCAAGGACCAAACGGAGAGAGGGTACTGGTTGGAACAAACTCTGGAAGGGAGACCAGCTAGTGACCCAGGGGATGGGATTTAGACCTATCCCAGAAGACCGCATCAGTGCTGAGGCACTGGACCCTTGCCCAGAGAAGTGGTAGGCATAGTGTTGCATGCCCAAGGGCAAAGGTGAGCCTAGTTAGGCTGAGTCCATGTAGACCATGAGTGACCTAGAGGTATCTAACCTAGAGCCCGGAGGGTTCTTAGGGTAGTCTGGGATCCCTGTCATGGGTGGAGATTTCATGGATGGGAGGAGTAGGTGGTCTAAGCGGATAACTGGTCAGTAAGGGGGGTCTGGTCAGAACCCCTTATAACTAGTTATCGCTGACTACGGGAAGTGTACCCATGTAGAGTGGCTACTTCTTCCCTGTAGGAATCAGCTGGGCGCGGCCTGTGTTAGAAGGTGGTTCTGATACTATGGGCCGCCCAAATTTTTCGCTTTTTGAGCACCTAATTGTGGAGCTTTTACTGTGGGGGAACCTCATAAGTTGGGACTCACCCACAGTGAACTCAGGATGTAAGAGACTGCATGGGGATTTTACTGGTGTTCCCCTGGCTTGACCAGGCCACTGTTCAGCAGCTGGAGTAAGGGACACCGGGCTGGTTACATGCAGACACATGTGTACATGCGTGTGCACACGTGTACGGGCTGCGCAGGGGAGATTCCTAGCGTGCGCAGTCCAGGAGCAGCTACAAAGTGAATGGTGTGCAGGACTTATGCAGTATTGGGTGGTGACATGGAATAGGCTTTATACCCAGGAAAGAAACATGCCACGGAAAGTCAGTGTGTCTTACTGTTTTTCACTTCATTATTCCCCTATAGGAATGTGGACCCAGGGGCTAGATTAACTTCCATTAGGCGTACAGATGCTGCCTCGTTTTCCAACAGGCAGCTTTGCAGACTCACCACACTGTGATCCTGGAATGCAAATGTGCAGCTTCTCGATGAAGCAGTTACTTCTTGGAGCACTTCTTTGCAGCTGGGCTGCAAGGCCCTTGCGGCTCACTTCCTTGAGACAGCCTCCAGGTACACTTCTGTCAGCTGGCCTTGGTTACTTTTCCTCCTGATTGCTTTTCTTCCTGGGTGGTTGATTGCCCTCATCATTCAAGTCAAGGTGCAGTAGCAAGATCTCTTCAAAAATCTAAACCTATTCCAAGCCTGGAGGGGACACAGCTACTGCTCCCATCCCTGGCAAATGCCCTCTAAGGGCTGGTGCACTGCGCCCCTTCAAGGTTAAGACAAATCACAGGTTACTGGCTTGATGGTTTAACATTTGTGCTACATCAGGACAGGTGGCAGGAAACAGAGCCTAGCAGAGTGTGAATTCACAAATAATAACACCCCTCCAGCCAGGCTATTCTTTTTAGGGTTTTGGGCTAGAAAGAAGAGTCAGGACTTGTACCATCCATTAAAGAGGTATCATGATTGTTCTCAGACATTCATAACCAAGTTTCCTTGGACACTAGGCAACTCCCAGCACAACACAGGGAAGATATATAACGTGTTATGTACAGTGAAGGGTGTTGTCTCCTGACCATCAGACAGCTACAACTTGTGTAGGAGACCTACAAACAGAGGACTTAGAGGCTGTCATGTCCACAGAACATGTCCCACACACAGTGCCCTCCACCATGCACATGGACTCCTGTTCTCACAAGCTGAATACATGCAAACCACCACAACTAATACATCCCATGGGAGGTAAGGACCCCAGTAAGTGGGCCAGGGTGGGTTTGGCACAATCAAGGCTGGTGGCACATCCTCACAGAGGTGCAAGTGAAAAGGCCTATGCCTTAAGCAATTTTATGCTGCCACCCTTAACTATGGGTGAGTCTACACTTTGGATGCACCCTCTTTCCACTAGAGCCTGTGTGGTATCATAGAACATCAGCACAAGATATGGAACAACCTCCTTTGGACGTGTAAATTGTTGAGTACACCGGTCAGAACATAAGTCACGTATTTTTTGTAGTTAGCTTATTGGTTTATTGCTTTTGTCACAGATTAAAGATTCTTCTGTTAATTGAAGTTCATAACTAACAATCCTTCTAATATAGCACATCGAGCTATGCACTAGTATCAAAGCGCTGCATGCAAATTTAAAGGAATAGGCTTAGAACCTTATTGCTTTTTCCCCTCAATCTTTCCTTGTTCTATGGTTCCTAAAAATTGTTCCTTTAGGTAGCAATAACATTTTATTTTTTTGTATACTCTGATCATTGTGTTTTGTTTATGGGGTGGATTTCCTAACAGTTTGTACTTTCCAGCACAAATCCTGAATTGTGTTGGACTGTAGTCCTAAAGTAACACAAAGTAGCACTATGTGCTACTTTGCATCAGGGAGGAATACTGTGGGTGGTACATAGACATTCTGATGCACATACCCATAGAATTTGACACTAATCCCTAGCTACTAACTTTGGTAGAAAAAAAAATTACGCCTCCTTAAGGTAGGGGTAAATTTGGAAAATATGTGTATTTTCTTCAAACTTTCCCAACGTTGCATATGCGTTACACCGTACATCACACATACAAAGTGGTTTGTCAAAACTTAGATTTGTTTGCTGAGAGGGTACCCTTCCAGTATAAAACCTAAGCTTGACACCACTGAATCACCATTGCACTATGGTGCAAACGTGTGTGCTATCATGCAAGGCAGTCCAAAGTATGCCAGCATTAGGAGAGAGAGCATCTGCACCATATCTTAACAGATATGGTGCTGTTGTGCTCTCTCCTTTTCACGCAATGCAGCACAGCAGCTTTGGTTACTGTGCATCATAAAAACTTAGTTAAGACGCTCCTTCGTTTCTCCAGAGCAAGTACCCTTAACATATAATGCCTAAGATGACATGCGACTCCTACACCTTGTAGTCCTCATTGTCTTAAGTAACTTTCCTATTCATTGATTTACGCACTTTTATGACTATATAATGTTTGTGTTATAAAGCGCTCTGACATCTTACATTTTGGTGAAGGGGGCTAAAGAGAGATGAGAGGCTCCATTGAAAGGAGTTAGAGAGGGAATCTGTGAAAGAGGAGATCATTGGGCGGGCGACAACAAACACTGTTGCACCAGGCAACACCAACATTGAATCCGACCCTTGGGAGGGTGGTTGAAGGGAGGGTGGTGGCCAAGCCACCTAAGTGATTTGAAAGAGCTCCGTACAAACTGGCTCTCGGATCCAGCATTTATTGCCTGAATGAGTTCTATCCGCGCTACATGTCTACATGGAATAGTACCTAGGTGGGCCAGCAGAGAGCTAATCGGAACCCCGGGTTCAGCAAACCTCCGTCTGACATGCTGCAACCTGGCACCTGCATGTGCCCTGGGCCCGAGGCTTAGCGAATCCTCGGCTGACCAAGCACACTGCATCACCCGAAGGATCAGAGGATCTGAGAGACTGGGTGGAGACAGCACAAGCGAGAGCAATAGAGGCAGCGGCCCTGAATGTCGGGGCATGGTGAAGGTCCTAGTGACCGGTCATCAGAGAGGGTGCATTGGACTGGTGGGGACACTGCTGATTCAGAGCACCCAATGGCCTGGAGAGGCTAAGGGGCGCTGGAGGTCGTGTATCAAGAGTGGAGAAATGTGGAACTGCCCACACTAATTCGCCAGAGCTGGAGATAGGAGCAGAGGAGAATGCAGGGCTGAATGCCCAGGCACCAGAGTTGGTCTCAGAGGACACCCGCCAGGCGGGGGTGGGGGACCACGCTAAAGTAAGAATGCGGCTGGCATGTGCCACGCACATTGGGCTAGGCAAGACAAGTGGCTGGTGTGTGCCAAGCATCATTGAACTAGGAGCCACTGGGAGAAGCAGGGGTGGTGGACATCCCCTGTCAGTGACCCACAGAGTGTGTACCCCCTGCTGCACATCGGATTCAAGAAACTGAACACACTGGGAGAAAGGAGAGGCCAAAAGCTACACAAACAGGTACCAGGGGTGACACCAGATGTGACGGGACCTGGGGGTTCAAATACCGGAACTAGAAGGGAGAACAATGTGGGGCCCTGGCAGCACCTCCCACAGTTAAAGTCCTGACCCTAAACAAGAACACACACATCAGCCATGCGGCACCCAGTTAAGAGATTCAGGGCAACAAGACTATCCCCTGCCACAATAAGCCCCAGTGCCGGTCCATAAGGGGCACACTTATAACGAGGTGGGGCACCCTTTCTTTTTTCTTCTGTACTCCTGACGTGAGAAGCTGGACAGGCCTATGATGACCCACCACCTCAAGGGTCAGCCCAGGGGACTTTTTCCTTAGAGCTACAGCAGCGGTAGCACCCCTGAATCACAGTAAGGGTGTGATGCTCATCATCTGGACAATACCTGGCAGAAGGGACCCTTAAAGTGCTGCCCCCACAGCTAGGTGCTAACAAGGGCACCTATTTCAACATCAAACCCTGAACTATACGGGAACACATGGAACACTGAAGTATAAACCCATGCTACATAGGTCAGACCTGGGAGCGGAGACATGTACACCTAGTGACTAAGTAACAGTGCAAGAACAACTGCTTTACCTGTCTATAGTGAGCACTCAGTTCTACAGTGGAAAATAATGGGCCACACGTAACAACAAAACAACCTTTCCAGTACCACTCACCTCCCCCAATGTCAGAAGACAATACAACTGCGAATGCCCAACTTCCATTTAGACTGGCAGTATCGGATGACAAATTGGATGCGATCTTGCAGGCTATAGAAACCTCATACACATCCATTGAAACGGAAATAGCAGAAGTCAAAATAGACCTGGGCATACACCGCAATTACTATAAGAAGCTAGTTGGTTGAGTATCTGAAGTGGAGCAAAGCCTCCACAAGAGCCAACCCTAGGCCTCTCAACAACAGAAAATCACATCTGAGCTGCAGGAAATAGTAAAGCACCTAGTAGACCTAGCCAAAGACACTGAAGGGGGAGCATGAAGAATCAACATCAGAGTGATTGGGATAACAGAATGAACAGACATGACAGCATTTTTGGAGCAATGGTGTAAATTCTTCACTTCACCACAGGATCTCAATGTATTTCACTTTGGAGCAAGCTCACAGGGTGTCAGCCTGCAGACCACTGTAAGGCTCGCAGTCCAGGCCTGCAGTAGCCAAGCTTCCACATTCCAAAGATAGAGATGAGATACTCCGGGCAGCTAGACAATCCGCTCCACTGAATTATGATAACTCTAGAGTCTTGGTGTTCCCAGACTATACCCTAATTGTACAACAACAATGTGCCTCTTTTATGGGAGTCAAGTGTTGGCTCAGAGAAGTCCAATTACATTATTCCTTGCTATATCCTGTGAATTTGAAAATTATCTAAGATCACCAATACCATCCACTACTTGGGACTGGATAGAGCACATGGAAGGAATGGAGGCGGCTTCTGACAAAAAGCACCAAAATTCCAGAGTGGTTGTCAGCGGGTGAGTCTGTTGACACCAGTGCACTTTCTGCCCAGACTGCAACCCACCTACCCACTATGCATCAACCGCAAGATGAGTGGCATTCAGCCTACGAGAGAGTAAACCTCCTTTTGCACAACCAAGTCAATAATGGATTCAGATCCCAACTCTGGTGACAGCACTGATAAACTCGACATACCACCCAAAACTAAAAGGTGTAGGATGATCCCATACCTCACTGTCATACCCTACAATGTCTATTCACTTACACCACCAGAACAGCTGGCCCCAAGACAGGGCGGTCGGACCTACACAAGGCATCCTCTCCTAGTGGCAGCCACAATAGGCGCTAGCATCAATACAGCATGCAGCATATCAAGCTTAAAGGCACTCACCGCAGGGACTTACCCAGGGTCACTGAATATAACTATCTTCAGTGCACGAACTACAGTTTGTCACTCTGTTTGGGATGTAGCTAGTTCCTACAGGCCCTCAGCGTTGCTATTGTTCTAAATTATTAGCCCAGAATTTTTTTTCTTGGCACAGCCTCACAGTGAATATCATGGGCTCGATGTATCAAAGGGTTTTACCCATTCTGTGTCTATGGGAAAATGTCTTTGGACATATGTCCCATATCCTTCATAAAGAGCACAGCGGAGTCACAGGCAGACTCTACATGATTGTGATGCAATCTGGGTAGCCCTCATTATTCATGGCATTACATGATTCCAATGGCCCCAACAGCTGACACACGCCTTCTCTCATGGAACATGAGGGGGGTGCATACTGTGCTTAGACGCTACTCCATTTATTCGTACATTAGGCGCCAGAATACTAACATTGTTTTCCTTCAGGAAACCCGTTTTATAGCGGAGGAACAATTGCCGAAACTCTGGCAAGGCTCTTTTCATGCAACAAATTACTTGGCCTACTCTAGAAGGGCACTGATTTGTGTGTATCTGAGGTCCCCTTCTAGGTAGGCATCAGTCTGGTTGACAAAGAAGGTTGATATGAGCTGATGGAGGGACGACTGGATGGCTCACAAGTGTTGTTGAGCAGCATTTACACCCCCAATGTGAAACAATCCAGCTTCCTGGCAGCCATTTCTGAGAGACTGGTGCAGTGAGGAGGCATCCCTTGGATTCTCAGAGGGAACTATAACTGCATGTTAGAAACACACAGAGATAGTTTGCACACACCCCGTACCCCAGGCTCAGACCACACAACTAGCAGGACATTCCATGAGGTGGATTACGAGCTAGTCACTTAAAGACACATGGAGGGTATGCTACCCTACAACAAGAGTCTACTCACACTATTCGGCCCCACAGGAACTCTCTGTCCTCCTAGACAGAATCCTGTGCTCTGAAAACATACTCATGAAAGTAACAAAGGCAAACTATCTAGGGAGAGTTATATCAGATCACAATGCACAAATGGCAGTCATCCAGTATCATGAGAACTCCTTGGGGACACAGCATTCGGTGGAACGTGCTCCACCCACATCACTCACTTCTTTGAAGAAAACCACCCCACGGCCTCGATGAGAGCTGTAAAGAGGAACACGTTTAAGGTGGTCACCAGGGGGGTTTGTATGGAACAGGTGGTAGGAATAGGTCATGTACTAGAGAGGGCAATTAAACACATAAAATCAACCCTACCTGTCCTAGAGCGTGATACGATTCAGGATGTCACAATGTTGGCCCCACTGGAAGAAGCCTGCATCAAACATCAAACATGCAGCCCTCCTAGAGCGACTTCGCTATTAATATTTCACAGCATGCACCGCAAAAACCCATGCAGAGGTAGATAGATGAGGGAGTCTCCTAGCCTGGCTAATCAGGCAAAAGTCACAGACTGCCCCAATATTCCAGATTACCCAGAGCGACAGCACAGCTGCATATACCCAGAATGAAATCCTACAAACATTTCATGACTATTACGGCACAGTTTATAAAGCGAACTCCATGGAGTCCGGACAGGAGGTAGATGCCATTTTTCGAAGCTTCCAATCTCTTGTATACCAGAGGATGTTAAAAAAGAACTAGATGGCCTAACAACACCAAATGAGATCAAACAAGCAATTCATAACCTGGCAGGTAATAAGACAACGGGAATGGACGGTCTCAGCCTTGGAATATTACCGCTCCTTGTCTAACCTTCTTGCCCCAATATTATCATAGGTGTATAGCGAGTCCCTAGAGAAAGGTGTGCTGCCCCTTTCCCTTTAACAGCCTCCTCTAATATCCATCCTTAAACCAGATAGGGAACCTGCCCTTTTAGCATCATTCAGGCCAATAGCCAGATTAGGAACCGACCAGAAAATCCTTTTGAAAATCCTTTCGGACAAATCATACACAGCAACCAGAATGGATTAATCCCAGGGCGTGGTACATCACAGAACATATGAAGGGTATTTCATATAATGGATAGAGCACCTCAGTAGTTTCACAATTCTACCTATCTGGTGCTAGATCTAGAAAATGGACTTGACATACTCACGTGGGATTATCCCTTCCAGGTCCTGAAATAAATGGGTTTTGGACAAAAGCTAAGAGCTTTCACCAAATTACTATACACTGAATCTTCCTCTTGTGTACCAATAGGAAAATTAAAATCAGCTGCCTTTTCGGTCTGAAGAGGCAGCAAGCTGTGGTGCCCGCTCTCTCCTATACTATTTGCCATTGCAATGGAACCCCTGGCTATTAAACTCCGCCAGGAGGGAAAGCTCTCTCCCCAGTCCACAATGCCTTGCAGACATTTAGTAGCGCAGCAGGCATCCAGGTAAATGAATAAGTCATGAGTCTTCCCACTGCACAAAAAAAGCCTCCCCGCAGGTGGTAAGGTTAGGAGAGGAAACGATCCAAAGGAAAGGGAGGGCCATCCACTATCTTGGCATCCAAATAAACCACTCTAAAGATGATGTGTTTTATGGGAACCTGCGGCAAGCACAGTCTGCCATAGAAACTCAGATCCAATTTTGGAAGAACGCCCCGTTGGCCACAACAGGTAAAATAACGCTCTCAAAAATGGTTATCCTCCCAAGGTTGCTTTACTATTTTGTAAATGTCCCGTTCGTTACCCCACGACTCTTCTTTTGAGAGCATGACATTATGCTTGGTGAGTTGATCTGGGGAAACAGGCACCATCGGATTGCACTGGCTAAACTCCAACTCCCGGTGGGTGGGGCTGGCTTGGGCGCACCATCGTTTGAGTCCTACTACCTAGCAGCCCAATTGCAGTGGTTGTCCCGCTGGCTAGCCGGAAGGTCGCTGAATGAGACATGTACTGGGGCAGGTCGCTTTATAACGAGTAAGATTGACAACTTCCTCCTTCCTCCCAAAGTAAACCACAAGCAATCATAGTGCCAACATGTTACTGTGACCCACAAATGTATGCCCAGAGTCTTCCAGTGCACACAGCAGATACCGCCCTATACCCATGCAACTCCTCTTAGCCCGATATCCTGGCTTCCTCACAACTGATAAACTGGCTACTTGGCACGAATCATCTATCACTTCTGTTTGGGGATATGATCCTGATGGACACCGACTTACATTTAAACAGCTCCCTGAGCAATACGCCGTCCCTCCAGGTCTATTCCTTACATATAGACAACTCAGGGTGACATTCCACAGACTATGGAATACTCATGATGAAGGACCACAGACACATGCCGTATTACGGTCACTGTTCGACACCTGGTCACCTGGATATTTAAAGCGATCAGAGAGCACACAGGGGTCTCAATCATGGCCTTTAACAAGACATAGGCGAAAGTAGGCAGAGACGGTCCACAACACTGAATGGTCTGAGGCACTAGAGTTCCCATAGTAGGCCTCCAAGAATGCTAGATTTGAGAGCCTCCAATTTACCACACTACTCCGAGCCTATCTCACACCCAACAAGCTCAACCAATCAATCAATCAATCAATCAGGGGGTTTATAAAGCGCGCTGCTCACCCATGAGGTCTCAAGGCGCTGGGGGGGGGGAGCGGCTCCGTATTTCTCCACAGCACACATCACCTGCTCTCACTGTAGCTCACTGACAGCCGACCTACAACATATGCTATGGTCGTGCCCAACCCTAACACATACTGGATGACCAAACACAATACCCTTACAGAGGTAACAGAGTACTCTTACGTACATAATTGGGAAGCACGCCCTCTGAGCATCTTTAAACATAAGAAACATCATAAGGCCCGGCGAATGCGTTGGCCAAATGCACCATCACCCTGCATTGGAGGGCAGATAACCCCAAGCCATTGGTCACTTGGCACGCCACCCTTATCCACTAGGTGACCGCAGAGAGCACGGCACTCCACTGTGAAGAAGCCAGAAAGCTCTGTAAACATTAATTCTCCATGGCATGGGATGCCTTGCTTCAATGCTTAGTTTGTAAACGTATAAGTGCCAGGGTCCGAGGTACTCACGGGTCACCTCATGCTGTAGGGATAGCTTTCCCCCTGCGATTTCATTATTATGTATATTGAATACATTTTCGGATTTATGAGCTCTCTCCCAAATTAGACAGGGCCACCATGCGGTGGACCGTCATAAATAAATGCAGGTGTTTAGAAACAAGTGCTGGAGCTAAGCACCAGCAAACACTGGGACAAAGTAAGCACTGCCTTGCTTATACACTTTGAAACTCTTGTGTGAGACAGTACTCTGCCACAGTGAAAGACTTTGCCATTTGGAACAGCGAGGTATATCTTACATATCACAAAAAATATGGAAAGTGCTCCTTCCCACCCGCTAAGGCGCTCTCTTCGCCCCCCTCAATACTCATACGTTGCACTAAATTTCAGCACTGGGGTTCACCGAAGCGATAGACCCAGAAGACTGTGCCGCTGCAAGAGTCTAATCATTCATTAACTGCCCTGATCAGGTAAAGCGCCTCGATTTTACTTGCAGCTGTAGCCATATTAGTTACTGTTGTGTTCCCCCCTTTTTTTCTGTATCCCAGGTTTAATGATTGTGAAAACTATTCAAGTACATTTGACTCGAACTGACTTAGGACCAGATGTACAAAGGTTTTTTGCATGCGCAAAAGGGTTTGATACCCATTTGCCCCTGCAAAAAACCTGTGGCCCATGTACTAATCCCATTTTGGGAGTCGCAAATCAATTTGCGACTCACAAAACAGGATTAGCGACTCGCTATTAGGAAGGGGCGTTCCAAGGGCGTCCCTTCCAAATAGCGACTCCTTAAGCTATGTGAGAATGTTTTGCGACTGCAATTGCGGTGGCAAAACACTCGCAGTGCACCACACTTCTCAGAAGGGTAGTAAAGCACTCGCACCAGGGACCCCTTCCCATTTGTGAATGCATGCGCAAATATTTTTTAAGGGCAGCGAGTGGTCCCAGGGACTGCCCTTAAAAAAAGAAACTGAAATGTTTCATTTTTATTTTTTAAATGCTTCACGTTTTCCTTCAAGGAAAATGAACTGCATTTTTTTTAACTGCTTTATTTAAAAGCAGTCCCAGATAGGGAGGTCTGCTGACCCCAGCAGGCCACTATCCCTGGGAGTGCCAGCCATTCCCAATGGGGTCGCAAATTTGCAACAGCCTCATTAATATGCATGAGGCATGCAATTTGCGACTCCATTAGGAATTGCAAACAGTGTCTCAGACACTGTTGTGGATCCCAGTTAGCGAGTCGCAAATCGTGAGTCGCAAATGTGACGCAATTTGCGACTCGCTAATTGGCGGGTCGTACATCTGGCCCTTAGTTCTATTACAGAAACTGAAAACCAGTATATGGACAGTTGTAAACGTTATAACCACTATGACAATGAAGTGATGATTTAGAGCAGGGGTCTTCAAACTAGGGGACGGGCCCCCGCTAGGGGGGCCTCAAGTGATCCTAGGGGAGCACCAGGCTCTGGCCAAAAGAAGCATTATGCTGATAACAGTGCTTTGTTTTAGGTTGAAACAAATGAGCTGCAGTAAGCCACTCTGTAATGGGCCATCACTAACATGTCCTTGATATCCTGGCTGGGAGTATGTGTCAAAAGGGAAGGGACTCCAAATAGTCTTCAAAATTCCCAGCCCACTTCTAAGAATCACACTGTGGATCCTTGCACGCGTTAGTAAGGCCTGTCTGACCTGTATAGTATGTTTGGCAATCATGCATTTGGTTGCATTTTTAAAACAGTAACAGAACTGAACGGCGATGTTTAAATAAGTCTAGACATATTTAAAGATTGTCAATTGAATAAAATAATTGTGAAAAATTCTGAGGGAGACCCCATTCTATTTTTTTCACAAGGGAGGGGGGGGCATTAAAAAGTGTGAAGACCACTGCACAATAATTCACCTGTAAGTGATGGTCAAACTTTTTTTCCCTAAAATGTAAAGCCCAATAAAAACTGGTTAAAAACCACTGAAGCCAGCTCTTTCCCTTTTGAGTTTATAAAAGATTGCTTCTGAAAGCCACTAAATACCCTTATTCGTGTCTTTTCTGTGGCATTTAACCACTTGTTTTCAAAGATATCGCTTAAACTGCTTTGAAATTGAGAGTCTCCCCATCTGAAACTGAACATTTTTGTATTACATGTTTGATCATTATAAACGGGACCAATAAAGTACAAACAGTATATTATTGTGTAAGGCTGTACAAACCCCTTCGTCATTTGTCAGCGGTTGGTTATTTCTACAGAAGTTAGTCATGCACAGACTAAACAAATCGAATTTCCCGAGATCACACAGTTTGTTCATTAGAAAATTACAAATGATTAACAATTAAGAAATAAAATTAACAAAATGAAAACAAATTGCTGCTGCTGGCATGTAGTCTAAAGTGCAGAATATGAAACTGGGATTTTAATCCCGGCTTCCCCCCTTTACCACGTTGTGTGCTCTTGGCCAAATCGCTTTATCTACAATTGCGAATGCTTCCCTGTTAAAATATGGAGCATTTAGAAGTAGGCCAATGTCAGATATAAGCCTTGCATAATACAGTGGGAAGGAATTGCCATTTGAGGGGGGAAAGAGAGTGCAAGGAAGGGGCGGCTGGCTCGCGGCTCCGTCTCCCCCACCCAGCCCCCTTACCTGGACGCGGAGTCCGACGGAGGGGTCTCGTAGCCGGCCGTCTCGTTAATGAGACCGGGGAAGGCCAGGTGACCCAATGACTAATAATTCCTGTCCCCGTCTCTCCCCCGCATCTTTAAGAAGGCAGCCCCCTCCACGGCTCCCCTCCGTAGAGTTAGTTCCTTGTTCCGGCTGCAGCATTTACTATCCAGAAGATGAGCGCAAAGCTGATTAAAACTCCTTCATTATCCAACGTGGAGGAGCGACAATCTGTGGGAGATTTACATCCCGATGGCAATTGAATCAGTGGGCTTTTCTGATGTGCCTCCCCCGGAGACCCCTCCTCCCCCACACAAACACACTCCCCACCCGTCCTGACCAGAGGCGCTGGTTGTATGGTCGGAGGGGTGCTGCGGTACCCCCAAAATAACCATGCTGGAGTTCAGGAGGTGAATGGGCAGCAAAGCTAACCTCCATTTTGTTTTTATCGTGTCACGTTTGCTGTGTGTTTAATTAGAGAGGGCAGATGTCAGGCTGTGTCTTCTGACAAATTGCTTAGCAGATTGGTGTTTACTTTCTCTGACTGCGAAGTGAAAGGATTTGGTAAAGTGCAAGATGTAACAGTATTACTGGGGTACAGGAAGTGTCAAAGAAAAGGCTGTAGGAATTAAAACATGTTTAATATGAAACAAAATGTAAACACCTGTACCTGGACTCTGCAAATATTTACAAATGTATCAGTGATTGGCAAAGTATAAACCAGAGCTTGAAGTCGACTGGATCGCGTTAGTAATTACCAGGACCCAGCCTTAACCCCAGTGGCAAAACACTGATCGATTAGTGCGCAATGAATGTAAACAGTGCCATGGTATTTTCTGTCAGCGATTTGGTTCCTGTTTTTGTTTCACACGTTTTTACTTAATCTTGCATTCCAATTTTCAAGATGTTGTATTTGTGTATTTTTTCTCATATAGCAAAGTACTCTTGTATATTGCATACTTTGACCTGAGTCCCCTCCAGGTGTTTATAACCAGCCACAATTGAGAGCTCTGGAGCAGGCGCAGCCAGCACACAGTTAAAAGCGGTGGAGTGGTGGGGTGGGGCAGGGTGGGGCAGGGTGAGTCAGGTTGGGGGGATGGGGGGGGGGGTGGAGAATCGACAGACGACAGGATAGGTAAAATGGAATAATTTTTTTTTTTTTTTAAAACACCTTGGGCTCGCTGCATCGCCGAGTTGGCGATGCGGCGAGCACATTGTAAGCATTTTTAAATTTACTTTTACCTATCCCGTCGTCTGTCAACTCTCTGAACCGCCAGCCCTGCCGCACCGGCCCACTGCTCTTACCTGTGCCGGCCACACCTGCTCTGGAGTTGAGGCGGAAGGCAGTGCCAGTTTCCCACAGTGCCGGCCAGTGGGACAAAAAGGTGTTCAGAATACATTGTCATCCAATCGTCGGCTTCTCTGCAGGTCTCACAGAGCAGTGGTCATGCATTCCAGTTGCAATTGTGATTCTGTCGGCCCATGTTTGGGTACAGCCGTAGTACCAAATTGCATCAGGCAAAGTCGTCCCAGCTCTTGCTCTCAAGTCTCTCGGAGCCTCCATCCCTTCGGGGTAGAAGGGCAATGCTGGCGCTGTTAAGTTTGGAAACTAAGTTGGCCCCCTCGGTGTTATTTATCGTTAATGTCAGAGGAGGAAACTCTTCCTGGGCCAAAGGGTAAGAGGGGATCTGGACCCGCAGTGTGCTATGTTACTCCGCAGTACAAAGAGGCCCCTGTGGGTGGCACTGATAAACAAGCATCATCTGAATGTGAAAGGGCATGTCCACCGGGGAACAGGTCTCCAAATGTGTATAAGTTATACTGTGTCAATGTGTATTGGACCAGTTTCTCCTGTGTGATTGGGAGCTATTGATTGTCTGCCAATGGGAAGATAGGGGGAATGAAGGGGGCCTCCCCGGAGCAACCGGGTAAGTTTCCTCCATGCCCAGCTGGTGGTCGAGAGGGTTTGAATAAACTGTAATCCAGAGGCATGCCCTTCGGAAGGAGGGCGCGTACGGTAGGGGCCCTGGATCTGCCTGATCCCTATCTGGCTTAGCATACGCGAGGTACACATTTGCATGGTACCAGTGGTGTGCATACTGACACTGTGCGGCGAAGTAATATAATTGGAGGTTGGGAACACCGAATCTGCCATGTGCATAGGCAAGCACTAGAGTCGACCAGCTAATCCGGGGTCTGTGGTCCGTCCAAATGAGTCACAGTAAGAAACTCAACAGGGCAGTAAAGAATACATTTGTAAGTGGGATAGGAATGTTGACGAAGAGGTATGAGAATCAGGAAAGCACCGCCATCTTGATAATGGCAATGCGGCCAGCCATAGAGAGGGGGAGAGGGATCCACCATTCGATTTGAGAAATTAGCTTATCAGTGGGGGGCAATAATTCAGGTGTATGACTCGTTCTTTCTCCTGGTGAAGTGTGCTACCCAAATACACGACTGAGCGGGAATCGTTCAGACTTGCACCAGTTGATAGTGAGGCCAGAGAATCTCCTAAATCTGATAATTTCCCTAATTGAGTGGGGGCAGTTTATCTGCGGGTGGCGGATAAATAACAATATGTCATCCGCGTATAAGGATAATACCAGAGGGCCTGGTTTGAAGTGTATACCCCAGTGGAGGAGATTCTATCGGACCAAGGGATCCATTGCGATAATGTACAGTAGCAGGAATAGTGAGCACCCATGCATGGTCCCCGGTGAAATAGTTATTGTGGAGGTAATGGAGCCATTAGCTCAAATGCAGGCCACAGGATGTGAATACAGTAATTTGACCAGCGCAAGGAACCCCTGTGACAATCCCAGTTTGTGGAGTAGGGCGCGCAGGAATGGCTACTCCAGGGAGACAAATGCCTTTTCTGCATCCAGCAAGGCCACCACAGTAGGAACGTCTGGAGAAACTCTGTTCATCACTGAGAAGACAGCCCTTAAGTTAAGTGATGACAGCGGTGAGGCACAAAGCCAGACTGCACAGGCAAGGTTATGTGTTCCAGCAGCAGCGACCTGTGATTAGTTATGACTTTGGCAAGTACTTTGTTGTCAAAATTTAACTGGGAAAACGGGCTATAGAGGGTCTTTTTTAGGCTTCAACAAGAGGGTGATTATTGCCTCTCACAGTGTCAGGGGAGAGTGCCCGAGTAGACTGACTCGGCATACATTTCCAGCAGGTGTGGTTCAAGGAGGTGTTTATATGGAGGGTCCCATTCTCTCCATGCCTCTGGAGTCAAGCTAGCCTGGCTGATGAGCGGTGAAACCCTGAAACCGGTTTTAGGATACTTGTTTCCGGTCCAGGGAGAACCTGGGCTGGCAGTTCAGGCTGGACTGTTCCTATAGGGAGCAGGGTCAAGACTAATTTGCATGTAGCTAGGTTTGAACTGGAATGGCATGGAGATAAAAAAACAATGGATTTAGGCCCAGATCTCTGTACTCGGGTGCATGTTGACACTGTTCAACAACCTGTCCATTAATTGTTTTATTTGTATTTGTCACCTGAGTGGGATGGCTATGCCCAGACGTGGGTCCCGTGATCTCCATGCCACTGGAGTCAAGCTAGCCTGGCTGATGAGGGGTGAAACCCCAAAACCACTCCTAGGATGCTTGTTTCCAGTCCAGGGAGAACCTGGCCTGGTAGTTCGGGCTGGACTGTTCCCACAGAGAGCAAGGTCAAAACTGATTTGCTTATGGCTGTGTTTGAACTGTAATGGCATGGGGAGCAAAAACGATGTATTTAGGCCTAGATCTCTGTACTGGGGTGAATGTATGACATTGTTCCAAATTCTGTCCATCAATTGTTCTTTTTTCATTTGTCACCCTGAGTAGGAAGGGTATGACCAGATGTGGGTCCTGTGCTCTCTATGCCACTGGAGTCAAGCTAGCCTGGCTGATGAGGGGTGAAACCCAGAAACTGGTCCTATGATGCTTGTTTCCAGTCCAGGAAGAAACTGACCAGGCAGTTTGGACTGCACTGTTCCCATAGGAAGCATTGTCAGTACAGATTTGCATATGGCTGGGTTTGAACTGGAATGGCAAGGAGAGCAAAAAACCATGGATTTAGGACAAATCTCTGTACTGAGGTGCATGTTTGACATTGTTCAACATTCTCTCGATTCATTGTTCTTTCTGCATTTGTCACCCCGAGTGGGACGGCTGTGCCCAGACGTGGGTCCCCTGCTCTCCATGCCACTGGAGTTAAGCTAGCCTGGCTGATGAGGGGTGAAACCCCAAAACCAGTCCTAGGATGCTTGTTTCCGGTCCAGGGAGAACCTGGCCTGGTAGTTCGGGCTGGACAATTCCCATAGAGAGCAGGGTCAAAACCGATTTGCATATGGCTGGGTTTGAACTGGAATTGCATGGGGAGCAAAAAAATGATGGCTTTGGGCCCAGATTTCTGTATTGGGGTGAATGTTTGACATTGTTCAACATTCTGTCCATCAATTGTTCTTTTTGCATTTGCCACCCCTAGTGGGACGAGTATGCCCAGACATGGGTCCCGTGCTCTCCATGCCACTGGAGTCAAGCTAGCCTGGCTGATGAGTGATGAAACCCCGAAACCGGTCCTAGGATGCTAGTTTCCAGTCCAGGGATAACCTGGCTTGGCAGTTCAAGCTGGACGGTTCCCATAGGGAGCGAGATCAAAACTGATTTACATATGGCTGGGTTTGAACGGTAATGGCATGGGGAGCAAATAAAACATGGATTTAGGCCCAGATCTCTGTACTAGGGTGCATGTTTGACATTGTTCAACATTCTGTCCATTCATTGTTCTTTTTGCATTTGTCACCCCAAGTGGGATGGCTATGCCCAGACGTGGGTCCCTTGCTCTCCATGCCACTGGAGTCAAGCTATCCTGGCTAATGAGGAATGAAACCCTGAAACCAGTCCTAGGATGCTTGTTTCCAGTCCAGGGAGAACCTGGCCTTGTAGTTCAGGCTGGACTGCTCCCATAGAGAGCAGGGTCAGTACTAATTTGCATATGGCTGGGTTTGAACTGGAATGGCATGGGGAGTGAAACAATGATGGCTTTAGGCCCAGATCTCTGTGCTGGGGTGGATGTTTGACATTGTTCAACACTCTGTCCATCAATTGTTCTTTTTCCATTTGTAACCCCGAGTGGGTGGGTATGCCCAGGTGTGGGTCCCGTGCTCTCCATGCCATTGGAGTTAAGCTATCCTGGCTGATGAGGGGTGAAACCCCACAAACGGTCCTAGGATGCTTGTTTCCAGTCCAGGGAGAACCTGGCCAGGCAGTTAGGGTTGGACTGTTCCCATAGGGATCAGGGTCAAAACTGATTTGCATATTGCTGGGTGTGAACTGGAATGGCATGGGGAGCAAAAAAACGATGGTTTTAGGCTCAGATCTCTGCACTCGGATGAATGTTTGACATTGTTCAACATTCTGTCTATCGATTGTTCGTTTTGCATTTTTCACCCTGAGTGGGACGGGTATGCCTAGATGTGGGTCCCATGCTCTCCATGCCACTGGAGTCAAGCCAGCCTGGCTGCTGAGAGGTGGAACCCCGAAACCGGTCCTAGGGTCCTTGTTTCTGGTCCAGGTAGAAACTGGCCTGGCAGTTCTGGCTGGACTGTTCGCATAGCTCCCCAGGGTGGTCAAGACTCGCATATGGCTCGGTTTGAATTGGAATGGCATGGGGAACAAAAAAACAATGGTTTTAGGCCCAGATCTCTCCATTGGGGTGAATGTTTGACATTGTTCAACATTCTGTACATCAATTGCTCTTTTTGCGTGGACATTGAGCCTACATTTAACTTAAAGTATTCCACTATGGAGTCATGCAGCTCGGAGTGGAATGCTTCGTCATGAAGCGCGGCACAGGGTAAGTGCCATTGACATTGGATGCCCCCACTGAATGGTATCTGTAAGACCGTCTGGACTGGGGAGTGGTCAGAGAGCATAAGGGGGAAGTGAGTCACACTGTCTAACCATGGGCTCACAGTCACGGAGACTAGCCGAAAATCTATGTGTGTCCATGTATGGTGGGGGGGCTGAGTACAATGTAAATCTGGGAGTGATGTTATGCAACTGATGCCAGTTGTCCTTGGGGACGTCAGTGTCACAAGAAGTATCTGAGAAGTATCTGAGTGGGCCCCATGTAGAGGTAAATGTGCGGTAAGTCCCTGGGGTAGGAGCACAATTTCTGTGTCATGTCAAGAAAGATACTGCAGTACTTGCTTACCTTTGTGTGAATTATTGAGGGCTCGAATGTTCTATGAGTGAATTTGGCCACTAATCCCCTGTTGTTACGTGGGTGCATAGTCAGGGAAGGTGGGTGCTGTGTATGAGGGTCTTTCCTGTGGGGTAAAATGACTGATATAGACAAAAAAACAGAAGTACAAACCCTCCCCACCCTTCTACCACAATGAGCACTGAATCACCCAGAGAGTTCCTGATAAAAGCAACGAAAACACAACATAACATCAACAACAGCAAAAACATCATCCCCAACACTCTCCAAGTTGAAATATACCTCAGTTGGTGAGCAACACTACAGCAATCAAGCCCTGATAGAAATTATGTCAGATCCATGGGGATGTAGAGATGAGTCACACAGTAGCTTCAGAATATGAGCATTTTAGGGGATGCAAAACAGAGTAGTGTTTGCATCACATCATGTCTGGTTGAGCCAGGGAAAATAAGCAGGGACATGCGAGGGGTGCACGGACCAAATGGAGCTGCCAGTCCAGTGGAAAAAGGTCCATACTTGCACAGGCATGCAGATCGAGAGGGCAACGGACGGGTGTGGAGTGATGGCTCCTTACCATGCTGTTTGCAGAAGGCCACTGCATCCGCTGGTGTTTTAGACAGTCAGGTCTTCCTGTTAAAATCAATCTGGAGACGAGTCGGGTATAGCATACCAATATTTGGCAGCATAGCCTTGGAATCTGCAAACTTGCTCCTTGCCTCTTGCACCATGATGTTGAAGTCCAGGAAAAATGAGAGAGTGGTGCCACGGTATTGCATAAGGCCCTTTTCCCGCACCAGTCTAAGCGCGGTGTCCCTGTTCTGAAAATTGAGCAGCTGGGCTATATTGGGGTGTGGCTGGGCCCTCAGGACAGATCGTTGGTCTAGTATCCGGTGTGCACAGTCCACTAAAAAGGTGGATGCAAAGTTCTGAAAACCAAAGAGCTCTGCAAGTGGGCACTCCACAATTATGTCCATATGGCCAGTGTCTGTGGGCTCCACCACACCAAGTATGCAAAGATTATTTCGGCGAGACCTTGCCTCCAGGTACTCATTTTTAATGGCCACGGTTTTAAGCAAGCATTCGACTCTCTGCTGTCTCTTGTGGACCTTCAATGCACTGTCCTCCAAACCAGTTAATTGCTCCTCAGCACTGTCTAATCTCGTGTTCTGATGATCAATGCGCTCCCTCATATGGTCAAGTCTGTTAGTGAGGGTGTCACCACCAGCTACTACACCCCTGCAACTTGCCTGTTGCTTGCTGCCTAGGCCGTGCCCACCCCTACTCACACGGCATGCATTTCCCTCAGCCTTCTCGCTAAGTGGGGGGCCCGGGCACACTAACAGCATATTGGAGAGACTCTCTGCCGTATGACTGATAGAGTGGCTGAACAGCCCTTGCCGTGGCGGTGCAGCTCGCCTCGGAGGCCCCCGAGGGTTTTTAGCGTGTGCCTTCCCGCTAGGTCTATCTGTTGTGCCGCGTACAGGTCCCCATCATGCCATGAGGGCCACGGCGTCCAAGCAGTACATTTGTTTGTATCCCATCGACAAATTTCACCGCACCAGGAGGAAGTCCATCAGGAGGGCAGTAACATCATAGTAGGCCTGCGGCCACTGTCGCCGTGGGGCCTCCAAGGCAGGCACCATGCCGTCATGCTCACTGGCAGATTAGCCATCTGGTCAGTGCCGCAGAATGGGAAAGGATGCCGGCACGCGCTGCAGTTCTTTACGGTGGTAGTGACTTTCTGTTGGATGGTCACTGATATCTCTGGAGACCCAAATCTCTATTTCAAGGGCTTTGCTTGCCAGAGATTCCCGATTGTGCGGCAAATCTTGGTCGCCGATATGGCCACGCCCCCCAGGAGCGTACATGTCAAACATAAAGTGAACATAACAGGAGTGACTGAGACACTTTGAACACCACTACCAATTCTTAAGGCCTCAGGAATGTTTAATTCACTGTCTCGTAATTTCAGAATTAAAACATTTTCAATGTCATGATAACTAAGTCATCATTGTTACTCATTTATCATATACAGCGATAAACCATTGACAAAGCCAATAATCCTGGCTGATTTTGAAGCAAATCTGTTGTTGCGTTATATGTCTGGATGCAATAACAGAAAGCTCAGAAAGGCACCAAAATTCCAGTCAGGAGGCACACTATGGAAGTCACAGAAATGTGAAAAGCCAAGCCTTTAATTACATAGGTCACATCTCTTTTAAAGACACCCCCCAATCATTTTTTCATTCCACTTACAGCGCTGACACAAACGAAGCAAACTGTGGTTTTAATAGAAAGAAAACATATCACAACACTTTATTTGGTGATGCTCGTTGTAATCCAATTTCCACTCATTGTTTGTGTGCTACCTAGTGTTATCAGTAAAACTGGATGTCTGTGCAAATGTAGTGACCATTTCAATGGAAAATGTGCTGTTTGTAAATGAGAGTGTGCTACCACACATTCTTTAGTGGTATATGTGCAACAGTGTACTCTAAAATCCACCACAGGCTACATACCACACCCTTACCACTCTCCTGATAAAGGGCGTAGCTCATTTGCCACACTTCTTCTTTGTGTGATTCTTGGCTTTTCATAATCCCAGTGATTTAACATTGATGGCTGCACCCCAACTCTGAAAATAGTTCAAGCACCAGTGCCTCCCTCAGGTCAGGGGTCTGGAGATCTGTACTGAAGTCCACAAGCAGTGATGGCAACAGAGACAGCATGACGTGGCATAACACGAGATGGCACAGCATAAAACTGGTAACTATACGCAACCGCTTTATAGGACTGGATGAAATCAAGAGTTAGCCGGGTCACCACTAGTTAGTGACGTGTAATTAGGTGAATGTCGATTCGAGAAATCATGTAAAAGCCCAACACTTACATTATAGAACAGTTTCCACTAAAAGGCACCCCCTGTGGTTTCCATAGATGACTACTGACAACCTTGGGCAACCCTCCACTGAATGCCAATGTGACTTTACATGGTAAACCGTTTCTAAACCAAGTACATATATTTCTTCCACAGCCCCAAATGCCATCCTCTGCCAGTCGTTCCCACCAGAACTCTTAGGGCCTCATTGGAAGAGCTCTGGTAATATCAGGAAGTGACGTTGATACTGAGGGGTGACATTTTTTTTCCTGGTGCAGTATTAGTAATGAATAGTGACTTTATAAAGTGCAACTAATACCCAGTCAGGTGTCCTAGCGGTGGCAGAAAGCAAAGTGAAATTAAATTCTAATGAAAGAGCCATTTCTTGTTTCTGAAAGTTTATTGGGGGAACATTCCAAGCTTCAGTGAAGGGTAAAAAAGAAACTTCCTCCTATCCATGATTGCTTAAACCTAGGCACCACATGTAAGGATCTGGAGGAAGACCATAACGTTTCTAAAGTGTGATAAGATCGAATATGTGATTTCATGGCAACTGAACCATTGTTTGCTACAGCGTTGTAACAAATGCATAGTGCTTTGAAGACTGTTCTTATTTGAACTTGGAGCCATTTCAAGGTTCCCGTTCGGACTGTGGAGTAATGCTGTAACACCACACCTTTCCTCCTATTTCAAGCTGTGAAAATTAGAAATACAGTCTTTTTTACCCTCACACAAAGTTTTCAGGCTCTATCCGGTGAAATTTGTGCAGGAAAAAAAACCTGGGTCTCAGTGAAATTTATGTGCAAGTTGACACCCCAATATGAGTCAAAGACCCGGTTGTCTCTGAGTTAGGGATGCCAGGACTCTTATAACCTCATCACTATCGGCTTGAAGCCTCAGGGGTCTGGTTGAAAGCTAGAGGTGTCTTGCCTCATGAATCAGCTCTACCGCTAGCTCCCACAATGCAGCGATCTGGCCTCGTTTTCACTTAGCCGAGGTTCTGGTAAATAGATAAGTTGTGATCTACTCTAACCAGCCACACATGGAACACTTTTCTCACCCTTGATAAAGTTGTGGGAACCGGGCCCTGTTCAACCTTTTCGTTCCATCCCATCTTCTACTTGTGGTCAGCGGCGGCTCCTCCACTATGGCGTAGGAGTGTCGCCCCCCCCTGCCAGCAGCCTCAAAAGTTGAAAAATAAAACGATAATAAAAGAGGTTTATTATTGGCTTATTTTTCAGTGCCGAGTCTTCTGGGCAGGGCCATCGCGGGGGCAGTCCCAGAGGGGGAGTGGTGGGCACTGTTATCAGTGCGCATGTTGGTTTGGCCGGTCGTCTTAGGATGGCCAAACTGACATGCGCACTGAGCTGTCTCCAACCCGAGCTGCATTGCCGGGTTGGAGACATCAGGCACAGGCTCCCAGTCTCTGTGGGAGCGTACATCCAGGCTGCCCAGGCCAATCCTGACGCAGCTCTCATGCAGCCAGCAGCATGAGAGCAGCGTCAGCATTGGCTGTAGGGGAGTCTGGGAGCCTGTGCTGCAGTCAAGAGCAGGAGAGCGTCGAAGTGGCGGTGGCAGGTATATTATTTTTTCTTCTTTTTATGTATAATCATCGCTGTCCCCTCCTGTTCCCACCCCCGCCCTGCCACTCTGTCCTGACACCAGCCGCTACTGCTAGTGGTACCAGGCTGCGTGGCTCTCTGCCAAAAGTCGAGGCCTGCCCAAATTCAAAAGCAGTTGAGCATGAATTGAGCCTGACCATCTAATCCAGTTGGTGTTTTTGGGTATTCAAATGCCACTCAACCTCCATCATAAACAAGCATTAAAAATGCAGTAGGTCTCGCCTTTCATTAAGTTAAATTTGCTTTGCTATACAATGCCATTAGCAAACCAAATGACTTTAACTTAATCAAAGGCAAGACCTGTTGCATTTTCAATGCTTGTTGAGTGAGCCGTGGGACTCAGTTAGCATGTTTAATACCGTGTTTCTGTGGCGACACCATGCGGTGCCAGGTTAATTCTCGCCTGTTACTCGCTGGTGTTTTGCTATTTTTTTTCTCGTTGCCCACTTTCCACTTTCCACTTCCAAACTGGTGTGACGAGGCCACTCGTCAGCCCTGATTATGTTATCTGGAGCCGAGCCATGTTGGCAGTATCTGGATGATACACACGGCAGCTATCTGTGAACTATTTTCCTGTTTCACGATTAGCAGCAACTCTGGGTACGCAGGATTTTTAACCAGGAGCTACATCTTGTGAACACGTTTATGTTGGCGGTATTTACGTTTTTTAGATTGTAGGCATTATTTGAATTTATCAATGGTAAATTGCTATTTTTTGCTGTTTATATAGCGCGAACTACACCTGAAGATAACAGAGCGCTTTACATGAGCACCAGTTGCTTTACAAACAGACACATTATTTTTAGGCCCGGGGAGACTAAGTGATTTGCCCAGAATCTGAGCCTCCCGCCAGACTCGAACCTGGTTCTCCAGCTTCGGGCGCTTCAGCCGTTCAGCCACACCCTCTCCTCGTGCGATTGACGCCAGAACCCTATATTGTATCTTTTTCAGTTTAAAGAGATCTATTTCAGTAAATAAAATTTTGCAAAACAAATTAAAATATAACAGATGGCTTTGACCGCTGGCAGACTGAAATACCGGTGACACAGATCACATTATATATGAAAGGCCGACAAGTTAACATGAAATGTGAATCGACGTAATTTACTGTTAGTAAATTACCTGCGTGGCGGGTCATGTGAAACGTGCAAGGAGTTGGTGAACTTGTGCTCGCTTGGTGCATGGATTGCTGGCCGCACAAGAGCAAGTAGTAAAACGTGCCGCAGGAGGTTTGGAGTTGCCGCCACTCACCACCCTAGCAATTGTCTGAATAGAATTACGAAGAGATCTATTTCAGGAAATAAAATTTTGCAAAACAAATTAAAATATTACAGATGGCTTTGACCGCAGGCAGACTGAAATACCGGAGACACAGATCACATTATATATGAAAGGCTGACAAGTTAACACTAAACGTGAATCGACGTAATTTACTGTTAGGAAATTACCTGTGCGGTGGGTCTTGTAAAACGTGTAAGGAGTTGGTGAACTTGTGCTCACTTAGTGCACAGATTGCTGGCCGCACCAGAGCAAGTAGTAAAACGTGCCGTGGGAGCTTTGGAGTTGCCGCCACTCACTCACCCTAGCAATTGTATGAATAGATTTACGAAAACAATAAAGGATGTTTTATAACATCGGATGTGGATTTATGTGCATTGCCTTTTAAGAATTGGACTGGATTTTTTAAAAGCTTTTTACAATAAGGAGAGTGTGGGGCATAATTTCATTAGTAATTCAATGAGGACGGCTATTTATATACATATATAGCTGCCCTCAAGTGGAGACTGGGTGATTGTTCCTTAAGTTTCGAGCACCTTAATAATAACTGTTAAAACAAGCTACCGAAACAAAGATGGCGTGGGCCAGTCGCCATGGGCCATCCCAAAAGGCAAAAGGGCGTTAACAACAAAGCCCGATATCCAATCACGCGCCACCGTTTACCATAACAGATGACACAAGCCAATCGGAAAGATGGGCAGGGATTCAAGTCCCTTTCTAAATCTTGTTTACTATAGCTCTCGCAGGCAAGGAGCACATGTGCGCTCCAACGCCAGGCGAGACCTAAAAATCTTCATATGTAGACATGTCCCTTACATATTCACAATATCCAGTATAGAAACTGGCATTTATTGGATTACTGGTTTATTGAAGGTGCTCACCTCTGACTGCTCAACTAATTTGAGTTGAGTTTATGATGATGTTCAACTCACAGTGAATAAATGGTTAATGAGCGCTCATGTAATCGTTGCAGACATTGCCATTGTATGGTTACTATGTACCATCACATGGGTCTTCCACTATTTCAAACTGGCCTGCCTATAACGTTTCCGTTTCCTGGAGCAACAAAAAAATCACATTTGAGGAGGTAACCAGAAGGCAGCCTCCCAATCAGGATGCAGACATTCTCACATACTGTTAGTACGAAGAGCACATCTTGGAGAAGATTCGACCAATTAATACATACAGCTCCAATAAGTAAAATTTTAAAGTCTATCTTGGATGAGTGGGAGAGAGGCTGAGACCGAGACAGAGAGATAGGGAGATAGAGAGGCAGTTGAATAGATCAATACATAGACAGAATGACAGAGACAGATGCAAAGGTAGTTTCCTAGGTTACCTCGATCTGACCAGAGTGCAGGATTTCAGGGTACCAGGAGGGGTTGTTTGGAACAATGCCAACTATCAGACATTTCATGAGACTTGCATTGCTGTAAGGTACCTTTGAGGGAGAAGTGAGGTGCAGATCAGTCTTCCCACAAGAATTAGTAGAGCACAAGTACATCACCTGCCTCCGGTAATCATGAATGTCTCCACCTGGTATGATTTGTTTTTCTCATGAATGTGTACAGAATTGAAGATCTGCTGGAAATCACGGATCTGACAAGGGGATCGCACATGTGGTGGGAATTATTTCATTCTTAAGAAGTACCACTTGTTGGCCGAGCAGTTTGACCTTGAGGTAGCCGGTGCAATCATTCACAATAGAAAGGGTCTGGCCTTTTCCAGGGACACTAAACGCTGATGAGTGGCTTCTTCCCGAGCACCATGCTCAGAAATTTAGACACCACGGATGACTGTTCTGTAACTTCCCGTAAGACCTCGTGCATTAGGCAACAAGATAGTTCCTGATCCACTAACCTTCCAAGGCCAGAGAATCACACTCACTCAATATTTGGCTTTTTGTTTTTATAACTTGTAGGTGTTCCACTTGTGCATGCTTGCTAATAGTAGACATGATGTGTCTTAATACACAGACCCCTCCCAACCAACATTCGCACATGCACCCAGTGCTTGTTAGGTCTCCATGTTCCTGCAGCAATGTCTTACATCTTCTGTGCGGAAGGTCCTGGAGAGGTCTGGATGACAGTTGCAGGTGAAGGATAGTTTGTACTAAATAAAAATAATGCACAGTCAGCTCGCAGTACTAGTTTTCGAAATTTGCAGAATAATCATACACGTTTATTTTATATGACAAAGCCTCTCTCTGTGCTTTTGTGTTTTTTCGTTTCAGCCAAATCATTGAAAAAGAAAGCTCATTCTGTGGTATCTCTCGTGTAATATGTTTGCTCTCTCAAGGAAACATTGCGAACAATGTTTCTCTATTTTATAGCTTCCCAAAGTTTCCTGCCGACGTTCTGTGTATGTCCTTGATTAGCTAAACAGATCATTGTATTGCTGTGTTACATAAAATCTCAATTTGTTTCCTTAATTAGTTATACATAGCCTGGCCAATAGAGCTAGAAGTATCTTGCTTTCCAGACTGTTGATTGGTTTTGCTAGTATGTCATATCATACCAGGAAATGCATGTGGCTTCTGTACCCTAAAAGCTTATAAAAACTGTGCTCTTTTGCAAAACTGGAGAAGAGCTAGACTTTCTTTGGGTTTCTAATTGAGCAGACTCTATGTCAAGCTGTCTATTTGACTTAGTCTTGGGGCTTATTTATTTGTAGGCACACTATGCCTTAGTCTGTTTACTGATTTTGTACTTAGTCTTTACTTGGGTTTTCTTTAGAATATGACCTTATGTTAGTCCTTTTAAAAAATAATACTTTTATTTTGTTGATGATGATTCCTAAATGACTAACTAATTACTTTTTGCCTTCTGTAATGATTATATTTTGTAATGAACTCATAAGGTTTTAACCGGTATCCTTGTCTCATGCAGGCTTGTTAATTACCCTTGGACTAAATCTTATGAAGACTCACATGGCCTTACAAAGACTCAGACAGTACCAATTATGTGCAGCAATCCTCTTAATTAGTTAATTAGACCGTCGACACAAGCACTGATCTGCCACCATATCAACCAGGGGTACTAGATGACCCCCTCGACCATGGCTCTCCGATGCCCCTCTCTGCGATTGGTCACTTCCTGCTGAGGTTTAGCATGCAAACAGTTGACCAACAGGTTTTTCAACTCAGGGCAAGTACATGACAGTGAACAGCTACTCTTGAAGCAGAAGAATTGATTGTCTGGTATGCTGTTTGTGGGTCATGGTAAAGAAATGTTTTGAAAATTGGAATCGTCATTCATTCCTTTGCTTCAGCAGCTTGTGAAGTGGCTCATTTTGAGTGGCTAGGTTGAATGCAAATCAATCACAGTAGGTGATCATTTGCAAAAACTGAACACTTTGGACACAATCCAAGCTGCCTACATCACCATGACAACTTGCACCTTTAGGAGATCAGCCATCGGCCCGGCTTCTAAGAAGATATTCCCTCAAACACATTCCCCTGGACAAGATGCTCCCTGAATTTAGTCCCCTAGAGGCGAAAATCCTGATGGGTGCATTATCTAAATGAGGTATCTCCCAAATGTATTGTTCACTAGTCCTTAACGCATCCAGCACATTGACACATCTGTTTTCCTAGTGGGAGGAATGGGTGGGACAGCTTGATGATGATGATTGGTGTGACACTCTGATGGCCCCCTGCACTATCATGATTTGCTCTAGGCTATGGCTGATCCACACATATTACCTCTATGTTGCCTACCTCACTCCCAGCTGCCTCTACAAATCATGCCTCCTTCCAAGCACGACATGCTTTAAAAGTCCATATTCTTCCACATATTTTTATCATATGATCTGGACTTGCCATATTATTGTGAAATATTGGACCAGGATGGCCAATGAACTGTCAGAGGTTCTGGGGTGAGAGGTGAAACTCTCGCCAAGATCACTCCTCTTGGGCATCTTTGAAGGAGTGGAGGGTACGAGACCTGATCGGGCATTACTAGAGGTGGCCACTGTGATGGCAAAGGGAGACATACCTAGGAAGTGGAAGTCCTCCGGCTCACCCTCCATCATATCTCAGTGGCGTCGGGAGGTGGACTGGTGTGCTCAACAGGAAGGACTTGTGTATGAGGACAGAGGTTGCCCAAGAAATATGTAAAGATCTGGAGTGAATGGTGGGCCACATTAAATGTGTGGGGGTTCCCCCGGGATGTGTATATTGTGGACATGCTCCACTGTCTGTCATAATAATGATGTTATAAATTCTTTTTGTGGATGACTAGCGATGGTTGGAACTGGTGTGGATAATTGTGCTGTTAAGAAAAACAATACAATTGTTTATTAAAGAAAAGAAAATATTACCAAACAATCAAGACATGGTGGTCTGCTGACCCCAGCAGACCACCATCTCCGTGATTTTAGCAATTCCTAGGGGGTTGCAAATTGTGACCTACCTCATTTATATTGATGAGGTAAGTTGATTTGTGACCCCTTACGAATTTCTATATGAAACTCTTGGTAGTTCATACATTTGTAATAGCGATTACCTAAATTGCTATTTGCAGTAAATCGCAATTAGGTAATCACTATTACACATGTTAATGCATGTGGCTCTTTGTTTCTTGTTTCATTTCAGATCTCGTGCATGAGGTATGCTGTGGGTGAAAAAAAGCCGGTGAGGACGCGGACAAAGCTGCCAGAGAACCGCAGTCAGGACCGCCAATGAAGCAGAGAATCAGGTGAGGTAAACCGTAAAACAAGCACGGTGGAAAACTGGAACAACAAGTGTCATTTCTGGCTTCCTCGGCTTCTAAATAGTATGCCTAAGCAATGTATGTCTCGTGGTACTAGGCAAGACTGTTGCTCTCAGTTCTAAAGGATTACATTTCACCGTATCGCAGGCATGACAGGTACAATGGCTTCGAAATCCTTTGCTTCAGGGTCCAGATTGGAGGATATTATGAACGTGGCAGACTGGTTCTCAGAATATACCTTTAGAACCTTTTATTACAAACCTATTGTGGATGTTGTGTCATTGGTGGCATAGCTTTAAACAAGCATAATTGGAGCCTCAGGTCCTGACATAAAAAAGAACTTTCAGTTCTATTGAGGCCACAGAGGCGAGAATTATCCTACCCATATTCTTTATCTTATGTTTAACATATTTGTAATAATTTTTATTTTATGATTCATGATATTTGCTGAGAAATTTGATTGCCCACCCTGTTACCTGAATTATATCAGTCAAGTATGAATCAAAGTTTCTGGCTGCTCCTTCTGTTTTCGGCAGGAAATGATTAGAAATTAGGCTGAACTATCGGTGGACGCAGTGTTCGTTGTTTGCTGCAGGACCTAAAAGTTACAGTCCAGTTCTACAAGATGCGGTCTCCACGTCGCACTGGCTTGGGCCGGCCTGTTGTTTGAGGCCTGGATGGAGGTTTACAAATTCTTCGTTGTGTTGCAGGAATTCTGCTCTTAGAACGGAACTATGCTTAAAACCATAGAACATCATACTTCCAAAACAGAATTACTGCTCATCTCCCCTCCAAACCACATCTCCAAACTAGACCAATGGCTGACTCACCTCATAGCTTTCAACTGCACTCCTCTTATCATAGACTCAGCTAATCACTTGGAATCACCATGGACAAGCACCTGAATATGAAAAATCATATCAGCAATGTATGTAAGGGAGCAAATCACTTGAAGAGATCACTCTTATGAAACCTTTCCTTCCACTAAACAATTTCAAGCAGGTGGTCCAAGCGCTCGTCCTGCTGAGGCTAGACTACGGCAGTGCTACCCTCCGTGGCCTTCCCAAATACGCCATGGCTCCACTAAGGGCATCCCTAAATGCTGCGGCGAGACTGGTTACAGATACCAAACAAAACTAGCATATATCCCCAGTACTAAAATCTCATAAATGGCTACCCTATGAAGCACGAATCCAGTTGAAGATTGTTGTTCAGACGCACAAAGCCCTTCACTTCAATACTCCCTTGTACCTGGCTCAAACTTGAACTACCCTGTTGGGTAAGAGCCTCAAGAAACACCTCTACCTTCCTCCTGAAACCACTCATTCTTTAAAAAAAAAAACTTGTCTCAGAGCTTTTTCAGGCGCTGCCCCAAAGATATGGAACTCCCTTCCACCGGAAGTACGCAGAATCTCTTCAGTGACCATGTTCAAATTGGAAGCCAAAAGATTCCTTATGAACACATTCTTACCCTAAGAGGGATAGGCTTCACTTGCTTGTTTTCATTGTTCCTACTACCATTGTACCACCATTTGTTACGGCTCTTTACTGCATACTCTTGACCCTCACTTGTCGCCCGCCTACACTTGCTGATTGTGCTACCCTCCTGGTACAATTGTCCTGTAATCTGCAAATATTTTTGTTTTTATTTTTCTTACTTGATGTGGATATTGCATTTATGTCCTTCCTTCCATCATATTGTAAAGCGCTCTGATATCCCTCGGGATCTTGTTCGCGCTATATAAACTTTATAAATAAATAAACTCTACGTTTAAAAAACATTCACATAACTTTCACAGCAGGGTCAGCCCCCACTCTTGTAGGTGCTGAAGATGGGAACAGAGTAGTGCATTTTGTATTTCGTCAGTGTAGCCATAGATCAGTATGTCATCCTATGAATATTTTCCATAGTGTTTTGTGCATGAAAACATTCCCAGAAATGTGGTTGTAAGACCTGTGACTAGGACTTCATTGTGTTGAGCCTACAAGACAGCACATGTGCTGTCTGTTACAAGACATATTGTGGGCTCACCAGTATCATTTAGGGGCTTCGAGCCCACCATTGCTTACCGATGGTTGGCTTTCTTATCACTCTTATTTGCCTACTTCTTATTCATGTCCCAGCTTCTCAACCTAGTGTTTGTAGCTTCCATGGAGAATAGGCTCTTTACGATATCTCTTGATTGGCTGTGCTTCCACAGCTTGCTTTTCATGCACTTCTTTTTTCTTTTTGGTTAAGAACATGAAGGGAGTGCGAGTGCTTTCTAGCTTTCTCCCTCACATACTTCTCTCCCCCTTACACTCTGTGTTGCTCTCTAATGCCCATGTACTTCTCCCCAACCTCTTCCCTGTTGCGCTTGCCTGTGTTCTTTTCTCCTGTTGCTTCTCCTCACCACCCGTCCTCTGTGTTTCTTCCCCCATCTGCAGCATCCTTCTCCCTTGCCTTCAGTGAAGTGCTTGCTTTCGTAGTTGTAATGACTGCCAAATAAACAATATGTGATGAGCTACAGTGGTTCTGTCGGGGAGAACCCAATTGCTTTGAGGAAAATAAAATGAATTAAAAGAAAAACCCAAAGAGTCGCTTGATACCTATTAACTAATTTTAACAAGTGTGGCATTTACATTGGTTAAATCATGCAAATAAAGTTTGAACGCATATCAAATGACATTGGAAAATAGATTAAAGCAAAACACCTACTAGTATATGCTTGCAAAAGAATCTTCTTTTTTATCAATTGAAGTTTTAAGTCAATATTTACAAGAAATTAGAGGGCTGTCAATACAAAAATACTGACACAAGTGACATGTGGTAAGGTGACATTAAGTGCTCAGTGATGGTGGTGCAGTGCATATATACAAGGTGATATATACAATTTATTTACACAGGGTACTAGAATGCGGTAGACAATTACTCTGGTGAACAACAGGTATACTTATTGATTAGACACACAGAGATTTGATTGGTCTGAACCGTATATATTCGTCGACGTTTCGACCCTGACAGAGCGTTATTAGAATGTCATGGCAGGTCTTCTTCAGGAGAAGGCTCACCATATACATACCCAGGTTCTGAGGGACACAGGGTCGCCCCCTTGTTGTAAAAACAACAACGCCGGTCTACACAGCCTAAATTCATATTGCCTAAAAATAGGGATTACAAATTGTTTACGAGGGGAATCATACAATTTAAAAAAAAAACATAATATGCAAGATGGATTGAATGGAAACACCATCACAAGGGCACGGAGTCAGGTCAACAAAAGAAATACAGTTTGCTGGATAGCCAATCATGAAAGGTAAAAGATTTAAACGTAATCTTGTCTGAACATAACGGTGTTGTATGTTCTGAACTTGCAATAAATATAATGGGAGACCCTCTTGAACATGTAAAAGGTTATATGCAACTACTGAGGGTTTCACATTATCCCCCTCTGCCCTTTTTGACTGTGCCTTGTTCAAATACATATACTTTAAAGAGAGCTTAGTAATATTCAAACAAGTACTCGGATCATCATACAGATTGGAACATCCAAGTGCTGCACTTTGTGATTTTATGTAGGGAAGCCATGGAATTTTCTGCGCCGCATGAAATTGTAAACAATCCTTTACAATCAATTCAGTTAAAACAGTTTCCTCCTTTCTTCATAAGGAATTCCAGAGTAGCAGGGGTGCCATGTTAATTTTATCTGTTATGTAGAAGGCCCGCAGTTCCTCATGGATTATGGTATTGGAACAGCTTAGCGGAACGGCCAAAAGATTTTTCATAAACACATTTTCTACTGACTGGATACCTTGTACCTTCTGGAAACCCCAGATACCAGCCCCATAGAAAGCGATTGTAACACATTTACATGCGCACATTTTTAAAATGTCTTTGATTGGTCTAGCGCCCACTATTTAGCGAATCTGTGTATACGCCCTGTATGGCCTGTTCGAACAGGGCCACTCTGTTTGTAATCATAGGCTTTCAGGTGTATTTATCATCAAATAAAATTCCAAGATACAAGTAAACAGCAGTCTACATCACTCTATTATTTTTGATGGTATGCACTGGTCTTCTCCTAGGTTAACAGATGTCATTATAAAGGTTTTAAAGACATTAACTTGTAGATCAAGGTCTTGCATAAAAGCGATATAGTGGGGCGTGGCTTGGCAAGCCAGCATGGCGGACGGCTTCTAAGTGAGCTCCGTCCAGCCCGACTTTATCCTACAGTTATCCTGCTCCCCCGGCCGCGTTACCTTCCGCCTGCCATAGCGGAGGATTGGGAGGCACAGTATTGCTGTTTCCCCGGAACTGGGGCCAGGAGCGGCGCCCGGTGGCAGCGATCGGTCCGGGTCGGGGCTGCGGCCTAGAGGCGGCGTTGGGACCGCGGCCTCGAGTACGGACCTGAGGGCGAGTTCCGTGACCGAGTGGCAGGCTGCAGTGAGGCTGGGAGCGCCCCTGCCGGGGGCGCTGCGTGTGATCCCCGCGACCGGAGGCACTTTGTATTCTTGTCGGAGGGCTCCCCCCCACTAGCGATCGGCGGACTATCGGTCCGAGGAGTGCAGAGTGCCGGGGGGGGGACGCCATCTTGGACCTGCATCCGAGGAGCTCCGGGCCCGCGTGGAGGCCGATGCGGGCGAGCTGAGGGTCGCATTCTCCTGTGAGCTGCAGAGTTGGCCCAGGTGGGGCCGGGATCTAGTTCTGCGCCAGGAGCCCTGGGAGTGGACTTTCGCCCTGCACTTGGGCTGCTGAGCCGACTGAGGATTGCGCCTGGCGATGACAGCTGAGACGGGCTGCGGGGTGAGTGAGTCTGCTCCCTTGGGGGGTTTACTCCCCTTCCCCCCCCTCGTCCCGCTGCTCTGGGGCTGTCGGGAGGTTCGGCGGTGCACTCGGCCCGCGTGGGGGCATCTCGGGGTGGCCCGGGACGCCCGCGGCGCTCTTCGTGGATGGCCTGGAGGCACATCCTGTCGGCTCCCTGGGGTGTGCACGAGGCCCAGTGCAGGTGCCGGTGAGATCAACGGCCCATGAGGCACAGTGGTGCTGGGGCCTGGATAGTGACTCTGAGGCGTTCCCGTCGCCTGTGGCCGTGGAGAGTCGCTGACGTCCGCCAGCTGGGCGAGGTGGAGTGAGGCTACCTGGCCCGTGTTGCCTGGAGCCGCTTGGCTGGGGCTTCCGGACGGCCGCCTCGGCAGTTAAATCGAGCTGCGCGGCATTGGATCGGTCTGCAGTGCTGCTCTGCGCTGTGCACTGAGGCCCGGAGAGGGGCGCGGGACCGGCGCTTCTTGAGGGACGAAGGACTGCCTGCCCCATCATGACTAGGGACAAACCTGGTGGAGGGCCTTCCAAGCAGAGCACGCTTGATAAATATGCGGGCTCCGGTGGCCCCGCTGGGGCGGCGGCCGGGGCCCCGAGTGCTGTGCCAGACAACGCTGCCCTCCTGGCGGCTATCACCCAGTCCAGGGACGCCAGGGACGCCAAAATAGGGGCAGTGGTCTCCGACGTTATGCTGCTGCGCCAGGACCTGCGTAACGCTGTGGCCCGTATCACCGAAACTGAGACTCGGATATCGGGGGTAGAGGATGTGGTGACTACCTTCAACAACGGGTGGCGTCTCTGGAGACTACCCAGCGTGGCCTGGCGTCTAGGGTCGAGGACGCGGAGGGAAGGGCCCAGCGCAACAACCTCCGCTTTGTTGGTTTTCCGGAGGGCTGCGAGTCTGGGAATATGGAGGAGTTGCCCGGTGGCTAGAGGGCTGGCTACCTGCTGATTCCCTTTCCAAATGCTTTGTAGTGGAAAGGGCGCATAGAGCCCTGCTGCAGAAGCCTCCCCCTTGGGCCCGGCCACGGCCAGTGATTGCAAAGCTGCTTAACTATCATGATTGGGACGTGATCCTCAAGCAAGCCAGAGCCCACGAACCTCTGCAGTTTAACAACGCCCGCATCCTCATATTCCCGGACTATACTAGGCAGACTCAGCAACTGCGGCAATCGTTCCTTGCGGCGAAGGCCCGCCTGCGGGAGCTTAAGCTTCCATATGCACTGCTTTATCCGGCCCGACTACGGGTCGTTTACCGCTCCCGCACGTACTTTTTTGACTCTCCGGAGGTGTTCACTTGGACGGACGAGACGGTGCGGCTGCGCCCTCACTCTCCACCTGGGAAGGAATCTGACTCTTCCTCGAGTGGGGCGAACCGTGGCGAGCCTGGTGGTCGGGTGAAGAAGTCTCGCCGCTCCAGGTCCAGGAGGCGATCTAGGTCCAGGGACGCACTGGCGGGCAGGGGGTTACCAATGGAACAGACGACGCCGGCGGACTGATATCCTCTTTGTGATATGTACATTCATGCCTCTTAGATATACAATTTCAGCGGTCAGGGGAGCTCTGTATGGGCTGCCATCCTGGTTGGTATTACCAAGACGGGATGGGGGCTAAGGGTTGAAGGGTTGTAGTTTGGGGACCCATTGGTGGGGGTGGGGTGGTACCCCCTGTTGGGGTCTGCTGGCACTGCCTGCCGCGACAGGTACTTCTCTGTTCTTGAGGTACGGGGTGGGGGGAGGGGGTTGCAGGGGTTGTAATGGGTGTTGTTGCTGTTTTCCTATCGCACTGTCTAAGCGTGGGTTGGGGTTGCAATGTGTGTCATGTCCTGGGGGGCTGGGACTCGTCTGGCTTCTGATGCTCTGCCATGGCAGCCGATACGGGTAGATTGCAGGGTCCCTCCGGCCCCCTGCGCATTTTGAGCTGGAATGTCAGGGGGGCGTTAGATAAGATTAAGCAAGGCGCCATCCTTAAGCAGGCCAAGCGTGCGGGGGCGGATATCCTGATGCTTCAGGAGACACACCACATGGGGACGAAGGCGCTGTGCTTCCAACGGTTTGGATATGTTCAGGTGTTCCATGCGGGTTTTGTGCGAGGTTCACGGGGGTGGCGGTGCTGGTTCATAGGCGAGTTCCCTACATTCATGGTGGAGTGATGCACAGGGTAGATATCTTTTTCTACAGGGGGAGGTGTGGGGAGAGCCGGTGATCTTGGGGAGTGTATACGCCCCGCCACCGCTGTCCTGGGGTTTTGTTGAGAAGCTTGTGACCGTGTGGGCGGATATCCCTCAGGGGCTGGTGGTGGTGGGTGGGGATTGGAATGATGTGCTGGATCTGGCCCTAGATAGGCGGAGGCCCGATGGGGCCCCGGCTGGGGGCAACATCACCAAGCTTCACTCCCTCATGATGGGCCAGGAATGGGATGACCCATGGCACCGGTTGCATGGTAGGACCCCGGGATTCACCTACCTCTCGGCGGTCCACGACTCCCTCTCTCGTATCGATTGTATCTTTGTGTCCCGGAACGACACGGGCAGGGTGGTGGCGGCAGATATCCTCCCCCGGGGGCTCTCAGACCACTCGCCGGTCGCTATTACGCTGCGTGTCGGTCCTAGGCGATGCCCATTCCGGTGGCGTCTCTCTGTCTGGAGCCTCCAGCAGGCGAAATACAAGGAACACATGGGAGACGCCATAGATCACTATTTGCAGCATAACGTGGGGACGGTGTCGACGGTGGCGTCCCTGTGGGAGGCGATGAAGCCCACACTCCGCGGGATTGATATCTCCTTCTGTGCCGCGGCGCGCAGGGCGCGTAGGGATTCCCTTGTGCGGGCTGAGGCGAAGATCTTGGAACTGGAAGAGCGCGGTGGCAGTGGGGGGGACAGCGGGCCCGCTGCCAATTATTGCTGGCGCAACAGGAACTCTCTTCCCTCCTGCTAGATGAGGCCCGTCAGGCATGGTTCGCAACCCGCAGTAGGATCTACCAGTGGGGGGACAAATCTAGCAAACTCCTGCATCGACTGTGTCAAGGGGCGACACGGTCCCCTGCTCTCCCGGGTGTCACTGGGCCCGATGGACGGCCGATTTCCGATCCGTTGGCCATCGCTGAGAGCTTCGCAGATTATTATGCGGAACTCTATGCGCCTCGGGGATGTTTGCCGGCGGAGATGGTTGCCCGGTTCCTGGATGACCTTCCACCTAAGACCCTGACCGATGAAGTAAGGGCGGACCTCGATCTTCCCTTTACGGTAGAAGAACTGAATTCCACTCTTCAGGAGCTGCAGCCTGGTAAGGCGCCGGGTCCCAATGGATTCCCAAACGAATTTTTTAAGCGCTACTCTCAGCAGCTCGGCCCTCACTATTGCAGAGTGGTGGAGGAGGCCAGGGAGACGGGTAGTCTGCCCAGAGATTGGCGGCACGCTGAGGTGGTGGTATTTCACAAACCCGGCCGGCCCCCTGAGCACCACGCGTCCTATCGCCCCATCTCTCTTCTCAACGTGGAGGCTAAGGTCTTGGCAAAGGCGCTTGCTAAGCACCTCCGTCCCCACATCTTGTCGCTTGTGCACCCCGACCAGGCTGGGTTTATGCCCCAGCACGCAACCTGCCACAACCTACGCACGGCGCATGCGGCTATTGCGGCAGCTGGAAAGCTGGGGGTACATGCGGCGTTATTACTTGCGGATATGGATCGGGCTTTCGATTCCCTGAGCTGGGAATACCTCTTTGCCCTCTTGCGCCGCTTGAATCTCGGCCCTCGCTTTCTCTCATATCTGACCTTGCTTTACACCGACATTACGGCGTCTGTGCGAGTGGCGGGCTCCGTCTCATCGGTCTTCCCCATTGGTCGAGGCACCAGGCAGGGGTGCCCTCTGTCGCCCTACTTGTTCGCCCTGGCAATGGAGCCCCTTGCTGCGTGGGTGCGTGTGGAGAAATGGTGGCCTGCCACAATTGGCGACCTTGTCGGGCTTCCAGGACTGGGATGCGATAGGAATCTCAACGTTGGGGGATGTCATGAGGGGGCCAATTTTGAAATCCTTCCAGGAGCTACAGGCGGACTTTCACATGCCGCGCACCCAATTCTTTAAATACTTGCAGTTCCGACATGCCCTCGCTCCCAGGCTGGTGGGTCTGGAGGAGTTGGACGATTATAGCCCGCTTGAGGCGAAGGTGTTCATGGGGGACTTGCGAGACCATAAAATTTCGCGAATATACCAATCCTTGGTGACCCACTGCTCCCCGTCTCTGCAGCGTCTCCGTGCAGCATGGGAGGAAGATGTAGGTCAGCTAGAGGAGGAGGACTGGACGGAGGCCCTGGCCTCTCCGCGTGGGGCGGCTATCGCCGTGAGCCTTCGACTCATCCAGTTTAAATACCTCCACAGAGTGTATTTTACCAGAGCCCGATTGTATAAGGCGGGCCTAGTGGCTTCTCCACACTGCCTCCGCTGTCTGCGTGACGAAGGGACGCTGCTACACACGGTGTGGGACTGCCCTGCCTTAACTAGGTTCTGGCGGGGGGTATTGTCATGTCTTTCGGAGGTTCTGGGTTGGGATCTTCCACGGTCCCCTAAATTGGTGCTCCTACATGTGCTGGATGATATAGGGGGCAATGTCTATAAGCGCCATCTGATGCTTCTGGGTTTTACTCTTGCTAAGAGGGATGTAGCGAGGGCATGGAAGGCGACGGCCGCACCCTCAATATCTGTTTGGAAGGCCGGACTGGATTTCTGTATGGACCTAGAGGCCCCCATTTATGTGGCGCAGGGGTGCCCACGCAAACATTATAAAATCTGGAAGCGATGGGCAGACTACAGGGGGTTGGAACTGGCACCCACTTCGGTGGAATAATTGCGTGGGTAGCGGACCATCTCCTCCCTATTGGTGGGGAACATGTAACACTTGATTGCCGGGCGCCGCAGGGCCTTAGAGACATGGTGTATGGTGAAGACAGAATTGTAGCTGTGTGCGGATTTGCAGCCTTGACTAACTGGGCGGTGCGATGGGTGGGGGGGTGGGGGTGGGGATGGTTTTATGTTCCTTTAAGTGGGGGGACTGCCTTTGTTCTGCATGTCTCTTCTGTATTGTTTATTAGTTATTCCATGAGAAAAATGTCAAAGAAGGTATGCGTAATTTTGCTGTTGCGGAAGTCTCTTGGTCATAGAGCTTCGCTAAATGTGTATTTGACGAATAAAATATGTTTACAAAAAAAAAAAAGCGATATAGTAATGTATCAGCCCTTGGGGCCCTCAACCTGTTCATGAGATTAACACTGCGTCATCTGCATAGGAGAGAATGGGTAGAGGGCATGAGCCAATATTGGGTGTAAACTAGAAAAACTCCCACACAACCTGTATTTACTTCTATATAGGCCTGTTAGGGCTCCATGGGCTGACCAATACTGAAATCAAAAATTCATAAACATGTGCATACTGTTATTTGTCTATTTATTTGATTATAAAAACGTATTTATATGTTTTTCCAAAGGTAATTTCTTTTTTCATTTGAAAATACAAAATTTCATAATTAAAAACATATTATGAAACCACATATATACCAGAGACAATCTTTCCACATAAAGATACATTAGGTGATAATCATGTACAGACAAAGCAAATTGACAAAAATACAAATATAAGAAAACATGTGTCTGTTATTAGTCAGCCACACCTGATCATTCTCACCTCATGTATGTACAATATAGGGCGTATCTTGCGATCTTGAACACAAGGCTTTTTCCCCCCTATTTGTGTACAAGGAGAAGAGGAAGGGCGCTAGTATGCACCCTTGTCTTACTCCTCTCATAATCTTAAAGTGACCACTGCATTCATTGTTCCGGCCATATAAAACACAAGCATTTGCGTCTCCGTACATTTGTCCAATATAGGTAATAAATGCCTCCTCTATTCCCAGTTCAGCCATGATTACCCAAAGTTTAGAGTGTGACACACAGTCAAAGGCTGCAGACAAGTCCATAAATTAAAGAAACATTGTAACTTTTTGTTTAGAGGTATTTCCCTATGAGTAAGGATTGGTTCAAACCTTGGTCCACCATGCCCAATCCTCTTTTAAAACCGAAATGTGTATCTGTTAAAATATTTTTTTCCAAAGCCCAATCATCCAATCTGTGCAATAAAACATGGCCCATCACCTTCATTGTTGAATCCAAGAGAGATATGAGACTATAACATTTTTGCGGAGGGATTTATCACCTTTCTTAACAATAGGGATTATAATAGAGGTGCTCCAAGTTAATGGTGGTCTTATGTTGGCGATAGCCTTAAAAACATTTGTGATCAATGGTGCCGAAAGGTCTAAGAGTTCGCAAAATACATCAAGTGGGTCCACGTCATGTTGAAAGGAAAAACACAAGCACTTTACTACCTAAAAGCAGTGGAAAAGTTCACAGAGTTCTACAGCCAGCAAAAGTAGGGTTAGAAAAAAGGCAAATGATTCAGGGTTTCCAAGCAGAAAGGGCAAGTTTCCAACACCAGCATAAAAGGAAGAAGTCGGCCACAGGAGAAGAGGAAACTGGGTTGTGAGAAAACAGTAGCCAATATTAAAAAGTATCTGGGTCCAAGATGTCTTTATTGTCATAAGTATAAGACCAGTTGCAAGGCAGGTCTGAAGCATGGCATCCCTCCAGGAGCTAGATTGATGGTAGCTCAGACTAGCCTCATCTGTGCTCTCCAAGACTCACTGGAGGAATAGTCACACACAGTTGTCATGACATCTTGCACTCCATAGAACATTGACATCATGAGACTGGGACAGTACACAGAAACACAAGAGACAGGAAATAACCACTAGTGTTAGCAACTTTCTAGGTGACAGGAAAGGTATGTTTTACTGGTTTACTGACACAAGACGTTTTTCACTCTTGAAATTATATTTCTGTGAAAATATTGTTCACTTGCTAGTCACGGGTACCTCAGAGACAAGTTTAGTCACACTTATTCTTTAACACTTTCACTCAAAAGTCCAAAATAACTTGAGTACTGTCTACGAACGGCGGTGCATTGAAGCCAGAAATTACAAATGGACTGACATTTAATTAATTTGTGTGTAAAGCCAGAAAGGTTAGAATGCAATGAACCACACACAGTGGCTGAGATTAATTCAAGGATCCCATCCATCACTTTTTTACATACTTCAATGTGATGCCCTAAGTGCAACTGGTATGGTGGAGAAGAGTCTTGCCGGTGGCAGTGGCAGGCTCTATCCGCTCGTGCTGTGTTTATTTCATGTGTCACACTGTTAGCGCTGATCCATAGCGTGGTATTTTAATTTTAGCGAGTAAGGCTAAATTTTAAAAGTTTTTGTGTGCTCACTTAATTTCCTGTCACTCACTTCCTTGCCGACTCCCGCCCCGGTCCGCCGCGTCCATTTCTGGGCGTTTGTTTGCGGAGGGTGAGGAGGAGCCAGCACTTCCGGGCTCGGGCGGCCAGGTCAGCGTTCTAGTTGCCCCTACTGCCTATAAATGTGTGTTGGCCAGCGACCGCGCAGCGGACGCGTGCAGCGGGCGCGCCGGAAGCGCGCCGAAGTCGAGCCAAAGTCAAGCCCGTCTGCGCCCGTCCGCGGCCGGACGGGGCGCGGGGCCATACACCCTGGCCTACCAAATCCCCTCCACATACGGTATGATAAACAAACCTTGTTGAATCTCCGTCCTGCTATAACACTACCATGTCTACACTCTATGAAGGTTCTATCATTACACAACTGTTCTATGTGCCCTTTTACTCCTGAAACTGGCTCCATAATAGACCCCCCTAAAAAACTGATAAAAGCCGCACTGCTTAACTGTAGATCTCTCAGTAAACACTGCATCCAAGTTTATAATCTACTCGAGGATGAAGCACTTGATATTTTGCTGTTAACTGAAACCTGGCTTGGCGAACACTCTGACCCAGACATCATAGAGGCGTTGCCTCCTGGATATTCTCTCGCTAGGCTTGACAGGCAAGACGGTAGGGGTGGAGGAATAGCTATCGCTGTTAGAGCCCCACTGGAATGCTCCCTATCCCCCCTGACAATTGACCACTGCGAAGCTGCTTCATTCACTATCACACTGGGGCCCCAACACTCCCTATCAGGTATTCTTATATACAGACCCCCAGGCAGACTGTTTGATTTTACAGCTAGCCTAGTAGAGGCGACAGCACATCTCGCCTTGAGGAAATCCAGACTCCTGGTGCTTGGCGACATGAACATTCATTTTGATGATGTCCAAGACAAGGATGCCTCCTGTATAAAAGATGAATTACTTTCCCTGCAGCTAGCTCTTAAAAACCAGGACCCTACTCACAGACAAGGTCACCTGCTCGACCCCATATTTGGCAACTGGAATGGAGTAGAAGCGCTTCCTCCAATACCCGTTCCCTGGTCTGACCACTTTGTCATTCCCTTACAAATATGGGTGTCCGAGTCTGAAACAAGGAGCGATAGCATGCAGATTTACCAATGTCGAAAGTGGAAAAACTTTAACTTAGACACTTTTATCGACAATCTTGAAGCGGCAGGACCTCCTGGAGGGTCCGACTGTGAGACCGCCTATACATGCCTTAAGAACTGTGTCCTAACTGCCCTAGACAATACCGCTCCCATCCGTAGGTCAGTAATTAACAAGAAGATGAGGAAACCCTCCCCGTGGTTTACTTCAGAACTTCAGGTTACAAAATCTGCATGCAAAAAACTGGAACGTGAATGGCGCATTAAATTTTGCCCCACAGCCAAAAACCAATATAAAAAAGCGCAAGCGAGTTACTATAAACTTATCCGTTCCGCTAAAGCACTTCATTATAAGACCCGCATTGGAGAGGCTGAGAACTCCTCAAAGGAGCTTTTCAAAATTTTCAAAGAAATTTCGGTGGTAACTAATGAGAGCAATGCCCAGAATGACTCTGTTGAAACGTGCAATAATATTGCTAAATACTTTGCCAGTAAAATCACCAACATCTACGCAAACTTCTCTAAGGATTTGCCCTTGGGCTCTGACTTTACTGAGAATTTGGAGATCACTCATGCTAAGACATGCCTAAACTGCTTCTCTGTCCCGCCTACCACAACCTTAAATAGTATCTGTAAAAGCATCAAATCAGGCTCCCCTCGGGATCCTGCCCCTCCCAAGATACTAGCAGCTAGCCTTAAAGTCTTAGAACAACACTTTAGATACATTCTCCAACTCTCCTTTTCTACGGCCACCCTCCCTGCGGAGTGGAAGAAAGCCATTGTACTTCCGATAAAGAAAAAACCGAACATAAGTCAGGATATCCTAGAAAACCTGCGGCCCATCTCGTTGCTACCTTATCTGGCGAAGGTGGCCGAAAAAATAGCTAACAGCCAACTCATGGCCCATCTAGAGTCTAATAATGCCTTCCACAGTTCTCAATCAGGGTTTAGGGCAGGATACTCCACTGAAACCGCCCTTCTGAGAGCGACCGAAACCTTACGGGCAGGCGCTGATGAGGGCCAGACTATGGCACTGATTATGCTTGACCTTAGTGCCGCGTTCGACACTGTGGCACATTCCATCTTGCTGCAGTGTCTGAACAAAGCCGGGGTCACCCAGGAAGCACTGGGCTGGCTAAAAGCCTTTCTCACCAACCGCTGCTTCCAGGTTCAGAGAGGCATGTACCTCTCTGATAGCATAGCTTTAGAACAGGGGGTACCTCAGGGCTCTGCCCTGAGCCCCACCCTGTTCAATCTTTACATGGCCCCCTTGGCTGAAGTGGTTGAATCGTTCGGCATTGAATTAGTCTCATATGCCGACGATACCCAACTCCTCATCTTCCTGTCCCAAGCACCCTCCATTGATGCCGACAACTTTAAAACCTGCATGCAGGCTCTGGCAGGCTGGATGACCCAGCACTGCCTGAAGCTAAATGGTTCAAAAACGGAGGTTCTGGTAATTGGAGGCAGGGATACGAGCTGGACCAAGGAGTGGTGGCCATCATGTCTGGGGCCGTTACCCACTCCCTGCAAAGCAGCTAAGAACCTGGGGATCTGGGTTGATCCCAGACTCTCCTATGACAACCATGTGCACAAAGTGGTAGGGAAATGCTTCGGGGTGATGAAGACCTTGAACCGTACCCTAGACCTCCTCCGTCTTGAAGCCAGGCGCACTATGACCCAAGCTCTAGTGACCTCGAGGATAGACTATGGAAATGTGCTTCTGCTCGGAACAACACAAAAAAACATCAGGAGACTTCAAGTACTCCAAAACACGGCAGCACGCCTAGTCCTTAGACTCCCAAAAAGATCAGCCTCTAAACCAGCCCTAGCCACTCTGCACTGGCTCCCCATAAAAAAGAGAGTCCTATTTAAAGCACTTCTAATGTGCTACAGGATCATCTCACACAAAGCTCCCCCCTACATGACTGATCTGGCTATCCCCTACGAGCCTAACAGAACTCTCCGCTCTGGGGGAACTGGATTGCTTAAAATTCCCCGCGTCAAGAAAGCCAGAATGGGTGGTTGTTCTTTTCGTGTAATGGCTGCCAAAGAATGGAACTCTCTCCCCATGAGTATCAGACTAGCGGATTCAGAGACCTTGTTCAGAAAACTTCTGAAAACCCATCTGTTTTCCCTTTAATTTCCCTCTCCTGGCCCTGACTTTTCTCCACAGCGCGGGGACACGCCGGGATGGCGTCACCATGCGCTTTACAAGCCCCTTTATTATTATTATTATTATTATTATTATGCCTAGACATTGTTCCTGTGCTCACTTGTCACTGGAACCAAGCTGCACATTACTGATGAGCCCCAACAAAGGCAAAAACGGTTCCTGGGTTGATTGGGTTTCAGTTCGGAGAGGACCTGGCTTAGCAGTTGGCTCAACTGCTCCTATTGAAACAGGGTCAAAGCTGATTTGCACATGGCTAGGTTTAATGTGAGGTTGCATTGTGGTAAAAAAACAATGGACTAGGATGCGTTCCTGCGTAATTACCAGTGCCTAGGATTATTTTAAGCATCCGATTCATTCCTTTTTTGTATACTTCGGAAGAAATTCAAAACATGGCTTCGGAAGGCTGCAACAGAACGCCCTTTAAGATTTTTTACGTCTGCGACATTTATTTCCTTAGTGGACTCGGCAGCTTGTGAGTTCATTCAAGGTATGCATTTTTCCACAAGAGATCTTCAGTAGCTGAACCCAGGCTCTACTGAAAGGAAGAACGCCTAAATGCACCCCTACCTATAATTCAGGGAGTATACTCCCTGCTTGTTTCTGGTAAAGGGGCTACTGGCAGTTTCTGGTAGCTGGTTATAGTTCGGGGGTAAGGGTCTTTTTAGCTACACCTTGATGGGATGTATTCCTACCCATTCCCTCATAATAACTGGACATTTTGCACTGGACTGGGGCCAGTGTTTTTCCTAATGTCTGTGTGCATGTACGTTAGTGTGTGGTTAGCTAAGGTTGGTGTTTTGGTGGGCCTGGGACCTTGTGCAAGGTGACTGGTTTCCACTTGGGACACTACAGGTGAATCAGTGCAAGACTGTGGTTTTAGTGCAGGTGTGTCTTCATTCTCAATATATCTTATTGTCTATGGCCCATTCTGCGCCAGTTGTTGACTGGTGAGAAGAGGGTTCCACTGCTTATCTTCTGCCAAACCAGTTTACCTCCTCTGTACTGAAACACATCACCGTCCCCTTTTCAGTGTTGTGTTGGCCAATAACTAGCGGCCAGGGAACTGCCGCTCAAGCAGTCTTGCACCAATGAATAATCAATTTTGACTGTTTCTGACCACACTAACCTACACTCACCAGATGAAAAACCCAGAACAAGCATTTGCAATGCAATATGTCTCGCATTTACGCGACTTTAAGCTATTGGCATTGTAATGACTATGCCTTTTTTATGTTTTAAAAACGAAAACAAAAATAAAAGGCATCATCATTTGCAATGTCAATAGCCCAAACTCGTGTAAATGCGAGACGCTCTAGATGGTAGAGAGCAAGCCGATGCATATGTTGACAGAGAAGAACGGCAACAGGTGGAGGATGAAAATAGATGCAAGGAAGAAATTGTATGAAGGTTGAGGGGCCGAGGATGAAGAGACGAGAAGCCAGTCAGGGCGGCAGACGTCACTTACACTGAGGCGCGCATGCGGATGGTACTACCCTAGAGACCTCCGCGCAGGTAGTGACAGCAGAGGAAGGTCCGGCCCGGAAGAGAACGCATGAGCTGGGCGATGAGAGAAGCCGCCGGGTTGCTCCTACCTGTGCTGCTGCCACCCCCAGGCCGACTCGCCAGGCTGTCCAGAGGGAGGATACCCGAGCATTTCTCCCAGTCCACATGGCCACCCGGGCAAAGCTTGGAGACGATCTCCAGCGCCTTCTGGCACAGACTGAGCCCCTGCTGCACGCTCATGTCTGCACCACTAAGCCATGTGTGCCCCTGGGCACTCCGCTGGAAGGGGGCCACCCCAGCGGTGGCACTGGCGCTCCGGCACCTGGCAGCAGCACACAAGTGCGCGGCGCATGTGGCACGGTGCATCCGAGCGAGTCTTTAAAACGAGTGGTGCACATGCAATAAATGGAATCTTCGCGCCATTAATGTTTATCTCACCATGTACAAAAGGAACACACCGTGGAACAAGCTGTCGCCACGCCATTGCGCGAATTATAAAAAACAAGATAAGAAACTTAAAACAAGTATAACCAGCATTGGCCGCTCGGCCATGAAAGTGATCGCGCGCTGTAAGGGTGCCCGCGAGTGATGCGCTTAATGAGCCATGACAGAGAGGAAAGCCAGATGGCACCGCGCGTAACTGTGCGCGTAACCGCAAGCTTTAGGCCACAAGCAAAAGCGTGTGGTAGGATTTTTGAAGCCCACTTACTAAAAGTCTTGCCAGAGCAGCGCATGCGCTGGCTCAGGGGAGACCTAACAAAAAGGACAAAGATTCGAGCAGGATGACGCAGGGGCTATATAGGACTCACACGATTTTGTTGCTCCAGGGGCTGAAAGCGGGTGCCGCGGTCACCCATGGGTACGGAGTGTTTATGCGGTTCGAGTGGTGACCGGTTTTGGGGAGTTTGGGGGGGAAGGGGGGGGGGGGGGGGGGTTGGTTGATCGTTAGGCGCAGGCGCCATTTGGGGTTCTCCGCTTGTTTATGGTTGTGCACAGAGAAAATGAGGCCTGCATTATCCTTCTCTAACTGTGATACGAATGCACCTGCTAGCGCCGCCGTACCCCCGGGTTGACGGCAAGGGGCTGTGTTAGATAAGACAAAGTGCATGTATGCAATTATGCGGCCGGCCCGAGGGGTTGTAGGCCAAAGCTGTGTATTGGTAAACATAACAATAAAGGTCTTTTAAAAAAAAAAAAAGGACAAAGATTATGGGTGTTTGCCCTTGTTTGAGCTTTTCTAAAGTTCATATTTTTGTGTGACAAATAATATTGAGTATTAATCATTTTTATTTTGGATCCAGTACGCAAATAATGAATTAGTATGTGTGTACTTGAAACAAGTTTAATATGAGGGTTAGATGTGTGTTTATTAACATGATTTAGGTATGCCACTTTTTGGTGAAAACACCATGTTGTATAAAATGGGTGTTGTTTCTATCTCTGATTTCCAATTCTGCATTCACCCCCTCCAATCAGGTTCCACTGCACATTTTCTTTCCCAACAGGCTCTACAGAAGCGAAGACAGTTGATGTAATATTTTCTAACAGTGATGAATACAATGGGTTATTTAATGAAACTTTTAGTGTACTAGATAGATGGTAACATTCAAGGTTTCTTCTGCTGTGTTTCTGTTGCTCAGTTTAGTTTTGCAAGTTCATGAATCACCTTGGTCTAATGTTACATAATGTGTTCAAAACATCCTCAGGTGACAGTGAGGTGGAAAAGCAAGATGCTTTCTTAGAAATGAGGCAGTTCTTAGAAATGGGACAGTACTGTGTTGTGTATCAGAACTTCTTGATTGTGGGGGTGAGCTAAAATAATTTTGAGCTGAGCATTCTTAGGCACTACTAGGGATGTTGGCCAACTTTTTTTCGGTTTTGCTATTCATTTGGGACTTAGAATGATTTCTGACTTTTGACTATTCTGCATTAATTTTGAGTTTTGAGCCTTGATGGCATTTATTCTGTACCGCTTGATTTTGAGATATCTGTGATAAAACCCTTTAACGTGTACTGATCTAGAACTCAGATATTTAGTTATACTGATTGCTTATTTTTGATACTCTGCTAAACTGATGTTTAGCGGGGTGCCTTTTTATGCAAGATCAACCTGGATTGGAACCTCCTGAGGTAACTAGTGGAGAGCTGAATATTTTGGGGTGTCATGATTATTGGGGTACAGTACTAAAGACTGGGGTATTGGGTTCCACTTCGACACATTTGAAAAAAGATGATTTTTATAATTTGAACAAAGATGACAATTCAGCGAGTAAGTCAGGCTTTCCACCAGCATCCCCAAAATAGAATAAACACTGGGACCCTGGAGCCAGTATTATGTACTTAACATGACTTAAAAAGAACACTTCACACTAGTGAAGAAATGACATTTGCAAAGAAATGCCTTTGAATTAGTGGCTCATTTTCTTAAAGACTAGACCCAAGCAATACACTCTGGAGCAGCCATGCTTTTGTGACCTGCTCAGGAGAATGAGGCAGCTGTAACTGAGAGGACCACCAGTAGGAGGCCTGGCTGTCTAAAGCTCTGTCTGTTTGTTTTGTTAGCTCTCAGGGATCTGTGTGACACAAAGTAAATAGACTACATACCCCACTTTTATTAATATACCCCATACACTACCCACCCCAGAATAGTCAAATCCCCTGAGTACCCCTATACACTACCCATCCCAATCCTTATAAACTGCATACTACCAGTATATACTACCCACCTTTCATCCCTAAAAAACTCTTACTGCCCCTGTATACTACCCACCCCTAATCACTAAAAGCACGTAGTACCCCTTAAAACTACCCATTCTTGAAACCTAAAAACGCCGTACTACCCCTGTACAATACCCAGCCCTCAATCTTAAAAAAACTTGAATACACTGTAAACCTACCCACCCCTAAACCTAAAAACCCTTTACTACCCCTATACAGTACTCACCCATGAACCTTAGAAGCCCCTTACTACCCCTTTTTAAGTGACATAACTCTAATGCAGTAAAACACATCTATCTATCTATCTATCTATCTATCTATCTATCTATCTATCTATCTATCTATCTATCTATCTATCTATCTATCTATCTATCTATCTATCTATTATACATATTGTATACAGGGCCAGACTGGCCGCAGCTGGCATTAGGCATTTCCCCGGTGGGTCGCCAGTGTGGGGGCTGGTTTTGGGCCACGGGAGGTCCGTTTTCGTTACCGGGGGCCGGCAATATCGGCCCCCTTTAACAAAATTGTCCAAAACCGGCCCTGGCAAACAGCTCGGCCGCACCCCCACCCTCCCCCCAGGCGGTCCAACGCAGCAGTTTGCCAGGGCCGGTTTCGGATCCATGTCCGGCTCTGATTGTATATATCACAGTGGCAGTCACCACTGTGTAGTTATAGAACAGTCAGAGTTTCCAGAGGAAGAACATTTTTATATTTCACTAATAACTTTAGCAACGTTTGATAAATCTTCACAAAACATTCCGAAACAAAATTCATGCACCTCAGATCCTTCCGGGAAAGTTTCAGGGTGAGCCATCAAACTTCACGTAGGTGGCAAGAAAAAAGGGGAGGTCCTAAATTGTCAATTCCCATGTTAATTCACATGGGTAATTTTGGGCGCACATAATTGCTGCAAATTTCGCAAAAAGTTAGAACTTTACTGAGAAAGCATGCCTTTCATTATTTGGTGCAAATCCATTCAGCCATTTTCGAGGAATTCACATTTACAGAGGTGATCAGGGTGGTCATGAATGGATTAAAATTTAGTGATATCTGGACGGTTGATCCCATAGGAGTACAGCAGAACCACCTTTTTTTAAAATGGGGCCCTCTGATTGGGCCTGGGAGCATTTTCTCCTTTGGTCCACTTCAGAACTATGGTAATTAGATTAGTTCTGTGGTACCAAAATAATTGATTGGCTTGCTGCAGCAAAAAATAAAATGCAGTAGCTGCCACAACAGAACTCAGGGACTTAGTCCCCGAGCCCTGAAAGCCCTGAAAGCCCTGAAACAGTTTTGTGACAATCCCATAAGGGGCAGGGTGGAACTCAAGACCAGGTGGGTGGTCCCAAAAGGACCCTCAGGTTAAGAAATAAAAATAAAAAATAATTCAGGTGGTGGTGGTGGGTACCACTGTACCAAACTGGTGGTACTGTGGTTCCCAGCTCGGTCACTGCAGTAGTACAGCATCACCGGCACCCCAATTCGTAAAAAAATATATATATATCCGTGGCATCGCAGGGACAGCACAACAGACCAGGGAGAGAGAGCAAGAGGCATGCACATGAGAACTGGGGCAAGGGCACCAATGGAGGGCTGTGGCAGCACAGGGGCAGTGCCAACACATGGACCAAGAAGGGAGACGGCAGGGACATACACACAGAGAATAGGGAAGATGGGCACAGGGGCAAGAACAGAGGGCAGTGGCAGCACACGGCAGTGTCAGCGTAACGGACCAGGGAGGGAGGGGGCAGAGGTATGCACAAGGATAATGAGGAAACAGGGGTTAGAGGGAGGGGCAGCAACTGGGGGCAGAGGCAGCACAAAAGAACAGGGAGGGAGCAGGCAGGCGCAGGCACACTGAGAATGGGGGCATGGGAAAGGTGCAGAGGCAGCAATGAAGGTCAGCGGCAGCACAGGGACAGTGACAGCACAACGGACCAAGAAGGGAGATGGCAGAGGCATCCATAGAGACAACGGGGCATGGGAAACGGGGCAGGGGCAGCAATGGAGGGCAGAGGCTGCAATGGAGGGCAGTATCAGCACAGGGGCAGTGGCAGCACAACGGACCAAGAAGGGAGGTGGCAGAGGCATCCATAGAGACAACGGGGCATGGGAAACGGGGCAGGGGCAGCAATGGAGGGCAGAGGCTGCAATGGAGGGCAGTATCAGCACAGGGGCAGTGGCAGCACAACGGACCAAGAAGGGAGATGGCAGAGGCATCCATAGAGACAACGGGGCATGGGAAACGGGGCAGGGGCAGCAATGGAGGGCAGAGGCTGCAATGGAGGGCAGTATCAGCACAGGGGCAGTGGCAGCACAACGGACCAAGAAGGGAGGTGGCAGAGGCATCCATAGAGACAACGGGGCATGGGAAATGGGGCAGGGGCAGCAATGGAGGGCAGAGGCAGCAATGGAGGGCAGTATCAGCACAGGGGCAGTGGCAGCACAACGGACCAAGAAGGGAGGTGGCAGAGGCATCCATAGAGACAACGGGGCATGGGAAACGGGGCAGGGGCAGCAATGGAGGGCAGTATCAGCACAACGGACCAAAAAGGGAGGTGGCAGAGGCATCCATAGAGACAACAGGGAAGGGACAGCAACGAAGGGCAGTGGCATCAAAATGGACCAGGGAGGGAGAGAGCAAGGGCACATACATGTAGAATGGAGGCGAAGGGAGGGAGGGAGGGGCAGAGGGATGAGCAGGTATGGCAATGAAGGGCAATGGCAGCGGCAGCAAAGGGGTAGTGGGAGAACAATGGACCAGGGAGGGAGGGGGCAGCGGCAGGCAAATGGAGACTAGGGGCAAGTGGAGGGCATGGGGAGCACCAGAGGGCAGCGGCAGCACAGGGCAGTGGTTGCACAACAGACCAGGGTGGAAGGGAGCAGGGACACGCACAAGGAATGGGGGCTGGAAGGGCAGGGGCATGGGCAGCAATGGAGGGTACTGGCACCACAGGAGCAGTGGCAGAATAATGGACCAAGGAAGGTCATTTACAATGTAATTTACCATATCATGAGTGATGTAACATGTGAGGTCATAAGCAATGCATGGCAGGGGGCATGTTATAGTTAGCACGCTGGACTATAACTGCCCAATTTCAGTGGTTTTTAGGTTTCTAAAGGTTAGTATTCAACTTATTTCAACACCTGACTCTAACACTACTTTATTAATAACTACTTTTCAGTGAATATATATACACACATATATATATATCATGCTCCAAGTTGCCCAAAGGTCGGGGATGCACTCAGGCGACAATTAACATCCTGCCCTCCATTACACTTGGACTGCCTTGCCGACGCGTTTCGGAAATGTGTTCCTTCTTCATAGGCTTGCGGCACAAAGTTTGCTGCTGTACATCACAGCTTTATTTAAATCAAGCCTTCTGATAGGCTGTCGTGATCTGTCTCTTGCCTCCTGATAGGCTCTGCCTCCTGATAGGCTCGTGATCTGTCTCTTGCCTCCTGATAGGCACTTTCAAAAGAGTCATAGACATATTGCCTGCTGGGAAATGTATTTTCCTTTTTGCAGCCATCTCTAAAACTTTATTTGTCCTCCAATGGACTCCAAGGCAAGGAGAGTAACAATCCTCGGTGTTGTGGCCTCACGGCGTCCGTGCTCACTGTGATTGCGATGGTGCACTCCCCACGGCGTAGGCTGCCGTTAAATATCATGCTCCAAGTTGCCCAAAGGTCGGGGATGCACTCAGGCGACAATTAACATCCTGCCCTCCATTAACTTGGACTGCCTTGCCGACGCGTTTCGGAAATGTGTTCCTTCTTCATAGGCTTGCGGCACAAATTTGCTGCTGTACATCACGGCTTTATTTAAATCAAGCCTTCTGATAGGCTGTCGTGATCTGTCTCTTGCCTCCTGATAGGCTCTGCCTCCTGATAGGCTCGTGATCTGTCTCTTGGCTCCTGATAGGCACTTTCAAAAGAGTCATAGGCATATTGCCTGCTGGGAAATGTATTTTCCTTTTTGCAGCCATCTCGAAAACTTTATTTGTCCTCCAATGGACTCCAAGGCAAGGAGAGTAACAATCCTCGGTGTTGTGGCCTCACGGCGTCCGTGCTCGCTGTGATTGCGATGGTGCACTCCCCACGGCGTAGGCTGCCGTTAAATATCATGCTCCAAGTTGCCCAAAGGTCGGGGATGCACTCAGGCGACAATTAACATCCTGCCCTCCATTACACTTCGACTGCCTTGCCGACGCGTTTCGGAAATGTGTTCCTTCTTCATAGGCTTGCGGCACAAAGTTTGCTGCTGTACATCACGGCTTTATTTAAATCAAACCTTCTGATAGGCTGTCGTGATCTGTCTCTTGCCTCCTGATAGGCTCTGCCTCCTGATAGGCTCGTGATCTGTCTCTTGCCTCCTGATAGGCACTTTCAAAAGAGTCATAGGCATATTGCCTGCTGGGAAATGTATTTTCCTTTTTGCAGCCATCTCTAAAACTTTATTTGTCCTCCAATGGACTCTAAGGCCACAGAAATTAATGCACCATTTGAGGAAGGATTTTTCGGGACTCCAATATCCACAATGCCTACGGTGAATGGACAGGCCCATCTGGGGGCGTGATTGGGCAGTGATTAATGGAGACCGGAGCATGTATCCATCATAGCGATGGCCTCTGAGGAAGAAAGCAGAGACTTTCGAAACGCGTAAGGCGAATCGCATGCTGGCTGTGTGATTGATACCAAGAACTGAGCTTACCTGTATCCCGAAATTAAAAGGCTTGCCACCTTGTGTGTGCATTCGAGTGCTTCTCAATTGGTGGGACTGGCAACAGAGCGTTGATTTATGGCGGCGACCCGGCCGTCGAGGAGCACCACCCCACGAAGATGGGGGCTAGGCGGCAGAGCATCTGTAACGCCGCTAAATGGTATGCACACAAGGAATTGAAGGCAAGCGCAGTTTGCGGTGGCCCATCTATGGGCTTGAAATGTTTCACAGAAATTAATGCACCATTTGAGGAAGGATTTTTCGGGACTCCAATATCCACAATGCCTACGGTGAATGGACCGGCCCATCTGGGGGCGTGATTGGGCAGTGATTAATGGAGACCGGAGCATGTATCCATCATAGCGATGGCCTCTGAGGAAGAAAGCAGAGACTTTCGAAACGCGTAAGGCGAATCGCATGCTGGCTGTGTGATTGATACCAAGAACTGAGCTTACCTGTATCCCGAAATTAAAAGGCTTGCCACCTTGTGTGTGCATTCGAGTGCTTCTCAATTGGTGGGACTGGCAACAGAGCGTTGATTTATGGCGGCGACCCGGCCGTCGAGGAGCACCACCCCACGAAGATGGGGGCTAGGCGGCAGAGCATCTGTAACGCCGCTAAATGGTATGCACACAAGGAATTGAAGGCAAGCGCAGTTTGCGGTGGCCCATCTATGGGCTTGAAATGTTTCACAGAAATTATTGCACCATTTGAGGAAGGATTTTTCGGGACTCCAATATCCACAATGCCTACGGTGAATGGACCGGCCCATCTGGGGGCGTGATTGGGCAGTGATTAATGGAGACCAGAGCATGTATCCATCATAGCGATGGCCTCTGAGGAAGAAAGCAGAGACTTTCGAAACGCGTAAGGCGAATCGCATGCTGGCTGTGTGATTGATACCAAGAACTGAGCTTACCTGTATCCCGAAATTGAAAGGCTTGCCACCTTGTGTGTGCATTCGAGTGCTTCTCAATTGGTGGGACTGGCAACAGAGCGTTGATTTATGGCGGCGACCCGGCCGTCGAGGAGCACCACCCCACGAAGATGGGGGCTAGGCGGCAGAGCATCTGTAACGCCGCTAAATGGTATGCACACAAGGAATTGAAGGCAAGCGCAGTTTGCGGTGGCCCATCTATGGGCTTGAAATGTTTCACAGAAATTAATGCACCATTTGAGGAAGGATTTTTCGGGACACCAATATCCACAATGCCTACGGTGAATGGACCGGCCCATCTGGGGGCGTGATTGGGCAGTGATTAATGGAGACCGGAGCATGTATCCATCATAGCGATGGCCTCTGAGGAAGAAAGCAGAGACTTTCGAAACGCGTAAGGCGAATCGCATGCTGGCTGTGTGATTGATACCAAGAACTGAGCTTACCTGTATCCCGAAATTAAAAGGCTTGCCACCTTGTGTGTGCATTCGAGTGCTTCTCAATTGGTGGGACTGGCAACAGAGCGTTGATTTATGGCGGCGACCCGGCCGTCGAGGAGCACCACCCCACGAAGATGGGGGCTAGGCGGCAGAGCATCTGTAACGCCGCTAAATGGTATGCACACAAGGAATTGAAGGCAAGCGCAGTTTGCAGTGGCCCATCTATGGGCTTGAAATGTTTCACAGAAATTAATGCACCATTTGAGGAAGGATTTTTCGGGACTCCAATATCCACAATGCCTACGGTGAATGGACCGGCCCATCTGGGGGCATGATTGGGCAGTGATTAATGGAGACCGGAGCATGTATCCATCATAGCGATGGCCTCTGAGGAAGAAAGCAGAGACTTTCGAAACGCGTAAGGCGAATCGCATGCTGGCTGTGTGATTGATACCAAGAACTGAGCTTACCTGTATCCCGAAATTAAAAGGCTTGCCACCTTGTGTGTGCATTCGAGTGCTTCTCAATTGGTGGGACTGGCAACAGAGCGTTGATTTATGGCGGCGACCCGGCCGTCGAGGAGCACCACCCCACGAAGATGGGGGCTAGGCGGCAGAGCATCTGTAACGCCGCTAAATGGTATGCACACAAGGAATTGAAGGCAAGCGCAGTTTGCGGTGGCCCATCTATGGGCTTGAAATGTTTCACAGAAATTATTGCACCATTTGAGGAAGGATTTTCCGGGACTCCAATATCCACAATGCCTACGGTGAATGGACCGGCCCATCTGGGGGCGTGATTGGGCAGTGATTAATGGAGACCGGAGCATGTATCCATCATAGCGATGGCCTCTGAGGAAGAAAGCAGAGACTTTCGAAACGCGTAAGGCGAATCGCATGCTGGCTGTGTGATTGATACCAAGAACTGAGCTTACCTGTATCCCGAAATTAAAAGGCTTGCCACCTTGTGTGTGCATTCGAGTGCTTCTCAATTGGTGGGACTGGCAACAGAGCGTTGATTTATGGCGGCGACCCGGCCGTCGAGGAGCACCACCCCACGAAGATGGGGGCTAGGCGGCAGAGCATCTGTAACGCCGCTAAATGGTATGCACACAAGGAATTGAAGGCAAGCGCAGTTTGCGGTGGCCCATCTATGGGCTTGAAATGTTTCACAGAAATTAATGCACCAATTGAGGAAGGATTTTTCGGGACTCCAATATCCACAATGCCTACGGTGAATGGACCAGCCCATCTGGGGGCGTGATTGGGCAGTGATTAATGGAGACCGGAGCATGTATCCATCATAGCGATGGCCTCTGAGGAAGAAAGCAGAGACTTTCAAAACGCGTAAGGCGAATCGCATGCTGGCTGTGTGATTGATACCAAGAACTGAGCTTACCTGTATCCCGAAATTAAAAGGCTTGCCACCTTGTGTGTGCATTCGAGTGCTTCTCAATTGGTGGGACTGGCAACAGAGCGTTGATTTATGGCGGCGACCCGGCCGTCGACGAGCACCACCCCACGAAGATGGGGGCTAGGCGGCAGAGCATCTGTAACGCCGCTAAATGGTATGCACACAAGGAATTGAAGGCAAGCGCAGTTTGCGGTGGCCCATCTATGGGCTTGAAATGTTTCACAGAAATTAATGCACCATTTGAGGAAGGATTTTTCGGGACTCCAATATCCACAATGCCTACGGTGAATGGACCGGCCCATCTGGGGGCGTGATTGGGCAGTGATTAATGGAGACCGGAGCATGTATCCATACAAGGAGGCGATGGCCTCTGAGGAAGAAAGCAGAGACTTTCGAAACGCGTAAGGCGAATCGCATGCTGGCTGTGTGATTGATACCAAGAACTGAGCTTACCTGTATCCCGAAATTAAAAGGCTTGCCACCTTGTGTGTGCATTCGAGTGCTTCTCAATTGGTGGGACTGGCAACAGAGCGTTGACATATATATATATATATTCATGGGTAAAAGCATTAAATAATTATTGATCTGCCTGGTGAAGTACCACATTGTAAACCTACAAAACAGTGATATGGTAGCTACCTGCATGGTAATGACTGCGTAGTGAAAACTACAAACCAGGGGGGAATAACGTCTGGTTTAGGAAGCACATATAGCACTCATAACAAATAATTATTCTAAGCGATGCTCCTCTTGTAAGAACAATATATGAGTTTATTTATATTCAGATAATATGCTGAGTATCTCCGGTTTGATTGCACAATAAGTACCTTGAATGTGTATCGTGTTACTCAGTGTATTCTCTAAGCTCCTAGGGGATGCATACACCGAATCAGGGATACAGTAATGTGACTATAGCTAAGAACTGGCTTTGAGTGTTCTCTCCTTTCACTTGAATGCGAATTCAATTAAGAGAGCAGCACTTGGGCTTTACAAAGAATTCTGCAGGCGAAGGGTTTATGAGAAAAGTGCAGGGAGCAGTCATAGAGACAGCATCACTGGCTACCACTAAACCCTATGGAACCCTGTACATCATTAGGGGCTACGTAAACTCAGGGGAAGCCAAGTCCAGGTTTACCCCACCTCTTATGTACCGAGCACTCTCATGCCTGCTTCAGACAGTCAGGGACACTCAGGAGCCTTCATCACATACTAAGTGGATTTACCAGAGAGCCAGTAGGCGGTCTCCCCATTGGGCAGGTCTATACACGGCTGCCACCAACCATGTGTAAAGTCATGGCCTGGTCATGAGGTCATTAGCCTTCCATGTTAAAAGGAGTACCATTTTGGATATACCACTATAACTCAACAACTGTTAGTGAGTAACATCACCACAAGCATGTTGAAAACAAACGTAAAGTTCTACTGATAGTGCGAAGTAGCATCGGATGGATATTTTGCTGTTTTCCAGTTCGACTGAGAATGTAATGGGGAAGGAGCATCGCCTCACTGCTCAGAGGCATCCGTTGAAAAATAAAATAATAATAAATCAATGTTGTTTATCATTTTGCTTTTCAGTGAGTGAGAGAGCCACGCGAGTGTAGAGCAAGGCATGGCCGGGGCATGGCCGGGAGGAGGAGTGTTTGGTACCGATGCCTGTGTGGGTGACTTTGGTAGGACATTCAAACCGACATGAGCACTTATATTTCTCCAACCCAGCTGTGGTGCTTCTCTCATGCTTGGTAATAGCATGAGAGCAGCGTTTGGATTGGGTGGGGAGTCTATGTTGTGTGTCCCATGGAGCAGAGGAGCACCGAGTCGGCCGACAGCGTCAGCGGCAGGTAAGACTTCTTCTTATATTTATTAATATCCTCCCCCCACCGGCTGCCCCACCACTTTACATTGGTAGCAGCCACCACTGAGACTAGCATCAGATTTTCTTTTCCCAATGAGCAACATTTTAGTGGTGCCAACAGGCAGCCTTGTTTCATGCTTTTGGCAAACATTTATTATACCTTGGGAACAGGTAAAGCCCTCTGGATGTACCATACCCTAGATATATTTGTGGATTTCGATAAGGAGATCCGATCTTAAGGGAGCAAACCATCAAGATCCTATCCATCCAGTGGGGATGCCACATTGTCAGCAGGGAGCTAAGAATCGAATTCGTCCGCATAAACCTGCGTTCTACCATAGGACGTGTTTATGTGGCAAGTCTAAGAACAGGTGCCTTGTCAGGGCTCGTGCACTCAGCCATGAGCCAAGTCCCTTCCGCTGCCTTGAACCTTCGATCCTCTGCCCAGAGTTTCGTGCATTTTTTCTTGGCATGTGACATTTTGTGCATCTCCTGCGGGCACAGGAAATCGGATGTTCATACGCTTTGGCGAGCACAGACCATTCGATGGGTTTTAGCTCCGTTGGCGCTTGATGTTCACTTGTTTTGGTTCTTGACCTAAGAAGACGGACATCTGATTTAGCATAACCATCTATGCGGCCATCCCTTTCCCCGTCGAACAAGATCTACGGAGACTAACCCGGCGGTGACCTTTACCTGACCTAACCGTGTTTATCCCGGGCGGTGAACGCTTGTGATGAGTCATGAATGCATTTCTCCAGCAGGTGGACCTGAGCGAATCTCCGCTTCAAAAAGTTTACTTACAAATGCATGTCTTTGCCCCGTTTCTTTCAACGTGTGCCCTCTTCAACTATCATGTGTTCTGTAGATTGAGTTGCTTCGATCGATCTAAGGCACCGATAATCCTTGTCTACGGAAGAAACAAAAACCTGGACTGCACGGAAATATGGTGCCTTAGTCTCATGGAGATACTGAGTGAGTCACACCCAGGGCGCAATGTACTCTGCCCCAGACAACCCGCCCTGGAAGCCTCCTCTTGTGATATTATCCATCTTAACAGTATTCATTCGATTCACCTCACATGAATGTACAAATAACCTATTCCTAGCTGAATAATTCAAGTCGGTCACTGAGTATACAGAGGTTTTGCAGCAGGGGCTTTGTTCCACTGAGCTAGTTAACATCCCTCATGGTAAATTCTTCTACAAATCAAACATCCGCTTGAGGAGTCTAGGAAAAGAGGCTTTAATAAATTACTTCTCGTAACTTCGCCGACAAGCCTTAATTCCTTATCCAAGATTGCCACCAAGCGGCCATGCTTGAGGTTGCTAGTGTATTGTTTTCAAGCATAGACCAATTCAAAAAGTCAGTTATGTAAGATTTTATGGGTTTAAGCAATGACATTTTAAGACTTTGGGGGTCCGGAGCAAGACATATTTTGGTGGGCCCTGTTTGAAACAACTTTGAATTATTTTTACACATTTTCTGCTAATTCAAACCCTATGTTACTGAAAAATATTGAACTATACATTAAAGGTTGGGATACAAAAATATACTTAAGTGACTTATAGAGAAAGACACTTTCCAAAGGGGCCTTTGGAAGGTGGGGGCTCTGGGCAATTTCCCACTTTTCCCATGCATTAAAAAACCTCTAGGTTTAAGGTGTAAAGGTATATATGGGTAAGGGATTAGATGGTTTAGGGTAGAGGTTAAAAACGGACGGGGATATGTACAATGAAGTGGTGGAGCGTGTCGTTAGCCCCCTTGGCTTAACGACAGGCCCTGCCACTTTGGAAACGCAAGACTACACCATATTTACAAGAATGTGGTGCAGTTTAATAACTTAGCGTCAATGCAGGTACCCTTGCACCAGAGTGCAAGGGTGTCTGTGTGCAGGGAAGGATTGTTTTTTTGTAGGAAGGTGTCCCTTCCTGCACATAAACAATCCTAAAATGCAATTTTGTAACTTTCATGTGTGCTGCTTCATGCAGCACACACGAAAGTTACAAAATGGCATTTTTTGAAAGGTTTGTTTATGTAAAGGAAGGGACACCTTCCTGTACATAAACAAACCATGGCATTTTGCTTTTTCCATGTGTGCTGCACAATGCAGCACACAAGGAAAAAGCAAAAACGAGGAGAAATAATGCATTTCTTCTCGTTTCGCCAACTTAAGACCAGGATTTTCCTGGGTTTAATTTTGGTGCTGTCTCCTTTGTATGCCACCCTTGTATATGGGGGTAGCATCAAAATGAATGGGTGTTGCGGGGGAACGCCCACCGCAAAACCCACTGCACGGCTCTTTCACGCTAACCATAGCGTGAAAGGGTGCCTTATGTACAAGACAGCGTTAAGCCACATTAAGTGGCTTAACGCTGTCTTGTACATAAGGCGCAGCCCCTATCGCCACCACAACGTCCATAAAAAAAGTGACATTGTGGTGGCACTAGGGGCTTGTACAAATGCCCCTGAGGGTCTTATTTATGAGAAGCTTGCACTGCTGGAGCGTCACTTTTTTGATGCTCCAGCAGCGTAAGCCTCTCAATCACATCTGTGAGGTGAAGCAAAGCCACTTTGCATGGTTTTGCGTGGCCTCATAGATATGGAGTAAGACAAAGTAGTACAGGTCTCTGCCTTGCCCTACTCTGAGTCAAGGCGGTGTTTCATGAGCGTTTTTATGGGTTTCCCCTCACAGAACCCATGGATTTTGATGCTGCTCCAGATTTACTTAATCTCGCAAACCTGGGGCAGCGCCAAAACTTTAAGCATTATGCAGCACCCATAGAAAGAGGAAAACACCTCTCTGGATTGTTTTTGTGCAGGAAGGTGTGCCTTCCTGCACAAAGACAATCATGCCAACAACGCAAATACCCTTTGAGGTAATTTCAGGCGTGGCCTGCGCCACCAGGCCCTTAAAGGCCCGGTTCTTCACCTTGCAGCATGGTACAAGGCTGCCGGCGTTGGCGCTAGGCAGTAAATTGAACGCCAGTGCAGGGGGAAAGTACAGGAATGCATCATATTTCAGAAATATGGTGGATTCCTGCCCTTTCACATTAGTGTAGGGCAGCGTAGCAAGAAGACTTGTGGCGCTTCCCTATGCCAATTACTCATAAATGAGGCCATAACTTCAAAAGGGTTCATTTCAGGACCTATATTTATGTCGAGAAAACGAATTGATTTCTCAACAATGAGTATAAAGACCCTTAGGGTAATCCATGTCACTCCCAATAATTCCAGTGAAAGAGGGAATTAATAACAGAAGAAAAATGAGTAAACCTCCTAATTTGATAACTGTCTTAAATTAGAATTTTAACCATGACTTATGGACGGATTGATAATGGCAGCCAGAGTGAGTTATTGCTGTTTATTAATGTTATTGTTGTTATCGCTGTTTCTGCTAACGTATGTACAGTTTGAACCAGAACAAGTTGCCATCTCCTAGGAGCATGGTATACAATATGGGACAGTAATTGGAGACACAAAAGGGCAATTACAGCATTTTAAATATGTTATCTATTGTTTTAAATGTAATTTATTGCTGTGTAACACTTATATTCTTTCAAAATCAATAAACAAATGGGAAAAGGTAATCTACGTTAACGATGTAGACCCTGTTTTCATTTTATATGCTTTACTTCGTCTTGCATGACCTAAAAGTATTTATTATTTTTTAGATATTGTTTCTTAAGTTTTTTTTTCATGCATCATATGACATTTTCACAGTGCATTTGTAAACTGAGTCACCTGCGAGTGTCAAGGTGAGTTCAGGTTGTGGGTGGGTGTTAAGAGCTCCGGAGCTGAGGCTTAAGGTAGGACAAGGTTCTCACATTGGCTGTCGGGGGCAGTGGCAAAGCTAGGCCTTTTGCCACCTGTGGCGGTCCCAGCCTTTGCCACCCAGTGGCAGTCATAAGAGGGGGGGGTTGAGGGTGATTAATTCCTGCGGTTGCTGCCCCTCTGGTCGCAGGCAAGAGTCGGGGGTGCGGCCGCCGCCCCAAGAACTCGTGCTGTCCGGAGCGGACCAACCCCCCCACCCCATCCTTGCAATGCCACTACAGGGGTTCATAATGTTACTGAGACTACATGCACATTCAATCCTTTGCTTCTCTGCAGAGCACACAGTGTGATGGCCAAATATGTGCCTATTGTAATTATTAATCGAGAGGATGTGTGTGAAGGCAGTACACAATTGTGGACCTATTGACAGCACCTAAGGGACTGAAAATGCAGTGCTTATTGGTGAGTGAGTCGGTGGTTTATGCATGTAGAGAGGCTGTTGTGTGGAAGAAATGAAAGTAGGTATGAACAAAAGAAGACAGAGAAAAGACAGTGCGGAAGAGGAAAGAGATGATGGACCAATTTTGTCAACACATTGTGCTGTATTGTAAGGAAACAAGGGAACCCAAATAAAGTCAACCAGGGACCTTGGGAATTTAAGCTATTATAAAGAACAGTGGTCCCTAGAGAAACAAAAATAGGAACAGGGGAATAAATATAGACCCAGTCAGTACTATATTTGTTAAACTTGTCCAGCCAGACAGAGGTTCAATATTTAATATTTTTGAATTCAGTAAAATCAGTACGAACAATAATTTCAAAGTGGGACACAAGCCTGCAGCCTACTAAAACGAAAAGGACAAACAGTGGAGAACACAAGGAGGCTCAGGCAAAGCTGTAGGTTTGTTACACACAGAATTTCCAATGTGACAAACAAATCGCATTGGAACACCTTTACACATTTAACCCCTTCAGTGCCCATGACGAGCTGGACTCGTCATGGGCTGCGGTGGCGCTGTGCCCATGACGAGTCCAGCTCGTCATGAACTCCGCCCGCTAATGCAAGGCGCGGCACTGGGCGGGGAAAGGGGCGGGCATGCAAGGGGTTAAATAGCAATTCAGAGCAGTGCATAAGGTGTTTAGGGTGTCGGCGGCATTTCGATCCATATAAAAATTAAAGGATCATCATCAGGACATTTAAGATAAGCATGCCTGTGTACAATTGCCTGTAATAAGCGTTATTTACTTTCAAGCACCCAACTTGCTTTGCCCTGGAAAGTTGTCTTTGGGTAATTTAAATAGCACTTAGGTAGCCTTATTGTGCACCAGAGCTTTGAAAGAGAACAGTAGCACAACATCTCTGCATATATGCATTTCATGCAACACAACACAGAGACTTTGGCTGTTGCACAGCGTTGCATGATATACTAGTAAATTTACCTCGACTCATGAGATATGCAGAGGAACGAATTCAGAAAGATGTGGATAAATGAAGTGCCCAAAAGACTGAGAGACTGCAAAGAAAAGTGATGTGATAAAGAGAATGGAAGTGATTGAGAAACCGGAAGATGATTATCCCTTCCACAGACCTCAGACATATTCACAGACTTCCTATTACTCCTGAGTTCAGGCTACCCCATAGAAATTTGGGGGCATATTTACTAATTGTTAACACAACGCCAGGCAGCAAGAAAAGTTGCTGTGCTGTGATGCGTGCAGCCGCTGCCTGTGCAGGTAAGAAATGTGGGGAGGTGGGGTCGGGTTGGTGGGGGTGAATTCAACAGACGAACATGAGGGGAAATTAAATAAATAAATAATTTTCTATCATCATCTGTCAAAATACCCCCACCCCACCTGTCCCCACCACTCTTAAATGCAGGGGCCGCAGCTGGTTACGTGTCAGGGAGAGATCAGAAATGCTCCATATTTACAAAGATATGGAGCATTTTTACAGGCACACTGGAGCATGTTTACAAGAGAATGGCGGACACCTTCCTGCACATAAACAATCATTCATGGCGTTTTATTGTTTCTATGTGTGCTGCACAGTGCCTTATTCACAAGGCAGCGTTAAGCCACATTAAGTGGCTTAACGCCGCCTTGTACATAAGCGGAAGGGTTTATCGCCACAGGAAAGTCATAAAAAGCAACATTCCTGTGGTGAAAAACGTTTGTAAATATGCCCCACTATGTACAGCCTAGCACTAACACAGGCACCTATGCACCGTAGTGCAAGGATGCCTATGTTATAGGCATTGTTTTTGTGCTGGAAGGGGCACCTTCCTGCTCCAAAACAGTCCTTAGAGGCATTTTCCTCTTTCTGTGCGTGATGCAGCATGCATCACTTATAGAAAGAGGAAGTAACGCCTCACTGGGGAAGGGCATAGTATTTTGATGCATTCCCAGGTAAAGTAAACCTGGGAATATTCCAAAATCCTAGGGTGGGTGCATGTTAACGTCAGTGCTTTACACATGGAACACATCCTAGATGCAGTGTAATGCAAAGCAGCACAAGGGCCCGTGCATTATTTTTTTTTACAAAGCCATGCAAGGCAGTGCAAACCGCTCCATGCATGGTTTAGTAAATCCCAGTTAAGGACTTGCATTGCCTTGCAATGTTTTGCGCCACCCAAGGACAACGCAAGTCCTTGGTAAATCTGGGACTACGTCTTTAGTGAAATTTGCTATGATAACAATTTTCTCAGTGTTTTGAGCTGTGTCAAAATCATCCTATATCAGGCATTTAGTGTTACTCTGATGAAAAGATAAAAAATGGAGCATTACTGGATATGTTGGATTCCTCTTAGTGAATGCACGCTTTAGCTCAAATATTAGTGCCTTAACAGGGTGCTGTACTTCCTACATATTCCTCATATTCACATGCACCATAGTTTCAGTTTTGCACGATATACAAAGGTTTATAGGAGCTCTCCTATTCTGGTAAGAAACATCATACTTTTTTTAAACTAGTTTTGCAGGCCTTCATGTTTTGCCATTCAAAAAGTCCCTTAAGTGTTGTTTTCATTTGGCTAAATTCCTCAAGTAAGAAATTGTTTACTAGTGCATCTTTTAGAGGGTCTGCTTTTCTTCAGGTTCTGGATGGACTTCCATCTTTTAACCAATAAAAATCACTCAGTATATCTTTGCCTAGCAATGCTTTGAAGTTGTTCCTGACATCACACTTTGGTGAGTTTGTCGCTCAACTTTACGTACTTTTGTTCTTTTTTCTTCATTTCTGGTTCCCTCATGCGTAGGATTCCTGCTGGTTACATACTTTCCTATTTTTTCTCACTTAGTGTTCTCCCGCTTCCCATCTCAGTTACAATAATTCAAGCCTTTAGAGTTTCCTGGGCTCCATGCCTATGTCCTGATGGGTTTTGGAGCTAGTTACAGGATTCCATCATCCGGAGACTGGTGTATCATTCTGTAATTATTACCAGCTAAAAAGTCAAGGTGTACTGCTTTGTTTTCCCAAACACTAAAACTCTTGTTTATGTTTTTGTAAGTTATAATGTACAAGTATTCTGCCAGAAAGGAACACAAGCAAACCCAGACCGGTTCAGCTTTATTAGGCCTCATCAGTGAGATAGTCCTCGGATCCTGTGGCACAGTGAACAAGCGACACACATCTGGGCATACTGTCACACAGTGTCAGCTACATTGTATGTCAGGCCGTCTGAATGTTTCATGATTGATTCCATGGTAGCATTGTTCCATTTATCCTATGTAAAAAAGTACACAAGGCTTTGATGACACCCCTTATTTTGAATCAAAGCCTCTGGGGATCAAACATGCATAATTCCTTACACTTTAACAAGACAAAAAGGAGTTCATATTTGGGGTGGCTCTTCCGTTATAGCGGAGGAGCGTTGCCCCACTCAAATGCCGCCAGTAAAGCCCCAGAGACGCAAAATGAAATAGTAATTAAGTTAATTCATTACCATTTTCTTTTTTGGCAACCCGTCCCAAACCGAGTGTCAGGACGGGATGGGGCCTTCTGAATGGCAGCAGGGAGGGTTGGCGTGCTGCCTGTAAACTAGTTTAAAGTGTGCATGTCTCTTTGGCCGGGCGTCTCGTGATGGCCATCCACTCATGTGCACTTTAAACCTCTCTAACTCAGCTGTCTGAGATAGCTGGGTTAGAGAAAGCAAAAGCCTCAAGTGCTCTTGTGAGCGCTGATAGTGGCCGCTCCCACCAATCCTGGTGCTGCTCTGACGCTGTGAGAGCAGCACCAGGATTAGTTCATGGAGTTAGCTGGCACCCTGGACGTCATGAGGGAAGAAGAGGACCGGAGTGAGGAGAATGCAGCAAGCACAGTAAGTAACGTTTTATTACTTTTACGTTATTTTAATAATGTATTTATTTTATGTGCCCACCCACCACCCATATGCCCGCCGTCCACTCAGCATAGTGCTAGCCACCACTGGTAAAATTGTATATTAGTTACTTGCAACAGTTGAATATAGAGGTTGCCTGGACTGATGAAGCTGCTGCTGTGGCTTGCTACCGTGGTGTAAAAGAAGTGCTAAAATACCTCAGCTGTCGTGGTGAACTGGCCTACTATAACCCCTGCACATAATTATAGACTTCACCCTCCCACTCAATGCACTACAAAGACATCCTGAATCTGAGAATAGAGGTTATCCGCAACTTACTTGTAGTGCACCACTAGTCGAATCTTCAGAAGCAACTCCTAATGAGGAAGAGGCCATGCAGTGAGCAGAGGTGTGTAAGCCTCTCACTCAGGAAGAGAAGGAGAGAAGGAGAAAGTGGGTCTCTGTTTCTATTGTGGAAAGCAGGACATTTTATGTGTCAGTGTCCTAATTTGATTGGAAACAGACAGGGTCTTTCTTAGATGACTGACCTAGGGTGATCACACAAGCGGGTTCATTTATCTCTGACAATGAAGGCGCATTTCCGAATCAAACTATTACTAAATACTCAGAAGAGGCCCTTTCTAGTCTTTGCTGTGTTTGATTCTGGAGCCTCGGGCTGTGTCATGGACCTTGTATTCAGACAAAGATGAATCTTCCAACCAAGGTAAAGAGAGATTCAAATTGTTGAAGAGATGTCCCTCAACTCAGGGATAGTAAAGAGGGAAACCCGTCTAATCGTTATGGCGACACCAAATTGACACATGGAAACCATTCACCTTGATCTTATTAAGGGTCCTGCCTTTCCTGATGTTTTGAGGGACAACTTGTTTACAGAGACTTAACCCTGTGCAGTATTGACAGGCGCCCTCTAACTCTAACATGTTTTCTTTTCCGTATTGTAAAACCACTGATTTCATTGCCCCAAAGTGGAAAAGACTTTGCTATTTACATGATTTGTACTCAGAAACACAGCCAAGGCAGATACCTTACCTAAAGCATATAGAGATTTCAGGAATGTCTTACTTAAAAATGGGGCAGAGACTCTTCCCTACATAGGCACTACAACTTTGCCATTGATTTGGGTCCTTGGACAAACATTCCTCATGGGTGAATGTATTCCTTTACAATGAATGAAAATGAAGTGCTACAACAGTATCTCTAGGAAAACTTTGAGAAAATATTCATTTTTCATCTGCTGGGGCACCCATTTTAATTTATTTCAAAAAAGAATGCCAAGTGCAGCCATTGTATTGATTGCCATCAACTTAACGTGATCACCATTCGTAAATGTTAATCTTTGCCTCTCATGTCTGTGTTGCTAGATCAGATAAAAAAAATAAAGATTCTCTCTCTGTTCAACCTCATTGGTGCTTACAACATGGCCAGGCTATGTCAGGGAAAAGGATGGACGACCGTTTTTAACACATGATATAGACAATATAAATATCTTGCCATGCCTTTCAATCTTTGCAACTGCCTTTCAGCACCTTGTGAATGATAAATTCAGAAATGTGAAACATTAAGGTTGATATATTTAGATTATATAGTAGTATTTTCTGAAAACCTCCAAAAACTAAGAGGTTAAAGATGAGAGGCTCTGTTAAGACTATGAAAACACTCTTTCTATGCCAAGATTGAAAAGTATTAATTTAAGGTTTCATAAATCACCTTTTTTCTGGTTCAGGAATTTAGAAGAAGGGATCAGCAAAGTTCCTACTAAAGTGAAGGCTGTTCATTGATGGCCCCAACCTACATTAGTAAAAGGGATACAATGCTTTTGTATTTGGATTCGGATTCACCAAATTGTACTGGCACTTCATACCTGACGTTTTTTTCCAACACCAATCCGATCAGCTTATCAAAAAGGAGTACCTTTCAGCTGGGCCAGAGAGAAGGAGCACACCTTTGGAAAAAAGAAGCTTTTACTTAAGCAACTAGTCTGAGACATCCTGATGATATTTTACCTTTCATAGTAGAAGCTAATGTCTCCTCTTGTGTCATTGGAGCTGAACTCTCACAATGCGATCCCCTCAGTGGAGCCCTGCACCCTGTACCTTTTTTGTTGTTGAACCCTCAAACATTAAAAATGCAAATGTACAATCTATGACCAAGAGATAATGGCAATCAAGGAAGCATTCACTACGTACTGCCAATATCTGGAAGGGGCACTACATCAGGTCACAATATGGGCAGTTCTCAAAACCCTTTAGTAAGTTACTCCTATGAAATGCACTAATGGCATAAATGCTTATTGGATATTATTCTTTTTCTAGTTTCTTTACTTGATAATCTTAACGACAGTGAATCAGTCATGGGAAAGCTGATGCGTTATCCAGACCAAGACTCAACACTTCCACCTTGCATTTTCTCCATCATCATGGCAAAAGACCCTCTCACCAGGTTCTTGGAGGTACTTGCAAATGCTGACAAAACTATATATGGGAGACAGTAACTGTCTAAAGATTCCTATAGGTGTGAATAAAAAGGCAAATTGTTATTTCGAAATAAGACTCTCTACCTTCCTATGTACATTTGCAGAAACAGGCTCTGCAGGGGTGTCATAATTATCCATCATCAGGTGACCCAAGACAAAGAAAAAACAAAGAACTGGTAGAGCAACGTTTCTGTTGGCATAGTCTGTTCATGCTTATGGTGAGCAATGTGCCCAATGTGTACAGGCAAAGACACAGCATATGAAACTGGCTGGTTTATTACATAACCTTCTAACTCTTGATCAACCACGATCAATGATAGGTATGGACTTTGTTGCAGAACTTTGTCTCTCAGAAAAACACAACTTAACTACTATCAGCCTTAGGGTGGTCTTCACCCAACATTTTGCCTTCATCCTCCCATTCTTGCTGATTTATTTTTGGTGGCCATAGCACTTTACTAGTGCTCACCAGTGCTAAAATGCTTGTACTCTCTCCTTTAAACATGGCAACACTGGCATACACACTATTGGCACATTTAAATTACTTCTAAGTTCCTAGTGAAGTGGTATAGCATGTACCCAGGGTGAGTAAATTGAATGCTAATAGTGTGCCTGCAACACTCCCTGTGTCACACTTTGGTAGCCTTTTAAACATCTCCCAGGCCTGCCACTACAGCCTGTGTGTGTATTTTTAAACTGCCATTTCAACCTGGCAAAAACCTTCCTTTTTAATACCTATAAGTCATCCCTAGGTTAGGCACAGGACAACCCAGAGGGCAGAGTGCAGTGTACTGAAAATTTTGGACATTTACTTTTAAGTTTTACATGTCCAAGTAGTGAAAAACTCTTACATTTGTTTTGCACTACTCCAAGGCCTACCTCACCCATAGGATAACATTGAGTTACCCTATTATGTTTAATAAGTGATAATTTTTAATTGGGAGCAGGTAAGAATCTCGAGTTTGGTGTCTAAAGAATTATAATTTAAAACCCTTTTTAATGGTAAAGCTGGATTGTAAGTCACAATTCTGAAAATCGCCACTTTTAGAAAGTTGGCATTTTTTTGTCCCAACCATTGCTGCCTGAAGCCTTTTCCTGGATTACATGACTAGGTGTAGCTGACAGTAGGTCTTTGTGTATTCCTCCCAGACCGTCAGTGAGCCAAAGCAGTAATAGGTGTTGTCAGGATGAGCCATCTCTGTCAGGATGAGAGGGGGGAGCTGTCACCTATTTATTTATTTAGATGGTTTTTATAGAACTAACTTGACCCTTTCAGGTATCAGAGTGCTTTGCAAATTTACAGAGAGCAGCACGGTGATAACAATAAAATCAAATATATAGGTAGCACCCAGAGAAGGGAGGGTATGCTTTATAAGGTTCAGGGAGTAGAGGGGAAAAATCAGTACAAACCAAGAATAATGTTACAATAAAACTGCAGGAATAGGCAATGTCAAGAACCAGAAGGGTAGAGTCAGGACTGAATAAGTTGAAAACAAAGGTCACCAGTGAAAGTAGTCATGAGTGTGATTGAGGGAAGAAAGGTGTCCTAGAATCTAGGGATGAAATTTGTTCATGAGGAGTACTTTGACTTCTTTCTTGAAGGAAATAGTTGATGGATTCATTCTGACTAGGGGGCAAGGTGTTCCAAATTCTCATGGCCATCCCACAGAAAAATTGATTGTAAGTTTTCTTCTTGAAGAATCTCTGTGATTTCAAAATAAAGGTGTTGGAGCTTCTGGATGACCTGGTGCTGCCAATAAGTACAAGCTTTTGAGCAAGATACCTGGGGGTTTTGAAGTGGAGGGCTTTACGTATCAAGCAGGCAATTTTTAGCTGAATTATTGCTTTGTATGGGAGCCAGTTGAGGTATTTCAGATCAGGGGTGATGTGTTTTTTTTCTTTTTGAGCCTGTGATGAGCCTAGCAGCAGCATTGAGCGAGGCTCTAAACAGAGCCAGTTTGGATCTGGCCAATCCATAGAGGGTAGTCCAACATGGGAATCGCCAGGGCTCGCACTGCATGCTTGAAAGCATTGGGGGGAGGGTTTTGAATTTCTTAGAATGTTCATTTGGTGATTCGCCACTTTGGTGGCGGCACTGATGTGCTTCTGCATGTTGAGGTTCTTGTCAAGAATTAATCTGAGTGATCTTGCTGAATCAATGACCTGAGGAATGCAGTTGAGGGCTGTTAGATGTTTCAATTCAAAGGTATTTGTAGAGTTGTGTTGAGGGCACTGATGTCTTCTGGGGAGGAGACTGTTAAGTATAGTTGGGTATCGTCAGCGTACATGGATGTTGGATGAGCTCAGGATTTTCGTTAGCGGCTCCATGAACAGGTTGAACAGAGTGGGCAAAAGTTAGGAGCCCTGAGGGATACCTAATGTGACTGGAATGGTTTGTGATAGTGCGTGATTAACCTTGATTCTTTTAGTCCTGTTATGGAGGTAGGAGGTAAACCAGTTTAGGACTGTTCCAGTTAGCCACATGCAGTGTTCCAAGAGGTCTAGTAGGTTGTCGTGCTTGACCGTATTGAATGCCGATGATAGGTCCAGGTGGATTAGGAGACATGATTGGTTCTGATGCAGCATATTTAGTGAATCGTCCACTATGTGTTTCATAGCCGATTCAGTGCTGTGCCCTGGCCGAAAGCCGGATTGAAATTGGTCTAATAGCCAGAATTGTTTGATGTGTTTGAAGAGTTGGATGTGAACACATTTTTAAAGGAGCTTTGCCAGGGTAGGAATATTTGAGATAGGTTGGAAGTTGTTTAAGTCAGCTTGATCTACTTTTGTTTGTTTTTTTAGGATTAGGCATTCTGAGATAGTGCCTTGAAGGAGGTAGGCATTAGCAATCTTGGTCCATAGTGTGAGTATCGAGGGTATGATCTCCTTGAAGAAATTGGGAGGTAGAGGGTCATTGAAGTGGTTTGAGGGTTTCAGCAGCAATGTGAGAATCTTGTGGATGGCACTTTCCTCAAAGGTCTTGAAAGAGTTCCAAGAGGCGTTGTTTTTGGGGATGTACCCAGTGGGGCATGGGGGAACAGTAGTCCAGGAGGCAGAGAGGATTGGTTGAGGTGGGAGAAGTGCTTGTTCCCAGGTATTTTGTGCTTTTAAGAATTAATTTTACCGAAATCTTTAAGATTGCATATCTCCGGTTCTACCAATTGGAGTTTTATTTTTTTGGTTGCAAATAATTTATTAAAATATACTCTATTATTCTAGATTGATGTGGGATTTTTCTTTATTACTGTTTGGGCCAGATTCGCAAAAGTGTCATGCAATGCAGCAGAGCACCCATAGATGCTGTGCTGCATTGCGTGATGGGAAGAGAGCAGAAGAGCTTTAAAAGCTCTCCAATTAGCTTATACTGTCCATTCTCCCCCTTTGGACTACGATTGTCAATGCTTCTCTCTCTCAGGGCATGTTTCTGGACAGCTTAAAGACAGGACAGGTTACCCCAATTTAAAAAAACAAATATGGACTTTTTCGACAACGACTACTATCACCCCAATATCCCAACGTTTGCAAAACTAATAGAGAAAGTTGTACACCTTCAACTCTGCAACCACTTTAAAGAACTTTCAAATCCTAGATGCTTGTCAATCTGGTTTGAGCTCGGATCATAGCACTGAAATGACTCTGACACGCATTGTCAATGATGGCCTGCGAATGTTAGACCAGAATATACCTTCCTTACATATACTACTTGATCTCTCCTCTGCTTTCAATACCGTCAACTATGACAGTATGATTGACCTTCTTGAGAAGAGGATGGGGTTATCGGGTCCAGTGTTGATCTGGTTTGCTCAAAGAGTCAAAGTAAATCAAACCCTATCTGACACTACTCCGGTCTTGACTGAAGTTACGCAAGGATCCTCAGTCTCACCCACTTTATTCAATTTGCTCATGAAACCTCTTACTGAACTCCTGAAGCTATCAAACAGTGCCGTAGGGTTGCCATTTCACTCTGGACACGGTTATGAGTAAGAGGGCTATTGACCGGTCCACCCTATAATTTTATTACAGCAACCTATAACTGTGATATGACCACTAATTTACATGGGAAATGGCATGTTGAAACTGTGTTTCTGCATGGTTTGTTCTACATTTAAAAGAGTAGACTTAGAGCTTAGACCTTTTTACAGGGACATGGCATTACCATATTTATTGATTCAGCAGTACTACTTTTCAGTAAATATACTGACTTTGTTGAATACATAGAAATCTACAAATCATAGATTTAACATGATATTTCCTCTCAAAATCTCTAGATGAGGGCATTTGCTTCTACATTTAAAGAGTGCATCATGCCACATCATATATATGCATATCAGAGAAAGTATGTTTCATTGAACCTCTTTTATGAAGAGTGATTGCCTGATTTATTACTTTTTATATATTACTTTTTATTAAGTATTCATCTTGAAATGGTTTACTTTGCTTATAGCCTTACACGGCAGCCATTCACATACACAGCAAGTGCAGTATTCCTGTGAACAAAATGTAAGAAAATTCCCCAGGTTTTCAATATTTGTTTAAGTAGTAGTAAATATGTTAATGATACTCATCTTACTGTCTGCCGTTAAATTGTCTATTGAATGTATTACAGATTTGTATTATTCTGGAACTTGCAATCAATTTAGAAGATGTTGATGAATGAAGTGTTATTTAATTTTTGGCAGAGTGCTCAACTTGTTTGATCAAGTTGTGGGGAAGTAGCATTCTCCTATAAGGAGTGTCACATATGGTGAGACACATAGGCAATATGGGATCAGGCCCCAGCACAGTACAACCATGGACATCATTTAGGGTTTGCCAGGGGTCGCAGCTGAGACCCCTGGCTTACCCTTTGCGACCCCTGCCTCAGATGTGGTCAATTCCTTGCCAGGAACCCAGTGGCAGCTCATCATTGCAGACAACAGTTGGGGCTCCACTCTTTGTTTTCTGTCAATTTGTTATTACACTAATAGTGAAAAATAACATATCACTATTAGTGTAATACAAATGGAGTACACTTAGCTGGAATATGCTCTCCCATGGCAACTGAAGCAAGTACAAAATGCTTTTAAATCTATGTTGTGTTCGTGCTTGTTCGAGTGCATGTAAGTGTGAATTTGTGTGTATGGGTAAGTATGTGTGTGTGAGTGAAAGTGGAGGTCAAAGGGCGTGTGATGTCACTTCTGCTACACCTGGCATTTTTGTGAATTGACGTCCATGAGTACAACAACCTTTACAGTAATGAGGAAGCATTGCCAACACCAAGCACCATGGCACAGGGCTCCTCAGAACAGGCAAGCTCAATATCCATAAAGCAAACCACAATAGCACGGACGGCTGTAGGCATGGAAAGGCGCACACCACAGGGGCGCGGCGGACTCAATGCCACCCAATAATATTTATTCGAAATGTTCTCCAGGTCAACCTTCATTGGCAGCAAAAACAGGTTTGAGAAGTTTGATCCCTGTGGGTGTGAAAAAAGAGAATATGGCGGTAACAGTTTATATATTTTCCTTATTAGGACACCAAACGAAGGATCATGACTTGACTAAAAAGATGACGAATAAAGAGAAATGAAACGGGTGAGAAAAAAGAGAAGTATTGAAAAAATCGTACGTGCATTTACGGTAATGGTTTGTTTTGTCATTGAAAAATACCCTTTCTTCGCAGCTGACCTTTACGTATATCAGTTACCAAAAATGTATGGGAAGCCCAAGGCTTGGACACACTCAGTACGACAAAGGGTTTGGCTAGAAATTGTAGATTTGGCCCACTCTGGAGTGGGATCAAGAGGGTCAACCTGTATCACATAGTGGCAGTCAGTGAAGGCGTATCCAAAATGGAGCAGTCCTTTTGTGATACTCAGTTCAAAAGCAAGTCAGACAAAGTTTAGGTATTCAAGGGGCACAGACTGTACAGGGGACACAATCTTCATCAGGTAAAAAGGGGCAAGGGGAATGTGAAAGGGGAATGTTTATGGGGACCCCTGTGCAAATGTAATCATGTGTGAAGCATGTGCTGGGAGGTTACCGCTCCACACTCTATGGAGAGCACAAAGTGTGTGCAGACGAGAAAGAGCATATCAAGAAATTAGCTCCCGAGCTACTCATTGGAGACCCCTGAATTGTACCCGCCATCATCACAAAGGCAGAAACATGGAGGGAGAGTGCCTCAAACAGTTGCTATAACAAAGTTGCGAATAGCACATGAATGCCTGAAACCTACTGGGACTCTTATATAGGCCTGTGGTGTCACGTTTGTTAGGTTACCCAATAATGTCATCATGGAATGTCATTGTTATGAGGTTTCCCTGGAGGGAGGTTGAGCCAGACAGACCAGGGCTGAGCCTCTAACGACATCTGCTCCTGGTGGGGTCATTTATGTATCCATTCAACTTACAATAAACCCTTTCTTAATCTACTGATGTTGTTTACGTATTTCTGCATGCCAACCTACATCACAAAAATGGCGAAAAGGATGGGATACATAAAGATCTTCATGTCCAGTGGGAAGTAGCTTCAATGAAAGCTTTTCACCTGGAGGAACTCTGCCTAAGATAACACTGCTGTGTGTCAGTTGACAGAGTTGAGTGATTAATGAGAGGCTTTTTAACCAGAAGGAAATCTGCTTCTGATGTGTGATACCATTTCACAGCACTATGATATAATCCACAAGAAATTGTTACAGATTGTTTCTTTTAACAGAAATTAAAGTGTGTGACAGCTGTGTTGCACTTCTGGCAATAAAATATCTCATGGACATTGCACTCAAAGAGCACCTTGCGATACCTCTGTTTTGGTCAGTTGGCAGTGCGTCATTTCAAATATACCAAGGGTCGCTATGCGTTTTCAAGAGCGCGCTTAACCTATCGTCTGAGTCGTCTCTCTTCTTTTCTCGCCAAGTGCTGGCTGTCGGATTGTGTCTCTGATGAGATGCAAAAAGGAAGGGTCCTCAAGGTCATCGCGTCTTCCTCACGCACAAGTTCTCACGTCTTATTTTATGGTGTATGGAGGCATTGTATGCTGTAGCTACTGTAGCTGTTGCAGCCAGTTTGGTACCCAAAAAATATATAAAGAAAACAATTCTGCAATTTGCTTTCACTTTCACACTGTGGGAACCTACATCGTTCAGAGACAGGTTATTGGATACCCTTTATTAAATTACAAGATACCCATATAGGGGATGAGTATGTGGGTTGAAAGATTCCCATTGCTAAAACATAAGACACACTTAATGGGATGAGTGTGTGGCTAAAGACACACAATTGATGGCCAGAATGCAGAACAAATCAAAACATTGTCCCCCAGTCAAGAGATCTGGGTTAAATCCATCATTCTTTTGCTCACCATACCACCCCAGTTTAGACCTGGCCATATGCAAATCAGTCTTGACCCTGTGCCTCATGGGAACAGTCCAGCCCGAACTGCCAAGCCAGGTCCTCCCTGGACCAGAAACAAGCATCCTAGGACTGGTTTCAGGGTTTCACCCCTCTTCAGCCAGGATAGCTTGAATCCAGTGACACAGTGAGCCCGGGGACCTACGTCTAGGCATACCCGGTGCACTTAGGGCGAGAAAGCAAAAGACACACAATTGATGGACGGAATGCAGAACAAATGAAAACATTCTCCCCCAGTCAAGAGATCTGGGTTAAATCCATCATTCTTTTGCTCACCATGCCACCCCAGTTTAGACCAGGCCATATGCAAATCAGTCTTGACCCTGTGCCTCATTGGAACAGTCCAGCCCGAACTGCCAAGCCAGGTCCTCCATGGACCGGAAACAAGCATCCTAGGACCGGTTTCGGGGTTTCACCCCTCTTCAGCCAGGATAGCTTGAATCCAGTGACACAGTGAGCCCGGGACATACGTCTAGGCATACCCAGCGCACTTAGGGCGAGAAAGCGAAAGACACACAATTGATGGACGAAATGCAGAACAAATCAAAACATTCTCCCCCAGTCAAGAGATCTGGGTTAAATCCATCATTCTTTTGCTCACCATGCCACCCCAGTTTAGACCTGGCCATATGCAAATCAGTCTTGACCCTGTGCCTCATGGGAACAGTCCAGCCCGAACTGCCAAGCCAGGTCCTTCCTGGAGCGGAAGCAGGCATCCTAGGACCGGTTTCGGGGTTTCACCCCTCTTCCGCCAGGATAACTTGAATCCAGTGACACAGTGAGCCCGGGACCTACGTCTAGGCATACCCGGCGCACTTAGGGCAAGAAAGCAAAAGACACACAATTGATGGACGGAATGCAGAACAAATCACAGCATTCTCCCCCTGTCAAGAGATCTGGGTTAAATCCATCATTCTTTTACTTACCATGCCACCCCAGTTTAGACCTGGCCATATGCAAATCAGTCTTGACCTTGTGCCTCATGGGAACAGTCCATCCCAAACTGCCAACAATTGATTTAGGTCCAGAACTCTGTATTGGGGTGAATGTATGACATTGTTCTGCATTCTGTCTATCATTAGTTCTTTTTGCATTTGTCACCCCGAGTGTGACGGGCATGCTCAGACATGAGTCCCGTGCTCTCCATGCCACTGGAATCAAGCTATCCTGGCTGAAGAGGGATGAAACCCCAAAACCGGTCATAGGATGCTTGTTTCCAGTCCATGGAGGACCCGGCCTGGCAGTTCGGGCTGGGCTGTTCCCATAGGGCACAGGGTCAAGACTGATTTGCATATGGCTGGGACCAAACTGGAATGTCATGGTGAGCAAAACAACGATGGATTTAGATCCAGACCCCTGTACTGGGGTGAATGTATGACATTGTTGTGCATTCTGTCCATCATTAGTTCTTTTTGCATGAGTGTGTGGCTGAAATATATCATATACCTGTTTCTATGTTTTTGTTGTTTCCTTGGTTGAGTGAGTGGTTGTATCAGTGTTTGTTCGTGTATTGTACTTAATTTTTGGTATTCTGTGTTCTACCCCTAAGTTATGCTTGCCTCGTCAACTGGTGTAGTTTTGAGGTTGTCATAATAGCGTCTTGTTTCTGTGGTGTCCTTTTTACATGCACCATTTGTTGATGCTATGAAATGTTGCACAGTCTGGTGTTTTTCGGTTGAGCCTATAGCAGCAGTGCGCATGCGCTGCTCGCTTTGCGAGGCATGCAGTATTCAGTACAGAGTGGAAGCTTCATAGAAGCTCAGCCCACTCTCCGCCCATTGGCTTGTGTCTTTGTACTCCGTTAATGTCTTCTGATTAATTTTGAGGCTTGTTAGTCCCTCCTTATGACTCCTATGTCGTCATTTGTCACCTCCCATGGCTACTGGCCCCTTTACTTTGAGTTTTACACCGTACGTGGTCTGTGAGCACTCCTTTGTGCCCCCTTCTCCCCCCGCCGGCACTCCCGTTGTCCGTGCCTGTGCCCCTACCCTCCCACCCATTGTCCGTGATGCAATATGCAATAGGTCTCGGTAAATGCGAGTCCTATTGCATTGCAACTGCTTGTTAGTACCGCACTACTCCGTTTTACAGTATCAAACTGGTTGTTATTACAAATGATTACTCTCCTGAAAAGAATGTTTTCTTTCTTCCTGCTCTTTCCTGGTTTATGTTATCATAAAGGATTATTCAGCGCCATCGTGTGGCTAAACTGATTATTACAAGTCAGAGTATTACAACACTGCACATCTTATAAACGCTGATACATAATTAGCTTTTTCTCTAAGCACATCGGTTGTGGTTTTATTGTCAATGTGTGTGTTTAGATGTCTGTACTTGGAGAGGGTAGCTTTGTGGGATGGGCGTGACTCCATCATTCATTTCAACGTTATATTTGTGAATAAAGAAAATCTAATTTATTAATTTGGGGTGACTTTATAACACCATGCTTGTCGCATCAGCTCCACCTTGGGGCGGATATGTTGGTGAACACTGTTACGTGATACATCGATGTGAGATAAACAGTGTATTAAGGAGTATTAGAATATTTGCAGAGACAACATTCAGAGTCCTGCCGTTGTGGGGAGCTATCAGCGTTGGGTGCTCTGAAAGTGACAGATCTGTGTGTGGGGTTGGGGTCGGGTTTGCCAAGAGTTAGCTATTAATAAGAAGAGTACCACACCAATGGGCCCTTTTACGGTATGGGGGTGGTTTCCAGGCCCCCAAGTCGGCAGAAACCTTTGCCTCTTCCTTCCCGGTAGAAGACCCCGCCATACTTAGAGGTCATCGCCACACAAGTCGGGGTCTTTCTGCCACCAGAGGAGCAGTTGCTGCCAAGAGTCCAATAAAGGAGGTGAAGCTTTGCTGAGCAGGGATCCATGTTTAATTAGCGCCGCTTGGCAACGTTATTTTCTTCAAGAATGAGTCCCTTGAGCATGAGTTGATTTTTGGAAAACAAAAAGATCTGTGGCCCTGTTGTGGAAACAGTTTTCACCCTGTGTAAAATGCCAAGTCGCTGATTTTTTACCCGAAATTACCATGCCACACCTGAAGGTTCCCAGCAGGGAAATCTACGTGCCCCAGCCTCCACCTCCATAAGGGGGGCTGACTGTCACTAGGACCCTGTCCTACGGGACTTCTGCTCACAGGTTCCCATAGGTAGGAGCAGCAGACGCTCCAACATGGAAAACCTAGCGCATCACCTAACTCTAAGTAGAGCGGGGAGCATGGATTTTTGCAGGACCAGCGCAAATTTACTGTGGTGCTATTCTGCAAAGCTCAAAATTACACTTTTAGGGCCTTATTACGAGTTTAGCCGTTATACATCACCCCTGATAAATATAGATTCCATGGGATATGTTATTACCCCCAGGTCCCTTATGTCCTCGTCCCCTTCATAAACAGATTGGAGATAACTATCTCCCGACAGAAAAAAAGAGCAGAAGGCATGCTGGGACCCTAATACTGCCCCTCCCACCGGGAGTACATAAGCAGTACTTACCCAGCATCCCGTCTGTTCTTTTTTTCTGTCTGTCGACAGATTAGACGTGGTGTGCTGTTCTGCTGCTCCTGCTGGGCTGGTGTGCCGTTCATTTCCTCCTCCCCCGCCTGGCTGCCTGGCTGTGCGGGCGGGGGGAGCATTCCTGGTCCGTCCCCTGGCCTGCCGGGCTTGCTGGGGGTCGTGACGGTGGTGGCCGGTGTGCTGCCTGGTTCCTGCGGGACCTTTACGGCTGGTGCGCTCCCGGGTACTTCCGGGTCGCGTGCACATCTTCCTGAAGCTGGGCGTTTGGGAGACGTGCCGTGTTTCCTGTGTGCCGAAAGATTCATTTCCGCTGTTGGGGTGGGGGCCTTGCTGCTGGTGGTGTCCAGCCCCTGCCCTGGGTGAGTCCCGCTTTGCGGTGTTGTTGTTCTTAGCTTTTGCGTTGGACTCTTTCTTCCTTTCAGGTCCGTGTTGGCCGGCAGAGGCTCCTGGGGATGCCGAGGTTTGGACCTCATGAGGATGTACGAGGCATGCGCTCTACTGCTGTGCTCCATCCCGACCGACGCCCCTGCCCTGGGTGAGTCCCGCATTGCGGTTTTATGGTTCTTCGCTATGCGTTGGTGCTCTTTCTTTCTTTCTTTCAGGTCCATGATGGTTGGCGGGGGCTCTTGGAGATGCCGGGGTTTGAACCCGGGACCTCATGCTTGCATTACATGCGCTCTGCCGCTGAGCTACATCCCGGCGCGCCCATGGTTTCCCTTGCTGCTGGCGCTGTCCTGGTCCTTCCTCTTCGCTGTCGCTTGACTGCTTGGGGGTGTTGGGGTGCGTGGATCCTTGCTCCTCCTTCCTGCCCGTTTGCCCTGTGTCCGAATGCTTCTTCTGCTGCCGGAGTTTGTGACTGCGGCAATGTGACGCTCCTTCTGGCTGCTGCCTCTGCCTGTGCTGGTTTCCTCTCGGTTGTGGATGCTGCCTTCCCGCGTGGGCTGCCTCTTTTGTGGCTAGGGTTCCGGGTTGGAGCCTGACTTGGGCTCGGCGTACTGTGTTTCTGCGCTGTTCGCCTGGTCTCCCTGCGCCTTGCGCACTTGTAGGTATCCTTGTGTACCATCCCTGGTGTTCTTACGGGGAGCTCCGATGCCTTTGCGTCAGGTGTGGCTGTGTGACTTGCGGTTCTCTGCTGCACTTCGGGTGTTTGCGTGGTGCGACGTAGAGTTGGTGTGCTCCTTCTCTTTCCCCGTGTCCGCACCTCTCTGTCCTGTCCCCGGTGTGTGTTGGGGTTACGTTCCTGTGGTGCTCTCGTTGGTTCTGTTAGTTGTGCACTGGGGCTGCTGTGTGGCCCTTTCTTTCGGGGGCTGTTGGCCGCTAGGCGCCTCTGTTTTTGGGCGCTTCCTGCTCTTCCCGCACTGCTGGTTTGCTACTTTCCCCTGCTCCGGTGGCGCCTCTGTTTTGTGTGTGGTGCCGGTCCTCCCACTCCTGTTCCGTTTTGGACGGGTTGGCCTTGGCCTGTTTGGGTGGGGGTGGCTCCTGGTGTTGCCGGGGTTTGTACCGGGGGCCTCCTGCTTGGGCTGCGTGCTCTCTGCTGCTGCTCTGCGTCCCCTCTTCTGCCCTCGTGTGTGGTCTGCGGGGCTGGGGTTCTTGCCTGGTTGGGCTGTTCCTCGTCCTTGGCTTCCTGGGTGTACCGAGTGGCTGGGATGGTATGCTGGGGTGTGCGGTGATGCCGGTGTTTTTGTTCACCAGGTAGGCTGTCTGTATGACCTTGTCTCTCGTGCGGGGGCCTGGTCGACGGTTTGGCTCTCTGCCTCTGCGGCCTCCTGCTCCTGGCTGCCGGGGCTGGCGCTGCGCATCCGCTGTTGCTTGCAGCTGGTCTGTGCCGCCTTGTCCCCTTGCCGCTTTCCTTTCGGGGCTTCTGTGTTGCTCCACTGGGTGTCTGTGGGCTTGCTTGCTAGCTGCCGCTTTGCCTCTGTGGGACATGAACTCCCTGGGTCGTGGGTCTGGGGTTCGTGGTCCTCTCTTGTACGCTTGGGCTTCCCCTCTCTTGCTCTCTTGGTCATGCCGGGGTCTGCCTGTTTTTTGGCATTTTCTGCGCGGTCCTGGGGCTGGGTGTTGTTGGGACCCGTGCTGTGGTCCGGCCTGGAGTGGGCTGGGTTCCTAGGTTGGATTCCCTACCAGGGGGTTCTTGCCTGTGCGGCTGGCTCTGTTCCTCTGCTGCCGTCCGGTTCCGCTGGTTGTGGGCCGTGTTTGGCTGTGCCGTGGGTTTTTTCTGCCTCTCTTCGGGGTTGCTCGCTCTGTCCGCTGGGGTGCGGTGTCCCCTTCCTTTCTGGGGTCTGCGCTCCCTGGAGTTCGGTGTGGCCTTGTGCTGGGGGGCTTCTTTTGCTGAGGCTGCCTCCTTTTTGCATCTGTTTCTGGCTTCTTCCGTGCTGGGTGCTTTGGTTTTTTGTTTGCTCCTGGCTCTGGCACTGGCGTTTCCTGGTTTCTGGGGTTCCTTGGTGTGGCCTTGTGTTCCTCTGCTACTGCGGCGCTCCTGCTCGTTTTCTGGGCTTGTCTTTGGCTTCTTTCGGTGGGTCCTGGTCGCCCCTCCTATTGCCTGTGGCGGTCCTGCTCTCGCCTTGTCTCTGTGGTTCCGCTGGGTAGGGACGGGTTTTTTCCTGCTTGTGGCTCCCTGGGGGTGCCTGTGGCGATCGGCTTCTCCGACGGTTTGGGTTGGGTCCTGCTCTCCCTTTCCTTTGAGTCCCCCCTGGGGTGTGTTGCCAGTGGCGGTTCGCGTTTTGGCTCTCTGGCGTTCTGGCCTGGTTTGTTTGGGGCCTGGCTCTCTTTGCTGGTGCTGTGTCCTTGACTTGGCTCTGGTTTCCCCTCTTGGTATGCTGGGGTTTCCGGTTTCTGCTGCTTTTGGGCGTCTGGTGGTCGCCTGTTTTTGGGCGTGTTTCCTTGCTTGTGCTCTCTCGGTGGATCATGGCGGGGTGCTCTCTTGGTTTCGTGTCGTGTTCTGGTGGGTCCTTCTGGGACTGCTCATGCCGGCGCTTTTTTCCTGGACTTGGTTCGCCTTTTGTTGGGTGTCCCTGTTTCTGCCTGGTTCCTGGGGTTCGGTTGGGTTCTGTTGAGCTTCGGTTCTCCGTTGCTCCTGTATGGCTGGCCGCCCTCTTCTTTTTTCCTGGGCTGCGGGTCCCTTGTCCGGCCCTGTGTGGGTCCGGGTGTTCGGTGCTTCTGGGTTGGCTCCTCCGGGGTTGCCTCCTGTTGCTCCTGGTCTGCGGGCTTCCTTCTGGATCTGAGTAGCCTCTGGCTGGGCCTCCTTGTCGTGCTCTCCCTCCTGGCTCCTGGGTGTCCGGGTTCTTCTGCTGCTTGGCCCTCTGCTTCTCTGCTTCCTCAGGTTTCCGTTTTGGTGGTTTCCTGTGCTTGTTCTTTCTTCCGGCCTTCTGTTTGGGCCGGCGTTGGGTTGCTGGGGGTCTCGTTAGGCCTCTCTGCCTTTCCTTTACCCTGGCTGCGTGGGCTTCTTCCGGGTTGGTTGGGCCTGTGGGCCCTCCTGCTCTTGCGGGTTGCTGGGCTCCGGTCCTGGCTTCCTGGTTCCTTATCCCTTGTTGCCCTCGTTTTTTGCTGTCTCTTGACTCCTCTTTGGTATTGTGTGGGGTCGGACCTGGTGGGTTTCCGGTCTGGGGACTATGAGTCCTAGGGCTTTTTGTTCTATGGCTCTGGCCCTTGCTGTGTGCTTGGCCTGGGTGTTGGGTGCCTGTGCGGTCGTCCTCCTTCTTGTCTTCTGTTTTTTTGTCTGCCCTCTATCTTGCGGTTCCGGTTCAGTTCCGGATTGTTTCCTCTGCTCCGCCTGTTCTGGGTTTTGGCCGCCCTGTTCGGTTGGTGGTTTTTCATCCCTGTGGGGGTTTTGTCCTCCTGGGGTTTTTGGGTTTCTGTCTCCTTCCCGGTCCTTTTTGGTCTGGTTGGGGTCTGGTTCCTGTTCTGCTCACGTGCTCTTGCTGTGGTTCTTCCCCGGCCCTGGCCTCCTCTGCGGGGTTTGTTGGCTTTCTTGTCTGTGCTTTCATCTGGCCGGGTTGTTCGGTTTCTGGCCTGGGCCTTCCTCCTTCTTTCTTGGTCTGGGTGCTTGGGGCTCCGCCTCGTTGCCTGGGCTGGCCTTCTTTCTTTGGCCTTGTCCGGGGGGGTTGGGGATTGCTCGGTGTCTGTTCGGCTGCCGGGTTCTGTGTGCCTTCCTGGTGGTTCTGGGCTGGTCGGGCTTGTCCGTCCTTGGCCGTGTTGTTTGGTCTGGTTGTCCTGTCTCCTGTTTCTCTGGTTGGTGGCCTTGTTTTTTGTGGTCCTGGCCTTGTGTTGTTTTCTGGGTTGTCTCCGGTCCTGGTTTGGTGCTGGCCGGTTGCTTCCTGCGGTCTCCCCTGGCCTCCTTCTCGGTGCTCCCTTGGATTGCTGCGTTGGTGTGGTTTCCTGGGTATGCTTTTGGTTTTGGAAGGCCGGTTTTTCTGCTTTGGTATTCTCCAATCTGTTTATGAAGGGGACGAGGACATAAGGGACCTGGGGGTAATGCTCTATTACTTACCGGTAATCTTCATTACTCCGGGTCCCGTTGTCCTCGTCCCCATCATACGCCCCTCCCTCCCACCCGGGCGTCCGGCCTTCCTGTCTGGGCTTGGTTGTACAGACGGGATGCTGGGTAAGTACTGCTTATGTACTCCCGGTGGGAGGGGCAGTATTAGGGTCCGAGCATGCCTTCTGCTCTTTTTTTCTGTCTGGAGATAGTTATCTCCAATCTGTTTATGAAGGGGACGAGGACAACGGGACCCGGAGTAATGAAGATTACCGGTAAGTAATAGAGCATTTATCGGTGCACACCAAAATCTGCACACTATGGTAAATTCTGCATGTTTTCCCGCATGTTTTCCCCCTGTTCAATTTCGGCAGGTTTGACTTGATGACATTCTACGAAGGTTGAGTTGTTTAATGCATTCGATAATTATCGGGTCTGTTAAATACCTTCAAACACGTCATTCTGACACATGCGTAAACAGACGTTTAGGCATGGGTCAAAATATAACGAGCAACTTGTAATCAGGGCCTCAGTGTCTCATTCTGAATCTCAAGGTATTTGTGGTCAGAAACACTGCATAAGTGAACTATTATTACTGAGCGGCTTGGGGCAAAAAACTATTCAACCACGTTGTGTTTCCACCTACGTGACTTTACCATACAATTCAGAATTTAATGGTTTTTGAGAGTAGGAATAGAATTAATGTGCGGTTGTGATTTCCCCACACATTAACACACAATGTTTATTCCAAACACAGGGATTTGAGCAAGTAAAAACCCCAGGGCTGAGCACAAATCGCCTTCAACATTAAATTGTCAAACTGGCACAAACACATGTGGCATGTCCTTCCCTGGGACTGAAATACTGCAGGCCCTGAAACACTCCTAGCTCGTAGCTGAGCTCACAGTCAGGCCATCTTCGTTTCAGAAAGGAGTCAATAAACAGGAAGACCACGTCAGAAAGCCCTTGCCTGACTTGGGTGTGTTCATATGCACTGAATGTGCAACACTGCATCTAAGAGCATGGCCGACTTTTCCGGCACAGCACAGAGCCGAGCGCCTATTTTACGCACCTTTAGTACCTAAAGTGAATTCTTTAACCCCATGCTTCTCTGAGTTATTGCTTGATTTTCAGACAGTCCAGGGGGCTGTACTGTCTCATGTATCCTGTATCTCATTTTCAGAATTACGATCTACATTAAACATATTGCTCGAATAGTCCTATTGATGCCGCGCTAGGAGGGTGTTTGCCTGGGTCTTCGTACGGTTGCAGAATGCAGTGAGTACAGAAAGTTCAAGTTATCTTTATCCTCAAAAAGTACTTTTATTAAATATTCAGAATGGTGCTTATAAATCAGGAAGACAAAAGCGGCCATACAGTATTGGTCTTAAGCTACGCAAACATAGTTTTCTCCCTGGATGCTTGGTGCGATTTTCTCAACGCTTACAAATACACAGAACCACCTGTTAAAAGCAAAAGTGAGTGGATTCAGTGAGTGGTACCACATGCTGAGTGCTGCAGGTGGAACTGAGTGAAGCTTGTGAGTGGAACTCTTAGAAGAACTGTCGGTGTTGCTGTAAGTGGAACTATAAATTGGATTAGTGAAATTAAAAGTTTCCATACATTTTAGGAGCTCTGCTTTTCATGACATTGTGAAGTTTGTCAACTTAACAAAACATTGCTCGCAGATGAAATTTTCTGTAATAAGAAGTTTTTGCTGGTGTTTTTTTTAGCAAAACCTTTACGGGAAGAATCTTGCTTAAAGAGCATATTTTCCCACCATTTCCCCAGCAAATGCTACTTTTTTTGTATGGTTATCCACCACATGCATTTAGAGAAAACTTTGTGATAAAACGAAAAGCTGCTGAGCATTTGAAAAATATTTACAAAGCTGACAAAGAGCTAACTTAAAAAAACCTTTGCACACTGCGAATGGTAAGCTGAGTCACTGAAACTATGTATTTCATTTTATTTTGGGTATTTTTATAGAGGAACTCTGCACCTGTCCTGTGCACCTGGTAGTATTCGCTTCGCCACCTGAGTGTAAGGTATATACAAGCCATGCAGAGTGGTTATATATAAGATAAGAAATGTTTATAACACTTTTTTATTATAACTTTTCAGCATGCTGTACAGCAGCCACACTGCCTACAACATAGCTTAAAGAAATTGACAAAATCAATAGCTCTGACTAAACACTTATTAGGTCCCAAAGGCGAGACCTATTGGCTATGCCAATGCTTGTTTAGTCTGTGTTTTCAATGTGTTTCTTAAGGTGGAAGGCATTTGTCTTTTGATTAAAAAAACAGGAATATGTGTTGAATCCTGCTTCCAGGTTACCCAATGATGCCACGGAATATCCGTGTTATGAGGGTTCTCTGAAGAGCATTTGAGCCGGGCAGACCAGGGCTGAGCGTCTAACTCCATCTGCTCCTGGTCCTCTCCTAACCTACTGGAGCTGTCTGCTACTTCTACATGTCAACCTTCATCACAACCAAGCCCCTTGAAAGATACATAACTAGTGATACTAGAGCGTCTGTCTTATAAATGGGAAGAAGCATCATCCACACTCAATGTTGAATCCTGGCGCGAAGCCTCCGAGGATGATAGGACAGCTTCACGAGCTGCCAGCCTTGGGAGGATGCAAATGTCTGCTCGATGGCTCACATACTATACCCCGGCTCTTCTTCACAGTAGAACCCTGAAAACTTTGGAACAATGTCAATGGGATCTGAGCCCACAAACTGGGTACACATGATATGGCTTTGGCAACAGCCTAAAAGAATTCTGTAGGGAATTCCATAATTTTGTGACAAGATGTCTGAAAACTCAGATAAATCCACATATGTTTAAATTTTGATTGAAAGTACAGATCATCTGGGAGTGAGACCAAAGTCAGTAGGACGTTGGGGGTTTATTGCAACTTTAGTATCAAGGTCAGTGATAACTACACTTTGGCAGTCAAACATTGCACCGCCTTTTTCAGCCTGGCTTCTTAAGATGCAAAATGTATATAAACAAGAGCGATTTTATGCAATAGGCACAGATGCAGGCATTAAATTCCATAAGAATTGGAAGTATTATGAGAATAACACAAATATAAATTAATTGGCTCTGTTCAGATAGATTTTTTTTAAAAACTTTATTTATCATTTTCCACGGGAAAAAAAAGGCGGACATTATGAGACATATGGAAATATGTTGAAAAGTAGAGCATTGTCATGGTATAATTACATATCAGAGATTGCAATAAATAGGAATTACAATAAAACTCGAGATTACAGCGAACAATGGAAAAGGCTGGGGGGGTGAGAATACTGTATACAATAGTATCCTAGCTGGTGGAATAGAAGGACGCCGTGGCAGCGGGAGAGGGAGGTACTGAGCTCTGGGAGTCAGGCTCTAGAAAGAGCAAATAAGTCAGAAGAGGTTGACATATATGTTTATGTCTAGCCGTGGGGGGTTGTAGTGTGGCATAAACTTCACTTGTCAAGTCACAATAGGTCATTCTCTGCAGCCAGGCCGTAGTAGTGGGATGCATCGCGCTGCCCCAAAGGAGAGCAATCTCTCTCTTCGCTAATAGCAAAGCGATCGCCACAAATCTACGGATATTCTTGGGGATGGGTGCTACATGACCCCAAAGCACCATCAGAAGAGAGGGGTATAGAGTGAGCGAAAACATGCTGGAGAGGATGCTAAATACGTCAGACCAGTATTTGCTGATAGGCGGACAAGTCAAGTGGAAGAAGTCTGTCTCCACGAATCTGCATTTAGGACACAAGGGCGACCTGCAGGGGTCGAGTTTGGCGAGACCAGAGGGGGTGGGGTAAGATCTATGCGAGAAACGAAAGTGAAGTAGTTTATGACGATGGTTGGACAACAATAAGACCAGTCCTTGTTGGAGAGGGGAGTACCCAGATCCTCCTCCCACTGCCATCGAACCCTACTGTCAGAGGTGTGTCCGAGTGCCCGACAGACGCAGTAGAGTTTACTGAGCAAATGAGACTCATCAGGGTCCGTTTTTAACTACGTAAGAGGAGGAAAACCTTCTGGGGCAAGAGGGTAAGAAGGAATGTGGGAATGTAGTGTCCCATGTAGCTGGCGAAATACAAACGTATCCATGTAGTTGGCATCGGCAAATCTGATGTCTACTGAAGGGGATAGCACATGTTCATCCGGAAATATGTTGCCTATTGTGTGGAGGTCATGGCAAGGCAAAGTGCGTTGAACAAGTTTTTCGAGTGTCAAAGGCAGGCAGGGGTTACTTGAGAGGGGAAGTTCAGGGGACTATAAAAAATCATATCCCAGGACCGTACTAAGTATTTGCCGGGCACAGCTTGTAGTAGACAAGGTCTGAATATCTGTAGGGTCTAGCCTCTGACTCTGAGGCAAAAGAGCTGCTAGGGGCGTTAGATCAGCCAGGTCCCATTCTGGTTTGGCATTTGTATAGGGGTGTCCGGATGGTCCCAATAGTATGCACACTGAGCCTGAGCCACTAGGAAATACGTTTGAAAATCTGGGACTGTGAAGTCACCCCGATCATGTGGATAGATAAGGGTATTATAAGCGATCCAAGGTGTGCGACCAGCCCAGATCAATTTTAAGAGGAGACTGAGCACAGTGGCAAAAAGCAGTTTGTCAAACGGATGGATATGATTAAAAAATAAATACAAAAACCGGGGGAGCACAACCATTTTAATAATGGCAGTACGGCCTGCCATGGAGAGAGGAAGACAAATTCAGCGCTCTAGTTGTACCACAAGGCAAATCACTTATTCTTTGTCCGTATGCAAATTGACGCCCAAATATTTAACAGTATCTGCACACCATGTGAGGGGATATTCGTGGAGGGGAGAACAGTGACATCTGTGAGGGGGAAAAGTTCAGACATAGCCCAGTGAATGGGCAGACCAGAAACATCGCCAAACCAAAGGTTCTCTCACACCGAGGGGGTTAATTTGACAGACTGGTGACGAACAAACAATAACATATTGTTGCCGTACATAGAAATGAGGAGCAGACCAGATTTAAAGTGGAGGCCACGATGCAAGTGGTTTTCCTGAAGTTGGTAGAATCAGATGGTCCATAGCTATATTAAACAATAGGACAGAAAGAGTGCACCCCTACCTGGTGCCCCTGGATATGGTGAAGGGCTCAAAAGTGATCAGTTTACCCATGTGGCGGGCTGTAGGGTCCGAAATGAGGAGCGATATGGGGGAGAGAAACCCAGTGGGCATCCCAAACTTCCGCAGTGTTGGGTGGAGAAAGGGCAATTCTAAAGAATTAAAAGCCTCCTCCACATTGAGAAGGGCGACCACAGCAGGTATTTCTTGGGAGACCTTGTTCAGAATGGAGAAAACGATACGCAAACTCAATGAAGTGGACCTGTGAGGGAAAAACCCAGTTTGTAGGGAGGAAACTATTTGTTCAAGCAGCAGTGATAATATATTGGCAGCTGCTTTAGCCAGGATCGTATTGTCAAAATTAAGAAAAGAAAGTGACCTATAGGAGGTGCATAAATTGGGGTCTTTGCCAGGATTAAGTAGCAAAGAGATCACCGCCTCGCCCACAGTGGGTGGAAGGATCCCCTTGTCCAGGGCCTCAGCATAAACATCCAGAAGGTGGGGGACAAGAAAACCCCTATATGCCTTATAAAAGGGTCCAGTGAGGCCATCAAGGCCAGGGGCCTTGGAGCCATCTGAGAGTTGATCACCTGAGTGATTTCCTCTGTTGTAAAAGGTTCACTTAAGAATTGGGATTGACCAGTGGTGAGCCAGACCATGGCTATTTCCTCAAGTATGCCAAGCGCATCGTGTCATCAGGATCCAAGAGTGAAGTGCATAGGGACTTATAATAGGTCACTAATTCTCGAATAATGTCTTCGTTAGCAGAAATCTGGGCGCCGCCGTCCAGGTGGAGTTCAGTAATACATGCAGGACCCACTGTGGGACTTTGTCAAGTTATGACCAGGGCGTTCACCCTCACCATATTTACGGGTTGCAGACGATTTGCCAAGGTACGTAGTCTCCCATAGCAAAGTCCTGGAATTCTGTAAGAAGAACTGTCTGTCTGTGAAGGTAAAAGGGAGTAAAGTGCGGAGTATTTGCCTTGTCGAGTTCAAAAAGTTCTGCTTCTATTCAGTCTAGGCTATTGCAGATGTCCTGAAGCACGCCTGTGTGCTTCGAAATCCAGACCCCACGTATATATAACTTAAAGGCATCCCACAAGATGGCATGACTAATAAGGGAGTTCGAGTTAAGCTCAAAATATTCAAGTTAGAAGCACGAAGTTCCAAGTGAAAAATAGCACCCAACAAAGCAGTGGCAGGGAAGGACCAATGTCATTCCCAGCCTCCCCAAAAGGGGAGGATGAGAAGCAGTTTCACAGGGGCATGGTCGGACAAAGTATGTGGTAAGATGTGTATGTCCGTAAGCTTTGGGCGAGCATTCTCAGACAGGAACCAGTAGTCCTGCCACGTCCACACCGCATGAGGAGCAGAATAAAAAAAGTGTATCCAGAGCACTGTAGGCATCTCTGAGGTAATGTGTGTCAATAATATCTTGGAGAAAACATAGTGCACGTGTTTTGCCACATGAACAAGTGCTGGTGGTGTCTAATGAGGGGTCAACAATTAAATACATATCCCCACCCAACAGTATGATGTCTGTATCAAATCGGCCAAAAAGGACAGACAGCTCCTGAAAGAAGAGAGGATCACCTATATTAGGGGCGTAAAGATTCAAAAAGAAGACTCGCCATCCCAACAATGCCCCTGTCACAAGGGCATAGCGTCCATGGCTGTCAGTGATAGTAGTGTGAGGGCTCAAGCGGAGACTTCTATGAAAGAGTATACATACTCCATGGGAATAAGTGCTGTAGGTGGCAAAGTATCTGGGGGACCCCAGGAAGCTGTGAAGAAGAAGGATTGAGGAGGGAGATGTCTCCCCTGTAAGAACACAACCTTAACACCATGTCGAGTAAGGTAGGTCAATACCTGTTTGCCCTTTTGGGGATTGTTAAGACTGGAGATATTCCATGTGTGGAATGTAAGTAATTTATCACCCCCCCCCCCCCCCCCAATCATCAAAATATAGGGAGCAGTAATGTCAAGTTGTGTGTGTAGAGCCATGGACAGTATCGTCCAATCTATTTGAAAAAAAGGAACAAACAAAAAATAACAACCATAGAGACATAAATTAACCATCCCCCACTCACACTGGCTATTAGAGACACAGCAAATCCCACAGAAGCCCAAACAATAAACAGAAATCCAAACATTCGAGACATGGAATACTCCTTGGGAGGCGAACATCGCTGTGACAATCAATGCCCATAATGAAAAGTGAGAGTTGGTGATTAATCAATAGATATCAGGGTTACATGAATAAAAGACATCTGAGGCAAATATAGAGCTGGTTAACTACAAAATGACAACCTACTGACCAAGTGAGAAAGAACCACTGAACAGTTCAGCCAAGAGGGAAAGTTTGGCGATACGTTGAGGTCTGTGGAGGAGTGCTCCGGGGTGGTGCGGGATGATGGAAGTCCATTAGTGCCAGAGTGTTTGCAAAGAGAAAGCACCTTTGCCAGGGTATCGAAGAATAGGGCCTTACAGTGCACAACCACCCAGAGCCTTGGTGGGTACAACATACCATACTTGAATCACTGCTTGTGATGTTGGGTTTTTGCATCTTTGAACTTCTGCCTCGTTTCTTGGACGGCAAGTGTAAAGTCAGGGGAAATGGAGATCGTGGAGCCCTGATACTACTACAGAGTATAGTTTCACGGTCTCTATAATTCAAGATGTAAGCCATGATGGGGCGGGGTGAGGTGAGGTGCCCAAAGGTGGGCAGGGACCCAACGATCTGTCGGCCCTTTCAACAACAAATGTGGACATAAAATGTTGGGAGCCAAACAAATCCGCGAGCAGAGATTTTACAAAATGGTTGGGGTGTTGCATGCTGGTCGATTCTGCAAGGCCAACTATGCTAATGTTGTTTTCAGCGCGAGCAAGCTTCAACGTCCTCATATTTAATAGTTACTGTTTTCAGGATACGCTCCAATCGCCGGATCAGGAAAGTCCCACCAACCTCGAGGCTGGGTACGCAATACTCAGCCGCATCTAGAAGAGTGCCAGGGCACTCTAAGCGTTCCCCCATGTGATCCAGCCGAGCGGCAAGAATGTCAAAGCGGGCATCAATTGCGTGAAAGCCAGCCCGGAGGACCTCCATCTGAGCCAACACAGGAGTAGGGTCCCCCTAATCCTGAAGACAGTCAAACAGCTTCCCAAAATCCTTCAGCAAGACTTGCGAGGCATAGGCCACATAAGTGCTAGCACGCACCCCAAAGTGAGAAGCGGCGTAAGAACGCTTGAGAGCAGATTCCACCTCACACTCCACTGGATCAGTCAGAGAAGCCTCCTCTGACGACAAAGAGGAAGAAGAGGCGGAAGCCATAGAGGACAAAAGAGAATTAACTTTCGGAATCGCAGGGAACTGAGAGTCAAAGTCCGCCAGGCGACACCGCTTGCCCAGAAAGCACGGAATACCCTGCTTATCCACCTCAAGCCATTCTTTAGTCAGGATATCCTTCAGGACATCATGGAAGGGAAGGTCATCCACCACAGAGGAACTGTACTGTGCGAAAAACAGCTCATCAGCCAGGGATTTAGGGACAAAACCAAGCACCTCAGGAATATGGACCAGCATATCAGAAAACACCTTGCCCTGGATGTACTTTCCTTTGGGGAATTGTCCATGTCCTCCTCATCATCCTCAGCCCTCTTTGCTGCAGGCTTCAGCAGTGCAGACTGGCCTGGGGAATTAATCAAGTCCTGTAAATCAGCTCTGGAAATCTGCAACATCCTCCAGCAGATCCTGAGCATTATTCTGCTTGGAAACTGCCTTTGCAGGCACAGGTGAAGAAGCCCCTTCACTCATGGTGAGACAACCAGAGAAATGCAAACAGGAACTCACCACACAACACCAAGGAAGTGCCCAGCAACCTCCAATAAATACTTCCCCCAATGACCAAATCAAGTAACGTGAGACCGGTAAATGAAACAAAAAAGGACAGCCCTGAAGTCTCCACCCACAGCCACAGAGTCACAAAGATCATGGCCGCAGGGGCCGGACGCTGCAAGAGAGCAGCAGCGCCGGAACGACCCGAGGCCAGGACACCAAGAAAACTCCCCGCCCCAGCCCAGAACATGAACGGGGAGTGCCCAGACCCCAGAACAGGAGTGCGGGCGACTGGAGGACCAGAGCTGCTGCGCCGAGCATTTTTTCCAGAAAAACAAACAAGAATAAATGTATAATATCAAAGATTTGAAAAACTCATGGCACTGGAAACCAAAGGAAACAAGAATCAGGAGACCGGGAGCACCAGCATTCTGACCGCCGTCGGAGCAGGAAAAAAACAGGCATGGCGGTAGGTGGGCGGGGCTTATGTAGTTTTCAAATACTGGCGTTGTGATTGGCTGGGTGGAGGCAGGACTGCCTCACGTAGTAAGGACTGGGACGGGGAGGACTCATGAGGGGTAATGGTGTGTACAGCGCTGCCCCAAGCGGACGCCAACCAGGCTCCAAGCCTCGCGGCCTGATGGATCGTGTACACCGCCAGCCAGGTCCTAGGTGGGACAGCATGCCTGCTGTGGCGCTGATGGCGGGGGAGCGGGCGTCGTCGATCTGGGGTAAAGGCAGGGAGAGGCAATATGGGTGTACGGGAGAGGGGCCCAGCGAGGCTCTGTTTCCTTAGCCCCAGGCTCACCCACTGCCCCTATCACTGTGGGGCCTCTGTGGCGGGCTAGGACGCCCCTTTCCGACCTAAGCGCCTGCAGGATAAGGCCCCATTGGTGCAGCAACCAGCAATTTTAGGCCCCTAAGGGCTAGTGGGACAAAGTATTTCTCATGGAGGACGGATGGAGTCAGCTGTAATGCTGTAACCCTCAGGATTTAGGCAAGCAGTGTTGGAGCTTTAACGCAGTAGGCTCTGGGATGCCAAGCGTCAAGGCCAGCTTGAGAAAACATAAGGCAGAACAGCCTTTAAAAATAAAAGAATAAACACAATCCTCACAGTTCAAGTCTGATGGGAGCCCAGTAGAAACAGGCAAGTGGATGGATAGCAAGGTAAGTCTGGGATGGGTGAGAAAGAAGGCATCCAAAGATGAATGAAGTCAAAGACTCTCAACATCAACTGATAGACTACTAAGGGTAATGACCGATTTATTGCAAAATGATATTGATAAAAGTTTCAATTTACCAAACATGTGTAGGAAGGTGGATATCTGACTATGGTTACCCCCAACGTTTTGCCTAGTGTCTAGCTGGTTTTTCGACTTAGTTGGCCATGTACCCTAGGTACATTCCCAATTGGTAAGGATCACCTTATTGGACCCTGTACAGTGTACCCTAGGTACCCAGAGCATAGGTGTACCCTAGGCCTCCCAGGGGCTGCAACATGTATTATGCCACCCATGGTCTGGCATTCCAATCAGACACAACTGGCTGATCACTCAGCTGGGGCAAGGTCGTGTAATCACCCCTTGCTTAGATATAGTATGCCTATATCTACCCTTATATATAGACACATGTGTACCTATCAGTCACTCCTATGGCAGGCCTTAACAATCCTGGAGGCAGAGTGCTTGGTAACATGTGAGATGGTGCTCTAGCATGAGCTGAGCCTGTCTGCAGCTTTCGGAACCATGTCCTTATAGCTGTTCTATGATATAGCCTACCATATACTCTTAAAGTGCCTTATAATCTTAAACGGTTATGGTAACTATGGTTTGGCTTTATCAAAACATGTCGTGTAAGGTGTCTAACACTTTGGAATAATACCCCCATACCATTTCTGGTGATGAGGATATTATTCCCCCCTTCTAGAGGGAGAGACATGTTAAAATCCTACTTTGCTGTTTAACTCTAACCAAAGCCTCAGCATCACAAAATGGATGCTGCTGCCACAGACACAAGTCTGACCTCCTGCTGCTGGGAGTGATCCCGGCAAGGGAGGCAAGGGAGGCTTGGACAATAGGTTTCCTGCTTGGGGAGGTGCTAGCACCTCCCCAGACAGACTTTAGTGTATTGGGGCAGGGAGGGCTGAAAGGAATGAGACATGCCTGGGGCACACAAGGTGTCCCATGCATAGTCCAGTTCAAACCGGTGCTGGGGCACACCAGCCCCAGTCCTGGCGCGAAACTGGACAAAGGGAAGGGGGTGTAACCACCCCCCTCCCAGGTCCCACCCATAAGGCGTGACCTAGCAGGTAACCCAGCCCCCCAGATTAGTATAAGAGTGGTAGATGGGCCTCAGGAGATTAGATTATCCTGAACCTGCAACTTGAACAGAAACTCTGGACCTTCGACATTCGACGAAAGAAGAAGACTGAAGAATCTCCCTTGTGGCCAAGGAGTGGCTACCCTGTGCAAACAGGCACCATCAAGAGACTACCCTTTGCTTTGCTAAAGTTCTACGAGGGACCGACTGCAGAGCCCGACCACAGCCTTGACTTCCAGACTTCTCCAACCCTGATCCACATCCACAGCCGAGCTGAGATCCGTGGAGGCGACGAGAGACGTGGGACCGGCTACCTGGGAAAAGTGGCTAGTATCTTCCAGCGCAGCTTCTGAGGCACCCTCGAAGTTGTGCACCGGGGATTGAGAAGCCCCAACCCCAAGCACCATCTGCACCGAAGATCAGCCCCCCCACACTCCACGAGTCCTGCGTGGGGCCCTTCTGCATTTTCCTGCTTGCCGCGTCTGTCCGGTTGCTTGCCCGTTGGCTAGTGGCCTTTGTGACGACGCATCCATAAATCTTCACTGCTGGTTTGGCTCCTCCAGACTGGCTCCCGCTTCCTTGCAAAAGAGAAGCACCCCAGACCTTCCTGGTCTGCACCAGAAGCAAGTCCTCCGTTCTTCGTGGGTTCCGCTTGCCAAGGCTTGGTGAGTCCTAGTCCAACTTCGACGCCGCCAACAGCAAGAGCCTTTGTGGGACAGCGTGCCTCCTGGTCCTGGTCGTCCTCGACGTTTCCTGGTCCCCGTGGCAGCAGCGACAAGCTTCACCTTCACCTGCAATCTTCACGACATCGCCTGGTTCCTTCCTGGTTCCACGTGGTCACTGGCTAGTGACCTTGACTCTGTCCCTTCTGCTTGCAGGTCTCCTCTCTTCTTGATCCCAGCCTTGGGATCCACCGGACACTCTTCACTGACTGCCTGTCAGCATTTTTCCTTCAGGCATCCATAGAAGTCCACGACGAAACCCGACGCAAGTTCACACCTATGCACCCGCAGCCTGTGGGCTAGGTAACTTGGGTACTTCGGTGCTCACAAGGGTAGTGACTATCCTAGGGTCTAGTTTCCGAGTCTCGACTCTCTAGCTGCTTCAGAAGTGTCCTTAAACTGTTAATTTCTAACAACTACTATTTCTATCGACTTTTACGCATTACGCGTGAGTGTTTCCACTCTGCACCTGAATCCCGTGGGCCTCCCACTTCCTAACTGTTGCTAGTGTAGTGTAGCCCCAGCGATTCCCTAGGCCTAGGCCTATCCTATTTCCGTGACAGTGGTCCTTATACCACTTCTTTAGTATATGGTTTGCGTGGCCCCTAGGGCCTAACTGTATTACTTACCTGTGTGACTTAATGTATGCTTAAATAAGACTGTGTTGTACTTACCTCTAATCTCATAAAGAGTGCTGAGGGTTTGACTAGAATAAATACACTTTATTTTATATATATATCTGTTGTGGTGTCCTTTCATTTGGTATTCAAGGGATTATATATGGTATCACAGCTGGCTTCACATGCCATTCAGAGTTTAGCCTAAGACTGCTCTTGTCCATGCTACCACTAGGATAGCTGGTCTATAAGGTTGACTTTACAACCAATCACCATAAGGGTTGTTTGGACTGATATAAGGTGTACACTAGAACTAGTGACATCATACATCAGGCCAACTTCTCACATTGGTGAGCAGCGGTTGGGATCTGAGCTTGCTGTTGTAATACCATTGTAATCTTGAGATACTAAATTGAAAGATCACACAGATATTGTTTAGGTACATATAACATAGATTATAATACTTAAGTCCTACTGGACTTAGTGGTTGTAGGTTGAAGGGAGTAACACACCCTGACTACAACTACTAGAGAGGTTTAGTAGATACAACTAGTGTAGGTAGGTGCATACACCACACCCTCACTAGAATCATGTCCCTGAATGGAGATCACACTGATACTCCCTCAGGAGAGGAGAATCCTGGACAGATTCCCTCTAGATATGATGCATTCACTTTCCAGGAGATGAGACAACTGTGTACCTCCAGGAGATTAAAACAGGGTTCCAACCCTACCCTTAGACAGCTAGTGGAGCTTCTGGAGGCCTATGATGCTGAAAGAGCTGCCAAGTATGGTGCCATAGCTGTAGATAAGGGTCTACCCACCACAGATGAGTCAGATGGGACTTCAGATGAAGAGGTAGACAGCCAGGGCCAAGTAGGAAGACTTAGCCAGGCTAACCTAAGCTTACATGGGAGTTTGCATGGGGTCCCCCCATACAGACCCCCAAGTGGGCTTAACCAGAGAAGCAGGAGAGACAGATCCCCTTCAAGGGAATCCATCCACTCCCATGTCTCTAGCATCTCTAATGCTTCCTCTCACAGGGGAATGACTTCCCCTGAGAGAAAGGAGCATGAAGCCAGAATGAGGGAAGCTAATCTGAGGATTCAGAGGGAAGAACTTGCCCTTGCCAAGGAGAAGCTTGCTCTGGCTAGAGAGCAAAAATTGTGTGGGTCAGAACCCACTGGTGGCAGCAACATTCCTAGAGATAGGGATAGGTCTTATGACCATAGAAACCTAAGCAAGATAGTCCCCCCATATCAGAATGGGGATGACATCCACAAGTGGATGACTGCTTTGGAGAGGGCCTGCAAAGTACAGCAGGTACCCCAGAGTCAGTGGGCAGCTATCTTGTGGCTCTCCTTTTCTGACAAAGGTAGAGACAAGCTCCTCACAGTCAGTGATGAGGATGCTAACAATTACAAAGTCCTGAAGAGTGCTCTGATAGATGGGTTTGGCTTAACCACTGAGCAATATAGGTTGTTGTTCAGAGACACCCAGAAGACACAGACACAGGACTGGTCTGATTTTGTGGATTGTGCCACTAAGGCTTTGGAAGGTTGGTTAACTGGCAGCAAGGTGCAGGACTATACAGGATTGTACAACTTGATTATGAGAGAGCAGATCCTTAGTAATTGTCAGAACCAACTTCTCCATCAACACCTGGTAGACTCAGATTTGACCTCTCCCCAAGAATTGGGAAAGAGGGCAGATAAATGGGTCAGGACCAGGATTAGGCCTAAAAATCAGGGTGGTGACCAAAAGAAAGATACCACCAAGCCTCAAGAGAAGGGTGGGGATAAAACAAAAGAGAAATCTTCCTCAGGGCCCCAAAACTCCACACAGGGTGGTGGGTCCCAAGCTCCCTCCTCTACCACAGTTAAAAAGCCTTACTGCCATGAGTGTAAAACTCCTGGGCATTGGAAAACTGACAGCAGTTGCCCAAAGGCTAAAAACAAAACTGTTCCTCCAACTACTCCTGTCACACCACCTATTACTGTCAGCAGTAATCCCCCAGGTGGTGGGAGTGCCCCCAAAAATTTGGTTGGGTTTTCTTGGGGAACACAGGGGGACCCTGGCTTAGCCAATTACCCTACAGCAGCTACTCTTGTCTGTGATGGTGGCATGGGGTTTGCCAACTTCACTGCCTGTCCCAACACTTTGGGTAGGTACAGACAGGAGCCCTACATCAATGGTAGAAAAGCTGAGGCCTACAGAGACACTGGAGCTAGCATCACTATGGTGGCCCATAGGCTAGTTCCCTCTGAGCAGCTTTTGCCTGGTTTCTCATACCAGGTAACTAACATTGATGGCAAACAGAACAGTCATCCCATGGCAGAGGTATGTCTCAGCTGGGGAGGTGTCACTGGCCCTAAAAGGGTGGCAGTGTCTCCAACCTTGCCTGTGGACTGCTTACTGGGGAATGACTTAGAACTCTCAGCTTGGGCTGGAGTTGAACAAGACACCCATTCCAAAATGGTAGGCCTTTCCCAAAAGGGTAGTGGGGTTGTGCCAGTCACAACCCCTGTCCAAGTAGATTTCCTCCCTGAAAAGGTTGGAAGGGCAGTGGTAGCCACAGCCCAGGCAAAGACAGACTTCCCTGTAGAGATTGGCAGAGCTGTGACAGTCACAGCTCAAACCCAAACTGAGTGCCTCCCTGAAAAGGTTGGCAAGGCTGTAATGGTCTCAGCCCATACTCAGACTGACATAGGTGTAGTGAAGCCTGAAACTATGGATCACTCCACACAAACAGAGAGTAGTGGGGAGGAAGTAAAATCTTCCTCTCCCCAGACATTAGGAAAAGGTCGGCCTCCTCAGGGATCTGACCTCACCCCTTGTGAAGGAACTGCCCCAGAGGTAGCCAGGCCTGGCCTGGCAGAGCCTCTGATGTCAGTGGCCCCTTCCAAGGTGGGACCCAGTCTGGTGCAGGTAGCCTGCCTCTCTCTACCCTGCCTCAGTCAGCCCAGGGCTGCAGAGGTCAGGGAGGCCCGTGGACCCCAAGAGGGCCCCTGTCCACAAGAACCCCCCCATCAAAAGAATGAGGATTGCCTGGCTAGTAGCCCTAGCCAGGTGATGGGTAAAAACATTCCTGAGGGATCCCCTTTACAGGTAGTTAGGGACCTCCCCCAGAGGGATTCTGTTGGGCACAGGCAAACATGGGACCTTAGGGCCCCAAACCTGACCTGTCCCTCCAGTAAGCCCACAAAAGGGACCCAGCCTCCAGCTTTAGGTAGCCAGAGGCTGACCCTGAGAGCACAGTGCAACTCAGTGAAAGAAAGAAAGGCATCCATGGTGGAGGATGATTGGAGGAAGCTGAGGCCTCACTTTGAGGACACTCACTTCAGTACTCCATCTCAACACCAGCCTTTTACTTTGCAAAGACACACCAAAGGTAGAGATTCCCTATGGTGGAGACCCTATGATACCTTTAGGATGAGGGATTGCTTAGTGGACCATGAGACAGGGGGTAACCATGCCAGTGCTGGTTCTTCCTTATATGGCCACTTAGGCAATAGAGGCTTACCTTGTCAAGGCCAGCCTTATCTCCTTTCGTTTGGGGGGGGATTGTGTAGGAAGGTGGATATCTGACTATGGTTACCCCCAACTTTTTGCCTAGTGTCTAGCTGGTTTTTCGACTTAGTTGGCCTGAGATCCTGCCATTCAGGGTCTCAGGCTGTCTGCTCTCTCTTTAAAATGAACTCCATGTACCCTAGGTACATTCCCAATTGGTAAGGATCACCTTATTGGACCCTGTACAGTGTACCCTAGGTACCCAGGGCTTAGGTGTACCCTAGGCCTCCCAGGGGCTGCAGCATGTATTATGCCACCCCTGGTCTGGCCTTCCAATCAGACACAACTGGCTGATCACTCAGCTGGGGCAAGGTCGTGTAATCACCCCTTGCTTAGATATAGTATGCCTACATCTACCCTTATATATAGACACATGTGTACCTATCAGTCACTCCTATGGCAGGCCTTTACAATCCTGGAGGCAGAGTGCTTGGTAACATGTGAGATGGTGCTCTAGCATGAGCTGAGCCTGTCTGCAGCTTTCGGAACCATGTCCTTATAGCTGTTCTATGATATAGCCTACCATATACTCTTAAAGTGCCTTATAATCTTAAACGGTTATGGTAACTATGGTTTGGCTTTATCAAAACATGTCGTGTAAGGTGTCTAACACTTTGGAATAATACCCCCATACCATTTCTGGTGATGAGGATATTATTCCCCCCTTCTAGAGGGAGAGACATGTTAAAATCCTACTTTGCTGTTTAACTCTAACCAAAGCCTCAGCATCACAAAATGGATGCTGCTGCCACAGACACAAGTCTGACCTCCTGCTGCTGGGAGTGATCCCGGCAAGGGAGGCTTGGACAATAGGTTTCCTGCTTGGGGAGGTGCTAGCACCTCCCCAGACAGACTTTAGTGTATTGGGGCAGGGAGGGCTGAAAGGAATGAGACATGCCTGGGGCACACAAGGTGTCCCATGCATAGTCCAGTTCAAACCGGTGCTGGGGCACACCAGCCCCAGTCCTGGCGCGAAACTGGACAAAGGGAAGGGGGTGTAACCACCCCCCTCCCAGTTCCCACCCATAAGGCGTGACCTAGCAGGTAACCCAGCCCCCCAGATTAGTATAAGAGTGGTAGCTGGGCCCCAGGAGATTAGATTATCCTGAACCTGCAACGTGAACAGAAACTCTGGACCTTCGACATTCGACGAAAGAAGAAGACTGAAGAATCTCCCTTGTGGCCAAGGAGTGGCTACCCTGTGCAAACAGGCACCATCAAGAGACTACCCTTTGCTTTGCTAAAGTTCTACGAGGGACCGACTGCAGAGCCCGACCAGAGCCTTGACTTCCAGACTTCTCCGACCCTGATCCACATCCACAGCCGAGCTGAGATCCGTGGAGGCGACGAGAGACGTGGGACCGGCTACCTGGGAAAAGTGGCTAGTATCTTCCAGCGCAGCTTCTGAGGCACCCTCGAAGTTGTGCACCGGGGATTGAGAAGCCCCATCCCCAAGCACCATCTGCACCGAAGATCAGCCCCCCCACACTCCACGAGTCCTGCGTGGGGCCCTTCTGCATTTTCCTGCTTGCCGCGTCTGTCCGGTTGCTTGCCCGTTGGCTAGTGGCCTTTGTGACGACGCATCCAGAAATCTTCACTGCTGGTTTGGCTCCTCCAGACTGGCTCCCGCTTCCTTGCAAAAGAGAAGCACCCCAGACCTTCCTGGTCTGCACCAGAAGCAAGTCCTCCGTTCTTCGTGGGTTCCGCTTGCCAAGGCTTGGTGAGTCCTAGTCCAACTTCGACGCCGCCAACAGCAAGAGCCTTTGTGGGACAGCTCGCCTCCTGGTCCTGGTCGTCCTCGACATTTCCTGGTCCCCGTGGCTGCAGCGACAAGCTTCACCTTCACCTGCAATCTTCACGACATCGCCTGGTTCCTTCCTGGTTCCAAGTGGTCACTGGCTAGTGACCTTGACTCTGTCCCTTCTGCTTGCAGGTCTCCTCTCTTCTTGATCCCAGCCTTGGGATCCACCGGACACTCTTCACTGACTGCCTGTCAGCATCTTTCCTTCAGGCATCCATAGAAGTCCACGACGAAACCCGATGCAAGTTCACACCTATGCACCCGCAGCCTGTGGGCTAGGTAACTTGGGTACTTCGGTGCTCACAAGGGTAGTGACTATCCTAGGGTCTAGTTTCCGAGTCTCGACTCTCTAGCTGCTTCAGAAGTGTCCTTAAACTGTTAATTTCTAACAACTACTATTTCTATCGACTTTTACGCATTACGCGTGAGTGTTTCCACTCTGCACCTGAATCCCGTGGGCCTCCCACTTCCTAACTGTTGCTAGTGTAGTGTAGCCCCAGTGATTCCCTAGGCCTAGGCCTATCCTATTTCCGTGACAGTGGTCCTTATACCACTTCTTTAGTATATGGTTTGCGTGGCCCCTAGGGCCTAACTGTATTACTTACCTGTGTGACTTAATGTATGCTTAAATAAGACTGTGTTGTACTTACCTCTAATCTCATAAAGAGTGCTGAGGGTTTGACTAGAATAAATACACTTTATTTTATATATATATCTGTTGTGGTGTCCTTTTATTTGGTATTCAAGGGATTATATATGGTATCACAGCTGGCTTCACATGCCATTCAGAGTTTAGCCTAAGACTGCTCTTGTCCATGCTACCACTAGGATAGCTGGTCTATAAGGTTGACTTTACAACCAATCACCATAAGGGTTGTTTGGACTGATATAACTGTGTACACTAGAACTAGTGACATCATACATCAGGCCAACTTCTCACATTAACATGTGATTGACCAAGTGCTGGAGGGCATACCCTTGTTGATTCTTGATAATTACGCTTGCATATAATGCATGGCAGAGTCACACCTAAGCATAATCGAAATAGTCACACATAAACGCTGTGCAAACTTGTCAGCTGAGGTAGGGTGTATGTACTGTTGCCACAGCACCGATGGGGGTGGCTGGGCCAGCTGCAAATAGCGTTGGAGTTCCTGACCTCCTCTTAGAGGATAAATGGGTTGTGCCAGCAGCTTCTATAGATGGCAGTGGAGCTGTTGCCCTGGCTGCTGGGTTTCTACCAGGGGCGGCAGCAGTGTTTATGGCACCTCAAACACCGAATGTTCGGGGATATATGGCAGTGTGAGTGGCAAGAGCAGGGCCAGACTAAGGTGTAGTAGCACCGCCAGGGCAGGGTGTCGGGCAATTTCACTCTTATTTAATCTACAGGTGTGCCTACCCAAATGATCAACTCTATGATTTAGGTGGGGTTTGTAGTTTTATATAGTGAGAACTTGGCCTAAGTGCATTAGTGCTTTACATGAGCGCTAGATTACATTACAAAAAGTCAGACTTGTTTTCTTAGGTCTCACCTAAGATCCCACATGCGCTGTTGCTTGCAAGACATTTTGTTTACTTACCCGGGCTTGGAGATCACCCATTGCTTACCATTGGTTGGCTTCGTTGTCACTCGTATTTCCTTGCTTCTCTTTGGTCAGTGTGTTGTGGATTCGCTTCCTCCTCATGTCTTTGTCCTTCCCCTGGAGCATGGCTCAAGTACTGCTTCATTACCCAGGGTCCATCCCCTGCTCGCTCTTTTAGAGCTCCTTTTTAGGTCTCTCTGAGCCCCAGCGCTTGCGCTGGCTCGAAGAGACATTTTGTATGTGGGATTTTCAAAGTGCTGCTGGCTGGCCTAACGCTTGCGTTCACGCGATTGTGCACGCGCGCAGCCGGCCGCCACCAGCACTTTGAAAACTCGTGCGTCATCGCGATCACTTTCGCTTTCAGAGAGATCGCGATGACGCACGCGCACACACAACTCCCGCTTCTCCCCCTCCCCCACCACATATTGCGTCTCCGGCCGCTCGCGCGCGGCCAACGCTTGTTTTCTTTTGTTCTCCTCAAGTTCTGCTTTCAAAACTGTATAATTTTACGAATGTGTCTGTATTCTGCAATTTTCCCACATTTTATAGTACTTAACTTCACACTGTCTCGCAGCCAGTACGGTTAACATGAGTTTCTTATCTCCTTAGTTCCAGATGATGTTTTTGCCCAAAATTATATCTGGAAAAGATCTTACAACTTTAAAGGGAGTAAGCAGCCAATGACCTTGACGATTACTAATTTCAACGCCTCCAACGGAAGAGTAAATGCCACGCTCATGAACAGCAACATGGAGCTCCTGCTCTCAGGTACGGCGCACCGCAGGGCACAATTTTCCTTTTTCTCGAATCTTCATTTCGCCCTGTTTTACTATCAAGGGTCAGGGGGTCGCTGTTATTTTCATCCTGCATAGAGCGTCCCTCGCAGCTCGCTAGTTATCAATCCCACCGTGACCAATTGCTCACCTGGCCATTTCCTTGGTATATTGCAAATTCGAGCCTGCCACATTTATTACGGTGACATATTGGCGTTGTACGGATTTTTAATCTCACCGGAGTCATTTTATGTTCTCCCCGAACAGCAGCTTGTTTCCCCGAGATTATTTAGAGTACCGGGAAAATTGCTTGCCAACAGATAAATCGAAGGAGTTGCAGGAAGGCCGGAGCGCGGTGATCAGTATTCATTCTGTTTCGTAATACTTGGTCTCGGCTTGAACCCTGCAAGATATTGTTTCCCGCGTTATACCTAAATTGTCCATTCAGCGAAAAACATTCTTTATAGCGCCATTTTGTTAATTAACTATGTCTCTTTCGCTTAACCTTGTCCGCTTGCGCGCGATGATGCCTGAAATATAACCCTGCCCATTCCACATACTTACAGTAGGAAAAGGTCCTGGGTGCCTATGGATTGCAGCCATTATTACCCTGCAAGAGAGAATCCGCAAATCTCGTGCTGGAAAGTGCAGTGTGTTTGGGAAGACTCCTGATTACTATATGTTGTATCAATAATGTTTTTCAAACACACTAGAAGCGGTTTCCCTGTTCCAGCTGCAATGCAAAAACCTAGGACTGCAAATATAAAATGCAAGGGTTGATTCCTTGTTGAAGAAGTGTGGGAAAGCATGAGAGTTTGGTTTGCGGATTTATAGGTAAGGAGAATGGTGCAACATAGCTAGAGACCGTCAAGAGCTCCACAGCTTTAATTGGGATCCTTCATTTTACACTGTACATCCAGGAGTGTGTGGGCAAGACCCACATTCAGAGTTTTGCATAACAGAATTTATGATCTTTAGAAGAACTGTAGCATTCTTTACTGTGAATTCGGAAGCCATTTTACTGCTGCCTCTTAATAAATATGATGGGCATCAGGCGCGCAACACCCATTGCGCCCCCCCCCCCCCCCCCCGTCCCCCCGTCATGTGTGTCAGCCCGGCTGAGACAGCCTCGCGGCCTGGCGTCCGTCTAATTGCAGCCGGACCCGAGTACTTCACAGGTCTTTAAAGGACCATTTTACTCGTTAATGAGGGTTTTGTTGTGTTTTCACCCCTTCTTACAGCCACTCTGCCTATGGCTGGAAGACTTACCCCCCCCCCCCCCCCGAAATCTTCTTTTTCATCCCCCCTCCCCCCCCCACCCCCCACCCACCCCCACACCCGAAATTTGGCTCTAGTTGCCCGCCTGATGGGCATGTTAACCCCTCAGGGCGGAGCCTTTTGTTGACATTGCAGTCAGTTTGGGTTTTAGCCTTCACAATTTAAGTACCCGAGCTTATATTCAGGTCAGTAGGTATGGTGATTCCCACGTGTTGGGGATAATAAAAATACTTCAGGATTGTGACGTATCCAAGAGGACTTTGAGACAGTGTGAAAAGTGCACTGCAAGAAAGGGTGCATGTTTTGTTCGATAATGGCATCATTCATACATGGTTTTCTATGTAAAGAACACAATCTTCCCAGTTTGTAGAAACAGGCAGGAAAAAAAGTCACCACTGTTCGCAGTTTTCATTTTCATGTTTCTACGTTTTGAAATCTGTTGGAGAAACAAGTTTGAGAACCATGGATGAATCCAGTAAACTATGAATTTCTGAAAACACCACCAGTGCAGCAAGAGAGCCTTGTTTGTCTACTTATTATGTAGGTTCCCACACATCCTTGATCTTGTAAATCACCGAGGACAGCCAAAGTAGATGAAATCTTACTCTGGGGGCAATTAGTTAAACTACTTCCTTATCAGCTTGTTTAATCCAGAAGTTCTGCCTCACTCGAGGAACAGTTGAGGCCGAGCCACTGACTTGAATCCTGCTAAAGACATTTCGATGCTGGTTCTTAGGAAACAGATGGCGTTGTATCATGTCAATGTGTTGATCGCATTATTGGTTAGTTGACAGTAACAGAGTAGAAAAGAGCGGTGTTATCTTATTCTTAAACACACGCATTGGTACACAACAGCCTGGAACCAACCTGTAGGTTTCAATCTCACATAAACTGACTCAGGATTTTATCATGCCAATGTTGATAAATTTGAATGAGTGTTTTTTTGTAAAAGCACACAGATACTCAGAGGGAGTATTATACCACTTCTTTACATGTATTATTCTTGTCAGATAGGGAAGCTTGTAATAACGCTTGCCTTTAACTTTCTTTTTACATTGCAGTTGTGACATCACTATTCTTCTGTAATTAAACGACGACATCGCTAGTCTATTGTATGTTCAGTTGTGAAGACTGCATTACAAGTCAGGCATCCTACCCTCTCCCTACCTTATCTTTCAAGACCCTCAGGAGATCTGTGACCTTTAACCCACTCCCTGACTGTGTTTCCACATATTCCTATACATGTTATGCCATATACATGGCACAAGGGCGTGCACAGAGTTACAGGAATCCCACCTGCAGCCCCATTCATCTAAATGGTCCTGAACTCTTTGGTGACTTTCAATATCCTTATGACATAGAGTGGGGTAATTTTACCCATTTGTTATCAATGCTCTTGTTGTTACATTTGTTTGATGTTGGAGGCTCTCATGATAACAATATCATGGGGAAGGAGCACTAATGGCTGTTAAAGGCCCTCTGACCTATCACTCCATGTGTTTGTATTTCTGTTTCTTCAAGTTTAATTGACAACCTTGCGCGCTTTCACTTCCCAAGCAGCCCTGGACATTGGTGGCCACTTCTTTGAAATAAAATAGGTCTTGCATTTACAAGAGTTTGATCTATTATCATTGTAAATGACAATGCCTTTTATTTATGTGTTAGTTATTAAAACAGATAAATAAAAGGCATTGTCATTTACAATGCCAATAGATGAAACTCTCGCAAATGCGAGACCTATTGCATTGTAAATGCTTGTTTATTTTATTTGCAGCACTCCATATGAGTGCATGCTATGACTCCCCCGTAACATGTTGTTGGTTTCCCCCTCCTGCATTGCTGCTTACACCTACGGCATCCTGTGTTGTTGCATGCCCCAACCTTGTTGCTTGCCCGACCTTGTTGCCTATCCCATCCCTCCTGACCCCTTTCACATAGTTGCTTGTCCCATCCCTCCTGCCTCCTCCTACATTGTTGCTTGCCCCATTCCTCCCATGTTGTTGTTTGCCCCATCCATCCTCTTGGGTTGTTGCTTTCTCCGTCCCTTCTGCCGCCCTCCCATTTTGTTGCTCGCGCCATCCCTTCCTCTCCTGTGTTGTGTGTTGCCTCTTCCCTCCCGCCCTCTTCCACGCTGTTGGTTGCCCCATTCCTACGGCCCCCTCCTGTGTTGTTGCTTGCCCAGTCCCTCTTGCCCCTCCCACGTTGTTGCTTTCCTCATCCCTCCTGCCTGCATTGTTACTTGCCCTGTCATCATTGCTTTCCTGTCTATCCCTCCCCCTCACATTGTTGCTTGCCCCATCCTCTCACTCCATCCTACTTTGTTATTTGCCACATGCCCACTACCACCTCCAGTGTTGTTGCTTGCCATGTCCCTGCTACCTCCTGTGTGGCTGCATGCCATGTCCCACTCCTGTATTGTTGTTAGATCTTTTACTCTGGGAGGGACGGGGAAAAACGCAGGCAGCTGCTGTGCAACACGGATAAAAGACATTGACAAACCAAATAGCTCTCGCATGTGCAAAAACCTATTGGCTTTGGCTATGCTTTTTTCCTTTTTATGCATTGTAGTAAGTAGATTATATTCTATTAGCAAATGTGTAGTGTATCTTTATGGAATGTATCTAGGTAAGCTGTAGGTAGAATGTTACTGGGGATCTAGAATCTCTGTGGTATGGCAGATGAAGACTGGATCTTGTTGGGATATGTCGTGGGTTCTTTCCTCTGAGAATAAATCCTATTTTTACTGAATAAACAGTTCCTGTGACTTCTTTATATGCTCCGAAGGTGAAGAGAGCATATTACATATTTTGGCGACGCACTGGATGGGATCTGTGTAACTTCGTAAGATTTTGATCTGTTTTGAACTGTGGAAAAGTGGCAGTTGGGCACAGCTGGAAAGGAAAACCCACCGACGCTGATATCCTGCTTAAAATTCGCATGCGAGGCTGTGAGTACATCGACAATATCTATTTTGGTTGGTTTTGCCGGATGCCTTACCCGTTACGCCTCAGCATCATTCAAACAGCGCGTTGATTCTTTTGGAGGTCCGCGCTCGTGTTTCAACTGCTGACAACTCAATCGGAAGCAGCAACAAAGAAGTGACGTCTATGCGCGATTGCATCATCACGTTTCGGCGGCCATTTTGTAAGGTTGGGATCGCTTGCCTTGCAAATCATTACGGCCACGTTATTCGGTTCGTGTATTTCATCAAAACATCGTTTTTTCTCGTTTTTTTTTTAAAATTAATTATTTCTCTCGTCATCACTATCAGCATTGGCCACAAAACGAATTAACTCTTAGGTGTGTTCAAGTTATTTTTTTTTTTCCTTTCTGTGTTTTGAATTCTGCACTATGGCAAGATCTAATGAAAGTATTGTGGCTCCTCCGTGTTTTTTAAAGGTTGTGGGTAAGCCACCCATTCCTTGGCCAAAATGGTTAAGAGTTTTTACTAACTATTTGGAAGCCATTGATGCACTTGAATATTCTGCTTCTAGGAAAAGAGCCATATTATTTAATCATCTTGGTGATGCTGGTCAACAAGTGTTTGATAGTCTTCCTACTGTCACGAATCCTTCAGCTGACGATTCTTGGAATGTTTACTCAGAAGCTTTAGCTCGTTTGGGTAAACAATATAAAGATGAGCCCTCAATAATGATCGAAAGACATGTTTTTTTTAAACAAAAACAGTCTGCAGAAGAATCCATTGAAGATTATTTGGCTACTTTGAGGGTGTTGGCTACAAAGTGTGAATTTGGGTCCTATTTAGAAACAGCGCTTCGAGACCAACTTGTTTTTAATTGTTACAACAAAAAAATACAGGAACGCATACTAACTTGCAAAAATCCTACTTTAGACGAAGTGATTACTATTGCTAAGAGTATTGAATGTTCTGTCACATCATCCAAGATTTTAGCAGAGACTTCTAACGCTTCTTGTAATCCTAAGGTCATGAATGTAGATATGGATCAGAGTAACCAAATAGAAGTCAATGTGGTTGCAAATCGTTTAAAGAACACAAAAGTATTTGAACGTAAAAATAACATTTTTTGTTACAGATGTGGTTCCAAGTTTCATGTTGGTAACAATCCAAAATGTCCGGCTCAAGGAAAAAGGTGCAATAATTGTAAAAGAATTGGTCATTTCTTTACTATGTGTAGGTTGCCAAAAGACAAAAGTAAGGTGAACTATATTTACAATGAGGACGAAATATGTGATGCGTTAAATGTGTCTTCATTATCAATTCATATTAATTCTCTTGAAGGGAATAAGATTAAAGGGCCTAATTGTGCTGTGTTAATTGGTCAAGTTGAAATGGAAGTAATGGCTGATTCAGGTTCGCCCATTACGATTTTAGATGAAAAAACATTTTACAGGCTATGGACAAACATGGAACTGTTACCTACTGATGTTAATCCAAAAGCCTTCGGAGAGTATGACATAGTAATGAGAGGGTATTTCAATGACACTATTAATTTTAAAGGTAGGGTGATCAATACTAAAATTTACGTGGCTTTGGATGGCAGAGACATTTTGGGTTGGCGTGACCAGGCCAGTTTGGGTATTTTCTTGAAACCGGGTCATCCGGAGCCTGTGGTTCTGGGTGACTTTCCAGTTCTATTAGTCAATGGCGATAATTCACATGACCCTGTTCTGGACAAATTGTTTAACAAATATAAATTGGTGTTCAGCAATGAAATTGGGTTGGTTAAGAATTTTGAACATACCATCAAACTTAAAGAGAAAGTTTTCCCTGTTGTTCAGAAAGTTCGTCCCGTTCCACTCTCTGTAAGGGATGATCTAAAAAAACACTTAGATCAATTGTGTGCACAAAATATCATTTGTCCCGTAGAATCATCAGAGTGGGTTTCTGCTGCAGTGGTAGCTCGTAAACCCTCTGGCGATATTCGTCTATGTGCGGATTTGAGGATGCTGAACCGCAATATTGTTGTAGATGCCCACCCGTTACCCAAGATTCATGATATGCTTGCCAAATTAGGTCGCAGCAAATTCTTTTCCACCATCGACTTACGCTCGGCGTATCATCAAATTCCACTTTCTGTTAAGTCTCAACCTTTGACTACGTTTGTTACACCATTTGGTGTTTTTATGTACAAGCGACTTCCTTTTGGTTTAGCGTCTGCTGCCAGTATATTCCAGAGGTTAATGGATAAAATGTTTGATAATTGTGATGGTATTCAAGCCTTTCAGGATGATATCTTGGTACATTCTGAAACTTTGGAACAGCATTACACTCGTCTTGAAGAAGTTTTATGTAAATTGCAAGATAATGGTATGACAGTGAATATCGACAAATGTAAATTCTTGACACAAGATGTTGACTATTTAGGTCACAATTTATCTAAGGAAGGTATTAAACCAAAGAATTCTTTACTGGATGCTATCAAAAATGCACCAGCCCCACTAGATAAGGACTCACTAAGGGCATTCCTTGGGTTAAGTGAGTACTATGCTCGCTTTGTTCAGGGGTATGCTCTGGTGGTACAACCTCTTCGCAACTTGTTAAAAGAACATGCTAAGTTTGAGTGGTCGGTGGAGGTTGAGGAGGCATTTAAATCAGTTAAACAATTAATAGTCTGTGCTCCTGCAATTAAGCCATTTACTTATGGTGTTCAAAGCATAATTACGGTTGATGCCAGTGCGAAAGGTTTAGGTGCTGTGTTGAGTCAGATAATCAATGGTCAAGAGTGTACAATAGCCTTTGCTTCTCGTACTCTAACTAGTGCTGAGATCAATTATAGTACCATAGAGCGAGAAGCTTTAGCGTGTTCTTGGTCTGTAGAGAAATTTCGCACATATATCTGGGGGACTCGATTTCAGCTCTACACTGATCATAAACCTTTGATGTATATGCTTGCGGATAGTTCTTCCAATAAAGCATCTTCTCGTCTAGTCAGGTTGTTAGCTAGACTCCAAGAGTTTAACTTTGACATTAAATATCTTCCTGGTGGCAAAAATGTTCGTGCGGATTGCCTTTCGCGTATTCCGCTTCCTCATACTCAAGAAACCTTTCATGCGGATGATGAGTTTGAGTGTGTGTTCTCTGTAGAGGATGTCATACAAACTCACAAAATCACGCATGATGACTGGGTGCAATGTTTCCAACAGGATGATTGTTTGCAAAATGTTAAAAAGTTTCTTGTTAAGGGTTGGCCACTGGATCGGAGTTTATCATTAGAAGAGAAGAATTTTGCACAAGTTGCCTCAGAGTTATCTTGTTGTAATGATATTTTAATGCGACAAGATAAATTTGTTCCTCCTAGAGGTATCAGGGATAAAATTATTTTGCTTGCTCATGAGGGACATCCTGGTTCTACGGCCACGGTTAACAAAATTAAAATGTCATATTGGTGGCCTGGCATTGACAATCAAGTGAAAACTCATGTGAATCAGTGTGCTCAGTGTTTGTGCTCTGACAAACATTGGAAGTCATCTAATTCTCCGTTATCTCCTGTTGAATGGCCCTCTGCAGCATGGAAGAAAATTGGCTTGGATTATTCTGGTCCGTTTTCGGTTTTCAATTCAGAAAAGAAATATCTTATTGTAGCCGTTGATTACTTTTCTAAGTGGATTTATTTTTCTATTGTCAAAAATGCAGATTCTGACACTGCTATTTTATTTTTGCAACATTTGTTTTACACTGAAGGTACACCTGATGATATTGTAACTGACAATGGATCTCATTTTGTTAGCCATGATTTTGAATTGTTTCTAAAAAAGTTAGATGTCAAACACACTCTTGCTCCTTTATATAGTCCCTCTACAAATGGGTTGGTTGAGCGTGCCAACAGAGTGTTGAAAGATGTAGTACAAACTGCAGTCAGCAATGGGTTAAATATTCCTTCTTTCTTATTTCAGAGAATTTGGAATTACAATACTACTCCACACACTACCACTGGTGTTTCACCTTTCACATTATTAAGGGGCAGAATACCAACTTCCAAACTTAATCCTTCATGGTTGCTTGAAAAACAATCTCAAGTTCCTCTTGATTTGAGTAAAGTTAGAGATTGTGTGATGAAAAAACAATGTAGTTACAAACGAAACTATGACAAAAGGTTTCATGTTGTTGAGAAACCTTTGTTTGTTGGTGATTGGGTTTTGATTCGGAAACCCATTAAAGTTTCTAAGGGTCACTCAAAGTTTTCATCTCCTGTTCAAGTGGTTGCTGTTTCTCGGGGGTCTGCTATGCTGCAAGATAGAGGTTGGTGGAATAAGAATGCTCTTATAAAAATCACTGATAAACAAACAGCTATCATTTTGGAAAGTAAGAATGCTCCTGTTGTCACAGATATTTCAAATCAGGATTGGTTTGGTGTTTGTGACAATATTGGTACTCGTTCAGGTTCCTCCCTTCATTCTCGTTCTGATTTGTGTCAGGGTGATTCTAGGGAGATTGTTCCATGTCCAGTTTCTCCTCGTGTAATTCCTGAAAGGGGAGAAGGTGAGGGTAGTGGTAGAAATATTGGTGGTTCAAGATTACGCTCTGCACCTTTTCGCTTTCGTGATTATGTCATGACTTGAGTTATTTTATTTTTGTTGTTTTTTATTTCTTTTATATATCTTCAGTAATGTTTGTGAATTGTTTAAATTTCTGTTATGTATAAAGGGGAGGGTGTGTAGTAAGTAGATTATATTCTATTAGCAAATGTGTAGTGTATCTTTATGGAATGTATCTAGGTAAGCTGTAGGTAGAATGTTACTGGGGATCTAGAATCTCTGTGGTATGGCAGATGAAGACTGGATCTTGTTGGGATATGTCGTGGGTTCTTTCCTCTGAGAATAAATCCTATTTTTACTGAATAAACAGTTCCTGTGACTTCTTTATATGCTCCGAAGGTGAAGAGAGCATATTACATGCATGTGGAGATTAAGTGGCTTGCCCAGAATCACAGGATGTTAAGCAGACACTAGGACTCAAATCAGTTTCCCGTGCCAATGTCGACAGCACTGACCGTCAGGCCACGTCTCCTCCTCACTGTTATAGGCGAGAGCAGAGGTATTTCTTGCTGCATTTCTGCCCTTGCCTTAACAGGGGGGTGTCCTTGCTGCCACGGGTGCGCTGAAGCATACCTTCGGCAGCTGCAGTGCAACGGCAATGCAACTGGGAGACGAGTTGGCCTAAAGGGCTAGGGCAGTCGACCTAGAATCTGGGGAGCTGGGTTCGAGTCTCGGCAATTATGCTGAACATCCTGTGATTCTGGGCAAATCACTTAATCTCCCAGTGCCTAACAAAAATGAATGTGTCCTCATGTAATACAACTCGCGCTATATAAAGCTCCGTACAATAAAATGCCGAAAGTGAAACTCCCAACCCAGATAGAAACAAGCCCCCCCCCCCAATATCTTTCATAGCCATAAACTGCTAACACGCCCACATGCATGTGTCTGCCCCATGGGCGAGCAGATCAAAGTTTCAATGTTCTCACAACACATGTGAGTTCTCTAGTGTTTGCTGATCTTGACAAATGGCATCCCAACCTCACTCTTCCAAATCATTTTCCTCCTGACCTTGGTAATATACCCCGCTTGTTTTCTCTAATTCATTTCTATCTGACGGGCTCTTTGAGGACCCGAAGCATCCATCAGTAGTATGTATGCACAGTCCTACTTCCTGGAGCAGTCAGGTGGTACTGCTAACCCCAGCATCTCCCAGCCCTGTCTGTGAAGGACAGACTGCTTAAACACCGCCTTTGGGCATATGTTGCGGGTCAGTGGGCATCTTGATTAATTAGCCAACTAATGAAGAGCACGCTGTTTCTTGTTTCCTTGGCAACAGCACTGGACTGCCCTGGGTATCAGATCTGTGCACGTGACAGTCAGAGTCAAACACGCTGGTCAATAGTTCCTTCTTGACATGGGAGAGTGTTAGGAGGTGATTGGGCACACATGCACCATCGGTGTGAAATCATATGCATATGTGACATGCATGACATATTTATGATTCAGAGAGCTCAGATTCTCCCATGTCCTGTCTGATCAGATCTTTAGGTCTGGCCAATAAACAGCATTACATTGTTTGCCCAAACTCGTGTTAAAAAGCATGTTATTAAAAAAAAACACACACACGGTCATATGCATAGAGGGGCTTTGGGTCAGTCCTCTTCATCTATTGGTTTGTTGAACTGCCATTTACATTTTGCTTCCGCCCACTAGAGCATACAGCATGGGTAGTGGGTCAGCCTGCTTCAACCATTGGCTCTCTTGCACTGTGTGATGGTATTTTGACAATGCTTTTTTCTATCCCTTCTTTATCCTTATTAATTGTTTTAGTCAATCTTGTATGTTTAAAATATGTCTTCTGGTTGCAGTAATTCAAGGCTAATAGTACCTTTGCTTTGCTTCAATATTTTGCTATGATGTGCACTGAAACTAGAAAGGGTCTCTACACCTGTTCTAAGTAGACCTCCTTGCCAAGAAGTACTTAATCTTGAATTTTATTTTCTCAGCAGAGCATTAAACGTATATGAGCCCGGTGGTACCTTTAAAGCCCATGAGAGTATGCCTGGATACTGAAGGCCGCTATTTTATACGAGAGGGAGCCGTAGATGCACATGATCTGTGCATTATAAATGTCTACGCTGCAAATGCTGATGATGGTACCTTCATGCTTGCGATGTTGAAGGCCGCACAGATATCTCCAAGATAGAGGTTTTTCTTGCGGGTGATCTCATCTGCGCCCTAGACGGACGACTGGATAGATCCCCCCCAACCCTCAGCTTGGGCACCAAGCCCCGGGCAACTGCTGCTCAATTGCAGCTGCAGAGCGATACCAAAGGGGATGATGGACAGAGTGTTTGAGCAAATCAAACACTCACCCCCAGTCAACTGATCTGGGTTTAATCCATCATCATTCTTTAGCTCACTCCACCACCCCAGTTCAGACATGGCCATATGCAAATCAGTCAGACCCTGTGCCTCATGGGAACAGTCCAGCCCGAACTGCCAAGCTGTCTTCCCTGGACCGGAAACAAGCATCTTGGGACCGGTTTCAGGTTCATAACCCTATTGCAGGTGCAAAGCAGCCTTGAATTGGTCAACATTTGGAGCCAGCGTTACCCAGACACGCGCACATATTCCTGTTATACCCCAGCAACAGATACATACAGTCACCTAGACTATTTCTTCATTCACACAGCTGCAGCCCACAGATTAGTGGAAGTCCACTACTTGGCCCGCTACATTTCGGACCATCCCCCACTGTTAATCACGTACTCACTGCACAGACATGCACCGAAAATACCACTGTGGAGGCTTGATGCAGATGCACTGACAGACCCTGTCTTCCGGGGCATGTTGTCAGAGGCATTAATGCACTATTTTGAACATAACTGGGAAACAGCGGGCAGCAGGGCCAAGGAATGGGACGCCATGAAGGTGGTGGTCTGAGGGGTGTGTCTGACCACTTAAGTTGGGATACAATGTACTCTAGAAAATGACCTGACACAACATGAAACTGAGGTGTACAAACTGGAGGAGTCGCTTCGCATGAATGCAACACTCTTGAAAGGCTGGGACAGACAGTGATATAAGGTGGGAGAACTATGGGAACATGGTCACTGAGGGATGCCTTAATAGTGGTAATACCGAAGCCAGGAAAGGATCCCACGGAGACAGGTTCGGATGTACACCTTTCTATGCTACATGTGGATCTCAAAATCCTTAGTCGTAATGGCGGCAAAATTTCTACCCCGTCTCTCCCACTTAATACATGATGATCAATCAGGATTTATTCCCCAGAGAAACACACTGCGCAACCTACGACGGCTTGCACATGTTATGCATGCACCAGAATTACAAGAAGATCAATATGCCCTTGCTTGTTTAGACAATGAGTAGGCCTTTGAGTCTGTGAGATGGGAATATGTGTGGCAGGTACTCTATAGGATGGGACTCAGAGCCCAGTTTGTGGTAGCCTGCCCTCGTTCTAATCCCAACTAGGTAACTCCTTGCTTGTGGGAAAAGCTAGGCTGTGCAGAGACAAGCATCTGAAAAGAAATGTACATACAGATAAAACGCAAGCATTGGAAAAGCCAATAGCTCTTACCTTTGCAATAGCTATTGGCTCTGCCAATATGTTTCAGCCATGTTGTACACCAGTGTGGCTTCTGTTCAGCATGGCTAAAAGTTAGTGGGGTAAAGGAGAGTGGTGTGGAGTGTCATAAAGTAGAGTAGAGTGGAGTGTTATATAGTGATGTAAAGTGCTGTGGAGTGGTGTGGAGGAAGTAGAGTGTTGTAGAGTGGAAGGGAGTAGAGTGGAGTGAAGCTGAGTAGCGTAGAGTAGAGTGCCATAGAGTGGAGTGAAATAGAGTGTTGCACAGTGGAGCGGCATTGATGGTGCTGTGTAGAGTGGAGCAGTGTGTTGTGGAGTAGAGTGTCGTACAGGGGAGTAGATTGTCATAGAGTGGAGTAGTGTAGGAGAGTGGAATGGCATAGAGTAGAGTTTTGCAACGTTGAGTGGCATGCGGTGGAATATAGTGTCATACAGTGGAGTGGCATAGAATGGAGTGGAGTGAGGTAAGGTGACGTATTTGAGTAGAGTGTTGTAAGATAGAGTGGAGTAAAGTGGCATGGAGGGTATAGAGGGAGTTGCATAGTGAGGAAAGGAGTGTTGTAGAGTAGAGTGGCATAGAGTTGAGTAGAGTTTAATGGAGTAGAACGTCATAGAGTGTAGTCTCGTAGAATGGAGTGTTGTACAGTGGAGTAGAGTGGCCTAGAGTGAAGTGGCATAAAGTACAGTGGTGCAGAGTAGATTGGCGTAGAGTGCACTGACATAAAGTAGAGCGGTGTAGAGTGCAGTGACATAGAGTAGAGTGGCGCAGAGTAGATTTCAGCGGCAAAGAGTGCAGTTCCATACAGTGCAGTGGCATAGAGGAGATTGCTTCAGATTAGAGTGAAGTGGCATAGAGTGGAGTGGGGAAGGCTAGAGTGTAGAGTGCAGTGGTGCAGAATACATTACTGTTGTGGAATGATGCAAAGTGTAGTGGCATACTGTGCATTGGTGTAGAATGCAGTTGGGTGGTGCAGAGTAGAGTGCATGGCTTTATCGTGCAGTGGTACAGAGTGCAGTGGCGCAGAATTAAGTGGGGCAGAGAACAGTGGCATAAAGGACAGTGGTACAGAGTAGCATAGAGTGGCGCTGAGTGCAGTGACTTAGAATGTAGTGGTGTAGAGTGGATTGTTTCAGAGTAGTGTGAAGTGGCATAGAGTAGAGAGGTGCAAGGTAGAGTGCAGATGAGTAGACTAGAGTGGTGTTGAATGCAGTGGTGTGGAGTGCAATGGTATAGAATAGATTAGAGTGGCGTGGAGTGATACAGAGTGTAGTGGTGTAGAGTGCTTTGTCATAGAATGTAGTTGAGTGATTCAGAGTAGAGTGCAGTGGTGTACAGTGCAGTGGCACAGAGTGCAGAGGTGTAGAGGAGAGTGGTGCAAAGAGCAGTGGCTTAAAGTACAGTGGTGCAGAGTAGAATACAGTGGCGTAGAGTTCAGTGACGTAGAGTGCAATGGTTTAGTGTGGAGTAGAATGCAGTGGCATAGAGTGTTGCAGAGAGAGTATACTGGCATAGAGTGCAGTGGTGCGGAGTAGTTAGCGTAGAGTGTAGTGCCATAGGGTGCATTGGTTTTGAGTAAAGTGGTGTTGAGTGTATTAGCGTTGAGTGTGGTGGTTTAGAGTGGCGTAGAACACAGTGGCATAGAGTAGAGTAGTTTAGAGTAGAGTTCTGCAGTGTAGGGTGCAGTGATGTAGAGTTCGGTGGATTAAAGTGCATTGACGCAGAGCGGAGTAGGGTGGCATAGAGTGCAGTGGCATAGAGTAGATTGTTTCAGAGTAGAGTGAAGTGGCATAGAGTGGAATGCTGCAGAGTAGAGTGGAGTGGTGCAAGGTAGGGTAGACTGGAGTAGCATAGAATAGTGGCATAGAGTAGAGTAGTGCAGAGAAGATTAAGAGTGGCTTAGAGTGCAGTGACGTAGAATGGAGTGGCGCAGAGAGGAGTAGAGTGGTGTGACATGGAGTAGACATTTTCAGAGTAAAGTGAAGTGCCATAGAGTGGAGGGGTGAAGAGGCATGGAGTAGTGGCATAGAGTGTAGTGCCATAGAGTGCAGTGTTGTAGAGTAGAGTGGCACAAAGTGGAGTGGTGCAGAGTAGAATGGAGTTGCCTAGACTCAAGTGGTGTAGAGGGCAGTGGCAAAGATGCAGTGCTGCATAGTAGAGTGCACTGGCATAGAGTAGAGTGGTGCAGAATAGAGTAGAAAGGTGTAGAGTGAAGTGACGTAGAGTGCAGTATCACAGAGTGCAGTGGTGTACAGTAGATTAGAGTGGCATAGAGTACAGTGGCGTAAAGTGGCATGGAGTAGAGTGCAGTAGCATTGAGTGCAATGGCGCAGAGTGGAGTGGTGCAGAGTTAGGTGGAGTGGCGTAGAGTGCACTGGTGAAGAGTGCAGTGGCGTAGAATAGTGCGTAGTAAAGTGAAGTAGAATGCAATGGTGTAGATTAGAGTGGCGTAGAGTAAGAGTGTTGCAGAGTAGAGCATAGTGCCATACAGTGAAGTGATGCAGAATAGACTGGAGAAGAGTGCAGTGGCTTAGAGTGCACTGGTTTAGAGTAAAGTGGTATCTAATGCACTGGCGTAGAACGTAGTGGCGTAGAATAGAGTGGAGTGGAGTGAAGCAGGGTAGATTGCAGTGGCGTAGAGTGGAGTGGCGTATAGTGGACTGGTGCAGAATGTAATAGAGTGGCATAGATTGCAGTGGTGTGAAGTAGATTATTTCAGTGTACAGTGGTGTATGGTGCAGTTGCATAGAGTGCAGTGATGCAGAGTTGATTAGAGTGAATTGGCATAGAGTGCAGTAGCATAGAGTGAAGTGATGCAGAGTAGAGGGGTGCAGAATGTAAGTGTGTACAGGTCATTGACATAGAGTGCAGTAAAGGGGAGTAGATTACAGTGGCACAGAGTGCAATGTTGCAGAGAAGAGTGGCAGAGAGTGTAGTGTTGCACACTAGAGTGGTGTAGAGGAAAGTTTTGTAGAGTGAAGTAGCATAGAGTGGAGTGGTGCAGGGTAGAGTGGTGTAGAGTGGATTGGGGCAGGGTAGAGTGCATTAGCGTACAGTGGAGTGATGCCGAGTGCAGTGGCATAGAGTGGAGTGATGTAAAGTTAAGTGGTGTAGAGTGCCATGGTGCAGAATGCAGTGTTTCACAGAAGTCTGTTGTAAAGTGCAGAGGTGTAAAGTAGAGTGGCGTAGAGTGCATTGGCATGGAGTGCAGTGGCGTAGATAGCAGAGTCATAGGTAGCAATGGTGCAGAGCAGAATAGAGTTGCGTGGAGTGCAGTGAAGTAGAGCATGATGGTGTAGCGTACAGTGGCATAGTATGCAGTGGCAAACAGTGTTGCAGAGTAGAGTATAGCGGCATAGAGTGCAGTGGTGCAGAGTAGAATGGCATAGAGTCCTGTGGCGTAGAGCACATTGGTTTTGAATAAAGTGGTGTAGAGTGCAGTGATGCAGAGTATAGTGCAGTGGTGCAGAGTACAGTGCAGAGGCACAGAGTGTAGTAGAATGGAGTGGCACCAAGTGGAGTGGTGTAGAGTAGATTGTTTCATAGTGGAGTGGTGCACAGTAGAGTACAGTGGCATAGAGTAAAGTGGCGTACAGTGCAGGGTAGATTAGAGTGGCATAGGGTGTTTAAGCATAAAGTGCACTGGCGTAGAGTGGAGTGGTACAGAGTAGAGTGCGTAGGCAAAGAGTGCAGAGTTGCAGAGTAGAGTGGCATAGAGTGGAGTGTCGAGTGGAGTGCAGTAGTGCATAGTAGTGTGGGGTAGAGTGCATTGGCATAGAGCAGTATGGTGTAGAGTAGAGAGGCATAGAGTGAAGTGGCTTAGAGTGGAGTGATGTAGAGTAGAGTGCAGTGGCACAGTGTGGAGTGGCATGTAGTGGAGTATCGTAGTGTGTTAGTGGTGCAGAGTAGACTGCAGTGGTGCAGAGTACATTGGGGTAAAGTGAAGTATGTATGGTGTAGTAGCACACTGGCATTACAGACAACACATCTTCAATTGAAATGACCATTACATTTGAACAGACATGCATTTTTGCTTTTAAAAGTATACAGCGCACAAATGATAATGTGTGGAAATGTCACCACCTAGTGCATGGGTACTCACAAGCATTTTCCTGGGGGCCGCAAAGTTTAGTCTATGGTGTGACCGAGGGCTGCACTGATACCAGCGGGGGGTGTAAAGTGGGTGCTGTGGTAGCAAAACATGTATATCTAGTGGCTGTCTTCAAAAATGAAGGTGTTCCTGAAGTTAGGGGCCAAGTTACTTCTTTTCCCTAACTGCAATTAACCTTTAAATAAGTGCTTGTTGTATATTTAACAATTTTTTCCATGTTAGTGCTGAGTTGAGTAAACAGCAACCCAGAGCTGCAGCTGCCCAGGGGGCCGCATGTAAAGGTTAGGTGGGCCACATGCGGCCCGGGCCATACTTTGAGTATCACTGACCTAGTGTATTGATTTGTTTTGATCATATTAAATTATTTGTTTCCTCCACACTTCAGAAATACCAGCAATGTGCTTCATCTATGCTTGTCTAATTCTGATACATTCTGAAATATCTACACAATTCATTGACAGACAAATAAATGTTGTTGTGTGCTAGAAAATAAAAGAGCCTCGTACAGCCTTCCTGAAGCACATCCCCAGTAGCCAGCATGAGTGTTACATAAATCCTCTCACTTGAAGTCAGAGAAAGGAAAGTAAACACCAAGCTCCCTGGAAGACAGAGCCTGACATTTGACCTCCTTTAAATGTACAAAAAATGTGACCAGATAAGAACACGATTTAAAGGCCCGTTTACATAAATCCAGTCCAGGTGGAGGACTACGGTAAATAGGGTTTGGGAAACGGAAGAGACAAACTCAGGCTGGACAGCCTAAAACAGAGCCAGCAAATAGAAAGCAAGCAACTGTGAGTTACAAACCAAACTAAGCCAATGGTAAGCAATAGGTGGAATGCATTCCAGGAAAGCTTTCTGAATGTCCCCAAAACGTCATTAGCAGGCTTCAACCTAACAAGAACATGCCAGGTGCATACTCTGAGAGGACAGTGATTCCCAGGATTTTCTTCTGCAAATAAATCAATATTCTTGACATCACATCCATAGGAAACTATAGATTTTAGCATAATTATAAATCCATATGAAAAAGATACGTTTACAGTCTTTAGCAAAAAGGAACAGGGACTCTGTGTGTGAAAGAACAGTAGCATCTTTATCGTTTTTGTTTTAGATTTTGAGTCACATACACACTATTTTTGTAATTCAGTCATTAAATAAATAAACAACAGCGCCTCAATACAGTGCTGGCGGCTCTGTTGCACATACAAGGTGCATTGAGTGCAATGTGCACTGAAAATGCAAAAAGAAGAACAGCAACACAGGCTAACTTTTTAGGAGTCCGTAGAAACAAAAATCATGTTGGAATCAGTACATAGTCGAGAATCTCAGAGCTTAGTTTGTATTCAAAAACAAACAAAAAACCCAAGAGCATAGGTGCAGGGCCCTGAATCCACTAGTTATGATCCCACTTCACTCCTGGTGAAAACACATCGAGTTGAAACCTCCATTTCTAACTTTCAAAGCCCTGAGAATCCAAAATCCAGGTTATCTATGCTCCTACTTACTTCTCTCTGGAAGAGCCAAAAGTCTGAGAATCAAATGGAAATAAGGAGATTTAAAACCAAATCTACCGCTTCAGAGTTATTCTCTGGGACTGTGTCATCAACATGGAAGTCTCTCCTGAAATATCTAAGATGTCAAGAGAACATTTGTTGATTCGTGAAGCTACGCCAGGTACATTTAACTGCATGTTTTGTTGATAAATTACATACTAGGACAGAGTATGTTAGGAGTCTCAGCTTTTGAAGGAAGGCATGCTTTCTTCTGATGAAAATAAAACTTGATCGCTAGGTCTGCGGTATTAATGTAGTAAGGTGTTTTCAGGCAGTTCATGAAAATTAAGACAGTCTAAGTAAAGAGCAAGACACCAAGCAATGTAAAAATAGACCGAGAGAAATGGGAAACGACTGGGATGGTGAATTCATGACGGGTAGCAATACATTTTTAAAGTGCATGTTCAATTTCCATTTCACATGAAGGAATATTTATCAACGTTGCAGGATCATTCATTCCAGGGTAACTCTATCTACTAGTACTTGAGATACATAGCCCTTTGGGTGAATCTGAGCTAAGCCGGGGCATTATGGGAACTGTAGCAACTTATATCTGATTGTAAACAATTTCCACCAAGGTTAACAATGCCCAATTTTTTCTTTATGTATCTCCAAATGTCCCTAGGGCTGAGCTTTACCAGGCTCTCCCTATTCTTTTCAGAGATAACCCGGGAATCCTTTCTAATTGGTTGTTCCAGGCTCGTCTCCAACAAGATGGGGGACTCCCGTATTTCAAGCTTCCTCACCAGTGCTACCATCCATCTTGTTTTCACCCACCCAGGTCTGAAAGTGACTGAGAGGATCCTGTTCTTTCCAGATACCCCAGGCACAGGACTCTCCTGATTCCCCTCCTACGGCTCTGATCTCTCCTACCCATGTCCTGGCGCGACTCCTAATAATCTGTCCCCCGCTGTGTGAGCTCCTCACAGACTGGACCTTCATCCTCCTTTTTCTCTTTCTGAACCACCAATCTGGAGGTGAGGACAAAATCTCCTCATTTAAGTTTGAATACCTCTGCGTTCACTCATGACACAAAGCCATTTTCACCTTCCTTTCTCTGACCACCTCACCTTCACGCAAAGTGACTGACTGCCTCACTGCCATTTCCCATAAAATGGCTCTCCGCTGCCCCAAATCAGCTCCTACAAACCCACAGTGACCTATCCTCTTCAGCCATATTTCCCATACATTGCCCCTTGCTTCCCACCCATCAAGGCTTATGTCAACTACCATACATGCACTAGTTCTCCTGCAGTGCACACTTCCTTTGATCTGTGCACAGAAATTCCAATCAACATGCTTTTGGCAACTAAATGAATATAAATTTACAGATATGACTTTACAAAGTCCATTGTCCAAAGGAAGGCAGGAAACAAGGCCTGGTGACCACCAAGTGGGCTAGTTGACATCTTGAATAAAGGCTCGTGCATTCACAACACTTTTCAGCAGTAGGCCAATGACAATCAGCATCGCGAAGACAAGCCCTGGCGTGGGGAGGTTGCCAGGAGACGAGGCATTCGGGCCATAGTCCTGCTTGCAAAGGACTAGCTCCTGGACGCGTTCAGGCTCAGAGTCCCAGTCTGGAAATAATGACAATTGCTGTTAATTTTTTTGACCAATATAGCATTCCATTGTAAGACAATATCAGACATATCAATACACCACATTAAAAACCTGCTTACTACCTAAAAATACACCGATACATTTTGCCAATAGGAACGTGTTAAAGGGACTGCCTTGTTGATCTCATGACTTATTCAGCTATTTCAGTATTATGCGGATGATACACAGATTTCAGTCAAGGTCAATTGCTCATCAGATCAGATTATTCGATTGACTCTCTGTCAAGTGTACTTTGAGAGCTGTATGCTTTCCAGCTGGTTGCAACTAAATGCATCAAAGATGCAGGTTATCTTTGGGACTCGCCCATCTTATAATGGTCACTGAAGCATGAGCTAAACTGGAATCTTTAGTGTGCGGTGTGTATCATCTATGGATGACTGTAGATCTGGTGCTGGACAATTTCTCCTGATTCACACAATGTAGCGTTTCTTTGAGTGCTCCGTTGCATGCACAGTAGTAAACAAGCATTTGCAACGCACTCGGTCTCGCATTTGTGAAAGTTAGAGCTAATGGCGTTGTAAATGACAATATCTTTTACTTATGTATATGGAGTGGATGTAAGTGGTGTGGAGTTGAATGATGTAGGTTGGGTTGAAATTGTTATTAGTGGAATTGTGTGGCGTGGAATAGTGTGGTGTGGGTGGATTTGTGTAGTGGAATTATGTGGCATGATCTGCAGTGGAATTATGTGGATAGTAATTATGTGGTATTGAGTGTACTGGAATTATTTAGAGTGGGATTAAGTGTCATGGAGTGTAACTATGTGGATTTAGATTTTGTGTTGTGGGGTGGTATGTAGTGGAGTTTAATTATGTGGTGTGCTGTTGAATTGTGTGCCTCTGCCTGTTTCTTCTTTTTCTTTAATCTGTCTTTCCTGTTGTCCTGTTGTGTCCTCCGTGCCCGGTTTTCCCCGCTGCTGCTGCCCCAGCGGCCCCTCCCCCCTGCCGGTTTCCCGCTCCCACTCTGCTGTTGTGCTGCAGCTGCTGACCCCGCGCCACCTCTGTCAGTAGGTGTTCGAGGCCCTCTGTCTGTCTCTCTGCTTGTGCCCGTTTTTGTGCTGTCCTTGTCTGTGTCTGTTATTACTGTGCCCTGGTGTCTGGTTATTGTGCGTTTTGCTTTCTGCCTCTTTGCCTGTTTCTTCTTTTTCTTTCATCAGTCTTTCCTGTTGTGTGCTCCGTGCCCGTTTTTTGCTGCCGCTACTGCCACTGCAGCCCCTCCCCCTGCTGGTTTCCCTCTTCCCTCCCCTTCCCTATTTAATGGCGGTCGCTGCGAGGGTGCGCGAGCAAGAACCCTGACCTCCTGGCCAGGGACCTGCTCCCTCCCCCAGCAGCTCCGCTGTTGTGCCACAGCCGCTGACCCCGCGCCACCTCTGCCAGTAGGTGTGCGAGGCCCTCTGTCTGTCACTCTGCTTGTGCCCGTTTTTGTGCTGTCCTTGTCTGTGTGTTATTACTGTGCCCTGGTGTCTTGTTAATATGCTTTTTGCTTTGTTCCTCTTTGCCTGTTTCTTCCTTTTCTTTCATCTGTCTTTCCTGTTGTGTCCTCCGTGGCCGGTTTTTCCCGCCGCTGCTGCCTCCGCAGCTCTTCCCCCCTGCTGTTTTCCCGCCTTCCAACTGCACTTCCCTCCCCCTTCCCTATTTAATCGCGGGCGCTGCGAGGGAGCGCGAGCAAGACCCCTGACCAGGGCCCTCTGTCTGTCTCTCTGCTTGTGCCCGTTTTTGTGCTGTCCTTGTCTGTGTCTGTTATTACTGTGCCCTGGTGTCTTGTTATTGTGCTTTTTGCTTTGTGCCTCTTTGCCTGTTTCTTCCTTTTCTTTCATCTGTCTTTCCTGTTGTGTCCTCCGTGGCCGGTTTTTCCCGCCGCTGCTGCCTCCACAGCTCTTCCCCCCTGCTGTTTTCCCGCCTTCCAACTGCACTTCCCTCCCCCTTCCCTATTTAATCGCGGGCGCTGCGAGGGAGCGCGAGCAAGACCCCTGACCAGGGCCCTCTGTCTGTCTCTCTGCTTGTGCCCGTTTTTGTGCTGTCCTTGTCTGTGTCTGTTATTACTGTGCCCTGGTGTCTTGTTATTGTGCTTTTTGCTTTGTGCCTCTTTGCCTGTTTCTTCTTTTTCTTTCATCTGCCTTTCCTGTTGTCCTGTTGTGTCCTCCATGACCGGTTTTCCCTGCTGCTTTTGCCCCAGCGGCCCCTGCTAGTTTTCCACTCCCGCCTCCCAGCTGCTCCTCCCTCCCCCTTCCCTATTTAATGGCAGCCGCTATGCAGCCGCCGCACAGCTGGCGCTCCAAAAGCACACTAAAGGCAAGCCTGTCTGTGCCCGTCCGTGACCCAACCTCAACCAGTGCCAGGGACCCTGGATCTAAGACCACCCACCGCTACGACAGAGCTGCCCTCCTCGCACTCAGTCCCGTAAGGAACAACAACTGCCAGCTGTCCACGCCAAACGCCACCCTTGGCCAGTTCTCATGCCGTCACTACTGCCAGACCTTCACCACCATCCGCACCCCCACTGCCACCGCCCCCACATCAGACGCCAACACCACCAAAGTTCTGAGGTGCATCCTCCTCAACATGCACTCCATGTACAGACACGCCATAGAGATCTGGGACCTCCTCGACACCCTCTCATCAGACGTCGCCTTCTTAACAAAAACTTGGACCAACTCCACCTCTGCCCCGATTTCGCCATCGCCATCCCCGACATACAAGATCCACAGGAAGGAAAGTCCCAACCCCAAAGAGGAGGTCTTGCCATCGCACACAAGAGCTCCCTCTGACTCACGACCTCCAGCTCGAGCGACAGCCCGCCCACCACTGAACACCTCCATTTCCAGATTCAGACCAGCCCCAGAATGACCCTAAGAGGCACCCTCGCCTACAGACCTCCCGTTCCTCGAACTGCATTCACCACAACCACCATCGCCGACCTCATTGCACCCCACGTCATCGCCTCCATGGACTACATACTCATCGGAGACCTCAACTTCCACTTCGACAACATCAGCAACCCCAACTCCGCCACCCTCCTGGACAACCTTGCCAACCTTGGACTGAAATAACTCGCCACCACCCCCACCCACAAGGCAGGAAACACCCTCGACCTCCATCTTCGTAGGAGATAACAACATCCACTTCCTCCCCTTAGAAACTGCAGCAAAATCACCGAGGAGCAGCTCAACTCCATCCTCAACCGCGATGCCCCCGCCACCCCAACTGACACCAACCTCGCAGCCAAAGAACTCCACAGATGAATCTCCAACTGCGCAGATGAGCTTGCACCCCTAGGGAACCCAGACACAAAGCGCCCCAGTAAGGAAGTCAAACTGGTGCAACCCCCGACCTCCAAGAATCCAGATGCACCTGCAGACATCTCCAGAAGAACTGGAGAAACAGCAAATCCTCAGAGGACCACACCACCTACAAGAACACCATGACAGAATACCACCAACGCATCAGATCCACCAAAAGGACCTTCATCCAGAACAAGATCCTCACCAACACCATCAACTCCAAGGAACTCTTGAGCATCATACAGGAATTCACCACACCCCCCAGCAAAACTATGGACATCACCCCCTCCCAGGACCTCTGCAACAAGTTTGGCTCCTACTTCCATCATAAAATCAAGGGCCTCTACGACAACTTCAGTGATCAGACACATGACTCCGAAACCACTCCCTCCTCCAGCTACGCCAGCCAGCCCACCATCTCCGCCTAGACCCCAATCACCACCGAAGACACCGCATCGAGAATAAAAGGCATCCACTCAGGAACCCCCGTGGACCCATGCCCCCTGGACATATTCCAGAGAGCCGCCGCCACCATCGCTCTGGAACTACGATGCACAATCAATGTCATCTTCGAAACCGGCATCTTTGCCGGCGACTAAAAATGCGCTGAAGTCAGACCCCTACTCAAGAAGCCCTCAGCGGATTCCACGGACCTCAAGAACTACTGACCATCACCCTCCTCCCCTTCGCGGCAAATGTCACCGAGAAGACTGTCAGCATCCAACTAACAAAATTCATCCTCGACCCCTCCCAATCTGGATTCCGCAGCAACCACAGCACTGAGACTGCTCTACTCGCCGCCACAGACCACATCCTCACCCTCCTCGACCAAGGACACACCACAGCCCTGAACCTGCAGCCTTTGACACTGTCTCCCACTGCACACTCACCACCAGACTCCACGAAGCCGGCATACAGGTAACCACCCTCGACTGGCTCCACACCTTCCTCACCGGCAGAAACCAAAGAACCAGACTTCTACCGTTCCTCTCAGAACCCACGGAAATCAACTGCGGAGTACCCCAAGGATCATCACTCAGCCCCACGCTCTTCAACATCTACATAGCCCTCCTCGCCGCCATCGTCAGACAGCACAGACTCAGCATAGTATCCTATGCCGACGACACCCAGCTCATCCTCTCCCTCACCAAGGACCAAATCACCACCAGAATCAACTTCCAGGAAGGAAGGAAGGACATCGCATCATGAATGAGCAGCAGCTGCCTGAAGCTCAACTCAGAGAAGACAGAGGTCCTTGCCCTCGGACCCTCCCCCTCTGCATGGGACAACACCTAGTGGCCCACTGCCCTTTGCATCCCCCCACCCCTACAGACCATGCCCGAAACCTCGGCATTGTACTCGACTGCTCCCTCTCCATGAACCGACAGGTCAATGCAGTCACCTCCACCTGCTTCAACACCCTCCGCATCCTCCGAGAGACCTTCAAATGGATCCCTCCCGAATCAAGGAAGACCATCACCCATGAACTCATAACCAGCAGACTGGACTATGGAACCGCCCTCTACGCAGGGATCAACAAGTCTCTGCTCCGCAAACTCCAGACCATACAGAACACCACAGCCAGACTCGTCCTCGGCATCCCTCAACACGAACACATCACCCAGCACCTGCGTAACCTCCACTGGCTCCCCATCGAGAAAGGAGTAACTTTCAAGATACTCACCCATGCCTACAAATGCCTCCACAACACCGGACCCCAATATCTCAACAACAGAATCTCCTGCCACGTACCCCAGAAGAACCTCCGATCCGCTGAAATCGCCCTCGCCGAACACCTGTACATCCGCAGAGCAAGCACGGGGGAAGAACCTTCTCCTACATCGCGCCCAAAACCGGGAACGAGCTACCGATTAACATCAGATGCACTCCCACCCTGCACATCTTCAGGAAGACCAAGACCTGGCTCTTCCACTGATCGGAGCTGCTCCTCCCCCTTCGCCCCCCAGCACCTTGAGACCCTCACGGGTGAGTAGTGCGCTTTAAACTTCCCTGATTGACTGGTTTGATTGATTGATAATGGGGAATTTTGTGATGTGGATTGGATGCATGTGTTGTGTAAATGTGTTGTTGGTTTGAATTATGTGGTTTGTTGTGGAATTATGTGGTGTGGAATGGAAATGTGTGGAGCTGAATTGTGTGGCATTGTGAGTGAAATTATGATGATGGGAGTCACGTGGCATGGCGTGGAGTGTATTTATATGGATTATTGCTATATGGCATAGTGGTTTTATGTTGGGGTGAATTTATGTGGTATTGAGTAGAGTGTAATTAGGTGGCATTGATGAATGTGCATGTATGTGTAGAGGCTTTCTTGAATGTATTTGATTATATTGCAACTTGAATGCAGTGAATGTACTATTCCTTGTCCATGGCTTGGAAAAGTAATAACTTTTTAAACAAAATTTAACTGGTGAATGCAGATTTAATTAACAATCCATCAGCAGCATTTCAAATGTTTGAAAATGAAAACTCAAAGCATGTTTCTTGAAATAGGATTAGAACCCAGACATACAAAGTGCACAGCAATGTAAATATAAAGTGTTGGGGCCAGATGTGCAACCTTTTTTTGCATGTGCAAAAAAACAAATGGCCCATGTACTATAACCCTATTTAGCGAGTCGCAAATGATTTGCGACTCGCTAAATAGGATTAGCAACTCGCTATTAGGAAGGGGCGTTCCAAGAGCGTCCCTTCCTAATAGCGAGTCTGAACTCTATGTAAGACTGTTTGGCGACTGCAATAGCGGTCGCAAAACAGTTGCAGTTTACCACCCTTCTCAGAAGGGTGGTAATGCAGTCGAAAACGGGAAGGGGTCCCGAGGGGAGCCCTTCCCCTTTGTTGAATGTAGGGGAAAATATTTTTTAGGGGCAGACAGTGGTACCAGGGACCACTACCTGGCCTTAAAACATGAAACAAAAACGTTTCATTTTTCTTTCTTTAAATACAGCCCATTTTCCTTTAAGGAAAACGAGCTGCATTTAAAAAACAAAAAACATGCTTTATTTAAAAGCAGTCCCAGACATGAGGTCTGCTGAGCGCAGCAGGCCACCATACCTGGGAGGGCCAGCCATTCCCTATGGGGTCGCAAATTGCGAGTGCCTCATGAATATTCATGAGGCATGCAATTTGCCACCCTATTGGAAATCGCAAACAGTTTCTGAGACACTGTTGTACATTGTGATTTGCGATTCGCAAATTGCGACTCGCAATTCGTCGCAATTTGCGAGTCGCAAATCACAATGGTACTACATCTGGCCCTTGATCTGCTGGTCTACTGGGTTTATGACACTGTCTTAGTAACATTACATTTCAAGTCTAATAGCTCACTGAAGGGAAGGTGGTGTAGCAGACGCAGCCATAAATCTTAGCAGGGTGCTCATTTATGGAAAGAGCAACCTAGCAAAGCAAAGAGGCACAGCTGGGCAGGCGCTCATGTGAGCAAAAAGCTGTACTGAGGAAGGAAGCATCAGCATGCATGTCAGCTGAGCTTGCCTGTTATGTGTGAAAAGTGTGGCAAAGCAGAAAGAATACAGAGGAGCAGTACAGCATGCCAGGTCCCTCGTGTGTGGGAAGAGCAAAGGGCAGATGTGCACACTGGTGAGAGAGCCATAAAAGTGCACATGTGTGGGGAAGAGGGGAGAGGTTGTGGCCTTACGGCCAGAGCTGCTGACTTTGGAGCTGGGGAACCAGGTTCGAGCCTCGGTGTTGGCTCAGCTTCATGTGATTCTGGGCAAATCACTTAAACTCCCCGTACCTACCAAACAATGAATGTGTCCTTGTGTAAGGTAACTGGCGCTCACGTAAAGCGCTCCAATACCTTGGGGTCGAGTTCGCGCTAAATACATCTGCAAAAAAAAAAAAGAGAGACAGCTGAAGCAGCCCATTGCCACACTGGCATTGGGGTTAAACTAATGCCAATTAAGTCATTTTCCCCACATTCCTGCACTTTACCAAATCGTCATGCAATGTGCTAATTTCGAACTCCAGTAGAATATGCAAGCTACTTGGAGTCCCCAGTCTACTGTGGGCCCTTTATGGGTTAAGTCTATCATGAGCTGACTCTGCTAGCATTTAGCTGCTGGCTGGGGGTCGAACAGAGGCGGTTACTATGGTTATGATAAGGACTGGGACTGGCACATGGAGCAAACAGCTACGGCAGCTTTTAAAAGTGAAAGCGGGAGGGTAGCAATGTCCCATGTGGGAAAATATACATTATTCTAACAGAAGAAATCAGATTTTTTTAAAGAAAAATTATGAAGACCTAACACACTGCAAAATACAGCCCTGACTTAAATAGGAACCATTCAGCAATAATTCATGCAGGCTACAATTAAACAAATAGTGCACTAAACACAAAACACATACAACAAAAAGCTATTATCTAAAGGGTGATCTGACCAGAGAAGTAGCGCTCAAATGGCAGTGCACATGTATTCGTGTATCCAACGTTCGTATCTGCGGTGCTTAAAGGTAGAGAGAATCACCCCACTTCGCAAATCTGATCGGAAGATCACGGGCCGGGCCACGGAAAGTATCGACAGACTGATAGCTCTTTCTCAATTCTGTGGGTGGTGGTGCTTGGCCGTTTTTAGTTGGTGGAACGATTTGTCTGGTTAATTCCGATAACGAACTAGACTCCTCCATGCTAACTAGTTACGCAACCCACAGCGGCTCTGCGGCTAAGAATAAAATAATTGGAACCTAAAAAAACTAAAAATAAAATAATTATTTGTGATTTTCTTGAATTTTGTCATAAGGATGTCCGGTTGATTGTAAAATATAATTGTGAGTGCTGGGGATAAAGGATTTTCGTACAACAAATAACCCCCAGAAATATGGCCTGAAAATGGAGCCCTCATTGCGTAGACAAAATCAGAATGTTTTTATTTATGTAGCGCAAACAAAGCACTGCTTTGTAGATTTGGATAGATGGACTGTCTGCTGTCTGTACTGGGGTGAATGTATGACATTGTTCTGCATTCTGTCCATCAACTGTTGTTTTTGCATTTGTCACCCCGAGTGGGGCGGGTATGCCCAGACGTGGGTCCCGTGCTCTCCATGTCACTGGAATCAAGCTATCCTGGCTGAAGAGGGGTAAAACCCAGAAACCGGTCCTAGGATGCTTGTTTCCAGTCCAGGGAGGACCTGGCTTGGCAGTTCGGGCTGGACTGTTCCCATGAGGCACAGGGTCAAGACTGATTTGCATATGGCTGGGTTCAAACTGGAATGGCATGGTGAGCAAAAAAACGATGGATTAAGGCCCAGATCTCTGTACTGGGGTGAATGTAGGACATTGTTCTACATTCTGTCCATCAACTGTTGTTTTTGCATTTGTAAATTTGGACAAGCACAATAGCACACAATAATGTGTGCAGACTGCAAATAAACAGCGTACAGCGTGGCTGTGAAGCAGGGAGGGAGTGTTTTTAAAAGAGAAAGTGCAACGTCTATTATTGGTCGCCACGCTTGAGCGTGGAAATTAGGGCAGGTGGGTAAGCGGGAGAGCTTGTAGTGGCTGCAAAGAAAGAAAAAAGAAAATGTGCAGGAGTGCTGCACTGTGCAAAAGTAAAGAAAGGCGTGTGGTTGCTTAAAGAGAAAGCAACTAATGTAAAACGGAGGTCTCACAAAATAAGGCTCTTCCTTGAGCTCCTCATTTTCCAGAAACACAACAGCCTTAATTTTCTCCACATATCCCAAAGTTATCACAAGCAGGACATTTCCCACTAGATCGCCTCTCAAGTCCCATCCAGACCTGTGCAAAATCCCACCAGGAAAACATGCTCAACAATACAAAAAGGATCAATTCCAAATACGAAACCTGTGCTTAACTGAGCCCCAAGCAACCCACCCAACCAGAGGATACCTTTTACAATAGCAACAGGCTGAATACTACTTGCCGGATATTTAGTGGCATCTGCCTCGGAACAGGGGTGATGGGACGGGGGTGGGGGGAATGGATAAAGAATAAAAAATGAAAATTAACTTACCTTCGCTGCCGCCGCGCCGCACGCCTCTCCTCTGTCCTCTTTCTCTGCTGGAAAGCACCGGAAGCACCCAGGCTCCTGTACTCTCCCAGCCAATTACAACGATTGGTCCGAGTGGGCTGTTTGGCCACTCAATCAGTGTCTGGGAGTCTGGAAATGTTCATTGGAGAACATGTTAAGTGCGCATGACGGTTTGGCCAGCGCAAGAGGACCGGCCATACCTCACTCTGCTCTGGTCACAGAGCCCAGCCCCACACCGCCCCAGCTCCAAGTCCCACAAAGAAAAAGAAAATGATAATAAAGTCCTGTTATTATCATTTTTTTTTTGCACTGCTGAAAAAGCAGTGGGGCAGCGCTCCACCACCTTAACGGAGGAGCCGCCACTGAGGATATTAAGCTTCTACCAGGACACTAGCTTGAGAAGGCACACTGAGTGAAGTGTGCCCCGGTACTGCTTACATGCCCCTGAACACAGCAGATGCAGCAGGAGAAGCCTCTCTGGTGGGCTGTCCAGGCATCGTGTCTGCACCATCGCTCACTCGGTTCTCACAGCGGCTGAATACTAAGCCTTAATCATCTCTGTTGCCGCCTCTGCAGTTTCTGCACATGCAGCTGTGACACGCCCTTCCCAGGCCACAGGAGAGCCGCTACTGGTACAGCGCACCGCTGTCGCGAATCCAATCGACTGCGATGAAAGCATGGAGGGAGTATATTTCAAAGATAAAGCACAGCGTCCATTTTGGACGCGCAGTTGCATAAAGCAAGTAGTTTATAAATATCAAACACGGCGGCTGGCTGTGAAACAGCATAGCACTTGCAGGAGTATCACGCTGAGCAAAAGTAAAGAAAGGTGCATGGTTGCTTGAAAAGAAAGCAACTAATGTAAAAGTCTTACCAAATATATGGCGCTGCGGCTGGCTGTGAATTGGGGAGGAAGCATCTTTTAAAGATAAAGAGTAGCGTCCATGATCGGGCGCCACTCTGGAAAACAGGGCAGGTTTGTAGAGCCTGTCATGCATGCAACAGTAGCTAAAGACAATTAAGAAAATAGTGCTAAAAAAAGGTAAATATAACATACTGAATTACAAGACATGTAACCGGGGCAGTTTTAATGGGAGGTTACAACAGGAGAAAAGGAGGGACTACTAAGCCTTGACCAATGAAAAGCCACCCTTTACAAAGGACGGTAACAGGAGCCACTTAAAAAGATGGGTGAAAAGTGGGCGGAGGTTCATGCCCATATCCTGAATACTGTAAACAAACAAAGTGTCTAGTTGTCAAGTTTTTTAATACAAATTCAAACAGAAAGGACCCAAAACTCTTATTTGAATGCCTCGTGATTTATTTCACTTTCCTTCTATATTCATTTCCAACATTTTGTGACATTACTGCACATGCATTTATGAAGGGCATACTTTTTTTGGGAAATAAGGTTCAAATATACATTTCCAACACGTTTTGGCAATACAATGAACACAGCTAATAAAAAAAGACAAAAAAGCTTTGTTCATTCAATTAAAAAACAAATAGTGAAAGTAACCTTTCTTAGACCAGTCCTTCATTTAAACAAAATCACACCTGGCGGAAATGTCATCTTTTAGTTAGTAACATAATATGTCTATATGTTTATGATGAAGGAATGGGCATATTGCCATATCTCCCAAACATTATTCGTTTGTTGCGAGTATTATTCCCCCAGAAGCTAGGTCAACGCATTTCAAACCCTGACATGATATGATTATACTGTCCATATTTCTGTACAAAAGATGTCACACACTACTGTATATACTAGAGGAAATTAGACAGCAGTTATCTGGTTGCCATGTATGATACGATTTAGGAATATTGTTCCATGTTTTTTTAGAAAATGTATAGATTGTGATAATAGATTGATTCTATTATAAAAAGAACTAATTATTGATGAAAACCATTTTGAGTTCTGTGAAATTGTGTTCACTTCTGTGACAACTTTAAATATGAATCAAAGTTAAATGAGTCCTGATCAATTGTATTTTGTTAATGATATGATTAAAGCAACTTGCTTTTTCAACCATGAAAAGCTTTGGTTAGCTTGCCTTTTTCTTTTGTATACCGTGTGCGTTGTTTTTTCCGTGCCAGCACGCCTTCAGTTTACGGCGTCGTTCGTCTCCATTACTCCTCGTATCATGATCTGGGAACAATCTCCGAGCTGCTCTGATGCTGGCATCATGGTTGAAAAAGCAAGTTGCTTCAATCATATTATCGGGTTAACCTTCGAAAATCTACTACAGGAGACACAGACACCTGTGATTTGGCCTCAAACCTTTCAGAATAAGAAGTTGCCACTGCCACTTCATTTTGTACTGAGGAGAAATTAAGAACTGACCAAGTCCCGGTCCTGAGGAGAACCCCTTTAACCATAGAGGATTTGAAACGCGTTGACCTAGCTTCTGGGAGAAGAGTTTTTGGTCCTTTATGTTTGAATTTGTATTTAAAAACTTGGCAACTAGACATTTTGTTTGTTTTCATTGTTAGGGTAGCCCAGTCTAGTTTGCTCCTTAGGGCCCAACCCCCACTTTTTTACATTATATCCTGAATACAGCATGTCTCGAAGAGACAGTGCAGGCGCTACCCAGGGGAGACCTAAAAAGGGTCAAAATGTAATATTTAAGGGGATAACAGGTGAAAATGTTGCATCAACTAGCTCAAAGTATCAGCATTCCCTCAGTATCACTATTTATATTGCATAGACAGTGACCACATAATTTGTAGGCTTTCCCTGAAGAAGGTTATTAAATGTCTATTGGTAATTCCTTACACTCCACTCCTGTAGCACTAACCTTAACCAAGCTTACCTCAAGTAATAATATGGAGAGGAATTATAGGATATATCAATGTTGCATATCTGAATTTTGTAGGATGTTTGTTTAAACATGTCTATGAAGGTCAGCCAGGGAAATGTTTCCAATATCTAACCTATTTACTAGTGTTTCTTCAGTGGGTTCATGATCTCAAAGTCCTCTACAAGTCGAGGTTTTACTGAAGGTAGAAAGACATTACCGACAGTTTGCTCTTTATCTGCAGCAATTTCCTACTGCCTTTTACAAATCCCACCTGTTTCCTCTTCAGTTAAAAGAATAGTAGATTACATAGATACAAACAATGTCTGGTTATAGGTACTGGTGAGCAGTATATTTCATACTGCCCTGTCTTATCTAGTCAGGCTTTAATGTGATTATTCAGGAGACTTTTAGGCCAAGACCTCGCTGTGTATCTTCTTATCAGCCCACCAGTCTGGGAGGCTTCAAAATGTATAGATATCTAGCGACGCAGCACTACTGAGGGAATACTGGAGGACTACATAGTGAGCACGGAGGGGAAAAACCAACAAATAAAGTATTTTGATTGACTAGTCCGGTGAGACTGAGACCAGTCCCACGAAACAGAGCACTGTGATTGGCTGACTGCAACATGAAGAGAAATGTTTTGGCTGGTATTTTAGGACTCGGGAACTCTGTCCCGTGTTCTGGATATTAAAATAAAACAACATATAAGGGGGCAGAGTAGAGGTCTTCTAACTCAATGGGGGTCCTAAAGGGACCAGCCCCCAAGGTCAAAGTACAAAAAAGCAAAACCAAATTTTTAAATCTGCGTTGCCGCCGACTCATGGTAGTCTCAAGGAAGAACATAGGGAGTACCAAGGGAAAAAACAACAAATGAAGTATTTTGATTTGCTGGCCCTGCGGGAATGGGTCCAGTCCCAAGAGACCGAGCACGGTGATTAACTGGCCACACCATGAAGAGAAATGTTGCTGCTGCCATTTTAGGACTTGGTCGCCATGCCTTGAAAATTACAATAAAACAACATATGAGGGGCAGATAGTGGTACCCTCACCCACTTGCCTTCATGGCATTTTGAATGATATAGGGACCTCTTCCCCCGCTGCAGTGAAAGTGCCCCAAAAAACCTTTTTATTTGCCATGCTGCTGACTCGCGGTACTCAACGCAGCCTGCCCCCTATTGAAAATTTGCAAGATTACTGTGGAACCCAAAAATAGACAAAATTTTTTTTGGGGTGTGTTCATCGGTGTTGCATGACTGCATGGGGTTGACCAACAATTGGGGGCTGTCTGCCTGCGGAGTGTTGGGCACAGTGCCTTGTCACAGGCCAGGTCCTGATCCCAACCCTACACCCTGCATGACTAAAGGCCGAATGCAACAGGGTTTGGTCACCTGTGGAGGTGTTGGGCCACCCAACCCTATGCTGTGCACAGCCTCAGGAAGCGCACAGTGGAGGTCTGTGCGCTCCGGGGGGACCGTGCGCTGCAGGGGTTGGCATAGTTAAGGATGGTGATAACATCTTACTTCATGTAAAAAAAACTTAGGATTTCAATGACAAAAACAAAGGTTGGGCATGGCATTACTTTAATTTTTTTTTTAACTTTAGATATTCGCAGAAAAAAACAAAGGTTAAAGTGACATTATAGTTAGGTAAAAATGTCAGTTTATTACTATTTTAACTCAAAAACACTGAAATTCACCAGTTACTGTTAACTGAAGTAACCACAATTTGCACACTTGCCATGCACTGCTTATGACTTCACATATTAGATCACTCATGACATGTTCTATGATATCATTGATAACTTCACTGATGACATCTGAAATTACATCATGAATGACATCATCGTGCATGGCAAGTGTGTAAGGTATAGTTCCTTCAGTTAACTATGACTGGTGAATGTTAGTGTTTTTTAAAGTTTAAAATAGTATGTTTTAACTGACATTTTCACCTAACTATATTGTCTCTTTAACTTTAGATTTTTCCACTCAATTTAAAGTTACATATTATTACAATTCCCAACTATAAGGTCAACCATGTCATCCACAATGTGCCTCTCATTGGGGATCATAGGGAGGAGCCCCAAGGCCCCTGCGGGCTTAGCCTGTTCCCCGGTCAGCTCCATAGTGTGCTGGGGGGGGGGGGGGGGGGGGAGGGCAGCGCTATTATTTTGCTCCCGCCGTGCAGGAACAGCTTTATTTTCTAATCCTGCCTCAGTGGGAGCAAAATTGTGTTCCCTGCCCCAGAGAGTGTGGACAAGGAGTAAACTTCTATTCCCTGTCCGCACTCTCCCGGGAAGAGAATGCCCATGTCCCAGAGGATGAGGTGCCCTGGACACGCCAATCGAACTCCAGGGAAAGGGCTCCCGAAGTCAGTCTTGGGGAAGGGGGGCCTTCACACACGTCCCATCCCCCAAAAATACACTGGCTCCCGGAGGATAGGGTTCCGGGGGACTACATAAGGCTTGAAGATGAGGGGTTGTGCGCTCCCCTCCCCATTATAGAAATACCAGCCACAGGGATGAAGTGCCCAGGGTCCCATGGGTATCATGCAGGCTCCAGAAGGGGGATGCCCATATACCCTCCCCCACATCTAGTTGTCCCTGTGATGGGGTCTACCGGCCCCCTACCAGGCTCAAGGAGGAGGGCTGCATGCTCCTCTCCATGAAAAAATAGAATGCTATGCCCCCTATCCCAGACCTACAAAAAATACGTTTCCTATGGAAATGTGGTCCTAATTCGGTAATTATGAATCGGTATTTACCGATTCGATAATGAGGCATACCTTCCCATTGATTCCTATGGGCCTGGGGAATCAATGGGAAGGTATGCCTCATTACCGAATCGTTAAATACCGATTCGGTAATGGGGGGAGCATATTCAAGGGTGGCAGGGTGTCACATTGACACCCTGTTGCACCCCTGAATCTTGCATGTGTGCACATGTGGCGCACATACATGCCCTAAGGGCATGTATGTCTGCCACATGGCACTCTTAAATCTGCAAAATATTACTTTTTGCAAGGTATTCGTTATTTATCACCAACCTGTATTTGGTGGTAAATAACGAATTCTTAATACTAATTTTCACTCTTTAGAGTGCTCCCTACATATGATTTCAGGATTCGGTATTTACCGAATCGGTATTTTACCGATTCGGTAATTTACCGAATCCTGAAATTATGCCTCCTACATCTCAAATAGCTAAATACCGGTCGGTAACGGGATATTTACCGAATTTCGGCCGTTACCGACCGGTATTTAGCTACCTACATGAGGCCCTAAGTCTCAAAAATACTTGCATATCTGAATGGTAGTCTTAGAGGGACTCTCTTCAAGAGTACATTGAACGCAGATTTAAAAAATAGTGCGTTCTGAATGGCCCAGGAGGCTTTTTTTTTACCTTGGGCCAATTTGCTCCCAAGGAGTGAGCACTCTGACTAGCTGCCTGCAACATGAAGAAAAATGTTGCAGGAAGCCATTACAGGCCTCGGGTCCCTCATCTTAGCATAAAAAGTTGGCCCCGGGGGATGGGGTCCCCAGACTACCTATTGGCTTGGGGAGAGGAGCTGCATACTCACTCCCCTTAATAACAAAAAAGGCCATGGGTACCACCGGGCCCTCAGTGACTTGGGGTTGGGAGCTGCGTGCTTGCCTCCACTTAATAAAGAAACAAAGGCCCCAGGAGATGGCATCTCCAGGGCCAAAACTGTAATGGGGGACATGTGCCCCTCTACCCTTAACAAAAAATAGAGGTCCCAGAGGAGGGGGTCCTCAGGATCCAAAGTGCATTAGGGTGGGGGTTGCGGGCTTACCTCCTCTAAAAAAAGCCCAGGGAATAGGGTTCCAGAGGCCCGAAGTTGCTTGGGAAGGGGGCTTTGACAATGGATTGGAAGCAGGGCTAGCTGCATACTGGGCCCTGCAGCCAACCCCACACCATGTGCATTCCCTCCCCCCATGCCGATATTGGTCCAGGGACCCTATCCTCTGTGGTGCAATAATGCACAGTGTTCTTAGAGAGCCCACTCCGGGACACTGTGGTTCCCTGCCTTGGAGAATGGGGGCATCCCTTGCCCACACTCTCCCAAGCAGGGAACTCCACTTAGCTCCCAACCAGCGGGGGCAGTTAAAACTGCTGCTGCCAACCATGTGGGAGCAAAGAAAAGTGCAAGCTTCCGCCAGCACCTAGGATGGTGGTGGCTTGGGAGCTGGCTGGTGATATGGGGGCCCGGGGGCTCCTCTGACAGCCCCCAACATACTGCTTTGTGGGTGCTCCTGGTGGGCACCAGGGCACCCACTAGAGATGGGGTCCCTGAGGCCCCAACAGCTCTGGCATGGGGGCTGCACGCCCCACTTCCCTTGATTGTAAAAGAAAGGCCCCTGAAGATGAGGTCCCTGGGGCCCATAGCAGCATGGGGAGGGGAGCTGTATGCGCCCTCCCCTCAAAATATGTGCTGTGGCCCCAGGAGATGGGGCCCCAGGGCCACTATTGTCTCGGGGCGGGGTCCACGTGTCCCCCTCCTCTGAAAGAGCCTGTGGATAATGTCCCCGGGACCCCTTGTTGCTCAGGAAGGGAGGCCACACACTCCCCTCCCGTTACATATATATTTTGGTCCCGGAGGATGGGGTCCCTGGGGTCATTAATGACTCTGGGAGGGAGGGCTGTGTGCTCTCCTCCCCTTAATAAACAAACAAAGGACCTGGAAAATGTTCTAGCCTAAAGGGGCTTAGGGAGTGGGGCACCTATCTCTAAGAAAGAAAGAAAAAGCTCCCGGGTTGGAGTCATTCTGGGCCCAAAGTCAGGCGGGGAGGGCGCTGCTGGAACCCCCTGGAAAAAAGGCCCTGTGGGATAGGGTCACCATGGCCTAAAGTTGCTTGGGGAGGAGGGCTGCACCAATGACTTGGATGCAGGTCTGGGTGCAAAGCCAGGCCCTGTGGCCAACCCCATGCTGTGCACAGACAAAGGAATTGGCTGCCCACTGGGGTGGGACACAGGGCCTGGCCAATGTTTGAGGGATGGAGCTTTCCTGTATGTTATTTTTGGTATTGGCCCTAATTTATCTCTAATGTCTGGATCCTGACATACTATGCTCCTAAGTTTTTTCAGTATTTTTACAATGACTCGACTTTCTTTGCTGTATGTTAGAATCATTCTTATCTCCACAATTCCTGATGTAGTTTTCTCTTGTTTTCTCTTTGTGATTCATGCTTGCATATATGTTTTTTGTTTTACTCATTCTAAGCTTTTTTTAATTTCACCCCACTTGTAGCCTCTTTTTGCAAATCTTTTGCAGACTTCATCACATTTATTGACTAGATCTTCATCATTAGAACATATCCTTCTCATGCGTAATAACTCCCCGGATGGAATGGAATATATCATGACCAAAGGATAATATTATCCTGATTTTTTTCATTCTTGGGACCCTACGCTATCTCCTTTTCCCACGAGCCCATGGTGAGATTTACATACGTTGGTGAAAATAGGATCACCATGGCAGTCCCACAGCATTGTTGATATATCTCTTGATTGAACAAAAAGATGTTAGTGGATAGACACATCTCAATCATCGGCAATAACATTTTCAAGTGCTGTAATTCTCCCATATTTCTTTATTTTAAAAAATATGCACAAGCATTTAGACCAATATCGTGTCTAATGGAAGTGTAGAGGGCCACCACATCTATGGCCACTAGAAGCAAGTCCTTGTTCTAGGTGGTACTGGCTAATATTCTCAAAAAATCCCCAGTAATCCCCATAAATGAGTTCAGATTCTTCACTATGGGTGGCAAGTAATTATCCACATAAATTGATACATTCTCATAAAGCAAGCCACAAGACAATACAATTGGTCTACCATGTGGACTACCTAGCATTTTGTATATCTTCACAAGAAAATAGATGGTAGGTATCACCGGATTAGTTGTCAATAGGAACTTGTATTAATCAGAATCATTTTATCCAATGCTATTATCATTCATTTGATAACTTTATTTCGGTCGGAGACCATAAAAGTACAGGTAAAAATACATACGAGAATACACATTTCATTAAGACCATAAATAGAGGCAAATTAATACAATATTTAAGAATGAATTAAACTGGTAGTTATCAAAGAAGACAGAATTAATAAATAAAAGGCGAGAATATTTACACAAAACTTTTCCTTCTTCGCCATGAGCCATATAAAAAGCGGGACACAGCAAAAACAATAGGGGGATGGGTATCGTATGTTAAAACCCTGCATGCCTGTATACAGTGTCTAAACCCAAGATTCCTACAAAGGGGAAGGAGCCACTTTTTCCTTATTGATTGATGCGCAGGGCAGAAAAACATAACGTGGCATACGTCTTCTCGGTTATGCTTACAAGCCGGACAAACAGTGTTTTCTGATTTTGCCCATTTGTGGGTGAATGCCCTAAGCGGTAAGCTACCGTGCCTTAGCTGCATATAGAGCTTCCTCGCGAGAGGTGGAGGAATTACGTCTAGGAAGACTTCTGCTCGCATTTCGGCTTTTACTAGGAGAAACTCTTTAGTAAGCTTCCCCAGAGAGCTTGAACCATGTAGGGCAAGTAGTTTCTCTTGCCTCATCTTACTTGTGAGTTCCGTTTTAGATGTTGCTGTACAGGACACCTCCAGAAATTCCCAAAGCTCGATCCTGCCGATCTTTATGCTAAGATTCTTAATGTGGGATAACCATGCGATGTTCTTATTGTTTATTAGAGCCCAGACCTCTATGAATTCCTCTCTGTATGGTGCCAATTCTGGCACCGACCAGTCTTTTTCAATAGAGCATGGGCCGCAGAGTTGCTAAATCTTCAATTGGTTCTAACCCCAGGTCAAATCGTAAAGGGATAAGCGGTGTGCTTAAAGGCAAACCCACAAGACTTCTCAGAAAACCCTGCTCAGCCATAGTTAGCTTGGATATGTTTTTGTGGCCCCAAAGTTCAGCTCCATACAATGAGGCAGTTCTAGCTTGCAGTCGGTATATTTCTATAGCCGGGGCTGCTGGTTTAAAGACCGAGGCTCGCTGGACCTTACTAATCCCTCCCGCTATTTGGGACAACCTAAGCGTTGATTTCGAGATTTGTGGGTCCCAATCAAAGTTCTCTGTCAGGGTGATCCCAAGATAGACAAAAGTCCTGACTCTCTCAAGGGGAGAGCCATTAAGGGTGGGATTTGGGCGAGTCTGCTTTGGGGGATTAAAAATCATAAACTTGGTCTTATCCAAGTTGATCTCCAAGCCTCGGGCAATACAAAATGCGAGAAAACCATCCAAAATACGCTGAATGCCCGATGATGTTTTGGATAACAACAAAGTGTCATCCGCAAACATCAGAGTGGGCACTCTACCAGTAGCCAACCTGGGGGCATCATTATCAATTACATCAGCTAGGTGGTCCACAAGACCATTAATGTAGAGACTGAACAATGTTGGAGCCAAAACACACCCTTGTCGCACACCCTTCCTGACAGGAAAGCGTGCAGACAGATCGCCATGCCTCCCACACCTAACCTGGGCATAATTACCGTCGTGGAGTCTGGTTAAAATATTCAATAAATGGGGAGAAAGACCCATATCTGCCAAGACTTTCCACAACTTTCCCCTTGGGACAAGGTCGAAAGCGGTGCGCAGATCAACAAAGATGAGGTAGAGGCTGCCACCCTCCACTCTCCCCGTTTTCCAGAATAAGACCTGGAGCCGGAAAATTTGATCTATGGTTGAGATCCCCGACCTAAACCCGGCCTGCAATGTGGTCAATATTTTATTTTCTTCCATCCATCCCAAGATTCTATCTAAAATAATTCTGCCCATTAATTTCTGGGATGTATCTATAAGGCTGATAGGCCTGTAGTTTACCGGTTTTAGCGGGCAGCCTTTCTTAAATATGGGGACTATCTCCGCTCCCAACCAAGTATCTGGTGGATCAGCCCCCTTAAGGATTGAGTTAAATAATACCACCAAGTACGGGGCCCAGATTTTTGGTTGGGAGCAAAATAAATCCGGGGGCATCTTATCCAATCCGGGAGATTTGTTAGGTAGGAGCCTTACTATTGCAGACTCTACTTCTTTGAGGGTAATGACCTCGGGCAGTTCTGGGAAAGAAATACCCTCACCTACCAAGGAATCCTTATTCCGTCCGCCGCCCGAAGGCCCAAGCGATCGATGCTCCTGTTGAGGCTCAGAGGCGGCAAATGGGAGGCAGATCTCAGTATCACCAAAGACCGGGTCAGTCCCTCTCACTGGTCTATGCTCCATGGGTAAATCAGGATTGGGAGAATCACCCAAGTCCCCATACAGTGCCCCAAAATACGTTTCCCACACTTGGGGTGCTATATTTGCAATTGGGGTCAAGGCTCCCCTGCTCACACCAGAGTTCACAATAGCCCAAAACACCTTGGGATCTCTTCGAGAAAGGGTTAGCCTAAGTTCCTCCCATCTATGCTCCTCCCAGTCCTTCTTTCCCCTAGAGATAGACTTTTTGTATTCTAGGTGAAGTTTCTTGAGATTAACTCTATCATCGTCTTTTATTGCAGAAAGCAAATCCTTTTTTGCTTTTCTGCAGGAGTCATCGTACCATGGATGTGTCCTAACCTGATGCAGTTTTTTCCCCACAGGATTTAACAGATCCACCAACTTGTCAACCAAATGTTTGTGAATCTCAATGGGAAAGCTTAGGTTATCTTCACTTGTATCCCCCATGTCAGAAAGGAATGGCAATGCTGTCTGATATATTTTAGCAAGTTTGGCGGGGGATTTCTGGAAATAGGGCCATTTAACCCTCCTCCTATTGTTGGAAAGCAACACAGGAAGCGATGAGCTATTAGGATCGGGGGAAGGGTTTGTTAATCCAAAACTTCCTGGTTTGAGGGTTAAAACAAGGGCGTTGTGATCTCTGTCTTGTCTAGGGTATATCGTAAACTCCTGTAGCTTATCCCAGTGTCTGGTTTCCATCAACATATAATCAATGATAGAATTTTGCCCTGGTCTATTAAACGTTGCCAACCCCGGGCGGTCGGGTTTCAACCTCCCATTGCAGTCCCTTAAGGACAATGCAAGGGATAGAGATTTAATTTGGAGGACCAGAGTGGTCCAAGCTCTGACGGAAGAAATTTGTGGATCCAAAACATGCCAGAACTGGTCCTCTTCATCCAAATCTCCCGTGTCCGGGCTCTCAAGGGGCTCGAATTGGCAATTAAAATCACCTCCTACTAATAGAGCGGCTGAGGGGTCGAGTGACAATATGAAATGCTTTAGTGTGTCAATGGTGCCAGATTCTTGGCCGTTCTTAACTGGTCTAGAGTAAACGTTTATTAAGGCAACCCTTGACATATCTTTTAGTGTTAGGAGTACACATTGGACGTCAAGGGAGTTGGTTGGTATCTGAACTGCCTGGACGCCCAAATGCGCTCCCACCCATATTGTCAGACCTCCTGAAGGCCTCCCTCTGCCCCTTGAAATTGCCAGAATATCAAAAGTGGCATAGCCAGTCCTCGGATTCTCCTCCATTGCCCATGTTTCTTGCATCAGACAGATATCATGCCTGCCTATAAAATTACCCCACTCAGGGATGGATAACTTGCTCTTTATCCCAGCCACATTCCATGACAGAATTTTTATTTTCCCGTCTACTACTCTATTCCTAACCAATAGATCACCATCATTTGGATTTGGACAGATTCCTCGTATTTGGGTGTTGGATTCTGATATGGTATCCCCAAGCTTGACTCCCAACGGCACCTCCTCTAGAGGAGAAGCCCCCACATTATCGATAATTTCTCTCACTTCCAACCCTACCCCAACTATACTCATGGAGTGGGGTGTTGGTACATGTTCAGGAGTACTACTCCCACAACCACCCATCACTGCCGCTGTTTGGGTACCCAAAATATTATCTAAATAAAGTACAGGGCTCCGAATCACGTCTGGTCAGTCAACCTCCTCCAACACACTAAATCTATTCTTTTGAGGGAATAGTGACAGTAGGAGGGTGGTTTGGCACCGGTCCTCCCAAGTTATCGTTCCTTGGTGTGCTCTGGCATACGATGTATTTTTTCCCCCCTCCCACCTAATACCTCTGTTCTGCCCTATTCTGTACTGAGGTGCTGGATAGAAGTACGACAAGTGCAGTGGGATAATTTGAGTATTAGACCTGGAGGGTGTCCTACTGCAGATATAATCTACAGCAAGCGTATGCCTAAAGTTGATGATGACACAATTTCCTGCAATAGATTTAGGTGCGGACCCAATCCAGTCTATTCTCCTTGCACCCAGTATTTCTCCAGAAATGTTGGAGGGAAGAGGGCTGTTAGAATTAAGCCAGCACATGCATTTATTTTTTAATTCCAAATAGTCCTCGTTTTTCCCTTGGGATAGGGGGGGGACACCAGCAAGCACAACAACATATGGTAGGGACTCGGGTGGCAGATCTATACAAGGCAACACAGAGTGGGGCCCCTCTCTGACAGTATTTCTATTCGCAAGTACTTGGTTGTCTAAACGTTTTGCCCCCACTTCAGTAACCCCCCTCTGCATTGTAGAACTTTCAGTGCCTGTGTCCCTGGGCAAGGAAATGGTTATGTCAGGAACAGTCTTGACAATTGATTGGGGGGGTATAGGTAGGATCTTGGAACTGGCAGGGGGATTATCATGGGTGGAAACGGAACTGGTACAGGGGTTTCCTGAAGAACTAGTCAATTGGGCTTTACCAAGGCCTGCATTATTGATGGTAGAGACTAGTCTGTCCAACCTAGATAACAAAGATTTAAAATGCGAGCCAAGTAGCTGTTCCATATGTGCCTGAAAGTCAAGTATCATATGGGTAGCCCAGAGGGGTGCCCCTGTAGAAGAGAAGGAGGGGGAACCATCATTTAGTATAGTAGAATTGGTTAAAAGCTTAGTTTTACTTATTGCTTTTCTCTTCCCAATCCTGGGTTTCTTAATTACGGTGCGAGTTACAGAAACCTTGTTTAGTGCGGAATAGGATGGGGATTTAATAACCTCTGAGACATCCATTTCATTAGGGATAGGCTGTGCACAGGGCAACTCAGCAAAAGAACACATGAGAGAGGAATTAAAATCAGGGGGATTATTAGTAACAATTGAAACATCCTCCACTGTTTGAGAAGAAGAAATTGCAGGGGTGATTGACAAACGCCTCTCCGTGTTTTCTATAGCTGTAGCCACTACCCCAATTGTTTGCTGAAGCATTTTATCAATGGCTGTAAGACTTGGGAGAGATTGCGTCATTGCTGTCTGGTGCCTGGTTGCGGGGCGGGAAATGGAGGAACTAAGATTTTTACTGTTTTTACCGTTTCCTTTCATATTTACGATTAAAGCGAAACAATCACCAATTTGTTATGATTCTTCCCTACAATCTTAGGCAACACTGGGCATTAGAAAGGATAAACTGTTAGATGTATAAGTCCGACAGCCAAAAAGTTTTTATCTCAGGAACAATACCTGAATCTTACATCAAACAGAGATATCCACCTTATTTTGCTTTTCTATGACAGTACCTTATTGCTGTAAAGGTCCAAGTGAGAGGATGTCAATGAGGTGGCCCAGCCCGGCCTCTGACAATCCCTGACGGGCAAGGACGGGCCCGGGCTTCACCCGGGTGCCGCCCACGCGCATCCCGCGCTGTGGGGCACCAGCGGAGAAGAAATAGGTCCCAGGCGCTGCCTGATGACAACGACGGCAAGCGCCTGGGTCAGGGGCTGCCTGAAAGTGTAGTCTTTCCCCGTGGGCCGTTCCACTCACGGCGGCGGTGATGGCACTGAAGTGCGAGTAGGTAAATGCTCCCCAACGATGGCCGTTCCCCTCACGGCGGGCTCAACGGGTTCTGGCAGAGTCTGTGGGTCTCTCCTCGTTATGCGCGTCCCGCGCTGCGGGGCACCAGCGGAGAAGAAATAGGTCCCAGGAGCTGCCTGATGACAACGACGGCAAGCGCCTGGGTCAGGGGCTGCTGGGAAGTGTAGTCTTTCCCCGTGGGCCGTTCCCCTCACGGCGGCGGTGATGGCACTGAAGTGCGAGTAGGTAAATGCTCCCCAACGATGGCCGTTCCCCTCACGGCGGGCTCAACGGGTTCTGGCAGAGTCTGTGGGTCTCTCCTCGTTATGCGCGTCCTGCGCTGCGGGGCAGCAGCGGAGAAGAAATAGGTCCCAGGCGCTGCCTGATGACAACGACGGCAAGCGCCTGGGTCAGGGGCTGCTGGGAAGTGTAGTCTTTCCCCGTGGGCCGTTCCCCTCACGGCGGCGGTGATGGCACTGAAGTGCGAGAAGGTAAATGCTCCCCAACGATGGCCGTTCCCCTCACGGCGGGCTCAACGGGTTCTGGCAGAGTCTGTGGGTCTCTCCTCGTTATGCGCGTCCCCATATCATTTTCTTTATGGGATTATAATCAAGATTTTGTAATTTTCCTCATCTCCCAATTGTCTCATTACTTCATTTACATAGTCCTTTCTATTCAAAATTATGATATCCTTTATCCACAAACTTTATGATCATATGTGAATTGTTCATAAGATTTTTCCAAAGCCGCTCTTTCCTTGATACTTCGATTTTCCTTTTCCCAATTTGTTGTTTTCTTAGCTTGTCAATGTCGGCCATGATCATCTCATGAAAGGTCTCAATTTATTCCCTGGAGAAAGGGATGGACAGAATCTAGATTTCTCCTTTAGATTGCAGTGTTTTTTATATCAATCCCCAATTCTGTCAAAATTTAGATTTCCGTTAACTCATCTCCTTTTAATCCATGTATTAGATTTAACACATTTTTGAGGACATGAGTGTGGGGAACAGGAAAACTTGCAGCTACATATTTCTGAATATGAAACCTCTTACTCTGGAGATCATATGGCAAATCATAATAACTCATCGGGAGTAGACTTGGGCTGATAGTCAGAAGGCTCGGGTGGGCTCCAGGAAGTTGCAGAGTGCAGTGCAGAAAAATTCAAAGACTTGCTCTGAAATAGTGAAGAGGATCTCAGCAGTTGAGGAGTAGACTACAGTGTTAGAGTCAGAGGTCACCTCAATAAACAAACAGTTGCGAGCCCATGAGTCCAACTGTTCAGTGGAAGCTGGAGGATTTTGAAAATCAACATTGTCGTAATAACCTAAGGATTCTGGGGTCTTGGGGCATCTCTCTGGACCGCAGGCCAATGGCTATCTTGGTCTTTGATAATGTTCTGCTGAGGCAACTAGTTTTTGAAAAGGCACGCCCTGAGGCTTTGATGGTCATGTACTCTTTGCAAAAGCAGGCTTTTGCCATATAACAGTACAGCAGCATTGGAGACTCCATGAAATGATTAAGCATTTTCAAGACAAAGGAGCTCAGGCCTATCTCCTCAATCCTGCTAAGCTCAAAGTAACATACAATGAGAACACCCATATGTTTAGTATGGGTGGTCAATTTGACAAAATAATGTTGAATATGTTCTCTTTCCTCTTTTCTTCTCACAACACAGGTGGGATGGGGTGCTCTCATCACTAGGCTCTTGTATGGAGGGTCTGTTCACTTCTCATGGGGTTAGGGGGCATGTGGGGGTAAGAGAGGGCAGGGTTCGATGTTTGTAGGTAACGTGGGAGGGTGACGGTGGGTGGAAGAGGGTAAGGGAAATGTGGGGGAAGAAAAAGAAAACAGAGGGAAAAAGGTAATGATTTTAATGAGATTGCACTGAATTGTGCTGGCTATTGTTTCTTGAGAGAGAAGCTGCTTGGGAAATGGTTTACATTTGACATTCTGCTTATAGCTGCTAGGCTCTAATGCGTTCTCATTTTTCTTTGTACTTTGATGAACGAGATTCACATTGTTACAGCTAATGTTCAGGGTCTGCATGACAGGCTTAAGTGGGCTAGGGTGTCTCAGTGGTTGTAGACACTGAGGGCTGATATTATCTGCTTTCAAGACACATACAACTCAGTAGACAAGAAAGTTAGGATCAGTGGGATATCGATTGCTGGTTTATACTACACAAGGGAGCGTTATGTTAGTTAAAAACTTCTTATAGAGCGCACGTACACCGATTGGTTTCTTGGCGCTGTCCCTAGGAGTTTGCCGGAGCCCTATATGTTTGGTCGTTTGCTTAGATTGTAGGCGTATGCTTGGATAAATAGCCAGGTCTTAAGAAGCCTTCTGAATCTTGGGAAATCGATGCAGGTTCTGATGTCCAACGGAAGAGTGTTCCAGAATCTAGGTGCCAGTACTTCAAACCTGCATCCACCTAGTCGTTCCCATTTATAGGGGGAATGTCTAAGAGGTTCTTATGTCCTGAGTGCAGGCTTCACGAAGGTGTATACTTTTGAACTAGGCTGGAGATGGATTTTGGGCTTGTGCCATGCAAGGTCTTAAAGATAAGGAAGCCAACTTTAAATGCACATCTTTGTGGGATGACAAAACAATGTAGTTTTTCCATAAGGGGGGGACACATGTTCCCATCTGGCCTACTGAAAGATCAGCTTGGCTGCCCGGTTCTGCACATGTTGCAGTCTTTTAGTGCGATATAGAGGAATGCCAAAATATAAAGAGTTGGCGTAGTCAATATGTGATATAACCATAGCTAGGACAACCTGGACCGGTGCTTCTCGAATGAGTAGTATACAGATCTTCCATATCTTTCTAAGCTGAAAGAAACAGGTGGAAATTACTGATCCAATCTGGGATTTCATGGTAAGGTCGCTATTAATAATCACCCGATACTCTTTGCTGAGGGGGAAGGAGTGGGGGAAGAGCCCAGCTCACTTGGCCAAAAGTTTGAGTTCCAGGGGTTCAGAGCGCCCCCTATCAAAATGAGTTCGGTATTGTCTGGGTTAAATTTTAAGTGATTGCTGATCATCCAGTCAAGGATGTGCAGCATAGTGGCTTGAAATTCGGACACCGAGTCAGGTGTGTTATTGATAGTGAACATTAGTTTCAAGTCATCTGCGTAGTTGTATGTGCACACTGTTGTATATACTCTCCCCTAAGAGGATAGAATAGACTCCAAGCAGAAAGAGTGAGGAGAGCAAGTTTATTTCATGTGAACCCTTCAACCTTCTCAAGGATCTCCCCAACGTTCTAATCCAAGCTTCAGCCACCAACATTCCAACCGGTGGACAAATCCACTAGGAGAGGTAGGGCGGGGGGGGGAAACAGGGACAGGAAAAGCGGGACAGATTACAACACATCTCCCTGCGGGACAACGCAATAATCGTTAGGTTATACTGTAAGTTACATTTAAACATTTCTTACCCAAAACTGTACAGTGGGAAAGGAAAATCCAAAATCCCAGGAACTAGGGAAAAGCACTGTCCAAAGAAAGACAGCAATACGATATGTACAAGCATAACAATACTGAGAAGATTTCTGAAGTGAGCCCCCACCCGCCATGGACGGGGAGCAACAGGCCCAAGGAAGATTTAAGGCCCCATTTTGTAGTCTGCATGCCAACTTGGGGGTCTACGTATTCTGGTAACTTTGTGTTCCTCTCTACACCGCCTACCCGCGTTCTGGTTATTCTCACATGTAGGTTGGATACCAACTGTGCTTGGGCACCCCGCTATGTTATCCATGCTCCATGTGCCCCCATCTTCAAGCACTACAGCGTTGTTGTAGACCTTCGTTATCCTTAGTGGTTTAGAAAATAAAGATATCTTGGATTTGGATAGAGCGGGCCTCTTAACCACCACCAATTGGCCTTCTCTCCACCTTTTTGTAGACGCTCCCCATCGGCTGTCGTACCTGAGTTTGTACTCTTGCTGATGTTTACGCGTCTTCTCAGCCACATAGTCTCTGTCCACCCACACGGGGGTTCCTCCATTCAGCCAGTTGGGCGTAAGTTTAGAACCTGGGTTCCTCCCTTTGAGTGAAACAAACGGTGACACTCCTGAAACTGCATTGGGAGTTGTATGGTATGACCACAGCATCTTCCTGATGGCCTCCTCCACAGGTACCTGAGAGCTCAATGCAAGCTGAATGGTGTTCTTAATCATCCTGTTTGCTCTTTCCACTAGTCCGTTGGCCTTGGGACAGTAGAGTGGTGCCTTGATGTGGGTGATGGCCAGTGTGGTCAAAAACAGCTTCATCTCTTCCGACACGAATTGAACTCCGTTGTCCGTTATTAAGACCTCTGGTATGCCCTCCTTGGCGAAAGTATCTCTAAGGAAGCTTAACAATACCGCCGTTGTGATGGATGGAACCAGTCTTGTTTCAATCCAATGAGAGTGGTAGTCAATCAAAACGAACAAAAACCTCTGCGATTGGTTCAGAAGATTGAGGGGACCGATTATATCCAACCCCAATTTAGCCCATGGTATGGTAGGGACTTCAACAGGAACCAGCGGGGACTTACGAATCACTTTGGTTTTGTCGATGGAACCGCACGCAGTGCAGTTCTTAACTTGCTCCTCCACTCTGGAATCCATCCCCGGGAACCAGTAGTGTTGTCTGATTTTACTTTTGGTCATACTTCTCCCTGGGTGGCCCTCATGCGCAATTTGAATTATCCTCTCGTACATGTCCTTGGGAGGAATGATTTTGCTCCCCCTGCAGATGCGCTCACTTACAATGGATAGTTAATCACGCACAGGCCAGAATTGATGGATAGGTTCCGGCACCTCAGACTTGTTATCCGGCCATCCAGTGCGGATCGTATTCTTCAATGCAATAAGGATGCTGTCCTTTTTTACGGATTCTTCCCACTCCTTGCGGTTGATTGCAGGAATCTCCACCCATAAGACCGTCTCTTCAGGTGGATATTGCATCAGATCACCCCCGTCCACTGGTAGCCGTGACAGACAGTCTGCTATCCTATTATCACTTCCTGGGACGTACACCATGGAATAATTGAACCCTTGAAGACTCAACACCCACTTCGCTATTCTAGGAGTGGTCTCTTCCAGCCGTTTGGTTGAGAATAACGGTAATAACGGTTTGTGATCCGTTCTCAACACAAATGGGATACCCCACAAGAAATACTTAAAGTGGTTTATGGCCCAGTAACAGGCCAAGGCCTCTTTCTCCACTGTGGAGTAGTTGAATTCAGCGTCTCTCAATGTTCTGGATGCGAACGCTACCACGAGCTCTTGACCATTCTTTCTCTGGGTTAGTGCTGCCCCTAACCCCTTCGTGCTAGCGTCCGTGGTAAGTGTAGTCTTGGCATTGGGATCAAACGCACCCAGAATAGGGGCCTCCGCGATTGCCTTCTTGATGAGTGTGAAGGCTGACTGATGCTGTTGATTCCACTCGAACTTGGAACACTTCTTTAGCAACTCTCTGAGGGGCTGTACCTGGTCTGGTTTTTTACGAACTTGGCCATATATTCTGCTAGGCCCAGGAATGATTTGAGCTCCTCTTTGTTGGTGGGCTCTGGGGCTTGTTTGACAGCATCAACCAAACTGGATTTGGGTTTGATTCCTTCGCTTGATATGTTGTGACCCAGATAGACTACCGAATCCACTCCTATCTTGCATTTGTCCCTTTGAGTGGTAAAACCTGCCTTACTGAGTCGGGTCAACACCGCTTCTAAATTTTTATTATGCTCTTCAGCAGATGAACCATGGATTAAAATATCATCTTGGAAGCAAAGAACTTTTCCCAAGCCTTGCAGGATATGTTGCATGATACGTTGGAAGACAGCTGCCGCTGACGCTAATCCAAAAGGTAACCTGGAGAATTGATACGCTCCATGTGGAGTTATAAACGAGGTGAGAGGTTTGGACTCCGGATGGAGGGCCAGTTGGTGGTATGCTGAAGATAGGTCTAACACCGAAAAAACCTTTGCTTCATGGATAGCAGATAACATTTCATTTATGTTGGGGAGAGGGTGTCTGTCCACCCAAATATTAGAGTTTAAATCCCTGAGATCCACACATAGACAAATCCCTTTGTTCCCCCCTTTAGCTGCTACTACAATGGGCGCCAACCATTCAGAACTTTCAGTTCTCTCTATGATCTTGCACTTTTCCAATCTGTCCAGTTCCTTTTTTAGTGGCTCTCTTGTCAGAAGTGGAACGGATCTAGGTTTATGAACTATAGGTTTGGCATTAGATTTCAGTTTGATTCTGTGAAGGAAACCCTTTAGGTGTCGGACTCTGCTGCAACGGATGCTGCTTGACGTTCTAGAGGTGCTCCGGACCCGCGAACGCTTTATCCTGTGGCGTTTTTTAGGATTCGTAGCGGGAAGCCGGTTTCTGGCGTACCGAGTGAGAGAGAGCAGGAGCAACGCTCTACAAGGAGGTGGGAGAATGCCGCAGAAAACACAGAAGCAGCAAACGAAAGTCCAGACACGCAGCGTAAAGGTAAAACCGTCTGTGAATGAGAAACTGCCCTTAGCTAAAAATGCTGCAACCGACCCCTCACCTATGAAAACATACGAACTTATGGCCTGTAATGACGACGTGGTTAATGTTCCGGTAGATCTTACCAGTATAAACACATCTATATTGGTACCTCAGTGTTCTTCAAAACAAAATGCTTTATCATTTCATGGCTTTTTTGATAAAAAAGTACCAAAGCATATTGCTACAGTATCCTCAACTATTGCTACTACAGAGGCTCAAGTTTTGAATGGAGACAATGTTGCTTTAGGTGGCAGTTCTGCTGATGCTACGGACACAATAGCGATAAGCTTGAATCCTAGGGGCCAGGACGTTCAGAGTCTCATGACAGATGGAAGACAAGCCGATGTACTGCAGGATGTATTGCAGGATATTACGTCCAGTGAGTCCCTTGCTGCCACAAAAGCTAACTACGTTTTGGAAAGCGCCAAGACTCAAGAGGCACTGGAAAATTTTTACTCTCTCTCAGATCATTCATCCGATGAAAGTTTAAGTGGGAGAAGAGATTGGGTGGGGAACATGGAAGAAAACAGTCCCTCGGGTGAAGGAGAAGATGATGATGAAGATGAAGATGCTGGCCAATCTTTCTTAATCTCACCCAATGATAGTATGGCTACTCTGAAGAAACGAAAGAAGAGGAGCACTCTTAATCTCGTGTCTAATAGTCAAAAAAAAGCTGAGAATACTGTTCCTGCTCCTGCTTCTTTCGGTGAAACTGGTCAGACTGGGGCTATTTGCACAGAGAGGTCCGATTCTACTACAGATATGAACTCTTTGACGGAAACACCCCCTGAAATTACACTGTCAACCATTTATGACACTATGATGGCTCATCGCGCAGAGACTAAATTAGAAAACCTGCGCACTCAGGCTTCCTGTATAAAATTAAAGAATACGGTTCGCCGTGCAATCAAACTTTCTTCTGAAACAGCGGACAGAGTGACAGAAGCAGAGGCCCGTATCTTAGTATTAGAAGAAGAGATGAAATCTCAGAAGCAAGAACTTGAACTTGTTAAATGTCTTAAGGATGACCTTTCCTATAAACTGTCAGATCTTGGAAATCAGGCCCGTAGGAATAATCTGCGTTTTCTTGGAATTCCAGAAAAGAAAGAGGGAAACGACGCCAGACAGTTTGTGATTGGACTTCTAAATGAGGCCTTTCCGGATCTAACTGAGTGGGACTGGTCAAAAGAGATCCAAAGAGCTCATCGTTTCCCTTTTTCTATTAGGAAGCCACGGCAGGGTGAAGCTGAGTATCCTCGTGCAATCCTGGTCAGCTTTAATAATTTTCTGGCGAGAGAAGATATTTCAACTCGAGCTAGACCAGATAAAAAAGTAACTGCCAAAGGATGTTCTTTTTTTGTTCGACCGGACTTTTGTCAGGCGACTGTGACCCAGCGGTGGCATTTAAGGCAGTTAATCTCAGAGTTCCAGAAAAAGGGAGCCCTTGTCTACCTGCAGAACCCGGCCAAACTAAAGACTGTCTGGAAAGGACAAACAAAATTTTTTTTTTCAGAGATCAAAGCGAAAGAATATTTAGATACTCTCTAATCCAATCTAAAGCTCTCTTATTCTAGCATAAGTGCTTGTTTGTTTCACCTAATGAAGACTTAATGTGATCATTTATTCTCTTAGAGAACAGTACTTTTGATGTTTCTCCTTTTTCCTTTCTTTTTTTTTTGTTTTTTTTTTTCTTTTGTTTAACTGACGCGGAGCTCGGTGAACGCAGTGCCTCTTCTAGCAGGAGCTGAGAGTTCCTGGGTCTCATAAGGTGGGGGGGGGAGGGGGGTGGGTCTAAGGTCTTGTACTGGGGGGTGGGGGGGGCTTCGGTGGTGGGGTTTGGGGTGTAAAGCAGCAAGAAAGGTTGACCTAGATGTCAGAAATGTACAAAAAAATAAATTGCATGAGCAGAAATATATTTATAAATATTTTTTAAGAATACAATATGGGGAGAAAGTTAAAAATTTGCTCGTTAAATATTAACGGCTTGAATGACTATAGGAAGATCGGGGTCTTACGTTATTTGACTCACCTACTGAATATTGATGTTCTTTGTCTTCAAGAGACACACATTTCTTGGGCCAAGAGGGATTTGTTAAAAAGACTAGGTCTTGAGCTTTTAGTTTGTTCTAGACAAATGGGAACTACAAGAGGAACAGCTATTTTGATAAAACAAGGGATTGGGAAGTGTAGTAAAACGCTAGGTGACAAATGGGGCAGATGGGGAATTGCACAGATTTTTATAGATAAAGTAGAAATGACAGTTTGTTCATTATATGGTCCTAACCTAGATGATAAAGAAGTCTTTAATCTTATTAATTGTGAACTAGCAAATTGGAATCAACCCTTAATTATATGTGGTGACTTTAATATCAACATTGGAGCAAACTGTAACATAAGAGATATTAGGTGCCATCAAGGACGGAAGGTTCAATCTTATAGGGCCCTTAGGAATTTAGTCTTGGGGAACGGCTTGATTGATGTTTGGAACAAACTTAGACCAACAGAACCAGGCTTTACTTATTATTCTGCACCGCATCGTAAATTTGTCCGCTTAAACTATTTCTTTATCTCTCCTAAGGTTTTTGATGATTTAAGCATAGAGGTTTTACCACAAATGATTTCTGATCATAATCCTATTGTTTTAAAGCTCTCAATTCCTTCTTCTGAACATCACAATAAGAGACAATGGTCTTTTCAGAGAAATCTATTGTTAGATCAGGATTACCTATCCCATATGGATGGGATTATCAAAGATTTTTTTGTTAATAATAATGGATCTGCATCGATACAGGTAGTTTGGGATACCTTCAAAGGTGAGACTCTGAGCTTCTCACAACATCGCTTAAAGAAAAAACAAGCTGAATTTATGGTTGCTTTGGATAAAATCACTTCTGCAGAAGTAAACTTAGCTTCTTGTATTAGAAATGGTATTTGCATTCAAGAAGCTCAGAAATCTGTAGCTGTGGAGCGTTCGACTGTTTATTCTTTCCTGGCTGAACAAGTAGCGATAAAATACAAACTATTTAAAAAAGACTGCTATGAATTAAGTGAGCAGACGGGAAGGACCTTAGCTCAAAGGCTGAAACAAAAAGTTGCCATCACGGAAATTCTCAAAATAAAAGACCAAGATGGTGTAATTCAGGAGTCTACTGTAGGCATATTAGGGGCATTCCGGGATTTTTTTACCAATCCTTATATAATAAATCAAATGACGGTACCAGTATAAGGAATGATGTGTTTAATTACTTTTCAAATCTAGATAGTCCCTCCTCCCTCACTAGCGAACAAGGTAAAACATTATCTGCCCCTATAACATGGGAAGAGGTAGAGGAATCGATATTGGGTTTGGCTATCGGTAAAGCGATGGGCCCGGATCATATCCCTTTAGAATTCTATCGTACTTTTCGTAACATTTTAAAACTCGAATTATTAAAAGTCTTTCAAGAAGCTTTGGCAGGTAGACCTCCTCCTTCATGGTCACTAGCAACCATTGTTGTATTTAAAAAAAAAGGTAAAGACGTTCTGGATTTGGGGTCGTATAGACCAATTTCTCTACTAACCTGCGACAGCAAGATCTTTTCTAAGATATTAGCAAACCGACTGAAAGATTTTATGCCTAATTTAGTTGTAAAAACCCAACATGGTTTTATTAAAAATAGAGATACAACGGATCATGTAAGAAGAATTATTACCCTTCTAGACTGGGCTCAGGCCTCGAGATCCCCAGTCGGTGTGGCACTATTGGACGCTGAAAAAGCGTTCGATAGGGTCGACTGGGGATTTCTCTGGTCTGTCCTAGCCTGGAAGCGATTTCCAAGCAGATATATAACAGCTCTGAAAGCCCTATATATTGACCCTAAGGCGAGCATACGAATTGCTTCGGACATGTCAACAACATTTACAATAACGAGGGGGACAAGGCAGGGATGCCCATGTTCCCCCTTGTTATTTGCATTATATATAGAACCATATTTACAAAAAATTCTGCGTGATGACAATATTTCCCCGGTGACGATCCACCAAATTGAGTATAAAATCTTGGCATATGCCGACGATGTTGCTATAGTGACCTCAGACATTAATCGAGCTTTTCCCAAGATTGTTGAAATAGCTAGTGAATTCGGATCTTACTCTGGTTATAAATTAAATATCTCAAAAACACAGATGATTCACTCTACCGCTGATGCGCCAACTGGTTTACTATTATCGAAGACAGCTTTGTATTTGGGTGTGATTTTGTCACCTAAAGTAGAAGACATTGTTGGGCTTAATCTTGATCCAGTACTTGCTGTTACGAACAGGTCCCTCGAGAGGCTAGATAATCTACATCTCTCTTTGTATGGTCGTGCTAATGTTGTTAAGATGCTTTTCCTTCCCAAATTTCTTTATTTTTTTCGGACTATACCATTACTTTTTCCATCCAGTTTTTTTATTAAATTAGATAGGATAATTTCTAGATTTCTATGGGGATATAAAAGGGCAAGGAAGTCTTTACTTAGCTGTACTTTACCCTCGCTTCGAGGTGGCTGGGGAATCCCTAATTTTCGTTTATACTATATGGCGATATCACTTAGACTAATGAGCAGTTTAATTTTTGAGGAGATAATCTTGGATGATTTCTTATATCCCTCAATTTATACAATGATTCTTGGTAGTCAAGCACAAAGATGTCTGGTCCGTTTTCTAGAACCAAGTTACTATAAGAAAACAAGGTTCAAGGTAATGGTTACAGTCTTCCAATTATGGAAAATGTGCAAACGTAGACTTCATCTAGATAGTAACTTTAATTTTTACACACCTTTATTTGATAATCCATCGTTGCCACCAATTTTCTCTGATTGTGTTATGCAGCGTTGGAAAAATTGTAATATTCGTCAAATTGGGGATTTTTTTCCTAATGAACAATTTGCAACATTTTCTCATCTTCAACATTTGTATAATTTACCCAAATCAGATTTTTTCAAATACCTTCAAATACGTAGTTTCCTAAACTCAAAGAATTTAGTGAACTCTAATAAAATTAAGAAACATGAGGTATTAGAATGTTGTTTGAAACAAAAGAAAATTGGGGTGATATATAAAGCAATGATTAAAGGCTTAGAAGATAATCTTGTATCTTATAATACAAAATGGCAAAAAGAGATGGATATTGAAAATATAGACGTATTGGATACCTTGGTACTGTCCAATCAAGTATTAATTAATGGATCGCTAAAGAGCCAGAGCTTTATGAGCACCTTTGACTTATATTATACTCCTGCCAAGTTACTAAAATGGAAAGGGAATACTGGAGATAAATGTAATCGCTGTGGATGTGTAGGTGCAAACTCTATTCACATGTTTTTTTTATGTCCTAAACTATCCCAATTTAAATCTGAAGTTCAATTGTTTTTAAACAAAATAATGAATATTCCCCTAGTATTATCTGCTGATCTTGTAATACTTGGCATTCAATTTAATACAGCTCGGCCTTTCACACGTGCTGAAGAGGGATTCCTGTTCATATCAATGTCTATTTTTAGATACTGTGTCACTTCGCACTGGCTCGATGCAGATCCCCCTTCATTTTCTCAATGGCAAATTAAATTGCTAAACATGTATCAACTGGAGAATGCTGTTTATCGTTTAAAGGGGACAAAAAAGAGGAACTTTGGCTCTAAACTCTGGGCTCCTATTTATGATTGGTTACAATGCTAAAGTATAATTTGTACTTAAATTGATTTTCCTGTTATGTTGTATTTATGTTTTCGTATAACTAAAGGGACAATAATGTGTCTGATCAACTTTTACTTGCTGCTGTGAAAATCAATAAAAAAATTTTTTTAAAAAAAGGAAACCCTTTAGGAGTCCTACTTCATCTGTAAACACCTCAGGAAATTTGTTGCATATTTCTTGCCCCACATTGGATCTGTCAATCAAGTACACAGGTTCAGGTGCGTTGGGATCCAACTTGATCCCCAAATCCTTTTGGTGTTTCCATCCCAGTAGGTTTGATCCGTTCTTTGTGATGTAGACTTTCCCCACAGTGGATCTATCTTTGAAATCTATGTTCATAAGTAGCATTGGTGGTATAGGGTCTTGATTATACCCCCCAGGTTTGATGTCAGGCGGCAGGAGTTTATATACACTTGTACCTGAATTAGCTTGAAAGGTTGCTTCATTTACAAAAGTATACGGGGAACACGAGTCAGCATAAACTTCATACTTAACACTGTCCAACATAATTTCACATTTAGGGTATTTAGTGTTATTACATTCTGAAAAGTTGGCTACTTGAAAAATTATATCTTCACTAATAGGTTGTGGCTCTACAAGCTCTACATCACTTCCTATCATATGGGTGACATTAGTTTTAGCATTGTGACACACTTTGGAAAAATGGCCCCTCTTCTTACACTTACTACATACGACACCCCTTGCAGGACAATTCATGCTGTTGGCTATATGGTTGGGATTCCCACACCTGTAACATTTGGGTTTATTACTAGCTGCAGCGTGTACTTCTGGACCAACTGGTGGGAGTTTATGCTTGATGTCTTTGCTAACTATTTTGTGGACACTGCCCTCTGCACTTTGTTTTACCTCAACCGCTTCCTTCATTTCATTCATGCAATACGCTGTGTGTTCAATGCTTTTAGCGATATCAATCGCACGTTTCAAATCTGGGGCTTCTGCTAGAAGTCTTTCTTGAATTTTCTTGTTGCTAGTACATCTCACTAACTGATCTCTGACTAAAGACTCAGTTAACGTACCAAAATCACATGTAGAGGCTAACCCTCTCAATGCAGCTACGTAATTTATCACTTTCTCACTTTTCCCTTGAATGCGTAAGAAAAATTTGTGACGTTCTATTACAATATTGATTTTGTCCCCAAATTGTGCCTCCAATTTCAACAACGTCAACTGATACACATCACGTTGTACATCACCTTCACCCCCTTCATCAACATTTACATTGTCAACAATGTCATCAGGTAAGTCTTCAAAAGTTTCTCTCCCTTGTTTTCCCAAATTATGTAGTAAAACATGCTGTTTACGCACAGCGGAAAATCTGTCCCCCCCAATGGCAATAAGGTAAGATTCAAATAATTTTACCCATTTTTTCCATGGAACTGGTGGATCGTCCCCTTCCTCAAGAAATGGTGGAGGTTGTGACATTGCGAATGACATAGTGGAAAGCGGAAGAAAGAAAACTAAATATTGTGCAAAAATTTCCAGAAAGCCTGAAAGAATGAGTCAGGAAAAATGGAAAGGAAGCGAATATGTGAAACACTCTGGAAGGTGTGGACACTATGGACTGTTTCCACGGGTAAGGACACTCTGGGAATATATATTAAACAGAAAAGCCCCCTCGACTTCCTGAATGCAGCAGCGATGAAAGGCAAAGTAGTTCAAAATATGACACTAATTGCGAAGCTTTTCCTTGTACAATAAACCACACAACCGCATATGGCCAGCAGATGGCACCGATGAGGTGAAAACGAAGATCAGTGTCTCATGACAGAGCGTCCTCCGTGAGGAAAAGTTATCGACGCTCAGGACCCCAGGCAGTGTCTCTAAACGGAGCGCTCTCAAGGACATCAATTGTGGCAGCAGGCAGAACACTAGACACCCAGTCCTCGTGAAGTGAAGATTCCCCCGCTGACAGGCTATCACACACGCTCGAGCGCTGACAGGAAAACGTCGAAATACCTGATGGATGGTGTAGTTACAATCTCCACCGAAGTGCGCCACCCGTTCAGAGGTGACTGGAACACCGGACACCAGCTGGAAATCCTGACGCCCTCCTGACGAAATGGAAACAGGCAGCGAGGTAACCAGCCTCGACGAATCAGCAACACTGAAGACCGTAAATCAGAAGACTAGCTGGCCAGAAGTGGATTGACGAACTTCAGAGGGAAAGCGTGAAGATCTGGAGGCTCTCGAAGGCAGAACAGGACTGGGGGAAGGGTTCAGACTGTCCCCAGCACAGTAAGTAAGATCGTCGCCAAAAATATGTTGTATATACTCTCCCCTAAGAGGATAGAATAGACTCCAAGCAGAAAGAGTGAGGAGAGCAAGTTTATTTCATGTGAACCCTTCAGCCTTCTCAAGGATCTCCCCAACGTTCTAATCCAAGCTTCAGCCACCAACATTCCAACCGGTGGACAAATCCACTAGGAGAGGTAGGGCGGGGGGGGGGGAAACAGGGACAGGAAAAGCGGGACAGATTACAACACACACCTTCCTGTCTTTCAGGGCTCGAAGTAGAGGAAGAAGGTATAAGTTAAACAAGTGAGGGGATAATGAGGAGCACTGAAGTACTCCACAAGTTATTTTCATTTTAGGTGCGGAAAACTGGGATAAGCGGACTGACTGGGAGCGATCCTCTACGAATGACTTAATCCAGCTGGAAGCTGCTCCCTTGAGGCCAGCATCCCTGACACGGTCAATCAAGAAGCCATGATCTACCTTGTCGAAGGTAGTGGACAGGTCCAGTATCACCAGGCCCTGGGAAGAGCCCTAAGCGGCTTCCTTTCTAAGTGTGTCCTGCACAGTCAGTATCACTGCCTCAGTTGAGTGGGCTGGGTGAAACCCTACTTGGTTAGGGTCAAGGTAGTAAGACTGCTCAATAAAGGTGGAAAGGCATTTGGCCACATGCATTTCTAGGACCTTGGCCAAGTAGGGGAGCAGGGAAATAGGCCGGTAGTTGATCAAAGTCTTATGATCGCCCCTGGCTTTTTAAGGAGAGGCACGACAATCGCCTCTTTAAAAGCTCTCGGGACAAAGCCCTGAGATGGTGAGTCGTTTAAAAGGGCCAGGGCGGGTCTAGGGAAAGTGGTGAAGACTTCTTTTAACATATGGGGCGGGCAGCTATCAGTAGGTGACCCCGATTTTACTTTGGACAGAAGATCAAAAAAAGTTTGACTGTCTATTCCCGAGAATTGGTCAAGAGAGCAAGAGTTTTCCAGCATTAATGGCGCTGCCTCAGGGGTGGTGCCAGGAGGGATACTGTCTTTTATCATCGCAATTTTGTCGATAAATAACGTATTCAGAGAATTACAAAGTGCTTGAGAGGGTGTAGGTTTTACTGTGACTCTGTCAGGGTTGGATAATTCGTTGACAATAGAGAATATTTCTTTAGCCCTATTGGTGGAACTCAGGATTTTAGAAGATAAGTAAGTAGCCTTGGTAGTGGAGATTGGCTTTTTATACTCCTTGAGTTGGGCAAAGTAGATCTCTCTTTTATAAGGAGAGTAGCTAATTCTCCATGGGTTCTGTCAATATTATTCCAGTTCCTAGCTAGGGTTCCTTTAGTAGTTGTAGGTTTTGCCATAGTGATGTTCTTAATGGTGAACTGTATTAGGAATGGTCGGACCATAAACAGGGGGAGACAGTAAGTGCAGACACTGTGATGTTTTTTTAAATTTTTTATACCAAATGGGGGTGCACAGCACAGAAAGTCCAATAGACCAGTGTAGATGGAAAAGTAACTTCTTTATTTGAAAATATTTCTTTTAAAATTGATTAACTATAGACAATCCAGCCAATGCGTTTAATTCCCATTTAGGGAACTTCCTGTGATGTTGGCTGTCCATACCTGATCTAGTGTGTGTCCGTATTGTGTGTGGTCCTAGTTATCTGCTCAAAAAGGTTTAACCCACTGAGTAGGTCAGTCAGTTCTGTGGCATGAGGTCCACCCTGTATGTCATTGGTCCAGTAGTTGAAATCGCCGATCAGCAAGATTTTTTGCATGATTGGTAGTAAGATGAGCTATCTGTTCACCCAGAGAATGGGGGAACAGGGGCATATTCTAAGGGGGGCCTGTATAATAGTACACAAATTAAAGGGGTCGAGACCCACTCCAGTTTGATAACTAAATTGTCTGCCAAGGGTGGATCAAACAGGGTTAGTGCCATGAACTTTAGTTCTTGGCGTATGATGGCAGCTACTCTACCTCCGATTTTTCCTGGTGGGCGGTTCACCTGTAAAATATAGAAGTTATTAGGGAGTGCTGCCAGAATATCCGGGGCGGATTGCTGTGAAAGCCAAGTTTCTGTACGAAGAGGACATCTGGGCAGCTTGAGTCCAATAAGTGGAATATATCAAGCTGGTGTTTTACCAAGGAGCGGGTATTTAGGTAGAACATTGTTAGCTTGGAGTCAGGAGGGGGGTGGCCTATTAGCTCGATATTAAAAAGAGAACCTCAGATAGACTGGGCAGGTGGATTCTGGCTAAATGTCAGTAGGGGTATTCATGGTCTGTTAGGTCCATGGGTCCATTCTTGATGAGGCAGCAGTTATTGATAACATGTCCCTAGAACTAACATCCAGGCCTACACCTATAATATTGTATGGAGATCTCAATTGTAATTTGGGACTGGTATACTCCTCCATGTTGGGATACTGTGGGAGGAAACCCAAGGTTTATTGTGCTTTAAAACAACATGTGGACTTGTATGGGTTGATTGATGTATGGGTGGCCTAGAAGAAGGTGTGGCTAGACACCAATGGGAGCTTGGGCCTGAGCTCCTGCCGGTGATCCCTCATCCAGTGCCATTCTGCCCGATCTAGGGGGCCCCAAAGCGCATGAGGCAGGCCGCCCATCACTAGAGAAGTGAGGACGGCGAATAAACGAGTGGAAAGTGCGGCAGAGGTGTAGAATCCTGGTGAAATCAGGCTCACCCGAGAGGCCGCAACAGAAGGCAAAATGGCGCCTGGGGCACCAAACTGAAGCGGAGACGGACCCCGGAAGGGGAGGACAACAGAACGTATCAAGCGCGTTCAGTAACTGCAGACGGCGAAGCTCCTGCGGGGGACTGCACCCCCCAATCATCAGGAGTACGGTAAGCGGGTGACCCTGAACTGGTGGGGAAAGGGGAGCGCGCACCTGAACTGGCACCCGTCAACGTGGCCACAGAGGACGGAGGTATTAGAGGCAGTGCGGCCTGGCACTGAGCGCTTCACCCGGACTCCGGCCCTGGCGTGAAACAAGAGGAACTCAGCCCGAACTTAAAGCCCCCCTGTTGAAATAAGAGGGACTTACGGGAGGCACGTCTGGGCACCCCCCTAAATCCCCGGCCCCAGCGAGCAGTGGGCACCGCCACCGGAGCACAGAAGAGGGTGGCGGGAAGGCACCCGGTGCGCAGAATCGGAGCCGGCGCGGGAGGCCTGAGGGGCCGCGCGGAGCAGAAGGCAGCGGGAAAGGTGAGGAGCAGGGGAAAGGCCTGCAGACTGTCACCAAGGCCCCCACACAGAATAGAAACTGAGGCGGGCTTCAGGAGTCCCTGCTGGGACTGCAACTCAAAACCACCATGAATAAAGCGAATGGGAAACCCGAACCAGCGCGGACAAAAAAAAAAGGGGGAGCTCGCTCATGAACCAGCGTCCGTCAATGAGGCTATACGGGAGCGAACCAATGAAGCAGTGAGACCCGGCACTGCCCCAGACGAGCAGAGAGGAGGAACCTGGCCCATATTCGAAAGTACCCCGATCACAGCAAGGGAACTGTACAGGGGGAAGAAAACTAGGCAGGGGGAGCGTGGCTGCACATAGAGGGCAGCTGAAGAAGTGCGGCCTGCACCTGGAAATTAACCTACGCCCCTGGTCCGGACAAGCGGTGAGCCGAGGCACCTTAGAGCACAACTCCACCGGAGTACAGAAGAGGGAGGTGAGAAGGGGCCCAGTGTGCAGATCTGAAGCTGGCGCAAACAGCCTGAGGCCGGAGGCAGCAGAGAAGGTGAGGTGAGACAAGAAGGGAGTGTGGGCCGACATTACGATCCCTACATAGACAGGGCCCCGGGGACGGGGGCTTGAAACCAAACAAACAGAAAAACAACAGGGCCCAGAGTGACGAGGAAGGTGGAAATGAGCCACAGGACCGGTTGCCAAGAGAGACTGAACTGGACACTGCCGGGCCGCCGCCTGTGGTGACCGGTCGAGGATTCTAAAGGTGTGTGAACCCCTGGGCAAGGCCTGAACGGGGTTTCCAGGGGGAATTTGCGGAAAAGCATAGGGGCAATAGACGCCTAAACAGAGCAGAGATCCAACTGGCAGCAACAGACACAGTGGCGCCATTCTGAGAACCCATATAGTAGAATAAACACCAGTAGGAAGTAGAAAAGTGCTGTTTAAGAAGAGACCTCATGCGGAGTGAGACGCTGCAGGCAGAACAGAACGCATCTGACTGGTGACAACGGGATACGAAGGGAGCAGAGGAGGGAGACGACCCATACAGTGGAGGAACGGCAGTAAGCGCTACCCAGCACAAGGGGGAAAGTTGAGAAGCACGCCCGAACGTCGACGCAGACACGGGGAGGCCCCCAAGCAGGGAGTCATCAACACCATGGCGAGAGTATCCAAGAGATGGGGCACGGAGCAGCAACATGAGTCGACAGGAGAGGACTCGGGGGATGCCCACCCGAGGACAGGGACACGCATGGATAAGACAGAGAATCAAGAGGACCCATCCCTCTCTGACATATTGAAGACCATAGAACTGTTGAGAACAACAGTGGAGAAAAAAATTTGATACACTACAAGAAGACTAGGGCCTGCTCAGGGAGGGTCACAGGAAGCTGGCAGACCGGGTTACAGCGACAGAAGAAGAGATCCATGAGCTGAAACCTCAAGTAACTTCATATGCTCCGAGATTCACTGAGATAGAGAAAAGAAACCAAGTGCTGGAACTCAGAGCGGAAGACGCTGAAAATAGAGCGAGACGCAATAACCTGAGAATTATAGGCCTGCCAGAGAAAATTGAAGGGAATGACATGGTGGCCTACTTGGAAAACTGGCTCCGAACAGAAGTGGCGGGGAAAGGACTAACACCATACTTCGCTCTGGAATGGGCACACAGAGTCCCTGCCAGGGCGCTCCCACCTGGAAGGCCTCAGAGGCCAGTAGTTGCCCGACTACTCTTCTACAAAGACAGAGATCATGTATTGTCGAGCCTGAATTAAAGGTCAACTCCGAATTGAAAACAGCATAGTGCAAATTTTCCCAGACTTTTTAAGGCAAGTACAAAACAAAGAGCATCTTACACCGCAGTCAAACAGAAGCTACGACAAATGGGAGTACAATACTCTATGATATTCCTGGCCAAGCTCTGGATGGTCGCTGCAGAAGAAGCCAAATTCTTCAATATCCTACAGGACGTGTGGGACTGGGTCGCTGAATAAGCACCACAGGAGAGACGAGAAGAAAGATGTGAGACTTCAGGACGAGAAAACGGGCAAGCTGCAGAGGAGGAGGAAGAGGAAAACCCAGAAGCTTACCCACAGTAGAAGAGTTGCGACGAGACAGAGAGAATGCCTTAGCGGCAATAGCCTCCCTGAGTGGGCAGGGAACGAAGAGTGTATCTTCAATATCGGGGGAAGACCCGAGAGACTCACACTCGGACACTAGTACCAGCACAATGGGCGAAACCAGTCAGACTTTCCCTGAAATGACTCCCAGATTGGCGGATGATATTGCCTGAAGGCTATCAGGACACACAAGTATACATGGCGGAATGATGGAAGGGAGTACACATTACACCGAGAGGGCACTAGTATGAGGCAGGAGGGGCCCCAACATTGGCAAATGAATAAGAATTGAAGCATGCACTGGGTGGGGGAGATCCGGGGGAGACGGGGTGTTGCTCTCCTCTGGGTGGACACTGGCTTTCCTGCTACCCGAACTTTGGATAATTGTTGTATTAGCACTAGAGTGCTTAGTTTGGATGGGAGAGAGTTTCTCACTTGTCCTGGGGAAGGGGAGTAGGGTGTCAGATCCCCACAATTCTTACCTCGTGTTTGTGGAGGGATCCCACAGGGACGACATAGGCAACCCCCGCCTGTGCCCTTCTGCTACTGGAAGGAGCGAATATACTAGCCAGGGCAAGGAGGGGACCGGGGGAGGTTGCCAGGAAGGGTGGTGAGAGCGGGATAGTGGATGGCGTGATGGGGCACCCTTCGTGGCTCCGAGATTGTGTGGAAGTCCACGCTACCTAAAGGCAAGAGAGGAGACAGGGTTAACTAAAGCGCTGGGGTAGCGGGAACATACATCTCCTAGGATCACCAGGGATAGATATAGAGATTTGGGAAGCAGGAATCCCTACTTGGTTACCTGCTCGTAAGGTGTTTGTGTGTTGGAGAGGCCGTCCGTGATGTCCGTGCAGTCTAGCGGATCACCAAAGGAGAGCGCTCCTGCGCTGTGTGCCGGAAACCAGTAATGGCGACTTCGTGCCGTCGCACGAGTCGTCAAGGCATGGATAACGCGCTATGGCGCTATGAGGAGGAACTAAAGTAATGGCGGTTTCGTGCCGTCGCATGAACTGCCCAAAGCAAGGTTAAAGCGCCACTGCGCTCCTCGAAGGAAAACAAAGTAATGGCGGTTCCGTGCCGTCGCACGAACTGCCTAAGCAAATAGAAAGCGCTCCTGCGTTGCGGGGAAGGGGTAAGGTAATGGCGACTTCGTGCCGTCGCACGAGCCGTCAAGGTAAAGAGAAAGCGCCACTGCGCTACTTGAAGGAAATGAAGTAATGGCGGTTTCGTGCCGTCGCACGTACTGCCAGTGCAAGGTTAAAGCGCCACTGCGCTACTCGAAAACAAAGTAATGGCGGTTCCGTGCCATCGCACGAACTGCCTAGGCAAATAGAAAGCGCTCCTGCGCTGCTGGAAATGGGCGAGGTAATGGTGACTCCGTGCATTTGCACGAGTCGTCGGGAGGAATCTTTAGGCGCCCTTGCGCGGTCCGGACCGACTGTCCGGTTGCTGATAGAGCCTTCGCTACGCTCCTGCGTACCGGCGAAGCTCTGTGGCGGAATCCGAAGCGCCGCGACTAATGTTCTCTACCGTGATAAGCAATTACAGCCGGAAGTGACGGCCGGCCGGCCGGTGGCGTCAGCTACGCGCCGTTGGAAAGACTAGACTGTAACCTGTCAGGGGTCCAACATGGGAGGAGTCTCGTTGCGAGGGATGACTGCCCCGCTTCCGGGCTGCTGGCGAGAGGCGCTATGGAACATGACATAGGGGTGTTAAAACTGTTTTGTGTTTTGTAACGTGGGTGCTGCTGTTAACCAAAGAGGGAATTGAAATGTGGCAGCAAAGACTACAGAATCCTGAGGGAGGCATGGAAGGCCTGCCCCATGGGAAGCAAAGAGGGGGAATGAAGAGGCACAGTAATGGCAAAAAAAGACCGACGATAACGTGCTATCCTGGAAAGTTAGAGGTATGAACTCCATGCATAAGAGATATAAAATATTCTCTCAAATTAAATAAGAGGGGGATCCATATTGCAATGTTGCAGGAGACTCATACACTGTCCTCAGAGAGAGCTGCATTACACCGAAGATGGAGAGGGCAAGCATATGATATGTCGTACTGGATGTTTGCGAGAGGGGTACTCATCTGGATTAGAGTGGGGTCCCCTTTCAGCACATTGCGCACAAGGTAGACCCAGAGGGTCGATACGTGCTAGTTTCGGGGAGGCTGGACAGACAAGACATTACACTAATTATTATATATGGGCCAAATGTAGACCAGGGTAGCTTTTTAGAATAGATGTCTGGAGTCCTAGCGCCCTACATGATCGGCTCGATCATCATGGGGGGCGACTTTAATTGTATTGCAGACCTAGAGCTGGACCGATCACACCCTCTGCTCCGAGACTCACCAGTCTATAAGATAGCCAGCTCTTTTCGAGACTGGCAGACTCAGTGGGGGATAATAGACATATAGAGATGCACTCATCCACCTTTCACATGTACATGACATATACATCAGATTAGATACATTTCTATGCTCACCTGACATACATACAATGCTTCAAGGGGCAGAACACCTGACTCGCACCATCTCAGATCACATTGCACTACTGGCTAAGATACAGTGGGGAACTCAACAGCAACCCATACCTACTTGGTGCCTCAAGCCTGAGGCCCTGGAGGACCAGGTGTTCCTACAGGAAATTAGGAGCCATATTACAACATATTTTGCTGACAATGCCTTATCTACTGGCTCTAGGGGAACGGAATGGGAGGGCGGTGCATGGCAACATCCATTGGGGTACGAAGGACGTTGATTACGGACGTGGAGAGGGCGGACCGAGCGCTTAGGTAATTAGAACTAAGACAAGCTGAGTGTCCTGAGTTGAGACAGGAGTTGTTAGAAGCGAAAGATGAGGTGGCGGTACAGGAAGAACGACTAAGGTGCTTTGACTTCAAGGCATACACGGATAGGACTCATGCAGAGGGGGATAATGCAGGGAGACTGCTGGCATGGCTTGCCAACCCGACCAAAATAGGGAATACCATTATAGAAATTGCGGACCAGGCAGGGCAATTGTTGTATAGACAGGACAAAATAAACACCAGATTCCGAGACTACTATGAACGGCTTTACAAGAGTAGTGGCCCCAGGGAGACGGGTGAGATGGAGGAGTACCTGGCGGAACTCCCACTCTATACCCTATCGGAAGAGGATGCAGACCAATTAGGAGCGGAAACCTCTGAGCATGAAGTAATGGTAGCCATAAAGGGGTTAGCTAGGGGTAAGACTCGAGGCACAGATGGGCTTCCTAAGGAGTTTTATGCTGCTTATATGGAGAAGTTAGCCCCTGGATTGGTAGAGCTATATGCAGAAGTTTGGGAAAGGGGTATCTTGCCACAGACCACTCGGGAAGCAGTGGTGATCCCATTATTCAAGCCAGATAAGACCCCTTCAGTGCACGGCATACAGGCTCCTGTCAATGCTAAACCTTGACTTCAAAATATTAAGTAGAATACTTGCGACGAGGTTGCTCCCGCACATGACCTCCCTGGTCCACCGAGATCAAGCGGGGTTTATTCCCACTAGGAACACGGCTCTGAATATACGGCGCCTTCTTGCTATATTGGAACTGAGTAAAGAGGAAGACCCAGATGGAGCGATATTCGCAATAGACATAGAGAAGGCGTTTGATAGCCTGGAATGGGAATTCCTGTATGCTGTATTGGCAAAAATGGGGATCAGGCAGGGATTTATAAAGTGGGTACGGCTGTTATACGAGGATCCAGTGGCTAGGGTCCGCTCAGGCCGTGCAATCTCAGTGCAGTATCGGGTGGAGAGGGGCACGCGGCGGGGTGGTGCCCGCTCTCTCCACTATTGTTTGTCCTGGCCATGGAGCCGCTGGCATGCAGAGCGAGGTCCGTGAGAGAATACAGAGGCCTACAGGCGAGAGGACAAACACACCATATAGCGCTATGCGCTGATGATCTACCGATCTTTTTAAAAGATAAAGAGGAGGAACTAAGAGGGGCTAAGCTCATGATAGAAGAGTTTGGTCAATTGGCAGAAATCCCGGCTGTTCTCGGTGACTGAGGGCACTCTGCCTCCAGCGGGGATGGGAGAACTGCAGTGGGAACCCCAATGTTTTAGATACCTGGGTGTGAAGATCTTTCACTCAATGCGGGATGTATAAGAAGGCAATGTGGGAGGAGTGCTTCGATCATTGAAGGGCAGTATGGCCTTTTGGGGGGACTCCCTTTATCGGTGGCGGAAAGGATCTCCGTACTAAAAATGGTGGCTCTTCCTAGGTTGCTGTATTACTTTACCACACTCTCAGTGTGGATACCGGGGGCATGGTTCCGAGACCTGGACTCGTGCATCTCAGCATTTATATGGGGTACGAACAGAAATAAGGTAGCTCTATCCACGTTAAAAAGATCGCAACTGGAAGGAGGACTGGCAGTCCCGGACATGGAGGCATACTATTTAGCAGGGCAGCTGCAACACTTAGTAATACAAAAAAGGGTACAAAGTTCCTCTAGCCGAAGAAAAACATAGGTGGGGGGGGGTTGTCAGTAGGACTGTCATGTGTCACGGAGGGGGGAAACCCTTGTTGGAACTAGGGCTCTCACACACCCAGCAAGCTAGGTGTCATGCTTCATCATTTGAGCCTGCCCCTCGTCAGGTCGGCGCTGCAATTCCTGACGGGCTCCCAATAATGGGGCTCTTTGGCGGGGATCTTTTGTTCCTGCCGAAGGGTGCTCTGGGGGTGAGGGGCCCTAGAGTGTGTAGATGTAGTGGAAGTATTTAAAATAGGTACTGTTGGTCCACGGATGAATATTTATTAGAGTGGTGAACAGCCTAATTAAAACAAATGGAAATTGAGGTGGGTATAGCCACTAGTGGTTATGTAGCTAGTTATGTATGCCCTACGCTCAAGAAGATCAACATGTTTCATGCCTAGGTAGCCAAGAAATGGTCACGGCAATTCCTCAGGATCAAAGATACGAACTATCTACAGCAAAGGTGTGTGGATTCTACATACCTAATAGGTGCTCAGAAGTAACCTATGCTACTGACAAGGCAATCTTGCAGCAGTGACCGACGGGTAAAAGGACTCCAACGTGGGTCCTGCGTCGGTTGACGCGTGTGCTCATAGACCTACCCCTGCCGCCAGACCTGGGATTTCCATTTGTTTTAATTAGGCTGTTCACCACTCTAATAAATATTCATCCGTGGACCAACAGTACCTATTTTAAATACTTCCACTACATCTACACACTCTAGGGCCCCTCACCCCCACAGCACCCTTCGGCAGAAACAAAAGATCCCCGCCAAAGAGCCCCATTATTGGGAGCCCGTCAGGAATTGCAGCGCCGACCTGACGAGGGGCAGGCTCAAATGATGAAGCATGACACCTAGCTTGCTGGGTGTGTGAGAGCCCTAGTTCCAACAAGGGTTTCCCCCCTCCGTGACACATGACAGTCCTACTGACAACCCCCCCCCCTATGTTTTTCTTCGGCTAGAGGAACTTTGTACCCTTTTTTGTATTACTAGTTGTCAGGGTATGTACACTGGATCTCTTTAAACTTACCCTCCTGTCCCCTATTTTGTTGACGCAGCTGCAACACTTCACACAATGGGTGGCAGGAAGCCTGGCGCCAGAGAAAGAGAGGCCCCCCTTTGCCCCAGAGAAGGCAGAGGTGCTTGGCACCCTGATGAGAACATTTATGCTGCGACATGTCCATACTAGCGAACATAGGGTGCTCTGGCGTTGTTGGGGCAGATGCCTACAAAAGACGAAGACAAAACGCCCCTACTCACCAGAGTTATCGCTTGAACTGTTATAAGTGCTCATGCATGGAGGACAGTGGGGGAGAATAGAGGAGTGGGAGCAGGCAGGAGTGACTAAAATCGGAGACTTATATAGAGATGGGGAATTTCTCACCTTTCAGGACTTCAGCACAGAATGGGATATCCCGCAGGGACATTTCTTGCTCTATGGGGCAGTCACAGGAGCAATGCGAAGACATTGAGGGGCAGGGACGACAGAGCAACTGACCATGCCACCTGTAAATATATAGGGCTGGCGGGGGGAACCATAAAAGCGGTCACATGTTTATACAGGGCCATTAGACGCGACTTTACATATCCGCTCCAGGAACTACGAACTAAATGGGTGGAAGACCTGGGCAGACCATTAGAAGACAAAAACTGGGAAAACATATTACAACGAACCACTAAAGTCTCTCGCAACGCGAGATTCAGCCTGATTGACTTTTACGTACTGCTTATGGCATACTTCACCACAGATAGAATCAATCGGTTCTTCCACAGGGAAGATGCGGAATGCCCAAGATGGAGGGAAAAGGGAGAAAACTTGATGCACATGCTGTGGAGTTGCCCGTCTTTAGAGAACTACTGGCAGGAAGTGACAAGAAAAGTGGCGCGAATTACAGAACGGGAAATACCACACACACCAGAACATGTTTTACTAAACATGTTCCCTCACACAGCTAAGACTAAAATCACTGATAAATTCCAGGATCTTGCATTTATATTGGCAAAAAGAGAGATAACCAGTAAATAGAAAGCACCGAATGGCCCCGCCTCCATAGATGGAAGCGAGAACTGGAGAACTGGGCAAGCAGCAGAATACTGCTCAGGAATGCAAGAAGAGGTATAGGCAATATTGAGAGGGCACAAGCTTGGGAGGTATTACTGCAGAACATGAAAAATTCTGATCAAGAAGAGGAATCTGTCACCTCAGGGGGAGCATCCAGACAGGGGAGCCCCGAGAGGGGGGAGCAGGACGAGGGAATGGAGCAAGAGCTAGAGGGTAGGAGTCCATACTGGAAAGGTTCACCAAGTTCGACGGAGAGAACCCCCATGCTAAGGAGTTATAGGAAACATGATCATGGTGCACCTCAGAAAGATGTAGCATGATATCATAGGAAACAGCAGCACAGGGGATGGAGGGGGGGATGTTGGGGACAGGTTGGGAGGAAAGGTAATGCGTATACAATTATAGATTAGACAGCGGCTCTTAGACTAATTATCATATGCCCATGAAGGTTGTGAGGGTGTTATACTAATTTTCAACACTATTCCTTTATGGGTTCCGGAGTAGCGTGCTACTCGCCAAAAAAGCACTTCAACACCCTACCAGGGGTAACAAGCGCTATATAAATACAAACCTTTTTTTTCCTCTTCTATCCTTCCACTATCCTTCTGAATCTAAATAACTGCCTAACCTATCCACCACTCAAATAACTTTCATATTTCACTAAACTAATTCAACACTAATCCTTTATGGGTTCCAGAGTAGCGGGCTACTCGCTGAAAAAGAGCTTTGACACCTCGTCAGGGGTAATAAGCGCTACATAAATGCAATTACAATACAATACAATTCCCTCCTATGTCAGGTTGGTATATTGAAATATCCAAGAGTATTTTCTGACCATAACCGCCTGATTCTGGGAGTAGTGTATGCTGCTAGGGCTAGACTAAGAAACTCATGGTCATTCGATAAAGCATTATTGTTTAACACTGATTATGTAAGGAACATGAGACAGTGGTTGATTGATTTTTTAAATATAAATAGAGGAAGAGCCTCTGCAGCAGTAGTATGGGATGCCCTGAAGGCCGGAATCAGAGGTGAAACACAGCGTCAGCCTCAACAACCAGACTTTTGGCTACTGTAAAATGAACGCACTCCATCAGGCATTAGTTCGCCTAGAAGGGGCTCATATAAAGGTGAACATGCCTGGGCAGACAGAAGGGGGGATGGAAGATGAGATTCTTTAGAGGATAGCAGCTGTTAAAGCTGAGATAAATAGCTTTCTTGTCAGGAGGGCTAGAGATAAATAACAGGCATTCAAGACTGAGAGTTATGAATACAATTACAGCAGAGGGAAATAGCTAGGCCTGAAGGATAGGCATAAAGGAACAGTGTGGAATTACCGCTATCAAGGATAGACGAGGCCAGATAGTCAATAACCCAGAAGGTGTTGTTGGTATTTTCTTTGAGTTCTGTGGCACTTTGTATGAGGAGGAACTAGCCCCCCCTCAGCCGATATTATCAAGTAGTACCTGCACCAAGTAACCATCAAAACTTTGGGGGATTGTTCTATTTTGCACCATGACATCATGGTTTTGTTGGTTAACGTAGGGTTGTTAAGTTTCCTTTATATGTCCCTCGCCTCAGAGGGCGGATTGACAGAAGATTGTTGAAAACCATATGAAACATATTACGCTTGTGTTTCTTAATTTGTTCTTTCATGCCACAGACCTAGTCAACAAGATGTAACCGTCATGTGATTTCTGTAACTCTGGGTATAACCTGTCATTTGTTGTGTATGTACTGTTTTTTTGCATCATTCTAAAACTCAATAAACAGAATTTGAAACAAAACTCTGGGGGAAGAGGATAGAATTGATCTTGATTCACCATTTATGGCAGATGAGCCGTTAAAGTTTTATTGTATGTTTTTTAACAACCTTGTAAGTCGATCTGCTTAGAATTTGGGATGCTTAGAGGGGGAATTTAGCCCCACAATCATGATCAAATGCAAATATAGTTGTGTTTTTAAAAATGGGGAATACCTCCCACCCCGGATCCTAGCTCATATAGGCCCATATTGTTAATTAATTGTGACATTAAAATGTATTCAAATATGTTAGAGACCCAGATGAGCAGGGTCATTGCTAGATAGGTCTCTCCTAGGCACCACAGGTTTATCCCAGGTCGAGGTACAATATTAGACAGGATAGAACTTTGTTTGACATAGCTGAAACCAGGAAAACAAGCATTGGCATAGCCAATAGGTCTCGCCTTTGGGACATTATAAATGTTTAGCCAGAGATATTGACTTTGCCTAAGTCTTTAAGCTGTGCTGTACAGAAGTCTGCAACATGCTGAAAAGTTATAATAAAGAAGTGTGAGAAGCATTTTTGTTACCTTATATATGACCAAGAAAGCATTATGTACAACTGAACGACCATATTAAAAAAGTATTAACAATAAATATTGTCGAGTTTTTTTTTGTCCTTTTAATGCCGGTAACTTCTATCTACCTGTCCCAATGGTTGCTTGTTATGGGTTTTTTTTGTTATGTGGGGGCGTTTGATTTTTTTTATGCATTCGATAATTATCAGATGCATTAAATAACAACTTTCATTAAATTCTGGCAGGACAAATATGCTGAAATTTAACACAGGAAATGATATGGTATTTACCGTACCATGCGGATTTTGGTGCGTTAAATACCAAAACCCACATGTTATTCCGCACAAACTAGTAATGGATATTTATAGCACACAATAAATAATATACCCCAATGTATTGTTATTTAACATGTGCGATAAATAACCAAAACTCGCAATCTGACTCAAACTACCCATGCCTTTGAAAAACAAATAATGTGTTGTGTTCCTGCATAATGTAACTGGTGCTCATGTAAAGTGCTGGAATTTCTTTGTGTCGAGATGCTCAGCCCTGCCAAGTCCACAAATAACGCATTAGACTAACGCATGTCATTGGTGTGGTACGCATCACCGCACTAAAATGCGAAGTCACGCATATTTGCGCCTCCTCAGCTGTGGCAGTCAAGCGGCCTAGAGAGCGCTGGCTGCTACTTATTATAATAACTGCAAAAACAACAGTTGATGGACAGAATGCAGAACAATGTCATACATTTACCCCAGTACATAGATATGGGTCTTAATCCATCGTTTTTTTGCTCACCATGCCATTCCAGTTTGATCCCAGCCATATGCAAATCAGTCTTGACCCTGTGCCTCATGGGAACAGTCCAGCCCGAACTGCCAAGCCAGGTCCTCCCTGGACTGGAAACAAGCATCCTAGGACCGGTTTCGGGGTTTCACCCCTCTTCAGCCAGGATAGCTTGATTCCAGTGGCATGGAGAGCACGGGACTCACGTCTGAGCATACCCGTCCCACTCGGGGAGACAAATGCAAAAACAACAGTTGATGGACAGAATGCAGAACAATGTCATACATTCACCCCAGTACAGAGATCTGGGCCTAAATCCATTGTTTTTTTTCTCACCATGCCATTCCAGTTTGAACCCAGCCATATGCAAATCAGTCATGACCCTGTGCCTCATGGAACAGTCCAGCCCGAACTGCCAAGCCAGGTCATCCCTGGACTGGAAACAAGCATCCTAGGACCGGTAGAGGTATAGCATTGCACAGGTCATTTTTAACGGAGTTGAACGCAGCTTGACATGTGTCAGTCCAATTGAATTCACTTCTCATCTTCAGTAGTTGTCGAAGATCATACGTTTTCTCAGAGAAGTTCTTTATAAACTTTGCATAAAATTCTACAAGGCCTAGGAAAGACCTCAGCTCTTCCTTGTTTTTGGGTACAGGTGAGTATTTTATTGCATCCATTAAGTCTTTTTTCGGGTAGATTCCTTTTCCATTTATTTCGTGCCCAAGATAGTTCACCGACTCACATGCAAATTTGCATTTACTGTACTCTGCCGTGAGCCCCTTAGTTTCCAAGATTCCTAGTACTTGTTCTACCTTATCATCGTGCTCCTCCTTAGATTTACCCATGACTAGGATGTCATCCTGAAACATCAGAATACCTTTGACTCCCTTAAAGATGTTGTTCATTAGTCTTTGGAACATCGCTGCAGCGGATGCCAACCCAAAAGGTACTCTTGTAAATTGGTAACACCCGAAGGGTGTGATGAACGTCGTGAGTCTTTTGCTTTCACGATGCAGTGGTACCTGGTGGTACGCAGACTTTAGATCGATAGTTGAAAACCATCTGACTCCTTTTGTAGTAGCTAACATTTCACTAATTTTTGGTAACGGAAACTGTTCAACTATTATATTTTTGTTCAGGTCCCGTAGGTCCACACATAGTCTCAATTTTCCGTTAGGACGTTTGGCTACGACCAGTGGTGCGACCCATTCACTAGCCTCCACTTGTTCAATTATGCCTTCATTCAGGAGTTTCTCAATTTGTTTTTTTACCTCGTCTTTTATTGCAAACGGTAGATTGCGAGTTTTGTGTACTACCGGTGTTGCATCAGGTGTCACTATTATTTTATGTTGGTACCCCTTAAGTGCTCCAATTTTGTCTTTAAAGACATTTGGGTACTTATGTAAGATGGATTTGTTATACTCATTCGTGTTTTGTACCACTAGGACAGGGTCAGAACTGCTAGGGTCCAAGATGATGCTCAAATTTCCCTGGTCCATCCATCCCAGGACCGATGGGCCAACAGCAGATACATAGAGTTTTCCTTCTGATTCTCTCCCTTTATAAGCAAAATTTAGTTTTCTGTAACCACACACGTTAATTGGTTCTCCAGTGAATGACTTAATCAGTATGTCTGCCTTCTCAAGGTGACTACCAATATGTGGTGTGAATTTTTCTTCCCATACTTTTTTGTTCACAATCGTATAGGGTGAGCCTGAATCGGCGACTATGCTGATATCGAGGCCTCCAATGGCCATATTGCATGTGGGTTTCTTCTTTTTAGTCATGCCGCCAGCACTGACTTCATTTATTTGCTCCTCTTCGATGCTGAGGACACACATGTTGACGTCGTCTTCATCCGAATCTTCATTCTCATATTCTTCTGATTCATAGATGTTTTTCACGGTGCGAGCCTTATGCCTACGACATGCCTTCTGGAAATGCCCGATGACACCACAGTATGTGCATTTCACTCCACGTGCAGGGCACTTCCTGTCGTCAGCCCAATGTGAATTGTCTCCACATCTGTAGCAACGCCTAGTTCCGTTATCCCCAGGTTTATTGTTCATGCTTTTTGCAGACTTGTTCCATGTGTTTTTCGAATTTTGTTTTACTTGTGTCACCTTGCTGACGGTTCCACTCTCTTTTTTTTCATTGCTTTCTGCTATTACTGCCTTTGCGCATCGTCCGGTTAATTCGGATTTTCTGGCAACGTCAATTATGTTCTGGAGTGGATACTCCCCTTTAGCCCAGAGACTGTCCTGGATGTCAGCATTTGACCCTTGCATAACAATTTGATCTCTTATGAACTCGTCGTGCAGATTCCCAAAGCGACAGTTCAATGCCAACTCTTTTAGTGCAGATACATAGTCATCGACTGACTCTTCCTTTCCTTGCTTCCTGTGGAAGAATTTATATCTATCCACTCCAACGCACACATTTGGTTTGTAGTATGCATTTAGGTCATCAATAGCATTAGCGTAAACATCATCTTCTCCCTCCCCTCTTGTTTTCTTGTTGATGCTGTTGTACACTTTTATTCCTCCTGCTCCGAGACAATGTAGTAGGAGTTTGTATTTCTTTTTAGGTGTAAATTCATCATCATCATCATCAAACTGCGAGATGTAGTTGTTAAAATACTCCCTCCATTCTTCCCATTTCAGTAATGGTTCACCCTTGCCAGGTAGGAATGATTGTGGAGGGGAGAGATTCCACAAGTAGCCTGATGCCATGCTGTTTTTAATTTTTTTTTTTTTTCCTCTACACAAAATGTGCTAATTTATTCCTTTTATATTGTGCTAATTATTTGGCCCGTTTTATTCCATTGGATTAGACCAGCACATAAATAGCGCTTCAGTTCGCTGCCGGTAGCTGTTTATTTGTAAAGTTCTAAGCTGCCGGGTTTTTTTTTTACTTAATGCGTGTTCGCGCGTTGCCTTGGTGATTCAATTTCACTCGTTTTGTTTACAAATAGGAAATACAAAATGGCCGCATGTTCTGGTACGTCGTGCGTCACTTCTAGATTCCTGAAGGATTCCTCAATGCGTCTGTGCACACTACGTCACCTTCAATTTGCATACGTGACGCTGCTCCAGCTGACAGTTGACACCGTTAAACTGTCGCTACTTTACGGTTAGAGTCTGGTACAGCGTTTCCCCTCACAAATGCTGACTTCAAACGGACACGCTAATTATTACTCACGGTGTCGCCTGTCAAAGTTCCACATTTCTTTCTTTTCAATCACCACAGCAGTTTCCTCGTTTGTTTTGTACGCGCAATTCCTTTTATATCTCTTCACGCATCAAATTATTTTTTTTCCTGGTTTTTTTCCGTATTGTTGCGCTGCAGCTGCTTATTTCTTACAGATCTTTCACACTCTTTTTTTTGCTAGAGTTTTTTCTTTGATTCTGTAAGTTTTCTTCTCACGCCGGTTTCTTCTTTTAAAGTTCATGTACCGGTTGTGGGTTCCGGTGTTGGCGCTCGTCGCCACTTTGTAAAGAACAAAGTGGATGCAGTTTGTTAAAGATGTAAGTTCTTTATTCTTCGCCAACACAGCTCCGAACGTGGAGCGCAAGATGCAGCCGCCGCTCAGGATCACCAGCTGTCAACTGTCACCAACTGACAGCTGGTGAGGTCACAGCTGGTGAGGTGGCAACGATACGGTGTCCTTGCAGGGACACGCAATAGCATAGGACACTACGGTGTCCACAGGATGACAATACACATACACAACAGGGTTCTTTTCTTATTTCTGTGTAGTGAACGTTCCCAGTAAATATCATGTATGCATTATAGGGTTTGTTATGTCGTAGCTGTGACGCAACAGCTGCGACTGTAAGGGTGCCCCAAAGTATACCACCCGGCAGGGAAACCTGGTGCTACACCCCTTCTGTGACCGGGCCGTGTGGTATGGTCCCGGTCACGTGATAGTGTTACAATAAAACGCCTACCGCGGACATGACGTCAGAGGATGTCTGTACGCGGTAGCCATTACCAGCATAAATTTGGCTCTGTGTATTTATTGCAAGTGGACCCTATGTGGAGACCTCAGGTTGCGTGCCTACGTGCACCGAGTGATCCAGGGACAACATAACAGGGTTGTGTCCCAGCCAGGCATTAGAGAGCTGGGGGTGGACAGATTTTAATTCTCCTGACTAACACTGGCTTTTCCGAACTGCGGTCACAGTAGCCTTAATCAATATTATACTGTCCTGATTTAAGAAAAGATATTGTGCAATGCTTCGAAGGACCTCAGAAAGATGACAGTGTGAGTAGGCCCTTACACCCTGCGAGCTAAGGGATACAGAGAGGTTGCTGCAGCAGTCGCTCAGCTATCTTAGGGATAAGATAGTGCTGTAAACACATTCACAAGCACAGCCTGAGTGAAGATATGACTGCGGACTCACTACTGAGGCTCTCAGGGATGGCGTAAGTAAAAACAGAGTATGTCTGCCTCTAATACTTGCCATGTGTTTGTCTGACTGGTGCAACAGGTCTTTTCTTTCAAGAGACAAAAAGTAAGTGAGAGAAGACAAACCAGCACAAAACAGCGTTACATTAAACCTATTTCACCCAACAGAGGACACATGATGTCATGCCCTGTTGGAGGAAAAGACTTGTGGACAGCAAACTCCCCAGCGGGGAGGCAAACCGGCTGCACCGCAACCGTTCAGCTTAACCACATGATTCTAATGACCATTTGGTTGCTCAAATGTGTGTATTTCTGACATATGTTTCCCTCGTCTTCATTGCTTGATTTTGCTCACAAGAAAGTCGTTGAAATGCCACTCAAATTATGGAAATGTCACACATAAGCAATCTGAAACCTTGGCAGCTATGTGTGCTATAGAGCAACAAGAAAAACCTCCAAATATTATATATTCGAAAGAAGCCACATCTGGATTGTCTTTATGTTACTTCCACAGTATATTTATCATATTGCTTAGTAGCAGACACTGGACGCCAGATCTAGGCAAAAGCGAGCCACTTACAAATGTTTAGAATAGAGAATCTTGCCACCCCTTGTATTTCTAAGAGATTGCTGGAAGCCGCCAAAAATGCCAAAAGTCCAGAATTAGACGGGAGGCACTATTTTAAGCAACAAATGGCTTTACTTATTTCTGTGTATTAAAAAAAACTGACACTGCAGCAAAGCACCTGGGAAGTTAGATTGCCGCGATTTTCCTAAGGGTTGTACTTCCCTGCTCGAATTTCAGCTTGTACGGTACCTTACCCCCTTGGGCAACGAGATGGTCTAACCGCCAGGGTGAGAGCACTGCCTCCCGATTGATGACAGGCGCCACACACTAAATGGACAATCATCTGCGCAGATTCCGAAAGCTGTGGCTTTAGATATTCGCGAACTGGAAAGGCAGTGTACGAAAGTTGAATTTTTATTACAAAAGCGACTCCTCATTTAAACAGAGAGAGGAGGTGTGTTCGGGGCAGGGTAATAAGCATTTTTGGAGCGAGAGACTTTAACCTTAGTCAGTTCACCGCTTCCTTCTCCGCAGAATCCTAAGTCTTCATACACCACCATCTGCAGACAAACAACGGCCTGGCTGCGCGGTAATTTATAATGTTTTGTGGAAGGAAAAATACTAGATCATAAGAAAAACGTACGTGTACAGCCCACACTTTATCTCCTCCTCTAGCACAAAAACAAGGGACGGCGAGGGTGAGACAGGCAAGGGAGCGAGAGCAGAGCAATATAAACAAGCGCGCACGGCCACGTTAATTGCAAACAGATGGCCCGTGCGCGCCGCTGCTCGATCTCGCAAGGTGGATGCCACCACAAGCACAAGTACTTGAAAAGAGCTGATCGATTTCTAAAGGTCACTCCTGGAGCAGCGCTGCACGCTGTCTAGGCTCGACCTAAAATGGGACCCATGATTTTGAGTGCAGTGCCAAGGCAACATTGGTGTTGGCAAGGGGCTGGTGCGCATGGAGACAGGTTCAGCAGCGTAACTAAAATTTGGAAAATACACTGTGACTAGGGTGAACAGATTTTAAACACCAAAAATCGGGTCAGTCCACAAACAGAGAAATAGTAGTACACTTTTGCATCGACAGTGGGGCAAAGAACAACTTCATTGACGGCTCTTACTAACATAGAGACCACAGACAAGGAAGAACTCATGGAAATGAAATGCAACTTTTAAACACTACATCATTTGATAAGGCCTGCTAACTAATCAATCCTGCACTGGAATACATGAAAGCTTTTCTCCCTTAATGTTCAGTCGACTCTCTCTTGAAACCTGGACACGTGCTAAATATGCTGAAAATTGCCGCAACAGATGGTGAAATACCGGCACTGTCCTGGCAAATGTGGGAATCTTGGTCACCCCACCTGTAACTATTGTTTGCCTTTCACTTAGAGGCAAATGCACATAAAAGTTGTCCAGATATACATCTAACTGATGGTTATCATATATTATTTAATTTGTAAATCATAGATTTTTGGCATTTAAACACACCAGCAAAATGTGAGAAGCTTGTAATTTTTAGTCACTAGTTACAAAATGTTTAACACTGTTGGTGCATTCCTTGGAAGGAAGTACCTTACTAGATATTGGAACCTGTCACACACGTTACATGCAGATATCTACCAAAGGTGCATCAACACACTCATCTTCCTCACTGTAATTGGAAACTGTGACCAAAATGTCGCCCATAGGATCATGGCCTATATCTGAAAGATATGCATGGTTTTACAAACAATCAATTAATGTTATGCAAAAAATAAGGAATGCACAGTGTTTTCACTCCTATGCTACAATCTTTTATATTTGGAGCTCATAACAACAGTGATGGTTTGCCTTGGTAACAGAATACCATTTTCAAAATATAGTCTGACATAAATATTGTATCTCAAATATTTTCGACACAATTATCATACCATTGTTGTTAACAATAGAACATTTACACCCATAGAAGAATATTTTGGTAAACAATATTTAGGACATACTATTTATGTTAGGCGGTGTTTCTGTATACGGTATTCTGAAGTACAGCTGATGATGTACCAATTCACCAAATATTGGCAGTTTTACATCCAGGAGTTTGCCATCAAGATATTTTATTAGTACCTTGAAGCCCCCCCACCCACCCCCCGACTCTGCTTTTGAAAATAATTCAATTAGATATAATCAAAAAGGCAAAAAGCAATGGAAAATAATTAAACATAATATATTCATATCTATCTTTTTTCATTTAACTGAGTAACAGAGTTCCTGAATGACTCAAACTGACAATTGGGTTAGGTAAGCTTGGTTATTACATTTGAAGGGCTGAGTTCAAAGAGCAAATACAATGCTCGTTATTTATTCCTATATTGAGCTATTGATTTAATTTTTATTTTAGAGGTTTTTTTCCGTGTAGCAGCACTGCTAGACCCCCAATTGTGACAGAGCGCTTACAATGAAGAGTAATCAGACAAGAGCTTGCAAAACATCTACAAGTGGAAGAGGGTTGATAAGATAAATATACTAGTGAGGGAAATGACAGCTATACATATTTGTGGTTGGAATCAATATAACAAAGGTCATCGCACATAAGATATGTGTATTTGTAGTGGGCAGTGATCAAACATATAAAGAGAACAGCACAACAATCGTAAGGAATATAAGATACATACATTTCTAATAAGAGCAATTGTGGGAAAGAGGTGGGGTTAGGGTGTGGTTAGTAAATGAAGGAGACAGGGAGCTCACTTGTGATTCTGTTTAGTGCTAAGAATTTGACTTATGTTCCTAGTAGGGTGAAACCGATAGGCGTTATACATTTCAGGTCAGCAGCATTACAAAGGAAGTACAACAGGAGAAAGCCTATATCATCAGTAGGAATGTACAAAATGCTAGGTCATGAGCAATAGGTGATTGATGGAGTGGGTAGTACAACATTTTGTATACCTCCCCCATTCTGCATGAAAATACTGATTGAATAATCTATTAATTATATTATTAAATGAATTTGCATGAATACTAAACCAACACTACTAATATCCAAATTACACGTGGGATTGCATAATGCATGGCTAAATAACCTTTATGACTAAAAACCGTACGCATACTAACAGTAGTATATGCAATAAATAGAATACTGCATGATATACGTTGCTTTGTGATGTCTTTGTAATGTTGCTATACGCTAGATAAATACAAGCACATAGAGGGATTAGTAAGGGGTTAACATTAGATTTATTATTTCTATGCATTAAATACTCTTTTGTGTTTGTTTCGCTTAAGTTGACATTTGGGCCTAAATCCCAAAATGGCCACCGACGCGACACGACGAAGTAGCCACTGTCCCACGAGGCGCAGAGCGAACCGCGCATGAGCGACAAAGACGCCTATGGCCTCTTCGTAACCCATATCCCACTGTACCAAGGCAAGGCCACGGTGGGACGACAGCCAAGTGACAAGACAATGAACATTCACAAAAAACCAGTACGGACTGAACTCGTGACCTCACCCCTCAAACTGTGCTAAACCCCATCGGACAATCTCAACCAACCAATCACGACCGTACGAAATTATCGAAATGTAACTTTTTACTGTGATTTTATTATAAAAGTACATGGTAGAATAGAGAGGGAACTACCTACTGACCGACGGCTAACTATTGACTGCCAATTGCTCTTTCGATGACAACGACGACGACGGTGACGCTACGCGAACTCTACTACTTAGGGTGACTGCTGCGTTCCTGAATCCCAAGTGGTCCGGATGCTGCCCAATTACCTGATGACTGCAAACTTTTCCTAATCCTATGGGCACTGACAGATGCTTGCACGTCTCTGGTCTTTACCGATTCTTTGAGACTGTAGCGTGCTGAGCAAAGACTCTGAACTATTAGACGAATGACGACAGATCTGAGTATGCAGACCTAATGATTTAGAGGACTTCAGATAGCCAGATTAGGTAAATATGATGTTCTGCAATTTACTCGAAATTTGATAAAAACTTTTCAATGCAAGCCTAACTTTTTGAGAAATTTTAGATAAACAGATATTGATTAACAAGAATTGAGTTTGTGGTTTATTAAGAAAGGTGAGATCTAAATCTTGAAATGTGTTTTAGCAGGAAAACCAGATGCTTTACAAAACGAAAAATGAAAAGTTTTCTTTTCATTTTTTAAGAGCAGGCAGTGGTCCCTAGGAACACTGCCTGCTCTTAAAAATAGTTTTAGGAACATTCACAAAGGGGAAGGGTCCCATGGGGACCCCTTTGCAAATGGGTTACCACCTACTCGAAATAGGTGGTAAAATGCAAATGTTTTGTGACCGCAATTGCGGTCACAAAACATTCTTACATACCGATGCGATTCGGTATTAGGAAGAGATTCCCTAAACACGCCCCTTCCTAATACCGCATCACAAACCCATTTTGTGATTCGGTAACAGGTTGCCGAGTCGCAAAATTAGGTTTGCTACATTGAAAAAGCAGTTTTTGCATTCGCAAACGGGCAGATTCTGCAAATCTGCCCGTTTGTGAACGTAAAAAGGCTTGATACATCTGTCCCTTAGTGATTTCTTTGATATAGAGGTCAAGATTGAGGGAGCTAGTCAGCATAGGACCTAGATATCTGGCTAATTTCACACTCTCCGGTAAGATGTTGAGAACTTGTTGTTTAGCAATCCAGTAAGGAGAGAGGACAGGTGAATTCATTAGGAAATAATAAGAGGAATTCAGTCAAGTCAAGTTCAAGTTTCTACCAACAGAAGAGAGGTGCACCACACGAGAAACTTAAGGACACAGAATTCATTTGTAATTATAAAATTTCTTCAGAGATCATTCCTTATATTCATTTTATTTTTATTCTTATGATAATTTCAAGAGACATGACATTCAGTTCCTATGACTCTACAGAAAGACCAGCCAACGCGTTTCGTCCTGAACCAGGACTTCTTCAGGGCACTGAATTGTAACAGAGACCAAACAAAGGTATCTTCCTGAGTGTTCACCAATCTTTTAAACTTTCATAGTGAAAGGCAGAGTTCCATCCAATCAAATAAAATAACGCCAACACTGGGTTATTAATGGCACAGCTGAGATCCAGTGGGTTCACGTCGCAACAGTTCCACAATCCCAGGAACCATACACACTTAAGTACTTGGAATGTTCCCAATTATCACTGTCCCAATATTCGCAATATGCTAGTTGCAGGTCCAAAGAGCAAAAAAGAATCTCCAAAGGACAAATTAATGGTCCAACACCCAGGCGAGAAAAGTTTCACCTGGATATCAATGAGCTATTGTCAGCTAGGAGTTGGACTAACGTGTTAATATTATCTGTGCTACGAATCCCGGGCACAGATGTATATAATTCACATACTAAATGAACTCAATATCTGCCTTGGAGAACATACAAGTTGAAAAATAATGAGGCTAGGATAGGTCTTTGTGGTAGGCTGCCGGAGTGGATATAGAATTACCTGTTCTGTTAGACAAATAAGCATTGCACCAGTTCAGTACAACTCCTTCTATGTGCCTGCTATTGAATAAGGAGTGTAGTAGAACTGCGCGACCGATGGTATTGAATACTTTGCATGGCTCAAGGTGTACTGGTATTCAGTTTATGCCTTCATCAAAGTTCAGAAAGGAGTCATCTATGATATTAAACATTGTGCTATCTATGATGCGACCAGATCTAGAACCAGACAAGTGCAGTGACAGTAACGGTCGCCCTATAATGGGTTTGTAGTTTTCAAGTTTGTGATGGTCAGCATTAGACATTTTTTAGTAGAGGGGAAAACATGGCCCACTTTGAGCATACCTTCAAAAGTACCTTGCGCAGTGGTGGAATTTACGTTTTGACATGCCCATGAATAGGAGGGCATTAGCAAAAGAAGGTGAAAGTGAGCCAGGGGAGAAGGGGAAGACTTAGCACTTGCAATGGATGTTTTCAAGTCAAGTTCTGAAACAAGATTTAAAGGAGGACCAAATGGGGTTTTCTGGAGAGAGGTCAATTTCATCTAAGATTATTATGACTTTTTGTGTAGAGTGTTTGGCTAGGTCACTGCAGTTAGGAGCAATAGGAAGGATGCATCTGGCTTGTATGATTTTAAAAAGTTCTCTTTGCCTTTTTTTTTAGCATTCTGAAGATTGAGGCTGAAAACAGAGAATTGTGACAGCTTACTGAGCGTTTTATACGTAATTCTTTCCTTAGTAGGGATGTGAGTTTGGAAGGTGAGGTGGATTTTCTCCATCTTGTCTCATGGGCACGTATGATCTTTCTCTGAATGTTAATCTCATTTTTGAACCACTGAATTGACTTTTTGGCTTATTTGAATTTACTATTGGCTGGACCAAGATCACTGAATATGTTGGCTATGTTATCAGTGTATTGCTTTATTAGTTCAGTGGGCTCAGTGACAGAGTGGATCATAGACTCTAATTTGTCATGACCAATGCCCTTTACATCCCTTACTCTTGTCAATATCTTCTCATTCTTAGGTTGGCTGGCAGGGATAGATCAAGAATTTAGAATCGGGTAAAAGAGTGGTTTGACCAGCTAATATTTATGGGCTTACTCATACTACTATATCCAGGTGTAGAAATCACTAGGTCGCGGATAGCTCTTTTTTGTGAGTAGGAAAGTTGCAGTGTAGTGTTAGCTTGCTTACTGTGAGTGTCTGTCAGTTTGTTCCAAGAGAGGTTAAAATCTCTGAGACAGATGTGCTTACAGGATGACAGTAGCTGATTTGCTATGTGTATAGGTTTTTAATCTAAAAAAATAGGTTATTCAAGGGGTGATCAATTATATGGATTTAAGCCTGATGGGAGAAGAGGTACCAACTGTAAGAAATTGGAAGGTTTTAGCTGAGAAGGTATTTAACAATGTGTAGGATAATGATTCTTTACAGATACTGGCTTCCCCTCCCCCTATTTTATCAGTTCTGTCTAGATAGATTATTTGCAGATGGGTGGCAGAAGAATCTCAAGGAAAGGCATGGAAGAGGGCCTGAACCATATTTCTGTGAGTGTTAGCATGTCAAGGTTGTTGTCAAAAATCAGGTGGGAGATGCCTGCCGAGTTGAATATTACAAACCTACATTTATGGTGGACCCGCCGATAGGTGGTGTATCTTGTGTTATGTTGGGCATCATCAAGCGATTACTAATCATGTTACATGTCCATATCGATCTATAATTTGGCATGTCAATTTTAGTTCTAGTGATTGTGGGAAGGTGGAGTTTGTGCCAAATATTTTGGTTCAACATCTTGAGTGAGGCAGGAGAGGAGATAAACAGAAGACTGGCACGTGCGTGGGATCCTTCGATTGTTGCAGCAATAGAGATTACATAGTGAAGGCCACAATTAGGAGTGGAATGTGAGAAGCTTTAGAGCATACGATTGGGACATGGAACAAAATGTCCTTTAAGCCACAGATTACATTCTGCAAGTTGGATATAGCACCACAGGTCACCTTTTGATGCAGTACTGCAGACCTGTGATTACAGCTAATACTTTAGTATTATTTTGCGGTGGACAGGCCATCAAATGATTAGGAAGAGCTAAGCCAGAACTGAGCCTGCCCTCAGAGCCAAGGCATAAGTTGAGCCATCAGAAAATTTGGTATGTAAACTATACAAAAATGAGCAAAACATGATGATTATGAAAGTCAAAAAGGGGCTCCTTTGATATTTGAAAATGTGTGAATGAATTTAGCACCTTAGATTACTTCACTTCATTACGTGACATTTATTAAAATAGAAGGTTTTTACCACAAGCTTAGAAATGTTTGAAGACCTTCCACTAACCCCAAACACGTCATAGGTGAGACAAGTCAGTTGTCATGTGCCAATATTGTTGTTCTAGATGGAGTAACCTTATAGTTGTGTAAACCACATACAATATAAGTTTTTGTATATTGCACATCCTCAACTGATTTACTTCAAGGTGCTGTCAAATGTCATCACCAAGGAACATAACTCCCAGTAAAGTTATTTGACTAAGATCGCACAATGTGGTAAAGTGGGGGAAGGCAGGATTTAAACACAGGTTTTCTGGTTACATATTCTGGAATTTAGTCGCTGGTTTGATATTGTCTTCTCTAACCCATTTAATCTCAAATTTAATTATGTCAGGATCTAAATAGGTCAGTATGTTACATTTATATATCCATAACATGTTTATTCAATCTGATACAAGTCTTTCTCAAAAGAAAAAACATGGGAGGGTACTATTTTATGTTAATATCACTGGCGTTACATGACTTAACATAAAAACAATTTCAGGAGTGGATTAAGAGCTCACTGAAGGCAATTAATTTAAATTGTTTGATTTAGACCTTCTCAATTGAGGTGTATTAGACTGTTAGCATGCTAGAAAAAAATCTGTCCCTCTCTTTTTTGACGGGTTACTAAGCAGTTTTCTGTTATCTCTTTGCAATTGAGCCGCTCTCATTAATCAGAGCTGTTCCTGAGACAAACATACTGCTGTAAATTGCTGACCTTATGACCACACCTTTTCTGCTGGTCCCTGAAGATACTGAAGCACTAATGCAAGATTCCATGGAGGAACTGGAGAATGTAGTACTTGCTGACTGAAAGACTGTGAAGGGTGGGAATTCAGGACCTCCACTAAAGAAGCATCCAGCCAGAAAGCTCCAAGTGCCACCCACTGACCCCTTAAAGATGGTAAATAAAAGCCTATTCTGTCAAAAAACAAAGAGTGTGAAGGGAACGTGTTGGCATGACTGGAATCTAAACAATGCATGATAACTTCCATAATGTTCCCAACGATGCCTATTGGAGGCCAAAGTAGCTTGGTGCATGGAATCCTGGAACACTGCGCAGCCTCCCTCAGGCTTCCCCATGTCTACACGTGCAATGCCTTAATCTCTATGCTGCTATAAACAGGGGAAATTAGGTATCTGGCAAAAGAAGTGGGGAGCAGAATGAGCAAAGTAATAATGGCAGAAGCTATGGTAGCATATGAATCAATGATGCCAAGTCCACCTGAGCGCTATCATAAATCTATCTGGCATAACGCAGCCCTTTCAGCTAGAGAATCTAAAGGACATCCACTTGCTATGCTGTTGATAACTGAGTTGGCGTACAAAAATCCAGGAGAAGAACATTGGCTTCAGCCACAAAATCTATCTATACATGGAACCCCCAACTGCAGTGGCTAATTTGTAATAAAATAAGTGCCGGGGTACTCTTCAGGAGGCAACTTGCACCAGCCCATTTCTCCTGTTAGTGCCGCCTAAAACAGAACCAACTACTAACCATGAAAGTGGGGAGAGGAGGTGGCGTAATGGTCAGACATGCCGACTTTGGAGCTGGGGAACCAGGTTCGAGTCTCGACGTCGGCTTGACATCCTGTGATTTTGGGCAAATCACTTAATCTCAGCGTGCGTACCATAAACATCTTTAACTCTTGCTCATAAGAAGAACAGGTGTTGATAAAGTGCCAGTGCTGAGCCCCGGAAACCACAGGCTCAAACTAAGCACTGCCCAGCTGGCAAGAGAAACATCACAACTTTAATCACAAAAGCAATGATGAAGGGAAACTGTAAATCAAATGATCTTCTCAGGTGTTCCTGGTATCAAATAGATAACCTGCAGAAAATGATTACAGATGTTACTATGCCATAAGCTGCTCTCTGACAGGCCCACCAGAGTAATGGATTTCATATTACCTTGACAGCTCATGAATGCTTTTACCAATATAGTTTATGTACGGACTAGAACAACTCATAGGTTGATTTCAGTCTTGAATGAATGATGAATCACTAAATGTTTTCTACATTGTTGTGTTGTCTGGTCTCACCGGGTATGAGATATGATATCTATGAATTTATGCCCTTTATAAATGCTGAGTACTGTGACAATATATGGTAACAGCTATCCACCCTATAATGTGAGAGGACAAAATGACCCCCATCCTTTGAGACTGGTATTCATCATGGTGACCAAAATAAATGGCCCATATCCTTCAACAGATGGGCTGCACAAGGCTAATACCACACAATGATCTCCTGTGATACTTGCGTCAGCTGGATCTACTCTGCAAGCAATGGCACCCAGAAGCTTGGGAGATCCAGTGAAAATGGGCAGTCTGGACCAGGGCACTAGTCCCACTATGATTACCATCAACCCTTAGACCACTACACATTCCTCGCTGTGGCTTGTAATTTCTACAGGAATCACTGCAGTGGATTGTGAAGCCTGGAACCTCTTTCCTGCAAGAGATGCAGGCACCGAGCATTGTGCTGAAGGCAACACTTATCAAATGTAACCTCCGGTCTGGGTCCAGATGCAATTTGTGAACCTTAATGACCTGAAGAGTAGTCAACACTGTTTAGAAGCCCTGGTCTTCAAATCTACCAATGGTATTACTACACCTCAAAATGCGTGCACCTGAAAAAAGATACAATAGAACAATTTTACAGCTTCTTGCTGTTGAAATGGAACATTTGATATTTTAACAAGACACATTGTGAGACCATGAAGAAGATCATAATGCTTCCTCGCATCTTTGAACATCTTCTCGGAAGGATTCCTGACTCTGAAGGAAGTGATCTGAAACTAATACAGAGCATGAGCTGATCCCTCCAGAAATCAATTTACTAATGTTAATTGCTCCCAGGCTTGGCTGAAATGTCCAATAGTTCCTTGACCAGCAATATGCTGGGAAGAATGGACAAGCATAATTAGGGCTGCTACTTTCTTCTGACCGGGTTCCTCAAAGTAATTTTCTTCACTGTTGCCATGGAAGACTAATCAGACAGTTTTTAAATCAGCGAGTCAGTCTTTAGCACAGTCAGAAAATCAAAATCAAAATCTTCCAAAGGCTAGCGATACAAAAGGACGCATTGTACACAACCTGCTGCCGAAGGAGCCAGATCTGGTGCTGAAGGAGGTGAGGGAAGAGAAGCAGGTACCATAGAGGCTAGCAGCTGTGGACAACAGTATACATATTATGCCTGTGTATAATGCTTTGGGATAAATGTGGTTTGAGTTAGAGCTTGTGTCATTACCAGTGATCAGATCAATTCATACATTTTGAATTATCACTCTTTGCTGTACGAATGGGATTTGAGTTCATGTTTCCAGGCCAGTTTATAGATCTGCACTTTTTATTGTTGCTTGGAGGCTGCCTAGAACAAGAAATCCCTTTAAAATGGGTGATTTGGTATGTTGGAGGGAATGTAGAGGAGAGGGAATGGTCGCTGACCCATGTGCTATGGTCTTGTCCTAGACTGGCAAACTTTTGCATGGTGAACTTAACAAATATGAGAACACTGAAACGTTGGGAGCTCTATTGAAGACAATGGAGTGGTCCCTGAACTCCAATGTTGTAGTTTACAGCTGTTGCTGTGAAAAAAGGCCTCACAGAGACCGAGGGGATTTCAATACCCTCAGGCTCCATGAGGCCTTAGTCTTATTTGTTAGAACATTCTGCCCTCTAGTGGCAGAATTTTCTAATAACCTCATAGCCCTCCATAGCTGGGCTACACCGGCATTAATGTCCCGCTCCCTTTTTATGCTGTCTTTAATGGCCAGTATAACCTGCTACAGCAGTCTATAAGGCTATATTGAACTATCCACTGGATCAGCTTTGGCCAAATGCCCCAAAGTGATATTGCTGGGATGCCCAGCTATGGATATATATCCCTTACACGGTAATCAGGTGCCTCACATCCCATCTGTCACGGATGACCAAACAGGTGATTGATCCTGGAATTCTAAGGACAACAACAACCCCCTCGGAGCAGAACTGGTTGCAGAGACTGTGGTGCATCCTGGGTATGGAAAAACTCTCCAAAGCTGCAAGAAGCGAAGAAATAGACTTTCCTGTAGTCTATAGAGCGGGCTCTCCCGGCCATTAAAGGCCCGCTTCAGCTCGGGCCTTTAACAAGCGAGAGAGCCTTTGATGGCTGGTAGAGGCTGCTAGGGGGTCTGTAAGGCTATTAAAATATTCTGGCCCGAGAGGGCAGAATGTTCTAATTTGTTCAACAAAGGCCTCATGGAGCCCAAGGGGGCTGAAATTTCTCCAGGCTCCGTGAGGCCATTGTTATTAATTGTAATGTTGATGCTCCAGGCTTATACCGGCCATTAGAAGCCCGGAGCACTCCATTGTTTTCAATGAAGCTGTCAACATTCTAATGTTCTAAAATCAACGGAGCCGTCTACTTGAATTCTTTAGCACCATCTTTAAGGAACAGATGTGGTCCAAGAGACTGCTAGAAAATTTTAGATACCTCCAAACTAGGCAACTATTTCTCAACAATTCGTCAGCAATCAAATGATGTATCGAGCCTTAATAGGTATACATCTCAGAAATGGAAATAGTACATGACTAAAGCTCTACTGAGATTGATAATAAGGGCAGCAGGTGTTGGGGAAATTAGGGAGAGGACATATGAGGAAGGGTGGGAGAGTGATGGTTGGTCCTTTTTAGTTTTTGTTTAAAAAACTATCTTATCTCACACAAGTCTGCAAGGCTTTTGCTGATGATTCAAAGTGTTAATAAAAGTGTATTTGAACTTAAAATGGGTGATTCCAATTTCTCTCTGACCACACTGCCTTGTGGTCCAGCTTTTACAAATATTTTTTGTCGAGTAGGACAACTATTAAATCAACAAACAGCACAGTCTTCTATCTCAATGCAAATAAAATGCAAATTGAGTATGCAACCTCAGCTATGCCCAAATATCTTTTAAAACCTGTTGGTTGCTGGGAAAGGGGTTTATTTTTCAGGCTAAGGACAGACACAATGAAATATCTGCTGTCATTTCCCACTGGCTACACGGCTAACCTCGAACTCTCCTTCTGTCCATGTAATAATACCTTGAAACAATCAATGTTACATTTTTTATTTTTCTGTTCTTATTACTCATCCCCCACTAAAAAATTTCTGATTCCGTATTTTAAGTCACGATGTGTTACTGACTATAAGGTAGCTTACGGAATGGTGCTAGCTATTAACAATGATGAATTATGTTTTAGAGTTGTATCCTTTTTAAAAACTGCGGTATGCACTCGTAACACCATGTATTCAGTATAATCATATTATTTGATTTCTTTTGAATTACTTGCATTTTAATCTTGTACTATATTTTAACTGTACTTTTATGGATATGCTGTTTTTATCCGAATAAAGTTCCTATTGATTGATTGAAAATACAAATAAGCAAAAGCATCCTGTGTCCCCTCCATGTGGTGCATTACCGCAAGTACAGAGAAATGACATGGAAATAGAGACAAAAGGGGCAGACAGACCAGGATCCTTCAAGGCCACTGCCTGTGCAGGGCCACCCCAGAACAATGTAAATGGTGCTGTGCATGCCTGTGCAACTGGTCCCAGACAAAATAGCAGCAGAGATCTGTTGCATTCCAAACGCACTGCATAAAAAGGAGAAATTCCAACCTTTGTAAATTCAGCTGGTCCAGCACAGTCACCCAGGCGCTCTCCTTTAACTGTTAAACAACCTGTTCCATAGGCCAATGTACAACATTTAATATGCTATATTATATATTTATCTTCAAGGAGTCATCCAGTAAATGCTATCAGAATGCATCGCAAACCCACATTCTAGAATGCCTATTGTTGGTTGTTGTTAGAGAGGCAGGACTGGGCAAAGATACCTGGGGTTTTTTCCCTCTCTACTGTGGTTCCTTTAAATTGCATGGACAGCACAGCAGATTCTGAGTGAGGAGAACAAAAACAAACATGATGTAGTAATGGACAGCACTTAAGTATCCAAGTAGCTTTTATTTAGTCTTCCCTGGTACTTCTGATGTTCTGTAAAAACACACAATTGAGATGGATTGGACTCTTTCACAGTTGAGGGTGCCCCAACACTACCTATGTCTTACAAATAGGGGACTGTAACCTCTAAACACCAGTCCACCTGTGACAAAATCATGTTATTTAAAGTATGCTTGGTGTGACTCTGACAGTGGCGGCTGGTGACATTTTAAAGTGGTGAGGCATAAAAGTACGGATGCGTGTTATTTAGCGAGCGAAGCGAGTGAGTCCAACGGCCAAAATGGAGAACTTTGGGGGGAGGGTCTCCCCCGAGAAATTTTTGAAAAGAGTAGTAATTGGCAGCTGTCGTTTGGCACGTATTTGCAAGCTTAAAGAAGCTAGAGGCCTACATGGCAGGGTCTGATTGATGCTGCGTGTGCAGCAATGCCATTGCACCATGCCAGGAGGGACAAACAAGAGAAGAGCATCGTGAGTTGTAGTGGCATCCACCTGCGGCGCGTGGATGTGACACCAACATCTGAGCAACACAGCACCCAGCCCCTACTGAGCAATCAGGAGCAAACCAGGTGGATGGTAGCATGGCCTGCAGTAAAGGCTTAGCGTCTTAACAACAATCAAGACTGACAACAATTAGATTTATTAGAATGGTTATTATTTATGCATACTGAGTCAAAAAAGAAACCTCTACACAGATTTTGGTGCGACTGTGTCCTTTTCTATTCACCCCCTCAGCAAGAATTTGCTGGCTTTATTTAATTTGCATTGCTCACAGCACGACGAAAACAAAGAAATGGGAAATGTAGGATGTATAGGGAAATAAAATGGTCTTTCACTTTAACCATAACCACTGGATTTGGTTAATTTGTTCTGCACCATTACTTGAGAGGTGAAACACTATAGAATGTAGCCTGGATTAGATAAAAAGGCTTTCAGTTTTACCATAGCTACTGGGAAGAATAGGATATGATAATGCACCGTCACAAAGCACGCACGTCTGGACCCATATGTGCATCAACCGCGGCCACAGAAATACACCAGCTCAACCTGACATGCGCACTTTACTTAAGTGCAGAGTAGACCAAGCCAGCCTGCTCTGCTGTCAAAAATTAATTCCCACACCCTCCAGCACACTCATAATTCAGTATCTGCAGCCCACCTGCAGTGTGCACCATGATCACCCAGCCGGCCCGTGGCTGAAATGAAACAAGCATTAGCATAGCCAATAGATCTTGCCTTTGGGACATGGGGAATGGTAAGGATAGTCCTGTGAATGTCCGTGTATTTTCTCTCATGCACTGTAAACGGGTGGCTTATGATCCATTTGTGGTTCAAATGGATGGGTCTGGTCCCCCCCCCGTGAGATGGACGATTGGTAGAACCCCCCCAGTGGACTGAATGGAGAGCTTGGTTCTATTCAGGGGTGATACCTAATGTGTTGAAAAGAAGTGTGCTTGCTGCCCAGTGAAAAGTAAAGCAGATAGATTTGAACGTCTTGTGAGGGGAATGTCTCAATATAATCCCACTGTGTTTACAACATATGAGTATTTCCTGACTTGCGATAATGCCCTCTTCAACATTAGATACTACCCCTCACTGAACATCTTCAGGAAGACACTCAAGACCTGGCTCTTCAACTGAACGGAGCTGCCTATCCCCCATGCCCTCCCCCCCCAGCGCTTTGAGACCCTCAGGGGTGAGTAGCGTGCTTTACAATCTGCTGATTGATTGATTGTTGCTCTTGTATGCTTGCTTCTTATTTGATAATTGTCTTCCTCTTTTTGTGTTTGCCCCTCTCTTGTAGCATAACCTTTTACCATTCTTAATTGACTAACATATTCTTCCACTGCTCACATTTTGGGAACTACTTTTTCTTTCTTGTGTTATGCTGAGCACATTGTCACCCAGGAGGAATCCCAGCCCTGAACAGTGTGAGTCTAGTCAAATTTAGGGGTTAGTGGGACTACTTAAATAACCAGGTCTTCAGCATCTAGCAGATTTTAAGAAGTGAGGAGGAGGATCTTTTGTGTAGCAGCAGGTTGTTCCAAGCTTTTGGATTGATGTAGGAGAAGGCTTGTCCGCTGGTTCTTGTTTTCCGTATGCATGGGTTATAAGCAACTAGGAGTTTAGACGAGTGAAGGTATCTGGCAGGTTTGTGAACGCTGTAACAGTTTTCCAGTGCTGATTGAAAGCCATTTGAAAATCTTCCTCAGCATCTTCAGGGTATGGAAGCATGAGGCTACAACAGCGTTGACTTGGGTGGTCATGTCGAGTTTGCTGTCAATGAAGATCCAGAGGCTCTTGACATGGGTGGTGAGGGGTGAAGGCCGGTCCTAGCTCTGTTGTCCACCTGGTGCAGCCCAACGGTGAAGTGCTCTTTCCGAAGACTATGTTTTTGGTCTTGTTGGTGTTCAGCATCAGACAGTTGGTCTTCATCCAGTGGGCAATTTCAGCCATGCAGGCATTGAAATTGATCAGGGTACTGGGCATCTTGTCTATGAGGGACAGAATGAGTTGCATGTTGGTTTGCGTAGGAGAGGATGTTGATGTTGTGACTAGATGTGACTCGAGGACTCATGTATGCATTGAAGAAGGTCCGGTTCTGAGAGCATCCAGTTGTCCGAGGTGTATGGTGCGAGGCTGACTGACTGGGTCCTTCCAGTCAGGAAGAACCAGGCCCATCAGAGTGCGTGTCCTTAGATTCCGATGGCATGGAGTCTTACGATAAGGATTGGGTGTCAAACTGTGTCAAACACTGCTGAGAAGTCGAGGAGAATAGAGGGCTGCAATGTCTCCTGTGTCCAGAAAATCCTGACATCTGGCACACATCTGGATCTCCTTGAACAACACTGGACAATTCTGTCTTTAGATCTTGTAGCACTGTGAGACAGAATACCCTCCTTCAGGGCCTGTTCAAAGGTAGAGTGAGTCTTAGTGTCAATTTAGAATCCGCCGCAAATTATGTGAGCTCCTTGTTATATTTATGCCCCTCCCCCATTCAATCTGCTGCACCCGACTCCAATTCAATTTCAGCTTTATTTACTATTCCAATATCACCACATTTACTGCTCTAATATGGCTCTAGTTAGTGCCCCAATATTATTTAGTACTGCAACAATAGCAGTTTATCTACTTATAGGCTTTCTGCTGTTCTCTAATGTCAGCATCTTTGCTGCTCTGCTAAGGTCCCTAGGGGTTTTATTTTTTTAACCATTTTAGGCAAAGGAAGACTACGTGGTTTGACCAGAATCACAGGATGTTCAGCAGACACTGCGACTTGAACCTGGTTCCCCAGTTCCAAAGTCAGGAGCTCTGGCCTTAATGCCACATCATCTTCCAGTACAGTGAGCCATGGGATGGGACATGCCAGGAACCTTAGAAACCTAATCCTAGGAGGACACAAAGAACTTTTATGGGTTGTGAGGGTGACTTTCTCAACCATCCTTGTCCCATTACTGGTTGCAGAAAGTGTTTTGTGTTGTGGGCATGGATAAGATTTCTTGTAAGCTCCAGGGAGTTTGTAGATGGTTCAAGAAGATTAGAGACCCCATTCATAGGTATCTTACTGAGGACTTTAGAGAGCGTTGCACCCAAAGAACCACAGGAGGCTCTGTGTTCTTGAGGGAAAGCTGACTGTCGAAGGAGGGTGTGGTGAGAAATGGTGTGCATGAGACGAATAACTTTATAGATGAGGCCAAACATGGGGCACGGAATGAGGTTGGTTATTATATTTGGCTCGGCTATAGCAGGACATCCTACGGTTCGATCCTTGAAGCTCTTGAATTCTGATCTTCAGCAAGTTCTGCTAGAGCGGTACTGAGCGGGTGAGTGCGAACAAGTTTGTGCTTATAGCAGAGGGCCATTCTAGCACCATCTGACTATCCCACACCCAGAGGACTGTCCTAGCACCATCTGGTCATCCCTCACCCAGAGGACGATCCTATCAACATCTGGCAACCCATCATCCAGAGGAACATCCTAGCTTCTTTTGGCCATCCCAAACATAGAGGACCAGCCAAAAACAACCTGGTCAGCCATCTCCCAGAGCACCATCCTATCACCATTTGGACATCACACACCCAGGGGAACATCCTAGAACCACATGGCCATTCTACACCCAAAGGAACATCCTAGTACCATCTGGTCATTCAACACCCAGAGGAACATCCTAGCACCACCTGGCCATTCAACACCCAGGTAAACATCCTAGCACCACCTGGTCATTCAACACCCAGAGGACCATTCTAGCACCATCTTGCCGTCCCTCACCCAGAGGACTACCCTAGCTTTATCTGGTCCCTCCCTCAATCAGAGGACCCTCCTAGCACCATCTGGCCATCCACCATAGAGAGGAACATCCTAGCACTATCTGGCCATCAAACACCCAAAGGACCATACGAGCAGCATCTGGCCGTCCTCCACTCAGAGGAATATCCTAGCATCATCTGCCCATTGCACACCCAGAGGACCATCCGAGCACCACCTGGCCATCCACCATCCAGTGAAACATAGCACCATTTGCCCCCCTCCACAAAGGACCATCCTAGCACCTTCTGGCCATGCCCTACCCAAAGGACCATACTAGCCCCATCTGGCCATACACCATCCAGTGAAACATGGCACCATTTGCCCCCCTCCCCAGAGGACCATCCTAACACCATCTGGCCATGCCCTACCCAGAAGACCATCATGACACCATCTGGTAATCCTGCCCCCATAAGACCATTCTAGCACTATCTGGTTATCCCTCACCCAGAGGACCATCGTAGCAACATCTGGTGACTCAAACATCATCCACAACCCAGACTGAGTACTCCGTCACTCTGGAATATCCCATCTGGCCTATGAGATAGTGAAACTGCAATGGGTTGGAACACACTAGGACTGGTCTGGGTGTTTTTAGTATTTCAAGCAATCAGTACGGGTGAAATAGTAGGCGCCTGCAGACAGGTATTGAAGAATACAGAGGATAATGCAGAAAAACACCACCTTAAATCTTGAACTGACGCTCCACTAGTAAATACTTAATCAAATACTCCTGACTGAACCTAATCAAGAAACCAAAATTAACTAATGACTTTCATGACACTATAGAGACACGGGGGCACAAGACCTTTATATAGTAATGGAACATCTTAATTGCGTTCATTTTGGAGTGCTTTATTCCCTATAATAGATGTACAGATAAGTGCTATAAAAATGATATGTGCTCACAATCTGTGTGCTCTTATAGACACAAGACAGTCAAATTTGCTCAAAGTTTGATAATAATTAAGCTAAACAACTAATAAAAAAGAATGCTTCACTTATAGAAAAACAATGAGAGTTTAATGTTTTCAATCAAATGAAAGAAATATACGTTTTAGTGGCTTGGAGTTGGATAGCCAGGAGGTTCTGTGTTGCATCGTAGCGTGCAAACACTTCTTCATTTCATTTTATACTCAAGGAGCAATTTTCAGGTGTATGATGGTGGGCGGCAATTTACTGTGCTGGAGGACTGGGTGTCAAAAACTAACTTGCATCTTGCTATTGCTAAGCAATTGTTTCCTAAGAGAACCCCTCTCACATGGGATTTATTCCAGAGTAGTGTGTGAACGTTAGCCCTGTGTTCTTCTTTTTTTCCTGACCCTATTAACTCTCCTAGTCATTTTCAACAGTAAAACGATATAAAACACAAACATCTAGGGCCCGATTCACAGAACTAACTTAAGACAAAATCCTAAACTTACTACCATTTTCGTATTCACAGAAGGCACTTACTCATTTTGGTATTCACAGAAGACACTTACTCACTTCGTTATTCACAGAAGTTAGGAGTCCTAACTTTAGAATTCCTAAATGCCTTCTGTGAATACCGAAAGTCTTAAAATTAGGATTTTTCTCAGTTTAGGAGTCCTAAAGTTAGGACTCCTAACTTTACTACTACTAAACTGAGAAAAATCCTAATTTTAAGGCTTTCGGTATTCACAGAAGGCATTTAGGAGTCCTAAAGTTAGGAGTCCTAACTATACTACTACTAAACTGAGAAAAATCCTAATTTTAAGACTTTCGGTATTCACAGAAGGCATTTAGTAGTCCTAAAGTTAGGACTCCTAACTTCTGTGAATACCGAAATGAGTAAGTGCCTTCTGTGAATTCCAAAATGAGTAAGTGCATTCTGTGAATACCAAAATGGTAGTAAGTTTAGGATTTTGTCTTAAGTTAGTTCTGTGAATCGGGCCCTTCGTGCCAGCTTGGCATCTCACTGTCAGTTGGTGCAACTGAAAGCACAACAGAGCTGTCATGCCAAGTAAGTGACCTGTAATAAACTTTTCCATGCAAATCCTAATGACGTTTTTTTCTTAGTAAAACATGAGTTGTGACGTCAAAATTCGCTTGTTGTTTTATTTTTTTTTAAAATAAGAAATAAGAAAACAAAGGCAAGAGCTTTCTAGGGACATTACATCATACCATAATGTACCACAGAGTACCTCACACTCCTCCCGCATCGCACTCCCTCCCACACACTCACCTCGCGAGTGGTTCCAGATGTAGAGTTTCAGCTCCATCAATACCTCGGTCAGGTTCTCCACCCTGGCATGCAGCATGGCATTCTCATTCTGCAGCTCCCTGATCATGTCCTGCAACTCGAACTGAAGGCTGGCTGCCCACAGGGCACAGAGGAGGCAGCACAGTAGGGGGGCCTGCATGCCACGCCGGCCTCCCTGGATGCACAGGCAGGGATGTCTGCGGGCCGCAGGTGACAGCCGTCTGTTTACTGCTCTGTCAGTGGACAGTGGCGTCGAACGTGTCTTTAACAGATCTAGAAGTGGCCGGGCCAATGACACAACCGGAAGAGAGATGACGCGCGCCCTTGACCCCAGTGCCAGCTGTGAAGGGCACTAAACGCTCCAAGCACTGTGTACAAGTATTGATTAGTGACGCGGAGCAGGGACAGTGGCTATGTGGCTATTAAAGGCGCACAGTAAGTACCAACGTTTGCCTGAACATGGATGGGTAATACTGTGGCAAATTAAACTCGCCATTAAATTCTGCTAAAGGCAGAAATCTGATCTTGTGTGTGCTGCAATTGAGGGAGCACTTGCACCAATGATGGGGTTGCAAAGCTGTTGGTGTGCAAAAAACATCGATTTTGTGCTACAACGAATGTAAAGATCCCTCACAGTGCAAAAAGACCATTCAGTAGGATTCGCCAAATCCTTTCATATTAATATTAATGCACGATTCTATCTTTAAATCCTTCAGAACAGACTGTGACTGCAGGGATGGAGGCCTGGAAAGATCAACAGACCCCCCAACCCTGCACTTGCATTCGCAGAATGCCTACTTGCATTTATTTATTGCTGCCTCAGTCCATAAGAGAGCGGGTGCTGCAATAAACACTAAAACCTGTGAATGACAGCGAGGGAGCATGCAGCTGTCCCCTGGCTGGGTCATTCTTTAATATGATGAGGATTTACAATCATCTGCACTGCTACTGTGGGCGCCATCTTGGTACTACCCACACTGTGTCTTAACTTCATCCCACAAATTGCCGCTCCTAAATAGGTGTGCACATCAGTCATCTTAATCATCAAAAGAGGAAGCGGGGGATACACATATCCAAATGATGAAGCAGCTGGACAACGCTATGGTTGGCACTGAAACAGTGATATGATGATTCAAGACTCGGTGATTGAGTGTGACCCGTATTTGGGGTGATATTAGGGGAGTGTTACACGGTTCTAACGAGTGTTGTAATTTAGACACTGTGTTAGTGTTAAAATGGCGCCCATGATGAAGGTATGGGTTGATGATAATGAAAGAATATGGTATACTATGATTCCCTGACATATCCTAACCTACAAGAGAAATTCAAGAATGATGATTGTAGGTTTGTATATTTTGGAGTAACGGAGAGGTGTTACTGATGTGGGGCAACTTGTTATTTCCTTTAAGGGACTGAGTGACGTTTTTCATATCTGGATGGGAGGAGTGTGAAGAAACGATTTGTGATCAATAGTGTTTAGACAATTCAGGCAACCCTGCTGTATGCAACTCCGTTTGAGCGTACCAATATATACTCATATGGTAACAATTATATTCTTTTTATTGGTATATGTTGTCCTTAAGGTCAATGGTTTGGGTTGATTTTACTTAAGAAGGTGATGAGGATTTATCATAACCAGCAAACGAATTTGAGCAATGAGGTGGTCTTGGATGAGTTTTCCCTTGAGATGTAGGTTATTTCACTTCTGAATAAGACAGCTATCAATGTGGTACATACTGTAATCTAGTATACAAATGGTTAAAGCTTAAGGAAAGAGACCATTGTTCCTTTTGGCAAATCTTAGCTAATAGATGTCTGGAGAATTGCTTCGCTCTGGAAAATAACATCGTAGCAGCAGATTGGGCTGGCTATTTTTCTGAGCACTACTCTCCCGCTTCTAATTTCCACATATGGTTGTGGCCCATTGGGTGCTGGGACAGTTTATCCTCCACTAGAACGCTCTGATTATGACAGCAATCGTATAACTTATTCTGAGGTTAGGACGGCCCTGGACTGGATCATCCCAAACAAAGCCCCAGGCTTGAACAAAGTTCCAGGGGAAATATTTAGGGCTGAAAAGGAATTTTGGTGTCCTTGCTTGGTCCTATTTTTTAATGCTGTTTTGAAAGGCGCACCAATGCCACCCACCTGGGCAGGGGCTGAGTTAATTCCGATATTTAAAAAGGTTTCCTCCCCTCTAATTACAGTCCCATGAGCCTTATCGAAAGTACGCAGAAAATATTTAGTAGGGTTGATCCAGCGAAAGGCTAGGATGAACATTTCACAGTCAACAAATTATTTAAAATGGGCCCATATACACATTCAAGTTTCCTGACTGTTTCGCTGGGGATCAAGTTTTATTTTCACCTTGATCTGAATTAGTCAATGTCTGACTAATCTTCACAGATCAACACTCTTCCTTTGGTCAATAGACCATTAATCGAGTAGTTGATGGTGATATTAACAAATTCATTAATCTATCTTATTACCTTCAATAAAATAATCACAGACTCTGGGTAAGATTCAATAAATTTTTATCTAATTAACTCATTCAAAATGAACGCTCATTTGTACAGATTCACAGTGTAAACTCCATCAATTTATATGGGAGAGAAAAAATTAATTTATCAAATCACATTCAAATTACAGACGCATTCAACAATTTAATGCATTAGGAGTGATAAATAAAGAGACAAAAGACATAATAATTCATACTTTTGCAAAGATATGCAAATCTTAAAACAGAATAATATTTACCAAATGGTGAAATGGGGAAACCCAACCCCTGGCCAAAAGGATTGTTGGAGGAACTTCTCTAGAACCCCGATGCACCGAAGCGCATCCCTCTCTCACACTTTCTCCCTCCTCGATATTCTTCCTCAAATTTTCAATCTAATCAGGCTGTCTTTCAGGATTGAATCTTCCCAGTCTGTTCTCTTACAGCACCAGCTCTCGCCTACCCCTCACTCAGCATCGACGTCAACACTCTCTTAACTTAAATCACTCTAGTTATAGTCTTTATTTCTGCATGTCCCACCCTCAAAAGTTGCAAGTCTCAGTGGATCATGGATTGTGATTGGGCAGGGGAGTTGTCATCACCTCATGCTGTCATTCTCGATTTCTAAATGAACCTTTTGTCTAAAATACCCTTCCCATTTAATGTATTCATTTTTCTGTGCCATTTCCTTTCACACACATTCAAAGAAACAGATTAGATACAAGTTTATATGTAATTCTACAGTTGAAGAGCGTTCCCAGGCTTCTATCCTTGGCTCTTGGCAGCCTCTCAATGGTCCGGTCAGTAGGTCACTTCAAAACTTTAGTGCGCAGACTCAACTTGTGTTACGTTTCAACAGCCATCTTTTCCCTTGGCTTAGCACATCAGGCCCAAACGCACACTATTTAATAAAAGAATCATAAACAGATGTTCATTTCTCAAATATTTTATTATCACTGTTCACCACCCACTTCTACCCTATCCCTTGTTAATTTCTTCTTTGTTAAGCAAAAGCATTAGCAGTGACAGCTCTCATTCAGGCAAACATATGCCAGGCACGTGGTGACTCGAGACCTGCAGTTAGTAATTCTTTGCGCGTGCGTGAGAGTTTCCCTCTCACATGGGTTAATCACATAGTTATTTGCACGGTTCTGGTTTGCACATACACAAAACAATTTTCGGTTTCAAGCGGGATTTCAGTTACGTAGCAATTATTCTTTGTTATTTAAGCATGCATAAAAGCTAATTTCCCCATATGTAAATGTTGTGTGTATGTTAGTTTTCTTTTATCTACGATTTCTTATTATTAGTACCTGTTAATGAGAGGTTGATCCGAGCAAGTTTCTTTTCCTCGAATCCTTGCACCATCAATCCCCCCTCTGATGGCATTTTAGAGCCATCATAAAATACCCATCATTACCAATTGCCAACTTTATCATTTAATCCTAGTGCCTACATTATTTTCTACACATTCTTTATTTTTCTCTTTTATGTTAATTTCTTTCATCTTGCCAAATAGATTGTCTCTCCTTTCCTCTAACTCTAATTCTTCCATTTTTCTCTTTCTTCTCATCCTTCTATTCTTTATTTCAATCATTGACCCAGTTCTCATTTTTCTCTTGCAACATTTATAGGTCATTACTAGCATTAATATCACTAATGCTATTGAAATCACGGGAATTAATATTTTTCCTGATAAACTACTTCCAAAGGTGGAAAACCAGTTACCTATTTTAGAAAGACTTTTACTACATTTTTCCCATGCACCGTCAACCTCCATTAGGGTCAAATCTTTATGAATCTTTTTAATATTCTTGATATATCCCTCAATACCTTTACTTTTGTCCGGGATATATGTACAGCAATGTTGAACTTTCAACATGCCACAGACTCCTCTTTCTTTTTCAAATAAGATAGCAAGGGCAAGTCTATTTTGCAAAACCATAGATCTGATCGCAACCATTTCAGTATTGATCATTAAGAATCCTCCAGCAGTATCTGTTGACAAACGGTCAACTACAGTGGACAATTGACGTATCTTGTGTGAATTCAATATTACTCCAACTGACGGTATCAGTGCACCGAATATATCACCTACTAGTTCTGAAAAGCTTGCTCTTTTATTTCTTTTTAGTCCTTTACTTATGTCGTACATTTCATTGCTCTTAGTGATGTGGTATACCTTCGGAAATACAATGGCAATGTAACAACTTCCATACCATCATGAAGGTAACCTATAATAGGCATTTTTACCGCACACATAATAAATTCCCAGGAATACAGGATCAGTTCCCACTTTTAGTCCCCATCCCCCTATTATTAGGAAGGTATGTTCACATTCGCTAGTACCAATGAAAATACTATTATATTCAGTTTTTAACATATGTAGACAGAATTTCCCCAGCTTCTGCAAGTCCAGGGACACTGTAGCATGAGTCTCAACTTTCTTATAATCCCCTTCTAATGCAGCCCATGGAGGTATATGGGATTTTTGCTCAGCCGCTTTCTTTTGGAAATCCTGCCTTTTTTCTTCTACTAAATTAAAAAAATCTTTTTCTTCATCACGCAAAAGACATGTTTGATTATTTCTATGTGTTATGTCTATGGGATTTGTTCTTATAAAGAATTCTCCATGGACTCTGCATTTTTACCGCTAAGGGGCCAATTCCGGCCGCAAAACGTACCAACCGACACAGACCCAGGACGGAGACTGACCGACACAGACCGTCGCCGTACGCCCTGTGCAGTACGACGCAACGCGTGTGAATTACAACCGACACGTATGGAATACAAGCCGTACGATTGAGCCATAGGGAAAACAGTGATTCGCCCGGAAAACCTACACAATTAGCACCGACCGACACGGACCAGGAATGAACCCGACCAACACGTACCCGCGATATCCGATCCGTGCAGTACGAGGCAATGCATGTAAACCCAGACCGACTCGGACGGAGCCCAAGCCGCATGACCGACACGCACAGAAAACAGGGACCTCAAGCAATAGAGATCTCCGCGACCGACGCGTATGAAACACAGAAGAAAGTCAGCGTGAAAGACCCGGAGAAGCCCGCACGAGCCAACATCAGCGTCCGTCTCGGTCAGAAGAACGTCTCCTTCATACCTAGAAAACCCAAAGGAAAATAGACAAAAAAAGGACCAAACAAGCAATGACAAAGTCAATAAATATCAGGAAAGAAACCTGGAACAAAGACACACCTACAAGTCCACCTATATAAAGGACATCAATCACTACCATGATCCTTTGCAAATAGGAGACAACAGCCTGCAGAAAACAGCCTACACACAGCAACCACAGACACACTCACAACTCACCCATCACACAACTTTCACACCATTAGCACCTCACCAAAAGCACCCACACACACAGTTAGCACGACCAACACTAACCCACCCTCACTTGCACCCTCACACACACATCACTCACCACCACCACCCATCACCATGCCCCCAAAGAAGAATCCAAAGTTCACAGATGATGAGTTAGAAGTGCTGGTAGACTAGATCATTAGAGTAGAGCCACATTTGTATGGTACATTGGTCCAAAGGACCCCCATGTCACAGAAAACCAAGATGTGGGCGAGGATTGTGGACAAGGTGAACGCACAAGCACCAACGTTGCGCACAAAGGACGATATCCAGAACAGGTGGTATGATGTGCGCAGGAGGGGGATGTATGACGTTACAACGCACACTATTACAACGCATGCACTTACAACGCATTTTTTACAACGCATAATCCATTACAACGCATGACATTACAACGCATGACACTACAACGCATTTTTAAAAAATACCTTTACAACGCACTACCATTACAACGCATACTACCTTTACAACGCATACCATTACAACGCATAATATTAAATTACATTTAAGGTAAGTATTAGATAGTATAGGGGTAAAAATTACTATTCTAACTCCAGGGGGTGCAACAGTAGGGTAAGTGTTGGATAGTGTAGGGGTAAAAATTACTATTCTAACTCCAGGGGGTGCAACAGTAGGGTAAGTGTTGGATAGTGCAGGGGTAAAAATTACTATTCTAACTCCAGGGGGTGCAACAGTAGGGTAAGTGTTGGATAGTGTAGGGGTAAAAATTACTATTCTAACTCCAGGGGGTGCAACAGTAGGGAAAGTGTTGGATAGTATAGGGGTAAAAATTACTATTCTAACTCCAGGGGGTGCATCAGTAGGGTAAGTGTTGGATAGTATAGGGGTAAAAATTACTATTCTAACTCCAGGGGGTGCATCAGTAGGGAAAGTGTTGGATAGTATAGGGGTAAAAATTACTATTCTAACTCCAGGGGGTGCATCAGTAGGGTAAGTGTTGGATAGTATAGGGGTAAAAATTACTATTCTAACTCCAGGGGGTGCATCAGTAGGGTAAGTGTTGGATAGTATAGGGGTAAAAATTACTATTCTAACTCCAGGGGGTGCATCAGTAGGGAAAGTGTTGGATAGTATAGGGGTAAAAATTACTATTCTAACTCCAGGGGGTGCATCAGTAGGGAAAGTGTTGGATAGTATAGGGGTAAAAATTACTATTCTAACTCCAGGGGGTGCATCAGTAGGGTAAGTGTTGGATAGTATAGGGGTAAAAATTACTATTCTAACTCCAGGGGGTGCATCAGTAGGGTAAGTGTTGGATAGTATAGGGGTAAAAATTACTATTCTAACTCCAGGGGGTGCATCAGTAGGGTAAGTGTTGGATAGTATAGGGGTAAAAATTACTATTCTAACTCCAGGGGGTGCATCAGTAGGGTAAGTGTTGGATAGTATAGGGGTAAAAATTACTATTCTAACTCCAGGGGGTGCATCCGTAGGGTAAGTGTTGGATAGTATAGTGTAATATTATGCGTTGTAATGGTATGCGTTGTAATGGTAGTATGCGTTGTAATGGAATGCGTTGTAAAGGTAGTTTTTAAAAATGCGTTGTAGTGTCATGCGTTGTAATATCATGCGTTGTAATGGATTATGCGTTGTAAAAAATGCGTTGTAATGGTAGTGCGTTGTAAAAGTTGCGTTGTAAAGGTTGTTCCCCGCAGGAGGGTCAAGAAACTCCTCGAGAAAGATCACGCCTTGAGTCAGCGCACTGGCGGTGGCCCTTCTGCCAAACCCGTATACTTCAGGACCTGGGAGGAAAAGGTGCGGGACATCCTCCCACCAGAGAGCGTCCATGGTCTAGCAGACATACCAGAGCCTGGTGAGTACACAACCAACATACTCAATATTGTGTGACAAGGGGACAGTGAAACCATGCACCGTTAGCATAGCCACAGTAACCAATAGATAATCATCCCCAGATGCGTATGCTAGTCAGACAAACGCAATACCTGCCATCTCATAGTGACTTGGAACTGTGTCATGACATGTACCAACCTACAAACAAATAGAGCAAGGCAGTAATACAATGCCAAATAAACACTGCCAGACAGTTTGCCACCACAAACACACTACCTCACAGTGCAGCTGACTGACATGAAGGAATATTGGGTAAGCAGGTGAAGTGAGTGTATCCAAAAGCATGATGGGGTTTGTAGTCACAGATAATGCTCCCCCTCTAAATTGGTCAATCCAGACCTCTCTGAACCATGCCCCACCACAGGGAGTGGAAAATGACTGACACGATGGCTGACACTGGGTCCTGCTGTGGGGAGCACAAGGCCCTGGTAGGGCTTGTGCACCAATCAGAAGCAGGACACCACTGACTGACATCCTGAAAGACAACTTGCACGCCCTCCAATGGAAGCACGTTTGATGATGGGAGGTCTGGCCGGGTGGGAAGGAGAACTGACAGCTCTGACCATACTTACCAGCATGTGGAGACACACACACCCCTCAACACAAACTCCACACAACTCACCGTGTAGAATGCATTGACTCACACCTTAGTGAAATATCAGCCAAAGATACACCGTACTGGGTGCTGCTGTGTAAAGCACAGGGGCTCTCTTTGGACTTGTAGCCAAACAAACACCAGGACTTCACAGTCAGCCATCTTGCCATTGCTGTCACACCCCTCACAGGGAAGCAGAGTCAAAAGGAAGGAAGTATGGGCATGCTGGGAAGGAGGGTGTAGCCAAGAGCATGATGGGAGTTGCAGTCACAGACATTCCCCACCCACCCACATGACCCAGCAAGCTCACACTGAACCATGCTTGCCTCACAGGGAGTGGGAATGGACTGACAAGATGTCTGACACTGGCCCTGAGAAATTATGTGGCTGACAATCACACATATGCACTGGCCAAACAAAACCCGGTCGCACACACAGCCATTGCAACCATATGTTCAAACCCATTGTCTGGGGATGCAGTGTCCAGGGGTGCCCCCTGGCCGGGCTGGGGAGGTGTGTCTTGCAGATGACAAGTGTGGAGAGCCATATATGGTACATTGCACAAAACACACAGGAACTCACATATACATCATTGACAGGGGACATCTGACAGTGAATGGAATGGACACATCAATATAGCCGACACCATAGCAAGGTCTCATTCACACTCGGTGCTGTTGTGAGCTGCATTACACTCCTACATCGTGCTGAAACATATGCATCCTTCACACAACACACCACTCACTGACATTTAAACTGTAGACACAAGGTCTAACCTGGACTGCATTGGAGGAGACATGCTATTCACAGCAGCCAAACTGCAACACACACACATCCGGCCCTAACTGTCATGAGCATTGAAAAGCCAGAGTGCTACCTTGCCCAATCCATGTCACCATGGAGAACATTGACAAGTCAAATCACATATGCACGTACAAACAAAACTCAGCACCAGACTCATTAACGATGGTGACATCATCACTTGTATGAAATGAGATCGGAACTAGGAACACTGTAAAAAAACACTTCCTCCAAAGAGATCACAGGCATACCGGAATGTGACCATGTCGTACCAATACACCAATGTGGCACAAAAAGACTAGCAAAATCTGTTACCAAACATGCCCCAATCTTACAACATATCCTCAGTGGAATAGCACGTATGTCCTTGTTAAAGCTCACATGTGTACAGGGATGACACACCTGTGTCAGCAACGTGATGGCCCTTGAGTAGTAATGGTCACGTACAGACAAATCTATACATGAGCTGGGCATGCACACACTTCGACCTGCACATTGAAATGTTTCATTTTGGCTGGGCAATGTGCAACAACAATATCAATCTCTGTCCGTGACAACCCTGGACAAAGCAGTGTACAGGCAGGCATCCAGACGTACAGTAGTGTCATGTATGTGAACCATTGATGCCTGTAGAAACATAACTTACATTGTGTGTCTCTTCCAAACACAGGTGGTGCTGGGGACACAGCACCAAATGAACAGGAGTCCCTGTCCCAGACTCTGGTGGAGCCTAAGCTCTCTGGTGTGGATCCGTCTCTGTCCTCTTCGGATGTCGACGAACAACATGGCCCCTCCGGTGTGAGTCATCGTGCAACACCAGCAGCACCAACATCTGCACCCCCTGTACCCACGCCTCCAGCATCTGGAAACAGACAGGGCAGCCCCGCCAACACGGACAGACCAGGCCACAGAACACCGAAAGCACAGGGACACTGGACCCCAGGAAGCTACAGACAACACCACCAGCAACACCACCCAAGGGGTCCCAGTGTCACCTGTGTGTGCCGCCGCAGGTCCTGCCCGTGTGGATAGAGGTGCTGGGACTGGTGGGAGGCAGAGGGCGCGCCTTGCAGAGGGATCTGGACTGCACAATGACCCCCAACTGGCACGCATCATAGATGCGTACCAGGATAGCACCGGAGGATTTGGCCAGGTAGTGGGGATCCTCAAGGACATGCAACAGGAGCAGGCTGCCCACCATGCCCGCATGGAGGCAAAGTGGGATGCACTTACTGCGGTGCCTGTGTGGCCACAACACCTGTTGCCACACCATCTGCCAGTGCCACAGGGAGGGAGGATGACACTGGCGGAGAGTCCCCTGCACCATCAGTCGCCTGCACCTGAGGATCCCCCCCCCCAAGAAGAAGAGGGGTCGCCCGAAGAAGGACAAGTGAGATGCAGATGTCCCTACACATCCCCCAGGGCCTCAAAACCTGTTCTGGACAATGTTCTTTGTGCGCAACACGTTCACCTTGTCGTATCTGACACAACTCGCCTACATGACATGGAGGGTTCATGTTGGTCCAATGTAGCAGATGACTTTACTCTGGACATTTCAGCAACCAACACTTCCAACTCTACTGTGAACTTTGGATTCAAAACCCAATGTACGGCACCCACCATCCTGTGCACTATCCTCACACATGTTGTTAAATAATCTCACCAGTACACCATACTTGCCTCTGTTGTGATTCCAACTTGTCATGTGTCATGGAGATGTTGATCTGCTAAACAACACAGTGCATGCCTGTTGGAAGGCGGACCCCGAGGAGTCGGTGCGACCACCAAGGGGGGGGGCCCTCACACTGCACGAAGTAGCCGAGCGCTGCCGAGAAGTCTCCTGAGAGATCCTTCTCCTATCACGTACTAGCACAGTAACACCACCACACAGGACTCAAGGAGGTTGTCTTGTGACAAGCAATTCTTTATCAGCAATAAAAGGGTTACGAGGGCAATATTTACACGAAGGGATCGAGGGATCCACCAAAAGTCTCAGTGTCTCTTTGGAAGGGTCGGGGTAGCGGGACAGTCTTTGGCAGGAATGCGGTACGAGGGTACCTGGTGCCCAGTTCTTATCCTCAAGCTGGAGGACCTCCGGATCTCGGAGGGGTCGAGCCGCGACGGCGTCAGCAGGGCTCTGGCGTACAGTTCGTGGAGAGCCGCGATCCAATCAGCAGGGCTCTCAAGATGGTTTCTGCTCAGCTCGAGCCGCGACGTCGTCAGCAGGGCTCCGAGGGAGGCTTCAGCGAGGTTGGGCCGCGACAGCGTCAGCAGGGCTCCGATGTTCCAGGTGGTTCAGAAAGGGGTCACAGGAAGGAGCCGCGACGCAGTCAGCAGGGCTCATGATGGTTCCGACAAGAGTTCTTCTCCGTAGGGTCAGCCGCGATTCAATCAGCAGGGCTCTCGACTCCGGGATACAACTCCCGAGCTGTGGTGGGGTCGCCCCAGATATAGGTCTGGAGCCCTTTGATGTCCGGACCTATGCGCCCGAGGGGGCGGAGTGGCCGGGTGGAGGTGGCCAGACGCCCAGCAGGAGAGGCGCCAGGCCCATGGGAGTTGCAGGGCGATCACACCTCGAGAGGGGAGGACAGTTGGGGGTCCCATCGATACTGTCCTCCGCCGGGGGCGATGAATGGTTCCTGCGGCACCCCCTGGCTAGTTCGTGGTGCCTCGATGTCGGGGCTTCGCTGGGGTCGAGGCCGGGTTGAGCGGGGGTGCACGGTGTGACGTGGATGCCAACAAGATGGCGGAGCCACGAGGAGTATGCGACCACGTGCAGCTCCGGGTGAAGGGCCTTGGTGCAGTTCAGACGGGGGGCCCGTGAAGGCCGGGGCGGGGAACGGGCACAATCCAGGGGGTTAAGGACCACGCCACGCGGCCGGGTCCAACAGGCGTCCCCCCCAGCCGAAGGCATGGAGAGTCACCCATCTCCTTGGGGATTCTCCTCGTCAAGGTGTGGTAAATAATTTAATTACCGGGACTTAATTTGATACAGAACATAATAAAAATAGCTCAATAAATAAGAGGCAGAATCCGTGGTATTAGAGGTTCGGAATGGGCTTTATTCCAATGGACGATTCGGAATCGTGGTCTCCAGGTTCCATCACCACGGAGGTTCAGGAAGTGAAGTACATACATTATTGATAATTAATAACTTTTATACAATAGGCATTACAGCGAAGCAAATGCAAGAGGCGTAACAATTGATAGCAAAGATAACATTTCACATGCTTAGCTGAAGGAGGCGTAATTGGGAGTAACAAGGAAACGTCATTGGTTGTGATGTTACATATGGGTGGATCTATGAAATAATTTCGCAATGTCAGCAGAAATACTTTGCAGAGATGCGCGCGCAGCAGCATGACGTGTGATTGACGTGCAGCTAGGGGGTGAAGGGGACTTGACATTTAGCTCTACATGTGGCGACAGATGTCTGGAGGGTCAAGTCAACCTAATCCTAAATCATATCTAACATCCTATGTTTAAAGAACTATGTTATCCAAAAGAGAGGCCTTCTTGGAGTAGAATCTTATTCTATACTGACTATACTGACTGTTAGTGCGTGTACAAGCGTCTAAGTGTCTACACTAGATGCGAGGGCAGGAATCTTCCATAGTAACAGGGCTATGAATTACTTGCATAAAGACAGAGAAGCCGGGCCTTTGCTCGGTAGCTGGCAGAATGTTTACTTAAGCTACTAGACAGGAATGCATTGGGCAGGGAGCGGAGCAGATAATTTCCGAAGGTGAAATACAGTTCTTGGCAGGCAGCAAGCTGATGTCAGGCACTGTGAGCCGCGCAGAGGATGAGACAAAGTTCATGGTCACAGATGCAGGCTCAGACTGGAGCTTTCAGAGGCAGAAAGCAGAAAAGCTTGATGACAGGATCAGGGCCTACTTGCCTGGACTGTAAAATGGCATAAGTGAACCATATAAAGGCGGTGGCCTTTCGTACTTAGGAATGGAATATCCGGCTCATTCATGGCGGATCTAAAAGAGGACATGTTAACGGTGGACGCACATGTATTTGCGTCTTCATAACTGGAACTGGAGGGAACATACATGTACTTGTAACATGCACATAGAACCGTTGGGGTCCAAGATAGGGGACATAATTGACCAGAAAAATCCATATTTCCACATTCCCTCCTTGTCCCCTACTTGCCCGTCAAGAGATATCAATCTTCATTAATCCATTGATCTGTTCATATAGCATCATTTGTTCTTCTTTCTTCTTCCGGGATCTTGAATGAAAATCTTGATGTGGAATGCACGATGTGGCACACAGACCACAAATCGCTGGTCCACATTGCAGGCATAAGCAGCAACTGAATAGTATGAGAAGGCCAATACCTAGGAAGGATAGAACTCTCCATCCCCAGGCTGATAACACGCTCCAAAACCACCCGGACCAAGTCCAAGTGCCTGGATTCTGGTGTATCTGGCTCACAATCTTATGAAGGCGCGTTATGGCTTTATATACAGATGGCGAATTTTCTGGTATGAATACGCAACAACTTGATCCGATGACCCTACAAGCTCCGCCCCTATCGGCCAGGATGACGTCAAGGACAAGACGATTTTGAAGCACAACAATCCGCATAGCAGACTGCTCTTCTGTTAAATTGCCTAAGGCGGAAATAGTTTCGTTCACTACTGCTTCCAGTGTTCTAGTTAATCTACGTACCAGCTTACTATTAGTAACGGTACCTATATAGGGAAAGAGACCTTTATTGAAATCTGTGTATTTTTCCCATGCTGTTTCAGTGTAATCGACTATTGGGAGATCTCTCCTTTCTCTATTGTGTACTAAATGAGTATTTCTGTGATAATCAGGAGGAGTTAGAAAAACAGGTGGCAAAAGGAATCCAATGTAGCAGGTACCATCCCAATCTAGAGGCAAACGTACATATGCCGTCTGACCACATATAAAATAGGAATGGCGGGAGGCTCTAAATGTCGACTTGCCTTGATCACTAAATTCTATTACAGTGGTGCATCTACTATGGCCCATATGTATGGAACCATTCTTTCTTACACATAATTCACCTTTTACTGGAAATACTGACATGGCGGGCAAAATTGGAGTAGCTTCGGATTCGATATTTAGGATCATAAGATTAAGCGTAAAATTACCTAATCCATATACTTCATTTTCTAGATCAGTTCCTGTTCTTTTGGGAAGTCCCTCCTTGTTGGGGTGGCAGACTTTAAGTAAAACTAAGTTCAGATTTCCCCATACCCAGTTGTCTTGATAAACTGCAGAATTTGAATCTAAGGAATTAATTAAACTAAACCATGCTCCACAGGAGCCGTTGTGTGTGAACGGGTATGGAAAAAGAGGTAGAATTCCTTTATAGTTCTGATAGGGAGGGAGTCGGCCACATATCCAACAATTTGTAGCATTGCTAACCTGATGGGAATGATGTAACATACTAATAAAAGTGTTATTGCGCAGCGCAAATCTGTATGACAATTCATGCGGAGGTAATTCGCTAAAAGAATGTTCAGCAGTAATATTATAAACATGTCTAGAAATAGGATAACATATGTGCAACAATATACTTGCAGTAATTATTAAAAGACTTAGGAAAAACAAAATTAATAACGTCACTGTGCAATGACTACGCAGTGATTTACAGTATGCATGTTGTTTCAACATTTTTCGGGTTTTTCCTCTATTCAGATCTAAGGGATACATGTCAGAGACAAATTCAACCGCTTCACCTTGGAGAGGACTTAAACAATCAAATTTCCTGACTGATTAGATCTGAGTTTTAGTTTATAATGTTCGTGACTACCTGAGTCAACCAAAGGAAGTTTTGAGTCAATGGGTGAAGACACGCAAGGTGTAGTTTTTATATCTGATGGTAATCCATAACATTTCTTGATATGACTTGAATGTACCCAGCCTTTTCTGCCTTCGATCTTCACGGCTGTCCTTGTGGTGAGCAAGACCAATTGAGGCGACTTCCACCTAGGATCCAGCTGAGTCTTTCGATCAAAGTTCCTCACTAAAACGAGATCCCCCGGAATTACGTCATGGGGTTTCACCTCAGTGTTGTCAGGAAAAGCTGCAGCTACCTGTGAACGACAAGATTGTAGTGCAGACATCAAGGAAGCCAAATAATCTGTCAGCATATTACAGTCAATATCAGTTATTTTACGTGGTATAGGCGTCCCCCACATATTTGGTGGTCTGCCAAAGATCACCTCAAACGGGGATAGCCCGGTTCGAGAGTGTGCTACCATTCTCATGTAAAAGAGTGCAACTGGTAATGCTACTACCCAGTCGACACCTTTCTCCCTGCATATTTTGGACAATCTGATTTTCAAAGTTTGATTATGTCGTTCCACGAGACCTGCTGCCTCGGGGTGTCGGACACAATGAAACTTCCACTGATATCCTAGCAGAAGTGAAACGTGTTTCATTAGTTCGGATGAGAACGGCTGGCCGTTATCTGAGTAGACAGCACGTGGTAAACCGTATCGTGGGAAGAATTCTCGAACTAATTGTTTGGCAGTAGTCGGGGCAGTGTAATCTGAAACCGGGTACGCCTCTGTCCAACGGGAAAGAGCACAGACAACTACGAGAACATATTTGAATCCTCGACATCGTTCCATCTGGATATAATCCATCTGGAGAATTTCAAAAGGGTGATCAGGAGGCTGAAATCCACCCTGCTCTACGGGAATGCTTTTTCCTGGGTTGAACTGACAACAGATCATACAGGTACGGACTTTTTGTTTGGCTGCTGCTCGTAAATGTTTGTTGAACCAAATGTGTTGAATGCTGTCTAGCATAGCTTTTTCTCCTAGATGTGCTGGACTATGGATAGTGTTAATAATGACTTGGACCATTGAATCAGGAAGGAACCACACAGATTTTTCCTTCGTCATCCATCCTTGATCCGCTTGGATCCCTCCTAATTCAGTCCATTTCCTTATTTCGTCTGGAGTAGCATGTGTCTGTATGTCCATTACATCAAGAGCGGGATCCTTAACCATCATGCAATGTGTTGGTGTCTGGACTATTGTCTTTGTCATGTCGGATGTTTGAGTTTGAGCAGTCTGTTTAGCTGTTCTGTCAGCTAGATCATTGCCTTGAGAAATGATATCAGTAATTTTCGTATGAGCTTTACATTTCATAATCGATATTGCAATGGGTAGATGTATTGCATCTAATAAGGCATGAATGAGGGGTCCGTGCTGAATGTGGGCACCGTGAGAAGTTAAATAACCTCTCTCTCGCCACAGCACGCCGAAGTCATGTACAACTCCGAATGCATAACGTGAATCAGTGTATATGTTGACTTTTTAATTTGTGGCTTGAATACAGGCCTGTGTCAGAGCGACGAGCTCTGCTGCTTGAGCGGACAAGGTATTTATACACTTGGTTTCAATAATTTCAGTGTCTGTTGTGACTGCGTAAGCGGCCACTAACTCTCCTGTACCTGTTCTCATACATGAACCATCTACATACAACGTCAGGTCTGGATCTGACAATGGGACATCTGTCAAGTCTTGTCTGGGTTTCGTCGTTATTGTAATAACATCAATACAATCATGAGCTAGTGGGTCTGTTCCATTTACAGGTAAAAGTGTGGCAGGATTCAATGTGTTACAACGTCTGATTTCTATATGTGGCTGAAACAATGTTAATTCGTAACCTGTAAGTCGCGCTATAGTCAAGTGTTGTGTTTGCGTTCGATTCACAAGAACCTCTACTGCATGTGGTACTTGTACTGTCAATGGATGTCCTAACACTATGGCATCGCTTTGTCTGATTGCTAAAGCTGTCGCTGACACTGATTTCAGGCACGCAGGCAGAGCCTGAGCTACGGGATCTAATGTACTAGAAAAATAAGCACACGGTTTGTGTGATCCTGCTTGCTCCTGTGTGAGTACTGACAAGGCAGTACCTTCTCGTTCTGTAACAAAGAGTGTAAAATGTTTTCTGTAACATGGTGTTGCTAAAACAGGTGCTTGGCATAGAGCTTTCTTTAAGCTTTCAAAAGCTAGTGTGTGTTCCTGAGTCCAAGGGAGGACAGTCGATGTGGCTGCCTCCTGTGTTGTTAATTGAATGAGTGGTTTTGCTAGAAATGCATACTGAGGGATCCACTGCCTACAATATGAAGTGAGGCCTATGAAAGCCCGCACCTCCTTTTGTGTCTTGGGTATTGGCATATTAGCTATTAACTGGATACGATCTGGTGTAAGCTGCCTTCCCTCCTTGGACAGCGAGTGACCAAGGTAAATAACTCGCTGGACACAGAATTGCAGCTTAGAAGGGGACACCTTGTGCCCCTTTTCGGCTAGAAATTGTAAAACCGTCAGTGATGCTTTTTCACATTCAGGTTCGCTTCGGGCGGTGATCAGCAGATCATCGACATATTGAAGCAGAGCAGTGTTGACTGGCATGTGTATACTGTCAAGTTCTCGTTTCAATGCTTGGCTATAGATGCTGGGGCTTTCTGTAAATCCTTGAGGTGCGCGTGTGAATTTAAAGCTACGTCCATTTAAACTAAATCCGAACAAGTATTGGCTTTCCGGATCTATTGGGACGCTGAAAAAGGCATTCTTGAGATCAATTACAGTAAAGAACGTTGCTTCGGAATCAATAGCTGTCAGTAATGAAGAGATGTCTGGAACTACGGGGTATTGTGGTACAATACATTTATTTAATTCGCGCAGATCAATAACCAATCGATATACTGGGGGAGCCTTTGGATCAGTTCGTTTAAGAATCAATGATTTGCAGTAAAGCCATTACAGCATCTGGGGGTAACTTGTATTGTCGCATTCGTGGTAGTACCACTCCTGCCTTTAGTGTGACTCGATATGGCGTAATGTTCATGCAACCAACATCTGTAGGGCCTTGTGCCCATAAATGTGTGGGCAAATTCTGCAGTCGGGAATCCATGTCTCGAGACACATAATGACCTTTGAAATCACGTAAAAACAATCTTACTCCTTCCGGAGAACAACATATTATAGCTCCTAGAGCTTTCAGTGTTTTTATACCTAACAAGTTTTCTGGACATGATTTAGTAAGCAATAAATCTGTAGTTCTGGTCAAGGGTCCTATCGTAAGTGGAAGAGGCTGTGATACTTCATTAACAATAGGTTTTCCTGAAAAACCAAGGGAAATATTCTGTGAGCCTGAGAGGGGTGCCCCTGGAACTTCACTACGTTTTATAGTTGTTCGACTTGCCCCTGTATCTAGTAAAAATTTTCTATCTTGGCCTAATAATTCACTATGTACATAAGGTCCTTCTTGGTCTACAGGGACCTCGATAAGGGGTAAGTCAACTTCCCTCTCTAGGCTGGTTCATGCATATCGTTGATAATCAGGATAGTCATACTGTGCGGTCTGGTACAGCTGTCGTGTCGTGGTTTGTGTGGCAGCAGCAGGCAACGCTGGTGCGGCTGGCACAAACTGTATAGACTGTTGTGGAGCTGGCATGGCCTGTGCATGCTGCGGTGCTCCTTGTTCATTCTGATCCTGTCTAGGTGGCCGTGGTCTTTCTTTTGTAATACCTGTGGCGATATTACGCTTCAGGACTGGGCAATCGTGTATGTAATGTCCTGGCTGTTTACAATAGTTGCATGTCCCTTTTATAGGTCCTGCTGAATCACCGGATTGTGTCGTACCCTTTTTATGACCTTCAGCTGGAACTGTCTGGGAGACTAGCATTTTCATTTTCGTGTCTTTCATGCGTCTTTGTTCATGTTCTTGTTCTTCTCTAATTCTATTGTAATGGTACTGTAACATTTGTAACATTTGTGATGGGGTATTACCTTGCCAGGTACTCTCGAATTTTAATACTCTATTCTTCACTTGGGGCAAGGAATTTTCAACTAATTTTGTCACAAACAGATGTGGGTATGACTCGCTACTTGCTTTTATACCACTATTTATACCAAAACATTTTTCGAATCGGGCATAGAAATCACTAGTGTCTTCATCTTGCTTTTGTTTACAGGCTGAGATTGCACCCCAGTCTTCCTTTTTCGTAGTTAATAAACGTGGCAGTACCTGTACTAGTAAACCTGGCAGTGGTTTAGTTTTGTCCCCAAGCCCCGAACCTGGACCTCGGGCCTTTTCTTCATTTTCTAATGCTGTCCAATCTATCTTTTGGTCTCCTACCTCCCACTCTTTTTCCTTGAGTTTTTCATAAATGCCAGCAGGCATTAATACCTTTAATATTGTCATAATGTCGGGATAGGTATACTCTCCCATGAGTAACATGTCTTTAATTTCTCGGTGGAAACCCGCTGGGTCTTTGTCATGACTGGGTACCACTTTCTTCATTTCTAACAATTCTATTTTCGATATGGGCGTATATACATATACACGTTTAAACTGATTGTCCTCGCCCTTTATTGGGTGTACTTCTCGTAAGGGATTCTGTCTGTCCATGTAATACATCGGTCTTTCCTTGATGGGCAATGAAACATGTTCTGGACATACAAAAAGAATGTACTGTTTTCTAGATTCTAGTATTTCCTTAATTAACTTAGTACCTGAACCTTTCCATCTATTCGTGAGTAATTCAGTCAATATATCAGGTAAGGGACCAGGATCTGAATGTTGGCCTTTATATAGTATAAGGAGTTGTTGAATCATATAAATCCCAGCTAAACGCTGTTCATCTGGGGTGAGGTTCAAAAATGTGTGTGCTACTGTATCATCATCATACTTTCCGGGACTGTCAATCCAATGAACGGCTGACCTGGCTAATTCTTGTTCATCCATAGAATCAAGAAAATGATAACCCCTTCGTTCTCGCAGTAATTTGTCAGCGGCTTGGAACGAATGCTCGGGGGATCTCATATTTATTATAGGTGTTTGGAAATTCCTGTTATTATCTGGACATATCGGATGTATCGGGTCAGTAAAATATCTAGTACTATTACAAGATCTTCCTCTACCTACATAGGCTATGGTTTTTGCCTATCATGTCTCCCTTCTGATATATTCTGGCTCCATCTGGTAAGAGTTTGCATTATTTCCGGATCTACCCCCGGTCGGTCTTGATTTCTGATCACACAATTTATGAGGAAACGTAACAGTTCCCCCTGTATCTCCACTTTCTGGTATTCCATAGCTCTGTTAATACTTTCAGAATCTCGCCCTGTTTGGACAAAATGATATATATTATCTAGATGCACAGTCATTCCTGGTAACTTCCCTAAATACACCGCGGCTCGTCTGATACGTAATGATGCCATGATCATTTCGTCCTCTTTGCCGGGCACAGGGTCATATCTACAATCTATAAGAAGTTCCTTAAGCGTGCGGGCATTTATGAGTTTGGGGGTACGTGGATGTGCTGACTCTTGAAAGGTAAGTTTATTTACTCTGGGGGGCGTAGAAAAAATATTGGTAGCACCTCCAGTAGCCCCGTCTGGAGTATCGGGCGTGAAAGGATTCGTAGAACGCGATACAGCAACTATAGGTGTGGACACAGCTATAGAAGTAGCTGTAGGAACAGATGTGGAAACGGACGTGCTTGCCGGAACTTGTGTCAGGATTTGATGCTGTAAGGATACAGATACAGGATCTTGGCGTTGAACCTCCCCGGCCAACGGTCTATGTGGGGCGGGGTTAGCATACTCGGGAGCTGCGTCATCTAAATATGAGGAAAGAAAAACATCTTCTGCGGTTCTAGGATGCCCCTTAGGATGTACTTTTATTGGAAATAATGGGGGTGGCAAGTCCTTTGGTATCCCCGTAGTAGCCTTAGGTAATCCTTCGGCCAGAAGGGGATACATACCCTTCATAAGGGCATGTCTTTGTCTGTCTACTTGTTCTGATTTTACTCGTGTACCTTCTTCAATTAATAGATTTTCTCGAACTTCATTTGAATTCTCTTTACTCTTCTCTTCCTGTCTACGTGCTTTTTCTGTGCGTCTATACGATTCTTTACGCCATAATTCAATGGCGTCTTTCTGTGATTGTCTAGCTTTCTTTTTCCATAATTCTTCCTCTACTTTCACGATGCACTCTGCATCCCAGGTCCCAGCTGCGGGCCACCTCTGACTTTCTGGTAATTCCTTAGTGTAGTCTACCCATAGATCAAGAAATAATATAGCGTCTAGGCCGTGTTTATGATACATGAAGTACCCTGGAGTGTCCCTAGGAGGAATGGGAACAGCTTCTTCGAGTACCCCTTTTCTAGTTGTGATCTGTCTTAGTTTCGAAAAGAGCGGCATATTGAGAACTGGTCTGATACTTGGTCTTGAACAAACTTAATACAATAAACCACGATAATGAACAGTCATTCACACCACAATATGCAGGACGTATTAATACATTTAACATTTAACATTTTTAAATGAGCCACAATGAAGATGACGATCTAAGAAAACTTAATCATAAAACGTAATTCTCGACATTAAACGGAATTATTCTGAATTTATATACTTGATATACTAGATATACTGCTAAACAGTACAGACCGGATTTGTGTACCCAAACCCGTCTGGACCGGCACAACTTATGTGCACGCCAGAACGCCTCCGCAGTAATGGTACTCACCGGGTAGCTCGGAACGGAAGGCCTCGGAACGGAACTGAACTGAACTGGACCGGACTGGACTCGACTCGACAACTTCGGACACTTCAGGACATCGGAAACCTGGTGGGCCTCTGTATACCTCGGATCTTGCTCTCTCAGCTAGGCTCTGGTCGGGATACTTCGCACTTCTCACCGCCTCGTCTGGGTGTTGATCGCAGCCTCAGTCGCCCCCGCTAGACCGGAGGGAGATACAGGAAATCCTGCTGGTACGCGTTGTTGTCCGTCCAGCTGTGGCAGGAGACCGGGCCTGCAACGCACCGCCGGCGCGTGAGATGAGAAAGTGTCCCTGTTCGGGCGCCATTTATGTGGTAAATAATTTAATTACCGGGACTTAATTTGATACAGAACATAATAAAAATAGCTCAATAAATAAGAGGCAGAATCCGTGGTATTAGAGGTTCGGAATGGGCTTTATTCCAATGGACGATTCGGAATCGTGGTCTCCAGGTTCCATCACCACGGAGGTTCAGGAAGTGAAGTACATACATTATTGATAATTAATAACTTTTATACAATAGGCATTACAGCGAAGCAAATGCAAGAGGCGTAACAATTGATAGCAAAGATAACATTTCACATGCGTAGCTGAAGGAGGCGTAATTGGGAGTAACAAGGAAACGTCATTGGTTGTGATGTTACATATGGGTGGATCTATGAAATAACATGTTGTTAAATAATCTCACCAGTACAACATACTTGCCTCTGTTGTGATTCCAACTTGTCATGTGTCATGGAGATGTTGATCTGCTAACCAACACAGTGCATGCCTGTTGGAAGGCGGACCCCGAGGAGTCGGTGCGACCACCAAGGGGGGGGGCCCTCACACTGCACGAAGTAGCCGAGCGCTGCCGAGAAGTCTCCTGAGAGATCCTTCTCCTATCACGTACTAGCACAGTAACACCACCACACAGGACTCAAGGAGGTTGTCTTGTGACAAGCAATTCTTTATCAGCAATAAAAGGGTTACGAGGGCAATATTTACACGAAGGGATCGAGGGATCCACCAAAAGTCTCAGTGTCTCTTTGGAAGGGTCGGGGTAGCGGGACAGTCTTTGGCAGGAATGCGGTACGAGGGTACCTGGGGCCCAGTTCTTATCCTCAAGCTGGAGGACCTCCGGATCTCGGAGGGGTCGAGCCGCGACGGCGTCAGCAGGGCTCTGGCGTACAGTTCGTGGAGAGCCGCGATCCAATCAGCAGGGCTCTCAAGATGGTTTCTGCTCAGCTCGAGCCGCGACGTCGTCAGCAGGGCTCCGAGGGAGGCTTCAGCGAGGTTGGGCCGCGACAGCGTCAGCAGGGCTCCGATGTTCCAGGTGGTTCAGAAAGGGGTCACAGGAAGGAGCCGCGACGCAGTCAGCAGGGCTCGTGATGGTTCCGACAAGAGTTCTTCTCCGTAGGGTCAGCCGCGATTCAATCAGCAGGGCTCTCGACTCCGGGATACAACTCCCGAGCTGTGGTGGGGTCGCCCCAGATATAGGTCTGGAGCCCTTTGATGTCCGGACCTATGCGCCCGAGGGGGCGGAGTGGCCGGGTGGAGGTGGCCAGACGCCCAGCAGGAGAGGCGCCAGGCCCATGGGAGTTGCAGGGCGATCACACCTCGAGAGGGGAGGACAGTTGGGGGTCCCATCGATACTGTCCTCCGCCGGGGGCGATGAATGGTTCCTGCGGCACCCCCTGGCTAGTTCGTGGTGCCTCGATGTCGGGGCTTCGCTGGGGTCGAGGCCGGGTTGAGCGGGGGTGCACGGTGTGACGTGGATGCCAACAAGATGGCGGAGCCACGAGGAGTATGCGACCACGTGCAGCTCCGGGTGAAGGGCCTTGGTGCAGTTCAGACGGGGGGCCCGTGAAGGCCGGGGCGGGGAACGGGCACAATCCAGGGGGTTAAGGACCACGCCACGCGGCCGGGTCCAACAGGCGTCCCCCCCAGCCGAAGGCATGGAGAGTCACCCATCTCCTTGGGGATTCTCCTCGTCAAGGTGTGGTAAATAATTTAATTACCGGGACTTAATTTGATACAGAACATAATAAAAATAGCTCAATAAATAAGAGGCAGAATCCGTGGTATTAGAGGTTCGGAATGGGCTTTATTCCAATGGACGATTCGGAATCGTGGTCTCCAGGTTCCATCACCACGGAGGTTCAGGAAGTGAAGTACATACATTATTGATAATTAATAACTTTTATACAATAGGCATTACAGCGAAGCAAATGCAAGAGGCGTAACAATTGATAGCAAAGATAACATTTCACATGCGTAGCTGAAGGAGGCGTAATTGGGAGTAACAAGGAAACGTCATTGGTTGTGATGTTACATATGGGTGGATCTATGAAATAATTTCGCAATGTCAGCAGAAATACTTTGCAGAGATGCGCGCGCAGCAGCATGACGTGTGATTGACGTGCAGCTAGGGGGTGAAGGGGACTTGACATTTAGCTCTACATGTGGCGACAGATGTCTGGAGGGTCAAGTCAACCTAATCCTAAATCATATCTAACATCCTATGTTTAAAGAACTATGTTATCCAAAAGAGAGGCCTTCTTGGAGTAGAATCTTATTCTATACTGACTATACTGACTGTTAGTGCGTGTACAAGCGTCTAAGTGTCTACACTAGATGCGAGGGCAGGAATCTTCCATAGTAACAGGGCTATGAATTACTTGCATAAAGACAGAGAAGCCGGGCCTTTGCTCGGTAGCTGGCAGAATGTTTACTTAAGCTACTAGACAGGAATGCATTGGGCAGGGAGCGGAGCAGATAATTTCCGAAGGTGAAATACAGTTCTTGGCAGGCAGCAAGCTGATGTCAGGCACTGTGAGCGGCGCAGAGGATGAGACAAAGTTCATGGTCACAGATGCAGGCTCAGACTGGAGCTTTCAGAGGCAGAAAGCAGAAAAGCTTGATGACAGGATCAGGGCCTACTTGCCTGGACTGTAAAATGGCATAAGTGAACCATATAAAGGCGGTGGCCTTTCGTACTTAGGAATGGAATATCCGGCTCATTCATGGCGGATCTAAAAGAGGACATGTTAACGGTGGACGCACATGTATTTGCGTCTTCATAACTGGAACTGGAGGGAACATACATGTACTTGTAACATGCACATAGAACCGTTGGGGTCCAAGATAGGGGACATAATTGACCAGAAAAATCCATATTTCCACAAAGGCGGAAGAAGCGGGACAGGCCGTCGGCGTTGGCGTGGTCATTGCCGGGCCGGTGTTCGACATCAAAGTCCATTCCTTGTAGCGAGATGGACCACCGCAGCAGCTTGGGGTTCTCGCCCCGCATTTGCATTAGCCACTGCAAGGGCCGGTGGTCGGTCTGGACCCGGAAGTGGGTGCCAAAGAGGTAGGGCCGGAGCTTCTTGAGGGCCCACACCACAGCGAAGGCCTCACGCTCAATAGTGCTCCAGCGTTGCTCTCGGGGCAGTAGTCGTCGGCTGAGGAAGGCCACTGGTCGGTCGAGCCCCTTTTCGTCGGCTTGGGATAGGACGGCCCCGATCCCATACTCGGAGGCGTCCGTCTGTACCACGAACTCCTTCTGGTAGTCCGGGGCCTGCAGCACCGGAGCCGTACACATGGCTGTTTTTAGGGTGTCGAAGGCTGTTTGGCAGCGGGGTGTCCAGTGTACCTTCTTGGGCTGCTTTTTGGACGTTAACTCTGTGAGGGGGCCAACAATGCTCCCATAGTCCTTGATAAACCGCCGGCAGTATCCGGTGAGGCCCAGGAAGGCCCGGACAGCGGTCTGGGTAGTGGGGGGTTCCCAGGTCTGGATGGCATCTATCTTTGCTTGGAGGGGGGCCACCTGCCCGCTCCCCACTTGATGGCCCAGGTAGGTCACGGATCCGTGGCCGATTTGGCATTTGCTGGCCTTGATTGTGAGCCCGGCCCGCTGAAGGGCGGCCAGGACGGCCTTCAGGTGGAGAAGGTGCTCGGCCCAGTGGTTGCTGTACACGGCAATGTCATCTAAGTAGGCCGCGCTGAAGGCCTCAAGCCCGGCCAAAACCTTGTTTACTAATCTGTGGAAGGTGGCCGGGGCGTTCTTCATTCCGAAGGGCATCACCCGAAAGTGGTAATGCCCATCCGGGGTCGAAAAGGCGGATCTTTCTTGGGCGCCGGGGGTGAGCTGGATCTGCCAGTACCCGGCGGTGAGGTCCAGCGTGCTCAAGTAGCGAGCGGCCCCTAGGCGGTCGATGAGTTCGTCGGCCCGGGGTATCGGGTGTGCGTCTGTCTTGGTTACTGCATTCAGGGCTCGGTAGTCCACGCAGAATCGCAACTCCGGGGGGTGACCGGGAGCTGCGGCCTTGGGCACCAGGACGACAGGGCTGGCCCACGGGCTGTCGGAAGGCTCGATGACCCCCAGGGCCAGCATCTTTGCTACTTCAGCCTGGATGCAGGCCCGCACTCGGTCAGGCACCCGGTAGGCTCTGTGCCGTATGGGGGGGCTCTCCCCGGTGTCGACGTCGTGGACGCACCAGTGGGTCACCCCCGGGGTGAGAGAGAAGAGGGCTGCGTAGTCCCGCAGTAATTGCTGGCAGTCGTTGCGCTGTTCCGGGGTCAGGGACGAGGCGAGTTGGACCCCTTCGATCGATCCATCGTGAATGTCGGATTGCAAGAGGTCGGGTAAGGGCTCGGAGTCGACCTCGCCCCCTTCGTCAGTCGCCAGCAGCAGGCTCAGTTCGGTCCGGGCGAAGTGGGGTTTTAGCCTGTTAGCATGTAGGACCCGGAGGGGGTTCCGGGGGGACTCCAGATCGACCAGGTAGGTGACGGGACTTTTCTTCTCCACCACCTTGAAGGGCCCGGTCCACTTGTCCTGGAGGGCGCCGGGTTCGACCGGGGCCATGACCCATACTTTCTGTCCTGGCTCGAATTCTATAGTAGAGGTGTTGCGATCGTACCACCGCTTCATGTCCTCCTGGCTGGCCTCGAGGTTGGCTTCGGCCATGGCTCGGAACTTGCGGGTCTGGTTTCGGAGGGTCAGGAGGTATCGGTAGACGTCAGGAGGGGCGCCTCGGTGTTTCATCTCCCAGCCCTCCTTGACCAGGCTGAGCGGTCCGCGGACCGGGTGCCCATACAATAGTTCAAACGGGCTGAACCCCAGGGATTTCTGCGGGACCTCCCGATAGGCAAACAGGAGGCAGGGCAGCAGGACATCCCATTTCCGCCTGAGGGGTTCTTCCAGTCCCTGGATCATCCCTTTTAATGTTCGGTTGAACCGCTCAACCAGGCCGTTCCCCTGAGGGTGATAGGGGGTCGTGAACTGATATGTGACCCCGCACTGTTGCCACAGAGACCGCATGTACCTGGAGATAAAGTTCGTGCCGCGGTCGCTCACCACTTCGCTGGGGAATCCCACTCGGGAGAAGATCCCCATCAAGGCCCGGCCTACCACAGGGGCCGTTATAGTTCTTAGCGGGACCGCCTCCGGGTACCTGGTGGCGTGGTCCACGAGGACCAGGATGAAGCGGTGGCCCAGGGCGGTTTGGGGGTCCAGGGGTCCCACGATATTGATTCCGACCCGTTCGAACTGGGTGCTGACGGCGGGAAAGGGCTGGAGGGGGGCCTTGACCCGACCCCCCGTCTTTCCGCTGGCTTGGCAGGTCTGGCAGGACCGGCAGTGGTTGTCCACATCTCTCCGCATCCGGGGCCAGTAGAAGTGGGTCACCAGACGACTGTACGTTTTGTCTTGCCCCAAGTGTCCGGCGAGGGGCACATCATGGGCCAGGTGGAGAAGGAACTCCCGGAAGCGGAGGGGGACCACCAACACGCGGCTGGCCCCGAGTTCTGCTACTTTCTGTTCACTGTACAACAGGCCCTCGGCCCAGTAGATCCAGTGGGTGCCGGTCTGGTCACCGTTGGCTTGCGCGGTCGCCTGTTGTCTGACCCCTTCGAGAGAGGGACAGGACTGTTGTTCTTGCTGGAACTGCTCTCGGGTGGGGCCCCCTTCGTGTCGCCATTGCGTCAGCTCTGGTAGGGCGCTCGGAGAAGCCATCTCTTCGGGGGAGGATTCGCTGGGCCCAGGGTCGGTGTCCGCCTCCTCCTCGCTGCTGGCGGGAGGGGGTGTGAGCCTCTCGGGCTGGGCGGTCATGGACCGGGTGATGGCGCAGGCCCAATCAGCCAGTCCCAACATTCGGAGGTGTTCTCGTCGCTCTACTTGAGCCCAGGGGGAACTTTCCAAGTCGTTCCCCAGGAGGCAGTCGACCGGGGCGTCGTCGCGCACTGCCACCTTCAGCAGGCCCGTCACCCCTCCCCACTCGAAGGGGACCAGGGCCATCTGGCATAGGTTTTCACTGTTGTCGGCCGTCCGTACGGGGCACAGCACATTCGGTAGAATCTGCCCAGGGGTCACCAGGTGGCAGCGGACAGCGGTGATACTGGCGCCTGTGTCACGAAGGGCTTCGGCCCGTTGTCCATTGACCGTGACCTGCTGCCGGTACTTCTGGGTGTTGGTTGGGATGGGGGTGCAGGGTACCATCTCTCGGCTACCCAGGTAGACCAGGGACATGGCTGCCGGCTCCCACTCAGTGTTCTCTCGGTCGAGGGCCTCCTCTTCCTCTTCTTCTCCCCCCAAGGCGGCGGCTGTCAGCTGCCGGGGCGGGTGCCCGCCGGCCCCGTTTCTTCGGTTCAGAGGGCAGGCCGGATCGCTGGCAAAGTGTCCTGTTTGTTGGCAGCCGTAGCAGGTCACTGGCGGCCGGGGTCCGGGTCGGGCCGGGCCCACCTTTCGGGCTAGGCTCGGGGAGAGATGTGGCTGCGGTGGCCCTCGAGGGGGGCTCCTGGGGGCCCCGGCGGGAGGGTCTCGGTTCCGGTTCGGCCCTCCCCCCCCACCGCGCTGGCGGGGGGGCCCGTTGGGGTTCCTCTGGTACTCCCCCATTGAGTTCCGGGGGACCCGGGAGTTGACCCATCGATCGGCTTCGACGGCAAGTTTTCGCGGGTCGGTCATTTTGCTGTCGAGGAGGTGCTGCCTCAGTTCCACGAAGCAATTGTTGGAAAGGTGTTCCCATACGATGAGGTCGACCAGCTGCCCGTAGGTGGTTGCTTTGCTCCCTTTGATCCACCCTTCTAGGGCCCGACTGAAAAAGTCCACATATTCCACCCATGTGGTACCCGGGATTTTCTTGCAGTCTCTGAACCGCTGGCGGTACATTTCCGCTGTTAGCCCGTAGCGGGTGAGCAGGGCCTCCTTCATGTGATCGTAGGAGGTCATCACCTCCTCCGGTAGCTGGAGCAGCGTGTCCCGCCCCTCACTCAGGAACCGCCCCCACAGGCCCGCGCCCCAGTCCTTTCGGGGCACCCGATGAGAGGACATGGCCACCTCGTAGGCCTTGAACCATTGTTGGATGTCGTCATTCTTGTAATACTCCTTGACGACTTCTTTCGGGATATGCACCTTGGCCTCGGAAGGCGGTAGAGTGTCTCTGGGGGTGTCAGTCCCTCCGTTCTTGGCCTTGATCTCGAGTTCCTTGAGACTGCGCTCGTGCTCAAGAGTTAGTTTCTTTTCCTCCAACTCCCGGTGTCGTCTCTTCTCCTCTATCTCTTCTTGAAGGCGCAGCTGCTCTAGGGCCAGTTTCTTCTCTGCCAGCTGGAGTTCACCGTCCAGCCGCAGTCGGGCGAGCTCTAGCTCGTGGCTCCGGACCTTTTCCCGCTCTCGTATTTCTTCTTCGGAGAGGCCGGTCTCTAGACTCTTTCTTCCTCCGGTTGCCGGAGTCCGTGCGGTTGCTGCGGTCTCAGTCAGGGGCAAGGGCCCTTCCTCCTGGGAGGGGCCTGCCCCGGCCTCCAACCATGCCCTCAGAGCTTTCTGCATCTCCTCTTTGGTACCCAGGCTGGTGGTTGCAATGCCTTTGTCTTTGCAGAACTGTTTCAATTCTTTGTGCGTATATTCTTCCAGCCGTTCGGGCTGGAACTCCATTGTCGCGTTGTTTTCCTGGCTGCTCATGATGCTGTTCGTTTGGATGGGTAGCTAGTGGGTACTGGCTGGTACGTACTGCGTTCGGCTCGGATCCCGTCGCTGGCCACCAAATGTTGGAAGGCGGACCCCGAGGAGTCGGTGCGACCACCAAGGGGGGGGGCCCTCACACTGCACGAAGTAGCCGAGCGCTGCCGAGAAGTCTCCTGAGAGATCCTTCTCCTATCACGTACTAGCACAGTAACACCACCACACAGGACTCAAGGAGGTTGTCTTGTGACAAGCAATTCTTTATCAGCAATAAAAGGGTTACGAGGGCAATATTTACACGAAGGGATCGAGGGATCCACCAAAAGTCTCAGTGACTCTTTGGAAGGGTCAGGGTAGCGGGACAGTCTTTGGCAGGAATGCGGTACGAGGGTACCTGGGGCCCAGTTCTTATCCTCAAGCTGGAGGACCTCCGGATCTCGGAGGGGTCGAGCCGCGACGGCGTCAGCAGGGCTCTGGCGTACAGTTCGTGGAGAGCCGCGATCCAATCAGCAGGGCTCTCAAGATGGTTTCTGCTCAGCTCGAGCCGCGACGTCGTCAGCAGGGCTCCGAGGGAGGCTTCAGCGAGGTTGGGCCGCGACAGCGTCAGCAGGGCTCCGATGTTCCAGGTGGTTCAGAAAGGGGTCACAGGAAGGAGCCGCGACGCAGTCAGCAGGGCTCGTGATGGTTCCGACAAGAGTTCTTCTCCGTAGGGTCAGCCGCGATTCAATCAGCAGGGCTCTCGACTCCGGGATACAACTCCCGAGCTGTGGTGGGGTCGCCCCAGATATAGGTCTGGAGCCCTTTGATGTCCGGACCTATGCGCCCGAGGGGGCGGAGTGGCCGGGTGGAGGTGGCCAGACGCCCAGCAGGAGAGGCGCCAGGCCCATGGGAGTTGCAGGGCGATCACACCTCGAGAGGGGAGGACAGTTGGGGGTCCCATCGATACTGTCCTCCGCCGGGGGCGATGAATGGTTCCTGCGGCACCCCCTGGCTAGTTCGTGGTGCCTCGATGTCGGGGCTTCGCTGGGGTCGAGGCCGGGTTGAGCGGGGGTGCACGGTGTGATGTGGATGCCAACAAGATGGCGGAGCCACGAGGAGTATGCGACCACGTGCAGCTCCGGGTGAAGGGCCTTGGTGCAGTTCAGACGGGGGGCCCGTGAAGGCCGGGGCGGGGAACGGGCACAATCCAGGGGGTTAAGGACCACGCCACGCGGCCGGGTCCAACAATGCCAAATACTACAACAATGTGACCACCGTTATGTGAGTCATGGTGATGTGATACATGTGAGGGAGACACACCACTATGGCAACACAACACATACTCACCATCACTGTCCCCAATAAGTTGCGCACACCTCTCCTTCTGTGAGCGCGCACTCCCGTGTGTCCAGCGCGCACACACCAGGACTGAATGAACGAGAGTTCGCGCTGCCGCTTTAAAAAGTGAGCGGTGCGAAAAACAAGCACTTCCTGCGGTTTTGCCAACGTGTCAGGAGCGCAGGTAAGGCTGGCTTGGGGGTGGGGCTCGAGGAACTTGCTGTATTTTGCGGTGCGGGGCAGATGGTAGGCTTTTGTTAAGTATTCATGTTAATCACAGCTCCTTCACGAGCTGTGATTAACACGAATACTTGAACAAAAGCCCAACATCTTCCCCGCACCGCGCTTTACTAACAAAAGAGTAGAGCAAGTTTAAAAACGCAGCGTGTACTTCACGCTGTGTTTTAAACTTGCTCTACTCTTTTGTTAGTAAAGCGCGGCTGCAAGAGAGATTGTGGGCTTTTGTTTAAGTATTCATGTTAATCACAGCTCATGAAGGGGCTGTGATTAACATGAATACTTAAACAAAAGCCCACACCAACGCAGAGTTCCTTAACCTGAAAGGGAACTCCCCTGTGACTTGAGGTATCCTTGTGGTGTGTGGCAGATGGTACTTTATTCCATATATTGCTCCAATCTCAGGTATTCAGATTTTATAATGTCTTGATTCACGCAACTTCATCCAAAAGCAAGATAATAAAATGACAACAGAATAGTTTTATTTAAATTTAAAAATCCATTTTAGAATTGTGTTTCTAAAGTTAGAAATCACTAAAAGTTGCTATGTCATTGTTTTAAAAGTAGCAACAACATTCGAGGTTTGTACTAAATACAACATAAATTGCCCTCAACTGTTGTGAGTGCAGTGTATTTGAAAACATTTAGGAGGGTATGGTAGTGAGCATGCGTTTTAGTGTAGAGTGCTAACATGTATAATATAATCAGAAGATAGTGGTGCTCTAAAGAGGTATTTATTTTCTTTTAGTAAAAATGTGTCTATTTTCTGGCTGTGCCCTTCACCATTTTGAACTTCAGATTTTGTCACATTGCATCACATGGGAGTTGTACTCCATACAGGGGCGAAAATATCAGTACTGCAGCAAGTGCAGTTGCACCAGGTGCCAGTGATCTTAGAGGTCCAATGCACCCAAATTATGGCTGCACTTCACAGTCCAGCCAGTTGACATTCCATCCCATTTACCTTGCTGAGGCAGAAACCATTGGCTTTTATAAACTGTTCCACAGTTCTTACCTTAGATCAGCCTTGTCCGACGTGCCTCTGAGTTTGGATGGGCGCAATGTTCTTCCAGGTTCCAGCACTGCCACTGGTGTTTATCATTTATTATTCTCCCGATGTCGATGGGCTTCCTGCTCTGGCTTTGTAATATCTTCTGTAGGCTTTGCCACCTTTGACCGTGTGATCCTGAGTGCCAGGCCCTAAGATATGGATTTTATTAGTACTGTCTCTGCGTCAATAGATGCTTGGTCAGCATTGGGATTGGATGCCCTTTCCTGAGGTCAGGCAATGAGAAAACTGAGAAAATGGCAGAAGAGCTCACAAGAATCTGGTCTGCAGATCTCTGCCCTGAACCAGTACAGTTGATGTATAAATTCCAAGTCAATTCCATGCTGTCTCTCTCGGTCTGACGTCATTCATCTTTTTTACCATTGTAAACTGCTTGGGAAGGCCTAGCCCTACCTAACTACTCAAGGTTGTAGTAATGCAGTTACCGCTTGAGAAGGTTCCCTTAATGTAGGGGATCTCTGCATACCTAGGTTTTATGGTAGAAGAGGTGTGGCGCAGTGGCCAGGGCAACTGATGCTGGAACCTGGGGTCTCATGGTTCGATTCCCGATGCCGGCGGCAGATCAGCCCAGCACCATGCGACTCTGGGCAATAGCTCACTTAATCTTCCCGAGGGCCCCCAGTGCCTTCACAACTGCGGGTAATTGTTTGCGCTTTACACATACAGGACATTAAAAAATACTGGACATGAATGGGAGCAGAGTCACATAGAGGTGAGTTTTGCACGGTGTTGGCTGGTGCTTCGAAGTATCCTTCATGACACACTCACTAGTTTGAAACATGAATCATGGTGATCAAGGCACATGAGAAATTATCAAGATATCGTCTCTGAAATGCGCCCACTCATTCCTTTAAGGCCTAAAAAATACTTCTTTGTTTTTTGCATTCCAGTTCAATAGGTAATAGAGTTCTTTGCTGCATCAAGTGACTTTCATACAATTCATGATCTCTATGCAGGCATAGAACGATCACTGAAAAAAGAAATCCCTGACGATGTTGCCAGGAGAAGATTACATTTTTCGTTCACTGCACAAATGACTAATAATATTATTGAATATGGAGACAATTTATAGTCTATTAAACTATGCATGAATGAGTTTGGTTCAATAGTGCTCACTAATTTTTTCAGATTGCACCCAAACTTGGCACTTAAGCAGTATAAGGCACAATGATGCACCTGCTGAACTTCTTCCTTTAGCTGCACTGACACTGACGGACTGCCTGGCAATAGTAAACTTTGTTGTGTTTGCAGGCCACATGGCTGCACGCATGTGTGCACTACTATTGACCCTTTGGTACCGGGGGAGATAGCCAGGTCAGCCTGCGCTACGCAACACAAACAAAAGACAGTCCAATAACCATCCCAGTCCCAATCAATCAATCAGTCATTTGTAAAGTGCACTACATACCCGTGAGGGTCTCAAGGCGCTGGGGGGGGTGGGGGGGGGGGCGGCTGCTCATGATCGAACAGCCAGGTCTTGAGTGTTCTCCTGAAGGTCAGCAGGTCTTGGGTCTGTCGTAGGCTCAGTGGGAGGGTGTTCCATGTTTTGGCAGTGAGGTGGGAAAAGGATCTCCCACCAGTGGTAGTTCTTCGGATACACGGGATGGTGGCTAGTGAGAGGTCGGCAGGGCGTAGCTGGCGGTTGGGGATGTAGAAGGAGAGACGTCTGTTGAGGTAGGCCGGGCCGTTCTTGTGGAATGCCTTGTGTTCGTGGATGAGGAGCTTGAAGGATATCCTCTTGTTGAAGGGGAGCCAGTGCAGATTTCTCAGGTGGGGGGTGATGTGGTTGTGGCGTGGTACGTCGAGGATCAGTCGTGCCGAGGCGTTTTGGATGCATTGTAGTCGTTTGATGAGCTTGGTTGAGGCTCCCACGTAGGAGGAGACGGCGTTGACTTGCTTGGTCATTGAGCATGTTGAGTCTAGGATGATTCCCAGGTTGCGTGCGTGGTCTGTGGGTGTCGGGGCTGTCCCCAGTGCCGTTGGCCACCAGGAGTCGTCCCTGGCTGAAGGGTTGAAACCGAGGATGAGGACCTCCGTCTTGTCCAAGTTCAGCTTCAGGCGGCTGATCTTCATCCAGTCGGCGATGGCCTTCATTCCTTTGTGGAGGTTGGCTTTGGCGGTGATGGGGTCCTAGGTGAGGGAGAGGATCAGTTGAGTGTCGTCGGCGTAGGAGATTATGTTGAGGTCATGCTGTTGGGCGACGTGTGCAAGCGGGGTCATGTAGATGTTGAACAGTGTCAGGCTGAGGGAGGATCCCTGGGGTATGCCGCAGATGATCTTGGAGGCTTCGGATCAGAATGGGGAAGGCGGACGCTCTGGGTTCTGCCTGAGAGGAAGAGTGTGGTCCATTCCAGAGCCTTGTCTCGGATCCCTGCGGTGTGGAGGGGTGCGCGTAGTGTGCGGTGGCAGACGGTGTCGAAGGCGGCAGAGAGGTCTAGGAGGATGAGTGCTGCGGTCTCACCGTTGTCCAGCAGGGTCCTGATGTTGTCGGTGGCGGCGATGAGGGCGGTCTCGGTGCTGTGGTTGCTGCGGAACCCTGACAGGGAAGGGTCCAGGATTCTGTTTCCTTCGAGGTATCGGGTTAGCTGTCTGTTGACGATCTTCTCAATGACCTTGGCCAGGAACGGGAGCAGAGAGATGGGCCGGAAGTTTTTGAGGTCTCTTGGGTCTGCCTTGGGTTTTTTGAGTAGGGCGTTGATCTCGGTGTGTTTCCAGCTCTCTGGGAAGGTCGCGGTCTCGAGGGAGAGGTTGATGACATTGCGCAGGTGGGGTGCGAAGGAGCTGCTTGCTTTGTTGAAGACGTGGTCCGGGAATGGGTCTGACGGAGAGCCGGAGTGGATTGTGCTCATGGTCTTGATGGTGTCATCGATGCTCATGCTGGCCCAGGCTAGCAGGGGGTCGTGGTCGATGATGTGAGGAGAGTCTGTTGTGTTGCTGTCTGGGTGTTGAAGCTGTCGTGGATGTCTGCTATCTTGCGGTGGAAGAAGGTGGCGAGGGAGTCGCACAGGGCTTGCGACGGCGGGATGTCGTTGGTGTTGGAGCTGGGGTTGGAGAGTTCCTTTACGATGTTGAAGAGCTCCTTGCTGTCGTGTGCGTTGTTGTCAAGGTGCTCTTTGAAAGAGGTCCTCCTGGCAGCCTTGATGAGGTGGTGGTGGTTGCGGATGGCGTCCTTGTGTGCTGCGTGGCTGTCCGGGGTCTGTTAACTGTGCCGTTTCTTCTCTAGCTTCTGGCAAGCTTGCTTGGAGGCTAGGAGTACTGGGGTGAACAAGCTGGCCCTCTTGCTGGTGTCTCTGTAGGGGGGTTTCTTCAGTGGGGCAAGGGTGTTGGCGCAGTCCTCGATCCAGTGTCTGAGGCTGTGGGCGGTGTTGTCGGTGTTGGAGGGTATGGTGGGTGGGCTGAGAGCGAGGTTTGAATGAAGTTGATCATCGGTGATTTTGCTCCAGCAGCGGCGGGGGATCTGTTGGGTGCGGTGGTGTGTGGTGGGTTTCTGGAAGGTGAAGTGGATGCAGCAGTGGTCGGTCCAGAGGAGTTCGGTGGTGTGGTTGAAGGAGATGTGCGGGCTTGAGGAGAAGACGGGGTCGAGCGTGTGGCCGGTGGAGTGGGTGGGCGTAGTGACGAGTTGCCTCAGTCCGAGGTTGGTGAGGTTATCGATCAGGGTTATGATGTTGCTGTCGTTGGTCTCAAGATGAAAGTTCAGGTCTCTGAGGAGGATGTAGTCGGTGGAGGTCAGGGCATGCGTGCTGATGAAGTCGGCGATGGAGTTGCTGAACTGGGGGTGGGGTCTGGGGGGGTCGGTAGACGAGGTTGCCTCTGAGGGTGGAGTTAGGGTCTGTGTGGATCTGGAAATGCATGTGTTCGGTGGTGCTGAGAGTGTCGTCGGTGCTAGTCGAGACCCTGATGCTGTTCTTGTGGACGATGGCGATCCCTCCTCCGACTCCGTTGGTGCGGTCTCTGCAGGTGATCTTGTAGCCGTCTGGGATGGCTATGGCGATGTCGGGTGCGGAGGAGTCATTCATCCATGTCTCTGTCAGGAAGGCGACGTACAGGGATGTTGTGTCGAGCAGGTCCCAGAGCTCGATGGCGTGTTTGAGTGCGGAGCAGGTGTTCAGAAGTATGCATCGGAGTTGGTTGAGGTCTTTTTTGGCAGGGGGTTCGTCAGCTCTGAGGCTGGTGTAGCTGCAGTACCGGCAGGTGAAGGGGCCGTGTGTGCGTTTCGGAGTGGCCTTGAAGCAGGTGTGGGTCCGTCCGGAGTTGAGAGCATGCAGAGTGCTGGCATCGTAGTGGCGGCGTTCCTTGTAGCGGGTGCGGCGACCAGGGGTTCTGGCACTGGGCGCGGTCCAGGTGCGGACGGGCGCAGACGGGCCTCCTTAGGTGCGCCTTTGGCGCGCCAGCGGCACGCCCATTGCGCGCGGCCACGCAGCGGCCGGCATATATGGGGAAGTGGGAGGGAGGGGCAGCTGGGAGGTGGGGGCAGTCAAGGGGGCGGGGCCGCAGGGGACGCAGCGGCGAAGCGGAGCGGGTCGACGAGGGCACAGAAGGCAAAAGGCACAAAATTAGGGGGCAACGAGTGTTACAGAAGGCAAAGAAGGTTACAGAAATACGGGAGCAGCAAATGGAACAGAAGGCAAAACGGGCACAACGGGCACAGGGTTACCAGGGCAACGAGGGAACAAAAAGCAAAACGGGCAGAGAGACACGGGGGCAGCGAGGGGAGCAGAGGGAAAACCGGGCAGAGAGACACGGGGACAGCGAGAGGAACAGAGGGGAAAAAACGGGCACAGAGCAAGTACAGGCAGCGGGGGAGGACAGAGAATAGCAGTTACGGGCACAACAATGACGGAAAAGCAGTACAGGCAATACAGTGAGAACAAGCATACCTTGAACTTCCTCAGCAGTGGCAGCTGGGGTAGACAAACAAGCGGTGCTGTGCATAGGGGGAGTGACCTATCAGGTAGGGTCAAGGGTCGCTCTCCTCACCGCGCAGCGGCCGGCATATATGGGGAGGTGGGAGGAAGGAGCAGCTGGGAGGTGGGAGGTGGGGGCAGCGAATGGGCAGTCAGGGGGGGCGGGGCCACAGGGGATGCAGCGGCGGGAGCGGAGCGGGACGACGAGGGCACAGAAGGCAAAAGGCACAAAATTAGGGGGCAACGACTGTTACAGAAGGCAAAGAAGGTTACAGAAATACGGGGACAGCGAATGGAACAGTAGGCAAAACGGGCACAACGGACACAGGGTTACCGGGGCAACAAGGGAACAGAAAGCAAAACCGGCAGAGAGACACGGGGCAGCGAGGGGAGCAGAGGGAAAACCGGGCAGAGAGACACGGGGACAGTGAGGGGAACAGAGGGAAAAAAACGGGCACAGAGCAAGTACAGGCAGCGGGGGAGGACAGAGAACAGCAGTTACGGGCACAACAATGACAGAAAAGCAGTACAGGCAATACAGTGAGCACAAGCCTACATCGAACTTCCTCAGCAGCGGCAGCTGGGGCAGACACACAGGCGGTGCTGTGCAGAGGGGGAGTGACCTACCAAGTAGGGTCAAGGGTCGCTCTCCTCACCGCGCAGCGGCCGGCATATATGGGGAGGTGGGAGGGAGGAGCAGCTGGGAGGTGGGAGGTGGAGGCAGCGAATGGGCAGTCAAGGGGGCGGGGCCGCAGGGAACCCAGCGGCGGGAGCGGAGTGGGACGACGAGGGCACAGAAGGCAAAAGGCACAAAATTAGGGTTCGTCGGCTCTGAGGCTGGTGTAGCTGCAGTACCGGCAGGTGAAGGGGCCGTGTGTGCGTTTCGGGGCGGCCTTGAAGCAGGTGTGGGTCCGTCCGGCGTTGAGAGCATGCAGAGTGCTGGCATCGTAGTGGCGGCGTTCCTTGTGGCGGGTACAGCGACCAGGGGTTCTGGCGCTGGGCGCGGTCCAGGACCGGGCGGGCGCAGACGGGCCTCCTTAGGCGCACCTTCGGCGTGCCAGCAGCACGCCCACTGCGCGCGTCCTCTGCGCGGCCACGCAGCGGCCAGCATATATGGGGAGGTGGGAGGGAGGGTCAGCTGGGAGGTGGGGGCAGTCAGGGGGGCGGGGCCGCAGGGGACACAGTGGCGGGAGCGGAGCGGGTCGACGAGGGCACAGAAGGCAAAAGGCACAAAATTAGGGGGCAACAAGTGTTACAGAAGGCAAAGAAGGTTACAGAAATACGGGGGCAGTGAATGGAACAGAAGGCAAAATGGGCACAACGGGCACAGGGTTACCAGGGCAACGAGGGAACAAAAAGCAAAACGGGCAGAGAGACACGTGGACAGCGAGGGGAGCAGAGGGAAAACCGGGCAGAGAGACACGGGGATAGCGAGGGGAACAAAGGGGAAAAAACGGGCACAGAGCAAGTACAGGCAGCGGGGGAGGACAGAGAACAGCAGTTACGGGCACAACAATGACGGAAAAGCAGCACAGGCAATACAGTGAGAACAAGCCTACCTCGAACTTCCTCAGCAGTGGCAGCTGGGGCAGACACACAGGTGGTGCTGTGCATAGGGGGAGCGTCCTACCAGGTAGGGTCAAGGGTCGCTCTCCTCACCGCGCAGCGGCCGGCATATATGGGGAGGTGGGAGGGAGGAGCAGCTGGGAGGTGGGGGCAGCGAATGGGCAGTCAGGGGGGGCGGGGCCACAGGGGATGTAGCGGCGGGAGCGGAGCGGGACGACGAGGGCACAGAAGGCAAAAGGCACAAAATTAGGGGGCAACGACTGTTACAGACGGCAAAGATGGTTACAGAAATACAAGGCAACGAATGGAACAGAAGGTAAAACGGGCACAACGGGCACAGGGTTACCGGGGCAACAAGGGAACAGAAAGCAAAACGGGCTTAGAGACACGGGGGCAGCGAGGGGAGTAGAGGGAAAACCGGGCAGAGAGACACGGGGACAGCGAGGGGAACAGAGGGGAAAAAACGGGCACAGAGCAAGTACGGGCAGCAGGGGAGGGCAGAGAACAGCAGTTACGGGCACAACAATGACAGAAAAGCAGTACAGGCAATACAGTGAAAACAAGCCTACCTCGAACTTCTTCAGCAGCGGCAGCTGGGGCAGATACACAGGCGGTGCTGTGCAGAGGGGGAGCGACCTACCAAGTAGGGTCAAGGGTCGCTCTCCTCACCGCGCAGCGGCCGGCATATATGGGGAGGTGGGAGGGAGGAGCAGCTGGGAGGTGGGGGCAGCGAATGGGCAGTCAAGGGGGCAGGCCGCAGGGAACGCAGCAGTGGGAGCGGAGCGGGACGACGAGCGCACAGAAGGCAAAAGGCACAAAATTAGGAGGCAACGAGTGTTACAGAAGGCAAAGAAAGTTATAGAAATATGGGGGCAGCTATTGGAAGAGAAGGCAAAACGGTCACAACGGGCACAGGGTTACCGGGGCAACGTGGGAACAGAAAGTAAAACGAGCAGAGAGACACAGGGGCAGCGAGGGGAGCAGAGGGAAAACCGGGCAGAGAGACACTGGGACAGCGGGAAAAAACGGGCACAGAGCAAGTACAGGCAGCGGGGGAGGACAGAGAACAGCAGTTACGGGCACAACAATGATGGAAAAGCAGTACAGGCAATACAGTGAGAACAAGCCTACCTCGAACTTCCTCAGCAGCGGCAGCTGGGGCAGACACACAGGCGGTGCTGTGCGGAGGGGGAGCGACCTACCAGGTCCCAGCAAAGCATAACAGCACTCGCATTGACTGCTGTGCACCACCTACAACCTCACAAAATATTCGACTCTACAAAGCATTAAACAGGTAATACACTCAGCTTTTTAGTAAGCTGAGTTGCGTGACAATCTTTTTACATGTGGTAATGTGACTTAAAATGTGTTAATGTAAAGTGAGATGTGTGACACTTTGTAGGGCTGTAAAGCGCGGCTGCGAGAGCAATTGTGGACTTTTGTTTAAGTATTCATGTTAATCACAGCCCCTTTACAAGCAGTGATTAACATAAATACTTAAACAAAAGCCCACATGCCTTTGTAAATCTTTACTACTCACCTTTTTAATTTTCCAATATTCTTATAAAATTTCATCATGGATAGTCTGGAAAAACAATGTTTTGTGCATGTTGTCTGACTAGCAGTACTAGCAGTGTGTACACCAGTGGCAAGCATACTAACTGAGTACTTCCATCCCCCAAAGTGTGTAGGTACATGTAATGAACATGTGTTCTGCAGCTAAAGTGCATTTGTGCGAACTTCAACTTCCCAGGCATTGTTAACATGTCAGACATGCTGGGCACTTGTCCTTTTCCATGGTTGCACTACCTGTGTAACTCATTTTCCTTTATGATGACGACATGTATATACAACTGTGTGCAGCACAAATATGGGGCATGTGTGTTAATTAACTTTCAACTTTGTCATCTTCACAGGTTGATGCCCACCAGAAGCAGGAGAATGGCTGACCATCGCCCGGGCAGTTCAATCGGTGGGGGTCTACAAGCGCCGGATCCGCAACTGCCAGAAGAGGAGGCAGGACCTTCGGGGCTGGACCCGGAGGATCGCAAGGGTCCAGCTGAAGCTGTCGCCTCCTCACAGGAGGGGCGGACACCGGACCCTGACCCACCACATGCACAGGATCCTGGCGGTGGTCTTCCCGGAGCTGGATGTAGGCCAGACAGCAGCAAGGAGGGGGTAAGTCCATGCCTAATCTTTGTACTATGTCTGACATGCAAATTGCAGTCTTTTGGCCTGGTCACACTACCACATTACGTAGGTCTTGTAGTCCAGGTCTCATGTCCCTCAATTGTGTGATGCACCCTCCTCATCAGATCCACAGGTGTGGCCCCTACAGTCTGTTGCTTGTGTCACTAGGGCACTGTGTTTCTGCAGTCAGCTATGCTTCAGCTTCCGGACATCATCTGTTACCGTGATTCTGTTGTGTGTTTCATGGGTGGGTCAATTGTTTACACAATGTCTGAGATCCGACGTGATCTGTGTGTGCCCTTGATATGTGTTACAATTGCTGGTCTGACTCGCCACATGTGGCTGGGGTATTTCAAACAAACACATGCAGCAGGGGACTCCAATTTGAGTGCCTCAGGAGTATGTATATCAAGTGTGTCTGTTAGACCTGACATCTTTGGCTTGGTTTCCCCTGACGTTTTGCCTCTACCTCCTGTATTTTTGGTGCTGTGCTGGATTTTGTTTTTGCTGGTTTAGATGCTTTGGGCACTTTGCCACTGCTGATCAGTGTCAAAGTGCAAGTGCTCCCTAGGTAAATTGTGATTGTAATTGGTTATCCATGATTGGCATATTTGTGCTACCAGGAAGTCCCTAGTAAAATGCACCAAGTGTGCCAGGACTGGTGATTCAAATGCTACTAGTGGGCCTGCAGCACTGATTGTGCCACCCACATGAGTAGCCCTAAAATGGTGTCTCAGGCCTGCCACCGCAGTGCCTGTGCGCAGTCTATGAGCTGCCATGCTGATCTGACCAGTGTCCCCACTGACCAGGCCTAACCCTTCCCTTACTGTACACATTGGACACCCCTCTAGAAGGCCCAAGGTAGCCCCCTGGGCAGGGTGCAGTGTATGTGAAAGGTAGAGCATGTACTAGTGTGTGTGACATGCTCTGGTAGTGAATTACAGCCATTTTTGTTTTTCACTATTGAAAGGCTATCTTGCCCATAGGCTATAATGGGGAATGCTGTGTATAATGGTTACCTGCATATGTTCCCATACGAGCAGGATAGAAAATAAAAGTCTGGTATCCCTGAACACAGAATTTAATAACACATCTTTTAGGAGGGATGGTTTTCAAAGCCTGTGTTTGAAAACAGCACTTTTTAGAAAGTGGCTGTTTTCTTGTCTAACCTTTATGTGTGCGTCTACCTGTTTGTAAATTGGCTGTCTGGAGTTTGAGTAACAGGGCTGGGAAATTCCAGGAGGCAGGGTGAGTCAGCCCACGGCTGAATGGAGCTATCTGCATTTGGAGTAGTGGGAGGGGTTGCACCTGGGACCTGAATAGGGCTGTGCCTGCCTTCCACAATGCTGGCTCCACCTCCTGCTGAGCGGCTGACGACCCTGCCCCTCTCTCTCAAAGGAAGAAGGTGTCCACAGACAGAATCCACCCAGAACTGGTTTTTGCTGGGCTCAGAGCCCTCCTGCACAAAGGGAACAAAGACTTTTTGGGGTATAAGTACAGGACCCCAAACCCCTGAACTTTAGATCATCCTGGGATCAAGAAGGAACCTCTGCCAAGGAGAAAGCTGGAAGACTGAAGAGGGAGGACTGTCCTGCTGTGTGTTTGTGGGCTGACCTGCAGTTGCTTTGCTGCCAAGGAGAGGGGAAGGACTTTGCTGTTGCTGTGTCCCCTTGCTTGAAGAGATCTCCAAGGGCCTGAGGAGAGCTAGCCTCCTGTTAAGAAGTCCCAGAAACAAAAGGACTTCACCCCCCAGCTTCCACCCTGGACTCTGCTGAGTGAGTTCTGCCCTTCCTAGAGTGCTTGATCCAATTGTGGGGCCTCTAAGAAGATCTGCAACTTTCACGCATCGCTCGCTTGTGGAGCGCATCGTCGACAGTGCGAGAAAATTCCCGCCGCAGCGAAGATCATCGCAGCACCTGTTGCTGCTGCAAGAGCCGACGCATCGCTCGCTTGTGGAGTGCATCGCCCCTGGAAGATTCCTGTCGCTGCAAATATCGTCGCAGAGCCTGTCGCCATTGGATGAGATCGTCGCACTGCTTACTTGCGGACCGCATCACGTCGCTTCGAACATCGTCGCAGAGCCATCGCATCGAGGGGCCGCGAGAGGAGAAGATCGACGCTGCACCGCGCATCGCCGCCGCACCTGAGGTCGTCGCCGCCCTGAAGATCGTCGCATCGTGCCTGTGCGAGACGCTTCCTACCGAACCTGCGCACCGGAATCCATACAAGGTATCGCATCCCTCCCCATACAGACCGGATTCGTCGCAACACGCCCGCTGCGTGCAGCGGGGCAGTCGCATCGCCTCCCCAGGGTCTCAGGAGTGACGCATCGCTTGTTTTTCAACGCTGCAGCTTCCATTTGGAACTTTTGTCGCATCTACAGGTACTTTGGGCTAAACATGACGCAACTGTGAATTATTTTGACGCAAACGCTAGAACTCTTTAAAAATCATAGTCTTGAACTGTGCATGTTGGATTTTTGTCGTTTTGGTCTTGTTTAGTTTAGATTAAATACTTTTATTTTTCTAAACTGGTGTGGAGTCCATTTGTGATGTTTTCACTGTGTTACTGTGAGTGTTGGTACAAATACTTTACACATTGCCTTGATAAGCCTGTCTGCTCGTGCTAAGCTACCAAGGGGACGAGCAGGGGTTATCTAAAGAGTGTATCCCCCTTACTCTGACTAGAAGCAGGGGTCCCTATTTGGACAGTGGTACCTACCTCTGCCAACTAGAGACCCCACAGATCTAAAATTGGTGGTCAGCGGTGAGGATTTGAACTTGTATTTGTACTTGACCCACAGTAATTGGTGTACATCACTAGTCTAGTGCAGACCACATACCGTGTTTTGATTTTTGATTCTATTTTTGAGTAACTCTTCAAAGCATCATGTCTCAGCATGGGAAGGCAACAAGTGAGCCAGCAGAAGTGGTGGAGTTTTGCATTGAGGATATGTATTCATACAAAGTTGAGCAGCTAAAACAATTCTGCAGAGATCGTGGTTACTCTGTGAAAAGCAGCACTAGAAAGGATAAGTTGCAGAGAGCCTTGAAGGCCTGGTGGGAGGTCCAAGATGGAAATGATGCAAGTGGAAGGGATGGTGTTGAACCCCAAGATTTTCCTGTGAGCAACCCAGGCTCAAGGCCTGGCAGCACCCTTTCCAATAGGGGTTTCACTTCAGAAGAGTTAGAGGAGAATCAAAGGTGAAAAACCATGAATTGGAAATCATGAGAATGAAGATGAAGCAATTAGAAGTAGAGAAAGAAAAGGCGGCAGAGGAGAGCAAGAATGCTCGAGCCCTGGAGGAGAAGAAATTGCTTCTGGCTCATGAGTTGAGCATGAGAGAACTGGATATCAAGGCCAAGCAGGCGGAGTCCGGTTCAAATGGTGGCAGCGCACAGCCAGTGCAGGGGGTAAAGTATATATCCCCAAGGATTTGGTACAGAATTATAATAGGAGTAAGGATATCTATGCCTGGTTTACCTCGTATGAGATTGCTTTGAGAATGAATGGTGTGCCTGAACAGCATTGAGGAAACATTTTGAGGCTTCTGGGAGGAGTGCTCTAGAGCCCTTAGAATTAGCAGGTGACATGACCTATCCCAATATGAAGAAGGCCCTATGTCGCAGGTATGGACTTACTCCAGAACAGTATAGACTGCAGTTTAGGAACTCCAAGAAGAAAGAGTCTGAGACTTGGATGGAGTGTGTGAATCTGTACTCGCGTGCACTGGAAGATTGGATGCAGGCGGGACAACAGGGGTCCCCCTACCTGCTATCACTGCAATGAGGTGGGACACATTGTCCCTAGTTGCCCCAAGAAACCTCCAGCACCCACTGGTGCTCCGAAACCGGGTTTAGTGAGTGTAGCTTTGGGAGAGGATTTAATTTCCAGTGAAGGGGAGGGACCAGCAGTAATGACCCTTGTCTCTTTAGGAGACCGAGAGATGGTCCAGGAAACCTACCTGCCCGATAACACTAAGAGATACGGGCAGTGGGTGACCATCAATCGGAGGAAGGTGGAGGCTCTGAGTGACACAGGAGCCAGCGTGACATCTGTAAGGTGTCAGTGGGTGTCTGAAGAGCAGGTCATTCCCAATGTGCTTCACCCAGTAGTTGCAGCTGACAACTCGGTGTGCCTCTGTAAGGTGGCGCAGGTTCCCTTTGAGTGGAGGGGGGTCTCATGTCTCTTGAAGGTTGTTGTGAGTCCATCCATGCCTGTAGACTGTCCACTAGGTAATGACCTGGAGAGTTCCCCATGGAAGGAGGTGGAACACCAGGCTCATCTGGAGATGTTGGGTCTGCCTGAGTGGATCTGTGTGACCACTCGATCTACGGCAGCCAGTAGGGGTGATTCAGCAGACCTGGAGCCTGAAACAGTGGCCCAGGGGCCTTCCAAGAAGAGAAAGGGCAGAGGGCATGGGAAACCAGCCCCAGCCATTCCCACGGTCCAGGAAGGAGCAGAACCTGAGGAGGATGCCCTGGAACCTACAAAGGAACAGGTGGCCGAACTGGGGACCTGCCTGAGATGACCCATTGGCAGCAAGAAGGTGGCCCCTCCAGGAAGGAGTTCTGCAAGGCGCAGAGGGAATTCCCTTCTCTCATTGGTGTGCGGCAGCAGGCTGCAGACCAGGCAGCAGGTGGAGAGTCTAAGGATCATCTCATTTACTGGGAAGATGGGTTACTTTATAGTGAGCCTAAGGTCACTGAGCCTGGTGCAGCCCGTGTGCTGGTGGTACTGAGCGCTTCAGGGCCTTCCTAATGGGTCTGGCTCATGACGTGCCTCTCGCAGGACATCTGGGGCAAGACAAGACCTTCCAGAGGCTTGTCACCCACTTCTTCTGGCCCCAGATGAAGAAACACGTCGGTACATTCTGTAGGACTTGCCAGACTTGTCAGGCAAGTGGCAAGAGCAAAGGAAAGTGCAAGGCACCCCTCCTACCCTTTCCTGTGGTGAGCACCCATTTCGAGCAGGTGGGCATCGACATTGTGGGGCCACTGGACCCCTAAACAGCCTTAGGCAACAGGTTCATCCTGGTCTTGGTGGACCATGCCACCCGGTACCCGGAAGTTGTCCCTCTCAGGACAAACACAGCACCCGTGGTGGGCCGTGCATTGATGGGGATCTTTTCCCGTGTGGGGTTCCCCAGAGAGGTGGTCTCCGACCGGGGTACCAACTTCATCTCTAGGTACATGAAGTCCCTGTGGGAGGAGTGTGGGGTAACTTATAAGTTCACCACTCCTTACCACCCTCAAGGAAACGGGTTGGTTGAAAGGTTCAACCGAACTCTGAAAGGTATGATTATGGGCCTTGCGGAGCCCATGAGATGGAAGTGGGACGTCTTTTTACCATGCCTGTTGTTTGCCTACAGGGAGGTGCCTCAGAAGTCCTTAGGGTTCAGTCCCTTTGAGCTTCTGTATGACCACCCAGTTAGAGGACCTCTCACTCTGGTGAAGGAGGGGTGGGAGAAATCCCCCGGGAAAACCCCCCAGGATGTGATCAGCTATATGCTGGCCTTCCGCAACCAGACACAGCGCTTCAGGAAGCTCGCTCAGGAGAACCTAGAAGCCAGCCAGGATGAAATGATAAGATGGTACGATCAGAATGCCACTCTGGTCGAATTTCAACCTGGGCAGAAAGTGTGGGTGATGGCACCAGTGGAGCCTTGTGTGCTCCTAGACAAGTGGACTGGGCCGTACGAGGTGGTGGAGCGCAAGAGCTAAGTAACCTATCTGGTTAACTTGCAGAATCCCAGGCAACCCCTGAGGGTCTTACATGTGTACCGCCTCAAGCCCCACTTTGAGAGGTCTGATGTGACAATGCTTCTGGCTACGGATGCTGGAATGGAAGAGGACAGTGACCCTCTTCCTGACCTCCTGGCAGCCAAGGAGCAAGATGGGTCAGTGGATGGTGTGGTCCTCTCGCCCACCCTGACCCCAGAACAGCAGAGGGACTGTCACCAGGTGTTGGGTCAGTTTGCCTCCCTGTTCTACCTGACCCCGGGTGTCACCAATTGGTGCGTCCATGATGTGGACAATGGAGATAGTCTTCCTGTGAAGCAGAAATTCTACAGGGTAGCTGACAAGGTCAGGGCCAGCATCAAGGAAGAGGTTTCCAAGATTTTGGCGCTAGGGGTAATTGAGCCCTCCAGCAGCCCCAGGGCTAGCCCAGTGGTCTTAGTACCAAAAGCTGCTGCGCACGGTGCCACTCCAGAACTCCGGTTTTGTGTGGACTACCGTGGGCTCAATGCGGTCACCAAGACTGACGCACACCCCATCCCCAGAGCTGATGAGTTCATGGATCGGTTGGGCGCTGCCCAGTACCTCAGTATGTTTGACTTAACTTCTGGGTACTGGCAGATTGCCTTAACTGAGGGGGCCAAGGAGAAGTCTGCGTTTTCAATGCCAGAGGGGCACTTCCAGTTCTGTGTCATGCCCTTTGGGTTGAAAAACGCCCCTGCCACGTTCCAGAGACTGGTCAACCAGGTACTGTCCGGGCTGGAGGAATTCAGCACCGCATACCTGGATGACATTGCTGTATTCAGTTCCACTTGAGAAGAACACTTGCAACACCTCTGTGAAGTGTTGAAAGCTCTGCAAAGAGCAGGCCTCACTGTCCAGGCCAGTAAGTGCCAGATAGGGCAGGGTTCTGTGGTGTACTTGGGACACCAGGTAGGGAGCGGCCAGGTGGCGCCCCTCCAACCAAAGATTGATACCATTCTGGCTTGGGAGCTCCCCAAGACCCAGACAGAGGTGAGAGCCTTTTAGGACTCACTGGGTATTACCGCCGATTTGTCAAGGGATATGGCACGATTGTTGCCCCCTTGTCCGAGCTGACTTCAAGGAAGCAGCCCAGGAGAGTGAATTGGACCGAAGCCTGCCAAACTGCTTTTGATGCCCTGAAGACTGCACAGCACCTGTGCTCAAGGCGCCTGATTTCTCCAGTGAGTTAGTAGTGCAGACAGACGCTTCAGAGCATGGTGTGGGAGCAGTACTCTCACAGATCAACGACGAGGGCTTGGACCAACCTGTAGCTTTCATTAGTAGGAGGCTACTTCCTAGGGAACAGAGGTGGAGTGCGATTGAAAGGGAAGCTTTTGCTGTGGTCTGGGCTCTGAAGAAGCTGAGGCCCTACTTGTTTGGGACTCACTTCCGGGTTCAGACAGACCACAGGCCCCTCAGATGCTTGATGCAAATGAGGGGTGAGAACCCAAAACTGTTGAGGTGGTCCATCTCCCTACAGGGAATGGACTTTACGGTGAAACGCCGCCCTGGTACAGAACACGCCAACGCTGATGGTCTGTCCAGGTTTTTCCGCCTTAGTGATGAGAACTCCCAAGAGGGTGGGTAGTTCTCCCCACTTTCAGCTGGAAGGGACACGTCTTAAACCTGGCATCTTTGGCATGGTTTCCCCTGACTTTTTGCCTCTACCTCCTGTATTTTTTACACCGTGCTGGATTTCCGATTTTGCTGGTTTAGATGCTTTGGGCACTTTGCCACTGCTGATCAGTGTCACAGTGCAAGTGCTCCCTAGGTAAATTGTTATTGTAATTGGTTATCCATGATTGGCATATTTGTTTTACCAGGAAGTCCCTAGTAAAGTGCACCAAGTGTGCCAGGGCTGGTGATTCAAATGCTACTAGTGGGCCTGCAGCACTGATTGTGCCACCCACATGAGTAGCCCTAAAATGGTGTCTCAGGCCTGCCACCGCAGTGCCTGTACGCAGTCTGTGAACTGCCATGCTGACCTGACCAGTGTCCCCACTGACCAGGCCTAACCCTTCCCTTTCTGTACACATTGGACACCCCTCTAGAAGGCCCAAGGTACCCCCCTGGGTAGGGTGCAGTGTATGTGAAAGGTAGAGCATGTACTAGTGTGTGTGACATGCTCTGGTAGTGAATTACAGTCATTTTCGTTTTTCACTATTGAAAGGCTATCTTGTCCATAGGCTATAATTAGGCTTTCCTGTTTTCAGTTTCTATTTCTGGTCAATTCTGGTGGGGTTTTTTCAGTGTATTCAAATGATTTCAATACCTTAAAAAGACAGTGGTTACACATTTTCGCATCATTTAAAACAACAGAAACAGTGTTTATTCAGTGTTTATGGAACTTTTTTCTTTTATTATTGCTTGCTTTCTGCGCTGATTGTATATCGACAGTGTATGTACAGTGTATATGAGGTCCAAATACAGTTTTGCAAATCAAACTTATTGTAGTACACCATACAATACTTCTTCAGTGAGTCTTTTGTCATCTGCGCTCTCGCCCTTTCCTTCCCATGCAAACTTTTTTCTGTGAAAAGGCTCTCTCAATATAGGCACTTGAGATGGGCAACGCCAAAACAGCCAGTACACAATTTGCTAACTTTGGCCACTGTCATAGATTTCCATACCAATACTGGTGCACTTGAATCTTTACGCACATGCACCTAAGCAGCAGTAAGCTAGAAATTACATGCACATCCACATTTCACGTTCTCTATTTAGTCAATCCCATCAGTTAATAGGAAAAAGATCCTATAGTGCTCTCAAACCAAGGTACCCCCTCTGCTTTTAGGAGGAACAATCGACCCGTCGAAGAGCCCGGAGGGTATTCAACTAAGGTCACCACATTAATCACAAATCGGTTGAGGCAGAAATAGGTATTAGTTACACATATGTTCATAGAATCAAAGTAGATAGAAATTCAAAGTCCACAAACAGATCCAAAATGTTATTCGGTTTTCATTATTTATTTTTATTTTTTCAGTTCCAGACCAGAACAATAGAACATCGTCTATATATGTGGTCCACAGGATGATGTTTTCACTGTACTTATTAGGGCATTCCCTCCAAATATGTATGAGTTCATATAGACCCATATATAAATTTGCAAAAGAGGGTGAAAATTTTGCGCCCATTGCCACACCCATCTTTTGTCTGTACCATTTGGTCTCATGTAAGAAAAAAATATTATCTAGAACCAAAGATATTAGATCCATAAGCATGTTGTTGTGTTCATATAGAGTGGCAGCTCTTGTATCAAGGAAGTGTTGGATTGCTTCTAAGCCCTTGCCTCTAGGTATACATGTATATAAAGAGCTGACATCCAATGTGACCAGAAAGTGACCACTTGTCCAATCAAAATCCTCCACTTTGCATAGCAAATCCTTTGTATGCTTAAGGAAAGCGGGTAAGTTCTGTACCAGCGGCTGCAGAAAAATGTCAATAAATTCCGACAGTTTTTCTGTTGGAGACCCAATGCCGGCTATGATGGGTCTTCCTGGGGGAAAACTACCCCCTTTATGTACTTTGGGTAGTATATACAAACAGGCTGCAGTTGGTAAAGGGTTAAACAGATATTTTTGTTCCATGTCCGACAATTGTCCCTGAGTATTCCAAAAACGTAGTTTACTTTCAATCAAGTTAGTTACCATGGTCATCGGATTAGAAACGACCTCCTCATAGGACATGTGATCTAACAATTGTCTATCAATTTCTGTAATGTAATCCTGTCTGTTCATAAGGACTATATTCCCGCCCTTATCAGCTTCCTTAACCACTAAGTTAGGGTTTTGTGCAATTCCATTTAAAGCTTCCCTCTCTTTTTTACTTATGTTATGTTTCACATGCCTCAATTTTTTCTGATATTCATCCTCTAATTTGTATAGTTCCTGTGTGACTCTATCAGAAAAAATATCAATTACATTGTCAGGAGATAAGTGTGGTGTAAAACGTGATTTTGGTCTAAGTCCACTATTTGTCTCAGCTTGTGTATTCATCTCCAGATCTGATAGTATCTCTCTGATTGTAGGGTCAGGTGTCTCCATCTGTTCTAAAGATAGGAGTAGTTGTATATTTTTTGCATCTCCCACCGTTATTTCACATGGTGTTATAGCATGGTGTTGTTTTACCACATTCTCATTTTTGTTAGCAAAAAACTTTTTAAGTTTCAAATTTCTGACAAATCTATATAAACCAATGTGATATTTAGTAAAGTCAGGTAGGGAAGCAGGACAGAAACCCAATCCTCTGCTCAAGATCTTTATTTCATTGTCATTTAACACATGATCAGAAAGGTTTATCACATTAACATTATCACTGCCATCATCCTGTACAACATTTATTTCTGCACTGTTCTGGACGCAGATCTTGTCGTCATTCTTTCTTTTCCCTTGGTTTCCCCTTTGTCCTCTTTTTTGCCCTCTTCTTGTCTTTTTGGGTTTGGACCCACATTTTGTACTCTCTGTCTGTTCCCTTTCCTGAATCTCTCCATCTCTAAAAAAAAGGAGTTGGATTGGCCCTTATTCGTACTAGTTGATGGCCCTTCCGAGCAGTTAGATTCCTCACTCGTAAGGCTGGTAATACTGGAAAGATCAGTATCACTAGATGTACCCTTGTTCGGAGTTTCAGTCTCAGGTCTACTAGATCTCTCTTGTTGAATATTTACATTCAAGTTGTCAAACTTGCTGGCATACGTAAATACTCGGCCAGACCGATAGTCATTATCATCGCGCTTCAATTTGTGCATCTTTTTGTCCTTAATATATAACTGGTGGTTTTGTAAAACCCCTTTAAGGATTTTATAGTTCTTCTCTATCACTTCAGGTAGGTTAGTGGATTTGATCTCCTCCTCTAAGACCTTGATTTCCAACAGTAGTCGCTCTCGTTTGATATTGGCATCTCTGATTAGAATCCCTATCATTCCAACTGAGGAGGACGTAATAAGGTGTTCCCATTCCTGTAATAGATCTGCCCCCAGATCATCAAAGGAGGGAAATATCACCACTCTTAGTCCTCTCGGTACCTGTTTAATATCTAGATATCTTTGTAGAATGGTGGCATCCCACCAGCGTGAGAGTTCCTGTTTCTTGAGACGTTCTAAGCGTATAAATTTCATTTTTAGCCCTTCTTGTCCTGAGCCACTATCCTGTACATGTTTAGCATCAGTCTTCATACTGAACAATTCTTCTAATAGATTGTCTCTATTATCATCAAAACTCGCCATACTTGTGGACTTGTTTTCACTGTCATGTGTTAATACAAAAATACTACAAAAACGTAACAACAAAAATTTAAGCAATGTAATTGAATCCCCAGTCGGGTATGGAGTGCAAAAACTATCAAACTCATAATTTGAATCTTTACGCACATGCACCTAAGCAGCAGTAAGCTAGAAATTACATGCACATCCACATTTCACGTTCTCTATTTAGTCAATCCCATCAGTTAATAGGAAAAAGATCCTATAGTGCTCTCAAACCAAGGTACCCCCTCTGCTTTTAGGAGGAACAATCGACCCGTCGAAGAGCCCGGAGGGTATTCAACTAAGGTCACCACATTAATCACAAATCAGTTGAGGCAGAAATAGGTATTAGTTACACATATGTTCATAGAATCAAAGTAGATAGAAATTCAAAGTCCACAAACAGATCCAAAATGTTATTCGGTTTTCATTATTTATTTTTCTTTTTTCAGTTCCAGACCAGAACAATAGAACATCGTCTATATATCTGGTCCACAGGATGATGTTTTCACTGTACTTATTAGGGCATTCCCTCCAAATATGTATGAGTTCATATAGACCCATATATAAATTTGCAAAAGAGGGTGAAAATTTTGCGTCCATTGCCATACCCATCTTTTGTCTGTACCATTTGGTCTCATGTAACAAAAAATTATTATCTAGAACCAAAGATATTAGATCCATAAGCATGTTGTTGTGTTCATATAGAGTGGCAGCTCTTGTATCAAGGAAGTGTTGGATTGCTTCTAAGCCCTTGCCTCTAGGTATACATGTATATAAAGAGCTGACATCCAATGTGACCAGAAAGTGACCACTTGTCTAATCAAAATCCTCCACTTTGCATAGCAAATCCTTCATATCCTTAAGGAAAGCGGGTAAGTTCTGTACCAGCGGCTGCAGAAAAATGTCAATAAATTCCGACAGTTTTTCTGTTGGAGACCCAATGCCGGCTATGATGGGTGCACTTGAAGATTGCGATTCTTAGGGCAGGTTCTGCACCATTTGCATTAAACTGGGCACTTATGCCCTCAGAGTTATTGAAGCGGTCAAAAATGAAGCAGCACTTTTGAAACTAAAAAGAAAATTACCCTTTGTGGAATGGATCTAGAACTCGTAAGAGTACCACAGTGAGAATTCATTGACTTCAAATGTCATGGTTGGTGAAAGGACATTTCTATGCATCATTGCAAGCCATTTCTCATACATTGTAAAATAAACGTTCCTGAATTACTCTCCAACATTACTTTGCTTACGAAGTGGCAAGCACTCTAACATGAAACTAGCCATTTTACCTATCAGTGAAAGAATCAAACAGCCAAAATATCAAATAAAATAATTAAACAAGACCTAAAACATGCTTCTAAACCCTGCATCTTTAGACCAAAGACCACAAAACTGTAAAAAGCAAAAGGAAGAAGAAATAATATTATAGTGACATCCCTAAACAACAAAACTCAAGCAGAATAATGTTAGCCCAGTCTTTCTTACATTGCATAGGCCCCTTCAGGAAGAAAAAAATTAACTCTTTCACTATACTTTTCCTTTCTTTGAATGGCATTTAGTTTGAGGTTGTGCAGGTGTTTTTTCAGTGTTTATATGTTTACACTGGTGAGGGCTAGTTCCCTTTTGGTGGGGTTTTATCAGTTAACATAGGTTTAAACCTAAAAACAGACAGCCTAGCTATAATGGGGAATGCTGTGTATAATGGTTACCTGCATATCTTCCCATAGGAGCAGGATAGAAAATAAAAGTCTGCTATCCCTGAACTCAGAATTTAATAACACATCTTTTAGGAAGGATGGTTTTTAAATCCTGTGTTTTAAAACAGAACTTTTTAGAAAGTGGCTGTTTTCTTGTCTAACCTTTCTGTGTGCTTCTGCCTGTTTGTGAATTGGCTGTCTGGAGTTTGAGTGACAGGGCTGGGAAATACCAAGAGGCAGGATGAGTCAGCCCACGGTTGAATGGCGCTATCTGCATTTGGAGTAGTGGGAGGGGTTGCACCTGGGACCTGAATAGGGCTGTGCCTGCCTTCCACAATGCTGGCTCTACCTCCTGCTGAGCGGCTGACGACCCTGCCCCTCTCTCTCAAAGGAAGAAAGTGTCCACTGACAGAATCCACACAGAACTTGTTTTTGCTGGGCTCAGAGCCCTCCTGCACAAAGGGAACAAATACTTTTTGGGGTATAAGTACCGGACACCAAACCCCTGAACTTTAGATAATCCTGGAATCAAGAAGGAACCTCTGCCAAGGAGAAAGCTGGAAGACTGAAGAGGAAGGACTTTCCTGCTGTGTGTTTGTGGGCTGACCTGCAGTTGCTTTGCTGCCAAGGAGAGGGGAAGGACTTTGCTGTTGCTGTGTCCCCTTGCTTGAAGAGATCTCCAAGGGCCTGAGGAGAGTTGGCCTCCTGTTAAGAAGTCCCAGGAACAAAAGAACTTCACCCCAACTTCCCCCCTGAACTCTGCTGAGTGAGTTCTGCCCTTCCTATAGTGCTTGATCCAATTGTGGGGCCTCTAGAAGTTGTGCCTGCTGTTTGGGGAGCTGGTCAAGAAGAAAAGAAGATCTGCAACTTTCACGCATCGCTCGCTTGCGGAGCGCATCGTCAACAGTGCGAGAAAAATTCCCGCTGCCGCGAAGATCGTCGCAGCGCCTGTTGCTGCTGCAAAAGCTTGACGCATCGCTCGCTGGCGGAGCGCATCGCCCCGGTGCGGGAAGATTCCTGTCGCTGCAAATATCGTCGCAGAGCCTGTGGCCGCTGGATGAGATCGTCGCACCGCTTGCTTGCGGACCGCATCTCGTCACTGCGAACATCGTCGCAGAGCAATTGCATCGAGGGGCAGCGAGAGGAGAAGATCGACACTACACCGCGCATTGCCGCCGCACCTGAGATCGTCGCCGCCCTGAAGATCGTCGCATGGTGCCTGTGCGAGACACTTCCTACCGAACCTGCGCACCGGAATCCATACAAGGTATCGCATCCCTCCCCATACAGACCGGATTTGTCGCAACACGCCCACTGCGTGCAGCGGGGCTGTCGCATCGCCTCCCCAGGGTCTCAGGAGTGACGCATAGCTTGTTTTTCAACGCTGCAGCTTCCATTTGGAACGTTTGTCGCATCTACAGGTACTTTGGGCTAAACGTGACGCAACTGTGAATTATTTTGATGCAAACCCTAGAACTCTTTAAAAATCATATTCTTGAACTGTGTATGTTGGATTTGTGTCGTTTTGGTCTTGTTTAGTCTAGATTAAATAGTTTTATTTTTCTAAACTGGTGTGGAGTCCGTTTGTGGTGTTTTCACTGTGTTACTTGGAGTGTTTGTACAAATACTTTACACATTGCCTTTGATAAGCCTGTCTGCTCGTGCCAAGATGAGATGTGACTATGAGAGACAAGACCTGTGTGACATATAGGTGTGTGATCACTTGACAGTGCACAATGGTGTATGCAAATGTGCACTTCATGCAGCTGTGTTTCATGCACAGCAGACTGTGATGTGCTAATGTACAGGGAGTTGTGTTCGCAGAGACTCATATGTCTGTTTTGTATTATGTGGGGTCCTCTGGGTCCGGGATATATTGTTTGCAGGGGATGGGCAAGTGCACTTGTCAGCTGAAGAGTTTGCTTTACCCATGAGCTATGATTGTGACACAGTGCATACTGTTGTTGTCTGGATGCCCTGCCCCTGTGACAGGAGACAGTGTTGACTGACTTTCCAGGCATGCCAGTGCCATGGCATTTAACTTGCTATGAGTGATCCTGCATTGTGTTCAAATGTGCTCGATGCACCCCATTGTGGCATTGACTATCAGGACATGAGAACATCATAGTGTGTGTTGCTGGTATGCATCACAAGCATGTGAAATGAGACTCTGCCCAGCCCTTCCTCCTGACACCTGTACTGACTCAGTGCCAAGAGATGTGATGTGTGTATAGTGACAAGCTCCTACATGTTCACTTGCATGTCCAACAAATGTGTAGGTTGTGCATGTCGGCACATTGGGGTATTAGCATCCAACATGCAACATACATATGGGTGCAAGTCCAGGAGGGATATGAGTGCTATGGTTGATGGTGAGACTGACAATTGGCTTATTCTAAACAGTGTGAGCACTTTGAGCAGTGTCCACCTGATGATGCCAGGGATTGCCCTGTGATGTGATGTACTCACGGTGGTGTGTGCAGTCAGTGCAGGTGACTGATGTTGTTCTCTTTTTTCCTAATTCTATCCAGATACATCCATGGCCACGGGGGGGGGGACAGCTCCACGGACCAGGAGGAGCCACAGAGCCTGACTGGGACAGAAGGCGAGGAGTCAAAGGGACCCAGTGGCACAGAGAGCGAGTGGAGCCACACCGAGGAGTCCTCAGCACCATACACCCCAGCTGAGGGCCACAGCAGCTTGGAGGATGACTCTCTTGTGGAGGCGGGTGTCAGCAGCCACCAAACCCCAGCTAGTGAGGCTGTCCCCACCACCGCCCCCACTACCACCATCACCACCCTCCCATCGGCTCCCATCCCAGAGGTCCGTGGAGGCTCCCGTGTTCGGGAGCATGTCTCCTTTGTGCCAGGCACCACACCCCCTGCCCCTGTGTCCCCTGCTGCCCTGAGGGAGGAGTCTGTGGACTTGCTTAGACAGATCCATGTAGGGCAGACATCAATGCTGGGTGTCCTCCATGCACACACCAGTCTGTTGACACAACTGGTGTCGTTCATGGCGGGCATTTCATCAGGCATGTCTGCCCTACAGAGGACCAATCAGTCCGTGGCCTCCTCCCTGACGGCAGCAGTGTCCCTCCTCCAACAGTCCCGCACCCCTCCTACCCCTGCACCACCCACGATTCCTAGCACCCTACTTGTCCCAAGCACACACACACCTGCACATTCTCACAAACCCACAGACACGGGCAGCACACAAACACCCAAACCAAGGTCTAGACGTGCACATAAGCAAGCTCAGGGGACTGATACCACACTCACAGGGGATGGTTTGCCGACACACACAGAGCTATTCACAACCACTCCACAGTCCTCCGATACCTCTCCCTCCCAGCCCCCTTCCCTTGCCTCACCTGCAACCCCATCTCAACAGAAGCTCTTCCTCTGTGACCTTGGCCTCTTCCCCACCGACCCAGCAGATCCATCTTACAAGGGGAAGAGGAAGTCCCCACACACAGAGGGGAGTGCCCCTCACACCCGGACACCCTCCCCCAGGCGCAGTCAGACTGAGGCCCCCACACGCAAGTCCCCCCGGACCCGGAAGAGCAAGACCCCACCCCCGCAGCTCCACAACAAAGTCTCCGTCCTCCATCCCCCAGGCCACCACTCCAGAGGTTCCCCCGCCACGCCCTGCCCCAGGTTCCCCCACCCACAGATACACCATCCCCAAAATGCTGAGGCCCTCCCCCCCTACCACTTGCTCTTCCACCTCTGGTTAGACAGTTTGTGCTACTGATGTGGGGACTGTGTCCCCCCTCTGTCCTGCCGACCTCACCTGAACCCCATTGAGTTAGGCACTGCAGTGGAGTCCACGACCACCCCGTCTGGCTTGGGCACAGCAGTGGGGACCCAGTCCACTCCATCTGACCTGCCCTCTGCAGTTGTGCCGGCACCCACCCCATCTGACTTACGCCCCACAGTTGTGATTTCACTCACTACTTCAGTCAGCTCCACTGCAGTTCCCAGTGACTCTCCTGCATCCACCACCCCTTCACTGCCTCCTTCTGCTGCGCCCTGATCCTGTCCCTGCGGTGCCTGGCCTGCCCCCATGTATGCCTCTCCGAGGGGATGTCCCCTGTCCTTACAAGTGCAGGCAAGCAATGTGTGACAGTTGTCACTCAAGTTAACGTTTTGTCATTTGGATATGGACTGGCCTTTGGCCTTTGTTTTGAAAGGACTGTGCTTTTTAAAATTGCTGAATAAAGCTTTCTTCTTTCTCCTTGTGAATTTGTGAATTTGATTTAGCTGTACATTATGCTGATGATGTTTAGCATCACCTTGCAGTTCTAATGCTGGATTTCAAATGTTGAATACTGAGGTGTTGATGTGAGGTACTCCATGAGATATGTATCCTATTCTGGTCGTTAGCCATATCATCCTTTGCAGCTAAATGGGTGTGTCATGATTAACAATTTGTGGGCATCTCTGTAAAACATTTCATTTGCATGGTCACATCTGTGGCTTGCACACATGCACATATGATGTGCTTCCCATTGTCCAATTTGTCTAGTTCCCTGACTGTGGACGCATCTCCACTGGACATGTAAGTGTGGGCATCATTGGTGTGGAAGCAACTGGGTCCTCTGTGCAACTGGACATATGTGTTGAGTATGTGCAGATGACTTAAGGGAGACTCCCGTACCCAGGCTGTTGTGACCAGAGTCTTCATTGTGTGGTAACTGATGGCTGACTGACCAAGTGTTCTGCTGACATGACTGAGACCTGCTGGGACTATGTTTGGCACAGCTGAGCTTCCACAGGAGTTGAGTCCCCTCAAGTACGTGTGTTGTCCTGTGACATTGCCTGGGCCCATGTTGTGTGGGCATGTGTGTGTGTGTGTGTCCACATCCCTTTTCATACACAGGCAGTGTTCCCTTGATATGTTCCTGTTGTTGATGCTTGCTGAGTGGTACTGTGTTCATCCCACTACGTTGCTATGGGCTACCAGATGTGTGGGTGCATGACACATGTAGGAAGGTGGATATCTGACTATGGTTACCCCCAAATTTTTGCCTAGTGTCTAGCTGGTTTTTCGACTTAGTTGGCCTGAGATCCTGCCATTCAGGCTCTCAGGCTATCTGCTCTCTCTGTAAAATGGACTCCATGTACCCTAGGTACATACCCAATTGGTTGGATCACCCTGTCAGCCCCTGTACCAGTGTACACTAGGTACCCAGGGCATTGGTGTACCCAAGGCCTGCCAGGGGCTGCAGCATGTATTATGCCACCCCAGGCTTGGCCTAACAATTTGACACAACTGGCTGATCACTCAGCTGGGGTAAGTTGGTGTAATCACCTCTTACTTAGGTGTAGTATACCTATACCTAACCTTAAATGGGACACCTGGTAACCTATAAGTCACTCCTATGGCAGGCCTTAACAATCCTGAAGGCAGAGTGCTTGGTTCCATGTGAGATGGTGCTCTGGCATGAGCTGAGCCTGTCTGCAGTGGTCGGAACAACTTCCTTCTACTGTTTCCAGATATCGTCATACCATATACTCTTAAGTGCATTATGAACCTCGCGGTTAAATGCTATCTTTGGTTTGGCTTTATCAAAACATGTCGAGTAAGGTGTCATACGAATTGGAATACTAACCCCTCGCCAATTCTGGCGACGGGGTTAGCATTCCACCCTTCTAGAGGGACACGACATGTACAGTGCCTGAAACCCGGGTAAAATCAGACATAGCCTCAGCTCCACAAAATGGATGCTGCCACCACAGACACAAGTCTGCCCTCCTGCTGCTGGGAGTCCTTCCAGCTTGGGAGGTGTGGACAAAGGGTTTCCTGCCAGGGGAGGTGCGTGCACCACCCCAGACAGGATTTTGTGTATTGGTCAGGTAGGGCTTGAAAGAAACCAGACATGCCTGTGGCTCACAAGGAGCCTCGGTGCATATGCCAGTTCAAACCGGTCCTGGGGCACACCAGTCCCGGGCCTGGGGCGAGCTGGACAAAGGATTGGGGGTGTAACCACCCCCCTTCCTGGTCCCACCCATAGGGAGGGACCTAGCAGGTAGTCCGGCCCCTAGAATCCGAATAAAGGTAGGAGCTGTGTCCTAAGACTTCAGACATCCTGGAATCAACTTGAAACTAAGAAGAAGACGGGAACTTCGACATTCTGCTGCACAGAAGACTGAAGAAAATCTCCCCTGTGGTCAGGGAGTGACCACCTTGCTAACGCAAGCACCATCCAGCGAATCACCGTCTGCTTTGCCGCCGCCTCCCGCCGGAGCCCGAGCCCAGAGACTGACAAGACCTGGACCTCCAGACCTCTCACCGCCCGATCCACAGTCCCTGAAAAGAGGAGACCCGTGGAGGCACCGAGACACGTGGAGCCAGCCATCTTGAAACGACTACGACAAGCTGACCAGTGCAACAACCGAGGCTCCCTCCAAGTTGTGCTTTGGGTCCTGAGAAGCCCAACCCTCGAGCAGCATCTGCACCAAAGGTGAGCCCTCCAGCATCTCCACGATCTGCGTGGGGCCCTTCTGCATTTTGCCACTCGACGCGCCTAACCGGTTGCTGGCCCGCTGGCTAGTGGCCATCTTGGCGACGAAATCTACGACAAACACCGCTGGTCTGGTTGCTCCAGACTGGCCCTTGCTCCCCTCCAAAGGAGCAATCCCTCTGACCTTGCTGGTCAGAACCAACAGCTGATTTCCGAATCCTCCTGCAATTGCTTTTGCCAAGGCTTGTTTGCTTCGATCAAGTCGCCGACACCGCCGACAGCGAGAGCCTGCGTGGGACAGCTCGTGAGCCGACTCCTGGACGTCGTCGACCTTCAGGGACCACGTGGCTGCGGAGACAAGCTACCCCTCATCACCTGTTTGCACCCGACATCGCCTGGTACCCACCTGGTGCCACGCTGGTCACTGGCTAGTGACTGTGAACACTGTCCCCTCTGCTTACAGGTCTTCAACATCTCCGATCCACTCTTGGATCCACTGCATCTCTTCCCGACCGACCGCCTGCAGCATCTTTGTCCCAGGCTCAACGGAACAGATAGAAGAAACCCGACGCACTTTGAGGCCTATGCACCCGCTTCCTGTGGGTGAGGTAAAGCTGGTACTCCGGTGCCCATGTGTAGTAATACATCTCTAGTGCCTGTGTTCCAAATCTTAAGTTCCTAGGTCATCCGGAAGATTCCTTTTGCAGTAACTTTGTACTTTTTACGCACCCATTGAAACCTATGGGAGCCCGCGTGTGACTATTTGCTCTGCACACGCCACCCGTGGACCTCCTGGTCACTAACTGACGTTAGCTCCTTGTAGGCCCAGCGATTCTAGAGGCCCTAGGCCTTTTCCCTTTTCTGTTCGTGGTACTTATACCACTATTTTAGTATATGGTTTGAGTGGCCACCAGGGCCTATCCATATAAAGTGCAACTTCTGTGTATTCTACTGTAATCTTGTTTGACGATTTGTGCTCCTGTGCTCATAAAGAGACTAGGGGTTACTTTGAGAAATAAATACATATATATTTTGAATATATATCTGTGTGGTGTCCTTTCATTGGTATAAAAGGGGGTTACTATTGGTAAAACAGCTTGCTTAACACGCATCACGAGTTTAGCCTCAAAGACTGCTTAGCCTACGCTACCACTAGGGCAGCTAGTCCAAAAAGGTTGACTTACAACCACACCATAAGGGTTGCTTGGCATGGTACAAGGTGGTCACTAGAACTAGTGAACAGCATATACCAGGCCAACTTCTCACATTGGTGAGCAGCGGTTGGATTTGAGCTTGCTGTGTTTTACCATTGTAATCTCTTGGTTACCAATTGAAAGATCACATAGGTACCTGTAGGTACATATAAAACAAGATTAGATATACATAAGTTCTACTGAACTTAGTTGTTGTAGAGCAAAGGGAGTAGCACACCCTGACTACAACTACTAGATAGGTTTAGTAGGTAAACCCAAGTGTAGGTAGATTGCAACACATCCACCCACACTTAAGAGCAATGGCCGGGGCAGAGGGGTCCACTGTACCCATCTCTGTTGAGAGTGACCCCCAGAGGGCACCATCCAGCTTTGCTACCCTTAACCAGAATGAGCTCAGGCATTTGGCAACTCTTAGAGGCCTTAAACAGCCCAAGAACCCTACCTCTGCTGAGCTCAGAGAACTCTTACAAAATGATGAGAATCAGAGAGAACTCAGGAAAGCTTCCCAGTTAGCCCCCTTAGGGTCAGGAACAGGAGGCCCCCCTTCTGAAGATGCCACAGAGGTACCCCCTTTCAATAGTCACCCCTTAGATGGGATGCCTACCACAGAGGAAGAAAGTGATGGGGATACAGATGTGAGTGGGGATGAAGGGAGAACTAGCCCAGTGCCAAGTGTTATACTTGGCCCAGCTAAACTAAGGCTATTGGGGACTGACAGTGGGTTCACCCCATTGGATCTCCCCAGTGGACTTAACACAGGGCTTGGAAGGCAAAGGAATCGCTCAGGTGACTCCAATGCTTCCCATGGCTCTAGAGGCTCTCAAGGTCACTCCAGAAGGAGACTGACCACCCCTCAGAGGAGGGAACATGAGGCCAGAATGCAGGAAGCCCAGCTGAGGATCAGGAAGCAGGAGCTAGAAGTAGCCCTGATGGAAGAAAAACTGAGCAAGGCTAGGCAGCATAGAGAGAGTGGGTCTATACCCACTGGTGGCAGCAATGTCCCTAGGGACAAAGATAGGGTCTTTGACAATAGGAACCTGTCCAAGATTGTGCCCCCCTACAAAAGTGGGGATGACATCCACAAATGGATGACTGCTCTTGAGAGAGCCTGCAAAGTGCAGCAGGTTCCTGAAGACCAGTGGGCAGCAATCTTATGGCTCTCCTTTGAGGGGAGAGGCAGAGATAGACTCCTCACTGTTAGAGAAGAGGATGTCAGAAATTACAGAGTCCTGAAGAGTGTCCTAGTTGATGGGTTAGGCTTAACCACTGAACAGTACAGGTTAATGTTCAGAGACACCCAGAAGACACAGACTCAGGACTGGTCTGAATATGTGGAATGTGCCACTAAGGCTTTGGAGGGTTGGTTGCTGGGAAGTAAGGTGTCTGATTATACAGGATTGTACAATTTGATGATGAGAGAGCAGATTTTAAGTAATTGTCAAAACCAGCTTCTCCATCAACACCTGGTAGACTCAGATTTGACCTCTCCCCAAGAATTGGGAAAGAGGGCAGATAAATGGGTCAGGACCAGGATCAGGCCTAAAAACCAGGGTGGTGACCAAAAGAAAGATACCACCAAGCCTCAAGAGAAGGGTGGGGATAAAGAAAAAGAGAAACCTTCCTCAGGGCCCCAAAACTCCACACAGGGTGGTGGGTCCCAAGCTCCCTCCTCTACCACAGCTAAAAAGCCCTACTGCCATGAGTGTAAAACTCCTGGGCATTGGAAAACTGACAGCGGTTGCCCAAGGGCTAAAAACAAAACTGTTCCTCCAATTACTCCTGTCACACCACCTATTACTGTCAGCAGTAATCCCCCAGGTGGTGGGAGTGCCCCCAGAAATCTGGGTGGGTTTACTTGGGGAACACAGGGGGACCCTGGCTTAGCCAATTCCCCTACAGCAACCACTCTTGTCTGTGATGGTGGCATGGGGTTTGCCAACTTCACTGCCTGTCCCAACACTTTGGGTAGGTACAGACAGGAGCCCTACATCAATGGTACAAAAGCTGAGGCCTACAGAGACACTGGGGCTAGCATCACAATGGTGGCCCATTGGCTAGTTCCCTCTGAGCAGCTTTTGCCCGGTTTCTCCTACCAGGTGACTAACATTGATGGCAAACAGAACAGTCATCCCATGGCAGAGGTATGTCTCAGCTGGGGAGGGGTCACTGGCCCTAAAAGGGTAGCAGAGTCCCCAACCTTGCCTGTAGACTGCTTACTGGGGAATGACTTAGAACTCTCAGCTTGGGCTGGAGTTGAACAAGACACCCATTCTAAAATGGTAGGCCTTTCACAAAAGGGTAGGGGGGTTGTGCCATTCACAACCCCTGTCCAAATAGATTTCCTCCCTGAAAAGGTTGGAAGGGCAGTGGTAGCCACAGCCCAGGCACAGACAGACTTCCCTGTAGGGACTGGCAGAGCTGTGACAGTCACAGCTCAAACACAAACTGAGTGCCCCCCTGAAAAGGTTGGCAAGGCTGTAATGGTCTCAGCCTATACTCAGACTGACATAGGTGTAGTGAAGCCTGAAACAATGGATCACTCCACACAAACTGAGAGTAGTGGGGAGGAAGAAAAGTCTCCCTCTCCCCAGACATTAGGAAAAGGTCAGCCTCCTCAGGGATCTGACCTCACCCCTTGTGAAGGAACTGCCCCAGAGGTAGCCAGGCCTGGCCTGGCAGAGCCTCTGATGTCAGTGGCCCCTTCCAAGGTGGGATCCAGTCTGGTGCAGGTAGCCTGCCTCTCTCTACCCTGCCTCAGTCAGCCCAGGGCTGCAGAGGTCAGGGAGGCCAGTGGACCCCCAGAGGGCCCCTGTCCACAAGAACCCCCCCATCAAAAGAATGAGGATTGCCTGGCTAGTAGCCCTAGTCAGGTGATGGGTAAAAACATTCCTGAGGGATCTCCTTTACAGGTAGTTAGGGACCTCCCCCAGGGGGATTCTGTTGGGCACAGGCAAACATGGGACCTTAGGGCCCCAAACCTGACCTGTCCCTCCAGTAAGCCCACAAAAGGGACCCAGCCTCCAGCTTTAGGTAGCCAGAGGCTGACCCTGAGAGCACAGTGCAACTCAGTTAAAGAAAGAAAGGCATCCATGGTGGAGGATGATTGGAGGAAGCTGAGGCCTCACTTTGAGGACACTCACTTCAGTACTCCATCTCAACACCAGCCTTTTACTTTGCCAAGACACACCACAGGTAGAGATTCCCTATGGTGGAGACCCTCTGATACCCTTAGGGTGAGGGATTGCTTAGTGGACCATGAGACAGGGGGTAACCATGCCAGTGCTGGTTCCTCCTTATATGGCCACTTGGGCAATATAGGCTTACCTGGTCAAGGTCAGCCTTATCTCCCTTCGTTTGGGGGGGGGTTGTGTAGGAAGGTGGATATCTGACTATGGTTACCCCCAAATTTTTGCCTAGTGTCTAGCTGGTTTTTCGACTTAGTTGGCCTGAGATCCTGCCATTCAGGCTCTCAGGCTATCTGCTCTCTCTGTAAAATGGACTCCATGTACCCTAGGTACATACCCAATTGGTTGGATCACCCTGTCAGCCCCTGTACCAGTGTACACTAGGTACCCAGGGCATTGGTGTACCCAAGGCCTGCCAGGGGCTGCAGCATGTATTATGCCACCCCAGGCTTGGCCTAACAATTTGACACAACTGGCTGATCACTCAGCTGGGGTAAGTTGGTGTAATCACCTCTTACTTAGGTGTAGTATACCTATACCTAACCTTAAATGGGACACCTGGTAACCTATAAGTCACTCCTATGGCAGGCCTTAACAATCCTGAAGGCAGAGTGCTTGGTTCCATGTGAGATGGTGCTCTGGCATGAGCTGAGCCTGTCTGCAGTGGTCGGAACAACTTCCTTCTACTGTTTCCAGATATCGTCATACCATATACTCTTAAGTGCATTATGAACCTCGCGGTTAAATGCTATCTTTGGTTTGGCTTTATCAAAACATGTCGAGTAAGGTGTCATACGAATTGGAATACTAACCCCTCGCCAATTCTGGCGACGGGGTTAGCATTCCACCCTTCTAGAGGGACACGACATGTACAGTGCCTGAAACCCGGGTAAAATCAGACATAGCCTCAGCTCCACAAAATGGATGCTGCCACCACAGACACAAGTCTGCCCTCCTGCTGCTGGGAGTCCTTCCAGCTTGGGAGGTGTGGACAAAGGGTTTCCTGCCAGGGGAGGTGCGTGCACCACCCCAGACAGGATTTTGTGTATTGGTCAGGTAGGGCTTGAAAGAAACCAGACATGCCTGTGGCTCACAAGGAGCCTCGGTGCATATGCCAGTTCAAACCGGTCCTGGGGCACACCAGTCCCGGGCCTGGGGCGAGCTGGACAAAGGATTGGGGGTGTAACCACCCCCCTTCCTGGTCCCACCCATAGGGAGGGACCTAGCAGGTAGTCCGGCCCCTAGAATCCGAATAAAGGTAGGAGCTGTGTCCTAAGACTTCAGACATCCTGGAATCAACTTGAAACTAAGAAGAAGACGGGAACTTCGACATTCTGCTGCACAGAAGACTGAAGAAAATCTCCCCTGTGGTCAGGGAGTGACCACCTTGCTAACGCAAGCACCATCCAGCGAATCACCGTCTGCTTTGCCGCCGCCTCCCGCCGGAGCCCGAGCCCAGAGACTGACAAGACCTGGACCTCCAGACCTCTCACCGCCCGATCCACAGTCCCTGAAAAGAGGAGACCCGTGGAGGCACCGAGACACGTGGAGCCAGCCATCTTGAAACGACTACGACAAGCTGACCAGTGCAACAACCGAGGCTCCCTCCAAGTTGTGCTTTGGGTCCTGAGAAGCCCAACCCTCGAGCAGCATCTGCACCAAAGGTGAGCCCTCCAGCATCTCCACGATCTGCGTGGGGCCCTTCTGCATTTTGCCACTCGACGCGCCTAACCGGTTGCTGGCCCGCTGGCTAGTGGCCATCTTGGCGACGAAATCTACGACAAACACCGCTGGTCTGGTTGCTCCAGACTGGCCCTTGCTCCCCTCCAAAGGAGCAATCCCTCTGACCTTGCTGGTCAGAACCAACAGCTGATTTCCGAATCCTCCTGCAATTGCTTTTGCCAAGGCTTGTTTGCTTCGATCAAGTCGCCGACACCGCCGACAGCGAGAGCCTGCGTGGGACAGCTCGTGAGCCGACTCCTGGACGTCGTCGACCTTCAGGGACCACGTGGCTGCGGAGACAAGCTACCCCTCATCACCTGTTTGCACCCGACATCGCCTGGTACCCACCTGGTGCCACGCTGGTCACTGGCTAGTGACTGTGAACACTGTCCCCTCTGCTTACAGGTCTTCAACATCTCCGATCCACTCTTGGATCCACTGCATCTCTTCCCGACCGACCGCCTGCAGCATCTTTGTCCCAGGCTCAACGGAACAGATAGAAGAAACCCGACGCACTTTGAGGCCTATGCACCCGCTTCCTGTGGGTGAGGTAAAGCTGGTACTCCGGTGCCCATGTGTAGTAATACATCTCTAGTGCCTGTGTTCCAAATCTTAAGTTCCTAGGTCATCCGGAAGATTCCTTTTGCAGTAACTTTGTACTTTTTACGCACCCATTGAAACCTATGGGAGCCCGCGTGTGACTATTTGCTCTGCACACGCCACCCGTGGACCTCCTGGTCACTAACTGACGTTAGCTCCTTGTAGGCCCAGCGATTCTAGAGGCCCTAGGCCTTTTCCCTTTTCTGTTCGTGGTACTTATACCACTATTTTAGTATATGGTTTGAGTGGCCACCAGGGCCTATCCATATAAAGTGCAACTTCTGTGTATTCTACTGTAATCTTGTTTGACGATTTGTGCTCCTGTGCTCATAAAGAGACTAGGGGTTACTTTGAGAAATAAATACATATATATTTTGAATATATATCTGTGTGGTGTCCTTTCATTGGTATAAAAGGGGGTTACTATTGGTAAAACAGCTTGCTTAACACGCATCACGAGTTTAGCCTCAAAGACTGCTTAGCCTACGCTACCACTAGGGCAGCTAGTCCAAAAAGGTTGACTTACAACCACACCATAAGGGTTGCTTGGCATGGTACAAGGTGGTCACTAGAACTAGTGAACAGCATATACCAGGCCAACTTCTCACAACACACTACTGTTAATTGGTGTTTCATCATTGGGATTTGTCAGTTCTGAGTGATGATGATGTGGTCAGACGCAGATGGGACAGCCAGGGGTCCCCAAGGCACTTGTTTGTTCGCAATATTATGCAGTTGTCCCTAGGTGGTACCTTTCAGTGATTGAGACATGTGTATGTGTGTGTGACTGATCCCACTTGTCCGGTTTAGGGCTGCAATGTTTGCAGGTGTCAGCATGTGTGCCTTGTGGTTCTCCTTGGCTTCTGCATTGTCCTGGGACTGTGGCAGGTATTTGGAAGGTTACGTGAGCTTTGACGTCATGGCCATGTACCACATACTGTGCAGTATGTCTGTCATTCACCTGGGTTGTAAACTGTCCTTGTGTGATGAGTCTGTGCACCTTAGTCCTCCCAACATTGTTGTGTTTGTCATGGGTGCATGTGCAATGTCACCTGTCCATGTGTGCTTCACAGATGCACATTGGTGCAGTTCAGGGTGTGTGGTGTTGAGGGTGTACTGATGTAAATGTTTGCATGGATGGGCCCCTAGCTCCCGTTTGTCCATGGGTGACGGGCCATGCTGAGTGATTTGTGTTTGTGCAGGTGTGATGTACGTTTGTGGCATAGGACGCATGTCTGGGTTTCACAGTTTGTACGACATCTACCTTTGTCAGCACAGTGGACGTGTCATGCATGCTTGTGTCACCCCAATGTCTGGTCCCTGGGGGGAGTGCTGTTGTGTGTCATTCTCTTACTGTGTTAGTTGCTGTTCATTCCAGCTTGTGTCACATGTGTCTGTTGTGCTCCCTCTAATCTCACAATGCCTGATTGCCCACTAAGGGGGGCCCATTGATGGTTTACTTTTGTATGACATTGTGTCCACATCTGTCTCACTCTGGTTCAGCCTCCCTCATGTGTTGTGTAGTTGCCTGGGGATACTGAGACACACACACACACATGTTGTGTTAGATGTGCTGTGTGAGGTTGCCTGTTTGTGTTTGTGCATCTGCCCCAGTGCATTGGCATTGCTGTTGTGGGCCAGTCTGGATGTTGTTTTTGTGATTTACCTTGTGAGTCATATCACATCATTCTGCACATTCATCCTGGTTGTTAGGTCCCATTGCTGACATGGAATGGGAGATTGTGACCTGACACCTACAGTCTACACAGGTTGTTTTGATTTGTGTGTCTATTTTCGAGATGTGTGTATGCTTTGTGATGGTCACTTCTGCTTTTGTATCATTGTACAGTGTATGCATTGTCAGCCCCTATGGGTGGTGCTTGTCTGCACATGGCCGAGAGTATGTTAGGTTTTCACAGCACTGTTTGCCTCCCCACATGTCTGTGTGTATGGGACACAACCACTACTTTGCCCCAAAGGTGTTTCATGTGTTGGGACCAGAAATCATACATGCTGTTTGGCATATGCAGCTTTGACCATGATGACACTTACCTTTTGGTCACTGTGATGAAGGGGATTTTTTTCCCCATCACCACAATGCTCCACATTTGCTACAGTTTGGAACCACACACTTAACTTTTGTTCTACACAGTGAGGGGGTGTTATTTTTACATTGACACAGTGTTAGTGATGCTTGCCTTGTGTAGGCCACACTCAGTTTTTTGTCACACATGTGATGGTAGTTACATTGTATGTTCGAAGTCATAATCACTGTTGTGGACATTTGTCACAGACTACACACTGTTGTCATGATGTTAGGGGGGATGTATTTTGCTGACATACCTAATGTTGGTGTATGATGGATGTGTGGTGCATCACCCCTCCTATGAGTGGGGGTGGCAGTAGTGATGGGCAACAGGTCCCCTATGAGTGGGGGTGGCAGTAGTGATGGGCAACATGTCTACTATGGGTGGGGGTGGCAGTAGTGCTGGGCAACAGGTCCCCTATGGGTGGGGGTGGCAGTAGTGATGGGCAACATAAGCCCTATGAGTGGGGGTGGCAGTAGTGCTGGGCAACATAAGCCCTATGAGTGGGGGTGGCAGTAGTGATGGGCAACAGTTCCCCTATGGTTGGGGGTGGCAGTAGTGATGGGCAACATAAGCCCTATGAGTGGGGGTGGCAGTAGTGCTGGGCAACATAAGCCCTATGAGTGGGGGTGGCAGTAGTGATGGGCAACAGGTCCCCCATGGTTGGGGGTGGCAGTAGTGATGGGCAACATAAGCCCTATGAGTGGGGGTGACACTAGTGCTGGGCAACATAAGCCGTATGAGTGGGGGTGTCGGGTGTGTACTATTTCTTAAAACATTAGACCAATCATAGGTTAATTCACATAAAAGACAAATTGTCATAAACAACACACATAGAGACCAAAAAAGGGGGGTATTTGAAAAGTTTTATAAATTACGTCATTTATAAATCCCCACGTTCAATTTGCATGGCTGTCACGACAAAAGGTAAACTGTAATTTGTGACAAAGTGACATGTGGTGCTCAGTGCTGTGGTGAAGGTGCGTAATATATACAAAGTGACTTTCGTGGTATTGACGTTTCTTTTAAAAAGGCCAGAACACAACAGCTATTTGAATAGTTCTGTAGACTGAATAAGTAGGTCTTTATACAGAGTCTTTCAGCTGGTCCAGGGGATATGTCGACGTTTCAACCCAAGGGGGCATTACTGTCTTAGTCAATGCGGGTCTTCATCAGGACAGGGACAATGAGGACAGCCTGGGGAATAGTAATGTATAAGTTCAGGTGTGTTGAGGTGAAAAACTGAATTTAATCAAGGCTAGTAAGGTGAAAGACTCACCTAACGGGGCCCAGAGCGATTCAAGGGGCGAGTATGCACGCAGTAGCGAGGGTGTAATGCGCTGCAAGAATTCTTCCCAGTGGAGTTTCCTAGTTGGGGAAGTCAATACCACGAAAGTCACTTTGTATATATTACGCACCTTTACCACAGCACTGAGCACCACATGTCACTTTGTCACAAATTACAGTTTACCTTTTGTCGTGACAGCCATGCAAATTGAATGTGGGGATTTATAAATGACGTAATTTATGAAACTTTTCAAATACCCCCCTTTTTTGGTCTCTATGTGTGTTGTTTATGACAATTTGTCTTTTATGTGAATTAACCTATGATTGGTCTAATGTTTTAAGAAATAGTACACACCCGACAGAACCAATTGTTTGTTTTCTATACGAGGGATACTGGGTCACCCCATTGTTACTATAAGTATATTACTAAGTATGTTACTATAAGTATGAGTGGGGGTGGCAGTAGTGATGGGCAACAGGTACCCTATGAGTGGGGGTGGCAGTAGTGATGGGCAACATAAGCCCTATGGGTGGTGGTGGCAGTCCTGATGGGCAGCAGGTCCCCTATGAGTGGGGGTGGTAGTGGTGCTGGCCATGCAACCCCTATGGTGGCCTGTTGCTAGTGGACAGGATATGGATCCCCTGGGCGTGTGTGACATTTGGTGGGTACATGTTGTTTGTTTGTGTGGTGGGTGTCTGACTTACCGTCTGCGCCGTCCGCGTCTGTTCCTGATCCGGTCATATACGTACGGTACTGGTATGACCTGCGCGATGGGATTCATGATGTGTTCGTCTCGTACACGCTGCTTGTTGCTCCGTCTCGTACCCGTTGCAAGCTGGTCCGTCTCATAGCCGTGGATTGAGTTCTGGCGCGAATCGTACCTGATATGCTTCATTTCCGGATGCTGTGACGTGCCGTACGTGGTGACCCGTCCTGCGCGTATTGTGTGCGCATCGTACTTGTCCAGCCGGAAACTGCAATGGATACTGCTTCCGGGTGATTCGATTCAGCGTTCGGAGTTACGGCTCGGACGGAGAATGAAGCTTGAATCACAGCCTACGTCTCGGTCGGATTTTTGTTGGTTATGCGCATCGTACTTCATTGCAGGACGGACCGGCTCAGGGTAGGAGTCGGTCGCAAGGTAAGGCTATGAACAGCTCTGAGAGCTGTCCGACCCGGATCAGAATCGACCCCTAAGTATTGGATTCATATTTCTTCTAATAGGGATTTCTGAAAATACTAAATCCATGTTTCTATAATAATATTGTAACTTACTAGTAACATAAAACAAACTACACTACAAGATACACCATAGGTTAATGGAAGATGGTGATATGTCACACCCTCTGAGACAGAAGTAGGTAGTTTCATGCAAACATAACACTCACATCCATTGTGTTAACATACTGGTAAAGGAGTTTAGTAAATACATTTAATGATGAATCACTATTTGATGTATCATGATAATACATGCTTTTATCCCTTTGAACTAAATCTGTAGTTGTTTTCTTATAACAGCACTCACTTTTTCAATAGTATTTGTGTTATTCTTATTATTAGTTACCATTAGGACATGTATCACAACTGTTAATAATAAACACATCAAAATTAATATTGTAATACTACCTGGACAACATTTAACACATCGTCGTTTTAAGTTAGAATTTGGATGTTCAGTCACTTTGACTTCTGTTGGAGGGAGGTTTTGGGGTACCTTAATTTGTACCAGGGTGCTCAGTCTCAATGAGGAAATACACGTGTGTGAGGAGGAACTGAAACAGGAGTTTAAACAATTTATTTGAAGTAAAAACTTAAGGCAATAATAATTTGGATGTACAGGTTTAAGGAACAAAGGGGCATATTTACAAGACGGCGATAGAAAATTATCGCCGCTTTTGAGGCCGTTTCCGGCCGAAAAGCAGCGATAATGTTATCGCCTAATTAGCTAGACCACGCTAACGCGTGAAACCTTGCATTAGCGCACAAATTCTTAACGCCCAGCTTTGCATCTCCAATGAGATGCAAAGTGGGCGTTCCTGACCTGACATGACAGGAGAAATGTCGCTAAGCGGCATTTCTCCTATCATCAAGCCCCACGCTATGAAGCATAGTGGCAAGAAAATTAGCGATAACCCCTGTTATCGCAACTTTCCTCACGCCTGCTTAAGGACTGACTTAGCCATAATATCCTATGGAAGGTGGATATTATGGCTAAGTTTGTGGGGCCCTATCAACAAGCTAACGCAACATTTCGTGAGATTATCGCTGGGTTTCCAGCGATAATCTCACGTTAGGCAGTTAGCGCTAGGATTTTTATCGCTTTTGAGATAAGCGTTGCTAATAGCACGCTATCTCAGCGATAAAAATCCACGTTAGCCGGCGATAATTATCCTAGAGCTAAGTGAGCTTAGTGATAATTATCGCCGGTTGTTGCTGATATGCCCCAAAATACCATAGGTTTTGCAAAGATCAAATGTCAATGGTGCATTTTGAATTAAAGAGCAAAAACATGCAATTTGGAAATAAGCTTAAAATCAACAATGCAAAAGAGAGAAATACTTTTCAATAATGTAAGAAAGATTATGCAATGTTAAACAATGTTATAGTGTCAGGGTTGGCTTAGAGAGCAGATAATGCGCAATTTCAATGAGACTTAAATGCGGCTTAATACCCTGGAGAAATACCTTTCATGATAGTATGTGTAGAGAGACAATTGTCACAATACATGCAAGAATGCAAGAAGAAAAAAATACCTTCTTTGATAGGTGCTATGGGAGAAATATATTTCTTAATAATAGCAATGAGAAGGATATATGTTAAAATAACGCAAGGAGAGAAATGCATTTCATGCTCAATGAAACATATGCAGAGAGAAATGCCATTCAAAATACACTAGAAAATATGCAACCTTAATAAAAATTCTCTTGGAGAGCAAGAACATGCAATTGCAATAATGTTTGGAATAACTGTAATGCAGAGGAGAGAGAAAGAGACAATTTCAAAATACAATAAGCTTTATAGCCTCAGCCAAGGATCCCAGATAGATGGCTGAGGAGAACCATACATGCGTCATGACCCAAGGGGTCACTTCTGCGAGGTAGTTAAACGAATGGACTGTGGGCAGCTCTTTTATACTCTTTAAATGAGGATTTATTGACCACAGAATGACGAAATTAACAGGTGATTTGACTGCAGAACATGACGTACTTTGGTCACTTCTCAGAAATATTTAGGAACCCAGAAGTGACACCCACACTACAAAAGTTTACCAAAAGGTCACTTGATGTTTGACCGTAAATCATGATGCAAAATACAATAATATGAAAGATTAACAGGTGGCAAGAGGCCCCCACCATCAGGTATCGCGCGCTGTTCTTCCTACTTCCTTGTTCTTGCGGTTTGTGATTTTAGCCACCCCCTGGTAGGTGAGGTAAGAGAAGGGCATCTCGAGTGCAGGGAGTGGGGGCTTGGGTGACTTGTTTTACGAAAAAACAGAGCCGGAGCTTCTTGTATGTCACAGAAGAAATAACTTGTATTTCAGCAGAGAGGCATTTTGGGCCTAAAACTTTAAGGAAATAACTTGAGACAGTATGGTCAACTTAACACCACTTTGTATGCTGGCTGGTGGGGCCTTAACAGGGTCTCATGCTCCAGGTGTGGACAGAATGGGCCTAGGCCACTATATGGTAAAACTGGACCCTGCTTCATTCCCTCCTCTTGTTCATTCTTGAACAAAGTTTTTACAGCATATATTTCAGGCCCTCCTTCTAGTTGGTGTATCCGAGGGGTGTCATCCATATTATAACATTGTCTCTCCTGTATCTTCCTTAACGCTATATACCTCCTTCAGGCATGTAAATGAGGGATGTATATGGTGTCTGTGTAGGTGATGGTGCATCTATATTTAAATCCTATCTCCGTTAGCATCTACTAGTGGTTAGTTGGGGGCTATCGACCTGGCATTTGGTAATGGTAGCAGGCTGCATTTAGTGTAGTCCTATTGTCACTTATACTACTTCTATAAGTGCTAAGTTATTCACATTCCCTGTTCTATCCTTTTTTTCCCCTATATATATATATATATATATATATATATATATGCTTTATGAATGTTCCCTATTCCTACATAATTCATACCTACTAATTTACTATCAGTATTTCTAGCAAAATGACATAATAAGTGTGTGGCACACCAGAGGAGCAACAGCAAAAACACTTTTAGAATAGCAGACAGCCACAAAGGTATCCAGTCAAAGTTCAAACAATCAGTGGCTGTCTCTGCTATGGCACCTCCTCCTCCAGCAATCCTTTTCTTTTCTATCTTGTTCAATTCGTTGATGGCCTTGGTGATGGAGCCATTTTCTTCATTGTTGGCAATGTGCAGCACAAACTCCTTATCCGAAGGCATACCCTCCTCTTGATATTTCGAAGCCAGAGTGCGTTTGCCTTGATCTGGAACATCACAATGATGGTGTTGGAGGAAAGAGCTGGACCCTGTTCAATAGGCAAAACTCCTTTGGTCTTTGAAGGCTGTCCACCCTTAGTACTCAGCATACTGCCAATGTTGGTGGAGCAAGGTAACAGAGCCATAGATGGGCATTGATGTAGGAGATATTTGCTGCTGGAACGATCAGGGACACTTTGTGCATTGTTCTAGTGAGCACAGGCTGCTCCATCGAGGAGGCTGTTGGAGATAGGGACGTTCTCCGCAGGCCCTGTAAACATCCATTCGGCTGGAGTTGCCATATTTAATGTCCGAATTAAAAATGGTGCTGTTGCATCCAGAGTTGCGTGCCATTTCCTAGTAAACAGAGAAGAGGTGACTGTAATTTGTAATCATTTTATAATTTTGGAAATTTTCTCACCACCCCAAGTAGACTTCCAGTTTATCTCATCTTCATAATCCTATTCTACCCTATGTGACCCTAAGGACGCTGCGCTATACCTCAAGTAACCTGGGGCACGCCATTTGTCATGGACGTAAATTTGTAGAAGCGTAAAGCTTTTCTATTCTGGCATGGGCAATGTAGGGTGTGGGGCAAAGAGCCATGACAGTCTGATAGTGATCTTGTTATTATAAACCCTTTGTTCCTACAAAAAGCGACAGTACGGTCCATATCAGGAACACCTATCTAAAATATCCTTGTTACCTTCCCTTCTATTCTGCAATTGTCAGTGATAACCTTGTGCATCATTGGGGTGTGGTCCCATACCGTTCTATTTATAAACACTTCAGAGGTGTTGGCCTCAATAATCTGAACTTATCCCTGTATTCTGTAGAGGAACAGGTGTAGGAGATATTCTACAGTGTGTGGTAATACTTTCCTAGGAAAATCAGTCTATCTGCGACTACTGCATGGGGAGTGTATGAGCCATATAACAGTACTACTTAGTCTTATGTCTACCTATTGTTGTCATCTGCCTGGACCATATGTTGCTGTGAAGGGAGTCATGAGCAGCATGCTGTCTAACTGCTTGGGCAATATTTACATTTATTGCATTATTACTTCCAACAGGGGAAGGTGATGAGGACACAGGGTGTGCACAAGTATTTGGGGTGTAGACGGTGCTGGAAGACATATTGGAGGACGTTGTATTACTAGGGAGGTCATTTCCCTCAGTACAGGTGCTAGCAGGTAGATGGGGAGGTGACTGCACAGTGGTATGGGCAACTTCAATAGTTTGAGTAATACATGCCTTTCTATTAACACATTGAGATATAACAGTGAATTAATTGAATCTTCCTAGTTTTACTCCGACAATAATGTAAAATAGTATAATACAAATACAAAACTTCGCCTAAGGCACTTCTGTGAGGCGGGTGTTCCTGTTGTGGCTGAAACCATAAACGACCAAGCAATCACCCTCTTCTTCCTCTTAGACAGTCAATGGAAATATGATGCCTTCCTCTCGGCAATGCAGACAGATGTTGGTGAATAGTCTATTACTTCAAAATGTCTTTTAAAAATCGGTGTTCCAGGATGGATATGTGAGCTCAGGAATGATGGGGCTCTTTTCCTTTTGCTTGGATACCTGAGTAGAAAGAAACTTTGCAGCGCGTGTTAACTTATACAAATACATGTCTGCTTTCATAATTTCAGTGTCACTTTTAGGTCTAGTTGATGGTACTGATACATTAATTAATTGTTCAGTGAAAAGTATATGGGCCGTTAGAACTTGGGATATTTGTGAGTGAAAATACAGGGCAATCCAGAGGCAATAAACTATTTTTGCTTGTTCTTAATTAATTAATTATTTATTCTTCCCTCAATGGTGGCACTTATCTTGCCTAGTTATGTTTAAGCAGTCTATTCAGGTATTGCTGAAATCTGTTGCTGTTCTAGTATCACAGTGGACACATGGTCCGTCTTTGATCCAAATGTGTGGGAAACTTGTAGGGCCTGTGGCATGACAAACCTTTCCTGTTGCAGTCTGCCTATAGATGAAATCTAAGGGATCTAATTGTACTCCCCTCTTATATTTTATTCTTATTTATAATTTATTTCTAACCAGACATGAGGTGGTGAAAACGAAAGAAGAACCAAAACATTGTTCTTTAATAGTTCCCAGGAGATAGGAACGTTTAATAATCTCCATCCCAGTAACATAATCTGGGAAATAAAAACACATAGTGGTCGATCTGCAAAATATATGCAACTACCTCTAAAGTCTGCAACCGCAGTTTTTAAAGGCCTTTATAAATTTACATAAATGATTCTGACAATATTGCAATACTGAGCATTGCTACTGAGGGGCCGATTCTGATCCGGGTCGGAAGGGCACCGAACGCGATCCGGCCGGAAAAACTACGAGCCGTACGCGTTTTCCGGCCGACTCATACAGCTGTACGAGCGAGCAAGTACGATGCGAGCTACATGAAATTCACCGACCAAGTCGTTTCCGGGTCCGAACCGCTCCGTACGTCTCGGTCGTAAGCTAACCGTGGCATGCAATGGATGCGATTCACGACCGAGCCAGTACGATGCACGCGTCGGACAGCCTGTGCGAGCTGGAGTGTTCGGCTCACAAATTGTCCGGGCGGTTGCATTTGGGGGTATGCGTCGGACCCCCTGTCACCCGCAGCCCTATGACTCGGACACAGGGGGAGACCCATGGGTCTCCCTAACACAGGCATGTACGGTGCGGATGGAACTGATGCGTACCCACTGTAGGGGGCACACTTGTCCGCGACATACCCATTCAGTCAATGGGAGCCCATGTACGCGTCGTACGACCGGCTCCCATTGATTTCTATGGGAGTCCGACCGAACCGAGTCCGGCAGCATACGGCCGCATCGTAATCACTCGGTTGGACTGCAGGACTCCGGCTCGGTCGGAAAACACTTCGGATCCGGCTCGGTCGGAGTGTTTTCCGACCCGGATCGAAATCGGCCCCTTAATGCATGCTGTCCTTCTACATTGAAATACACTTTATATTAGCACTGTTTATTTATTACTCACATTTCCTAGCACTGGGGCATGTGTGGAGGAAGAATGTGTTGTTAACTGTGGTAATCTATGTTAGGATGGCCTCTAATGTGTCACTATTTAGAACAACAATTAATTAATTAAGAGATGTCCTGACCTGCCATATTTTGCCACCTTTCGTGATCAGTCTGCAAAATGTGTCCCTGTAGGACATGCATATGTGTATATACCCATGTACACTTTGCTGACTTTATCTCAGACAGTGGTGATGCATGTAGTGATAAAAAATGTATTTGACATTCCTGTTGCCCCCAAAAACCCACTATTCTCTTCACTACCACTTTAACCCAGCACAACATATTTAATTAATGCCAGGCAAAGATGTTGCCAGTCAGTAGCTCGTCTTCAGTACAGTTGTCATAGAGGAGCGAAGCATGTATATATATATATTCACTGAAAAAACCATAGGTTTCAGGGGTGTTATAGTTAGCTGGACTTTTCATTCGTACAAAACCATTGAAATTCTCCCGTTATAGTTAGTTCAGCTGCCTATCTTTAAGACCTGCCACCTTCACCCAAAGCTATTTTTCTTTACTGTGTTGCTTTTAGAATCTTTGAACCCATGTTGTCGCCAATAATGCAAACTGTTGCTAAAAGACTGTACGCACTAATACGAATCACACACTATAAGTGCAAGAATTCAAGATTCTTATGTTCAAGTGCAAGTAACACAGCTTTTAGTTCAGCTAACTGCACAGTTCAGTCACCTAAGGACTGTGTGTGAGTTGTGTGTGGCTGAATATTGGTGCTTGGTACCTATAGTAGGTTGGACTGAACCATCAGTATAAATAATATATTTATACTGCTCAAGAGGCAAAACATTGCTGTGCATGGGATAAACATGCTCATATTGAAGAAATTCTAGTGTCTGTAAAGTCAACATCCATATCTGTTAAGGATGTCGCCTATTGCATCCATCTAGAATGGAGGGTTTTAGCCTTAGGAATGCTTGCTTTGGTAACAGCCTCTAAGGCTGGAATGGGAGTGACGACAATAATGAGCTTCCCTTGTGCAAATGGCTGCTCCTTAAGTATAGCCATCTGTACTGCAGTCAGTATTTTTGTAGAGGATGCAAAACGCATTTCCATGCAGAAATATAAATACAATGTATATGGAACGGGAACTAGTTCACCTTCATTAAAGGTATCATAGCTAACGCCAATGGCACCCGCAACGATTCGGATAACCAGGTGTTTTCCATTGACACGTTGCAAGCATGTCAAATTGTAGCAATCTGAGCCTGTCTGTGGTTTCAAAGTGAACTGGAAAATCAGTTACGTGCCTGTCTGGGGTTTCAACTGTAATGAATTTGTAAGTTGCTTTCGCTGCCAATAACTCCTGGACTGTATGATCGCAACCTCCTACCGGGCGATATTCCAGCTCCCTAAATATGTTTCACCAGCCCAAATAAGGCTGGAATTTGGAATCCAGAAACAGGCAATAGAAAGGCAGGGTGCATTCTTAAAGAGTTGGCACAAAATCAGAGCTGGTGAAAGAGGGACCTTGAACAACCAACTTTGGCTAGAGCTGTCCCGCACTGGAAAATTACCAGTTAACGTCTACCTACAGAATTCTCTGCAGGCCCTTGGCCTGGCAGACGCCTGGAACACCCCAATGGGCCATTTGGCTTTTAAAAAAATAGTATCAAAATCGACAAGGCTCATATCGGCTATAGAGGACAAGGAATCGGTAAACAAGAGAGCTCACGGCTGGGCCGTGCTTAACAACTACGATGCTCTAAAACCTCAGCCTTACTTCAAGGTCGAAATCAAGCTTGAGACCAAAGAAACATTTCTAAAGCTACAGCTGGGAGTCGGTCCGATCAATCCGTTCTTGCCACCGTGGGAAAGAAGAGGGCACGATCACTTGTGCGGTTTGTGCGCGAATGACACTGAGACTTTGATTCATATTATATGCACATGCAAGAAGCTAGACGACATACGGAAAAGTCTGTTAAAACCACTATTCAAGCAGCACGGAGTAAGGTCCGGCAGACAGGCAGTGATGATGTGTTTTAATCCCTCCTTAGTGCAGCTAAACTGTCGCCTTAAAAAATTATTTGATCTGACAGCACAGAGACTGAAAAAGCTCTTACTGCCGACAGTAGAGACCTACTAACGACTACTGGTCCGTTCCACAGGTTTCAAAAATTATGCCGTTCATACAACATCTTCAAATGGGCCTGCAGTCTTGTAACAGCAGTGCTACTATATTCGGAACAGTTTTATGTTTTTTTAACTCCATTATATAAAGGTTCCTTTTAATCTTGTACTTATTTTTAATAGTTTTATTCAATGTAACTTCTTTTGATATCAACCTATAATGTACTGAATGCAACGGTTTTAATTAATCATGCATAATAAAAATTACTTACTTTACATACTGGAGATTCCGGCTCACTATAGTGACTTCTGCCGCACTGTCGAGGAAAGTAACCGCCCACCTCCTGTTCAGGAGGAGAGTTCTCGGTGTTTGTGGCATTTTTAGCAGTAATAGTCGCAAATGTATTTTTTTCAAATTGGGGCTTAAGTTGAGGCGTCTTCTCCTCCTCCATCTTCACGTCAGATGAGCGTTGAGAGTGCTTTTTCGGTTTCACGTTCTCTTCATGTCTGTGCTCAGAACACCCTTCTCTCTCATATTGTTTTTCAGGTGGAGCCTGGAAGAAACAAGAAGGACGAGTATCAGAAAGCTGATACCTATCAGGTGCTTTTAACTGTGTGAGATCACAAAAATTACAGCGTCTGTCAGAGGATTCCAGTGTCAGAGAACCTCATCGAGATTTAGCCAGAGGTTTGGGTTTGTCCCATTATTTAACTTTTTTTTAACAAACTCTAGGTTCAGCTTGGCAGAATCCTTGTCGGAAATAGGTTTGCCAAATTGTGGTTTACTGGGTCTGGTTCCTAAATTATTGCGACATATAGAAGTATCTCCTTCAGCAATAAATATAGATAGCTTGCGCTCCTGGTTAAGCGGTGTAACCTGCGTGAGCCGCTGGCGCACAGCCAGGGAATTTGCTTCGCCTTTAATGTTTGACAAAATCATTGAGGAGACCATGGCAAAATTACCCATTAATTTCATCCCCAAATCCAGGGTAGCAGCTACCCCGTGTTTGTTCTGTATTTAACACCTCCAGCAAGACTGACATAAACTGATTACCATGCGTGATGGTAAAGACTGCAGGAAAGACTGTGTCCTAAGTGGTGCAGTCGCCTATTTTGGGAACCATTCCATGGGGTAAGCACATAGTCAATATGCTGTGCTTGTCTAGTGTTCCCCTAAGCTGAAACACAGCTTCAATTCGACGGATTTTCTTGGGCAATCCAAAAAGGAATTTTACCTATAATTGAATATATAAACACAGGACTTATTGGCAGTACAGCAGGCAACTGAGTTAAGCGTCTGTATAGTCTAACTAGACCAATTGATAAGTGTTGTTGCTCATTAACATTGAGACCCTGTCAATTAGGGAATAGTGTATAATCACCGAACGATGTTCAGGTGGACCCTCATTTCTAAGGGGACCCATGTGTACAGGAGCAATTATGTGTGTTAGAGTGCCTGGGAACCAAATTTGGTGTTTTCAATGTGAAAGTGGAATTTCTAAGAGTTGATACACTCTATACGCTTGTGGTGCTGGAGCATTAGTGTATTCATAAAATGTTGGTGTATTAGCACCCACAGCTGGAAAATAAACCCAAGAATAAAAAGCTTAAAAGCGATAGGCATCATGGACTTCAACCACGAAGATTATGTCACGGCCTGCATTGCCAAGGACATGTACATTTAAAAGACTATGGGCTGCGGGTCTGCAGTTGTCAGAAATTGGTCCAGGCCGTGGCTGCGCCATTAGCAAAATGATAATGGAAAAAAAAGTGCAAACACAAATATGGGAAATCCATTTAAAGGTTTAAGCTTGAACAGCCAACAGAAATAGTTCGGTACTTCCTAAAATACTGTGGAGGATTTATCCCCAAAACCAAGGGCGTCTCCAGTGGTAGGTGTAAGATTACTATGTGCACCCACAAAAACTACTCAGGTGACGATGAATAAGTACCAGACCATTGTTAGTAGCGTCATGCTGCAGGAAATCTGCAGGTAAGCAGAATTGTGCCTTGGGATAACAGGACATCAAAATGTAGGGACTGCATCTCTCTACCACGTCAATACCTGTAGGTCCAAACCAGACTAGCTCACAGTGACTCACCTAACTTCCTAACCTTTCTAGAGTAGCAGGTGATTTTGGCAAACCCAGAACATGAACCTTTAGTCCCCAAGGGAACCATGGAAACAGATCATCACCTTTCATTTCTCACTCATGCATGTTCATGGTAAACAAAAGAAAGACACAAAGGACGTTTTCAATATATTCATTGAAACTTTCGTAGTGTATTTTGAAGCAGATGTGCTGTGATGAGTAGACCAATACAACTAAACACCGTTATCAAGATCACTAGCAAGCTGTATACAATGAACAACCCAATCATGGTAAGTAATATATCGGTCCATGCCTACCCTCACTATGGGAATTTGCAACAGACCCCCATACCTAGTGTGTGTGTAGTTAGGTGGTCCACATCATAGGGATAAATTCCATTTATGCTAGGCTGCTGCCTCGGTTCTAGGGCTATTCTGAATTCTCCGCTCTGCCCCACAAGGGGGCGAGACACGGTTTATATGATAAGAACTACTGTGTTGGAAAACTGCAGTTGTGCCACCGTGTTATGTCAAAAAATTTTATATGTTCTTGCTGACCGGGCACAAGAAAACAGTACACCATGTTGTTGGCCGTGTACGAAATGTTCAGACTGAATCCCAAGAAGAGTCACTGAATAACAAATAATATGTTCCGCATGTGTCTAAAAACCATCATGTCACAAAACAATTATATTATGTGTGGCTGTACAAAGCAGTGGCAAGCTAATATGTGAAACTAAGGGAGAACCTAAGTGGGCCCACATGGGAAATCACAACAGTATTTATAGGACAGAGAATAATATGTGAGTATGACCTATATATGTGCAATTGAGAAATTAGAGGAAGTTACATGTAGGCATATATTGCTGTGCGTTTTGATAACGTTATGCATCTCTTCAGATATAATTATCATTAGCGCACGTACACCGGATTGGTTTCATGGCGCTGCTCTGAGAGGTACCGGAGCCCAAGGGAATTACTAGTAAGCTTGTCTAAACAGCCAGGTCTTGAGGAGCCTCGTAAAGCTGAGGAGGACAGTGCAGGATTGGATTTTGAAGGGGAGCGAGGTTCCAGAGTCTTGGAGCTAGAACGGCAACCCTAGCACCACCCAGGCACTTTAGTTTGAAGGAGGGGATGGACAGGAGGTGCATGTTTGCCGAGCGCAACTTGTACATGGGTAAGTGCATCTGAATAAGGCTAGCCACAAATTTAGGGCTCCTTCCATCCAGTGATTTAAAGATGAGACAGAAAACCTTGAAGGCGCATCCCTGTGTCTCGCTGCTTGGTTCTGTACCAGTTGCAGGCGTTTGGTTAGGTATAGGAAGATGCCAAAGTATAGGGAGTTCGCATAATCAACATGTAACATAACCATGGCAAGAACAACCTGGATCAGAGCTTTATGGGTGAGAAAACTTCTGATCTTTCTTATTTTCCTCAACTGGAAGAAGCAGGTAGATATCACTGACCCAATTTGAGGCTTCATGGTGAGGTCACAGTTGATTGTTACCCCGAGGCTTTTGGCCGAGGCAGATGGGGAGGGGGATTGGCCCAGTTCCTGTGGCCAAAAGTGTGGGCCCCAAGGGTTGTGGATACCCAGTTAGGACTAGCTCGGTTTTGTACGGATTGAGTTTCAGGTGATTGCTATTCATCCACCCGCTACTGAATAGCATGGTGGACTGAAAATCACGGACCGAGTCGTGGGAATTGCTGATGGAGAATATTAGTTGGAAGTCATCAGCATAGTTGAAGGTGCAGACTTTCCTCTCTTTCAAGGCCCGAATCAGTGGGAGGAGGTAGAGGTTAAACAGGAGAAGGGTCAGTGAGGAGCCCTGCGGGACTCCGCATGTAGTTCTCCTTTTGGGAGCTGTAAACTGAGCAATGCAAACTAAACTAGGAGCGGTTTTCCAGGAAGGAGTTGATCCAACCAAGGGCTGGTCCCTGGATCCCCGCGTCTCTTCCACGATCAACCAGTATACCATGGTCAACCGTGTCGGAAGCAGCGGAGAGGTCCAGCAGTACAAGGGCCTACGGGGAGCCCTTATCGGCATCCCTGCAGAGAGTGTCTAATACCATCAGTATTACGGCCTCTGTGGAGTGTGCTGGGCGGAACCCTGCTTGATTGGGGTTGAGGTATTCAGACTCTTCCAAAAATACAGAGAGGCATCTAGTCACGTAGGCCTCCAAGACCTTGGCCAGGTATGGGAGCAGAAAAATCGGACAGTAATTCATCAGGGTTTGAGGGTCTGCTCCTAATTTCTTCTTGAGGGGGACAGCAATTGCCTCTTTAAAGTTTTCGGGGACAAGGCCCTGGGACAGTGACTCATTCAAAAGAGATAGAGCTGGACTCGGGAGAACAGTGAATATTTCTTTTAAAATGCCGGGTGGGGGCAGCAGTCCCTGGGTGAGCCTGATTTTACTTTAGCTAGGAGATCCAAGAATATCTGGTTGCTAATAGATAGAAATTGTGTGAAGGTGCAGGAATTTATAGGTGTAATGTGACTAGGCTCGGGGTTTGGAAATGCCGGGATACTGGCCTTAATCTTTGCAATCTTGTTAATGAAGAAGGTGTTCAAGGAGTTACATAGGGTTAGAGAGGGAGTGGGTTTGATTGTAACTCTATCAGGATTGGACAGCTCATTGACAATCGAGAAGATCACCTTAGACCTATTGGTAGCCGTCAAGATTTCAGAGGAAAAGTAGGCAGCTTTGGTAGTCAAAATAGCTTTTTTATAGGTCTTCATAGCGTCTAAATAGGTCTTTTTGTCCTCAGATAGGTAATTGTGTCTCCACTTCCTTTCAAATTGCTGAAGAGCTAGTTTTTGGGCTTTTAGGTCGGTGGAGCTTTATGACGTCGGGCAAGGTGTGTTTTCCTGAGTGGTGCATATTTGTTGCTAGCTGCTGATAGCCATGCTGTTAAGTTTGCTTCGCTATGGTTGATAAAGGGTTGATTGGGTGGGACTGAGTTGGTTAGTGTTTTGAGGAATAGGGTTTTGTCAATTTTGTTCCAGTTCCTTGTTATTCCCCCTTCAGAGGTGGGGGTTTTGGCCGTGGTAATGTTATTGATGGTAATTTTGATTAGATAGTGATCCGACCATGTGCAGGGTGTGACCAACATGGCGGACGTGTCGAGGATAATCTGAAGAAAGGCGAATATTGGCAATGTTGCTGGTATGTACACATGACCGAAATGTGTGATAATTGGACCTTCTGCTACAAGTTTGATATCAATTAAAATGTATGAATTTTGAATTATACATGGAAATAGGGATATAATGTGTTTAGATCTTATTTAATGTAATGAAATAAGTAAAATTCTCTTGAATTTTGGAGTAGTATTCTAGTGTATTTAATGTAAATATGGGGGGAGTAGCGGACTTACCTGTGCTTGTCTTGTGCCGCTTGGACCACGCAGCCTGAGCTAACGCCACCTCCAACGCCACCGCCAAGAGTCCAGAGGGGCCATTGCCTGCTTAATTTCCTGCGTCGCCGCCCCGGGACCTCAACTCCCGGCACCCCCAGCGGCGGCGCGCAGCTCTGACGCCGTGACAGCGCCAGGAGGCGCCAATAAATCGCGCAGAGGCCAGCGGAGCGGGGGGGAGTAGCAGACTTACCTGTGCTTGTCTTGTGCCGCTTGGACCACGCAGCCTGAGCTAACGCCACCTCCAACGCCACCGCCAAGAGTCCAGAGGGGCCAGTGCCTGCCTAATTTCCTGCGTCGCCGCCCCGGGACCTCAACTCCCGGCACCCCCAGCGGCGGCGCGCAGCTCTGACGCCGTGACAGCGCCAGGAGGCGCCAATAAATCGCACAGAGGCCGGCGGAGCGGGGGGGGAGTAGCGGACTTACCTGTGCTTGTCTTGTGCTGCTTGGACCACGCAGCCTGAGCTAACGCCACCTCCAACGCCACCACCAAGAGTCCAGAGGGGCCATTGCCTGCCTAATTTCCTGCGTCGCCGCCCCGGGACCTCAACTCCCGGCACCCCCAGCGGCGGCGCGCAGCTCTGACGCCGTGACAGCGCCAGGAGGCGCCAATAAATCGCGCAGAGGCCCGCTGCGCGGGACGCGCCGGGCGAAGCCCAGGCAAAGGGCGGGCCCTCTGTGGCCCTCAGAGGCCTGAGGAGACTGGACTGGGCCAGGTTCTTTATATTCCCTTAACCGGACTCTTATCGTGCTCTGAGCATGTAAGACATTCTAAATATTTGTATTATTCTGTTTTCGTAGTTTTTGTTTGTGAGTGCGTAGAGCTTAGGGTACTTGTGGAAGTCTAACCTTACTACTGCACATAATGGTTAAATCAAAAACTGATAAAGTGGTGGTGGGCCCAGCTACCCTGGATAATTTCCTGGTAAGGAAAGTTGCACAGATTAATAATGATAGACGTGTATCTCTGGGGAAAGGCACTGTGATAGAAGAAACACTATCAGAAAATTTCCCTATTAGTCAGTCCCAAGGCTGTGAAATTGATACGAGTGATGTTATCTCTACAGACCTTTCAGCCCCCATCTTAGCAGATCTGGAGGTTCACACTGACTCCCGGGCGCTGTTAAGTTCAGACATTGGTGTGTTGAATGAGACCCAACCCGAAATCAGGCATCTGAGATCCTGTAGAACATGGTCTCAAAGGGAGAATGGGAAACATAATAATCCTAAGACTAAAAAAAAGGTCGGTAAGGCTATTATCAGTCCTGCTATAACAACCCCCTTTGTATTTACGGCCACTAATGGTAATGGTAATGGTAACGGAGTAAATCTAAATTCTGATCTGATTACATCACTTATAAAAAATTTAGAAGTCTCTTTTATAGTAAGAATGGAGGAGCTTATTAGACCATTAACCATTAAGATTGACAACCTAATCAAGGAAGTAACAAGGCTGGGTGGTCTGTTATTGTCTCAGGAGATTGTAACACCTAGTGGAAATGTACACTCTGGTGGGAAAGGGAGAGATATTGCTGAATCTAATGATACACAAAATAAGGGGAGGGGGGATTCTGCTGTTGCAGTTGCCCCAGGATCTGTAACATCTATTCGACCGGATATCCCTGTGGTAACCGCCCTGCAGCAACAAACATCTATAAACCCCCAAAGCAGTAGAGCTCCCAGACCCCCGAGGCATAATCGTTATCTTAATTTACCACCAGATTGTGCTCCGTTTGTGGCAGTACTGACGAATGTGCCCCCTTGTGGTACCCATCCCGCATCCCCTTATGATGAATCTCATACCTCTCTGAAAAACAAGACAGTGTCTTGGCTTAACAAAAACTGTGGTTTTCCGGTCTCATATTCTGACCAGATAATGACAGTAAGGCGTGTAAATTGGGTGGGGCCGTCTAAAAAGTCTGGTTCTGGGGATTGCATAGTTGTTAATTTCAAACACCCCCAGCATGTGGCAACTGTTCTTTTGAGAGATTCTGCGCTGGTATATAATACGAACAGTATCTGCGTACGCCCCCTGGGTAATTTTTATGCACATTTGTGTAATTCACCACCGCAACAGAGTCTAACCAGGCGGGGGCTCGAATTTTATACTCCTGTGCAAGAGACTCAACTCCTTCATAATGTCACTAATTCTTGTGGTTCAGGTGGACCTATTGGCACTTATAACAGGAGCACCAGTGCTGGTCACTATCAATATGGGTCGAACTTATACACACAGAACAGGTTTGAAGTGTTATCCGGACTTGAGCTGTGCGATTGACAGGGGGCACCTGCAGCTCAGGATACTAGGGCTACAGGTGAATCTCTTAACTTAGAAATCCAGGAGGCCAAAATGGCAGGATGTCTTGCTGTCTCTTGGAATATTGCGGGTCTTGCCGCCAAAATGGCTGATGCAAATTGGGTGATTTACATTACGCAATTTTCGATTGTCTGTTTACAAGAGACTTCGGAATTGGGCTGTAACCTTTTCTTAGAAGGGTATAAGGCCTTCTTTGTGCCAGCCTTGCCATCGTTGTAATTTTTGTTTCCATATTAATACCCTGTGAAGTACGAAGAATTGAAGCTTACCATACAGGTGTAATGGGCCTAATTCTAACTGGAGGTAATGTCCTTGTAGGCCTGGTGAATTTTTATAATGCCGTTTATGATAGTGTAGGCAGGAATCATATTTATTTCTTAAACTCTTTTGTTTCTAATTTTATGGAAAATGTGGGCCATAACCTCATGATTATGGGGGATTTTAATCTGCATCCTTGTATTGACCCATTGCACAAGTGTTTACCAGAAATGACCTGTGATCGTGCAGACTGTCTCCATATGGAGCACACAAAGGAAGGAGAAATGTGCAATGACCTATTGAATGACTATGACCTCTTCTTGGCTATGTCATTAAAGGACCCGCTATTTCGCTTTGATACCCCTACTTTTAAGGGGCATGGAAGGGGTACCTTTATAGACCATATTCTTGTTTCGCGGACGATGCAAATTTTTGTAGATTCTTTCTGCATTGTCTCTAGTGAATTTAGTGACCATAACCCTCTTACAATCTGTCTAAAATGTCCATGGCTAAAAAAAGGTAATAAGACCATTACTCAAGGTAGATTGGGCACAACAGATGGGAGGAGGCGGTTAAAATGGTCTATGGTCTCTGCGGATATCCTCTATAAGAATATCTCCGCAGGGTGTGCAGAGGATATTAAAGTCTGTATCATTGGGGGGGTGAACCTAGGCTGGTCCTAGAGGCTTATCAAAATATCTCAGAGAAGGTCTCAGCGTTCCTATCGGTTCCTAATAAAACTCGGGCTAATATAGGCCCGAGATAGTTCAGCCACGACTGCACCTTAGCTGCACGCAAACTGAGGGTTGCCTTGTCAGCATCCCCGAGGAATAGGGAGGTTGTAAAACTCTGTAGAAAGGAATATAAGGCTATTATTGTTGCCTGTAAGGAGTTTTTAAGGAAAGAGGCTTGGGAGGAACTGCTTGATCCTTCCACCCTGAATAGCAGCACCAAATTTTGGGCCCTGGTGAAGAAACCTTTTCTGACCGAGGACCCTGGAGATGGACTTGTTTGCTGTATAACCAAAGAGGAATGGGAAAGTCATTTTAAAAGTCTGTACTATTCTGAGGGCGATGGAACCATGGTTAATGTCCCCTATGATAGGGACAGTCCCGCTATTATTTGTGATAAAAGTGAGGTCTTGGCCGCCATAATGGGTCTTACTGTGAACAAAGCGCCAGGTCCTGACGGAATTCCACCGGATCTTTATAAATCTGATCCAGATTTCTGGGCTCCCATTCTGGTTGCTGTCTTTAATGCTGCGGCCACAGTGGGCTGCCTGGGATCATGGGGTCTGTCAACCATAGTTCCTGTCTTCAAGAAGGGAGATAGGGGAAGTGCTCTTTGTTATCAACCAATTTCCCTAATCGATTCAATGGTTAAGATTATGGGGAGAGTTCTACTTCAACGCCTAACAAGCTGGACGAACGAAAACAATACTATGTCTATCTCTCAATATGGATTCTGTGAAGGGCGATCTACCATAACTCAGTGTCTCAACCTGTTTCTTATTCTGAATAAATATACTGTTGTACAGAAAGGAGTAATTCACCTTGCCTTCATGGATCTGTCCTCAGCCTTCGACTGTGTTAACAGAGGGAGGCTGTGGCAGACCATGAAGGATAAAGGTATTGATAGGGGGATTGTGGAGTTCCTAGCGGATACAAGAGCCAATGTGAGGTTTTCATCGACCGGGGAAACTACAGGAAGCTTTAGTATCAATAAAGGAGTACGTCAGGGGTGTATTCTGGCCCCTTTTCTTTTTAATTTTTACATAAATGATCTAGAGGCTGATTTACTAGAGGTAAAATCAGACTGTCCTAGAGCTGGTGCGAGGGGTATTCCTTTACTTTTATATGCCGACGATGCGGTTCTAATTTCACGAACAGAATTAGGTCTCCAGGCACTTTTGAATGCTTTTAATAATTTCATGTCTGATAGCGACCTTATGGTCAACAATTCGAAATCTTATATAATGCATGTTGGCCGTCAATCAAAAAAGAAGTTCAATTTTAAACTGAATGATGTTTTGATTCCCATCACCCAGACATTCTCATATCTGGGTGTCTTATTTGATACGAAGCTCAGTTGGGCCCCACATCTGGCCAAGAAAAAGGGGGAAATGACTAGAGTCAATGCCTCCATTTTTAATATTGCCTCTAAATTGGGGAAAAAGCCAAATGTGGCTATGATGAAATTATACAATTCTAAATCTATAGCCACTGCAATATATGGTAGCGAGATATAGGGCTACATAAATGGCGAACAACTACAAATAGTTGAAAATAATTTTTTAAAGCGTCTGTTATGTGTCCCAGGTAGCACATCGAATTTAATTGTACATGAAGAACTTGGTTGCCTGCATTTATCCGACATTGTTGGATTGAAACCACTGTTATGCTGGGTAAACTTATGGTTAAGTGACAAAATTCCTTTAACACATTTGATAGTGGAAGATCTTGTATCACTCGATCATGCAATGTGTGTACCTTGGCTTAAATACTTGAAGTCCCAATTTCGGAAGCTCGGCCGCCTGAATTTGTTTAACAACCCGAGGGATATAGTTAAAGGTGATGTTGCAGCAATTAAGAGAGCCTTTAATTTGGACTGTAATGCTCTAAGAGATGAAGTTGAGCTCTTGAAACCTAATGTTAGAAAGTATATCATGTTGAGTACTTGTGATTCCATAGAAAAGTATCTAACATGCTCCTTTACCTCCCATGAGAAATTTTTGCTGACCCGTTTTAGGTTTAACATCTTTCATCATTTTTTAATTAGACCCAAGTCGGACATTTTTAAGAAACCTGCAGCTCCTTGTGGCTGCGACGGGAAGTCTCCACAGGATATGCTGCATTTTATGTTTTTATGTGCATTTTATGAATATCCCCGTAGGCGATATCTTGTTATACTTTTAAAGAAATTAAATTTTAAACAAATCAGACCTGCCTTTATGTATCTACAGCTGTTGCACCCGGATAGTGTCCTCCAGGTGTTAGAATTCCTAAAATTGTCCATGAGACTAAGAAAATGTTTAGATGAGTAATTGTATATTACTATGAATCATCTGTAGCCCAATGCACTAATGCACTTTCTTTTTGCACTGATTTTGTCTATGTACTTTTTTTAGGAATTTATGTGTTGTCTGCAACTGAGAGTAACTTTGGAATTAATGTGATGTTTTTAATATGAATTGTTTATTGTTGTGTACTTTTATGGATCGAAATACATCCGAAATAAAGTCAATATCTATCTAATAATGTAAATATGAAGTCCTTTTCAAAGATTATGTAAATCATTTATTATGACTTACCTGTCCAAACACATTTCTGATGATAGGATGTGTAATGTAATAACTTTTTGATTTACACAGGAAACTGTTATGAAATTATTGTATCTGCTTTTTTTTCTTATGTAAGAAACAGTAGGAAAACCTTTGGGCGTCTGAACTGACCCTTGGAAGTTAGGTAGCTGGTCCTCCATTTGTTGATGTGCAACTCTAGTATTTATGCTTGATCAATATGGGAAAGACTGTAAATTCTGTAATAATGATGGCGGGAATGTCAAGGATTATCTTATGCAAAGAAGAACAAGTTACTCACCTTGGGTAACAATGTATCTGTAAGAGACATGAGTTAGTTTTAGATTTCTTACCTTTAGAATTACCCCCAGGCATCAGACTGGATCCGGAGAATTTTTCCTCAGCAGTACCCCTGCGTGTCGGTAGGTGGCGAGTCGGTTGACTCCGCGTCCCCCGTCGGCATCATGGTTGCCGGGATGACGTTTCAGGGCCTACTTAGGCGCCGCCCCTGCATACTGACATCAGTTCTGACACGACTTTCCACGCCAGAATCGCAGATCCATGAAAGACACTGACCACTGGTGTGCCACACTAGAGCCCTGCCACAGAAGGCATTTTGCAGAGCAGGAAGGATGAGTGGGCGGTAAGGAATCTATAACTAACCTATGTCTCTTACAGAGACATCATTATCAAAGGTAAGTAACTTGTTCATCTGAAAGAATCAGTTAGGTATGGATTCCTTACCTTTAGAATAGATACACCAGCAATACCAAACCTGGAGTAGGGACTGCGAACCAAGTTCATACCAAAATGTCCTACAGGACAGAGCGGGCAAAGTAGCCATGCCTCCGGACTTGACTATCCAGGCAGTCTGGTGAACATCTGCATAGAAGCCCACGTGGCCGCCTGGCAGATGTCAATAAGTGGGACTCCACGTGACAAAGCAGTAGTTGCTGCCGTAGCTCTAGTTGAATGAGCTTGCAGCCCCGCTAGACGGTGACAGTAGTACATAGTTCATGGCAGTAATATACAGTCTAGCAGACATCATCCTATGGAACATTCTTAGACCTCCTGTCTAGTCTTCATATATTCGGTAAATAAAATCCAAATATCACGGGGTCTTGACGTGTTTGGCAGTTCTTCAGCATAACATGTAAGTTGGTTGCGACAGTATGCCACATCTTTAAGCCAATGTGCATGTGTAGGCGCCGATCTGTCCCCCCAGTGGATTGAAACTCTACGTTTCACTAGCAGTAGGGCCACAGTTGCCAGTCTCATCTGAACACCTTTAGGTTTGAGTGCAATACCCAATAAACACACTTTCATATCACATTCTATTGCTTCACCTATCATTGCTGTCAAAGTGTAAACGACTTGTCCCCAAAATGTCTGTACCTTTGGGCAACTCCACGCCAAATGCTGGAAGTCAGCATACTCCACACCACACCTAAGACAGCAATGTGAATCCCTCAGACAATATTTATAAAGCTGCACAGGTGTATAATACATTTGGTGTACATATTTGAAGTGGATGAGTCTGAGATTCCCATTTGCAGTTAGTTGACCTGTTAGTTTACAACAACCTATCCACTCCTCTTCCTCTAAGGGTTGCGGCAAAATTTCATTCCATTTTACCAACGAGCCCCGTTTCACAACCTGTTCTTCCGCTTGGGAGATACTCCATCCATCATCATTAGGCTTTATTTCGATATGACAAATATCTTAAAAAGCAATACAAGACATAAGAACAATAAAACAATAAAAGGAGCCAATACATAGAAAATAACCATACAATTCATACTACGCATGGGCCCAATAAGTTAGATAAAATTATTTTAAAAAGCGAATTAAACAAGATACGAAAGCCTAACTGATCTAATGCGCCAAGCCCATCCTAGGAACTTGGCTAAACAGCAAGCAAAGAGAGGCCGAGGGTCGTTTTTCAGTATACATAGGGCCTCCTTGTGATATCTTGTTCTAAGTTCTCTACAGAGTGGTTTAAGCCATCTGTTACGGGGAGCTACGTAGGCCGGGCATACAAAGAACAAATGCGGGACTGACTCTATCCTGTCTTCACAGAACGGACAAGAAGAAATTGTTTGGGCCGGGGCCTTCCATCTAGAGGTTAGATCCCCGACGGGGAGTAGTCCAATCCTAAATTGGAAGTACAAAGCCCTGTCCCAACGCTTTGTAATAATATCCAGATATGGTTCACCAAAGGGCATGTCTTTTACCAAAAGGAAATCCAAGGTGGTCCTGCACAAGTTGGCATTTCTACTCCTGCCATCAGCTACCCAACTCCAGTATATTTTCTTCAGGACGGACTTTGGGGGGGCAGTTCTATTGTCCCATGCATCGCCAAGGCCCAAGTTGATGAGAAGACGCTTGACTTCCCTCAACCAATGGATCTTGGACCAGCCGGGTGACCCCAACACATCGGTTAGGCCATCTGCGTAGCTAGACATTTGTGGAACTCTCCAAATTCTCGCCCATAAAAGAAGGGGGCGAAGCCTGGCCTGATCACTAATTGATCGAGTACCCATGTCTAAGAGCAATGGGAGGGTTGGGGTACTATAGGGGAGCCCCATTAAATCTTTGAGGAATTTACTCTCTGAGCGGGATAACTGATCAGCCTTATGTACCCCCCAGAGTTCGGCCCCATATAGTGCTGCATTAACACCCCTTGCCCTGTAGATATCTAGTAAGGGTGCAATAGGTTTTAGGGATGATGCACGTTGTTCCTTAAGAAGGACGCCCACCACCCTCTTGTGAGTCAGCAACATCTTTTGGAGGTGGCATTTCCAACTCATCGAATCACAGAGGCGAATGCCAAGGTAGTCGAACTCGGTGACCCTCTCGAGGGAGACAGAATCTAGGGTCGGTGAATTGGCTAACTTTTTCGGTGGGTGAAGAACCAGGTACTTAGTTTTCTCTGTATTAATAACTAACCCCCTTGCATCACAGAAGGATTTGAAGTTAGTTAGCAGGCTCTGCAGGCCGACCGGGGTTTTAGAGATCAGGAGGGTATCATCTGCAAATAGGAGGGTAGGTATTCTACTGCCAGCCAGGGAAGGTGCGTCTGCTGGAACTTTCAGCAGATGCTCCACCACTCCATTTACATACAATGAAAACAGAGTGGGGGCTAGGACACATCCCTGGCGTACCCCTCTATTTACAGGTATTCGAGCTGTTTTTTGTCCCTGATTACCCCACCTGATCTGTGCAAAGTTATCGGCATGCAATTTTACCAAAAGGTTTAGAAGGTATGGTGGAATGCCCAGATCATTAAGCACACTCCAAAGTTGGCTGCGTGGGACCAGGTCAAAGGCAGTCCGCAGATCTATAAAGGCAAGATACAGGCTGCCTTTGCCCAGTGCAACCACTTTCCAGTACAGCATCAAAAGACGGAAAGATTGCTCTATCGTCCCCATACCTGATCTAAATCCGGCCTGAAAGTCAGAGAGAATGCCTTATCCTCGACACAGTGTAGTATCCTACCCAGAACCACTTTTCCCGCCACTTTCTGCGAGGAGTCTAAAAGGCTTATGGGTCGGTAATTAGCTGGGTCGGTCCGGCTCCCTTTTTTGAAAATTGGAACGACTTCAGCGCCTTTCCATGAGTCCGGGAAAGTTGCCCCATCAAGACTAGCGTTCAGTAGGGCAGCAATGAGTTTTCCCCACTCCACCGGATTGATGCATAGCAAATCCCCTGGTATGCCATCCGGGCCTGCTGCTTTGTTGGGGACTAGACATTTAATCGCCCCTATCACTTCCTTAGCTGTGAACAGGTGCTCATCGTTAAGTTCACAGGATACTGAGGGATACTGTTCTGGAAAACTTGGCCCCATACCCGGGACCACTGAGTAGAAAAGTGGTCGAACCACGCGCCCTCTGGTATATTACATGTAATTAATGAGTCCACGGGTTTATCCCTAGCTCTTAGTAGGTCCCAAAAACCCTTTGAGTCCTCCCTTAGGCTAGCGGCCTTCAGGTCGTACCAAAACTGGTTCTCCCATTCTGCCTTAGCCTTGTTTTGAACCCTCCTTTGATTGCCCCTTGCAACACTGATCAGGGCTCTATTCTTGGATTTCACCGCCTTAATTAGTTCCCTTTTAGCGTCTCGACAAGCAAGTGAGAACCACCCAGCATTACCCTTCGTGCCACCTCTTTTGTTAAGCTTTTTCCCCGCATTGTGGGCTAGAAACAATTCGCCTAAGGCACACGTGGTTTGGGCAAACAGTGTAGAGACCTCCTGCGCACTGATAGAGGGAGAGTCTAAACGTGGAGGGATGTTTGCCATTATAGAATTTATCTCCAAGATCTTTCCTTCTTTACCAACAATATTATTCCATTTCAGGCGCCTTCCACAATTAGAGGGGCACACTTCGTGTGTAATTCTCCACACGTGTGGAATTAGGGATGGGGAATGTCCCAGCCACAGAGGGGACAAGGACAGGGACAGCGGGTTGTGGTCACTGTCAATGGACGGCAAGACCGCCATGTCCAGCAAGTGCGGCCACAAACAATAATTCAGCAGAATGTAGTCAATCCGTGAGTAATGCCCTACTCTGTTGAACGTGTGGGCCCCCAATTGGTCTGAATTAGACCTACCATTGGTTGCTCTGCTCCAAACAAAGGGCATTAAGATCGATGGCACTTTGATTCCATCTCCTGATTGGCGTGATTTGCAGCGATGGAATACCTCTCCTAACGTCATCATCTCTATTGCCCAACACATCGTCCACAGCAAGGGGTTCGAACGTGCAGTTAAGGTCCCCGGCTAGCATAACAAAGGAATCAGCTTTAACATTTCTTAATTCCTCGTCAATGCCAGTTGATGGCAAAGTGGACGAACCGCCCGTGCACCTCTGACATAGATGTTAAAAATTTCGAGCACTCTCCCTCCACATGGTCCTCTCACTGTTAGTCTCTGTAGATCAGGAGACTTCATGGGTATAGATTTAATGGAGTACCGCAAGGAGATGCTTACCCAGATTATCAACCCTCCCGAGGGACGCCCCTTCCCTCCACTTGGACGTATGGCGGGGACAAAGTAGGTGGTGAACCCATCTTGTGTTGCGGTTCCAGGCACCAAGTTTCCCGGAACAAGCAAATCCCAAACGATTCTATCAAAACATTCCAATCTGGTATGCCTATATTTCGAACAAGGCCGGCTATATTCCAACTAACTACCTTCAATGGGACACTAACACCCCCTACCTGCCCCATTGCTAATTCTCTTGCAAGAGGGGCACTGGCGGAGGTTATAGCCACCTCGGTGATTGGCAATGCCACAGCCTCCATAGATAGAATGTCCCCCTCCAGTGACTCCCTGCTAGGCAGAGACGGCTCGAGTGCTTCGGAGCAGGCCAACAATGTTTGCCCCCTAGAGGTAGTAGGTAAGAAAAGGGTACTAATGGGGGACCCCCCCGACTCCACTCCAAATGCTAGACTGTCACTTGGTGTCTCCCCATGTACCTCGACATGCATCTCCTGTGTTGGGCAGATTGCATGTCAATAACTTTGCAAAAACCGACTGCGCGGCCGGCATGGGGTATTACCAAGTAAACTAGGTTGGGAGAGACTCCCGCAAGTCTGCCCGCCGCCTCTAGCCTCCCACATAAGGGGTCCAACTGGCCTCCCCGACAAGTTCGGGGGATTAAAATAACTAAGGTCGCGGATGCCAATTGGTCCCCCGCTGACTATTAGACTATGCTCCCTCACGGGCCCACTGCATACATAACTAGCCACCCTTGGATCCTCAAAATTTACTATAATACAATCCCCACTTATATTTTTTTGCTTAGTGCCAACCCAGCCAACTCTCCTTACGTGGATGATCCGTCCCTCCCAAAGTTTGGGCAAGGGCCTGTTTTCTTTAAGCCAGAAAAGAGTTTTATTGAGCAAATAGTCAAATGACTCACGCTTGCCCGGGCTAAGCACAGGCACACCAGTCAAAACAGCCACGTAGGGCTGGCAGGCAGGGGGAAGATTAACATTATGAGCTCTATCACCCCTTAATCCCTCCCCTGTATGCTGTACGTGGGCCTTTACGGGCTTAGCTAATTTAGGTGTTGGCGTCTCAGGTGGGGTAGGGGCTATGGGCATGGCGACTGGGATAATAGAGTTTACATTACCAGGGATGCCGGAAACTGTGGGACATGCCATCTTTTTATTTGGGATGTTGTTAACAGCCTTAGGGGTCTTGGATTTATCTGCAGGTTTAATTGCTGACGGCCCTAATTTCCTCCCCAACCCTGCAGCCATGACAGTAGGGTGCGGGACGCTATCAAGCACTTCAGATGCAACTGGTAAGGTGGCTGCAGTAGTGGTAGTGCATTGTATAGCTATAGGTGGCTCCCTGTTGTCAATTCCCCCCCCCAGAGCCATCCTCCCTAATTCTTAACTGCAATTTGATAAATGATTTTAAGGAGAAAAAGTTGTCCAGGGTTGTCTGCTCCAATTTGTCTACCCGCTCTGTGAGCCCCCTTAATTGGTCTAACACCGGGAGGAGTAGGGATTTCATCATTTTCTCCAAGTTTGCAGGGAGTAAGGAATCCAGGGGTAGAGGCACTGGGAGACCACCAGACAATAATTCACAGCCATTGACCGCTGGCCCTCCCAATGTGCCCTCCCCCTCCTCTCCCTGCAGCAAGCAGGGATCCCGCCCCACTGTCTTATGTGGGCCACCCGTCCTAACGCCAGCCCACCTAGGTCTCTTAAGGACTTTGGACAGTCTACTTTTCCGTGGGGTGGGCAATCTTTTTCTTTTAATAGGAACTGGATGTGTTTCCGCCTGCACCACTAGGGCCGGTGAAGGGGGCAATATTAAGTGGGTAGGGGTATTAACCAAGGGCAACAAAGAAGTGGCTGCCTCGTTAGCCATGGGAACTGGGGCCATATTGTCTTCTACTTGGAGTGCCGAGGCTGCCAACATTTCCAGACCATCTATGCTAGCTCTCAGGGCCGCCACCCGAGGGTGGTCCAAGGGAGAAGGGCCAGGGACATAGGGCTCCTGTGATCTCTCTGGGGAGGGCACCAAGGCTATCGAGCCCAACGACGATCGTCTAGAACCAGAGGGCCCTCGTGATAGTCTACGCTCAGCCATGCCAATTTCTTTATCAATCACATTGGCCACGCGGGTAATAAACCGATCCATGGTGCCAACCATACCCCCCTCGTTCCCCTCCCCACCCCCTCCGCCCCTCCTCAGGCTTTTGCCTGAGCGGGTTGACATCACTACGACAGACCCAGCCCAGATGAGGTACCAAAACCCCTAGCACTAGCCTAAGACGGCTGGGGACCAATGATAATAATACGAAATATTTACTGATGACAGGAGACGGGATAACAGGGGGGTGGCCTTGCCCTGCCACCTCCTGCCCCGGACGGCCACAGACGGTCCCGCCCTTGTCCCGGGCTTCTCCCGGCGCCGCCCGCGATGCGGGGGCTCAGTTCAAATTTATGCGCCTCCGTGCGCGGTGATTGCGAAAGCGGACTTCCGCCGCTAGGGCTCCTGGGGGCTGTGGTCCTGCACACTGTGGCCGCGAGGGAATGAAAGTGCGGCGGCGGCAGGAAGGTTAAGGAGTCTGCACCAGCACCGGGGCCAGGTAAGGGGAACAACACTGTAAGAGGCAAAACACAAAGTTCAGAAGTCGCCCGCTCAGCCGGGGCTCAGTTAAAATGTATGCGCCTCCGTGCGCGTTGATTGCGAAAGCGGACTTCCGCCGCTAGGGCTCCTGGGGGCTGTGGTCCTGCACACTGCGGCCGCGAGGGAATGAAAGTGCGGTGGCGGCAGGAAGGTTAAGGAGTCTGCACCAGCACCGGGACCAGGTAAGGGGAACAACACTGTAAGAGGCAAAACACAAAGTTCAGAAGTCGCCCGCTCTGCCGGGGCTCAGTTCAAATTTATGCGCCTCCGTGCGCGGTGATTGCGAAAGCGGACTTCCGCCGCTAGGGCTCCTGGGGGCTGTGGTCCTGCACACTGCGGCTGCGAGGGAATGAAAGTGCGGCGGCGGCAGGAAGGTTAAGGAGTCTGCACCAGCACCGGGACCAGGTAAGGGGAACAACATCGGTTTTGTAACGTTACTGCAGTTACAGACTGGTCACTGCCTTACTGGAGGCCTGCTGCTCTGCTGCACACTGCATACTACACAACGACTCATAGTGCATTCCCCTATACTATATAATCGAGTAATATGTCTGAATCGCGTCTGCGCGGTGTAGATTACCTGCAGCGCCCCCAGTGTCGGCAGCTCCTCCGGGAAGCATGGGTAAAGTGCCCTCAGCATCGCACGCAGTCTATTATATACAAAACGTTAACATAACGGGTCCATCTCGTCCTCCCACAAATTGCAAGAGCTCAATAAACCTCCTGCTGGGATATATATCACTCATCGTTCTCATACCGGCGTCCTGCAGTGCCTTAAGAGAACCTGCTTCACTTGTTACTGAGAGCGCTGTGTGGTGCACCAGAGGCATTGCCGGCGCGCATAGCGGCAATCGCTGTGCTCTTTTTCCCAACTCCTGCCAAGCGTGAGTGGTACAGCGTACCGTATCCACTTCGCCCTTTTCAAAGACTGTGTTGGTATTTACAATCATTGCTTTAAGGGGAATGGGGTGAACAGCTCCAGCTTCTACTGCAACATGCGGAATGAATTTTGGTTCTTGGTTCCAATAGTAGGCGTATTGTGCCTGTGCACAAAGATAATATAGTTGCAGATTCGGCACAGTAAAGCCCCCCCCATCTCGTACGGCAGTGTCAGTACTTCCCATTTAACTCGCGGTCTCTTACCACCCCATACTAGCGTGACCAATAAGGTGCGAAGTGTATTAAAGAAGTGCTGCATCAATTTGAGAGGAATATTTACAAAGAGGTATAACTTCGGAAGCACAACCATTTTAATTAATGTCACCCTATCCGCGAATGTCAATGGCAGTTTGATCCGTCTAGAAACCTGCTCCTCAAGTCGCGTGATTGCTGGTCCATAGTTGATCCGTATGATCACTTGCGGATCAACCCAAATACTTAACTGGGTCGGTTCCCCACTCTAACGGATAACCCAATTCGACCCACGTAGTGCAATCTGTCAAGGAGAGCACTGTCGATTTACTCCAATTTATTCCGAGGCCTGATTGCCATTCAAAGCGAATATATTCTCGTATTAGGCGTTCTAGGTAGATAGCAGGCTCCCGGACATAGAGCACCATGTCATCCGCGTACATGGATACTGCCAGTGGTCTCTGGTGGAAACGCAGTGCCGCCTGGGCATGTCGCAACACACATGGCAGCGGCTCTAATAGCACCGCAAATAATATAGGCAAGAGAGGGCATCCCTGCCGCGTTCCGCGTCTAATCCAGAACGTGTCAGACATCTGGCCATTTATTCGGACGCGTGCTATTGGGTCTGTATACAACAATTTGATCCAGTTCGTGCAGATGTATGGCACCCCCATACGGTGTAACACTGCAAACATATACCTCCACGAGATAGAATCAAATGCCTTAGCGGCTTCCAGGAGGACCGCCATGGCTGGCAAGGATGGCTCGAGAAGATGCAACACTGCAAAGAGCGTTCTCAAATTTTGTGCAGTAGAGCGAGCCGGGATAAACCCTGACTGATCAGGGAGCACCATGTCAGGCAGCAGCAACCACAGGCGGTTTGCCAGGACCTTTGCTAATATCTTTACATCTGTATTCATCAGGGATAGCGGTCTATACGATTCGCAACTGTCTGGAGGTTTCCTTGGTTTCAGTAGGGTTATAATCAGCGCTTCACGGAGTGTTTCTGGAAGCTGCTGCTGCTCATAGGCTTCTTCGTACATCTCATGAAGGCGAGGGACCAGGAGATCAATATACTCCTTATAAAATTCTGCCGGCAATCCATCTGTACCGGTAGCCTTTCCATTGGGCAGGGCCGTTATGGCATCACGAAGTTCATCTATGGTCAGCGGGTGCATTAGGAAATCTTGCTGCCTACGCGATAGCCATAACAAAGCAATATCTTCTAAATATTGCGCTATTTCTTCTTATGTTGCCGTTTACCTAATGTCATACATGGTCTGATAGTATTGCACAAAGGAGTGAAGAATACCTGGCGTGTCACAACTAACCGTACCATCCCTTGTAATAGCTTTCACTGTATGGCTGCTAACCCAGGGTTCAGCAATTCTGGAGGCCAACGCTCTCCCAGGCCTACCCCCTCCCCATAATATTTGGCCATCCAACGCCTCACCTCTTGATCTGCTAGATCATTATATTCAGTGATCTTTTCTTTAATGGTAGCCAGTTTGACGTCACTTGGCGTGCTTTCATTGGTGCGTTCAAGTTGCTCCAGTTCCTGTTCTAACTTCTTCATGGAGCCCCTCAAAGATCTAAGCACCCCAGCTTGCAACCCTATGCACACACCACAGATCGTCACCTTGAACACCTCCCACAGTTTGCCAAGACTTTGAACCGACCCAACATTTTCAGTGAAATAATTCTCAATGGCCTCTCGTACTCCCTCACAGAACACTTGATCTTTCAGCGCAGAGGGCTGCAATCTCCAATGAAACGGCGGCATAGCATGCGTAGGCATTAACAAGCTAAGCAAGACCTGGGAGTGATCAGACAACATGCGCGGCAAGTGCCTAATTGTGGTGATCCAGGAGTTTACATCCACCGTGGTCAGCCAAAAATCAAGACGCGACGACGACTGATGTACATATGAGTGGCAGGTACCTTCCAACACTGCCGGATGTCTCAACCTCCAAACATCCAATAAATGTAAGTCCGTCATGCCATCTCTAACAGCCTGAGCGGCTTTCTTTACTGGGTACTCTGCAATAGTGTGGCAGTCTAGTGAGGGGTCCAATACAACACTAAAATCGCCTCCACAAATAAGCACGGCAGGTGGTAACCGGTGTATTCTCTCCCACAACATTTCGGAAAAGACAGGGTCATCTACATTAGGTCCATAACATTAACAATAGTTAACAATTTACCACATAATTTCTCCTGCACCACCACATAATCGACCATGCTCATCCTCATCCACATCCACATGTAAACATTCAAAGGGAATAGTTTTCCTGATCAAAATCATAACCCCTCTCGCATACGAAGAGTAGGAAGACATCAATCTTACCCCCGCTCATCGAATGGCCACCGCTGCCTCTGTGTGCTTGGTAAGATGGGTCTTCTGCAGGAGTGCCACCTGGACATTATGTCGGTCCAAGTAAGCTAGTACTGGTCTCGTTTTTTTGGGGATTATTAAGACCCCTGACGTTCCATGTTATCCAGGTTATTTCGCCACGTCTAGTGCCTGCCTTGCTCAACTCTGACTGGCACACTCGCCACCACTCCTGTAACAATATTGATCATACCAGTTAGCTGTACCCATCGTATTCCGTCTGTTGTACTGATGTATCCAGTGCCAATCCCAACCTCACCCCCCTCCCACTTCAGCATCCCAAATATGCTAAGGACCCTCCAAGAAATTAACCAAGAAAACATATTGAACCCTATGCATGCAGCTAGTCTGCCCACAGTACACAACCCAAATCATGAACCGTGTGGGTTGTACCCTCACAGAGGTCGCCAGATGCCCATCGACCCCCCTCAATATGATAAGGGGGGGGGGCCGGGGCAATACTTATGTGTTCTCCCAGCCTACTTTGATTCCATATTTCAAAAAACAACAGTACCCACATACACCCCGCACATTAATAGCACCAACAAGTGGCAGTGACATTCAGTAAGGAATAGCAGTAAACTTTGACTGAGGCTCAGTATTCCATTAAGGTACAAACTTTGTATAGTGTACATGTAAGTTCAGCTGCGTTATTGCAACAATCCAATCATGTGATCAAAACATAACTGTATTTGGAGCACCTTCACCACAATTTACACTGTTATTAGCCACACCTCTTGGTGTGCAAGAGCCGTAGTTCTTATACAGTCTCAAACGTAGGTCCATCACCTCATCCACCACTGTCAGAACAAGCCATATACTCGGTTTCCTAGAATGCATGTAGTTCAACACCCCAAGTGCACAACACCCCAATCCCTTCAATAAGTAATCTGGAACCCCCCTACATGTACTATGCATCTAACGTATAGCATCTTAAAGAGATAGAGCTCATCTCAGTCTCTTGTAGAAGGTGAACGAAATATAAACCACATTACCAGTCCAAACAGAGGGACGGAGATATGCGTTAATCCTCAGTATCAGCATCATCACCAGCCAGTCTAGAAGATTCGCCGCTCCAGCTGTCGCACAAATTGCATTGTGACTTTGGGGGATGTGAAGATCTTGGCTCTGCTCCCATGCTGTATCCGCAGACGCGCGGGATACAACATCGCGTATTGCAGCTTCAACTCCTGGAGTTTCTTCACTTGTTGGAATTCCCGTCGCGCCTGCTGTACCGCTGTTGTGAAATCCGGAAACAGCGCAACCCCCATCATCTGGTACGTGGTTTTGCCTTTTTCCCGCGCCTGGCAAAGTGCAACATCCCTGTCGCGATAATTGAGTAGCCTGGCAATGATGGGACGTGGCGGCGCCCCCGGGATAGGCTTGGGCGCAAGAGAGCGATGTGCTCTTTCCACTACCAGTACACTTGAAAAGTGTTTCGCTCCCAGCAAGGTTTTCAGCATCTCCTCCACGTAGAGCTCCATTTTACCTGTATTTGTGGTCTCCGGCACACCCGTAATGCGGAGGTTATTGCGGAGGTATCTATTCTCTCAGTAATCCCCCATCATCATACTTCTGCCGTTCCCTATGCACCAGCGCCATGAAACCTGTGGGTGTAAGAGCGCTTTATAAATAATTTTATAACATGACATAACATTGCGCCGAGACCGAGCCTCCAAGTCTTCGTTCTTAGCTTGGATGACCGCAAGCAATTTACCCATCTGGCTATAGGAGTCTGTGAGTGTCTCTACCCTGTCCTCCGTGGATGAGATGCGCTGCTCCGCCTCCGTTAAACACATGCCATGTTTGTCCAACTTAGCCGACATATTGTCCATGCGCAAATTTAAGTGATCAATTTTACTATCAATCGTTTGTAGACTTTGTTGCATGGCAATCATCATGCGTTCTAGTTTGGCGCTGCTGCCTGCCTCCAGGTCAGTTTCGGTATCCGAGGCAGCATGCATCTGTAACTTCTTTGGCTGCTTAGCCTCAAACGATAATTTGGCCTGCTGTTGCTTTTCTGGTTTGCCCATCATCAATCACCAGAACAGTATCCAATCACAATGCAAACCGCTCTACCTGAGCGTTAGTAAGGTAAATCCCAACAGTGAACCCCGCAATTGCTGGTGTCAAAGATGTAGCTGTTGTCTTGTCTAGTGCTCCAAAGCACAACTCCACTGTCGCACCTCTCCACAGTCACACAACTTGCCCAAGGGTGGTTGCGCCACCAGCACCTGCACCTCACTGCGTCTGGAGGCTGCCCCTCGTCAACTGCACTCTAAATTTCCAACTCATTCCGCTCAGCTGCACCATAACGTGTAGCTCAATGGAAAATGAGGAGTTGTACTGTCTGTGCACAGTATCGGTGGTAGTCACTATGCTCAAAACACTCTCCACCCTCTGCAGTATGCACCTGGGCCGACACACTCTCCGTGAGCTAGCTGCTGGCCTTTGTCTCCCCGCAGAGGTGCAGTTCGCGCCAATATCAGCGCTCTGAGGCCTACCAATGCTATATCGCAGGTGCAAAGCGGCAGGGCTCAGTCAAGCTATCTACGCTGCAAATGCATGTACCGCAGCGGGCCAAACCAATTCACACCACTTTATTCCCCAAACGAAGGCTAAATCGGCAGCATATGTCCCGCAGCTGTCTCGCCACACTTGTCCAGAATGCGCTGCCGATAATACTCACCGGCGCGGCCCGCAACTCCTCTCCACACCGGTTCCGTCTCCAGGACAGCGGTGACAGGCAGTTAGTCAGCGCGTCCTGTCATACGCCGCGCCGCTAAGTAGAGATCGGAGCTAGGACGAAGATGAACTCTGCCTGCCGCATCACCACCAGCCGGCCCCCGTGGAGCGTGACGGCAGGGCCTCCACTCACTCTCAGAGCCCCAGGCCGCGCAGCGGCAGGTCCGCAAATTCGCCGCAATACACACCTTCGATTCAGGGCAGCAAAGCACACCTGACGCGATGACAGGCAGACAGAGCAGTCTTCCTCAATACCCTGGAGACACGTCCAGATGCCGTCACAAACCGCTGGTCACCCGACAGGTCCTCAGCATTCCGCCATTACCGCCATGCTGCCGCTGGGACAAGCAATTGCAAGTACAGGTGGTTAGGCAGCAGCGATCGCACCAACACGAACAATTTCATGTGCGGCAGGGGTATAGAATACCAACTCTCGTGCTAGGATGACTGGAAGAATAACAGGATTTTAAATGGATAGTGGCCCCGACCAGCAGAGCTGCACTGATGTGCGGCCATCTCGCTTCGGGCTCTCTAGCCCCCCCCAACTTGCTTAATTATGCTTTTCAAATTCTGATAAAATATCTGCACATTTAATTTACAGATATTTAAATTTTTTCAGGAGCTAGGGAAAAAAAACAACATCGTACAGCCTTCCTTCAGCACACCCTCACTAGCCAGCATGATCGTCACATAAATCCTCTCACTTTAAAGTCGGAGAAAGAAAAGTAAACACCGTGCTCCCTCGGAAGACAGAGCCTGACATTTGACCTCGGTCTTTGAATGCACTGCAAATATGAACAAGATTCAAAGACCTGTTTACAGAAATCAAGCACTGGTGAAAGGAAACTGTAAATAAGGTTTGAGCCTCAGGAGGGACAAACTCCAGCTGGAAAGACAAAAACAGATAAAGCCAGCAGATAGCAATCAAGCAAATGTAAGTTACAAACAACAAAGCCAATAGTAAGCAATGGGCGTAATACATTCCTAGAGAAGGTTTCTGAAAGTCCCCAGGATGTCTTTGGCAAACCAGGCAGCTCTGCTGTCTGGTAGGCTTCGACCTAAAAAGGATTACAGACATATGTTGTGGGTTATTGCCCAGTTCTACATACATGGACAGCTGGAGAATATTAAAGAAATGCTTAAAATCTCCATTTCTAAAACTTGTAACTATACTTTAAATGCAGCAACCAACTGACCATCTGACCAAATATGAGCTTTAATTGAGCCCAGAGTAAATGAACAGAGGAACCATGGAGGCCATTAGGTAAGCGGATCATATAGCGGACAAGGAAGGCGGAGTAGTTAAAAGAAAGAGACTGAATTTATAACCTGAAAGTTCAAACCTCTTTTCTATCCATTTTGCTTTTATTGCTTTGGTTATTTCTGCATTTGCCGTTTCATCTGTTTTTCCAGAGGTTTTTCCTCAAATTGTCTGTTACAAAGATCTTTCACCTTTATTTTGTAAACTATTACCACCCTTTTCCAATTGTATTTATAGTACTCTTGTATGTTGACGTTCCCTATCCAAGATAATCATTCACAAATAGTCTTTTTAACTAAAGCATTGCTTATGGCTGTTTACAAACAAAGGTATTTGATGACTGTGTCAACCAAACGTTAAAATCTTTCACTATAATCACATGGACTTGTGTGAGAGTGGATTAGCATTTATTTATAATGATAGAATATCAATAAATCTGCCCCAAAAATGAGGATTTTCGTCTCCAAAAACATGGATGTGCAAATTAAATTCTATGCCATGATTATTTGGTCACCTTGATCAGGAAACTCTTTTCATTATTTCTTTTCCTTTTAGTCTTTCTTTGAGATTTAAATCACTGCCTTGAATTGTCACAACATTCTCTTAGTCAACGATTTTAAATGATCTACTAACTATGGATTTCCATCTCCAAAATCAATTTCCTACTCATTAATGAACCATCTTCTAACCTGTTTCCCGAAGAGGCCGACCCTCCCTTCCTTTTTCAACATGCATGGAAAGATCACTTCCCTTTTCAGATTTCTCATACCGATACATACAACAGAGACAGAGAACCATAGACATAGAAACTGGAAGATTCAAACAGTGAAGTAAGGTCACTGGTGCAGAGATAAATACAGACAAATAGATAATTAGCAATGAGATAGTGGGGCACACGCATGGAGGAAAGGAGATGCAAACACTGAACACAAGATGCAGACATCAGGACAAGAAGATGAGGTATTTTAGGATGTAGTGGCACTAGGAAACTCCCTCGCATTCCATCAACCCCAGAGAAAAGTTAAATAGGGAACCTAATAATGTCCCACCCAGTGCTTAATTTGTGTTAGTGGTTGCGTGTTGTGGAGATTAAAACTCATTTTGCCAATCAGGACTATATATGTTTTTATTGGCAGACTGTGACGCAGAGTAAGAGAGACAAATGCAAAACACAGAGAAAGGAGGAGGAGAAAGATAGGAAAACAGTGAGAAAGAAAGAAAGCAGGGATCAAAAATAACCTGCAAGTTAGCTAGTGAGACTAGTGGGTGGAGTGGTAAAAGAAAGACCCCGGAGGTGGATTCCAGAGTAAGCAGCCGTAGAAATTAGCCACCCTGGCATTTGGCAACCCATACATATGTTAGAGCCAATGGCAGACTGCTAAAAAACAACTTTAGGCCCCTGCACATACATTATTTATTCAGTTATTTTACAAATTAAGCACTGAACCAAACAAGCTGTTCACTGAGCAAAGTTACTCAGTTTGGACGAAGTCAGAAATCCCGACCCACTTATGAAGCTTTCCCCCTGGAGAACACCCACAAGAGGCAGACAGTGTGCCTTTTGAAACAGCCATCAGCGCCAAGAGACCATATCAATAACAGACACTGTGATATAAAAAACATCTAGCAAAACAAAAATATACAGTCGTCAAAACTTTGTTGTTTAGAGTACCTTAGGAGATTACATAACAGCCATAATATGAATCAGAACATCATGTATGTTTAGTCAATGAATACACAACTTTTCTTTCATACATAAACCTACATAGTAGTACTGAAAGTTATACAATACCAGCTGATTACATATTTTTTCGTATCAGAAGTCTACCTCACATTTACGTTTTCAAAATATGTACACTAAAAGAAAATCATAGATTAGCGAAAAATAGGAGAACAAATGTAGGCATGGTACCCGATATTATAAGTTTAATTATCTAGGGATTTTGTTTAACCAGTCACTGAGCTGGACCCCGCTTTTAACACTTAGATGCCAGACTTTTAACCAGAAAATGAGAACCAAATACCTGGAAATGTATCCAGGTTAACTCAGTGCACTACAGTTGTGTCACATTATAGTGTACCAAACGTAATCACAAAATTGTTAAGAAAATACTCAATATGATACAATGTCACAACAGTAAACAAAACAATATTCCATTGAATCCAAAAGTTCCAAATGAATTTTCCAGAAACAGGAATACGTTGGGATCTGCTTTAATTCAGAATCCTCGTGAATGAAATCCAAGAATAAACAAAAGGAGTAGCTTGTATTCAGCATGCAGTAACAAACTTCATAAATCCCAATGCATTTTGGGCTTTAAAACGAGCCCTTCATCGGGGGAATCTGTAACATGTCAATATATGAATTACAAATTCGATATGTACAATGAATGTCACAATTACATGTAAGGACTGACACATAGGGTCAAACGGTCAGAGAAGTGAAACTGAATGAAATTACTGAAAACACTGCCTTTACATAACCATGCTCAATGGTGTCTGTGATGAAACAAAACTTAAATCCACCCGTGAGGTCAACTCAGCCTAAATCAAAACACTAAAAAAGTGCCCAGTGAGGTTAAAAACTGGTGATACTGCGTGAACAACCATACCTGTAGGCTAGAATGTGAAAACAGAATGCCTGACAACCGCAACCAGCGGACTCCACACCAATTCTGCCAAAGTAACCACAAGGCAACATGATTATAAGGTTGCCAAACGATAAAAATGCAAAAAGTCACCAAACCAAAGCACGACCCGCTTACCTATAACAAAATGTATCACTGTGGTCTTCTTCAAATGAATATAAGGTATAAACGCCTACGAGTGAAATCGACAAAAAGTAATTTTAACCAGAACATTGATGCCATTTTTAGATTTGCCCGCAAGTTATGAAAATAAACTAGTCCCAGAAATGCTGGATCGATACAGGAGCAAGTGCATCTCAGCGGGGGTACAATAAGGTGGATATTCTACAAGGCATAGAAAATACATTTTTGTGTAGATTTCTTTCAGTCCCAGGGGGCCAGCTACCTTAATATTCCATCAGGAGCTTGGGTTAGCTCCTTTATTATTGTGGGTTAAAATATGGTCATCCCCAGAGGCTGGTCTGATTAGATCTTGCATCTCAGACGGCATGTCACTAGATGAGGTTGATTAGATACAATGGCTAAGGTATTTGAAGGTCACCTTTGATAGATTGGGACTCCTCGATCTTTATAAATTCCCCCAAACAATTGGCCCCAATCACAAAGTGCGCGTTAAAGAACTGTTTTTAGAGTATTGTATCGCCTGACCGCCGCTCAGGCCAAAAAACCAATTGTAAACTATGCCACAGTTTCAACAACTCGTGGTTGAGAGCCTTGCTTAAGGTTGTTTGTTTTCCCTACATATCGTCACTGGCTGACTTTGTTTAGACAACGCACTTTAAATTTGCTTTTTAAATTCCGGGGTCACAGCTGCAGGATATATCCCTTTGTGTGTGCAACAACTTCTTGATCAAAAGCACAGTTCATTTATTTTTGTTTAGCCCATTGTATCAAGAGCCAATACACCGTTTTTTGGTGCCATTGCTGTGCAAGGTCAATCTGAGGTGGCATAAGGTTGGTGTAATTTTTTTGTCAAACGTATTTTTATTGAAAATATTTTCCAGTACAGCTCAAAAGAATACCCATCACCTCACTCAACACAATGAGTTTCTGCTTTAGAAATCGAAAGAGGGGGTACAGCCATAACCTGTTGCCCAGCCAGTATCCCGACCCTTAATGTGTAGGAAATGCAAATATAAGGGGTACAGTTTTCTAATAACATAAGGGAGCAACCAGGATCTAGCTTCCAGAATAGACAGGTAGGGCACATAGTTCTCCAATCCACCCACCTTTCTTTTGTGATGGGTTTCAAATAGACCCTTCCAGCGGGAAGGAGCATGATGCAGCGAGGAAGAACCCGTAAAAAAAAAAAAAAAAAGAACATAAAAAACCGATTCCAAAAAGAACAAACCCCCCCCCCCCCCCCCTCCCCACCCATGATGGCGGCGGCTCAGTCACGCGGTGTATTCAAGTGGAAATAGGCTTAGGCAGGTCAGAATTGAAAGAGATGCAATGCTCTAATAGAAGGAGGACAAACGGCCATGGGCAAGCCACGTGAAAGAAAAGCAACCAGCGGGCTCCATTTATATTCAACGTTCTTATAATCATCCCGGAAGATATCGGCCATTCTCTCGAGGCTGAGTAGCCTCCACAGACGAGAGTGCCAGAGGGAGATTGCAGGTGCCTCTCTCTGCTTCCAAGCGGCCGCTATGGTCACCTTGGCCGCTCCGATACAGAGCCACATGATTGCCTTGTCTGCTCGGGTCTGGTGTTCGAGTGTCGGGTCACGAAGCCCCAGTAGGGTTTCAGCCATGGAGGTCGGGATAGGGTAGCCTAACATTTCCTTAATGCGCGCTAATATTTCTGCCCAGAAGGGGCGTAGAACAGGGCAGTCCCACCATATGTGTTGGAAGTCGCCGAGGAACCTGCACCCCCAGCAGCACCTATCCGAAGTGTTGGGAAAAATCTGTTTAAGTTTGGAAGGATGGAGGTACCAGTCTATCATGGTTTTGAGATGGGCTTCTCGGAGTTCTGTGGAGTGGTTGAGCCTCGAAATGTCGGTCCATAAACGCGACTATTACCCCTCCGAGATGTCACGCTGCAGCAGGCCCTCCCACATGCCCATGTACCTTGGACGCAGAGAAATCGCAGTGGATATTAGATGAGAATATATGAAAGTGATTGCCCCTTTCATAGTGGTAGCTTTTGCAAGGAAGGATTAAAAACTCGTGGGGGTGGCGAGTGGCTGCCTCTCGCACCCGCAGAGTGAGAGCCCAGTGTAGCAGCTGCGTGTAGTGGTATCGCTCTGTGTTCTCCAGACCATAGTCACGCTTACAGTTCTCAAATGCAGGGGTTCTGCATTGTGAAAAAGATGAGTCAAGGCCAAGCAACCACCCTCCCTCCAAGCATCGAAGGGTCCCTCGTGCATGGCTGGAGGAAAGGCCGGGTTAAAATGAAGAGGCGTGAATGGGGAAGGAAACGAAGCCCACCTCTCATCGCCCGCTAACGAATCCCATACCCTCAGGGTGGTGCGTGTAGGGGTGCTAAGGTATACATTCAGGGGTCTATCTTTCTTGGGCCGCCATACAAAATCCCAGATGGTCCTACCCGCCACACATCGGTCCATATGCAACCAGTGTTTTTCAGAGTCCGGCTTGGACCACTCCACCAACACTCTAAGCTGGGCAGCCTTATAGTACAACGCCAAATCGGGTAGGCCCACCCCACCCGCCGATCGCGGTCGGCGTAAAATGGTGAAAGAGAAACGGGCTCGCCCTCCCTGCCAGATAAAATGGAGGATCGTGGATTTAATTTTGCGAAGAAAATCCAGTTCTAATTCTATGGGTAGGGCCTGAAAGAGGTACAGTAGCTTGGGGAGGAGGGTCATTTTAATAGCGTGTACACGACCCAGCCAGGAAAGGAAAAGCGGTTTCCATCTGGCCAGATCAGCCTGAATGCGGGCGAGAGCGGGAGGAAAGTTAGCCATAAAGAGATCCTCTACTCTGGCCGTCAACTGGACCCCTAGGTATTGTATAGAAGAGGTGGCCCACTGAAAAGGGGTATGAGCTTGTAGGGCACGCACCTCGGCCTGTGGCAAAGTGAGATTAAGTATGGAGGACTTACCCAGATTGATCTTAAAGCCCGCCACGACCTCAAAGCGCTCCAGCTCCATTTGTAGGGGTGGAAAAGACCGAGCCAGCTCGGAGAGGGACAAAAGGACATCATCCGCAAAAAGCGTAATCTTGTGTGTGTCACCACTAAAGGGGATTCCCCGTATCTCTGGGTTAGCCCTGATAGCCAGTGCCAAGGGTTCAATGCTAAGGGCGAATAACAGGGGCGAGAGGGGGCACCCCTGACGGGTCCCCCTAGTTCGAGGAAAAGGGGCTGATTGCGTCCCGTTGACTTGCACTCGAGAGCATGGTTGGACGTAGTTGGCCCGGAGCATAGTAAGAAATTCATCCGCAAAACCGAATCCTTTAACGGTGTTAAAAAGAAACATCCAGTCCACCCTGTCGAATGCCTTTTCAGCGTCTAGGCCCACCAGGACAGCAGGAATTTGTCGTTTGTTAGCCTTCTCTATTAAATGGGTTATGCGACGGGTGTTGTCATGGGCCTGCCGATTCCTGATAAAGCCCGACTGGTCGGGATGGATAAGGTGGGGCATAAGGTCGTTGAGCCGTGTCGCAAGGATGGCAGAGTAGAGCTTCGCATCGAGATTTAGCAGGGCGAGGTTGGTGTAATTTTAATGCAGTCTTTAGGCTCACCTGAAATCTGTTCTGCAGTTTTAAATTTGAAAAATCTGCATTTCACATCAGGAAGAGCTATTTTTCAACGTTTTAGACCGTATTTAGTCTATCTGACTTGGCTCTTTTAAATATTTTATTTCAGAATTGTCATTTGAAAATGGATTATGGAACTTTCTTTTCAGATTCAATACCGCAATTGTTAAATGTAATTATCTGTGAAGGTATCAAAGAGGTTCCCTTATTTTTTTATTTTTTTTTTTATTTTATTTTAGTTTTGAAATTACATTCCCCCGTGGTGGTGGGGGAGGGATTGATGATAGAAATATTCATACAAACAATTTCCATAAAAATTTACAAAACAAGAATACATTGTAGATAAAGGATTGAAAACAAGAACATATGAAGGTATATACACAGAGACAATACATGAGCTAAGATACATTATTAATTTGCTAACCAATCTTGAAAAGGGGCCCAGTTCTTAGAGGCAATTAGACGTCGTCTCCTTCCTTTAAACTTTTGTACAGCAATTTCTAATTTAAACCATGCCAACATCCTAGCCTGCCAATGAAAGAAAGTAGGGGGCTCGGAATTTATCCAGAGGGAGGTGATACAGAGTCTAACCATTGCCATTGCAATAAACAGGAAAGAGTGTATATGTCTTGGTCTCTCAGAGGTCATGGAGTATTGATAACCAGTAATTACCATTTCTGCAGAAATTTTAATTGAAGACTGAGTGATCTGTGTGAGAAAAATTTCAATTTGATTGATAAAAAGCGACAGCTCAGGACAATCATAAAACATATGAAAAGAATCGGCGGATGGAAATTTACATCTTGGACATGATGAACTTTTGCCCCCAATAGCGGTCCCCCATCTGACGAGTTTTGCAGGAGTATAATAAAGGTTAAACATGGCCATGTAGCTTTGAGTGCGGAGAGTACCGGAAACCAAAACAGTCCTGGCTAACTTCAATGGAAGTTTTAAATCAATGGAGGATACTCCGAATTTGATCGCCCATTTGTTATTATAATCAAGTAAATCATCTGGGAGTTGAGACAAGAGAGTTTGGTATAAAGTACCAATTTTTGCTTTCCTTTTGACCAATTCAAAAATCATAATTTTGTCAAAAAGAATTTGATTCGATAAAAGTTTTTTATCAAAAAAAACTTCTAATTTGTAAATATTTAAAAAAATGATTAGACTGTAATTGAAATTTATGTTTCAAAAACAAAAAAGAGGCCAACAGGCCAGAGTCAGCGAGGTCTCCAATATCCCTCAGGCCCTGAGAAGCCCAGATGGAGACTACACCCTCTTGAAATATTACTGGAAGTAATCCAGAGGCATTTAATGGTGTATAATAGTTGAGCTTAGGAATAGAAAAGAGACGGCGGACTTTTTGCCAGATCGTAAATAAAGCCCATGCCACCTTGAATCTCGTTTTTTTTTAAATAACTTGGCTCAAGGATGCGTGTTAATATCCCTTTTGTGGCATCTCCTAATGCGATTGAATATATTGATGGCGCCAAGTGCAGTGATAACTCCGCAGTCTCCCCTGATAGTGGAAAGGCGAATTGCTGGATCATAGCTGCCAAATAGTAATTAACTAAATTCGGAACTGACCAGCCCCCACGTTCCTGCGGAAGGCAGTTCCATTTGGTGGCCCTTCTTGGCTTACGGTATGCCCATAAAAACCTTTGACAGATCCTTTGTGCTTTTATTAAGATAGAGTTAGAAATTAATAATGGAATAGATCTAAAAAAATATAAAAATTTTGGGAGGACAAGCATTTTAAGGACGTTGCAGCGCCCAAATAAAGAAAGGTGAAGATGGTTCAGCCGTTCTAACTTGTTGTGAAGCAAATCAATAACAGGTAAGTAATTCAAATCAGGGATCTGATCAACTTCGACCGAAATCTGAATACCTAGATATGTTGCTTGTGTACTGATAGGAACCAAAGATGTTGGCATAGCCGATGTTTGTAGGATTTGTGTTTTTGCAATGTTTAGCTTATAGCCCGAAATTGAGCCAAATTGAGCTGCTAGAGTCTCCAATGCCGGAAAGGAACCAGCGAGATTGTCTGTTAATACCACTATATCGTCGGCATATGCCAGTGCCTTATATTCAATGCCGTGGGCTATAATTGGAGAGATATTTTGAGATTTTTCTATCAAAGACAGAAAGGGATCAATAAATAGGGCAAAAAGAAGGGGAGAGCAGGGGCATCCTTGCCTGGTGCCCCTGTTGATAGAGAAATAACTTGATTAATTCCCTGAGATACGGATTTTAGCGATTGGAGATATATACAGGGATTGTAAAGCCAGAATAAATTTGGGCGCTATGCCCTTCCAATGCAGGACAGCCCATAGATACCCCCAGGAGACCCTGTCGAACGCCTTCTCGGCGTCCAGCAGATCACCCCGAGGGGAGAATTTGTCACCTGGGCCCAATCTAGAAGGGCAATAACCCACCTAATATGGTCGGTCGTATCCCTGCCAGGGATAAACCCATGCTGACGGATAGAAACTAAGGGAGAGATTATTTGCGCAAGTCGAAACGCCAAGATCCTTGAGTAAATTTTACTGTCGGTGTTTATTAATGCTATAGGCCGATATAATGCAGGATTTAATTCATCCTTACCCTTCTTTTTAAATAATACTATTGTCGACTGCCGCCAAGAATCAGGGATAGCCCCCGTCTGGGCAAGTTGAAAGACTTCTAGCATCTGCTGCTTAAATAGATGTGAAAAAGTCTTATAAAATTCAAGATGAATAAGGTCGGGCACCGCTGCTTTACCGGTAGAAAGGGATTTTATAGCAGCCACAATTTCTTCCCAGCTAATAGGTTCTGCGAGAATTAGATTCTGGTCAGCAGTGACCATCTGGGTGTCGAGAGATTTAAAGAAATGCTCCAGCTGGATTTGTTGCTGCTCGAGTATATTTGATTCCTCGGTATATAAGATTGAGTAAAACTCAACAAAGGTGTTTAAAACACCTCTAAATGAATCTTGAGTTATACCAAACCGATCCTTAACCTTTAAAATTTGACTAGCTATTGCCCTTTGTTGTAAACGTTTTGCTAAGACCTTTCCAGTAGCTTCACCCACCTCATACATTGAAGATCGAAACTGAAAATACTTAACTGCTATATCCTCATAAAGAGGATCCAAAAGATTAGCCTTGGCGAGGGCAACCACTTTCTGTCTGATTGTTGCGTTCTCGCTACTGCGAATGTTAGTGCTCAAATCTAACTCAGCTTGTTGGAGTGCTGCTACTCTGTTTTTGTGAGTCTGTTGTTCAGTTTGCCAGCGATAGGATGCAGTTCTCTTCGTTTCGCCACGCAAGGCAGCTTTGAAAGTGTCCCAGACTAAGCCAACCGGTGCAGTGGAGCTATTAATTTTAAAAAAAACTCTGGAATCCAAACCGACATCCGTTCCTAATATAGTTTATCAAGCAGTAGCTTCCTATCAAAGGTCCATGATCTGATTTGGTTAACAGGACGATCCCATGGAAAGCTAAAAACAATGGGATTGTGATCAGATATAGTCCGAGGATCGATTTGAACCTTAGTGGACCCCAAAACTTCAGAGGAGATAAAAACAAAATCAATGCGGACCATCTTTTGATGAGGTATTGAATAAAAAGTGAACCCATCATGAGTTGGATGATTAACATGCCATAAGTCTACCAGCCCATGTTCAGAGAGTAAGGTACGAAGTGCTTTATAAACCTGGGGTTTTCGCCCAACATAAACACTATGCTTTCTAATATCTAACCGACTGGGAATATTAATATTAAAGTCTCCACAAAAAATTAACGGGTGTGGCCAAGTAGCTAATTCTACATTTAAATCCATCAAGGTCTGCGGGTCATCTAAATTAGATGCATAAATCGAACATATTGAAAGCAGGGATTTATTAACCAGCAATTCAACAATTAACCATCTGCCTGAATTATCCTGCTTAAGCCTTTTAACCCGCACAACCCCAATTTTTGAAATAATAGCCACACCCCTAATAGTGGAGGTTTGTCGCGTGGAAGCAACTAAATCATAACCCAGAAATTTAAGATGGTGACGACTGCCCCAGGGAATATGAGTTTCCTGCAGGCAGATTAAGTCCACTTGCATCATCTGTAGCATCTTATGAAAAATCCTACGCTTCTTAGGGTCGTTTAGTCCACAAATATTCCAGGTTGCGCACGTCAGTCTAGGGCCTACCATTGATTATAATAAAAGAAAGATATATCTGACAAACAATTTGAGAGATTATAGAATATATTGCTACTGTTTATCTTGAAAAATAAACAAATAATCGACATCTTGAATACATTTAAGATCGTCCTACCAAATATACTATCAATGAAACCAATCACCTCTTCAACCCACCACCACGACACCACCCAGTGCACCCACCTTCCCGCCCTCCCCACCCCCTACTGAACACACCCAACCACCCATTTCCCCCCCTACCCCTCTCCCTCCATTCGGAGCTCAGGACCAGAGTCCTTGTGATGGTTGAGTAAGCGTCACCCCACGCTCCGCTGGGCCTGTAATTTCTCCCTTATGAATAACAGATGGGGAGTGATCCTAATATCATTGAAAGAAAGGAGATTTCAAGAGTTCATGTATATGAAGCAGATCATCCCCCAACAAAGAAAAAGCTCCCATTCTGAGTAACAGCTACCCCAAATTTTAAAGAGATACCACAACATGACTAAAGAGATAAAACTAGATTGAGTCCAAAAATTCCTTGGCAGTTATTTCAGAGAAAAAAAACTTTGTTTGACCTTTGTATATCACTTTGATCTTTGCCGGAAAAAGCAGGAATGCCTGAGCCCCCTTCGCCTGGAACAGACAAATCTGCTGTCGTAAATGCCAGCGGCGGTCGACTGCCTCTGCGGCGAGATCAGGACGAACAAAGAATTGACAGCCCTTGGCAGATCGCTTTTTATTAGGTCTGGCTAAGTCAAATATACGTTCGCGGACCAAAATAGCACGAGGGTAAGAATTATTGGCGCTAGCAAAGGGTTTTTTCTTCTTTGTAAGTGGAAAACGATGCGCTCTCTGAATCTCTAAGTTCCAGTTCCATTGTGTGACCTCTGGAAAAGCATCTGTAAAAAGCTCCACTATAAACTTTCGGACGTCATCACCCTCCAAATTTTCCTCTATCCCCAAAACGCGCAGATTATTTCTTCTGGCACGGTTCTCGAGGTCCGAGAGTTTCCATATAATATCTTTACGCTGTTCTTTGACCTCAGTAACTAGATCTTTTTGTGCTACTACAGCATCTTCAAGGGCTGAAATTCGTTCCTCAGCTTCCGCAACCCTTGCGGTAGTCTCAGCAGATGACTTAATGACACGGCGGAGGGAGTTTTGCAGTTTGCTGCAAACAGATTGTGTACGTAAGTTCTCTTGCTTGGTCGCCTCTCTGTGCTGCATTATCGTACGGTATATTGTCACCAAAGAGACTTCTTCTGGTGTCTCAAAAGGGTCCACTCCGCTGTAATTAGGGGGTGCCTGCAAATTAGACTGGGATTGGTCCTCTCGAGGGTTATCCTGTGATCTTTGCTGAAAAGAAGCCTTAGAGCCAGGAGCTTTGCGGACCGTGCCAGCGACCATATCCTTTGAAGGCTCGCTCGATCGCCAATCAGCCGCATCGCTATCATAGTCTGACCATTGAAAATCGGGGTCGTCCTCCTCGCCAGACAGTGAATGGTCGGATACGGAGTAAAACTTCTCTGTTGACTCACTGACTACGGACCCCCCAGCATTATGAGAGTATTCTGTAGAAAGCCCCAGAGTAGCAGCAGGTGGATATGTATTGGAAGATTGTACTACATTACCCAAAATGCACTGGCCCGGAGCAGAAGCAGGTACAGCAGCAAGAGGACTTGGAATCAGCATTTCTTTTTGAATATTATTTAATTTTATAGGTCCGGACGGGTCCGCAGGAGCCGCTATGTGCACAGGGCTTGTCGCAGCATGAGAAAGAGAAGCAAATGCGTTCAGCGAGGAGGAGCTTTGTGAAGTGTTGGAATAAGTAGCAGAAACCGGAATAGCAACAGTAGCAGCGGGCGGGCTGAGAGGTACGGTCTTTCCCCTGGCTCCAAGCTTAACGAAAATATCGGGCAGTGTCTGCCCCTTACCAGAAAACGGAGAGATAGCAATTGGAGCTGCCTGATCATGAAGAGAGGTTTTGTCCGCCATCGGCACTCGACCTTTCCGGGAGGTCCCGGAGCCTTTCGTATCCGCATCCAGCGGATTGCGAGTGGAGCTGCGAGGTTTCGCTGCTTTAGAAACAGCTTTCGGTCGCATCCCCAACGTCAGAAAGGGAATTAAGGAGAGCACACAAGTCTTGGAAAGAGAAAGCTGCGTTGGGGACGCCGTGCAGGATACACAAAGGTCCGAACGCCAAGCAACCCGCCGGAGCCACTGCAATCTCGATGAAAGAGCAAGTCTAACAGTGTCTAGATGAGAGACAAAGGCCATGAGCAATTATAGTTTCCTTTTCTTGTTATATTTTTTAATTTTCCCAGCATATTAATTCTTCGGAGTAGACGCCATCGGTCAGGGGTCCGATACGGTCCAGCGGAACGAGACGCCGCCTCACTCGGCCAAGATCACAGCCGCCATCAAAGTTCTATGTGTGCATTCGATAATAGGGAAAACGTACAAAGAGAGTCAGTTCAAAAAGGGCTAGAAAAATATATAGCCATAATTTATGAGACGAGAGAAGGTATAATGTATGGAACTTGACATAAACATGCAGGAGTGAGAGCAAAGAGCTCCACTGAGCGTTTTAAGCCCCTGCATATTTCTTCCCATCATTAATGTTTTAGATGCAAGCCTCTTTGGAGATATATCATATCTAACATAATAATTTCAGGTACATTTTTCAAAACTAGCTTTCCGTTTCTTGTTACAAAACATACTAAGAAAAATAAGTATTCCACGTAAGGGATACAATTGTTCTGTATTTATCTCAAACGAAAAAATACTCTGAAAGGTGGAGGTTTTTGACGAAATTTTAGGACCATATTTTCCTTTTAAACCTGAATTTATGACAGCACATCGAGGATGGGAGCATATTTCCTTCAGATATATACTACTGAAAACGAGGCTTAAATCTTTGTAATGAGCCATCATCACTTCTACTGCGAGACGCTACTGCAACCTGCTTTTGTACTTGAAGGAGATAGCATGACCAGAAAACAAATACTAAAATTAATATCGCTATGCATAAAAACATTCTGTTCTAAACGCTTAATCTCATTATCAAGTATGCTAAGCTAAAATGAGAAGTAAATGGCGACGTGCACAGGGACATTAAAATGCACCACGCAAAAAAAACACACTATAACAAAATGACAATTACCTTTTTGCTAAACCCCCTAGCAACTTTTGGTTACATCATTCGTTTTCAATAGCGCCAGGGTACCCGTAGGGTGATAGTGCGCTTTTATAAGTGTCAATAACATTAACAATAAAAGACATAATGCATATTTTCAAAATGCCTTCCTCTCTTTTGGCATATGTTTACGTGGTTATCTACCGGGGCGCTGGAACTAGGGGTGTGGGAGGTGATGCAACACCCAGAAAACAACCTAGCAGGGATTCAAAAGGAGAATGCTCAACAAAGAGGCTTTTTTTGTTTTTGTCTTGTAGCATTTGATGTGCTTTCAAAGACAGAGGTGAATTGCCTGCAATATCTCCTGACAAACAGCTGTTTATTCTGTTTTTCAACATTGAGACTGGTGTTTAACTTCCCCTTCTCTTCCTGCAAAGTGAGTGAATTTTTCAACCAAATGACAGTTGATGAAGCATGATTTTTGCGAAATAATCCTGTTTGATCAAGTCTGCTCATATATAAGTTATTAAGGAAACAAATGACTAATGGTGTGAAAAACTATTCACATGGGTGACTTTTTAACGGTTAACGTGAAAAACTTGCAGAAGCACAACACGTTTAGTAGTGAATGTAGCATTAGACATGCAGAAAGCATGGATAATATCAAGTACTTGTTTTATATGAATTAAAACAATATGAGAGAGACCTGAATAAAATGTTGCATTATAAAACTTTCACGTAGAAATATGAAATAATAATAACAATAATGCTCATGAAAAATCTCTTGTGAAATGCTTATTTTCTGTTCTTTACAACATGAGAGAGACACAATTATAATTAATATGTCTGTTTAGATTATGCTTATGAGTTTAGTCAGAATAATGAATCTTTTGCCTTAAAGAATTCCTTATGTATTTTCTTTATATTTCCTTTATAATGGAGTGTGTTGTATTCCGTAGGAAAACTGTTGATTTGCAGTTTATGGTGTTCCTATGAAGGCCTCAAAACTTTGCTGGAGTGATATTCTTTCTCAGAATTTAGGCTGCAAAGAATGTATTTTCGAGTTCTGAAATGCTGAATTTGTTTCTTTAGTTGTGCACAAAGTAATCTTTAGCAATTTCCGCTCTGTGCTAAATATTTATCCTCCTATGAAGCTGACATGGAGTGTGCACGAGGACGTGGATAAAGTTGCAAGATTCTTTTCCTGCTTCTGAGGAAGAATGACATATTTCGTATTAACAATGGACTGTTTAAAGGAACTTGGATGAGCAGGATGGGATGATGATCACCTCTTCCTGGAAGCCAATGAGATTGTGAAGAATTTGTGAATGTAACTTTAGAGTGTTGGACTTTTGACATTTGGGGTATAATTATTACTGTTAGAAAGAATTTGGTAGTAGCTGTTTCTATTAGAAGAGAGGCCCTTGCTAATACTCTGTAAGCTACTCTGGCTGGCTATCCTTGAAATTCTTAAACAAGACTGTTCTGAGAACTTTGTACTTCATCAGCTGGTGATGCTGCACTAGATTTGGCCGAATGGTTAGCTATTTTCTTACTTTTGCATGGTGTGCATTAGTAATTCTTGACCTGGGTTTGTATGAAGAATAAATTGCATATTTATATTGCAATGATTTTTCTCTTTTGTCTCTCTCTCTCGCCTCTCATTTGTTATTGATCTGATGTATTATGATTATGCATTGTTTCATTATTATGAATTACCTGTATTAGTGTATAACGGAGTTTGAAATTAGTAATGTACTTGTGTAATTGACCATTCAGACAATTGTGGGATATTAGATAAAGGTATCTTGATAAGTAAAAAAGATTTTTTTTAAAAAAAATGAAAATGGATTATGGTCTATGATTCTGTACCAGACAACATTTTTAATCTATGTCTTTATTTTCCGTATGCTTTTGTGGCCTTTGGCCGAATAAGGTTTGCTTTGACTTGACTCAGAACATCATATATGTTTCGCCAATAAATACATAACTTTACTTGTATACATAAACCTACATAATAGCACTGAAAGTTATACAATACTAGTGATTACATATTTTTTTCGTATCATAAGTCCACCTCATATGTTGATGTTTTCAGAATATGTACACTATAAGAAAATAATATTTTAGCGAAAAATATGAGAAAAGATAAAGCCATGGTACCTGAATTAGTTATCTTTAAGTCTCATTTAGAAAAACTCAAAGTGGAATTCCAGAACATCAATAGCTCACTTGTTATTCTCATAATATAGCCATCACAGTTGCTCTGGATGCTTACCTCAGAGGAAGAAGTACAAGTTAGGCTTTTATTACAATTCTAAAGGTTAGGCGTGAATATTCATTCCCATGAGATAAACTGACTGGGTGTTAAGGAGGAATAGATTTCATTTTTAACAAGAATTGGCATAGCCTATAGGTCTCGCCTTTGGGACCTTATGTGTTTATCCAGAACTTTTGGCTATGTTGTAGAGCATTGTGGCTGCTGTGCATCATGTTGAAAAGTTATAATAAAAAGTGTTAAGCATTTTTGTTACCTTTATACAAACCAAGACAACATTATATACAACTGAACCACCCGATTAAAAAAAGATTTGAACATAAAAAATGTCTTCTAGTTTTTTTGTACTTGCACTGCTGGCAACTTCTTCCTGCCTGTTCTCATGCTGGTTTGTTATAATTTTTTTTGTTATAGGGGAGCGGGGCATTAATAACGGGGGGTGGAGGTTGGAAAATAGTAATTTAATTAGAACACGAGCAGCGGACGGACACTAGGGGAGAATCAACATATGCCAGATTCCAAGGGCAGACTGACGTGATGATTAGGTGATGTTTAGGTGATGCTTAGGTGGTGCGCTGATGCAAAATGGTGGTGGTGAATGATGTTTAGTGCTCAGGTGGTGCCACTATATGGTGTGGATTGGAGGTATGTTGTGTATTGTGGAGTTAAAATATGTTGTTTGGTGTGTAATTATTTAGTGTGTATTGGAAATGTGTGGAGTTGAATTGTGTGCCCTGGAACTGTGGTGTTGAGTGAATTTATGCTTATGAAATTGTGTCATGGTGTAGAGCGCATTTATGTTGATTGGTGGTATGTGGCATAGAGTGTATTTATGTGGAGTGGATTTATGTTGCATTGAGTAGAGCGTAATTATGTGGCTTGTAATTATGTGGCACAGTGGTATTGTGTGGAGTGTATTTATGTTACATGGAACAGAGTAATTATGTGACGTGTAATTATGTGGCACTGTGTGGTATTATGTGGAGTGTATTTATGTTGCATTGAGTAGAGTGTAATTATGTAGGCGGGGCTGCGTGTTTTTTACCCTCTATAACCTCAAGAAGAGCACATGCCGCCTTCAAAGCAGCCGGCTGCTACCACACATGACATACATGTCTGCAGGAATTCATGCAAGATCTACACTTTTATTTTTCCATCCAAGTTTATCAAATTGCATAACTACTGTGCAGACGGAGTGTGTACAATCGATTAACAGCCACTGCATGGCTATTGTTTTCAAACGAAGTCTGCAAAGAAGTGAGAAGGCCTGCTCTAGACTGTACTGACCGCTGAAGGGAGGTTCAGAGAAACCTGCTATGCAACCAGACTGCTTTATCGCCGAAGAGAGACGTTAATGCGGATGAGTCTGGAAATTATTTTTATAAGGTTCTGTCAACATACGCAACGTGATTTTAATTTATGATAATGTAATACCGTAGATTTTAAAAAAACAAGACCTCCATGCTGTCCTTTTCCGCCATAAAACGTGGGCTGAAAGGCAGAAGGCCGGCAGAGAATTAATGTAGCATACAGTCTAAAGTCAACGCTACAACCTTGATTAACAAGAAAAGCTAAAAGTCTCAAATTGTCCGCAACCTCACTGCGTGCAACCCATCCTGTAAAGAGCTGACAGGCCTAGCGTGTCAGCTCCATCAACCTCTCCAACGGCTAAAGCGCAGTGCTGCATCCCTTTCCTTGAACTATTACCACAGGTCAGACCAGCGGTGTCTCTGGGCAGATTTGACATGCCTGAGGCCGGGCGCCAGAAAAATCAAGGGGGAGTGGGAGGGGTTGCAATAGATTTTTAACAAATGCAGGGAAGACGAACCTGGAAGAGGAAAAAATAAATAAAACTTGCACTGTTGATGCGATTGGGATGATTTAACACGTCTTCGTGAAGGCAAAGGGAAGACAAACCCCGATGAGCTCAAGAGAAAAAAATAAATAAATAACACATCTAAAAGTCGCACTGTAGTTGCGATCGGGATGATTGTTTCCAGATGCACAGCCCCATAAAGGGAAACGGAAGACGAAGGAGGGGCCATCACACCCTAGACAGTGTGATGGCCAAACAAACGACAAAATAAAGATAAGGGGGAAAAAAGCATTTTAAAGAAAAGCAGGGCGGTGCGTTGTGCATTCTGAAAGGCAATAAAATGCTTTAGCAGATAACAAGCAAAAGTGAAGCGAAAGCACGTGACCAAGGAGGAATGCATCTGCCAGCCTGCTCGCTCCCGACAGCAAAACACCATGGGAGTGAACATTTTAAGAAGAGGTGGGAGATGCACCTGCCTTTGGCCAATTGAGTCCTTTCATTTCTTGAAAGCCACATGCAAAGGCCAATTGATGCAACAACCACATGCACAACCTTTCTGAATGTCTGGAGTGATTCCAAGAGGCCCTCTCCTAGAGCAGCTCTATGAACAAAAGGAGAATTTACATAATAGAGTAAGGAGAGGGGGGAAGCAATAAAAGGTATAACATTAGTTGGTGAATTGCACAAAGACATTACATTTCATATAATTGAATTATTTTTCACACTTTTACAAATTTTAAGAGCAAGGAGATTTAATAATTTGCCAAGAATTACAAGATTTTCAATCAAGTGACAAAGCCAGGATATGAATTCACAACCCTAGGGTTCAAAGTCAGCACTTCAGCTACTACACCACATCTCCTCTCTGATTAACAGCATGGAATGTTACTCATAGACATTCTTTCTATATTTTTACATGTTTAAAAATACAGAGAGGAAAACACATTTTCACCTGTATATATTAGTAAAAATTAGAAAATTTGTCATAATTCTTGTAGTAAAAACCATTAATGAAATCACAAACAAATACTTCATTCTTAAATGAGACACAACCCAGCAAAACTTTCAGGTTTGAGTGTATATATATATATATATTATCGGAAAACTTTACTATTTTTTGATTGTGGAAAAATATTTTCCTCCAATCCGTCATCTGGGGCGAATAGTCTTACTCAAAAAAGTTCAAAGTATCACTAACTCTTTTAAGGGTATTGAGAAGTCATTCTTGGTGGTTGCTGGAGGTCTGCAGGCGAAAGACATTAAATCACCCCATAAACATAAAGATGAATGACAGCTTAGTGTTGGAATGCTAATACATACCCATGTGTAGACTGATATCAGTGGCTGCCATCTGGGTGAACAGATACAACCCATTCAAGGAAATTTTGCAATTAGGATTTCAATAGATTACTTTAATTATACCTACAAATACCTATTGTCCTCAGTGTATTTCTTTACCGAGAGTTTTATTGTGCTGTAAAAAAAATAGAGTATTAGGAGCAGAGGTTTGTGTTTAAAGTCAATGATAGTCAAAGATTTGCCAGACATTCATCACTCACAATATGACAGGTGTATAAACTCTGGACAACAAAATAATAGAATATCATGACTGTACAGAATATTTTATGGGAAATACTTCCAGATTTCTTTTTTTTTTTTAACAGAATCATCGATTACCAAAAACATAACATAATAATTCGCAGAAGCATCACCTGAAATGTGCAACTTATGGACGAGGACTGTATAAAGTTACTGGCTGAAAAACACTGCAATACAGTCTGTGGGAAAACAAGACACACAGCATAAAGGCTAGCAAAAGCATACCTTCAAAGACAGTGGCACCGACATAGGCCTACATTAATTGCTAAATGTATGGACGAATACCAACTCATTAATAAGCCTAAAGGCGGGGCCAGTGTAAGATTCACCTTTAGCATTTGCAAAGTAGCCAACAAACATGTGAAAATTCGTCTTCCAAAATAAAGGCCACGAGTTGCACCAGGTCACGTATTGGAGGTTTTAGCTAGTCCTGTACTTTACTTTTGATTCCGGTACCTGAAGTCCTACATTTGGAGACACGCCAAGCTACAAGTACCAGAATGCACAATTATGAACAGAACTGGATGGCCGACTCACACTGGACAGTGTAAGCTCTCGAACGTTGCTATTACAGTTGACATTGGGTAGAACAGTTGTGTGTGTTCAAGAGGCCTCATGAGAGCAGCTGAATGACTTGTCTGGCTCGCTCCGTCACTTCCAGCACAGAGCTGTCTTCTGTGTTGGCCTCGTTTTCCTTCAATACGGCCTCAGCCTTGCGCACAGTCAGATCACGGGCACTGCCCCTCAGGCCCTCTAGGTAGTCCAGCAGAACCGTGAAGTGGTCCCTGGAGATCCTCTGCGTGTCGTACATATGCAGCAGCAGCCAGGTCTGCCTGGTCTTCTGGAACTTCCAGTTCTGTGCCTTCTGGGCCCAGCTGGTGAGATACTGCAGCGCTAGGTCACAGCCCGAGGGCTTCTCCGGCTCTGCTTTCTTTGTGTCGATATGACCCTCTCGCATTAACTGCTTCTCCTCTTTCTTACGTTCTTTTTTCAGTTTTCTCTCAATTATCCTCATCTCTTCTGGAGTCATGTCTTCCTCAGTCTTTAGCCTTACCACACTTTTCACCCCGTTTGATTCCAGAGAAGCCCCAGAGTGAACATGTGATGCATCGGTGCACCCACCATCCGCTCGCAATCGCTCCTGCTTTTTACGTTCTTTTTTCAATTTTCTCTCAAATATCCTCTTCTCGTCAGAGGTCAGCTCTTCCTCAGCCACCGGTTGTGCCATCTTTTTCATCTCTTTTGACGACAGTGAAGCTTCAGAGGAGTTGTTAGGTAGTTTGGTGCACACAACTCCCTCTCGCCTCTGCTTCTTCCGCTCTTTCTTCAGTTTTCTCCCCAGCTCCCTACTGTCTTTCGTCGTCTGTTCTTGCGCTTCGCCATCCTCCATCCCTTCTGATGCCAGAGACACCTCCTCACGCACTTTCTTTATCTTTGGAAGAAAGTTATCCGTGGATTTCCGTGGCCTGTTGATAGGCGACTCACTTTCTGCATGCCTCTTTCTGTTTTTGCCCATTCTGCTGGCTGGGTAATGGTTCAACTTTCAAGCCTATGAACAAAAATAAAAAAGAGAAATGCAATTTGCGAAAAATGTTGTGCTTTATCAAAACTGTGCGTGTTACAAGCAAATATTGCCCTTAGCCCTCATTTAGACCGTTTGTGCCACCCACTTTGCAACAGACAGGACAGGGTTGTTGAAATGCACTTCATGATTCTTTGCAAGAAGCAAGGGAAGACAAACATAAACTAAGGAAATGTATAGTTATCATATAGGAAAGAAATGAACTGTGGAATGCAACACATAAGCGGAACTTGCAATCCCCTCATATTCGTAGAACCACTAGCAACATTTACATACAAACATCCTTGATACTTTGTCTCGCCCTCATACAGTTCACTAGCATTTGTAACCGCTCCCCAATAAATTAACTTTGCTTTTAGATTACAATGATTAGATTAAAGCGAAGTACATAACATGACAATTGTATTAGACTTTACGAATGGAAGAAGAAATGTAGACTGGCCTTCCTCTAATTCCATATTTCTGCTTTGTTGTTCGACTTGGGTATTACAAATATAAACAAGCATTGGTAAATGCATTAGGTGTCGCATACGTGATTAATAATAAGCTGTTTTTTGTTGTAAATTGTAGCTTGCTGAGTAGTTGTACAATATAAGTTACAGAAAGGTTGTTAAAGTGTTATGACTTGTTTATGCACATAAAGGCGACATATTGTGCTGTTACTAGTGGAATAGTGCGAGTAAGTAAGAGCAACATTTTGAAAAATGTAATGAAAGAGTGAAATAATATAATGAATTGATGTAATAGCAATATTATGTGTTTAGAGAAGATATGACAACTTTTGGCCCCAGTGCCACTGCACCTTCTACATCATTTATAAAATGACTGAACTACACTTTTCACTGCCTGTTTAGTAGTAAATATTGCAATATTTGGTGTTTAGAGGGGTTCCTAGAGCTTTGGGCCCCGGTGTCCCTGCACCTGCTGCACCATTTAAATTATGACCCTAGTGCCTGCAAGGTAACTACACTTGTAAACGCTTATTAAGTAGTTAAATATAGCAATACTTGGTGTTTATAGGAGTTCTGGCAACTTTTGTCCCGAGTGCCACTGCACCTGCAGCACCATTGAAATCATGGCACTAGTGCCTACTAGAGAACTATACTTGTGACTGCCTGTTTAGTAGTACGGTTTAACAATATTCTCCATTTATTTGCGACCCTACAGCTTTTGGCCCTGCCTGGTGCCACTGCACCTCCTGCACCATTCAAATCAAGCCCCTTTTTACTGCAAGATAACTGCAATTGTGTCTGCCCGTATAGTAGTAAAATATAGCAGTATCAGGTGTTTCAAGGATGTCATGGCAAATTGTGGGCCTAGTACCACTGCACCATTCAAATCAAGTCCCTTTTAACTGCAATTATGATTGCCTGTTTAGTAGTCAAATAGAGCAATATTATGTTTTTAGAGGAGTTAAGTACTCCCGTGAGTCATTGAGCCGACAAGCTCGTGGATGAAGCACCTGCGCGCCAGTGAGTGGTACTGGACCTGATGTAATGATCGGCAGCCTACTCAGCAAACCCCAAATATTGGCTGTATTCTCTACTGATGACGGTTAATAAACCAGAAACATGTGTCTAGAGATCAGCACTACCTGCTCCAACCTTGGCGAAACACTCGAAAACATCGGAAGAAACTGCATTTCCCGGAATGCCAGGGGCAAACCTTGCCTGAGAGGTCAGCGGTGTACTCCCACATCATATTGTCTATAGCAGTACTTGGTGATTTTAGGAGTTCTGGCAACTTTTGGCCCCAGTGCCACTGCACCTGCAGCACCATTCAAATCATGGCACTAGTGCCTACTAGATAACTACACTTGTGTCTGCCTGTTTAGTAGTAAAGTTTACCAATATTCTCCATTTAGTTGGGTCCCTAGAGCTTTTGGCCCTGCCTGGTGCCACTGCACCTCCTGCACCATTCAAATCAAGCCCCTTTTTACTGCAAGATAACTGCAGTTGTGTCTACCCGTATAGTAGTAAAATATAGCAGTATTGGGTGTTTCAAGGATGTCATGGCAAATTGTGGGCCCAGTACCACTGCACCTGCTGCATCATTCAAATCAAGTCCCTTTTAATTGCAATTGTGATTGCCTGTTTAGTAGTCAAATAGAGCAATATTATGTTTTTAGAGGAGTTATGACAACTTTTGGGCCCAGTGCTACTGCAACTTTCAAACCATGACCCTGTTCTGGAAGGTAACTGCACTTGTGGTTGCCTGTTCAGGAATAAAATATAGCAATATTAGGTGTTTATTGGGGTGCCTGGAGCTTTTGGTCCCAGTGCCACTGCACTTGCTGCACTGTTGAAATCATGACCCTAGTGCTTGCTAGATCCCTGCACTTGTGACTGCCTATTTAGTTGTACAATATAGTAATATTATGTGTTTCGAGGAGTTCTGACAACTTTAGGCCTGGTGCCACTGCACCTGCTTCACCATTCAAATCATGACCCTGTTGTCTGCAAGGTAACTGCACTTGTGACTGTATGTTTAGTTTAAAATTTTTGCAATAATCTGGGTTTAGTCGGATCCCTAGAGCTTTTGACCCCAGTGCCATTGCACGTGCTGCACCATTCAAATCAAGCCCCTTTTAACTACAAAGTAACTGCAATTTCGATTGCCTGTTTAGTAGTGAAATATAGCAATATAATGTGCATAGAGAAGTTAACTTTTAGGCCTGGTGCTACTACACCTGTTGCACCATTTAAATCATGACCCTATTGTCTCCAAGGTAACTACACTTGTGGCTGCCTGTTTAGTAGTAAAATATAGCATAGCGATTGTATATTAACTTTATTTTTGACGTGCAAGGTTTATTACAACATTCGGAATTTGATCATAATGACCAAATAGATTAAGTTGAGGAAAATAAATAAACAAAAATCAGATAATGACTAAAAAAAGTACGAAGAGAGGTACTGAGGCATAAATAGGAAATGCCACACTCATTCTAGATCTAGTAGGAACAATTATAATATTTAATTAGCTTTTAGAGACAGAAAATGTCATATCATGCAGCTATGAACTTTTGTTAAATCAAGTCTCTGAAAGGCAGGGCTACAACTACCCACAGCCAAAACCCTATTTTATCAGAAAACGTGTCAGATCTAGTAGGATCAATTATAACATTTAATTAGCTTTTAGAGACAGAAAATGTCAATTCAACCCCAAAACAGCTTGCAGGAACAAGAAAATAGGGTGAATACAAGCCTCTCTTTATCTCTCCTCTGTTTTTAGGTCTCGCCTGACCCAGTGAATGTGCTAGTCTGTCGAGACATTTAGTAGGTGGGTTTAGAAAGTGCTACCCACCTTTTTGTGCTGGCAACAAGCTACAGTGGACGATGGCGTGCAAGCACACAGCTGCTCCCCGCATTCCCCCCTCCCTTCTTGCCCAGCCATCCTGCGCCAGCCTTCTGCACCATACCCCTCCCCCCCGCTGCTGCGCGCGCATCCCTAGTGTGCGTCATCGTGATCACTTTCGCTTTTACAGTGATCGCGGTGAGGGATTGTCAGTTTGAGACCTCACGCCAGCTCACCACCCACCATGCTCCTTCTTCCGCCGATGCTCCACATATTCCTCCTGTTCTGTTACACCACCTCAAACAAACATATACAAACTGCACAAGTAACATATTTAGTAACCTATTCATCCAACTCACAGCTAAATGCCAGCCAACCTTCCCTGTCTTAATTGTATTCCCGTGTTCCCACCACACTTAACCAAAACGTTCGTTACCCCTGGGTGTAGTCAGGAACCTCTTGGTACCCCGCAGTAAAGCCATCGCAGGCTCCGAGTCCGCAATCAGCCTGACGCCCAGGGCACCGCGTACGAGTATTTTTCCACCCTGACCTCACGCTACGGAGGCAGCCATGTTGTCAGGCATCACGCTTCCGGTTCACTTGCAGCTCTGGCGGCCATCTCTCAGAGGTAAACGCATCACTGTGAAGCCATAACGGCGCGGGGAGTTCGGGGAAAGTCATCAGAAACGTTTTACTTTTCATTTTGTAGAAAAATACACATATTTGAAAAAAAGATTTTTGAGGAATTAATTTTAACAATGTTTTGTGCGAAATAATGATATAGCTTTTAATGTGAAGTTTTGTTTTGTCCATTTATAATTTGTTCTCGTTAATGGTTCAACATTGCCATGTCTCCACGCTGTTGGTCAACAGCAGTCACATGTGCCCCTTTCCCCATGAACACATCTTCTCCGGAAAGCAGCATCGTTGTTGAAAGCCAACCCCAATTAAATCATAGTTCGTTTAAATACATTTAAATATGACGGGTATATAGTGCATTCATTTAGACACGGACTCGACCATAAAAAAAAACAAGCATTGGCATAGCCAATAGGTCTCGCTTTTGGGACAAAGTGTTTAGCTATGCAACAGTGGATGTTGTTGCACCAAGGATATTGTGCTGCATAACTAAATACTTATAAGGTCCCAAAAGCGACACCTATTGGCTATGCCAATGCTTGTTAAAGCATGGCACAGATCTGGGCACTGTCTGCCATAGACTGGATCCCATAGCACTCTGACAGAGTGTGTTCAGCAGGATAGTCTGTGAGGTTAAAGTGTCTCTTCCATCGGATGCACACCGTGCTGAGGTAGAGAAAGTTAGAGCCTGGGAGCCTGTTACCATGACAATACCTCTATGTGGTCTCTGAGCAGCAGCTGAATGCTAACAAAGCCAAGTTAGCTTCTGGAATAAAACTCTATAGGGCCCAGCGCTGAACTTTAGTAGTGCTATCGGCAATCATCGCAGCACGAGGAAAGCATCTGAAACATGCATGGCAATGTGGACACATGTGGTGATGCGGGAAAATGACCTCATTTGCATTAGTTTAACCCCCAAAGCATTATATTTGGCAGGGCTTGGTCAGTGAGAATAACAACATTAACAGGAAGGGGGTAATCAACAACAGGGAAGGTGGGAGGGAGAGCAACATGGACAGCAGGTGTGGCGCTAGCAACAAGGCCAAGGGAGGACAGGTGGGGACAGCACATGAGGGAGCCAGCAGAACAAAAACCATAATCTGGTGGAGTGATGATGATGATGAAAAAGCTTTATTCGGTAAGGCAATTACATACCATAAAAGCATTTACATATAGAAAAAACTTTTACAAATATACATATAACATTATTAAAAAAGGTGAATTGATTTTTCCTGACTAAATGGCAGTAAGTGCAAAGACAGCGAATAAGGAATGTTGATATGACTTTAAAAAGGTTTGACAGTAACTAGGGTAATAAAAGTACAATAAAAATATTTAGGCGGTACAGAAAAAACAAACCCCCCACTGGCAATTTTAGGATGCGTAGGGGGGCTGATCCCAGTTCATCGTAGGGTATGTTTAAGTGACTCATAAAGACTGTCTGTTTTTGAGTGTTAAAAACGAACAAAGGGGGCAAATCTCCATTTAAAGGTTTGTTCTATGTCGCACGCAAAATTTTAAGAACTTAGCGATATTTTTTGCCAATGTTTCTGTTTCTAGCATTTGGAGGGCCATAAGAGCTGGCCGGCATTGAGTTAGGCCCAAATGTTTCAGAAAAGGAATCAGGTATAACTTTCTTGGCTCTACATAAAATTTACAAAACATAATTACATGCAATGTCGATTGGGGAGAAAGGTCGTCACAGGGGCAAAGCGTCAATTGGGGTGTCCAATCGTTTGTCACAGGAAAGGCAATTAGGCGATGAAATATATTCAATCGCAATCTGGTCAATAGGAATTTCTCATAGTTACTTAGAGTGGAATTCAAGTAAGGCTCTATATGATCTGTTGTTTGGATAGGAAGAGACAGTTGCACGGAATTTTTGTTTAATTCAAGTGCCAAGCGCAGGTCTGCTAAGTGGCTTAAACACATGTCTCGCAGTCTTTTTCTAGGGATTAGGTTAATATTTTGAGGGTTAGTAAAAAGGTGATCAAGTCCTAAATCCGTTAGAAAGTTTTTAACATAAGCAAGCCAAGTGATGTGTAATCCGTGCTCCAGTTTCATGCAATCAAAAATGAGTTCCTGGGTGAGTTTTAATTCCGATGTGGACCAGATGCGATGCCATAAAAGAATAGGCTGCATGCGTATCACATCTGTGATATATGGAAGTCCCAATTCGCTATGAATATTAAAAGTCGAAGTGGACGACGGGGCAGCCAGGAGAAATTTTAAAAAAGAGTGCTCTGTCTTTTGAATTGAAGTGACTCGTGCGCTTCCCCAAATCCCGGCCCCGTAGATCGCCGTACTAAGGCATTTTGAGTTGTAAAGGTCTAACATTTCCTTAGATGCTCTTTTGCCCAACCTCCGGGCGAACGCTCTCAGGGCCGTTGTTGCTTTTAAAAGTTGTAAATTTCTGTTCTCTATAGCGCTTTTCCAAGTGGTTTTGTTGTCTATTACGACTCCCAAATAGGGATAAGTGGTGCTATGTTCTATTTTGGTGTCGTTTAAGTAAATATTTTTCATTTTACGTGATTGTTTACCTGATGCCATTATAAAAGTCTTTTTGGCATTGATGTTTAAGTCCAGGTGTTTCATAAAGTTTGTATATCTAACCAGGGCCCGTTGTAACTCAAGGGGGGTACGGGCGAGTATGACTGCGTCGTCCGCATATAGAAGGGCGGGGATTGGGCATAGTTTGATGTGTGGTTGGTCCTGGCTACCCTTTAACAAGGCTACTTCTAGGCCATTGGTGTATATATTAAAAAGAAAGGGAGCCAGGACACAGCCTTGCCTTACCCCCCGCTCGATTCCAAAAGATGATGTTAACTGCCCCCCTGAGCCGTATCTTACTCTAGTAGTGGTGTTCGAATAAATTTCTCTGATATAGTTGACCAAGTTGGTATCAATGCCCAGTTGAGTCATTACGGTCCAAAGCTTATTGTGGTCTACGCAGTCAAAGGCTGCGGATAGATCAACGTATGCCATGTAAAGACTGCCACCCTTTGCATGAACATACTTCCCTCTCAGGAGGGTGAGGTTAAGGACCTGTTCTATGGTACCTCTTCCTTCCCTGAAGCCAAACTGAAGGTCAGATAGAATGTTGTTTGTCTCAGCCCAGTTTTGTAGGCGTGCTAAAAGGATTCTACCTACTGCTTTTCCAAAAGAATCCAGTAGGGATATGGGTCTGTAGCACGCGGGACTATTCCTATTTCCCTTTTTAAATATAGGGACTAGGATCGAATCTGACCAAGAAGTTGGTAGTCCTACATGTCCCAACGCCTCTAAGATGTTTAGTAGCAGGGGAGCCCAGAGATCGATGTTTGATTTGTAAAGATCCATAGGGACCGCATCAGGTCCCGGGGCCTTTCCTGATCTGCTAACGTTCAGGGCCAGCTCTACCTCGGCGAGGTTGAAGTTTATCGTTAGTGGGTTGGTTCGGACCGTTGGTGAGCAGTGGATGTGTGTAGATTGCCCAACCGGAATTGAAAATATTTTTGAAAAGTGGGTAACCCACTCTTGTTCAGGGATGGTCGTTTCAAGTGTACCACTGGCTTTTGGTCCAGTCAGAAAAGAGGAGTTTACGATCTCCCAAAAAGTTACCGAATCTTTATTTTGGCAGCTATCATGTAAAGCAGTCCAGTGTTCCTCTTTTAGTTCCCTTTTCCTGGATGCTACTGCTTTGTTATATTTTTGCCTAGCCATTGAAACTTCCAGGGTATTTCTTGGGGATTTTTTTAGGGTATTTTTAAGGTTTTTGTAAGCTCTAGAGCATACTGAGTTAAACCACCTGAAATTAGGTTTATCCTTTGATGTTTTTTGCACCCTAGGGTGCACTGTCAGGGCGTTCTTTACCTCTTGTATTATTTTTTCATAATTGGCCACGATCTCTGCAGGAGAAGACGTCTCCGTTAAGCAGACTTCAAAGGCTGGACGGGGCGCGTTAATTATGGTTTCTAAAATGGCGGCAGGGTTGATTTTGGACCATTTGAGTGCATAGCCGTTTAGACGGGACATAGAAATAAGCTCGGCGTGATATAGTGTTTCGGCGTTTTTTCATGGGGCGGTGGTTTGAATTGTGACGGACAGTGGAAAGTGGTCACTAAATACACAGTCATGAGTGATGACGTCGGTGATCAGGTTTGGGGGAATGTTCCCTGCCAAAATGAAATCAATGCAGGAGGATAATCCTCTACCGTTAAAAGTTGGGGCAAAGGGAGTTTTGGGGACGGTGAGTTCATTTACAAAGGCCAACTGGAGGAGGATCATGGTCTCGTTCAAGAGGGACCCCTTATGGGAATGTGAGAAATGAAAGATATCATTTTGTAGGTAATCCGTGTAACCACAATTACCATTTAGAGTACTCTTGCATAATGTCAAGTTGAAATCCCCCCCCCCAGATTATTATTGGTTCATTGCCTTTACTAAAGGTGAGTTGTTTTTGTAGGAAGTCACGGATTTCTTTTATGACCTCTATAAATCTGGTATGCGGAAGGTTATTATAGATGTTAACTATTAGAATAGGTGGCATTCTACTTATGGTGACTCGTATAATCTGGTATTGTGGCTCAGTTTTAAGAGTGTGGGCCTCCAAGGTTGGTATTAGGTTTGAGACGTAAATGGTTAATCCACCCTTTGCTCTACCGGATGTTGAAGGGAGGGCTGGGCTAAAAAAGGTCTTGAAGCCATTTATGTGTATAGGAGTGGTTACCCATGTCTCCTGGAGAGCGATAATTTCGCTTTCTTTAATAAATTTAATCCATTCTTCATTTTGGATCTTTAGACAAAGGCCTGATATATTCCAGAATGTTATGTTTAGAGGTGAATTTATTTTCTTACGTCTAGAGGAGGTCCTGGGGATATTTTGCTTATGTGCAAGAGAGTCCTCAGTGGTGCTAATGTCGCCCTCCCTGCGAGGTCTAACTGTCACAGGGGGAATGTTTTCAGGGGTACTGATCTGATCGGGGTTGAGTGAGATCCCTAGTTGATTTATAGATATTGAATAGGTGGAGAGAGGAGGGACCGAGATCTTGTCTTTGTCGGGATGTAAGTCAGAATGTCCAGTTAATGTAGGAAGAGGCAGGGTGACGGTTGGGGGGGACAGAATTATCCAATGATGTTATCTGTCAGTCCACCTCCTCTAGTGTGGTAAGCTGTTCAAATCTGTTTTGAGTAAGGATGCACCCGTTGCCTCTGTGGACGTTTGTTTGCTCGCTAAGATAGAAATAGTCGAGTGACACCAGATTGATGTATGTAGTTTCATGTATTGTTGTCCTGTTAATCCTAAGTAGGGAGCGAACTAAGCCTGGTGACCTAAAGTTTACGACTATGCAGTCTCCAGGACTTTTTTGTGTGAGAGTCACCAATCCAACCCACTCTTCTCACCATCAGGATCTGATTTATGTGCCTTGGGTGGAAGTAGGTATTTTTAGTGAGCCAGTTGGTGACCTTGTTCCTTAGTGAGACCCATGTTTCTATTGAATCTTTTTGTAAAGGAGGAACGTTTGTTAGGACCAGGACATATGGCCGAGCGGCCGGTGGTAAGTTTAAGCGGTCTTTGTTTGGGATTGTAGAGGTTGTGGGATCTACCCTTTTATTATGATTTGGGCTTGCTAGGAAACTCGCGGGTGGTTCTACTTCGGTATTTGGTCTGGAAGCTCCCTTTGTTGCCCGGTTATTCGACGGTCTTATTGTAGGAGGGATAATAGGAATGTTTGTAATAGGGTTGTTAGAATGATTGATTAAGGAAAGTGAGTTCCGTTCTTGTTGAAGGTTAGATTGGCTCGTTACCAACGGTATATTGGGAGGATTTGGTCGAGTTATGCCATCAAGTAGGGTTTTTGTAAGTTGAACAAATTTGTCTTCAAAAACCGAAGAAAGTAAGGAGATCATTTCGCCAAGTTTGTCTTCTATGTCATGACTGACTGCTAATTGTATTGCCTTTACACTGTTTTGTACTAATAACTCGATCGTTTCGCCAAGGGTAGCTAATTGGTCGTGGGGAAGTAGGTTTTTTTCCTCTGTTTGTGTGCCTATATCACAAGTAGCTAAATGTAATGAAGTCTTCCCCGTTTTGGGAAGCTGGCCTTTTCTATATGCCCCCCTCCCAGTACTCGGTTTAGTTTTGGCTTTCCCTCGTGTTAAAGGACCCTTTAATTGTGGAGAGATGACTTTTAGCAGGGATCCATTTCGATCCGGTGGAGTTAAAGGGGGATTGCCTGAAAGTTCAATGGCAGTCATCAGAGTGGGTGATTTAGTCGGTGAGGGTAGGTTTGGAACATCAAAAGTTCTGGTTGATCTTGTCGAGGGTTCTAGTGAAAGCCTCCTTTCAGTTGTTTGTATTTCCTGTATGATTAAGGATTCTGCTCTCAATAGGTAGGCATCTAGTGTGCCCACTGTGCTTTTGCGTGTTTCCATTTTGAAGAGGTAAAAGGATTGCAAAACGGGGTGGACAAGTTACACGGTACAGCTCGCGCTATATTAAAAGGAAGATGAGTCTTTACCGTCTGCTGTCTTCAACCAGTCCGTATGGAACAGTGAGGAGGCAGTAGTCTTTGACCCAAGAGCCTGGATAACTTTAGCACGAAATCTAGATAGCACAGCAAAGGGGGGTGGCCCGACCCGACCTCCTCGGGCCCCTGACGGCCACAGACGGCCCGCCCTTTGCCCGGGCTTAGACCGCGCGCGGTCCCGCGACGCGGGGGGCGTGCTCTCCCCCCACACGGCGGTCGCGTTGTCCGGCGACGGCGGGAGGGAGAAGCAGAGGCCAAGCAGGGAAGACTGCCCCAGGAACCACAGGGCACAGCAGGTAGGTGCAAAGACGCTGGTGCAAGTGGCAAAGATCGTGGCAACGGCCCCCGCTCTGCCGAGGGCGTGGTCTGTTTTGTAGCGCCTTCGGGCGCGAAAGTGCAGCGCTTCCGGGATGCAAGGTATCCTGGGAAATGTGGTCCCAAAGCTCTCCCCCCACACGGCGGTCGCGTTGTCCGGCGACGGCGGGAGGGAGAAGCAGAGGCAAAGCAGGGAAGACTGCCCCAGGAACCACAGGGCACAGCAGGTAGGTGCAAAGACGCTGGTGCAAGTGGCAAAGATCGTGGCAACGGCCCCCGCTCTGCCGAGGGCGTGGTCTGTTTTGTAGCGCCTTCGGGCGCGAAAGTGCAGCGCTTCCGGGATGCAAGGTATCCTGGGAAATGTGGTCCCAAAGCTCTCCCCCCACACGGCGGTCGCGTTGTCCGGCGACGGCGGGAGGGAGAAGCAGAGGCCAAGCAGGGAAGACTGCCCCAGGAACCACAGGGCACAGCAGGTAGGTGCAAAGACGCTGGTGCAAGTGGCAAAGATCGTGGCAACAGGCCCCTGGTGGAGTGCTTAAATGCAAATAAAAATAGGTGTGCCAGCAAAAGGAGCAGTAGAAGGACACAAGTAATGCATTCATGGTCCAGGGGAGGGATAAACACATTAAGAAGAAGGAAGCCTAACTGCAGCTGTCCAATAAGAAGCAAGGAAATGAAAGCAACGAAGAGGCCAACCAATGATAAGGAATGTGAAGGCTTTAGGTCTTCTATAGTTAAACAAAATATCTTGCAAGTGACATAGGGTGACCAGATTCTCAAAACAAAAAACGGGGACAGGTCATAGACATAGAAGTAGGACTATGGTTTGCAGTAACCATCGACATAAAAGTAGGACTATTTGACAGCTGTCATAGACATAGAAAAAGGACTACAATTACAGCTCCCTCCACAAACCGAGATGAAGCATTACAGACAACAAATCAGCGGTCTTTTATTGGCAACCCTCTCCTTCACACAGCAGCATTAGTACTTTTTATTACATTTACACTTTTAAGGACTATAGCATATATTTGCCAAAAATCAATAAAACATCACAGGCTAGCAAACGCCAGATTTACTAGCTTTATCAATGCTCGTTTCTATAGCTGCACGTCAGCACCACATAAAGTACAACTCACCAATGTTGCTTAGTTGCTCATGACAGAAAAGCATGGGAGGTAAACTGCGGAATGCTAAATTGCCAAATGGCAGCCATGGAGCAATGTACAAAAAAAAACTTCTCTCCAGGTATTACTGCTTTAGGGTCTTAAGGGTGGCAAAGGTTGGACGACCACACTGTCCTCCCACATTTGCGTAGTTACTGCTGAGATGTCATGTTACCTTACTGGGGTATGTATAGTGCACTCTAGCCATTGGTATCATCTCATAGTGCAATAGTGTGAAGACCTGAGCAAAAAGCTCGAGCAGCGCTGCTCGCCTCTCCCACAGGCGTTAACCCTGCTCTTTTAAGTCCTTTCCAGCTAAACGGTTTGCCGTGATCTGAAAGGTCAGTCAAAAGGTCAAGTCATAGCTTTGAGATGGAGAACACAAAGCATGCATCAATTGGTTATGAATAAAACATGCAATGAGCAATGCATTAATCCTTGCACGGTATGCATAAGGGCTACTGAAAAGTTTGTATGACTATGAATACAAGCTACAGAACGAAGAAATATTGTTTTATCCAAAGAAGAAACTTTGGCTGGCACGATGACGTAGGTGGCGCTGCGTGTAAAATGTCTCTCTTCAAAGGATTTCCCTTCTTGCTACAGCGCTCACCTCAGTGACGGCACATGCCGTAAACAGTGCAAAGAGAGCAGGCGCGCGCATGCTCAACCGGAACAATGAAAAACAGGGACATTTCTGTGTTTAACGGGGACACTGTTTGAAAACAGGGACATTTGAGTCACTTGGAGAAAAGTGTCGGGACACGGGGATACTTCCCCAAAAACGGGGACCGTCCTGGGAAAACGGGGACGTCTGGTCACCCTAAAGTGACAGCACATGCACTTTCTCAGACAAGACTTAAAAATGGAAACACCAGTAGAGCTCTCAAGTCCTCCGGGTCATGCGCGAGTAGCACATCCAGTTTAGTATTTTTCCTTACACGTTGGGCTTTGTAGTCAGTCCTGTTTACCACTTTATAAAACCAGGACCACAGGCCCCAGAATGCAAAAAAATAAACCTGAACGGAATAAGCTAATCACACATGGTCCTGAGAAACCTGAGAGCTCCGCGCTAGTCTGCCTCAATCTTTAGCTGGAAATGCCTACTTCTTCCAAGACAATACAATTAATTAGTCAAAAAAAGGGCAGGATTTCGAAGCATGGTGTCTCGGCGACAAACTAAATGACAACCGTCAAACCACCTAAAGACGATCAATATGCAATGGTTACACCGAACAGACACTACACAATGAAAAGATAAGTCAAATGACAGCTACCCCTACTGCTCATTTTCTGTAAATAACAGCGTATTACTAATAAAAGACTCGCTATAGAAATAAACTTTGGAAGAAAAATTAAAATTATTTTTCCCTAGTCATAACAAAAATGAAAATGTTGAAACAAGACCAGCTGACCTACTGACACGTGAAACCATCTCAGAACTTTGAAAAACACCCGCCATGAGACATTTTTTTCCCATTTCACACCTTTGGTCCTCATCTCCAAACACTGCTAAGTCTCAGCAGTTTCCCAAACGAAAAGCCTTTTGGTTATACCTTGCTCCGTCGTAGAATGATGTACATCGAAGAACCTCCGATGGCCATGCTGCTTACTCTGTTCTATTCAGTAATGCGCATTTCATGTCTGTTTCAACATGGCTGCTGTGTTAATTTCATGCCATAAAAAGGGACAAAAGACAGACCTATTTTCTGTTCTGGTAAAGCTGGTGGCCATCTTGGAATAGAAATAATTGTACCCTCGATAACCATTTTCAAAGCAACATTGATGGTATCAGAAAATCATATGAATCGTTTAAAATGCAGTGCATGTCCACTAAACTATACTATTTACTACTACAGATTACCGTATGCCAATTTTAGGAAATATTTCTGACAAGCATTGAAAAAGTATTTTTTTGCGTGTTAATAATGTAACCATTTTCAAAGGCGGCCATTTATTTTCACAACCAAATAATGCAAGTCGTTTTTTTCAACTTCCAATGTGGTCGATTGTTAAAACAAACTGCATGTATGTGCGAGTGTCTGTGCACAATTTGAGTTCGTTCCTATTCTAGTAGTGTAGTAGATAGTCATTGGCAGCGTATGGCGCTATTTGCAAGCCTAATGACAGTCCCATTTTCATGTTTACTTCGACTCTAATTCGCGCATGTGCTTGTGGACCGGAACAGAGGTGATAATGCCTCTCTCACTCCGCCTACTTCCTTTCCTTTTTCTCTGACCAACGAGTAGAGAGGTAACGTGTAGTCGCCATTGGGCTTCTCAGTCAGAATCCCGTGAATAAATTGTTATCTTGTGAAACCGGACGTTATATTATACGCATTCCCGATATTGTTCCATGATACACTCATCTCGACTCAGTTGGGCCACCGATCTCCTGCTTCGTGCACTCTATTTGGTTGGGCCTTCTCACGTAGTGTAGTAGCAGAAACTATTAAAATAGTTTTTGTTTGCTTTGTTTACACCTGTGTGTTTTTAGGCTGCTGAGTCAAAGAGTATTTTTTTAGTGGCGTGCACAGGGACGCATACTTGGTGCTACACACGTTTTCCCCTCAGTGTATTTGATTTTACAACATAAGCCATCGCCGTATTGCAATACCGAACACACACACACACTCTCTGCTCATAGTCCGTCACGCCAGATGTCAGCCGGTGGTGGGTTTTAGACCGAGGACTTGTATTCTAATATTTGAAATATATTTGTGTGTTGGTTACCTTCTTATTAGCAGATAGATGCTCCCTAAAGCAAAGTGCGCTTGGTTAAAAAAAAAAAAACTGTAGGTCCAAGGATGGGACCTTAAGATTGCCTTATGTAAGATGCACATATATCCCTCATCCTTGCTGTCTGCTTTTTAGTGCATGTAGATAGAACTACCAGTATCCTGCTACCAAGAAGTTCGAAACTGATTTTGATACCAATGGAGGAAGCTTGTATCAGTCCTTTTGGAATATATATATATTTTTTTAGGGCTAGCCTTCCAGATAGCAGATTGTCGAATCCCAATTGTTAACTCATAGAAATGCCTATTGGTTGGCTCCCTCATTTTTAGGTCGAGCCTGAGCAGCGCATGCGCTGCAAGCCATGCTTGCTGTATGTACTTGAAGCCCTACCCACTGTCCGCCCATAATGGTCATTGTCCTTAAACGCTGGCATCTTATTTATTATGCTTTTTAGTCCCTCCTTAGTACCGCCTTGTCTTCATTTGTAATCTCCCATTAGGACTGGCCCTTTCATTATGATTGTTACACGGTATGTCTTTGGTCTGTGAGTACTATTTTCTTTGAGTTTCTCTTACTGCAGGAGGGCCTTTTGTGCACAGTTGTGACCACCACTTGTTTAACTCGTAGCAAACGGGGAGCTCTGTAGGGGCCATTGGAGACAGAAAGGGGCAACTCAGCAATGCCTTCAAGCATTTGTAATGCAATATATTTAGCATTTGCGAGACTTTAAGCTAGTAAATGGCAATGCCTTTTATTTGTTTTAAAAACCAAAACGTAAATAAAAGGCATTGGGGAGAGGATTTGGCCTAATGGCTAGGGTGCTCGACCTCGGTTCGAGTCTCGGTAATGACGCTGAACATCCTGTGATTCTGGGCAAATCACAATCTCCCCGTGCCTAACAAAAAAATGAATGTGTGTCCTCATGTAACGTAACTAGTGCTATGTAAATCACTCTGATGCCTGATTGGATTTGGGTCAAGTTCGCGCTATATAAAACTCGGGAGGGGAAAAAAAATGTTATTTACAATGCCAATAGCTCAGACTCGCGTAAATGTGAGACGTATTCTATTACAGATTCTTGTTTTTTCTTTTTCTTGTTTGTCCCAACCCTGTAACCTCTGTATAGGCCACTTGATTGGTTGATTTGAAGCCTTCCACAGCATACATTTAGGGCACAATGGGGCATATTATCAAGAAACGGCGTAAAAATTATCGCCACTTTAGCGGCAGTAAACTGCCGCTAAAGCGGCGATAATGGGCTTGATAATATGCCCTTGAGAATTCCAGTAGAAGCCCATGTTCTGGTTTCAACATGGGCTTCTATTGGGAATTCTCACGGGCATATTAAGCCCATTATCACCGCTTTAGCAGCAGTTTTCTGCCGCTAAAGCAGCGATAATTTTAACGCCGTGCTTGATAATATGCCCCAACCTTTTTTCACTCTGACTCAATGGGAGATGTTTCTTTTCGCATGCTTTCTGGCGTTGGGGAGTCATCTGCTGTTCCCAGGTGGCGTCTGGAGCAAAAAGTGTACTACGCATGACATTTTTCTTGGTGATGGATGAATATGCTCCCTTGGCTACCACAGAGGACCAAATATTTAAATCCTGTGGAAAGTAAATTAGGCTTTGGCAACAGTCGCCCATTACAATCACACTTCCTTATTCTTAAATTGTTCAGCTTTAGAGTGAAAAGCGCATGAAAAAGCATGCCATTTCTGAATATTAAAACCAGAGTTCAATTAAGTTTTGAGGTACTTTTAGATGACTGCTTTTACACCTGTATTTTGAAATGGTATTTTGTTTGACATTTTTTAAGCAATAGTTTACAAACAGCAAAACCGACAGATTGGTACTTAAATTATTATAGCGAGATCTATCGGCTTTGGCTATGGTTGTCAGAAGGATGGGACTCTTCATTGGGCACAGTCTGGGCCACTGGAATTTTGCAGCAGGGGTGGACCGAATTAACTGGCAGTGTTGACTAAATTATGCAGCAAGACTTTGTTACAATATTACCTAATTTTGTCATTTTTGTACGTTGACACTATCTGGGAAAAGGTTTCACCTCATTAGTACCAGTTTAACACCCAAAATGCAGCAAAGAACAGAAAGGTGGCCAATCAAGTTTCCAAAATTACTTAGCCAAAATCATTCTGTCAGCGCTTCCTGCCATTAAACTTGGGTGCACCATTTTTCAAACCTCCTAAAGCCCACCCTGTTCAGAAACATGACACAACTACTCGCAGAAAGCTCTTTGAAACAACCTTTCATTAGAATTCAAATACATTTTTATATTTGAACATAATCACATGGAAATTTCAGTGTGGAACATTGTTTCCAAGAATGAATACTACACGTCCCCAAAAAGTTTTTCTTCCCAGTGTGGCAGAACGTTGGTGCGTTGTTGTGCACAGCTGTCTTAAGTGTGACCTAAGATTTTCCTGCATCTCCAGTCAGTGTACTTTGGCAGACGAGGGTGTGCCAGGCTACCCTTTCCTGTATGTTTTGGTATACGTTATTATCCACATCCTGCTTTTCAGTTATATTGCACATTGACGGGATTGCGACCGATTAAGCATAGGAAATTCAGCTCTACCCAAAGACAGGAGAATGAGCAAAAACAAGTGTGCGCAAAGCCAGGCTGCTTTTGAAATCGAGGGCTATTCTAGCTTCCTGCAGCAAATAACATCTTTTACCTTGTTTCGATACGTTACTTCTAGATAGGTTTATTACTAAAGAAGCCCTGTTCTGAACCCTGTGCTGGCATTCTGAACAGTTTGGACAGCAAGGTACATTTCCAATCAGTTTATAATTTTGGGCTTTTGAGGCGAATGCTAGTCTAAACTGTTAATGGTTCTTTCACATTGATAAGCTGAATCTGGCCTAGTGACAGTTATGACACTTCAGGTTGTTGCTTTTGTCACAGCTTTAGTTCTGTCTATGGGCCCCTTTTAAGGCTTCCCATGCCTTACTCCTCCACCATGTTATGGAGGTAGGCCTATGCATGTATGGCATATCGTGGGCATTTTTACTTTTGACATTTTAATTTGCTGCACTGACTCCACTTTTATGCGCACAGTATTAGCCTCAGGAATGGTCTCTCCTGTGACATATTTTCTACGTGTGGTGGCTACCAATGTGTTCTCTTCTGGTTGGATTGAGAGGTTGTGCTTGTCTTCCAATTTTGTTGCCATGCATGTTGCCTATTCTTGATAGAATGAATTGCAGTTGTCTAAAGTTTAATCTAGCAAGACAAGGAAGTGATTGCAGGTGTATGGGATGACCATAGTTCTTTTGTATACTGGCCATGGGGGTTAAAAGGTTTGCCCAAACCTACAATTCTGATATGCAGCTTAGGGTTCCATTTGACTTCACGCTCTTCCTGGCACCCCAGGTAAGAGTTTTGATGTCTTTATCTTTACGAGATGAGAACTGTAATTGTGTAATATCATCCCCTCATAAATTGTGACACGGGTCATGTTAACGCATTTCTCAGTACTTCACAACTGGAATTACGGGGGTATTTTATAAATGATAGTCCATATCGCTTGCGTGTCGTGAGGACACCATTGGGTCGAAATGGTGGTTCTTAAACCCAACACGTTTTACTTTTCCTTTCCCCATTTTAGTTTTCACTTTTAACCATTTAGTGACAGAAGATCGTATAGCTCATTAACATACTTGTAAAGAAGTGTGCCATTCAGTTCAGCCTCGAAGCACCTAAATCAGCAGTTCTTAATCTTTTGACTACTGTGTACTACACTGCATCACTTCTGGAAGCTTGGTATCCCCGCTTATGCAAATTGGAAAATATAAACAAATACATCGGGCAAGTACACAATTATGGTATATTTAATTCACACACAATATGCTATAATCGGTATTTTACTGGAAAGATGGAGCTTTTCAAAATCTTGTTTTAATTCAGAAAGATGGCCCAATGTAGACTCCAGCATATTGCCTTGTCTTTATTTGCTCCTAATGCATGCTCTTAATTTGCTAATACCAGTGCTTCAATTGAGGTCACCCAGGCAACCCTATTTATGTACAGAGTTTTCATTATATATCTGGTAATCTTTATTTTCTAAACCATCGGTGACCCCGAGTTGGAGTTGCAGACCCCAGTGGCCCACCAACCCCAGGTTAAGAACTGCAGGCCTAAATGTATAATAGTATAACTTCTTGTATAGCATGAGACTTGCGTGCACAAGGCCAACTATGACAGTGTTCATTGTAGGTGCAGGATGTTACAACACGTGCTCATGTTCTGTTCACTAAGACACCTGCCATGTTAAAGCAGTTTAAATGAATGAAATATCCAAGTTCTCGTGTTTGTACTGGTGTTAAATGAAGTTAATCTGACATTTTTATTTTTTGTAGGTGTGAAGATGTCTGCCCACCTGCAATGGATGATTGTTCGCAATTGCTCCAGTTTCCTGATTAAACGGAACAAGCAGGTTTACAGTACGGTAAGTTTAACTATGGATGTAGGTCGATACCAATGTTTTACATATGGGATGCAAGAGCAACCATTTAAGCAGTAGGCATTTTTTAGTTTTATAAATTGAGTTAAATAGATTGGTCTGCCCTTACGCATTTTTTCTGCTTGTACGTCTTGTCTGCTTGAATGACCGATTCACCCATATACATAATTTTGCTGTGTATTTGTTTTTTTTTTTTTTTAACTACTAAAGCTTGCTGATTTACCCTTTGATTGTGACTTGGACAGCAGTTTTTATGGCATGTGTGAACATGCTGAATATGATCATGCTGAGTTCTGTGCCCCTCTGTACACCGCATTAGTTTTTAGGTCGAGGCTGGGCAGCGCATGCGCTGCGAGGCATACTGTATTGAGGTATGGAATAAAGGCTCCACCAGTCTTAACAATTGGCTCATGTTACAGTGCTTTTAAAGTCATTACTTTTCATTCATGAATAGACGTACTAGTCCCTCCTTGGTACCGCCATGTCTGCATTTGTAACATCCCAAACGACTGGACTGTTACTTGTGGTGTTACATGGTCTGCTTTATCTAGTCGGTGAGCTCTATTTCTTTTAATGGTGTTCCCCTATTCCACCCACAACTTCACTGCATGCCGCTGGCAGCACGGTCTGCTTTGCACATTAGCAGCCACGCTTCTTTATTTAACTTACAGCGTGTTCCGCTTTCACTTTAGCGGGCGCACTTATTTATTTACCTTTCAGTGCGGTCCCCTTTCACTTTAGCGGCCGTACTTCTTTACCTAATTAATTTGCAGCGTGGTTCGCTTTCACTTTAGCGGTCGCACTACAGAAACTTGCTTTCTTTATTTTTTTTAAGGGAAAGCGTCCCATACCTTGCTTTCACTTTAATGTTGGCCATCCCCCTTTCTATAGACGCTGCTCACTGTAACCTGAATGATGAGCTGCGTCTAAAGAAAGGGTAGGGGTCTCGCATTTGGCAGCAATTTGAGCTATCGCCATTAGAAATGGCAATGCCTTTTATGTATTGCTTTTCTAAACACATAAATAAAAGGCATTGTCATTTACAATGCCAATAGCTTAAATTCTATCAAATGCGAGACCTATTGCAAAGAATATGCTTGTTTTATCATGCAGTGATGTATATTTTGTTCTTCATTTAAAGGAGCCCAACAATCTGAAGGCCAGGAACTCTTTCCGTTACAATGGACTCATCCACAGGAAAACAGTCGGCGTGGAGCCGGCAGCTGATGGAAAAGGAGTCATTGTGGTTCTGAAGAAACGAGCAGGTGTGCCACTGTTTATTTTTAAGAGTATCTGCTCATGCTTTAGTGCAATCTGGGAATATGTACTAGCAGAGCTAAAATGTGGGGCTGATGTATTGCTGCCATTAGTAGAACATCTTTAGTTTTGCATTATCATTAATGTCATTGTGAAGGTTAAGTTAGGAATGAGTGAACTATGGAGGACGTTTAACATCCTCAAAGCAGTGCCTGATATTTTTCCAGGGTATACCAGTACTGTTTCAATGTGGGCCACCAATCATCCTTACTAAAGTCCATTTGCATTGCTTGCGCTTTTCCACAAATGAAGAGGATGCAAACTAAATTCTTAGCTTCCAGTTTAGAATTCCTATACGTTTACTGAGTTTAACTTTCAGTTTGCGTTGTATGTATATGTACTTAATAAATATGCTAATATTTAATTTTCCAACCAGTCGCAGATTCCATGAGCAGACATTGTCCCAGGTTAAGAACCACTATCTTACACAATTCACAGGGTTGCCCTGGATAATTTACGAATACTAAAGAAATACAAAGACTAAAGCTAGTTTTGTAGAGGATGCCAGTTTTCTATCCTCTCTGTGCCATTTTTGTCCATGAATTCGTTTTTACTTGTCATACATTCTCTTTCCTTAGGTCAGCGCAAACCAGTCTCCGCCTACGAAAAAATCACCATTAACAAGAATGCCCGGGCTACCCTGAGCAGCCTACGTCACATCATTCGCAAGAACAACTACAGGAAGGACCTGCGCATGGTAACTTTTCTTTGTTTCCAATTAACTGCTCCACTTGTATTCGTAGCCTGATGCTGGTGTAGTGAGGCAACTTTGTTACTCAAACAGCTTTTTACATCTTACTTGTAATCAAAAGCTTTGAATTATCCAGACTGCTGTAGTGCAGACATCAGCACCTACTTACCTATGCAGCTGCGGTTTAGGGCTAATCTACGATGCTCATGTGGCACGGCTCTAAAGTTGATTGGCACACTCTTCAAAGAAGTTATTGTTTGTTATTATAGTTTCGTCTTAGTGGTATATGCTTTTTAAATTGAAGCGCTATATGCCAGGCAACATTTTTAACGATATTTCTTTCTAGGCTTTGTTGGCCTTCTGCTCTAAAATCTTCTGAACACCATTAGAAAACTGCACTTTTGTGCAAGTTCTGAAGACATTTTGTTGGAGCATTGACAATGTACTTCAAATACATCTTGTAACGTGCCAGTGAAAGGCCGTTTCAGATTCAGAAAAAAGTAAGGGACTAGAAAGCAAATGGGATTGCTGCTGCAGTCTTACATCGACATGCCACTTAATTTTGAACAAAATATCAGTTTTACTGCTCTGTTGGGGACATATTCTTTGTATGTAGCTCTCAATACCATATTTGTGCTATTTCTAAGTGCAGCAAATAACCAGTATTACTAGTAACCTGTTTTTTGGTAATCCTACAATTAAGTCAAATGTTTGTGGTTTTTTTTGTGCTGAGTAGGTTAGGCCGGTGTTCTTTCCATATAATCTTGGCCATTCTGCTAGTGTAGTTTTTATACTGGACTAGACTGTCAACTGTCATGGTGTCTGCCTTGTTGCTCTTTTATTGGTAGGGTGGCACAAATGTATTTCAGTGGCAACTTATATTTCTGTTAAATAATTAATGTTAAACTTGAAATAAAGCAGTTTATCTCTGGCGGATTCTCCATTAGGGCTCTGGGGCTGCGCCTCCCATCCCCCTGAAATTATTTCCTTCACATTCCTGTACAAATGCTAAATGGATTTGTTTAGAGATAGTTATATCTCTAAACAAATCAATACATTTATGTCTGGGCTGTCTGTCCGTGGCTGCCTGCCCCGCCTCGCTCTAAATCAGAGTACTGAAGCCAGGCAGTATATGAACTTTCTGAACTGGGACCCTCGACGCAGGGCTTATTATTCTAAAGCCCTTCATAAGGAATCATTGCCAGTCTATGGCAGTATTCTCTGTATCCCAGTGACGCTCGCAGCATCATGGTATGAGGTGTTGGAGTCACCCTCCCTGCATGATAGCAGCTGAAAATCATTCACAGGGACAGATCCACCCTTTCCCATTCATCACATGTAGGAGTGGATGCAAGCACTGTGTGTTTTGGTGCCATGTCCTCTAATGGTAAGTGTTAGAATGCTAATCTTCTATTATGTATTTTGTTCTGAGACTACTCACCACCCTAACCTCCCCCCACTGTGACACCCCAGGCCCTAGCTGCAGTGACTTGCGCTGTTAGAAGTGGAGCTGCCGCATTTGTTCCCCTGTGAAATGGATGCAAAAGATGAGGCCAGTGTTCTTGTTCCTTTGTGAAGTTTATACAAATATCCGACTGAAAGGCAAAGACAAGATATGTGCTTACAATGGACAGTTATCTGCTGTATGACATAAAAACTGGCCCTGCTCTTCCTGCCTTTAACATTGATGCCAAAACATGGATTGATTTGTGAACAGTGAGTGTTAACACATTAAGGCAATGCATGTCAGCGATTTAGTTCCTTTTTTTTTTTCAAGCTTTACTTCATCTTGCCCTCCTCGAGAGTTAGCTATGTAATCATGTTGGGTTTCTTTCTGTATTTTTTTCCCATGTTTTCTGTATTTTTCAGTGCATACTTTGAGATGTGCAGGTGTTTGAGGAGCTTTAGAGCGCTGAAGCCAAAGCAAAGTGCCTGTGTGGGTTGGCCTCTCTGCAGGGCACACAGAACAATGGCCATGTATTCCAGGTGTAATTGCAATTTTGTGAAAATGTGTGTGAAGAGGGTGCACAGATGGAAACATATTTACAGCGCAAAAGCGAAAGTAAAATACATTTCTTAAATGTGAGTGCATTGTATGTTTGGATGTGGTGAGATGCAAGGAAGTGCATTTGGGAAAGTCAACAGAGGGTGCTGAAGAGTAAAGAGGTGGTTGAAGATGTGCAGATCTTTTTTTTAATATTTTTTTCTTTTGGAGGAGGATCCAGCCTAGACCTCACGTTTGTCCATTAAGCTTGCCCGTGCCGCTCACTACAGAAAATTCATACCAAACTTTTACCATTGTGCCATGCACAGACTGAAGATTTTGGATTCGCACCACTCCCTTCTGCAGCAGCAAAGGCCTCTCATACGTTGTGGCCCTCTTTCAGCAGACTGACTTCTCAACTCTGCAATCTGCAATCGAATAGGACGCCAACAAAAGACACCAATGTTAATGCTGAAAGCGACATTGGTTGCTAACTATGACGACTAAGCAGCTTGATCTCTAACTCCAGGATGAGATGGATGCTGCCAAAAGTGATTTTTTTTTTATTCATCTTCACACTGGCAAAATTTCCACCAAGCTGCTACCGAGATCCTGCCAAGGAAGAGGAAGTTGTCTTTTGAGGAGCAACTTGCCTTGGACTTCCAAGGCACAAAAAATTGACAGGGACACTAGCCCCCTTGCTGTACTACTTCCTCCTTTCTCTCCGCCTGTCTCACTGCTTCCACCGTACAACCCGCCTACTCCAGCTTCACCAGAGGTCACAACACTCCCTTTTCGAAAGGGTAGCATATTGTATTTGAGGAACCTTATGTTGCCCCCTAAGATCCTGAACCCAGGAATGACCATGGTTTTGCTCCTCTTTGTGATACCGATCCTGACTTCTACCCGGCAGAACTGTTCCTACCTAATTACCCTACCTCATGCCTGAATGTTATACAAAGGGTGGCTACTTTCAGAAGTAGATATGTATGTCATGCAGGAAGACAATGACTTCTGGTTGAGACACTTTCCAGAACACAATGCACCCTCTAGTTCTCCAGTGCTGAAAGATGCTCAAGACGGTGCCATAGACCTTCAAGACGGCGCCAGAGACCTTCAGGACGGGGCCCGGAGCAAAGGGTAGGATGAACGCAAGGCATCTGCCTCCTGCACTCTAGAGCAACGACGTGCTCTGCCTCCCGCGTCGGCCCTTGGCTAATGTATTAGGGGTCTACAATACCCCAGTGCAAGCCTACTAGGGTACCCCCTGCGCCTACTAGGGTACCCCTACTGTGTCTGGTGACTAGTCAGGAACATTGTAGAACCAGACGGTAGTGCACCATTTACACTTTAGTATTCTTTCGGTCCTGATGAAGTGCTACAAGACCCGTTAGGAGCACAAAACATGTTGACCCACTTAACCTTGGCAGTCCTCTATGAACACTAAATACACGTAGGGCACCTATTTTGTTTTTAATCTGGCTCGAGCTACCTATACAATGAAACTAAACCTAGTAGGACTGCTCGTGACCTATTTTATTTCACCTGTGCACTACCCAGTCGTCACACCCGCACGCACCCAACTGCTTCTTCAAAAGATCTCCGACAAAGAGCACCGTTTACGGGAGGCCGGGCATTTCAGCACCGGCCCGACGAGGAGCAAGGCCCAATGATGAAGCATGACATCCTCCGTGGTGCGTGAGGGCATCACGGAGAAAGACCTTCCTTTCCCCACACTTTCAGTTAGGAACTGCGCACCCCTCTTATACACCTGCAGGACGGGGCCACAGGCCTGCAGAACGGGGCCAGAGAAAGACAACCCAGTAAAGGATCGGGTCATCGGTCAACAAAAAAAACCTCACTTAATTACCCACCATACATCTGCGCCCATGTTCAGATTGGCTCCCTGGTGGTCCACACTGAGAAACATCCCAGGGCACAGGGGTCTCGCCACCGCTTCACAAGGAGAGTAAAAAAATTGTTGCAGTGGGCAAGAGGGTGGCAGCACAATTAGCCACACACTGGTGCTTTGCCATTGGCCTACTCTACAGGTACGAAAGGGCGCAATGGTATGAGATGGGGTAAGAGCTGGCTACTGAAGGCAAAGCAATCTCAAATGCCACCATCCTCTGTGCTCTAGATGCAGCGAACACTGCAGGCACAGGTGTTGATACTAGAATCCTAGTCAGGCATTACGCCTGGCTATGTCTCTGGCTTTAAGCCTGAAGTGCAACAGCATCTGCTAGTGAAAACCTGTCTGGACCGCAGTGTGGCTCAGATGCTTGAAAAACTGAAAAAGGACACAAATGTGGCCAAGACTTTGGAGGCTTTTCAGACAGCCTTATCCAATTGTCTTTTCGCAGGTCGGCGTACACAGGAGGTAGTAAGACTACTTCCTCAGGCTCCTACCTCATACCAGAGTTGGCAACAATACAACCAGCAGTCAACACAGGAGTATCCAAGATGTTGGAGGTAAAAACACCAGAGGGATGGCCAAAGGACGCTCTGCCAGTGAAGCTTCCTTCTGCACTCAGTGACTCCCTGCTTTCCACAACCCTTCTGGTCTCCTTCCTCCCAAATCACACTGCACGTGTCTGGAAAGGCTACAGGGGTTTCTCCCATGCTGGGAAGGAGTCCGCCCCTACCTATGGGTCCTCTATCATACATACTGCCTGGAGCTCATTACAATCCCACCAGGCATCCCAGCCAGCGTGCACACCCTCCCTGTAGAACACCAGCACTGCCTCCAGGAAGAGATTCAGTGGCTTATCCCAAGAGGGGCAGTAGAAACAGTACCTTCACATTACCATAGCAAGGGGATGTACTCCCTGTACTATTCATCCCCAAAAAGGACAGGTCTCTAAGCCAATACTAAACATCAGACCCTCAATATGTACATCCTCTAACATTTCCATGTGGTCACTGCAGGATGTCATCCGACTGCTGCAGCAAGGTAACTTCATGACGGCTCCATCTGAAAGGCGCCTACTGTCACATAACCCATCCTCCCTGCTCATTGACACTACCTACACTTTTTCCATCAAATTGTCAACTGGCAGTCAGAATATTAATGCGCTGCCTTGGAATGTTGGCCTCATGCGTAGCCATAGTTCACACCAGGCTACACATGGGTCTGCTCCAACAATGCCTTTCAGCATTGGTCACAAGCAGAGAGCCACTGAGAGGATCTATTGATATGGGCCAACACCCATTCTTTGCAGTGGTAGAACGCGACCATCTGTTGCAGAGCAAGCACCTTATAGCCTCAGTTCCATGGATGACCATCAGATTCCTGGCTTTTCTGTTAGGGGCGCATCTTCAGCAACTGACCGTTCAGGGCATGTGATCGCCGCAACAGAAAGGCTTCCACATAAATTACCCTAAACTCCTTGCCATCTAGCCGGCTCTAAAGGCTTTTTTCACCCCGTTCAGCACAAAGTGCTGTTGAAAAAAACAGAACCTGCCCGCAAAATATTCTCTTCAAAAGCAAAGCGGAATCCGCTCACCACACCGGTCAGCGTTGGCACAAAGCATTTGGCACTTCACCACCAGATACTCCTACTAGCGTAGTGCCTTCTAGGAGTGGACAACGATTTTGCACACCTTAAGAGTGCTGCAGCAAGTCCACAAGTCCTGCTCCCATACGTCTGCTTTTGGTGGTTTCCAGAGCCAGACCTCTTTACCACCATCCAAAATGCTAAAGCTTTGCTTCTAGGTTCCCACACCCCAGTCTATGGGCAGTGCTCCGGATGGATTGGTCGGGGATATATGCCTATGCTTTTCCTCCTCTCCCACTCCTATGTGGCGTGGAAGCTTCTGCAAACATCCCTCACTCATCCTGGTGGCTCCCATGTGTGCCTGACAGCCATGGTTCTCGACCCATCTGGAGAGGTCGCTGGTCCTGAACGAGAAACTACCTAACCGGCTTGGCCTTCTGAGGCAGAACTATGGCACAATCAGGCACCCTGACCCCAGGAATCTATATAGCGATCTGGCTTTTGATGTCCTATAATTTGGCTAGCTTAACCTCCCTCAAAAGTGTCTATTATCAAAGAACCATGCAGACCCTCTGTAGAGGCATGCTACGCTGCCAAGTTGTAGATGTTTGTCCAATACTGTATTCCTAAGCACAGAGATCGGCTTAAACCTGCAGTTAAGGATATCGTCTCAGTGGTGTGGGATTCATACAGCCTGACGCTTGTGAAACATTACATTTTATTGGGAACAAGATTTAATCTCTATTTTGTGCAATGGACACCTAGACATTAAATTGCACTAAACAGTTTGAGCTGTGGCACTTTGGAGCACACAACCAATCGTGAATAGAACAAGGCAGCTCTGTGCAGACCACTAAGGAGAGATCCTGTAGGCTGGGTCCTGAAGGGGGCCTCATTCCAGCACCTCGTGTCCTGGCCTCAGCTCCGTAGGTCTCTGAAGAGACTCGTTATTAATACACTTCTACTGCTCTTTGATCCGGTTTTGCTTTGTGCCAGCTGCTTCTGCAGTGCCTAAATTCAGCTAGTGGGTCCCAGTGGCATTTATTTGTGGGGACATGGGCAGCAGCGCCCTATCCCAAAAATTAGTGATTGGGGGTGGTCTAAAGCAGGGTTCAGTTGATGGGTGCTTTCTCCCAGTCCGCATTGTGCCGTGTGTAAAGGGAAAATAGCCGCTCTTTCATGCGGCCTGGCTTAGAGATCACCAGGTATGAAGGAGCGCTGCAGAATCTGAGGTAATTCCAGCTGGTCTCCAAGTGTGTGATAGTGTATTTTTATTCATTCAACTTATTAACTGCTGAGAGTACGTGTTCTTATCACACTACCTTGTCCTCCGGTCCCTGAGATCCTTGGCCAGTTCAGCGGCAAAGAGGAGTTCAGCGTTGCATTGGGAATGTCGCTTCACACACACCCAGAAATGCTGAGAGCTCTCCAGGCAGGAAGCAGCGACCTCCTCTGACACCTTTTCACATTGAACTCGCAATGTGCCCTGAGGAGTGCGATGGAAGGGTGATTTGTCGGTGAAAGGAAGATTTGGACGGTTTTTGATTCTGCAAATCCCTAAATAAACCTGCGCTGTTTACAGTACCCTCTGTGCCCCTAGCAAACACTGTAGCATCTCTGTGCTGCTGGTGCAGGGTTTCCTCTCCCCAAGATGCCATGCAGCTCGGCTGCTAGATTCTTTGTCATGGGACCATCACAAAGGGGTGGGGGGGTTTAGTGGTTTGTGGCCCCAGGTCTCACGTCTACAGAGCCCTGCTCTGCAAAATGTATATTGCAGATACTGGACTTCGATCCACCGGAATACCTTCAGCTGAAGACAGCGGGAGCCCGTCCCTTGCCCTAATTACTCAGCCTCCTGAGCTGCGCATGGAAAGAAAGGAGGGAACACACAGCAAGTTGCACAAGACTGTAGTAAAGAAGAGAATTGATTGAGAGGCGCAGTATCAGCCCTCCTGTCCTTGCTGGGCTTGCCGTCTCCATCATGACATGATTGATTGAATCCGGTCCTTGCTGGGCGGGCTGTCTCCGACATGACATGATTGATTGAATCCAGTCCTTGCAGGGCGGGCTGTCTCCATCATGACATGATGGATTGAATCGGAATTTGCCAAGCAGAAGTGTGGGTAAGTTCCAATTCTATTAAGGACACGGAGGCGAGGATTATGCTAATATCTCTCTTCGCTTTATTACAAATGAAACATCCAGCAGCCAGAAAGATAAAGAACCATTGTCATCAACAACAAAAAACTACAGCACCCTACAACCAGGTAGATACGTAAGTCCATAGTAGTCCTTCCACTATTTCCAGTAACCGGCAATCATAGTCCCCTGTTTGTCTTCTCCTCTTTCTTGGCGCGAGTCACGCCAATTTATTACTGGTCCTGCTTCGACCCATCAGTTCCTGGAAGGAAAAAACAAACAGGGGAGCGGAGATCTCCACGAGAGTAAAGCATCACAAAACAGCATAGGCAAGAACAACATCTTAGGCAAAGCAAGAAGCACCCAAAAGTGGTTACTTACTACTGTACGGGCAGGTTCGCACTATCGTGCTCCGGGTGGGATAATCCTCGCCTGTGTCCTTAATAGAATTGCAACTTACCCTCACTTCTGCTTGGCAAATTCCGATTCTATGGCAGGACCGGAGGCTTCGGATTATGCTAGTTCAAAGCTTACTTACCACCAACTGAGCTACATCCAGGACTGGTTTAAAATAAAACCTTTTAAACGTAGAGTCCGAGGACCAATCCGCCGCTCGCATCAGATCCTCCAAGCGCGCTCCCAATGCAAACGCGCTAGAGGCCATGGCTGCTCTGGCCGAATGAGCACCAAACTGTTTTGTATCAATGCCCACTTCTTGCATGACCCAACGCACCCATCTGGCAATTGTAGGCGAAGACACAGCTTTGTGTGGCTTCCGGAGTGCAATCAAGAGTTGTCGCTCACCCTGAGGGCGAAGTTCCCAAGTCAAGTCTTCATAAGCCTTGAGGCAATCCACCACACACAACTTCGGAGAATCCCGAAACGCCGGATATGACACTGTTCGGGTGTGGGAATTAGTATGACGCCCTATTGTAAAAACGACCCCTTCAGGCGAAAAAGTTCGTGCCGAGATTTCCAGAGCTCGGACATGCGAAACTCTCCTACATGAGAGCAAACGCAACAGCGTAGCCAATTTAGAAGACAGTTCCTTCAATGACAGATATTTGTTGGGCTGCCAAGATACAAAGAGATTCAGCACCAAGTTATCGTCCCGAATACCGAGGTTCCGGCGGCAAAGACTGGTGCTATCTGCTCACGCCTTAGACAAGAGGGTTGCAGCCGGTTCGAATGGCCTGGCAGCGACCAGCGTTGCCGGAAAGCCGCCACACCATGAGACGGAGCCGCCCCTGTGTGACCAGATGGTGTAACATCCCGTCCAGACTCCGAAGCAGATGAGGACACAGGGGGAGTAGGATTGGAAAATCCCAAGAAAGTTCCAGAAGAACCAGAAACCAGACTTGAGATCTCCAACACGGGGTTACCATGGTCACTTCCGCCCCCTGACGGTGAATCTGTGCCGCAGATCTTGTGATCATTGAAAACGGAGGGAGCGCATAACCGCTCTTTCGTTCAATTTTGAAGGAAGGCATCCGTGGCCGCCTCCATCGGATCCGGCTTCCAACTGAAGTATCTGGTTGTCCAGTCAGGAGGCAAAGAGGTCCACCGAGAAAGGACCCCATAATGACTGGAGCCACTGAAAGACCTGGGGGTCCAACTTCCAGAGACTGGAATCGTACAGGTTCCGAGAATGCCAGTCTGCTACCTGATTGGTCCGGCCCGGAAGATACTCCTCCGTGACCGAAATGTGGTGGTCCAGACAGACTCCAAAAATCTTTTGCCAAATTTGCCAGTGCCTGAGATCGGGAGCCCTCTTAGCGATTGACGTAACGGACCGCGGAAACGTTGTCCATTTTCAGAAGAACACAGGACTGCACGCTGTCCTTGGTCCAACATCGAACTGCGAAGGACCCTGCCAAAAGTTCCAGACAGTTGATGTGGAGACTCTGCTCGTCTGCAGACCACAACCCTCTGGTGGAAAAATCCCGGCACCTCGCACCCCAGCCTGACTTGCTGGCATCAGACTCTATGAGCAGATCTGGAACTGAACAGAAAATAGCCGTCCGTTCCAGGCCTCCATGTGGGATAACCACCACGTTATCTCTTCCATGGCCTCCTCTGAGAGGAGAACGACATGGTCGTAAGATCTCCCCTTCCTCAAATGGAGCGCCTTGAGGTGCTGGAGCGTCTGAAAATGTAGGGGCCCCGGAAAGATCGCCTGAATAGACGAAGAAAGGCGGCCTACTATCAGTGCCAGTTTCCATAAGGAAATGTGAGGTTTGGAAATCGTTTGGTGCAGCTAGTGACGAATGTTCGCCATTTTCCGAGACAGAAGACTCAAGGTTGCTTGGACGGAATCTATCACAAACCCAAGAAAGGTCACCTTTTGGGAAGGTTGGAGAATGGACTTGCCTTCGTTGATCACAAATCCTAAGCCCTGTAAAAGAGAACCTGTCTGCTGAAGCTGCGAGGCGAGGACCCTCGGGCACTGCGCCATGAGTAGTAGATCGTCCAAGTAAACGATCATGCGAATGCCTTGAGCGCGGAGGAACTCCACCGCCGGATGGAGCACCTTGGTGAAACACCATGGTGCCGAAGACAGACCGAACGGAAGGGCGGTGAACTCGTACACCAAATCCCTCCAGCAGAACTGCAGAAACAGACTATGTGGAGGATGGATAGGGATCACCAAATAGGCATCCTTCAAGTCCAGGCGCACCATCCAATCGGACGGCAGAAGGACGTCTCGTAGAAGATGGATTCCCTCCATCTTGAAATGTCGATAAACAAACCATCCGTTGAATTCCTTGAGGTTGATCACCGGACGACGGCCACCATAGGCCTTGTCCACCAGAAATATATTGCTGAGGAACCCCTGGGGATGTAGCGTTGTTCGGCAAACAGCCCACTTGTCGATGAACTGAGCATCTAGTGCGCCGAAAGAAATCTGGCGAGGAGCCTTCTGCTGAGGTTCCCCCTGTAACTATATGAAAGCCTCGAATGGTCTGGAGAACCCAAGCGTCTGAAGTTATGTCCGCCCAAGCGCCCTGAAAAGCCGCTGGTCGACCCCCAATGCGGACCTGAGACACCGGAAGTACACTTACCGGAGGAATTGGCACCAGAGATGGTCTTGAAGCCCCGCGTCCTCAAACGTTGCCCTCTTGTCGGGTAGAAGTTGTTAAAGTTTGCGGAGGTATTATACTGACCACGAGCGGAGCCTTGCCCCCTTCCGGAGTTCTGTTGATAGCCTCGGCCGGGAGAGCGGCCCCAGCCTCTCCCGGCCCCACAGAAAACCCGCTGGTTAAAGAACCGCTTGATACTGGTCTGCGCTTTGTCCAACGACGTGAAAGTTGCCACAAACTTACCAAGCTCCTTAACAAAGGGGTCTCCAAAGAGACCCCCTTGAGCCACAGCACCTGCCTCCGAGGATGCCAAGTCCCCTAGTTTGGGGTCTAGTTTGATCAGCGACGGCGCTCGGTAGATAAAGCACAATTAGCGTTGCCCAGAAATATGATTGCACGCTGGGCCCAATTAGAAAGGACCTCAGCAGAGATGGGAGACCCCGAGACCTTCGCCTCTTCCGCCATATCTAGTATTTTAGTCATGGGGCCGATGGCGTCCAGCAACTTATCCTGACAGGAGCGCCAGGACCTGTCATTGCCTTTCCGCGGATCTTTCACAAACTTAGCGAAAAAGGTGTCCATCTTCGGGTCTAGTTCCGGCAAGAAAGCAATCTTGTTCTCCAACGAGGGCCTCGGGCATTCCGCACGAAGGCAACCCCGAGCCGCCTCCTCCAGGGGTTCCGAAGCCTACTAGCCACCTTATCCCCAGGGACCCAAGCCGCCGAGCGGGGTGCATAATTTCATCGGGATTAAGCATGTCCGAATCATACGGAACCGCAGAAGTGGTGGTGGAAGGGGTCGCCGACGGGAGCCACAGCTGTGAAGACCATGCCTAGTCATCGGTATCCCCTTGCATGCCATAATCGTCCAGAGGGGAGGGAGGTTCTACAGGCTCCTGCGGGACGTCTGCCGGTAAAGGCGAGGAACAGATGGCCCTGCCGAATTGCCAAAAGCTGACCTGAGGCGTTTGAACGCGCCCACGTCTACACCTTCGATGCAATGCTTTTTAGGAGGTGGAGGTTTCTCCCCGAGCTGTTAGGAAGGATCGGCCGGGGAATCAGAGCGTCGCGCCGTCACCTAAGTGCACTCTTGGACAATTTTCTGGGAAAGACGTTGCTCCATGGGTCCCACCACCTCATTGACTACTCTATAAATGGAGGTGTGTACCGCCTCAAAGAAATAATCGTCCCAGGGTGAAAAACCCTGGACCTCTTCTTCATAGTATTCAGCCTGATCAGCCATAGTTACACCAATAGCACACCCACAATCAAAAACCGAGCTGAGGCTCAGGATAAGGGAAGTAACTCAGAGGTGAAAACACCGCCAATTTTACAGGGGAGGGAAACCCCAACTAAAGCCAAGGCAGGCTGGTAGACTACACAAAGTTTGGGCAACCAAAAGGTCACAATAGGAGCAGCACAGACTCCCTACGCGCGTAGCCCTCAACGACCTGACCGGGCTTGCTGCCTCCCTACGCGTTTACCGCCAGATTCGTGATATTTGGCAGGTGCGCGATCGCGCACTAAGGTGCAAGCGGGACTTGTGCTTATTACAACGCTCGAAGAAGCACGTCCAAATTCCAGACGGAAAGGCTTATTACGGACCCCCGCCGGGGCGTACAGGTCAGAATCTGCGGGAAATTACAACCTGAATACTCGGGCGTCCAGGTGAGGCAGACAGGGGTAAGGCAAACCGCTCGTGTCTATCGCAGCGCGACTCCTCTGTGAGGAGTGCCGCAACGAGAGGGCTAAGTCCCTCTAGCGGGCTTTGCACGCACCACACTGACCGGAATGAAGCCGCGTAAGGAGCGAGATGAAACCTGTCAAATATAGCCACAATAAAGAATAAGAATAGGAGAGCACTTAATTGGCTGCGAAGCAGCGAAGAAAGAGGAGGAGAGGAGACAAACGGGAATATGATTGCCGGTTACTGGAAATAGTGGAAGGACTATGGACTTGCGTATCTCCCTGGTTGTAGGGAGTTGTAGTTTTTTGTTGTTGATGACTAGGTTTCTTTATCTTTCTGGCTGCTGGATGTTTCATTTGTAATAAAGCGAAGAGAGATATTAGCATAATCCGAAGCCTCCGGTCCTGCCATAGAATCCGGTCCTTGCTGGGCTGGCCGTCTCCATCATGACATGATTGATTGAGCCCTGCCCTTGCTGGGCTGGCCGTCTCCATCATGACATGATTGATTGAGCCCTGCCCTTGCTGGGCTGGCCGTCTCCATCATGACTTGATTGATTGAGCCCTGCCCTTGCTGGGCTGGCCGTCTTCATCATGACATGATTGATTGAGCCCTGCCCTTACTGGGCTGGCCGTCTCCATCATGACATGATTGATTGAATCCGGTTCTTGCTGGGCGGGCCGTCTCCATCATGACATGATTAAAGCCTTCCACAGTTGCACCCCTTCCTGCAGCCAGCTCAGCACGTGCAACCATGTAAGTGATGAGTTTGTGCGAAACAAAAAGGTTTGAGTGTCTGCAAAAGAGTGCATGTCTGAAAGAGACAGTCTGTTAAAGGTTTCGAATGTGTGAGACAGACGGAAACCGCATGAGAAAGTGTCCGTGTGTACAGGTGGCGAAGATTTGCAGTGTCATCTCCTGGGCCTGCTGTCTCCAATTTTGCGGTTTTTTTTCCTGCAATCCAGCCTCCTGTCCCACTGCCCGCACAGAAGCACCTCGTGATGGCCACTGTCCTGCATTTCTTGGTTCTTAACCGCTTTTAACCCCTCACGAGACGAGCATGTCTCAGCCCTTCATGATCTGTAAAAGTGCCTGTAGGGGGCTTGGAGGGATGAGCTGCTGCACAGCGCTATTTGGGAGCACAATCCACTACTGAGATTCAATGACGGCACCTGCCATTAAACCGCCCTGAATTAGTGAATGAAAACCATGCCGGGATCCTGTACTGGGAATGTAATATAAGTTTGGTTTTTATTTTTTACAATAAGCATGTCTGAAAATGTTTTCAAATATTGTCAGATCAGTGGACAGAAGTATGAGTGTGATTATTCCAGGATCAAACTGTTTAACAGAGTAGATCCAAGATTGCAGATCACTGCAAAGGGTATACGTTTAGTACCAAATTGCATTTTGGTAATTATACCATGAGACTGGGTACTTCCCTACTTCCCCGATAATATCCAGTACATGTTTTTAAACTCACACTTACTAGCAGTTGTTACATTGATTCTAAATAACCACAATCTTGCCAAATAGGGATCAGATGAATACAATCAAAGTATTTATCGTAAATGGCTCCTGAAAAAAGGCTCCTGTGCGTTTTTGGAAATTCCGGGGTTTTTTTTGGCAGGCTTCTACCTCTGTAAGGTCTGGTTAACATATGCTGGGCTTGGGAGAACTGGAAAATTTAGATCAAGTTAGACTGCCCCAGACACATGATGGGCATTGCCAGTGCTGCAGCTTATGTACCTCACTCTCTCAATCTCTAACTTGAGCCATATGCAAGTGATCAGACAGTGGCCAAGGGCAGACCATGACGCCTGAAATGGCCAGAGTGAGCTGCCCCTCTACCGATGCCCACATTGAACAGATGTGTAGCTGTGCCTATGACATTTTTTGCTGCATTTGTTACATGGTTTATAAGAAAGAGAAGCTGGAGCTATGATGTACTGCACAAAAAACTTTAGAAGCAGCTTATTTACCTCTAAATATGCTGATGCAAACACCTGGTGTGCAGTAACCTTCCACAAAAAGGGGGAAAGCCCTCCCAGCTGGAAACTGGACCCAAAGACTTTAAAGGAACATGACCAATTGGGTAGTTGTCTGGATTGATGGTCATCTTTAGTCATAATCCATCAAACCAGACCACTCTCAGAACAGCACTACAAGCTACTTCCTCATGTCATTCCAAGATCCAGTCAACATTTGTGAGGTGGGTTTGCAGGATGATAGGCATTCCTGAGGTATGTGTTTGCTGAACACATTGTACTGTGTGGCCTAATGCAGGTCTGTGCGATATCCATCTTTTATCATAGTATCTATGGGGTGATTGTGTGTATGGGTGTGTGCACCTGGAGGGTTTGTCTGCAGTGAATGAACAATCTAAACAGTGTATTCTGTTTACACTGGGGTTGCATATCTGTGCAAGATGTTTTGTGTTGGGGACATTATGCATCTTTGCCAGGGTGTGCCTACAGGGTTTCTTTGCGCAAGGGTATGTGTGTTCAGCAGGGTTTAGTGTTTGCTCACCGTGGTGGGAGAGACCTAACCAGAGAGAAAGTAGGAACTAAGTAAAGAGAAATTTAAAAGCTTCATTTGTTGTATTTCGGGGTATATAGGTATGATACCACCTTTCATATTTTACTTTAGCATTATTGCAAAGCATTGTTTTTATTTCAGACTTCATGCACCGAAACAAAAACTTAGTTTCTCTATTAACCCATAAGATTGATGAAGGGTTCGGTGGGACAAGTGATTTTTAAAGGAGATGTAGATTTCTATAACTTCTTGTCCCTTGAACAAGTAGATTAAAAAAATGGGCTCTCCATTTGAACCTTTACACTTGCGCCCCTTACAATTTCTTTTGTTACAGGGATTCTGTTTGTAAACAGAACTGTCTGTGATCACAGGACTCCAGAATGTAGGGATTAAGTCACCATACCACATCAGTACCTATCTGACCAGTTCACAGTGCCTTGCTTGCCCTCCTAACCTTTCCAGAGTAACAGGTGAATTGGCAACCTAGAACACAACTCTCTGCTCCCCAAGGGAACAGTGGAAACAGATCGTTACATTTTGTTTCTCACTCATGCATGTCCATATTAAACAAAAGAAAGACACAAGGAAAGCTTACAATATTTATTGAAACTAGTGTGCTCTAATATGAAGCAATTGTGCTGTGATAAGAACATTTACAACTGAGCAAATTAATCAACGTTACGTGCAAACTGTGTACAAAGAAAAGCCCTACCATGATGAATTGTATGTCTAATCCTACCCTTCATGAGCTGTTATATCAGTTTTCTATGAAATTACAACAGAACGCCATACTTGGCATTTGTAGTTATGTGGTCTGAATCATAGATGCAAGCTAAGGTTGCGCAAGGCTGGTGCCCTCTTTCCTGGACCTTTACCCTCTGCTAGAATTCTCCTCTACTTTCCAAATGAGAAGTCAGTTTATATAACAAGTGCAGTGTTGGAAAGCAGCTGTGCCTTTGTGTTGCCTAAAACGTTAGGAGATGTTGCTTGACCGAGCACAGAAAAACAGGGCACTAAGTTGTTCGACCTTGTCCGCAATGATTAGACTGAATCCCAGGAAGAACTGAATAACAAGAACATGTGCAGCATATTTCAAAAACATCATGGCACAAAATAAAAGGTGTCTGTAATAGTGCAATGCGGCCTACCACGTACAGTTAGGCTACAATAAGGGAGAACCAAGTAGGCCCTTAAAGGAACTTTCTACACTTTCCTGAAAAGTTGCTTTGTGTCGCCATCACATTAGTGCTAGTGAATTCCGGGCCTTCACCCTGGAAGAACCTTTCTTTCATGTTCATAACAGAATTGTCCTTAGTACAAACCCCACATTCTTTCCAAAGGGGTATCCTCATTTCATCTTAATCAAAGCATTGAACTCAGTCTTCTACCCACAATCAGACTTGATGTCAAGCATCCCCTCGTGTAGATCTGTAGTTCCAAACCCTTTCACAAAACTCAGCAGATGTTTCTTGATTTGACCAAGCCACACAGGATATGCTCTTTCAAAGGCGGGCATATCTAGATGGATTGTCAAATGTGTCCAAGCCTGCTACTTTAGGGCTAAAAATAATTTCCCTACCCTGATTCCACGTTCAAAAATGGACCTACTGTGGCTTTCCTTGGAAACACACCCATAGCTGGCATATGTAAAGCAGCTCTACACACATTCACAAAGCACTGTGGCACGGCAGCAAACAAGATTTGGCCAAGCTGTCCTAAGAACTGTTTGTCCTCTGCAACATCCTTCAGCTATCCCCAGTTTACGGGTGTACTTTTTTACTGTGTATGCAGAGCATGTTTAGTTACAGCCACACATCATACAAACTTAATGTTACTTACCTTGTAAGCTTCCGTTTGTAGCATGTAGTGCTGCAGATTCACCTGCGTCCAACCACCTCCCCCAGAAGCCTTCAGTTACTGCAGATGTGCATTTCTTTTACTCGAACGTTCGGTATACACCTACTCCTTTCGACACTCCTAATGCTCCACCTTTATGCACCCTTTAAATTGGGTATAGTAATATTCTTCGAAAGTGTAGTAAAGCTAAGGTAGGACTTGAACTGGGCTTTACATGTTTGGGTCAGTCCCTTCCATCTAAAGCCAGTGATTGTATTTTACCAACTCTCTCCTCTGCACTGCACTCTAAACTGCGTCTGATTTTGTAATGTACACATTTTTGCACATTGTAATATTTGCTTGCTGTAATTGTGTGCTAAGTTATTGAACATGTTCAGTTCTTTGGTAACACTCTTAATTTATTCTAGGCGGCTCTCCGTCGTGCCAGTGCCATCTTGAGAAGCCAGAAGCCTGTGGTGGTTAAGAAGAAGCGTACCAGGGCCACCAAGACTGCATAAACTGTTTCATAGAGTTTAATGAATATAATAAAACAAAAAAATAACATGATTTGTATCTGTCGTTTGTGAAGAGCTATTATGTTAATCTGAGTGAGACATAAAATTACTCTGATTTAACCTTGCCTGTTTGTGACACAAGGCTCCGGTTCAAAAGTGTGACCTTTCTTAGCATGGAACCCACTATTTAACGCGGAAAAGTACCCCGTGTGATTGGAGAGGAAGCTAACTTAATAGCACTCACTTGCTCTGAGCTTATAATAGGCCAGTACCAAATAAGGTAGTTCCAGCTTCAGTTTTATGGGTTGCTTATTTTATGTACAGCACTTTCGTCCTTTTCAGGTTTATTGTGGAGTCCTGTACTAATCCGATCTTGCCGCTGGAAGGCTTTCCCTCTCCTCAGTTCTAGATCTACCCAGATATTAGAACTACCAGTCTCCTCTCTCCACCCACAGCCCCTTCATTCTCTCATCCGTTGTGTATTACCGTAGATAGTTGCTTCCTTCTTTGCTGGCAAGAGCAACCTGTGTTCACTTTAACGTGTTTCCCGAAAATCTGCGGAGTCATCCAATTTCCTTTTAATCCACCGAGATGTGCATCTTCTTTCTGCTTGCAAAGCTGCCTCCACAGTTTCTAAGCAAACAGCACCTTCTGCACCTCTGACTACATTTGTAACATATTGATGTTCCTTACCCTACAGAATATCGCTTCAGTTTATCTGTCCATACTGATCCGTGATCATCCTACTGCATACTGAAATTTATGCTTTGTAGAAAGCCCCTTATTCAACCTACTACGTCTCTTTAAGCAGAACCACTTCCGCCTTCTGTTAAAAGGTGCACCACTGGAGACTGCTTTTAACCTGCTTTCCAAACTTTAATGGCGTTGATATGTTGGTTGCCTTTGTATAGTATTGCCGCAATGGGGCCACCAGTCGCATCAAGCTGCAGAGGTATTCTCATTTTCGTCGATTGTGCTGGGGGTCTAGGAATGTATGCAATTTTTCATTGGATGAGCCTTGAGCTGCCATTTGTGGCTTGATTATAAGGTTTAAAAATAGCTGCATTGTTGTAATCTTGCTCTGAGTACTCCTGTTTATCCTGGGGTTCAACTCCCCTCTGGTTCTTGTGTCTCCTTGTTCCCATTTTACAAAGGCGTTGTTCCCGCATTCTGATGTTTGATCCTACCTCTTGATTCCAATATTCTTACTGTCCCTCACTATTTTATTTTCCCTTTTATAGCAAGGCAGGTCTATATGGTTTATATTGTAATACTAACAAATATTTGAATGAGCTTTTTAGTTATTTGATTGGTTATGCATCGGTTTGTGAGATATGGGATATGCCTTGGGTGTGAGGTCGTATTGAAAGGTGACTTGACAGTCCTTTTGAAGACTCGCAAGGGAACCAGTGCCAGCAGACCTCTCTCATGGCTGCTACTAGTATCTGAGGTGTTCTAATCTGCTCACATCTTTCAGACTCCTGGGAGGAGGGTTCATCTGCCTACGGGAATATGAGGGGGCGCTATTTTTATTAAGGCTTTAGCAATAGCAGGCTTGATGGCACCGACTGGAGCTGAGAAGATAGTTCAAATTGAGAAAGCAACTCTGAGGCAAGAAACCAAGTGATGAGGAGTGAGTGACACCAGTACACGTCAGGTGAGCAAGCAGTTCCTCAGCCCAGTGGCGGGAAGCGAAGATTTGTTTGTCCCCTCCAATTCTGTACATTGCCCTCCTAGAACGGTTCTTTGCAGTAGGCTGAATGACCTATAGGACGGCAATACCCAAATGCTCATCAGTCCTGAACCAGTCTCACTTCTCGTTATTTTCAGACTTCGCCTCGTGATCTACCCAGCAAGAGATCCTAGACCCACCTTCAAGGATGGCCAAATCGGAGCCACACCTCTAAATATCCTGGACTCTTCCCCCGCACCCCCTTTTTTCACCTTGGAGCCCTCCTCAATCAACTCAGCCCTCTGTCACTGCATCTGCCAATGGCTGAACATCCCAAGGTTGTTCTTGCATCTTCAGGGCTGCTAGTTGCTTGTGCAACATCCTCAACCTGACCTCAAGCTGAAAAGCATCAGTTGCCTATCGACAAGTTTATGCTTTGTGTACAGGGGAAGAGTCGTCCCAGGGAATCGCCCGAGTCCTCTAAACGCTTGTCCCGTTACCTGCCCCACCACACTCCGGCCATTATTTATCTCCGACTCCTAAAATTAAGAATACTTACCAGGCTGCCGCCATCCGAATTGCCTGCGGTCCTGCCTCCCCAAATACAAAAAAATGCAGAAGCGTAGGACTGTCCGCACGCCGCCCCCCTCTGCATTTAAGACCCACAGTTTTCTTTCATGTTTTAAGTGGTGGCACCAAACTTAACTTAATTCCTTCATCTTCTCCCTTTCACACCCCCCTCCGCTGCTACCCTCCCCAAACTCTTGTCTGCTGCCCATCGGAGCAGAAAACCAGTGACGTTGACGGGCTGAGAGCCTGGTCAGGGCAGCCTTTAACTTGCTTGGATGTCGCATCACTGGGAAACGACTGCTGGCCCATCACTGGTTCTCGTGGAGGCTCGTACAAAGTCTCTACATTTGCAGAACATCCCGGCCGCCTGACACAGCCCTTTGGTACCAAGTAGGCTGGCTCCTTCGGCCACCCCAGTCTTGTCACCTTGTACTTCGCTCAGTCTGTCACTGCACTGTAAAGTACCCTCCCTGATTACAGCCCCTTTGAGATGCTCACCCCAGCCTGCCATATCTGCGGTCTCACATTATTGGATAGTAATTAAAGAACCTGAGCTAGTTAAAATCCATGCCGGGTGGCCTCGTGCATATTCAACAGCTTCCTGTGTTTAGTGAAATCCTGAACACCTTCCTTTTTGAGTAACTCCTGTGGTGGATCCCCCAGAAAGCATCCAGTAATCTCCTTCCCATTTTTGGTGGTACATTCATATTCATTTGATTTTCTGCATAACATGACTCCATGTGGGGAGGCGTGGCTTCGGCAGCCACGATGGCGGACATGAATTGCTGAGGCTCCCGTCTCGGGCGCCTATATCGATGTCCAGAGTGTCTCGCAGGGACTGCTAGCCGGCCACAGATCCGGCGGAACCTACATAGCTGAGGGTGCGGTGCCAGCGGAGACTCGCAGACACCGGAGAGATCAATTCTGGACGGAGCCGCGAAGCGGGGAGCCTCCTGCACCGCGACACCTAAGATGGCGCCAGCGGCTCGGTGAACGGCCTGCCGAGGATACGGGGGGACAGCGGCGGGCGTGAGAGAGCCGCGCCTGCCCGCAGCGGAGCCCGGACCACGGAAACTCGGCTGGGGTGCGGGGGCGAGCCGGCCCCCCTTGTGCAAGTGGTCATCACACGGGGATCGGGAGCGGGCCTGGCCGCCTCCCCTCCCCCACCTCCTCATCCCCCCCCCGCTGGACGGCCCCGGGGGCTTGCTGTGACTGAGACCAAGGAGGTAGAACGGCGGCGCTGCTCATCGGCGGGAGCTTTTGGACTTGCCCGGGTGGGGGCGAAAGGTGCTGCCTGAGCGGCTCGGCGGCCCGCGGCGGGAGCTCCTGCCTTGTGGGGCGTTGCGGTGACGGCCCCCCCCCGGCGGAAGGCGCAGCGGATTGCCCCCGAGATGCTGCACGTACACGGAGTGCAAGGTGCGTGGTGTGGGGGCAAAGGAGACCGTGCCCGGGGATGGAGCCGTTGTGACCCCAAACTTCGCTGCCAGTCTGACCTGGACGGGGCCGCCTGTACGTGGCGTGGCTTCGCTGCGCTCACTCCACAGGGGCCCATGACCTACGAGGACGACAACGATCAGTTATATCCGTGACGGGGGCGCACTGTCGGTCCGCTGGGGCGCTTTCGGGGTGCCCTGCCGTATATTTGGCTCGGAGACGCCATAGTGGAGGGGTGATTCGCCGACCAAGACGCTCCTGTGGGGCCCCCCCTCCTCCGCCTGACTCAACGTGCACTGCCCCACACTTGGACCCCTGGGCGAACAAGAGTATCCAGCTCCTATCTGAGACTTCCCCCCCCTCTGCTGGGGGACTGCACTCGCGCCGGGTGTGCCCATCCCCGCCTCCTACACCCGATACGGCGCCGAGGCCAGCCGGGCCTGCGGTTCTCGCACCCGGGGGGGGGCCCGCCTCCCCGGCACCACTCAGCCATGGGGAAACCAAGGTCCACGCAACAGTGTGCGCTGCCGGAGACTGCTCCGGAAAAGATGCCAAAAACTTCTACTTGGTCCACCAATACCGCGCCCTCGTCGGATCTCTCCATCTCGGACAAACTAGATAAAGTCCTCGCAGCTATTGAACTCTCCCGGATCTCGATGGAGGAACGGCTCGGCACGTTGACGACGGAAGTTAATCTGCTCCGGGATGATCACCGCAAGCTGGCGGATCGGGTACGTGCGGAGGAACGGACATTGGAGGAAATGCAGCCCGCACTGAAAGAGCAACAGTCGACAATCCAGGGCATCCTCACTCGCTTGACTGCAGTGGAGGAAAGGGCACAGGACTTAGAAGGCCGCTCGAGACGCTGTAATATTCGGGTGGTGGGGCTGCCGGAGGGGATCGAAGGAACAAACCCCATAGACTATATGGACTCTTGGATTAAATCCTTTACCCCAGCGGCGAACCGTACCGCGTTTTTCTCGATCGAACGAGCCCACAGGGTGCCGGCCCGGAAACCCATTCCCGGAGCGCCCCCTCGACCACCGCTCGCTAAATTCCTGCACTTTCGAGATCGAGACGCGGTGCTCCGAGCGGCACGGCAGGCGGCGCCACTCCGAATAGAGGACAAGCAGGTAATGATTTTCCCAGACTACGCTCGAGCGGTGCAACAGCAGCGATCCACTTTTCTGGACGTAAAGCGGAAACTGCGGGACAACAACATGCAGTACGCCTTACTTTATCCAGCTCGCCTCAAGGTTCTCTACAAGGGCTCTTCAGTCTTTTTCACGACTGCCGAGGCGGCGCACGATTGGGCGGAACAACACTGCACACGGACGCCCGATACTCGCCCTAGAAACGGCCCCCCTACAACACTTTCCGAGCAAAAAGGCACCCCATGAAGCCTCGTCACACAGAAATGAAAGTAACCTCTGGTACCCATGACTCGCCGGATCTGGAGCAGATTATGAAGGAGAGGCGGGAAGCATTACAGGCGGTCATAGATCTCCGATCCACCCAGCAGACCGACTCCATTGATCGCCCTCCACAAATCTCCTCAGAGGGTGAAAATGACAGTGATGACACAGCATCAGGGGTGGGCTACGTGGTGCCCTCTGGGGTCACCCCACAAACGGCGGAAGGACTGTTGGATGGACAGGTGTCTCCCTCCTCACCATGATGCACCCAAGAACAATAGACTGCCTACTTTGTATCCTTATGAGTAATAGTCAATATGCACCCACTATTGCAGATATCGAGCCTGGCACATCCCTAGCGACGCGTAATGATCCTCTTCCATGCCTGCTAGACGCATGGACGCGCAGCTTCAGGTTGCCACCCCCCACCATATAGAACAGGTTCACTCCCCCGGCGTTACAGGGGGAAGTTTGGACACACCGTCTCTCGGACGATGAGTCCCCTGCATTGGGACGGTTTCCCCTACAACAGCATACCGTTTGTTTATTACCCAGTTCTTACGCACCCCACACGTCATGGCACCCTACACCCACATGACCAAATGCCCCAGCGGCCGGGATCACTGGCTCGTTATTCGGCAGCGGCGCAGCGAACCCCTAGGTCCCCATACAACGACCACTCGGACCGGCAGCTCCCTCGGCCCGCACACTAGACGTACTACCCATGGCACAGAGGACGAGTGTAAGACGTTAAATGCACGTGGTCTTCACACCCCCCGCAAGCGCTATGCGATCTATGCCTATGCGAAGCGCCAAGCAACATCCATACTCCTATTGCAAGAAACCCATTTTAATGCAGCGGAGGTGGGCAGGGTGCAGGCGAAATGCGCTACAACATACTCATCATTTGCCTGCGGCGCGCTGATCTGGGTTCGACCGGGTTCTCCGTTCTGGGAGCTCCAGCGGGTGGTAGACGGGGAGGGTAGGTTTGTCCTGTTGGAGGGACTGCTCGACGGACAAGCCGTCCTATTGGGAAGCATATATGCTCCGAATGTTGACCAGGATAAGTTTTGGGGCAGACTTACGAAAATCCTGGCCCAATTCACGCATGTGCCGTGGATACTCGGAGACTACAATTGCGTCCTGGATCCCGACTTAGACCGCTCCAGCCCCCCACTGCCACGTTCCCCTACTTACAGACAAATCGATAGATTTAAGGCATGGGTAGCACATTGGTCACTCACAGATGCGTGGCGATTGCATTACCCTCATACACGCATGTACTCCTACTCTGCTCCTCACAATCTCAGAGTCAGGCTGGATCGGTTCTTATGCACGGCAGCGGTGCTCCCTCAGGTCCGTCACACGGATTACCTGGGTAGAGTCCTATCCGACCATGATGCACATGTGCTAAGTCTTCAATGGAGACCCCCACACCCCCCCGTCCCCACATGGCGCCTCCCACGCGATTGTCTGGCGGATCTGGTCTTCACCCACGAACAAGAGTGTAGTATCCGAGAATACTTTGCCCGAAATGCGGGGTCGGCATCCTCCACCCTGATTGAGTGGGACAGCTTCAAGGTGGTGGCCAGGGGAGACTGCATTCAACAGCGCGTCGGGGTGAAACGTTCCCTGGAACAGGCCCTCGATAAAGCCGAGAAACGGCTTGCTAACGCCACAAAACTCACCAACCAATCTGTGGCAGTGGCAACGCAGCTTGCCCATGCCAAATCGGAATATCAAGGAGCGTGCGCGGATATGCGGCGATACAACTTTCGGACATATGCGACTCGAATGCACAAAGACCGCGACAAGACGGGTTCGCTGCTGGCGTGGCTAGCTAAACAAGACACGGAGATGCGACCCATCACGTCCATACATACGCGGCGTCTTGGTACACTCCCAGGACGAGATTCTTCAAGAATTCCGTCAATATTACTCGGAGGTCTATGATAGCCCTCGAGCATGGAGTCAGGGGACGATCGATCGCTTCCTTGACCCTCTCCCTCGGATCTCTGCTGCAGAGAAAACTGACCTGGACACGAGAATACATACCTCGGAGATCACACATGCCATACGTACATTGGCCCAAAACAAAGCCCCGGGCTTGGACGGGTTCCCGCTAGAATACTATGTCACCTTCGCTTCCCTGCTGACCCCCCGTCTATCGACGGTACTGGACACAGCACTACGCGTGGGCGAATTACACAGATCCATGAGGGAATCGGTAATTGTCACTTTCCCGAAGCCCAACCGTGACCCACAGCTGTTAGCTTCTTCTCGACCCATAACGCTCCTTACAGCCGACTGTAAAATTTTAGGGAAAATATTGGCAGAAAGATACTCCCGGGTGGTATGTCCACTAGTACACGCTGACCAATGCGGATTCGAACCGGGCAGGAATACCTCCCAGAACATACGACGTCTGTTCCATATCCAGGACCAGATTGGTGACCGCTTCCCCGGAGCGGCGTGCCTGATCTTGGACCTCGAGAAGGCCTTCGACACTCTGACGTGGCAGTACCTGTTCTCGGTTCTCCAGCGTGCTGGCCTTGGCCCCAAGCTTGTAGCCTACACCCGCCTTCTATACACTAAACTCACTTCCCGAATCCGCATTGGGCGTCGTATTTCTTCGGCATTCACAATACACCGGGGTACCAGACAGGGCTGCCCCCTCTTGCCCCTGTTATTTGCGTTGGCTGTGGAGCCCTTGGCTATCCGTCTCCGAAGGGAGGGGCAGGACTGGGGCATACCACTCGCGGACACCACGCACTGTGTCTCACTGTATGCCGACGATCTCCTCCTGTATATACGGGACATCACCGCGGATCTAACCTCACTCGGGCTCACCTTGACAGAGTTCGCAGAAACTTCAGGCTTGAAGGTGAACTGGGAGAAATCTGTGGTGTATCCCCTCCACCCCGACTTTGCCCCTCGGGAGGTGTGGATTGGTGATCAGAGACTAAACTGGGCGGCGGAGGCCCCTCGCTATCTAGGGATTCGCCTATATCATTCACCCACGGACATCTTCGAGGGTAACCATTGTAGGGCACTAGCCTCTATACGTTCCATCATCGGGTTTTGGCGGCATCTCCCGCTCGACCCGATTGGCCGCGTGGCCCTAGCGAAAATGGTTCTGGTCCCGCGTCTACTCTATTACTTTACTAATCTTCCAGTGATACCGCCTCGCTCTTCCTTCAAAGATTTAGACACCCTCCTAGGATCCCTAATATGGGGCAAGGGGCGACATAGAATCGCACTGGCAAAACTGAAATTACCCACGACACAAGGAGGTCTTGGAGCCCCCTCGTTCGAAGCCTATTTCCTAGCGGCGCAGCTCCAATGGTTCTATTGGACAGCCGGCAGGCACACGTCCGAAACATACACTGCCGCGGGTCGGATAACGACACCGGAATTATGCCGCTTGCTTGTGCCGGGATCCCGCCCGGCGGGGACTTACCCCCTCCAGGTGGAGGTGGCCCGGGGGTGCATCCGGCGCATACACCGACTCGCACCAGACAGGCCCTCGTATTCACCGTTGCTTACCGCTGGCGGGCTGGCCCAAAAACACCCAGTTCTTCACCCCTGCCATGCTTCGGGAGTGGACATCTAGGGAGGTCACCGAGGCAGAAATACTATTCGCGGACCACATGTGATCCAGTCCTTCACATGATACTGCGAATGGGACGGGGTCGTCACCTCACCACCTGGCTGTACAAGTTCATCTGGGAGTTGACGCCTCCATCATTGGCGCCCTTATGGACCCTTTGGGAGGAGGAGGTGGGACGGGCTTTTCACGACAATGAGTGGGAAAGGGCACTCGAATTCCCCAAAAAAGTGTCTCTGAATGCCCGTTTCAAAAACATACAATATTACATTCTTCACAGGGCCTACTTTTAAACCAAGCGCGCCTCCAGCGTTTTTATCCCGATACAAATTTCCTTTGTCCCCGCTGTCAGGCGCAAGACGCAGATTTCCTCCATATGTTTTGGTCGTGCCCGGGGATCCAAGCCTACTGGTCGACTATCCACGAGACCCTCCGAGATCTTGCGGGGTTGCCCCATCTAGATACATGGGAGTACTGCGCACTGGGAATAATGGGCCGGAAGAAGCGGCACAAAGTGCCCATACGATTTGTCTCCTCAGCACACCTCCTGGCTAAACGATGCATAGCTATGCATTGGCGTTCCCCTACGGGTCCCCCGCTGGCGGCATGGAGGGGGGCGGTGCTCTAGTGGTCCGCGGCTGAGGAGGATACCCTGCGAGAGGAGGAAGCGAAGGGCATACGCAAAACCCCGATTTCCCTGGAATGGGCGCTGTTGATGCATAAGTTTAAACAATCCCAGCCCCTAGCTGATCAGGACGCGACCGTGACCACCTCTACCGCCACGCGTGACACAAACCCACCCGAATGACGCTCCCCCCTAATACTTCACACTCACCCTGGAGTGACTAGGTTCCTATCCCCGCTGCTCCGGGGCCTGCACCTATGCCGTATGTCCGCCTGCATAGTCGTACCCCGGCCAGGGGTTTCCAATGCGCTGCTTCACCAGTTACCTTACGGACCACATGTGATGTAGTCTGGCTGACTCTTCTCTGATAGTCCATGACTGCCCCTAGTTTCCTCCCACCCCCCCGGTTTGTTCTTTAATATGGCAAACACCTGTTACATTGTACATAACCGCAGTAAAGGTAAGTATAAATGTCAAGATTGATTTCACCTGACTGGAAACATGTACTTAACGATACTGCGATCCAATACTGATATGTAACGAAAGTACTAACAAATGCCAATAAAAACAAGTTTTAAAAAAAAACATGACTCCATGTGCCTGTGGGTTAATTCTTAATCGACGTCTAAGGCATAAAGTAGGTTTCTATATTCTGAAAGTTGGGAAAATCGATCGTTTTAACTTTTTGTAGCTTATTTGTTCGAAGAGCGTTCACTGGCATTTTTTCAAGATTACATGGTATTGAGTTTTAACTTAGTCAAATAGTTCATTTACTCTTGCTTGTATGCTGTGCAGTAAATAGAAATGAATACACATGTCAAGGTTACTTTGCAAATTGCTTTTGGGCGTCAATGGCTACATTAAGGACATGTAAATCTTTGCTAACGGATCCGAGCAATTTAGCAACCTATTATGTTCGGTGTCCCAGGATGCAGTACCATCATCCACCAATAGGGGTCGCGAAAGGTGCAGCTGCGGAAGTGATTTCGTGTGGAATAGTTTCTGAATTCGCCTTGTAGAATGAGCCAGTGGCAGCTGTCCTAACATTTTATTTTTGTATTCCAGTTATTTACGCTCAGAAAGATGAACGATTATCAATTTGCAAGACAGGGATACTCCTGGGCACAGACATAGGAAACAAGCTCAGTACACTTGTCCAGTGAGGAGCAGTATCCACTTAACATATCGAAGTGATCCACTGTGTGAAGCGTTGCAGATATGTGCGGGCTGATTAGTAAATCTTGAGTAATTCTTGCCTAGAAGGTGTAGTGCTCGGATAAAAAAATTGAGACATGAGTTTCTGTAGCGCATCTTAAACTGAAATCAAATTTAAAAGCATCTAAAAGGTAGTGTTATTCAATGAATTGTTTAAGTTGTTACTCCCAATCTTTGTAGGCTTTTAGCTAGAAAAGGTATTTTTGAAGTTGCGGACTAAACCTTGGCTCACTGACTTGTCCAGGCAGTGTGGGACAAGTTATGGACTGATCTTTTATAATGGTGTCTGGTAGATCAGTGAAGTGATAAGTGTTTCTTGTTCCTAACCATGATGAAGCGTTTTTTTTTTTGCCATAATGTGCTCTGTACTAGCAGTAGGTGGTGTGGGATCGATGCTTGTTTTCCACGCGTAGTAGCATTTTAGTTTTGCTAGACACAGGCAGAGATATGAAGGTGTCTTTTTTTAAATCCCTAAGCAATTGCTTGGGTCTTAATTGCCCATTTGTCACTACTTTCTCAATGAGATGGTCAGATCAATCAGCAAGTATAGGGGGTTCAGACGTTATCACCCCCTTTTACTTCTTGTGTACACTGTTGTTTAAATCAAAATTGTTCCCAAAGGAGCTTCTCTCGAGTGTATGGAGAACCCTTCTGCACCTGTATCCTTGCTTTGGGTGAATTTTTAGTTCAATTTTATTTACATAAAGCTATACTTAAATGTAAGGGGAAAGGGATCCGATGGTGTAGGCACACTTTTCTCACTTAATATCTACATGAAATGGCAATCGCTGTTAGTGCTCTGGGTCGTTCGTTGCTTAACAATTAACATTGCACCTTGGAGAGAAACTGGTCTAAAAGTGTACCCAGTGATTCATATTCGAGTTTTAATTGTATTGGCTTGTGATTTTTTTTTTTTCTGCTGGCACTTTCTTTAGGATGAGCCTGTTTGTAATTGTGTGTTCTTGGCCAATAACGTACACCAGTCCCAAGATTGGAAGTATTTAGATTCAAGCTAAATGGGGCGAAGTGTGATTAGGGGGAAGAAAACTGGACCAGAAATCCACATACATTGCATAGTGCCCTGGGCGACAGAGCTCGTACAGCCTACTCGCATGTTAATGAGCAAGCAGTCCTGTACTGCAATCTTGGTTCTCCTACTTTATCAAACTACTTCAACTTCGGCAAATCATGTTTTTCTTGTCTGTTCCTTTCGCTACCATTGTTAGGTTTTGAAGACTGGCTCAGTTAAGACAATGAACTGGAAGGACTTGGTCAGAGGATCTCCCCCATCATGCTTTTCATTCATAAACTGTCTCACTTTTAAGATTAGTTTGTAAAGTGTTTATTGCAAAAAATACATGTATATAATAAAGTCCTTGAATGACAGCGGAAACAGACACTAAGATCCCTCTAACTGGTGAATGGAGACCAGCTCCCCGATCTAAGGCAAGATGCAATTTATACTGTTTTGCAGACTGTTTATAGTGTCAATCAAGAATACAAGCTCATGAGAGCTAGAAGCAAAAACAAATACTTTAAACAAATTACCCTGACTAGGCTCGTACACAAAATTAATGTCTTGTGTGCCAAACATCGCCTCAGTTGAGCAAATGATGAACAGTGTAAGTATGAAAACAGTTGTTGCGGGCTACTAAAGTCAAGCAACAAAATGTTATATTTTACTACTATATCAGATCTTCATGACTAACTAGGCAACAGATCATTCATGAGCAGTGGAGATGCATGCCAAAGTTTCCTGAAGTTTCAACATTGATTCATTTTTGTATAAATTAATCTTTTAATGTCAATTAAAATTGGTACATATAGGCCTAGCGATCCATCATGGTTGACGCTTGTTAAGCGAGCTCCGCTCAGCCCAGTCTAATATCCTTTACTTATTCTTCCTCATCGTCCATCCTCTGCTGGGAAAGACTCGTGTGCTCACGGTGAAGACTGGGCGCGATGACGTTTGGGCCCATTAGCGCTGGAAACAGGATCCGGATGCTGCGGCCGTGAAATACAGGCCGGGCAGCCTATACTGCGACCTCAGAGTGGAGCGCTCTGGGCGACTGCCGGAAGCGATAGCGATGGAGGTGTCTCTGCCGAGGCAGCTGCGGGCGCGAAGATTGGTCGGGCTGCATCAGCCTCCTGGGGGCCCACCTAGACATTAGGCAGCATCTGGGTCGGAAGGATCTTCCAGCGGCCCGGTGAGTGCTATCCTGGCTTTTTTTTTTTCCCCACCCCCTCTTCTCCTACATCACATTCTCGGCGGTCGGATCAAACCGGGAGGAGAGGGTGTTAGGCGGAGAAGTGTGGAGAGGCCCGACCAGACCCTGGGCCACCTGGGACTGGGCAGACCGAGGTGGGGGCACATAAGAGCAGCCCCGATCCTGGAGGGGGAAGTTCTAGGGCCTGTCCTAACAATCGGCCCACGGTGCTGAGGCAGATATACCTGGGATCTGAAAGAAACACGTTAGATTCCTCACCTTAGAATATCCCAAGGCGTCAGACTGGATCCGGAAGATTTTTCGTCAGCAATACCCCTTGCGCGTTGCTAGGCGTCGTCTGTGGCTCCGCGTCCGTCGTCGGCTTCGTGCGCCGGAATGACGTCTTCGGAGTACTTAGACGCCGCCCTCGCGCGCTGACGTCAGTTCTTTTTTCCGCGCCAGTAAGCGCAGATCCGGGAGAGCTACCCCTTTTAGTCTTTTTTGACTAAGTTTTTTGATCTTTTTTGATCTTGTCTCGACTCCGGTGCCGGTAGGATGCCTGGTTTTAAAGCCTGTGCCGACTGCAACCGCTTGATGTCGGTTACGGACCATCACCGCCGGTGCCTTTACTGTTTAGGCCTCGACCACGACGCGGAGTCGTGTTCGGACTGCAAGGCCCTGACCTCGAAGGCTAGACGGGAGCGGTCCCGTAAGCTTCTCGAGCTTCGCCACTCTGCTCCGCGCCCCTCTCGATCCCGGTCCAGGAGGAGGTCCAAGGATTGGTCGCGGAGCCGCAGCCGACGTCATCATCGATCGTCTGGCTCCAAGTCTTCGGGTAAGTCGAAGCACTCCAAGAAGTCCAAGAGGCGACACCGCTCTTCGGAATCCCCTCGCCGGTCGTGCGACTCGGCCGAGGGTCAGGGTGGTTCCACCCCCGCGGCTCCAGCGGAGCCGCAGGCGCCGCGCAAGTCCCCATACCCGCCGGTCCCTGGGACTGACGCGACGCCGGCGGAAGTCAGTGCCTTCCTCTCTGCCATGAGGAACCTGGCTCTGCCGTTGACGCCCGCTGGCGCGCATTCGGGCCCCGCGGACCCGACTGGGCAACCTTGCCTGCCGGCGGCTCCGGCTCCGGCCCCAGCGCCGTCGACGGCTCCGGCCTCGACGCCGCAAGTGCCCGAGGGACCCGTTCCCGAGTCCCCGCCGATCGACCACGTCACGCCTCCTCCGCCGGCGTCGACACCGGTACCACCTCAGACGCCGGCTCCGCTCGGCGTCGAGCCCCAGTTCAGCCCCGCTCCGGGCCCGGCGCCGTTACGGCGTCGATGGACGCCGCGTTTGGCGCCGCTGGAGACACATTATGTCTATCACCCGGCTCCGATCCTTCCTCCTGCATACCAGGAATCGGATGACGGGGGCGAATGGGAGGGATCCGTGGATCCTATGGCCGTTCAGGCTCAGCTGTCACAGGACTGGGCAGATGAACTGGGGGAGGCCAGTGGTCTGGATACTTCTCCAGACACTGGATTCATCTCTCCGACTGTGGCTTCGGAGGAAGGTGCTGCTTTCTCTGTGGTGCTGCGCAAGGCGGCCGCAGCCCTTGGGCTCGAGCTACCTGCCGTGGCTGTGAGGACTAACGTCCTCACTGAGGTGCTTCAGTCGGCAGCAAGCTCCACTGAGCCTCTGCTGCAATTCAATGAGGCCCTCATTGACGTTCTGCAGGGCACCTGGTCCAAGCCCTCCACAGTTCCTCCTGTGGACAGGAACGTCGCCAGGCGCCACCGCCCTGCTCCGGGCGACCCCAGTTTTCTGTCCCAACACCCTACCCCCGAGAGCCTGGTTATCCAGGCCTCTACCTCCCAATCCTCCTTCCCGACCGCTCCGCCGGACCGGGATTCCAAGAGACTGGAACAGTTTGGCAAAAAGCTGTTCTCCTCCCTTAGTTTGGGCCTGCGATCTTTGAACACCGCCTGTCTCTTGGACCGTTATTCCCACTCTCTGTGGGATACGGTGGAGGACGTGCTGCCCCCGTGTCCGGAGGAGGTCCAGACACGACTTACCCAGGATCTGGCCGATGGGAGGGATGCAGCACGACATGCTATCCGATGTGGGCTTGACACTACGGACTCGCTGGGTAGGGCGATTTCTACCACGGTGGCGCTTAGACGTCACGCCTGGCTGCGGTCCACCTCCTTTTCGGGCGATGTCCAGAGCACTCTCATGGACATGCCCTTTGATGGCACTCGCCTTTTTGGCGAGAAAGCGGACAGTGCGCTGAATCGCTTTAAGGACTCCCGGGCTACGGCCAAGTCCTTGGGCCTCTCGGCCCCGCGGTCGCAAACTTCCGCCTTTCGCCCCTTTCGTGGCCAAGGAAGGGGTGCCTCCTCACGTACGCCTAGCCACCACCCGCAGAACCAACCTGCGCGCAGTCGCGGACGTGGTTTCCGCCGAGGCGGTTCTGGAGGACGACACGGTCAGCCCACATCCATCCCGGCAGCATCCGCCTCAAAGCCTTCCTAGTCTGAGCTTTCAGGCCCATTCCACGCCAGTGGGCGGCAGAGTTCGCCATCACCTGCTCCACTGGCGGTCCATCACATCGGACAGGTGGGTGCTGCAAATCGTCCGAAGGGGCTACTCCCTCCCCTTCGAGACGACCCCTCCAGCCATGCCACCGCAGCACCACCGTATCTCGGGGGATCATTTGAATCTTCTCCACGAGGAAGTTTCGGCCCTCTTGGCCAAGGGGGCCGTCGAGCGCGTTCCGAGCCCAGAAGTAGGTCGTGGTTGTTGTTCCCACTACTTTCTGGTTCCCAAGAAGGGCAAAGGGGGCCTACGCCCTATCTTGGACCTCCGGAACGTCAATGCCTTCCTCCGGAAGGAAAGGTTCAAGATGTTAACTTTGGCTCAGGTTCTAGCTGCCCTAGACCCGGGAGACTGGATGGTAGTGTTGGACTTGCAGGACGCATATTTCCACATCCCCGTCCTGCCGGCCCACCGGCGTTACCTGCGGTTCACGGTGGGTCAAGAGCACTTTCAGTTTACCGTGCTCCCCTTCGGCCTTACCAGTGCCCCTCGGGTGTTCACGAAAGTGATGGCGGTGGTCGCAGCTCATCTGCGCAGATCAGGGGTTCCAGTCTTCCCCTATCTCGACGACTGGTTGTTAAAGGCGGGCTCGCCCCAGGCAGTCGTCTCCCACCTCCAGACTACGGCGGATCTCCTCCATTTGCTGGGATTTTCCATCAACGTGCCGAAGTCGCACCTGAGTCCCTCTCAGAAGCTCCTCTTCATCGGAGCGGTTCTCGATTCGGCGCAGTTCCGGGTCTATCCGCCGGAACAGCGGGTCCGGGATATTCAGGCCCTGATTCCCATCTTTCGGCCTCTATCCTGGGTTTCGGTCAGGCTAGTGTTGCGGCTTCTGGGGCTGATGGCCTCCTGCATCCTACTAGTGTATCACGCCAGGCGGCGCATGCGGGCTCTGCAGTGGGACCTGAAGTTTCAGTGGGCCCAGCATCACGGCAACCTGTCCGACCATGTCTTGATCTCGGAGTGCACTGCACAGCAGTTGCAGTGGTGGCTCACGGACCGCGATTGGGTCACGGGCAAGAGCCTCTCCCTTCCCCAACCGGAGCATGTCGTAGTGACGGATGCGTCCCTCATGGGATGGGGTGGCCATATGGGAGAGGCGGAGATCAGAGGCCTCTGGTCTCCGGCGGAGTCTCGTCTCCACATCAAGCTGTTGGAGTTGAGAGCGATCCGACTTGCACTGAAAGCCTTCCTTCCCTCTGTCAGGGGAAGTGTCGTGCAGGTATTCACGGACAACACCACCGCCATGTGGTATTGCAACAAACTGGGCGGGGTGGGGTCGTGGACCCTTTGTCAGGAGGCTCTGCGCCTCTGGACATGGCTGGAACACCAGGGCCTCACCCTAGTGGTTCAACATCTGGCGGGCTCTCTGAACGCCAGAGCAGACGAACTCAGCCGCCGGTGCATGATGGATCACGAATGGCGTCTGAACTCCGAAGTGGCGCAAGGTCTCTTTCAGCAGTGGGGAGAGCCTTGGTTAGATCTATTCGCCACCGAAGAGAACGTGCAATGTCAGCAGTTCTGCGCATTGGAATTTCCAAAGCGGCACTCGCTCGGCGACGCTTTTCGTCACGAGTGGAGTTGCGGTCTGTTGTACGCCTTTCTGCCTATACCACTTCTGCCCAGAGTGCTGAAGAAGATCAGGCACGACCGGGCCCAAGTCATCTTGGTGGCTCCGGATTGGGCACGAAGGTACTGGTATCCCGAGCTACTCAGTATGTTGACCGATCCTCCGATACGCCTGCCCCTTCGGGAGGATCTTCTGTCGCAGCAGCAGGGGACGGTCCTCCACCCGAACCTGTCCAGCCTCCACCTCCATGCGTGGAGATTGAGCGGCGGCAGTTGATGCCATTTGACTTGCCTCCTGAAGTCTGTGATATCATTCTGGCAGCCAGGCGTCCCTCCACAAAGACGGTATACGCCTGCTGGTGGAACAAATTTGTGGCATGGTGCACAGCAAAGGCTGTGGATGACCTTTCCGCCCCTCTTTCTGAGGTTCTCCTCTTTCTTCTTTCTTTGGCCCGGCAGGGCTCTGCCCTAGGCACCTTGAAAGGTTATCTTGCTGCCATCTCTGCCTTCTTGCGGCTTCCTGATCAGCCTTCTCTTTTCAAGTCCCCTGTAGTTACACGCTTTCTAAAAGGCATTACTCACACGTTCCCTCCTGTCCCTTTTGTAATGCCTCAGTGGGACTTGAATCTTGTTCTCACATTTCTAATGTGCGCTCCCTTTGAGCCTCTTCATACTTGTCCTCTTCGTCTGCTGACGCTTAAGACTGCTTTTCTGGGAGGTATCACCTCGGCTAGACGGGTGAGTGAGCTCCAGGCTTTATCCTCAAAGCCTCCTTTTCTCTCTGTTCATCCGGACAAGGTTGTCCTTCGGCCTCGTCCCTCCTTTCTTCCGAAAGTGGTGACCCCCTTTCATCTTGGGCAGTCTGTCACCTTGCCCACCTTCTTTCCGCCTCCGCATCCTTCCAAAGAGGAAGAGAGGCTCCACCGTCTGGACCCAAAACGTGCGCTCTCCTTTTATCTGGACCGCACAAAGCAGTTCCGGGTGGACGACCAACTTTTCGTTGGATACGTGGGTGCTAAGAAGGGGAAAGCTGTGCACAAACGGACCATCTCTCAGGTCGTTTTGTGCATCAAAATTTGTTATTCCTTGGCAAAAAAGGACCCTCCTGTTGGGCTGCGCGCCCACTCTACTACTGCTTTGGGACGGGGTGTCCCTTTGCAGGACATCTGTCAGGCGGCAACGTGGGCTTCGCTACACACGTTTGCCAGGCATTATTGCCTTGACAGCCAAGTCCGGAGGGATGGCTTCTTTGGCCGTTCTGTCCTCCAGGACTTTCTGGTGTGATCTTAGTTCGCAGACCCACCACCGGGGATGGTATTGCTTGGGTATCTATTCTAAGGTGAGGAATCTAACTAACGTGTTTCTTTCAGATGAACAAGTTACTTACCTTCGGTAACGATGTATCTGTAAGAAACATTAGTTAGTTAGATTCCTCACCGACCCACCCATCCTCCCCGTTCTGCGAACTGACATCTAGGGTTAAGGTTCTCCTTTTCAGGCCCCTAGATTTTATTTTTGGCACCAGTGTCTGTCTTTGCATGGCTCTGCGTTCCTGGCGCGGAAAGCTATGTACAAGAACTGACGTCAGCGCGCGAGGGCGGCGTCTAAGTACTCCGACGTCATTCCGGCGCACGACGCCGACGACGGACGCGGAGCCGCAGACGACGCCTAGCGACGCGCAAGGGGTATTGCTGCGAAAAATCTTCCGGATCCAGTCTGACGCCTGGGGATATTCTAAGGTGAGGAATCTAACTAACTAATGTTTCTTACAGATACATCGTTACCGAAGGTAAGTAACTTGTTCGTTGGGCCCCATAGTGAGCGGCGTCTGCATGAAGGAAGGCTGTGTTGGGACGCCATACGCAGAAGCCGCAAACGTAGGGCCCGTAACGCACCTTCCTCACTGGCTGTAGAGGATTCCGGCAGCAGCACGAAGGGGGTCGTCCGCCCTCCTCCCTGGGACAGCACCGCCTACTGAAGGGGCTCAGATAGAGTGGAATTTTGAGAGGGTGCCCACCCCTCCAGGCCTGCCTTGAATATAGTCCCACTGAGCAGTAGCGCACAGGATAGTGATTGGGCCACATAGGAAGCAGTGGTCTACTTGGCCGGGGCCCGGTGGGGGATTGCGCCTGCAGAGTTGGATTCGGTCACTTGCCCCCTCGAAGTACTACACTTAGCCTGGAGGAGTGAGCAGATGGAGTGTGACACCCATTGGGGGGAGGAGGTACACTTGGCTGCAGAGGCGGCCGGGCTAGGTCTCGATGCGGCTTGTGGTCCTGCTGCCCTGGTAACCCACATGCACTGTTAAACACGAGAAGGAAAAGAAGCAGATCCTCACACCATGAGACAGATCAGCGCGGTCTTGCCCTGAGGCCCCGAATCGGATATCAGAAGTGGAAGATTCGGTCACTACCCTGAAAAAGGTGGCGTCATTGGAGACCATGACTAGTGGCCTGGAGTCCCATGTGATAGATGCGGATGGCAGGGCCGGAAGAAACAACCTGCGCTTCGTGGGGTTCCCTGAAGGATGTGAAGGGGGAGACACGGAACAATTCCTAACTCAGTGGCTCACAGACTGGCTCCCCCAGATTTGCGGTCCCGCTGCTTCATCATTGAGAGGGCGCATAGGGCCTTGGTGCTGAAGCCGCCCCCGGGTGCCAAACTGTGGCCTGTCATCGCAAAGATCTTGAATTACCATGACGGGGACATGATCTTGAAGCAGGCCCGAGCTGAAGAGCCTTTGACCTTCGCCTCCACTCATATCCGTATCTTTCCAGACTATATGCGCCTAGTGCAGCAGAAGCGACAGAATTTCATGGCAGCCAACGCCTGCCTTCGAGAATTAAAACTTCATTATGCTTTACTTTATCCAGCCAGACTGTGGGTAGTTTACCAGTCACGCACGCTATTCTTTGAGACGCCGGAAGAGGTCTTGGACCGATGAGACGGTGAGAACTCGGCCCCACACGCCGCCCAGGTTGGAATCCGATTCATCGTTCAGTGATGTCATCCTAAAGCCACTGAAGTCCAAGCTTAAAGGAAATAGAAGGCCGTGATCCAGACGCCGATCTAAGTCCCGAAATGACTCCCAACAGATCCGCATCAGTACCCCAGTAAGGGACCTAGTCATCCTAGTCGCCACATATGAAGGGGGCAACTTGAGATGCATACCTAGGCCGATGAGGCGAGAGGAGGGGCTAGTACCTTTGTTAGGCTTCTTTAGTCAAGAGGAACACCTGTGGAATATGGGTTGGTTATTGGGATCCATTGGCGGGTGCGTGGGGGTGGTGCTCCCATTTGGGTCCGCAAGCCACCTCCGCCGTGTTAGATACTTCAGCAGTTTTTAGGTATTGGGTGGGGGGGGGGGGGGGGGGAGGAGTTGGGGACACATGCTGTTTAGATGCGCTGTCACTGCCCAACATGGTAACTGTTTACACTTTTGAAGATTACTGTCCCACATACCAGAGATCCCGAGTCCACAGATGGCGGTCCCAATAGATAGGGTGTGTCGATGCGGGGGGCCTTCACATAGTGAGTTTGAATCTCAGAGGGGTGTTAGACAAAGTAAAAAGAGGGGCCATACTCCAACAAACCAAACGGTATAATGCGGACATCCTGATGCTCCAGGAGACTCATCTGATGGGAGCTAAAGCGCTGTGTCTCCTCAGATATGGCTATATTTAGGCTGTCTGGTTTTAGGTTTAAACCTATAATGACTGATAAAACCCCACCGAAAGGGAAATAGCCCTCACCAGTGTAAACATATAAACACTGAAAAAACACCTGCACAAGCACAAACTAAATGCCATTCAAAAAAGGAAAAGGAGAGCAAAAGTAATTTTTTTCTTTCTGAAATGGCCAATACAATATAACTTTGTTATACAAGCTAGCAGCGAGAAAGACTGGACTAACATTACTATGCTTGAGTTTTGTTGTTTAGGGATGTCACTAAAATATTGTTTCATCCTTTTTGCTTTTCCCAGTTTTGTGGTCTTTGATCTAAAGATGCAGGGTTAAGGAGCATGGTTTAGGTCTTGTTTAATTATTTTATAAACTGTAGAGAATCTGGAAATATAAGTCATATTTGATATTTTGGCTGCGTTTGATTTTTTCACTGATAGGTTAAGTGGCTAGTTTCATAAGAATCTTTCCCAATAAGTGCCATCACATTTACCCACAGGATATGGGTAAAAACCCTTGATACATCAGCCCCCAGTTTCTAGAGACAGTATTGATAGCAGGTGTATTGCCAACACCTCAGGCTTTAAACATTAAATGCAAGGTATAGTGAAAAGTATATGTGAAATGAGTGCTATCACCAAGCATCTGGAATAGTTGTGAAAACCTGACACCAGACTTTTGGAAACCATGGAACGCAGTGTCACTTAGAATGCTGCTACAAAAAGGTTCTTTCCAAGTCCAACAAAGATTGGAGTGATATTATTTGTCTTTGCAGTGATTTAGCTACGTGTATGAAAAAGATGTGATGACCTATCACAATCGATATCTGAGCTGAAGTGCTTCCCTGCAAGAGATCCTTGCCACTTGTTAGATGGTATGATGAAAGCATCTTTACAATATTCAGTTAATGAAGAATGCTATTGACTTTTTAGTCCATTCTGGTGCTCTGTTTTGTTATGCGCGCTAACGAAAACTCAAATATTTATCATTTTGTGCTTTGTGTGGCATCAAAGTCATCCCAACTGTGTCGCTTAGCTGACGGTTCTCAGTCCAAGGGGATGTGAATGCTCTATTATCCATGTGGCAACCGTTTACAGAAGGTTTGCTGAGTGATAATGCCAAAGGCAAGAAATGTGGGGATCTTTGGTCGCATATTGATAGTGATGTGAAAAAAAGTACAATATACTGCATTCTTAGAATTTTACAGGAAAAAATAACTGCTGTAGTGGACATAATAAAAAAAAAATTAGAGTCTGAAAACACCCTTGTCTGCCAAGTGTTCAGCATAATTGGTGTATATGTGAAACATTTCCTTGAGAGTAGGCTAGGTGACACCTTGAGTGACTTTGGGACTGCAACATGTTAGAGTGCTTGCCACTTGGTAAGCAAAGCAATGTTGAAGAGCAATTCAGGAGCTTTTATTTTACAGTGCATGAGAAATGGCTTGCAATGATGCATAGAAATGTCCCTTCACCAACCATGGAGTTTGAAGTCAATGAAACCTCTCTGTGGTACTCTGTACAAGTTCTAGATCCCTTCCATAAAGAAGAATTTTCTCTGTAGTTTCAAAAGTGCTGCTTCATTTTTTACCACTTCAATTACTGAGGGCATAAGTGCATAGTTCCACGCAAATGTTGCAGAACCTGCCCAGAGGATCGAAATCTTCAAGTGCACCAGTATTGGCATGGAAAGCGGTCAGTGCCCAGAGTTAGCAAGCTGTGTACTAGCTGTTTTGTCGTTGCCCATCTCAAGTGCCAATGTTGAGAGGGCCTTTTCACAGAAGAAAGTTTACATGGGAAGGAAAGAGTGAGCGCACATGACCAAAGACTCACTGAAGATGTATTGTATGGTGTACTGCAATAAGTTTGATTTGCAAATATGTATTTGGACCTCAAATACACTGTCTATATACCATGCACAATCAGTGCAGAAAGCAAGCAATAATAAAACCATAACTTTTCTGATGTTTTTAATGGCGCAAAAATGTGTAACCACTGATGACCACAGTTTTTTTTAAGGTATTGAAATCACTCAAACACTGAAAAAAAAACCACCAGAATTTACCTGAAATAGAAACTGAAAGCAGGAAAGCCTAGCTATATTCAAGTGTTCCACTTTGGTTTCACTAGAGGGTCGGTGGGGGGAGGGGGGGATGCGATTCTGATACATCGTAGGGTCCCCTACAAACATATTAAATCTTGGACAGACACCCAGGGGAGATCAATATTAATTATGGGCTCCATCTACGAGGAACAACTGATATTGGGTTGTGTATATGGGGGTTACTGGAGCAACGTGATGGACCTGGCCAAAGACAGGTGGAGAGCTGGGGGTTACGCCAATGCCCACAAAGTTATAAAACTAAACACTGGTGACGGGACGGGACTGGGCTGGACAGATCCGTGGAGGAGGTTACATGGGGAGGACTACGGGCACACTTATCTCTCGGCGGCGCACAATGCCTACTCCCGCCTTGATTATATAGTCATACTCTCAGGCGCTGCTTGTAGGATAGGGGCGGTGTAGATCCTCCCAAGGGGCCTTTCGGAACACTCTCCGGTGATCCTTGTGTTTCAGATAGGCCCTGAGAAACAGGCCTTCGCAATCGAGCAATACTTTTGTGGGAGGCTATGAAGCTGACCCTGCGGGGCGTTATTTCCTACTGTACAGCGGCGCGTAAACTACATCGGGAGTCGCTCCTGAGGTCAGAGGCCCAAATCGTATAAATGGAACAGTGTAGGGGGGGGGGGGTGAGTCTGGCACGCCGTCAATTGTTGCTGGCACAATAGACTCACACGAATATGCTGATGGATGAGGCCCGGCTGGCATCTTGTAGCAGAATCTATCAATGGGGTGATAAGTCTAGCAAATTCCTTCATAGGCTGTGTCAAGGGGCTTTACACCCCCAAGTTCTTCCCGGTATGTTGGGATCAAATGGGAGTGCTCTTGGTGACACCTCCTCAATAGCGGCGAGTTCTTGAACTATTTTGCAGAGCTGTATACCCCAAAAGATGATCTGCAGAAAGACATGATAAAACGCTTCATGGACAATCTGCTGCCTTGTGCCCTCTCGGATGAGGCGAGGGCGGATCTTGATGCCCCACTTACCGCGGAGGGGCGTTGGGGGATTTGAATTTGGGTAAAGCGCTGGGCCCTAATGGGTTTCCGTGTGAATTCTTTAAGAAATACTTTTCCAAATTGGGCCCCATTATTTGAGTGGTGGACGAAGCAAGCAATCGGGCCATCTGTCACGGGAATGGAGAAATGCCAAGGTGGTGGTCTTTCACAAACCCGGCCGACCTCCAGAACAACATGCATTATCTTGTCTCATCTCCCTCTTGAACATCAAGGCCAAAATCTTGGCTAAAGCGCTGGCCAACCGCCCCAATCCCATGTAACAGACCAGATAAATCCTGGTCAGGCAGGCTTTATGCCTCAGAGGGCAAAGCGGCATAATATTAGACGTGCCAACATTGCCATAGCCTCCATCCAGGAAACGAGGGAGCAAGCTGCCCTGTTGCTTGTGGATATGGACACGGCGTTCGATTCCCTTAGTTGGGTGTATCTGTTCGCGCTACTAGATCGCCTCAACTTTGGACCACGGTTCTTGTCGTATTTGAAATTGCTATACACAGATCTTTAAGCATCCGGGCGAGTGGCAGGATCCACCTCCTACCCATTCACAATTAGAAGAGGCACCCGTCAGGATTGCCCCCTGTCGCCATATCTATTTGCTTTAGTAATGAAACCATTGGTGGCATGAGTGCGGATGGATGCACAGGTGCGGGGCTTCAACTGGGATCGCGGAGTCTCAGACCGTATCGCATTATATGCGGATGACTCCTTCTTAACAGACAGAGGACCGGGCCGCGTTTGCTCCATATCATGCATATATGCGGGGAGTCCTCGGGTCTGTTTATGAATCCCCGTAAATCTACCTTGTGGGTGTTGGGAGGGATGGATGGGTTAGGGATCTGGGCATCGCAGATTCAACCAATGAGGGAGGGGAATACCTGGGAGTGTTCTTGTCGGATTCACCCGGTGTGGCATGGGACAGAAACATTGCCCCGATATGGGTGCAGGCATGGGAGGAGATAAAAGCCTGGACGCACATGCCCCTATCTTTATTTGGTAGGTCGGTCATATTTAAAATGGTGGTGTTGCTGCAACTGCTCTATCAATTGCAGAACTATCCGTACCTTTCTTCCTGGTTTTGCCAAGTCAACGCGGCATTGGGCCAGTTCTTGTGGGTGAGGGGGAGGGGGCTTCTAGAGTTGCGCTGCGGACTTGCTTTCAGTCCACGTATTGTGGGGGATTAGCTACATCGGACATCCAATCATCGGTTAGCGAAGCAGAGCACTACGCAGGCCTACTCGGGGGGGGGGAGGGGGAAGAGGGGGGGGGGGGTAGCGGTGAGGACTAGTAATCTCCATTTGCTGCCACGCAATAACACTCAATAAATGGTTGTCTAGTCATTGCTTTTTGTTTGAAAAAGAAAAGTACATTTATTGCACACACACACTACTAAATACTATGCATTAACTAACAAATATATACATAGGATAGGTGGAAATACCTATTGTGACATTCTGAAATCCCTCATGTTTCACAACCCCCATAATCATAAAACCAGATAGATTATCACAGTACAAAGGGGGTGTTATTTGAAGTAAAGCAGGCCTATTGACTTTGTCAAGGGGTCACCACATCAATATATAAAACAAGCCTATTGCCATCGCCAAGAGGTCACCAAATTATAAGTACAATAATTGCATGTTAAAAAATTGCTATCACTGGAACTAATAATTATAATCATTATTAACCCAATTCGTGCTGAGGATAGCCTGGAGCTGTCCTTCTCCACAGTGGGCATGTTTCGAGGATGGCTCAAGGCTGTCCTAGCACCGACCCATGATTGGTGCGCTGGCACTACTCCCACCGGCAACATGCCTCCATTGGTGGAAGCAGTGGAATTGCTTAGGTTGTCATTGCTTCCAGCGATCGTGGTGCAGGAATCTCACCACTAGACCACCAGGGCTTTGCTTGTGGTTGGGGGAGCGGCCCCATGGGCAAGGGTCGCGCCATGGGGGACAAATATATATGCATGCTTCGGCCCCGCCTGGGAGGGTAATTCAGCAGTTTTTTTGGCCATGGGGTGAGGGGGAGGGCTTACACCGACTAATTGGTAGGGAGTTTAATATTTATATTTATTATGGGAAGCAACTCCTTAGTGGGATATTTTGCACTCTGCCCCCAGAGGGCAGGATGGCTATTTTTAGGCCGATCTCCCCTCTGGTGGGGTGGAAGTCCATTAGACACCAGGGAAAACTGTATAAAAACCGCTCCCATTGGGGGATAATCTCTTTTGCATTCCACGCCCCCCACCGGAGGGCTGATCAGCCAGTTTTAGGCCAATATGAGGGACAACAGTTCTAGACTTAAGCCCCACTCTAGACCTAGCCGGTGGACTCCCACAAATCTTGTCAAGGTGAAGAAGTTTTGGGCTTTAACTTTTTGATGGGATTGATAAGGAAGTCGTTGCTTTCTTCAAAATGGTCAACTAGTCCCTTGATGGCAAATGCTATATTTCCTGCAACCATGAGTTGTGATCGGTATTTGCTTCTGCTTTGGATGCTGCATTTTGTTGATAATGCCTCATCATTGCCACAGGATCACTCTTATTTTGACCATCTCTTCAAGATTCGGCCTGTCCTTGATCATTTTGTAGATCACTTTTCAAAGATCTATGTTCCAGGGAAAGAAATTGCTGGAATGAGTCTTTGGTCTTGTTCAAGAGCCGTTTGATCTTTTAGGCAGAACAGTCCTAGCGAAAGGGCATGCTATGGAATAAAGATGTATATGCTGTCTGAAAGTAGTACTGGATAGGTCTAGAGGATAGATCTATAATTTCATGGTGTACACTGGTATGTTGTTTCAGACGGTGTCCGGCTACTGACTTCCTTCAAATTTGGATTATCGTGTGGCTATTTTATTCTATAGTCTCCAAACCCTTAAGACACAAACACGCATTACATTGTGAGTGCGTCGAGTACCTCCGATTTATGAATAAAATATTCTTGGTCTATTCTCACTACAATTCTTTAATCTGAACTTCTTTAGAGAGCTAGTCTCTTGGGACCAAGTTTTGCCATAGTTAGGCATAACCCATCACTACACATCTGCGCATCAATCATCATAGAGATGTGTAAGATATATTCTTATAGTGTCCCATAGGACTCCCTTCTGTCTCCACCAGCGGACTGAAGCGGCGTCCACATATTTGGATATTCGAGATAATTATATGTGGCTGTTCCTGAGGAAGGCACTCTTGTGCCAAAACACGTGTGGACACCATCTGGGTTCCAGCCACCAATTGCAGTCTGAATGAATCAATATTTATCCGATATTGGATGTTAAATATTATTTGTTATTAGTCATACATGACAATATCATATGCTACATAGAGAGAATCGGTTATGAGGACCATATATTATGCATAATGAAAAATCAATAGACACTTGTGGATTATGTCAAAGGCCATGTTTATGCACTTTCTGTACTTTTCGATTTTTTTTTTTGTAGAATGTTGTCAGAGTGACTGTTGATATGAATGAAGTATGCTTGTGGATAGTTTTTATTACTTAAATTTATTGTTTCATTCTAAAACAATCAACTTTTGTATCTGTTTATAAAATGATGTTTGTCCCTTTATGTTTATGTATGAACTATTGTCGCATTTTCTGATCATATTTAAGTTGCCCAAGGATTTTGCAATTTTCAATGTACACTGGTAGGGATTCTTCTATTGACCCTCTCTGTTGTCCATCCACCTTTGGAACCAGTGAGAAAACTGTGTGGGGACTTGATAGAGGACTTTTTAAGAAAGTTCAGTCACCGTTTATATGTAGATAACTTTTACACAGGTGTGCAATTGTTCAAGGAATTGTTCAAAGTGGACACTGTTGCATGTCGTGCAGTCCATTTTAACCGTAAAGGTTATGCTAAAGTGCTTGTATGTAAAAAACGCCAGAGAGGGCAGTGCCTTGCACAGTGATGAACATCTAGCTGTGAAATCCTCAGACAGGAGAGATGCCCACATGCTGAAAACCATTCATGATGAAAGTACTTCACCTGTGACTGTTTTGGTCAGGTTGCTGAAGTGAACAATCTGTGTTCATTTTAGACTACCATAAGCACATGCATGGTGTAGATCGAGTAGTTTAGTGGGCTGTTCATAGGTCATACATTTGGTATAAGAAGTTGGCTGTCAATTTGTTTCATTTGGCAACCTTCAATGCTTTTGTTATATTTAAGAATTGTTCGCCAGATACAAAGATGACAAATGAGGTACAGTTTTTCTCAGAAGACTTGGGGGAATGTTGGGTAGTACAAAATATTTTCTCCCTGCAAATTCCAAGAATTTTTATCGCCACAGAAATGCTAGGAAAATTTGTTTTTCTAGCCAATGTGTTGCCTTATAGTCATGTAAAGGTACCTTTAATATTGTTGTCAGGTTTGGAATGTTTTCTTCGTTCTATTGCAATCACTGGACTTACTCGGCAAGGATCCAGGCTGGAAGGTTGGTTGGGGTTGAGCCTAGAGCACATGTGAAGAGACTCTGATGCTGAGTTTTTTTTATTTGACGATTAAATTATTGAACTTGGCTTCTCATCATGAAGGAGTCTTACCTTGCACCGAAGCAACATGAATTGGCAACGAGATTCAGACAAAAAGTCAGCATGTAGGAACCTGTTATAAACGTGCTGTTTACAGACTCTAATTAATTCTCTGAATATTTTAGTCTCCCACTGCTATGAGATAAAAGAACTTTATACCTGTTGCTTGGAGTGGCATAGTTAGAAAGAAATTCTGACAGTGAATAACATTTAAACTATAGGCATGATCTCCCGCCACGGGCGGAACACAAGCGGCACAGGCGTGGTGCAAGTGGTGTTGAAGTGGCAGGAGCCAAGCCGTCAAGTCACATAGAATACAGGCAGCGGGCCAGGACTGCTTGAGCAGAGCTCAGGCGGTCTGCTTGCCACCTACTTCTAGCGGCATGAGCAGTTTTCAGGCAGCATAAGGGAGCACACTACGGATGGATCAAGTGGAGATGGAGTGGCAGGAATCAAGCAGCTCTACATAAACTCTGGTTTAGGGTTTAAATTGAGTGGTGTTAGCTGCAACTTATTGAAATATATATTTTGATGTACTGCATTTGGTGTTGGAGGCTCAGCAGGAGGCTAAGCAGTAAGAAGCGTTGCTGGGGCATCGTCACGAAAGAACGATGCATGTTGCGTTCATGCAAGGAAGGAGTCATCCATGATGAGAGGTCAAGTTCAATGGTTTAATCGTCAAATAAAAGAGGTCAGCACCAGCGTCTCTCCACAACTGTTCCAGGTTCAACCCCAACCAACTGTAAAGCCTGGAATCTTGCCGAACGACTCCAGTGATCACAAAACAACAAAAAAACCATTCCAACCCTTATAACAGGATGAAAAGTACCAATAAATGACTATAATACAATCCAAAGTTTAGGCTTTGCACAGGATTCTGGGTGAAAAAAAACTGGCGCTAGCCACACAAGTCACCCCGCTCTGGACTCCTCTGAGTGTGTGGTTTTCAAAAGTGTACTGGTTTGATAGGTTCCTAGGTGCCTGCTGAGCTGAGGCCCAAAATCCATAGCTAACCACATTGCAAAAAACACATCGTTTTCAGTGGAAAAATGCCATGTGTCGCAGGCATCTGATCTACCCACACAAATGAGGCACCGTTTTTTCTCAGGAGACTTGGGTGAGCGGTGAGTGGTAGGAAATTTGTGACTACCTACATATTACAGGATTTTTCCTCACAGAAATACACAGCAAATGTGCTATTTTAGGCAAAGTTTGAGCTCTGCATGGGATTCTGGTTAAAAAAAACCTGCTGAGAGACATGCAAGTCACTCCACTTAGGATTCACACTGGTGTTTAGTTTTAAAAAATGTGCTGGTTTTGTAGGTTTCCCCAGGTGTCAACTGAGCTGTGGCCCAAAATCAACAGCTACCAACATTGCAAAAATGCATTGTTTTTCAGTAGAAAAATGTGATGTCTGTTGCATTTTGCGCCATTTCCTGTCGCAGGTACTTGGCCTACCCACAAAAGTGAGACCCTGTTTTTCTCTGGAGCTTTGGGGGAATGTTGGGTGATAGGAAATTTGTGGGTCCCTTCAAATTCCAAGAGTTTTCCCTACATAAATGGAAGGAAAATGTATTTTCATAGGCAAAATTTAAGATTTTAATGGGTTCTGGGTGAAAGAACCTTGTCAAAGCTACACGTTGCCCCACCCTGGACTCCCACAGGAGTCTAGTTTTCAAAGATCTGCTGGTTTTACAGGCTTCCCCCAGGTGCTGGCTGACCTGGTGCCCAAAATCCATAGCTAACCACCTTGTTAAAAAAAACACATGGATTCTGCTGGGTGCAATATGAAGTCTCGTAAGTCGTGTTTTGGTGTGTTTTGTGTCGCAGGCGCAAGGCCCAGCTACACAAGTGGGGTGCCATTTCTATCAGGAGACATGTGTAAATAAATAATAGTAGAACCAACTGAATATCTCCACATTTGTGCGTTATAAATGTAAGCAAGTGTGTAGCAACGAAGACATTTTACAAAATGCCCTCTGAAACACATACCAGTAGGATACACATAAATTCAGAGATGTACAAACAACCACTACTCCTAAACTCAGTTTCTGGTGTACATTAAACAAATTCTGAGCTTTCCTTCATATCCATTTTTTATAATTTACCATATGAATCGTTGTATAGTTGGTACACAAAAAAAACATCGTTAGGTGCAGCATGGTTGCTTTGCTAGCTCTGGGTATCTGACAACCCCTATATATTTCCGTAATCAGAAGGGTCCAGCGAACATATCGTATATTGCTTTTAAAAATCTGCCACAATAAGAAGTTACAGATGAAAAAGTAGACACAAATGGCTGGTTATTTCAACTAAATGTCAATTTTGTTTTATTCCAACTGTTACTTTCTATAGGAAAACCTTGAAGGCTATATACAAATGACCCCTTGCTGAATTCAGAATGTTGTTTAATTTTCAGAAATGTATCGATTTCTGGGATCCAACATAGGTTTCACACCAGTTTCTACCACACACTGGAAATGGTTTGAAAGCACAAAAAACATGAAAAATGGGCTATCTCCAAGTAAAATGCCAAAACTGTAGTAAAAAATCTGGTATTGGAATCATGTCTGCCTGTTCCAGAAAGCTGGGAAGGTGGTGATTTTATCACCGCAAACCTTTTGTTGATGTTATTTGTAGGATAAACACACACTTTCTTCTGCAGCACTTTTTTCCTAACCCCCCACCTCCAAAACAAAATGTAGCTATATTTTGGCTAATTTCTCGGTTCCTTCCAGGGGAATCCACAAACTCTGGGTACCTTTAGAATTCTCAGGATGTTGAAAAAAGGATGCAAATGTGGCGTGGATAGCCAATGTGGAACAAAAGTTGTGGAGACCCAAGGCCAAAGTTTCCCAAATAGCCCAAAAAAAGGCTTAGCAGTGGGAGGGAAGGTCTAGTAGCAAAAGGATTAATAATAAAAGCATTGCAATGTTTAACAAATATCTTTGACAGCAATACACTTTTAAAAAAAAGTATTGAAACCCAAAATAACAGGTTTCTGAGTCTTTATTTTCAGCCCACATAAAATGCAGCCATTGGACCAACCACTGGAGGTCCCTGCTCTCAAGAGCCCGAGAGCACAAGCTCCAGCTCTAAGGGTGTTTTTGAAAAGTATGAAAAACTTACCTGGGGTCATGAATTCAATGACACAGGAGGCTTAGGGTTGAATGTTTTAAATCCTTTCTGGTGGGGCTGCTGCAACTCCTGCAGCCCCTCCACAACAATCCTTTGTTTCGTTGATGGTGCCCTTGCCTAGACTGGGTCACCAAAAGCACTTTCAAAGCCAGTAGGTCTCACCTCAGCGAGAGCTATTTTGCATTCCCGATGTGTTTCAGTCTTGTACAACAGGGTGGCTGCTGTTCAGCATAGCTAAAGGTTAGTGGCATGGAGTGTCACAGAGTTGAGTGTTGAAAAGTGGAGTAACATGGAGTGTCGTGGAAAAGCGTAGAGTGTCATGTAGTACTGTTTTGTATCATGGCATGGAGTGTCGTTGCGTCAAGTAGAGTGGCGTTGATTGGAGTAGTTTTGTGGAGTGGCGTAGAGTGGAGTATGCATGGTGTGGTGGCACACTGACATTACAGACAAAACATTTTCAATTACCATTACATTTGCACAGACATGCAGTTTCACTGATGACGATAATGGATGGAAATCAGCATCACCTAGTGTATTGATTTGTTTTGATCATATTACAATATCCGTTTCAGCCACACTTCAGAATTGTGATTCTACACAACATCACTTTGCAGTCTGTGAAAGAGAAGTAAACACCAAACTCCCTTGGAAGATGGAGCCTAACATTTGACCTCTGTCTTTTAATGGACAGCAAATTTGACAAGAAAAAAAACACAAATTAAAAGCCTGTTTATTGCTCATTCACTTCTGAATTCCAACATGGTTATTTTGGAGGTGCTCCAGCACCCCCACTCACCTACTTCCAGCACCCTTTGGCATGGGTGTGAAATTGAGGAAGAGTATTGTTTAAGGTATGCTATTAGTAAAGAGCACTGACAAATAAACAAGCTCAAAGACAGAAAATATTTCCTCACAGGCATGCAAAATTGATGCCATAGTAGTGGTAGTGATAAGTAGAATCTGTCAAGAAAAAAAGATCAGAGGCCTGAAAACTTTTGAAAGAAATACAGCATGTTTATTGCTTCCCGGACTAGCATGCAGGGGAGACAACTGAAAACATGTGTTCTTTTGTGGAGTGCCTCATGAAAAAGTAAAAAAGGGGTTCCCACAAAGCAAGCACACGCTGAAGAATACAATGAGTTAGTCAGAAAGGTGGTAAACAGGCTATGCTCCCTGGGAGGGAAAAAGTAATGCTGGACAGCCTATTACAAATAAAGCCAGCAAATAGAAAGCAAGCAAATGTGAGTTACAAAACACAGATCCAATGGTAAGCAACGGGCAGAGAGAATTCCTAGAGAAGCTTTCAACATGTCCCCAATATGTCTTAGCAACCAGACAGCTCAGCTGTCTGGTGGCTTCTACCTAAAAATATGCAGAATAAGCCTTGCAGAGCATTACCGGGCTCTGGCTCATTGTTCACAAGTGCTACCTCAAGAAGTGCATCTAATTTTTCCCTTTTGTTTTTTGTGTGTTTTTTTTTTGTTGAAGATGGGTGCCCTAGTCCCACTTGGGACACCAACAATAGCTGGCTATGTTGGGACAGCACGGAGAGCTTACTCCCATACTGCTCTGCCAGTCCAGCTGACAGGAGCTGGCATCTACTTATGAGTACCAGTGCTGCAGGAGCAAGTTTCCTCTTCTCTTCCTGCCCATGGGAATTGGCTCTACTTTGCATAATTGACGCATACTAAGAGTCTACGCAATGTCTCAGTTCAAAAGCCTATTCACATATGAACAGGAGGCGTATGCGATCAATCATATGGACTTTACCAAAAATCGCACTTTCCCAACTATTCCTTTATTTGTTATACTAAGTGTACTAAGTGTATTGTCTGTATTTACTTCTACATGTCACCCCTCTTTTACAATTCTTTCAATTGTACCATTGTAGCCCAATTTATTTGTTACTTCTTAAAATATTGATTGAAACTTTCGCTTGGGTGTTCTTTTCTCTTCCTAAATCATGGATACATGTTACATGTAATGTATTTATATTGTGAACATCCCAAAGCAATTGTATTTCCCCGACAGAACCATTGTAGCCATATAATACAAATACCCAGGTTCTGAGGGACACAGGGTCACCCCATTATTTTTCATAATTCTACTTTGCACCCCAGCACACACCACATTATACAGGTTGAGGGGGAGCACACGGTCTTTTCTCCTAGCTACAGGGATCTGCAGTTGTGGCATCGGCTGCCAGGGGCATGGGATCCCTGGGCCAAGAATGAGTCTGGGGAAAGGGACCCCCCCACATGGGCCCTCCCTCAGCAACAAAAATTGAATAATCCTGCATCGACCCCAGGCAGGCTTTCCGCAGGCCCTCTGAGAGGAGCTAGTTTCACTGGCTCCCTGAGCCAGTTTTCTCCTTTGCCTATCTCTTGGTGCTTTTCGCCTTCTGGGGCACAGAAGTCTAGGCTTTCCCCCAACTGATTCTCAGGGGACATAAAGTAGGCCAGCAGTACTGGCCCTGGAGAGACCCATATAATTATGGGGTCAGCTGGAATCCAAAGTCCTTAGTCCATAATGCAGAACATCAGGCGGCTTCTTCCAACAGTCCATCGCCATCCAGGTGCAGTGTCTTGTACCCTATCTCTCCCTTCTGCAAGGGTTTTTATGTGTGGGTGGAAAGTTCTAGGTGCCAGGCACACTTAGCCAGACTTAAGAAGCCACATCATTCCTCCACCCCGGCCACAATCCTCTTACACAGTATTCTGAGAAAATCCAATATAGCGCCGTCATGTTTTCTATTAGCAGGGCTCCTCTGAGGGCCTCAGCTCCACCCCTTGCTGACATCACTACCAGCTACCTTCACACCAAAACCTGAAAGGGGAGCCCCTCCTAAGTTTGGCTCCAAATGTCTGGGCTTCCTTCTTTGTTCTGTGGGCCTGGGCTGGTCCAGGGTAACAACGAATTGCCAGATGCAGATTTTTCTCCCCACCTCTCCCCTCTCAGCAACTGAGTCAAACATTGATAATTGCTCCTTTTGTGTGGGGAGGCCTTTGTTCCCTCTACTGGAGAGCAGAATAATTAACTTGGCCCAGCAGGGGGACAAAAGCAGCAACAGCCCCTCCATTAGGACGGTTGAGTGCCACCCCTAAAACCCTCAAATAACACCATAATAAAACAGGTTTTAAACTGGTTTATTATTGTTTTATTTTAATCCCCTGGACTTGCCACCAGGACTCTGACCAGTCTAAGGGGTGGGTCCAGGTAATGACACTGCTGGTGGGGGAGTGGTAGTGCACTCCCTTCACTGCGCACGTAGTAAGTGGAGAAGAACTCCACTTTAAGGCAGATTTCACCTAAGTGTATAATGACCTATCTATGAAGGCCCCCTAATATTTCAAGGCCTGAATATGACACGTTACAACACGCACTAATACCACACGTGTCATTACAATGCAGGTATTACTACGCATAGTCATTCACAATGACCTACCATTACAACGCATACTTTTACCACAAATATGCCTTTACCACGCATGCCATTACAATGCAAAGGCATGCGTGGTAAAGGTATACTCTTGGTAAAAGTATCTAAGGTAAGTTACACTACCCTGCCCTAAACCCTTATTTAGTACCCCTGCGCGATCCCCCCCATCCTATCCCTAAAACACCACCCCGGCATGACCCAACCCCCAGTCCTCAATGGTTAGAGCGGCAGACCCTGAAGCAGAGTTCTGGCCAGGGACCAGGGTTCGATTCCCGCCTCGGCGGGGCTCGGGCTCAATTTCCTCGGACCTGTCTATTCTCGCCTCGGTGCCCATTCTAATCATGGGCCCCACGCTGCAACTCTGGGCAATAGCTTGCTTAGCCTCCACACTGGCCCCAACAGCGCTAAGGATGCCTGGCTTCACCTTGGGGGTGCCCAGGAGTGGACACTTCACAGGGAAAGCCAGGAGGGGTTCCACAGCGGTATGAGTATCAGCGCCAGGAAACCGCAAAGGCGACACCGCAAGGTGTCCGTCTGGTGACAGTGCGCTCTATAAGTACCTTGACATTTACATTTACCCTAAAACACTACCCTGCACGACCCTCCCCCAACCCCAGTCCTCTCCCTACCCTAAAACACTACCCTGCACGACCCCCACGACCATACCCTAAACCCTAAAACACTACCCTGCACGACACCCCCCCACTCCCCATTCCCCTTTTACCCTAAAAAAGTAACTCGCACCCCAGGACCAATCCCCCCTTACCCCTCTCTCCTCGTGGTTCCTACTGCATGTGGGGACTGAAGGGCGGTGCACGTTGTTATGAGGAAACGGAAGAGCCTCTGTTTCCTCACAACAAGGTGGATCGCCTACATTTTGTTATAAGGCATGTGCTTTTACCACACATACCTGTACATCAAAATTCGTTGTAAAGGCATGCGCTGAAAACAAAATGCGTAGTAATGACTACGTGTTGTTACAACACATGCGAGTTAATGGTATGCGAAGAAACAGCCGTGTTGCAATGGCTGTTTCCCTTAAGGCCTATCCCAGGTCAGCACCTACCTTGGCAGGGTCCCTTCTGCGCCAGGCTACCTGTGCGCATTTACCGGGCTGCACATGACAGTATTCTCACACGTGCAGCCTACACATGCTTGCACACGTGTTCATGTGTAACCAACCCAGTGCCTCTTACTCTAGCTACATCGCATCTTAGAAGGTGGACACTGGCAGTAAACATGTGCAATCCAATTACCATGTAATTACAATGAGACTAACTCACCCACAGAGAAGGTTAAAAACCGGGTGATCAAAAGCCGAACTATTAGGGTAGACTAAATGAGTGGATCTCATGTTGCTACAATATTAGTCGACTGAACAGAGTTTTTCTATTCTTTTGCATGACTTCTCTTATTCACAGAAGGGATAATTTGCCCAGAGGTCTTTATCTGTGTTTTGGCAAAACTATTTTATTTGGTGAGTTACTTATTTGAAAATAGTCAGCTAAAGTATCGACCTACCGAGGTCCAAGAGACATTTTTTTTTCCGCATACTCATTGATTCTACCTGAACTATATTATGGGATTGATCACAAACTACCAGGGACAGTGGGTCATCAATAGAAATGTCCCCATTATTCCCTTCATGCCGTGTCCCCATTTCATATGTCACTTTCTTTTTCATTTTCAGTTTTTTTCTTTTCCTTTTTTCCTTCCTTGCTACATTGGAATTTACTAGTTGTTTCTTCTGCAAATCATCCGGAAGAGTTGATTGAGGGACAGCCTTGACTTTAGTAGTTTAGAGGTCTCGCAGACCTAGTGCTGAAGCGCCCATGCGCTCCTCGCTCTGCGAGACATATTGTGGTAGAGTGGATTTTAGAAATGGACTCGAAGCCCCGCCCATGTTTCTTATTGGGTAGCGTCATCATTTATGTTAAACACTGGCTTCTAATTGAGACTCAGGCTTTTTTGTTACCGCCCTGTCTCCTTTTAACTCCACCCATCTGGATTGGATCTTTTACTCTCAGAAATTACACGGTGCCTTTATGTTGTGGCTCAGCACTATTTTCTTTCACTCGTGTTTGGCAATGACAGCCGTGTGTTCATTTTTGCCTCGCGTTTTCACTTCAAGTGAAAGCACGATGCAAATATAAACAAGCGGCTGCCTTTGTCACTCGGCTTTGGCAATCGCAGGCGTGTGTTAATTTTTGACTCGCGCTTTCAGCTAAAGAACTTGTTTCATTAAGTGAAAGCGCGATGGCTCAATAGCGATAGCTTGTCCTTAGTGTTGGTCCCAAATCATGACCACGAAAAGTGCATCTAAGCGGCGGTGGCTCAAGAGGCTATGCTAACTGCAGTGTGATCAGTTCGGTTGTAAGCAGGCGAATGGCACAGTGCCATGTGTGGCACGTCTCCTAGCACGAGTCCGGGAGGGGAGTTTGTCGGGACTTTGAGTTCGGCTTGGCTGGAGGGGGGAGCAAGAGGGCTAGGGTGTATGTAAGAGCAGTAATCTCCCATGGCCCCTTACCCTTTATTTTCAGGGGTGTTTACGCCTCTCCGTTAATAATTAAAGTGGGTCGGGTGGCTGTATGTAACTTGTTTCTGAAAATGTATTTTTATGCAATATGTTGACACTGCTGGCCAGCGTCACAATCCGGCAACATGCTAGTTTATTTCTGCCAAAACCAGGTTATGGGATATTCTGTTCCGCGGAAGACTCGTAACAAAGACAATTCAATAAGACAAAAATTGCTACCCTGTCACAGACCTCCGGATACCGTAGCTCACTGGGGTAAAGCGCACTTCACACTCACTCTAACATTATTCAACAATACAATTCATAACACACAACCCCCCATCCCGGGGTGCTGGCATGCAGCCGTTTACACTTTTTTTAATAGCCACATACCGTGGCATTAACATAGCAATAAGCGTTTGGCCACAGCCCCCACCACCAAACCTCTTCCTGTTCCTCCAGGGCTTGAAGGGCGAACCCGTACTCTTGGTGGTGGTCGGTGCGGGGGCCTATGCACGAGCTGCGTATGGCAGAGATTGTCTGGGAGGGTGGGAGTGGGAGTGGGCGGGGGCGCGTCCATCAGCCCTTCCGATCTGCTGCTCCATAAACGAGGCAACCACAGAGCACAGCGCCAGTTTTTTCGGCCGCCATGCTTCCACTTTCATAAATCTCAGCAGGCGCCATGCTAATGAAAGAAGGCTCCGTCTCTTTTATTAAGCACCAGGCACCAGGGGTGGGCTATAAATAAAGCAACCCACTAACAATAAAATGCTGAAATTGGCTCAGCCATCCGGGAGGCATTAGCTACACCTTCAGGATGGGAAGAAAGGGGGGTGGGGTGCCAGCGAGGGAAGTTCACGTAAGGCCCTGAGAGCTCCATTATTGGTCTCTCTACTGGTATTACAGCTCTGGTTACCTAGGATAATTCGATAGGCTACCTCGAAGGGTCAAGCACCTGCTGCGGAGTTAGCCTGTCACCCTTCACAGAATAATTAAAGGAACACCGCACGCGCATTAAAAGACAATTCTGCTTCGGAGGTGAGCAGTGTGGTCTCTTGTGCAGTTGTGACCACTGGATTTGCTATTATTTACAAGGGGCACTTCTGTGGGTGCGCGGCCACACACCTTTTATTAACAGCTCCAGTTTCACAGCCGCCATGCTTCCAGTTTCATAAAGCTCAGCAGGCACCATGCTGAGGAAAGAAGGCTCAGACTCTTTTATTAAGCACTGGGCACCAGGGGCAGACTATAAATGAAGCAACTCCGGCTCGAAGCCGCTTCAAAAACTTGCGGGTGAGCAGGCACATTTGTCAGCCCCTCACAGCACTCTGCTGCATTGTGTATGAAATCTGCGTACTCTGCAATTTTTATTAAAAAATTAATAATATTAAAGTATTTGTACATTTTCTGTGTATGCTATTGCCATTGCCCGTCTTCTCAATATAAAACAGGAGGCTTACAAGCAAGTATAACTGAGCGCCTAATGTACCCTGAGCCACGCTAAACTGCCATTCACATGTTCATTATGCTTAGTAAAGGAGATGTAGTTTATTATACAAAGCCTCTGCCAAGCCAATTTGCAATGCAATAGGTCTCGCATTTACGCAAGTTTAAGCTATTGGCATTGTAAATGACAATGCCTTTTATCACAAATTCAATGCAATATGTCTCGTATTTACGAGAGTTTAAGCTATTGGCATAATAAATGACAATGCTATTTATTTATGTTTTAAAAATGAAAACAAAAATAAAAGGCATTGTCATTTACAATGTCAATAGCGGTGTCAATGCGAGATCTATTGCATTGCACATGCTTGTTACTTTCTTGGACTGATAACAACATGGCCTTTATCTAACAGAGAAACAGGCATTGGCTGTATTTTATTGACATTATTATCAATCTGGACAGAGGGGTCTTTTGAGAAAAGATTAAGGAGGGAACATATAATTTATTTTTACTTTTATTTTTTTCGCCTTAACTTCATTTACTCCTAAAGGTTTACCCACTTGAACAGCCATATTTATCACCTTCTTACTATCACTTGCCATAGTTCCTAATTGTGAAAGAAAAGCAGAAGGGGAAAAATTATGTAAAAGATCTTTTAGTTAGACCAACCCTCTATTCCGATCAGTGAGAGACATAGTAGACATTGCATCCAAACATGGGAACAACCTTAACACGTAAGAGTTATGTTCCTCATTCTCTTCATGTGAGACTTGTTCAACCAGACGTCACGATACACACTTGGGGAGACACTTTTACCCTTTTGACTTTTGATATCAGTACTATGCTTTTAACAAGTCTCACATGAAGAGCACGAAGAACATAACTCTTACGTGTTAAGCCCTGATGAAGTCCCAGATGGGACGAAACGTGTTGGCTTTCTGTTGTGTGCTGGTTTTAAGAAAAGACTGTTGCATAAAGAATATTTTTCTCAAAGACAACAACGACTCATACAGTGACTCATTTGGGAGATATTGTTTTGTTGTACTATGGACAAAAATATCCATCATCTATATACCTACTGTTGTAGTTGAGTGCAGAACCTTTTGTGTCCAAATTTGCTCTGGGGATTTCCTTTCCCTAGTATTTGGCGACGTAGAAGGGTTGTGTCTCTGGTTTGCTGCACCATGCTTATTATATTTTTTCCATTTTTCTATTTTTACACTCTACAGCTTTGATTGGTGCAGGATTTGGGTGCCTTGACCCTTCTCTGTGTTTTTGCTCTCTGTATTAGAGTGAAAGGGGGAAAAGCATAACAGTTCTTCATGTCCCAGGGTTTGAAGTAGAGCATCTACTCCCATAGCTTTGGGATCTGGTCTCCAGTCGAAGTAGTGTTCTACTTGATATGTTAATCTGCTGGCAAACAGATCCACCTGAATGGGCCCCCAAAGCTTCTGAATTTTTTGGAAGATTTTTGGGTTCAGTTTCCAGTCGCTTGAGTCCCTTAGAAACCTTGAGTTCCAATCTGCTCTCATGTTCTGGTGACCAGGAATGAATTCTGCTTTCAGTAAAATTTTCTGGGTCCAGCAATAATACCAAATTTCCTTGGCCATGTCTGCGAGTGTTTTTGACCTTGCACCTCCTTGGCGATAGATATAGGACACGGCTGTAAAGTTGTCTAGTCTCAAGAGTACTACACTGTTCTTTATGGATGACTTGAAACTCATCAGTGCGTTCAAGCCAGCCATCATCTCTAGACAAGTTATGTGTAGTAGACATTCCTCTTGTGACCATTCCCCCCCTGTCTCTGTTATACCTAGTCTCGCACCCCATCCTAAATTGCTTGCGTCTGATTACACTATGTAATCTGGGACATTCCCAAAGATTGCCTTCCTATTCCAACTGTTCAGATTGTTCCACCACCACAGGAGATCCTCTCGTGCTTCTTGAGACAAGGGAACCTTGTCTGAGTACCAAAGTCCCTTTCTTAAACCCAAAGATTTTAGTCTCAGTAGGGCCCTGTAGTGTAAAGGACGTGGTGAAACTGCCTGGATAGAAGAGGACAGAAGGCCACCCACTCTTGCTAAGGATCTTAGACTCAGAGTATCTTTTGGAAGGACATAAGCTACTTCCCTCTTTGATTTTCAGGGGTAATTGTAATTGGCTCGTGATGGTATTCACCTGAAAACCTAGGAACTCTAAATTCTGAGTGAGAGTTGTTACGGACTTTTCTGTGTTGACAATGAATCCTAGTCCCTCCAAGAGGTCTATTGTCCACTTCATTTGTATCAGCAATTTATTCTGACTCTTATTAACATATTGTCTAGATAAATTAGAATCCGAACACCCCTTTTTCTTAGAAAGGCTACTACAGGTCTCAGAACCTTGGTGAAGCACCAAGGAGCTGATGAGACGCCAAAGGGAAGACAGCAGAATTGATAAGGGATTGGGACTCTTACCTTGATTTCCACCTCCTTGGAATCTGCCTCTCCCGCCACGAACTCGTGTACCTCGGCCTCCTTGGGAAAGAAGGTATTGTTCCCATGGTATTGCCTTCCGAAACTTCTTGGGTTATTTTGGTAAAAATGGGACCTCTCTTGTCCATGGCTGGCAGCCAGTCCTGTCCTGCCAGCCCTTCCGAAAACTCTACCTCCAAACATACGCCTCATGTTAGATTGAGCCCTGCTGAAGACTGAGAAAGTTGATACGTACTTTCCCAGGGTTTTGATAACATTTTCCCCAAAGAGTAAACCATTGGAGTCACCCTTAGGATCCCTGTTGGACAAGTCGGAGAGTTTAGGATTAATCCTCATAAGTATGGCCCCTCTACGCTCTGCTGAAAGGCCAGCGTTAGCATTACCCAAAAGACATAGAACGCGTTGGCTCCAGCCACTGAGTAAGTCGACATCGACATGTGTGCCTTTTAGTGAAGTTTCTTTTGCCAGATCCAAAATTCTTGCAAAAGGGCCCAAATTATCTAGGGCTTTGTCCTGGCATTGTTTGAGGCATGCTCTAAGCCTTTCCTTGGGTCCTTGCCAATTTTAAATAAAGTCATCAATTGGGGATCCAAATTTGGGGTCATCCCTGCTTTATTGTCTAGGAAGCGTCTAGGGCATTCTGCCCTCATCAAATTTTGCGTCTCCTTTTCAAGGGAACTGCAAATCCAGTATTTAATACATTTGGATACATGGTCCATGGGCCACCAGTCTGACCCCCTTGGGTGAGTGATCTGATTAGGGTTAAAATGTTCACCCCTGTTGGGTCTTTAATGGCCTTGTAGCTAGAGGGTTGCTCAAGGTCTTCATCGAGGAGATCGTTGTCTAGGTCTTCTAGAGGGTCAAATACCTATTCATCCTCCTCATCCTCTGGACACATCATAGGAGTAGGTTTCATTTCCAGCTTGAAAGCCGGGGTGCTTTGAACCATAAAGGTCACTTGGTCTCTTTGTGTCGCGGTGGACACCTGAGCTTATTGCGCCAATAAGGCTGCTCTTGCTTATTGTACCACTATGGGTACCAAGGTCGCTTGTAGCGCACAGGCTACCTGATGCTTGTTCCCTCTGTTTAGTAGCGCGCTGGCTACCATTAGTGAAGGATACGTTAGTTAGGTATTTAGTTTTTTTAAGAACCTTGCTTCCTTTTTTGATGGGAGTCTCTTCCTCTGAGAGGGATATTAGGTCCTCTTCAGAGTAGTTCCTTTTCCTTTTGCTAAGGGCCGCTTCCACTGTCTCTTTCAAAGCAGATTAAAAAAAAACTTTTTTGTTTTTGTTATTCTAAATATATTCTTATCTTTATCTTGGAGAAAAACAGTTCCTATCTTTAAGCCAGCCTCGATAAATAGGAAAAATGGTTGCCTGGCTCAAGCTTGGCCTGTTGCCTTAGCAATATAGGGGGCTTAGTGAGTTCTTCCTCTATTTTGCCCCAAATTTTGGTTGCCTCAATTCCCCGATGGCTCCGTGTCCCAGGGGGGAAGTGAGGAGTCCGATTCGATGGAGGAGAGGCGGGATAGGCCGCCACCATGCAACGGAGCTGGTTTAGCCAGAGGCGGAGTCGTGTGCGTCTCCTGCCCCGAAATCCAGCTCAGCGGTCAGCCACAATTCACGTTTCTCTCCGTGTAGGGGAGAGGCCTCGTTCAAAGAAGAGTGGCGCCCTCATCGTAGGTGAGAGGCCTCTTTGAGCACCGCGGCGCCCTCAGCGGGCCCTCGTCAGCTGTTCCCCATGTCGGGGAGATCATGCCCTTGTGCGTCCCCACCGGAGCCGACACCAAAGCGGGGGAGGATATGTGACACCTTGGGCGTGGACGTGCACCTGATAGAGCCCCACGGGAAGCATCTCTTGCTACGGGAGAGCCAGAGACATCTGTCGGAGTCCGCAGGAGCCTCATCTTGCTACGGGGAAGCCGATCGAGGCAGTCGATGACCCCCAGGTCAGTTTCCCTTCTTTTTTTTGCTTATTTGTTCCCAATTACATCAATTATAAAAAGTGAAAAACATTTTTCAGAGGAGCTGGGTAATACATATATTAAATCATGACTGTATTGGAAACACTGACCGTTTAGAGAGGTATACTATGTGGTAAGTGCTAAAACGTACAAATTAACCATGAAGGGAATAGAGACCCGACCAGAAATTGTAGGGGTCGCTACCCAAGTAAGGAAATAAGAACACTTACCGTGTAAGCCTGAAAATAAAGGTTAATCATAGAAAAAAGTATATAAACATTGTAGCTACAAGTTGTAGTGTACTTAACTGAGAGGAGCAGCCAATAAAAGAGGATGATACTCAGTTACACTGTTACTATGTTAGTTTTCTAAAAGTTCTATGGAATGTCTTACTTATAATATAACACATGTTCTTTAATGGGCTGCATGTTGGGGCAGCAATAAAAGTTATTGCATAATGGTAGCCTCCGGTCTTGTAATGAAATAGTGGGCAAACAATGTACATATTGAAAAGGAGATTCTGCAAATGCTGGTGCAGATGTCTTAAGATGTTTAACCTCCAGTTTGACTCACAGTATTGTTAGCACATCCGTGTGCACTTTAGCGGCTTCTAAACCCTGATGAAGTTCCCGATATGGGAATGAAACGCATTGGCTGGACTGTTTTATAATAGATGATCATATTGAAATTGGAATAAAGAAGCCACTTTTCTACTGATATCTGCCTATTGGACTCTGAGCTGCGCACCCCCATACAATAAAATATTGTTAACAAAGCATAGTGGGATCCATTTTGGATGCCTCAGAGTTGTATTGCCACAAGAGGGAGGGTGAGGACAGCTTTACAGAACGTGTAAGCGCATTGACTGCATTTGTGAGGGTGGAGATGCGGACACTGAGAGGAGACTGGTGAAAGGGCTACATTTACAAATTCAATGAAGACTTTGTCAGCAACGAGATGCTGATTATAGAGTTCTTGAAGCACTGCCCTTTGGTAGATGCGAGGGGTGGAACTGCAGATTCTGTTGCACAAGGTGAAGGGGCCCTTTTAGGTGAGGCCAAGCCTTTTGTCTTCCTTGATCACCCTTTCTGTGCAGAAACCTCACACCTCTTTGTGCCTCTGTGTGGGAGCTGCAGGCCTGACATTGAGGGGCCTCTTTCCACAAAGGCTGTGTCTGAAGAGCAGCCTGGAAAGGACATTTGAAAGGAGTACCACCCCAAACCGGTTATGAAGCATGAAACAGTGGATGCACTGACAGTGTGAGTCAAGTAGAAATTCAGTTTCTATATGGTAGGCAGATTATTTAATGCACAATGGGACACAGGAGGGTAGAGACAAATTATTCTTCACAAAACCATTTCTCTCCGAACAAAGGAGAAAGCATCTGGGTAGTACATTTTACTAGTTTGTGTATCGCGCTTTCTGATGTGAGCCAAAGGCACTTTTGAACTAAAAACATGAGTAGAAGCTCTGAAACACAGCATCACGATTTGTCAATGGTGTCCTGTCCCTTCTGTATCAAATGTAAATGCACTGACAGTTATAACACATTTACACATAGCTATTCTGTGAGTAGCCTTTTACTTTCACTGGAAGGGCTATACTTAACAAATCTTGATTAGAAAACTACATCAAAGCAAGCCTCTAACAAGGAGAAATGGCTTTTTTTAGTCTTTTAGAATGGAATTAGTGTATGTAAATAGTATGTAATCATGTAACGTTGCCGGAACATAGTGGACAACTTCAGACAAACCGTGCAGGATTAACACCCATTACCTCCTCGTCCCTTCCTTGCTTCCTACACATACGAGGCATCCCTGCCTCACCAGACACTCATACCACGTGACCCAAAACGTTGAGTATATATCGCCCACACCCCCTCCAACCTCCTGTTTTTTCTTCTTCTTTGTCTCACCTGATGAGACGCGCGTACTACAGGCAGTGCTGTGGTCTTTCCTGAAGTTTGTGTTTTAATTTTTCAATAATTCTGGCAACTTGTTGGGTGCTGCCTCCGATCCTCGCTTGTTTGGGCATGGCGGGGCCAGCTGAACAACAATGTGCCCTCCCTCACCGCGTCTGGAGTCGCAGTGCGCTCTTGGCGGCAGAGCGGTCGGGGTCCGGTTAACGGAGTCACCGGCTCTGCGTGGCTGTCCCTCTGGGTTGAAGGCCGGAAAGGGAAGCGGCAGCAGTCGGGACTGTAGGGTTCTTCAGCTGGCTGGTTCATGATCCTGTACACAGTAAGGGCCTCAAAAAAGGTTTTTTTTTTCTATTATTTCTTTTACCTGCGTGATATTTTATAATTGGATATTGACTTTTACACTACTTCTGGAACATTTTTATTGGAAGTCTAGGGTTACCTCCCAGTTTATGTCTGGTCCTTTGTGTTGGGATTGTGGCCTATATCTAGGTGTCTCCCTGCTGGAATTCTGACTGTATGTAATTATGGTGGGAAAACGTGCTACCAAGCGCAAGCATGTGCTGTCCTCTTCTTCTGACGATGATGAGCTGTGAGAGGCTGGCCTGGTATATGATGTCCACTAATGTAAGTGGGCACCTTGCACTAATCCAGACAACCCTTATGGTGATATAAGAGGTCTTAGACAACCTAAGAAAGCTCTCTAAGCAGTAGCTGTGGATAGAAGCAGCCTTCAGGCTTAGTCCAGAAGGAGTGTAAAGCAGCTTTGTTTACCAGAATGCAATCTTGTAGTATAGATTAAGTGAAAAGAACCACACTACGTATTTATAACAATGTATTTATTATATAATATACTCTATAATCTTCAAGTATCTCCAACGCGGAGATAAACACAATGCACACAATACTTGAGCAAAGAAACCCAGTAAATAGCACAAAATACACAGTGGCCCCAGGTGGGGACCAAACCATAAATAAATAGCACAAAATACACAGTGGCCCCAGGAGGGACCATACCATATACTAAGAAAGTGGTATAAGAACCATGACTCAGATCAAGACAGGGTCGAGAGGACGTAGAATTGCTGGAGACCCACAGAACCACCCATGGTAAGTAGATAGGGACCCCACGGAGAGCGTGTGCAGTGTGGGAATACGACTGCCTGCTCCGTACAAGTCTATATGCAAGTCGTAGTTGGATTTTTAAAGATTAAGGACCCTTCCCCGAGGACCCTGAAGAAACCCTGTGGAAGACAGAAGGTTGGAGAGCCACCCCACCTGTGGATACCCTAGTATCCATGTTACCTACACCATGGAAGCCGGGTGCATATGTGTGAAGTGGTGTTGCAAACCGCCGTCAAACCCAATGGAGGACTTCAGGCAAGTGCCGCTGCTGTAGGAGGGGAAAGTGTCCGTGGGAATCCAAACGTGGATTCTTGCAGAGGAGTACTTGAAAGCTGAGGGGACAGAGTCTATGTCACTCAGGGGTGACCACGAGATTTGAAAGCCGAATGCCTTCCAATGTCGGGTGCTTCAGGATGGATGACGAGGACCTTGAATTTCCAGCTCTGCGGAACAGGCAATGCTGAGGAAGACCAGGACCCGGATACGAGCTGCCTCATGAAGGATGTCAAGTGTTGAGGGGTCGGTGTCCGGCGGAAGCACCAACAAGCCTTGACAAAGTCAAGCCACGGAGGACTCAAAGAAGGAGCAACGTCGGGACCAGCAAGATCCAGGAGACTCACCAAAGGCAGTGGAGTCAGGGCAGGCCCCGAGCAAACAGGGGAGCTCAGAAGAAACAAGTGTGACCCTCAAGTGGACCCACAGACCGGAGGAACTGGAGTGGCAAGAAGACCTGAAGCAGCTCACCAAAAGAAGCAGACCATGGTGCACACAATGCGGTGTGGCAGAAGATTCTGGTCACAGGAGGTGCTCAGAGTTGGGGATACTTTGAGCCCGAAGATCTTCTTACAGAGAAGCCAACAAGCCTTTGCAACTGCAAGTTGCAATCGGTATCCAGGGGTTTGGGTATTGCAACCCCCACGAGGACTACTGGCCTCAAACTTGGTAGGAGGGTAGAGCACGCCTCAGGAGCTGAGAAAAACCACCACCTGTGTTGCAAAACCCACGGAGTCCGGAGGAGCTCAGGATCTGCCAACCAGTCAACTTAGTTGAGGTGCATGCCAATTGCGGGGGTAGTGACTCCTTCACTCCAAGAGAGACTACTTTGTTTGTCTTTGATGCTTCACAGGCCTTGGAGGTTCCTGTATGATGCACAGGCACAGACGATGCAGCAGACTGGAAGGGAGACGAAGTCAGGCCCAAACGAAGTCCAGAGTGCTAAGACAGTAGAAGTGCAGTGGTGTCTGATCTGAATCTTTTCCCACGAAGAATCTAGGGACCTACACCCAGGTAAGCCCTTGAGTACCCTAGGGAAAGGGTTGGGAAGATTCAGGGGACCCTCCCAGGAGAGGGTCTGGACAGGGGGGAGGTTACTCCCATGTCCTTTGTCCAGTTGTGGACCAGAGCGGGAGCCAACGGCTGCCAGAACTGGGTTGAACTGGACTATGCACAGGGACACCAAATGTGCCACTCATCCAGACGTTCAGGCGCTGACAAGCGCACCCACCCGGTCCCAATACACTAAATCCTGTCTGGGAGGTGGTGACACCTCCCTGTGACAGGATGCCTATTGTTCCAGCTTCCTCTGCTCGAGCTTGGCTCAGCAGCAGGAGGGCAGAAATGTGTCTCTGGTCGGCAGCAACCATTTTGTGCTGTCTGGGTCTGGAAGACTAGTACCGGGAACACTGAAAGCCTAACGGAGGGCTCTGCCAGTGCTTGGAATCATACCCCCACACCGTTTATGGTGTGGGGGTATGATTCCAACATGTTTGATACCAAACATGATAGGATTTCGAGATGGTCATTGTATAATGACGTGGTGCCCCTCTATATAGTATATGGCTGGTTCACTGATAACCCAGGAGAATGGACTCCGTAGGCTGCAGGGGTGTCCTGCTCATGCGGAGGCACCCTCTCACTTAGTACCAAGCACTCTGCCTTTGCAAAGGCCTGGTAAAGGGGTGACTTATAGGTTTTAAGTGCAGTGAACCTTAGATATAGTAAACCTATATCATTGGTAAGTGGTGCATGCACCAACTTACACAGGCTACAATGGCAGGCCTGTAGTTCCATTTTGAATGGTCTCTCATGGGTGGCATAATACATGCTGCAGCCCATGGGAGACCTCTGTGGTACCTATGCCCTGGGTACATGGGTGCCATATACTAGAGACTGACAAGGGTACGCCAGTATCCAATATGGGATGTACCTAAGTACTGAACAAACCAATTTAGGGAGAAAGCAGATAGACTGGGGTCCTGATTAGCAGGATCCCAGTCAGACTAGTCAAAACACAGCTTAACATCAGGCACAAAGTGGGGGTAGCCATGCAGAAGGATCCTACCTTCCTACATGAGCCCATTCCGGCTCGCCAGAGTAGGTCCAAGGGTCCGTGGATTCTTCTGCCCTACTGTTGGCGTCTGAGGTGCAGGATATTATATAGGCTGCTGTGGCTCGTGCTCTGGAGTCAGGTTCCATCTTAGCGCAGGGTCTCTCGTTCTGCGGTGGGTCAGGTGGATTCACCCTCTGATGACTCCTCAGCTTCGGAAAATAGCCAGTCTTCTACCTCTTCTAGGAAATTTGTCCGTAGAGAGGAGGTCACAGTTATTCTTCAACATACCTGGGAGAAATTGGGATTTTCGCCTTTTTCTTTTCCCGGGGGGGGGGGGGGGGGGAGGGGGGGGTCAGAGGACATTATTCCCCAGTATGTTAAACCCCCTGTTTTTGCAATGCCTTTTCATGGTCGCATCAGGGACTTGACAGCTGGTGAATGGCGCGATCTGAAACGTTCTACGGTTCCACGATTTTTGCAGAAGCTAAACTCTCTGGAGGAGGGGGTCTCTCTTACTCACTCTGTTAAGGTGGATGCCATGTTGGCCACTCTGATTGGTCGTACGGCGATCAATCCAGAGGATTGTTCCCCTGCGGATGCAACAGACAAGAAAGTGGATGGGGCTCTGAAGAAAGCTTTCTCTGCTGAGAATTTGACTTTGAAGGCAGGCATCTACTCTGCTTATGCTGCTCAATCCTTGGTATTTGACTTTGAAAAACTGGCCATGGCTATTCAGGAGGAGACTAACTGCTCTCACTTACTGGTCCACATGGAGCAACAGGCCAAATTATTGGCTGTCATCTCTTTGGATGTTCTTAAATCTTTTGCCATGGCCTCTGGTTCCATGATTCTGGCTCGAAGGAACCTGTGGATGAGAGACTGAAAGGCAGATTTCTCCTAAAAGTCTTCTCTTCTTAAAATTCCTTTTGGGGGCAAAATGGTGTTTGACGAGCAGCTGGACAGCATGATCGCAAAGTCTTTCAAAGATCGAAAGCATGCTCTGCCCTACAAGGGGAAGTATTCGTCTTCCCACTCCCGTCGTTTCTGGAATCCTCCTTCTTCCTCATCTTCTTTTGATTCCTCCCTTCAGTCCTCCAAGCCCTTTTCGGACAGTCGGCGTAAGTTCCAGCCAAAGAAGGCCGCTTCCTTGGCAGGCGCCAAGGGTTAGTCGGATTCCTTCAAGTGGAAGTCCTGACAACGATGGCGAGACAGCTTCAAGGCCTGTGGGTGGGAGGCCGTTGGATTTTCTGGAGACTTGAAGTCTGGATGTGAGGGATCTCTGGGCTTTGAGCATTGTCAGGAGCGGTTATCATATAGACTTTGTCACTCTGCCACTCCTATCCCCAGGGATCCGGTGAAGAGGAGGGCACTTCTGGAAGGGGTTTAGGCTCTTCTGGAAAAGAAGGTGATCATGCCCGTTTCCCTGGAGGAACAGGGGCTGGGTTGCTATTTCATTCTGTTTCTTGTTCAAAAGGTGTCAGTGGGGTTCAGGCTGGTTCTGGACCTCAAGAGAGTGAATGGGTGGGTCAGGACCATTCACTTCAAGATGGTGACTTTACAGTCTTTAATTCCGTTGGTGGGGGTCCGGGACTTCATGACTTCTATAGACCTTCAAGACCCTTATCTGCATGTTACCATGGCACAGGAGCATCAGAGGTTTCTGCATTTTGCAATAGGAGACTGCGATTTCCAGTTTGCAGTGTTGCCATTCGGGCTGAAATCCGCTCCACGGGTCTTCACCAAGCTTTTGGCTCTGTTGGTGGTTTTGGTTCACAGTCAAGGGATTTTTCTCCATCCCTACTTGGACGACTGGTTTGTTCACGTTCCCTCGTTCCAGTTGGCTCTCAGTCACACAGGGGTAGTTCTGGACATTTTTCGGGTACACGGTTTTCTTATCAATGTGGGGAAATCCTGCCTTGTTCCATCACAGGATTGTCTCTTTAGTGGGGCAAGATTTCGTAGATTTGGGGGTGGTTACACTGCCAGAGGTTCGAGTGTCCAAAATCCATTCTCACATTCTGACTCTGTTGTCCAACCAGGTCCAGTTGGCGGCTCATTGACTCCAGCTCCAAGGGGATCTGGCAGCCACAGTTTTTCTGGTTCTATGGGGCCGGTTTTATTTGCACAAACTGATGGCTCACATTCTGGCATATTGGTCTACCCATTGTCTCCCCCTCTCTTCTCCGAGTCCGGTGTCCCCTCAGATCAGGATGGATCTGGGTTGGAGGTTGGTTCGGGGTCACCTGCTGCGGTGGCTGTCTCTCTCGCCTCTGGCGCCTTTGGTGATCACCACAGATGCCAGCCTCTCAGGGTAGGGGGCCTGGATGGGAGATCATCAGACCAGGGGCTTCCGGTCCCACTTGCAGAGCAGGAAGTCTTCCAATTGGAGGGAGTTGGAGGCTGTTCGCTTGGTTCTGATAGCCTTCTCGTGGTTACTGAGTAGTTTAGTTGTTCTGCTAAGGATGAATAACGTCACAACCATGGCTTATGTGAACAGGCAGGGGGGATCAGGTCCTTGTCTCTGGTGGCGGAGTTTGTTCAGCTGGGCAAAATCCCGTCTGTTGGCGATCTTGGCTCTTCCTATTCAGCGGGTGTCCAATTCTCTGGCGGATGCTCTTAGCAGGGCCATCCCATCCTCAGTGACTTTTTGCCTCCATCGGGAGTGGTTTGTGGAGGTGACAGAGCGCTGTGGTGTTCCGGTGGTGGACGTTTTTGCAAGTGTTGGCAATGCCAAGGTGACCAGAGTTTGCTCCCACAGTCGGGAGAGTTTGCCTTGGGCAGTGGATGCTCTCTCCTGCCCCTTGCCTTGCGTTCTTCTATATGCCTTTCCTCCCATTCCCCTGCTTCTCTCGTTCCTTCTGCAGGTCCGGTGCTTGAGGGCACATGTGATTCTGATTGCTCCGGCTTGGTCTTGTGCCTCTTGATTTCCTCTCCTGGTGGAAATGAAGTCGGAGTTGGAGTGGTTGCTGCCCCTGACTCCGTCGCCTTTGTTGTTCCTGGTGTTGCAGCAGGATGTTCTGCCCCGGATGCGCCTGGCAGCCTGGAGATTAAAAGCTTAGGTCTGCTGCATACGGGGGTTCTGGCTGGTTTGACCTCAACTCAGGCGGCTAGGAGCTCTTCTACCAACAAATCTTACTTGAGGCACTGGCGTTCTTTCATTAGATGGTGTCGTGATAAGGGTTTGGACCCGGCTTCCTCTACTTTGTTTGAGGTGATGTTGTTTCTCCAGGATGCACACCTTCAGGACGAGCCTCAAGACCTTGCTTTTCGTCTGACCCAGAGCTGAGTAGCACACTCTAAAAGCCACTGATTGATTGATTGAGGCTGAGGCTGCGTTAGGGTTGAAGGTTTCCGCCTTTTGTCTTCAGTGGGCTGCGATTAATGCTTTCCGGAGTTCTTGGGATAATCTCTCAGATCCTGATGGTTTGATTGGGCGCCTTTTCAAAGGGTTGCGTAATATTCTCCCTGCCCCTCTGCAGCACTTTCCATCTTGGGATCTGTCTCTGGTGTTGGAGGCTTTGATGTTGCCTCCTTTTGAGCCTCTGGTTTCTGTGGATTTATGTTTCTTGTCTTTTAAGACATTTTTAGTGGCTATTTCCTCTGCTCGCCGTCTGTGAGAGCTGGGTGCTTTGTCTTCCAAACATCCTTTTTGTAGGGTTTTTGATGATAGTATAATTTGGCGGCCGGTCCTTTCCTTTCATTCTAAGGTGGATTCTCAGTTCCATCGGGACCAAGAATTGATCCTCCCTTCCTTTTTTGATTCCCCTTCCTCGGAATCTGGGGTGCTGCTGCACTTGTTGGATGTCAGGAGGGCTCTCCTGATCTATTTGAAACATGTCCCTCCTTTTCGTCTTTCTGATTCCCTTTTTGTGAATTTTGGGTCTGTGAATTGGGCTCACAAGTCTGATGGGCACCTTTCTCTCTTGGGGCTACAGGATCATTCCACTCAGACCATGGCGGCGTCTTGTGCTGAGATCCAGGGGGCTTCCATCTCTGAGATTTGCCGGGCTGCCACCTGGGCTTCCCCATTGACCTTTGCCTCTCATTACCAGGTTGGCCACGAGGTTGACCATTTTGAGGTTTTTGGTTCTTTCCGTTATGGTTTCTGAATAGCGGTGCTTCCTTGTTGACAGTGTTTTTTGTCTAACCTGTTTTGTGCATATCCATTTTGGTTGTCCTATTTGGCTTTGTACATCTCGTACGTGCAGGGGTGTAACACAGGCCCCCGCAGCCCTTGCGTTGCGGGGGGGCCCCCGTGCTCCAGGGGCCCCCTCACTCAGCAAGCCTCCATCATGAATTAAATGGTGCGCAGGCGCTGTGGCGCAACTTGTTACCGGGCGGCTACAATTAGAATATAGTGGCAGGCACTGGGTTAAAATTGCTCCTCAGGTAAGCCTATAGTAAGTGCGCTCGTTTGATTTCTAAAGCGCAGCACTTCCTGGAAAGTGCAACATATTGGTTTTTATAATAAAAATAGTGACATGGGCGGCACATTCACACACTTTCTGAACTTCCCGGCGAAGGCAGGTGTGACAGCCTCTCTCTCTCTACGGGAGGGTTGAGCTGAGCATGGACAATGGATCGAGGAGACACAGCTGCTCCACTCTTCAGAGGCATCTATTTACCAAATGCAATAATTACCCGGTCGGTTATTTATGGCATTGAAGGCTTTCTTTCTCATGCTAAAAAGCTGTTGACACTAGCGCCAAACCAGCTTTTTGTAGGTGTTCCCCAGGTCTCGTCAGCTCCCACGAGGACGCACTGTTTATTGAGAAGGACCCGTGACCGGATGGATCAGGCTGTGTTTCAATTTCCTGCCCACCAGTCGGGCCCCAAGGCACCCAGGAATTCACTGTTGTTTCTCTGTGCACCCTGCTGCATTGCCCAGAGTTAAATGATGAAGCCGGTGTTTCGTGAATCAATCGCCTGTTCAATTCCTCCTGACCTCGACATGTACTGTTGCTGTGCCCTGCCCAGGCAGAGCCCAACTGTGACCCGGACTCGCCACACCAGCGTGAGTCTCATTTTAAGAGCAGGTGGCACAGGTGAGGATGCAGTGCAGCATGGCTTGCTCTCAGTTGATCATTCTGACTATTAAGAGACCAGGTAAGTCAGATATTAATTTAGTAATCCGCTCCTGACATGATTCAAGATGTTCATTAAGAGAATGGGTACACTAAAGTTGTCTATGCTGTAAATGCAGGGCCATCTCCGAGTTTTTTTCTAACTAAACTAGCAGTTTTGCTGATCTCTTAGTGAAAAGGCTTTACGATTCATGCTTGACAGTGGCAGTCGGTACAAAGAAGCCTTTATTTTCCCAGCAAAGTGAGACTTGCTAAGTCAAAGATAAGTGGGGTGTTTAATGTTCCCGCTGGAGAGAGGTCAGAGTTTTGTCTACTGACAGTTTTCACTCTCACCATTATGTAGCGCAGAGGGTTAATATGCCTACTGCAAAGAAACTCTACCACCATATTGTATTGAGCTGTATTGTATGCAGATAGCTCAGTGGGTTTCTGCTTTTGTCACAGAGATCCTTTTATTGCATGTGGTTCCGCCGCACCTGAAGCTGAGATTGGGGTGGAGGGTGCTCTTTATTTAGAAATTAAATAATAGCTTTAAAAGCACCTGCTGCAGACTTTGACTTTCTTATTCCTCAAATGAGTGTGATTTCTGAAATGTGTCTATTTTCATGGACTTTATTGCATGATTTTGGCCGCAAGATAGTGTCACTCTAACTGTCACACATTTAGTCAGGGGTGTAACACAGGTCCCCGCAGCCCCCGTGTTGCGGTGAGCCCGGCGCTCCACGGGCCCCCTCACTCAGCAAACCTCTTCATCATGAATTAAAAGGTGCGCATGCCCGGCTTCTTAATAAATTAAATGGTGCGCATGCACGCCCAGGCCCCAGCCGGGCCTCAGAGGTTTTTCATTAATTAAATGGTACGCAACTGCGCACACGCGGGCCCAAGCCTGGCCTCTGCACCTCTTCATTAATTAAAAGGTACGCGGGGCCCGGCCGGGCCACTGCACCACTTCTTTAATTAAAAGGTGCGCGGGCCCCAGTCGGGCCTATGAGACTCTTTATTAATTAAATGGTGGGTGGGTGCGCGGAGTTGTCTCCGCGGTCTTCAGTGTGCGGCTGGTGGCCAATGCCATTCAATTTGTCATGCGCATTGTGGAGCGCGCGCAATTAAAGGTGTGGCTGAGACTTGTGAGGTGAGGCATCCCAGGACCTGGCCACGCCAGCCCAGAAACTGAGAACTGTTGCAGCGAGGTGTGGCTCGTACAATTGCCGTTCCTGGAGTCTGCTCTCATAGTAAGTTGTGCCTCAGCGAGGTATTTCGCTTTTCTTCAAAGTGTAGTTTAAATTGTATTAATAGCGCTTGCACGTCAGCAGTGCTGCCAGTCCTATAATACTTTCAGCGACCTTAATTCAGAGCACAGCTCACGTAGTCAGTGCCTGCCAGTGAGTGTTATTGTAGTTGCTCTGTGACAGCCCATAACTGAAAACAAATGTGTGCAGGAGCCCCTCTGTTCATCTACGCAGTGTGCGGGCTCTGCATTCACATTACATTACGTTATGCAAGTTCGATGTGTTGCAGAGGCCTGCTTTGGTATTGTCGCGCAATAAACAGACCACGCTGTGTCTTAAGCGTAAAAGGCCATTTATTAGGGCCAGGCTGCATAACAGTAAACAATAACCAAACATTACATCAATAACAACTTCCAACATCACTCTCCAACCCTTCACTCCTTTCACCCACTCCACACTCACCTTTTGTACCACTCCATGCCCCTTCCGTTCCTCACCATTTCACAAAGCTCCTAGCATCCTCCCCGATATCATCGGCCATTTCACTCATGCCTCCATTACCCCCACCTCTTTCTCTTCCCCCCCCCCGAGGGATGGGTGTGCCCGCTAATGACTCCCCCCATCCCTCCAAAGTACAGCCAGCCCGGCAGCCTGTCCTAAACTGGCACGCTTTAGCCAACCCTGAACCCCAACCCTTAACTTCAGGGTGGGTGGGTGGCCTTCGCTACAACCCTCCCGATGGTGCCGAGCGCAGGAAGAGGAAGTCGCCTTCCTCTCCTGCGCTCTTATACCCACCGCCTAACTCCACCCTGCCTGGTCCTACCCCTGCGTGAAAGACCCCGGGGGAAGACTAGTCTGCGACTTTGATTCCCCCGGGGCCCTGCCCCGTGCGATAAACAGACCACGCTGTGTCTTAAGCGTAAAAGGCCATTTATTAGGACCAGGCTGCATAACAGTAAACAATAACCAAACATTACATCAATAACAACTTCCAACATCACTCTCCAACCCTTCACTCCTTTCACCCATTCCACACTCACCTTTTCTACCACTCCATGCCCCTTTCGTTCCTCACCATTTCACAAAGCTCCTAGCATCCTCCCCGATATCATCGGCCATTTCACTCATGCCTCCATTACCCCCACCTCGGTCACTCCCCCACCCCCGAGGGATGGGTGTGCCCGCTAATGACTCCCCCCCACCCCTCCAAATTATCGCCACCCAGGTAAACCCCTTTAGGGCGGTTACCTGCCCCCCACCCCCGGACTGGGCAAGCCACACACATCCCCCCCCACTCAAACATCCCTGCAACACCAAATTGCCTCATTCCAAAGCTTGCTGACCACATCTCTCATTTCCATCATGTAATACGCGTTCCCCATCCTGGAAAGATGCACTTCGTCTTCCCTAAACAGTAGCGGTTCCTCCAGTCACAGTCCAGGGTGAGCTATAACCTTAATGTCTTTGTCCCCACAAAAAACTCGCATTGCTCTGTTAAGCTTCCGTCGTGCCTTCTCAATTGCCCCATGTTTAACAATGCCCCTCCATATTCTTCTCGGAACAAATTCAGTCCAGGCAATACAGGTCCCTGCCAGCCTGTGCTTTAATACCTCCAAGTCTCTTTGCATCAGCTGTAAGAGCGCCAAACCCGACAGCCGAACCAAATAATTTTCCCCCAAATGGATTATCAACAGATCAGGGCATCCCTTCTGTGGGACCATCTTCGCAAGCCAGGGCAATAGTGCCCCCCATCGCATTCCCCCTTTTCCCCATCAGTGCACCTCGTGATGTTGTCCTTTGAGTCCCAGGTTACGGCCGTACACCTGTTGCTCCGCATACTTTGACGCCCAGTGCACGAAAGAATGCCACACAATCCACGTTACCGTCTTGGCCCCAGGTCCTCCCACGCAACCTATGGGAGAAAAAGATGTTAGACACACATATAAAAACAGCCACCTCATCCTCCAAAACCCCAGCTCTGTTCACCTAGGCCCTTCACTTCCGAACATACTGCTCACACAGCACCGGGACATCCATCTCCCAATCTGCCGAATCCTATCCCAGGACCACCCCAGCTGGGCTGCTGCCGTCGTCGCCGCCCCAATACGGAACGAGTGTGTCTCAAAACCCGCCGGCTCCAAACCCAGACGCACCAATGCCATGCGCAGCACCGCCAACAACTGTCCCGCCGTCACCTTCGCACCTGACCTGTGACAAAATATCTCCCCTCGTACAGCCTGTGTGGCAAGCACAAACGACCTCCATTCAGCCACCGGGCACACACCCCCACAACCATTCTCACTCAACCACACCCACTTACCCTGCCCCAACTGATCTGTTTTAGACCGCCCCAACCAAATGCCCAGGCGCCCAGCATCCAACCTGATCTCCTCATACCGCCTACCAGCCACCGCCCGTGTGCCCAACAACTCGGAAACCCGAAACGCCCCAAAAAACACCCAAATCATGCAGAAACGGAAAACTCGGACCTCAGACTCATCGTAACAACAGAGCGGCAAAGCCACAACCAAACTTACCAACACTTCAAACGTTATGGCCTCCCGCAAAACCCTACCCCCCGCTCTTTCCCTGCTCCAACCTCTGAGCGCCCTACTGACAATCACACCCTTCGTAGGGTCAAACCCAAAAAACAAACCGCAATAAAATGACACTCCTGCCAATTTCTCTGAAATGGTCGCAGCCGACAGCCCCTTGTCCATGCAGTGCAATACAAACTGTAACACTCCTTGCTCCACTGCTGTACGTTCCCCAAAGGCAGATTCCCCGCTCCATCCCATAAAGGCTCCAAACTCCGCCCACGCCAGTCTGTAGGTCCGCCTGGTGGTAGCAGCAATAGAATTCTCAACTAGGCCTATCACCCTCACTCCCCCAAGGCCCAGATGCCGTCCGGCAGCCCGGTCTTGCACAGATCCGCTCCTGGTGCCAATCGCCGGAACCGCTGCCACTGCGAACGAGACAAAGCATCCGCAATGTCATTATTCGCTCCCGGAACATGTTTGACTCGAAAGACCACATTCAAACATAAGCATTTCAACATGAAACTCCTCAGCAATCGCACCACTCTCAGGTCCCTGGCCCTCTGTCGGTTGACCAACTCGACCACCGTCATGTTGTCCACATGGAACAACACCGCCCTGTTCTGAAACTCGGGACCCCACACTTCCAGCGCCACCAGCAAGGGAAAGAATTCAACAAACGCAATGGTCCTCCCCTGTGTCATCCAATGATCCGGCCAACTCTCCGCGCACCACCTCCCATCCCAGAAAATTCCAAAACCAGCTGCCCCAGCCGCATCAGAGTAAATTTGGATTTGCCAAACCATCTGTTCGTCCACAAAGTCCAATGATACCCCATTGAAATCTGTCAAGAACGTCAACCATGTCCTCAGATCCGCCCGCACTCCCATAGAGATCCGGACCCTGTGGTGTGGAAGCACTGCCCCCGACATGGCCATGCCGAGCCGTCTGCAGAACGTCCGTCCCGCCCTGACCACCCTGCACGCCAAGTTCAAGAAACCCAGCAGTTGCTGCACCACCCTCAACGCAATCCTCTTCTCTCCAATCACCCATTCTAGGCACACCTGAATTTTGGCTACCTTCGCGGCCGGATGCCGAGCTGTCCACTGGGTGGAATCCAGCTCAATGCCCAAGAATGTCAAAACACAACACGGCCCACTAGTCTTCTCAGGTGCCAACGGGTCTCCAAATTGCCGCGACAACTCCTGGAACCATGTCAGAGCCCTGCCACAGTCCCCCGACCGCGCCTTCCGAGGAACAAGAAATCATCCAGATAGTGCGTGACGTCACGATGCCCACTAAGCTGCGTAAACGCCCACTGCAAGAAAGTGCTAAACATTTCAAACAATGCGCATGAAATCACACACCCCATGGACAGGACTTTGTCCACGAAGATGGCCCCGCCAAACTGCATTCCCAAAAGTGCGAAATCCGCAGGGTGTACAGGCAGCAGGTGGAATCCGACTTCACATCGCATTTTGCCAGTTCTGCCCCCGGCCCACACACCCGCACAAGGCAGATCGCATCATCCACCGACGCGTAAAGCACCCGCGAATCTTCCTCCGCGATGAAATCATTCACAGACTGTCCCTCTAGCCAAGAAAGGTGATGTATCATGCGAAACTCACCCTCTTCCTTCTTTGGCACCACCCCCAATGGGGAAATAATCAAGTCATCCATTGGCCAGTCATAGAAGGGTCCTGCGATCCTCCCTTCCTCCACCTCTTTTCGTAGTTTGGCTGCCACTACCTCCGGCAATTCTTTAGCTGACTTAAGATTGTCGGCCCACCTCTTCAATCTGGGACCTTGATACCCGACCCGAAAACCCTCTGTAAAACTCCACTGAATCTTCAAGGCTGCTTCCTTGTCCGGGTAGAGGGAGAGCCACGGGGCCATCGCCTCCACCCTAACCGGTGTAGGGGCCCTTCTGTCCAGCCTGACCCCTACCTTTGGAATTCCTCCACTGTTCGGAAGGGGTGGCCAGTGTAAGGCATTGCGTAAGGGCATGTTTCCCCCCACACTTAGAGCATTCGTGCTTGAACTTGCACGGATACCTAGAACAGTAGCCCCTGTTGTAGCTCCAACATTGTATTGTAGCTTCCTGGCTTGGCGAAGAGCACATTTGGACTATCTAAATCTTGGGTACTATCCCTTTTTGATTTTTAGAAATATTCTTACGGAAATAACTAAATGATGCAATTTATCTCTATTTTTAGCTGCAGGAGCTCTAATTTAGTATGAGCACCAATCAAAAATTTACAATCTAAATTACTTTACTAATTTTCCCCAGGTTTTTATTCATATATACAATTCTGATTATTTTTAGAGAGAACCCCTCCTTATCGCCGCACAGACGATAAACAAATTCTTAAAAATATATTGGTCCTGAAGAAGGAGACGTGAAATCCACATACAGTCTCCGAAACGTGCGTAGACCGACCAGCGACCAAATATCTGGGAGACCCATAGCAGAACTATATGTTAATGCTTTGACCAAAATCTTTTATGATTTTCTCAAGAATTTTACCAACTCTTGGATTACAATTCAAACAGGATCTCACACCAGATGTGGCTTTTACTTTAAAAAAGAAACCTTTTTGTGGTATGATTGATAGTATGCAAGAGTAGAGTGACAGGTGAGAATGATAATGTGATGGTATGTTTCATGGGGTCTCTTTCTAAATGTTTTTCTTAATTGTTTCTTTAAATTAAAATAATTGAACCAAAAACATTTTTTTCTCTGTGTTTTTTTTAAGTTCACAGACTGTTGTCACCCAATCTAATGTGGAAATATCCTTATGGAAATATCTACTTTGTATATAAATTACATGTTAAAAGAAATTATATAAATGATTTGCTATAAAAAAATAAATTAATAAAAAGACTCTAGAGTAAGTTGTCCTTGAAATGTATTGTTGCTCTGGGGATTACCAAATGTATGAATAACTGTCATTGATAATTAAGATAGGTTAGACAAGAGGTTGTTTTCTTCACATGTGGTCCTTCCCCTCCTCTTGAACCTAAAAGAAACTAGGGGAACCCTTCTTTCCACATACAGCTTCTTGGCTTAGCGGCCTGCCCCGTGCTACCGGTACCGGCTGCATTCCCTCCCGCCCCGCTTTAGGCGGGACGCGACTGAAAAGACCGGTACGTGACCGGCAAACCGCTAGACGTGTGAGTCGACGCCGAGGAATGCGTTGACGCCATCCACTGCATCCACAATTCCTGATCCACTTCCCCCCAGTGTTTGTCCGGATTCGCACTAACCCGAGCCATAAACTCCTCATCGTAACTCAGCCATGCGAACCTCCCGAACTGCATTTGGGCCTTCCTGATGATGTCCATATACTTCAGCAACGCTATGGCCCTGTCCAGATGCTTTTCGCAGTATATGCTCGCATAAATGAGAAATGCCGACGTCCAGTTTTCCATATTCACCGGTACCCTAGGCCGTCTCGTCAACTCCCATTCCTCCTCCTTAGAGCCCTCCTTGGCCTGCCTTTCCCGGTGTAATAATTTAAAAACGTCTACATATTCGTGCTTCCATATCCTGCTCTTAATCTTGTCCGACAGATGCGACCCCAATGGCATGGCTAAACCCATGTAGGGCAGCTTCTTCGGGTGTTTGTCCACCGACTTGTCCCCTTTGTCCTCATTCCCGTCCACCTTCTCTGTCTGCACTCCCGCTGTAGTCACCGACTTACCTCCTACCGGCTTGTCCACCAGCGTGGGCCTGCCCTTCGGAACTCCCGAAACCTCCCTCACAGAACCCTCCCCCACTCCGATTGACCTACACGCCTTCTTCCTTCCCCCTTTCGGGCCACCGTCCCATACTGTCCACCAAGAACTCTCACCTGCTAGTGATGGGTGTCGTTCACTGGGCCGGCCTTTGGAGGTGGATGCCTGGCGTGTGTCCGCCTTCTCCTTCGCAGCTGGTCGCCGGTGCACCTGCAATACACCAAGGTCTTCGTTGCCCTTCCCCGTGCCCGATCCGTCATAGTCATCCCTCACCTCCCCGTCCTCAAGCTCCTCACTCTCCTCCTCATAATCCAACTCAACCTCAGGCTCCAAACCCACAGGCGCCCACAACACCTCTCTCACCGCTCTCTTCACACCTTTGCCACTCACTTCACCGGCCATCCAAAACCCCTTCACACACGACGCTGCTGCCCGCTCCCGCGCTGGAGGGATGGCCGCCGCGGACCGCCCTACTGCTTCCTGACGGCGACATGGGGCCATCTTGCGCCACGCCGTGCTCCCCCGAACTCTGCCGACTTAGACCCCCCTACCCCTCAGGTCGCTCCAACCTGAGTGGGCCCCGGCACCATCAGGCCTCAAAGCCGTCCCGGCCGTCCCTAACTGCACCTGCGACCCCCTGCCTATTTCCTCCCCCCGTGACCTATCTCTCCCCGACCTACCCAACTCCTCCTGCTCTGCCCACCTCTCCTCTTCGGACGTGGGAGTAGGGGGCCCCTCAATCTCCTCTTCCCACACCGCCCCCACTCTCTGCGCGCTCTGCTCCAAATGCCTGGCCTCAGCAATTTGTGCCAAAATGCGCTGCTCGCGAATCCGGTCGTCCCACGCCAATGCCTCCCAACTCGGGAGGGGAGGGGGGGGGGGGGTAGCCTTGAAACCCCCCTCCAGGCGGCAAAAGCCCAGTCTGTGGGGGCAACACCCGAGCCGAAATCACCCCCGCTAGGCCCCTTGGCGGCCCCTGTCCCCTTAACCATGCACCGCCAATAACTGTGTAGAGGCCCTGGACCCCCTAGAGAGGTCAATGGGCGTGTCCTCCGCAAGCTCCTTACCCCCAACTGCTCCCCCTGCGTCATCCTCAGCCCCTCCTGCCTCCGCGTGAGCCTCAACACTCCCCCCTCCGCCACTCCTGTACTCCTGTATCGTGGCCAGACTCCCCAGCCGCCACTAGCGCCATGGGGGGTCTGCCCGCCCCCCGTCCCGCCTCCCGCACCGCCTCTTCGGGCGGTCCGGCATTGTCCCTTGATGCATGTAGCAGCTCCCCAGCGGGAAACCCTGACAAAGCGCCCCTTCCCCCGCCCCCTGGGCCATAAATTCTAAAGGGGGAAACTGCAGCCGCGGAGGCAGGCTCCTACGCCGGCCCCCGCGCGCCGGCAACGATCGCCGTGAGCCCCGCCCCCTCCCGCGCACCGATAACACTGTCGGCGGTGGCGGCTCCTCTTCACAAGCAATTACCGCCGCCCCCGCCGAGGCCGCCCACGGGGTCCGCTCGAACCCCACCCACGCCTCCCCCAGCACACCGGGCCGGAGAAGATCCTCCCGCCCGGCACGCCCCAGCACCAATTAGCCTCCTCCGACGTCGCCATACCGCCTCCGTCGCTATACCGCTCCTCGCCCAGCCAAATGACCGCGCACGACCGGCTCTCCGTCCCACACAAGTGCTAACCACGGCCCTGCCACCTAAACCTACACCAAAACCCCCTTTGCTACAACCCTCCTGATGGTGCCGAGCGCAGGAAAAGGAAGTCGCCTTCCTCCCCTGCGCTCTTATACCCACCCCCTAACTCCACCCCTTGACCCTGCCTAGTCCTACCCCTGCGCGAAAGACCCCGGGGGAAGACTAGTCTGCGACTTTGCTTCCCCCGAGTATATTTAAATCCGAACCCCTTTCGTTATGTTCATGCTCGGACTGCTTCTGATCTCCATGATTGCGTTTTTGTCTAAACGATTACATTTTATTTTCAGCGGGCTGTTTCTTTGGTGCATTATGGCATCTTGAGGTCATTTAAAAGCGCTGGGAGTTCTGGAGTCAGATTTCAAGTTAGAGTGCTGCCATCTGCAGGTGGTGTCCTGCTCTCCACATGCGGCCTAAACAGCATATTGCTTGTAAGACATGAACGCTTCTTGAAAAGCAGTATGAACACGGAAAAGGGAGAAATGGTCCCTTAAAAAAAAAAAATCACTCTTGCACTAAATTACAGTTCACAATTAATGGTTCTAAAATGTATTTCTCAATTACCAGTATTGGTTATCTCTGTGCAATTTCTACCTTAATGGAGTTTTAAAAGACAAGCCTGTTGCTAGCCTGAAATATGAAATGGCTCCTCTCAGATCCCTTTCCTGTAACAATCACTGTAGAAAGGGCAAGTATGTTAGTAACTTTGCAGCAGCTTGAAAGTCTTTCCAAAGCTTATTATTGCTTTAAAAGGCATAATTTCAGAAATTTAGCTTTTTCCATGGACTTAAGTCCTAGGTTTTATTTCAAGGGAAAAAATGTCTCTGTCACTGCGAACTGCAGTCACACAGTCTGTCTAAAGTTAGTGGCCTTCCTTTAATTTCTGGTGATATGTTGAAGTTTTAAGATCTTCTTGGACTTTCTTAATGCTCCCATGGGTGTAATTTTTGTTATATTTATCTGTTTCCCTCATCTTCATTGCTTGATTTTACTCACTAGAAAGTGTCACTGATAGTCATTCAAATGTCACTCATAATTACACTGACAAAATGAAAATGTCACACATAGCAATCTGAAACTTTGGCAGCTAGGAATCCGTTACACAGCGGGAAGGAGTTCAGATTCTTAACCCTGAGTCACGAGTCACTTAAAATTGGTTTTAGAGGACAGTGATGGGCTAGACTAATTTGTACTGTTTTCTGGAATAAGCTGTAAGTGGAAAGCATTCGGACCAGGGGCGATTGGAATACATTTGGCAACGTATGTACCTCCTTCTAGTGACTCTGAGGCAGTCACTCCTGCCTAGTTTCTCAGGTGCATGTGTGATGAGCCGCTCCAGTCCAGGTTTCTTCCTTTAGTCTCTATTCCACTTTAAAACCGGGGCTACAAGTTCCAAAATTCAGAGAAAAAACCTGGACTGGAGCAGGTCATCACCCATGGATCTGGAAAACTTGGCAGCTGAGCATACTGGATCATGTGTGCAACATGGGCACGTCCTGCCCCTCAGATGCCGCCCACTTCTACCACCGGGCTTAACACCCAAATGCAGCCACAGCCAAAAGAAAGTTGACCACTCTTTATGAAGGGCCTGCTCCTGGGCAGCAACACTTGTGGCCTCATTTTAATATGTGTGAGCCATTTGAGCTCAAAACTATTTTTCGTTACAATTTGCAAATTATGCAGGTGATGGATTATGTGGCAAAAGCGGCAAATATATAATTATGCAAAATATGCGGCAGGCACAGAATTACATAATGGTAGTGGACATGGTTACAGCAGAGATCTCAAGTTAGCCCGGCTATGATTAGGTCGTCCATGCCAAGATTCTTTCAATGCATACTGGGATTTGCTGTCCCGTTCAAACCATTAAACAACCTGGACTACAAGTCCCACAATTCAATGGAAAGTCCTGGACTTGATGAGCTGCTCACTCATGGAAGCTGAAGACTTGAGGCCTCTGCTTACAAGCACATGTTGGTGACAAAGAGAGTTTCAAGATTCCATTCACAAGCACCTCATCCAGTTGAGCTATTTTTCTTTCTTTTTTTCTGTGCCCCATAATTGTAATCCTGAATTTAATTAAATCAATAGTTCTACCGGTCCTAAAATGCATAGAATAAAGGTAACCACAGGTTCTTTGTTGTGGTCTGCTACTTGTAGTGCTGAATTTACGCTAGGTACACACACCTGCAAGCTCTAGGAGATAAAGAAACGAAACCTGAAATGGATAAATCCCTTGTCAATGAATTTGTGAAGCGCTGGTGCTCTGGGTGAGCGTGGGTTTCGATTGTGTTGGTTTGCTCCCACTGCGCAAATTTGTCCAACAATGATAGTTATATGTAGGTTAAAAAGTCAGGACTGAAAAAGGTTCGGTCAACCCTACTCCAATGCCCAAAGTGTGAAAAACATACAGAGGGAACCCTTAAAGAGAAGGTTAGGCGGTGGCAGGGCAGCTGAAGGGGGAGGACAAATTGTATTGCATTTATATAAGCGCTTACGAGGTGTCGAAGCGCTTTTCGGCAAGTAGCACACTATTCCAGGACCCAAAGAGGATTAGTGGTGAATTAGTATACAGAAATATGAAATTAATTTGAGCGGTGGACATATGAGTTTGGTATTTGGATTAAAAAAGGATAATGAAGGGATAGAAGAGGGAAGGGTTTGTATTTCTATAACATGGAGGGGAAGCGTTAAAGGCACACAGGCTAGAGAGGAACATGAAGCCAGTGGCATAACACAGGCCCCCGCAGCCCCTGCCGTGCGGGGGACCACCAAACTCCAGTAGACCCCCTCAGCACATTACTTTGGCCGGAGAGTTCATGATTGAGTCCGGGGGGGGGGGGGGGGGCCCTCTAAGTGCCTTGCAGGGGGGCCCCCTCAAGGTTCATTACGCCACTGCGTATGTGTAATGAAGGGAAGCGAGGGAGGGACGAGGAGGTAATGCATCAATTACTTACCGGTAATTGCATTGCTCTAAATCCTAATCCCTTGCTTCTATTCATTACATCCTCCCTCCCTGGTATTCCAGGCCAACCTTTTTGGTATGGGTTAGGATTATGTGGTATTACAGGAGGTTGGAGGGGAGTGGGGGCGATATATACTCAATGTTTTTGGTCACGTGGTATGAGTGTCTGGTGAGGCAGGGATGCCCCATATGTGTAATGAATAGAAGCGAGGGAGTAGGAATTAGAATAATGCAATTACCGGTAAGTAATTGATGCAGCACCTTAGTCCTGTCAGACAAAGAGCCCTGTTATAATACTACCAGTGCAGCCTATCATGCTCCACAAATGCACCTTCCAGTGCTTAATTTGTAAAATAATAAGTGCCAGGGCCCTGACCAGGAGGCCGCTGCAGCTTGAACCAACCATTGCCCCGGTCATCGCTGCCAATGACGTTATCAAAACAACTCATACCATCTCTCTCGCTTGCAATTGCCACAGTTCAGATCATTCCAGGTCCCCAGCGCTACAGGAATGGCTGGGGAGTCCGGTATTAGAATTTTTTAATGTACATTATATTCATAAACAACCCTTATTCTGCTCATCTCTAAATTAGATGAGCTGTGCCACCACGTGGCAGAGCGTCATAAGCATGGTGATGACAATTGCCGGTGCTGACCAATTAAGTGCAGAGCACCGGAAACCACCTGCTCAAATTAAGCACTGCCTTCCTCTTCATATACCCACCACACCACTTTGGCAATCCCACCACACCACTTTGGCAATCCCCTTCGACGTGTGTTTATCTGGGAGAGTGACATTGTACGTGCTTGCTCAAGTGTGTGCTTGTGTGTAGGTGTTGTCTTTTCCTTGTGATGTTATAGGATTTTTACTTTCCACATGCTATAAGAGTCATGTGAAGCATGTCCCATTTTACTTACTGTTTGTTTTTAGGTCTGGCATTAGCCAAGACTTTTTGATTGATTAAAATGATATACATATAATATCCTTACTTGTAGAGGCTTATAGCCATCCCTCTTCATGGATTTGATTGTTGTGTCGTTCACATTTGTACGCGTTAGAGGCAGGATGGAAAAATGAAAGGAGTTCACATTTGGACATGTAGATGGTTTCTATGACAGGTGACAGGACATGTGAATTTGCTTTTTCTAAACTGCCTGTATGCCATTTTACTTTTTGGGAAATCTAATTTGCAAATTGTGCTTACCAATGCACTAATTTGTCACCTTCTCAAAATGTTCTTGGGAGGGTGAACTCCCAACACTGTTGGGGGCTGCTCAGCTTTGCTTGGCACACCATGAAAGTATTGGAATATTTCACAAGTGCTGTAAGACGCACAATTACTTGAAAAAATAACATACACTGAGGTACACCAAGAAACAGTTGATCATTAAATACCTGACTTGTAGCTGCACCGCAAGCCCTTAGTTGCCCCGCAAGCCCACCTCGGTCAATTTGGTGAATACCTGCACTTCTTCACATTTCAATTACTGGTAGCTGGTTTATGGAATAGGGATGACGACCTGGAACATCTAGTTAATTGTAATGCATTTATATAGAGCTTACTACCCCTGACGAGGCGTCGAAGCGCTGTTTTCGGCGAGTAGCATGCTACTCCGGAACCCGAAAAAGATGAGCGGTGAATTGATATAGGGATATAGTAAATGTATTTCATGCAGGTGCAGTTTAATTTGCTAGCCTGGAGCAAGGCCAGTCATAACCGTGTGTGTCCAATGGAGAGCTCTGAAGTACAATTGACCGGGAGCCTGTGAAAACACTTACGTGCTGCGTAATGAGGTCGAAACGCGGACGGTTCCTGGCGAATCTTGGAGAGGGGGTAGTGTCGTGTGAGGTAGCAGACATGTCCGTGACAGCGTTATCTTTAACTTTTCATTCCTGGGGTGAAGCTCGCTGCCGCCGTCCCGCGGGAGAGTTTGACGTATTCAGGCTTGGCAATCGCATATCAGTTTTTCACAGCGATATCGGCTCGGCGCTTGCCGACGTGCAGATCTCTTACAATACCATCGTCATATCCTGTTTGCTTGGGTTATGTTGTACTCAGAAAAATGGTCTGGTGAGTGTTTTTAATGTTTTTCCCCTCTTAAAGTGACAGTGCACCAGCTATCTTATTTAGAGAGGCATGAGTTTGGAGGCGGGTAAAATAAAATAAAATATCTAGGCTTTTCTTAAGTACAAGAACGTTGTGGGATTTAATGCACCATTATGTACACTATTTTTATTCAGTCAACCAGTGCTTTGAAGGGGCCGGTATTTTTTTATTTTTATTTTGAATGGAAAAGTACCTGGACTTCGGAAGAGAACGTCTGTTCTACACCGGCACTTCGCACTGTACTCTGTTACAGAATATACCTGCACTTCTATTTTTCCATTTCAAGCACTGCAATCAACGTGTTTCAGAGCAATATGATTTTTAATAAACGTCTGACAGCGGAGCATCTCGTTGATCGAGTTCTGCCGGACTCTGTTTTTCACTGAAGGTAGTGTTTGCACTTTGCACTCTGTTAGAAACAGAACTGAACCAATTGCACTTTTGCTCTGTCTCCAAGTGTAGGCCTCTTGCAAGCAAAGCTTTAGTAGATGTATTACATGAAAAAAAAAGACTTCTCGCCTTGAAATGCATTACTATTTTTTAGAAGGAAAGCTTACAAGATAACTCAGGAAGAGTGATTCATCAACATGCTAAATATGTTTATTTAATAAACCACTCTCACGGTGAAAGGTTTCACGGCACTAAAATCAGCCAGGGCAAAAACTTCTTACCTTGTAAACAGGGTTTCAACTACAGAAGGGTGGGAGCACACTGCCTCACGCCCCAGCACTCAGTTTGAGCCAGCGCATCATGGTAAATGCAGTGCATGATAGCACTTACTTCAGTTAGTCTTTACTTTTTCACTTATGTTGGTACAACTCTAGACATGTGCATCTGGATTCATTCCTTCATCAGTAGAGAGCAGCGAGTTTTTGGGGGTGCTGGAAATGCTACACAAAGTCTTCTCAGGTCTCTGTACCATTCACTGGGCGCTGGTTTTCAACTAGGTACAGAACTCAAGGTGGTCGCTTTGGTGATGAAGGGCTTAAGGCAATGCGTCCAGATTGTTGCTGTCTGAATAACGAAGAACCTTCCTCCTGTACACATTATGAATGAGCCTGATCCTCTCAGATTCATGTTTGAGGATCACAGATCTCATCCGTGAACACAATGCTCAAATATGTTAGTCAACCAAAGTGGAATGATGCATTGGAAGCCTTGTGAATTATACTTTTTATTTGCTGGCAGACTGTCAACCAGGGGCGTAACACAGGTCCCCGCAGCCCCCGCAGTGCGGGGGGACCCCAAGCTTCAGGGGGGGCCCCAAGCTTCAGGTGGCCCCTTCAACACAGCACTCTGACTGTAGAGCTCCTGATTGAGCCCGGAGGGGGCCCCTCCACGTGCCTTGCAGGGAGGCCCCCTCGAGTTTCATTACGCCAGTGCCGTCAACCAGCGCAACTAAGACTGTGTAGTGGTGAGTTGGGGCTGCCAATCTGTGTTCGTGGCTTCTCGATATGCTGCCTTCTATAGGAGCTACTTCCTTGTCATGTGCGGAGCTAGCCCGGGATAGATGTCTTTACAATAGACCAGCCAGCTATTAGAATAGGGTAGTAAAGGCAACAATCGCTTGGCCTGCTGCTGCCCTGGCTTTACTTTACCAGGGTGCCCATTGGAGGTCATAGAACAGTATTCTATGAGGCACTGTTGAGACCGGGTCAAAGGAACCATAATCTGATGGGGAAAATGGGAACCAGTAATTGAACAGTACGGCACGGCACTATTCGTTTGTACATATTTATGTTGCATCACAAACATTTACAAATATCCATTGTACTCACAATCACAATAATTAATAATAACAACTTGATATTTTGCATACCACCAACTGAATTGTCTTTAGGACTATCATCCAGTCTGGCTTCCAATCCTAGATTCCCCTTCATAAGTAGGTCTCGGGCACTGTTTTGTGACTGAACTGGGTTCTGTCTTGACTTCATCCATTCAGCGTCCAGCTGTTCCAGAGTCTCAGTCGTCCTAATATGTTCTTATTTCAATAATCCTGGATTATATCCTTATGTCCCTATTAGGCCTGTCCCAGCTTCTTGCGTAACACTGATAAGTGAGGCCTCTACAACAAGGAGGCCCCAAAACCTTATGACGTCTCAGAGCACAAGGGAGAATTTGAGGGATCGGATTGGTTATGCCCAACTTGTGTCTTCTACATCGCTCTCATTTGCTAGCGATCCTGATCCAGCTGCCTCCTCCTACTAGACGTTTTATTCCACGACATCCATCCTCCATACCGCACTGATTCAAGGAAGAACGCATTTGGATTCCTCCACCCCCACCAAATCCCGACAGTGATGAAAGTCTGAAGAGCAACCATCTTTCAAGGATGAAGGGCTGCATCTTGTGGTCCATGACATGATGGTGTAGATGGGCCTGGCGTCTAGTGAGACATCCCCTACCAGGAGTGTGGCGACACGCCAGACATGCTCTTGAGCATGATCAGCAGACCTGCCAGGTTGATATGAGTCAGAAATAGTGGGTGAGCCTTGTTCTTGCTCTATTCTGAGCCAATTAATATATATATTTATTGTGGGGTTTTAATAATCGCTGTATGTCCCTATTGTTTTACTTCAAGGCCAGTGGTGTAACGAAACTTGAGGGGCTCCCGCCACAAAGTACATGGAGCGGGCCCCCTACCAGGCCGGTCACCCCACGCACCGCGCACACTCTCTGCGAGTGAGCCCAGGCTGCCCCCGATCCCGCCGAGTGCCGCCGCTGCCCGCAGCTGTGCTCCTGTTGTAATTTATATCGCTTTGTCTCTGCGTTGTTCCCTGTTGTAATTTATATCGCTTTGTCTCTGCGCTGTTCCCCGTTGTAATTTCTATCGTTTTGTCACTGCGTTGTTCCCTGTTCTAAGTATCATTGTATTGTATTTTTCTCTGCTGTCCGCTTGTTGTGCCCCTGCCCTCTGATTTTCGTTTTTGTTCCCCCTCTGGTGTGCCCAGCCCTGGTCGCGTTTCCCGCCCGCTCCCCGCCGCTGCCCCCCTGCGGCCCGCCCCCTTCCCTCTCACTCCCTTCCCATTCGCCGCCCCGCTCCCGCCTCCCAGCTGCTTCTCCCTCGCTCCGCCCCCCCACTCTCCTCATATGGCAGAGTGGCAAACGCGCAGCGTTGACGCGCAGCGGGCGCGCCAAAGGTAAGCCCGTCTGCGCCCGTCCGCGCCTGTACCACGCCCAGCGCCCGTACCCCTGGCCCCCGAAGACACCAGCCCACCCGCCGGACTTACGACGCCACCAAACTCAACGCACTCAACGCCGGCCGGATCCCTGGTTGCTACCGAGCCACCCCGAGACGCACCCACGGACCCTTCAGCTGCCACTCCTGCAAGTTCACCTGCATCCGGACCTGCACTGCACCAGCACCCACCAAACCGAGCACCAGCAGCAACCACCTGAAGTGCATCCTACTCAACACCCGCTCCGTCCACAGACACGCCGTAGAGCTCTGGAACCTGCTCGACACAACATCACCAGACGTCGCCTTCCTCACGGAAACATGGATGAACGCCTCCTCAGCACCCGACATCGCCATCGCCATCCCGGACGGATACAAGATCACCCGGAGGGACCACGGCAATCAGACCGGAGGAGGCATCGCCATCATCCACAAGAACACCATCCGCATCATGACCAACACCGACGACACCCTCACAACCGCCGAACACCTGCACTTCCAGATCCACAACGACCCCAAGACCACCCTCAGAGGCACCCTCATCTACTGACCCCCGGGACCACGCACACAATTCAGCGAAGACATCGCCGACTTCATCAGCCCGCACGCCCTCCCCTCCGCTGTCTACATCCTCCTCGGGGACCTCAACTTTCACCTGGAGAACAACAACGACCGCAACACCACCACCCTGCTGGACAACCTCTCCAACCTCGGTATCAAGCAGCTGGTGACCTCCCCCACCCACTACGCCGGACACACACTCGACCCCATCTTCTCATCCAGCAAGTACATCGCCTTCAGCCACGCCACCGGACTCCACTGGACGGACCACAGCTGCGTCCACTTCAGCTTCAGAAAGAACACGATCCACCACCACCAGCAACAGGTCACACGCAGAAGCTGGAACAAGATCACAGCCAACCAGCTCGCCGCATCCCTGAGCCAAGACCCCCCCGCCAGCTCAGCGAACCCCAGCCAGGCCGCCAACAACCTCACAAAGTGGATCAGCAACTGCGCAGACGACCTCGCCCCACTGAGGACCCCGCCCAGTAGACCCGGCAGTAAGAAAGCACCTTGGTTCACCAACGAACTCAAGAGCTCCAAGAAGAACTGCCGAGCCCTCGAGCGAGCCTGGCGCAGAGACCCAACACCTGACAACATGACCACCCTCAAGCTCGCAACTCGAAAACACCACCAACTGATCCACACCACCAAGAAAACCGCATTCAAGGAACGACTGGACAACAACGCACACAACAGCAAGGAACTCTTCAACATCGTCAAAGAGCTCTCCAACCCCAACGCCGGAAACAACGACATCACCCCATCACAAGACCTCTGCAACTCCCTCACCTCCTACTTCCACAACAAGATCGCAGTACACAACAGCTTCATCACACAGCCAACGCACCCCACGACCGCACCTGCACCCCCCACCACCACCCTCCGCGCCTGGACTCAGATCAACACCGAAGAAACCCGACGCACGATGAACTCCATCCACTCCGGATCCCCAACCGACCCCTGCCCTCACCACGTCTTCAACAAGGCCGACGCTGTCATCGCACCCCACCTCCGGGACATCATCAACACCTCCTTCAACACCGCTACCTTCCCGGAGAGCTGGAAGCACGCCGAACTCAGCGCTCTACTGAAGAAACCATCAGCGGACCCCACCGAACTCAAAAACTACCGCCCCATCTCGCTCCTCCCGTTTCCGGCCAAAGTCATCGAGAAGACCGTCAACAAGCAGCTGGCCGCCTTCCTCGAGACGAACGGATCCCTCGACCTCTCGCAGTCTGGCTTCCAGGCCAACCACAGCACCGAGACCGCCCTCATCGCAGCCACCGATGACATCCGAGCCCTGCTCGACAACGGGGAAACTGCGGCCCTCATCCTCCTGGACCTCTCCGCGGCATTCGACACTGTCTGCCACCGCACCCTATTGCAGCGCCTCAGCAACGTCGGAATCCAAGAGAAGGCACTAGAATGGATCATCTCCTTCCTCGCCGGAAGGACACAGAGAGTCCGCCTCCCCCCGTTCAGATCCGAGGCCACCAAAGTCATCTGCGGCGTACCACAAGGATCATCACTCAGCCCCACCCTCTTCAACGTCTAGATGAGCCCCCTCGCGGCCATCGCACGCCAACACAACCTCAACATCATCTCTTACGCCGACGACACCCAGCTGATCCTCTCCCTCACCAACGACCCCGCCACCGCCAGAGTCAACCTACACGAAGGGATGACAGACGTAGCCAAGTGGATGATGAACAGCCTCCTGAAACTGAACTCAGACAAGACGGAAGTCCTCATCCTGGGCTCTTCACCCTCCGCCTGGGACGACTCCTGGTGGCCCACCGCCCTGGGCAGCGCACCCAAACCTACAGACCACGCACGCAACCTGGGCTTCATCCTGGACTCCTCCCTCTCCATGACCAGACAAGTCAACGCCGTCTCCTCATCGTGCTTCAACATCCTGCGCATGCTACGTAAGATCTTCCGGTGGATCCCCACCGAGACCAGGAAGACGGTCACCCAGGCCCTCGTCACCAGCCTACTGGACTACGGTAACTCCCTCTACGCCGGAACCACTGCCAAACTCCAGAAGAGACTCCAGCGGATCCAGAACGCCTCAGCAAGACTCATCCTCGACATCCCCCGACCCAGCCACATTTCCGGACACCTGAGAGACCTGCACTGGCTCCCGGTCAACAAGAGAATCACCTTCTGTCTCCTCACCCACGCACACAAAGCCCTACACAACCAAGGCCCAAGATACCTCAACAGCCGCCTCAACTTCTACACTCCCACACGCCAGCTTCGATCGACCAGCCACGCCCTCGCCGCCGTCCCCCGCATCCGAAGAGCCACCACAGGAGGAAGGTCCTTCTCCTACCTGGCCGCCAAGACCTGGAACTCCCTCCCGACCCACCTCCGCCTGACCCAAGACCACCTCGCCTTCAGGAAGCAGCTCAAGACCTGGCTGTTCGAGCAGTAGCGGACCCCCCCCTCCCCAAGCGCCTTGAGACCCTCCGGGTGAGTAGTGCGCTATATAAATGCATTGATTGATTGATTGATTGACTGGGAACTCAAAGCAGCCCTGGCAAATTTTGTCAGACCAGGTCCGTATGGTGCATAGTGAGCAAACATAGAGAGTAAGCCTGACCATGCACGTGGGGCTTGGGGGGGCTTTTCCCCTCAAGATATATATTTTTTTAAATGGCAAAAATTGTGCATTTTACAACACATTTTTTATTATATATTCAAATATATAAAGGTTTATAACATAGTAAATGATGACCCTACAGTGCACTAGGATACCTAGTCATACCCATAGACCTTACAGAGAACACAAAAAATAAGACTGACCCATACAGTGCACAGCGAGCGAGCAGAAAGAGAGAGCCTGACCGTTGCAAGGAGAGCTTGAGGGGTGGTTCTCACCCCCCCCCCCCCCCAAAAAAGTTGTTAAAAATGGCAAAAATTGTGTATTTTAAAACACATATTTCTATATATATTCAAATGTATTAAATTCAAAAGCATAGTAAAAGATAGCCTTACAGTGCACTAGGATACCGTCATACCCACATTTACAGTAAAGAAATACTGTTCTCTTGTGCCACGCAGCACCCACGCAATTTGTGGGAGGGCACATCGCATGCCCACCGCGTAAAGACCTGACCTGTCGTCTTTGACAAATCTTAGAATATTTGATACGCCTCATTATACCCTGCTGGCACCAAAGTACCTATTGTTGTTGTGACAAAGGGCTATAATAAATCTCAGCACATACATTCATTACCCTGAGAGGCAAAGACAATGCATAATGGAAATGCTGCACCGTGTATTCCTGAGCATGTTTTATGGGCCAGGAGACATTGTGAGGAGCTTTAATACTCACAGTAATATCTGTCAATGTCATAGCCACTTACTAAAGGTAGCTGCCATTCGTATGCTGTGGTGATTTCTGGCTGCTGATGGACTACACTACAACTGAGCACTTTACAAGCCTGCCACCTGGACTTTCTTCTTTACAGTGAATTTGATGAACCTGCACAGTGCACCAGGGCATAGTGTACATGACATGCATGAAAAGTGCTCTGTCCTTGAGTGCAAATGAGGTGCTTGCACTCTGAGGCCCTTGATAACTGCAACCTAGAGTATACCACAAGCCTCTCAGGCACTGTATGCCAAAGCATGTTGCAAGCCAATCATGTACTCCAGCACTGAGCACTTTTCAAAGCCCTTCGGGAAACTTTACATCACAGAGCACTTTAAAAACCAAGCCTCCAATATAAACAATGCCTGACAGAGCACTTTGCAAGCTTTAGCCATAAACTTTGGTGAAGCAATTTAGAAACTACTCAAATATCTCAGAAAAATGTTTAAGCCTCACAGCTACACTGCATCTAAAAGCTCTTTACACATCCTAAATATAAACTTTAACGAAGAGCATGTTAGAACCCAGTTATTCTGTACCCAGAACACTTTAAAATCATTTCACATACAGTGCACACCTGATCACTGTAAGCATGTTTAATCTGCACTGTATCCCAAAGCACTTTACAGCAATCTCGGCCCGTTTTCCAGAAGGCAAGGGATGGAATGCAGGCCTTAGCAGTCATAAGTTTTTCTATATAACGATAGGGGGCATTAGAGTGGACACACCCGTTTTTGCTGCCCTCTGACATCACCAACCTGATACCTAGAAAGACATGGCTTGAAGGAATCGCATATATTCTCTACACAACTCTTTCCAGGTAGCGCCACGTCAATGTGCCTGCTGTAGAGACCTGTGCAGCCTGCAGGACGTTTGCTTTAAGTGACAGAAAAAGAGGCCAGCAGGTTAAAGCATCTTGCAGAAATATATGTATAAATTGCAAGTCATGGACGGAGTCCCAACAGCACTGACTCAGCCTTTCATCCTTTGGAAATAAATGAAACCAGCATGCATCCCAGGCTGGATACAATTTACATATATTACAGAAAGCACTGGGTTGTGGTGAGGCCAGCATTCATAACACATAGGGATAAAGGGTGCAGACGGCTCCCAGGTACAGCAAATAGCAAACAGAGACTACAAGGCGACGTGCCTCAATCTCCACCCTCACTGACCCTCACAGTAGCATGACGTTCAGCACCTTCACAAATATGTGCCTTTTCATCAAGCCAATGTTGTGTAATCTGATAGTGACCGGGAAGCCACGGTTAGTGGTTTACTCCCCCTGCAGCTAATTCTATCAAATCTACTGAGTATTTTCATCTCATTAGTGGACTTGAGGCTTAGACCCCTTGTTGACTCAGTAGCTGTGGAAGTAAGCGAGGCTTGTGTACAGACTGCAAATTACTTCAAAAAGAGTAAGCAAGTACAGAAGTAGCAGGGCGGGAATGGAGTGCTTGGGTTAAGACATAACTTTATTGGATGACTGATTATTGCAGCAAATAAAAATTGGGCATGTATTGTCCAAAGTCTGAATGTGCCAGAGGTTTTTCATTTCTCATCCAGTGCACTCCCCACACTCTCAGGTTCATAATAAAGGCAGGCCATAGCTAATGACCATCAGTGCCCTCTATTTTTAGTGAATCTAGTTATCTGTATTATCAGAGGCTAGGCTTCATAGTTTCCTATAGACACCAAAAAGTGGTGACATAGCGAACTAACGCCCAGGACCTCAGCATACACCACTCTTGTTGTCTGTGAAATGTTTTCACGGGTTAATGCTACCTACAGTGACGTCGTTCTTAGATGGTGGACAATTTGTAGGATAGGGGTCATTGTGAGGGACTTAACTACTCGCAATGATAGTGATTACAGTGACTGACAATCCATCTCCTAGCCACTTACCAAGGTCGCTGTCTAGCTTCCGCTAGGGTGCTGTAGTAGTAATGGCAGGCTAGTGGCTGCAGGTGGCGGGCTACTTGTTTACTACTACTAGTCCCTGTAGTGTAGGGGTCAAGGGTTGGAAGAACAGCCCATACCAAAGATTGTTGTAGGTAAGTATAGGTTTATTGAACATTAATATGGCACGATGTCGGGAGAGCGCCGGGGAACAACCGCCGTAGTCGCGGGCTCCGCGCTATATGCCGGCACCCAAAATGGCCGCTGCGATCTACGTCATCACGTGGTGCGTGAAGACTAAAGCGCAACGCCACATATCTCCCTTCTTTATGGATAAACATTTTTCAAATAAGATAAAGTCTAACAGTCTACCTGCGGGCGGACTCATTCCCGTCTTCCATCTCAAAGTCTCTGTACTTCCGACGGTCTTACCACTGCTCTTCCGGTACGGGTGCGTCTCACTGGGGTACCGGAAGTGTGCTCGGCAACCTCTTGGGAATCTCTCACTTCACCACCTTCAGTACTCAGGGAAACTCCCCCCGCTAGGTGATCCACTGTAGTTTTCCGAGAGATCCAAGGCACCGGGGTCGCTCCCAGGCACCGGGGTTGCTCCCAAACTCTGCTACTTCATCCCTCTCTCTTTCTCCGGGGCTTCCTGTGCTTACTTCCGCTGGATTGGCTTCAGCCTCTTGGGACTGTGGAGGTATCCCCTGTCCTCTTTCTCTTCCATTCCATCGCAGAATCTTGTTGCACTTAGACATCCTGTCCTGAGACCAAACCTTCCCATCGCTCAGTAGGGCTGATTGGTTGTAGACCTCGTCCACCTGCAAGGGTGCGCTGAATTTGCTGTCACCTTTCCTTCTTAACTGGGCTAGTCTGACTCGAACCCACTCTCCTTTCTCTAACTCCGTCTCCTTGACATTTCTTCTTTTGTTGAAGTGTTCCGTGTATATTCTTTGTGCTTTTTCTAGATTGTGGTGCACTACTGCCGGAGACCACTTGCTCGTGATGGAGCGCTCCTTCGATGCTACATTGTCTTTCGTGAATGGGTCTCGACCCCTTAGTATCTGGAAAGGGCTGTATCCTGTGCTGGTCGGGGTAATCCTGTACGCCCACAACATGCTCTTTAATTCCTTCTCCCAGTCCTTTCCGGTTCCTATGGCTGACTGTACAGACCCCATGATGACTCTGTTGAACCTCTCGGCTAGTCCGTTTCCTGCCAGGTGGTATATGGATGTGTGTTTGACCTTTATACCATTCCTTCCCATATATGCGTTCCACTTGTCCGATACAAACTGAGGTCCATTGTCACCTAGGAGAGATCGTGGAATACCTTCCCTAAGGAAAACAGCAGTTTCGGAGTACCGGTCTACGAGTACTACCACATATTTCTGGATTCCCTGACCATCCCTTATCGGACCCAGAATGTCTATCAACCGGTCCTCCCATGGGTTATCAGGGTTGTCGAACTTCCCTAAGGGTGGTCGCATAAGGCTTTGGGACTTGTCCGCTCTTTGGCATTGGTCACACTCCCGCACGTGCCTTTCTATCTGGTTATCCATCGCCGGCCACCAGTACATCTGCTTCGCCCTGAGCTTTGTCTTTACGATGCCCAGGTGACCCTCATGAATGAGGACCAGTAAATGCGGGATCAACTTGTTGGTTAGGGAACTACCTTCTCTCCTCTCCGCAGGAAGATCCCTTGGTCGCAAACTGATAATTCCTCTCTCACTTCAAAGAATTTCCTGAGGTTCACCTCCATATGCCTCTTTTCCGGCCATCCTCTTAGTATGAATTGCTTAACTGCTCCTATGTCTGCATCGGTCTTGTACGCTTCCTTCCACTCTTGTTCACTTATCACTCGTTCGTGATCTTCCATGAGAGCCACTTTGGTATCCTCCTCTTCGGAAGTGCCCGGAGCTTCCTCCATGGCTGATGCTCGACTGAGGTAGTCAGCCACCTTATTCTTTTGTCCTGGGATGTGTTCCACATCATACCTATAGTCTAATAATTTCAAGGTCATCTTCGCGATGCGGGTGGTCGCCGTTGCATGTCCCGACGACGTGAGGACTTTGCCCAGAGGCTTATGGTCTGTTCTCAGCTTGAATCTCGTGCCCCATAGGAACTGGCGGAACTTTTCCATGGCCCAGAATGCCGCCAACATTTCCTTTTCTATCACGCTGTACTTCTGTTCCGTGGGCGACAATGATCTGGATGCAAAGCTGAGGGTGGTCAGTTCTCCTCCCTTCGACTCCTGCATTAGGACCGCTCCTAGGCCCCTCTCGCTCGCGTCTGTCGTCAATACGGATCTGGCTTGCTGAGCATATCCGCACAGAGGTACGGCTGTGCTGATGTCCATTTTTATCCTTTGGAACTCTTCTTGTGTTTCCTTCGTCCACTCGAAGTTGGTCTTGTCCCTTAGGAGTTGTCGCAAGTGGTGTGTTTTGGTGGCGAAGTGCTGTACGAATTTGCTCTAGAACTCTGCCATGCCAAGCAATGACCTGACTTCCTCCTTGGTCCTCGGGGGTGGTGCTTCACATATCGCTTTGACGTTGGACCGTTTAGGTGTGATGCCTTGGTCGCTGATCACATGTCCCAAGTATGTGACCGACGTCATACCGAACCGGCACTTGTCCCATTCTGCTGTGAGTCCATTGCGTTCCAGGACTTGTAGAACTTTAGACAACTTAGCATCGTGGTCTGCTTTGTTCATGCCCATTAGCAGGATGTCATCTTGGAAGTACTGCACTTCTTCTACTTCACGAAACAACTTGTGCATTAGTTTCCGGAATACGGCTGCCGCTGAGGCCAGTCCAAACGGCATCCTGCGACACTGATAGCACCCGAAGGGGGTTATGAATGATGTCAACTTCCGGCGGGTATGGTGCAGTGCTATCTGGTGGTAGGCTGAGGTGAGATCGATGGTCGAGAACCATTTCACCCCCTTGGATTTTGCCAGCATCTCGTCTATTCTTGGTAGAGGGATCTTTTCTACTATTATGTTTTTGTTCAACTCCCTCAGGTCCACACACAGGCGTATTTTGCCGTTCGGTTTCATGGCTACCACCAACGGAGCCAACCACTCAGCGCTTGTTATCGGTTCTATGATGCCGTTTTCTTCTAGTCTGTGTAATTCTTGCTGTACCTGTTCTCTGATCGCCAGTGGGATATTTCTCACCTTGTGGCACACCGGTTTTGCATCTGCTTTGAGATCGATCTTGTGCGTGAATTTAGTGAATTTGCCGACCTTGCCTCCGAACACGGTGGGAAACTCTTCCTTCAGTTTTCCTACATCCGGCCGCTGGTCATCGCTGGTCATCAGGACTTGTGTGGTGCCACCAGGGTTCAACTGTATTCCCAGGTCTCCTTGGTCTATCCACCCTAGGACCGAAGGCCCCTTCTCTGCCACATTTAATTTGCACCTAGCACTTCGTTCCTTGAATTCGAATTTCAGACAGCGGTATCCTACCATGGGAATGGGGTCTCCCGTGAATGTGACCGGGCGAATGTCTGGGGGTTCCAGGTGGCAACCCAGGTGGTTCTTGAAGTGTTCGTCCCACACAGTTCGTTGTATTATGGTATAGGGGGATCCGGAATCAGCTACCATCTGTATTGGTATTCCAACTATCACTAGGTCGCATTGGGGTTTCTTGGAGCGGTGGCAGTTGATCCCTAGTATGTGTTCGTCTATGCACAGCACACTGTCGTCGTCTTCTTCGTTTTCTCCTTCCTCTTCTGCGACATACTTGAATGCTATTCTTTTTTGCTAGCGGCGACATACTTTTCGTAATGTCCAACTATCCCACAAAACATGCATTTGGCTTTGAAGGCTGGGCACCGCTTGTCATACGCTGGGTGAGACAGACTGCCACACCTGTAGCACGTGTTCTTGCTTTCATTGCCCGGTTTCTTCGCCGGTGCTGGTCTGGACGCCCATTTGGTCTGTGTCCTCGTGTCCCCTGTTGCTCCCTTGCCTCTCTCTGGTGGTTCTGCTTCCGTGACTTTGTTCACCATGGGCCTAGGGGCCGTCTCTTTTTTTGCTGCTTCCTCACATCTCTTCGATAGCTCCGCCTTTTTTACCATGGCTATAACTTCCTTCAGGGTCGCCTCTCCATTGACCCATAGCTTGTCCTGTATCGTCGAGTTAGTGGTGTGCATGACTATTTGATCCTTGATAAATTCATCATGTAATGTACCGAACCTACACGTGACTGCCAGTTTCCTCAACGCTGCTACGTATTCATCTATGGAATCTCCCACTGTTTGTTTCCGTTATTGGAAATTGTATCTGTCTATAGACGTGCACACCGCTGGTCTGTAGTGTTTATTTAAATCATCAATCACGTGCTGGAACACATCGTCATCCGCTGCCTGCCTTGGAGTGAGAACTATGTTCTGGAATACTCTGATGCCTTCCGTTCCTAGGTTATGAAGCAATATCCTCTTCCTCCTTTTGCTGGGAAATGCTTCTCCATTCTCGTCCTCCAGGGCTTCTAGATAGTTCATAAAGTATTCCCTCTAATCCTCCCATTTCATCGAGGGATCTCCCGGTTTGGGTAAGAATGGGATCGGTGTCGTGAGTGAGGACGGTTGGGCACACATTTCTGCTCTCCTGCCTGGTGACTCTTCTTCTCCCCTCGGACTGCCTGGCGTACTTTGTCTGTGCAGGCGTGGAGGGCTCTGTTGCGCCGCCTCTCCACCCCCTCTGCTATGCTCTGCTTGCTCCGCTAGGGCCTCACGCGCTCCCTCTCTCTTTAGAGACGTGGAGGGCTTGTTTCTGTGCATTTGCGCTTGTGTTTCTGGGCCTCTCTGCGCTCCGCTTTAGTGGACAGAAGTGTATCCGCCGTGCTCACACTGTCTGCGTAATAGTGTGCTTCTGGGGCTGGCTGTGGTCTATGGTGCCGATCCTCCTTGCCCCGTGATCAGGCCCTCTTACCAAGGCGGGCTAGGACACCACCGCCGAGTGCGGTGTGTGTCTCTGCATGTTTTACTGCTTCTGGCGCTGTGCGTCCCCTCTGCCTCGCTCTCCCAAGATGTGTACCTGTAGTTGGTCGATAACTGTATTCCCGGAGCACCTGGCCGTGTGTAGCACCCGGTTCAGTTGCTTCTTGGTCCTCTTCCTTGTTGATCCCAGACCCTTGTCGCCATTTGTTGTGTAGGGGTCAAGGGTTGGAAGAACAGCCCATGCCAAAGATTGTTGCAGGTAAATATAGGTTTATTGAACATTAATATGTCACGATGTCGGGAAAGCGCCAGGGAACCGAAGTTGCGGGCTCCGCGCTATATGCCGGCACCCAAAATGGCCGCCGCGCTCTACGTCATTACGTGGTGCGTGAAGACTAGAGCGCGACGCTACAGTCCCTCGAGCTGCTGCTGGCCTGGGGCCTGGGCATGGCTCTAGCTGTCTGCCCTGCTGCATGATGAGGCCGATGACGTCAGAGTAGGGCTCACTCGAGGCTGTGTGGCATCACGTCACATGGTGACAAGGTAAGACGCTGGGGAGGGCGGGAGCGCAGGGGCTGATTTAACCCCTCATGTAACAGAAACTGGGCCCAACATTTTCAGCGTCCCGGGGGAAATGCCCGGTACCAGTCCGAAGCTGGCCTGCTTCCCCTGGCCTACCACATTTGCTGAGGGTGCCCCTTGGAGCTCGGGGGGGGGGGGGCACACCACAGGGGGTGCGGGGGCTAATGTTGCGCCACTGTTGAAGGCACTGATTATAAATGTTTAGTTCCTGGCTCCTACCGGTATGCTTATATGTGCGGCTTCCCACACTCTTACCAAATGTAATATGATGTGAGCGGGCCAACCCTAGAGGAAAAGGTGCAGCAGCGTCCTTCACACCACTTTTGGACAAATAAGTCAAGTTATTAGATGGCTTCTGCGAAAGGATTTGCCAAAATATACACCTGCGCCTTAGCCAGAAGAAAACAAAAGCAGAAAGCCATAAGCCCAAGGAATAGCAGAAAAACCTGGAATAGAAGCAGTTGAGACAACCACGACTAGCACGGTTTCACCTCAGATTTGAGGTGAATCATTTGAATGTGGTATAAACAATGTGTGCTCTGCGGGGACAGGTGTGGGCTCAGATCACCTGCCTGTCACAGAAAGCAAAGCACACAGGCTTTGGCCTACCTTTCAGTTGTAGGGAGCTATTCACCACCTAAATAGATCCAAGTTATGAGCCATCACTGGAAGATCCCATATAGTCATCTCTTCTAGAACAACTCCTTTAAGAAACCCAAGACTTGTTCCTCAGCTGGAAAACACGAAAGTTCTCATAGTTTTCAAGCCTTTAGATCCTTCTATAACCTGACGCAAGAAGTCCTTCTGTGTACACCATAGGAAGCGAGAGATCTGCAAGAGTGGCATCTCTGGGGCTATAGTGCCTGAATGAAAGATGAAAAACGGACTCCCCTATAAGGCATCATTCGGCTCTGGTGGAAAGAGTGTCTCCCTGCACCTAGGTTTGAAGGTAAGTTATTCAGGACCCTTCAGTCCTTTGTGATCTTATCGGGATCGATTTTCTCTTTTCTATGTTGCCTTTTTCTCTTTTCTATGCTAACAAGCATTCGTGAGACGTTAATTTGCTCAAATAGGTCTCACTTTTCAGTGGAGCAGCCCAACTTTTTGACTTTGCTCATCCTTTTGCAGATGCAGCTCCATATCAGCATGTTGGGGGTAAAAAGTGTTTGTGCTGATGAGGTACAGCATAAGCAAAAAGTGTAGAATACCCACACGTAGGTCATCACACGTGCATATATGGATCGTGATATTACGGCAGACACCCATCTTGTAGCATTAAGTTAAAAGCAAATCGTGCTTCCTGCGCCCTCAAAAAAGGGTATTTTTTTCTTGTTTAAAATACAACGTGGAAGGGATGGGGAGGAAAGTAAATAGATGAGCAGCGAGGTGTACATTTCCCCCCTCCTCCAACCTTGCCGTTGTCTACGTATACTATCGTATAGTGAAGGATGGGTCTTCTGCACCTGATGAACGCTTGGTTTGTCCAAGTCATAGTCGCTGGCTTATCGACAGTGATGTTGCTGGTAGAGTAGAAAATCGGGTATAAAAGGTATCTGGCGGTCTGGGTGAGTTCAGTAACAGCAGTGAGGCCAAGGTTTGTAAGGTTTTCTAGAAGGGACATAGAGTTTGGATTGGTGCGGTCTTCTAGTTGAAAGTTAAGGCCTCTGGGGAGAATGAATGGGCTGGTGTTAATGATGAGGAGTGCGACGAAGTCTGTGATTTCGCTGGCAAAATTGATGCTGAGTCCTCAGTGGTGCTTTATACACTGGTTACTGCGAGGAGGAAGTTGGCTATGATGTGTATCTTGAACGGAAGGTGTTCCATGTAGCAGTGTGGGTGTCCCTGCCTGGTCGGACTCAGACAGAAAATAGACCTGTGCACCAAATAAAAGCAGTTCCATCAGTGAATTAAATAGCTAAAACAAAATTGGCCCATATTTGCAAATTGAGGCAGTTTTGAACTTGCAAAGACAGACTGTATAAGTGTTTTGCAAAGTATGGAAGACTGCATGGATTTCAGCTTGTTGCAGGCAATGTTTGTGTTACTATCGGGGAAATCAACTGTAAAAATGACAGCCCACCAGACCAGAAACAGGCCAAGAAACAGCCCAAAAAAACAGCCAACACACTGAGCTGTCTGACCAGCCCTTCTGGCACAGCCTGATTGCCCCATTGGTCAGTCCTACCATGTGTCTGTGTAGGCGAGGTAGCTGATGGCATTTCTGAATATGATGGCAATTTTACCTCTAAGCTTGTACTGACGGTCTTGCCGTGCAATCTAGTAGCCAGCGGAGATGGATATTGCGATGTCTGGTGCAGAGGTTGGGTTTAGACAAGTTTCTGTGAGGAAGAGCAGGTCTGGAGTGTGGTCGTGCAGTAGGTCTCAAATCTCTGTCACATTTTTGGTGAGCGAGCAGGTGTTGAGCATGTATAAGAGTGTTGTGTTTGTTTTGTGTGAACGTGAACTGGTGGCTGGTTTGTGTCAGTATGAGCAAGTGAGTGGGGTGCTGGGTGCTGTTGGTGCAGGATTCTTGGGTGTGGGACAGTGCATGAGAACATGCAGGAGCTGCATGTAAATGCTGCTTCTGTGTTGTGCGGTGTGGCAGCAGTGCAGCGAGCAGGGGCTGTAGTTGAGAGCACGGAGGAGTGCGGCAGGGTAGCAGTGGGTAGAGGGCGAACCAGGGTTCCAGAAGCTGAGCGCAGTCCAGGCATGGGTGAGTGCAGGCAGGCATGCATTTAGCTGCCTTTAAGTAGGTCCTGGGTGGAGTGCAAGGTGCCGTGGGTGGAAAACCAGTGATGTCACTTCTTGTGGAGTTGGATGATGGGGAATCCAGTGATGTCACTTCCTGTGGTGATAGGAAACAATCTCAAACTGCTGTCCTGGGAAAGACCAAAAAAGGAATTGTCAGAGCCTAGTCAGCCTTTCTGAATACATTACTGGACATGATGCATCCAATTATAAAATATTTTTAGGTAGCCGACCAAGCCATGGAAGAATCAGTCAGAATTGATCCTTCAGAATTGTCAAATTGGATCCTTATTATTTGTTTAATGAGGAATGCCATTTCAGCTATTTCTTAGAAACCATGCAAGGGTTTACTCGCGGAACTGGATCATAAACTTACCAAAGTAGCTTTCTCAGAAGAAGGTCCAACAACGACTGGTCGTTTGTTTGAGAAACATTTCATTAAAGATAAACACCTTCAGTTGCATCAATAAAATCCAATTATCATTAAAGAAGGCCTTGGGCCAATGTGTTTTTTCTCTGGACCAGCTGAAAAGGGGGCTGTTCCGCCAGTCAACTGCAATAAAAGCAGGTCTCAGTTTTTAAATAACAGAGGCTAGTTATCCCCAAAGACGTAGAGGCACCAGAAATCATTGCAGAGGTCAAACAAGAGCTACCATTACGAATAGTACGTTTGAAACCAGTTCATTGTATTGTGGGGTCGAATAGCTTTGTTCTTGCATGCCTGACACAGCTCCCTGGGTTATAAACACAGTAGAAGGGTATCAGATAGAATTTTTCAACAACCCACTTCGAACTTCATTTCCATGCTCAGTGTATCTTTCTCAAAAACATTCTTACTTGAGAGATCAATACATTCAGGATTTACTGAATAAGAGTGCATTAGAATTAACCCCATTTTATTCTAAACAATTTCCTTCTTGTAAAGAAGAAAAACAAGAACTTGTGCCCGGTAATAAAGCTCTGATATTTCAGTCAATTTGTGCTTTACAGACATTTCAAGATATCCACCTGAGGGACTGTCTTCAGTGTTCTGACTGAATGATTTGACTGCACCTAAAAGAGGCATACCTGTCAGTTTCCATCTTTCAGCCTCATCAAAAGTTCTATTTAAGTGGGAGGACTACTTTAATCATTGCACTACTATTTCAGTCTTTCATTAGCTTATTGGAGTTTCAACAAGCGTTTTAAATTGTTGACAGCACATCGCAGATACCAAGGCATTGAGAGTAAATGTACCTGGGCTGCACCCTTTCAATGTCCTACGACAAACATACACTCATGTACCAGTTACAAACATCTATTCTTTTGGAAAGAGAAAAAAATCAACCCAAATCTCTTGTTTCTCTGGTCCAGTTCATAGGATATCTGTGATTTCTGGGGAAATCCAAATCGTGTATGCTTCAACGTCTGGAGGCCAAACTATCCACTATCAAAAAGGAGTTCTCATTTAATATTCACTTGATTTCACATATCCCTCCACCAATTAGTGTGCATAGTAGATCTCCTTGCATAATCTATCGAAGCAGTATTTTTCCAAGACCCTTACACAATAGAGCTCGCTAAAAGGTTGAACAATCGGCCTCTAAGAAGCGGACTAAGCTATTTGGATTTGAAAAAGAGTTGGCAAGCAGGTGTCTAGACCATCTCCATGCCATACCTCCATGGCGGGGTGCTTAATGTGGCCAGTTCTCGACTGGTGGTGATGGTTGCAGAAGGATGGGCGAGCACTCGATCCAAGATATTAGCAAATCAACGGAAATAGTTTTGAGAGTATTGTCTTTACCATTACATTTTTGTGATGGCTGAATATCTCCTGTGCCATATCTCAAAGATTGCAGCAATTTCAAACATCATATTCTGGTATTTCAACACGTTAAAAAAGAAACAGACCTGCCTTATCATTGTAGAATGGTTTGCCTCCAGACTGAATTCCCAATGTCTCCAGTTCTACGGCTGAAAAATGGACCCACTAGCAATAGCAACAGATGTATTTCTTCAGGTATGGAAATAGGGTCTTCCTTACACTTTTCCTCCATTTCTCATGATTGTCCATTGGTTTTCAAAAATCAGGAAATGATTGACACCTGTACTCCTAGTAATCTCTTTTTGGGTATCCCAAATCTGATTTCCAGACTTATTACAAATAACAATAGATACTCCAATCCTTCTTACTAACTTTTCTCACCTTTCTTCTGAATCTGTTAGGTCAATATCACGATCTTGTGGTCTTGGGCAACCTTTACCCCATGGCTTTGGAGGTCTCAAGAATCCCTGTTCAGTTCCAGGTCTTTCATCAAGAACTCCCTAAATCCTCAATAAAGCATGGCCCCTGGGTACAGCCAGAGTATACCAGTCAGCTAGTGATTCTGGTATTTGGAATCAAACACAAATCCCCATTTCATCAGATTTTTCTTCAGCTGTTAATTTCCTAAATCACTCTGAAGCATCTTTAGGTAAGTTTTACAGGACAGTCAATATGCACTGATCAGCTATTTCACTACATCACCATTATTCGAGTGAGTGCAGTGAGCAGATCTGAGCACTGCAAGGCAGGTTTTGTAGGACATTCTCCCCCAAGAAAGGTTTGCTTTAAAAAATCTGGAATATGTTCTTTTTTGGTATTATGATCAAGCTAAAGAACCTGTTTTGTAGGGGGTGGGGAAATGCCTGTTGTGAATTGCAGTTAATGAAGTGAGCATGGCTAACAGTGTCTTACAGAGTTCAGGGGGTTGTGCCACTGGGACTTAATTTTTGTTATGCATTAAGTGGTGCATATTGGGAGTTTTGCCACAATACCTAGAACATTAGTCTTCAAACTTAGTCCAGGGGCCTGAATTGATTTGAGGACCAGGGGTACCATGGTTTGGTCAAGTTGAGCATGTATTTTGCTCCTAGGGAACAGAGACAAACATTATGCTTAATGAAACCGTTGTGCACTCCGTAATGGACCATCGGTAATGTCTTTTTTCACTCATGTCTTGGCTCGAAGTAGGTGTCAAAGTAGAGGTGAGGAGATTAATGAGGGCTCCAAATAACCCTCAAAATCCTCTCCCTCGTTTCCAATAAAGGCTCACACTGTAGATTATTTTACACTTTTAGTGAGTCCAGGCTGCCACTACCATGTTGACAATCATGCATTTCAATAATTTGCAATATTTGAATTACTAAATATGTTCAGAGCTGACAGTTTTATAGAACAATTGTGAGAACTATGCTTGTCATTAGGTGGGAGGGCTGGATAATTCTATCTACAAGAGGCATTAAAAGTTATAAAACCACTGACCTGTAATGTTAAAAAGCATATTGTTTGCTAAAAAGATCAATCGACACTGTCAGTGCTTGTGTGAACAATCACTGAAAGTGTAGGTTAACCCAATGACAAGATGCCACCACACTCCAGAAAAGACTTTGTCAGAACTTCGCTCCTAACTGGTGCAAACAATGCCATTTAAGAAAGAGGCACTTTGTATCCAGAGAATGGCTAGCTGCAAGCTTCAGCGCATTTCAGTGAATTGAGCAGACATTAGGGGTTTAAGCATAAAATCGCCATAGGTTTCAGTTGTATCATGTGTCTTCCCATTCCCTGTAGGTCTGATCTGCTGTCTGGAATGCTGAGAGTGAATGGTGTAACAGAGTGTAACAGAATGTTGATGTGGGCTGTTCATTAGGTTGGGTTGGGGAACAGTTTCATTGGTAATTCTGGCACATTGATGTGCCATATTCATACTGTATGCGTCGGGTTAGTAATTTTCTGTGTACGTTGACTTCTGTTGTTTGGGAATTGCAGTTTATGTTAATGGCTGTGTGTGCTGAATGCTTATTACTGCAAGACAGGTTGGGCAGTTTAAATTATCCACCAATTGGTTGTTTTGGGACTTGGGTGTGGGCATTTATTTTCGACTCCACATGGAGTCTATTTAGCAGTTTGGGGGAAGAGTGTTGTACACATCTGCGTGTTGTTGATTCGATACATGCTGATTGTGCATGTCAGAAAGAGTAATACCACATCGCATCAGATCTGCACGTTGCACCCTTGTGTGTGCGTTCTTATGAACTGGAGAAAGAGCAGCACCCTTTCACTAGAGGTTGTAAGGGGGAGTAGACCACGGTACGCAAAGTTGGGGAAGAGCAAGACCTTGTCGCTAGAACCTGCATGCGGGGAGTAACCCGTGGTATGCAAAATTGGGGAAGTGTAGACCTTGTCGGAGAAGTTGCTGGAGGCTGTCATTATTGTGTAAAAATGACGTCCTAACCTTTTGTGGTGCAGTTCCTGGCTGCATATTAAGTGCTTTCCTCAGCCTGGCTCTTGGTCGTGCTAGTTTTGCCAGCTAGTGTGACTGAGCATTGGACTGCTGTGCTGTAGTTTTGTGTTTGAACATGTAGCAGTGTGTGTTACTTGTGGAAGATGGAGAAAATGTGAGAGTTTGTTTCTGTCTCACATGCATAATTTAGTAGTGTAATGTGGAAGTCTGGGGACTTTGGGCATGAGTGTTGATGTGGGCATAGGTTTTGTGTTTGAGTCCGGTCAAGGGATATTTGAGTTAAAGTGATGCCGTTTAAACTTTCTGTTTTTGTTTTGGTTGTGTCTTGAACGTGCAGACTTTAGGTTGATGGGGAACCCTTTGTCAAAGGAGGCCACTAGGATCTGTGCCTTGGCTGTCATGTAGCCGGGCGTCCATGACTACATGTCCTTTGTGCATAAGGGGTGTATGTGGACGTGGTATTTTTTTTCCAAGGAAGTCACAAGGCATGCATGTCTTAGACTGTTGGGTAATGGTTGTTCTTGATTTCGTTGTTTGTAAGGAAAGGAGATTTTGCCTGAAATATTGAGAGTGACTGATGTAATAGAATTTCTCTGTTTGGTGTGGAGTGGAAGCTAGAAGGTATGGGCAGTTGGAGGGAAGATGGAACCTTGGCAGGACCTACCTGCTGTTGCTGTAACCTCAGGGCCTAACATGAAATTAAGAACGTAGAAACGACTTGAATGGCTCCAGACTCTTATATGAAGCCTCTGCCCTTCAACTTAAACCGGATCAGAAACAGGACAAAACTTTGCTAGCTTTATGCTCGCACCTCCGTTCGCATTTATCCACCAAGGAGAGAGTTACTAAACGCGCAAGAGTGGGGGACGGGGATAGAACCCACTAGAGCATGACAATCCCAATGCACCCTCTGCAGCACTGCCGCTAGAGCACAGAAGTGGGGGGGACCACAATGCTCTGCTAAACATACCAATGGATGTACATAGCAGGCAAAAGGGAAGACATGTGCCAGTCATATAAAGCAGCACCAATGCAGTAGAAAACAATAACCATACACTAGCTTAGGAAAGGTCCTCGTCTGAATGGAGAGAGGCTAAGATAGGTGGTTCATTGAGCAAGGGGCTGAGGTATTGCTGAGGGAGGTAGGGCTACAATACAAACAGGGAAGGGAGGCTTATCTACTATGTGGAAAAGGGGAAATATGCTTTTCTCCAGTTAAGGGATTGTAATTGTTTGTCTGTGTGTGAGGACTCACCACACATCTACAGTGAAAGTCACCCCTCACCTGGCGCAGTGTATAATGCAATTGACTCATAGGATATACTGAACTCTTGACACAGTATTTAAATTAGGATTATATTCCACAGATAACTGCTTGAAGAGTCAAAGGGTGTTGTTTCACACATGTTCCACCACTGAAGGTGTGTTCACTTCCTCTGGTCTGGCATCCCGCCATACTTGGAACAAAATTTGAAAACACGCCCATCATTGAATTTTATCAAGGTTGCATTGGGTGTTTTTGGCATAGTCTAAACTCGAAACCTAGACTTACCTCTTCCTAATGCTGGCAGATTGCCTTCTTCCCTTAAGCACTAAAGCAGTGGAATGTGAATAGGAGAGGGAGGGTCGTTTATCTATACATACTTGGTGGTCATGGCTCTTCTACTCTGCTGTACCCGCAGGGCTGATAATACCTTAGTCAAGCCTTCTGCACTGGTCCAAAGCACAAGTCCTCTCTGGACTGAACTGAATCTTTACTTAACAGGGTTAAAACCACCATGAAAAGAGACGCCTATTACTGGGGGAATTATGATCCAACCCATGTATGATTCCTCTCTGATACCCAGGTATCTCGTTCTCTTCACGTCCTTTGTCTGGTTGGATTGTAAAATGCCTACACCAGTCCCAAGTAAGAATGCCACACTGTGTCAGTGGTCAGTATGCCGATTGCTTTTCCCTATGTATTTATGCTTTTTGGCTTTTAGAATGAATGTTATTTTCGGTGCAGTTGTACAAAACACTGATCTGTGAAGGTGCCTTCTTGAAAGAACTGTTGTAATTAATATTCCTATATGTGCCAATAGCTCTGATATGTCCAGACATGTTCAAAATGTTTTGCCTTCATATAAATACTAAATGTCTATGAATTAAAAAAGTGCTTTTTGAGTGTAGATTCTTGCACGAGTAGTGTGACTCGCATTCGTGTTTCCTGTGTCTAGTGCCTTCATGGAGTGTTAACAATAAGGACCATCCCAGCTCCATTCGCCCACCCAGACTCAACAGAGAAGACTGCTGCCCCTCCGTAGTTGAGATTCACGATCGCGAATCATCTTCTAATGTCCATGGATGTTAATTCACCACGACCACAGGAGCTTCTGAAGTGATATCATGCGCCATTTGCCTCTTAGTGACTTTGGCCACTTGTCCCTCCTTTAGCCGCTGAGAAGCCTCTTATTTGCTGCTCAGGGGCTGTGGAACTGGCAAAGAGTGAAAGCTACAGAAAGTCAGCAAGTTACAAAACCCTTTCTTTGTTGATTCTTGATAGCAGGGAAAGCAATGGTGGGCCAGAGGTACCAAAGGTGGTATCTAGGGAAACCAAGGGTGGTATCTAGGGAAACCAAGGGTGGTATCTAGGGAAACCAAGGGTGGTATCCAGGGAAACCAAAGTTGGTATCCAGGGAAAACAAAGGTGGTATCCGGGGAAACGAAAGGTGGTATCCAGAGAAACCAAAGGTGGAAACCAGGATACACTTGATTGCCATGCATGCCAATGGACCTGCAGCACTCCAGTTTTCCGCGCTGTAAGCTATACAAATGTATCGCATCTGCTGGAGACAAAAATAAGACTCCCCTGTAATGCTGCCTGGTTTGAGCTGAACGATGTCACTGCAAGGTCGAACAAACAGTTAATAGAACAGCAATCATAGGTTATATCCTTTTCCTCACTGCTGTGACAAGGGTGAGCAGTAAAGGAGCTTAGTGCGGTTGTCCTGTGGGCTTCTTCTGCAGTGATCAAGCCTCTAACTGTCTCTGATGTGATGTAAAAATAGCTGGCGCTTACCCTGTACATTTTAAGGTTGTTGCTCATTAAGACAAGCTTCTTACTGCCATGTCTGTCTTGTTACAGGAAGGGGCAGATTATAGCTTTCAGAGCTTAAGCAGACTTTGGCAGCCGCAGAAATCTGAGCATCCTCCTTCCTTCGTCTGCCCTGGACCGCATCTCTGCAGCTTGTATAACACCCTGGGCAAGGAGCTCACGGCCTGGGAGTCATTATGTGTGTTGTGTGTTTTTGCTAAAGTATGCATCATGTGTGTGACTCTTGTTGGAGCTGCGCCTTTACAGCGCTCTTGCCATTGGTTGTCAGCAGTTATCTTCAGCTGCACCTGCTCCTGTGGTCTAAGCTCTTGCAGGAGCTGAATTTTCCTGTCAAACAAAACAACTTCATCTGCTTGCAAAGGTGTTACTGCCCCATGTGGTTATTACAGGACTGGCCGCAGTCCCGGATCCACCAAATTCGAACTTCGAACCTTAAAGGTTACATCAATGTTTCCCTGATGAACCATGAAATGATTGTATGCTTGTGAGTTAAAAGACCATGGCCCTAATTTTTTTTATAGCAATTATTCTCCTCTCTGATGGTATATTTTCTTTTTGAAAAAAGTCAGGGAACACCTCTGGCCCTTTCTGCAGGGTCACCCTTTAACGTTTTGCATTCCTCCTACTACCTTTTGCTGATTGTGCCACCCACTCAAGTAGCCCTTTAAACATGTCTCAGGCCTGCCATGCAGAGCCTGTGTGTGCAGTTTAAATTTCAATTTCAACCAGGTAAAATAAACCTTACGCCAGGCCCAAACCTTCCTTTTTAATACGTATAAGCCACCCCTAGGGTAGCCCCTGGACAGCCTAAGGGCACAGTTCAATGGGCCTAAAAAGTTGAACATGTACTTTAAAATTTTACATGTCCTGGTCATGAACATTTGTTTTTCACTACTGCAAGGCCTATCGCTCCCACAGGATAGCATTGGAGTTGTCTTGTTACATTTTATAAGTTTAATTTCCAAATGGGAAGAGATAATTGGTTCATGTTTGGTGTTTCTGGAATCCTAATTTAAAATCCTTATATTGAAGTCAGATTTAAAATTATAATTCTGAAAATAACCTTTGAGAAAGTTGCCATTTTCTTACCTTAGCTATTTGGTATTTGCATCCTGTCTGTGGTCACATGACTGAGTGTAGTTGGCAGTTGGGCTTTATGTATTCCTCCTAGACAACCACACAATGGGAGTCAAGATGTGACTGGATGGGCCACCACTGACAGGATGGGAGAGAGGTGCTGGGCCAAGCCTCACACCTGAAAAGGCTATGCCTGTCTCCACACAATGGACTGAATACCCCCCTATAGTTAGTCTGGAGCCAAGGCAGGGCATCTGTGCACTTCAAAGGTATACCTCTAGAAGTTTCTCCCCCCTTCAAAGGCACAACTGTGTATAAAAGAAGGACCCCAGACACCACTACTTCAGTACACTTCTGAATCTGTGGATAATCTGCCTGGAAGAGGAACTGATATTTGGCTGAAAGAACAGCCACTGGGCTAGACTGCTACTCTGAAGAAAATGCTGCGCAGCTGTGCTGACCTACTCCTTTCTACCCTCTTGCCTGGGTGAGAAGGACTGGACCTGCATCTCTTGAGCCTGGAACCCAGAGTGACTCCAAGGGTTAGTTGGCTGGCCTCCTGATCTGAAGCCAAAGGGACATAACAGGCTTCCAACAACCTTGCATTTGCACCTGGACTCTGCTGTCTGCGTGTCTGTCTTGCCAAGTGTTGCCACTTCAGTCCTGGACACTTGGAAGTGGTCTTAAGGTGCTTTGCCAGTCTCTGTGGATCCAGCAGAACCAAATCATATCCTCTGCTGTGTGGTGCAACCCCAAGCAGAATCATCACATCTCCTCTGCTGCTTGGATTGGACCCATCACAAAGACTTGCTTCGCCACAGCAGATTGCATTGCCTTCGAACCCCCCACTGCGCAATGTATCTTCGGCGCAGGCCCTCACATCACTCTTCGATGGCAGCCTCAATGCCAGACTCTGAATTGCAGCCTCGCAGCTCTTCGGAACCAACGCATTGCCGCGACTGCACGCCAAAACCATGATGCCGGACTTCGTATTGCAACTCCCATTGCCGGGATCTTCGACACAATAGAACCTCACACCCCAGCCTTGCCACACCTCAGAACCAACATATTGCATCGGCTGCGTGACACATCTACAACACGGATCCACGCATTTCTCCTCAACCCAGATTTTACTGGTACTTTGTTCAGTGGGCCTAACTGTGTGCCTGTAGCCAGCCCGTGCTCCATCGTGGTCAGTCTGAACTTGTGACTTTGTCCCGGTCTGTGGCGACCAGAAATCCACAGATGGCACTTTGTTCTTTTCTTTTTGGTGCTTTTTTTTTTACTTAAAGTTTTAAAATAGAATATCTCCAGTTTTGGTCTTGTTTTATGTATTAAAGAAAGGTCTATGTTTGTAACCTGGCATCGGATCCTTTTTGTGTGGTGTTTCACTTTATTCCTGTTTGAATTGTTGCACAAATACTTTACAAATTGCCTCTAAGTTAATCCTGAGTGCTCTGTGCCAAGCTACCAGGGGGTTGAGCACAAGTTAATTTGGGGTTTTCTTGTGCCTTACTCTGACAAGGATTGTGGTTGCTGCTTGACCAGGGCTAACACCCCAGTCATCCAGTAACCCAATTTCTAACAGTACCATTGTAACACCTGTCTGGTTAGCCAGTAGTTTAACAGGTGGAAATGGTATGGCCCTTATATAAAGCTTTGCATCATTGTAATGGCATTGTAGTGCATCCTCTGCCAGGACTCCATTTGGTGCATATCTGTCAAAGCTAAGCTTACTGCCCACCCAGTGCCAGGACAGGATAGCTGGTCTCTGTTTCCCTTTAATTTAAATGTATATGACTAAGAGCACAAGCAGAAATTAATTAATTATTATTATTATTATTATTAGGAGCTTATAAAGTGCACTTATACCTGAGGGTGTCCTGGCGCTGACAAACTGAGCATCCCTGGAGAGCGAGTGTCTAATCCCTAAACAGCCAGGTCTTCAATCCCCTCCTAAAAGAGAGAAGTTCTTCCGTTTTCCTAATGTGTGCTGGCAGACAGTTCCATGCAGTGGCTGCACCGAAGGAGAACAGCTTTCGTCCACAGCTGGCCTTTTTAATCCTGGGCACCACCACTAGATTGCCCTCCATGGAGCGCAATGCCTTCCCCGGCACATACCGCTTGAAACAATCCCTCAAAAACTCTGGGCCAGTGCCTTTCAGTGCCCTGAAAACCGTACACAAGGCCTTAAATTGAGAGCGTCTGTGAATCGGGAGCCAATGAAGTTTCCTCATTCCTTCACGGACTGAGGCATGCTTAGGCATGCCTAACAACAGTCTCGCTGCCGCGTTTTGCACCATCTGCAGTTTGTACAGGTGTTTCTTTTTCAAATTAAGGTACAAACTATTGCAGTAGTCAAGACGTGACAGGATGAGAGCTGAAACTGCTAGCCGGAAGCCATCCGTGGGAAGCAATGCCTTTACTTTCCTCAGTATCCTGAGGATATGAAAGCAGGACGAAACCACTCCACTGACCTGTCCTCCAAAGTCCAGATTCTGGTCCATAATCACACCCAGATTCTTAGCTTTGGGTGTGGGCACTGGAGGCTTCCCCAAAGCGTCAGGCCACATAGCTGGAGTCCAGATATTAGGATTATTTCCGAATATCATCACCTCGGTCTTTCCAGCATTTAGTTTCAGGCAATTAGCGGCCATCCAACTTGCGATGCCTTTAAGACAATCGTGACACCTTGCTGACAAATCCACCTGGGACTCTCTTTGTACTGATAACACGATCTGCGTGTCATCCGCGTACGAGGTGAGTTGGAGGCCATACAATCTAATCTAGGCTCCCAGAGGGCTCACATAAATGTTAAAAAGAGTTGGGCTCAAGGATGACCCTTGCGGAACCCCACAGGGGAGGGCAAAAGGTTTAGATCCCTCTGCTCCCAATTCCACTGTCTGGGTTCTGACGGCCAGAAAAGACTTCAAGAGGTTCCAGGTGGTGCCTTCCACCCCAGCCAAAGCCAATCGGTCCATCATAACTCCATGATGGACCGTGTCAAAGGCCGCCGACAGATCTAACAGGATCAGGACCGCCTCACCCCCCTGATCCACCGCCGCTCTGATCTCCTCCGTCGCCTTAATCAGGGCCAGTTCCGTGCTGTGCCCAGCACGAAACCCAAACTGTGTGGGATCAAGGGCCATAGATCTCTCCAAGAAAGAGGTAAGTTGCCTGTTTATGGCCTTCTCTAATAGTTTTGCTGGCAGTGGGAGCCGCGAGATAGGTCTATAACTATTAGGGTCACTCTTATCCAGAGTGGATTTTTTTATTAAAGGTAAGATGGAAGCAACCTTCCACCTCCTAGGATAGATACCTGACTCTATAATAGAGTTGAACAGTGGGGTAAGCGTGGCGGCAATAACTTCTGGACAGCTTTGAAGAACCGCCACCGGACATGGGTCACTGGGGGCTCCTGAGCGAGCCGCCACCAAGAGATCCTTGACCTCTTCCGATTGTATCGGGCTAAAGCCCCTTAATCTATCCTGCATTTCAGCTGACCCGACCATCGTACTCGGAACAGCCTCTCCGGCATCATTGTAGACTTCGGAAAAGGAGGAGAAAATCCCCGCCAGTTTATTCTGAAAAAAAGTGGCCAAAGTCTCACAAAGAACAGAGCTAGTCGATGAAATTGGTTCAACTGGGATCATGAGCTTAGTTATAGTTTTGAACAGTTCTCTGGAGGATGAGCTCGCCCTCTCTATTTGCTCCGTAAAATATATTTTTTTTGCCTCCTGTATTAGGTTTTTATAAATAGAGAGGCTATTTTTATATCTTTGTTTGTTAGTTGGACAATAGCCATTCCGCCATATTCTCTCCAGTTTCTTACAGTCCGATTTCATGGTCTGTAGAGAATCTGAGAACCACGGGGCCGAGGGTGAGGCCCTTCTGGGCGTAAAAATTTACCAGGTGCAAATTTATCGCAGGCCCTCTCGATCCATTTGGAATACAAGTCTGCAGCTTTATTTACATCCAGTGGGGTACCAGGGGCATTGGCCTTTAGGTAGTTACCCATAATTGCCCCATCTATCTTTTTCCAAGCTTGGGTCACAATCTTCTCCCTAGGCTTGGTCTTCAGTTGTGTCTGGGTCCCTGTTGAAAGTGTGAAAATTATTGCAGCATGATCAGACCAAGGGAGTGGCAAGACTTCCACCATATCAAGATCCGGCCTGTTTGTAAATATGCCATCAAGAGTATGCCCGGCAATATGCGAGGGTCCCACCACCAGCCCTCCTGCATCCATAAAGTCCAGCAATTGCTTACTATCTGGATCTAATTTGTCATCCAGGTAAAAGTTGAAGTCCCCCAGAACGGTGAACGAGTGGGCGCAGAAACCATCCTCTACCAAGGTGCTGAGTGACTCCAAGAATGTACCTCTAGGCCCAGGGGGACGGTAGATCAAAAGTGCTTTGAACGTGTTATTGGGGGAAAGGCGGGTAGTGATAGAAAGCGCCTCACATGCTTGGTTGGACGCTGTAGAGAATAAAGGCTCCAGACTATTGTGATAAATCACAGCAAGCCCACCCCCCCTTCCTGACGGACGGTCCAGCGTAAAACAAACAAAGTTAGCAGGGAGGGCCTTCACAATGTCAGGGCCTGATGCACTATTAGTCCATGCTTCCGTAATAAAAGCCATTTTAATCTGATGCTGTTCCATGAACAAACAGCATTCCAGGCTATGCTTCACCAGCGATCTGACATTCATCAGCACACAATTCCATGGTACGGCTTTAATCCCTCGGGTCTGCGGGCCTGGATCCTCTCTACCCCCAACTCTACCCTGGCCTGCAAAGATTTCTTGCAAAGAGGCCTTGCAGGACCTGCAAGCGGTACCAAAACCTCTAGGAATTTTTTCAGGGCGGTACCTAGGACAACCAGCCTTCCCCCCCCCCCTCAGGATCAAAGCTTCTAAGCTGATCAGATGTATACCTCAGTAACTCTACTGTACCTGAACCATGGGGCTAGCCCTAAGCCTGGACCGAGCGCGGACGGGCGCAGACGGGCTTGCCTTAGGCGCGCCTTTGGCGTGTCCGCTGCGCGGCCGAGGCATGCTGGGTTTAAAATTGTCCTGCCTGCACCCTCGCCCAATCAGAGCCCTGTTCCCGCCTCCGTCAACCACCAATGACCCGCCTCTCACTCAGCGTCACTGGAGGAATCCAGGATCGAGAACGGCTCGAAACCCCACCCGGTAAGCCTGTGCAAAAAACGCTAACAGTACAAATAATGCCCTAAGACAGCGTGTAACCAGTGAACACTAGATATATCAGCAATTGAAGTAGATTAAAAACTTTGTAAAAGCTCAGTAAAACTCTATAAAAGCGCTATTTATCCCATTGAAAGGAGCGTGACCTGGCGGGTATTCACAGTAGAGGTATAACAAAACACCTTCTCCTGGGTGCTGGGATTTTAACTTAGTTTTGTCTAGACCTACTTGGAGACTCTTCAGTAATTCAGTACAATATAAATGTGTGTGATTATAATGATTAAGGTGGTTTGGAATTGAGGAATTTTAATGCGCTAACAAGCTTATTTTTAACCCGTCAATGCAGATCTGTCGACAGCTAAACTTACATCAACTTTATTCCGCTTTGATTGCAGGACGATACCTACTGGAAATATTATTTAATGGCATCATATACTATATATAAGGTCTTCAATTCAATTTGGTGAGGTGTGCAACGTTCGGCTAAACATATTTTAAGTTTCTTTCCCAACCAACAAAAACAGAAACCTGACCATGTTGCTCTTCTGTGTCCCACTTGGATCCTACCCGAGTCAAGGAAGACAGTCACCCACGCACTCATCACCAGCAAACTCGACTATGGTAACGCTCTGTACGCCGGCATCAACAAATCCCTACTCCGCAAACTCCAGACGAAACAGAACACTGCGGCCAGACTCATCCTCGGAATCCCACGGCATGAAGACATCAGCCAGGACTTGCGTAGACTCCACTGGTTCCCCGTGGAGACGAGAGTCACTTTCAAAATCCTCACCCATGCCTACAAATGGCTTCACAACAGCGGACCCAAATACCTCAACAACAGAATAAACTTCCACGTACCCAAAAGGAACCTCTGATCTGCCAACCTCGCACTAGCTGAAACCCCGTGCATCCACAGAGTCACAGGAGGCAGAAGATCGTTCTCCCACATTGCAGCTAAAACCTGGAACGAGCTACCGACAGACATCAGACGCGCGCCCTCCCTGAACACCTTCAAGAAGACCCTCAAGACCTGGCTCTTCGGCTGAAACGGAGCTGCATACCTCCCCACCTCCGCGCCTTGAGACCCACACGGGTGAGTAGCGCGCTTTCAAATCCCTGATTGATTGATTGACTTGTATTACTATTTTGTACTGACACTAAATACAGCTTTAATTAAAACTAAGGATAAGTATCTCACGCTGCTTGGGTCTGTTTCTACATGTTTTCTTAGACTTGGTTCTCTGATTTAACTTTCAATTCGATGTTCTGGTTAAAGCTGTACCACTCTAGCCTTTTTCCAAGGTATTATGGATTGTGGATTCCATCTGGACCTTGAAGAAATTTAAATTACACCGGCGTAATTGATGTAAATTTGGGTATTTTGCATTAAGCTTATTATTCAACATTTTCGAAAATACACTATTACACCAAGTCATGTAATTACATTGCCGTTCACGGTAAAATTATAGCATGGGAGAGCAGGAGCAGTGTGAACAGCCAGAACATGAGCGGCTGTTGTTTGTGGCAATTGTGTTTTTTGAACTATTTGATTTGTGTGAAATGCATCCTTGCATCAATATTTACATGACAGTGCATTTCGCATTAAAATATAGTGCTGGATGACAAATTCAAATTCCATTCAATTGCAAGTAATTTTCTTGAAATTTCATATGTTGGACCGGTCAGCCTTAGGATGGTCTTCCCCCAAACCTTTTGCCTTTCCCCCTCTTATTACTATGACTTCGATTTTTTTTTTTACCTTAGGACTCTAAACATGGTAAAATTGGCTTAAACCTGATTGGCATATTTAGTTTCCTTATAAGTCCCCATTAAAGTGGTACACCGTATGCTCCTGGCTGGTAAATGAAATGCTACTAGCATCACTTATTGTGCACCCACTAAAGTAGCCTCTTAAAACATGTCTCAGGCCTGCCATTGCAGCCTGTTGGCAGTTTTCTAAACTGCTAAATTGACTAAGCAAAAAAAAAACAGGTCAAGACTTAAACTCACCTTTTATTACATATAAGTCACCGCAAGAATAGGCCCTACAGAGCTTATAGGGCAGGATGCATTGTAATTAAAAAGTTAGAGATTTACTTTTAAGTTGTAAATGTGCTGGTAGTGAAAAACTCACTAATTAATTTCTTACTACTGTGAGGCCTATCGCTCCCATTGGATAACCTTGAGTTACCTTATTACATTTAATACGTGGTAACGTTTGATTGGAAGCAGGTAGGGAAGTCTCGTTTGGTGTGTGAGGAATTTTAAATCCTCCTTAATGGTAAAGTCGGATCTCAAGTCACAATTCTGAAAATGCCACCTTTAGAAAAATGGCCTTTTCTTGTCCTAACCATTTGGTGCCTGTAGCCTCTTCCCTGAGTCACACGACTAAGTATAGTTGGCAGTTGGCCTTTGTGTATTCCTCCCAGAAAGCCCCGCAGTAGAGGGACAAGGTGTGGCTGGATGGGCCATCTCAGGCAGGATGAGGGAGCGGAGCTGTGCACAGCCCCACTTGCAAGTCAAAAGACAGTGCCCTGCTCTCACACAAAGAAGTTCACACTAGCCTATTGTGCCTGCAGACAGACTGGGACCAGGCAGGGAGGCAGGAAATTCCAGACACCTTTGTAGGGGAAAAACACCAGAAGCTTCTCCCACTTCAAAGGAGGCACCAGGTATAAAAATGAGACCCTCATACTCACTCTTCAGTATATTCCTGGACCTGCAGATATGACAGAAGAAGGATACCCTGCTGACCTATGTTTGAGGCCTTTCTTACTTGCTGAGAAGGAAGACTGGACCTGCACCCTTCATTCTAGGCTGAGATTACACCACGGGTCAGGTGGCTGACCAGTTGTTTTCAGGTACGTGGTCATAACAAGCTCTAAAGGCCTCTCTGCAACTGCCCAGCTGACCTGCTGCAACTGGACCTGCAATTGGACCTGCATGAGCCCTCTGCTGGAGTGAGTTTTTGATCCCCAAGATGAGCTTCCCAGGTTCTCGACCTTTAGTGTGGCATCAGTTGAGCTCCTCCTTGAAAAAAGGGGAAATCCTGAAGTTTTAGACTTTTCGCAACCACGAATGGGCCAGTTCGCATCAAGATCTTGCTGCATATGCAAACCCCCAATGCGGAGCTCAGGTGAATTAGACTCTTTGTGTTACAGCGACCGCCAGCAACGACCGGCAACGTGAGATCTGCACTTCACAGTACAGCATCGACAACCCAAGTTGACGGCCAACGCGAATCTCCAGCAACAACCATCCGCAACACTCTCCGTGCTCCTAGTGTACTTTTCCATCATGAATGGGACTTTTCGTGCTAGACTTTAGAAGGTAACTTTTTTAGCAGGACTAAACTGGTCCCTGTATCCGGCCTGTGCTCCATCATGGTCAGCTTGAGCTTGTGACTTTCACGCAACCTTGCACAACCAGATAACCGCAAGTGGGGCCTGGTGCTTTGAGGCACTATACTTACCTGAAAATTGAAATTGCATATCTCCATTTCTACTGATTACATTTTTATTCAATTTTTCTAAATTTGTGTGGGATTTTTCTTGTTTGGTGTTTTCACTTTATTACTGTTTAAGTGTTGCATAAATACTTTACACATTGCCACTAAGTTAAGTCAGACTGCTTTTGTGCCAAGCTACCAGAGAGCTAAGCGCAGGTTCACTTAGTGACTTTTGTAGTTCACCCTGACAGGAATTGTGACTGCACCTTGAGAAGGGCTCACACCTCCCTCAATCAGCAACACAATTTCTCACATCATGCAATTACCTGAAAGCAAATGACACACATTTTGCACACCCCTGTTCTATCCCTCGGCACAGGACCCTCATCCTATTTGAAAACCTGCGTGTCCATTTCAGCTCAATGTGGAATATCATATTGCATCTGGAATAGATTACTGTTAGCACAAACATAATCCATATTGTAGCCATGAATTTAATGACTAAAGCACTCTCTCTCCTCTCTCTTGTTGGACCAAGGTTCAACAATATTTTTCATTGCAGTGTCTCTGCCCTCCAGATGAGCATAGCCTTCATATTGTTGGTAGGGAGCTCACAGTAACACTTAAAAGATTTATGGCTGTTGTTGGATGTTATGCACATCAATAGTTTAGATCTGAAGACTATATTTTTGGTCCTTATCCGGTGTTTTTAGTATCTTTTACTCCTACATGCAGAGCTTGTTTCTGCTTCTTAGTCTACTGTTTCCTAAGAGGGGATTCTCTACAGCTATGCAGTCCTCTTTCTCAAGATCATTTCAGACTTCTAGTCCGAATATGCAATCATTCACCCCCTGTTGTTTTCACACATTTGTAGGTCTAATGTTAGCCAATACCTTTTGATTTTACTAAAATTATATATATAATATACTTATAGGCACTTGCCTACAGCAATGCATCAGCCCAGTTCAGCCATTGGCTGAATTCACTGTGAGTGACTGCATTCTTCCCTTTAACAAGAAGCACAAATGCACACAAAGTAGTTTCTTTCTGTGTCAGGGACTACAATGGCAATATGTGCTTTTTGAGACCCAAAAATATTTTTGCTTTTAGCCAATTTGTTTTGGGGGGGATTGATGACAGTCCATAAGCTTCACTAATAATAAAGTTTTGGAAAAATCATGAAGAAACAAAAATTGACAGAGCTGAAAGGCTGGCAGCCAATGCAAGACCTGCTAGGTTTGCCAATGCATGTTTCTTTTGGGTTGTAGACAGACTTCATACTCTAAACGTGAGACATTCCGGCCATATCTAAATATTGCCAGGGTGGAGGCATAACAGAGGCACTGTGTTGCATTGCACTTGTAATATGCATTTACATAGCACTTACGGGCCTTGACGGGGCATTGAAGCGCTTTACGCTGGGCAGCATGCTGCTTCGGAACAACGGGTTAGTGATTAAGGAATTGCTATTGTTGGTTATTAGGTTTAGTCTTGTACAGTCAAGCAAACATTCCCTGCATACTCTCCAGTTTTCTTGTGGTAGATTAAAGTAATAGGAGTTAACTGTGAATATTAGTGGGATAAGGAAGCCATGTAAGTTCATGCAGATGTTTAGTGGTTAATAGATGATAGAGGCGAGAAGGTTGTGTTAGGTTGCAGGGGTCTCATTGTACAAAAAAAGGAGCAGTTGTGATCTTTGAAATATGTTATGGGCAATTTGCAGGAATATATTAATTGAGATTAAGCCAAAAATGTATGTGATTTCGAGAAGGTTGTTCTCAAAGTGAAGACATATGCAGAGAATGGAAAGGAAGGAGAGGACCATTTTAAAAGACAAAGAAGAGATGATTATCTGCAGTTTATTAAAGATAATTTTTTGCTCTGGGTTTTAAGAATATAGAGAAAAGTTCTGAGTTAGCATGCAATTTGCAGATGCAAGACTGTAGAAGAAACAACTTAATTTGCTTGTGAAGACAGTGCTATATTTGGGACGTTGATAAGCACTAGAGTAAGGTGAACAGTCTATCCACTACTACGTTACCACTAGACTATCACTTCAGCTAGGAAAGCTGATCAGCTTAGTAGGTAGAACCTAAAGTAATGGTGAATGTAAACATTGAAAGAAGATTTTGGAGTGGATGTCTGTTGATGTTCAGCCTCAAATTTGTCTCAATTTTGTGGAAGAAGTGTGGCGCCGCAGCCAGGGCGACTCACTCCGGAATCTGGGGATCACGGTTCGATCCCCAGCGCCGGCGGCAGATTAGCCGAGCACCATGTGACTCTGGGCAATAGCTTGTTTAATCTTCCCGGCGGCCCCCAGCGCCTAGAGACTCTTACGGGTGATTGTTCGCGCTTTACAAATGTGGATTATTAGTATTAATTATAAAGCACAGTGGGAAACCATTAGGACACCTCACGTTTGACATGGTACAAGCTGGAGGGCAAGGACAGATTCCCCCGATAGTGGAGGTGTATGAGTGTATGGCCTCGGGGCCTTTGGGTGGCGATCCAGACACCAAAGTGAAGGGGCTTACTTTAAAAATTAAATTACTACTTTGTTAGCAAGGGTCTGATTAGAATTCCTGAAGCACTGCCCTTCGGTAGCTGGTAGGGTTGAGGAGTAGAACTGCAGATTCTTTCCTGCATGCTGAAGTTCACCTTTTCGGTGAGACCTAGCTCTTTGTAATTCTTGATCATGCTTTCAGATTGGCCGATGACAAGGAATCACTGAAACCTCACACCTCTTTTTGCTTCTGTTGTAGGTGCTTCAGGACTACTCTGCTGTGAGGGGTCTCTTAGTTTAAACAAAGGCTGTGTCTGGAGAACAGTCTGGCAAGGACATTTGGAATGAGAACCAACGTAAAAAGGGTCTGTAGCATATATTCTTTAGAAGCATTTAGTAGCATTTATTGTTGCTAGAGGTCATTCATATAATATTTATATTTTTATTGCATCTGAAGTGCTAACTAATGTAAGTTATAAGAGGTCTAACAGGCAAGCGACTAATGCCTTCCACCCCGGGCGAGTGGAGGAGAATGTGAGAAATTGTACAAAAGATCCCACTTATCTTCAAGTAAAATCTTCAGAGATACTATTTTTTCAATTATTATAGCAGAAATTTCAATCTAGATAATCACACTGGGATGCTACAAACCACTACTGGATTACTGCCAGATGAACCAACAGTTAAATAAATCATTTGTCCACAGCGTGACCTATCAGTTAATTCATTTTCAATAGCAATCATGTTATTTCATGAAATAGGTATTTTTTTAAATTCCACAAACTGCCTATTTCCACCATAAGCACGTTCCATATGACGGAGCTGCAGGAATGGAGAGAAACATGACTAGTGTAGACTTTTTATGGAATTATTCCTTAAATAAGCCTGAAGTCTCCGGCTTTTGGGCCCGGTATATTGAATAAAACCAAGGAGGTGTTTGTCCCAGTGATTAATCTGAGCCGGTGGTTTCTGGTGCTCAGCACCGGCACTTTATTGTCAACACCGGCTCTTATCACAGCCTATCACATGGTGGTGCTGTCTATCTGGTTTTATCAAGAGCACAACAACAGTTGTTTAAAAATTAAATATACATTAAAATCAATAATACCTGCCACCCAAAGCTATAAGAATAGCTTGGGTGGCATGTGTTAGTCATTTTTAATGTATATTTAAAGTTTGAATTAACACACCTGTAGAAGTGTGATGGTTGTTTGTGCAGGTACTGTCATTGGGAGTGCTAGTGGAGGCGATTGGTGGTGCAAGCTGCAGTGGTCTTCTTACAAGGGCACTGGAACATTTGTTTTTTTACAAATGAAGTACTGGTAATCCTGAGCTATACCTGGTGTTCTCGGTGTAAGGCTCATTTTTAAAAATTCTTTGTCAGATTTAATTTAAAGATAATCTGGGCCAGGTAGGTGTCTGCCAAATATTATTAGGAAGGGGTTTGTGGAATCTCTGAATCTGATGTAAATGTCGGCGTCCTATGTGTAAAAGACACGCTGAACGTTGTTGTGAATGAGTGACAATAGTTGAGGCCTAATATTAAAGTGAGGAAGGATGGAGAAACCCCTGGAATCACTAGAGAAGAGGACAGATCAGATACATAACCGCCAAGGTGGACTCTGAACACAAAGCAAATCGCGTATTTTTCTTAAATAAGCAAAACACTATTAAAACTGAAACAAATGGTGTTCGATAAATAAGTGGCTTATTTATGAGATCCCTGCATCACTTTTGAACCACGTAAAGTGGCATATGTATGAAGCAGGGTTTTCAATCCGTCTTATGAAGTCACACAAAGCCACCGTGCGTGGGTTTGACTGGCCTCTTAAATCTTGAGTAATGTAATACAGCACAAATCACTGTGTCACCTTACTCTGTGCCTGGGAGGCGCTCAATGTGCATTGCAGTGGGTTTTCCCATACAACACCCATAGATTTTGACTCTGCCCCAGATTTACTAAATCATGTAAACATGGGGAAGGGCCAAATCCGTACGCCTCCCGAGGTGAGACATAATGAGGAGAAATATGTTTATTTCTCCTTGTTTTTAACTCTTTCTATATGCGCTGCAGTCTGCAGCACACATAGAAAGAAAGCCTCTAAGGATTGTTTTTGTGCAGGAAGGGGTCTCTTCCTGCACAAAAAGAATCCTGCATGCAATTGAGGCACCCTTGGGTGCATACGCTAGTGTCAGGCTGAGAAAGGACAGGAATGCACCGTAGTTTATAAATACGGTGCATTCCTGCCTTGCTCCTTGCCCTACATCAAAAGCCCGTAAATGACAGCCTAAAAGTCTAAGTATGCCCCAGAAGCATCCCATCCCAACACCTGAGGGTGACTGGTCTACTGACATCACTGCATCACAAACTCCCCCTCCCTCCGCTGCATCTTGTTTTAAGTAGAATTTTACAGGTTATTTTATTCAAAACTTGCTTAAATCTTGAATATGTGGAGAAAATGAATTCGACACACTCAGGCTTTTCCTGTTAACAATACACAGGTATCCAAGTGCTCCATTACTCCAGCCTTCAGCCGGGGCAGGCCAATGATATACCCTGATGTTTCTAAAAGGAAGGGCACTCTGCATTCCTTTCGCATGTGCTCTCTCCTGGTGCCGTTCCACTGTGCGGGTATTAATGCCCCAACACAAGAGAAGTTTGACTCTGCACTGGTTGGAACAGACCCAGGAGTCTATTGGGGATACATTTTTGTTTTTATATGCTTGCATTAGGGCTCATAGGTCTCTTACTACAGCACTTCCTTGAACTGACACAAGAAAGTTTGTATTATGCTGAAAGAGTGGTAAAGGCATGGAATCTTACCCAGTTGGAGCGATGAGTAAGAAAAAAACACTAAGAGGTTTCAGAAGGGCCTATGGTATTCATAGAGACAGTTGTCACCATGAAAGAGCAAACACTGACCTTGCGGGCAAGCACAGTCTGTAGTGTTCACATCAGTTATATTGATGGTTATTAGTTATAAGTGACTATCAGGTATGTATGTAGCAATCGCCTACCTTTTGCAGTCATACACATGTTATACAGTGATTTTATGATCTGTGCATATGGACAAAGGGGGGAGGGGTTGAACATGGGGATGGTTGGTGTTAGACCTGATACTCTTCAGGTAGCGTTTTCCTAAACTTTTTGCCTTTTCCTCCTGGGTTTTGCTGATTCTCTTGTAGAGGCCTTAGGGCCTGGGGCACATTCCGCCTGTACAAGTAGTGTGAAAGTGCATGCGCCCCTCCTAGCCACGTTAAGGAAGTGGTGCTTACCTTATGTTTGTAAAACAGGTCCACAGCCTGCCATTGCAGGCCGGTGTGTGTGCTGACACCAATGATGTGCTTAAACATGTGTCTAGCCTGACATTGCAGGCCGGTGTGTGTGCTGACACCAATGATGTGCTTAAACATGTGTCTAGCCTGACATTGCAGGCCGGTGTGCCCCTATGGTGTTTCTAAACATGTGCCCAGTCTGCCATTGCAGGTTTTTGTGTGCACAATTGCGCTTCTGCTCAGGTTGGCCTTTTTGAATCACTAGCCATCCTGAGAGGACCTTTCACTGCCACTAGAGCAACCCGAGGGTACGTCTTAAGGAGTGAAGCGAGTGGTAGGCAAAAGGATGTGCAGGTACACGTGTGTTCCCTGCCCAGGTAGTGAGGACTACCCATGTGTGTTTTCACTACCCATGAGGGTTTCTCCTCCAATAGGTTAACATGTGAGAATGGTTGAAATTACTTCAAGCTGCAATAGTGGATGCAGTGGAGCAGCCTCATCATGTTTGCTATCATTGGATTCACAATGACAAACAATTTCCTGTGGTACAGGTGGTTTTGCCATTACTAGTTTAGAAAAGTCTCTCTTAGAAAGTGGGATCTAAAACTCTTTGTGTGCCTTTTAGCTTGACTCCAGTCCACACTGGAGCTGGGGGAGCACATTCCCCAGCAACAGCTATAAGACGCTGGGCATGCAAATGGAACGGCAAACCTTTGCCATTTGTGGACCTGGCTATATCGATTGAAGGGAGAGGTTTTGACACTCTGAAGTCAGATCATGGCCCCACTAAAGATTTCCTATGAGGGACCCACACCATCTAATTGTGACACCTTGAGAGAGGCGCCCACATCGTCTGCTGGATCCTAACTGGTAGCGTGGCATGATCGCGGAACTAAGAATTGTACCTGGAGACCGGCTTCCCTTTGGCGTGTGTCCCCTGCATTGTGGGAACCGCGGCACGCATAAGCATCTTGTTCATGGTGAGCGGATTCAACTGTTGTGGGGTCCAGCGTGGCCTGCTTCGTCGATCGTGCTGCATCTCTCTCACGGGACACGCAGACTGCATGCTCATTGCTTGCGAGGTCCGAATCACAGGTTGTGGCCCTTGGAGGTGGGGGCGTGACTATAGTAGTGCCTTATTCTACCTTGTGAGACATTGCTGAACGTAATCCTGTATGTGTGACCGGAATTGCCTGGTGCGACCAGTGTCAATGCGCACCAGGCATTCTCCTCAATTTCCAGGGAGTTACGGACTTTGCAACTCTTCATTGTGCGTAACCAGAATTGCCTGGTGCGACCCATATCAAAGCGCACCGGATGTTGTGCCTCATTTCCAGGGAGGTACTGAATTTACATCTCTTTGTTGTGTGTGATCGGAACGGTCTTGTGTGACCCGTATCAACGCGCACCAGACTTTGTGCCTGGATTGCTTGGTGCGCCTTTGATCGGCATGTACCTGACGGAGTGTGTCCTTTCTGAGAGAATCCTCTGCTTCATTCCCCATTCATCAATTGTGTTGCCAGGCAGTATTGTCTGGTTCGGGTTTGGGTCGTGAGAGTGATTGACTTGGTTGCAGGAACGCTTCCGAGAGTGATCGGATGCGGGTCAAGAGACTGCGTGACCCCTCTGTGATTTGCAGAAGTGGGCTGGTTCCGGAAGGCCCCGGTGGAACCCCTTTTGAGCGACTGACTATTGCCTTCAGCCCGCTTCTGCTTTGCATCCTGTGGGTGAAATTCCAGAGTGGCTGTCAAGCCCCCATTTGATGACAGACTCCTAATTAGTCTGGCTACCTAGCCCCACCTGCTCCCCTGGAACCCTGACTAAGTGTAATTTCAGAAGCATGCGGCCTAGTATTTGGGGGGAGGGCTGGTTATCTTCCATATATGGGTGTTGGACTGTCAGGTGAGCTGGATAGTGGAGGGAGGCTTTTTCCATAGGGTTTGCAGTGTGTTATCAATAGACCTGTGCATACGTGTGCGAGCGCGTTCTGAACAGACCTACCTGAAAACCTTTTCACCGCATTTTGGTGCGAGTGAATGTATGTGTGAGAGTCACAGACTGCAGACCGTATGTGATTCACAACAATGGCCAGAGTCGTTGCTTTGCACGTTGATTTCTTGCCAGAAGAATACTATGGTTTACTTTGGCTTTACCAGCGCGTCCTCGGCCTGCGGTGCTGCAAAAAAGTTTTATAATTTGTTGTGACCCGGGGTGCACCCTCTAATTGTGTGGTATTGAATTATGAGAAGGTAGGGTGGACAATGTGTTGTACTGCATAAGGGTGCTGGGAGGGGGGGTTAGAATAGGATCTTTCCCAAGTGTGCATATTATTGATGTAATTTCAACACAGTAGTTGGACCTAGTACTGCTAGTAATATTTCCAAGTGTGATTTATGCCCGGCAATACATGATGTTCATGTCTGTGTTGATTATTAGGTGTGTTGAATACAAACGTTATTTACATCCTGTGTGAAGTCTCTTTTGTGATGCTCAGTGTATTTTTAGAGAGTCAGTGCTGTGCTAATGCTTTACACTTTGCCTCTGTGGTTAGCCTGACTGCTCAGTGCCAATCTACTCGAGGGTGAGCACGGGTTATACGGTGTGTGTAATCACTCGCCCCTGACGGGAGTGGTAGGTTCTGTCTGGCTGAGTCATCGCCTTAGCCAGCCAGAAAGGGCCAATTCCAACAGTTGGGCAATGCTGAAATATAATTTCATCAACACAATGTGTAGGCCTGTCAAAAATTGGATCAATGCATCACATCAAACTTGCTACCACAGCAGAACCTTGTCATCGAGTAGCTACACCGCCTAACCCCACGCCTCTCAGTTCCCTGTCCCCCAACATCTTGCCACCTCCCAACAATTCCAAATCGGTCTGGGATGCAGAAAATGCAGAGGTGCTTTCAGAGAGTGTGGGCACATAGGGCCTGATTACGAGTATAGGTGATATTTATCGCACATGATAAATAACAATACCAGAGGGAATGTTATCTATACGGTGCGATAAATAAAACTATTACGAGTTCATGGGGAATAACATGCGGTACTTGGTGTTTAACACACCAAAATCCACAGGATATGGTAAGTACTGTATGTTTTCTCCTGTTAAATTTCAGCATGTTTGACCTGCCGAAATATATTGAAGGTAAAGTTATTTAACTCATCTGATAATTATCGTATGTGTTAAATACCTTCAAACTCGTAATTCTGACCCATGCGTAAACAGGAGTTTGCGCATGGGTCAGAATATTAAAAGGAACTCGTAAACAGACCTTAAGTGTTTTACGGCCTTGTCGGAGTTTCTGTTTCAAGGTGAAACCCACAATTTACCAGGACAGACTCCACCTCAGACTGTGTTTTAGCAACCAGTCTTCTCAGCTGTACAATAACAGATTCACAAAGCAGTTTCTGCACAAATGCCCTGTGCTAAGTGATTTATCTGTGGTGGGCCTCATAACCACTGCCAATGCAAGGAGACCTTTTGAGATCATGTGAACAGTGGGACACCTGTCCCCTAAAGTGATATAAAGTTGCTTTGTGCCGCACGTTCTCAGCCATTTCATATATTTGGACCCAGGCAGCCTTCATTAATCGCACCAGGTATCTTGTCTGGTTGTTACTCTTACCTACGGTACAGATGCCTGAGGACAACACATAATTCTTCAGACAGTTTGTGGGTGAGAGAGATTGTCATTCAGATAGTGCAGGGTTAGATTGTGAAAGCAGCAGCTGGAAAAGTACGCAAGCGATGGTCTATAAACATGTTTACTTGCTGCAGTTTGCACTCACTTGTCAGCACAAATAGAAGGATGTTGAAGGTGGGAGAAGAAATAATCACTAGTCTGGAATGTCATTGTGGGTGGGTCTGTCCAGGGGTGTGTGATGTATCTCTTACTACTTCTGCATATTGAGTAATCATCATCCAAGGCAGTGGGACTCATCATAGCACACAGTGCAGAACCCAAATATAAGGAGATCACTTTTTTTGTCGCTCAGCTGGAGCCAGCTAGGATTCATCCAGGATACTACATTCACAACGCATGAACACATCTTGTGTTGGAAAGGTGAACCTTTGTGCTGGGAATACATTTTCCTGCTGAGAGCGATGGATAGATCTAAGAAGACCAACGCAGTCAGGCTACCGACGTCAGTGATTTTAAGATGGTGTATGTCATTGATTGGAGTGCTCTTTCAATCCTCTTAAAGGGATGAAACCTGATTGGCTACACCAAGAATGGCATGCCAACCATCCAAGCGATTCTACTCCTGTTTGGTCATAACCTTTTCCAAAATATAAGTATAATCAACCAGTGGCAAACTGGCAAACTGGCAATCGGCCAATAAGTGCTTGGGTCCATGGCGTTCAAAGCGCCATTTCTTTGAGGGGCAGTGATTGGACCTTGCTCCATGCAGGAATGTATAATGAGTAAGATGTATATAAGCTGAGGGGCAAAGCATTTGAAATCACATTCAGCTTAGCAGACACCAAAATATTTTTCTTATTGCAAAACCTTTAGGCCCGGATTTACAAACATGTCAAAGAACGCAGGGCAGCATGCAACGTTGTTCTGCGTTGCGTGAGAGGAGAAAAGCACCATATCTACTAAGATATGGCACTGGCTTGCTCTCTCCCTACTGCTGGCCCACAACTAGGCTGCCTAGCACCAAGTTCACTGTTCCAGTATGAAAGTTTATGCCTAGACAAACTTGAAAACGTTTCCCACTTTGGATGTGTGCTGCACAGTGCAAGGCACATACAAAGGCAGAAGAGTTTGGAGAAATGGAAGCATTTCTCTTTTTTAAGCCAGCTTCAAAGAGTCAATATTTTTTTGGTGCAAAACCCTGTCTGCTATTGTTAGTAGATAGGCTTTTGCATCTTAAGCAATTGATGGTTGCATGACACCCGCTTGACGCACAGTAATGCATAGCAGCACAGTGCGCTGCTATGCGTCACTTTCAAGCAACATTCCAGTGCGAAGCACTTCTTGTGCTCTAAATTTAATCCAAATAAACACTGTGCGCTAGAAACCTGATGCAAAATGTTTGTAAATCTGCCCCTCCTGGTATTGACATTTACAGCAAAGAGTTATAGAGTGCGACCAAAGAATGCCTAGTTACAGAGATAAGAAAAGTATGATTAAAATATGAATTCCTGAGTAAATTTAAGTATTTTATATTTACACTAGATGGAAGCATGTAGACGTCTTTCTCCGGTGAACTCTCGAGTTGTTTCATGTCCTGAGTGTTTTAAAAAAAACTTCCCCAACAGCCTAAGTCTCTGTGAAGACCAAAGCAGTGCAGACCAAATTTCTATTCAATTCTTGGTAACTTCTGTTAGCAATCTAAACCTTGACAGATTCTTCTAATGATCCCATGCTCAGACATAAGACGGAAGACTCCATGAAGATGAATTCTCGAATGTGTCTGCTGAGGAAGCAGGGTCATACTTTAATACATCCATGCCCCATAGGGATGTCTCTGCTCGAGAAGCCGTGTTTATGATAACATTTGTTCAGTGTATCTCACAAGGGGGTTCATTTGTACAGAGTAAACTCAATCATCACTACTCCCAACTATATATCTCACAAGGGTGATGAAATAATAGTGACCTAAACAAGTCACTACAGTATCTAGCAGAGAAAGGAACACGCAACAGAGTCAAAAAGTCTTAGTTTATAAAGACAAGAACCCTTTCTCACCCAAGGGTGACATGCTTCATTATTGGGTCCCCTCTTACACACTGCCACCGCAAGGTAGACAGTGTGGGCTACAACTCTCTTAAACAGAATGAGAGGAGCGTGAGGTGTTTTACAGAGTAACCAATTTAGGCAACGGGAGTAAGGGACAGAGTGCACATTACAAAACAAAAAGGTGCATTAAAATTAGCTCCTGGGTGACAAAAAATTATTTTTAATAGTAGTCCCCATGGGCTAAGGTAAAAGCATGTCATAAAGGACTGAAAAAATATCCTATTTATCAGTGGTCAACATGTTTCTGCCAGTTTGAACATTAATTCACGGCATTCATCAGGACCTATGATGTTGTCACTCTGTGTATAAACTAAATAATGAAAAAATAAAATCAAAGAAAACCATACTTAGTTAGATATGGTGAATCTTGGACAAAGACACCGGCTTCAGTCAGGTTCAATGTCTACAAAAAATGCATATATAAAACATAATTAATATGGACACCATTGCAAAAATCCCTGCACCAAACACCACGTAAATATAACATTTCACACGTGGATTCCAAGACTTGAAAAGTGTGCACATTAATATACATCGCTCTAAACAAGAATGTAGCAAAAACCAAAAAACACTCACCTAGGGGGTAATGTTAATTTACCTCTTCCCTAAAGGGAGTGTGCTCTCAGATCGCGGTTTTCTAAAGTAAAATCAATAAAAGCAACATGAGAAAAGGCAAATCACATTCTTCACCAGATCATGGTAACAGAATGTCCACACATTTAGACATAACCTCAATATGCTGTACAAAGATGGACAGCATCGTAAACGTCTATACTTGATATGAGATCGGCATGCCCCTTCAGCCACTCTACTGGTTAAGGGTGAATGCATTGAACAAAGGAGAAGCCCGAAAATGTCCTCACCATATATGAGCATTCAAAACAGAGTCTCTAAAATACATTACATCAGCTAAAAACCAGGAGATCGTGCATGTAAGGCTAACTAAAAAAAGGCTTGCACCTCAAGGGTTATCATGGATATCGAGAGATCTACAAAGAACCCAACGTCCTCTAAAACAGGTTACAACGATCCGCCACCCCTCCATTTACCTGATGATAAACGGCGTCAAGTATTCACATGGCAAAACTCCAAAAGGGGGAAAAATGTGTGTGGCGAAATCCCTTTTAAAGTTTCCCTCCGCCACCCGTGATGTCTAGATTCAACCGGAAGTGTAAGATCTCACTACCGGGTCACGGAGCACTTGGATAATGTAGTATATCCCAACACAACAAGGGATTCGTATTGTCAAATCCAAATATAACGTCCCATTAAGCGAGTCAAGAACAGAAAAGGGTTGAGAGATGTATATTCCATAAAAAGCGTACACGAATGGCAAGTGTGTATAAATCCATAAAGCAATACGTTCTAATGCCCACGATGTCTAAAAGTACCCGGAAATACAGACTCTCATTCACGGGTCGCGGGGCACTTGGGAATTGTAGTTTATCCCAAAAACACCAAAGAAATAGTAATCGTAAATTGCCAAATATACCTTCCTATTCATCAAATAAGGAAAGTGGGTCGTAAATGTATTTAGTATTCTCTATATAAGTCAAACTGAATCACAATGACCTATAAGTTCATAGAGTAAAACGAACTATTGAATACAATCAAATTACAACTCATGCAATGGAGACAATGCAAACTCTAAACACACTCAAAACAACAATTGTGCTCCCTAAATTAGAGTCTGTAAATAAAGTCAGAAATAGACCCAAGACAGATCATAAGACCCCCCATGGGATATCTTCATTCAAGCCACTAATGTGGCTTTTGGTCCGGAACACCCAACGTTGTTCCCGGCGAAATAATACGGTTTCCAGGGGGCCCATATTAACGTCATAGTTGGGTTTATCAATGACCACCCATTGTAGATCATTCTTAGTATGAACTTGTTCCAAGAAGTGTTTCGTCATGCGTGTGTTGGCTTTCTTGCATCGAAAGGTACTACGATGTTCTGTAATCCTTAGACGCACTTTTCTTGCGGTCATACCTATATAAATCAAGGAGCAGGGACATTTGATCATGTAAATGACCCCGCTTGAATTACAGTTAGTGTGTTTGTTTAATCTCCACGGTCTATCTGACTGTATATCCACTTCTGTCACATGTTTAGTAAACGGACACACTGAACACGATCCACATGGGAAGTGTCCCATCACTGGTTCAGCATTCCACAGTGTAGTTTGTCTATTCTGACAGTTATTGTTCTTAGGTCTAGTATGGACCATCAAATCTTTTAAATTACTACTGCGTTTTAATGCGAAAATGGGGCGCTCTAGTGTTAAATTCCCAGTGTTGAGGATGTGCCAGTTAGAATTAATGGCTTTTTTGATGTTGGTTGTTAAATTCGAGAATGTCGTAACACATACCATTCTTTCAAGACGTGGTTTTGTGAAAGTCTCCAAAAGTGCCCCTCTGTCATTGTTCCGGGCACGTTTGGAGGCTCTCTTGACCAATGATGTTGGGTAGTGTCGTGTAGCCAATTCTTCAGTCAGTTTATTGGCATGTTTTTTATAATTCATTACGTCTGTACAATTTCTCCTCAGTCTCAGAAACTGACCCACAGGTAAATTGTTAAGGAGAGCCCGGGGATGGAAGCTATTGTAACTCAACAAAGAATTACGGGACATCGGTTTCTGATACAGTTCAGTGTATATCCTGCCCTCATGTGGATATAGTCTGAGGTCCAGAAAAGGCAGGGATTGGTTACTAGATTCCCCAGTGAACTTTAAATTGGTATCACACGTGTTAAGCCACTCTGAAAAGATGTCCAGAGATTCCTGGTCACCCTCCCAGATGACCAGGATATCATCTATATATCGTTTCCAAAGTTTAAGTTTGTTATGAAAGGGATTGTCTGATGGATAGATGTATTTAGTCTCAAAACCATGCATGTAAAGGTTAGCCATGCTGGGAGCACAGGTACATTTGTCCAGTACCTATTGCAGAAGCGACAGCTTACACGAATAACACTCTATGAATGGTAGGAAGGGAAAGGCAGGTTTTAGATTTATTCTAGAAATACTATTTTGCTACCTTAACATTTAAATGAAGACCTTCAGTGGCTGCACCCTTTATGAAGACCCTTCACTTCCAACATTCATGAAACCTAAATGATGGAAATGGGGGGACATGACTTGAAACGCTGCGTAGAGAGACCACAGCTTTATCAGCCAATCGGTGGGTGAATAGTTCAATTATAGAAAGGTAATTGTCGGGACAGTGTAGGTTCCTATTCTATTTTATTGAATATTCTCCTATAGCTGTTACCTCAATCAGACAGAAGATGAAGAGTAGTGTGGAGACTAGGACCAAGAGAAGTTACAGAATAATATATGGTTTTGGTCTCTGTGGCTGGGACTAGCTGACTTCACAGAGCTCATTTGGGTTTGGTGTCCTTCCTTTCACAGCTCTCATAATTAAGCTTTAATCCTAGGTCCACAAGTGTGAATTGTTTTCCCCAGGGCACTATTGTTAAAGCTTTCTCCTACTGCATACAGTGTGAAGAGATGGGCTACTGATACGAGCTTCGGATTTAGTGTCTCAGTAAAGTGGCAGAGAGCTCTAATGTATTCTTTTACACTATGCGCTACTTCATGTTACCTGTCCATGGGCACCAATATGCCTCACAGTGTCTGTCATTGTACGCTGCGCGTTCTCTCCTGATTTTGATGAGAGTCTGACATGGGGAATCCGATGGACTACTGTTCGCTCCCCGTTGCCCCTAGATTGTGCTTTCAACAGGAACTGTATTTATGCATAATTGCCATTTCCCTCTACTGAGGGCATTAACTGCGGACATTATTTGCTATTAATTGTCCACTCCATAACTATGGGCTTGGGTGAAATGCAAGTCAATATTGTGGTAATAGCAATTAACATATGTAGATAATAAGGCTATTTCCAACTAACCCTGTATTCTTCATGTCCTTCATTGACATTATCATGAAGTTAAAAAGAAGGGAAGCAACAGTAGTAAGTGCCAACATTCTAAGCATTCTGATTGGCTAAGCCAAATTCAGCATTTGAGTCATTATGTTAATCACAAATAATGAAACTTGATTGTGTTAGTTATTCCAGCCAATGTATTCAGTTTCACACAAGACTAAATAGCACCACAGTAGACAATCAATAATGGATTTCTACATATAGATCACATGTGATAATGAGTGAACGGTTCTGGACTTTACACATGGCCATTGCTTAAGTGTTTTAGAATACGCATCCTCTGTTAGCAGGCTCTTTTTCATGCATTAAGCCTAGAAATATATCTTCCACGTGAAGAGCCGTTTATCCAGAATTGCTGCACCAGATTCAACTCACTGAAAACACAATTGTTAACATTAAATTAAAACTCCTGCCTTCAACCAACATCACAGAATTCCACAAATTCGAAGTGTTCACTTCATACAGAGGAAGCATGTTCAATCAGCTTGACTGATGGTTTTATGGCCAGAAAGCTGGATAGACATGTGTATTTGATCAATTTCTTGCAATATAGGTAGAAAGATGATTAGCTGTGTTAATTGACATATGTTTATTAGGTTGTTTTTTCAATAGACATATTCATTGATAGGACAAGAGATGGGATGACTGATAAGCTTATTGATGGGATGATTGAAGGACTAATTGATAAAATGATAGGCCATTGTATTTGTTGACAGACTGATTGATAACATTTTTGTTTTACTGATGCAGTACATTTTCTGACTTGTCACACTTAAAAGTGGGATCTCCTCTTTGGATACTGAGAGAAAAACACTTTGAGCATGTTTTCTCATTCTAGGGAAATCTTTTTTTTTTAAAAGTGTGTTTCACTGAGACATTGGTGCATACAAATACCAATTAACAAATCATAATAGCTGTCCTCGCTTACATCATTCTCCCCTCTGTTTCCCACCATTAACAACACACAATCATACAAACACATACACCCCACCTACATTTAACACATCTACTGTAGGGAGTGCATAGGGGAGTGATCAAAATGACGGACTCTCACATTGACATTCTTTAACATAAAGGGAGATATTAATGAGTGGAGGTGGAGGTGAAGTGTGGAGTCTTTGGCTAGAATAGGAGGGAGTCTAAACAGTGGGAGTGGTTGTCCCATAGACCGAGTCTGCACTCACACATTCACTCCAGGCTACTCCCTCCCTTCCCCATCCACACACTCTTTTTCATGTGTCCCTCTTCTGGCGACCATCGCTTATTTCTTGGGGTCATACTGGATGAGCCTCATGATTTCATCATTCTTCATCACGCCCTGGATGAATTCTCCTTCAGCGATTTTATCTGCAGAGGGAGAAAAGTTACTTTAATGTACATAGGCTCCAATTAGTACACAAAATATCATCCATGACAGAGCTCTGTACCATTTGCAAACATTAACTAGAACCAGAACTGTTTATCCTGGTGTTACAAGTGATATCATCAGCTGACTGTGACCTAGCCAGTGTTGACTGGACTGGACTGGACAGCAAAGGCATTGATCTCTGGCCTGATCTTTACCCTCTAAATGACCCAAATGTATTCTATTAGCTGTGTCCGAGAGGCTCGTTATTCAGATGATCAAGTGTACTGAGGATATAACTAACTTTGCAACACAATATATCAGTGGACACCATATGTGTTACATTGATAAAGGAAATGAAATTCTGAAATCGGGTGTGAAACTGTCTCGTTGCAGAACGGTTGTTGGTTGTACAGATGAGTGGACAAAACCAATACCTATATTCCTTTGCAATATACCCACAGGATCCTTGATGGTTGGAAACGGAGGAAGAGAGGTCTAAACTATGTGTTGATTGTGGTCAATATGAAGATGCGCTCATTGGATGAGACAGACAGTCTTCTGATTTTAATTGCCGTCATTTGCCTTAGTTTTGTCATGAAATGCCTCGGCCATAGCACTGTTAAATCCTGGATTCCCCACTCATGATGGAAAATGTCAATGAATTAATGAGAAAATCATGGGAGAGGTGATTTGGTAGCGCAATATTTTGTGGCTTGTCCTATAAATAGACCCCAGTATGTTACATTCTGCTTTGCAGTTTATACTGGATTCTGATAGTTAACAAAACTCAGTTGAAAACCGAATTCGGATTGGGCTTCCAAATTCCCCTCGGGACCACAGGCACCCATATGTTCTCAGGGAATATAATATTAACAGTGTTGAGCAATTCCATATGGTTGCCATTTATAGATGTATGGACTAATAATGGTGTCCTTTCGAAGAGGCATCTGAACTGACAAATGGTCTGTACCATTGGCAAATTTGTGAGACTATTTTCTGTCAGAGAGCCCGTCCGCCATTCGGAAAGACTTCAGTAATCCCTCGGCCGGCTCTTTCCAGCCGAGGGATTATGATGGCAGATTTTCACAGCCTTTCTGTGCTGGCCTTTCCAACACAGAAAGGCTGTGGGAATCAGTCTTTGGGGGCCCACCTGCAGGGCCCTCATGGGTGCCAGGCTGCTGAATGGCAGTCTAGGGGGCACCTATGGTGCCCCCGCCTGTTTATCCCTGCAACCGGTGGCAGGCACCTTGAGGTTCTGGAAATCGCCACCTTTTAATCCTTTTTTGTATAGCCTTTTTTTGTCCACTGTATTCATCTCACAATACGGGCTATAGATACAGTACTACACTTACATTACTTAGTTGGCACAGTGTATTTGCTCGTAATTGGTGATTTATTTAGATTTCCTATGCAAACAACCAATTCAGTTCTCTCAGTAATTGCCAATTTTGTATCCCTTTAGCACATTATTTTTGATTTGCATTATTTGATGCAGAAACATTTATGTAGTGTAAATTTCCCCTGGAGCCCTCAAAATATTCAGATTTAAGACTTTAGGAGAACGAATGTGATCTCTGTTACATATCAAGGTCTTGAATTCTAGTCTTGTGACAATTAAACGTTTCTCAGTAGAATACAAATGAGTGCTTCCTATCATCTATACACCCACCCATGTTTTCTATTTGTACTTCCTATCCTAATAGTACCTACCCGTTCTTTGCTAATGGTTGAAGGCGTGAAAATATTTTTGGGTTCCTAGAAGGTGTTATTATCCAGTGAAAATATTTTCTACCCAAACATTTTACTTTAAAAATAGATGCTTTATTTGCATATACTTTAAGTAGTCTAACCAAAGTGACACGATTCTTCTGTTCATCACAATGTCACCTAACGAACAAGTTACTTACCTTCGGTAATGATATATCTGTAAGAGACATAGATTAGTTATAGATTCCTTACATTGTAAATTACACCCAAGCGTCAGACCGGAGAACTTTTTCATCAGCAGTACCCCTGCGCATCGAAAGGTAGCGTTGGTTGGTTCCGCGTTCGACGTTGGCGTCGTGGTCGCCGGGATGACGTAGCGGCAGCTACTTAGACACCGCCCTTTTGTGCCGGCGTCATTTCTGTACACGACTTTCCACGCGAGAAGTGCAGAGCCATGCAAGACACTGCCCACTGGTGCACAAAACTAGGGCCCTGAAAGGAAATCCTTAACCCTAGAAGTCAGTTCGCAGAACGGGGAGGATGAATGGGGCGGTAAGGAATCTATAACTAATCTATGTCTCTTACAGATATATCGTTACCGAAGGTAGGTAACTTGTTCATCTGAAAGAGACAATTAGTTATAGATTCCTTACCGCCCCACTCATCCTCCCTGTTCTGTGAACGGACTTCTAGGGTTAAGGATTTTCTTTCAGGGCCCTAGTTTTGTGCACCAGTGGGCAGTGTCTTGCATGGCTCTGCGCTTCTGGCGTGGAAAGTCGTGTACAGAACTGATGCCGGCACACAAGGGCGATGTCTAAGTAGCTGCCGCGACATCATCCCGGTGACCACGACAAATAGATACCACAGCAATACCAACCACGGAGGTGGGTCTCCAAACCGAGTTCACACCAGAAAGTCCTGGAGAACAGAACGGCCAAAGAAGCCATCTCTCCGGACTTGGCTGTCCAGGCAGTAGTGTTTTGTGAACGTGTGCAGAGATGCCCACGCCGCTGCCTGGCAGATGTCGGTGAGGGGGACTCCCCGTCCCAAAGCGGTGGTATCTGCCGTCGCCTTGGTGGAATGGGCGCGTAGCCACACAGGAGGCTCCTTCTTTGCCAAAGAATAGCAAGCTTTGATACACAAAATGACCCATCTAGAGATGGTCCGCTTGTGTACAGCCAGACTTTTTTTAGCGCCCACGTAGCCAACAAAGAGCTGGTCATCCACCCGGAATTGTTTTGTGCGATCCAAGTAAAAGGAAAGCGCACGTTTTGGATCCAGACGTCGGAACCTCTCTTCCTCCTTAGAAGGACGCAGAGGCAGAAAGAAGGTGGGCAAAGTAATGGTTTGGCCAATATGGAAAGAGGTAACCACTTTGGGAAGAAAGGATGGACGAGTGCGAAGGACAACCTTGTCTGGATGAACAGCCAGAAAGGGAGGTTTTGAAGAAAGAGCTTGGAGCTCACTCACCCTGCGAGCAGAAGTGATGGCAACCAGAGAGGCAGTCTTCAAAGTAAGAAGTCTGAGAGGACAGTTATAAAGCTGTTCAAAAGGAGTGCACATAAGGTAAGTAAGAACCAAGTTCAAGTCCCACTGAGGCATTATGAAGGGAACAGGAGGAAAAAGATGAGTAATGCCCTTAAGAAAGCGATTTACAACAGGGGACTTGAAAAGAGAAGGCTGATCAGGAAGCCTAAGAAAGGTGGAAATGGCCGAAAGGTAGCCTTTAATAGTGCCCAGAGGAGAGCCCTGCTGGGCTAAAGAAAGAAGGAACAAGAGAACCTCAGAAAGAGGGGCAGAAAGGGGATCAACAGCCTTTGCTGCGATACATGCCATCTACAGGTGTATACCGTCTTAGTGGAGGAACACCTGGCTGCCAAGATAACATCACAGACTTTGGGAGGCAGGTCAGAAGACGTCAACTGCCACCACTCAATCTCCACACAAGGAGGTGGAGGCCTGACAGGTTCGGGTGGATGACCGTCCCCTGCTGCTGCGACAGAAGATCCTCCTGAAGAGGCAGTCTGATCGGAGGATCGATGGCCATGTTTAGCAGTTCGGGATACCAGACTCTTCGTGCCCAATCCAGAGCCACTAGAATGACTTGGGCCCGGTCACGCTTGAGCTTCTTCAGCACTCTGGGCAGAAGTGGTATAGGCGGAAAGGGGTATAGAAAACCGCAATTTCACTCGCGACGAAAAGCGTTGCCTAGTGAGTGCCGCCTTGGAAATTCCAACGTGCAGAATTGCTAACATTGCGTGTTCTCTTTGGTGGCGAATAGATCTAATCAAGGCGCTCCCCACTGCTGAAAGAGACCTTGTTATGTTATGTTATAATGCATTTGTAACACGCACGGATACTCAGGAGTGTCCCGGCGCGGGAGGTCAACGTGAAGACACAGAATCTGAGATAGATACGCTTAATTAAATAGTAGGGTCTTTAGCTGCTTCTTGAACAGCCTGATATCATGAATGTTCCGTAGTTCCAGAGGAAGGGATTTCCAAGCTTCCGCTGCTTTAACGTATAAAGAGCTGCCCCCAATCGAGTGTGGCAAAAACGTTGGACCACTGCCAGCTGCTGCCCAGCAGAGCGCAGATGTCTGCAAGGGACATAGAAGGCGAATCGTTTCCTAAGGTAGATCGGACCTGTTCCATGCAGAGCTCCATGCGTCAGAGTGAGGGCCTTAAACTAGACTTGTCGGGCCACGGGGAGCCAGTGAAGGTCCCGCAAATGCTGTTTCACACTCGATCTTCCTGGAATTCCCAGCAGAACCCTGGCTGCCGCATTCTGTATTGTCGAGTTTTTTTAACTTGGCATAGTCAATGCGTGACATGATAAGAGCACGGTTCACCATTTCCTTGGCTGGCCTGGGTAACAGAGGAAGAAACTTTCTAAGTGATTTCAGCGTGCCAAAGCACACCTCCGCAAGTTTTTTTAACTGAATAGAGAACCTATGATCCTCACCGAACCAAACCCCCAAGTTTTTGGCAGGGTTGCCAACCAAATTGGGTAGAGGGTTGTCAGAGGGCCACAAAGCCTCTCTGAAGAGCGGGGGAAAGGATCCATACAAGAGGACCTCTGACTTGTCCTCGTTGCATTTCAGCTGCGCCAAAGCAAGCCATTTGAAAACGGCAGAAAGACAGTTCTTAGCTTTAGTCGGGGACATGTCATTTTCCCTCCAGGTGAAGAGGAGCTGGGTATCATCCGCATAAGCAATGATCTTCGCTCCCAACTCCTCTGCTAAGAAAATCAAGGGAGTGATATAAATATTAAAGAGCAGGGGGCTCAAAGTAGAGCCTTGCGGGACTGCTGTGGCCACCCTTCTGGAGGCCGAAGAGAATGGTGGCAACCAAACCTGCTGAGTTCGGTCCTCTAAGAAGGATTTGATCCAATTCCAAGCACGTCCGGCTACGCCAATACTTGAGTGACGAGCAAGTAGTTGATGGTGAGGCACCGTATCAAAGGCGGCAGAAAGGTCTAGTAAAATCAGAGCCACTCTGCTGCCTGCATCCAGGCAGTCCCTTATTGCCTCCGACATCTCAACAAGAGCAGTTTCTGTACTATAGGACACCCTGAATCCAGGTTGAGCAGGATGGAGGGCACCAGATGACTCAACAAAGGTGGACAGCTGTCTGAAGGCTGCTTTCTCGCACACCTTTGCTACGGCCGGGCGAAGAGAGATTGGTCGGTAGCTGGCAAGTATACCAGGGTCTAAGGAAGGCTTTTTCAGTAGCGGTAGTAATTTAGCCTGCTTCCATTCCGATGGAACAGTGGCGGTCAGGAGGGACAGATTAATAATAGTATTCACCTCCAGATTAACTACCTATGCAGCCGCTGCTAGCATCCTAGCCTGGCATGGTTTGGTGGGAGAGCCTGACTTCAGCGATTTAAGAATGGACAGTGAGTCTGGCGGGGCAATGGGAGAAAACTCCATCAGCGGGGAGACTGACGCGGTAGAAACTGGAATGTTTGAGAAGAAGGACTCAGCCCACCCAGGGGGACTAGTCCCTAAGCTGTCCTGGATTGCCTGAATTTTATCGATAAAAAAGCACGATAACTTCCCACACCATTCCACAGAAGCAGGTAAAGCAATGCGCTCGGCTCTAGGTGTTAAAAAACTCTGGACGATGGCAAAAATTTCCTTAGTTTTGTTTTTTGACATAGCAATGCGCTCTGCATAAAAGCTGCTTTTCGCCTCCATAATAGCAGCATAGTAGTCTCTCTGAGCCTTCCTTAATGCTGTTTTAGCCGGGGGCAATATACATGTCTCCAGCTATGCTCTAATTTTTTGCAGAACTGTTTTAGTTCCTTAAGCTTGCTGGAGTACCAGGGTTTAGAAGGGGCGTTTCTTGCTCGTCTGTTGGAAAGGGGCGAGGATAAAGATTCAATAGCCTGGGAAATCCAATTAGCGAGGCTCTCTAATGCTCCATCTAGATCAGTAGCAGCGATAGGACGTGTGTCTAACAGAGCCCTACAGAAGGCAAAGGTATGCCTTGAGGGGAGCCCTTCGAGAAAGAAGGTGTCGCAATGGTGCAGGAGAACTGGATCAAAAAATGGTCTGACCAAGACACTTGAAGTGGTTCCCTGGTGGATTAAGGAAAATTTGAACAAACCGGGTCTAAAGTATGCCCCCCCACTACGAGACGGAGAGCTAATCTATTGGGTGAGTTGCGCCAAATTAAGAGAATCATTCAGTTCCCTGGTGTCACTGGCCTCCGCGCAATCCAAATGGATATTAAAATCACCCAGTAGAAAGTTCGAGAAGCGCAGAGCCCTAGGGGCAATTACCTCATCAAGAGCTTTCAAGAAGGCTCCTGGGGGGCCAGGGAGGTCTGTACACCAGCGTACCACCCAGTGCAAAGTGCAGAGACATAATAGAGAAACCAAGTGCCTCCCCATCACCAATACCTAGGGTTTCCTCGCGGGTTAGAACCCACGTGTCTCTAAAACCCACTGCAATACCCCCACCCCTACCCACTTTACGGTCTGCCCTCGCTATTTTATATCCCCTAGGGATGGCTAGCTCGACCGCAGGGGCAGAGAACTCATTCAACCATGTCTCAGTAACAAATAATAGATCTAACTGTTCATCTGAGAGAAGCTCAAATAAGTCAGGGGCATGCTTAACTAATGAGCAAGCATTAATTAGCGCCGCACGTATGCAGTGCCCTTTCACGGTTGTAGTGCTAGGAGCAGCCGGAGGGTTAGGAGCATCCAACTCAGTGCAAAAACTAAATTTACAGTTATCGCACCTCCTGGTCAGAGTTTTTGACACCACCCAATGGCGTTCGCACTTTCCCCTGAGAAGATCTATGGCTAACAATTCATCCCGGCTGAAGACCCTACAGCCACCATGTGTCTCCAACTTGAAACGGGCAGCGTGGCTGCCGCTGGCCGCTTCCGGGATGCTGCCGGGCACAGATGGGCTAGCCTTAGGGGCGCCCGCTGCGCGTGTCCACTCGGGTATGCGCATTATGTACCCCCCAACTAGACCGCCAACTTTAGCCCAGCGCCAGGAATCTGAAGTGTGTCAAAGCCAAGACACTGCCCTCCGCTCAAACGGCACTAATTGCCGTGGCAGACCAGGGCAGGAGAGCGGCACCACTCAGATTAAAACACAAAGATGAGTTTTCAACAGTTTAAAATCATTTACATCGATAAAATGAAGTTTTTTTAAAAGCGCACCAACACGGGTCCTGTAGATACTGCCACTATCTGCCTTCCCCCTTGCACCACCTCCGAGTGAAGACCCCATTCGTGATCCATCATGCACCTGCGTCTGAGTTCGTCAGCCCTGGCGTTCAGTGAACCTGCAAGGTGTTGAACCACCAGGGATATGCCCTAATGTTCCAGTCCTATCCAGAGATGGACAGCCTCTTGAGATAGGGTCCACAACCCCACCCCGCCCTGTTTGTTGCAGTACCACATAGCGATGGTGTTGTCCGTGAACACCTGCACTACTCTTCCCCGGACAGAGGGAAGGAATGCTTTTAGTGCAAGACTGATAGCCCAAAGCTCCAGAAGGTTGATGTGGAGCCCGGACTCCGCCGGAGACCAGTGCCTCTGATTTCCGCCTCTCCCATGTGGCAGCCTCACCCCAGGAGGGATGCATCCACCACCATTGTGAACTCTGGTTGAGGAACGGAGAGGGATCTGCCGTTGACCCAATCTCGGTTCGATAGCCTCCACTGCAATTTGCGTTCAGTGCCCTCCAAGGTCTGGATGCAATCGGACAGGTTCCCCTGATGCTGTGCCCACTGGCACTTCAGGTCCTACTGCAGAGCCCCCATATGCCATCTGACATGATCCACCAGCAGGATGCAGGAGGCCATCAGACCCAGCAGCCGCAGAGTCACCCTGACCGAAACCTGGGATAGAGGCTGAAAGATCGGAATCATAGCCCGAATATCCCGGACTCGTTGCTCGGGAGGATAGACCCGAAACTGCGTCATGTCCAGAACTGCTCCGATGAAGAGGAGCTTCTGAGAGAGAGTCAGGTGTGACTTCGGCATGTTGACAGAAAACCCCAGAGAATGCAGGAGAACGGCTGTAGTCTGGAGGTGGAAGATGACTGCCTGGGGCGAGCCCGCCTTTAACAGCCAGTCATCAAGATAGGGGAAGACTGGAACCCATGATCTGCGCAGATGAGCTGTGACCACCGCCATCACTTTGTAAACACCCGAGGGGCGCTAGTAAGGCCAAATGGGAGCACGGTAAACTGAAAGTGCTCGTGGCCTACTGTGAACCGCAAGTAGCGCCGGTGGGCCGGCAGGACGCGGATGTGAAAGTAAGCATCCTGCAAGTCTAACACTACCATCCAGTCTCCAGGGTCAAAGGCAGAAAGGACCTGAGCTAGCGTCATCATTTTGAACTTCTCCTTCCAGAGGAAGCGGTTGACGTTCCTGAGATACAAGATAGGACGCAGGCCCTTGTCCTTCTTGGGTATCAGAAAGAAGTGGGAATAGCAACCACGACCTACTTCTGGGGCAGGAACTCACTCGATGGCTCTCTTGGCCAAGAGAGCCATAACTTCCTGTTGGAGAAGGGCCGGATGATCCTCCGACATGCTATGGCACTGAGGTGGCATGACTGGGGGGGTAGTCTCGAAGGGGAGCAAGTAGCCCCTTTGGACTACCTGCAAAATCCACCTGTACGACATGATGGTGCGCCAGTGGGGGAGGTGATGGGGAATCCTGCTGCCCACTGGCGATTGGTGGCCCTGAAACGTCAGACTAGGAGGGTTTGGAGGCTGCTGAAGAGGGGGCTGTGGTGGACTGGCCCGCATGCTGGCCCCCAGACCCATGGCGGTGGTTCCCACGTCCTCGGCATAACACAGAGGCTGAACAGCTTGTGCCGGCCTGTGGCTCTGAGAGGCACGTGGTGCGGCACCCATTCCGTAACCACGAAAGGGACGAAGAGCAGACTGCTGAGGGCAGGTGGTGGAGAGGCCCAAGGACTTGGCCGTAGCTCAAGAGTCCTTAAAGTGCTCTAGCCTGCCTTGTCGCTGAACAGGCAATGGCCATCCAACGGCATGTCCATAAGGGTAGCTTGGACATCCCAGAAAAACCAGTCAACCTCAGCTAGGCGTAGCGTCGTAGGTCTACCGACGTGGAAATCGTCCTGCCTAGCGAGTCGGCGCTATCCAGTCCACAGCGAATGGTAAACTTTGCTGCGTCTCTCCCCTCAGCAGCTGCATGGGAGAGTATGGCCTGGGCCTCCCCCGGGCACTGGGACAGCACCTGCGCCACCGTATCCCACACATATTGGCTGTAACGGCCCAATAGACATGCAATGTTTACCGACCGCAGTGTCAAGCTGGAGGAAGAAATCATCTTCTTTCCAAGGTGGTCCAGCTATTTGGATTCCCTATCAGGTGGTGCGTTAGGGAATGTACCTTTTGTCGTGGAGGCTTAGACCACCAAGCTCTCAGGGGTGGGGTGCTGGGAGAGGAAAGTGGGGTCGCCCGGGGCCAGCAGTGGCAATCATACTATCCACAGGAGCCCCGTTTTTGGGCCTGGACCAGGTGCCCAAAAGGATGTCGGTTAGGGCCTCATTAAACGGCAGCAGGGACTCCGAAGAGCTCGCTGCCGGTTCAAGCCCCTCTGTCAGGAGGTTAGTCCAGACTTCCACCATAGGTAGCTCAAGGGTGAGAGCCTCGGCCGCCCTAGGCAACACCACTGCATAAGACGCTCCCTCCTCCGTAGCCATGGTAGGAGGAGACAACATGCCACGGTCTAGTGAGGTATCCAGACCACTGGCTTCCCCCAGTTCCTCTCTCCAGTCCGGTTCGTAACCCAACTGGTCAGTCAAAGGGTCTCCACACCCCTCCCAGTCCTCCTCACCCTCCTCTGGTTGCCAATCTGGCCTGAAAGAACCAGGGTAGAACAGGGGCACAAAAGTACCTGTCGGCGCTGGATCCGGTGTCGGTCGACGCCGGATCGGCTCCGTGTGTACATCAGGGTGGAGGCCGGGGTTGATGCCGGCTGGGGACACGACCGGCGTCGGCTGTGTACATGGTGCCGGTGGAGTCGGCACCGGGGTAGGGTGTAGTCAGGTCGACCAGCGCCGATCCGGATCCAGGCCTAGATTCCAGAGGACCCTGCGGTGCCGGGGCCGAAGCCGCTGGTGTCGAAGGTCTAGGGCCCCCAGCTGAGCCCGCGGGACCAGAAGGCGCTCCGGCAGAGTTGGGTTGCTCAAAGATGGCATGCGTTGCCTCGTAAAAACTCCGAAGCTGGGCAGGGGTTGCACCATGTCCTGGCAAGGGAGGGAAACCCAGTCAACTCAGCGGGCTCTGCACACAGAGCCGCGGGAGGGGCACCACCCACATCCCTCGTCGCGTCAGCCAGCGGACAGGGAGAAGTCCAAGAGCGACGATGCTTCTTTGACTTCTTCTTGTGCTTCAACTTACCGGAGGAGTGCAAAGACTTGGAAGAAGATTGGTGGTGGTGGTGGCTCAGCGACCGGTCCCTCGACCTTCCAGGCAACCGGGACCTCGAGCGGCACGGAACAGACTGCCGGGCCTCAAGAAGCTTTCGGGACCACTGCCGCAAAGACTTCGGATTCATGGTCCAGCAGTCGGCACACAACTTGGAGTCGTGGTCGGGTTCCAAACAGAACAGGCATACGTGGTGCGGATCAGTCACCGACATCAACCCTCGGCAGGAACCGCAAGCCTTGAAACCGGGCATCCCTGACGTGCACCAGGAGTCGAAGACTCAAAAACGATGTCGCCAAAGTCGGCAGAAAGTCAGTCAAAAAGTGACTGGAGGTACCACTCTCTCCGGATCTGCGCTGGCTGGTGAGGAAAAAGAAAAAACAGACGTCAGCGTGCGAGGGAGGCATCTAAGTAGCTGCCGCAACGTCATCCCGGTGACCTAGATGTCAACGACAAACACGGAACCGACCAACGCCACCTTTCGATGCGCAGGGGTACTGCTGCCGAAAAAATTCTACGTGTCCAGTCTGACGCCTGTGGGTAATTCACAAGGTAAGGAATCTATTACTAATTGCCTCTTTCAGGTATCCAATGCAATTTCTCCTTACCTCTGAAGTGTTGTACACAGGGAAAACCCAAGAAGTGTCTCTCAGTCAACTCCTATTTGAAGTGTTATTAAGGGCATATGATATGTCCTTATATTGCGCATTTTAATTACCAAATCAGATGCTATGTATCTTAAAGAGATCATGCAGATGTGAAGGAAATTTGAAAGTGTCATAAAAGTGAGAATTCTTAAGACAGAAAGGAAAGAAGTATATGGATGCTTCATAAGGTATATGTTTTTGTGCGTATTTATAGCAAGAGAAAGATAGTCAAAGAATAAGTCATGATTGATTATGTAACAGGGTTAAAAGTTTTAGTAAACTGGCAGGTGGATATAAATGTTTGATATTCTGCAAGAAATAGCTATAAATGATACTACAAGAAATGGCAAGAGAAACAGAGAAACATTTGGTAGTATAGCCAGTAATTAGAATGAATAAAATGATGAGAAACAATGAAATAGTTCGGATAACAATATAGGATGTACTGTGAAGTAACAGAAAGATAATGAATGAACATGTCTTAGTAGGGATAGAATTTGTTGAAACTGAGAAGAGAAACATTTGATTGATTTTGTAATGTAGTGATGGGTGTGAACAGAACAGAAACATATTAAGAACAAACATTAAAAATGCAATAGGTCCCGCCTTTTATTAAGTTAAAGCCATTTGCTTTGCTATACAATACCATTAGCAAAGCAAATGGCTTTAACTTAATTCAATGCGAGAACTATTGCATTTTGAATGCTTGTGGTTTTTGTTTTTAAACATAATTAAGACCTATTGTTTTGAAAATGCTTGTTCTCTCTTTGGCTAAAGGTCAAACTCTGCGGATAAGGAAAAATGCGCTGGGGCCCGAAAGTGCCATTGGTGCCAGAGAGGGATTGGGGCAGAGAGCAGGGAAGAAAGGAAGCCGAAACCTAGGGCAGCGTGAAGGTGAATGTGACAGGAAGTGCAGGAGGCAGAGAGCACGTGAAGGGACAGTGCACAGTGAACCCAGAGGTATAAAGGGTAGAGACAGAGTGCCGCGGGGCAGAGAGGAGAGGTGGAAGAGACCCCAAGGGTAGAACAGGCACGGAGGACAGAGGGAGGGCAGACAGGACAGGAACAGTGAGCAGAGGCAGAGAACACGTGAAGGGACAGTGCACAGTGAACCCTGAGGGTATAAAGGGTGGAGGCAGAGAGGAGAGGTGGAAGAGACCCCAGGTGTAAAACAGGCACGGAGGACAGGGGAGGGCAGACAGGACAGGGACAGTGAGCAGAGAGAGAAGATGCGGGAGAGACAGAGGGCAAAATTAACAAGGAGAACAGGGAGGAGCGGGCAGTGACCAGAGGGCAGAGATTGAAGGAGACGGATGGCGTGAGGGTGAATGTGACAGTAGGCAAGTAGCAGAGGATTGTATCACAAGGGCAGTGAGCATGAGAGTACTGTCAGAAGTGAGGATAGGGCAGAGAGCACGAGAGTACAGTCCGAAGTCAGGATAGGGCAGAGAGCACAAGAGTACAGTCAGAAGTCAGGATAGGGCAGAGAGCAGGAGAGTACAATCAAAAGTCTGGATAGGGCAGAGAGTACGAGAGTACTGTGAGAAGTCAGGATAGGGCAGAGAGCACAGAAAAGTGAGAGGTAGAGCACAAAGAACAGAAGATTGTGTGTAGACAGAGGAGAAGCAGTATCGGAGCACAGGATGTACAGACACGATTGAGGGCAGAGGTGACAACAGTAGGGGGCACAATAATTGGGGCAGAGAGCCCCTCACTGCTCACACGCTCTTGTCCGGGGATAGCTACAGCCCCTTACTGCTTACCAGCTCCTGCCTTCTGGGCTTTGCGGCGTTTGATGGCTGAAGGGGAAACCCAAGGCAGGCTGAGCCGGGGAGGGAGGAGAAACAAAGTTCTGAAAAGCTGGGTATTTGCTTAAAGTCAATGGAGGCATTTACGCCAACCTCTGGAAAGAAACAGCAGAGCAACACACAACTCTCTGACAAGAAGCACAGGAGCGCCGTAACGGTGTGCGGTGGTAACAACGTCGGCGAACCAGAGAGCAGTATTTGTAAGGGACTGGATCTGTGGTGCGTTAAAAGTGCTACATATAATGTTATTATACCCCACACCACGGGTCCACACCATAAAAATAAAACATTGCACAATACCATACCACAACATTAACTACATACTAAATATCACAAAATGACTAATGTATCATAAATATAATGCCATTAAACCAAACATATTCTATACAACACCATACCATGATATTAAATGCTACAAAACCCCAGAACATAAAGCACAATGCCATGCCTCGGCATAACACATCATATGACTACCGAACATAGCATAACCTGACAAATTCCATGACCATCAAATATCACTGCCAGGGTTCCAAAGACGCAAACGCCTGTAAAACAGGGTGTGCACATGACAATGTCACCTAGGCCCTGTGCAGTCAAAAAGAGCATGTTTACTCTTGTGTTTTTGATTGCAATTATTCGAGTAATTCCCTAAGCCCTTGTGATACTGTTAACGTGAAGGGTTCATTTATTAAACTAAAATAGCTTATTATTTTTTAAAAAAATGTAATAGAGATCAGAACGCAGAACACTCATATACATATAGCACCAAAATACTAATCTGTTATGAGTGTGGGGATGTCGAGCATAAGAGACATACCTCGGTCACTGGAGTCTTACCTCCTGAAAGTCCTCGTTGTTATGAAGGTACATGTTTGTACTTCCAGGGTGGCTACTACTGAGCCTGCATGTCCCAGGACCAACCAGGTCCACAAGGAATGTCAACTAGCGGTAAAACAGGGCTCAAGCGGCCGAAAGTTCTGCTGAGTGCCTAGCCGTGCAGATGAAATTCCGTGCCGCCCGGTTCCCACGCTCACTCTGCTCTTAAATATGATCCCAGAGTCGGTAAACAGAACCTCTCGGTGTCAGTCGTGGAAGAAAAGAACTGCCTGGCATGTAGTGTTCATCTAAAACTGCAAGAGCCAGAAGAAAGAGAGAAAACTGATTGCGGCGCCGCTTTAAGGACACCGCGCTCAGTTTCTTTTTTTTTTTTTTACTTTAACACTGAGCGCAGTGTCATTGAAGCGGGCGCTGTGCTCAGTGTTAAAGTTAAAAAATATATCAACAAACCGAGCGCGATGTCCTTCAAGCGGCGCCGCGCTCTATTTTAAAGTTAAAAAACAACAAGCTCCTGTGCAGCTCCAGAATTGTAAACACAAGCAATCATATGGGCGCCGTATTAAATAAATAAATAAAGGATATCCCGATTGCCGCTTGATGCTGTTTGGGAGGTAAGTATTCAATTTTACACAATCGAACTGACAAAAACAGGCGCGTGATCTCTGCACTCGACAACCCCTCCCACAAGAGTTATTTTGACGTAAACATCAACAAATAGCAAACGCAGTAGCCTACACGAAAATCGGCGGCGGCTGTTCCAAGGGTCATCGGAAAAGTGGACGAGAGCGCGCAAGTCCATTGAAACAAGATGGTACGTCTGAGCTTGGTTGCCATGACAATACAAAGCTATTGGCACAAGCAAAACAAGATGGCGGGGGTTTGTCCACATGGGCTGGCCTAAAACTGTATCACTAGCAAAAGGCACTCGTATAGCGAATACAGCGCATGCGCGCTTCTAACGCCAGGCGAGACCTAAAAATGACAGATAGCTAGGGTGATAACTGATATTACGAGAAAAGAAGAGATACGGAGTGGAGATACAGAGTGGAGTGTATCTGATCATTTAGCTGATGGGCCAAAATGCAATATGAGAGGAAAGTAAAACATACTAAGGATTGTCCCCTAGAAGGGTACATCTTAACCCCTTCGATGCTCATGACGGAACGGTTCCGTCATGAGCATCGGTTGCGCTGTGCGGATGACGGAACCGTTCCGTCATGGCCCCGCCCGCGCTCGAACCCTTCAGCACAGCGCGGGAATCCGCGCCGCGCTGAAGGGGTTAATAGGAAGAGGAATGAAAACGTACTTAGAAGAATATTAAATTAATCTGAAGAGTGAAAACTGATAGAAAGGTAAACTAACTATACTCTGGGGAATATTGGCTAGAATACTGGTGTACACATTGATAGAAAGGACGAGATATAATGATTTGATGCAGTGTCTGTGAGAGATAGAGAGAGGGGCATATGAAAAGTCTACAAGAATCATTTATAAATAGATAATGGAGTATACATTGACATCACTAGAGAATGAGATATACTTAAACATTTGATAGGTGTAGTAGGAGCATGACCACAGAGTGCAGTGGATTGCAGGAGATGATATAGAATATATTTGAAGCAAGTGAAGGTAAGAGAACTGAAGATGTAGGGTAAGAACACAAAATATACATGTGATAATTGTGTGAAAATTGACAATAAGTGAAGTGAAGTCAAAATGTAAAAATTGAATTCAAGATTCCTTTTTGAGACATTTTCCAGAAACAAACTAAAATCAAACAGATCAACAATATTGAACAGCAATAAAGGTTTTGTGAAAACAATTACATCCAAACAGCCATAGCACATATCTAAAACAGTTAAAACATTCTTAAAATTGATTTAGGAAATTAAAAAAGATTATAATAAACTACAGGTGAAATTTATTTTTTGTGGATTTAAGACTGTTTTTTACGGAGATTTATATAGCGCAAACTTGACCCGAAGGTATCGGGCATCAGAGCGCTTTACATAGCAAAAGGTGCGTTACATGAGGACACATTAATTTTTGTTAGGCACGGGGAGATTAAGTGCTTTGCCCAGAATCACATGATGTTCAGCGTGATTGCCGGGACTCGAACCCAGTTCCCAAGATTCGAGGTCGTCCGCCGTAGCAGTTAGGCCTACTCCTCTCCCCAAATTTAAAAGATTATAACGAGGGGGCGTGGCTAGCAGCCGAAGAACATGGTCGCAGCCTAGAGAGGCTCCGATCGTCCCAGAACTGACCCCGTCTATCCGATCATTTATCCGGTGGCATTTTCGTGTCAAATTGGAGGACGAGGTGGCGGAAGGTCCACACTACCATGCGATTGCACTTTACAGCACCACGCTGGCCCCCGGTGGCAGTGGCCCCTCCCCCCCGCTCAGCATGGCGATATCTGCGGGAGTGCACCAGCGGCATAGTTGAAGCGCGGGTGCCTGCGAAGCACACGCTGCTCTCTGGGCGGTGCGCGGCTGTGACCCAGCTCCGTGACAGGCGCGGGCGGGCGCGTGAATTCAGAGCCCCCCCCCGCTCAGCATGGCGATATCTGCGGGAGTGCACCAGCGGCATAGTTGAAGCGCGGGTGCACAGACACCGTGCAGCCCCTTCAAAAGGCCTCAGTACCATAAAGGAGGGAGAATACTCTGGCAGGCGCCATCTTGCCAGAGAGCACAACGTTCTCATGAAAAAAACGATCCTCCATCCCTGAACTGCTCTAGTGGAGAGCTGACCTTAAAGGCCCCCCCACACAGGACAGTTACACTGGTGGCGATGAAATAAGTGGTGTGGTGGGTGCACAGCTACACCACCACGGTGCAACCTCGCCACCAAGACCCCAACGTAGAGGACGGTGAGAGAAGAGTGCATGAACTGTAGCAGTATTGTAAGGGTGAAGGGCGCCCCCAAGTGACAGTGTTCCCCAGTCCTTCTGCAGAGCCGAGACAGAATTCCAGGCCAAACACACAAAACTACCATCGAGCTGGGAGTGACTGTGAAGTCACCGATAGAGAAGAGAAGGGGTGGGAAAGCCGACGGGCCGCGGATGCCTAACTAACCCTCTGGCTGGCGGCGGTGAATACCGCCTTTGAGCCCAAGGCGGGTGTGCACTCACTCCGACAATCATAACATGAGTAACAGGAATCAGAAAGGCTTAAACCAGACAAAGTTGGAAAAATATGCTTACTTCAAATCGCAGACGGACCCTGAAGATAAGGAAGCCCAACCTGCACCAAGTGTAAATAGTGCTGCGCCACAAGAAGTAACCCTACAAGACATTATGGCCGCACTGACCAAGGTGGACACACGCATTGGGGCTCTCGCGGTGGAAGTCTCCCTGATCCGAGCCGATTTTAACAAACTGTCCACTAGAATAACGGAGGTGGAGGGAACCATGACAACTCTAGTGACCGACACAGCCACTCTGAAACAACAAGTGACCCAGCTCATGACGGACAATAAGCTGATGGCTGCAAAGCTGGAAGACCAAGAAGGGCGATCACGGAGGAATAATATCCGCCTTATTGGTGTACTGGAAAAAACGGGTGGCCCAGCCCTTGATCTCTTTGTCGAAGATCTCATTACCAATCACCTCCAACCACGAGGCCTATCTAACTACTTTTCAGTCGAGAGGGCGCACCGTGTCCCCGGGGGACGGCCGAAACCGGGAGCACCTCCACGCCCCATTTTGGCCCGTATATTCAACTTTCGAGACAGAGATATAATACTGCAAGCTGCACGTACTGCTCCCCCGATACGCCTCGACAACGCCACAATTACCATTTTCCCGGATTACACTGCAGCAGTCTCCAGGCAGCGTCGCGGATTTCTTGACGTGAAAAAGACCCTTCGTGACCGCGGCATTAAGTACTCCATGATGTTCCCGGCGAAGTTAAGGGTGGAAGCGGAAGGGAAAACGTGTTTTTTTCCTGTCGCCAGAAGATGCACAAGAATGGCTGGAGGGATGGCGGAAGGCCACACGATCGGGAAGATTGGAAGGACAGGAGACACACCGCGGAGAACACGTGAGGAGAGAAGAACAAGAGTGAGGGAACCTGCTGGACTGAGTCCTGCATTGAAACAGAACTGTGCCGATATGTATAAAAGGGAGGCAACCAACTGGACCCTGTTGGCCTCTCGCAACACGGGGTCACCCTGGCATCGACTGGCTGGAACTTGAGACATTCCCCCGGAACTGACTATAAGCCATGAGAAGACTGTATTGACCACATACGGAACTTTATGGGAGTCACCGAGGAGATCTCCCTCTTTGAAATGATGCTCCATACTATATAACACAAAGGAAAGAGAAGCCGCGCTTAATGAGGTTTGCAGGGGAGGTTCTAATGGACAGCGGACGCAAACTCTCAACCCCAAGTTATGGTAACAGGGATGGGCACTAAGCACTCTGCACAGTTAGGGTGGCGGGTAGTTTTAATTCCGTCAAGCAGGGAGGCAGGGAGGGGGGTGGAGGGAAGGGGTTTGTTAATATGGTTATGTTCTTTTTTGATTCCAGTTTCCAAAAGGACATTTATATATGAGACGTTCTCAGACATTGCACACCAGGTACATTGCAGGAACAAATCCGTGACAGCGAGTATCCATTATACCAGTACAGACAACGCAGGATCCGCAAGAGCCTAATCCGCAGACGTTCCCCGTGACACAAGTAAATCCCCTATCGCTGATTACATGGAATGTGCATGGTCTGGGGGTCAAAATAAAGAGAGGTTTAGTCCTACAGTGTTTAAAACGGTGCTCACCGACGGTTGCCCTGCTGCAAGAGACGCATCTAACCGGCATCACTTGCAAAGCACTAGATAGGTGGGGGTTCCAAATGGTAGTACATTCTGAGTTTTCCTCTGGTTCAAGATGAGTAGGTATATTAATCAGGAAGCAGTCGCCGCTACTAGTACATCAGACAAAGTCGGACGACTATGGCCGCTTCGCGGCTATTGCTGGTCAATGGGAGGGGCGACCTATTAATTTAGTATCAGTCTACGTTCCTCCAGCCCTCCACAATGTGACACTCCCAGCACTTAGTGACTTCCTGATTACTCTTCCAGAGGGGGAAATACTGATTGGGGGAGACTTTAATGCCACGGTTGATGGAGCCATAGACCGATACCCCGCAAAGGTACACACGACTGGCATCACTCGTATGGGGGGCTTTCTGGACGCACTTGGGCTCACCGATGTATGGAGATACCGCCACCCCACAGCACGGCAATTCACTTTTCACTCTGGAGTTCACAATAGCCTTTCTGGAATAGACTACTTCCTCGCGTCAGCAGACAGTTTGAGAAACGTGGTAAATATTGAAATCCGACCCAGGGGCATATCAGATCACTCCCCAGTATTGTTAACGTACACGTGTCGCCAGGAGGTACGGCAGCGTATCTATCCCATATATCCTGGCTATTTAAATGTTCCCAAGATTTTGAAAGCTATCACCACTACGACACAACACTATTTTCAAGAAAATGTCTCATCGGTTCGCTCCCCAACCATTCTGTGGGAGGCCTATAAAACCGTGATTAGAGGACAGGCTATTGCATCTATTACGGGTCACAAACGCGAAAAACAGCTAGAGCTAGACACCATAGAATCAGATTTATATAATGCCAATGACCAGTACACACGCAACCCAACCCCAGCCGCGGCCCAGTGCCTGCGTCTTAAACAACAAGAGCACAGGGAATATCTCAGGGAAGTGACCAGGTTGCGAATGAAGGCTACACAACATAAGGTGTACGAAACCGGAGACAAGGCTGGGAAACTCCTGGCATGGCATGACAAAAGGGAGCAAGTAAAGAAATGGATAGCACAAATCCGAACACGAGATGGGGTGATGGTAGCCGATCCATGGACAATAGTGTGTACACTAGCTCACCACTTTCAGCAGGTTTATACGTCGCTGTCCTCTATGGTTACAGAAGAGGCGCTGACCTACATACATGATAATAATATGCCCAAGCTTACGCCAGAGGCGGCTCTCACGCTCGAGACCGATCTGACGGCCGAGGAGATACAGGTGGTGATTGGAGCTCTACAATCAGGGAAGGCGGTGGGACCCAATGGTATACCTATTGAACTCTATAAAAAAACAGCTGGGATAATTGCCCCGCATCTGTTACATATGTATCGCGATAGTTTGCAGGCAGGAGAACTCCCACTAGATCAGCGAATGGCCACCATAGTAGCGATCCCGAAACCTGGAAAGCCCCCTGAAGGATGTGCCTCATATCGCCCCATATCTTTGATCAATGCGGAGGCTAAAATTCTTGCGAAACTTAGTGCTACAAGACTGACTCCACACCTTGCGGCTCTAATACACCCGGATCAGTCAGGGTTCATGCCGGGCAGAAACACAGCTCTTAACTTGAGACGCTTACATGGCGTGATGGCCTGTATACCGTATATCCAAGAACCAGCTGTCTTCCTTTCATTGGATGCCCGAATGGCATTCGATATGGTGGAATGGCCCTTCCTTTTCGCAGTACTTACTCACCTAGGCTTTGGCCCTAAGTTCTGCGCGTGGATACGCTTATTATATGCTAAACCACTGGCACACGTTACAGCCAACGGTCACATATCCAAAGATTTCCCATTGACACGTGGCACGTGCCAAGGTTGGCCACTGTCACCGCTGCTGTTCGCCCTTGTGCTGGAACCACTGGCGGCATGGATTAGATGGGAACCGGTGATCCGAGGGATCGGATGGGCGGACCGCATCTCGTTATATGCGGATGATGTATTGTTATATATGGCCTCCCCTGAGCGTTCCATTCTGGTGCTCTTAAATATTTGTGAACTCTTCGGTCGGGCATCTGGTTATACCATAAACTGGTCCAAATCGATCTTATTTGTACTTCATGGCCCACCGCCACAACTCCCAAGAGATTGCCAATTGCAGATCGCTAAGGACACATTTAAGTACTTGGGCATTTATATAACAACTAGCCCGGATGAATTCTTGAAAAGGAATCTAGTACCTCCCCTAGAGCGTTTAAAAAGGGATGCAATACACTGGGGCGCTTTACCGCTGACAGTGCTAGGAAAAGCAGAGCTTTTTAAAATGATGGTGCTCCCACGATTCCTGTATGCATTCGAAAACACGCCATTTCCAGTACCTCAAGGCTACTTTATGTCGATAGCGGCAGAGGTCTCAAGTCTGTTATGGGGGAACAAACCGGCACGCATCGCGCAGGGCAAACTAGTTAGGGGATGGTATAATGGCGGAATAGCTCTCCCAAATACACAATTGTATTATTGGGCAGCCCAGTTGAAAGTCATTAATCAGTGGATACACGCCCCGCAAACAGACCCTGCGTTCAAAGCTGATAGACAAGGGTTGGAAGAGGAAGGAATTATGCAGTACTTTACAACAAAAAACAACCCCTTCCTTAATCGGGCCTGCATTGCAGACAGTCAACATATGGCATGCGGCACACGCTAAACTGGGCTGGCAAGGAGTTATAACCCAACTTACTCCACTCTGGGACACGCGGCGGCTTGGGAGACTCAAGAATAGTAAGGGATTTGCCCAGTGGGATGCAATCGGCATTTCCATGGTGGGTGACCTATGGAATAAAGGGGAGGTGGTCACATTTGAACGCCTTAAAGAACAATATGGGCTGGCACCCTCGGAAATATTTCGATACACACAGATCAAACATGCGCTGCAGGCAGCCTTACCACCTGGCACCAAGGTCCCAGAGGCCACTCCCCTAGAAGATAGGCTACTAAATGACTATATGCACAAAAAGGCTACTTCCCTCACCTATCGAAAGCTCGTTAACAATTTACCTGATCCTACGGTAGCACTCAGGGAAAAATGGATCCGAGATGTAGGGGAACTTGACGACACCGAATGGCAGGGGGCAATAGCGTCCCCACGTGAAGTGGGAATACCCTCGAAACTCAGGTTAGTGCAACTCAAAATATTACATCGTACCTACTACACTAGACTAACCCTCTGCAGAATAGGGATGACCACACACCCGTACTGCCTGAGGGGGTGTGGGGAGGAGGAAACGTTTTATCACACCATATGGCAATGTCCGAAGATTGAAGTGTACTGGGTAAAGGTAATGAGAATGATATCACAAACTGAGGAGGTGTCACTGGTGCCAGAACACAAGAGGTGTTTGTTGAATGTTTGGGAGCCGAATGACCTTACTATCCCAGCACAAGATTGGGCTACAATGGGCATAATGATTGCAAAGCATAATATTGCCCAAAAATGGGGTGCGGAAGAGTCACCCACACTTGCCGCTTGGTGCAAAGACATAGACACGGCAATGGTGGCCGAAAAAGCAGTGTTCATCAATCGAGGATGTCCCCAAAAGTGGAATAAAGTATGGGGGGCTTGGAATAAATTCAGGGGTTACATCTGTGAACCACCCAGGCTGCAGACGGACGGGGTTTCTGAAGAGGTGGATGGAGGGGAGATATGAGATTAACAGGGAATACTGTTATACCTACGACTGCGGATAATAATGATGTGCAAAATGTCAAAGGAATGTTTAATAATGGACTGCACGGTATGTAGGTGCTAAATGACTGAACGTTGTATTGTTTCTAATGAAAATAATTTAAAAAAATAAAATAAAAAAAAATAAAAAGAATATAACAAACTATTTAAAAAGATTACAACTAACTAATTGACAATAAGCTAAAGGGAGATACATCATGAAGGAAGAATATTTGGTAGATTTTTTTAATGGGTGTGAAGTGATAGGGAAAAAAAGATGGTGATTAAGGGATAAGGTGTAGAGACCAGACTTTAGGCTTTAATCTGATGAGAGGAGAACAGAAAAAAAAAACAGTGAGTAATGCTTGACAGAGCAGATTATGGGGTGCGTTTTGAAAGGTTGAAAGTTACAGAGCAGATAATTGTGCCATAGCTAAGACAAGAAATATTATGTTGAAGATCTTTAGGTTATTACCGTTTTCACGCTTTTTAAAATATGCCCAGAGTTTGTCTGCTCTTTTCTGCGGCGTGTTCTCATCTTCTGGTAGGTGCTTGTGTTCTGTCGGTGGAATCATCTTGAATATAGCCTGTGGGAGATCATAAAACATAACTACATTTCAATAGATTGGCTAATGAGGTTTCTCTTTACCTCTAACTACTTTAATGTATCATTATATTATCTTGCTCAGTAATAAATACTGTACTACACCTATCACACTGAAAGAATTCCTTGTTTGTTGCAAAAGTATTTTGGAAATAAGCTTTTTCTATTTTGCCAGATCTCCGGTTTACCACCTTAAAGTAATATCTGCAGACTTGACTTCTTCAATAATTTTTGTAATATCTTCCGTCTTAATTTCATAAATAGCTGGTTGTTTCACATTGTTCCCCACACACTGTTTTTTTATACAATGACATGGACCCATGGGAACTGATAAGGATCCCATGTTAAAGAGATGTTATCAAACCTGTCCAACTGCATATTTTTCAAATATATTTTATGATTCTGCTTGACACTTTAGAAGAATAACTGCTAGTGCTTATGTAACCAAGATCCTTTTAAGAGTCATTTTTAAGATCTTGATAGTTAATATGGCTAACATTTTATTTAGATGTTGCTTGTATGAAATTCTGTCCCCCACACCCATTAAGAGAAAATTGTTATTGACAATACCTAGTAGTTTTTAAATCAAGTAAAACAGTAAGAATAAAAACCATCTCAGTTACCAATGTCTTCTTTATTCTAGTGACTTTGCTGTCTCTAGACTCATTTGTAAGCTCTCCTTACCTGTTAATGTCCACACGTGGTTTACTTTATTTCTTGAAAATATTTTAAATCTGTTTATTATTATGCGGTTTCTATGCCCTAGATTGTTTTATTTTTATTGCATGTTTATTCTGCTATCCATTTTGTATTGAATGCATTTTTTTCTGGACATATATTATAAAACTAAGTCCCTGCATATCCAATGTAGGGGTTTATTTAAGACTCGTTGCTGATGCACTTTTGTATGGGTGTGGGGTTTATACATTTTAAAAGTGAATAAATGACTAGATTTTCCCATTACAATTCAAAATGAATAGTTGCAAATATGACAATTGCATCCCAACAGGTTACTGAAATGGTAAAAAATGATTGCATTTTCCAAGCGTGTCACTCACTTGGGTAGCACATAAAAAGCATTGTAAATGCTTCACAGAAGATTTGGCACTCAAAGTGCAAACATATTTACATGCCAAATTCTAACTAAGAGACACATATATCCACATTTATTAGGCAAAAACCAGTCCCTGATTCATGATATTAGAAATGCTTGATCTTTGCAATCAATAATGGTGGGATTTTGCTCTTGTAAATGGATTTACATGCACTTAAAATGAAGCCAGTATGATGGAACTTTGTGTGAGTGAATGTGATTACGGCTGCAGTAGTTTCACATTGGTAAAGTTACTCCTGGAATTCTTTGTCAATTTCAAGAAATACTTTGAGTGATCCTGTGGGAGTAAGTACACACATTTCTAAGCAGATTCTATGTTAGGCAGGCCCTTGATATTTTGGAGCATCGATGAGGATGAAGATACAACGGCAGAGAGTTAAGAAGGAATGGAATTCAGGCGGACATTATTATTATTATTACTGTTATTTGTAGAGCGCGCAGCTACCTCCAACGGAGGTGTACCGGCTCTAGCAGCATGAGCAGAAGTGTAGTCAAGGCACTGGAGACAAGGACATGGAGAATCTATCTTAGAAAGTAACTAACACAAACTGTTCTTCAGTGCAAAGAGGTCAACCTCTCTTGTATCACTTTTAATAAAACTTTTAGGGCATCATTCACAAAACTTGTTGCCTGTAGAAAATGCCATATGAGTTCTAAAAGGGTGGATTCCCAAACAGTGATTCATAAATTCAGAATTTGAGTAAGGGGCCGATTATGATGCAGTCTGAAACGTCTCTGGCACATCGGTTGGAGCTGTTCCGACTGCATTGTAATCGGCTGTTCGGATTCCTTTCTGACCAACCTATTTTGATGGGGTCGGTCAGACGGGAATCTGATTCGGATTTCCAAATAGCCTCCAACGGGCTCGGAGAGCCTGTCTGCCATTCGGAAAGCCTTCAGTAATCCCTTGGCCGGCTCTTTCCAGCTGAGGGATTACAATGGCATATTTTCACAGCCTTTCTGTGCTGGCCTTTCCAAAACAGAAAGGCTGCAGGAATCTGTCTTTGGGGGGCCCCAGCAGGGCCACCATGGGTGGAAGGCTGCTGAATGGTGGCCTAGGGAGCACCTATGGTGCCCCCATGTTGATCCCTGCACCCTGTGGCAGGCACCTTGAGGTACCTGCCACGGGGTGCAGGGATGAACTGCACCTCTGCTCTTAACAATGCATGCTTCCATTGTCAAGAATAGGATTGCTACCGAATAGGGTTCAGTCGCATCCTACTTGCTGGGCTGGAACCGACAACAGGAGGTCGTTCGGTTTCAGTTCCCAAATGACGTCGGGCGGACTCCGGTCCTTCCGGCATCGTAATCGGGCCCTAAGTCTCCCAGTACAGCAGATTTCCACCATCATAACTTTATGATTGGGGTGGGGTATGCTGGAATTGCCAATTGAATATCCACAAAGCCATAGCTTTGTAGGCATTCATAAATATTCCCAAGGACGTTTCATAGTGGATCTGTGCACCTAACCATGTCGTAAAAAAGAGGCTGGTTGTGAAAGTTCTTGAAACTCCCTCATGTTTTGAATATTGGCAGATAACATATTTCTTCATGTTAGAGAAAAAAATAAAACGTTATAGTGCTTACAAAAACAAATAAAATGCAAACTTTCTAAGAAATAGTAGCTTTTAAAAAAACATAAGCAATGCCTTATAAAGTTACTCATATTTTTGCAAATAAGACCCATTGTTCAGAGCTTGGCCTCCAGACATTTTTTTATCATATTAATATTAATACAAATTTGTGCCAGCAAAAACAAGAAGCTGAAGGAGACATGACAAATGGTTTTAATAAGTTTCTACAAATACTGACATGTACATATGAATATTCTATATTATAAGGTTATAAGCTGTCACGTGAAACATGAAAGCTCCTAAATCCAGATTTCTGTTATTGGCAACCTCACCCACGATGAGTCAAATTCTCCTTCTTAAGGGGACAAAATACCTGAATGTGCAATACTGATAAGAAAACAAAAATACCCCGGCTTACTCAACATCATGCAATACTGTGTGAAAAAACGTCTGCACTGTCCTGCGGTAAGACACTTTTTAAGTGCAGTATTAAGTTTGTTCCATGCTGCATGACTCATAGGAAATTGTGTTGTGACCATTTGCTTCACACAAACAAGAAATTGTGCTGCACAACTGGGCTTGCATCCAAAAATTTGCAAAAAGTGCAGAAAAGTAGCTCGAGAGTGTGGGAATTGATCAGGACTCCCAAATAGCTGATTTATAGAGCCATGATCTGCAGACTAACTCAGGGAGCCAAGAACCCCAGAACAGTGGTGATAGGAAGATGAAGATAAGATGAGAATCCGCATCCGTGAGGTCTGGGAACATCAGGAGGTGCTATTTGTCTCATGCAAACTTCTACCGCCCAAAAAGTGTCCTATGGAACACCATCTTGGGAAAATTAAATGTGGTGGCACCCATAAGGAAGACTGGGAATAAACTCAAAAATGCTTTCATGATGACAAGCACCATACCAAAGAAATGTGGTGGTCTTGGGGGCGGTGGTTGTCGGGGTGGTTGTGGCGTTGAAACTGTCGTGGATTTCGGCGATCTTGCGGTGGAAGAAGGTGGCCAGCGAGTCGCACAGATCTTGCGAGGTCGGGATGTCGTTGGTGTTAGAGCTGGGGTTGGAGAGTTCCTTCACGATGTTAAAGAGCTCTTTGCTGTTGTGTGTGTTGTTATCTAGGCGGTCTTTGAATGAGGCCCTCTTGGCGGCTCTGATGAGTTGATGGTGTCTGCGGGTGGTGTTCTTGTGGGCTGCGTAGCTGTCCAGTGTTGGTTCGCGGAGCCAGTTCTTCTCCAGATTTCGGCATGTTTGTTTGGAGGCCTAGAGCTCTTCGGTGAACCAGGTGGCTTTCTTGCTGGTGTGGCTGTTGGACGGTATCTTGAGTGGGGCGAAGGTGTTAGCGCAGTCGTCGATCCATTGTCTGAGGTTGCGGGCGGTGGTGTTGTGGTCGGTGGAGTCGGCGGGTGGGCTCTGCGCAAGGGTGGTGGTCAGCTGGTCTTCGGTGACTTTGCTCCAGCAGTGTCGAGGAATCTGTTGGGTGTGGTGGGCTTCCTGAAGGTGAAGTGGATGCAGTGGTGGTCGGTCCAGTGAGGTTCCGTGGTGTGGTTGAAGGAGACGTGGGGGCTTGCGGTGAAAATGGGGTCGAGCTTGTGGCCGGCGGCGTGGGTGGGTGTTGTCACGAGCTGTCTGAGTCCGAGGTTGGCGAGGTTGTCGATTAGGGTGGTGGAGTTGGTGTCGTCGTTGTTCTCGAGGTGGAAGTTCAGGTCCCTGAGGAGGATGTAGTCCGTGGAGGCGAGCGCGTGTGTGCTGATGAAGTCAGCAATGGAGTCGCTGAACTGTGGTCGGGGTCCGGGGGGTCTGTAGACGAGGGTTCCTCTGAGGGTGCTGTTGGGGTCGGTGTGGATCTGGAAGTGCATGTGTTCGGCGGTGCCGAGAGTGTCTTCGGTGTTGGTCGAGACTCTGAGGGTGTTCCTGTGGACAATGGTGATTCCTACGCCTTTGGTACGGTCCCTGCGGGTGATCTTGTACCCTTCCAGGATGGCTATGGCGATGTCGGGAGCTGAGGTGAGTTCAGCCAGGTCTCTGTCAGGAAGGCGACGTCTGGGGAGGTAGAGTCGAGAAGGTCTCAGAGTTCGATGGCGTGTTTGCGGGCGGAGCAGGTGTTGAGGAGGATGCATCTGAGGTAGTTGGGTTCTTTGGTTGGTGGTTTGGCGGGCCGGGTGCTGGTGAAGCTGCAGTTCCGGCAGGTGAAGGGTCCTTGGGTGCGCTTCGGGGTGGCCCGGTAGCAGGGTATCGACTTTGCCATGCCCTGGGCTAAGGCTGCCTGCCACTCAGCTGCAGATGATGGTCATCAGCTAAGTCCTGCAACCATTCTCCAAATACAAACATGTTTTTCATAAGGTGTCTTGCAAACTAATACAGGTCATATCAGGAGACGGTATATTGGTTTTTCCAGTGCGGTCTGTATTGCGTAGTTCATTTTTCTATTAGATGGATTCTGAAGTAGCAAACGTTTTCTCTGAAGAAACCAAGCTGACAAAGACAGTTTCAAGAAAAAATAAATTACAATGACTTGCCTCATTTTAATGACTAATTCTCAGATAACCAAAGAACGATATATAAAATGCAACTTTTGGAAGGCCCATCCCTGACATTCTTATTCCTTCCTTGCTTCCTCTCCTTTTATAGACTCTGGGGCATATTTATGACTGTTTTGTGTCACCCTTCCACCACGCAAGGAGGCGCAAGAGAGATGCAAAACCGAAGTCGAATTTATCAAGTCACGCAAGGCCACCTTGCATGGCCCTGAGTTACTTGATAAATCCAGAGTAATGCAACGCAGAGCAAATCGCAGTGTTGCGTTACTCTGCTCCAGGGAGGTGTTCTGTGGATGGAGTGTGGGTGTTCAACTACTAACTTCAACAGTGAAGCTCTGACTTTATAACATCATTCACTATTAAGCCTTCCTCAGAAGCAGTGGCGATCACAGAGTTTGCTGTCGCCAGGGACGGTCAGTGGAGGTGAGAGCGGGAGTGGCGACAGACGACGATGAGCGGGGGGGGGAGGTGACAGACGACGACGAGGGAGAGAAAACTTACCTTGTGCTCGCTGCCCCCCCCCAAAAAAAGTGAAGCTCGTGGTGGAAACTCCCCCCCCCCCAGCTGCGCCATTGCTCAGGAGTATGTAGTAATTACATGTATGCTGCATGAAGTTGTTTAATAATTACTTTTACATAAAACTGTAATTTGTTTTAAGTCAATTAAACATAGTGAGATGAAAATGGTGTGAATATTCCTGCCAGAGGTCATTGGTGGGTTACATATTATTCAAAAAGTAAAAAAGTTAACATTCAAAATTAGAAAATTGGAATAGACCACTCACTATAGGATTCCTTTAAATACCCCAATGTCTCAAGAAATAAAGGTTAATCCAAGCTGTAGGATAAATTTAAAGATTGACCATCAATGACCTTTGTCTTCAATCCATTGGCAAGAGCAGAAGGAGGCTACAAGCAGCATTGGCAAAACAAATATGTGAATATCAAAAAGAAAGAGTGGCGATCACCAGTATAATCACACTCCTTTTAGTTACAAGGATGATTGATGGAATCCCATTTGGATGAGACTTTTTATTCCCATGCTTTAAAAACAGTCCAAAGAACCATGAGCTCCTGAACCACATCAACTGGAAATAGATTCTCATGCAGTCTTTGCTACCTTGAGCATGTAAAGTAAGTTATCAAACCACTGCTTAGAATTGCTCTGTTTCCCTTTCTTTTCATCTGGATTCTTGTATTAACATCTATCAGCATCTTTTCATCATGCTGTGTTGGTTTTACTGGCTATCTCCACCGTGTTCGATACCATCTCACACTTCATACTCCTTGACCGAATCGAGGACTGTGGCAATTCCTATAAAGCCCTGTCCTGGATCAAATCTTTTTTAACTGATAGGAGACAAGTAGGCACATTAGGACCTTTTCCATCTACAGAAAGACCAGTGGCATTAGGAGTTCTGCAGGGCTCATCTCTCAGCCCTGCGCTATTTAATATATACATGGGCCCCCCAATCTCCCTGACTGATTTTTTTTAGAATTGCCACTACATCACACACAGACAATACGCAGCTGACTCTATCATTGGACAAAGGGTCCCTTGTCACAAAACAAAACTTCCAAAACTGTCCCACCGAAGTTATCCTGTGGATGAAAACAAGCCATTTAAAATCAACACATATAAAACAGAGATCATGTTATGTGGCAAGTCAAACTTTTATTCTCCAACCCAATGGTGGCTAAATTCTGTGCACCCCTCCCCCCACAATAGAAGTTGCAAGACACCTAGGAGTAAAGTTAGCACCTCCCTCTCTTTCCATCCTCAAGCTCTTGCAGTGACAGAATGCTTTTAAATCTAATCAAATCCGTAAGAAAGTGTTTTGACTTCCTTCCACTAGCTGCCAGAAATACATTCGCTGTTGCTCTCACCACTTCCAGACTCAACTACTGTAATAGTCACTATGCAGGATCCTTGAAATCAACACTCCACAAACCCCAGATGGTCCAACATGTGGAGGCCAAACTTGAGATGAAACTCCCCAGACGAAGTTCTGCTTCCGCAGCTCTAAAAACGTTACGCTGGTTAACGGTACACAAAAGGATCCTCTTTAAGATCATTATACTGGTCTTCAGAGCATTCAAAGCCACCAGACCTAAATACTTGACTGCCAGATTCACTCACTATACAACCGAAAGAAGCCAGATTCTTTCACACAAATCTTCTAAAGCCACACCCCCCATATTTAGACTTAAAACCTGAGGCTGCAAATCCTTCTCGGTACTAGGATCCAAGGCATGGAACCGACTCCCCAGTTCCTTGCGGTTCACCAAATTGGAAGCCCAATTAAAAAAGCACTTGAAGACCTGGTTCTTTCTGGCCCACCATGGCTCTGTTACTCCCTCATTTACTTACCTCCTGCTTTCCTCTTACTTTTCCTCTTGTAGCACCAGGATATTCCATTGCGGGTGGCACTGCACTGTACGAGTTTCAAATAATTAATTAATTCATCATTTTCTCCCCTTTATCCTAATATCTTGCGCAACTCCTTTTATTCGTCTCCCACTATCCTTTCCTCTCTCTTCTTTCACTCCTTGTGATCCTTCTTGCCTTGAATGAATTTAAAACTTTGTTGCATATGTTTATTATATTTGTGTTATTTATTTACCATATGCCTCTGATCTAGCTATGCATATATTTTTTAACAGTGTACTTTAAATTGCCCAATATGTTAGTCTTCAGTTTTCTAAAGCCCTCTGATGTCCAGCTGGACTATGTTTACACAAATGAAAACTGAAAATAAATTGCAGACTGGCCACTTCATAAAGCAGTTCAGAACTTCAAGGAATGGTGAGTGTGTGAGATTTTCTCTTGCTTATTGAGATGTTGGAGGATATGAGACTGAATATTCTTATCTGTAGGAACTTACCAAGAAGGTCACTCAATTAAAAAAGATTTCTATTGCTCACCAATGTTGAGGGCCAGCTTTATTCTACTGACTAGTAGGGATTACATCTAAGGTTCAGTGCAAGATTTTAAAACTCTTCCTCCATTAATCAAATAACACGAATTGTTCCTCACATTAAACTCAACACTCCACTGTTTTAACTGCATTTAACCAGCTATGTTTATGTCTCATCAACCACAATATTTATATTCAACCCCATGTCTCAGCCACAAGGGCTTGGATATGTTTTTGAGTTTATCAACTTGTGAAAGCGCATGTAAAATTAGGGAAATTCATATGTAAACGTTGGTTACTGCAAGAGGTTGGAGGGTTGGAGCATCCTCAGAACTTTATACATAATATACTCTATATAACCACTCTGTGCCTGCACCCCATTCACCCAAGGATCATGAGGACATTGTGTGGTACTCTGCAATGACATTGCTGGGACACTTGATCACTACCTGCTGTCCTTCAGACCTCCAACACTCCAGCCTCAGCGCTCTGCAGTCTCCAGCCTGCGGTTCCAGCTTGCACTCTTTGCACTCAGTGTGCACCTTCTGCACCTTTGATATCATGCGTGCATCATCCATGCTGCCCACAGCAACACAGCTTCTCTGCTCTGGACCCACAGCTGCCAACATGGCCCCACAGAAAAACAGTTCTCAGATGACATAGCTGTACTCTGCTCCTGTGAGAAGCTTTCTTTCTCAATTGGCAGTTGCAGAGCTGTCACAGGACAAAACGGTAGGCAAAGGACATAATGTTGTTCCTTTGATGCCAAAAGGATGGCAAGCGTCCAGTATGACAGAAACTATGTGCCCCTCCAGCACTCTCATAAATCAGGTGAGAGCTCTGTAAGGAGGCTAACATCTTCCTGTCTCTCCCAAGCTAATTGCTGAATGGCTTGGAAGATTTTGCCCATAAAATGGTGTTTGTGCTGAAAATCTTATCACCCAACAATGACCATCTTAGGTGGGCCTCTCCATTCAAACTACACTGTTACATACAGGCAAGATTGCCAACAATATTCTGCAGCAATACGTGTTAGTTTATAAAGGTTTTTTTTGCCAGTCAGGGCTTCACAAGATTGGCATACAAGGATCTACTCTCAAATGCCTCTTTTCCTTCCTCATGGAAAGAACCCAAAGGATCAGACCGCCACCCTTCACATCAGAGACCAAAAAACTGATATGTAGAGTTCCACAGGGAATGTCCCTGAGCTTCACCCTTTTCAACATATACATGACATGGCTCGCCAACATCATCTGATCACAAGACCTCACTGCCATCTCCTACGCCAATGTCACCCAACTCATCCTCCCCCTGACGGACAAGACAACCACCACCAGAACCAACTTCACCAACTGCATGCCATTGCAGTAGACTGGATGCAGACCAACTGCATAAAGCTCAACTATGGCAAGGTGGAAGTACTGGTCTTCCACATCCTATGCATGTTGCACACGATCTTCAAATGGTTGCCTTGGAACAGGGACTGTCACACAAACACTCATCACCGGCATACTGGACTATGGCAACACTCTCTATGCCGGAATCTCCAAACAACTCTAACACAGACTCCAGAACATCACCTTCACACTCCTACTCGACCTTCCATGTTGCACCCACATCAAACCGCCCCTTGGGAAGCTTCACTGGGTCCCAACGCTCACCTACAAATCTCTACACAACACAGGCCCAGAATACCTGAACAGCTGCACACACTCTTATCAACCCACCAGACACCAATGCTCTGTCTCACTCTCATTTGCACACATTCCCTGAATACATAAAACCAAAACAGGAGGTTGCTTAATCTCCTACATCACACCCAAGACATGGAATGACCGCTCTCAACACATCAGAGCCTCCTCCTCACTTCTTGAGTTCCGCAAGAAGCTGAAGACCTGGCTCTTCGTTAAGTACCTTGGGGACCACACACCCACACACCTGTCCAAGTGCCTGGATACTCTCTTGAATGATTAGGGTGCTATACAAACCAACATAACAGAACAAGTCTGCACTATCTGCACTCAGCTTCCCTCTGACTGGCACAAGTAATTAGTAGGATTCTTCTGCTGGGACTTACACTTCTTTTCAGTCTCTTGAATATTATCATTATAGCATTGTTTGGAATAAGGGCTGTTTTCCCCTGACTTCAGTGGTGCTGCTTCCATATCATTGATATGAAAGAAATATTGATGTAGAATAAATTGACTACTCATCTGTTTTAGTTCAAAGCTGCTTAGGTGTCTCCTATGTTATGTCAAACTTAATAGATTTTTTCAATCAGATGATATTTAGGTAATTCGCCACTGTAAGTTTCTCTATTGATGGGCATAACTACAAATCTAGGACCAGTCTAGAGTGTGTTCTGACTAGCTGATGTTTCTTGCCTTCTTATTAATCTTCTTAAGCATATCTCAATGCTGCACTATGGCTCCACATTATTCATGTGATGCTCAGTTTACCATTTATGGCCCTAAGGGGAAAGAGAGCCTTTGAACAGTTGATAACTTCAAGGGCCAGCAAGCCCTTTAGAGGACGGGGACGCAGCTGGGGTGTTCCTTTCATAGATAAACCTCAGTCTCAGCACTCGATTGGATGGGCCCACCAGCAAGCAAAGTCCTAACTATCTGGGTGACTCCAACATACAGATTGCCATAGGGACATATTTTACAAGGCTTCTGGAGAGTTGGAAGAGGTCAATCTCAGACCAGTGGGTGTTGAGTGTCATAGAGGAAGGCTACCCCATCCTTTTCGATTCTCTACCCCCAGAGTATTGTGTGCACACCCCTCTTCCATCCACCCAAGGAAGCATGTGGCCCTTCTGACTGGCATTCAAGATCTGCTGTAAAAAAGGGCAATAAGACTGGTTCCTCGTTATCAGAAGGGTCATGGATATTCCATTATCTTCATGTAAGAAAGGCATCATGAGATTTCAGACCAGTCTTGGACTTAAAGAGGGTCAACTCTTTTATTCCTCATATTAAGTTCAAAATGTTGTCATTACAGGAAATTCTTCCCTTTCGGAATCAAGTAGAAGTGGTGGCATTGTTGGATCTGTTGGGTGTCTATTTCCATGTGCCAAAGCATCCCTCCTCCCAAAGGTTTCTCAGATTCTGCATGAATGAACAACAATACCAGTTTCAGGTAATCCATTTGGATTAACATCTTCTAGGGTTTTTACGAAAGTATTGGCGCCTTTGTTGGGGGTCATTCATAAGATGGAAATACATGTTTTCCTTATCTGGATGATTGGCTCATGTCTGCTTCTTCTTTTTCTAAGGCAACCAGTCACATCCAGGAGGTATGCAGGATGTTATGTTATGTTATGTTATGTTATAGGTACTTATAGAGCGCAAACAATCATCCCAAATAGGATATCACGGCGCTATTGTGGCAGTGAAGGAAGTGAAGGGAAGTACAAGATGGAAAAATTTTAGTCAGGTTTATGGAAGAGAAATGTTTTCAACTGCTTACTGAAGAGCAGGTGGCTGTTTGTTAGTCTAAGATTCACAGGCAGCTCATTCCAACTGGTAGCCGCCAGGTGGGAAAAGGCTCGCCCGCCCATCTTTGTTGTTTTCACGCGTGTGGTTCTGGCTCTTGCTGTGGTTTGGGAGCGTAGATTCCTAGATGGGACATAGATTTTGACTTTGTTTTTTAGAATATCGGGGCCAGTATCATGTAGTGTTCTATGCGTTATGCACAGTAGCTAGATCCTGCAAGTTCACGGTTTCCTCATCAATGCCAGACACTCTTGTCTAGTCCCCAAGCAGGATCTAGTGTTCATTGGGGGTTACTTGGAGATGGTCAAGGAGCAGGTCTTTCTACCCGTGGAGAGAAGAGAGACTATCAAGAAGGAGACTCAGAATCTTCTCAATCAGTAAATGCCTCCAGTACCCCTGTGGTTGAAGTTACGGGGGTTAATGGTGGCAGCAATCAATGTTGTAATGTGGGCATGCTTACCCATGTACCCCCTGATCAACTATCTCCTTGCGCATTGGTCCCCATGTTTCCAAGATTTTCGACCTACCGGTGCTGCAGGCGTCTCCTCAGATCAGGGGTTGTTTGTATAACAACAATCTATCCAGGGGACTTCCATTTCATGTGACTCATGCTCAAATGGTAACTACGGATACCAGCAACCTTGTATTCTTGGTCTGTTCATGGGAAATGTGACCATCTGCCAGCTGGTTGCTCCTCAAATTACAGGAAGTTGAAGGCAGTCCAGTTGACCTGCTTGGAGTTTGCCCCCTGCCTCAAGGGCCATCATGTTCAAGTCCGAACGGGCAACCAGGTGGTGATAAGGTATGTGAACCATGAGGCGGTTTGCAGGGTTCAGTCTCTGTGGCTCCTGACTCAGGAGATAGTATCATGGGCAGAGTGCAATTTCATATACCTGATGTGTATCTCCAGGGGAGGGAGAATTGGGCTGCCGACAACCTGAGCAGGGGTTTTCCACCAACGAGTGCTATTTCCTTAATGAAGGATGTGTTCCAACAGTTGCAGAGGAGGTTTGGGTGTCTGACTGTAGATCTGTTTGCATGCAGGGTAATGCTGTCCTTCCACGCTTCTGCACAATTATTCTTTGGCAGAGGTGTGAAGGACAGATGCAATGTCGTTCAGGTGGCCAGGGTAACTGCTATTGGCATTCCAAGAGATTCCGATGATTGTCAGAGTTTTACAAAAAACAGACAGAACAAAGTCTGGGTTCTATTAGTAGTACCTGGGTGGATCAGATGACCATGGTATCCTATCTTAGTTGTGCAGTCCCATTGGGAGATCCCAGACCATCCCTGTGCTCTCAAGGAGCCACCGTTTCTGACAGGAATTGCTCAGAGATTAAACATTCAGGCCTGGCTGTTGAGAGGGTGAATCTTTTGGCTAGGGGTTGTTCTGAGGGAGTGGTTGAGTTGCTCCAGAATTCCCAGTGCTCTGCGACCCTACAATCATATTCTAGGCTTTGGGGTTCCTTCTCCCACTAGTGTATGAAGAAAGGGCTGGACTCAGGGTCGGTTGAACCAGTGAATGTGTTAGATTTTTTATCAGATGGTTTCACATTGAGTTTGGCTCCATCTATGATACGGGCACAGTTGCCAGCTTTGAAGGCTTTCAGAAGCCCACATTTAGATCATTTGGATCACTTAGTCTCTAGATTGATTCAGAGTTTCTTTCTTCAAAGTCCAAGAGTGGTGTGTCAGGCCCCTGCATGGGTTCTTCTCCTCCATTGATTTTGCGAGCTCTTCAGGCTCCACCTTTTGAGCCATTGGTGAAAGTGGAACTGAAGTTCTTGACCTTGAAAGTGATCTTTTTTGTGGCTATTGTGTCAGCAAGAAGAATAGGGTAGCTGGGTAAATTTCTCAGGAACCCACCTTTTATGTAAGTCTTGCCTGATCAGATTATTTTGAGGTCTGACCCCACGTTTTTTCCCCAAGGTTCCGTACTTAACTAACAGATCTAGAGAGGTGGTCTTCCAGCTTTCTATCCAGAACCTCGGACTGAGGAAGAAAAATGTTTGCATCTTTTGGATGTCAAACGGGCAGTGTTGTTGTATCTGAGAGGACAGAACACGTTTGGTTCTGTTAAGAGTAGTCTTAAGTCTTCCAACTCCATGTGGATTAAGCAGGCTATTCTGCTTGCTTATGATTCTCAAGTGACAGAAGTTCAAGGGAGGTCCACGCGGAATATTTCTGTTTCTTGGCCTCGCAATGCAGCCACATTGGCTTCCCTGTACATGTTTATGGATCATAATTGGGTGGTTCTGGGAAGTGATGCATGCATGGATTATGACCCAAAAGTAGTGTGGACAGCAAGCACTAGCTGTTCATGAGCGATTAAGAAGTACTGTGTATATTTGTGTCATATTGATTTGTGATTACATGGAGAGTGGATGCTGGTGTACTTTATGTATGTCATAAAGCCAACTACGGCTGTGGCATCTGCTCATTATGTAATTATTGTGGTGAGGAAGACTGGCGAGGAGGTAATGCCCCAGTTACTCACCTGTAATCTTCATTAATCAGAGTTCAAGTAGTCCTGGCCACACTGGAATTCCCATCCCTGCCTTCCCTTTTTTCGGCTTCATGTGTTGTGGGGCTTGGGAAAGGAACACAAAGTGGGATGGGCCTGGCTTCCTTTTAAGGTTCGAGACGTAGGAAGATTAAGTCGACCATATTGGGGAGGGATGGGAAGGTCTAGAATGCTAATTTTGCTTGGAGGGTTCTGTGTGGGAGCCGAAGCTCACTATGGTATCATTGTGGCAAGGAAGACCCGGAGTAATGAAGATTACCGAGGCATTCCTTGTCCTTAATTCTTTGAGATAGTACTGCATCCGTCGCAATTTACCAGATGTTTTCCAAACTAAAACAATCAAAGAAACCCATTCAGAGATATCAACCTGTTCGTCACATCCTTTTCCGTCATCAGCCTTTTGCAAAATGTTGCGTTAGCCTATTTAAGGCTCCAGTGCACAATTTAATGTACTGCGGTGGTAGCAGCATGTGCTGTAACTGAAGGCAAGTGTTCAACACCACTCCGCCTTCCATCCCAGGCAAACTGAGCATCACTGCCTTTTTACATGAAAGTGCAAAAGCTTTGCCATCTATAGCAAATAAAAATGGACGGTATGCCCCCGAGGCTACAGTCTGAAAGGTGGGGTGGTTTTCAACATCACATAGACAATGAAACACTGGATAATAAATAACAATTTATGGTGCATGATGATGGAGCCCTGACCTCAAACGCTTGAAGGAAGGTGGAGAGCTGGGATAGAAAGGTCATACAGAAAAACTCAAAGCAAAATGCAGTCATAAGGAGTGACATTAATGCTACAGGGTTAACCGGCTGGAATGGGGGGGGGGGGCGGTGCTTACCAAAGTACAGTAATTAACTAATCAAGATAATGAACACAAACATAGATATATTGTAAGTACTGAAAAGTCTGCTCTGACAGGAGGCCAAAATGGCCGCACAGTGGTGTTGATGTTGCATGTGGATGCCAGTGCCTGGATGTAATTTAATGTCACCTGTGTGTTAGGCTGATTCTCTACATTTAAGATGGCTGCCATGCTGCTCTTTACCATGCTGTGTGGTTGTCCTCTTGCTAATGTCTTCAAAAAGCTGTCAGAGAGGCAGTGGTAAATTTGTAAAAAAAATAAGTGCCTGGGCTCTTGTCAGGAGCCAACTTGCACCAGCCCATTTCTCCGGTTAGCACCCCCTAAAACAGAACCAACTACTAACTATGAAAGTGGGGAAAGGATGTTGCGTAATGGCCAGAGCTACCGCCTTCAGAGCTGGGGAACCAGGTACAACTCTTGGAGTCGGTTCAACATCCTATGATTCTGGACAAATCACTTACTTTACCTATGCCTATCAAAAATGAATGTGTTCTTAACTGGTGCTCATGAAATGTGCCAGTTTTGATGATTAAATGCTGGAGACCACTGCCTCAAAGTAAGCACTGCAGTGACGTAGCAATGAAGGGGGTACTGCCAGTGAGAAAAGGTGCAGGAATCCAAAGAAACCGGAGGACCCCAGAGATACTGCTCAAGGAGAGCAGGCTACATTCTGGATTGAGAAGAGACAGCTCTGCTGATCAGAAGCAAGCAGCCATCGAAGAAGTGACACATTGCTGGAGGTGGAATAGGAACACGCCAAGGGCCCATGGGACTGCTTTTGTCCGAGAGGCATGAGACAGCTCATCACCAGTATAGTAAAGAAAAACGCGACATACAGTTGTAAGTAATAGTTTAATTAATATAAATCCAACAGCTCCTCTGCTCAGCTTACTAGCATTAATACCAGTAAACGTTACTGCATGCATGTAGAACTAAACTGAAAAGGCCCATGGAGCATAGAATGTAGACAGAATGGCATGATGCAAAGATGCGCCATGCATACGGAATAGTAAAAAAATGTGTAAGTATATCTATAACTATATACAATCTACTACAACCTCCTCAATGGCTGACACTGTCAGTCTCTTCGCCCCAGCTAAAACATTCTGTTGAAAAAGAGAGATCTTGGTAGAGGAGGTGGTATTGCCGGGTCGGGTGGCTTAGTTGACTAATGTGTCCACTCCACTGCAGGAGCCAGTGTTCGACCTCATGGACACAGGTTAAAATCGTGGCAGTTCCACTCAGCCTTTCATCCTTCTGAGGTCGATAAAATGAGTACCATTGAGTTGGGTAATGATAAACATCTGTTATTCAGCACCTTTATACCCTCGAGTGATACGTGCACTTTACAAATACATATGTTATGTTATTGCTTTGGTCTACTGCAGCTCACTCTTCATACAAGAGCTGCAACACAATTCCTACGGCTGTATCCTACTGGAGCACAAAGAATGTACGAGCCGGCAGGTTGATGTAAACTACGAGTGACTGATTTCACGGATCACATGTGAATAAGGGACCGATGTACTGATATTTGGCAAAATTGCAGCTAGTGTTTTTGCGACCAGTAAAGATGTTTTTTAGAACCGACCTATATATTTATAGGTCGGTTCATAAAGATCCAAATGGTAATCGTTTGGAATGGGACCTGCCTCATACATATAAATTAAGTAGGTCACAAATTGTGGCTAATGACCATTGGAGGCAATCACAGGGATGGTGGCCAGCTGGGGTCAGCAAACCACTATGTCTGTGATCGCTTTATAATAAAGCAAACATTTTTTAATGTAGCCCGTCTTCCTTAAAGGAAATGTGACTCTGTTTAAAAACGACATTTTACTTTTTTTGTTTTTTGTTTGTTTAAGAAGGGTTCCATAGACTACTGTCTCCTGTCGAACAAACTTTTTTTTACATGAACAAACGAGAAGGGGATCTCTTCCTTTTTACAGGTGGCTTACCACCTCCTTAAAAGGTGTTGGTAAAATGTCAATCTTTTGTGACCAGATTTCAGTTACAAAACATTGATATATTACATACGATTTGATATTTGTAAAGAACACCTCCAAAATGGCCCTTCCAGTTACCAAATCTGTATCCATTCGGAATCCCTTTGTAGGAATCGAAAAAACTTTTCAGACTCCTAAAATTAGATTAGTAAATATGAAAATAATTTTAAAGGTCACAATTCAAAATCTGACCATATCAGACCATTAAAATGCTTAGTACATCTAGCCCTTTGTCATTGTTATCGCATCTATCTAGAGCAGTCCATAGAAACTGCATGTGACTTTACAACACCTCCATGTGGCTAAGGAATCTATGACATTCACCTAGAGTTGGTGGAATTCCCTGGAATACAAACCTTTCCAAAAAACTGTCAGCTGAGTTAAGATTTTATATGGTCTACCTAGAGCCAGTGAAGGTACAACACACTGGAAGACATTGTTTCCCAAAACTACTAGGTGAATTAAGTAACTACGGTTTCCACCTAGAAGTGGCAAATGTGTAACCCACTGTAAAATGCTTCTTTTATGCCATTCCAGATAGATACAGTGGGCACTATTAGAATTCTTTAGGGTCTGTTATGGGAAATAGGGCACTCTGGAAAGGATGAGCTGTAATTCTACCAGAAGAGAAAGTTGGCCGTGTGGTCGCAACTACTGTGAGCATTGTTCGGCAGGGAAGGAATACCTGCAGGACAAGGTTCAGCAATGCAAGTGCAGAACTAAACATAGTAACAAAGGTGTCTAAGCAATTAGATGCAGATGCAGTCAATATGATGCATTAGTGGGCTCAAACTCAATCAGACTATTAGGAAAAACACCAGGACCGGACTGGCCGTATCGGGCACAGGTAGTTTTCCGGTAGCTCGTCAGGGTGGCGGCCGGTTTTGGGCCTCTGAGGGGGCCATTTTTGTTACAGTGCCATTTTTGCAGCATAGTATCCTCCAGAAAGGGGCTGAAGGTATTGTTGGGAGACTTGAGGTAGGTCAGGGATCACCAGATCCCAGGTCAGGATCACAGGGGAGACCTCCTTGTGGTGTTTGGCCACTTGAGCTTGGGCCGTGGGCGTCGGGTGCAGAGTGGTGCAAACTCGCGGATTTGGCCAGAGCTAGAGTCTGTTGGTGAGCAAATCCAGTGCTCACGGGAGACAACTTCTTTTTAGGGAAGGCAGGACAGGTCCTCTGGGTTCTGGGGGGCTGCTGGCTGCAGGACACACCGGGATTCGGTTGTAGCAGGTCGAGTTCATGACAGGCCGGTAGGGCTGGGGCCAAGTAAGTTGGTGTCCTCATCTTCTTCCTTTAGCATGTCTTTCCGTCCTTCTTTTCTGAGGAGACAAGGTTCAGAGTTGTCCCCAAGTACTAAATTCAGGGGCATTTCAGGTAGGTAAAGGTTGGCACCAATGGGCCCCTTCCTTATGGTGAGGCATAAGCCTCACTCTGGTTGGCTGGGTCCCCCCATCTTCAAGATAGCGGGATTGAGAGTTGTGCTTCGCCTCGCCTCCCCCACCTGAGGATCGGGATTGGCAAAAGTGGGGGTACCTCTCCTCCTATCTTGGTTTTCCCACCGATTCTCCCACCCAAAGTGGGGATCAGAACCCGATGGGGGCAAGTTGCTTGGAGCAGCAAAGGGCTGGGTCAGCTCTAAAGGCGGCAAGCCTTTGCAGCGTCCCCTTTGTGGACCCTGCCCACCTCTGCCCAGGATGTGCTTTGTTTCAGGACCCAGAGAGAGGGAGGCTCTCGACCCAGGGGTGCAGAAACATGTCTGAGGTTGGCGACTGATGAGCAGCCAGTCAGCCAGGACACTAGAGTCAGGTTGTTTTTCAGGGGGCACCTCTAAGATGCCCTCTGAGTGCATTTTGCATTAAATCCCACACTGACATCAGTGTGGGTTTAATGTCCTGAGAAGTTTGATATCAAACTTACCAGTTTTCAGCAAAGCCATTATGGTGCTGTGGAGTTTGTAATGAGAAACTCCCAGACCATATACTCTTTATAGCTTAACTGCACTAAAATGTCTAAGAATGGACATAGGGACATAGGGGCATATGTATCAAGCCCTTTTCCCGTTCGCAAATGGGCCGATTCACAGATGTATCATCCCAAAAGGGCATTGCAAATTAGAGAATCATAAAATTTGTGATTCTCTATTTTGCGATTGCAATTAAGGAATCGCAAATTGCGATTCCTTAAATGCAATGTATGAAGCACAGAAAAAGTGCAATTTGGCCGTAAGGAATCGCAAATTACCACCAACTTCAGGTTGGTGGTAATTTGGGCATGGGCATGTATGTGCGCCACATGTGCACACATATATTTTTCAGTGGTGCAACAGGGTGTCCTTTTGACACCCTGGCACCCTTGAAATTGCATTCTTATTTTGCGATTCTCAAATTGCGAATCGCAAATTGAGAATGTCTTCCCATTCATTCCTATGGGCCTCCTAGCCCATAGGAATGAATGGGAAGGTATTCCTTAATTGCGATTAGCAATTTGCTAATCGCAATTAAGGAAATGCCAAGGAATCGCAAAACATGTGCCAATTTTTTTATTACATCCCGTTTTGCGATTCTCAAATAACGATTCCCAAAAAATCGCTATTTGAGAATCGTAATAAAGGTATTTGATACATATGCCCCATAGACGCTGTAGGGGTACAGGGCTCATGCACCTGTACCCTCACCAGTGGCATGGAACATCTAGCTAGAGGGGTGGCGGACCTATGCCCTAGGCAGTGGGTTGCAGGCATGGCGCACAGGGATTTGTGCCATGTTGACTCTTCACTTTGTTCTGCACCAAAACAAGCAGCCTGTAATTGCAATGTGTGTGTGTCAGGGTACAGGGCCTCTAATGCTGGCACAATAGGTGCTGCAACCCTTAGAGGTCTTCCCTAGTCACAAGGCCATTGGTACCCATGGTACCTTTTACAAGAGACTTACATGTGGCCAGAGAGTTCCCAATTGGGTGTGCAACAATACAGTTTAAGGGAAAGAACATAGGCCCTGGGTACCTGGTTGGCAGGAACCCAGTGCACACTTAGTCAAAAGAGCATCAACATCAGGCAAAAAGTGTGGGGCACCATGCAAAAAAGGGGACTTTCCTAAAGTGAGGAATAAATGTTTTGCAGTAAATAATAATGGATGGCACCATCAGTTACTGTGCAGTGCAAACCAATACTAAGCACACAACAAACTGCCACAGAAGGTACCAGAAAATAGGCACTTAATAGATAACAGTATCACCATAAAAAGAATATGAGAAATCAGTTTGGTTAGCCAAGCGACAACACAAAGATAGAAAGTGGGTGGAACCATTTGCAGGCTACAGTGAAAAAACATTAAAAATGCCTGGCAAATAGTACATAGCCATGATGATAATTCCATTGCAGTATAAATATTTTACATATCAGTGTCATTATGGGAAGAGTATCATAATTTCCAACCACAAATCTCTTTCAACAAGACATGTCAATATACAGAATCTGGTCTAGTTCCTTTACTTAAACTTTGTTGAACATACTTTATAAACAAACAGCGGCACAGCTAACAGGTCTGATTTAACAAGCTTGCCATTATTGTATTCACAGTTTCTGCAATGCAAAAAGCAAACAAATGACAAAAATACAGAAAGTATATGACTTAAAGAGTGGCCAGCACCACAGTCACACCAGCCGTGGCACTGAAGAGTGCTATTTTCCATCACTTTTGCAAAATGCCTGGCATCAGTTTGTGGTTGTATTGCCTTCCTGCTATTACTCCGTTCATACACTCAGCCTTGCATCCTATCAGCTTTGTTGTTTGCCTTCCTCCCAGTACCCCTGAGTGCTCAACTGTTCCCTTGTGAGTTGCTGTGCTTTATTATTTATATGTTGTTCATCCTATTGCTCAAGTGCCTGCTCCATGGTGTCCAGGAGAACAGCGCTGGTATCCTGGTTGAAATCTGGTGCCATCACTGCCAACACAGCCATGAGTCAAAGTACACTACTCCCTCCAATTGTGGCTCGCTATCTTGTACCACTTACTATTCAGCAACTCTTTTGTGTAGACCTGTTGGCTTATTACTTAGCGAGAACTTCCTACATCTGCTACTTGAGGTCACAGCTGCACATTTGACCGCTACCAGAAGGCAGTCATGCTGGGTATTGTTATGTTATGTTGTTTTAATTTATTACGCACTCGAATCACCCCCAAAGGGGTAGCAGGGCGTGGGACCAAGATAACGGGCAGCAGGCAAAAAGAAGGCACTCTTAAAATAGGTAGGTCTTAAGCGCTTTTCTGAAATGGCAGTTATTTTCACTGGTGTGTAGTTGCAATGGCAGTTTATTCCAAAGATGAGGGGCAAGGAAGAAGAACGATCTGCAGCCTGACATGGCCTTTCTGAACCTAGGGATTTTGAGCCAGGCCTCGTATTCCTGTTCATGCTGCACTCTAGCAGGTGTGTCTGTGTCTTCTCTTCCCTACCCCATTTCCTCATTTTTAGGTCTCGCCTATTGACGCAGCGCATGCGCTGCTCGCCTTGGCAAGATCTATTGTTGTCGGTTTCTTTGCCGAAGGGGGACAGGAGATGTGCACGCGTACCGACAGGAGATGTGCACTCTGTACGCGTGCACATCTCCTGTCCCTGCGTAGAGACACTCTTTGTCGTCAGCCCAAGATGGTCACCAGGGGCATGCATTACGCTCTCATCAGATTACTCCTTTCTCTTTAAATGCTACCTTCGCCTCTCGCCTTCGGGACCTTTTCTAGGGTTAGACGTAAAGGGAATTGTGCCCTGTACATTAGTATGTGTGTGTGCGCTTTGTGTCCTCTCGTCAGCATGTGCAGAGTAGATGTCATGGGCTTACGGGGTCCTGGCGCCGAGAACAGCTCTGGTGCTGTCGAGGTGCGCAACGACTGGACCAACTGCATTTTCCTCTCTCTGTGGAGTACAATACGCGTAATCATGCAGCAACGGAGAGGGAGCCTGGGGCGGAAAAAACACGTGGTCATGGAACTCCATGTGAACTAAAAGATAGTGCTGTGCGCGGGCTTTCATGTGGAAACAAGCGATTCAAAAGCGGTCACTGTGCCCCATCTGCTGTCTCCCTACAAGTACTGCACATCTAGCTGTTACAAAGACAAGGACACTCAAATTTAAACAAGCATTTTCAATGAAATAGGTCTTGCATTTACATGAGTTTCAGCTATTGACATTGCAAATAACAATGCCTTTTGTTTCTAAAACATAAATAAAATGCATTGTCATTTACAATGCCAATAGCTTAAACTCGCGTAAATGCGAGACCTATTGCATTGCAAGTGCTTGTTACTCTGGGAAGGAATTTGAGCTTCTGTAATCTTCTGAAAGATTTGGGGAAGGCTGGGATTCTCCGCAGATCTCCATCATCGGACTGAACATGAAAGTTCGCCAGGCTGCAAGTTCCAACATGGATCCCGCTGAGAACCACTCCAGGAAACGGCACAAGCCAATCAGTAAGATTCAGGCAGACCAAGTGACTGATAGCCAGGAGAGGGTATTTCAATTAAAACGCGTTCATCAGATCAAAATACCAAAAATATGCAAGTTCAAACTTAGCTCCCCTCTGGTTACTGGTAGTAATTTTTTTTTGGGGGGGGGGGGTCTGAATAGAATAGCACCTAGGGAGATGTGGGATATTTTAATTCCTCCTATCTACTAATCTCTCCTGAAAAGATTTTGGGGAAGCCATTATTCTGTCAGTCCTTTTTAGCTCAGTGTCATTTATAATTCGTTTCAAGTTCTTTGTATTTCTCACATGGTACTGCGAAAGTATCCTTCATTTTGTCTTACGTAACTAAGGTAGCCATGGCTTGGTTGACTCCTTTAATTATTAGTAAGAGTTTGTGGCTTTCCAATTGTGACCAGTTTATGACCAAATTAAAGGCAAAATTCAGAAGACATCATACCTTACAGACAGCTCACAGGGGGCTACTCAGTGAATAAATCAAGACATTATTCCTTGTATGTCAGTTTCAATAGTTAATGGCTGAAGTTACATGGGCAGTGAGGCAGCAGCTGCTTTCCTTTATCAAGGCCTTCAGGAAGACTTAAGGACACTCTTTGTCTGGTGGTCAGCCAATCCAATGACAACAACAGCCTCGTTGACCTGACTTTACAAATTGATGCAGAATTACAGAGAAGGAAGAGAAATAAGCGATGCCCTGCTCACCACACTTGATATGCTCCTACCCCGGAAGTCTTTTATGAAACGTAGTGAGTGAAGGACCGATGCAATTGAATGGTGCAGGAAGGGCTCTTAATCAAAAGGGAAAAGAATGGCAACAGAAGATGATCTTGTGCTTATATTGTGGTAATGTAGGACATTTCGTACAACAATACCCTCATCTCTCAGGAAAAGAATTGGCTTAACACAAGACGGCAGACATAGGAGGAGCATTTTTAAAGATTTTACAGCGTGCCTCACTGAAGTCCCACTTTTATTTACAAGTTCTCATTACCCTTAATGCAGTTCCATTGCTCTCCATGCTTTGGTAGTCTCTGGTGCCTCTGGCTGTTTTATACCTTGCAATCAAGCTGCAATTCACAATTTGTACCAAGAAAAACGGGGAGACAAAAACGTCCTGAAAATTGATAACATTTTACTCGCATTAGGGGCAGTGAGAGTAGAAACTAGCCCTCTCCTTATGAGCCCTTTCTGTGGCCATGTAGGAATCTATCTACTTTGATATTTTCGACGCTCCAACTTTCCCCATTGTATTAGGGACCACTTTGTTAAGACTAGATAACCCGGTGATCGACTGAAAGACTGCAGCCATTTCATTTTCTATACCTTATTGCTTAAAAATATGTTATCCAACACCAACACAAACACACACTCAAGAATGGAAATATTTGGCACTCCGAAAGACCAGATCATCAGAAATGGAAAGAAACAATTGCAAAGGAAATTCTGTGCTTTCAGCATACACTGTCTTTGCACATGACTTCTGCAAAAGGATAGTGGATTCTCTTCCTCCGCATTGAGACTTATTGTGCAATTGATTTGAATCCCAGAACACCAGTTCATTAAGGAAGGATTAATCTGTGGGCTGTAAAAGAGAATGAAATCCTAAAGTGGTATCTAAAGGATAACTTGGACAAGGGATTCATTAGACATTCATCTTCTCCAGCCCGGTATCCCATCTTTTTTTATAAGTAAGGCAAATGGGAAGTATAGGCTGTGTGTTGACTAGGGCGAATGAAACATCACAATACGAAATCCCAACTGCCTACCTCTCATATCTGTCTTATTGGATCAGATCAAATCACTTAAGTTTTTTTCTAAACCTGATCTCTTGTTTGGATAACAGAGGGATTTGAATGAAGACAGCATTTAATACACAGTATGGGCAATACAGATATCAGGTCATGCTATTTGGCCTGGGCAATGCCCCCGATCCCTCTTAGATTTTTGTGAAGGGCATTTTCAGAGACCTGTTGGATATTTTTACAGAGGTTTATCTGTATGACATCCTAATCTCATCTGAGAATTTACCACAACATTGGGAATGTTAAAGAGTGCTCGTCATGCTGCAAAGACTTTCTCTCACTGCTGACTTAGAGGAATGCCTTTTTAATGTATCAGAGATCTCCTTCTTAGCTTTTCAAATATCTGAGAAAGGAATTGGAATGGACAACCCCAAAATATAAGCTATGTTAGAATGGCATTGTACTAGTAGCATCAAAGAAAACCAGATGTAGGTTTCGCCAACATTTACTGACATTTTATTCAGGATTTTCTTATTTGAATCGGAACAGTTGTCAGCCTAAATAAGGAACTGTATATTAGTGGGGAAACAAGAACCAACCATCACAACTTTGAAGAAGGCCTCTACGACTACTCCCATCCTTTGGCAGTCAGACATCAGTCTTCCCAATATAATAAAGGCTGATGCCTCTTCCTTTGCTCTGAGGGCAGTATTATTGCAAAGCTTCCCAAAGACAAAAGCTTTGCATCCAGTGGCATATTTTTTCCCGACCTCTGACCAGTACAGAGTGCAACAATACCATGTATATAACAGGGGATTGTTAGTTATAGAAGAGGCCTTAGCCCATTGGTATCCTTATTTAGAAGGAGCTAATCGTGAAATCATCAGATCAATGGACAGATCATTAAAACTCATTATATTTAACATCTATGAAATGTGGCAGTGTTCGTCATGCTGATGGTCAGCCTTCTTCTCTTGATTCCATTAGAACATTACCTATTGGCTTGTATTATTGAGACATATACGGGAGTAAAAAGAAGAGCCTGTTTCATCTCAAAACATTCTAGATGTCTTCACAATGCCCAAGTATAATTGGAATTCCTTTTTCAAACAGGTGTTGGAAAATGGCCCTCTCTGTAGGGTCACCCCAAACTTTTTGCCTTCCTCCTCCTCTTTTTCTGACCATGTTTTTGTTGACTTCAGGATTTTAAATACTTTACCACTGCTGTCCATTGCTAAAGTGCATAGTGTGCTTCTCCCCTACGCATGGTAACATTTGTGTATACACAATTGGCATATTTAATTTACTTGTAAGTCCCTTCTCAAACGGTATACCATATACCCAGGGCCTGTAAATTAAATGCTACTAGTGGGCCTTCAGCACTGATTGTGCCACCCACACACATAGCCCTTTCAACATGTCTCGGACCTGCCACTCTAGAGCCTTTGTGTGCAGTTTTACTGCCAATTCCACTTGACATTTTAAACCCTTAGCCAATCCCTAAACTCAGTTTTTCTTACACATTTGTCACCCCTAAGGTAGACCCTTGGTAACCCATAGAGCAGGGTAATCTGTACATAAAATGTAGGACATGTGGACATGTACTTTTTAGTTTCATATGTCCTGGTAGTGAAAAATGTCTACATTTGTTTTTCACTACTGTGAGGCCTACTCCTCTCATAGGTTAACATTGGGAATTCATTAATTCACGTTTAAGCTGAAATTCCTGATTAGAAAGGAGTAGCAGTGTCAAGTTTCATATCTTTGGAATGGCAATGATAAATCCTCTTTAATAGTATAGTTGGCTCTAACATTACTATTTTAGAAATGCCACTTTTAGAAAGTGGACATTTCTCTGCTCTTACAGCTCTGTGTGCCTACAACCTGACTCCAATACATGTCTGGGGTGGGTCACAGCTACCCTTTGTGCATTCCTGCTAGACAGCCACAAACACAGGAAGGTTAGGTGTGTCTGAGTACTCATATGCATTTTGATGGCTCTTCCTGGGCAGGAAGCGAGGTTAACATGAATAGGCAGTGCCCTGTCCCCACACAAATGTGCTGATTACCCCCTATTCATAGTCTGGAGCCAGGGCTGGAATGAAAGGACCTTGGTGCACTTCAAAGACTCTTTTTTGAAGTCACCCCCATTTCAAAGGCATAACTGGGTATATGTACTGGGTCTCTGACCCCGCCAAATAAGCCACTTCTGGACATACAACTGCACTCTACCATAAATACTGCTGTGCTGCATCAAGAACTGACCCTCTGCTAGACTGCTGACCTGGAAGGATTGCTTTTCTGTTGTGCTGTCCTGTTATCTGCTGCTTTCTGAGCCTGCTGAGGAAAGCTTGACTCTGCCTTGCAGCCGAAGTGATCACCAAGGTCTTGTTGGCTTGTCTCCTGTTGCTTGAGACTCAGGGCTATCAAAGTCTTTACCCTGCTCCTGTGTCTGTTTCACTGGAAGTGGAGCCAGATAGTTGCACCAGAACAATTGAAGCATCTCTGGTCTGCGTGTAGCAGAACCGGCAGATGGCCCTGTTGCTGGAGTAGAATAGGCACATCACAACTGCTGTATTGCATCTGGAACCACCACTTCTGGACAAAAACATCAATGGCACTGCATGGAGAAGATCGACACATCTCCCCTCCAGCGTGAATCAACCTGGCACATTGCATTGGGAACCGCCGCATTTCGAACCGCCTGCTTCACTCAGCAGACCCGATGCATCGGCGCCATTGTGTGAAGAAAATCAATGCATCACCTCAACTGCGCCCAACCTTGACACATCGCTTGTCTGCACTCTGCATCTTGCTGTTGCAACCAGGATCAAGATACTCTGTTCACCTGGCCTGTGTCGCTCCTGTCTCTGGTCTACGCCCCATCGCAGTCAGACTGAACTGTGGACTGTGTCCTGGTCCAGCACGACCAGATAACCCCCATTGGCACTTATTGCTTCTAAGTGCTTGAACTCTTTTCATTTGTTAAAAATTTATAATTCAACTTCTTATTGGATTTTTGTCGTTCTGGTTTGGATTTATTAATTAAATTATTGCCTATTTTTCTAAACCTGTGTGGAGTCTTTTTGTGGTGTTACTGTCTGTATGCGTGTGTGTCTGCGTGTGTTGCACAAATACGTTACACATTTCCTCTTGTGTTTAGTCTGACTGCTTTATGCCTAGCTACTGCACAGTTTAACTTTAGCTGTTCTAAATGACCCCAGCTGGTCATTCAAAACTGCGAAGATCCCAGGATTTAGTCAGTTGTCATTTTTGGGTCCAGGACTCAATATGTCAGTCAAGACCTATTCTCAACAAAGTGAAGTGTGTGCACAGGCCAAGGCCTCCCACATCAGACCTCTGGGGTCACTTCAACCTCTCCTCCAGTGACAAGAATAATGTGGTCTGTATAAAATGGCCGTAATGCATTTTCAGTGCATATTCAAAAGTGTACAAATTGCAGCTCTCCAAAACTTCCCAAATGGTAGGTCATATTCGGATTCTTAGCTAATACTACTTTCACAACATTGATGTGTTTTATTGTTCCTAAAACACAATACGAATTATGCAAACATAAACGAGCCAGAATGCATATTCTAAAAGCTTATTACCCTTTTCAGAATATAATAGTATGTAACAATGTATTATCTAAACTATAATCATAGAAGGTAAACACCTTTTAGTTTTCTTTTCAAAAGGCCAATAATTTGTATTTTAAAAGCACACAAATGTACTATTTCTTTATGTTGTGTTTTGAGTGTTTTATATTTTTATGCTTTTATTAACCGGTAATACATTTGGCTCCCTGTGTTCTTCTAAGAGGGAAACAGAGAGGTTCACACTATAAGTACTAGGGTATTATGCAGTTACATCACATTAGCAAATACAGATTAAACCATTACCCTTCCTGCATCACTGGTTCAACATGCTCATCTACATTACAAATATCTAAACAAAATGGTCGCACACTGCTCCACCCACTAGCGTGTTACCCCAAAGAACTGTGGTCCCTGTAGTCAGCGTCGGCGGGTACGCCTATGCTCAGTGGTGCGTGCAAGTCAGAGTAGCGTTAGCCATCCCTGGACACGTGTTTCGCGGTAGTTGCCGCTCGTCAGCAGGGAGTAGGAAGAGTGTGGGGTTGCATGTGTAGGCTGCTAAAATCATATCAGGTCTGGTACCTCTCGTAGCAACGCAGGTGCGTAACCTACAGCCCGTCGGCTGTCGGGGCTCAGGGAGCCACTAAATAACTAAACAAAATGGTCGCACACTGCTCCACCCACTAGCGTGTTACCCCAAAGAACTGTGGTCCCTGTAGTCAGCGTCGGCGGGTACGCCTATGCTCAGTGGTGCGTGCAAGTCAGAGTAGCGTTACATTACAAATATCTTAGACTCACCAAAGCACATCAATGACAACCAGACAAAAATCTCCAATCTTGTAGTGTGTGGTTTGTTTAACAAAATGCCCATGCAAATTATGTATACTGACCTCAGCTGATAGTTCAATCTAATTAAATTATTTGATTTGATGTTGGATGTTCACCACACAAACCTCTTTAACCACATAGAATGGTATTAGCTCTTCTACTAATCAAGACGCTTCAAGACTATGGAGTGTCAAAGGAGACATTGGCAGAATGCAACGCCCAAATAAGTAGAAACTAAAGAAAAGGGGGTCTTAAGGAGAAGGCTGATCCATTGTTTTACTCCAACTGGTTGGCGGGTGGAGAACGGTGTCAACTGTCTTGATACTGATTGACATAGTAGTTTCCTTTTAGATACTGTCCAGAGATGTTTTGACACTTCCATTCTGACCATCACACTGTTGATGGCATAATTACAGCTAGAAGTGCCATGCACTTCTGTGAAGATTCCCTATAACATGGACACCACAAATAAAAAAATTTAAATGCCACTGTAAATTAAGCAGGCGATCTGAAAAGAAGTAATGACAAACATGATAGTACATAACTGAAGGGATTTATAAGGTTGGCAAATTGCAATCACTAAGATTACTGTTCATTCCTACAAAGGAGGGGGGGGGGGGGGGTAATTCCACAATGAATTATAACAAGATAGGGGCTTGGATTTCTTTACGTTACTTTAGATTAAATTTGTGGGCATTTAAGATTTCAAGCGTCTTCAAAAGTGATCTTTTTTTTTTTAGATGTAACTACGCTTGGATTAGCTGGAAAAGCTATATTTTCATGTTTAATTTCTACAAATTGAATGGGCTGGCATACAACAGAACGCAAAATATCAATAACTTTTTAATGACTGAGTACTACAGTTACCAGCTATGGAACAAAGGATCAGCACACTTCTTGCATTTTACCTTTTACCACTACTGGGCATCATCAACAAAACCATAGACAAAGCCAATAGGTTGATAAGGTGAGACCTGTTAACTTTGCCAATGCTTGTTTAATCATTGGCTTGTGGGAGACCTAGTGACAATTGCTGGTACTGTTTTTGTGAAGTTGGTCAATTTACACATGTCTATTTTTATTTTATTTATTTATTGGTGTTTTATAGAGCGCGAACTTGAACTTGACCCGTAAGGGTATCAGGGTGCTTTACAGGATTCATAAGATGTATACAAGAGACTTCGAGGGGGTTGGGGGATACATTTGGGGTAACCACAAGTTAACTTGGTCCGCAGGGTATCAGAGCGCTTTACAGAATTCGCAAATTGTAAACAAGAGGATTAATGGGGGGGGGGAGGGAACATTTGGGATAAACACAGGAAAATACATTGTACGCGAAACCGAGAGTTCCAGGTCCCAGGGTGGGGTGCGCGCCCGGAGGTACCGGGTGGATGGCAACAGGATAGACCAGATGAGAGGTAGTGGCCGAAAGTAAATGGAAGCGAGACAAGGTCGCTGAGGTGATTTCAAGTCAGTATTTAGAAGAGGAATTTGCCCATTAGGAAGGTTTTGGCATCCTTTTTGAAGCGAGCCAGAGATGGAGTTCTTCTAATGGCAGGCGGGAGTGAGTTCTATATTTTTGGTGCAGCCCCAGAGAAGGCCCGATTGTAAGATTTTTTTTCTGCAAGCGTGCTGGTTGGAACAAAATGTTTCTGGCTCCTCCGGATATCATGAGTTTCTGAGCAAGAAATGCCGGGGAGTTTGAGTAAAGGACCTCAAGAGGAAGCCAGTTCAGAGCTTTCAGGTGTGAAGAAATGTGGTTGAATTTCCTTGAGCCTGTTAGTAATCTGGCGGCTGCATTGAGACAGGCTTTCAGAGGGGGAGAGAGGTCTTTGGTAAACCTGAGAGGGTAGAGCAGCCATATTCCCGTCTAGAAATGACAAGAGCCTTGACTGCCATTTTTAGGTCGGGAGTGTCAAGGAAAGGTTTCGGTTTCTTTAGGTAGCTCAGTTGAAATATGGCTGATTTGGCCATCGAGTTGGATGTGGTCACGCATGTTCAAACTGCAGTCAATGGTTATTCCAAGGGATTTGGCAGAGTCCACTATGGTTGGTGGGCAGTTTAAAGCTGTGATCGCCTTGATCCATTCCTGAATATCAGGGTTGGTATTAGGTGGAGAGATTAGGAGAAATTCAGTTTTTTTTGCATTAACTTTGAGCTGGTTAGAGGTGAGCCATTGGACAGTCAATTTCAAGGCCTCATTCATAGAGAGAATCTCGTCGGGAGAAGTGATTTTTATGTAGATCTGGGTGTCGTCGGCATACATGTGGTAGGAGATATTTGCAGTGCATAGTACTTCGGCTAGCGGTTCGAGGTAAAGGTTGAAGAGGGTGGATGACAGGGTTGATCCTTGGGGGTCTCCAACTGTGATCGGAGAGGGAGGGGACAGGTTACCGTTGATTACGAATCTCTGTGACCGATTTGGAGGAAGGACCTAAACCATTCAAGAACAGGGCCAACCAGCCCCATCCTGAGTTTGAGGTGTTCAAGTAGTTTTTCGTGGTTGACCATATCGAAAGCTGAGGACAGATCTAGGAGGATTAGGAGACAGGTTTTGCCTTGGTCAAGGGCTTGGAGGGCATCATCCATGATGTGGAGAATGGTGGTTTCAGTGCTGTGCCGAGGCCTGAATCCGGATTAGAAGTCATCTAGTAGGTGGAAGTTGGTGATGTGTTGACTCAGTTGCTGTTGCACATATTTTTCCAGAACTTTAGCTAGGAGTGGGTTATTAGATATAGGTCTGAATTTGTCCGGGGAAGCAGGCTCCAGCGACTTTTTTTTAGGATGGGGAGGACTTGGCCGGCTTTCAGAGAATCAGGTATCGACCCCTGTAGAAGAGAGGCGTTAATTATTGCAGTCCAACTAGGAATGATGGATTGAGCGGCGGCAGCTAGGCAGCTGGAGGGGAGTGGGTCATTAAAGTGGTTGTTCAGGTTTAGGTGCGATAGAATTATCGAGACGGAGTGTTCGTCATACACTTTGAAGTTGGTCCAGTGCGCTTGATTTGTGGGTGATGCCTGTGGGTGCAGCGCTGAGGGAGGGGGCAGATCCGGAAGGGGTTGGGAGTGGGTGGTGGATCTGAGTTTGTTTCCTAGGGTAGTGATTTTGTCGGAGAAAAAGGTGGAGAATTCGTCCTATGAAATGAGGGATTTCTTTAGAAGTTTTGGCCAGTTTGTTTGATTGGTTTTGGACTATTTCGAACAGCTTGTGAGGTCTGTTCTTGGCGTTCCCCAGTTCCGATCTGAAGAATTCTTTTTTTGAGTGGAGTATGTTCCTATTATAGACATTTCTGGCCTTGCGGAGAAGTTTTAAGTGTACGGCTGAGGGGTGCTGCCTCCAGTTTCTTTCTGTCTGCCGGAGGGCTCTCTTTTCATTGTTGAGGGACCCGTTGAACCAGTGGTTTCTGTCTTTGATTTGGGTTCTTTTTAGTTTGAGCGGGGTAAGATCATCATGATTGTTAGTTATGGTCGCCGAGTAGTGATCATGGAGGTCATTGACCGTTGTGATATGCGGGGGGGAGGTCCGACTTGCAGTGAGCCGCCAATTCTCCGTTATTAAGGTTCTGGGTGTCTCTAACCCAACGAATCTAGTTAAAGACTATCTGCCTCTTTACCTCTATATTCAAGGTTCACATTCCTTCCCTGCATTATTGTTTTATCACTGTTTGCTTTCTTTCTTTTTCTCATTCGCTTTTCTGGCTTTCCACCTATTACTCCAAGTCCAAATCTGGCCATGAAACCACAGCTCAAATGAAGCAGTGCCCCCACCCCTCTGAACAGGAACTGAGCAACAGCAGAAACTTTTTTTTTTTTATAGATTTGTTAATCGCACAAATCTTCCCCGAAGGGATATCTGGGTGCTTGATCGGCCCGCAAAGGTCACAGTTCAAAGACAATATTTTTTTTTTTTTTTTTTTTTTTTTTTTGAAACCGTTTATTGCAGTTCGTAAAAGTTACAGGTATGGGCCTACAACCATCCGGCCGGCCGCTAGAATGACAAAAACATATTGCACACATACAGTGAAAGTCTCTAGGCAGTGCAGAGCAGTGAAACAGGAGTAATCAATGGTGCAGGCCACACAGCTCCAAGCCCACAGTACGGTTCCCTTTTCTTGAAACAAAACAACACCAAAAAACCACACCCGCAGGGCAACCCGCGATCCAAAATAACAGCACGTGCTCCATAAGTGGGGGATCCAAACCAGCAGCAGAACTCTGGAGAGGGGAATGGGAATAGATCAGGGACTGGGGGACCGCGCGCCCGCGGCTGAGGGAGGGGGGCCATCTAGGGAGACGGAGCAGGCGAGGCAGCCGGTAGCAGTGGTGGCTCACAAATACCCCCGCGGTAGGCGTTCCAGGGGCCCCAGAGTTTCACCCACGCCCCAGGCTTACCTCTCGCCACATACACCACCTTTTCACGAAACATACACCAATCCATATGCTCTTTCCAGGCCGACACCGCAGGGGGCCTCTGGGATCCCCACAATTGAGCAATGTCGCGCTTGGCTATCATGTATCCCAGAGTCACCCACCGCGTCTGCGGGACCGAATAGTCATTCGGTTCCCATACATTCAGCAAGCATCTCCTCGCTTCAGGCAGCAGCGCAACACGCGTCACCACACGCAGGACCTCATGCACACCACGCCAGAATCGCTCCACCTTCGGGCACTCCCACAGTATATGCATGAAAGTCGCCAACGCACCACAGCCACGCTTACACATTCCGTCACCAGCAAAACCCATACGCAGAAGCCTTGGCCCCGTCACGTAAACCCGGTGAAGGATCTTGAGCTGGACGAAACGAAGGCGAGCCGGGATGGCCACCTCTTTCGGAGAGGCCACCGCGGAAATCCAATCCTCATCGTCCAGCTCCAGCCCGTCGGCAACCCAAGCCTCGCGGAGACTAGTAAGCAGGCACGATCTATCGTTGATCAGTTTTTTGTATATGAGGGAGATCGTGCTGTCCGGGACATGGCCATCTAGGACTCTGTCCTCCAGGGGGGAAGACTCCGGAATGGATGCGACATCCGGGAAGACGGAGCCCAGCGCATGGCGGACCTGTAGGTACCGAAAGTACTCACTGCCCTGCAGCTGGAACTCCGCCTGCAGCATCTCAAAAGTTTTGAATCCCCCCCTCGTCCAGAGATCTCCCACCGTGCTGATTCCGATCGTGTCCCACTTCTCGAAGCCCTTCGACGTCCACAGGGAGCCCAACCTCTCAGACGCATACAGCGGTGACGCCCGGGTCAAACGGTCCTTCCACCCCATAGCTGCATTAGCCGCGTGCCAGACACGCACCATGACACGCGTCGGTCCCGTCAAACGGGAGTCGGGCGCGCCAGCGTAGAGCGCTCGATTGTAATCGCCACCGGGCAGGAGCCTCTTATCCATCTCAAATGCCGGGTTCAAGGCGGGCCCGTAAAGGCCATGATTAATTGCAGCTAGTTGGGAGGCCCAGTAATACCGTTTAATGTCAGGGAGGGCGACCCCCCCATCGTACCACGGGAGCGTCAATTTAGCCAGAGCAATGCGCGGCCTCCCGTCCCAGAACAGGCGCCGCTGGAGGCCCTCCACCTCACGGAAATAGCGTGCCGGGACCAAGTCCATAGTATTCTGGAGGGCGTAGAGGAAGCGTGGCAGGGACATCATTTTAAACAAGGCCGCTCGGCCGAGCGGCGAGAGCGGCAGACGCCGCCAGCGCACCACGTCCTCCCTCAAACGCCGGAGGGGGGGTAACAAATTCCGCTCATAGCGGGCCTCCGGGTCAAGAGTGATATAGATACCCAGGTACCGAAAACCTTGGGAGGCAATCTGGATCGGACAGTCCCGTGGTAGGGCCGGAGCCTCCCCGGAAAGCACATATACACAGGATTTCGCCCAGTTGATGACCAGGCCTGAGTTGCAACCGAATGAACGCAAAACATCAACCAGGACGATCAGTGATTTACGCGGGGAGGCGAGATACAGAAGGATATCGTCAGCATAGAGGGACACACGGTCCTCATGCTCGGGGGTCCAGCGGAGACCACGGATAGAAGGGTGCCACCGCAGCCACTCCGCCAGGGGCTCCAGGGCCAGGGCAAACAGGAGAGGCGACAGGGGGCAGCCCTGTCGCGTACCCCTCCCCAGCGCGAATGGGGCCGAGACTCGCCCATTCACTACCACCTGCGCCAATGGGCCCGAATATAGCAATTTGACCCAGCTAATGAAACCCGGGCCAAACCCGAATTTTGCCAGCATCGCCCAGATGTATGGCCATTCAAGCGTATCAAACGCCATGGTGGCGTCCAAGGACGCCAAGATGGCCGGCTCCCGCACAAATGGGACACGCGCGAGCACCCCGTGCAAGCGCCGCAGATTGAGCGCCGTGTTGCGGTGCGGTATAAAGCCAGATTGGTCTTGGTGGACCAAATCGCCCACCACGCCAACCAACCTGTTGGCCAACACCTTGGCGAGGATTTTGGGCTCCGCGTTCAAAAGCGAAATCGGCCTATAGGATGTGACCCGTTCACGGGGCCTCCCCTCCTTGTGGATCACCACAATTGTGGCTAGACGCTGGTCCGGCGGGAGGGAACCCCGCGAGTGGGCCGCCAGGAACATCGCGCGCAGGTGGGGCGCCAACACATCCGGGCGTAGCTTGTAGAGCTCGATGGGAATACCATTGGGGCCCATGGCCTTGCCGGATGCAACCGAGCGAATAGCCAAGGCAATTTCGTCCGAGGTGGGAGGGGCGTCCAGCGAATCCCTGTCCTCCACCGTTAGGGAGGGCAGTGCGATGTCCCGAAGCAGGGCATGGGAGTCTGCCTCCGAGCAGGGGGAAACCGGGGAGTAGACTTCGCGGAAATAATCCGCGAAGCAGGAGACAATGGCTTCCGGCTCAGTGACACACGCACCATCAACACTCTCAATCAAAGGCACCACACGGCTCGCTCTCTCCCTCTTATCCAACCACGCAATCAATTTGCCAGCCTTATCACCCACATCATACAATCGCCCCTGCTGCTCTCTACTGAGGCCCCTGGCCGCCTCCGTGACGAGGGCCCGATAGGCCGCCTGCTTTAGGTGTAGAACATGCAACTTGTCGTCTGTTACCCCGCTTCCCAGGTCACCCTCCAATTCTGCAATCTCGGCCTCTACCCGGGTCACCTCCTCCCGCTCGCGCCGCCGGGCATGGGAGATAAAGGAGAGGGCCTCCCCTCTAAGGACTACCTTGAAAGCCTCCCACAGGGAGATGGCCGAAGAGACCGACCCCACATTCTCATCGAAATATCGCTGTAGGGATTTGATCAAATCGGCACGAATGGTGGGGTCGCGCAAATACCATGCATTGATTGGGGCCACCCTGCCATCCCCCCTCGGGAAGACATCGAGATGCAACAACAATGGGGAGTGGTCTGAGATACCCCGCGCCAGATGGCGCACCTCCCCCACCCTCCCTGCGTGGGCCGCCGGGACAAGGATGTAATCAAGCCGCGAGAGGCTACCATGGGCACCCGAGTGGAAGGTGTACTGTCGCAATGCAGGATGCTTTAATCGCCAGCAATCCACCAGGCCCAGCGTGTCCAGAAGGCCGGGCAGCCACGCCTGTGCCCGGGGGAGGTCCCTAGGGGGATGGCGATCCATAGACCCAGAGGCTACCGCATTAAAATCCCCTCCAACCACCAGCAGGCCACTCGGAAGGTCCAGAAGGAGGCGCCCCAGGTCCGCAAATGTGGTGGCTTGTAACCCAGGCGGGACGTACACTGATATAAAGATAAACACTCTACCCTCCATTCTTCCCACCAGAACCGTGTAGTGTCCCCTCTCATCATGGCGCACCTCATCAATCTCCAACGGGAGCGAGTTCTTGATCATAATACCCACCCCCCGCGAGCCCGAGGTGAAGCCAGAATGGGCCGCCAAACGATATCCCCGCCGGTTCATTGCATGAAAGGAGTTACCTATAAGGTGCGTCTCCTGCAGGAAGACAACATCTGGTGAAATACGTTTTAAGTACTGCAGGACCACACCACGCTTAATCCTATCCCCCAGGCCGTTAACATTCCATGACAACACAGCCAAATCCCTACCCCCCATCATACGTCGAAACAATCGGTCGTCCCCCATCGAGCATCCTAGAAACAACAACATAGTAGCGGGTTTGCCCTGCGGTGCTAACAAACAACACACCCCCCCCACCCCCCGGTCCCAACAAAACTCCCCCCTCCCTGCACCCCTGCATGAGCCCAGACAGCCCCCCCAAAGTGCAGTGTGCCTGTCGCCCCATAGCTAAAATACTAACTAGTCCCCCAGAGGAGGAGGGAAGCCCCCAACAGACCCCGCACGACCGCCATAGGAGGGGAAAATACGCAATCAATAAATGGTGAAGGAACAACGTCCAGAGCAAGGCCTATGCAGTCACCCCTCAATTCTGCTCCGGCGGGCCCTCCTCGCCAGCCGCGCCCCCCCCGCCCCCCCGGCCCCGATCTCCAGGCAGAGTGTCCAGCCAGTCCCCAGCCGCCTCGGGCCGGTCAAAGAAGTGCGTGCGACCATCCACCTCTACCCTCAGCTTAGCTGGAAAGAGCATTGAGTACTTGAGGTTCAGGTCCCTTAGGCGCCGTTTAACACCAAGAAAGCTCTGCCGCTGCTTCTGGACCGCCGGGGTAAAGTCTGGGTAGAAATGTACCTCCATGTTGTCAAGCTTGACCGGTCCCTGTTGTCTGGAGGTCTGGAGGATAGCATCTCTGTCCCGGAAATTAAAAATCCGGGCAATGAGAGGCCGCGGCGGGGCACCAGTCTTAGGTCTGCCCCCGGGGACCCGGTGAGCACGCTCCACCGCAAAAAGCTTACTCAGCCCCCGGGGCTGGAGGTGGGTCAGGATCAACTCTTCCACGAAAAGATCCGCCGCCTCTGCCTCTCGTCCCTCCGGCACCCCCACAATACGGACATTATTCCTCCGGGCCCGACCCTCGGAGTCCTCCAGTCGCCGGTCCATCAGGGCGCTCGCCTGGCCAAGCCGGCGCACCTCCTTCTGGAGGGCCACCACGTCTGTCGTGAGGCTCGTTGTGGTGTGGGCCAGGGAGTCGACTCGGTCGTTTGTTTTGGACAAGTCTGCCCTCACAAGGCTCACATCCACCAGGACCGAGTCTATTTTTTGCGCTAAGGTGTCGAAACGCTGGTCCACCGAGGCCTTCATCTCTGCGATGGCGCCCATGACGTCCCGGAGGGTCAGATCCACCGGATGAGCGGATGCCTCCGTCGGGCCCACCGGGGATGCACGCGATGTCTCCGGAGAACCCTTCTGGAGCGTGTAGCGGTCCATACTGTTGGCCTGGTGCGCCGTGCCACGGCGGGTCGTCTTCACCTTCGCCCGGTCGCCATCTTGTTTGGTGGACATGCTGGCTCTGCCACCGTCGTGCCAAGCACCCCAAACGGGCCGCTATACCAAGTCACGGGTGCCAGGGGGGGGCAGGGGCGACCACCGAACCGCGGGTCAACCCACCGCCGGCGGGTCAGCCGGGCTCCTGGACAAGGCCACACCACCACACCCCGCTCCGCAGTCCGACCCCGCTTGAGAGCTAGGAGGGCGCAAAAGCGAAAGTGAAAGTGCGGGGTACGCCAGTCGCCCAGCCCCGTTCGCCGCTGTTATTCACTTTGTCCCCGGATCGCCCCACTACTCCAATCCGGGGGGCCGGCGAGGAGAAGGCCACAACCTTCGATCGATGCTCCCACCGGCGTCCGGGGTCCGATTCGAGCCCAAAAAACGGGTGGCGCCTCAGCTCCGGTTCCCCAACACAGTCCCCTCAACAAGGACAGGATATCGCCAGGATTAATTCAGGAGGTCGCGGAGGTCCTCGGGAGCCTCGCACCTACGCGGCCATCTTGGTTGCGCGCTAGGCTCCTCCCCCCAAAGACAATATTAAAGATCAAACAGCAACATTTTCAGAGATTTCTTGACGCAAGGTAGGTCTAAACAGGAACATAGCTGTATGGGTTATTGTTTCCAGTGTTTTGGCTTTGATTGGTCCATAAGATGCAGCCTGAATCCCTGTGGAACTCTGATCAAAAGACCCCTCTAAGGGCGTGCCACTTGGAGTGCTCCGGTAGAGAGGACCAACAATGATGGATGGAAAGAGTTGAATAAATTTCAACCAATCAAAGCATGCCTTTCGAATCGTAACAAGAGCCCCACTATCTCATAGGAGCTGCCAGGCGGCTCGGCCACACCACTCGTCACATTTTGTTACAGTTGTCTGCAAATTGGATGTGCCCTTTTGAATTTTATTTAGGACCCACAATCAATAATGACATGGCGGATAACACTCAAGGACTTAAACGGTGTCCTCTGTTCCACTCACATCCGGCTGAAGCCCATCAGTAGTTGTGGGCGTGATATGCCCCCCTGTCCCCTTTTTCCTTTTCTGCCCCAGTTGCAACCTTTGCTAATCCCCTTAGGACTGACAGATGGAAGTAGCGTCTTTAATTCCGTTTAGGAGGGATCAGTGCCTGGACTTGAGATGCGAATCCTTGCACGGTTTCATGCACCCTGAATTTGGCAGGACAAAAAGACGAGGAATTACGGAATAACATATGGAAATTGGTCTGGTAATGACAATTTCCCCGTGTTATTTCCCATCCCACTGCACCTGTTGGAGATGACTTATATTCCAGTGGTGTTACCCCTTCAAATGTTCAAATGTAAAGTACACCATTTGATGCCACATCCCTTCACGGCCAGACTACCTATACAGAGCCACAGACATTTTATTGTTCTTAAAGCAGTGCGTCAACAAGGACTTTCTTGTAAGCACATGAAATCCACTTCAAATGGGTACTTCCAAGCATTCAAACATCTCTGAAGCTAGGAAAAAACGTAAAGTAATTCTAACCTCTGGTGAATCAAAGAAATCGAGTGTGCTTTGAAAACACTTGTGCTTTAAATGCATTATTTATGTGAAACCTCCCATTGCCCTCGTATGTTGTCGGCTAAAATGACAGCATCTAGGATTAAACTTTTTGGCAAGAGGCGAGATGCTGTCAATTGCATTTTTATCGTTCTAATTTTAATACGAACCTGGGATTTGTCAGCTCTGTGCAGCCGAACATCAGCGTACTTTCCACATTCAACAAAACATTGCGGCAGCAAATCCAGTACACAGTGTTGCGGAGTTGTGTAGAGCAGAGTGGAGTGGCATAAAGCGTGTTGCGTAGAGTGTTGTAGAGTGGCGAAGAGTAAATTGCCGTAGAGTGGAGTGGCATAAAGTGGAGTAGTGTAGGAGAGTGAAATGGCATACATGGAGTAGAGTGTGCCATAGAATAGAGTGGAGAAGAGTGTTGTAGAGTGGAATAGTGTTGTAGAGTGTTACAGAGTGGAGTACAGTGGAGTAGAGTGTCATAGAGTGGAGTATCATAGAGTAGAGTGTCGTACAGAGGCCTAGAGTGAAGTGTCGTAAAGTACAGTGAGTCAGAGTAGATTGGCGTAGAGTGCATTGGTTTTGAGTAAAGTGGTGTAGAGTGCATTGACGTAGAGTGCAGTGACGTAAAGTGCAGTGGTGTTTAGTAGTGTGGTGCAGGGTAGAGTGGAGTGGCAGTGTTTCAACGTAGAATGGCATAGTGTGGAATGGTGCAAGATAGAGTGGAGCAGCATAGAGTAATGGCATAGAGTACAGTGTTGCAGAGTAGAGTGGCATAGAGTGCAGTGTTGCAGAGTAGAGTGGCATAGAGTGGACTGGTGCAGAGTAGAGTGGGGTAAAGTGCACTGGCATAGAGTACAGTGGTGCAGAGTAGAGTAGAAAGGCATTGAATGAAGTGGCGTAAAGTGTTGCACCAGACGTCAGCAGTGGTAAAGCCAGCCCTGGTGATAGGCGATTGTTGTTTCAGTGGAACATGTTCACCTATGTCATTGTTGACAACACGCACATCCACCAAATAGTATAAAAACTGTGTTTTGACATAAGGAGGATGTTTAAGGCTGTGCTGTAAATAATGTAGTTGGTTTCCAGGCTCCGGTTTGTAGCTTTCTGGAAAGCAGTAATCTGTGTTGTCTGGGTTTTTATGGCTACTGCTGTGCATGTTGTACATACTGAGGCTATTGCTCATTAAGTGCAGTTGTGTAGGCTACCCCTTTTGGCTTGCCAATGCGTGCTATTATTAAAAGGGTTTGGTACTCAGGCTCGCTGTCTGTAATGAATAAGATCATTAGACATTCACTAGAGGGTCACATTAAGCAAAACCCAACAGTGCTTTGATAGAAGAACCTTGACATGAATGTTTGTTGCTACAGAATGTGCATGCACCTCCTCCTGCAGGCCTCTTTTAAGGGTAATGTTACAGCCTTGTAAACTGAAGCATAGAAGGTGGACAAGCAGGTTCCATTGGAAAGAGTAATCTCCATTCTACTTGCTTACCTATAAACACTCTCACTTTGAAGTCACAGAAAGAAAAGTAAACTCCAAGCCCCCCTTATGAGATGGATCCTGACATTTAACCTTTGTGTTTAAATCCACAGCAAATGTGACAAGATAGGAACAAGATTTAAAGGCCTGTTTACAGAAAGTGAGATCTCGGAAGGATACAGTAGACAAGGTTTTGGCAAGGGAAGGGACTAACTCAAGCTGGACAGCCTAAAACAAATAGAGCCAGCAAATAGAAAGCAAGGAAATATGAGTTACAAAGCCAGTGGTAAGCAATGGACAGAATGCATTCCCAGGGAAGCTTTCTGAATGTCACCAAGATGCCTGGTATGCTTCGACCTAGAAAATGGCATCCAGCCCTCTGGGGAAATGCCGGATGGAATTAAAGGCCAGTACGGCCCTCTGTGACATTGTACACAGTAATCTTGTCAGGCACAAATATCATGGTATTAACACTGTTTAAAAATAATGCCCCACTAGGTGTAGATTTTCTATCATTAACAGCAATGGGGCAATATTAATGCAGATTATATTTAGGACACAAGTTTAATGTCAAAAAATATCCTGAAAACAAAATTTGGTACCAAACCACTGGGGCAGACAAGCTAAACTGTCTGATATAACATGTTGCACAAAGTGACGGTTTTCTGCTTTCAGAATCAGTTCCACACTTCAATAAAAAGTTGATATTTTTATTTAACTGGAGGAATTACCCTTCTTTTTCAGCTGAATGTACCCAGTCCGAATATAATATGGCCATAACCGGTTCTGCCATATACCATTTTTAAGTGGTATCACTAAAATGTACACAAGGATGGTCAGTTTACACATGACTGAGGCCAGCCACAAGTGTCTGGTCCTAAAATCCCATTTACAGAATGCCACACTAGCTGTAGGCTCACTCTAGAGGCCGCTGTCTACATTAAAGAGCATTTTGACGGCGTGACGCAGCTTCAGGATGAGAAGCATAATCCAGAAGGAGCCTTAACTGGGCAAGAGACAGGAGGTGGAATCTGGATGCTGAGTGTGAGACACACCTTGTTCAAAAGTGTTGAGCAGAAAGGTAAAAGTCACAGGCTCTCAAGCAGCAAGACAGTTGGATGAATAAAGAGGTTGAGGGACCTGGCGGTACTTTAAAAGGGATGGATGGAAGTTGATTGAATTATTCTGGAAACCACCATTAATTACAGATGGGGATCCACCATACGCAATCAATCCTTGTCCAATCCCAATAGTGATAGCCTAGCCCACAATGTTAGGCCTTTTTCTCTTGTATCTTTCTATAGATCCATGAAAAGGGGGCTCTAAGGGGATAGCGGTTCCAGTAATATTAGTTAAAGCACATGTGACAATACAGATGAAGTTCAGAGGTGTGTTAGAGACTGAGGTTCCAGAGAGCATTCGATGTAAGAGGTGGTTGCTATGTGCGGTGCAAATGTGACAACTCATCAAGAGACCCCACGTTTCTTCTTGAGCCCTCCATTCTCTCCACCTCCTTTCCAAAGCCCAAGACTGTTTGTCCCAGAACAGGTGCTGGTGCGCCCCAAGTCTTGTAGACGTGACACATAAGGACCTTCAATACTCTCACACAGGCTTTATCATTGGGGTCCAAATGTGGGCTGATGGGCAAGGTTCTGTACACATGCAATGTCAGGAATATGAGGACAATGCAAACATGTAAATTACATTGCATTTGCCTCATTCTTGAGTCATGGTAAGTGTATGTGAATGTATATGAGGGTATATGTAAAGCACTATCCTAGGATGAGAGCAACGGAATGCGGAACACCGACATGCGCCCAGAAAACCAGAAATGATCATTGCCATGGAGAAGCATGTGAGGAGGTGCTTCCTAATGTTGGGTGTGCAAAGACAATGTTCTGCATTCTGCTGGTTCGATGTCATAAATAGCACTTGCCTTTCCAATGTTCCACCGACATTTGTACTGATGAATTTGTGCTGGTCAGTCAGTGCGAATTTCGTTTGCACACTTCTTAGACAGAGCAACTACTGGTGCAAAATTATACCGGCTCTGGGTCAAGTTATGTAGTCTGTAAATGATGTAAAAATTTACTAGCACAACAAATTAATTCTATAGTTGCTATGAAAAATGTGTTTGGTAATGGCCCTAACCTCTGACACCAGTCCCAAGGTTTAGCTTAATAAGTGGCACCTTCCAGTAACAAATGGGCTTTGCGATGTATTGCCAGTACCTCACTCAGTTTTGGCAAAAATCTTCCACATTAAGGGCCTTATTGAGATGAGGCCTGGAAAGCCTCTGACTGCAGGTTGGAGGCTTTCCGAGCCTCATCACGGTTTCAATCCCGACCGCCTAATTACAATTTAGGCAGTCAGAATTGAAGCTGGCCAGTCATTCCTGCTGGATTCTAACGGGCTCCAGGAGCCGTCGGCTCGTCAGAGACTGGCCCGTAATCCCGATGGACGGCGTTTCCGCCGTTGGGATTACAGTGCTTGGGTTCCGACAGCCTTTCCATGCCGAGCTTTCCGACATGGAAAGCCTGTAGGAAAGTGAGTTTGGGGCCCCTAGCGGGCCCCCTTCTCCTTGCTGCCTCCGGTTGGGGGCAAAGGGAGCACCTATAGTCGCCCCTGTTAATCCCTGCACTGTGTGACAGACACCTTGAGGTGCCTGCCATGGGGTGCAGGGATTAACACAATCTCCCCTTTCTCTATGGAAGCTTGTGCTTTGGCCGGTTTACGGCCGCTGCACAAGCTCCCATGGAGCAATGGGAGTATGCGACCGCACTATGTGTGGTCGCATTGTAATTACGGTGTCGGGATCACCGACGGAAGGTCGGTCGGTCCCAAGATCACGACGGTGTCGATCGGAGGCAACTCCAACTGACATAGCCCAAAGTCTTGCCCTAGCGTACAAAGGTAGTCAGCTCAAACGAGAGAGTGGGTGCATCAGAGATGGCAAGTTCAGGCGTGTGGAGCACACCCTGCCATTTTTATTCTTGTTTTTGCATTCTGATGCTTTTAGTTTTTTTGCTCCTGTGTTCTTACATGACTACGAAGACCATAATACTAACAATAACAAGCATTGACAAAGTCAAAAGATCTGGTTTGGCAAGCCTACTGCAACAGACATTAAAAGTGTAAACGTTGTAAAAAGAGAAATGCTACAGTCTCTAGGTGGAGTGTATATATTTGAATGCAAAAATAAATTAAAACAAAATTAAATGAAAGCAGAATTAAAAGCAGAGATTGGCCTAACTCTTGGTATTGGCGTACATTATTTTTAGGCTGATGTGCACAAGCAAAATTCCATCATTCACAGTGAAGAGAGCCAATTGCTGAAATGGATTGACCCATTGCTTCACGCTGTATGCTGTGGTGGGTGGAAGCTAAATGTGAATGACACTTGAACCAAACAATAGGAGAAGAGGGATGACTTAAGGCTCCTTATACGTGTACATGTAAATGTATGTATTTTTATCATTATTTTTTGGGAAAACCTGAAGTTAGTGAGACAGCTAATGCTGTTTCTAGGCTGGACCTAAAAATGATGGGACAGATTTAACCTGGCAAGAGGAAATTTCAGACCTCTGAGATGTTTTTTTCCTTGCACTAGCTATATACTGTTTGGGATCTTTCAGTCTCATGTTACTGAGACCGTAAATACAAACCACCTACCCTCATGTTAACTCACAAACCTTCCTGCAGCTTTCTAACAACAGTTCTCTTCAGTTTTCTTCACGTAGTTGAATAATACTACAGCCAGTTTAGTATGCAAATATTCACCAGGAGATGCCCACCTTTTGCCTTCAGTGTCCTAACATGATCCACAACACTCTGAAAAAATATTTTTTCTGTCACAAAAGACTTGTCTCACTTCTCATGTCTGACATTCATATACGATGGCCCTCGTGGGACAGCACGTGCTGCACCATTTAAGTCAGGGTCACAGGCAGGTGCTTGGTAAGGACTTTACAGCACTTTGTTTTTCCTCTCATAGTGTCACTGCTGCTCATATTATTCTGGGAAACAATGTGTTTTTCCCCCGAGTATCAATGCTTGCCCACTAGAAGTATGATGTTCCTCTTGGCATTTGAAAGGCTTTCTCTGCTCTCTCACCCACTGGGCTGTTTAACCCTTGGGGAAAAAAGGCAGAAGCTAAGAAACTACATTTTATTTTGCATTTCACTAGTCTGTCAGGTACACTAAAACACATCCGCATTCCTAGCTTTTAAGCCAACGAGCATGTTGCATTGTGGGCCTTGTATTTTACAGTTACACTTTTTTATGAGTTGAAAGCCCCAGCATGCAACGTGATGTTGGCTAAAATGCCAGACCTGCAGAAGATGTTACACATAACATGGAGCCACTTAAAACATACAACAAAGGTAAGCTCTGCTCACATATTTTGCGAGGGTTCACTCTCTTTTTCACGTCATTAAAAAACTGAGCATTGGCAATTCAAATTTTTCTATCTTTTGTGTAGTAGAAAGTTTTATACCGGGTTTCACAACACAACAAAGGTACCACATGGACAGCAGCAAAGAAGCTTTCTTTAACACAAAGAATAAGTAAAAGGGCAGGTGGCATGGCAGCAGAAAGAGGAACATCACGTATACAAGACTGGTACAACGCAGGCAGCTAAGTGAAAAGAGGATAAGGGACTGTTGTACACTTTCCGAAAACATACATAAACACACAAGAAGGACAGCATATGGGTAAGAAAGAACCAAACCTTTAATAGAATTCCCATACATTCATGTGACATACAGAGCGGTGACACCCCACCTACCTAGTGTGGCATAGTTAATAGTGGGTCCACCTCCAGCACTGTAAACATCAGCGAGTACTACTCTTCACTTGTTGTACCATCCCCTGGTTACCGGATCTGGTTAGGGTATGTCACTCATGTCAACATTTATGTTCTCAGTTACATTCTCCGACCTCTATTAAAAGTTTGTGTTGGGGAACTAAAATGTTTTATGCTGGTATCTCCCTATCACAAATTTAAAAGAAGAGGGTAGATCCACTGACTCTGCTTCTCTTTTCTGTCAGCATGGTTTGGCACGCCAATATTGTCCCAACTATCTCATGACTACAAACACCTCACATCGAATACTGTGAAAAGTCCTTGTTCATGGGGCATGCTGTGCAAGTGCATTGTCTATAATCTTTTTTAATCATAAGGTGCGAAAACACCTCCATTGTGCAGTAGAAACACCCCTTCTTCACAGAACAGGCCAACTTAGGGCAGAAATATGCAAGCTTCTCCCCTTCAAGGGGTAAATATAAATAGATCAGCAGCGGTGCAAGCTTCCTGCATCACAGGACACTTACTCATCAGGCAGCAGCAGTGCAAGCTTCCTGCATCACAGGACACTCACTCATCAGGCAGCAGCAGTGCAAGTGTTGCTTCCTCACAGGATTGGTACAGGATGGCAGTAGCACAGCAAGCTTCCCACTCTCACAGACATTAACAAGTGCAACCTCCAGTTCCCAGTAGAACAGCTCGAACAGGGCAGACCAGTACAAGCGGTCATTGGTCAGTGGACATGTACACTTCAGGCATGAGTGACATGCAGGTTAGAGACAGCGCTTTGGAGCGGGTGCTTTACTCATTGAGGGGAATGTAGGAGTGGACGAGTGAGTAGATTTGCAAGTTCTGATACCATTCTCAGTTAAGTGCTATTACAAGTCAATATCCTGAAAGTGCCAGGTTTTCCACATATTGAAAAGTAGACGTTAAGAAGCAGGTCCCTCTTATTTGCAGCAGCCCAACCACAGCCTACGTGACTATGCTCTATACCGGCGAAAACCTCTCAGAAAAGGTTTTGAATGCAAGTGAGCCAGGTGCTGTGAAATTCCAGCCTTGGTGCTGCCACTGTTCAAAGTGCTGAGAGCTGCCAGTGCGTGTTCACCTGCTAGGAGCTGCTCAGTGTGCTAGAGCTGAAATGCTTTAGAAATTTCAAAGTGTAGGGCGTGTCAAACTAAAGTATATTATGGTTATATGAACAGTACTTACAAACGTGGAAAACCATCGGCAGTGAAGTAAACCAATCCCTGTGATCGCACACATACACTAGCCATTCTTGAAAATAATAAGCAGAAATCTTTGACCCAGAGTCAAGGCTCATGTGAAAAAACACAAGTGCACGGATACCATGGACTATGCTAAGCAACGATTGCGCTCTATCATGTCATGGTAGGTGTATGATGCATACATATATATTGTACAAAAAAAGCTAAGTAACAGCAAACCAATCTCCTCTTTAACATACATGTGAGGACACTGAATGATTGAGTACTCACCGTAATGATCTCCAGCACCTCAGTCTTGCTGATCTCCCCGTTCCTGTCCACATCGAAAAGGGAGAAGGCCCACTCAAGCTTAAGATTGGTCTTGCCAGAGGAGGTGAGGTGCAGGGCAATGATGTACTCACGGAAGTCCAGCGTGCCATCATCATTGGTGTCGAAGCTCCTGAAGACGTGGTGGGCGTATGTCTTGGGATCAGAGTCGGGGAAGAAGTTGGCATAGATTTTCTCAAAGTCTGTCTGGCTGATCCTGCCATCGGGGCACTGCTTCTTGAAGCTCTCATACCACTTGCAGAGCTCGTCCTCTGTGTACCGCGTGTTCATTTTCAGCTCATCCAATACTTCCTTGGAGAGAGCCCCACTTTTACTGTTCCCCATGCTTCGAACTCTGATGTTTTGTCTTTTGAACTGCTGTCCTTCCTTCCTATTTTCTTTTTTCCTCTTCCTTCTTTGACTTTATTTTATTTCATTCAATTTTCTTCTGTTCTGTTTTCTTGCTTTAACCTGCTTTCCCTTATCCCTTTTCTCTCTTGCGATACCAGACAAAGTAAGGTTGCACTTCTACCTGCCCCTTGTTTTATAGATCTCTGGGTGGTGTATTACATTAGCAGGTGGGTGGAGACAGGAGAGCTAGAGAAGGAGGAGGGATGTTGCCAGTTTCTCGCTGCCACCACTTCTGCTGTACATTTCTCCCCACCTCCTGTCGTGTGCTTGAGAGCAGGATTAGTGATCTTCTTATCTCAGTTGAAGGAAGATTTTTGTCTCTGAGCTGCTTTGCTCATCTCCTTCTGTCCTCTCAGGTCATTCACTTCCCTCCTTTTGTGCTTTGAAAACTCTGTCAATGTTGGCATGTCTTTCACCCCCCTCTCTCTTTAAAATTAATCTTCCTATTTGATCTCTCTCCTGTATTATAAACATGCATAAAGCACACCATGCTATGAGGACACTCAGATCTACATCTGCTAACCTCCTAAAAGTGCCTGGTTTCAAATTGAAAACTAGGGGAGGGAAAACTGGTACGGTGTTAGGTGCAAAGGCTTGGAAATTTATGCCAAACAAACTGAGATCGATGGAATCAGAAATGCAGTCTAGGAAAGTTCTAAAGACCTGGATCTACGGAACTGTCGAATCTTGTCTTGCCCTCATCTAGGTCTTTATTTTCCACTGTTAAGCTCGTTATCTGTACAGCGCCAGGAGGCTCCTTTGGGAGTGACAGTTTGCGCTTTATAAATGCCACATTTCATTTCATTACCAAACCTACAAAGGGATTATCAGTGATGCATGGAGTTTCTTTGGATGATCAACTCTCTCCCACGTGTGTGGCATGCTTCGTCATTGGGTTACCCCATCTACCACTCAGAAGCATTCAAGGGTACTAGCACGTTTCGGTTGTCCACTCAGTCAGTCCGTCAGGGGAATCAATGCAATGCTTAATTTAAGCCAGTGGTTTCCAGTGCTGAGCACCAGCACATAATCATCAACACCGGCACTTTTCATGAGCACCAGTTTAAGGACACATTAATTTATGGTAGGCAAGGGGGATTAAGTAATTTTGCCCAGAATCACAGGATGTAGAGTGGACGCCGAGAGTCGAACCTGGTTTGCCAGTTCTAAAGTTGGCAGCTCTGGCCATTAGGGCACATCCTCTCCCCACTTCCATGGTTAGTAGTTGGTTCTGTTTTAGGCGGCGCTAACAGGAGAAATGGGCTGGTGCAAGCAGCCTCCTGACGAGAGCCCCAACACTTCTTATTTTTTACAAATCAACCACTGAATCAGTGTATGGTGAAGTTAACTCTTTCTTTTTCAATGAATGCTTAATTTTTTGCCCTAAATCTGCTACTGTGTGCCAGGTTCCTAAATTAACTCCCTCATACTGAAGTATGTCCCAGTTTGAAAGTAGTAAAAGTTGCTGTACAGGCGGAGCACCGAGTTGGGGAACCCCCAGGACCACCCACTGCTTTTGCTGCCCTTCAACTCTCATGGCCACATAGGGAGGCAGCTGGGAGGGGAGAGCTCCCACAGAGCAGGCTGAAGGGAAGCACAATCAGCTGGTCAAGCTGGGGACTTTTCATCCCAGAGACATCATTACGCTACTCATTGACATACAGAGAGGGACCACCCAGCTCACGATTTCTCAGTGGAAGTTGAACCTCACACAGAGGGGACCAAGTGATGAAGTATGCCACATGTTGTGGGTGAGGGAACAAAAAGTGCCATCACATCACCCTGGTACTCGAAGATTTACACTGAAGCAAGAAAAATTACATACAAGACTTTACAACAAGCCTGAATACCTAGTATCATCCATCAAATGATCTGGAGGGAGAAAAAATCTGAGACGCCTCAAGAATCACAAACTTTTAAATACAAAACTCTCTGGTGCTGCAACAACAATTTGTAAGTTGCTGCCAATCCAAATAAGACAATCTGACTCCGTGTTGATCTTCTGGACAAAGCTAAAAACGTTTCTGCTTGTCCAATATCTAAGTAATTCATGCTAAACTTCTCATACTTAATCTCTGCATACTTTCATACACTTTTATTGTAACTTACTTCTCATTGCTTAATCTTTCCCTACCCTCTCCTTGCCTCACCCCCTTCCTGCTGATTGTGACTGTTTCCTCCTACCCAATCCCCCTGGTGTAGCAACGTCTTCTCCTGCACCTTACTTTTTTTTGCAGTTTTATATAGCACAAACTCTACCCAAAGTTATCAGAGCGGTTTACATGAGCACCAGTTACATTACAGATGGACACTTTAATTTTTAGGAACGGAGATATTTAAGGCCAATGTACGACTGTTTTTTGCAGTCGCAAACGAGACATCGGCCTGTTTGCGACCACAGAAAAGGGTCCTGGCATGTACAAATGGTGTTTTGCGAGTCGGTAACTCGCAAAATAGCGTTTGCGACTCTCGCAATTAGGAAGGGGCATCCCTTCCTAATAGCGAGTCACAAACGAATGGACCATTGGCTTGCGACCGTATCTGCAGGCGCAAAACACTCGCAGTTTACCACCTACTTCAAGTAGGTGGTAAGCCACTTGCTAACAGGAAGAGGTCCCCAAGGGACCCCTTAGCCTTTGTGAACGGATGTGAAAATATTTTTTAAGGGCAGGCAGTGGTCCCAGGGACCACTGCCTGCTCTTAAAAAATAAAACAGAAATGTTTCATTTTTGGAGCCCGTTTTCTTATTGGGAAAACAGGGTGCATTTAAAAAAAAAAAAAAAAAGAACTGCTTTATTTTAAAAAAACAGTCACAGACATGGTGGTCTGCTGGCCCCAGCAGGCCACCATCCCTGGGAGTGCTAGCCATTCCTAATGGGGTCGCAAATTGCACCTGCCTCATGAATATTAATGAGGCATGCCAGGGCTGGGTTTAGAGCTGGTGGCGCCCGGTGCAACAATGTTTGTTGGTGCCCCCCAATGACCACCTCCACCACAGATTCCCTCAGCGCCACCCTTTAAGAGTGCCCAAGTCTCTATAACCACTCTCTCTCAGATGCATATATAGCACACTCTCTCAGATACATATATAGCGCCACTCATACCAGTGTAGGGTGTCCGAGAACTTTGCATCACACACACATTACACAGACAATCAATCATACGTGTGTAGCTCAGCGTATAGGAGATGTTACATAAGACAGAGGAGTACAAGGTGTAGGAGCCACATGTCATCCATACTGGTAGTCAGAATAGTTTAATAGTGCTTGGTCTGGAGAAGCAGAAACTCAGAATTTAACCCCTTTGGTGCTTGCGTCGGCCAATGGCCGACGCAAGCACTACCTCCCTGGTGCGGCGCATGTCTATTGGCCGTCACCAGGGAGGGGCCCCTTTAAACCTCCGGTGCATCGCACCGGAGATTGTTTTTTTTATTCCCCCCGCCCGCCCATCTGTGACGTCAGCGCGCCGCGAGGCACTCTGACGTCACTGGTTTCCCCACCGGAGCCGAGGACAGCAGCAGGTAAGGCCGCACTTGACTCCGATGGGGAAATCCGTCTGAAAACGGCCTCCCCAACTTTCAGGGCTCTCCCCTTTCAAACGAGGCCTTCCTGAAAAGGTTTCCTGGTGGTAGATCGCAATAGCACTGCGATCCACGGCCAGGAAACCCCACTAGACACCAGGGATGTCTTTGGGGGGTTGGCCCTCGTGGTAATGGGTCGGAACCCCCCCCCCCCCCCCCCCCCCCCCCCGGGCGCATATTTTATACATTTTGAATGCTGGCTTTCCTTGGGGGCGCGATCACCCCCCAAAAATGAAAAAACAAAAAAAATGGCGGCGATATTGGCAGGGGGTCGGTCCTCCTGCTCAGTGGGGGCATATATTTTTTTGTAACATGTTGGCTTTCCTTAGGCAAAAATCAATAAAATTCAGAGGGACATTAAGAATTACGACAAGAATTATACCTATCCATATTTACTTGATTCTTTTTATAGTTCTACCAATCAGCCACCCAAAACCAAGAATTGGGGTCGTTTTCGAGATAATCGACCAATCACATTCTCTCTCTCTTCCAATACCTCCACCGAAGATACTGACAGTGGCGAAGGCAGTAGTACGGGCCCACACAGACATCCCCTTCCTCCTCCACTCTTACCCACTGGTTTTTTAGGACAGGGTCGTGGCCGCGGACGCGGCCGCAGACGGCAGGGATATCAATACCAATACGCGGGCGAGAGACAGACCCGACAAAAGTTCTATCAATGGGGTCCTCCACAATAACACGACTATCAGTCGACGTTCAACAAAAGCCTACCAATGCCATTGCTAAAAAATCTCATGATGGTATTGTTGACAGCTCTGATCTCACTCCTTCGGGGAGTGGGCATGTTTTGCCTGCAGTGGTCGCTATGTTACCGCCACAATCGCTCTCAATAAATATTGATAGTACATCTAACATTGAGTTACAGACCAATCCATCTACTGCTCATGAAACCCTCCAATCTGCTCCTTCGTTACCACATGGGGATTTATCTACCCTTGCCACGACCATCCCCATTTTCAATCTTTCTCAACATACTCTGTCATCAGATGAGATAGCCGTATTGAGTAAGGGTTTGTCATTCGTCCCTACAGCACGTAGTGACTTTTTTAAGTTACAGGAAGATCTACTCTTATTTTTTAGACGAATTCGTCTGAGGCATTTTTTCTCAGATAAACCAGAGTCTAATTTACCATATGAGCCCCTTTTTAGACCAGCTTCAACTTTTTTACCACCTACCACTATGATGCCACCAGAGATTCTGACCTTTGAAAAAATTGTATTATTGGAAGTCAATGAGTTAAAGCGACTTAAGGAATTTGTTCCATACAATTTGCCACTCAAAGAAAAATTGGCCATCGACAGCCTGAGCAATAACCAGAACTTAATAATTAAACCAGCTGACAAGGGCGGTGGGATTGTCGTGATGGATCGTGATGATTATGATTCAGAGATTCTCCGACAACTTGATAACCCCCTACATTATCGTAAATTGACTTCAGATCCCCTTCGTTCCATCCAAACTAAGATTGCCTCTGTTACATCTCAGGCCCTCTTGAGTGGCATTATAAACAAAAAAGAACATGACTTTTTCAACAGTCCATTCCCAAGGATACCGGTAATTTACACCTTACCAAAAGTCCATAAGAACTCATTGACCCCCCCAGGACGCCCAATAGTATCCGGATGTGGATCTGTATTAGAACCCCTGGGAAAATACATCGACTCTATTCTCAAGGTTTTTGTTCCCTTGACTGACACCTTTGTCAAGGACAGTACCCATCTAATTAACCTCATAGACGACCTTCCTTTTAATCCTGAATCAGACTTTATGGTTGGTCTAGACATCGAGTCTTTGTATACTAATATTCCCCAGGCAGATGGACTCGCGGTCATGGAGGCAATACTGAACACCCGCCCTCGTCCCACACGCATCCCGACAGAATTTGTTGTTCAACTGCTGCACATAGCCTTGACCAACAATTATTTTCTGTATAAGGACACATATTACCTTCAGATCAAAGGTGTATCGATGGGTGCTTGTTTTGCCCCTAACTTTGCAGTACTCTATGTCCATCATTTGGAGTCTACCCTTTTTTTGAATAACAGTAACCCTTTCCTCACCAACATCTCTTTATGGCGCAGGTACATAGACGATATTCTGATGCTATGGCAAGGTACACATGAGAACCTTTTATCGTTTATCACCTGGTTGAATTCCATCCAAACCCATTTAAAATTCACTTCAGATGTACGCAGGAATGACCTTCCCTTTTTGGATCTAACATTACATGCGGAGGATGGCTTAATTGGGACATCTTTATATCGAAAACCCACAGAGCGTAATACGCTTCTGGCCTACTCCAGTTACCATCCTCGAGGACTTAGAGACGGCTTACCCTACGGACAATTCCTCCGTATACGGCGGAATTGTAAGTGGAGAAAAGATTATTTTCGAGAGGCTGCGATTCTCTCGGCTAAATTGATCGACAGAGGCTATCCCAAACATTTGGTCAGAAGATCTCTTAAAAGAGCCTGGTATAACCATAGGGATATAATTTTGGCACCTTCAGTCAAACGTGTCAACAACCGTATCCCCTTTGTCTCTACTTTCAGCCCCAGCAGTAATACGGTTTCCAAGATAATTAGGAACAATTGGAAATTGTTACGCTCTTTCCCACACTTTACAGACCCTCCCCTTTTATCCTATAAGAGGGGTAATAATTTGAATGACAAGCTTGTTCATGCCATTACCTGGCCCATCAAAGAAAAACCTGAAAATACCACCTTATGGAATTTACCACCTGTAATAGGCCACTTTAAGTGCCTAAATTGTAATGTGTGCGATTTGACTAGTAATACCAAGGTCTTTGTCACTTCTTCTCATACTTACCAACTGAAACATTTTTCAAATTGTCGTACCACCAACGTTATCTACGCGATACGGTGTCCATGTGACTTACTTTATATTGGGCAAACTACACAGATGGTGAAACAACGCATCTCCCAACACAAAAGTCGCATTAGATGTAACGTCGTTACTGCTCCATTGGTAACACACTACAAGGAGCATAACCATTCAGAGACGGACATGACCTGGCAAGTCATAGATTGTCCACAATTACCGATCCGTGGTGGTAATTTACAGACCTTGCTAAATAAATGTGAATGTCGCTGGATTACACGCTGTAATTCTGTGTCACATGGCCTGAATTCACTGGATGAATGGAACACAGTCATTACAAGTGGCTAGGACCCTTGTTGTCACTCTGGTTGCAACTCCGTTGATGCTCAGTCTGCTGTATTCTTAATCAGTATGTGTGAAAATGTCACCAAAAAATCAATTTTGTGTATACATTACCTAATTCTCTGAGTCCTTTCAAATTGGTTTGTCACCCCAATAATAGACCTTTGCCTATCCTTGTCTTGTCCTTACCTTCCCCCTTCTCTTCCGATTCTCCACTCTCTCCTTTCCCCCCGCGCTTTTAAATACACTCTCTGTCCCCTTCCCTCTAGCATTTACCCTATTATCCTTGTTCCCCCTCACTCCCCTTTTCCCTGTCCCTGTCCCCACCCTTCCCCGGTCTCCCTGCTCTTTCGATTGGGTTTCAATTTATACACTGTTCTTTGAATGTTGTTGTAATCTTTTACTGTTCGTTGAAAGATGTTGTAATATTAATATTGTTGTTTATTTGTTATTTATGTTTTTTCCACTCGTGTTGAATGTTTATATGTCTTATTAATATTTAGCTATTATGGATACTAATACTGTTTCATTTACAAATGGTTTTGGAAATTGTTAAATGTTGTTGATAATAATTATACTCAATTATAGACCGGGCAGGTTTATATCCATTATTATCCTTTAATGTATTTCTCCATACTGACGGGTGGTTTCTATTCACTCTCCCCGTTCTATCCTTAGTCCTTTTTCCCTGTCCGTACCTGTTAGTCCCTCGTTTGTGGCCCTGTTGGGGTCACATGACCCTGATTGCCTATTTGTAACAGGCGCGTCGTATACGCGCTTGACGTCTCCATTTGTTTGGACGCCGAGGCCCCTTTTTCGGACTAATCCCGATGCCCGGACCACTCTAGTAAGCTTTCTTGTTGTCTGTCCCCCCTTTTTATTTGGATTACGTCTTGCTCCGAACTGGCGTAGTTTTTACACGCCCATTTGTCTAAGCCCGTTTTTTCCTTTCCCTTCATGTCGATAGAACCCTTTGGACTGATCCCGTTGCTCGGCAACCAACCCCGCCTACACGGAGATTCCTTCCCGTCATCTGGCAGATTACGATCTTTTTTAATATTGCGGTATTAATCACCGCCGGATGCCCTTTCATTAATTAACCTCATGCCATCTTTGGTAAGCGATCTCTTTCCTTTTAATTTCTCTTTTCCTATCGTGCACATCAGTTTCATCTCGTTTTTCTTTCACATTAGATGGTTGCCTATTAAATAATTCTGGACCTACTCATCATTTCCATTGGCTTTCATTTCGCTGTTGTCAGCCACAGGTAAGCGCCTTACATTGCGCTTTACTCCATTTTTTGGCCTTTAAATAATTGTTCACCCTCATAATTTCTTCATTTTTTCAGACATTCGATGAACGCCTTCTAACGGTGTTATACTTCACATAATTGACCCACCTTCCCTGCAATTAATTTTGTAGTGGTTTCAGACCACGGACACAGGTACTACTACCTTCTCATTCGTCCTTTTTCCCTTCTGTCTCTACTCTGTAACGTTTTGTTTTCTTTCTGGGCCTTTCTGTTCATTATCTCCCCTCCTTCTTCTTACACATAGGTATTTGGAAAATAACAATAACCATAGTCCTGATGATGACCTCAACTTATGGAGGTTGAAACGTCGTCGACCAGACAACATTATTTACAGCTAATCTCAGGGTCCTGTGAGACCTTCATGTATATATGTAAATTACCTACTGTATATAACTCTCCTTGACCTTGAATTTATTGAAATAATCTCGCCGTACCGTGTTGTCACTTCCACACTTTTGTCACTGCGCCGTTCACTTTTTCATTTTTTTGTCAGTGCATATGTGTTAGTTATGGTTATTTTGAATTGTATATACCTTTGTGTATCCAATTATTAAATCTGTTCCTTCTCTACCTTGGATCTCTCTTAATTTTGCCCTTCCCTTGATTGAATCGTGTTTTGATTGGTCCCTGCATTCATTTTTCCTGTTGAGACATTGTTTGTTGTTATTACATATACCCGGTCTCAACTGGGTTAACGGGCTTGCTCCTGTTTTTCTTGTATAATTATTGAGCAATCGCTGGATTGCGAGAGTATTATTGAGCAATCGCTGGATTGGCTTTCCTTAGGCAGCACAATCGCCCCCAAGAAAAGCTAAAAAAAAAATGTGCTTTCCGTGGGGGCCACAATTGGCCCCCAGGGAAGCCATAGCTATAAAAAAAAAGAGAAAGAGAGATCTTTCTTTATATATATATATATATTACCTACTGGCGGTCGCCAGTAGGTAGTTATAGTTAGGACCCTGTTTCCATAGGAAAACCGCAACATTCTATTTTGAATAACTTTGGCGCCGGTCGACGAATCCTCGCCAAATTTTCAAAATAGGTGGGGCGCTACGCTCCGCTCCTACCCAGAAAGTCTCGGGGGGATTCGTCAAGCGGGGGCTGAGATAAAAGGGGGGTCCCAAAACACGTTTTTCCCATGCATTTTTCCATAGGACCTTTAGACACAGCTACAGCCCGAACGGCTGAACAGAGTTCCTTGAAATTTGGCAGAGAGGTAGTCTACAGGTCAAGGAAGTGCCTTTTGTAGGTTTGGTGTAAATCTGTTCAGTAGATTCTGAGAAAATAGCCTTTAAATCAATATATATATCTGAGCCAGCTTACGGTGCGCTTACGGTGCACTTACCGTACGCGTACGGTGACGTGCGCGAGCGCGATTCTGATTGGCTGTTCGATCTAAGTAAACATTCGAATCGGTCGAAACCAGGAAGCGGCGGCCGCCATTTTCTCTCTCGCACTCTGAGTGGGGCAGCAAAAACAAAGACAAAAACATCTAAAGGGGCAGTATATTCAGTTCTTAACCACCCAGCATCGATATAGGTGTCCCCAAACCACCCCCAAGGCCAAAAATTTTTTTTTATTTTTTTTTCGAAAAATCGCCGATTACGCTTACCGTACGCGTACGGTTAACATTATTAAAAAAAAAAAATTATCCACACTATCCCCACCCCGTGTGCAAATGGTGCCCGAAGGGCACCATTTATGCATGGCATGTTTAATCATTGAAAGTATAAATGAATACCATTCACAACGAAGCGCATAATATGTCCCCCATGTGCGCACGGTGCGCGAAGCGCATCGTGCGTACATGGCCCATCCCGCGTAACGTGGGCACGCGGTGCGCGCAGCGCACCGCGTGACCACCGTGCGTGCATGGCACTAACTGCGTAAAGTGGGCGCGCACGCCACGAATGGCGTAAAGTAACTTAGCATTTAAAAAACCGTACAAATTCACTGAAAAAACCATAGGTTTCACACACGTTATAGTTAGGAATTAGCATTTAAAAAACCTTGCAAATTCACTGAAAAAACCATAGGTTTCACACAAGTTATAGTTAGCTGTACATTTCACTCGTAAAAAACCAATGAAATTCCCCCGTTATAGTTAGTGCAGGCAACTATAACTCACGCGACCGCAATCCTCTGCTGATGACATATGTGTCTTTATGAAAAAAAAATATTTGTAATATATGTATAGCTAAAATTTAATGGAAGAAGACATGGGCAAATAAGTGTCTAAATACAGTATTAGCATCAGCAGAAGATTGCGGTCGCGTGAGTTATAGTTGCCTGCACTAACTATAACGGGGGAATTTCATTGGTTTTTTACGAGTGAAATGTACAGCTAACTATAACTTGTGTGAAACCTATGGTTTTTTCAGTGAATATATCTATATATATATATATATATTCACTTAAAAAACCATAGGTTTCACACATGTTATAGTTATGTGGATATTTCTCTCGTAAAAAACCAATGAAATTCCCCCGTTATAGTTAGTTCAGATAACTATAACTCGCGCGACCGCAATCCACTGCTGATGACGTCACATATTACATCACTCATGACATGGTCAGTGGCATCACTCATGACATCACTGATGACATCATCCTTGTGATAGAGTGGCGGCCGCGCGAATTATAGTTATCTGAACTAACTATAACGGGGGAATTTCCTTGGTTTTTTATGAGAGAAATATCCACATAACTATAACATGTGTGAAACCTATGGTTTTTTAAGTGAATTTGCAAGGTTTTTTAAATGCTAATTCCTAACTATAACGTGTGTGAAACCTATGTTTTTTCAGTGAATTTGTACGGTTTTTTAAATGCTAAGTTATGTATGTATTATTATTTTTTTATATATTTATTTTACAATAAACTACGTATTAAAAAAAAAAGTACATTTTCTTTTTTTTTTTGGGGGGTTTTTCACCGCATCGTGCGCGCACCCCCGCGATTTAAAAAAAAAAAAAATTAAAATGTTTTTTTCTGCCTTCGGGGTCAGCAAATTGGTAGGGTCGTACATCTAGCTCTAATTGATTTGCCCAGAATCACAGTATGCTTGAGCGGACCAGCCAAGACTCGAACCTGGTTTGAGAATTTGTGTTTATCATCAGTCATATGCAATGGCAATCTATCTCTTGTTCCTGTCTTTTGTGTCCTCACAGTTACCAAACTGGCACTGCTTGTACCATCCGAACCATAAACCTCCAGTTTCTCATTTACCCTTGATTTTAAAAGTGCTTGTATTTTTTTTTGTTATAAACAATTTGAAGTAACGCTTCATCCCCGTTGTTTCTGGTGCGCATGCTTTTAAGCTTGGATAGAGTGCTTTGTAAGGACATGACAATAAAAAAATATGTTTATCTAACTGGAGCACTGTGATTCTGAAAAGACTGTGCCCATGTAACAGGGGCATCGTGAACTTGCTGTAGCAATGTATACATAACTTTGGCAACAAGAAACTGGCAAATTCATTTTACTAAGGAGTAAAGCCAAATTTTGATCATAGAGGTCACTAAAAATGAGAATCTTTTGTTTGTGACCTCCAAATTACCATTAGTCAAGAGAATGCTTTATAGCAAGCAGTAGTGGACAAGAAAAACTGCGTGGCACAAACGTGAAGGGCTGTAGTTGAATGTACGAAAATGTGGTATGATCACAAACGCAGGACAAAAGAGAAACTGACCAGGAACTGGACAGCTGCAATGAGGGCCGGATTGGATAGTTTTTCCTATCCCTCAACAGGGGTGGCCACATGTTTCTTTGTTTTGTGATACAATGGCACCATTAAATTGCCATCACTGTGCTTTCATCCTATTGTAGTGTTGTTTTGTGTGTCTGATATTGATGCACCTTACCATGTGTTTTTGGACCTCTCCCTCTCTTTTGTTTTATACTGCTGCCTAGGATCAATTGGGAGCACGTCACTTTTTTACGAAGAACGGCGATCGGCGTGTGTGTTTTTTATGACAAAAGAGTTATCGCACATTCTGCAGACCTTTTGTGTGTTTGGTACCTTATGATACTGGTTTCGGTAAGCAGTACTCAAATTAATTTTCAGAGTTGAGAATAGGCAGCCCTCTCTCCCCTTCCTCTCTTTGTGTGTTGTGCCTTTCCCTCTGTTCATTCTCTGTTTTATGCCCTCTTTTAGGTCGAACAATATTGTTATTATGGCGTAGGAATAGTATATTCATACTGTTTGGAATCACACCGCTACCAAGGTGTATAAATTAGAAAGTGTCACAAAATTATCAAATTTTATTGTTAACATCGTTGCAATATATGTGCTTATCCTGTTATAACATATGATGTGTTTTTAACATATTCCACTCCTTTTTTGTATGTACAAATTAGTATTTATTATTATTATTTTTTACTAATTTTTCTTTTCTGTCCCTGCAGCCCGTTTGTGTATCCTTAGTTCAGTATTGTGCATGTCATTTGTGAATTAATATTGACGTTGCATTGTAGGGGTTTGTGCAGTTTCTGCGTTCTTCCTGTGTTTTTTGTACTTGTTAGTCATATGTGTTTTTATTGTATCTTTACAGCCCTGAGGAAGTTCCCTATGTGGGAGCGAAACGCGTTGGCTGGATTGTCTAAAATCAATGTGTTTTAAGAAAAAAATATTTTTCAAATAAAGAAGTTACTTTCCTACCTACACTGGCCTGTTGGACTTTGTGAGCTGCGCACCCTCACTTGTTACAATTGTCTTTTGATCTGGAGCACAGCGACGCCACTCAACGGCTGGCGTAGGGGTTGGTTGCACAGCGCCTCCACATATAGGAACTGGTACGAAGTGCGGCATAGGAGGTCCGCCGTTGCTGTCTTTTTGGTATCTTAGTAACATATCTACATACCACCAGATCACCTGTGATGCACAAAAACCTGACTCCAAGCATAAACAGGACCTAGGTACTACATTGCATGTACTAGAGCTAGCTTGATGTGGTGTGTAGGTTGAAAGCGAGTGTATAATAATGTAGAACAATTAATTACACAGGCTCAATATCCTTATATCAGCTAGCTGTGTGTGCAGTCTCAGTCCAAGGCTGCCACCTATATACCATAGTGCAAGTGTGCCTGCAGCACAGGCATGTTTGTGTGTGTGCGCGCAGGAATGTGTCATACCATCACAACGGCCACATGCATGATACATGCACAGAGGTCATGATAGAAAGATTCAAGATATATATAGGTGTTTCACCTCCACAATGGTGAAATTAGGCATGTGTTGCAAATGAAAAACATACAGATTTCCAGGCCTAGAATTATAATGGCATGACAATTTAAAATATGGAAATAGAGGGAAACATCCCTCAAAATCCACCTCTAAGACAAATCCTGAAGGAGAATCCCTGTGCATCTTAATGTACAACTACTCACTATGCTGTGTTAAATGCTCTATCTGATCATATCTTACAACACATTTGGAAAATAGAGCACATTTGTGGTGCTGCGGTGCAGGAAAGGCCACATTCAATCATATATTGTAATGTCTACCCTTTATCATGATGCTTCACCGTGTTGTGAAGAATTGCAAACATAGGACAGGTTTGAAAATATGTATGGCTGCGTGTGCAATGTGCAGAAATGTGACCTGTAAGGTTCAAAGATTAATAGACAATAATAAGGTGAATTATTCAACTTTGATAGCTGAGTGCTATCCAATGTAATACTAAAATGAAGGGCCACTAATTCAGAAAACTTCAACTAATTTAATGGTTCCTACTTATCTGGTGAACATAGTTAGAGTATGAACATTGAACCACTTGAGTATTATTTGCTCTACAAACTGTAGAGAATATACAGGTGTGTGTGGCAATGTCAAGAGGCAAGGAATACAACTGTGTTGTGAAATTATGTTTAGTGATACATTGGTCTATCAAATGTGAGCCTTCAAAGTGTGTAACATGTCCATATTGACAACTATGTAGTGATGTACAAGCATAACATATTTCTGTGTTAGCTTGGTACATTGTTGCACTTACATATAAATAAAGCCATTTCCCCATATGAGGGTGTTTAACTACAGCACCTGCACATAGTGATGGCTTTGGCCTTGCCTACATTTTGCAAATAGTGCCATTTTGCTAAAAAGACTTGTCATTTTGCAGTGTATGAGAAAGTGAACAAAATATCTGTCACAATGTGCCTTATAATAACTATATTAAATGCAGACTTTGCACAATACTAACATTATCTACATCTGTTACAGAGGAAGCACCAACCTATCCTGTACAGCAGCCTGTCAATGATGAAGATTCTGACCTCTACTCCTACCTGCCCTCTGCGGATGAAGACCCCTTCAACCAACTCCTGGAAACCATTGATTGTTCTCCTCCTACCTTGACATGGGAAGATGAAATTATTGGGTTTCCAAGCGAACTAACCCTGACTGTGTCACAGACAGCTGCTCACCATATCCCTAGGGAGGATCCTGATCCCGATGACCCTCTAGTCAGGTTTCAGAGGAGAGTGGTTAAGGTCCAGCAGTGTATGTTGGATGTGGTTAAGTTGGGGATGGATACTTTATTGGGCACTCTAGAAGAGTCCAGAGGTGTCCCAGCCCAATAAGGGGTTGGCAGAGGCAGTACGAGATTCTTTGCTCCATGGGATTAATGTCTCCTTAACTGACATTGCTGGTGTTATGCTGCATAAGAGCAATCAACAACACCCTTCTACATAAAGTACCAGTTATGTTGCTACCCAGCTAGGAGCCATCATCTCCCCCATCCAGTCCTTGCATCAAGGACTAGAGGAGTTATGGAATCGAAAGGAGTCCATGATGGGCTCCTTTGTGGCAACAAATAGTGCCCTCAATAGCAACATCGTCGTGTTGTGAACCAACAATCCCCTGCCAGGGAACACTATGCAGCCTTCATGGCACTTACTCATGTTCTTCCATAAATGGGGCATTCATCTTCAACGTCTTTTTTGTGTGCATCAGAGGCACCCACCATTACTCCACAGCATTCAACTGTACCATAACAACAGCCAAAGGAGGCAGCACATTCACCAGAGGAAGAAGATGTAGTGTTCCCCAGTTTTAGATCTACAGTTGCTCGTTGAACATTAGTGAGTATCTGTGAGAAAGTGCCCTCTTTCTTGCATGGTATACCCCCACTTTTTGCTGCATTGCTGATGTTCTTTGACTGAGTTTGCCCTGGGCTCCTGCTAATCAGGTACCCAGGGCCTATGTTCCTTCCCTAAAACTGCATTGAAGCCTAAATCCAAATGGCATCTTGTCAGCCCCTGGTAACTGGTACCACAGGTACCCAGGGCACTGTGACCAGAGAAGGCCTCTAAGGGCTGCCGCACTTATTGTGCCACCCTTAGAGGTCCTGTGCCCTGACACTCACACACTGCCTTTGCAGGCTGCGTGTCTTGGTGCAGAACAAAGTGAAGAGTCGACATGACACACATCCCTGTGTGACATGCCTACAAACCACTACCCTGGCATACATCAGTCACCCCTCTAGCTGGGTGCCCTATGCCAGTGGTGAGGGTACAGATGCATGAACCCCGTACCTCTACAGTGCCCAAGTCCATTCCTCTGACCGTAAGTGCAGTGCTGCCATTAAGAGTATATGGTGCTGGGAGTTTTTCATTACAAACTCCACAACACCATAATGGCTACACTGAAGACTGGGAAGTTTGTTATCAAACTTCTCAGCACATTAAACCCACACTGATGCCAGTGTGGGATTTAATGTACAATGCACAACAGAGGGCATCTTAGAGATGCCCCCTGAAACTCGACCAACTTCTAGTGACCTGACTGAGTGGCTGCCTAGACTGCCACCAACAGACATGTTTCTGGACCACTGGGTCGAGGGCTGCTGCTCTCGGGGGCCTGAAACAATGCACATCCTGGGACGAGGTGCCAAGCCTCCTCCCCAAGGTTCCCGAAGGAGAGGCTTCAAAGGCATTCCGCCTTTGCGAGCCTTTCCAGACCAATTGCTGCTTTCAGTAACTGGTCCCCACTGGTTCTACCCCCCACTTTGGGCGGGAGAACCGGCGGGAAAAACAAGTGAGGAAGAGAGGTGTGCCCACCTCTGCCAACTCCACCCCTCAGGTGGGGGAGGCGAGGTGAAGCACAACCTCGAGACCCCGCCATCTTGAGGATTGGGTGACCCAGCCAACCAGGGACAGGCTCCTGCCCCCCTCCCACTGGAGAGTGGCAGAATAGGGGGTGAACCGACTCCAGGGAAGGGACCCATTGGTCCCTGCCCTTTACCCACCTGTAACACCCCTAAATTTAGTATTTAGGGGGCACCCTCAACCTTGCTTCCTCAGATCCAAACAAGAAACAAGAAATAAGATAAGAAGAAGGACTGAAGAGCCGTGCAGAGCTAACAAGAAGTCGACGCCCACTGGCTTGGCCCCAGCCATACCGGCCTGTCTCCCCCTCGAACCTGCTCCTGCGAAATCCAGGTGTGTCCTGCAGCCAGCAACCTCAAGAAAACCGGAGGACCTGCCTGCCTTCACTTCTAAAGACTGCATCTCCTGTAAACGCCGTATTTGTTCAAACTACAGCTTCTGGCACCAGCCAGAGAACACGAATCCAGCCCACTCTGCACCCGCCGAACCCAGCTCGAGCTCGAGTCGAAAAACACCACGAGGAGGTCACCCCGGCAATCCTGACCTGAGATCTGGCAACCCCTGACCTGCCTCAAGCCTCCAGCCGACGCCTGCATCTTAAATCCAGAAGGCCCCCCTAACAGCGACCAGGAGCTGGTAAGAAGATCTGACCCCAAAAGGCCTGCAGTGCCTTTGCAAAGCGGAGGTTCTCCTTAGAAAACAACAGGGGGCCCGACGTCGAAACAGCACTCTGCACCCGGCTGCCCCAGTGCCGCTGAGGGTGCACCTATTGTGCTACTTTGCTTCCACATTTGCCCTGACCTTAACCCTAGGAGCTTTGCTCCCACAACCCAGTGGCCTGCTTGCCAGCAGCCATCAACCGTAGGCCCCCTTACCCCATTGGATAACATTGGGCCTCAACACTGCACCCGGCCGCCCTAGTGTCGCTGAGGGTGCAACAACAGTGCATCATTTACTCTGGGGGACGCCTGAATCTAACCCCAGAACCTTAACTCCCACAGTCGATTACTTACCTGTGAACCGTTAACTTGTTTTTCCTCTGTAGGATAACACTGACAATTTTCTTCCCAAAAAGTTTTTAAGTGTGGAGATTTGAAATCTAAAAATATTCTTTAAAAATCGGACAAATAACCAAAACTTATTTACTTACCTGTTTACAGGAAATGTCCCAGTGCTGAATCCAGGTATCCGTCCATCAATTGTGTGTCTTTTGCTTTCTCGCCCTAAGTGCGCCGGGTATGCCCAGAAGTGGGTCCCGCGCTCACTGTGCCACTGGAATATAGCTATCCTGGCTGAAGAGGGGTGAAACCCCAAAACCGGTCCTAGGATGCTTGTTACCGGTCCAGGGAGGACCTGGCTTGGCAGTTCGGGTTGGACTGTTCCCATGAGGCACAGGGTCAAGACTGATTTGCATATGGCCAGGTCTAAACTGGGGTGGCGTGGTGAGCAAAAGAATGATGGATTTAACCCAGATCTCTTGACTGGGGGTGAATGTTTTGATTTGTTCTGCATTCCGTCCATCAATTGTGTGTCTTTTGAATCCAGGTATCCACCACTGAGTAAGAAAAGTAACGTACAAAGTAACTTACCTATAATTTACTGAAAAAGTCTATTCATTTCAACGCACTGTTTTTCTTCCAAAAAACGACTAAGTGTGGAGTTTTGAAATCTAAAAATATTCTTTAAAAATCATGCGAATAACCAAAACCTAATTACTTACCTGTCTCCAGGAAGTGTCCCAGTGCTGAATCTAGGTATCCAGCACTGAGGTAGAAAAGTAATGTAAGAAGTAACATACCTGTAATTTACTGAAAAAGCCTATTCATTTCAATGTACTGTATTTGCTAAGTGTCACAACCTACTGCATCCTCTGTAAATCAAACAAAGTACAATTGCTATTGCATTTTCAAACTGTTCTATATCCAGTAACTTATTACTGAAAAGTATTTCATGCCTACCTGTGCCAGGCTTGTTTGGTTCTAAAAATAACAGTATATATTTTTATACAAACACAATTGGCCTAGAGTTCAGTTATTGAGTGTGTGAATTAATTTGCTGACTGAGTGTGTACATCAAATGCTTAACACTGTCCTCTGATATGGCCTAACTGCTCCACCCTTCTACCACAATTAGACAGTAAGGTTCTATCTAACTTTAACCTCTGCCTACCTCTGGCATCACTTGGACTCTATACACACAATACCTCATTTTGGTGTAGTATATGTAGAGCCAGTTTCTTACAGTATCTTGTTGTATACATATGTCAGGTAAAAGTGTCACTTCAACATCAGGTGCTAAATTATGAAGGGTCATACAGCAGACAACATACATAAGTTGCATTATAGAAATAAGTAGCAAATCACTTGGTCAGGTGCACTTCCAAATTCTTCTTCACTAGCCCGTATACAGACTACATTTAAACAGGTGTCTGATAATTTGGTACTACGGCAATTCTTGACTAACTCAATTAGGGGAAACACATATTGAATAGAGTGTTACTTATATGAAGTTCCAGCGTAAACTTTGTTTCATGCAAGGCAAAGTAAGGACAACATATATCTATTAAGATTATTCCTTCTGAGGCTCACGACCTGTGTTGGGTGCACTATGGCGATAGCGTTAACAAAAGCAACAAGCACCGGGCAAGTTATGTATAATTGATAATTGGGAGCCAGTCCATGAGTTCTGCATCATCCTTCACAATATACGGGGTATGTAAATTTGAACATAGCCTTATATTGTAATCATGTAGTGCCATGCCATTCACAGTGTCGCCGACTAAGAAGGCATATTTACTGTTTTTAATTTCATCTCTGTTGGCATGTATGCAGTACAGTATTGTACAAGACACAGAGCATTCTAATATGTTACAAATATGTTTCAGAGCAGGAATCTATCTTTTCAGGGCTACCAAATATAATCCCTGTAACTTCACACTGCCTACCAACTTCAACAATGAATCTCTGCTTCACCACTAGCCAGGTCACAGTCTACCACTACCAGTAGAAAAATTAAATTATCCATACCTAACATAGAAAGGCAATTTTTCCCCTCTACCTTTCACAAAATGCAGCACATCAGCCTGAGTATTGCGGCTGTGATTAACAGTCTCCATAATAGACCATGTGTGCACTGTCAGAGTCTGTTCATACGAAAAAAACATTTGTAAACATCATGTTGAGTACCTACGTCACTCTAGTACTGCTAAATCCTTATGTTTGCAGTAAACATCTTACCTTACCGTTTAATGATATGGTTAATGTGCACCATAAACACATCATGCACTCAAGTAAAGAAGTTAAAAAATGATTTAAATCACAGTACACAACTAAAGTCCTAACTAAATCTTACCTTAAATACTCTATCTACACTCTCAACTACTTATCTTTACCTAACACAACACATCTTAAACATCTACCCCATCCTCATTAACATCATCAAATTCAACACTATACATAAACGAATCTAAACATATACCCCTACACATGTAATCTACTAACCCATCTCACTAAATATACACTTAAAACTAACTTAACACTAACAAACATTACCTCATGCTACACTTGAGCTATATCGAATAAAAAAAAATAAAACCTAACTAATTGTGAAATAGAAAAAGTGTATTTACAGAGCCAAGCATAGGAAAAAGAGGAAGAGTGTTCAGGGTAACTATTTCTGTGCAATCCTATGCAGAGCCTGCTGGTACCCACGCAGCAATCGACTGTCCAGATTTTTGAGCCGGTGCTAGTTGTGGTTCTGGACTGGCCTTCCTGCTTCCATGAGGTATGGCTGCTCCAGTTGATGTGGAAGGCAGGTTTGGCAGGAGATGTGTCCCGGGTGCCCTGATGCTTCGGATCCTCATAGATTTTACTCATTTTTGTAACCCACTTGCCACCTTCTGGAGTATCTCAAATTTTGGTTTGTGGGAAAGGTATACATTTATATATTGGTCATAGTAATCCACATTTCTTTAGAATATTATTTTTCAACATGTTATGTACACACATGCTTTCCCTGATTTAGTATGTCATGAACACTTAAATAGTACTTTACAGTAATGACAGCCCACATCTACTTGCAAGTACCTGAACATGTAACACACAGGTTGGCTGTATGCTAGGAACTTACTTGGCCATAACATAAATGGGAATCATCAAAACACATCTGCACATACATATTGGCCATGAAATGCTCTATGGTTGTGTGTGCTCTATGGCCACCGAGGTCACATATCATTTACTGATGCCCAAACAGCAGTTGCTGCATCCACTGCCATTTGCAACACATAATATACCAAATGAAGTGGACTACATCGCTACCTAATCATGTGGGTTTGTCTCTAGATGAAAAGGACATCAAGGGGCATATTTACAAATAATTTGCTCAATGCAGGGCAGCAAGCAAAGTTGCCTGTGCGTTTTGTGAAAGGGAGATAACAGAAATGCTCATTATTTCCAAATATATGGAGCATTTCATCTTTCACCTTGCACTGGCTCACTGTGTGCAGCCTACCACCAATGCTGGTACCCTTGATTCATAGTGTAAGGGTGTCTGCATTATGGGACCAGTGGTGGCTAGCATAGGGCGTAATGCGGGACAGTGGAGTGGGGTGGGGCGGGGGAGGGTCAGGGTGGAGGGGTAGTAAACTCGGACATACGACAGAATGGTGGAAAGTAATTATTACGTTACTCCTTTCTGTCGTATGTCCGAGTTTACTACCCCCCAACCTTGCCCCTCCCCCACCCCGCCCCATTAAAGCTGCCACTGTATGGGACTGATTTCTGTGGTACATGAAGCTATACCATCCTGCCTGCAAACAATCCTTTTAGACATGTTCCTCTTTCCATGTGAGTTGGAAAAAAGCAGGACAAGTGGAAAGCGGACATAATGAGAAGGGATAGAGATATTTCTCATTTTTACGTCTGAACATAGGTACAACTACAATGTTCAGCCATTATCAGGGTTACTAGTTTTAATACTTCTGAAAATGAGTGAAAATTCATAGATGTATGCTTCGAAATGCCCATGAGGCACCCAAGGAATGTGTCCCAGCCTGAAATGTTACGTAACAGTGCGGAAGCAGCTTTCCTTAGTGCATTCTGTGACAAAGCCGAGCAAGGCCACACAATTCTGGCCTTGTGTGGCTTAGTAAGTATCAGTGAAGCATTTGTGTTCTCCTTGTGTGAACTTACATGGCACAAGATCAACCCAAAGGCTTCCTAAATCTGGGTAAATGTGTGAGGAGGCGCACACCTGTATAAACCTATCAGCTAGCTATTCTTATTAAGGACAGGGGTGCTGCAGTGTAACACTTGCTGTCTGACCAAGTGTTTAAAGTAAAGCAGAAAAAACACACAACCAGCGAGGTCATGAACACGGCGCACTATTTCTTAAGGGAAACAGCCCTTCATGAAATATACATCAACATACAATTCTTTCATGTGGAATTAAAACACGGAGTTATAATTCAAACATAACATTTTAGTGCAATTCACATATTAAGTCATATGTAACAATCCAATGTAAATACACTTCTGTTTTATACAAACATAAATGATGTGATCATGACATAATGTAGCGACATAATAATGGCGTCAGAAACAGTTTAGCGTTCATAGTTGAAATTTTTGAAGTCATGCCCGATGCATTTCGGGACTGGCGCGTCCCTTCTTCAGGGGAAACCTATGAGATAGAAATGTCATGTTAACTGAAGCGTATATGAGGGTGATTTACAGACACCAGAGAGGGTTCCGTTGTGAGTGAAAAGTCGAGGAAACATGTAGTCGTGGTGTAACAGCTAGAATAACAAAGATGTGGAGTCTTCGATCTAACTACATCTATTGTGATGAATACACCATTGTGGAAATGAAGTAAAACACTGTTGGAGCAGAAAGATATAAAATGTGGGGCAGATTTATAAGCCCTGTGCGTCACTTTTGCGCAACGGCGGCGCAAAGCCAGCGCCATGCTGCGGCAGATTTACAACATGACACATCTAGGGAGATGCGTCACGTTGTAAAGCTTGCGCCACATGTGGGCGTACCTTCACAGGGAGGGGCGTTCCGGCGCAGGAACGCCTCCGAAAAGTGGCTGAGTGAAATCTACAAGATTTCACTCAGTCACTTTTCCGGCCATGCTGCGTCAAATCCCTGCGCCTGCTTGAAGCAGGCGTAAGGATTGACGCAGCATTGTACCGATAGGGCACCCCCGAGCCTTGCTGGAGCTGCGTCACGCTTGCGACGCAACTCCAGCAATGCGCTCCCTTCCGCCAGCAGATGCGTCACGCATCTGTTTATCCTTGCGCCACGATGCGCTGCATTGTAAATGCGGCGCATCTATTGTGGCGCAAGGGTAAACTTGCGTGATGCATCTTCCCTGGCGCATCCATGCTGAATTGCAGGGATGCGCCAGGGAACATAAATCTGCCCCTGTGTACATAGATCACTCGTGCTGGAGGGAATGGTGAAACAGTTATCAGAACGATTGGTGCTAAGAATATAACAAACTAAGGGTGAACTGAAAAACATATAGATAGACAAGGTCCAGACAGCAAACGTGACTTGGTGCTGGTGTGTGTCAGAAAAAAGAGCTGAACGCAAAATGAGAGCTCACCGATCGTAAGGATAAGCATTGGTAGCCTTCTACAAGATGTTGAATGTTAGTTTCTATAAAAGCTGTGGGAGTAATGGTAGATGATCATAACACGGTCCAAGTTTTTTTTAAAAAGATGAAAATGAACACGATCGCATGAAAGCGATATAAGCTCACCGGTGCAATGTAGATTGCCGGGCTGATGGAAAGGCTGCTTACGAACATCGACTATTGCTGTGGAATGCAAAAAAGACGCCGTTGGTATCAGGGCCATAGTAAGCGCGACAGACGTGAGGTTAAATTATAAAAGGAATAACGGGGGCATGAATAATGCCGCCTACCTGAGGAGTTACGGAGATTGAAATCAAACACTACGCCATTACTGCAGACAGGGATTCCATGATGCCTGTGCCGGGCGATTCAATTAAAGCGCAACGGGTGTGGACATAAAAAAAGGACTGGTTCGTAACGTTATGTGTCGGACATCTTGAACTGGTATAACGGATGTATGTCGTTACAACGCACACTTTTACAATGCATGCACTTACAACGCATTTTTTACAACGCAACATCCACTACAACGCATTCCATTACATAGCATGACACTACAACACATTTTTAAAAACTACCTTTACAACGCATTCCATTACATCGCATACTACCTTTACAACGCATACCATTACAACGCATAATATTAAATTGCATTTAAGGTAAGTATTGGATAGTATAGGGGTAAAAATTACTATTCTAACTCCAGGGGGTGCAACAGTAGGGTAAGTGTTGGATAGTGTAGGTGCGTTGTAATGGTATGCGTTGTAAAGGTAGTATGCGATGTAATGGAATGCGTTGTAAAGGTAGTTTTTAAAAATGCGTTGTAGTGTCATGCGATGTAATGGAATGCGTTGTAGTGGATGTTGCGTTGTAAAAATTTCGTTGTAAGTGTAGTGCGTTGTAATAGTTGCGTTGTAAAGGTTGTTCACCGGTATAACTAATGGAAGCCTACAGGTTGAAAAAAGAGCTCATACTACAGCCGGAAAAACTGCCGAAAAAGTAAGGAGCTCAGGGGAATAACGTGATGTGTCGGACATCGTGGACTGGTGTAACTAATGGAAGCCCACAGGTTGAAAAAAGAGCTCGTACTACAGCAGAATAAACTACCGAAAAAGTAAGGAGCTCAGGGGAATTAAACAATAGGAACTTTGCTCAAACCAGGGGTAAAGAAATGTGTGGATATAATAATGAATATAGAAAATGAGCCCAAAAGTGGACGCGAAGCTACTACAACATGAAACAAAGAAATGATGGGAAAAAGAATGATTGGTGGACCAACAAGAGTGTCACCAAAGGGGGAGGAGCCTAGCGCGCAACCAAGATGGCCGCGTAGGCACAGGGCTCCCGAGGGCCTCCACAACTTCCCACGTCTATCCTGAATTTATCCTGATTCTATCGACGGGCTTCTACGGGCGAACCTACGTGGAGGTGATACCTGCTGTCCAAATTCAAATCGGACATCGGGAACCGGAATAGTATCGATTCCAAGTTGGCGGCCTACTCCGGACCTTGCCCCGGACTCGAGTTGGCATGGTGCCCGGGCAGAAAGTGAACAACAACGGCATGCAGGACTTGGGCCGGTGCGCACCCCCTACTTTCACTTTCGGTTTCGGGTCTCCTCGCTGAAACTGAGGGGCCTTGGATTGTCAGCACACATTTATAGTGGGACGATTGGGTAACCTGCCTGCTCTTGGACACTAGCTGGGACTACCCTTTGGGATCGCCGAGGCTCCCTAGATTGGTTCTCCGGGGATCGCTCATCGTGTTGGTGGCCGACACCCTTGACGACCATCAGACAATGGCGGCTAGATTGGACGGAGATAAGCAAAAATCCAAGACGACTAGGCGGGGAGCTCATACCCAAGCTAACAACATGGACCGCTATACCCAGTCGAGAGGTTCCCCTGGTGGCCCGCATAAGTCACCGGAGAGACCCAAGGATGGCCCGGGATCGTCAACGAAGTTAACATTGCAGGACGTCATGGGTGCCATCGATGAGATGAAAGTGGCGGTCGGCCAGCGATTCGATACATTGGCCCATAAATTGGACACAGTTTTGATCGACGTTAAACTAGTCAGAGCGGACCTTTCACAAACGAATGAAAAGGTCAAATCCTTGGGTCTGACGACATCGAGTCTGGTAACGGACGTGTCTGATCTGCAAGCCGAGGTCCGTAATCTGCAGACGTCCACTGCTTTGTCTGTCCGTCGACTGGAGGATTTTGAAAGTAGGGCTCGGCGGAATAATGTGCGCATAATCGGGGTGCCGGAGAAATCGGAGGTCCCTGCGGCTGACCTCTTCGTGGAAGACCTTGTGATCAACCATCTCGCACCCAAAGGCTTGAGTAAATTCTTTGCGGTTGAGCGGGCCCATAGAGTTTCGGGTGGTAAGCCCAAACCGGGCGCTCCCCCACGGCCCATCATCGCCAGAATTTTTCATTTCAGGGACAGGGATGCTATACTGCAGGCCTCGAGGGTGAGTGGGCCGACGAAGTTCGAGAACACTCATATAAGTTTCTACCCGGACTTCACACAATTGGTCCAAAAGCAGCGACAGGAGTTCATGGGTGTCAAACGGCGACTGAGAGACATGGACATGAAATATGCGATGCTCTTTCCGGCCAGGTTGCGTGTTGAGTTTGAGGATCGGACGCACTTCTTTGATCGGCCGGAGGAGGCTGGAGATTGGCTTGATACCCTGCCTCAGCAACGACGTCGAGAGGGACAGACCGAAGGGAACTGAGTGGGCTCGGCTGGACAGGAATAGACTTTTGGTTCCCGGTGACTGACTATTGTGATGGCACTTCCATATTTTGGTGTGGTGTTTCTATTCAGCGCTTTATCCTTCAATGCCCGGGGGTTGTGGGGTGCTCAGTGAGGCTCTTTCCTCCTCTGGGTTTTCTTTTTGTAGCGTAGTTAATGTTAGGGCGACAGGCACACTGCAAGTTGGGGGGGCTACATGGGCTCACGCAGGGGTGCAGGGTGGGGGGAGTTGTAACGGGAAGGTTGGTGGGGAGGGGGGAGTTGGGGAATGTTTGTTTGTTTCACAAGGCAATGTGAGGTTAGCTGCTGATTTGTCCTGGTTGTGTTCTCCGGGATGTGGGCATCATGCACGGGAGCGGGGTGGGGGTAGGGGATTGAGAATACTTTCGTGGAATGTGAACGGACTGGGGGATAGGATCAAGCGCGGGGTGGTGTTGCAGTTTTTGAAACGGATCTCGCCCGACATTGTTTTCCTGCAGGAGACACATCTGATTGGGAACTCCTTCCATGCCCTGAATAGGCGGGGCTATCGCCTTGCTGTTCACTCTGGTTTCACTTCTGGCTCTAGGGGAGTAGGTATCTTGGTCAGGGCCTCTCTCCCGTTGGAGGTGGACAAGGTGCTCCACGATGATAGAGGGCGATATGCAGCATTGGTGGGGAGATGGGAGGGTAGAACTGTTTCGCTCGTTGCTGTTTATGTGCCACCGGGATTGCAGACGGCTACATTTGCGGATTTGGGGCGTTTGGTCCTGGGACTCCCTGGGGGGGGTTCTGGTGTTAGGGGGTGATTTTAACGCTGTTGTATCCGGTATAGAGGACCGTCACCCCCCCAGGGATCTCCCTAGAGCCCAGGCCTGGCTTGGTGGCTTTCTAGATACTTTAGGACTTATAGATTGCTGGAGACTGATGCACCCGGGGCAGGCACAATACACCTTTCACTCGGGGGCCCACGGGAGTCTCTCGAGACTTGATTATATACTTATGCCGGCGTTCCAGGCTGGAATGATCGGGGAGGTGCGTCATTTGGCCCGAGGTATTTCTCACTATTCCCCTCTATTGTTGCAGATGGAGGTTGTTCCTGGGGCAGAGGGAAGAGTAGCGCCAATTAACCCCTGGTATTTACGTAACCCTAATATTCGCGCGGAACTGGTTAAGTCCATTGATCACTACTTCAACGATAATGTAGGGTCAGTGTCGTCTGCTGTCTCCCTATGGGAAGGTTATAAAACGGTGATCCGGGGGCATGCCTTGTCTCTTATTTCCCATGCTAGGAGGTGTGGGAGGGAAGAGGTGGTTCGCCTGGAAACTGACATAGCCGAGATGGAGGGGGATTTGGAGCGGGGTGTTACAGATGAGAAATTGCACGTTCTCAGCCTTAAACAGTCAGATTATAGAGCGCTGGTCACGGATGCTGCTAAAAGGATGAGTAGAGAGCAACAAGGACGACTGTGTGATGTGGGAGATAAGGCCGGAAAGTTGATTGCTTGGTTGGACAGGAAGGAGAGAGAGAGTGGTGCCGGTTGTGGAGAGAGTGGATGGCGTGTGTGTGACGGACCCGGTAGAAATTGTTGACTGCTTCGCGGATTACTTCCGTGGGGTATACTCTCCGGTCTCTGGGCGGTCGGAGGAGGACTCTCATCTGTTGCTTAGAGATATTGCATGGCCGTCCCTCTCGGAGGCTGATAGCATATTGATGGAGGCGAAGTTGTCGCCGGATGAGATTGCTCTGGCCATTCGCTCGATCGCTTCTGGTAAGGCCATGGGTCCCAATGGTCTCCCCATTGAACTATATAAGTTGCGTCCAGATAAGATAGCACCGTATCTCCGTGACATGTTCCTCGCTGCACAGGCGACGGGCTCCCTCCCCCTTGACCAACGTCTTGCCACCATAGTTGTGATACATAAAGAGGGGAAGCCGCGAGACCGCTGTGCCTCCTACAGGCCTATCTCGTTGTTGAACGCGGAACCCAAAATTCTGGCTAAGGTATAGGCCAATCGTCTGGTTCGGGTCGTGGGCGACTTGATTCATCAGGACCAGTCCGGTTTTATACCTCATCGTAATACCGCCCTGAACCTGAGGCGGTTGCATGGCGTGCTTGCTAGAGCGGAGTTTATGCGTGAGCCGGCCATCTTGGCGTCTTTGGACGCTACCATGGCGTACGATACTTTAGAGTGGCCGTATATTTGGGCTGCGTTAGCGAAATTCGGGTTTGGCCCTGAATTCATTGGGTGGGTAAAATTACTATACGCTGACCCATTGGCGCAGGTTGTGGTGAATGGTAGGGTGTCGGCTCCCTTCGCGCTGGGGAGAGGTACGCGACAGGGCTGTCCGTTGTCGCCCCTCCTCTTTGCACTTTCTTTAGAACCTCTCGCTGCCTGGTTGCGTTGGGAGCCGTCGTTGCGGGGCATTAGATGGACGCCGGAATTTGAGGACCGTGTCTCCCTTTATGCGGATGACATCCTTCTGTATCTCACCTCTCCTCGACAGTCGCTAATTGTATTGGTGGACGTATTGAATTCCTTCGGTCGTAATTCTGGCCTGGTTATCAACTGGGCCGAGTCATGTGTTTACGTCCTCTCGGGCGAGGCCCCCCTCCTGCCGCGGGGGTGCCCTATTCAGATTGCTACATTGGGGTTCAAATATTTGGGAATCTTCATATCACTGGACCCCGCGGTCCGCTATGAGCGAAACCTTCTCCCTCCACTCCAGCGATTGAAGGCCGACGTCGCGAGGTGGCGACGGCTTCCGCTCTCGCCGCTCGGACGGGCGGCATTGTTTAAAATGATGTCGCTGCCTCGCTTCTTGTACGCTTTACAAAATACGCTAGATGTCGTGCCGGCCCGTTACTTCCGTGAGGTGGAGGGTCTTCAGCGCCAACTGTTTTGGGACGGGCGACCGAGGATCGCTCTCGCCAAGTTGACACTCCCTTGGTATGATGGGGGTGTTGCCCTCCCCGATATTAAAAGATACTATTGGGTGTCTCAGTTGGCGGCGGTGAACCACAGGATATACGGTCCTGCTTTGAGTCCGGCCTTCGAGATGGATAAGTTATTACTTCCGGGCGGGGATTACAATAGGGCACTGTATTCGGCGACTCCGGATGCACGGTTGACAGGACCAACGCAAGTTGCGGTACGCGTGTGGCATGCGGCGAATGCTGCGATGGGGTGGAGGGATCGCTTGACTCGAGCGACGCCGTTGTATGCCTCCCAGCGCTTGGGTTGTCTGTGGAAAACGAAAGGCTTTGAGAAATGGGATATGATTGGTATAGGTAAGGTGGGTGACCTCTGGGCGAAAGGGTCCTTTAAAACGTTTGAAATGCTCAAAACTGAATACAAATTAAATGATAGGGAGTACTTCCGATATGCACAGGTCTACCATGCGCTGTGTTCGGCTTTTCCGGATGTTGCTGCTATCCCAGAATATTCCCCGTTGGAAGATAGAGTGTTAGATGGCTATGTGCCCGACAGCACTATTTCTCTGATCTATAAAAAACGTATTAATGATCGTACGGACTTTCTGACCCATCTGCGGGAGGCGTGGACGGCCGACGGATTGGAACTGGACGATGAGGATTGGGTATCGGCGGTGGCCTCCCCGAAAGAGGTGGCGATCCCGGCCCGCCTTAGATTTGTGCAGCTGAAGATACTCCATAGAGTGTATGTCACAGGGCCTGGTTTGATGCGCATGGGTTATTCGAGAAATGGAATGTGTAAGCGTGGCTGTGGCTTGTTGGGTACCTTTCTTCATATCCTATGGGAATGTTCGGAGGTCGTACGATTTTGGAACGGGGTACATACTGTAATGGAGGAGGTCACACATGTCGCTTTGTTCCCAGAGGTCAGGAGGTGTTTGCTGAATGTCTGGGAACCAAATGACTATAATGCGGCGCAGACGCAGTGGGTGACTTTGGGGTACATGGTGGCTAAGCGCAATATAGCACAGTTGTGGGGTTCCCCGAGGCCGCCTACGATTTCGGTATGGAAGGAGAATATGGATTGGTGTATGTTCAGGGAGAAGACGGTGTATGTGGCGAGAGGCAAGCCTGGGAGGTGGACTAAGGTGTGGGGTCCATGGAATTCCTATCGTGGAAATATCTGCGCTCCGCCTCTGCCGCGAGAGGTCGACGTCGCTTTGTCCCCCTAGCCGCACATTCTACGTAATTGTGTGTGCTTTGTCCTCTTCTCCGCCGCCCCCCACTACCACCTCCTGTCAAGAGTTATTCCAGATAATGTGGATCTTCCCCCGTCCTGGGGAGCGCACGCTGCTATTTCGGACTTTCATTGCTTTGTTTGTGTGTTATTGTTTGTTTTTTAATAGAAAATATGAAACCGTCCTTTTTGATCGCCCTTGGACTATGGCCGCGGCCTGTTATATGTGCTTACGAACTTTCGGGAGCTTTTGCTTCTGGCTCATTTGAATGTATGGCGTTGCCTTGCTGGCTCCCGAGCTTTCTAGCGGCCGGCCCTTGTGGTTGTAGGCCCTTGTTTGTATCTTTTTAATGTGTAATAAAGGTTTCTTATAAAAAAGAAATTAAAAAAAGAGTGCCACCAAAAACTGGTAAAAAAAAGTGAAGCTTAGTGTCATCATGATTAATGGTGATAAAGATTGACAATAAGGTAAAAGAAACCCACCACCAGAAAGGTGTGTATTGCAGTGACAGCTAACAGTTCAATACTGTGTGATCAATGAAGTACATCACAAGAAACAACTCATATCATAACGATAGTTAAGACCCAAAGGGACCATAGTTTGCAAAGTTCTTATCCAATAAATCTCTCTTTGAAGCAACCTTTTTGTGGTTTCTGTGCCTGGTATGACTGTAAGTCTTTCAACTATTTGGAAACGTAATTGTGCTATGGTATGTTGAGCGTTTTCCCAGTGGTTGGCAAGACTCCAAGTGGTAGATTTGGTGCGAATTTTACTTTTGTGTTCAGAAATGCGGATTTTGAGCTTCTGTTCTGTTTTACCAACGTAAGCTTTGCCGCAAGGGCATTTGATACAATAGATAACATTAAAAGAATTACAGTCACTTGTGTGGAGTAGTCGTATTTCTTTGCCTGTAACTGGATGGGTAAGACTATCTCCTACAATAACATTATTGCAGTGGATGCAGTTATTGCATTTTTTGGTACCTAGTTGTTCCTCCAGTATAGGGGGGACTTGCGGAGTTGATAGTAGTGATCGTAGGTTTCTCCCTTTTGTATATGCAAAAAGAGGTTTTTCACGGAAGATACCATTAAACTCATCCTCATTTTGAAGCAACTCCCACCGATTAATGATAATCTTTTTAACAGCTTGTGAGATCGTAGAGTATGAAGAAACAAAAACTAGTCTAGAAATGGGCGTGGATTGTTGTTTTTGTTGTAATATTGTCTTCCGAGGCTTAGACTGAGCCTTCATGATACATGCTTGTAGAGTTTCCTCGGGAATTTACTATGGGCCGACAAAGGGATTTACGATTTCTCTCCTGGAACATAACAGGGATAAACTCAAAACTGAACAATAAGGACTGACTGTCTTTCATGGGAAAATTCGACATATCTCTTCTGTCCCATACATAAAGCAACTGTTACTGCAGCCACACTTGTTCTCATACAAGGCACATAAGCATTCTGGTGTGCTGAATGGTGTAGGGAGACTACTAATAAATTGGTAGTCTGGGTCAACTCATGGTCTCTGCAGATGCCACATACAAGTTATTTTCCAGTCAAGGGGAAGGCGTATTGGGAAATGTCAAGGACATTGCTAACATCTGAGATATATGTGTCAATATCCCTTGTAGGAGCCTATTGTCAGAAAGGCAAACATTATATGGTGTGCTACCACAGAGCCATGTTAATGATTTTTGTGTGGGTCACTGATCACTGGACCTGATTTTCGAGTGCCATAAAAAGTGTAGCTTTCATTTTGCCGGGTGATTTTTCGTTTTACTAAGCATGGGTTCAACATGCAGCCACCCATAACGGAGATCATTATGTGGGCAGTCAGTGGATTTTTGATTTGAGTCAAAGTGAGACATACACAACATCCTCAGTGTGCTGTGTTGATAAAGAATGAATGTATGCTTTTGCTACACGTGATGTATTTGACATTGTACAGGTGAATGCAGCAGAACAACCAAGGTCAACATGGATACAATGCATGATGCTGGAGAGGAGAAGGGCATTGTGAAGAAATATGTGATGATGGGGCTTACACATGAACTTGTGAGGCATGCTGATATGTTACCTGTGCTGGATGGTACCCACAGGCATGGCCATCCTTGCCGGAGTAAGCATCCTTGCCTACTTTACCATGTTGACATGGCCTTGTGTGGAAGTACTGTGAGAGTATATATATGTGGAAGTAATAATCTGCCTGCACCCGACATGAAGGAAAAAGCTCTGGTGCCCTGTTCACAATCATTATCAGTGCCTATGTTTGTTAGGTACCCAGCCACTAACTTGTGTAGTAAGATAGTTATAGTAGGGGAGCACTGGCACATACCTTTGGCGTTAGGGTCAGAATAACTTGCAATCTCTGCAACAACGCATGGCTTGTGTCCACTTGAAATATATGATATGAGACAGCGGTTAGAGGTGCCCACGTCACATATTCAACATAGGTGCTAAAATATAATTCAAAGAATGTGTATCAGAATAACAACATCTTGATATGTTACACCTATTTCACAGCTATGCAACTTATGTCTACTAGATATCATGCCTTTAAGATCCCTTTTGCTCACAGACTGGAAGTGATGTCTAATAATATATGCTGTGCCATGAACCACTGCAGGACAAAGTCAATGGAGTAATGTGCAGTACATGTATATGCGTTCCCTATCAAAGCGTGTACTTCCTATAAATATTATGCCATGTTCACATAATAAAGAGCAAAATATGTAGTTGGGCAGATTATTACTACAATTGTCCTGATTGCAGTGCTTGGGCCTTGCTGTATCTAGGATGGGAGACATACATAGACAAATACTCCACAAAGGGAGACATCAGTTTTACTTTTCCACATAATAGGTAATGTATAACTTATTATTGTGGTTGAATGAAATATACACTCACATTCCCACTCAATGCTACACAACCAGTTTACTTATTTAAATTTTGTAAAGCAGTTACGTTAGCACATGACACTTGCCAGAGGTTACTGTAATTGTGGGTATTTTACATACTGGAGTGTCTATCTATATCACTGCAGGAAAATCAAGTTACTTTCATGGGGATATATATGCCCTTCACATTTGTCTCACATTCAACAATTTTAGAGACTAGAAATGGTAACTTTGTCAGAAAGCACATACATACCAACAGGCCCAGCAATCCCAAGTCCCAGTATGTTCTACAGGTCGCGTCCCTGGAAACAACATCTGCCCGTCGGGGCTGGAGCTGATGGACAGCCCACTCCACCAATGTCACTGGGAGGAAGGGCTTCTGAACCCGCTCCCAAAAGGCACGTCACTCCCCATAAACCTGGTTCACTCTACCACCAGCCCCAAGCATACAGGGGAGGTAGCAGACTGTTAGCCATTTTAAGGCTCTCACCTCCCTCTCATCCCAGTTTGCCACTCTCGCCTAACAATGCATACTTGCCAATATACAGTGCCTTTTATTTATGTTTTAAAAAAACTAAACTTAAATAAAAAGCATTGTCATTTACAATGCCAATAGCTCAAACTCGTATAAATGCGAGACCTATTGCATTGCAAATGCTTGTTTTTATACCTTGCGCAATAATTTTACTTTAAGTTTCGGTTTCAATTCTCCGTTGCCGATCTGGGTAATAAAGCTTTCTAGTTTGGGATGTTTCAAACGTGCTGGGTCCATACGCACAACGTGTTCATGCAGATGCATAACTCAGCCTCCAATTTAACGTGTGTTGTTAATAAAAACGTTGTGGCGCTGTGTGGTGTCCTGTGGCATGTTCACTAATGTGATTCAACAGTGCGCCCTGAGCGTCACATTAACAATGGGATAATCTGACGCGTGACACAAAAAGTAGCTGAAAGCGGGCACACATTGTTCATGCTTCATTAGGCATGCCCTGTGCCTGAGAGTGCTGCGTTACAGGCAGCATTTTTTTACCTCCTCCATCTCATGCTAACGTCGCCGATAGAAGTACAGACAGCAGCAGAATGTTCTCTGGGTCGTCTCTCAGGTGAGCATTGAGAACTCCTCATCCTTAAGCGCGGAGCGCTTTTGAGGATAGCGCAATTTAAGAACTTTAATTTAACAAGGAGCTTTCGATTCTTAGTGTAGACAAAGTTCCCGTTTGAGAGTTCTGGACACAAAGCTGGCGTGAAGTTCTGAGGCATTGGGTGTGGGCGGCCTGATGAGACGTTCGAGGGCGCCACATGTGGTAGCAGGGCTCTTTGTTTTGTTAATTGTAATGGCGGATTTAAGGGGGAAGAAAAGTGAGTTTTCTCTGCATGCATAATAAACAGGCCAATGAGCGTCTGTTGGCTGCTGACGAGGGTGTGTGTGTGGGGGGGGTGGAGGGGTGGTGTTTTGTAGCTGAGAGGAAGGGGTCACATCAAAGCGGCCGTGCGGCCCACTTTGCCGCACGGCCACTTTGATGTGACCCCTTCCTCTCAGCTACAAAACACCACCCCTCCACCCCCCCACACACACACCCCCGTCAGCAGCCAACAGACGCTCATTGGCCTGTTTATTATGCATGCAGAGAAACGAGTGCTTTCAGGCCTCCAAATGGTGCGCGCGCCCGGCCGACGCACATGCACTGTATTTGGAGGCCTGAAAAGCCACTGTTTGCACTTCCAAAACTCGCTTACTATAAATCTCGCCAGAGCAGCGCTAAAGCGCTGTCTCAGGCGAGACCTAAAAAACGAACACAGTTAAAACCCCCACACACATTTTAACGCCCCTTCACTACTATACCCCTAACAAAACCCCAAACAGACAAAAAAATGTATTCAATGCACAATACTTTTTAACAAACAATTTACACACAGATAATACTCATAGACAATGTTTTGTACAAATAAAACAATTCACACAAACAACACAACATATAGTATACCCAAAGCAACTCTCACCATCAACACCAACCACAACTACTAAGCACAATGAGAAAGTTAAAGTAACTTTCCAAAAACGGGCTGCTCTGCCGCCACGCATGTTGCGTCATTTCCTGGATGCCTCCTGCCGATTTGCGCAGCTTGTTTCCATGACGCAGCGTCTTTTTAAGGTACGCAGTATCACCCATACGTGTTGCATTGCATTCCAATGGATAATATCAACGCAATGCTGTGCAAGTCTGCAAGTAACATCCCAGATATAATGCAGGAGGGGTTGGATGCCTTGCTGGGCCGTTTGGAGCTGTCGTTGTACTTTCTCTTTCATCTGTGTGGTAGTATTGTGCACAATAAAGATGAAAGTGTTTTGCATATGTGATTTATGTATATCACATTCATCGCTGCCACATTTTCAAGTTGCTTACGAGTGACAATTCCAAGGTTGGAGGGCGCCTATGTGTGACATGCGTGCCTTAAGTGTAACCCTTTGCTTAAGACTTTGTCGGGAGCAGTACAAGGATAGAAATGTCTAAAATCTCAGCCTTTTGGTCTACAGGGGACTTTAACATGGTTGTGTCACTGCTGAAATGCTCAGTTGAGGTATGGACTCGACAGTGCTCACCGGGAGCAGAGCACAACCTCAGTCGGCAGGGTCAGGTCATACAGCCTGGCACACCTGGGTCCTGGGTGCAGGTTATGGGTACACTAACTACTTGTAAAGTGAAAACATCTGCTTCCTTTCTGAAAATGCACCATTTATCAGAGTGCCTAAAACTCTCCCAGGTTGTTTTAAAAGCCCCGGACAATGCAAGACAGAAGCACACCTCTTCCTCCCGCCTCACGCCCTGCAGTCCCACCCCGCAGCCAGCCGCCTCCCCACTGGTGCAGTGCAGCGGATCTCATGGTCAGTGCCAGCAGAGCAGGCCAGGCCAGAGGGTGGGAGAAGCTCCGCAGTGAGCAACGCTCATAGCTCGGCACCTCCCTCCGCCAGCGCTGCTGCTCTTCTGTTGCCTCAAAGCCGGTGTCGGTAAAGGTATTTTTTTTCTGGCAGCTGGTTTGAACTTTTTTTCATTAGAAAAAACACAGTCTCGCGAGAGGACTTTTCCTTTCAGCCAGTCCATGACTGGTGAGCGTGGAGCTTTGAATTACGACTGTCGCACGAGATTCTTTCAACTGACACCGGTGATGTCAGGGACACTATAAATGCATGACTAAGCCTTTTAGTGGGGTGATGAGGACTACCACACTAAAATGCATTAGTCTGACCCCTGATGCGTGGTACTTGGCAGGGCTGTGCATTATGTTATTAATGCATTTGTGTAATATATTGGAAGATATTTGAGTAAATGTGTATTTATTTATGCATTTGTATGTGTTTGGTTGGAATAAGTACTGGTGTATGTGGTTATGTGTATATTTCAGTTTAATTCAGCCATCATGTTAGTTATATATCATTTGTGCGTTGTGCATTATGTCAGGTAAGTTGTGTGTTGAACAGGGATGTAGGTGCATTGTTATGGTTAATAGTGCACTATCCCCCTTGAATGCTTTGTGATTCTGCCGTTGTTAGTCAGACCTATCCACTAATGTAACGAAAAGTGCAGTCTGACCCAATAGACAAGCATCTGCTCCCACTGAGCATGGTGGAACACTTGTCCACCAACCTTTGCTCCACTGTTTGGATGTAGTGTTGCATGTGACAAACTTGTTGGCGAATCTGGGTCTAGCGGTAGCAGGACCTACAATGTATGGCTTGTCTGTGTTAAATGTGAAGATTGATCAATTAAAAATAGTGTCAACAAGTGTTTATGTTGTGCATGTGATGTACTGACATCATGTAGCCTAAGTCATAATACCGGATTGCTTTCATTATTTCATACATATTCATTACGGAATTGTGGTGCATCTCTTTAAAGCCAGATGTAAATTACAACATCTTCTAGGCAGTACACCAACACATTGCAGGAAGCTGTGTAGCTACACAGCATTGTGTGACGTATCGGTACTGCTGGCACATAGAGATATTTCAGTATTGTTATATTCTATACTATTCTGTGTCTCCTTCTCCCTGCTGCTCAGCCTGTGTGTTCGTGATATAATTAGAATGTTCGTGAATGCATGGTTTGAATGTGTGGTCAGTTTAAGTGAGATGGGCTGAGCAGCTGGATGCGGCTCCCAGTGGGGCCTTCTTTACCATCTAACTTGTGACTAATAAACCTACTTAATTACACCTACGGCTACTGGATTACTTACCTGCCGGAGTACTTTTCTTCAATGTAACAGTGGCGACGAGGATGGGATTAAAGAACCATGCGAGAAAAGTTGAGAAACTGAAAAAACTGCACAAAGAAACCAGCTGAGCCTGAAGAGAAAAGCTAACCAACGCCTTGGATGCCCCGCCGGTGTCTTTTACAACTGACAGCCCACAAAGGTATGTTTAGGGCATTGGACGTTGTTTGGCTCAATTGGTTTGTAACCTGTTTTGCCTATTGACATTTTCAACTTTAAATTTTTTTTTAAAACATCTCATAAGTGTTTGACAGTGTGTGGCCTGAAATCTGAAACCCACCAACATTGCACTTTTGGCTGCTTACTGCTGTAGCAATTCTAAATGCCAAAATACGCTGTGGAAGATGTTATCCTGAGTTTAGAACTTGCACAGGTTAAACATTGGATGCTTAATCTACGTGCCTTGTCGTCAAAGGGCTTGCATTATTCTCTGGATTAGTAAAGTCATTTGCCTAGGGCGTTTTACCTTTCCTTCATCAACGGATTTTTCTCCAGAACATCATTTTGCCTGAATTCCTTTCTACTAATGATCTACATACTTGTGGGAAGCACACACGGAATTATCTGATTTCTGCTGCATGAACTGGCTGCGTGTTAGTGTGTTTCATCTACAAATGGGGGCATGGTTTTCCGTTTTTTTTTTCCATTTAATTCGCCGCAGACAAGTCAAAAATCTGGGAGACGGCTTGCAAGTACCAGTATTGACACCCTGCGACAGTTGATTTTTCGATACCATCAAAGTGCTTAACTGTGAGTGTTTTGTTATAAAACAGTAGTGGTCAGTTGCAATTTTTGAAAACGGAGGCGCGTGCTATGCACGGTCCACGCGCCCTTACCTGCTCTACAACAACCGTGCGCAGGGGCACATATCTTCTCTGACGTTGCAGCAATTCCACTACTATTGCGTTGCCGATTGACGTTGTCACTCATAAACGCGCCTGGAGCCACCCAGCGGGCGCCCATTCAGCGTGCCGCCATCTTGGAGTTTTCCATCTGTGAAGCACTGTGCACCACTTAGTAGTCTGGTAAACCGTGTGAGCTGCGAAGTATGCCCACTGCGAGGGATGTCAATGTACAATTTGTACTGTAATGAGCGCTGCATAGATGTGTCAGGTAACCTAAGCTCCGATCCTTTGTACTTCTGCCTCAATGTTTTGCTGCAAAGGAATTCCATGCGATATGTGGCGTTCGAAAGAAAGGTAGGACCTCACATCTCGCGCAAAACATAAAAAGAGGCATAATATCACCTCGCACGAAACCAATGCAAAAACATCACATGACAATACAATACAACAATTCAATGTAGAAACATCACATGACAACTCAATTCGACAATAACCAATGCAAAAACAACACACAACAATTCAATCTGACACTCAACAACACATAACCAGATGCTGCTCCCGGTGGGGCCTTCTTTACCATCTAACTTGTGACTAATAAACCTACTTAATTATGCCTACGGCTACTGGATTACTTACCTGCCAGAGTCCTTTTCTTCAATGTAACAAGTATTGTGTATGTTCACAGTGTATGCATTGTTGCTCACAAAACTGTCATTCATGTGGAATGACACCTATCTCCATTATGAGTGCTTGTAATACGCATACTTTCACATCTGTATTTTGTGTGTGCTCATGTGCACAGTGAACTGTATGTTGAAAAAAATGAACAGTCAACTTTGAGGCATTTAATGACGTGAGGCACTTAACAATAGTGTCATGCTCATAAGTATGTGTATGATACCCCTAATCAAGATGATGATGGTACGCTGTGTATTCCATGTTCCGCCACATTCTATTTGTCTGAGCAATGTTCAATTATCTAGTTTAGCATAGTCTACACAACTGTGAGCTCCATAGTAGGAGCAAATCCAAACAGTATGTAACACATACAAATAGTCATATATGTTGTGGAATGTGTTGATTTGCCTCTACATTTTGTACAGGTTGATTACAAATAGATCCTGTAGCAATGTAATTGTTATTAAAGTCTAGACGCCATGACGTAAAATAATGTTATACATTGAGTGTTGAACTTGTGTTTGTTGTTAGTCTTGTTATACATATTTGCAGATCCACCCACAGCAGTCATGCTTTGTGATTCTCATATCAGTTCAAAGTTACGGAAGGTCACTGTATGAATGCGGGCACATGGATGGGTGGATGCACGGGTACACCCAGGATCCAACAGTGGTAGGCCTTCACAACGCAAGGTTACCCACAGATGCACCATGCAGTGCCACACAGCAGTTATTACTGAGTACACCACGCAAACTGGCTTACCATGCCTTAGTGCACAGCAAAATTTATGTCAGTTTGGAATGACACCCCGCCCGAAAACAATAATGATAATAATTAGATAATTACACACCCCAATGAGACAATTCCTGCTACTACATAGTTTACAATTTTTCTTTATTTGATAATAAAAAAATAAATCAATATACCTATCACTTTCTGTTAACAACAGGAGGTGTTAAAAACTGTCATTTGTACTCAACCCATCACCTCTTTTGGTTTATTTGTGTTATACACATTGATCATTAAGTCTGCGTCAGTCACACACACTGCCAATTCGGATCTTTAATATTGCAGACAACATCTGCAGTACTACGCGGTTAACATTAGAAAGTGTGTTCAATGTTATATATAGAAATATTCATGCTTCTTTGAAGACTCAACTGAACCATCACACATCTCCACATTACACATATAGGTTTGACTCAAGCTGCAGATCTGTAACGTCGAAAATATACTGCATGTGCCACTTTTGCTGTATAGATTGGTGATTTTATTGATGTATGAATAACTCAAATGATTGTTCTACAACATTTGCACATTTCAATGTTTTCTTTATCAAATAACAACCATATTCAGATTATTTTATTATGCAAAAATACATGTTTATTTATAAGACATGTTTAGATTTAGAATAAATATTTCAAAATAAATATGTTATTTTGTAACAAACAAAATGTTCAACCAGATAATTTCTCATTTTGCACCCTTCCACTGAGTGTACAATGTCCTCATGGTCCACATCTAGATCCTCCTCACTTGCTGGTGGACATGGAGAGCTCCATTCAACAAGTGTCCTAATGCATATATTGTGCAGGATGACACACACAAGAATTATTTTGCACACCATGGGTGGTGTGTAGAGGCATCTTCCACCAGACCGATCCAAGCAACGAAGTCTGGATGTAAGTACCCCAAATGTCCTTTCAACAATATTTCTGGTTTTCTGCAATGCAGGGTCAAATTTGTTTTGTGGCTCATTGTGGGAGTCTTTAGCCATGCTTGGATGTCATAGCTTTGATCACCCGATGAGAGACATAGAAACACACTTTAGAAGTAGTTCTCAACTCACATATACATGCTGCATGAATGTTAATTGTTGAGACATTGTACACAAACTGTTAATCTTGCTTTTAGACTTTGTTGTGGTAGAATGATTGCACTAGGGATGAATGGAAGTCAGCCACATATGATTGTGTGACTTGTGCACCTGAACTCCAGCTTTCAGTAGTGAGTTTGATGTTACGTTATATTATGTAGATTTGCAGAGTGCACATATAATTCATAAGGGTATCCAGGCACTAGAGCAGATGTTTAGGCCGATCAGGAGCTCAGCAGGGTACTATGCGGAAAAAGGGATGTGGATGAAGAGCCAGGTCTTCAGTTTTTTGCAGAGGTTGATCAGGGAAAGAGATTGAATGTACTCCTACATGCTTCTGCAGATGCATGGGATCTGTGTGAGGGATAATGTAGCTGAGTGCAGTTGTCTTGCTGGGTGGTAGAAGTGTAGGCGGTGGTTGAGGTAGGTCAGTCTAGCATAATGGAGAGCTTTGAAATTGTGGATTAGCAGCTTGAATTGGCAGTGTTTCAGGATGGGGAGCCAGTGCAGATCTTTGAGGTGAGGCATGATGTGGGTGCTGCTGAGGATGAGTCTGGTGGCGGCATTCTGTGTGGTCTGGAGTCTCTGTATGAGGTAGATCGGGATACCGGCATACAGTGCATTGCAGTAGTTCAGTATGCTGTTGATGAGGACTTGGGTGATGGTGCATCTGGTGTTTTGGGGGAAGCCATTTGAAGATCTTGCAGATTGTATGTAAGATATGGAATTAGGAAGAGCTTATGGAATTGACCTGTTAGGTCATTGTAAGTTTGGTGTCCATTTTGAGTCTGAGGATTTTGGCGTGGTCTGTAGGGCTGGGTGTGGGTCCCAGTTCAGCTGGCCATCAGGAGGAGTCCCACAGAAAGCTATTGTTCCCGAAGATCATGACTTTCATTTTGTCGGTGTTGAGATTTAGGTAATTCTGTTTCATCCAGTATGTCACACGGGACATGCAGGTGGTTCTGTTGGTCCTGGTGGTGTTGGCGATGTCCATAAGGGAGACAATGAGCTGTGTGTCATCTGCGTATGAGACAATGTTGAGTGTGTGGGATTTTATGACATGAGCGAGCAGTGCTATGTATATGTTGAAGAGGATAGGGCAAAGTGATGATCCTTGTGGGGCTCTGCAGATGAGGTTCTTGGATTCAGAGGTGTACGGTGGGAGTCTGACTTGTTGAGTTCTGTCAGAGAGGAATGAGGCTATCCATTTCATGGGAGATCCTTGTATTCCTGAGTGGTGCACTGTTGAGACGAGGGAGCCATGGGAGACGGTGTCAAATGCTGCCGAGAGATCGAGTAGGATGAGTGCCAAGGTCTCTCCCTTGTCCATGATGGTCTGGATGTCTTCTGTGGCTGCGATGAGGGTGGTTTCTGTGCTGTGGTTACTGCGGAATCCTGACAGTGCTGTCCAGGAGTTGGTGATGCTCTAGATGCTTGGACAGTTGACTGTTGGTTGCTTTCTCCATGACTTTGACTGGGAAGGGTAGAAGCGAGATGGATTAGTAGTTGCTGAGTTTTTCAGAGTCTGCCAAAGTTTTTTTCAGCAGAGCTTTGACCTTTGAATGTTTCCAGTTGTTAGGTAAGGTCACGCTTTGTTTGGAGGTATTGATGATGGTGGTGAGCTTAGAGCTGATCAGGGGATCCTAGGTTGTAGATATGGTGGGGGCAGGGGTTGGTGAGGGCCCCTGTGTGGACTGATTTCAGAAGTGTGCACCATGGTGAGGTGGTTCCAGTCTATCAGGTGATGGTCCTCTTTATTAATGGAAGGTAGTTGGCTGATAATATCTTTGGTAGTGTGCTAAGGTTGAAGTTGTTGTATATCTTTGTAGTGACAAAAGTTGGAGAAGTTTTTGCAGAGTTCCTGTGATGGAGTGATGGTGTTGGTGGTGGCTGTGGGGTTGGGGAATTCTTTGATGATAGGAAAGAGTTATTTACAGTTGTTGGAGCTGGTTTCTAATCTCAGTGCTAGGGCTGTTTTCCTGGTTTCTTTGATTTGGGTGTGGTATCTTCTGAACGCGGATTTGTATGTGTTTTTTGCATTGCCATTTCATCTGGATCTCCATTATCTTTCCAGGAAATGGCAGCGAATTGGAAGTGGCGTCGGTGGCAATTGGGTGAGCATTGAATGAATGAATGAACTCAGATTTATAGAGCGCACGTAGCTGCCCTGAGGCGTCCAAGCGCTAAGCATACCAGCTGAGGTTTGAGTTAGGAAGAGGCAGATTCAGCTCCACAGTTATGTAGTAAACAGGAGCGTTTTCAGCTGTTTGCGGAAGGAGAGAATATCAGGATTAGATCTAAGATGCTGGGGCAGAGCGTTCCACCTCTTAGCTACATTGTAAGAGAAGGAGCGGCCTCCAGACCTTGATTTCTTTATTGACGGCACAATAGCTAGATTTGCAGAGATGGAGTGCAACTGTCTTGTGGGGAGATAGGGTGTGATGAGAGGGAGATTGATTGCCGGGCCTAGAGACCAGAAGGTCTGGTGAGCAATACAGAGTGATTTAAAGTTTACTCTTTCCTTTATAGGGAGCCAGTGCAGTGTCCTCAGTCCGGGTTTTGCTGATGATCTGCGGGGGATTTGTAAAAGTGTTCTGGCGGCGCAGTTCTGTATTAGTTGCAGTTTGCGCAAGGTGAAGTCAGGAGCTCCAAGATACAAGGCATTTCCATAGTCCAGCCGCGATTGAATCAGGCCCAGAACCACGGTTTTTCTTGCTTCAAAGGGGAGAAGAGGCAAGATCTTCCTGATAACTCTCAGGATGCCGAAGCAAGTGGCAGAAAGTTTTGTTACCTGTTGATCGAAAGACAGGGACCTGTCAAGCCAGACACCCAAGCTCTTGATGGCGTCTTTGGGAACAGGGGCAGGACCTAAGCTAGGAGGCCAGAGAGTGTCTATGGTAGATGGTACGGTATGACCTAGGAGCATGAGCTCAGTCTTGCAGTCAGCATTGAAGGGATAGGTAACTGAACCTGGGGTCAACATAGAAGTCGGTGGTTCTGGAATCTAGGCCGGGATTGATGGCATCTTGGGCATGAGGTAAGAAGGATTGAATGGCACTGAGGGAAGTCCTCCTAGCAGAAGACCGTTAGGCAACACTGGCGGTCCTATGGGGCCTGATGGCAGTCGAGGGGGAACAATGGCCCTTCAGAATGCACTTCTCTTTAGGAAGAACGTGGGGTCTGCTTCTCTGAGGCAGGTCCTAAAGCATTGGCGGGATTGGAGTTGGTGTTAGATCCAATGGCTCTGCTGAATCTTCTCATGGTGTAAACACCAACTCTGATTCCGGGGGCAAACACGCAGGAGTTGGTGGCAATCGCCTTTGCGTCTTACCTCTGGAAGAGTGTTGTTTCAAGACATCAGCAAGTTTTCTCTTCTTTTTGGACTTTAGCTGTGTTTCCTTCAATGACCTGATGATGGGGACTCTGGTGATTTCGAACCAGGTCTAGCTTTTCTTCTGGCTCAACAGTCATCACTTTCTCTGGCTTTAAAATTCTGAGCTTTGCACTCTTTAATGCCCCTGGGGTGCATGCTTTAGCATGACTCGCGTTGTTTCATGCTACGGCCCCAGAGACATATCTCATGATGGTCGGTGACCAGAGACATATCTCATAGTGGACATTTGTCCACTACAGTCCGTGCAGGGTTTGAAACCTGGTCGTTTGAGAGGTAACATTCTGACACTGCACCTACTAAAATTGAATATGAATATGAAATCTCTGAGGAGAAAATCTGGTCAGTGCAAGCTCGGGATCCATGTTGGGGGGTGGAAAAAAGAGAACTGACATTAGGACTCTGGGGTGGGCACTTTATGGCTCCAGTAATGCAACTGTTGCATCGTTTCCAGTACCAACATAATGCTAAAACCCCCTCCTTGTGTGGAAGAGCAGTTAAATACATTGCCGGATGCAGTCTGCGTCTTAGATATTCAGAGGGTGATAAATCTGCAGGTAGAAGTATCCATCAGATATGCTACTTTAGGCTGCAAGCGGTGCTCAGAAACATAACAGATATATTTGCAGATCGCACTTCCACACCCAAAAGTGTCTCTTGGCAGATAAAGTTTTATTGTTACCCGACTCAATGGTATTTATCAACCTTGGAAGGATGCAAAGCAGAGTGAGCACTCTGACATTCAAACTTCTGAGCCCGAGATCAACGCTAGATCTAGTCTATCTATACAAATTTTAACTAGAATAGAAATACATCTACAGCAGCAGAAAGTGAAATAAAAAAAGGCCAAATCAGCTCTTGCTCCTAGCTTTACCCAGAATGGGTTAGGCACACTGACTAACACAAACATGTCAACCAAATTGCTTTTACTCCCTGTGTATGACTCTAAGATGGCTAATGAAAAGGACACAGACATCTTCTGTCAGTGGATGTGCACACAGTGCGGTACCATCCATCAGAAACCTCAGATGCAAAGGACCAATACAAATCCTGGTATGTGTTACTAAACAGTGAAGTCCTATTGAGGGTCTCCGAAATAAATATATATGGTATTTGTATAGCGCAAACCTAGCTAAAGACAGTGCAGCTCTGAACAGCGTTAAATCAAGTATAAAGTCAATGAGTGACAGGAGAGGTAGCTCATTTGTAGACTATTAAGGCACTGTTAAGTAGTGTTCTTTACAGACTTGTGTCATCAACTTTTGCCTAAATTGGATCAGCGTTGGGACGGTTCTGATGAATACAGGCATGTTGCACCAGTTTAGGGATGCACAGATGGAAAAGGTCTGCTGCCTTGTTTTTTCTACTTTACACTTCTTAGTCTGCAGTCTGATAGTGTGCTGGCTGATTCTGTGTTTGGAACCACCAGAGATAGTAAAATGTCTTTGCAAAATAAGTGGGGGTGCTGGTCACGATGGCTTTGTAACTGGTGGAACTAGTTTGAACAGTATTGGCTCTATGAGGGTGTTAAAGATTTGTACAGTAAGACCTAAAAGGCAGTGCTTAGGATAAAGCATCATAGCATGAAGGAATGGACTCTTTTTAGATTGCACCTGAGTTGGATACAGTGGGAAAATTTCCTGGGATGAGCACCTAAATGCTACTTTTACCCATAAGTGACAAAGAGTTTACTCATTGATGAAAATGTTCAGTTAAAACATTAGAGTGTTGAAATGTGTTCTTGTTTCTTTCCAAGTGTCGTTATTTTCTTGCCCCTTGGGCAGTGTGTATCACACACACTGCCCAAGGGGCCGCATCAGGCGTGTGCGGCCCTTTTCTGCACCTGCGGGGCACTGTAGTATTGCAGAAGTGGCCGCAGACACTTGTGGAATCCATTCTGAAATACTGATAGGGCTGGCACCCATGCACATGACGGAATCACTTTGCCTCTGACCTTGCACCGTATTATGGTCACAGGCTCAGAGCCATTGAAGCTGTCAGCAGGCACGCTGATTGCGCGCCACAAAGAAGCGACACACACTCATTGTGCCCCCTAAAGCTAGCACTCAGGATATTAAAGAGGGCACCTATACCCCCCAGACAACCCCTGCCGGCAGGTGCAGTCAGATGTCTTGCCAATCTTTAAAGAGCAGTGGGGTGGCCACCTACAAAGAGAAAGACAAACTGGCTGATTTAAACAGCTGCTCCGTATTTCACTAAAGCATTGCCTTTAGGACAGCACGAGTTTGTGGCTGCCCTGAGGGCTGTGCATTATGTGTAATAGAGCGCACTGTCCCTGTTTGCGCCCGGCGCACCTATTTAAAGGTGTGCCATGGTACAAACAGGGACAGTGCCCTGATTATAATATGGGCCTGCTGTATAATTTTTGCATAAAAATTCTTGCCACCATTCTCAGCTTGAGTGTTGGGACAAGATAACAAGCTGAATCCAGGTTGAGGAGTTGGAGCGGTAAACACAAGCGCTGTGAAGGACTGGGCACATGAACGATGGTCTTGCACCTAGGAGTACCTTGCGCAGGAGGTCGTACTAACTGTCACGGGTCCTCAACGACCTAGGGAATAAAACCTTCCTGATCCATGGCCTAGAGTGATACAAGCTCCCAAATCCACTTCATCTGGCTTTCATTGCTGATCCAATGTAAATGTCTTTTCTTGTCTCCCTAACTTTGGGCTTCTTGGTAGTCCATACGAAAGAGTTGGCAATGACATAGAGAGGTTCAAATCACCTTTGTGGAGTCCTCCTGGTGACAAAAGACATCCACACGTCTTATGTGTCTCTATACGCACGTATGCCTCTTTGTTGCAAATTGGAGTACACTCCCCAAGACTCTGAGAAGTGGGCATCCAACGTGACAACTCATGGGTGGATGGGGTCTTATTAATGGAGCATGCTTAAAGTCCTCTAAGCAGCCCTCTAGGGTCCTATGAGTTAAGCCATAGTATTGGCCACATCTGACTTGCGTTTACATACTGCAGATACATTGTGGAAGAGCTGTAGATCAATCTTGAATATATCATCTTTATGTGATGAAACTGCAATAGAAATATGGAATTTTCTTTGTAGTTGACCAAGTATGCATGATAAAACCACCAAACATTCAGACAAGTTCAGCCTGTAAGCAGTGCTTTAAATGGGCAGGTACCATCGGGGTCTGACTTACATCTTGGCGGACAGGTTACTCTGTCACAACGGTGAAGGATATATAAATCTAATCATATCCTATGAAATTTATATTTCCGCAGCCGGGATATCCGTCACCGCTGTGACGGAGTAACCCATCGGCCAATATGTAATCAGGCCCTAAGTCTTTGCACTACTTTAATTTACAAGGGTGAGCACCAGCACTTCTCAGCATTGCTCTAATGCCTTTCATGGAAGAGTGCCAGGCACTTTTCAGCAACAAGCAGGTGCTCTGGGGCAAGGATTACCCGCACTTCTGTATTTCAATTTCAAGCACTGCCTATACGCAAATATTTCTTTTGTGCAACTGAGAAAGTTTAAGTACATTTATAATGATTGAAACAATGTATTCATTCATGTATACTCAAGCCCTAGGAGAGGCAGTGATTGAGCTTGAAGGGCTCGATTGTATAAATCACAGTACCTGGAAGAAAGATTTGTCGGTGACCTCATCTTAGCCTCCATATTGCACTTTGGAAAGCCTTCTTTCGAAGAAGCTCTGAGTTCATCCGACGCCTTGAACTTAATCTCCTTTTACAAACCAACCTGACATTTGTCGCTTTACTTAATGTCATGCTCAATCTGTCAAGAAGGTCAGGAGTTCATCGCCTCCATGCTTTTGCTTTGTGTATTAGAGCTGCAGACTGCCACTGGTCTTCATCCTGTCAATCCTAGTGCATTCTGGTCATTGTAGTGTTCTTTCTGAATCAGCGGAGTCACCTTGTCTGCCTCTATCCCAAAGTATCTCAAATGTTGTCCCCTGCTCCCTTCATATGAACTAAAATGTATTTTTTGCAATTGAGACTTTGACAGTGTATACAAAAATAAATAACATGCCTCTTAAAATCACAGTGTTATGCAATAATGTCTTGAGAACCTTTCCCACCCAATTGATTTTTTCATTTAGTTCTTTCTTACATTCTCGAGAATCTTGTTCAGAATTTCCATTTTATTGCATCTATTTTTCCCCCGAAAAATACTGTTCCATCTACAAGTATAATATTACAACATACAGTGGAGTATGTTTTATGTTTTGTGCTTGTAATCGAATAGACTGGATAGATAACTGCACTACGACTGTGGGAGTGTGCATACAATTATTTATTTTCATTATTAAGGTGCTTTTAAAGTACAAACCTGGCTAGATGTGTTGTGCACAGAAAGACATATTTACCACTGATAATCTTCGTGATCTTGAAGACCTTTACCCTTTCTCCTCTGCTGGCTGCCTCCTCTGCTTGGATGGCGAGGTAATCCATGTATGCCTGCTTGTGTGCTCTTTCAGTTTGTTTGACTGCTCTGTTTGCTTCTATGTACTATTGATTGTACTGCTCTTACAGACTCTGAGATTTGGCCTCCATGAGTTTGTTTTGTGCTGCCATCCTGTCTCCTGTAGTTTGTCATTTTTATTGTCCTATCTATTCTTTCCTTCTCCTTGTCTTTGTCTCCAGGCATGTTTTGCTGCTCTTCACAAATTTCAAAGAGAACTATTTCCATTTCTTTTTGACTGCATCTGCTGCCGATCAGACTGATCATCTGTGTCTGACAGTAGTTGGAACCTGTTTTTGATGTGTAAGCCTTCTCTGTTTTGGATGCCAAAACACCCCATTCATGGACAAGCAAGGCAGATTACTCACAACAGAGAAAGAGCAGGAAGCATGCTGGGCTGAGCACTTCAAAGAAGTCTTGAACAGACCAGTACCAACAAGAGAAGCGGACATCCAAGTAGCAGAGAAAGACTTGGATGTGAACACCTCCCCACCACAGAAAGTAGAAATCGGCACTGCTGTCCGATCTTACAAGAACAAAAAAGCTACTGGCCACGAGAAGCTGAATGCAGATATGTTCCAGAAAGATCTTGAATGATCAGCCAGAATTCTCCAACCACCGTTTCCATGGATTTTGGTGGGGTGGGGGATAAAAGTACCAGATGACTGGACCCAAGGCATCATCGTCAAGGTTCCAAACAAGGGAGCATTAGCCAACGGTAACAACCGGCGTGGAATCACCCTACTGTCAAACCCAAGTAAAAGTTTGGTGAAAATAATTTTACACTGAAGTACAGAGAAAGTTTTCTGATGCTGTGGACAAGCAGTTAAGAAAATTATCGGCTGGATTCCACAGGGGGCAAAAGGTGTGTTGATCAGATCCTTTCTCTGCGCAACATTACAGAGCAGTGCACTATGAGGCAGAGACAATTATATATCAACTTAATTGATTTGGGGGAAGACTTTGACAGTATCCAATGTGACATGCTTCTGGCATATACTGAGAGCCTATGGCATACCACTGCCACAGTAAATAGTTCTCATCAAGAGTTTTATGATAATTGTACCTGCAAGTTGGGAGATTGTGAGTTTAGCTTTGAAGTCAAGATTGAAGTGAGGCAGGGAAGCGTGATATCAGTATTGCTCTTCAACCTAGTCATCGATTGGGTGATGCGATACGTAACTGAAGAACAAGCCAGAGGCATCAGATGGACCATATTCTCTGCACTGGAAGACTTTTACTGTGTGGATGACCTGGCCTTGCTCTCTCATGTCAGCATATGCAGGAAATTATGTCTTGCCTCTAACAACCATGCACAGAAAGTGGGCCTGAAGATCAGCACGAAGAAATCAGAAGTCATGCCACTCAACACCCCAAAGCCTATACCAATCAAGATGGATTCAGAAGACCTAGCCATGGCTGAAGCGTACGCCTACCTTGGCAGTACTATTAGACATGATGGGCGGCAGGCAGTTCCATCAAGAGCAGACGGAACATGGCCGGGAATGCCTTGAGCATGCTGAACAATGTGTGGAGGTCACCTTACTATGGCACCAATACCAAGCTGCGACTTTACCAGAGCTGTGTTCTGTAAGCACTCTTGTATGGATTAAAATGCTGGTGGATGAAGAAAAACAACATCAAACTGTCATCCTTCCACACCAGTAACCTGAGATGAATCTTGCACATTTTCTGGCCACAGACCAATTCCAACCAGGAACTGCTCACTAGATTCAAGCAAAAGCAAGAGAACTGTTATATTTCATATCGGTACCCTAATATAGGTCCAGGGAACATTGTACACTTTCCCTATATCGTCTCCCCGTTATTTCAAATGAACAAACCTTATAAGGACATAACTTCAAATAAGGACAGAATGCCTTATAGGGACATCACGCCTTATAAGGACTGTAGCCTTTTATGGACTAAACCTTTCACCTAGTTCCATGCCGAGGGTGGGTTTTTCCCAATCGATATTGCTAAGACGTCATGCTTAGCACATATGAATAATTGATGAGTACACTCTCCAGGAGGTTTACTTCACCTCTCCCATCGACCCACAAGGTTTAATCCCCAAAGTCATCCTCATACTGAACAATGGGTAGCACACGTACATATACTGTATAAATACAGCACCTCTTGCTACCAGAGAGCAGGAGGGAACCAACACTTCAAGACCGACACACTGATCAGATACGCTGCAGCTCCGGCATGCCATTGCTCCAGCTGACAGTTGTCTGACGATCCCTTGTGGGGTGTCCAGCTCAAGTCCAGGACGAAGTCCCACACTCTCACTATTCAGGTATGGGGGGTCGACTCAATCCTAGCGGGATTCTTGGCTTTTAGGCTCTTAGGCTCTGTAGCACCTACTCACTTGCTAGGTACACTTAGGTACATCTAGTCAGGCATCTTAGGAGTACGCTATTTATTTTATAAATGCATTTCAAATTCATGTATATGTTCGTGACTATTGCAAAATGGTAGAACAATACTATTCCTTTGTATTCACTGTACTGCTGGTTCTATATCTCTGCTACTTTTTACAATTGTAACAGCGCACTTATTTTACATGAGAAGAACTACGGTACAATAAATTATTATTGTAAAAATGCTCAACTGTTTCTTCTCTGTATCTCTCTGAGAGCAAAACAAGCAAGCACGAGTGACTGGGTGAAAAGTAGTATATTGTTTCCACGAATCTGAGGTTATTGTGTTCTGAGGTTGCCAAAAACGAATCTCTCTGATAACAGGAGATTCTAGTGGCACTAGCTAGCTAATGCAAACCATAGGCTAACATATGCGGAAGGGGGTGCACGGAGTCAGTCTGCCACCAGACCCACAGTATATGTTATCCGTAAACAGCGTAGGTCCTGCATGACAGGGTACTATTGGGACTACACTACAGAACATGGGCACAATCCTTATAAGAAAAAGATGGAGATGGATAGGACTCACCATAAGAAGAGAAAAAAACTCCATAACAAGAACAGTTCTCCACTGGATCCGGAAGGCAAATGGAAGACTTTGGAAAAAGAAATTACCCTAAACCACAGCTGAGTCACTGTTTATGCCAGTTATATATAACGCAAATTCGACCTGAAGGTATTGAAGTACATGAGAACCAGTGACATTACACAAGGATACATTCTTTTTGGACTTTAAGGCACAGTGATTTGCTCATCATCACAGGATCACAGGATGTGGAGCTGACGCAGAAACTCAAATGTGGGTCCCCAGTCAGCAGCTCTGGCTGTTACACCGCATCCTCTCACCGTTCAGAAACTTGCCCATGACAAACAGAAATGGAGATCCTTCTTTGCTGCCCTACATGCTAGTCGGCCTAACACCCTTGACTTTATCAAGAAGCTCTTCCCTTATATGCATAGTAATGCAACACAATATTCAAAGTCTCAATAATGTATAAATGTCCAGCTAAGATTTGTACTCACACACAGAACACTTTTAACTCACATACATTACAATATTTACAGTATAAACTACTGTTTGATTCAAATGAACAGTACAAACAATACTAAAAATACTATATAGTACTGAACACAGAACTAACTTTAACACAGTATGGTACAACGAGTCAGTGATCCCACTATGGGACCAAGTAATCCGTTTTAGGCTCACTGGACACAATTGCAGCTGATGTTAAATATAATTGTAAAACTTTCATCACTGGCTAAACATTTATAATGTTTGTGAACAATTCAAATGATCGTAAACTTCAGATCGCACCTGGAACTAGGAGAACACAACACTAATGATTGTAAGATGGATATGTGTATGACGTAACCTAACAAATACATTGTGATGTAAAAAGGCACCACCAAAATAGGACATTTGTATCTATTTTGTTATATATATGTATTTTTGTATGGAGTTTTATATAGCGCAAACTTGACCCAAAGGTATCAGAGCGCTTTAAACGAGCAGCAGTTGCGTTACATGAGGACACATTAATCTTTGTTTGGCATGGGGAGATTAAGAGATTTGCCAAAATCACAGGATATTGTGTGTCCTTGCCGAGACTCGAACCCGGTTCCCCAGATTTGAGGTCGACCGCCCTAGCCGTTAGGCCAATTCCTCTCCATTCATGTCATTTTCAAACCTAGGTGTTCATGATCACTTAAAATAGAAAACAAAAAGAAACAATAGCTACAACGATAAGGTCACAAGTACCCACAGAGTGAGGGGAGAAAGTCTTGATGTTTATTGTCATGCATGGGGGATATAACGATCCCCGGCACACAGTGGCAAGAGCGCAGAAACATATCTGAACTCAGGGTGGCTCTCAAGTGTGTAGATCTGGCTAGCTGGTTAGCGAACTGAGCAATGTACCAGTGTGCTCGGCAAGATCAATCGGAGCAATGAAGAAATTCTTAAAATAGGCAAGAAAAGGACTGTGCTCAATAGGCTCAGTCATCATTGTCTCATATACATCTGTAGGATCAGTCTCTTGAGCAGATTGCCTCTTTTGCTGGTCCTGAGTTTGAGAAGCTCCGACCAAGCTCATCAAATGACTACAACGCATCCAAAACGCCTCGGCACGACTGATCCTCGACATACCACGCCACAGCCACATCACCCCCCACCTGAGAAACCTGCACTGGCTCCCCGTCAACAAGAGGATATCCTTCAAGCTCCTCATCCATGCACACAAGGCACTCCACAAGACCGGCCCTGCCTACCTCAATAGTCGACTCTCCTTCTACATCCCCAACCACCAGCTACGATCCGCCGACCTCGCACTTGCCACCGTTCCGCGCATCCGAAGAACTACCACCGCCGGGAGATCCTTCTCCCAACTCGCCGCCAAAACATGGAACACCCTACCACTGAGCCTATGACAGACCCAAGACCTGCTGACCTTCAGGAGAACACTCAAGACATGGCTTTTCAATCAGTAGCAGCCCCCAGCGCCTTGAGACCCTCGTGAGTATGTAGTGCGCTTTACAAATATTTTAATTGATTGATTGATTGATTTCTCATGAACATCAGTATGCTATGAAGTCCAGTGCCTGGCAGCCTCCCTCCACATCAGTGAGGAGGACAATGAGGAGTACAATTGGCTCAGATAATCCTTGTAGATATTGTGTGTAAGAAAAGGAGTCTCAAGTTAGCAGTAGTATGCACATTGTCCAAGTAGGGACAATTACTTCTGGTCAGGGTAAGGAGATTACAATTCTGAAATAACCCCTGCTCACCTCCCTGGTAGCTTTGCACGAGTAGTCAGACTTATCTCACAGGCAATGTTTAACACATTTGCACATAACACACAGTAACACAGTGAAAACACTACAAAAGGAAACCACACACATTTTAGAAAAATAGCCAATATTTACCTGTATAAAACAAGACCAAAACAATAAAAATCCAACATACAGTAATACAAATATATGAAAATTGCAACAATCGGCTTAAAATACAGTTCTTTTAACTCAATAGCTCTGTCCGGGGCTCTTACAGCGTTGTGAACAAACAAATCCAACAGTTCAGGCCAACCATAAGGTCGCGGGCCAGCTAAGGTGTTGTGAAGACCAGCAAACAGTACCTTGGAAATTCAGGGCGTCATGGACCTGGCGATGAGCTCTGAAGAGGCGGCGTCGGTCCTGATAGACAGTGAAGGAGTCGTCAGGGCCCTTGAAATCACACGTGTTGCGGATCAAACTCCGTGAGGTTGAACTCAGGAGCGTTGGCGTCGATGGTGTGATGTGCGATGTGAAGCGGGACGATGTAAAGTGCGGTGCCCACTGGTCACAGTGCAGGCAGCGGCTCAGTGACGGCATCTGGCATAGTCGGTGACACCAGGGCTGCAGTGTGAAATGGGGCGATGCAACGTGCCGTATCCACAGGTCATGGGGCAGGCAGCGGCATTGTTGTTGCTGAAGCGCTGTCGTTGGTAGACCCAAGGTTGCGATGCAACGTGGGGCGATGCTCCGTGCGGTGCCCACAGGTCGCAGTGCAAGCAGCGGCACCAGTTGGCGATGCTGGAGTAGATGGCACCAATGTCGGGGACCAGGGCTGCGGTGTGGGACGGGGTGATGCTTCATGTACCTCACGAGCGGTGTACACAAGCCACGGTGCAGGCAGCGATGTCAATGTCGATGTGAAGCGGTGGCGTCATTGAGGCCAGGTGGCAATGTGAAGCGAGGCGATGCAAAGTGCGGTGCCCACAGGTCATGGAGCAAACAGCGGCCCAGTGATGGCATTAGGTGGAAAAGCCGGGGATACTAGGGTAGCGGTGTGAAATGGGGTGATGCTCTCTGTGGTGCCTTCAGGTCACGGAGCCGGCAGCGGTGTCATTGACAGCATCGTAGTAGTTGTTCTTCTGTTGTAACACAAAACACACAGTTTCCAGTGCTGTTAGCAGATGAACTTGAAGTCTTTGATGTTCCTGAGACTTCCAACAGGAAGTAAGCTCTACTTCAAACCCTTGGAGATGCTCAGGCAATAAGTTGCAAAAAGTTCAGTCCAGTCCTTTCACTGCCCAAGACAGAAGCAGCAACTGCAGGCCAACCCAACAAAGCAGCACACAGCAAAGCGGCAGTACTCCTCCTGGCAGCTCTTCTTCTTGACAGATCATTTAGTCCAAAGAGCTCTCAAGTTCTGGGGTTTTAGGTCCAATACTTATATACCTTTTTCCCTTGAAGTCTTTGTTCAGAAAATCTATCTGACTTAGCAAATCTAGTTCTGTCCTCTTTGGTCCAGCCACACTACAAGGGGTGGAGACAGCAGTGTGCAGAGCAGCCACACCTACTCAGGTGCTAGTGGCAACTCCTCCCACCACTCTAGCCCAGGATGCCCCATTAACATATGCAGGGCACACTTTAACTCCCTTTGTGCATTCACTCCAGACACTCATACACACAGCCCCTGTCAGTCTAAAACCAGACGGTGCATTCACAATCAGGCAGAGGCACACAGGATGGTTAAGCAAGAAAATGACCGCTTTCTAAAAGTGGCATTTTGAAACACACAGTTTAAAAAAACACCTTTACTAAAAGATGTATTATTAAATTCTGAGCTCAGGGAACCTCCATATCTCTATCTCTTCCCAATTGAAAGCTACTCTTGTAAAATGTCATCAGGCAGCTCCAATGATCACCTATGGGAAAGCCAGCCTTTCAATAGAGAAAAACTAAAGGCACAGTATTTCACTATCAGGACATGTAAAACACACCAGCACATGTCCTACCTATCACATACACTGCACCTTGCCTATGGTGGTACCTTAGGCCTACCTTAGGGATGCATTACATGTAGTTGAAGGAAAGGTTAGGGCCTGGCAAGTGGGTGCACTTGCCAGGTTGACAAGGCAGTGAAAAACAGCACGTGCAGGCACTGCAGTGGCAGGTCTGAGACACCTTTGAAAGGATACTTGTGTGGGCGGCACAACCAGTGCTGCCGGCCCACTAGTAAGGTAAGTGCAGTGGACAACCCAATATACCCTTGAGGGCTCGGGCAAATATGAATAAACAGGTAGAAAGGTGCCTTCAAGGGATTTGTTTGGTAAATAATTTGTATAATTTCGATTCTTAATTAAAGGTAGGGCAGTTATATACCTACAAATTTATTAATTATCACTTTTTCAATACTTAAATCAGCTTAGTTAAAAGTAGCATTTGATTTACAGGCCCTGGGCACACACAATGCACTTTACTAGGGGCTTACCAGTAAATCAAATATACCAATCATGGGAAACCAATCATAACACAATTTACACAGTGGTGGCCGTCGCAGATAAAGAGTGGTGGGGTGAGTGGAGGGGAGCACGCGGGTGTGTTTAATAATGAAAATTAATAAAAGACTTACCTGGTGCTGCTGGCCGCCTTGCGCTCCTCTGCTTCCAGTTCCTGGCATCATGGACCCTCCATCCAATTCCTGTGCTGCTCTTAAGCATGAGAGCAGCATGGGGATTGGCCTGAGCGGGCTGGATTAACGCTCGCTCAGGGAGTCAGTGCTGTTTCTCCAACCTGGCTGTGCAATACAGTTGGTTTGGAGAAACCTAAGTATGAATGTCAGTTTGGCCGGCTGGCCAAACAGACATGTGCACTTAAAAGTGAACCTACCACTCCTCCTACCCCCTCCCATGGTCTGGCCCGCCCCTCCTTGCACATGCTGGCTCAGCCAGAAGCTGAAAGATAAAACGATAAAAAAAATATTTTTTATTTTTCAGCTGCTGTCTCCGAGCCAATGGGGTGATGCTCCTCCACCATTGCGGAGGTGCCGCTGCTGAATTTACAGTAGGAGCCCTTGCACTTTAGCACTGGATAAAGTGCACAAAGACACTAAAAGTGCACAAAGACACTAAACCAGCAAAATGAAGTCCAGCATACTATCAACAACAGGAGACCAGAAAGCAAAAGAGAGGGGAAACACGCCAAAAGATGCCAGGTCTAACACTGTGGCATGCACAATGGGCAAGGGCAGCAGCAGAAGCTGGGCAGATACGCAGAGCCTTTTATTGTTGCAGGGTAGTGTAAGAGTGGTCTCATCTACAAGAAAATATTGAGAGATGACAGGGGCCCTTTTTAGGTCTCGCCTACACAGCGCACATGCGCTGCATAGGAGGACCTTTAGCCGTCGTACATCTCTTTTTCGAAGCACATACTTGTGCTTGTGGCGGCATACAGCTTGCGGGAGTGCGCAGCGGCGCGCCACGAGTATGTGCTTTGAAAAAGAGCAGACTGCTCTCTCCAGCGCGCACGCACAACTCGCGGGTGCACCCCTCCGCCTCTATCTCCCGCTGCAGCGCGAGGCGCGCGTGCTTGTTTTATTTTTTCATTCCACCCTCTCCTTGCAGCTCGCTCTCCTTCCCCCTGCTATCTCAGACTCCCCTGATTTCGTTCTGCCCTCTCCTCACAGCTCGCTCTCCTTCCCCCTGATATCTTAGGCTCTCTTGGTCCTGGGCAGCCCCTCTCCCCTGCCTTTGGAATCTCATTCTTGTGCGGTTTGTTCAGTTTCTGTGGACGCCCATGGATGATGATGTATCCTGAGTAAGTGGGCTACATTCGTTTTTGATAGGGACACGTGTTGCGGGGAAGAAAGTATTATTCTGGAAGTTTGCTTTTACTTCTTGTTCAGCTCGTCCCATCCTCCTGCTTGCGTTTCAAGCTCTCCTCTGTGCGCCACCATTGTCCAAGTTGCCTTTGCTCCCGCCCCCTCCTGTTGTCTGTGTTCACCACCTCCCTTACCCCCCCCCCCTCTCCTCGCCATTTTCTGGGAGTGTGGTGTTATATATGATGTGGAGAGCCCTACAACAATACTGCATGCTGCACCCGCACCAGGGCAATAAGCACACCGACTGTCATTGCCCATTGGCTTCCCTAAACCTTACTCTTCCAAAGAAAATCATCTGTGATTGGCACAAAGCTTCAGTAATGAAGTGTTTTAATTTAAGTTGTAGATTATTATTATAACAACGTTTTTCTTCATTTTTTTATGGTCTATTGAAGTGAAACCACGTTATAAATGAAAGATGGCTGAAATGCAGCGTGAATTTGAAAAGTGTAAGATTAATCCCGGCATCCCTGCTTCACTAATGTGTGTGATCCTGGGCAAAATCTTTTTCACCAAGCCGCCTTTGTGTATATCACAAATGACAGCACCTTCAAATGTGTGAGTTCGGGGTGTGCGCTGTTCAAAAACCTCTCTTGTGTTTGATTTTAATATTTTAAAATGTAAAATCTATAATAAATACCTAGGCCTGTTATAGTGTTCACAGTGCGACTGACTTCCCTCCTAAGGCACTAACAGCATTGTCATCAAGGCAGGAACGTTTCTCAGTTAATGTTTAAAAAATACTTCTCAACGCAGACGTAATCTGATGTACTACTCTGAAAAGCTTCTGCATGTTAAAGAAATATTTTTTGTTCATTTGAAAGACATTTCAGCCAGTTTTTTGTCTTTTTTGAGTGATTTACATGCTGAATATTGTCACGGACTGGGCTCCTACACGAAAACTGGGAGGCGGAGCGGACGTTTGCCTCGGCTCTCCCTGTTAATTTGTGGACTCGCCCACCTCCTAGATGCCACACTAGTTTGTGGCCAAGCAAAGCACTAGCTGGTTTCCAGCTGAATCACTATGTGGGGTTTGGTGAGCCAAAATAGAGCCCCGCCCGCTGCTACATTTGCACCTTCCTATTTTAGCCAGGGGACAGTATTGCTGTTTTAAGACAAAGCACTAGACGTATAAAGTTGAGCGCACAGTCTAAAGTGTATTTTTTTGTCTGCATCCGAGCTGAGCTGCAACACACAATTAATGCCTGTTTTCCTAAGGGCTGCTATGCAGATGTCATGGCTGCTGCTACAACCCCACCCCATCTAATTTAAGAGGATGCATCCTTTTATTCGTTGTGCTCGTACACAGGCATCCTACTGGACAGTGCAGTTCAGTGGCGAGGAAAAGGGCCACTGCTGGCTTTCTGTGAAGAGTTTCTGTATATAGGAGATTGCCAGGAAACAATGTTCAGTTTTTATTGAAGGCGCATCAGGTTAAAACACCTTAGCATTTTCTTTATAAGTCAAGGCTTGCACACGTTTAAGCCGATCACTGTTCGACATCCTCTTTTGAATCGTATTGTAATGGTTGCAAGGTTTTCTAGAGATGTGTTTTTATATTATTTCCAGCACTTTCCCAAATATATCTAAACATAGATTTTTTTTTACAGTAAAGCGCATGCAGCCGTCTTTCTAGCAGCCCCTTCTTTACTCCAAGAAGTGATAAAAGAACAATATTGCTATTCCTGCTCCAAGCTCTCCTGTAACAGGCTTGTAAATCCTGTTCGTATCTGAGGGGCCTCTTTACTTTCATTCTCTGACTTCCAAACGAGACTTGTGTGCAAGCTTGTGTGCCATTTGAACAGCAGACCCTTAAATGGCAATCATTTCATTTCATAAGGCTTTATTCGAACATAAAACAAGTTCATAAAAGCACATCATTAAAAGACAACATTATTAAAATATACAGAGGCAGAAAAATTCATCAACATAAAATTGTTAAAAAAGCATACTTTTCCTAGCATTAATCGATTTAAGAAGAAAAGTAGCCGTCTAAAAACACACAACCGGTTGATGTAAGTTAAAAAGTAAACACATACAGTCACGTAGTGATCTGACCCCAAATTTTACAAACAAGGGTTTCAGATAGGCTATCCGGAGATGTTTATACAACTGACAAAGCAGAAGAAAGTGCACAGTGCTTTGGGGAGTAGAGTTATCACATGGACATGGACCGACTGGATGTAAGTTCAAAGAGGGGAAGGCAACAAGGTTGTGGACAACTCCCATTCTAAATCTAGTTAACACAAACCGATGTGCCTTCCAGGTTACTTCAGACAAATAAGGTTGAAAGCCCACAACTTCATTCAAATCGTGATAGAAAATATAAGATGAAAGATTGGAGCTGTTCTGGTGTCTCTTAATAGCGGCCTGGTATAGGAGACACTGCTTAAGATCAGATTTGGACAACACATCTGCCCCATGGTGATCCACAATAATATTGATGTTGAAGATCTCCCGGAAGTTATCAATAACATACTTCAACCATGGAATCCTTGTAAAGTAGTCCAAAGTAATCATTTTTTATTGTCTTTAAAAGTTTAAAGGCAATTACAAGTTTATAAACATAAATAATGAAATGATAAAATATGCAGGTTTGCTAGTGGCAGCTCTTCAATCCCTGATGGCTCAGCACCCAGGATAATGTGCTGCATGGTCAAACACTAACAAGGTCCAAAAGGCGAGGGGTATTGGCTATGCCAATGCTTGTTTGGGGGTTGGAGGCGCAGTGAAAGGTAGATGACTATGTATTGCTCTTTTTAAAGAAAATCAGATGTTCCTGTAAAGATAAAATCATGTTAGAAAAACTGTTGTCTAGACAGGGTTGCACTGGATGCCCTGCGTGAGGGTTGTGCTGGTGATGGGACAGGATTGCTACTGCCGGATTGTGCTATTAAGGTGCTTAATGAGAGGGCTGGCCCCCGCAGCAGATGCCTGCCACGGCTTGCTAATAAGAGGGATTAAATGGGTTGTCATGAAGGGAGGATGTCGTGGGGGGGGTTAGGGGGGGCGGGGTGAGGGGATTTACTAATTTATAGCGCCCCACAGCTCTGCAAAGTTGTGGTGGAAGGGGAATCCTTTATCAGCAATTTGCTTTGGTTTGCGTGAATTGAGGCCAGCTGGCTGCTCCTAATCCGGGATGACTGTGAGAGGCTGGGGCAGCCTTTCCCTCCCTGAGACCGCCCTTTCCGCACTAAGGCCAGTGAGCGAAGGATATGACTGACGTCTCCATTCTTTACTCTGAGATGAGAATCAGTGCAGTGTGGGACACAAAGGTCTGTAAATCTCACAACGGGAACCACTAACAGATCTGAAAGGTGCCCAGTGTTCATGTGGGCAGCTACAGAGTCAAATCTTTACATATCAATCCCATTCCTGCGGTGGAATCATCCAAATATAGACTGTTGATGGTAGAGAGCCAGAAAAAGTCCGCTTTTTCAGCATCCAAGAAGCCCCTCTGTGCACTGAATCTGATAAGGGAGAAGATCACTCTAGTTTCATTACTTAATGTTATCCCAACACTCCCTGACGGGAAACAGCATTTACAACGCTGCCATTACATCGCAGTGCTTTTACAACGCAGTCATGACTGCGTTGTTAGTACGCGATACCTTTATATCGCAAGTCATTCGATCAACTTGCTGTAGGGGGCATTCTAAACTAATGAACAGTATAATTTACTATTCCAACACCTTCCCTACTGTTGCACACGCTGGAGTTGGAATAGTAAATTATACTATTTCTAAGTCCAGCACGCCCCTTAAAGCAAGTCGATCTAATGACTTGCGATATAAAGGTATCGCATTCTAACAACGCGGTTTTTGTTACAACTGCGTTGTAATGAAACGCAATGACAAGATGTGTTAGCCACTCTCCTGGCTCCGAAACCTTCAAATCACTCCTGAAATATGTTTTGTTGTAAAGTGGAGGTGGGCGAGCTGCTGAAAGCTTGAGTAAGGCTCAAGCCTAAAGCCTGGCTCTGGCTCAGCTCGTCCCCATTGGTACCTCAAGCCCATAACAAGCCGAGCTTTCATACGGCTTCTGCCTTCAGCCCTCGCTCTATCCTCATGCACAAAGGAGTAAAAACAAAGTATTAACATTTGAGGTAAAAGGAAGAGACAAATAGATACCCAGTTGGTGACTGATTTGCACAAAGAGCCTCCCCTTAACCTTGTGTGATCTTAGGCAAATGTTTTATTACACAGATCCTCCTTTTTCTCTCACTATCGCCTAAAAAGCACCTTCAAATATGTGAGTTTAGCATTTAAGCTGTACAAAACTGTTGCTTTTCTATAACAATCAGGGCAACATACAGGGTTCACACAATAACTGTCTTGCCTCTTAAGGCCAGATGTACGACCCTAAATTGCATGTGCAAACGGGTTAGCGACCCGTTTGCGCATTCAAAAACAAATAGTGCAATGTACAATTCCTATTTAGCGAGTCACAATTTGTTTTGCGACTCACTAAATAGGTATTGCGATTCGCTAATAGGAAGGGGCGTTTTAAGGGCGTCCCTTCCTAATAGCGACTCTCTACCCCATGTATGAATGTTTTGCGATGGCAATTGCAGTCGCAAAACCCACGCAATTTACCGCCCTCTTCAAGAGAGTGGTAATGCACTTGCAAATGGGAAGGGGTCCCCAGTAGACCCCTTCCCCTTTGCAAATGCAGGGGAAAATATTTTTTAGGGGCAGGCAGTGGTCCCAGGGACCACTACCTGCCCTTAAGAAATGAAACGAAAATGTTTCATTTGCTTTTTTTAAATGCAGCCCTTTTTCCTTTAAGCAAAATGGGCTGCATTTAAAAAAAACCTGCTTTATTTAAAAGCAGTTCCAGACATGGAGGTCTGCTGAGCCCAGCAGGCCACCATCCCTGGGAGGGCCAGCCATTCTTAGTGGGGTCGCAAATTGCGAGTGCCTCATGAATATTGATAAGGCATGCAATTTGCGACCCCATTGGGAATCGCAAACAATGTCACAGACACTGTTGTAGATGGCAATTTGCAACTCGCAATCGAGCGCAATTTGCGAGTCACAAATTCTCATGGTCGTACATCTGGCCCTTAGTTCATTAACGGCACTGTCACCGGACAGGGGTCATGGGCAGGAATGGTTCTAAGTTTGTGTTTAAAGACTATAATTTTTACTAAGTACTTCTCAGTGCAGTGCTAAAATGTGAGGTATTGTCAAAGCTTCCACATGTTAAAGAAATTCCCTCTTTTGAATTTTAAAGAGAATTTATCATATTTGAAGCAATGTTTTGTGGTATGAGTTACATGGCAAACGTGTTCAAGGCTCGGCTCGTGCACAAGCTCTAAGGGCCAAGCCAGACCCTTGGTTCAGCTGTGACTTGGCTCTCCCTATGAATTTGATGGCTCACTCACTTGCATGCTTAAGTCAGTGAAAGCAATTGATATGACAATCCCAGTCCTGAATTCCATTAACTTTTAGCTTTTTGTTTTAGAAAGACTCAGGCATGTGCGGATAGAGGAAGCGCTCATGTTTTATACATGCTGCTAGAGCAACACGAGTTGTGGTCTCCTCACCCGGGGTGGTATGAAACAGTGTAGAGTTCCTTTTTCCTTGGATTGACTCTTACGGGTTGTTATCCGTGTTGTAACAGGATGGGGGTTCCTCTCTGTACAGTGCTCTGATACTCTTGGTTTGCAATTTATAAAACTCTCTAAATAAATAAATCAGACTGATTTTACATGCTGGTGCATTGAATTGACGCACTCTACTATTTAGCTCCTCGTGTAATTGAACTGACACTGTGTCCTTTAGTATTAAACGGGATGGGGGCAAAGATATCAATCCAGGGGCTAAGGATCACAACGTGTAATCGTGAAGCCTGAGATTCATCAAAGTGTGTGATCCTGGCGAAATCAATTTATTTCCCAGTGTTTCATTTTCATTGATTGTCACATTTGAGAGAACCTTGAAGTAATTCATTGCAGGATGTGCCCTAAACAAAACCCATGCATGTTAAATCTTGCATGACACACCATAATGTTCCAACATCTTTACCAACAATATTGGCCAAATGCAAGGCGAGTGAGGGGACCATGACAAGGGACTTGTCTCGTGGCTCCCTCTTGGCATCAATGATGTCAGGGTGGGCGGAGGTTCGGGAATACGTCTACATCCCCTTTCAAGAAGTGTTAGTGCAGTTAGGAAACTCTAAACTGAAACACTTCCAAATAGTAAAAAAAACCACATTTTTGTTTGCAAGCCTTTAATATGTTTTTACAACACGTTTGATGCGTAATTTACACACCTAATATTTCAATGGACTGACACATGCTTTGGCTTCTATGGCCAAGCCTGGCCCCTGGCTCGGCTCTGGCTCTATTCGTTTTCTGGCTTGCCCACCAGTAGGCGATCACTGCTCCAGCAACACTGCACTGGCAGCAGTAGTCCCCCAAACACCTCTCCATTGTGGTATGTTCCCGCTGGATATCCCAGCAATAGCACCTTGCGGCCACCAACACCTCATCACTGAAGGGGGAGTACTGTCCCATCGTCTATGCAATGAAGACACCACATGGCGGGTTCTGATGTTTAGGTCATCCATCCAAACCTGTCACCCGTATAGTATACTTATGAGTAAGCATGCACAGATAATACCACAGGAACAACCATCTTTCCCCAAAATAACAGAACAAGAAAGAACTGCCCTGCACTGTTCCAGGCTCTTATTGCGGAACCGTTCTGCTATCTAGCACACTTTTAATGCATGTTTAATCTCTGTTCACCCTACCTTGTGTAGATAATCCTTCAGCGGGAAGCAGGACATTTTAGAATATCTGTATCAGCGCTAACTCATTTTATTTTGTTTTCATTTCCCCCACAAACTGTATTGGTTTTATAATATGTGCAATACATATGTCGTCAGTGGTATTGTATAACATTTTTGGTCATATATTTGTTGATTACATGCATTCAATATCTCATAACTAGCGGTGCATCCATGAAAGTTTATCACTTCCGCATGTATTAGCTATGTCAAACGTAGTTTGAGCATGACAATATATGTACCCGCTACATTATTATTATTATTTGGAAGCTTATAAAGCGCTGTGGTTACTCCAACCGGATGAACCCCAGCGACCCTCCCAAGCTAACCACCATCCAGCGCGGACATCCACACAGAGATGGCACCCTACTACTTTAGACCTCCGGGGGGTGACGGAGGAGCCAGGTTTTCAGTTTCTTGCGGAATAGAGACTCCGACTCAGATGTCCTCAGATCCACAGGGAGCTCATTCCATGCCTTGGCTGCCAGGAAGCCGAAGGATCTCCCGGCAGCCCGAGCCTTCCGCACCCTGGGCACAGTCAATCTAGCACTGCCTAACGATCTCAGATTACGAGCAGGCTGGTAGACCGGCAGGAGGGAGAGTAGAAAACGCGGCCCCCTTTCCCTAAGGATCCTATGACTAAAGCATAGGGCCTTAAAGGTGACTCTGGCCCGGATAGGGAGCCAATGCAATTCCTTCAAAGCTTCTTCCACCGAAACCCTCCTTGGGATATTCAGGATAAGCCGGGCTGCGGCATTTTGGACCTTCTGCAAGATGTTTAGATTTTTTACAGTCACCCCTAGATACAGGACATTGCAATAATCAAGGCAAGACATGACCAGGGCCTCTACAATAGTTCTTGTAGCATCCAGGGGGAGGAGGTCCAGAATCTTACGTAGCATCTTTAAAATGCCGAAACATGTACCGGCCACAGCAGATATTTGCTCAGAGAAGGAAAGATTTTCGTCGAACCACACTCCCAAATTTTTCACCTTGGCTTTCGGCACTGGATTAGGTTCTAGTGCTTCTGGCCACAAATTCTGTGACCAGAGAGAGGGCTGTTTTCCAACCTCTGTCTTCCCTGCATTTAACTGGAGGCAACTCAGTCTCATCCAGTCCATAAGCTCCCCCAAGCAGGTTCTGAAATCGGCAGCCCTTCCAGGTTCCTTTTGTTCCAGGGTCACAACTAGCTGGTGTCATCAGCATATGACACCAGCTTAATTCCCTGTCTCAGAACAATATTTGCAAGCGGGCGCATATAAATGTTAAACATGGTGGGGGTGAGAGCTGATCCCTGCGGCACCCCCTGGTTTAAAGGACAGACTCTGGAGCTGAAAGGATGTTGCAGGACCTGGAAGGATCTATTTTCCAGAAAGTTCTTCAACCAAATCCACGTGACATATGAACTCTTGAACATTAACCCCCCCCCCCCCCCCCCACCCTTACTTAGTGACCTGTTGTTTGCCATACATGAGATGTAGGCAGTATTTATTACAAGGTTATTGGCTCTTCAATAGGTCAACCAAGGTCTATGTCCTTATTTTGAGTAACTGTGAGGAATGTTCGGGGCACAGATTTTAGAAAAGATACCTAAAATATTGATGCATTGCTTCTTCGGCATCGCTCATTTACAGTGTTCTCCGAAAATGCTGCCCGATGTTTACAGGCTGTATCACTGGGTTAGGGGCAGGGTGGATATTGTTCAGGCTATTGGTGCATCTAAAGCCTTAAAGGATTGCAGCAGCACGTCCCATTGGTGTCTTCTGCAAACCCCTAAACTCTTCTCTGCGGACTGCATCACTTTCTGCCCTTCTCCATTCGATTACCTCTTCCTGCCAACCTAATACACTTGGTGGGGATACCGATTTCCATCTTTTAGTTATTTAACGCTATGCAATAAGTAGCACTAAATCTGCAATTTTTTGCTTGCACTTTGTGGTTCTTGGATCGGTGGTATAAGCCTAATATACAGCTTTCCGCTGTATCCCAGTGGGTTCCTTCTGCCACTTTTCTTCTTGTGTCCGCTATGGGTGCCCAAAATGATGAGAGAGCAGGGCATGCCCATAACATATGAATCAGGTTTGCATCTTGTGCAGCACACCTAGGGCATGCTGCAGACACTTCCAGGAACATGTTGTGTAGTCTGTGCGCCGTCAGATATGCCCTATGGATATCATGTATTGGGATACATTTAAATCTAGTGTTGCGTGATACTTTCCTAGGGAAAGCTAGTAAAGCTTTCCACTCCTTATCTTGTAGCACCTTGCCCAATTCTTATCCCCACTTCTCTCTTAAGTGTGTAAGGGGTACCGCTGAGTGTGTTCACTGATTAGATGCCTGCCATTTCCTATCAAATATATTGAGTGGACAAATTTGTGTGTAGGGGGCTCCGTGCCATTCGGAGACCTGTGTATTCTGACGTATCGTGCAATATTTGCGTGTGTAAGGATTGAGGAGTCTGGGAGACCCTGCTCATGGACAAAGTCTGTGTGGTTGAGTAGCATCCCTTTCCCATCTAATGATCCCACTGTCGTCACTCCTGCTCGTCTCCATAGGAGTATTCAGAGCATTAACAGGGTTCAAGTTGGAGTGGGGAGACCTTGGACTGCATGGGGCAGGAACTGGCTCACTGTGTATGCTTCAGAGCCGATCTCCAATATGTAAGAGCAATTTTTAATAGCAGTGGTGCCCTAGATGAGGGTGCCGGTCCAGAGACGTTTTAAGGCATGGGCAAAGTGGGCTATGGCCCAGGGCCCCAGTCTTCCAGGGTGCCCCCAGACAGAGCCAGCTCTGTTCTGCAGAGACTCTTGCCCTTATGACGTGTACTAATTCTTAAACAATTTCTATTAAATACCATGTTTCCTTTAAATTATTTTTATTGTGGGCGATATGTGAGAGACTATTACAGATATTTTGCAAAGAAATGTGTTTGTTTCATGCAACATCCATACAAAAAACTTTCTTTTAGGTCAAAACAGGACCTGACATATGTGAAATGGGAGGGTGTCACAGAGATTATCTGTAGCATAATTAGTGAGCTACTGCTGTGTTACAATGTTGAAAACACACAGCACTATCCCTGAATATTTGATGTAAAGACATTTAGAATTTGGACGTATGTGCCTGTTAGTGATCTGGCCAAAGACTTAAGGAGCTGAAATTGAATCTGGAATTCAAAACTGTTCCCACCAGGGGCCCCGAAAATACGTTTGGCTCAGGGCCTCCAAAATCCTTCAGATGTCCTTGTACGAGGTAGCAATAATGTGTGTAGTGTACCCTGGGCCAGCATACTCAGCATATAGCCTATTTCATGTAGATTATGTCTAGCTGGCCACTGCAACTGGCTCGCTAAACAGTATGCTCGGAAATCTGGCGCACCCAGGCCTCCACTGTCGGGCGATACCTGGAGCTTTGTTAGTCCTACCCGTCTACGGCCTGTTCCCAGATCAATTCCATCTCACTTGATTTTGTACCGAAGTTATTGCCGGCAGAGTGGCAGGTACCAGGCAACCTGTCAGGTAAATTCCTCACAATCTCTCAAGATACCCAACACTTGCCAACAGACAAGATTCAGGCGGGAGACTCGCGGTTTTCTAACCCCTAAATTGCTTTATTTTAGGTGTCTTCCGCCTTTTTTCAAAATCTCCCTTTTACCAGGTTCAAAATGTTGTCAAGTATGTGCCTTGTTATTTGTCTTTTTTGTTTTGTCTTACTACCACGTGATGCTTTGGGTCACAATGCAGCAGCATTGGGGGGTGAGATTTGAACCCCTGCCCCAGCACTACATACATTCTGTGAATTACTCAACACAGGAAGTAAGGTGGGGAGCGGAACAGCAATAGGGAATAAATACTCACATCTGGAAACTCCTCTCATTTTGTACATGAGAGCTGAAAAAGATGCAATGAGAAGAGGCTGGTTCTAGACGGCTTACATAAGGAGGGGCCGCAGGAGCTTTCCCAGCTTACAGTGGATAAGCAAAGACACCAGATGGCACATTACAGAAGATTAGTGTGATTCAGTTACCACCACTGAGAGCAGGGCTTAATCCCTCAAAAGACCAGAGGCCGTGGCACACAGTTTGTGTTGGCAGTGTTTGAATTCATTCGTGGTGCTGGTCTTATCACCAGAAACAATTCTGTCTGTGGTATTTGAATGTGTTGGCGGTATCGGTTGCATTACTTAAGCACACTCCTACTGGTAGTAATTGAAATCGTTGGGGTACTGCCACGCTGTGTACATATTTACCAGTGGTGTTTGCATATTTTTTTGGTATTACCCACGTCATGTAAACAGATGTGTGCCACTAGTTTTTGGTTTGGTGTTGGTTGTAGGCAGATCACGTAAACCGATTTGTATGGTGAAATTTGACTTTGTTGGTGTTACTGTCCAAATAACATACACAGATATGTTGACTAGTCAAAATCCTTTATTTCGGTTACAAAATCCATAAAAGAAACAACCATACAGATCGTTAATATATCATATTAAACTAAAAAGAGCGTTTCAGAGGACAGGTTATGTTAACAAAGATGTGTTTGTGTTGCATTCCCACAAGTCTTGCTGTTTCACACTGTCGGGTTTCAGTACCTTCAAGCCTTATTTGTGCTGATGGTATTTGAAATGGCTGGTATCATAATTTACTAGTAGTATTTTTTATTAAAAAAACAAGGAAACAATGCTAATGTTAAGCAATGTTCAATTTACTGCTGACTAATTGCTATACTACCAGCAGCTTTCATCACCAACACATTCAAATGCAAGTTAAACAGGAATCTGTTTACACAACAAGGGCAATACTTTCAACAAATTCAAATACCTCCAATACAAGAATATTTATGTGATGCTATCCATCCTGAAACAGGTCTGGAGAGCTGGAGGAATGGAAATGACACTTGTAAATATGTTTATTTTTTTTCTTCTTCATAAAGTGCCTCAAAACAGTCGCCTGCTGTTTGTAGTCACTGGAAATAACAGGTGTTGATAGGAACAAATATAGCAGTGAACAGTGTAATGCCTTTAGAATGATGGAGCATTGATTTAGTCTTGCCAGAACTCAGATTTGTGGCCTGCGCTTGAGAGATGTCTGTGTTCTCTTCCCAGTTACCTCACCTTGGCACTTCTAACACACAGTTTTTGAACAAACTCATTTTAGGCCCAGCTCGGAGGAGGAGGCCTTCAGAACAGAGGATGAGCTTGGAAGAGAAATCAGAGGAACACAGCGAGCTCACAGTCAAGGATGACAGAAGAACCTGGAAGGGGCCAAAAACACCAAACACTCTCTGGACATGCACGAGGACAACACAATCACTAAGAACACTCCAGAGCCCTGGAAAGGAACTTAAAGATGACGGAATAGTTCACTCTAGTAAAAAAAGCCAAAGCATAGACATCACCAAACACAAAATGAGGTACCAGAAAGCAGAAATTGAGTTTGGTTGATACAGATCAAAGCCACAAACCCTGAGAAGATCGAATTTACCAGCAGCGAGTAGTAAAAGGGCTGTCGCCTACAGCAAGTCTGCACTATCAAAACTGAAGAAGAAAGGTCTGCGTCTTCCTAGGAGACTTGGCAGAAACCTTCGAAGAAACAGTGGAACATCACTGGAACTGAAATGAGCACTACTGGGCAGACTGTAAGCTTTAATATAGTTGACATTATGTTTGTGGGAACGCTTGCAGGAATTGTCAAGCCTATAAAGTGCTTTAGATTGTGTAAAATCAAGTTAATGAGGCTCAAAGAAGACTCAGGATAAAGTTGAAGTAGGTTTATTCCAAGGAGATAAAGGCCTCATGCATCCAGCAGGCTGTGTCAGGTGCAACTGACTCTAACACCATGGTGTCACTCAAATGAATACAAAGTGAGACAGGCCTAAGTAATACAGGGAAATGCAGGACTAAGTGATACAGAGAAATGCAAGCATATCATTACACACCTTCCCTCTTTATATAATAATAATAGACAGAGAGTGAAATAGGCACAAAATAAAGAACCAAACTATATCACAATAAAGACCTTATCTACATATTTGCTTTATGACATAGTACTTGAACTTAAAGGTTGTTTAACTACTCTTCTAAACTATTACAGGGAAATGCAGGCCTAAGTGATACAGAGAAATGCAATCACATTATTGCAGATCGTATTGTGATGAAGGACCAGATCCCTGCAACGCACGTGGCCGTGCTCAGCACCTGTCTCCTTGCATTGAGCCTGCAGACAAGCCTTGCTCCCTCTCTTTCCCTAGTTTATACAGGTCTGAGCTCAACAGCGAGCTATGGAGCTGGGAAGGGGCTACGAGGAGCACATCTCCTCCTCTTAATGTTATTAAGGCTCCCCGTTCAGTTCCTTACAGATTCTTCTCAGAACATCTCCCACTGGTCCTTTGATCCTGTGTCTGAACCGTATAGCACAGGAGAGAGTTGACTGCCAGTGAACGCCAGTAAAACCAAAACAAACCCGTTCAAGGAGTGATATTTTGTATTTGCTCATTAATGGGAGAGTATCTGTATGCATACCTTTAAATGGACAGGCACTCAGTACCTGTACTTCTTTAACCCTTTCGCTGCGGCGGGAATTCCGCCGCAGCGCTGGGGGGTGCGGGGGGGCAGCACGGTGGCGCTGTGCTCATGACGGAGCCGCTCCGTCATGAGCCACGGTTGAGCTGTGCTCATGACGGAACGGTTCCGTCATGACTCCGCCCATTTGCGTTGTCCCCCCGCACAGGCGGGGAAACAGCGCCGCGTAGGCGGAGCGGCCGCCAACGGCCGTGACATGACGGAACCGTTCCGTCATGAGCACACGGCAACCGTGGCTCATGACGGAGCGGCTCCATCATGAGCGGGGAAGGGGTTAATTTGGAAGGGTTAGTACCTGCACTTCTCAGCACTGCTCCAATGCTTTTAACCCCTTTGCTGCTGGGCCTTTTCCCCCGTGTGCTAAGCCTTATTTTTGCTATTTGGGGTAGTTCGCGCTTAGGCCCCTGTAACATTTTGACCACATAAGGTATCCACGCCAAATTTGCGTCCTTTTCTTCCAACATCACAGGGATTCTAAAGGTACCCAGGGTTTGTGGATTCCCCTGGAGGGGACCCAGAAATTAGCCAAAATACAGTTAAATTTTGTATTGTTTTGGGAGCAATGGGAAAAAAGGGCTACAGATTAAAGCGTCTGGTTGTTTCCCTGCAAATGGTATTAACAAAGGGGTGGTAGTGCTGAAATCAACATCTTCCCAGCGTTCAGGGACAAGCAGACTTTTGTCAGAAAACCAAAATCACAGTTTTGGCATTTTTCTGGGACATAGCCTATTTTTGCTTTTTTTTGTGCTTTCAACCTCCTTTCAGTTAATGGTAAAAATGGATGTGAAATCAATGATGGATCCTGAAAATCTATACACTTTTGAAAGGTAGACAAGTTGGTAAATTCAGCAAGGAGTCATTTGTGTAGATCCTTTAACAGTTGAAAATAGAAAAAATTGAAAATGAGTTAAAAAAACAGCCATTTGTGCCAACGTTTTCACCTGTAACTTCTACTAAGTATGACAAATGTTTGAAAACAATATAACGTTACATCCGCTGGACCCTTCTGGTTGTGGGGATATATAGGACTTGTAGGTTTGCCAAGAACCCGAGGAACCCAGAGCCAATAACTGAGCAGCGTCTTGCAATGTTTTTTTTATTGTGTACCAGGTATGTAGCAATTTATTTGGAAAAATATAAACAGGGAAAAATCGGCATGAAATTCACCTATGTATTTCTGAAATGGGAATTCTAGGTCATTTTTCAAAGTGACTTCTTTTTTACACATTGTCTGACATTTGGAAGGCAGAAATGCATTGAAAGTCAATAGGTAATAACAGTTGATCCACAATTTGGTGTTGCCCTAAATCTCTCGATGAAAATGATACCTCACTTGTGTGGGTAGGTGTAGTGACAGGAAACGGCCCACAACGCAACATGGACACACCACATTTTCACAGTGAAAACTGACCCTTTTTTTGCAAAGTGCCTAGCTGTTGATTCTGAACCCTAGCTCTGCAGACACCTAGGGAAACCTAGCAAACCTATACATTTTTTAAAACTAGATACTCAGAGGAATCCAGATGGGGTGAATTTTCTGGCTCTCACTAGGTTCTGTTACCCAGAATCCCTTGCAAACCTCAAACTTTGTAAAAAGAAAACACATTTTCCTCACATTTCTGTGGTGGAAAGTTCTGGAATCTGCGTGGATCCACAAAATTCCACCCACCCATCATTCCCCAAAGTCTTTCAAGAAAAATGGCACCTCACTTGTGTGGGTAGGTCTAGTGCCCATGACAGGAAACGGCCCAAAACGCAACGTGGATACACCGCATTTTCACAGTGAAAACTGACCCTTTTTTGCAAAGTGCCTAGCTGTAGATTTTGAACGCTAGCTCTGCCGGCACCTAGTAAAACCTAGCAAACCTATACATTTTTGAAAACTAGACACTAAAATCTAGGATGAGGTTGTAGGAGAGTAGGATCTGCTTCACATGGGTACCCCCAGTTTTTGCTGGTGTTTCACTGTTTTTCGACCTTAGTCTGGCTGTGGCCCTGCTAATCAGGACCCTAGCCTAGCTGCTTCCTCTCTAAAACGGTTTCCATGTACATTAGGTACATATCTAATTGGATTCTGGAGTGTCTTATAAGCCCCTAGTATATGGTATACTATGTACCTAGGGCATAGGTACCTTAGAGGCCTACCAGGGGCTGAAGCATGTTTATGCCACCCCTGGGAAGCACTCCAAAATGGCACCACAGGTCTGCTACTGCAGCCTGGGTAAGGTGGTGCTTGCACCCCTTACTGTGGTATAGGCTACCTATATCACTACCATTGCACACACATATAAAACCTGTAAGTCACTCCTTTGGCAGGCTTTGACAATCCTGAAGGCAGATTGCTTGGTTTTTATATGAGAGGGTGCCCCTGCATGAGCAGAGCCCCTCTGCAGTGTTCGGAGTACCTCCTCTGATGCTGTTTGTGGTGCAGCCTGACCATATACTCTTAAGTGCATTATAATCTCGCGGTAAATGCTAACTTTGGGATGGCTGCATGGGAACATGTCGTGTTTGGTGTCAAATGCTTTGGAATACTACCCCCCCGCCAGTTCTGGCGGCGCGGGTAGCATTCCACCCTTCTAGAGGGAGAGACATATTCCCACTGGTCTAACGCGGTAGGAATTTTAGAGCCCTGGCATCACAAAATGGATGCCTCTGCCACAGACACGGGTCTGGACTCCTGCTGCTGACCGAAACTCCGGCAGGGGAGGCCTGGACAATAGGTTTCCTGTCCCAGGGAGGTGTAACCACCTCCCCAGACAGGCAGATGTGTATTGGGGCTGGGCGGGAGCACTCTATGGTGCTTTGAAGTCCTGCACTGGGGGCACACTTGGTGTCCCTGTGCATAGTCCAGTTCAAACCGGTTGCAGGGGCTACCTGCCCCTGCTCTGGCGCGAAACTGGACAAAGGAAATGGGTGTAACCACCCCTCTTTCCAAACCCTCCCATAGGTGGGTCCCTAGAGTATGTCCAACCCCCAAACTTAGTATAAGTATGGGAACCCAGTCGTTGCGACTTTAGATTACCCTGGACGAAACTCTGCAACATATATCCTGGACCTTCGACTTTCTAGCTCGACTAGAAGATGGAAGAAATCTCCCTTGGGGTCAAGGAGTGACTCCCCTGCTTGGCAGGCACCAAAGAAGCAACTGTCCGGTCTGCAATTCCGAAGCTCCCGTTACAAGCCGAAGTCTCTGCATCACCAGAGGTGGATTTCCTGACTTCCCCGAGGCTACCTTGAGTCCACAGCAAAGCTAAGGCCCGTGGCTGTCGTGGGTCACAAGGAACCGTGACCCCTGGGCACCACATACTATTGCTGGTACATCAAGTTCCTGTTTATCCTTGAAGTTCTGCTTTGGGCTCCGAGTAGCCCCAGCCTTGAGCACTGACTGCACTGAAGATTGCTGGCCTCCACTCCACGAGTGACCCGTGGGCCAGTTTCAAGTGCGGCCACTCAAGACTCCTTCGCGAACACTAGCCTGTTGGCTAGTAAGTCCCCACAAAGGCAACTCCTCTTCTGATTGGGATTTCCTGGTTGCTCCAGACGTACCCCAACTTACCCTTGCTGGGTAGTCCCTCAGACCTTGCTGGTCTGCACCGCAGTCCTTTCTCTAATTTCCAGTAACTTGCCGTTGCAAAGGCTTGTTGGGTCCAATCTGGTCGCCGACACCGCAGCACTCGACAGACTTTGTGGGGCAGCTCAAATCCAGCTCCTGGTCATCATCGGCACCTCCTGGACCTCGTGGCTGAAGAGTCAAGACACCCATCAACTCATCTGAAGCACCCGACATCTGTGGGCATTGGTCCATCCTGCCCTCGGTCACTGGCAGGTGACCCAGACTCTGTCCCCTCTGCTTTCAGGTTCCTTCCATCCTAGATCCAGGCTTGGATCTCTTCGGACACTTCTCCTCTTCACGGCAGCAGCACTTCTTTGCCAGCTGCCATTGAAATCGACGACGCAACCCGACACCAAAAGACACCTATGCACCCGGCTTCCCTGGGTGAGGTAACACGAGTACTCCTGTGCTCCCGTGAGTGCTAGCCCTAGAACTTCCTAAGTCCAAAAGGGTTTGGTCCTAACTCGATTCTAAGTGTCCCTAATCTTTAATTTTCCAGCCGCGATATTGCCCATAGAAGATAACGGGAACCCGCGGTTGTGTTTACACACTGCACACGGCCCCTGTTGATCCCCTGTATCACTACCTTGGGTGGTTCCTTGGGGTCCCAGCGATTCTACAGGCTCTAGGCCTTGTGTCTAGTTCAGTCGTGGTTCTTATACCCCTTTTTTGGTATATGGTTTGGTACGCCCCAAGGGCCCAAACATGTATGTGTGCTATTACTGTTGATTGCTAACTTGTAAATTAAGTACTTTGAACTCCAGTCTCATAAAGAGACTAGAGGGGTATGTTTTATCTTAAATACATTTATTTTAAATATATACCTGGTGTGGTTGTCCTTTCATTTGGTCATTCAAGGGATTATAGACTGGTAAAACAATCTGCTTTACATTCCTTCAAGACTTAGCCTGAAGGCTGCTCTCCATAGCTACCACTAGGATAGCTTTCAATAAAGGTTGTCTTTAACCTATTCACCATAAGGGGTTGTTTAGACTGATACAAGGTGCCCACTATAATTAGTGGACAGCATATATCAGGCCAACTTCTCACATTGGTGGCAGCGTTGGGATTCCAGCTTGCTATTGCTTTACCAGATTATCTCAATTGAATTGATTAACTGAAAATCACTAAAGGTACCTTAGGTACATATAATATCAAGTTTAGTATACAGTAAGTTCTACTGAACTTAGAGTTGTGTGTTAAGGGATAGCACACCCTTTCTACAACTCAAGAGAGTTTAGTAGGCCACACTAGTGTAGGTATTGCAATACACCACACCACATTAGTAATGTCTAATCAGCCTGGAACCAGTCGGTCCCTGCCAGAAGCCAGTGAGCTTCTCCCCTATAGATATGAGGAACTCTCCTTTGCACAGCTTAGGGCCTTATGTCTCATTAGGAAGCTGAAGACAGGCAAAAGCCCAACCACCCAGCATCTCATAAAGATACTCAAGCTGGCGCATGGCACAGCGCAGAAATGCTCTGAGATGGAGAAGCTGCTCGACGTTATAATAAACAAGGCGGAAGATTTAGACGCGAGATTGCGGCGCAATAACATCCGAATCGCGGGAATACCGGAATCCACAAATACAGGCCGCATGGAAGCTTATGTCGAGGAGATGGTTAAAAACGTGTTTGGAATGGAAAACCTCTTGGCTATTTTTGTGGTGGAACGCGCACACAGGACCCTTGCCCCGCGACCGCAGCCAGACGCAACTCCCTGGTTGATTGTTGTCCGCGTTCTGAACTATAGAGATCGTGATACCATTTTGAGACTGGCTCGTGAGAAAAGACAAGTCACCTACCAGGGTAATGCGTTGGAGTTCTTCCCGGACTTCACTATGGCGGTTCAACTGGCACGCAAGGAATTCAACCCAGCAAAGAAGAAACTCCGAGACCTGCACATCGAATACGCTATGCTCTACCCGGCGAGGCTCCAGGTGACACATGACGGCCGACAGACAATCCTCCAGACGCCAAAGGCGGAGCAGGAATTCATCAAGAAACTCGGCACAAAACGCAAGGAGCGGCGACAGCTGGAGCAGCACCGGGAGACAGATATGAACACCGATCTCGGTTGATATGGTAATTGCAATCAGGTTGGAATGTACCGGTAAGCGCTATACATGTACTATTGTGGAGAACTGTTCTGCTGGGGTCTATTGTGCCCCAACGGGGGCTGGGTTTGAGCAGCGTAAAGTGTAAATGGTACACATGGAGGCAGTGACTGAGCCTGGGTTGGGCCCTCCTGATTTAAAATCACTGATCTGCGGCTGGTGGGTCGGATAAAACTGTCATGTAATCTGTATTTGGAGGATGGGCACTCTGGAGGCGGGGGCGACCATGGATCTGTACCACACTAACGTCTGCTGGGTTGGCGGGTTTGGAGACCAGGTCCGGATCTGAACTGTTGGTTGAAGGGTGGGCCATGCTGCCAGGATAATGTGGATGGATGGCGAGACATTACATTAGATCAGCGTGGTGCACTGACCGGCACAGTGCGTGGAGGTAGCGGCCGTCGACACCAGACATGGACCCGTTGTAAATTATTATGCTCGGAGCATATCGGGTGGCCATGGAAGGTTGGATTTGGGATACCTCGCATAGATCACGATTGCCTGATCACATCCATTTTCATGGATGGAGTTGTGAGCTTTCGGTGGATCCCCGAAGCGGGTGCTCCCCAATTTCAGTTACATTATGTTGTTCTATAAGGGTGGGGTATGGCTTTGGCATGGTTGGGTTGCTGAAGTGGGCGGGGGTACACAACTGTTGGGGAATGTTATGCAGGTTATGGTGCATGAGAAACATGGCTGAAGTCCAGTACTGCATATGGTTGTCCAATTCTATGCTTCTGATTATATATGGTTACTATGGTGTAAGTGTATATCCATACAAAGATTGGAGTATGTATTATGTCCGATGGCTGAGGTGAAATCACGTGCCACTCACTTGAACTTCCTGACCTGGAATATCAGAGGGCTTAACAACCCTAGAAAAATCAGGCAGATATTTGCATATTTAGACAGACATCAAATCGACATTGCCCTATTGCAGGAAACGCATCTTACACCAGCCTCACCTGTTCACATAGGGAAAAGATGGGCGGAGGTCATAAAAAGCTCCTCCTATTCTTCCTATTCTAGAGGAGTCATGATACTGATCAGAAAGGGTGTACAGTTTAGTGTAGAAGACACGATTACAGACGAGGCCGGGAGAACTGTCCTTATAACGGGTAAGGTACGGGGTCAGCGACTAGCCCTACTGAACACATACGGCCCGGATATAGATGACCCTGACTTCTATCACAAAATATGGCGTACACTTAGTGAACTCTCCGATGTTCCACTGGTCTGGGTGGGCGATTTTAATATCGCACTCAATGATAAGCTCGACAGGTCAGATGGGTCAACTGAACCACACAAAAGGGCATTAAGTAAACTTAGGGATGTCATGGCTGACAGACATTTGGTGGATATTTGGAGAGCCCGGCACACTGAAACTAGGGAAGCCACGCATGTCTCGGCTGCGTTTGGTAGTTGGTCTCGTCTGGATTATTGGCTGGGTTCGGAAGAGGTGCTGCTGTGGGCGACTTCCATTGCCCATCTCCCCAGGACGCTATCAGACCACAATCCTGTACTTCTGACTTTAAACATACCATATTACGCACCACCACCATATAGCTGGAGGTTCAACGCCAAAGCGTTGGTGGACTCTGTCTACACAGAGACAATACATCAGGCCCTTACGGAATATTTTGACATCAATGCATCCACGGTGGATGATCCAGGGCTCCTGTGGGAGGCTTTCAAGGCTACTATTCGGGGTGTGTGCCTGGGTACTACTGCAGGTATCCTTAAAGATATTAGGCAACAACTAACTAAGCGTGAGGACACAAAAGTCTTGAGTACCATTAGGGAAGTATTGTCTAAATATCAATCCTATGCCGAGGATGAGCTTAAATATGTGACCAAGCGTACAACGGCGCGTCAATATGGAGAAGGTGGTAGACCGGGTAGGAGCTTGGCAACTAAAATCTGCTCCGGTTCTCGGACACACACGGTACATGCGGTAAAAGATGCCACGGGTACACTAAAGCACGACATGCAGGGTATACTGAGTGAGTTCATGGGCACATACGAAACATTGTATGCCTCACGACATACAGCAACACCGGACGAGATAATGAACTACCTAGAGCACGGTTACTCATAGTACGGCCCGCGGGCCGCCAGCAGCCCGGCAAGCCTTCCTTGGCTGCCCGCGGACCTTGCAGACAGCCTCCCAGTGTTTAAAAAAAAAAATTAAATAGTGTGGGCATACACTGCCGGGTGCAGCAGCCCGGACTCTGAGACTCTGCTCTGTGGGGGCCTGGGGATTCCAGTGTTGTCAAAGTGGAGATGCTGGGGCCTAAGAGGTGAAATACAACAAAGCTTTATTAACATGTAAATGGTCTTTTAAAGACCTGTGAAGTACTCGGGTGCGGCTGTGTTAGTGCGCTGGGAAGCTGTCTCAGTGGGCTTTGTGTGCATGCTGGGAAGCTGTCTCATCCCCGGCTGAGGGCTGACACACACACGGATTGAGATGACAGAGGGTGACGGAGGGAGGAAGAGGGAGACAGAGGGAGGGAGACAGAGGGTGACAGAGAGAGGGAGATACAGAGGCGCAGTATGGGGTAGACAGAGGGAGAGAGACAGAGAGGGAGGGAGAGGAAGGGGGACAGAGAGAGGGAGGCAGAGAGGGAGGCAGAGAGGGAGACAGAGGGAGGGAGATGGAGGGTGGCAGAGAGAGGGAGATAGAGAGGTGCAGTCTGGGGAAGACAGGGAGGGAGACAGAGGGAGAGGGAGGGAGGCAGAGGGAGAGGAAGGGAGACAGAGAGAGGGAGGCAGAGAGGGAGACGGAGGGAGGGAGACAGAGGGTGACAGAGGAGGGGAGGGAGCGGGAGGGAGACGGGAGAGAGACCGAGGAAGAGGGAGGGAGACAGGGAGGGAGACGGAGGGAGGGAGGGAGACAGAGGGAGGAAGAGGGAGACAGAGGGAGGGAGACAGAAGGAGAGAGACAGAGGGAGAGGGAGGGAGACAGAGGGAGGGAGAGAGACAGGGAGAGATAGAGGGAGGGTGGCAGAGGGAGAGGAAGGGAGACAGAGAGAGCCAGAGAGGGAGGCAGAGAGGGAGACGGAGGTAGGGAGACGGAGGGTGACAGAGGGAGGGAGACGGAGGGAGAGAGACAGAGGAAGAGGGAGGGAGACAGGGAGGGAGACGGAGGGAGGGAGACAGAGGGAGAGAGGCAGAGGGAGAGGGAGGGAGACAGACAGAGGGAGGGAGAGAGACAGGGAGAGATAGAGGGAGGGAGACAAAGAGAGAGACAGGGAGGGAGACAGAGGGAGGGAGACAGAGGGAGGGAGACAGAGGGAGGAAGACGGAGACAGGGAGGGAGATGGAGGGTGTGAGAGGGAGGGAGAGTGAGACAGGGAGGGAGACGGAGGGAGAGAGACAGAGGGAGAGGGAGGGAGACCGAGGGAGGGAGACCGAGGGAGGAAGGGAGGGAGAGGGAGGGAGACAGGGAGGGAGGGACACGGAGGGAGACAGGGAGGGAGGGAGACCGAGGGAGACGGAGACAGAGGTAGGGAGACAGAGACAGAGGGAGGGAGACAGAGGGAGAGAGACAGAGGGAGGGAGACAGAGGGAGAGAGACAGAGGGAGGGAGACGGAGACAGGCAGGGAGAGTGAGACAGGGAGGGAGACAGAGGGAGAGAGACAGACAGGGAGGGAGACAGACGGGGAGGGAGACGGAGGGAGACGGAGATAGAGGGAGGGAGACAGAGGGAGAGAGACAGAGGGAGAGAGACAGAGGGGGAGGGAGGGAGCCAGGGAGGGAGACAGAGGGAGAGAGAGAGAGACAGAGGGAGAGAGAGAGGGAGAGGGAGGGAGACGGAGGGAGGGAGACAGAGGGAGGGAGAGAGACAGAGGGAGGGAGACAGACAGGGAGGGAGACAGACGGGGAGGGAGACGGAGACAGGGAGGGAGACCGAGGGAGTGAGGGAGGGAGACGGAGACAGGGAGGGAGACGGAGACAGGGAGGGAGACGGAGACGGGAGGGAGACGGAGACAGGGAGGGGGACGGAGACAGGGAGGGGGACGGAGACAGGGAGGGGGACGGAGACAGGGAGGGGGACGGAGACAGGGAGGGGGACAGAGGGAGGGAGACAGAGGGAGGGAGACAGAGGGAGAGAGACAGAGGGAGGGAGACAGAGGGAGGGAGACAGAGAGGGAGACAGAGGGAGTAGGGCGACAGAGGGAGGGAGACAGAGAGGGAGACAGAGGGAGGAGGGCGACAGAGGGAGGGCGACAGAGGGAGGGAGACAGAGGGAGGGAGACAGAGAGGGAGGGAGACAGAGAGGGAGGGAGACAGAGGGAGGGAGACAGAGGGAGGGAGACAGAGAGGGAGACAGAGGGAGGAGGGCGACAGAGGGAGGGCGACAGAGGGAGGGCGACAGAGGGAGGGCGACAGAGGGAGGGTGACAGAGGGAGGGCGACAGAGGGAGGGCGACAGAGGGAGGGAGAGGGGGAGACAGAGAGGGAGACAGAGAGGGAGGAGGGCGACGGAGGGAGGGTGACAGGGAGAGAGACAAGGGGAGAGAGACGGGGGAGAGAGACAGGGGGAGAGAGACAGGGAGAGAGAGACAGGGGGAGTGAGACAGGGGGAGAGAGACAGGGGGAGAGAGACAGGGAGAGAGAGACAGGGGGAGAGAGGGAGGGAGGGGGAGGGATGGCGAGGGAGGGGGAGAGAGGGAGAGGGAGGGGGAGAGAGGGAGGGAGAGGGGGAGGGAGGGGAGGGAGAGGGAGAGAGAGAGAGATGTGTGTATGCCGGGTCTGGTGGTTCAGTGGACGTAGGCGTCTGCTGCAGGGACCTATATTCAACCTCATGGTCACAATTTGTTCTTGCTTTAGCCCCGCCCCTCCCCCTCTGACCCCGCCCCACCGGTGCGGCCCTAGGCCACAAACCACACTGTAAATTTGGCCCCTGAGAGAAAGTCTCTGAGTACCCATGACCTAGAGGATGTTGCCATAGCATGGATGTCGGACAGACAGAGAGAATATCTATCACTCCCAGTCACGGTGGAGGAGGTAACGGAGGTGATTAAATCCCTGCCGAATGGGAAGGCCCCGGGCCCGGATGGGTTTACATGTGAATTTTACAAGGCATTTGTAGACCAGCTGGCACCGCATCTAGTTGAAATGTATGGGGATGCCCATGAAAAACAACGACTGCCGCCAACATTGCGTGAGGCCATGCTGATCGCATTGTTAAAACCGAATAAAGACCCTGAACACTGCGATTCATACCGTCCTCTGTCCCTAATTAATGTGGACACCAAGATCCTGGCTAAGCTTCTCGCGACTCGGCTGCAGCCTCTAATGCCTAAATTGATACTGCCAGATCAATCGGGGTTTATACCCTCCAGGTCCACATCCCACAACACTAGGACACTTTTCGCATTATCACACTACTTGCTTCCCCATACCAAGGCGGCGGCGGTGTTGCTGGATGCTGCCAAAGCATTCGATTCGATCGAGTGGCCTTACTTACATACTATCTTGCAACGTATGGGCTTTCCCCCACTATTCCTGCGATGGGTGACTCTCCTTTACACAGAGCCGACGGCACGGATAAAGGTTAATAGATACATATCCGACCCGATCAAAATTGCGAGAGGTACAAGACAGGGATGCCCGCTGTCTCCATTATTATTCGCAATTGCGCTGGAACCCTTGGCCTGCAAAATAAGACAGAAACACCATTACTCGGCGCTCCAGTTTCCACAAAGACCACTGCACATCTCGCTATATGCCGACGACATGACACTATATGTGCGTGATCCGGAGTCCAACCTGAATCCGTTATTGAGGGAATATATAAAATTCGGCCAACATTCAGGTCTTACAATTAACTGGTCTAAATCGGTGATCATACCCTTGACAGATACCACTGACCCTTGTTTAGTGGACTTCCCACTGGAATGGCAATCGGAGCCTGTGAGATACCTGGGCGTCTGGTATCACCGAGACCCCGAAGTGGTGATTCGCACAAACTATGGACGGGCGATCGAGGTGCTGGAAGGTAAAATAGGGCGCTGGATCCAGCTGCCATTGTCACTGGCCGATCGCATAGCCATTGTAAAAATGGTTATTCTTCCAAAGCGGTTGTACCTTTTTAACAATATCCCAATTCAGCCCCCGTCCGAGGTTTTTCGCAGGATTTCAGCCATGATCCTCCGCCTTATCTGGGCGGGTAAGCAAGCTAGGATCGAATTGCGTGCTCTCACGCTACCGTACATGCAGGGTGGGTTTAGGGTTCCAGATTTCTTACTCTATTATTTATGCGCACAAGCGCAATACGCGCATTTTTGGTAACATCCGGTTCCATTCCTTACACACGCTGCAATTGAAGAGGGAGATGCACACCCTATCCCACTGAGTGCTATTATAACACATAAAAGACCTCCACTGCACAATCGGGACATAAATACTATCGACACGACAAATAAAGCCTGGCAAACTATGGGTAGAAAAGCGCATAAACTGCCGTTGTATGCTCCGGCGCTGCAGCTACAGCATCACCCTGAGTTTTCAGTTACTCAGGAGAAGGTTGGTATGGCTTTGCTCAAGCAGATAGGCCTGGATACTATGGGAGATCTGTATGAAAATGGTTCCTTCAAATCACACGAGGCGTTGACATTCATTAGCAACCCAACGTTATTATTTCAGTTCACGTACTATAGACTACAGAGAGCATTGAGGAAATTATATCCGGCATATCCTGCTGAGCTACCCCAATTGACTGCTTTGCAGTTGCTGATCACTACCCCTACTGCTAAAAAGTTAGTGTCCAGACTATATGCAGCACTACAGACAGACATTGCTGACACCACGCACAAGGCAATGGAACGGTGGAACTGTAGTCTACTAAGCCCATTGACAGAGGAGGAATGGGGTATGGCTTGTTCAATCACTGGTATGTTGACACCGAATGGGAACTTGCGTATGCTACACTATAAATACCTCCACCAGACATATTATACCCCAGCACGGCTTTATGAATATGGGTTAAGGTCCGACGCTAAATGCCGTCGCTGCGGGGCAGACTCTGCAGATTTTATACACCTGGCATGGCACTGTGTAGCAGTGACAGAATTCTGGAAAAAGGTAATACATATATTGGGTGCCATGGTGGCTGCAGACCTTGAATGCACTGCTCGTACATGTCTGTTGGGCCTACTGCCCGGGGTTAGAGCAAACAAGCGTAAATTTTGTATGATTGCACTGCTATTCGCCAAACGGAGAATATCCTTGTGTTGGGGTGGCAGCATGGTACCCAAGGTTAAACACTGGATTCAGGATCTGACTTACTGTAAGGACACACTGCAAACATATGAGGAAGAGCTGCCCACAGGGTCCAAGCCTAGGGACTACTGGAAATATTTAATTCAATATTTGCAAACGCACCAAGTTGACTAACTGTATTTTAACGAGAGACACCAGGTATATCGAACTATCAGTGTCATTGCATGTTGTTACATGCTGGATGAAGGATGTTGTTGTACCATGATCTGTAAGTTGTTTACATGTTGTCATAGTATGTTTTGCCTATTTTTGTTACAACATGCTACTAAAACCAATAAAAAAAAAAGAAAAAAAAAAAAAGAAAAAGAGGAAGAAAAACGTGGTGGATTATCCCGTGTGTATAGGTGTGTCCCAAATATCTGGGCAAGAGAGTCCTTAGTGTGCACGGAAAAAACAAGGTTTAACAGGAATACTGTGTGCCCAAAAGAGATAACAGGTAGAACTATTGTAACTAAGCACTTACGATTTTGGAAGTTGCGAGTAGACAAGTCGTTAAGTACAAACGTCTCAGCAAAGGTGGGCAGTGTTACGGCAAATCCGGAAGTGTCAGCCCATGTCAATCAAAGGTAGATTTAAATACACCCAGTGGTTGCGCGAGCAAATCAAGGGGGACGTGAATATGTAAGCGAATCGTATAGGATTTCGACACAAAGGAAAGACCAATACATTAGCGTGTATGTTAAACGTTAGATAGCAGATAGGTTCAAATTCACCACGTGATCATGCGGAACAAATCGCATTGAATAAAAGGGAGACGAAAGTTGATAAAAAAAAAAAGAAAAAAAAAAAGATACTCAAGCTGGATGATCTCCCAGGACCTAGTGGTTCTGGTGGGGTAGGCAGAGTGAGCGGGGCAGCAGCTGAGGGTGGGCCTAGTGGCGGAAACTCCCCTGACGCTACCTCTAATGCTGACCAGACTGATGACATTGATCAGGATCTGGTGAACATAGCTCCCCTGAATGAGGATGAGGAGGATGACAACAATGCTCCCTCCTTTATTCCTCCAGGAAGAGTTGAAAGTAGGGCTAGAAGGGATAGATCTCTCTCAAGGGGATCTGTCCAGTCTAACTCATCTATAGGGACCTCTGTCTCTTCTCACAGAGGGAGGGAAACCTCCCAGGAGAGGAGAAAGAGACTGCTGAAGTATGAGCAAAACAAGTTCAACCTCAGAAAGCAGCAGATGGCCTTAGATAGGGAAGCCCTAGAGCTCTACAGAGCTAGTAAAAAGGAGGGACTAGAGTCCCTTGGTGGCAGCAATTTCCCTAGAGATAGGCAGAGGTCTTATGACCATAGAAACCTAAGTAAGATTGTCCCTCCTTACCAGAGTGGGGATGACATCCACAAATGGATAACTGCCTAGGAGAGGGCCTGTAAAGTACAGAAGGTCCCTCAAGGTCAGTGGGCAGCAATCTTATGGCTCTCCTTTGCAGACAAAGGTAGAGAGAAGCTCCTCACTGTAAGAGAAGAGGATGCTGATGATTACCAGGTCTTGAAAAGTGCACTGATAGATGGGTTTGGCCTAACCACTGAACAATACAGGTTAAGGTTCAGAGACACCCATAAAACACAATCAAGACTGGGTTGACTTTGTTGACTGTGCTGCTAAGGCTCTGGAAGGTTGGTTATTGGGCAGTAAAGTGTGTGACTTCATAGGATTGTACAATCTGAGCAGATTCTTAATAACTGTCAAAATCAGCTGTTGCACCAGTACCTGGTAGACTCTGATCTGACCTCTCCCCAAGAATTGGGAAAGAAGGCAGACAAATGGGTCAGAACCAGGGTGAGGCAGAAGGTACAGAACCAAGGTGGTGACCCAAAGAAGCAGGATTCTAAGAACTCTGACAAGGGTGGGGACAAGGGTAAATACCAGAAGTCTTCTCAAGGGCCCCAGAAATCTTCTTCTAATGGGGAGTCACAGTCTAACAAGGGAAAAGACCAAAAGAAACCTTGGTGCAAAATCTGTAAACAGAAAACTCACTGGACCAGTGGCTACACCAAGTCCAAAGAATCTACTCCAGCCACCATTGCCTCTAAGGTAACTGTTCCCCCTAGTACAGCTACAATAGGTGGTGGCAATGTGCAGAATAAGGGTGTAGTGGGGTTGCCCCTGGGTTCTGAGATGGACTCTGGCCTAGTCAGAGTTCCAACTCAGGCTGAGCTTGTCTGTGATGGGGGCATGGATATGTCCCCCTTTGTGAGTCCTAGTAACCTGGGCAAATACAGACAACAGCCTTTGATAAATGGAGTAGAAGCTTGGGCATTCAGGGACACAGGAGCAAGTGTCACAATGGTGACAAAAGATCTTGTGGATCCTGGGCAGATTATACTTAGTGAAATATACCAAGTGACCACTGCTAGCAATGTCAGAATAGTCTGTCTGGCAGTTGTTAACTTCTCCTGGGGAGGGGTAACTGGCCTTAAGAAGGTTGTGGTAAGTGCAGACCTACCAGTACAGTGCTTGCTTGGCAATGATCTAGAGACTTCAGCTTGGGCTGACGTGGAGCTCAGGACACATGCAGAAATGTTAGGGATCCCTGCCCATGTATTTGCTGTGACTAGGTCACAGGCCAAAATTTCTAAAGCTGGACAGGCCCTGGATTCTGGAATAATGCACCAGGTGCCTCACAAGAGGAGGAGCAGTAGGGTTAAGGCTGAGCATTCCCACCTGACTCATAATGCTGATCAGTCTCCTCAGGGAGATGATCTTGAGCCTGAATAAGGAACTGTCCCAGATGAGCTTGAACCTGACCAGGTTGAGTTCTTGGGGACAGGGAGCTCTTCCAGGTCTGATCTGAGCCAGGAGCAGAAAACCTGCCCCTCTCTTGAACCCCTCAGAAAGCAATTTGCTGATGAGGCTGCTGGGAATGCTAGTGGCACCCATAAGGTTTATTGGGATGATGGACTCCTTTACTCAGAGAGTAGAGACCCCAAGCCTGGTGCATCCAGAAGGGTGGTTATACCTCTGAAGTTTAGGGGCTTCCTAATGACACTAGCCCATGATATTCCCCTAGCAGGACACCTGGGCCAGAACAAGACTTGGGACAGAATTATCCCAAACTATCACTGGCCCCACATGTCTGAAGACACTAAGGAGTTTTTTCGCTCCTGTGTAACCTGCCAAGCCAGTGGCAAAGCAGGTGGCACTACAAAGGCCCCCCTGATACCACTACCTGTGGTGGGGGTGCCCTTTGAAAGGGTAGGGATTGACATTGTTGGCCCCACGGATCCCCAAACAGCATCTGGGCACAGATTTATACTGGTGGTGGTGGATCATGCCACCAGGTACCCAGAGGCAATTCCCCTAAGGACCACTACAGCACCTGTAGTGGCAAGAGCTCTCTTGAGTGTATTCTCAAGAGTAGGCTTTCCTAAGGCGGTAGTATCTGACATGGGTGCAAACTTCATGTCTAGTTACTTGGCTGCTATGTGAAGGAGTGTGGAGTGAACTACAAGTTCACCACACCCTATCACCCACAATGCAATGGTTTAGTTGAAAGGTTCAACAAAACCTTAAAGGGCATGATTAAAGGACTCCCAGAGAAGCTTAGGCGAAAATGGGACCTACTCTTGCCCTGCCTTTTATTTGCATACAGGGAGGTGCCTCAAAAGGGGGTTGGCTACAGCCCTTTTGAACTTTTATTTGGACACCCTGTCAGGGGTCCATTGTGTTTGGTGAAGGAAGGATGGGAGTTACCTCTCAAGCCCCCAAAGCAAGACATAGTGGTCTATGTACTTGGTCTCCGCTCCAGGATGGCTGAGTACATGAAAAAGGCAAACAAAAACCTTAAGGCTAGCCAGGAACTGCAAAAAGCCTGGCATGACCAAAAGGCTGTACTGTACTGACTGTTTACCAACCAGGACAGAAAGTATGGGTGTTGGAGCCTGAGGCCCCAGCAGCCCTCCAAGACAAATAGATTGGCCCCCATACAATTGTTGAACAGAAAGGGAAGGTTACCTACTTGGTAGACCTTTGAACCCCTAGGAGTCCCCACAGGGTACTTCATGTCAACATACTTAAACCATATGTTGACAGGGCAGATATGGGCTTGCTCATGGCTACTGATGAAGGACAGGAGGAAGAGAGTGACCCACTCCCTGACCTGCTTTCTCAGAACCCTGATGATGGGTCAGTTGATGGTGTAGCCTTGGCAGGCAGCCTCACTGCCCAGCAGCAAACTGACTGCAGAAACCTTCTCAGCCAGTTTAGACATATGTTTTCCCTGACTCCAAGTCAGACCACCTGGTGCACTCATGAAGTGGACACTGGGGACAGTCTACCTGTGAAGAATAAGATCTACAGGCAACCTGACCATGTCAGGGACTGTATAAGGACAGAAGTCCAAAAGATGTTGGATTTGGGTGTGATTGAACCCTCAGTTAGCCCTTGGGCTAGTCCAGTAGTTCTGGCACCTAAACCTCACACCACAGATGGAAAGAGAGAAATGAGGTTTTGTGTAGACTACAGGGGTCTCAATGCAGTCACTAGGACTGATGCCCATCCCATCCCCAGGGCAGATGAGCTAATAGATACTTTGGCCTCAGCCAAGTTTCTAAGCACATTTGACCTGACAGCTGGCTACTGGCAGACCAGACTAGCTGATGATGCAAAGCCAAAGACAACATTTCCTACCCCTAGTGGGCACTATCAGTTTGTGGTAATGCCCTTTGGTTTGAAGAATGCACCTACCACTTTCCAGAGGTTGGTGAATCAAGTCCTTACAGGCCTGGAAGACTTTAGTGCAGAATATCTAGATGATATTGCTGTCTTTAACTCCACCTGGGGGTATTACCTGGTCCACCTGAGGAATGTTTTGGAGGCCCTGCAAAACGCAGGCCTAACTATCAAGGCTACTAAGTGCCAGATAGGGCAGAATCAGGTAGTGTACCTGGGCCACCTTGTAGGTGGAGGCCATGTTCAACCATTCCAGAGCAAAATCCAGACCATAATGGACTGGGTTGCTCCAACTATCCAGACTCAGTTGAGAGCCTTCTTAGGCCTGACTGGGTACTATAGGATATTTGTCAAGGAGTATGGATCAATAGTGACACCCCTGCATGACTTAACTTCTAAAAAGATGCCCAACAAGGTTCAGTGGACAGCTAGCTGTCAAAAGGCATTTGATCACCTGAAGCAGGCCATGTGCACTGCTCCCATTCTGCAGAGTCCTGACTACTCCAAGAAGTTCATTGTCCAAACAGATGCATCTGAATTGGGGGTAGGGGCTGTACTGTCACAATTGAATGATGAAGGTCAGGATCAGCCAGTAGCTTTCATAAGCAGAATGCTGACCCCTAGAGAGAAACGTTGGTCAGCCATTGAGTGGGAGGCCTTTGCTGTGGTTTGGGCTCTGAAGAAGTTGAGGCCATACTTGTTTGGTTCTCACTTCCTTGTTCAGACAGACCATAAACCCCTCTTATGGCTAAAACAAACGAAGGGTAAAAACTCCAAACTGCTTAGGTGGTCCTTTCCCTACAGGGGATGGACTTTACTGTGGAACATAGACCTGGGAGTAACCATGCCAATGCAGGTGGACTCTCTAGGTATTTCCACGTAGAACATGAATACTCAACTGGTCAAGGTTAGATTAATGTCCTGTGTTGGGGGGGGGGTTCTGTAGGAGAGTAGGATCTGCTTCACATGGGTACCCCCACTTTTTGCTGGTGTTTCACTGTTTTGCGACCTTAGTCTGGCTGTGGCCCTGCTAATCAAGACTCCAGCCTAGCTGCTTCCTCTCTAAAATGGTTTCCATGTACATTAGGTACATATCTAATTGGATTCTGGAGTGCCTTGTAAACCCCTAGTATATGGTATACTATCTACCTAGGGCATAGGTACTTCAGAGGCCTACCAGGGGCTGAAGCATGTATTATGCCACCCCTGGGAAGCACTCAAAAAATGGCACCACAGCTCTGCTACTGCAGCCTGTGTAAGGTGGTGCTTGCACCCCTTACTGTGATATAGGCTACCTATATCACTACCATTGCACACACATATAAAACCTATAAGTCACTCCTAAGGCAGACCTTGACAATCCTGAAGGCAGAGTGCTTGGTTTTTATGTGAGAGGGTGCCCCTGCATGAGCAGAGCCCCTCTGCAGCGTTCAGAGTACCTCCTCTGATGCTGTTTGTGGTGCATCCTGACCATATGCTCTTAAGTGCATTGTTAACCTCACGGTAAATGCTACCTTTGGGATGGCTGCACGGAAACATGTTGTGAGGGCACACTTGGTGTCCCTGTGCATAGTCCAGTTCAAACCGGTTGTAGGGGCTACCTACCCCTGCTCTGGCGCGAAACTGGACAAAGGAAATGGGTGTAACCACCCCTCTTTCCAAACCCTCCCATAGGTGGGTCCCTGGAGTATGTCCAACCCTCAAACTTAGTATAAGTATGGGAACCCAGTCCTTGTGACTTTAGATCACCCTGGACGAAACTCTGCAACATTTATCCTGGACCTTCGACTTTCTATCTCGACTAGAAGATGGAAGAAATCTCCCTTGGGGTCAAGGAGTGACTCCCCTGCTTGGCAGGCACCAAAGAAGCAACTGTCCGGTCTGCAATTCTGAAGCTCCTGTTGGAGGCTGAAGTCTCTGCATCACCAGACGTGGATTTCCTGACTTCCCCGAGGCTACCTTGAGTCCACAGCAAATCTGGGGCCTGTGGCTATCGAGGGTTACGAGGAACCGTGACCCCTGGGCACCGCGTACTATTGCTGGTACATCAACTTCCTGTTTATCCTTGAAGTTCTGCTTTGGGCTCCGAGTAGCCCCAGCTTGAGCACTGACTGCACTGAAGAATTCTGGCCTCCACTCCACGAGTGACCCGGGGGCCAGTTTCAAGTGCGACCGCTCGAGGCTCCTTCACGATCGCTAGCCCGTTGGCTAGTAGGTCCCCACGAAGGCAAATCCTCTTCTGATTGGGCTTTCCTGGTTGCTCCAGATGTGCCCCAACTTACCCTCGCTGGGTGAGTCCCTCAGACCTTGCTGGTCTGCACCGCAGTCCTTTCTCTAATTTCCAATAACTTGCCGTTGCCAAGGCGTGTTGGGTCCAATCTGGTCGCCGACACCGCAGCACTCGACAGACTTTGTTGCACAGCTCAAATCCAGCTCCTGGTCATCATCGGCGCCTCCTGGACCTCGTGGCTGAAGAGTCAAGACACCCATCAACTCACCTGAAGCACCCGACATCTGTGGCCATTGGTCCATCCTGCCCTCGGTCACTGGCAAGTGACCCAGACTCTGTCCCCTCTGCTTTCAGGTTCCTTCCATCCTAGATCCAGGCTTGGATCTCTTCGGACACTTTTCCTCTTCACGGCGGCAGCACTTCTTCGCCAGCTGCCATTGAAATCGACGTGACCCGACACCAAAAGACACCTATGCACCCGGCTTCCCTGGGTGAGGTAACACAAGTACTCCGGTGCTCCCGTGGGTGCTAGCCCTAGAACTTCCTAAGTCCAAAAGGGTTTGGTCCTAACTCGATTCTAAGTGTCCCTAATCTTTAATTTTCCAACCGCGACATTGCCCATAGAAGATAAAGGGAACCCGGGGTTGTGTTTACACACTGCACACGGCCCCCGTGGCTCCCCTGTGTCACTACCATGGGTGGTTCCTTGGGTTCCCAGTGATTCTACAGGCTCTAGGCCTTGTGTCTAGGTCAGTCGTGGTTCTTATACCACTTTATTGGTATATGGTTTGGTACGCCCCTAGGGCCCAAAAGCGTATTTGTGCTATTACTGTTGATTGCTAACTTGTAAATTAAGTACTTCGAACTCCAGTCTCATAAAGAGACTAGAGAGGTGTGTTTTATCTTAAATACATATATTTTAAATATATACCTGGTGTGGTTGTCCTTTCATTTGGTCATTCAAGAGATGATAGACTGGTAAAACAAGCTGCTTTACATTCCTTCAAGACTTAGCCTGAAGGCTGCTCTCCATAGCTACCACTAGGATAGCTTTCAATAAAGGTTGTCTTTAACCTATTCACCATAAGGGGTTGTTTGGACTGATACAAGGTGCCCACTATAATTAGTGGACAGCATATATCAGGCCAACTTCTCACAGAGGTGACTCACCAGGTTCTGTTACCCAGAATCCTCAACATTTGTCCAAAAAAAACACATTTTCCTCACATTTCTGTGGTGGAAAGTTCTGGAATCTGTGTAGATCCACAAAATTCCACCTACCCCGCATTTCCCAAAGTCGTACTAGAAAAATGATACCTCACTTGTGTGGGTAGGCCTAGTGCCAGTGACAGAAAACTGCCCAAAACGCAACACACCACATTTTCGCAGTGAAAACGAACCCTTTATTTGCAAAGTGCCTAGCTGTAGAATTTAAACCCTAGCCCTGCCGGCACCTAGGGAAACCTAGCAAACCTATACATTTTTGAAAACTAGGCACCCAGGGGAATCCATGGTGGGGTGACTTGTCTGGCTCTCACCAGGTTCTGTTACCCAGAATCCCTTGCAAACCTCAAACTTTGTAAAACAAAACACATTTTCCTCACATTTCTGTGGTGGAAAGTTCTGGAATCTGCGTGGATTCACAAATTTCCTACCACCCAGTGTTTCTCCAGGTCTCCCGATAAAAATGGTACCTCACTCATGTGGGAGCCCAAAGTACCCGCGATAGACAAGGGCCCAAAACGTATTGAGGAGACATCAAAATGACCTATCACAAAACAACCTGGTTTTGCATGTGGAATCATCTGGGGTTTTGGCCCCAGGCTCGGCAGCCATCTTGGGAAATCTAGAGATCTACCAAACCCACACATGTCTGTAAACTATACACCCGTCCAGCAAGGTATGGCTTGTGTGGGTCCCCCAATGTTTTCTTACCCAGAATGCCCTGCAAACCTGAATTAAAAATAAAAATATTCCCTGATACCTATTGGTCTTTCTTCCCCACGGGAGGCAGATAAGGGGCTTTTGCCCCTATCTGTCTCCTGGGGGGAGGGGGGGGGGGACAGAAAGACTCTGGCAATTTTTTGGGGGGTGGGGGCAATGACATACCCATTCTGGGCAGCCCCCACCCCTACATATATATTTTTTTTAAATCCCTGGTGCTTTTTGGGCTGTCAGCCCCCACGGGGGGCACATCAGGGGCTACTGCCCCCATCTGACTCCTGGGGGGGCAGAGACTGTGGCATTTTTGAGGGGTGTGAGGGCATTGGCATGCCCATTCTGGGCAGCCCCCACCCCGAACTTTGGAGAAATAAATCCCTGGTGCCTAGTGGGAAGATCTTCCTCACCTCCCAAAGCAAAAACAAAATGGGAAATCTCAGCAGATGGAATTTTTAAATGTGTGCTCATGACGGAATGGTTCAGTCATGAGCACACTGGCACTTATGCTCATGACGGAACCATTCCGTCATAAGCATAGAAGGGGTTAATGGGGGATTACTGGCACTTCTCAGCAGCAAACAGGTACTCTACATACAGAATACCAGCACTTCTATATTTCCATTTCAAGCACTGTGTGAGGGTTCAAATTCTAGGCCTCTATTTGCGCTCTCTAGATTTCCACTCTTTTGGAGACTTCCCATTACAAGTGTCAGAAATAACAAACCTTGCCCCTTCTTTCAAAAAAGAAAAAAATAGAGAGCCTGGTGGTAGAAGAATTATGTATAAATTAATGGTACTTCTCACACAGCATGTTTGCCTGAAGGCATCTTGGTGCTAGAGCTGTCTGGCCAGGTGAAAAAAACTAGGAAACCAAAAACAATCAGATGTACCTCTGATGAATGGGTTTTAAGGGTTTACCGAAAAACACCTACAAAATAAATTAACGGACTCTAGGGGCAGAATCGCACTAAGTGCCCTGAAAATGCAATAGGTGTTTGAGTCCACTTTTTGCAGCCCTGAGGGGGTCGCGTTGTCATATGCTTGTGTGGGCTGTTTTACAATATGGAACGTACAGGCACCCATTTTGTGCCAGTGCGATCACAATGGGGAATTCGCTCACTTGTATTAGGACATGGCTCCTGTAGTGTCTTGTATTTACTTGAATAGGGGGGCCCTTCTGGTCCCCGAAGGACTCCACAAACTCAGACACAGATGGTGAAGAAAATGGCTGTGCGATGATTGTGTCTACGAGTAAACAACGTGCACATGTAGGTTTGGCCTCATACAGAGAAGAGTCCAAATCCAAGAGAGGTCATCATGTGGAACAACTAAACTTCTTTGGACAGTACCTTAATATCACACTTTTATCATTGACAGTGGTGCACTGATAAACATCATGCCGGCAGAAAAATATCATGAACTGTCTCTTGTGCCCTGCGTGTCGCCTTCAAAGACAACGGTAAACATGTGGGCTGCTTCGACGCTATTACAGAGTCAAGAATCTTTTGTACCAAATAAGCGGCACAAGAAGACGAAGGTACAAGTGCGGATATATGTTCTTCAAGGCACTTCATCAAGCGCATGTTTATGCAGTTTCAACACTGCTGCTGACATGGGGGTCTGATTTCTATCAATTACAACATACATGCACATGCAGACATAGTAAGTGAGTTCCTGTCCTTATTTCATGGCCTAGGAAAGCTTAAAACCATGAAGGTGCAGCTGTACATTAATGAGGACTTTTGTCCTGTTGCTCAACGACAGGAAGCTGTTGAAAAAGAACTGGAAATTCTGTTACAGCATAACGTCATTGAACGCTCTACTGGTCCGACGGCATGGGTCTTACCCATAGTGGTAGTGCCAAAAAAGGACATTGGAGGTGCTCTGTGCATCTGTGTTGATATGCGCCAGGCCAACAAGGCATTTGACAGAGAACAACATCCAGGGCCACACACTGCAGACATGATTACACAGTTGAATAGTGCCAAAATATTTTCCTGCCTTGATCTGAACAACGGATATTATCAACTCGAACTGGAAGTAAATTGCAGGTACATTACAACCTTTTTGACCCATGTTGGTTTGTTCAGATATAAATGATTAAGCTTTAGGGTATCGTCAGCAGGTGAACTCTTTCAGGATGTCATTCGCCATATAATACAGCCTGCCACACATGCCTTTAATTACAGTGATGATATACTGGTGTTTGGTGCTACTGGAAAGGAATATGACAAAGCCCTGACACAAGTCTGCAGTTTACTTGCTGATGCAGGTCTCACATTGAATGCAGAAAAGTGTGAGTTTCCAAAAAAAAAGTTAAAATTGTTTGGACATGTTTTCTCTGAAGGGAGAATGACACCGGACCAGGCTAAAGTACAAGCTTTATCGTCCACTAGTCCCCCACAGGATGTGACCATGCTATTGTCCTTCCTTGGCATGGCCAGTTACTGTTCCAGATAAATTCATGATTTTGCCACGGTCAGTGCACCATTGAGAGACCTGACAAAATAGAACGTGTTCAGGTGGTCGTATGAATGGGATCGTAGTTTCAAGAAAATCAAACATGCAATTGAGAACACTACTGAAATGGCCTATTTTGATCCAAAATTGCATACTGAGATTGTGGTCAATGAAAGCCCGGTGGGGTTGGGTGCAATCCTGGCTCAGCACTACGGTTGTGAAAATACACAGAGACACTTTCTGGCTTATGCAAGAAGGAGTTTGTCACAAACTGAATGTGCTTATTCCCAAACTGAAAAAGAAAGCCTAGCTGTGGTGTGGGCTTGTGAACACATGTGTTTCTATACAGAAAATATTTCCCCCTTGTCACTGATCACCAGGTGTTGCTTACCATTTTTGGTAATCCAAAAGCCTAGATGCCTCCTTGAATTGAGAGGTGGGGATTGAGACTACAAGAGTATGATTACACTATTGTGCACCGGCCCGAGAAATATCAAAATCCCACTGACTTCTTCTCACGAGTACCTTTGCAGTCTCATGATACAGTGTCTAAAGTGGCTGAGGCCTATGTGAACTTAATAGTCAAATCCAGCATGCCCTATCAGTAGAACAAGTTCTGACTGCGACAAACAACGATCGAGACATGATTATTCTCAAAGACATTATTTCACAACAATACTGGACAAAACATACTTGACCTCTAACAGATGACTTTGAATAGCCAAAGTTCGAAAATGTCAGAGAAGAACTTTGTTACTAAAGAAGGCATTATAGTACGAGGATTTTCATTCCTGGGAGCCTGAGACAACAATTTATTGAATTGACTCACAAGGGTTATTGTGGCATTGTCACCACTAAGAGAACTAGTTCACAAGGGTCATGGTGTCATTGTTGCAACTAAGAATGCCTCCGAGACCAAGTGTGGTTTCCTCGCATTGATGAAAGAGTCGAAAAATAACTGAAGGCCTGTGACCTGTGCATCTGTCTTTCTCCCATGACAACGCAGCAACCATTAACAATGTCTGATCTTCTGAAACATGCTTGGAAGCGGATTTCTGTTGATTTCTTCTGACCCCTCAATAATAGCCAAAACAACAATTGATGGACAGAATGCAGAACAATGTCATACATTCACCCCAGTACAGAGATCTGGGCCTAAATCCATCGTTTTTTTGCTCACCCTGCCGTTCCAAATTGAACCCAGCCATATGCAAATCAGTCTTGACCCTGTGCCTCATGGGAACAGTCCAGCCCGAATTGCCAAGCCAGGTCCTCCCTGGACTGGAAACAAGCATCCTAGGACCGGTTTCTGGCATTTCAGCCGTCTTCAGCCAGGCTTACTTGATTTCCAGTGGCATGGAGAGCAAGGGACCCACGTCTGGGCATACCCTTTCCACTCGGGGTGACAATTGCAAAAACAACAATTGATGGACAGAATGCAGAACAATGTCATACATTCACCCCAGTACAGAGATCTGGGCCTAAATCCATCGTTTTTTTGCTCACCATGCCGTTCCAAATTGAACCCAGCCATATGCAAATCAGTCTTGACCCTGTGCCTCATGGGAACAGTCCAGCCCGAATTGCCAAGCCAGGTCCTCCCTGGACTGGAAACAAGCATCCTAGGACCGGTTTCTGGCATTTCAGCCGTCTTCAGCCAGGCTTGCTTGATTTCCAGTGGCATGGAGAGCAAGGGACCCACGTCTGGGCATACCCTTTCCACTCGGGGTGACAATTGCAAAAACAACAATTGATGGACAGAATGCAGAACAATGTCATACATTCACCCCAGTACAGAGATCTGGGCCTAAATCCATCGTTTTTTTGCTCACCATGCCGTTCCAAATTGAACCCAGCCATATGCAAATCAGTCTTGACCCTGTGCCTCATGGGAACAGTCCAGCCCGAATTGCCAAGCCAGGTCCTCCCTGGACTGGAAACAAGCATCCTAGGACCGGTTTCTGGCATTTCAGCCGTCTTCAGCCAGGCTTGCTTGATTTCCAGTGGCATGGAGAGCAAGGGACCCACGTCTGGGCATACCCTTTCCACTCGGGGTGACAATTGCAAAAACAACAATTGATGGACAGAATGCAGAACAATGTCATACATTCACCCCAGTACAGAGATCTGGGCCTAAATCCATCGTTTGGGAATACCCATCATAAGTGGGATGGGTATTCCCAGACGTGGGACCCATGCTCACTACGCCACTGGAGTCAAGCTATCCTGGCTGATGACGGCTGATAGCCAGAAACCGGTCCTAGGATGCTTGATTCTGGTCCAGGGAAGACATGGCTTGGCAGTTCGGGCTGGACTGTTCCCATGAGGCACAGGGTCAAGACTGATTTGCATATGGCCATGACTGAACTGGGGTGGTGTTGTGGGCAAAAGAACGATGGATTTAACCCAGATCTCTTGACTGGGGGAGAATGTATGCATTGTCAGCATTCCGTCCATCATTTGTTTGTTGTAACGCTTTTCGCCCTAAGTGGGATGGGTATTCCCAGACGTGGGACCCGTGCTCACTACGCCACTGGAGTCAAGCTATCCTGGCTGATGACGGCTGATAGCCAGAAACCGGTCCTAGGATGCTTGATTCCGGTCCAGGGAAGACATGGCTTGGCAGTTCGGGCTGGACTGTTCCCATGAGGCACAGGGTCAAGACTGATTTACATATGGCCATGTCTGAACTGGGGTGGTGTAGTGGGCAAAAGAACGATGGATTTAACCCAGATCTCTTGACTGGGGGAGAATGTATGCATTGTCAGCATTCTGTCCATCATTTGTTTGTTGTAACGCTTTTCGCCCTAAGTGGGATGGGTATTCCCAGACGTGGGACCCGTGCTCACTACGCCACTGGAGTCAAGCTATCCTGGCTGATGACGGCTGATAGCCAGAAACCGGTCCTAGGATGCTTGATTCCGGTCCAGGGAAGACATGGCTTGGCAGTTCGGGCTGGACTGTTCCCATGAGGCACAGGGTCAAGACTGATTTGCATATGGCCATGTCTGAACTGGGGTGGTGTAGTGGGCAAAAGAACGATGGATTTAACCCAGATCTCTTGACTGGGGGAGAATGTATGCATTGTCAGCATTCCGTCCATCATTTGTTTGTTGTAACACTTTTCGCCCTAAGTGGGATGGGTATTCCCAGACGTGGGACCCGTGCTCACTACGCCACTGGAGTCAAGCTATCCTGGCTGATGACGGCTGATAGCCAGAAACCGGTCCTAGGATGCTTGATTCCGGTCCAGGGAAGACATGGCTTGGCAGTTCGGGCTGGACTGTTCCCATGAGGCACAGGGTCAAGACTGATTTGCATATGGCCATGTCTGAACTGGGGTGGTGTAGTGGGCAAAAGAACGATGGATTTAACCCAGATCTCTTGACTGGGGGAGAAATGTATGCATTGTCAGCATTCCGTCCATCATTTGTTTGTTGTAACCCTCAATAATAGCCATCATTGCATGGCAGTAATTGATGAATATTCAAGATTTCCCCTCATGGAAGACACGTCGTCAACTATACATGATAAAGTCATTGGGGTATTGAATGATGTTATTGCAGCATGGGGTGTTTCATCCGTTCTTAAGTCTAACAATAGCCCACCTTTCAGCAGTAGAGACGAATTTTCCAAAATTCTGACTTCGGACCACGCCGCTAAACGACATTGCGCCTGGTCTTGGTTATCAAACCTTGGTTTACCTATTTTCGACAACATAATACAGTTGTACGTCTTTTCAATACAGAGATTTATGATTATCAAACACTCGTCTATACAGTATTTTGCGTTACATTGGATCTTGCACGCATCGCTTTTGTTGAGCCATGAAGAAGTCCCATTGGGACGAAATGCACTGCGTCGGCTATGAACTGAATGCTGTGCTTTTAAAAAAAAGATCAGAAAATTTGGAAAAAAGAATAAAGGAAAATCACATCATTAATAAACTGAAGTCCATTGTGAATCCTTTGGGAGACATTGTGTTATTGTTCATGCATTTATTACCATCTGTTACTGACGTATATAATTGTTGATTATCATACTATACATAACTATAGCTGTGTGCTGAGCCATTCCTGCCTCTTTTATTTTTGGCTTTGCCAAATAATAGGGACGTAAGGAGGTCACGCCCCTGGCTCGCTGCACCGCACTCTTGCAAAAAACTATCAAAAACTATACTGACTGGTGCAGGCCCCTAGTGCCCTGACCTTCTGTTCTTTGCTTTAGATAAGCATACCTCTCTGGCACCAGATGAACTGGGTTGTTGAACATTGAGAGTGATTCAAAACGCTGTGCTAGAAGGAAGTGGCCTCCGATCGGCTCTGTATATTCGTCGCTTTGTGGATACAGGTCCACTCTCCAATCCACAACAGGTGAACGCCCTGCCACCTTGATGTTCGGGAGACCCATGGGAATGAAACTGCCACAATGGACTCAGACGAGGTCGACCCATGCTGATGAGATACGCAAAACAGATAATTTGAACTAATCCAAGATAAAAACATAAGCTGATGAACACCGAGGTACTCAGGACACAGTCTTCAAAGAGGGAGACCAGGCCTTGATCAAGTAAAAACAAAAGTGCATATCTGATGCTCAGATCGATGCCGACCCACTGTGGGTCATGATGAGGAAAGGACATATGGTGACTGCTCAACGTACCGGAAAGTCCATTACAAGAGTGTCGTCACACTTCAAGCTCCTGACTAGATGTTCGTCGGCTCCAGATATCCAAACTGAGATCTGTCCACCCAAGAGTCCATAGAGTATAACTCCTACACCTGCCTCTGCATCACCTGCACCCTGTGCAGGCACCTTTCCTTTGCCATCTGCAACCTCAGACAATGAGATGTGGAAGGCTAATTTGAATGCTTCTATGACTCATTGAGGAGCTATGATTATATATATATATATGTGATATCTGATTTTTTAATTTAACAAAGGGGGAGATGTAGTGTCTTGTATATATTTTTATAGCGGGACCCTTCTGTAGGAATTACATATGCGTTGGGGTGTGTCTATGTGTGGTTAAAGAGAGTTGGTGACGTATTGCGAATCAGTTAACTGTTGCACTTTGAAGAATAAAGACGTCCACTACAGAGCTCCGTGTGTGGCATTGTTATTTGCATGCTACCGGGCTGGGAAGGATACTACAGATCCTGCACAAATGAGGGAACACTTTGTCCTTGCACCCACTTCATGGTATAGAAATAGAGGTAAAGAAGTTGTCAGGAGGTGCCCTCACAGTGCTTCACATAGAGGGGGCCGTACCCCCCAAACAAACGGACAGTGAATTTTACTTTCAGTTGGCAAGTCTCAACATGACTTACCATCACACTTCTCAGCAAATGCCTTACAAATACTTCTGTTTTTAGAAACTGATAAACATCTGAGCAAATCAGCAGTAAATTCAACACAAACAGGATTTACTGTTACTTGATAACTGTTGTTGGAAGCATTGTGACGGACGACTATTTGGCATATTTGAGCAGTGCTTGATGAATGGGAGATGTCAAACGCGTTCAGTTAGAGGTTGTACTGCACTTTGAGAATGATAAAAAACAGTACAAACTGTACAAGCTTGACATTCTATAGAAACATAGATCAGCTAGCAAACTAGTTATGACAAAACACTGAATCAAACAGGCTAATACGCATAAGCAAAGCTTTGGGAAATGAAGCCATGGCACTGGCAGCCAATCTCGCTCCTCACCTGTGTAGGATCCCTCCATAACTTGTGTTGTGAGGTGAGAAAGCAGCACACTGATGGGTGCAGGCATTCGTCACTGAGGTTAATGCTTAGAGCAGCGTGTGCTAACAGTACTGGAATAGTAATGGGCCAGACCTGATGTGCAATGGCAAACTTCTGTAGGTCCCACCATGGGAATAGAATGAAGGCTACATGCCAGGATTGAGGTGCACTGACAGAGCTGTGTATAGTATGAAGATTATAATTGTAAGAAGGTCATGTGCTAGGGTGACCAACTGGCATTAGTGCAAATCCAGGACGGTGAGTGTAAAAATTACGGACAAAGGGTACAAATTCAGGACAAAAATTCAGGACATAAAGTCAAAATTCAGGACAAACATTCGGGACAAAAGGTACGTTTGACAGACACATCAGAGGAGGTCATGCAATAGTATATAAGTAAGTAAATAGGCAAAGAACATAAGTACAAGTCACAATAAGTTTATATTAGGTTGAGACAACCGTGCACTTCACTTTTTTTGGTATGCACGCAGCTTTGAGCAACTGTGCAGGTTGTTTCGTGGTATTTCATATAATCATAATCTATTTATATGGTTACTCTACTGGGTTTTCCAGTCTGATATTTTGTTTACAGCTCATGGTCCTGAGCAAGCATGTTTGATGACAGAAGTGGTCGGAAAGATCTGCTCGGACAAACTTTATTACTAGCATCTCATATCGGAGTGCTATTTTGAGATGTAAAGCAGCACGCACAGAATGTAGCCAATTGGACCTGCAGTACTGGACTAGAGTGTAGTCCTCTGAGTGGCCAGCTTTATGTAAGATGGAGATGACTGGGTTAGGGGCTGGTACAGTACTGAGTGAATGATAAGACCCATAGCAGACAAGTCGTGTGTGAGGGTAAGAGCATTAAGCAGGAAAAGGGAGTTATTAACCACCCTGCATGAGCTAGAACTGGCTGCAGACAGCTTAGTGTTATGGTATTAAGCTGGGCCGGAACGGTTAGATAGGAGTTGACATTACTATATAACGCCCTGGCTAGCCATATATCAGCCCTCCTTATTTTACCTGTATATGGGAAATATTGAACTGATTGGGCTGTTTCTTTTCTGTGAGCTCTAGACTGTAGATTCTCATTGATGCACAGAAGTGTTTTACAGCCCGAGGTGCTGCAGCTCAAGACCCCCGAGATTCTGGCCACACTGGCACAGTGCTATTAACTCCTCTGAAATTTTGGTCCAGCAATCGGTCAGTGCTTGGGCTGATCACACCAGGCTATGAAGTATCATACAAAAGGCAGAAATCAAGAAACGAGCCCCATGTGTTACAGGATAGCCACCTTCCACGTTTGTTTTTCTTAACTTTTTGGACCCTCTGAGTTCCCCCAAGGATTATGACAACCTGAGTCCCGGTTAGACCACAGTCGAGCACTGTTCCTGGCCGTATCTGAGGCCTCTCCAGACTTTTTAAACCCGCATTCATTTACCAGGTGTTTTTTTCCTCTCAGGCGGCTGCAAAAAGTTATAGGGCCTGAAATTTGCCCTGCTACTTGCCTCCACTCCCGATTCCCAGTGAGGTCACAATTGAGCACTGTCATGGCTGTTTTGGAGGCCTTTCTTGTTCTTGTTTGTCTCTTGTTTTCCCTCCGGGACAACCATGGGAGTTCTAGGGCCTTAACTCTCTCCCTGTCGCCGTGCAGCCACAGTTAGACTACTGTCTAGTGCTGTTTTTGGCCGTGTCTGAGGCCTTTCCTGACTTTCCACCCACAATCAGATACCTGGTGATTTCCCTCCTGAATGGCCGCAGCAGATCTAGGTACTGAACTATGCCCTCACTGCAGCGCAGCTTCAGCCTGTTGGCCACGACGAGTGGTCTCTTGCCCTCACGCCTGTTTCTAAAGAAAGCCACAATAATAGCGCTGTCCTAGCCGTGTTGGTGGCCCTTCCTGTTCTTGTGTTGTTTTCCTCCCGAACAGCCAGAGATGATCTAGGGCCTAAATTGTCACCCGACCGCCGTGCAGCCCCTGACTTCTCTGTCCACTTTGAGTCGTTCCCTGGTCTCCACGCCTGATTCCCTATGAGGACTCAGTCGAGCTTAGCCCATGACCGTTTTGAGATGCTTTTCAGGTTTGTCCACCCTGAGCGGCCGCAGGTGTTCTAAATCCGCATTTATGCCCTGCCACCACCAAATCCACATCCTGGCTGGCCGCGGCCACCATCACCGTGTTCTGAACTTACCCTCGGATCTCTAAATCCTGGATCTGCACCATCCCACTGCGCTACCTTGAACCTTCACTTAATGCTCCAAAGTAACAGCTGTAATCCCTGTTCCCCCCAGACTTGTTTTTCCTAACCCGCGGTGCCCCACCGACCGAATATAATGGGTTCCCGCTACTAACTTTTGACCACGTTCCTTGTGCCGTCTTTGAAGTACTCTTAAGTTACTCTTGTATTTGCTATTTGGTTGTTCTCCTATTGTTTTACTCTCTGCTACCTAATATATTGACTATTTACCTGTGCTTTCCACCTCTCATTATCTAACCCAGCTATGAACTTCTGATCATTTTCCTCGTGCCGTCACTGTAGTACTCTTGCTTTTACTACTTTGGTGTTCTCCAATTGTTATAATCTCTACTACCCAATATATTTAAGCTTTAACCCCCCTTTCTTTCCACCTCTCATTTCTCTCCTCTCGCCCCTAAGCATTTTTACCTACAATACTCTCCCCCCCTTAGTTTGCTCTATCCTTTCTCCTCTCTACTTTACCCCCTGTCCCCGCTAGCGTCCTAAGCTGTCCATTTTCTCTCAGGTATGATGTTCCCTCATTGTTATTTTCTTAATATATGCCCACTTTGATAAACCCACCCCTCCTCCCCCCTAATCACTGACTCTCCTCTTTCTCGGTTACTTTTCTGTCTTGTTTCCTCACCCACCTTCTTTCTACTTATCATCTTTTTATTTTCTCCCACTCTTTCTCTTCCCACCAAATCCTCTTATAATGACCTAACATGACCCCCCCAATCCCGACCTCACACCTCTTGACCCTGCACTCTACAGACATGACTCCAACTCCTGGAACATCTTATACCCTTCCAATCTTTCCAAAAACTCCCCGAAAAAATGTAAACACAAATTATTGATTCGTCACCCCAAAACTTTAATTGTTGATACCTACCATAGCCTCACCTCCCCTATAAAAACTAACTTTATTTTCTACTCCAAAAGCACCTCCAAATGGAAAAGTATTTTCCTTCTCCATTTTACAGTCTCTAAATCTATCAAAATCCCATATGGAGTCAAATTATCTACATCCATATACGCAGCTTTCCACGGTGAAACTGACATTTCCAAATTTAAAACTGGTAATATCCTCATTCAAGCATCAGAATTCCACCTCAACATCTTTGACCAACATTTCAGTACCTTGGCAGACCATCCATCCAAACCACTCACCAACCCTTCTTCTTCTCAATTGTCTGACACCCGACGGGTGTCCCCCTCCCCCCCGGTTCTGTCCCCCCCATAGACTTCCCTGCCGCTCACTCCGTCATCCAAACTCACTCTTTATCTAAAGACCAACACCCTCAATCCCCTCTCCCCATCCCTAACCTCTATCCTACTTCCCGAACCCCTCACCCAGTACCTCCGACTTTACCCCCCCGCGCCAATATCTCCCTCTCTGAACGGCACTCTCTCCCCTCAAACTGATATAATTACTTCCCGGCCCCTCACCTAGAACTTCTAACTTTATCCCCCCGCTCCAATATCTCCCCGCCGGAACTTAACTCTCCTCCATCCAACTGATGTAACTCCCCACTACATCCCTCACTCATTCCCTACCACTAGGCCTACTATATGATTGACCCGTCTTTTTCCACGTCCAACAACCCGTACACTCCTCTGACTCCCCCTCCCAGCCTCTCCCCCCTCCACACATCAGACTCTCTCCCCGACTGACACGGAACCCTCTCTCCCCCCCTTCTTTTCAACTGAGCTCCCCATCAATTTTATTGCTCTGACACTATCTAACATCGAACGTCATCTCTCAACTGTGGAACTAACGCGACTCAGAGAGGATTTCAACACCCTTAACGCCAGGACCATCCTCAATCATAGTGACCCCGCCTGTTCTTGCTTCCCTAACATCCCCCAACCTAACCGTTGGAAAACCACACCCCTTCTCAGACGAACACATAGGCCTCTCCGTGCTATGAACTACCTCTCCGCTTCTGACCTTATTGACCTTTGCAACTCCTACCTGCCTTTTAGACCTGGCACCATTGGCGTGGGTCTCCCTTCCATTTTTGCTGTTGCCTCTTGTATTTTTGCTATGTGTTTTGCTGGTCTAAATGCTTTGGGCACTGCTATTCAGTGCCACAGTGCAAGTGCTCCCTATTGTAAAGTATTGTATTGCATTAGTGACCCCATGATTGGTTCATTTGATTTACTTGTCAGACCCTAGTACAGTGCACCATGTGTGCCCAGGGCCTATACATCAAATGCTGCTGGTGGGCCTGCAGCACTGGTTGTGCCACCCACAGAAGCAGCTTGTAAAATGTAACTCAAGCCTGCCATTGCAGAGCCTGTGTTCAGCCTGGTGCTGCCATGTCGGCTTGGCAAGTACACCCACTTGCCAGTCCCTAAACCTTCCCTTTTCTACATATTAGTTACCCCTAAGGTAGGCCCAAGGGCAGGGTGCATTGTAGGTAAAAGGTAGGACATGCCCTGATGTGTGTAGCATGTCTTAATAGTGAATTACAGCCAATTTCATTTTTCACTATTGTAAGGCTACCTGTTCCAGAATGGGCAGTGTGATTATAACATCTTATAATCCTAACTGACTCAGTGAACTAGGTAGAAATTCTAGTTTATTATGCCTGAACTCAGAGTGATAAAATACATCTTTTAGTGAAGTTGGTTTTCACATTCTGTGTTTGACAATACCACTTTTAGAAAGTAGATATTTTCTTGCCTAACCATCCAAGCCTGCCTCTACTAGGTTGTGTATTCCATGTCTGTTTTGAGAGTGACAGGGGCTGGGGGGTTCCAGGAGACACAGTGAGTCAGCACAAGGCTGAATAGACCTATCTGCATGAGGATTGGTGGGAGGAGTAGCACCTGGGCCTGAATAGGGCTGTGCCTGCCTTCCACAATGTTGACTCCACCTCCTGTGGTGTGTCTGATGACCCTGGCCCACACTGACAAAGGAAGAAGTTGTGCACTGGCAGAATGCACCCAGGACTGGTTTGGACTAGGTACAGACACTCTCTGCCTGCAGAGAACAAAGGATTTTGGTGTATAAAAGGGGGACCCCAGAACTTTAGATCACTTCTGGGAATCAAGACAACCCTTTGCCAAGGAGAAGAACCAAGGAAGCTGAAGTAGGAGACTTTCCCTGTGCTGTGCTGTTGGGGTTGTCCTGCAGTGGTTACTTTATTGCCAAGGAAAGGAGAAAAGGAATTTTGTGTGTACTTTTGCAATCTTGAAGAAGAATCTCCAAGGGCTTGAACTGTGCTTGCCTTCTGCCTGAAGTCTCATGGATACAAGACTTCTCCACCAGCTCCCCTGAATTCCCTTGCTGTGGAATTCTGCCTGCAGAGAGGTGGCTACTGTTGTTTGGGCCTTCTGAGAAGACTGCGAGTCGCTGGGAGCTGGAAGCGCGACGCAACGAGAAGTGTGTTGCCGCCGCAGCAGTTGCCGTCGCATCGCCGAAGAAGCATGCCGCCGCTGCAGCTGTTCGCCGTCGTATCATCAACGAAGCACGGCGCATCACCGGAGAAGCGTGTCGCCACCACAGAGGTCGCTGTTACATCACCGGAGAAGCGTGTCGCAGGGCCTGTCGCGGCTCAGAAGTTACCAGGTTCGCCGCACGGCCGTCGGGTGGGCAAGCATCGCTTCCACGTTGTCGCATTGCATCAAGACGCCATTTTCTCGCATCGTACCGGATCGTCGCATCGCATCGAGGCGCCATCTTGTCACATCGCACCGGATCACAGTAAGAAACCGATGCATCACCTCCTCTCCGGTAAGGAACCGACACATCACCTCCCCTGCGCTGCAGTAAGGAACCGACACATCACCTCCCCGAAGCAAGGAACTGACGCGTCACCTTCCCTGCGACCCTTTTGTTTGTATTGCCTGACGCATCCAAGGTACTATGAGAGTATTCACCATCTACATTGAACTATGCTATTTCCTGCCATTTTAAAGTCTAGTTTGGATTACAGTATTGTGGATTTTTGTCGTTTGGTCTTGTGTTAAGTCTAGTAAACATTACTTAGTTTTTCCAAACTAGTGTGGTGTCCATTAGTAGTGTTTTTACTGTATTACTGTATGTGTTCACAAATGCTTTACACACTGCCTCTGAGATAAGCCTGTCTGCTCGTGCCAAGCTACTTTTAGAAGTGTACCCTGACTAGAAGCAAGGGTCCCTATTTGGTCAAAGGTACCTACCTCTGCCAACTAGAGACCCCCAGTTCTAACACTACCTAAACGCTTGATTACTGAGCATCCCCTCCCTTATTCCAACATCCCAGTGATTTTGGGAACTAGTAGAATCCCCTCCTCTCCCATCTCCCCAAAACCCCAACTCAGCTTACCACCATACACTCCTTCTTTCCCACCACAGTCAACCCTAACCCCCTCTCCTGCATGCTTGTTAACTGCCGCTCGACTGTCCGACATGCGACTGAAATTTCTGAAACCATCCTCAGTGAAACTATCGACATCGCCTTCCTTACAGAAACCTGGCTTAATGACCACTCGACGGCCATCCTCGACTTACTCACCCCCCCGGTTACTCTATCATTAGGAAAGACAGACCTGACAGAATAGGGGGTGGTTTAGCTATCATCCATAAAAAGAACTTCAACGCTCCCTTGTTAAGAACACAGACCACTTAACCTTTGAATACCTTGGCACTGAACTCACGGTGCAGGGTTCTTCTCCAATTCACCTACATAACATCTACCACCCCCCGGGCGATCCTCTTGCCTTCGCTGAGAAACTATCCAACCTACTTACACAATCCTCACTTTCCAACTCGAAAAATCTCTTCTTAGGAGATTTTAACATCCACTGGAAAAATGTTGATGATTTCACAGTCAGCCATCTCACTAATCTTCTAGAGATTAATGACCCTATTTAACTATGTCACACTCCCACTCATACCAAAGAAGCCAACCTTGAAGCCATCATTTCCAACAAGGACTTGGCCTTCCTTTCCAACATCCTCCCCATCGACTGGTCTGACCATCACCTTGTTTTGTTCACAATCGCAACCACTCCCCTCCTCCCCCCCTCTAAAAATTGCAAACCCATGAAATGGACCAGAAATCTTAAGCACAACTTCTTCTCGCCCCTCTCCCAAGATGTCAATGAGCTCACCGAGCTTTTCAACAAGACCGGCAATTATGTCGTAGACCTATTAGCCCCTCCCAAATTGCAAAACCATGAAATGGACCAGAAATCTTAAGCACAACTTCTTCTCGCCCCTCTCCCAAGATGCCAATGAGCTCACCGAGCTTTTCAACAAGACCGGCAATTATGTCGTAGACCTATTAGCCCCTCCCAAACTAAAAAAAACAAATAAATATTCCACCCAAGTCTTGGCTCAACTCAGATCTTAATAATGAAAGATGCTCACTTAGAATGATGGAAAGAACATGGAGACAACACCCCCCCATCTTGCCCTCCTCCGATCCGCTAGATCTACTTATAAGAAACAGATTTTCAATCAAAAAGCAACCTTCTTCTGAACTTAACTCGATTGTGCCAAAAATAGACCCAGAGATCTGTTTAACATAGTTCAAAAACAAACATCTTCCTATAATATCTTGTGTACCACGCTCCCCTTGCTAGTAAGCTAGTTTTATATAATAATAGAAGGTCTCTAGGTTTGAATGGGGAACTCCATACCTCAAAGATCAGCTTAGGTGAATCACCGCACAGGATCAGCACTGCTCTATGTGTCTGGAAAGGTTTTCTCCAAGAGTGTCTGAATCATGCATGCAAATGCAATATTAAAGGCACCCGAGTTTCAGATATTTGCAGCTGTGTGCTTGTTATGTCTAGAGCGTGAGCCGATCAACCTGAATTCAACAGCATACTTTGTTATTTGACCTTGACGGTTTCTGCACACAGTGTTCAGACTAAGGTCATGGTGCACGTCTAGGGATGTGAAAAACAGACCGTTCTCATGTGAAGAAAAAGCAAGCAAGCAGTTTTACTTGTAATAACAACTACCTATAGTGTCTTATGCAAATGCAGCAAAGTGGCAAGATGATGCTAACATTTAAAACGCTTACGCTAACATAGCAATGTGTGCAGGCAAAACCCTGTCTCCACTACAGAAATTGCTAACTTCTTTGCGGATAAAATCGCCAATATAGACCAATCCTTCCATCTAACTCAAGTTCCATCCAATCCCCCATTTGCCACAGACATTACCTTAGACGTTCCGCCCCTGTTGACTCTACCGCCTGATTCATCCTCTCAACAACACGTTACAAGCCCTCCTAAATGCAGCATTCCCAATTTACAGCTGAAAAACAATGCATCCTGGTTTTATTTCCACCCCGTGACCGAACTCAAAGTCTTTAACATCATTGCCAAACTAAAGCCGACCTCTCACACCAAAGACCCTTTCCCCTATAACCTTGTCCAAGATCTAAACCACATCATTGCCCCTTACTGGACTACTATCATCAACACCTCCCTCTCCACAGGATGTGTCCCGGTTTCCCTCCAACTCAGACAAATCACTCCTATTCTTAAAAACCTCTCTGCTGACCCTAATGACCCGAACAATCTCCGCCCTATCTCTAACCTCCCACTTCTTTCCAAAGCCCTTGAAAAATGTGCTTTGCTCCAAATGGATAAACACATTAACAATTTCAATCTCCTTGGCTCCTTGCAATCCGGCTTCAGAAAAGACTGCAACACCGAAACCGCCATGCTTAATATAGTTGATGACATACATTGTTCCCTTGACAATGGCGAGTCCTGCCTACTCATACTCTTCGACCTCTCTGCTGCCTTTGATACAATCAACCACAATTCCCTACTTAACTCGCTTAAAACTCGCTTTGGCTTTAACGGTCTTGTCTTCAAATGGTTCGCCTCGTATCTCCAACACAGAACACAACAAATCAAAATCAATGACTCCCTCTCAAGCCCCACACCTGTCGCCCTTGGTGTCCCTCAAGGCTCTATTCTCTCCCCCTCTCTCTTTAAGGAACCCCTTACCCTCATTCTGAAACAAGCTGGAATCAATTATCACCTCTATGCTGATGACACCCAACTATTTTATAAGATTAAGTCCCACTCTGACGTACTCCATCTTAACAATACTCAAGCAAGATCCAAGCCTCGTTCAACTCCAATCGTCTCAAACTTAACCCAAAAAAAAAGAAACTGAAGTCATCCTCTTCTCTCCAAAAAACAACAGCCTCCCCATTCAATTCTGGATCTCTGACCTTAATGCCCTCAACTGTTCGCTCTACTTATCCAATTCAGTGAAATTACTTGGTATCACCATTGACAATAACCTAACTCTCAACGAACACATAAAAAACTCTGCTAAAAGAGCTCTCTTCACCCTCCGTCATCTCAAAAAAATCAAACCCTTCATTCCTCCTGAAGACTTCAAATGTATTGTCCAGTCACTAGTACTTTCGAAAATTGACTATGGTAACGCTATCCTCACAGGAACCCCTAAAGTACACCCAGCCCCCCTCAGATCTGTGCTCTACTTAGCGGCCAGGCTAATCACTGACTATAAACGTTTTGACCACATCTCCCCAGCTATGAAGGCCCTTAGGTGGCTACCCGTGGAAGGTAGATCCTCCTACAAGACAGCATGCATTACGCATAAAGCTCTCCACCAAAATACCCGTTCTACCGCACAAACAAACTCAAAATAGCAGGCTGCTCCAGACCAATGATAAGCACTAATGCTCTCCTCCTCGTCCCCCCTTTGTTAAAAAAGAAAACTACACAATCACGCTCCTTCTCTGGAAATGCCCCGAACATCTGGAATGCCCTCCCCAAGGACCTGGGATGTAACCCCTCTTACCTCATCTTTAAAAAAGACCTTAAACATCACCTTCTCAGCAAGTATTGGGGTCCATAATCCCCGCCTCTTGATCCTACACTCTACCTCCACCGTCATGATTCTCCTTTTTAGGTCTCGCCTGAGCCAGCGCATGCGTTGCACTGGCGAGACTTTTAGTAAGTGGGCTTCAGAAAATGCTACCACAGCTTTTTGGCTGGCATAAGGTGTGCGGTTACGCGCACAATGACGAGCAGAGGCGCCATCTGGCTTTCCTCTCTTGTCATGGTGCGCGCACATCGCACACCACTCGCCAGCCTGCTTTGACTTTTGCCGCCGTGCATGCATGCACCACTCACGTCCTTTTTTCTTTTACTTTCTTTTTACTTTCTTTTACTTCCTTTTTCCTTTTTTTTTTTTATGGGCACGCACGCACCTCTCGCGTGCTTGTTTCCTTTTACTTTCGCGGCCGCGTCACTTTCACTGCCGCGCGGCCACTGCCTGTTATGATAACTTTTTCGTTATTGTATTAGAGGGCTTTCTATCACACTTCCACCGTATATCTGCAGGTAGCAAGTTGCCACGTTTAATGGTATTAGTTTAAAGACTTTGGCAGGCAGGAAGGGTGAGTTAGCTTTGCTTGGGCTTATGCATTATGTCGTCGTGCACTCTAATCAGTGGTACCCTATTTTCCTTAATATGACACCACTGTCTCGTGTCACTTTTCATTGAGCTCCAGACGCGTCACACTCATTTTAAGTGTCCTGAACACCTTTTCCATTTGTACCCAATTCACGCCAGCTGAGCCGCAAACAAGACTACCTACTTTGTGAGCTGAATTGCTACTTTCTCAGCAGGAGTGGATTTAGGTTGGGCCCCGACCCCAGTTCACCCATGGCTGTGGTGGGCGCAGAAGGGGTGTTGTCCTACGATTTGGATAACCGTGACACCCCATCGCACTCCGCTGCATCTTTGTCGATATTGGGTTTATTTTTGCGAAGGAGACAGCATGTACATGTTTTTCTAACAACCCGTATCCCCTGGCGCTCCGAACACGTCTGCTATTCCACATTCTTTCCCCGGTTTGCTAGCGACGTCATAATTTGATTAAATGCGGGTGCTGAGAAGCCGCGTACTATAGCAGCAGCAAACCGTGTTGACACCCGCCAGCTGTGCATTTTTCTGCATTGAGCTTGTGGATACGTCACGGTGTGCACTTTTGGCAATTGTAGCTTTTTTTTCATGGCGCCCCGTTTCTAAGCCTCGAAGTAACGGGTGTTACAGCTGCCATGGACCAAAATGTAATCCAGGAAAAATGGTCCTGGTCCTGGTCCCGGGTTTGGTAGTAGACGGCTATATTTGTGGAGATCTTGTGAGCCCCAGTGCCACTGCACGCTATGCACTGGTGATGGGCATGCCCCTTGTTAATGGCCCTCATTTGTATTATACTTTGTCTTAGGTGACTAGAGATGGACTACTTATTGCACAATACACAGCACACTGTGCAACAAACAGGCTTGAGGCTGCAGGCACACATTGCCTCTTTATCGCCGCCTTTCAGGTGTGTGCGGCGGTAAGGGCGTGGCTTCCATCGGTGCAGCCAGTGCAGTGGCACCGGGGCCCAGAGGCAAATTAACCCAGATTATTGTTGCCTTCCGCCAGGGTCCGTGGCACCCTGGCTAGGCTGCTGTGCGGAGCATGAGTTGCCTGCTCCGTGCCCAGCAAGGCCCTTTGTTACACATTAGCGTGGCACACGGGCTCTTAACGTCGGGCCCGTTGCGTATTAAGAGCTTCTCAGTGGCTCACTTATTCACGCAATTACGTGCCGCATGCGAGCGGGGGCCGAGGCCAGAATGCGGCTGTCCACATCCACGGGTCAGGCGCGTGCTGTAGGGAAAGTGAGTCCTTGGCGTATTTGGGAGGGGTACTTGATATGCTGTAAAGCTGGCTGCGTGGCATAGAGCGCACTGGCTGGCAAACACGGGGCTTGAGTTTGCAAAGGCCGCTGTGTTTAAAGTGCACTGCTTTTCAGTTGCATGTGTTTGTTTATTTCGACGAAGTGTGCACGTGGGCTCCTCCGCCACCCACTGCCGATTCTCTTTGATCAGTCCCTTTTGGTCAGCGGTTGGAGAGGGATTCAGCACGTCATTTCCCGGAGGTCCCGAGGATGTTTAAAGTAATGAAGGGATCCTGTACCCCTATTTACAACACCATCATGAAAGTACCTCCTTGATGGATATTATACTGCTTTGCCAGCGCCACGAGGTACTACATCTCGGGAGTCTTACTCCGGGTGCCCACTCTGCCGAAATGAAGGTCTTTAGACAGCCGGGTTGTGAGCCCTCCTGGGATACTGTTCTTAATGATCGTGGCTCTCCTAGGTCACTGTTGGGCAAGTACAACTGAAGTGCACCCGTAGGTAGAGCTATTGACTTTGCCAGTGTTACTAAGCTGTGCTGTAGAGAAGTGTGGCTGCTGTGCAGCATGCTGACAAGTTGTAATTAAAAAGTGTAAGAAGCACTGAGTTCTGCTGTGGTGTCGTTGAGTGATGCTGTGCTGGCCCTGATTGATGCTGTGAGGGCCCTGAGTGATGCTGTGGTGGTGCAGACTGATGCTGTGGTGATGCTGATTGTTGCTGTGGCACTGCAGAGTGATGCAGTGGTAGCGCACTCATTGCTCCTGCCCGGTCACCGCTCCTGCCACGTCAATTCTCCTGCCCCGTCACTGCTCCAGCCCCTTCACTGCTCCTGCCCCATCAAATCTCCTTCCCGGTCACTGCTACTGCCGGTCATTGCTCCTGCCCGGTCACCACTCCTGCCACATCACTTGTGCTGCCTCGTCACTTCTCATGCCTGGTCACTGCTCTTGACCGATTACTGCTCCTGCCCCGTCACTGCTCCTGTCCCGTCACTGCTCCTGCCCGGTCACCGCTCCTGCCACGTCAATTCTCCTGCCCCGTCACTTCTCCTGCCCCGTCACTTCTCCTGCCCCGTCACTGCTCCAGCCCCGTCACTGCTCCTGCCCCATCACATCTCCTTCCTGGTCACTGCTACTGCTGGTCATTGCTCCTGCCCGGTCACCGCTCCTGCCACGTCAATTCTCCTGCCCCGTCACTGCTCCAGCCCCTTCACTGCTCCTGCCCCATCAAATCTCCTTCCCGGTCACTGCTACTGCCGGTCATTGCTCCTGCCCGGTCACCACTCCTGCCACATCACTTGTGCTGCCTCGTCACTTCTCATGCCTGGTCACTGCTCTTGACCGATTACTGCTCCTGCCCCGTCACTGCTCCTGTCCCGTCACTGCTCCTGCCCGGTCACCGCTCCTGCCACGTCAATTCTCCTGCCCCGTCACTTCTCCTGCCCCGTCACTGCTCCAGCCCCGTCACTGCTCCTGCCCCATCACATCTCCTTCCCGGTCACTGCTACTGACGGTCAATTCAATTCATAAAGCTTTATTCGGTACATTGCATCAATGACCATAAAAGCACATACAATTTATAAACACAAAACATCATACAGAATACAGAGGTACAGATCAGTCATATAAATAATTAAAACATTAAGCTTTTCCTTGTTTGGATACATTTAAAAAGGTAGGTAGCAGTAAAAAAGCAGATATCTACTTCACGCATATTAAAAAGCAATTTCATGGAATCGTGCACAGTACGTACACCATATTTCACAAAAATTGGTTTTAAAAGGTAAATTCGCAAGTAATAGTACAATTTACAAATTAAAAGTAGATGCAAAGTGCTTTGTGCAGAAGTGCCATCACAGGGACAGGGTCCAACCGGGTGTGAATTAAGAGAGGGGAAGGCTACCAAGTTGTGTACAATACCAAGTCTTAGTCTTGTCAACACAAACCGGTGGGAAGCTCTGGTAACATTACTGAGATATAATTGAAACCCTTCTCCCTCCACATGTTTATTATAAAAAGTGCTGGTAACTAAAAGATCAGCCCTCACCTTCCTTTTCTCCCCCCAATAAGTCATGAAAGTATTCTTCATCTCAGCTTTAGACAAAACTGAGGCAGCATGACAATCCTTAATAACGTCCAATCCATAGATATCTCTAAAACTAGAGACAACATATTTTAGCCAAGGAATGTTGAAATACTTATCAAGTGAAATATAATCCGTAATTACTGCCCTATTAAAGGGGGTCTCGTCCTTCAACCAAACAGATCCCCACAACATCAATGGCTTTAAGGAAATCAGATCGGATAAATAATAATTCCCTAACTCTCTATGGATTAATTCATTTGGGGCGGATTTGGGCAGGCATAACAACCTTTTGAGGAAAAGATTTTCCTCTAGTTGTAAAATACTGGTCGGGGAATATCCTACTGCCGCTCATTGCTCCTGCCTGGTCACTGCTCCTGCCACATCACTTGTGCTGCCTCATCACTTCTCATGCCTGGTCACTGCTCCTGACCGATTACTGCTCCTGCCCCGTCACTGCTCCTGCTCCGTCAGTGCTCCTGACCCGTCACTGCTCTTGTACTGTCACCGCTAATGCCACATTCATGCTTCTTGCCCTCCCCAGCTCGTGGTGTCTGCACCCTCATTATGCCATTATTTTTTATTAATAAATGTTATATAGTGAAACATATGGCAGTTAAATAGGTTTCAAGGCACTGTGTGTAAAACATTATTATTAATCACATAGGCGAAACCAATACATTCAATCAATCAATTACCAATCATTGTTTAACTTTGCAATCACCATTTTGGGTAGAGAACAATAAAAACATAATTCACAACTTTTTGTGCATCACTTTTGCTGCATGTTTTTTGTTGGGTAAAGTGAATTTTAAAAACATGTGCTGGTGGCTAGCCTTTTGGCTTTTTCAAGGCTTATGTTGTTTTGTTGTGATTTTTGTAAGACTAGATTTGTGGTGAAGTTGCTAGACCCTTGAAAATATATATTAAAAAATATTGGCTAAAATCAAAAGTTTTTTTGGTTTCAAAAAGCATGCATTTCATTGCCCTAGGAGTTTCTTTACTCATATGTGGAAGGTGTGGTGATTTTTAGTATACTGTGATTTACGTTGGGCTCTCAGTCAACAACACTGGCAAATTAGACAAGGCCACAAGTTCCCCACAGTACTCTGTTTGGGGAAAGCTCCTCTGTAATCACTAACTAAATCTACTTGCTCCAAGTGAGTCATTCGCCTCCAAGGCACTCATTTGCATGCATATGTTATGTTACAGGGAGATGGTGCAGTGTCATTCTATATGTGATAATGAGCCTCAGTTAGGATGAAAATGGGCCTGTCCACAGCCTGTGCGAGCTCGGGGAGGGGCTTCTGCACAGTGCTTAATTTGTAAAATATTAAGTGCCAGGGCTCTGACTAGGAGGCCACTGCAGCTTGCACCACCATCCGCCCTTATCATCGCTGCCAAAACAACTACTAACCAGCTCTCTCGCACATAAATGCGACAGTTCAGATTATTCCAAGTCCCCAAAGCTTAAGGAATGGATGGGGAGGTAGATATTAGCAATTTTACTGTATATTGTATTCCTAAACTACCATTGTTCTGCTCATCTCTAAATTAGATGAGCAGCGCCACCATGTGGTGAACTGTTCTAAGTATGATGTTGACAATAAGGTGCGGGTGCCGAGCACCGGAAACCAATTAAGTGCGGCTGCTTAGCACCGGAAAGCCCCAGTTCAAATTAAGCACTGCTGCTGCATCCTGTGGAGTTCATAAAAGAAGTGCGAACTGGCCTCCAGAACTTTTAAACTCTTGGGGCTTCTCACAGGGGAACAGCACAGCTCGCTTTAATGAATCCCCCAAATTAAGGACAAAAGCAGGGCCGGACTGACTACCGGGCGTTTTGGAATGCTGCTGAGCTGGGGGCTGATTTCGTTGATGGGGACCTGCGTTAACTGAACGAAATTCGTTTTGCTTTAATTATTTCGAAGTACACGCAGGTCTCCATGAACGAAATCAGCCCCCACCACAGTGAAATCAGCCCCCTGCTCGGCAGAATTCCAAAACGCCCGGTAGTCAGTCCGGCCCTGGACAAAAGGCATCCCTAAAAGGAATGATGCCGGACAACGGACATGACACCAAAATGATAGACGGTCCATGAAATTTACGGACAGTTGGTCAGCCTATCTCATGCCAGCATTGGTGAGCTCTGGAAGAGCTAAGCATGTTACCAATAGAGTGACAGGTTGTTGTGCAGGAAAGGTGCATCTGTTTTCACTGACTGTTACTTCTCAGCACACATGCAGCTGTTTTTATACGGCACGAATTTGACCCACAGGAACTAAAGGGCATTACATGAGCACCAGTTACATTACACAAGGTCATGTTCATTTTTTAGTCGGGGGGAAGATTACATGATTTGCCCAGAATCACAGGATGTTAAACCAGTGCTGAGACACCAACCTGGTTTCCCAGTGCCAAATCTGGTGGCTCTGGCCGTAACGCCACCTGTAGGCCCCCTTCTTTGTACAGAAATAGATACTGCCCCTGCCTCAGATCAGTCTGAGGCCTATCTGTGTGTGGCAGATTGTGAGAAAGCTGATAAAACAGTGCCTTAGCTGCTCAACACTCAGGGCCAGATTTTCAATGTTTTGCGCTAGATTTGCTTTACAAAACTGATGCAAACTCAAGCAAAATGTTTTTTTTCATTTATTTTCCAACGCAAAACTTGTACGCAGGAAAGCTGTCTGAAAATAATGCCGAGCAGAACGCTGCTTTGAATTACTCTGCATCAATCGGGTGTTTAATGGGTGGTGCATGGGCGTTCCCATGCAACCACCCATGGTTTTTAATGCAAAGCCCTATCTACCAGTAATAGTAGATAGGGTTTTGCACCAAAAGAATAACACCACTTGAAAGCCGGCATTACAAAGCAGAAAAGCTTTTATTTCTCCTAACTTTTCCCACTTATCATGTATGATGCACTGTGCAGCACAGTATTGAACGAGAAAGTATCATTCCAGTATAAAACCTATGCTAGACTTATGCAGACACCTTTGCACTGTGGCACAAACGTGTGCGCATGGCGGACGGCAGCCTAATTGTGAACCAACACTAGGGAGACAGCAGGATAGTGCCACATCTCTGCAGTGCTTGAAATGGTAAAATAGAAGTGCAGGTACTCTAACGGAGTACCTGCTTGTTTCTGAGAAGTGCTGGTACTCTCCAATTAAAAGTATTACGTCACCTTTGAGAAGTGCCAGTGCTCTCCCTCTCAAAATAAAAAAGTGCTGGTACTCCGTACCGAACAGTACCGGCCCATTTAAAGCACTGCATCTCTGTAGATTTGGCGTTCCTGCTTTCTCCCTGTCATGCAACGCAGCATAGCAGCTTGGGTGCAGAGCTGCGTTGTGCGACAGTTTTGTAATCAGGGGAAAGGGACCCCGTGCTAAATGTTATTCTGTGTACAGCGCTTCGAGTTTGAGGTGCTCTCCATACAATAAAAATGTTCCTCGTGCGTGAGTAAACTGCTCACTGCAGCTTGGTTGCAAACACCAGCTTCGATCCACATCTGTCAGTGCGTGGATCTCTCCAAGTTTCAGGTAAAAGTAGCTCGTGCAGCCCTGATTTTACTTTACAATCTGGTACTTGCACTGTCCCCATTGTAAAACCAGGACTACAAGCACCAGAGTGCACCGGCAGTGCCAGGCCTGGGCGCGTGGCTTTTCACCGGACATGCTTCGGACGGAGTTTTCTGCTGAGTTCATTCGGCGCCACTTGGGCGCGCGGTCCCCGCTGGCACAGGCCTGTCCTATAGAATTCCATAGGTCCATTCTTGTATTCACCGACACGGACATCCTCTGGGCTAATCTGCTGCTGTTAGTCCGCGTCTGTTTGTTGTTGGCCCGGGCTGGTAACGCGGGTGGGTTGCGGAAGAATCCCTCAACAGCACAGAGCTGGGGTGGGGCGGCCCCGGGCATTTCAGGGGCAGCGGAGGAACTGGCTAATTGGCGCCCTTATCATGGCGATCTCTGAGACCGGACAATCATCGAAATGGGAGGTAATTGGAGGAGGAGGAGGTGACCCGGGGCAAATAAATAAACACAGCGTAACGGCTTCTGAGGAAGCAACTGTGGAGAGCTCGAGTGACGCTGATAAGAGTGTGAGAACGCGAGAAAGAGCCGGCACCAGCGGGCAAGAAACAGGGCGCAGCTAGAGGGAAGGGAGATGGGCACAGCAGTGAGAGGGGATAACGAGAGGTAAAAGCGAAGAAGAAAGCCAAGCACAAAGAAATCGAGGAATAAAGAAAAGCGAAAGAAAGAAAGGTGGAGAAGATAAGAAAAGAACAAGAGAACGAAATGGACGGATAAAGAGCGGTATAATGAAAGAAAGCGATTAGTAGCGCAGAAAAGAAACATATGGACAAAACGGAAGAAAGTACTAAAATAAGAAAATAAACAGATGAGGCGTTAGAGTGAAAGAAAGAAAACAGCAAAGAGAATATTAAAGAAGCAGGGGTAGAGAAAGGAACATGAAAGAAGATTGATTACAAGGTAGAAGAAGGCGTGGCGGGAAAAAAAGAAAATACCTGAACTCAAGAAAAAATAGCTGAAAAGGAGATAACAGAGGAGACGAAAAGGACCATGGCTGATTTGGCAATTTTACAGACATAGAGAAATAAGAGGAAGAAATTGAAAAAAGGGCTCGCCATTCGTCTGGGAGCGAGGAAGGAGCGATTGCATCCCAAACATCTGTCTAAGGGGCGCCACATCACTCTGCTCCGAGGAGGAGGCCTGGAGGCACCTGCTTACTGCTGCTCGAGAAGGTAACATGAACCCTAGGGGCACGGCACGCCAGGCGCGCGCATTAGTTCGCATTTACTTGCATTTTCGGATTTGATAGGCAGATTTTTTCCAAGCTCGGTGACCTTTGCATTTAATAAACAGCTATCCCGAGGGCGCACTTTACATATTCAGAGAACATTTAAAGTAATGGAAAAGTAGCCATGCGAATAGTCGTGCAAATTCGGCACATCCACTAATATATAACATATAGCTTCTCACACCAGCGGCGTTCTTTATCACATTCAGTGATAATAACAAGCATTTAACACATCCACCTATAATGATCACCAGCCATACACACAGAAAGGCAAACTTTCACTTATCCACAAAGTATAAGTAGCCATGCACACAGAAATGACACCTTCCACGCAGTAACTTATGCAGACACCTTTGCACTGTGGCACAAACGTGTGTGCATGGCGCGCGGCAGCCAATTGTGAACCAGTCTAGGGAGACAGCGGTATAGTGCGAAATCTCTGTACAGTTGGCGCTTTCCTGCTTTCCCCCTGTCATGGAACGCAGCGTAGCAGCTTTGGGTGCAGAGCTGCGTTGTGCGACAGTTTTGTGAATCTGGGCCTTAGTTTCTACTCTTCCTTTGCACGAATGCTTTGGATCAGTGCGAAAGGGACCCCGTGCGAAATGTTATTCTGTGTACAGCGCCTGGTGTTTGAGGTGCTCTCCATACAATAAAAAAACGTGTCTCGTGCGTGAGTAAACTGCTCACTGCAGCTTGGTTGCAAACACCAACTTCGATCCACATCTGTCAGTGCATGGATCCGATCTCTCCAAGTTTCAGGTAAAAGTAGCTCGTGCAGCCCTGATTGTACTTTACATTCTGGTAGTTGCACTGTCCCCATTATAAAACCAGGACTACAAGCACCAGAGTGCACCGGCAGTGCCAGGCCTGGGCGCGTGGCTTTTCACCGGACATGCTTCGGACCGAGTTTTCTGCTGAGTTCATTCGGCGCTGCTTGGGCGCGCGGTCCCCGCTGGCACAGGCCTGCCCTATAGAATTCCATAGGTCCATTCTTGTATTCACCGACACGTTTCTCCACGTCTGTTTGTTTTTGGCCTGGGCTGGTACCGCGGGTGGGTTGCGGAAGAATCCCTCAACAGCACAGAGCTGGGGTGGGGCGGCCCCGGGCATTTCAGTGCAAACTTTCACTTATCCACAAAATATAAGTAGCCATGCACACAGAAATGACAACTTCCACGCAGTAACCAATAATTAACAAGGACATATTCACAAAAAATGAGAAACCCATGCATTAACTAATGTTCAAGAAACACACACAGAAATGTGACCTTCCACGCATCCACTAACAGTGAACAAACATACACACAGAAATGTATTCTTCCAACACACCCACTAAGAACGAATTAGTTTAATACATCCAACCATTAGACCAGATAGCTATCCACACAGAAATGCCAGCTTTAGCACACCCACCAATAATAACACGAAGCTAAGTCCACGTGACACAGAACAGGGCACTTCAATATATCCACTTACCCTTGAGCAAAGAACTTGAAACAGCCCTACAGTTTAACTGGCCACACTTTTCAGTGCGATACCAAAGGGGATAATGGACGGAGCATTTGAGCAAATCAAACACTCACCCCCAGTCAACTGATCTAGGTTTAATCCATCATCATTATTTAGCTCACTCCACCACCCCAGTTCAAACATGGCCATATGCAAATCAGTCTGACCCTGTGCCTCATGGGAACAGTCCAGCCCAAACTGCCGAGCAATGTTTCCCTGGACCGGAAACAAGCATCCTGGGACCAGTTTCGGGTTCATAACCCTCATCAGCCAGGCTATCTTGAATCCAGTGGCAAAGTGAGCAAGGGACCCACGTCTGGGCATACCTTGCCAACTTAGGGCAAACAAAGCGATACCAAAGGGGATAATGGACGGAGCGTTTGAGCAAATCAAACACTCACCCCCAGTCAACTGATCTGGGTTTAATCCATCATCATTCTTTAGCTCACTCCACCACCCCAGTTCAAACATGGCCATATGCAAATCAGTCTGACCCTGTGCCTCATGGGAACAGTCCAGCCCGAACTGCTGAGCCATGTCTTCCCTGGACCGGAAACAAGCATCCTGGGACCGGTTTCGGGTTCATAACCCTCATCAGCCAGGCTATCTTGAATCCAGTGGCAAAGTGAGCAAGGGACCCACTTCTGGGCATACCCTGCCAACTTAGGGCGAACAAAGCAATACCAAAGGGGATAATGGACGGAGCGTTTGAGCAAATCAAACACTCACCCCCAGTCAACTGATCTGGGCTTAATCCATCATCATTCTTTAGCTCACTCCACCACCCCAGTTCAAACATGGCCATATGCAAATCAGTCTGACCCTGTGCCTCATGGGAGCAGTCCAGCCCGAACTGCCGAGCCATGTCTTCCCTGGACCAGAAACAAGCATCCTGGGACCGGTTTTGGGTTCATAACCCTCATCAGCCAGGCTATCTTGAATCCAGTGGCAAAGTGAGCAAGGGGCCCACGTCTGGGCATACCCTGACAACATAGGGCGAACAGAGCAATACAAAAGGGGATAATGGCCGGAGCGTTAGAGCAAATCAAACACTCACCCCCAGTCAACTGATCTGGGTTTAATCCATCATCATTCTTTAGCTCCCTCCACCACCCCAGTTCAAACATGGCCATATGCAAATCAGTCTGACCCTGTGCCTCATGGGAACAGTCCAGCCCGAACTGAGCCATTTCTTCCCTGGATCGGAAACAAGCATCCTGGGACCGGTTTCGGGTTCATAACCCTCATCAGCCAGGCTATCTTGAATCCAGTGGCAAAGTGAGCAAGGGACCCACGTCTGGGCATACCCTGCCAACTTAGGGCGAACAAAGCGATACCAAAGGGGATAATGGACGGAGCGTTTGAGCAAATCAAACACTCACCCCCAGTCAACTGATCTGGGTTTAATCCATCATCATTCTTTAGCTCACTCCACCACCCCAGTTCAAACATGGCCATATGCAAATCAGTCTGACCCTGTGCCTCATGGGAACAGTCCAGCCCGAACTGCCGAGCCATGTTTTCCCTGGACCGGAAACAAGCATCCTGGGACCGGTTTCGAGTTCATAACCCTCATCAGCCAGGCTATCTTTTCAGTGCGCCCGCTCAGTTTCTCTGTCTTGTTCTGTTTTCCTTCTCATGTGCTCCCACCTGTATGCCACTGTTGGCTCTATCTCTAACCTCACTCTTTCTCAATCTCCTCCACATCGCTCTCTCACCTCATAGTGGCATTCCTTTCCTTTCCATGTCTGTCTATAACATACTCTTCTATTTCTGACTCTCGTATCACTCTGTCCTTTCCATACTATCCATCTTTTTCTCTTCTTCCCCTCTCACCTTACACTGTTTTGGTTTCCAGGCGCATAATATACTTGAATTATGTCATATAATCAAATGAGTTCTCACAATTTACAGGAATTATACGAGACCAGTGAAATATTGATCTCAACAAATCGGAGTCATAAATGTAATATAAAATCAGATTCTTAGATGTAAGGTTTTTCCCAGAGTACATGAAAGCAGTTCCAAATCTGCAGGGAACAGAGATATTAAGTGACAATGGCCTTCATTCTGTACATTATTTCCCATTGCAAGATGCAGGATCCGGAATAGGGTGATAATACCACACCCTGTGGTTTTCACTGAATGCAGTACAATCACCCTTCCAAACACCGGTCAGTTAGCACGCACATTGGGAGTCAACTGTGTTTGCTTCTGCGTTTGCACAGGCAGCAATCACCAGCTGGTGGGATCTGTCCATGCGGCAAGCAGGTTGTGGCTGCCCGTGAGAAAAGGAGTGGATTTTATTTATTCATTTACTTAGTGTTTATGTGTTTGTATAGGACAGACTTTGATGTGTGGAAATTTTATAGACCTAGCTGAAGCAAACAGAGTGCAAGTAGTAAAACGTACACATAAAGGTTCATGTAATTAATCATTATTTGCTTGACATTGATCAAGCAGTACACAAGACCCGAAGTAGAAAGGATTGTAATATTCAGCACAGACCAGGGGACAGAATTACATTTTAAATAGTGAGATTTAAAACAACAGGATGCAGTGTATGGGGAGTAGAGTTGCACAATATACATGCTTGTTTTGAGGGGACGCCGCAGAACCTGGAAATAGCCTTGTTGAAATGTTTGCCTCACAACAGGTGGCTGACAAGTCTGTTTTAGGTGGGCGACCATAGAAGGGTTTTTTGCCTTGAAAGTCCCTATCTGCTTGTAATGGTAGGGTGGGTACAGGCCAAGAAGGCCTTGTGGACTAACAAAAGGGGTTTGAGTTAGCCTTTTCTTGGCTTGAAGCTAGTGAAGTGAAAGCAGGTGGAGGGAGACGAGGTGGGTGAGTTTCAACCCCAAATGTGGCAACCTGCGCTGTTGTAGTCCGCGCACTTGCTGAGAAGCTCAACAGATGCACTGATGTCATTGCAATAGTCGAAAGATTAATACTAACTGTGAGGGGAGTAATGGCTGGAATCCACTTAAGATGTGACTGTGCAGAGTACTGACGTGATGTCACTGAAGTGTGAACTGAGGGAGACATTGACATCGAGAGTGACTCCCAGAGTGCAAAGGTTTGGGAAAAGATGTGGGAGAGGATTTATAGGGGCCCGTTAAACAAGCTTGAAGTTGGATCGCCTGAGCCGTGGAGTAGGATCTCTGAGGCATTAAGAAAGAATCAGGACGTATGCATCCATCTTTGGGTCTGGGAAGATGACACATAAAGTGCAGATACTCCCATTGTCACAGGATGTTCCAATGTGAATCTGGGTATTGTGGACATACATGCGGATGCCTAGGTTGCAGCTGCCAAAGATGCCTCCAAGTGGTATGATTTCATGTAGATGTTAAACAAAATGTTGACGGAGATAGAGAGGAAGGATGCTAGTTTGACCTTGTGAGTACTTTGGATAGGTAGTAGATAAACCTATGAGCAGCAGAATGCCAGTTCCTCAGTATCACAGTGTAGGAGAGTAGGGTCTGCAATCCTATGGTCACCCCAAATTTTTGCTTTTTGCTTCACTGGTTTTTGACATATTGAGGCTGTGGGCCTGCCAATCAGACCCCCAGCCTGCTGTTCTCTCTACTAAATTTACACTATGCACCCTAGGTGCATAACCAATTGGAAGTGGATCACCCTGTGAGCCCCTGTACCAGTGTACACTAGGTACCCAGGGCATTGGTGTATCTAAGGCCTGCCAGGGGCTGAAGCATGTATTATGCCACCCCAGGCTTGGCCTAACAAATTTGACACAACTGGCTGATCACTCAGCTGGGGTAAGTTGGTGTAACCACCTCTTACTTGGGTGTAGTATACCTATACCTAACCTTAAATGGGACACATGTTAACCTATAAGTCACTCCTATGGCAGGCCTTAACAATCCTGAAGGCAGAGTGCTTGGTTCCATGTGAGATGGTGCTCTGGCATGAGCTGAGCCTGTCTGCAGTGGTCGGAACAACTTCCTTCTACTGTTTCCAGATATCGTCATACCATATACTCTTAAGTGCATTATGAACCTCGCGGTTAAATGCTAACTTTGGTTTGGCTTTATCAAAACATGTCGAGTAAGGTGTCATACGAATTGGAATACTAACCCCTCGCCAATTCTGGAGATGGGGTTAGCATTCCACCCTTCTAGAGGGACACGACATGTACAGTACCTAAAACCCGGGTAAAATCAGACATAGCCTCAGCTCCACAAAATGGATGCTGCCACCACAGACACAAGTCTGCCCTCCTGCTGCTGGGAGTCCTTCCAGCTTGGGAGGTGTGGACAAAGGGTTTCCTGCCAGGGGAGGTGCGTGCACCACCCCAGACATGATTTTGTGTATTGGTCAGGTAGGGCTTGAAAGAAACCAGACATGCCTGAGGCTCACAAGGAGCCTCGGTGCATATGCCAGTTCAATCCGGTCCTGGGGCACACCAGTCCCGGGCCTGGGGCGAGCTGGACAAAGGATTGGGGGTGAAACCACCCCCCTTCCTGGTCCCACCCTTAGGGAGGGACCTAGCAGGTAGTCCGGCCCCTAGAATCCGCTTAAAGGTAGGAGCTGTGTCCTAAGACTTCAGACATCCTGGAATCAACTTAACTACAAGAAGAAGACGGGAACTTCGACGCTCTGCCGCACAGAGGACTGAAGCCAATCTCCCCTGTGGTCAGGGAGTGACCACCTTGCTAACGCAGGCACCATCCAGCGAATCAACATCTGCTTTGCCGCCGCCTCTCGCCGGAGCCCGAGCCCAGAGACTGACAAGACCTGGACCTCCAGACCTCTCACCGCCCGATCCACAGTCCCTGAAAAAGAGGAACCCGTGGAGGCACCGAGACACGTGGAGCCAGCCATCTTGAAAAGACCACGACAAGCTGCAAGCGCAACAACCGAGGCCCCCTCCAAGTTGTGCTTTGGGATCTGAGAAGCCCAACACCCGAGCAGCATCTGCACCAAAGGTGAGCCCTCCAGCATCTCCACGATCTGCGTGGGGCCCTTCCGCATTTTGCCACTCGACGCGCCTAACCGGTTGCTGGCCCGCTGGCTAGTGGCCATCTTGGCGACGAACTTCAAGAACTACACCACTGGTCTGGTTGCTCCAGACTGGCCCTTGCTCCTCTCCAAAGGAGCAGTCCCTCTGACCTTGCTGGTCAGAACCATCAGCTTATTTTGTTTTCCACAACAATTGCTTTTGCCAAGGCTTGGTTGCTTCGATCAAGTCGCCGACACCGCCGACAGCGAGAGCCTGCGTAGGACAGCTCGTGAACCAACTCCTGGACGTCGTTGACCTTCAGGGACCACGTGGCTGCAGAGACAAGCTACACCTTTCTTCCTGTTTGCACCCGACATCGCCTGGTACCCACCTGGTGCCACACTGGTCACTGGCTAGTGACTGTGAACACTGTCCCCTCTGCTTACAGGTCTTCTACAACTCCGATCCACTCTTGGATCCACGCATCTCTTCTGGACCGGTCGCCTGCAGCATCTTTGACTACAGGCTCCATTGAACAGATAGAAGAAACCCGACGCACTTCGAGACCTATGCACCCGCTTCCTGTGGGTGAGGTAAAGCTGGCACTCCGGTGCCCAAGTGTAGAGTATCATCTCTAGTGTCTGTGTTTCCAATCTTGAGTTCATAGTCCATCCGGAAGATCCTTTTTGCAGTAACTTTGTAACTTTTACGCACCCATTGAAAACCTATGGGAGCTCGCGTGTGACTATTTGCTCTGCACACACAACCCGTGGACCTCCTGGTCACTAACTGAAGTTAGCTCCTTGTAGGCCCAGCGATTCTAGAGGCCCTAGGCCTTTTCCCTTTTCTGTTCGTGGTACTTATACCACTATTTTAGTATATGGTTTGAGTGGCCACCAGGGCCTATCCATATAAAGTGCAACTTCTGTGTATTCTAATGTATTCTTGTTTAACGATTTGTGCTCCTGTGCTCATAAAGAGTCTAGGGGATACTTTGAGAAATAAATACATATATATTTTGAATATATATCTGTGTGGTGTCCTTTCATTGGTATAAAAGGGGGTTACATTTGGTAAAACAGCCTGCTTAACACGTTTCACGAGTTTAGCCTCAAAGACTGCTTAGCCTACGCTACCACTAGGGCAGCTGGTCCGAAAAGGTTGACTTACAACCACACCATAAGGGTTGCTTGGCATGGTACAAGGTGGTCACTTTAACTAGTGAACATCATATACCAGGCCAACTTCTCACACACAGGAGTCAGTTCAGAAACATTTAGGGGTCAATTGTGTCTAAGACTGCAGAATTGTCCAGTGGCATCCAAGGACAAGTCGGGCTTTCGCCTAAAAAGAAGATTTCTTTGTCTGATGTCCAAGATGATGGTCTCAGTTCCCAACTGAGGGAGGGAGTCGGTGAGGAGGGTATTCTGTTTCAGGTGGGTGAGTTATCATCGCTATTCACAAGAGATAAGAGGATCAGCACCAGCATCAACCTTAGGCTTGCTTTTTAGAAGCCATGTTTTTAAGGCATGTCTGAGCTCTTGGGAGATGTCTTTGTATTCAAGAAGGACAACAGTGAACTTATTGATGACAGTAGGTTGGCTTAGATTGATGACTTTTGCTTTACAGATTTTGTTTAATGGTGTATTTGAGCAAGGTCATGATTCGCCCTGTTGCCAAATCTTGGACGTGAGTCCTATGTAAGAGAAGGTGGGACAGGAGCTTCACCTCCAAGGTACACCAGATAAGAGCAGCCAATGGCAGGGTTCATAACACTGAGGGATCTAAACCTGAATTGTGTCAGTATTATGTTTGAGGCCCTTACACAAGCAATGAGATAGTGCCACTATGGATGAGGTTAGAGGGTCGAGCGAAAAAATACTTTTTTTGCTCAGCTTTCCCTCTCTGATAGGCAGGCAGAGAATATAGTGGGTGTGAAATGCTGTTTGATCATCTGGAACTTTACATTTTTGCCTAGCTCCCCTTATGATCTGCCATAGTATCCCACAAACGGGAAAACAGTGTAGCACAATTTCTTTATTGTTATCTTCAATTTGGCTTTTCAGATAGCAGTGGCATCCATTTGGTATCAGGCATACAATATACTCCATTCGGAGAGTGCTAGAATCGCTGATGGGGAGCTGGTCAACAGTGTTAGTGGATCATTCCGAAGTGTGTCTGCACTGGTGTTTTCCCACGTTTCTACACCAGGTAGTGCTGCCATGAGGGCTCTGCAGAGGTGAAGTTAATGGTAAGTGCATCAGGGGTGGTCAGGAGTTTAAGTGCATAAAACAAGCAACATGGTTCTTAGTCAGATATGCAAAGGCCAGTCATTTGGGAGAAGGAGAGGCTGTGACTAGCATCATGGGTGGAGCTGACTGAGAAAAGCCAAGATTGTTTATATTGTAGAGTAGTTCTTCGTCTTATTGAACGGAAGGGGTGTCAGCCAAATATTGAGATTTTGCCGGCATATGGACCATTTCAAGCTATTAAGTAGAAGTGAGTCCAGTTTCAGTGGGTGGGTGAATAAAGATTTTCTCATCTGTTAGATAGAGTGGCGCCAATTGCACAGCAGAAGATTGAGCCCGTGTGAGAAGGTGGCCTGATATATGCTGTCCACTAGATCTAGTGGGCACCTTGTATCAGTCCAAACAACCCCTTATGGTGAATGGTTAAAGACAACCTTATATGAAAGCTATCCTAGTGGTAGGTGTGGAGAGCAGCCTTCAGGCTAAGTCTTGAAGGAATGTAAAGCAGCTTGTTTTACCACTCTATAATCTCTTGAATGATCAAATGAAAGGACAACCACACCAGGTATATATTTTAAAAATATATGTATTTAGGTTAACACACTCCCCTCTGGTCTCTTTATGAGACTGGAGTTCGAAGTACTTAAGTTACAAGATAGCAATCAACAGTAATAGCACAAATACACGTTTGGGCCCTAGGGGCGTTCCAAACCATATACCAAAAAAGTGGTTTAAGAACCACGACTGCAACAGGCACTAGGCCTATTGCCTCTAGAATCGCTGGGACCCCAAGGAACCACCCAAGGTAGTGACACAGGGGACCCACAGGGACTGTATGCAGTGTGAAAACACAACCACGGGTTCCTATTATCTTCTACGGGCAATGTCGCGGTTGGAAATTTAAAGATTAGAGACACTTCTAATCGAGTCTGGACCAAACCCTTTTGGACTTAAGAAGTTCTAGGGCTTGCACCCACGAGAGCACTGGAGTACTCAAGTTACCTCACCCAGGGAAGCCGGGTGCACAGGTGTCTTTTGGTGTCAGGTCGCGTCGTCGATTTCAATGGAAGCCTGCAAAGAACTGCTGCTGCCGGGAAGAGGAGAAGTGTCCGAAGAGATCCAAGCCTGGATCTAGGATGTAAGGAACCTGAAAGCAGAGGGGACAGAGTCTGGGTCACTAGCCAGTGACCGAGGGCAGGATGGACCAATGCCCACAGATGTCGGGTGCTTCAGGTGAGTTGATGGGTGTCTTGACTCTTTAGCCACAAGGTCCAGGAGGTGTCGATGAAGTTCATGAGCCGGATTTGAGCTTTTCCACGAAGTCTGTCAAGTGCTGCGGTGTCAGCGACCAGAATGGACCCAACAAGCCTTGGCAACGGCAGGTCACTGGAATTCAGAGAAAGGACTGCGGTGCAGACCAGCAAGGTCTGAGGGACTCACCCAGCGAGGGTAAGTTGGGGCACGTCGGGAGCAACCAGGTAAGTCCAATCAGAAAAAGAGTCATCTTCGAGGGGACCTGCTAGCCAACAGGCTAGTGATCGCAAAGGAGCCTTGATCGGTCGCACTTGGAGCTGGCCCACGGGTCACTCGTGGAGTGGAGGCCACCAATCTTTGGTGCAGGAGGTGCTCAAGGCTGGGGCTACTCGGAGCCCAAAGTACAACTTTGAGGAGGACCAGGAAGATAATGTTTCTGCAAAAGTTCACGGTGTCCAGGGGTCCACAGTTCCATGTCACCCACAATAGCCACGGGCCTTAGCTTTGCTGTGGGCTCAGGGTAGCCTCAGGGAAGTCTGGAAATCCACCTCTGGGGATGCAGAGACTTCGGCGTCCGGTGGGTGCTTCAGAATTGCAGACCGGTCAGTTGCTTCTTTGGTGCCTGCCAAGCAGGGGAGTCACTCCTTGACCCCAAGGGAGATTTCTTCAGTCTTCTAGTCAGGATAGAACATCGAAGGTCCAGGATGTACATTGCAGAGTTTCGTCCAGGGTAATCTAAAGTCCTAGGGACTGGATTCCTATACTTATAGTAAGTTTAGGGGATGGACTAACTCTAAGGCCCCACCTATGGGTGGGCCAGGAAAGAGGGGTGGTTACACCCATTTCCTTTGTCCAGTTTTGGGCCAGAGCAGGGGCAGGTAGCCCCTGCAACTGGTGTGAACTGGAGTATGCACAGGGACACCAAGTGTGCCCCCAGTGCAGGACTTCAATGCACCAGAGAGTGCTTCCGCCCAGCCCCAATATACATCAGCTTGTCTGGGGAGGTGGGGACACCTCCCCTCAACAGGACACCTATTGTCCAGGCCTCCCCTGCTGGAATTTCGGTCAGCAGCAGGAGGCAAGACCTGTGTCTGTGGCAGAGGCATCCATTTTTGTGATGCCAGGGCTCAGGAAAGTCCTACCGGGTTTAGCCAGTGTGAACATGTCTCTCCCTCTAGAAGGTTGGAATGGTACCCCCGCCGCCAGAACTGGCGGGGGGGGGGTAGTATTCCAAAGCGTTTGACACCAAACACGACATGTTTTGATGCAGCCATCCCAAAGTTAGCATTTACTGCGAGGTTATAATGCACTTAAGAGTATATGGTATGGCTGTATCACAGAACAGCCATAAGGAAGTATTTCCGAAAGCTGCAGAGGGGCTCAGGTCATGCTTGGGCACCCTCTCACATAAAACCAAGCACTCTGCCTTCAGGATTGTCAAGGCCTTTGTTTTGGTTTTAATGTGTCTGTATAGGGTAGCAAGCACACCCTTACCCAGGCTGCAGTAGCAGACCTGTGGTGCCATTTTGGAGTGCTTCCCAGGGGTGGCATAATATATGCTGCAGCCTCTGGTAGGCCTCTGAGGTACCTATGCCCTAGGTACATAGTATACCATATACTAGGGGCTTATAAGGCACTCCAGAATCCAATTAGATATGTACCTAATGTACATGCAAACCATTTTACAGAGGAAGCAGCTAGGCTGTGGTCCTGATTAGCAGGGCCACAGCCAGACTAAGGTAAAAAAACAGTGAAACACCAGCAAAAAGTGGGGATACCCATGTGAAGCAGATCCTACTCTCCAACACCCCCCCCCCCCCCCCAAACACAGGGACATTAAACTAACCTTGACCAGTTGAGTCTTCATGTTCTAAGTGGATATACCTAGAGAGTCCATCTGCATTGGCATGGTTACTCCCAGGTCTATGTTCCACTGTAAAGTCCACCCCCTGTAGGGAAATGTTTGGGGTTTTCACCCTTCATTTGTTTTAGCCATAAGAGGGGCTTATGGTGTGTCTGAACAAGGAAGTGAGTCCCAAACAAGTATGGCCTCAACTTCTTCAGAGCCCAAACCACAGCAAAGATGTCCCTCTCAATGGCTGACCAACGTTTCTCTCTAGGGGTCAGCCTTCTGATTATGAAAGCTACTGACTGATCCTGACCTTCTTCATTCAATTGTGACAGTACAGCCCCAACCCCCAATTCAGATGCATCAGTTTGAACAATGAACTTCTTGGAGTAGTCAGGGCTGTGCAGAATGGGAGCAGTGCACATGGCCTGCTTCAGGTGATCAAATGCCTTTTGACAGCTAGCTGTCCACTGAACCTTGTTGGGCATCTTTTTAGAAGTTAAGTCATGCAGGGGTGTCACTATTGATCCATACTCCTTGACAAATATCCTATAGTACCCAGTCAGGCCTAAGAAGGCTCTCAACTGAGTCTGGATAGTTGGAGCAACCCAGTCCATTATGGTCTGGATTTTGCTCTGGAATGGTTGAACATGGCCTCCACCTACAAGGTGGCCCAGGTACACTACCTGATTCTGCCCTATCTGGCACTTAGTAGCCTTGATAGTTAGGCCTGCGTTTTGCAGGGCCTCCAAAACATTCCTCAGGTGGACCAGGTAATACCCCCAGGTGGAGTTAAAGACAGCAATATCATCTAGATATTCTGCACTAAAGTCTTCCAGGCCTGTAAGGACTTGATTCACCAACCTCTGGAAAGTGGTAGGTGCATTCTTCAAACCAAAGGGCATTACCACAAACTGATAGTGCCCACTAGAGAACCCTTTAAACAGAATGAATTATAGATGAATTGATTACACCGTACCATACAGAAGTGAATAGCCTCTACAAACACTACATTTACCCGAATGTTTTGAACTTCCTCCAAACTGGGCCTTTATTGGTCACATTTAAAGTACTACAGATTGCTAAGGTGATTTGGAAATGAACGAGATTGAATATGTATAGGAAATGGTATAAAATTGTAAATAGATATTTGTTTGTAAATCTTGTAAATACGGAAATAGATATTTTAGAATTATGAGTACGCACTTTAGGTTGTTATGGTATGCACAGACAATTATAGTTTATTTTTTCTTATTGTAGGAAGTATTAGGATTATGGCTACCTGAAGAAGGCTGATCGCCGAAACGCGCGTAGAATCAAATATTAGCCATAACTCATTATTATCTTCTGTTTCTTTTGTCTTTTTGTTTTTTCATCAATTCTTGTCTCCTATTGGTGATCTATTGCATAATGAAATTACAAATGTTTACATGGATGTGTTATGACATGATGACTTTGATATAAAACATATACAAAGAAAAGTTTTGCACATGTATATATATATAAAAATAGGAACGAAAAAGTAAGAAATAAAATGAACTAATGAACTAATATGTGCAGCAGTTGTCATATTTAACCAATAGAAAATCATAATTGAATTTTCTGTATGCTTTGATGGTTTTAATTATTAACCGAATAAAGCTATTGTTGACTGACTGACATAATTGAAATGTTTTGATTGTTTGTGCACTACCTGTGCTGAATTGTTTCCTATTAAGTTTTGTCCAAAAAAAAAAAAAAAACAGAATGGGAGCAGTACACATGGCCTGCTTCAGGTCACCAGATGCCTTTTGACAGCTAGCTGTCCACTGAACCTTTTTGGGCATTTTCTTAGCAGTTAAGTCATTCAAGGGTGTCACTATTGATCCATACCCTTTGACAAATCTCCTATAGTACCCAGTCAGGCCTAAGAAGGCTCTCACCTGAGTCCGGGTAGTTGTAGCAGTCCATTCCATTATGGTCTGGATCTTGCTCTGCAATGGTTGAACCTGGCCTCCACCTACAAGGTGACCCAGGTACACAACCTGACTGTGCCCTATCTGGCACTTAGTAGCCTTGATAGTTAGGCCTGCTTTTTGCAGGGCCTCCAAAACTTCCTTAGGTGGAACAGGTGATCCTCCCAGGTGGAGCTAAAGACAACAATATCATCTAGATATGCTGCACTGAAGGCTCCCAGGCCTGTGAGAACTATATTCACCAACCTTTGGAAAGTGGCAGGTGCATTTTTTAGACCAAAGGGCATTACCACAAATTGATAATGCCCACTAGGGGTTGAAAATGCTGTTTTTGGCTTTGCATCATGAGCTAGTCTGATCTGCCAGTAGCTAGCTGTCAAGTGAAATGTGCTGAGGTACTTGGTTGAGACCAAAGTATCTATGAGCTCATCTGTCCTTGGTATTGGATGGGCATCAGTCCTAGTGACTGCATTGAAACCCCTGTAGTCCACACAAAACCCCATCTCTCTTTCCCCACCACTGGTGTGAGGTTTTGGCACAAGGACCACTGGACTAGCCCAAGGGCTATCTGAGGGTTCAATCACACCCAAATCCAACATGTTCTGGACTTCTGCCCTGATACAGTCCCTGACATGGTCAGGTTGCCTATATATCTTATTTTTAATAGGCAGACTGTCCCCAGTGTCCACTTCATGAGTGCACCAGGTAGTCTGAATTGGAGTCAGTGAGAACATGTGTCTGAACTGATTGAGAACCTGTCTGCAATCAGTTTGCTGTTGGGCAGTGAGGCTGCCAACTGACCCATCATCAGGGTTCTGTGAGAGGAGGTCAGGGAGTGGGTCACTCTCTTCCTCCTGTCCCTCACCAGTTGCCATGAGCAAGTCCGTGTCAGCCCTGTCCACATATGGCTTCAGCCTGTTGACATGGAGAACCCTATGGGGGCTCCTGGGAGTTCCTAGGTCTACTAAATAAGTAACCTCTCCCTTCTGTTCAACAATAGTGTGGGGTCCACTCCACTTGTCCTGGAGAGCTGCTGGGGCCACTGGCTCCAACACCCACACTTTCTGTCCTGGCTGGTAAACAGTCAGTACAGCCTTTTGGTCATGCCAGACATTTTGCTGTTCCTGGCTAGCCTCAAGGTTTTTGTTTGCCTTTTTCATATACTCACCCATCCTGGAGCAGCGACCAAGTACATAGTCCACTATGTCTTGCTTTGGGGGCTTGAGAGGTAACTCCCATCCTTCCTTCCCCAAACACAATGGGCCCCTGACAGGGTGACCAAACAAATGAGCTATAGCCAACCCCTTTTGAGGCACCTCCCTGTATGCAAATAAAAGGCAGGGCAAGAGCAGGTCCCATTTTCGCCTAAGCTTCTAGGGGAGTCCTTTGATCATGCCCTTTAAGGTTTTGTTGAATCTCTCAACTAAACCATTGCATTGTGGGCGATAGGGTGTGGTGAATTTGTAATTCACTCCACACTCCTTCCACATAGCAGTTAAGTAACTTGACATAAAGTTTGCATCTCTGTCAGATACTACCTCCTTAGGAAAGCCTACTCTTGAGAACACACTCAAGAGAGCTCTTGCCACTACAGGTGCTGTAGTGGTCCTGAGGGGAATTGCCTCTGGGTACCTGGTGGTATGATCCACCACCACCACCAGTATATATCTGTGCCCAGATGCTGTTTGGGGATCCATGGGACCAACAATGTCAATCCCTACCCTTTCAAAGGGTACCCCCACCACAGGTAGTGGTATCAGGGGGGCCTTTGTAGTGCCACCTGCTTTGCCACTGGCTTGGCAGGTTACACAGGAGCGACAAAACTCCTTTGTGTCTTCAGACATGTGAGGCCAGTGAAAGTGAGGAACAATTCTGTCCCAAGTCTTGTTCTGGCCTAGGTGTGCTGCTAGGGGAATATCATGGGCTAGTGTCAATAGGAAACCCCTAAACCTCAGAGGTATAACCAACCTCCTGGCTGCACCAGGCTTGGGGTCCCTACTCTCTGAGTAAAGGAGTCCATCATCCCAATAAACGTTATGGGTGCCACTAGCATTCCCAGCAGCCTCATCAGCAGCCTGCTGTCTGAGGGTTTCAAGAGAGGGGCAGGTTTTCTGCTCCTGGCTCAGAACAGAACTGGAAGGGCCCCCTGTCCCCATTAACTCAACCAGGTTCAAGCTCCTCTGGGTTAGTTCCTTCTTCAGGCTCAAGATCATCTCCCTGAGGAGACTGATCAGCATTCTGAGTCAGGTGGGAAGGCTCTGCCTTAACCCTACTGCTCCTCCTCTTGTGAGGCACCTGGTCCATTATTCCAGAATCCAGGGCCTGTCCAGCTTTTGACATTTTTGCCTGTGACCTGGTCACAGCAAAGACATGTGCATGGATCCCTAACATTTCTGCATGTGTCCTGAGCTCCACTTCAGCCCAAGCTGAAGTTTCTAGATCATCGCCAAGCAAGCACTGTACTGGTAGGTCCGCACTTACCACAACCTTCTTAAGGCCAGTTACCCCTCCCCAGGAGAAGTCAACAACTGCCAGAGAATGGTCTGTTCTGACATTGCTAGCATTGGTCACTTGGTATATTTCACCAAGTATAATCTGCCCAGGACCCACAAGATCTTTTGTCACCATTGTGACACTTGCTCCTGTGTTCCTGAATGCCCATGCTTCTACTCCATTAATTAAAGGCTGCTGTCTGTATTTGCCCAGGCCACTGGGGCTCACAAATGGGGACATATCCATGCCCCCATTACTGACAAGCACAGCCTGAGTTGGTACTCTGACTAGGCCAGAGTCCATCTCAGAACCCAGGGTCAACCCTACTACACACTTATTCTGTGTATTCCCACCACCAATTGTAACTGCACTAGGGGGAGCAGGTGCCTTAGGGGCATTGGTGGGGGCTGGAGTATTTTATTTGGCCTTGGTGCAGTCACTAGTCCAGTGAGTTTTCTGTTTACAGATTTTGCACCAAGGTTTATTTTGGCCTTTCCCTTTGTTAGCCTGTGAATCCCCACCCGAAGAAGATTTTTGGGGCCCTTGTGAAGACTTCTGGTCTATACCCTTGTCCCCACCCTTGTCAGAGTTTTGGGAATCTTGCCTCTTAGGGTCACCACCTTGGTTCTGTACTTTCTGCCTCACCCTGGTTCTGACCCATTTGTCTGCCTTCTTTCCCAATTCTTAGGGAGAGGTCAGATCAGAGTCTACCAGGTACTGGTGCAACAGCTGATGTTGACAGTTATCAAGAATCTGCTCCCTCATTATCAGATTGTACAATCCTTTGAAGTCACACACTTTACTGCCCAATAACCAACCTTCCAGAGCCTTAGCAACACAATCAACAAAGTCAACCCAGTCCTGATTTTGTGCTTTTTGGGTGTCTCTGAACTTTATCCTGTATTGTTTAGTGGTTAGGCCACACCCATCTATCAGAGCACTTTTCAAGACTTTGTAGTCCTCAGCATCCTCTTTTCTTACAGTGAGGAGCTTGTCTCTACCTTTGTCTGCAAAGGATAGCCATAAGATTGCTGCCCACTGACCTTGAGGGACCTTCTGTACTTTACAGGCCCTCTCCAAGGCAGTTATCCATTTGTGGATGTCATCCCCACTCTGGTAGGGAGGGACAATCGTACTTAGGTTTCTATGGTCATAAGACCTCTCCCTTTCTCTAGGGAAATTGCTGTCACCAAGGTTCTCTAGTCCCTCCTTTTTACTAGCTCTGTAGAGCTCCAGGGCTTCCCTATCTAAGGCCATCTGCTGCTTTCTGAGGTTGAACTTGTCTTGCTCATACTTCAGCAGTCTCTCTCTCCTCTCCTGGGAGGTTTCCCTCCCTCTGTGAGAAGAAACAGAGGTTCCTATAGAGGAGTTAGACTGGATAGATCCCCTTGACAGAGATTTATCCCTTCTAGCCCTGTTGTCAGGCCTACCAGGAGGAATAAAGGAAGTGGCATTATTGTCATCCTCCTCATCCTCATCCTGGTGGTCTGTGTTCACCAGAGTCTGGTCATTGTCACCAGTCTGGTTAGCATTAGAGTTAGGGTCAGGGGAGTTTCTACCCCTGGACCCATCCTCAGGTGCTGCCCCACCCACGCTGTCTACATCATCAGGCCCACTAGGTCTGTGATATCATCCAGTTTCAGTATCTTTATGAGATGCTGGGTGGATGGACTTTTGCCTGTCTTCAGCTTCCTAATGGTACATAAGGCCCTAAGCTGAGCAAAGGAGAGATCTTCATATTTATAGGGAAGGAGCTCACTGGTTCCTGGTAGGGACCCACTGGTTCCTGGCTGGTTAGACATTACTAATGTGGTGTGGTGTATTGCACTACCTACACTAGTGTGGCCTACTAAACTCTCTTGAGTTTTAGAAAGGGTGTGCTATCCCTTAACACACAACTCTAAGTTCAGTAGAACTTACTGTAGCTAAACTTGATATTATATGTACCTCAGGTACCTTTAGTGGTCTTCAGTTGATCAATTCAATTGAGATTATCTGGTAAAACAATAGCAAGCTGGAATCCCACACGCTGCACACCAATGTGAGAAGGTGGCCTGATATATGCTGTCCACTAGTTCTAGTGGGCACCTTGTATCAGTCCAAACAACCCCTTATAGTGAATGGTTAAAGACAACCTTATATAAAAGCTATCCTAGTGGTAGCTATGGAGAGCAACCTTCAGGCTAAGTCTTGAAGGAATGTAAAGCAGCTTGTTTTACCAGTCTATTATCTCTTGAATGATCAAATGAAAGGACAACCACACCAGGTATATATTTAAAATATATGTATTTAGGTTAACACACACCCCTCTAGTCTCTTTATGAGACTGGAGTTCGAAGTACTTAAGTTACAAGATAGCAATCATCAGTAAAAGCACAAATACACGTTTGGGCCCTAGGGGCGTACCAAACCATATACCAAAAAAGTGGTATAAGAACCACGACTTGGAACAGGCACTAGGCCTATTGCCTCTAGAATCGCTGGGACCCCAAGGAACCACCCAAGGTAGTGACACAGGGGACCCACGGGGACTGTATGCAGTGTGAAAACACAACCGTAGGTTCCTATTATCTTCTATGGGCAATGTCGCGGTTGGAAATTTAAAGATTAGGGACACTTCTAATCGAGTCTGGACCAAACCCTTTTGGACTTAAGAAGTTATAGGGCTAGCACCCACGAGAGCACCGGAGAACTCGAGTTACCTCACCCAGGGAAGCCGGGTGCATAGGTGTCTTTTGGTGTCGGGTCGGGTCGCGTCGTCGATTTCAATGGAAACCTGCAAAGAACTGCTGCTGCCGGGAAGAGGAGAAGTGTCCAAAGAGATCCAAGCCTGGATCTAGGATGTAAGGAATCTGAAAGCAGAGGGGACAGAGTCTGGGTCACTAGTCAGTGACCGAGGGCAGGATGGACCAATGCCCACAGATGTCAGGTGCTTCAGGTGAGTTGATGGGTGTCTTGACTCTTCAGCCACAGAATGAACCCAACAAGCCTTGGCAACGGCAAGTCACTGGAATTCAGAGAAAGGATTGCGGTGCAGACCAGCAAGGTCTGAGGGACCCACCCAGCGAGGGTAAGTCAGGGAACGTCTGGAGCAACCAGGTAAGCCCAATCAGAAAAGGAGTCGCCTTCGAGGGGACCTGCTAGCCAACAGGCTAATGATCGCGAAGGAGCCTCAAGCGGTCGCACTTGGAGCTGGCCCGCGGGTCACTCGTGGAGTGGAGGCCAACAATCTTTGGTGCAGGAGGTGCTCAAGGCTGGGGCTACTCGGAGCCCAAAGCACAACTTCAAGGAGGACCAGGAAGATAGTGTTACTGCAAAAGTGCATGGTGTCCAGGGGTCATGGTTCCACGTCACCCACGATAGCCACGGTCCTCAGCTTTGCTGTGGACTCAGGGTAGCCTTGGGGAAGTCTGGAAATCCACCTCTGGGGATGCAGAGACTTCAGCGTCCGGCGGAAGCTTCAGAATTGCAGACCGGTCAGTTGCTTCTTTGGTGCCTGCCAAGCAGGGGAGTCACTCCTTGACCCCAAGGGAGATTTCTTCAGTCTTCTAGTCAGGATGGAACGTAAAAGGTCCAGGATGTATGTTGCAGAGTTTTGTCCAGGGTAATCTAAAGTCCTAGGGACTGGATTCCTATACTTATAGTAAGTTTAGGGGATGGACTAACTCTAAGGCCCCACCTATGGGTGGGCCAGGAAAGAGGGGTGGTTACACCCATTTCCTTTGTCCAGTTTCGCACCAGAGCAGGGGCAGGTAGCCCCTGCAACCGGTTTGCCCCCAGTGCAGGACTTCAAAGCACCAGAGAGTGCTCCCGCCCAGCCCCAATACACATCAGCCTGTCTGGGGAGGTGGGGACACTTCCCCTCGACAGGAAACCTATTGTCAAGGCCTTCAGCAGGAGCCCAGACCCGTGTCTGTGGCAGAGGCATCCATTTTGTGATGCCAGGGCTCAGGAAAGTCCTTCCGGGTTTAGCCAGTGTGAACATGTCTCTCCCTCTAGAAGGTTGGAATGCTACCCCCGCTGCCAGAACTGGCGGGGGGGGGGTAGTATTCCAAAGCGTTTGACACAAAATACGACATGTTTTGATGCAGCCATCCCAAAGTTAGCATTTACCGCGAGGTTATAATGCACTTAAGAGTATATGGTATGGCTGTATCACAGAACAGTCATAAGGAATTATTTCTGAAAGCTGCAGAGGGGCTCAGCTCATGCTTGGGCACCCTCTCACATAAAACCAAGCACTCTGCCTTAAGGATTGTCAAGGCCTGCCATAGGAGTGGCTTATAGGTTTATATGTGTCTGTATAGGGTAGCAATATAGGTAGCCTATACCACAGTAAGGGGTGCAAGCACACCCTTACCCAGGCTGCAGTAGCAGACCTGTGGTGCCATTTTGGAGTGCTTCCCAGGGGTGGCATAATATATGCTGCAGCCTCTGGTAGGCCTCTGAGGTACCTATGCCCTAGGTACATAGTATACCATATACTAGGGGCTTATAAGGCACTCCAGAATCCAATTAGATATCTACCTAATGTACATGCAAACCATTGTAGAGAGGAAGCAGCTAGGCTGGGGTCCTGATTAGCAGGGCCACAGCCAGACTAAGGTCTAAAAACAGTGAAACACCAGCAAAAAGTGGGGTACCCATGTGAAGCAGATCCTACTCTCCTGCAGCCCGGTCTGTGCTTTATGAGCAGGTACCCAACGAACTCATAGTGCGGCCATGAACCACATAATGTAGCCAGAGAAACACGGCTGCTGCTGCAACGTTGATTCTGGGGATTTGAATGGTAGCAAGGAGGTGAAGGACAGAGGCCTTTAGAGTGTTGCAAATAGGGGGCGCAGGCTTGACTGCCTTTCTGGAGCCAAGACGAATGCCACAGCAGGTAATCGATGCAAGAGGAGGGTTGTGGCCTGTGTAGAGAGAAATGGAAAATCATAGCGCATCCCATCTCCTGACTACATATCATTCTATGTCTCCCAGAAAGATGAAAGGCAGAGCCAGTTTCCCTTGCTTTTTAACTTGTGATGCACAAATGTGTATATTCTGAATTTAAGGAGCCAAACAAGCAGTTTTCTGAACGCACTTCAGATGCTAGAAAAATCCAATTGGCCTATGTCACATTAGGTTAAAAAAATCAAAAATGTTTTATAACCGAAGATTGTTCACTTTTGTAAAATGACAATTTTTTAAGTTCTTTCACATTTTTCAATGTAAGTAGCTCTTTGGTACTGGCGGCTTGTATTTCAGTTACTTCAAGAGGACGCGACTGCTGGAATAAGCAAGGCCCTTCCTTGTGCACACAGGAAACCTGCATGAATAGTTGGCAGGTCTTGAAGCTCCTGAATTGAGCAATTTTCACAATATGTAAGATTACGCTGGGCGTATTATGCAAAGCACAATGGATTCCATGCAATCTGCGCACGGTCAGACCCTGACTAATCTCACTGAGGCCTCACAGTTGTTCCCAGCTCACTGCCAGCCCTGCTTCCTCTCACTCAGGCCTCCCCACTCCCAGCTGCTCTCAGGCCTGAGACACCAGTGATCTCTAACTCACTGATGCTGTGACTCTAGCTCCGATCAGGTGCAGATTGTCTTCGTGGTCGACCCATGACGTCTCACAGTCACCCCGGATTCCTCTCATGCACATTCACTGACTCCTCTTACCGTCACCTGATTTGGTTTGTAGAACGTTCTTTACAGGCAACTTAAGTAACATGTAGCACTACAACACATAAAGTCACAAAATACACATCATAGCAATTATTAGCCCTACATAACACAATAGTTAGTGTGAATTAACATGCAATGTAATGTGGGACTAGTTAATGTATACTAAGTAATGGAACACAAGAATACATACAATCTGCTCACACCATATATGACACTGCTTGAAATAGTAATAAGATTATGATACAATACATAATATAACAATACATGACATAACAAATCAGTGTTATGCATGCCTTACATAGGAAGCCTCCATCGTTTATACCAAATTGTAAATCCGGTAATTACTCTTTGCATCCATCTAGCAGTTACAGAGGCAGGTGATTTTGGGGGCCATACATAACATAAAATGATTGCTAGGTAACTGTTACTTACAGGGGCGTTTTTCACCTGGGGGTTCTGAGTGACATCATAGACAGATCTCGCTTCACTCGTTGTCTATATGATGTCACTCGGAATGCCTCTGCGGGAAACATCCCTGTGACTCAGAATTACCCATCTCCATCTATAATTCTATAATTAACTTATGGTTCGGGGGGAGCCACTATGTGAATCCTGTGCTTCATTGCCATGACTTGGCAACAGATGATATTGAAAGCTGTTACCCGCTGTTGCTACCTCATGAAGGAATTCCAGGCTGCCCTGACCGGCCTCTCTGAGCGCCTGTCAGAGCAGCGCTGGAAAACAGGGAGCACATCTTCTGGAGGAGAGAAAAGGCAAAGGGGGGGGGGGGGGTGCCAGGAGGCTAGGGTTTTTGTCACATTTGGGATACGGAGGAGAGACAGCCATCCTTGTAATTCACTGTTTCCCATTAATAATTCTCTGTATAATACATGGGAACATGCAATCTCTATAAAAACCTGCCTCTGTTTTACATGTTGCAGTCTACTTTTGACATCACTGGTCATTTGGAATAAGAAAATGGCATAGCTGCTCAACTGTAATATCAGAATTACAACTGCTGTTTAGAGCTGAAGATACTTCATCTCATATGTAACATAAAAAGGAGATACGTGCAAGTTTGTGAATGCAAAGCTAAATTACTGCCGAGGCTTCCCATCTCCCTCAGAGTGATCAAAGGCGGTCCACGGATGGATGGCTGCCATGCTGCAGAGCTCAAGCCACAAGGCGTGTGGAGCAGACAGGAGAATGTAAACACATATTGACTTGCAGGGTGAGAGTTGGATTAGAACTTTCAAAGCTCTGAAGGGAACGTGCAGAGAGCTGCGTCTTCCTGAGGAAGGAATGCCTAGAAGCAGAGAAAAATCCTAGATTTTATAAGGAGCTCAGGAGTAAAATTAGAAATGTTTCCATGTATATTTTATGATTGAGTGTTTCAAACTGTTAAATAAACCGATGGAGGTAAGACAGCAAAGTATTTAGAAGGGCATTGGGTATTCATACAGGCTCACTTGTGACTGACTCCACAGCAGCCCTACAGGCCTGTTGTGGAGTCTAGTCCACATGGCATCTAAGGAGCAGGAACTAGGGCTTTACGAAGTCACTGTAAAATTACTGATTTTTAGGATTATTAAGATTGAACTTCATGATTTAAAGAAACTTGAACTTCAATGCATGGACGCAAGTGCTTTTTGAAGTTGAAATAATTGATCAAACTCGATTTATCGCATGGCACTTACTCTCCTTCACTGATGCACTGATGCACTCACCCATTCAGCTCATCACTTGTTCATTCCCTTAGATAATGTCATAATCATTAGGTGCGTCCCTCATTCTGTCTATCGCTCATTCACTCTATCATATGCTTTCTCATTCACTTACCATGTCTTTTATTCACATACTCATTTGCTCAATCACTCATCATGTCTAACACTCACTCAATTATCCTCTCACTCATCCCAGCTATCATTCACTCACCCAGTTTATGCCTCATTTGTCTCTTTTTTCTCTCTAGTCAGGATCTTCTTTCTGACCAAGCCCTCAAGGATCTTCTTTCTGACCAAGCCCTCAAATGGCCCATTCGTCGCAAACCGACATGTCCACTGCAGAGACCTACGAAGAAGTAACACTTAACCTTGGCAATAATGACGGACAGGCCCAGAAAAGCACAAATCCACAGCTTGTGAGCACCACCACCGGTGGCGTGGAAAACTCCTGGCGTATCTGCACGATGGCCTTTGGCTCTGTGATGTTGGTGATCGGCACATCAAGCACGGGTGTGGCCTTGTTCAATGACACCCCAAAATCTACCTTGTTCATCCTGGGAATGAGCCTTGTGGCAATTGGTGGCATCATGGTAGTTTTTAGCTGCCTGCGAAATGTTTTCAAGAAGGAGAAGCCGGGGAGGAAGGAGAGCTTCTCCATGCTAGTCTGTGAGACAGAACAGAAGACTCCCACCGTGTAGGCCAAACCCTGCTGTGGACAACAACCAGCACTCAGTCTAGACTACTAACACATCTGATGCCAGGTCCTTTTCTCGCCTCACTCATTGATGGACCAACTCGAAGATGTAGCAATGTTTGACAAGACCAAGTCATCATCAATCCCTAGACGCGAAGGAAGAATTTGTTCTATAGCAATAAAGTTTGAGAACATTTCTCTTTATTGCTTGTGCAATCTTGCTGAGAAGTGGAGATTTTCCAACAAAGGTGATCTTATAACTTCCTTTACCGCTCTGACACCACAGGCGTTGTTCAGTTGGATCAAGGTACAACCACCAATGCAAACATTTGACCAACACATTGTTGCTGAAGGACAATATGATATATGTTTCTTGGGGAAATTGTTTCACAGTCTTTTGGCTAAATTAGATGTTCTACTATAGACAATATTATTTACACATGTATGTATATATTACTGCCTTCTTATTTGAAACTGAACGCTATGGACGTATTATAGAAACTGTACACTGGTGAAATAAACCAGAGCAAATCTAATTTCATGATTTTCATGCTTTTGCAATAGGTGAAGCAAATGATATTTAGCACCAGAGAATATATGGAAAGTTGGGCGGAATAGGGTTTGGTTACTACAACATCTATTAAATACTATTACCCCACATAGAGTTATTTAGCATGGGTGGTACATACCTCCTATTCCAAGTTTTTTTACTTCAACATGAGGCACAATATGCAGAATCTGTATTTAAGACACCAAAAGTTTGAGGATGTGATAATTATTATTCAACCCGCAATTCCAATCTCTGTGCAAACAACTGTTTGCACACTCAGAGGAATTTAGTCGTGAACTTGTAATCAGGGCATATAGGATATCATTTTATTTTCACTGTGTTTACGTAACAAACTTTTCAAATTTAATAGAAGGAACTATGTTTAAATCATAACCAGTGTGTTTTATGTTTTTTTTAATAACATCATTAGCAAAATCAGTTCAACATTTTGTGATGGGGTTACCCATGAAATAGCCAACTCTGATATCATTTATTTTAATACATTTGAATCTTTTAGAAGCAATTCATACATGTTACATATTGTTTCACAATCCGTTTTCTCAGGCTTTGCAATTGTTCCCAAAAGGTTTTGTAATATAGACTGGAACAAAATCGTTTCGCCCCAATGCACATTTAAAGAAGCAGCAAAGAGGTGGCAATGTAACTGCTCTATTTTTTTAATTTTTTTGCGCTTGTGTAAATTATATGTAATATGCCCAGAGACGACCTGATTTGCCCTTTTCAAAGAAGCAATGCTTTTTCGTACTGTACACCGGCTATTGGTTGGTGACTGATTGGATTTTATTTCACCAGAATCACACGGATTGTAGAAGTGGCACAGCACACCCTCTGATCCCCAATGGTATTAAATAAAGTGACATTGCACAAACCTTGGTTTTGAGGGTGAGTGATTCTATATTTTGTTAACAATGTTTTATGGAACCCAGATGACCGCTTGTTATGACACCGTGTTTGGCAGCACAGACAAAAAATTACTACTAGAAAGAACAAAAGCTAACTCACACTTATTACCAAATATCAGATCACAAGGGATGCGAAGAGATCCAGAGGGTTTGAAGGCAGCACCACAAGCGAAGCACTAGCATACCTAAATGGACATGCAAAGGCTTTTACAAACTGAGTATTGATAAAAAAGAAAAAAAATATTTTTGGGGGGGAAAGATGTGGTATAGTAAGGCCACACGGTTTATTATGTCACCAAACATCTCAATAACAATATAGGGGCATATTTACCAGACGCCAAGCAGCTAGACACTGCACCTCCTCAGCTGGCTGGAAGGGTCAACCAACCCTTGGGGTGAGCAAGACTGTTTGCCAAAATGGAACACAGTGCAAGCTGCTCTTCTTTAGTCCACCTGCGGAGCAGATTTACTTTAACAAACTTTGGAAAGCCCTTGGTGGACAGACTAGAGAAAAGGGCGGCTTCCATGTGCAAACACAGAAAGCATATTGGTTCACTGCGTCTCGCTGGCTTCAAAACACGGTACAGGAGATGCTGACTATCCACAGTTTTTTCTGATTGGCTGCCACACACGAATCAGAATGGTCCTAATTCAGCGACCTGTTCTTACTGATTGAAAGGGTGGCCAATCAGAACAGCATGCTGGTTCATCAATATGCTAGGTCATACTTTCAACCAATCAGAGTTGGGCTTTGTGTTAAGACTTTTCTAATTGGCTGTTTTCAGTGGTCTAATAAATGAAGATATCTGATAGTCTGTCTCTGGATTTGTGTTTGCCTTTCACATGTGGGCATGTGAAGTATCTTTACACTACACCCCACAACTTTGGCAACTAACAGCTTCCTCTGCTACTGATGACGGTGCGAGGGTACTGTTGAACCAACAAATGATGTAACTTCTTTGCAGAAAGATATCCAAGCTTTCAATGTCAAGCCCCACACTCACTCCCAATAGACACTCGCTTTCCCAGTCTGATCTTCTTGTTGCCCTGCCGCGATCTCTTCGGCACCCATGAAGAGAGCTCTGCTCCATTCCTCATCACTCTTCCCATGTTTAAATGCACTGTGCAAATCTTCTGCTTGTGTTTGTCATGTTTTTTTGTGTTATAATGTTGACTGCCTAAATCTGACCAATGTAAAATAAATTTCAATATAAAAATTGTACTGTTATATTAATTACTCAGTTTTGGCCCAGGCACCACAGCAACGAGAAGCTCCTCAGAAGTAACCCTGGGCGTAGTTCGCGAAGTTGGACTATGCAAAGCTACGCAAAGTGCACTTCGCACTACGCGAGCTATGCGTAGCACTTCGCGAACTGCGTAGTACCCTGTTCGCACTGTGCAAGATGTCGTTTTCAATGATTGCACAGTGCGGACAAGAATCCGGCACTGTGCAATCATTGAAAATGGCATCTTGCACAGTGCGAGCTGTAGTTTCCTGCTGCTCGAGTAGATTTTTACTCGAGCAATGCTACGCTACGCATGTTTGCACTGTGCTAAGTGCAATTCGCGTAGTGTGAAGTAGCGCAAACTTCGCAAACTACGCGAGCATAGCGTAGTGCTTTGCCCAGGCTTACTCAGAAGTATATAAAGATTTTTGAAATTAAAAGATGGACCAAGACTCACACGATCCCTTTTACTTTATTTATATGCTTAAAGTGCCATTAAGTTTTAAAATGGGATCTGAGAAAAATCCTCACTTATCGGCACTGCAGTAAGCTGTCTTGGTGGTTCTAGGTTTACCTTTAAAAGTTAAATTACATTGGTATTAATCAGATGTGATTAGGCTTGAGATTCTAATCTTATTATTGTTTTTCCCAACATTAAGGACACTTTGGTGATACTTTGAGTTAAATCTATTTTGTTTTTTACAAGGAGGTGTCCCCTTTATTTTCCAGTCCTCAACTTAAACCTTCTCCTTACCTTGTTCACCGAAAACGAATCCTTACTCTATTCCTATCACTCACTTTTTAGCCTACTTGTAGTCTTTTCCCTCACCCAATGTTATACTTTATCCTCAAATTTGTTCCTACATCAAACTCTTCCCCTTTTTTTATTCTGATCCCAAACCCTTTTCCTTATTTTAATACTAAACCTACACTTAACCCTACCTTACTTAAGTATACCCTTCCCGATTGTTTTCCTTCAAGGATTTTGTTATGTACTGATTTTCTTTAACGCAAGATTTTTCTTTAGCAAAATAGACATCATCGTCTTGCCTGCATGCACCACAGTGAAGATGCACCAGTGACCTCCAGCAGCATTGAGCAACAGTGTAAATAGGTTTACAAGCATTAGAAATCAGAACATAACTTTAAACTTTACAAGTGTTTACAAACTAGTTCGTGCACATTTTGAATCCTCTGATACTTATAAAAAGATATGCTTTTTTCTAACCACAATAAACAACAAGGTGATGGTAGGAACGCTTGAATTAATCTCGGTCACTGTGATTGCTCGGGCCACATTCCATTCCATCGTCTTTCACCCACTATGCACCATAACAGAGACCTGCAATATGCAAAGCAGGTTTGGTCCCGTTCCAATAAGAACAGTCCAGACATAACTGCTAGGCCACGTCCACTGCAGACAATAATGCAAGCAACCTCAGACTGGCAGTGGCCTAGTGCGGCCTCGTCGGTGAGGCATAGCTTGTATCTTGTGGCACAGTGGGCACGGTACACACGTCTCGGCATACCTAACTGTATATAGAGCATCTACCTCCAGAACACTTACAATAATATGTATGCATACTTTTTTTATCACCCTAATATATATCTGGAGAATTGATTCCAATAAATCCTGGAACGTAAAGAGATCAGTATTTGAAGTATGCCACACCTTCAAGAATTCAGTGGGTACATGTGGTCCTCTTCAGTGACAATGTTGGTCCTTGGTCCTTAGTGAGGCCATTCTGAGTGAGGCCTAAGTGACAGGATCTCATTCTATCACACACCAATCAACATCCTTGCATCCAGGTTAACAGATGGAACACATCCTATTCCTTCAAGTTCCACTCTGGTTCCAACGGTCATCTGCAAATAGATCCCTCCTCCAAACCCAACCTTGGTGCCAAGGGAGGAATGCTCTCTCACTGCTGGGATTTGCTTTTCTAGCATGCTTTGTAACATTTTTGCTCAAGAGGTCGACATCTTTGAGCCTTCTGTTGGTACTCCACATTTTAGTTTCTCTCATCAGACATAGCACAAGCTCCTGATTGCCATCAGTACTCCATGGCGGTGAGTGACTTATAGGGGTGGAATATGAGTTCCAACCCTAAATTGCATGGAGCAAGCGACTATAGCAAATAGGACCAACCCTTTCCAGAACAGTTTTGGAGGATAACTCCCTTAAATAATGTTTGGGAAAAATAGGGCAAAGCAATATATTCCACAGCACAAACTGTCGAATGCTTCAGATAGAAAACAATAGAACTTCTGTGCAGTTCTGAAGGAGAACCAATTCAATATCTTATGACCCCACCTTGGGAAGGCCAGTAGCCACAATATCCCAGTACGTACAGCACCATGCTCGGGCCAGAGTGTGGACTACCCTAGTACTCAAGGCCCCATTCGCAGGTCACTGGCCATACTGCATCATCATTTCAAGTAAAACAAGCATTTGCAATGCATTAGGTCTCGCACTTACGCGAGTTTGAGCTATTGACATTACAAATAACAATGCCTATTGGCATTGTCATTTACAATGCCAATAGCTTTAACTCGTGTAACTGCGAGACCTATTGCATTGCAAATGCTTGTTTTTCTCGGCGAACTAGCATTCACTTGGAAATCTTTCCAGAGAGGCCATGGACTGCATGGGCCTGGAACTAGTTGGCGGTTTTACAGCAGAGAGAAACTGTGCGTGTTCTGTTCAGTATTAGGGCAAGTGGATGCATCAGAGAGGGTTCAGAAAGTTTAAAATACCTACAGTTCGTCAGAAACGACGTCAGCAGACGTCATACTCGAGTCAGCAGAACAGCGAGATGATATCCCCTTTGTCATTAGTAGCTTTAGTTACATGGGCATTTCCAAGGCTGAAAATAACGTAATCCCAGACGCACCGTCTTTGAATACCTGCAGAGCGCCCTGTGCGCTCGGCGCAGTCAAGCGAAGCAGAATACTCTTTTTTTTTTAAAGGTAATATTCCAAATTAAAGGAAATAAAAAAATTATGTTTTCTCAGTCGTCCACGATGGCTTACCAGTTTGTACATAGTTTACAGCCGTGCAGAGCGCTCAGACTCGAAAGTAAACAAGTGTTTTGGCCACATGTGAGAGTGTACTCGATGCTGTATTGTAGATGACCATCTGTGTGTTTGCTTTTGGGTGAACAAGTGCAGTGTTCTGTAAATGCCGACAACCAGCTTGCCGAGCCAATACAATTCTGCACATGTAATAACTCCATACAGTACAATTATCCAGCACATATACATATATGTACAGAGGCGCAACTAGAGTGAAATTTCGGGGAGGGCTAATCAAAATTTCGGTGTGGGGGAATCTAAGAAAGGGTGAAACAACAAAGACTCATTTACAAGTAAATGGTCTTTTAAAGACCTGTGAAGTCCTCGGGTGCGGCTGTGTGTGTCCGGGAAGCTTTCTCAGCCGGGCTAACACACACGACAGGGGGAGTGTGGGGGGGGGGGGGGGGGGGGGGGGAGGGGGGCAGGGGGTCTGAAGCCCCTTGATCCCAATGGCCTGCATATGTAGCGTAATACTTGGCTAGACTGTCTTTGAGCATCCCATTTCATAAAGACGGCTATTCAGTGAAAATGCGGACCTTAGAACTCTGTTTGTGCTCCGTGCTGTACAATACATTATGGACTACACGCATGTACTTAACAGCAATAAAGTAAGTACTGGTAAAACACTGTACATGCATTCACTATATGTACCGTGGAGTAGAATATGCAAAGTGATAATGTTCGGAAAACGCATAGCACATGACACAACTTAAATAAAGAACAAATTATTATAGTGTTATTGCAGACATCCTTATTGCTACATAGAGCAAACGACTAAACTATTATTAAGAACAGGCCACCGACCACAGTTTAGGATAAAATAACACTTTTCCAAAAGTACGCCGCACAATAGCTTTCAAGCGCAATTCATTTTAATGTAACTGAAATAAAAACAGGCTCCGGTTATGGCCTGCCACTTTATTAATCCTACCAAAGATGCTGCTTTGTAAACCTGAAGTTATGCCAGCATTTCAGGGTGAGCCGGTCCTTGTTACAGCTGTGATGGGGATGCGCCAACAGCTTCACATGTGGCTTCCCAAATGACTAAAAACATGCCTGTTAACGCCAACACTCAACAAGACAAGCCCGGCGGAGCGTGGCGCGCGCGCTTGGCGGGGGCGGGGGAGCGCATTCCAGGCGGGGGGAGCGGACCCTTTGAAGTACGATGCCAAAAGCGGATTAAAAACAGGCGATCTAAGGTAGGACAGGAACTGCAGAGCTACGTTTCATATTCAGAGACTCGGTGGAGTGAGTGTAGTAGGCAGGCGGATAGTAAAGCATGTACTGAACATCAAGAAATTATAACACTACCACGCCTTTAGTTTCACAGCACTGTCCTCAAATAGCCATACACAGAAAACAGACTACAGGCGACCTTTTACCCGGCTGGAGCACGAGTGCAACCTCTTCATGAGAGTGCAGAGAGGTGCGCGAGTACAGCGTTAGACCGTACTGCTGTTTTATAGCGCTTTATAGCTATGGGAGGCACTGGTTCTGAAACAAGTCAGGCAACTTCTGAGCAGCAGTTGCTATGAGCCAATACAGCCCTGTCACAATAGAGACGGCTGTTATCGGACTCCTATTGTGAAGCGCTCCGACACCTTCGGGTAAAGTTCGCGCTATATAAAAACGCATAAAATAAATAAATAAAAACACCAAACAAAGGTTCTACGACGTACTCATTTGCATCATACCCAGAATCCTTTGCATGAGGGTAGATAACTAGTTCATGTTGCGTGCCTGTAATAGTTGGTCCCTTTAAGATATGAATCTTACGCGATAGCAAGGCGAGACCTAAAAAAACAGAGCAGTATGTGCCAAACCGTTTCTAAAGGAACCACACTTAGGCCAGTGTCAGCAATACCCGAGTATCTTAAGGTGCTGCACGCTCTGAGTACTGTGGTATCCACAATGTGCCAGAATGTAAATCACACATACTATCTCTTCTAGTGCCCCAGTATGTAAAGCAGCTTATTCAGGCCGGTACTGAAACCCCACTGAGCTGTGGCCACCAGCTAGTCCCCGGCGGGGGGATTCTTGTGTGTCTTTTTGTACAGTGTGGTCGAGTGCAGCCTGTCCTGCACTTACAACACATGCACTGTATGGGGAGCAGCACGGTGTCACAGATCTACCTTAAATAGTGTGCTGTGTGTCCTGTCTGTAGGCAGAATGAAAGCTGAGGACATTGTAGGCAAGATGGATAGAGGGCCGGGATTGAGCAAGGTGTGGGGTACCAGACGGGTTCAGGGTGGTCAGAGCTCGGCCTGGCCTTAGTTTAATCAGTGAATCTTAGGAGTACACTTTTCAAGTCCTGGACTTTTATGTTTTCTTTATAGGAGTCTCCTGATATTGAGCTCACACTGTCAGTGTCGTGTCCATCTCAGTAAGATTCGGGCCTGTTCCATACAAGTCAAGGATAGATGGTTTCAGCACGTCCACAGATTCACTGATCCCTCCCACTGTGATCAGACCCTGTGGCCTATATGCGTTCTTAAATAGGTGCATTAACCTGCTGAGGATAAAGAAAGATCTCTGCAATGGGTTATGTGAGCACAGTTTGAGGGATGTGAACATGCGGCAGGAGCCTACAAAGACTCTCGATGGCATCGGATTAAAAGAACCCGCCATTTCACAGAGAATTAAACCAGTGACCTGCGGACTGAGCGTTGAACTCAACAACAGATATATTATCCTCATGTGATATTTTATCCTGCGCCACACAGGGCCTGGCTATGCTTCTGGTTGTTTTCTTTATATTTCCTTCTCTTCTATTTGTTCTGCTCAGTCTCTATTGTCTTTTTTTTTCTTTCTTTTTTTAAATTATTGCAACCAGATTAAAAACATGAAATTATATTACAACACAAAAAATTGATTAATTAATAAATCACAGAATATTACAAATTCTCAGCCTGTTTAACAATCTAAAACAAAGGATTATCTTAAAGGCAACTTTAGTAAAATTCATAAAAATCTCAAGCCTCCCCTGACTCAATCACGTCTTTAATAGCAATTTCAAATATCTCCCAAGACTAATAATCAAACATCAAACTTATTACCCCATATTTTCTCAAACTTCTTAAGGCCTCCAATGCGTGCGGCATAGGTATATTCGCTCTTCTTGACCCTCCTCATCTTCTGAACCCATTTTATAGCTGAGGGTATGGAATCCGAATGCCAATTTTGTAGCAGAAGCGACCTTGCGATCGCAATTGCTATGTAGAGCAATCTAATCATGGATTCCGAGAAGAGAAGATCTGGGTCATAACCAAGTAATATTAGCCTACTGTTGACCTCAAGCTTTATATTGCACTCTTGTTCTAATGAAAAGAATATCTCAGTCCAATAAATATTGATATTTGGGCAACTCAACATAATATGTGACCAATTAGCGTATGCATAATTCATGCAGCGAAAACATTGAGAGGACTGGTTAGTGAACATCCTAGCTAAAACAGCGGGGGTTCGATATAATAGCCATTTACTGAAAAACAGCATCCTACGCCAATTAGCCCCTCTGAGAGTGCAAAAATTTAACTTATTAATTGTAGACCAAATCTGAGGAGATACTACACAATTCTCATGATCCGCCCATTTCTTAATTGCTTTTGACTCAAGATCCAATTGTTTAAAAGAAGCCAGGAAAGTTTTCCAAGCACCTGGATTCTTATTGACTGCTTTAACTAACAAATCCTCTACAAGTTGATTTTGGATCATAAAAGAGGTGGGGTTTACTTCTACGAGATATTTATATAGAGAGCCATAAGAGTTAACCAAAATAAAATCCTTAGCGATCCCTGGAGATATTTCTGCTACCGTCATCCAGTAACCATCCCTTAAGAAGTCTGATATTTTAAGGTACCCGACTTCCGCCCATTTTGATGTCAAGTGGGTGGGTTGTTTAATTCCTATTAAGGGAAGGATTTCTTCTATTAAGGTGGCTGAATTAATTGCAGGAATAGAATATTTTTTTAAAAAGGCCTGACGTCTTTTAAAAATACATTGGAGACATTTATATCGTACCAACTTTGGGTACCTGAACAATAACATGGGAGAATTAATCTGAGCTTCAGTACAAATTAAATTCACAAAGAAATTGCAATAAAAATGTTTTTGTGGTAAAGGCTTGAACCTAGATAAATACTGTGCAAAATAAGCATCATAGTAATATTTCAGATTCGGAAGTGCGAGCCCTCCATGATCTAAATCTTCATATAAAGTGCCAAGTGCTAAACGAGGGTTTTTTTTTTGCCCATACAAAAGTTGTAAACATGGACTCAACCTGAGAGAAAAACGAGCTTGATAAAGTGCATGGTATTGAAGAAAACTGAAAATTAAACAATGGTAAAATAGACATTTTGATAAGAGCCACACGACCTAAGATGGATAAAGGAAGCATATTCCAACGGATCAATAACCCTTGAACTTTTCTTAAAAGTGGCGTATAATTAAGTTTAAATAAATCTTCAAACGACGCAGAATAGAAAATCCCCAGATATCGTTTTGGATTGAGATTTACTGAGCCTTGGATGTCTAGATGTAAATCAAAAGTAGCTCTCCCACATTGTATAACTTCCGTTTTGGCTCTATTTATTCGATACCCTCCTAATGCTTCAAAGTCCTCAAATAGTTTGAAGACTTTGATTTGTACTTCTATTGTAGGTTTAATTAACAACATAATATCGTCTGCATAAAGTTTTAACGACGGCATAGTCGGGATTGGAGGAAGGATATCTGGGGAGCTTCGTATTGCGATTGCCAAGGGTTCGATGAAAAAGGCGAATAGTACTGGCGATAAAGGGCATCCTTACTTTGTGCCACGTTTAATATTAATGAACCTGCCACGGTCGAATTAATAATTACATTTGCCACTGCATTCTTATACAAATTCTGAACTAAGAGTATAAAAGACGTTGGAATATTAAAAGAATTCAAAATACAAAACAACGTCTTCCAAACAACCAAATCAAAAGCTTTTTCCGCATCGAGCAATAAAACTAATGCGGGGATGTTCTGAATTTCAAAATAATCCAAGGCTTCTGCAAGAAAATGAGTGTTGGTAGCTAACTGTCTGCCCGGTAAAAATCCATTTTGGTCGACATGTATCAATTTTGCCGCATATTTATTGAACCGGAGAGATAAAAGTTTTGTAACTATCTTATAGTCCGAGTTCAACAATGTAATTGGGCGATAAGAGTTGGGATCCCTTTTATTTTTGCCATTCTTCGGAAAGCTAACAATATTTCCCTGTTTAAAAGATTCTGGAATACCCCCCCCATCTAGCATAGAATTTATCAAGGAGAGAAAGAATTCACCAAACGCCTTAAAACATTTTTTATAAAATTCGGCGGGTAAGCCATCTGGGCCACATGCTTTAGCATTAGGTAAACTCTTTATCACCTCTTCCAATTCTATTAATGAAAACGAGCGGGCCATAAGATTTTTATCTGTTTCCATCAACATGGGCGGTGGATTTTCAAGCAGGAACTTTTTCAACAACAAATCATCGACTGACTGAAGTTGGCCATAGATGGTCTGATAATGAGCAAGCATAATACGATTAATCTCACCTGGATCCTCCGTAAAGCCTGCTAGACATGGGGAATTCAAAGCTTTGATTTGATTCGTGGCTGCTTGTTCCTTGGCCTGCCACGCCAAGAGCCCACCTGTAAAGTTACTTTCCTCATAGATTTTCTGCTGAGACTGTTGGAAAAAGATCTCGCTTTGAGTGCTATATACAGTACAAAGCTCATGCTTGGCTTGTTCAAGCTGAACTTTGGTGGTGGAAGAGGGATTCTCTAAAAAGGCCGCATTACAAATATGGATCTTTTCTTCAATTTTTAATTTCTTCACCTTAGTATTTCTGGTGGCAACTGCCTCTTTACTTACTACTATCCCCCGAATGAAGGCTTTAAGTGTGTCCCAAACTATATTGGGTTCTGCGGAATGAATGTTCTGGATTAAAAATTGTCTAATCTCAATATCCATAAACTTTACCCAGTCAGCATCATTCAGATGCAATTTATTAAATAACCAGCGTTTAGGTGTTTTTAAACCAGAGCCCACATGAATTTCCAAAGATAGCATTGCATGATCCGAAAATCCATTGAAAAAGAAATTTTGTTGAAAAAAATCTAAATTCTGAGAGATTAAAAAAAAATCAATGCGTGAGGAAGATCCAAACCGTCCTGATCCACATGTAAATTTCTTTAAAGTCGGATATGCTGTTCGCCAAGGGTCTTGTAGATTTAGCATATCCGAATGATCTTTCAATGTTTTAAGAGATCTAGGCTTTGTCTGCTTTTTCCCTTGGACCGTGGAATCCAGATGTGGACTCATCAAAATAATAAAATCCCCACCCACGATCAAATCTCCTACAACATGATTTAGAGAGAGAAAAAGATCGTCATATGCTTTAGCGTCATCTTCAACAGGTGCATAGTAGCTTACAAAAGTCAGAGAGCATGGTTTGGATCTAAAAGAGCATGTCACCCAACACCACCTCCCAAATGGATCCTTACCTGAATTAATACACTCTACTTGTAAGCCTTTTTTTATATGGGATGCAGAGGCAGATGAAAAACCCCTGTAGCTGGCCCAGGTTTTAAACATTAAAAATCCCAAAATATTTATAGTCGAGATATGAGTTTCTTGTAACAGAATAATTTCAGGATTTTCTGTTTTTAGCCATGCTTCAATAGCCCGCATTTGTTTTGGATTATTTAGGCCGTTAACATTAAACGAAACTATTTTTAGCCTATTAGCCATTTAAAAAAAAAAAGGAGAGATCTAAAGAACCAATCAATGTAACATTCCAAGAAAAAACAAATGAAGCATACAAAATAACCAACCAATTATTAATACTACCGGTTGCATTTTTCCTATTTTTAAGTGCCCTATCCCACCCCCAGAAAAGTAGACTACCCCCCTCGACCGCTCCTTCCACTTTCCCCAGCCCCTACTCAATTTGGGTGTTATGTTATTACACCCCGTGGATCTACCCCTTACCCGCCCCTCAATTCTATAATACGTGTTGCTTTTATTTATTTCTTTATTTTTACTTTTTTTTTATTCGCCCTCCAGAATTCAATTTTTCTAACGAGCTTTACAATTATCATGAAGCCCTCTTAGCTGATCTCCCTAAACCAAGAGAGTAAAGAATAAAGAGAGAAACAGGGAGGGGAAAAAAAGAAAAGAGGGGAAAAAAGAAGTTTTTAATTTTCTCCCAACATGGCGAGCTTTATATCGTATTTACTCCTGTTTCCATGAGTTCTGGAAAAAGGGGCGAATATAAAACATTAGCTATACCTACCTAACACTATTCTAATCCCTCGTTATCTTCTCCAGAAAACCCTGTGCCTCATCAACATCCGTAAACAAAAAAAACTTTCCCTTCACTAATACTCGCAATTTGCATTGTTGTGCAATTGATGCTTGTGCCCCCTTTGCCTTAAATAACTGCAACATTTTTACAAATTCCTTCCTGCAGCGGGCAGCAGCGGCGGACATGTCCGAAAAAATTCTACATTTAATAGTCTCGCTAATTGGGAACTGTCTCTGCTGAATAGCTTTTGTAAGGACTGCTTCCTTTATTCGAAAATCTGCAAAGTTGATCAGGATGGTGCGTGGAAGGGTTGAGTTAGGGAAACGATGAGCTGGGACTCGATGGGCTCTCATAATTGTAAGGTCACCCTGGAAGTCCGGAATAACTTTTTCTTTAATAAAGGTGTTAACCCAGCTTAAAGTCTGTGACCCTTCTATTCCTTCAGGTACACCAACTAGGCGAAGGTTAGATTTACGTGAATGGTTTTTCAACTCCTCCAGTTTGGATTCCAGCGCCTGTTTACTTTTGACTCCTACTTTAACCTCTTTTGTCATTTTAAATAGCTGGTCCTCCAATACGGAGATTCTCTCCTCTGCCTCCTGAAGCTTAAAAGGGAGGCTACCCATAATATTTTCCATTTTCTCCAGACGTTGATTCAAGGAGTCCAGTTCCGCCTTCTGAGTTTTTTTATATCTCGGATTTCTTCTAGAATCAAATTTAGCATGTCCTTAACATTGATCTGAAAATCTCCAGTCAAATCTATGGATCGATTAGGGTCCAGAGCATTATTAATGTTGGGAGTGGATGGCATTACAGTTGTGGCGCCTGGTGGAGGTGGGGGAGATCTTGACCCCTCTTCCTGAACTCCTTCCACCTGATGTAGTTGGGCCACAGTTGATATGGCTGACCCTGCTTCCTTGGTAGCGCTAAACTGCTTATCGGGTCTCTGCTCCAAGCTTAATCCCTTCCTCAACTCCTGGGGATCACCGCTAAGATCTTGACTCAGAGTAATAGCTGTAAAGTCCGGACCCCCGTCTAGAACGCTAGATAGAGCAGAGTTAGTTAGCTCGGTTGATAATATAGCGAGAGCAGGATCTAGAGAAGTCATGTGCTCATGAGGCGATTGAGAACTGTCTATATCCTTGATGAGCTTTTTCTGAAAGAGTGGAAATTGCTTGGTCGCCCTTTTGTCACTTTTATCTCTGGATTTTTTCTGTGTACTGCCTTCGCTTTCTGCTTGCAGATTTATCGATGAGGCTACAGTATTTGTAGTATCTGAATTTTTAATAGCACTGTGGTCTGACAAGACTAGCTGTGGCCTATCAACTGCTGAGCTCTCTTCTTCTATTTCTCCCTCCGAGGTCTCAGCCATAGAGTCTGTAAAATGAGATGGTGGAGAGGGCGAGGCACCTTCTACCCCGATTAAGCGGGCTGCCTTTTTAGCCTCTCTTGCTTCTCTAGCAAGAAGTCGATTAGTCTTAGCTTTCGCCAGGCGGGTATTCAATAACTTCCCCATCTCTGAAAGCTTAGGCCCACAGATTTTATGATGACTATATGATGACCTAAAAAGTCCGTCTTAAAGAATAGGGCTTCTTTCCTGACTGGATTTCTCTATTCCCGGCACACTCTTTTTCACTCTTTTTCACTGAGAGGTCTGCACCGGTATCGAATCTTGAACCCAGAAGCACCCATAGTAAGTGAACAGTTTTTCTCTCGGAAGCAGAGGCAGATAAAAAAACTCCTGCAGATGACTCAGTTTTTAGATATTGAAAAATCCAGAGTTTTTATAGTCGAGATAAAGCCGTCGCCTACCAGGCAAAATCCTCTTAGTCCTTTTAGTCCCCCTCAACTACAGCCCCCTCACCTCACCTTTATTCTTCGAATCATTCTGTAGAGGATCTGCTTATCGTCCAGTAGACTATCCGTTGCTCACAGATTTTCCAGGGAGAAAAAAGTTCAGTTCCCTGTCGACTCGGCGCCGTAGGACTCAGCTTTATTCAGCTTATTTAGCCAGTCATCGCGACCAAACGATCCCCCTTTTTCCAAAAAGCAACTGTGTCATACAGCAGCAGCCTCTTTGACCTGCTTTAACCCTCTCCAGACCTTTATTTCCCTTCTGGTGAAACCTCATAGGGAAGATTACTGGGTCAAAACAGAGGGAGTTCAGAGGAGAGCAGCCCCCCCCTACCCGGCGCTGCTGGGTCACTCAGCTCTCTCAGCATAAATGCCGGCGGCCAGGTAAGTAAAGCAATACAGAAGCGGCAACCAAAATACAAACGGGTTCCAAGCAGCGCACTCGCCTCCTCCTTGCAACCCTCGGTTTATCCTAGTAAAAGCGAGTCCGTTGCATTCACTCCATCGCCGAGTTTTCACTGACCGACACGCTTTTCCTTCACGCTGCTATCAGCAGCTGAATCTGCTTTCTCCTTTCGCCTTTCGGCTCGCTTTCCGTCTTTCCGTCTTCCGGCCAGCCACAGCCACCAGAAAAAGAAGCAGCTCAACGGGGACCGGTAAAGTAGAAGTCAGCAGCAACCACCGATAACTCTGCCTCTCCGTTTCTCTCAAGCGCCGCAGAACCGAGAACTTCGCATCTCGGACAGCGTTCGGAGTTTCCAGGTACGGGGCGGGGCAGAGCAGTAATCACCTGAGGCTATGTGCAGGCGGGGTCTGCCATAGCCCTCCGACCTCAGTCTCTATTTTCATTATGCGATTCACTTTTCTTTGCAGACTCTTTTTTCCTCCTATTTATCCTTTTTTCTTTTTTGAAAAATGTTTTTATTAATTTTTACAGTAATAGAAATCACGTTACATATTACAATCAAAAGTATTGGCAAATTACACAGTTTACAAAAACCATTAGGGAAAGAAAATACAGCGGTCACGATCATATTGCAGTCATGTGTCGCTCGCTAGTGCGATGCAGTTCCATTTCTACTGATGGGGAAACGCATATGTCACCTTGGTAGGCGTTCCACTTGCCCCACTTCCTCTCCCATTTCTTTTGACCCCCTCTTGCTTTAAACACCTCTTTTTCTGCTACCATCCATTTATCGTATTCTCTGACCCATAATCTGAGGGAAGGTCTGTCCACCACCTTTTTTATTTTTTGTTGATTTCTCTCTTTTCGTTATTTCCATTGGCTGTGTTATTTTCTGCTCCACATGTCACTATACCGAGTCTCTCCTGTCATATACCAGTCTTGTGTTTTCTACTATTTTCTTTCACAATGTGTTGTGTTTCCTAGCTCTGTTTTTATCAACTCTTTTTTCACATTTTAAATTTTTTCGCTGTTTCTTTCTCTTAGCCTTCTCTTGACAGTTTCTTGCTTTTTGCATTTTACCATATTTGTCTCCTCTGTTTTCCCCATCTGCTCTTCTTTGCCCACCCTTGCCTGCATGGGTAAGGTGCAGTGATAAATGCAACAGGAAAGCATTCCCCTAGCAGCTGATCGTGAGCTATTAATGGTCTCTGTACAAAGTACACAGGCCACACACGTGCAAAACAGGCATTGGAATAAAAGAAATGAGGGCAGCCTTGTGCAATAATATTTTCACCTATGATGTAGTCCTTCCTGCCCATTTCTTTAGCAGCACCGGACCTCCAACTATAGACGTAGCACTCTTCCCTGGCTGAAGCTTCGATACTTTTTGAAAGTAAGCACTGCATACTGGCAGGCCCAAGCAGAGGGAACACTCGATCCGGCAGGGAGGTTTTGGGGGTAGGCAAACAGCACCTCAGTCATGAAAGCGGCCTCTCCAACCTTCAGCATACCGGAAAATCCCTGGTGATATTGCCCTCCCGTTAAGCAATGGGCAGCATGTCAGTTAGTGGATGCTTAATTCTCAAAACAAGTTTGTAAACCCTTTTTAGGTCGGAGCCTACCTGACAGTACAGCTGTCTGGTTTGCTAACGACTTCTTGAGGGCATTCTGAAAGCTTCTCTGTGAATGAATTCTGCCCATTGCTTACCATTAGCTTTGCGTTTTGTAACTCACATTTGTTTGCTTTCTATCTGAAAGTGTTATTTGTTTTAGGCTATCCAGCTTCAGTTCGTCCCTCTCATGGAGCACAGCCTGTTTACTGTATTCTACCACGAGTGCTCGCTTTCTGTAAATAGCCCTTTAAACCTTGTTCTTATCTTGTCACAGCTGTGCACTCAAAGTCAGAGGTTAATTATCAGGCTCTGTCTTCAGAGGGTGCTTGTTGTTTACTTGTCTTTCCCTGACTTCAAAGTGAAATAATTTATCTGACAATCTTGCTGTGAGAAGGAAAGGCTTTTTTCCAGGACACAACAAAATGTAAATGTCTGTAAATGAACTGTGAACATATTTCAGAATGTATCAGAATTAGGAAAGCCCAAATTAGGCACTTTTTTGTAATTCTGAAGTGTGGTGGACACAAATATTTTAATACGATCAAAACAAATCAATACACTAGGTGATGACATTTCCACACATTATCATTTCTGCGCTGTATACTTTTATCAGTAAAACTGTATGTCAGTGCAGATTGGAACTGTCCGTGAATACCTCATATTATACCACTCCACTCCACTATACTCCACTCTATGCCACTGTACCAATGCCATTCCACCCTATGCACCTCCGTTCTAAAGCACTCTATGACATGCCACTCTACAACACATCACTCCACCCTACTTCACGACACTCTATGACACAAGGCTATACGACGCGAGGCTGTATAACACTCCACGCCACGCCACTCCTCACTGACACTTTACTCCACTCTATGCTATGCCACTCCACTCCCCTTCACAACACTTTACTCTACTCTACTCGATGGCACTCAACTGTACAATACTCTTCTCCACTCTACAGCACTCCACTTTATGCAACTCCCTCTATACCACTCCAAACCACTTTACTCCACTCTATGACACATTACTTCGCTACGCCACTCCATGCCACTCTTCTCTACACCCCTCTACTCTATGAAACTCTATGCCACTCCCCTCTACAACATTGTACTCCACTCTACACTCTACACTCAACGCAACTCGACTTTATGACACTCAAACCCACTCTAATCTGACACTCCACTCTACGATAGTCCATTCTATTGTATTGTATTGTATATCGATTTGTAAAGCGCGATTGCTGCCCCACGGGCATCCAAGCGCTGCACTCCACGATACTCCACTTTATGACACAAATCCACTCCATTCTGTGACACTCTATTTCACGCTATGACACTTTGCTCCACTCCACTCTACTTCGCAACACTTTACTCCATGCTATGACACTCTATGACACTTTACTCCACTCTGTGCCACTCCACTCTATGGCCCTTAACTCCACTCTATGATATTCTATTCCACCATTGGAACTGGCACTTTCTGGTTGGCTGAGGCGATGCCTCAGCCAGGCAGAACCTACCACTCTGCTTTGAAGGGTGATTACACACACAGTATAACCTGTGCTCACCCTTGGGTAGCTTGGCGCCAAGCTTATCACAGAGGCAATGTGTAAAGCATGGGCACAGCAATCACTCACGATAAATATACTGAGCGCCACAAAAGAGACTTCACACATGAGGTATGTAAATAATGTTTGTATTGAACTCACAAAATAACTAACACAACATGAAAATCATGTATTTCGGGGCATAAATCACACGTGAAAATATTTCTAGCAGTACTAGGCACATCCATGTTGAAATGACATCAATAATATGCACACTTAGAAAAGATCCTATTCTGACCCTCCCTCCCTCCAGCACCCTTATACGGTGCAACATATTGTCAACCCCAGTCCCACCCTAGCAATTCTTATAATTCCCTACCACACAGTTACAGGGTGCACCCCAGGTCATAATGATATCTGAAATGTACAAACAAAGAATTATAACACTTTTTAGCAGCACTGCAGGACGAGGCTGTGCGGGTAAACCCAATGTCAACCGTAGTGTCCTTCTGAAAAGAAATCAATGTGTAAGGCAACACCATAGGTCAAACTGTCAATCCCACACACACACTCATTCCGCACCGATACGTGTTGCAACGGATATCAGACAGGTCTGTACGGAACATGCTCGCACACATACGCACTCATCACCGTAATGCGGTGCAACTGATACCCAGCAGGCCAGTTGATAGCAAACGGCAGACCTGTGGCCCAAGCCTCCCTCCACCCTGCAGCTCACCCAATGGTCCTACCTCCACAGATGGAAGAGAACCAGCTCTTCCCCAGGATATTAGGCCACATGCTGCTGAAGTCACAATTAGTAAGGGTCCCAGAGAAGCAGGTGGGGTAGGTAGCTGGACTAATTAGGAGGCAGACGTCAAATGGGGGCTTGGCAGCCACTCTGGAAGTACACCCGCGGGCTGCGGAGCAGAAGTGGAATGAGGGCAATAGTCAGTCACTCCAAGGGGTTCCACAAGGGCCTTCCGGCACAAGTCCAGTTCCGCAAAGCACAGGGGGATCATGCAGTCTCTTGACCCACTTCCAATTGCTCTCTCAAGTGTTCCTTCAACCCAGTCTGTAAATCTTTCTAACCAAGCGCAAGCAATACTACCTGGCAACACAATGTCATCAGGGGCAGGGTAAAGAGAGGGCAATTGGTCCTCCGTGCTGAGGGCCAAAAAGGGAACAATTGATTAATGGGGATTGAAGCAGGGGAGCCTCTCAGAAGAAGGAGGCACCCCGTCAAATACACGTTGATCAGAGTCGCACCCAGGTCATCCGAGCACAATGTTTGTTGCGTGTTGATACGGGTCACCCCAGCCCATTCAGGTCACACACAACTCTGAGTTACAAATTCCATACCTCCCTGGAAATGAAGCACAGCATCTGGTGTACATTGATTTTAGTCGCACTAGACAATTCCAGTCACACACAATAAAACAGTTGCAGATTCCTGCATACCTCCCTGGAAATGAGGCACAACGTCTGGTGCATGTTGATATGGATCACACAAAATTTTGGTCACATAGACAGGCGCAAGAAAGTTCAGCAATGTCTCACAAGGTAGAATAAGGCCCTACTAAGATTACGCTCCCACCTCAGAGTATCGCAACCTGTGAATTGGACACCACATGCAATGAGCATTCAGTCAGCATGTCGCATGAGAGGGATGGCGCATGATCATCGAAGCGGGCCATGCTGGATCCTTCAACTGGTGAATTCGCTCACCACCAACTAGAAGCTTATGCTTGCTGAGGTCCATGTGATGCCTTAGATGCTGTCAAGATTTCTGGGGCTCCTCACTAGGCAATCCGTCTCCAGGCATAATTCTTAGTTCCACGCTCACGTCGTGCTACCAGTTGGGATACAGCAGACAATGTGGGCACTTAGGAGGGCATCGCTCTCCAGGTGTCACAAGAAGACGGTGTGGGTCTCTCCAGGTGTCACAAGTAGATGGTGTGGGTCCTTCGTAGACCTTTGATGTCCCTGAGACCTCCAAAAGAACAGGGGCCAGCCAGCAAGCCCTTGGAGAGCAGGCTTCAGGGTGCCACACAGAGGCACGTAGTTAGCCCAGGTGAGCCACTATACAGGAAGGGCACGAGGTCCATTTTAATGGCAGTAATACTCTTTGTGCACAACAGATTCCTCTGCCAGTGTGCACCATGCAGTCCCAGGTTCCAGTGGCGTCACTAGGAAGACGCGAGGTGCAGACCGCACTAGGTGACACCATCACATGGGGTGACACCATGGGACACGTACGGGGCACGGAGGAGTGCGTAATTAAAACAACTTAATGCAGAGGATCTATATGCTGCACTACATTTATCCTGGAATTTGGAGAAGGCTGATCCGGACGTTGAATTCCCAGTATGGGCAATATACAGTAAGTACTTGAGATATGCTGTCCCACGGTTTTACGTTGTCTATTTTAATTTTCATCTTGTCTCCACACATGGCCATTGTAAGTTGCCAGTTCCTGTGGATGCCGTGGGGCATTACGCTTCCCCTGCTCTTGCTTGTTGTTATCAGAGAGGCACCCCGTACACAAACACAGAGTAAAGGAAGCCAAACACCCCTGCTCTGCACTAGAAATAGTCCCATTTACAAACAACTCTCACCTCATTGCCGTTTTTTGGGATTGCAGCTCTATTCACTGCACGTACACTGTTCGTTTCACAGTAAACACTGGGTTGTTTTTTAAACACTTAAAGTAACGTAAAGGAATTAAAAGCTTGTACCGGACTTTGTGTTTTAAGCAATGAAGCTGGTTCATGCCCTAGAGCCGCTTCACTCTGACAGAAAGTTTGGTGGCATTTTATTTAACGCACTCAGAGCTTACTTTGCATAGTGTGGTGAAACGTGCAAACGGAGCTTTCTGTGGCAGTTTGTCAGGGCAGTGCACATGCATGTGAAGACAATGCCCTGTCCATTGGGATTCCGTGGCTTGAGGGCACCGAGCTGTGGACGTGCAGACAGTGGCGTCACTAGGGGGGTGCGGGGGGTGCGGACCACACATCACCATGAATTACCGCACTGGGTGACACCAACCCTAGTGACGCCGCTGCCAGGTTCTCCAGTCCCACGTCCCCACAAGTGTAACTCTGCCCTGCTAAAGTATGGCCCCAGTAGTTATACTGTAGGGTGCCTTTGAAGTGGGGGGAGGGAGGTTCAGAGGGTTTCCCTTTGAACCACAGATGTCTCTCCTAAATTTCCGCCCTCTCTGCCATGGAGCTGTGGAATACAGATCTTAATGTTTACTGGGGCCATGATCTGGATTCTAGAGGCCAAGTGTCAAAACCTCTTCCTCCAATCTATCCAGCCAGGCCCTCAAATGCTAGAGGTCCATCGTTCCAGCTGCATGCCCAATGTTAATGCAACAGGATACAATTAGGGAGCACGAGCTACCATTCGCACCGGCTAAATGTGCTAGGATTTTCCCCCAAGTTATTTCTGGTATTTAATGCCATTTTCTTAGTGCACAATGTGGATGCATGTTTGCGCTAAGAAACAGATCATAATGCAGCAGAACACAATTAGCAAGCGACAGCTCACAAAATGTGCACTTGTGGTGGGATTTTTCCTCCTAAATTATGCAAGCAGAAGTAATCCCATAAATATCAGTAATTCCTCATCAAAGAGTAATACAGAATTACCAAAATTACTCCAATTAGTCCTTTGTAATTGAAATTCAGCCCAGGCCTACTGTTAAGTAAAATGTGACAAGGAGGAGGCCATTAGGGAGCCTTTTGAACTCATTGCTGAAGCCTTGGCTGATTACACAAACCTTCTTCATGCCTCTCCACCTGAATTACCCATAGCTTAGCTCATTCCTGCCCCTGCTGCAGCTAAATTGTAGGTGAGTGGCCAAGGAGGTGGAGGGATGGAGGAACAGGGTGTGCGAGGAGATATTAAACAGGGGTGCCCTCAGCCTGTATTAGAATAAAAGAATGTTTAATTGCAGAGCGGTCTGAATCGCTGGAGCCATGTTAGAGGGATACTTTTGCCCAATATGTATGCAGACAGCTTCCCCACCGGCCCTCTGAAGGTCGTGCCCTTGGCGTGGGCCCAGCCCACTCATACTAAAAGTAAACCCTGCCCACTGGAGTCCAGCATGTCGGCCCTCAAAAAACTTCTCAAGGCTAACCTTTTCTCTCAAAACTCTAACCAAGAACCCTTTAGACAATAAATCAAGTTTAATCTGGGCCCACGACATCCAAATATAACAAAATAAGGACGACAACTGAAAAAACACTTTCCCCCAACATCTTCAGCTTTTGGCCCTGAGAAACAAATTTAGATTCACATTTTCCCAATGCAGTGCCAACGATCAGCCAGAAAGCAGATCAAGACTTAACACATGTCTGTTACCCATTACCCAATGTACTTCTTTCCAGGAAACAACTCAAGGCTTACCTGCTAGCTACACTGCAATCTGCAGACCTTCAGAAACCTCCCCAAGACCTGCCAGGTCTCCAAAAGCCCCAACCTTCTGCCCTCTAGGAAGCAACTCAAGACTCATTGAGTAACCTGCATACCTTCAGATCCCCAAGACCTGCCTGCTGTCCCAAAGCTTCAGCCTACCAGCATACAGGGCACAGCTCAGAACTCACTTATTCCCCCACTCCCCAACCTGTAGACCTTCAGAAAAAAAAACAAGACCTGCCAGTTCTCTGAAAGCCCCAACCTACTGTCAGGAAACAACTCAAGATTCAATGAGTAACCTGCAGGCCTTCAGGTCCCCAAGACCTGCCTGTTGTCCCAAAGCTTCATCCTACCAGCATACAGGGCACAACTCATGCTAGAACTGGAAATCTCTTGTTGGCAGAGTTATGCATCTTTGTCCAAGTAGGGACCCTTGCTTCTAGTCAGGGTAAAGAGGATACACACTCTAGATAACCCCTGCTCACCCCCTTGTTAGCTTAGCACGAGCAGACAGGCTTATCCCGAAGGCAACGTGTACAGTATTTGTGCTCAAAACACACAGTAACACAGTGAAAACACAGCAAATGGACACCACACCAGTATAGAAAAATAAGGTATCTTTATCTAGACTCAACAAGACCAAAATGACAAAAATCCAACATACAGGTAGTAAAATAGCAATACATCCAAAGTACGGCGCCGACTGTGAGGAACGCGGCGTCGGGCATGGAGTCACATGGACACCCAAACAAACAGTACCTTTGGGTAAAGAAGTCTATGATGATGCACAGCGTTGTGAAGGTGAGGCGTCGGTGCCAATGGACGAGGCCAGCTCCCTGGCTGCCACAGGGGAGGTGAAGCATCGTGTCCGCGAGGCGGCTATGTGTCGAATCTAGGACAGGGGAAGTCGGTTGCGTCAGCAGTGAGGCATCAGTTCCGGTGAGGCGATGCAAAGTCATCGAGTTAGTGGAGTCACCCTCAGCGGGTATCTGTGCCATGATAACAGGATGGAGGCACTGGCAGTGATTGAGTCGATGCGAGCGCTGGAGTTGGGAATGTTGATAACTGCAGGCATCGAAGGGCATCAGAGCTGCGGTGCAGGCCAGGTGGTGCATCGGGCACTTCACGAGCGGTGCCCCTGGCCTCGGTGCAGATTGAGGCATCATGGCAGAGCGGCTGATGGCATTGGAGATTATTCTTAGGTTTCTTCCAGCTCCCAACAGCAGGAACAACCTTCAGAAGCCCAAACGTGGAACAGGCATCTCCTGGCAGCTCAGAACTCTAAGCAATAGAGTTCAGGTGAGCTGGGGGTGAAGTCTTTGTGTACCTGAGACTTCAGAACAGGAGGCCAGAACATACAGGCTCTTGGAGATTATTCTCCAGCAGGTTTCTTAGCAAAGTTTCAGTCTTTGTCCTTTCCTTGGCAGAGGCAGCAACTACAGGCCAACCCCTACACATCACAAATCAAAAGGGGCACTACTCCTCCTCACAGCTCTCCAGCTCTTCTCCTTGTCAAAGGTTCCTCTTGAGTCCAGAAGTGATCTAAAGTTCTGGGGTTTAAGGTCCACTACTAATACCCCATTTTGTCTTTGTTCATCTTTATGCAAGGGTCTCTGAGCCAATCAAAACCAGTTATGTCCTCACTGGTGCAGTATGACCACAGGGGGTGGAGACAGCACTCTGGAAGGGAGTCAGGCCCTACTCAGGTGCAAGGAAAACTCCTCCCACTACTTTAAATGCTTTCAAGCCCCATTCAGCTCAGCTCTGAGTCATCCAAGAAGGGCCAGACACAACTCAACCCCCCCAGTGGCTGTTTACAGTGAATGCACATCCCCAGCCCCTGTAGCTCCAAAAACAGACAGTCAATCCGGAAACAGGCATAGGCACACAGAACGGTTAAACAAGAAAATGCCCAATTTCTAAAAGTGGCATTTTCCCACACATACTTTAAAAACCATCTTTACTAAAAGATATGTATTAAATTCTGAGTTTGGAGAGCCTAAACTATATTTCTCTATCTTGTCCCAATGGGAAATTATACTTGTAAGATGGTACAAAGTATTTCCCATGTCATCCTATGGGGCAGATAGCCTTTCAATAGTGAAAAACAAAATTTGCAGTATTTCACTATCAGGACATGGCACACACACCAGTACATGCCCTACCTTTCACATACACTGCACACTGCCTATCAGGGTACCCGAGGGGTGCCTTGAATGTAAGAAAAGGGAAGGTTAGGGCCTGGCAAGTATTGTATTGTATTGTATTGTAATTGCATTTATATAGCGCGCTTACTACCCCTGACGAGGAGTTGAAGCGCTTTTTCGGCGAGTAGCACGCTACTCAGGATCCCATAAAGGATTAGTGTTGAATTAGTATAGTGAAATATGAAAGTAATTTGAGTGGTGGATAGGTTAGTCAGTTATTTGGATTCAGAAGGATAGAGGAGGGATAGAAGAGGGAAAAAGGTTTGCATTTATATAGCGTTTGTTACCCCTGATGTGGTGTTGAAGCACTTTTTGGTGAGTAGCACTCTACTCCGGAACCCATAACGATTAGTGGTGAATTACTATAGTGAAATATGAAAGTAATTTAAGTGGTGGATATTAGTCAGTTATTTGAATTGATAAGGATAGCGAAGGGATAGTAGAGGGGAAAAAGCTTTTCATTTATATAGTGCTTGCTACCCCTGATGAGGTGTTGAAGCGCTTTTTTCAGCGAGTAGCATGCTACTCTGGAACCCATAAAGGATTAGAGGTGAATTAGTATTGTGAAATATGAAATTTGAGAAGTGGACCTGTTAGTCTGTTATTTTGATTGAAAAGGAGAGTGAAGGATTTAGACTTTTTTTGGGGGGGGAGGTCATAGCAGTAGTAGGAGGCTTGGGATGAGTAAAAAGGGATGTGGAGGGGAAGAGTCAGAGGGAAGAGTATAGAAAGGCTTGTTTGGGGGATCAGTATAGTAAAAGAGGTGTCATATGGTGCAAGGAGGGGTAGAGTAGGGGAGAGTCTAGTTCTACTCAGTGTGTTATGCCTAGATATCACACTGGGTCATTTCCTAGACAAAATGTAAGTAAAATCAGTTTTGTACAATTGTAGTTTTTCAGGTTTTCATACACATCAACTCCACACTTGGAACATTATTCAATGGAAAACAGTCAATGTATTCCTATGGAGAGAAATGAAGTTATTGGTTAACAGGTAAGTACTCGGTCTTTGGGGTTGAGTTTCTGGGTTTGGAACAATGGTTCCCCCAGGGTCAAGGATGCACTCTCGAAACACCCTCAGCGGCACTAGGGCGGCTGGGTGCAGAGTGCTGAGGACCAATGTTAATGTTAATTTTATGGACTATTCCTTCCATGTCTTCTTCTGTGATTATCTCTCCCTGCTCGTTTTTGACTAATCCGTTGAGAGTAAAGTATGCCTGACCTGTGGCACCTGATAGCAATTCCCATAGACTGGATGGAGGGTTCTCTCACTCAGTATTTTACCATAGCAAATAAGTCCTTGTTTCGTTTTTCTTTTTTTCTTTTCTCTTGCTATTTTCTGTGCACTTGCCAGGTGGACATGGCAGTTTAAACTGCGCACAGACACTGAAGTGGCAGGTCTGCGATACCTTTTCAGGGTTACTCATGTGGGTGGCACAACCAGTGCTGCAGGCCCACTAGTGGCATTTGATTTACAGGCCTTGGCACACTCAGTGCACTTTATTAGGGGCATACCAGTAAATCAAATATGCCAATCTAGGAGAACCAATTGTAGTAACAATTTACACAGGAAGCACTTGCACTTTGACACTAATCAGCAGTGGCAAAGTGCCCAAAGGATCTAAGCCAGCAAAAACGAAATCCAGCACAGCATCAAAAATACAGGAAGTAGAGGCAAAAAGTAAGGGGAAGCCACGCCAAAGATGCCAAGTCCAACAGCTCACAACTCACCTGTTCCCAGTGCTTTAAATGGGAAAAAATAAGTGCCGGTACTCATTAAAATAGAGGTGTGGCAAGTGGGCGGGGCTAAGGGCAAAATATCATCATACATAGAGACTTCTCTACCAGTTGCAGCACATATTAAAACACATGAGAAATGTGTTTATGTCAAAAAACACAAATTAACTCCTAACACAAAATTAAAGTCATGATGGCACTTTCACCCGAATGGTCGCTGCGCATCTGATTGACAGTGCAGGGTCTGTCTAGAGACCCTGTCCTGTTAATCACAGCGTGACACAAGCCCTCTCACCCCCCTGCAGTTTTGGGACTTTCAAATGGGCGCTGCTGGGTTCTTCACCAGCAACTCTGGAAAAGGATACTTCAGCCGAATTAATTACGAGCTCCTCGGAAGCAGAGCGGCGTCTGCCCTGTACTGGAGCAGAAAACTAACCTGAGCCTGCCGTGCCGAGGATCAGGGTACCGGTACTCCCCCTGGCTACAGATAAGTGCCGGTACTGACGGCAAAAAAAATCGGAAGTGCCGGTACTCAGTACTGGAGAGTACCGGCCCACTTAAAGCACTGCCTGTTCCCCAAACTCCTCAACCTGCAGATCTTCAGAAAAGTTCTCATGACCTGCCTGTTCTCCCAAAACCCTAACCCACCGGCACCCAAGAAACAAACATTTCAACCTGTTGGCAGAAAACTGCTGAAGACGCACTTGTTCTGCCAAACTCTAACCCAGGAGCTCTCAAGTGACAGGACAAGGTGCACCTGTCTCAGGAGATGCCAGCCTTCAAAAACACCCAAGACTACCCTGTCCTGCTCACAGTTCGACACCTAAACCATATCTGCCCCTCCTGATCTGTTGCCACTAGCATGATTCTAACGCTTAGTGCAAGGACATAACAGTTTAGATATGGCTGCGGGTACCCTGAGCTCCTGCCAGTAAAGCGCTGAGGGACCCTGGATGGGAGAGGCGGCCCTGGCAGCAGTACCAGCTCATGCTCGGCTCTCCCTTATCGGCCTGGGCGGTGGGTGCCACTCCAAGGTCAGGACATTGTTATTCTCTGCTAGCGCCACATTTCCTGGGGTTATCTGTGCCACTCACTATCAGCTCGGTGGAGCTGGGGGCAGGCGGAGGGGGAGCTTTCCCTGTATAAACCACTCAGCCTCCAAAACCAACAGCGCCATTGTTCCTGCCAAGACTAACCAGCAGCAATAGCCGGATCCGAGCTCTGCTACAAGCCCGTGCCAGCAGGCAGCATTCTCAGCTTTCAAAAGACAAGTCCTTCTTCCGGTCCTCTGGCGCCCCCTGGAGTCCGCGGAGGAGCCTGCGGTTAAAGAAATTAACGAGCAAGGACGGGCCGAATGTGCCAGTCTAATACCGTGCCGTGGCCAAGAGGGTAACCTGTTGCAGTGTTAACGCATAGCTGGGTGGGTTAATACACCTGCTACTGAGTTAAGTGGACAACCTTCAAGCCATATAGTTACCTGCTACGGGGCTATCTCTGAACTACCATTTCGAGATCGATAAAACTGAGGGGGCGGCTGTTTGGTGGCAGTAGTTCGACTTACAAACTTTGTGAAGTGCCTAGACCATCGAGGGGGTGCTTTGTGTTATAAAGGCATCTCTGGTTGCATTACCTACTTATGAACTCTGTTTTTCCGCATAACCAATAACAATTTCTGAACATTCTGTGGTGGCGAGACTTTTACGGCATGGGCAAAGTGGGCTCTGGCCCAGGGCCCCGCCTTTCAGGGGCCACCGATAGAGTCCGCTCTGTTCTGCTGAGAGACTTGCCCTGATGACCTTCAATATTTCTTAAACAGATTGTTTTAACTACCGTTTTCCTTACATTTATTTTTAATATGAGTGATGTGTGAGTCTATTACAAACGTTTTGCAGAGAAATGTTATGTTTCATGGAACATCCAATCAGTTTCTTTTAAATCAAAACAGGGCAACACATATGAGAAATGGGAGGGTGTCGCAATAATTATTTCCAGTAATATTAGTGAGCTGCTGCTGTGTTACAATATTGAAACACGTCACTATCCCTGAATATTCAATTTAAACACATTTAGAATTTGGACCAGTGTGCCTGACCAAGGAGGGCATGAAAGAGCTCTGATAAGATCATAAACTCATAGCAGCTCCAAACATGGGCCCCCAAAATACTTGTGGCCCAGGGACCCCGAAATCCTTAACATGTCCTTGGTGGCCACACTCCGATGTGCTCCCCTGACCTTAATGGTGTTTTATCTGTGGTGCGGCTATACAATGAATAAAGTGCCAATTGAATCACTAGAGTACAAGAGGACACTTGAATAGGTCAACTCTATCAGAAATACATCACAAATAGGCACTTTGCGCCTGAATGAATGCTCTATCACTAACTCTTTCATTTTTTTTCAACGTAAAGTTGCAACGTGTCACAGAGCTAGAGTGTCAAGAACACCCCGCTTCTGGTGAACATCGGGGTTCCCTTCTGGACCACATTCACAGGAGCGCCCTGCCTGTTGGATCCAATGACTGAAAACTTAAAAACCATATGAAAACTTCGAGGAGTGCTAAAGAGTTCGGCGTCACTACAGGACAAAGTGTGAAGCCTGAACCATAGGTTTTTCCAGAGGCTTCATTTAAATATCTGATGTGCAGCTCTGCACGGGAAGGTCTCAGAGGAGATGACTTTATAAAATATGACGTCGTCGGGTATTGTCAACACGTCATCTTATGACCAATCATTGGGTAATCTATAGACTGACCTATTTTACCACTGAAATCTCCCCATGTTATTAGAGAGATTCCAGAGTGAAAGTAGTCTCCTGCCCCGCGACTGACCGCCCCGATAAAACTACCCAAGAGAACTGTGTTACAATTAAATGAAAGATACGTAGTCCAGTGATGTGGTTCAGGATCACAACTTTATTCTTCAGATAGGATCCACAATAAGTCTCATGCTAAGCCTTATTCAATGCCCCACCAGGAGCAGCCTCCCTGCTGCTCAGCCCTTCCACACCAACTGATCCCTTCTTCCACTCAAACACTCTCCAACATTCTGATGACATCACACAGACTGAGCAGCAAGGCAAAGGCAGCAACAGAGGATGCATTAATCACTTGCAAGATCATAACAAACTGCTGTACAGGAAAGAAGACAGAGCTCACACGGTGGAGACAAACGGCAGGAGAAGTGAGTCTCAGCAGCAACGGCGGTATGTAAACCTCTCAATGGGCACCTCTCGTTCTCCTGTAAAGTATGACGTCTCCCTCTGAAGGCTTGTTACTTATGTGTATGTACCTCGTGGAACTGGCATCTGTCTGTAGTCGAGAGCCGCTATTTTCATGTTTCGTGCACAGTTCATCCTGTATGAAGTGCGCATCCATTGCATTCAGAGGGCAGTGGAATGGACCTGTATGCAAAACATACAGACCTCTTCTCCTTCTAGAACACGGCGATGAGACAGGAGGGCGTCGTTATGACAACTAAGTCACGTGGGTGGATGAAAACAGCAACTAAACCTGGGTTTGGTTCTGACAGTCAATAGAAGAGGTACACGCTACTTTTCCTAGGCTGAAATTGTGTCAAAAAGTCAGAAGAGAATCCATTGACGAGGGGATACAACAAGAAAATCAGTCCTGCTGTGTGAATCAGTGAGCTATCATCAAGACAGAAAAGGCATCTTCAAGGTAACTACAGGAGAAATTAACAAGCATTGACAAAGCTAACAGGCCTTACGTTTGGGATCTATTGACTTTGTTAGAGGTCTTTAGCGGTGCTGTACAGCATTGCTGATGCTGGAGAGCATACTAGCATAAACAACAGGGGTATACCCAATTAACCCGATGATACCTGGGTATAGGGAAGTAATTGTAAACAAGAAAAAGAAGGTATCAAGAAAACAATACAAAAAGATTCAACGAAGAGAGCACATTTAATTACCCCTTCAAAAATATCTGACATTCATTGTGAATACATCAAAATCAATTTCAAATACACACAGAAAATGGCGCTTATTCAAGGAGAAACAAAAGACATGTATCACAAAATCTTATACATATCAATAAAAACAAACAAAACACAAATGACAATAACCCTAAAAAAATTATTCACAATCGTGTCCCCCTTGTAATTTCAGGCGAACCACTTAGAGGTAGTCAAAAGGGCACCACTAAAAAGGCTAATTGGCCCAGTTCTAGTGTGACCCAGCGTCAATATAAGAATCACTATCAATCTAGTGACTCCTCCATCAAATGTCTGTCGACGTGACCACGTTTCAGCCTTTATTCCTTATGGCCTCTTCAGGACAGGGGTTATACAAAAATGCTCCACACAAGATGGAGAAGGCAAACCACCGAATAAAAAGCAGCCAAATGAGTGTGGCATCAAAGTCAACCAATAGTAAGCAACAGGTGGCTGCCAGCCCCTCTATGTTCTTGGTAGACCCACTATATGTCTTTTGGAACCAGACAGCTTGGGTCTACTGCTTGGCTCGACCTACAAATGGGCAACAGATATAAATAGTAAAATGCACAGAGGTGTGTGAGATTGAAGCAGTGGCGTAGCTAGCCGTTTGCGTCCTTCAGCCGCATGGAAGAGCAAGGGGGGGTTGCTGGCAAGATTTAGCCAGCAACGGCTGCAGCGGGGGTGGGGGCTGCCCCCTGCCCCCATTGCTACGTCACTGGATTGCAGATTAGTGACAAAAACATACAGCAAACTTGGGATAATACAATCCTCCCTGAGCAGTCATGCAAGAAAGAGGACTCAAAATTCCTACAAGTCCATAAAAATATAATATTTTATCCATACCAACTAGGAGCTAGAATAAAATATTAGCTCACTAGCTAGGTATTTTAACATCACTTTCACCACTTCACTAACACTGCACTACATATTTTTCCACAAAAAAGTGCTCCTACATAGTTCCGCATGTCGCAGCACGCCACAAGCAGCAGCTGTTTGGGATGGCCCCAATGATGAAGCATGTCACCTAGGGGCAACCTGGGTGAGTGAGGGGACTCAAGAAAATAATTTTCTTTTCTTAGGACAGGGGTCTTGTGTTTTCGCGCATTCAGCGGAATCCCCATTCCTTTGGTTAGGTTTTTTGGATCTGACATTTACAGATTTTTTTTGAGGTACATTGGTGGGTGAACCTAACCATTCCCTCCTTCTCCCCGTTTTTTGTTTGTATAGATTGCAGCACGCAGCTGTGGGAGATCCCCCAACCCCCTTTCTTTCTTCTGTCTGTCACACTCGTGTTACTTGACACCACACACTACTTCACCACCACCATGGCGGAGATAACTGGCCTCACATTCACGGAGGAGGAAGTGGAGAGAATATTATCCTCCATGACCCTTTTCGCAGAAACACCGAATAGGGACAGTAATGAGGCAGCCTAGTGTTGGGATGAACTGATTGAGCTGAAGAGAAATCAGATCAAGACTATGATCCATGGGGTCATGATGACTGATTATTTGAGGGTGAACGCAGCCCCAAGAGGACTAATAGTACGCAATGAGCCATTCAACTTCCAACAGGATAAATCTTTTAAAAAGGACTGGTCACTAATCTCTTGGCATTGTACAAGAGATTGATTAGTGCTCATTATAAAAACTTCAGCACGCTTATCTCAAGAGATGACAGACAAAATACACACACTAGAGGTTCGTCTGAAAACTTTCCAAACAGTAACAGAGCTGAAGAAAAGACTAGAAGAACTCAACAAAACAATGACAGAATTTGAGGTAACCCTGAAAGATATGAAGTATCAGAAATTTAAGAAGGATGCCAAAAACTTTCACCATGACAAGGTGTATCCGTACATCAGAGATGACTACCATTTGTTAGGAAGAAATCCAGGGTATAACACTGACACCGAAGGATCTGACACAGGCTCCGATAACTCTTACAATAGTGTGGGCCGTAGAAATAACACAAGGAGCCACCGTAATCACAGAGGAAGGATGAGGAATAGAGGAGGACAGGGTTATGGATGGCAACCATACCAACCAGCACCGTTCCCTGCTCCGCCTTTCTATTATGGCCCCCCACATTACGAACCACAGCCATATACCTACTGGGAGTCAGCCCTTCAACAGGATCAATCTGGATCATCAGTTCCTTTTTTAGGACAAGGAAAAGGGACAGAAAGGGGAAGAATGAAGAGAGGACCACAGGTACAATGGTTACACCCGCTGGAGTCAATGAGGATGAACCCGAGGAGTATGGGCCTACTGAACAACCCGACAACCAGCAACCATCCAGTTTAGTTGTCAACTTGTCAGGAAGTACCCTGTTAACAACACAACTAATGGTTTTGGAAAAAGGATTAGGCTTTGTACCTACACCAAATTTTGACAAGTTTCTACTCAGCTGCGAGCTGAATGAGTTGATACGAAAGATCAAGCTGCATATATTCTATTCTTTGAAAAAAAAATGACAATGGAAAACCAAAGAGGGGATACTGGTTTACATAACACATCAACCTTCACACCCCCATCAGTTACCCTACCTGTAGAACTCCTTGCCTTTGAAAAGGCAGTTCTGAAGGAAGTAAGCGATATGGATACTAGAACTATAAAAACATTCCACAACACCACTAGGATGGAACAAGAAGCTATCAGAGAATTGGCCAACAACACGAATATCACAATAAAACAGGCAGATAAGGGCGGCGGAATCGTCCTACAAACCACAGAGGCATACCGAAAAGTTCGCCTGAGACTCCTCACAGATGGACAAGACCGAGGAACACTTTCATATCCTCACAAGATGGCCCGTGTGTATTGCCAACAGGAGCAGCCATCTTTGTTCTGCTCTAGTGTTCATGGTTTAGTCAAACTTCCTATACAAGCATGACTGGGCTTTTTCATTCCTTTTTAAACTGCACCAGAAGACAGACGCGCTAAGATGCGGTCCGCCCGGGTGCCAGTAGGTGTTATTAGACGGAGGTGTGCTTTGACAAAGTAAGTTCATTTTCCTCAACAGGTTTTTCCGGACATTTCAGAGCACTATCTTTCTGTTTCTTTGAGCGTCTCTCATCCACGTTATGGGCAGACACAGCAATATGCTTTGCTGGTAGTTTTATTATTTTCTTCCCTTTGCGCACAGTTAACTACAATGCTCTGTATCTCTTTAGGGTATGACTACAAGCCCCTCTACCCCGGCGGACCATTAGGCATAGTATTGCCAAAGCATAAGTATGTTCCAGATAATTTTGAGAACAATATGTATTTATATGTTGCATGTCATGTGGTGTCTAGTTGTTTCACAAGTGTTTTTAAAGTTATATTTCTTCATCGAACTACTCTTTGTCGACAACTGAATGAAATGGGGCAACATCTTGCCCCCAACCAGACGCACAGCTGAATGCCATCCTTCCTGGCAATCATATATACTTTCAATTTCATAAAAATATTCATTTTAAACACACTTTCCTCTTCTTTAAACCATTTTTCATTTTCTTTGATTTCAAATCCACGCGCTGACTTTGTTGCCTTTTTTCAAGTTTCTAGTATTAAAACTGTGCCCATCCGGGCCTCTTGTAAAAATACGATAAATGCAGAGTTCATCATAGGCAGTGTTTATTCTGTAAAATCCCAATGCATTTCGGGCTACGAAATGCCCTTCGTCAGGGGTCACTAAATAATAATAAAACAATTACCAATTAGTATTCTATTCATAAATACACATTTTGATTAATTTAACAACACAAGTTCATATGCAAGTCAGACACTGTACCGAATTTGCAGTACTTCTCGTTTGTTATCCCCACAGTGTAACCCTTTATCAACGGTCTGCCCTTTTCAGGCTACTTGCAAAGTGCACCATCCACTTATATCCCTACCTTCTTTTCTAGCTCCCACCCTTCATGTATGACTATCGCTCAATTCCCCATATGTCATCATTCCCGGTCCACACCCACAGCCCACTCTTTCTGAAACATCTAGGTAACCAACTGTTTATACAAACATCCTGAGCTCTCTGAACTTTTCACTTTCAACTCGTTTCATCCGTTGCCAAGAAGGATGGCATTCAGCCGTGCGTCTGGTTGGGGGCAAAACGTTGCCCCATTTAATTCAGTTGTTGTCATATTAGTGGCATTTGGGCATGCCACACTACCATTCTGCACGCATTCTTTGAATACTGGGACAAAAATTGAAAAGTATGGAATACCTGGAGTGCATTCCATTTTCATAACAATCTAACTACGCTTTCTCACAAAGGAGAAGTCTGATGTGTTTTATTATGTCACTTTAGATTAAAGCACTAATTAATTATTATCTCTAAGGGCACCAACTATAGAGGACTACATTGATCGTATTACTGCATTGGGTATAGACCTGCCCACGTGAGAGGTAAGCAGGCATTATGTGCTAACTTTTCATTCTGTTTTATTCCCTGAACAGATACTACGAGTCAAAGACTAAACCGTATTTATTTTTAATCGGATGCTCACACATTAGGTGTGCATCCTCACTTTATTATAGGTTTTCACAAGGAGTGGCACGCATGGGGCTGGTCCCCGTGTGGTCCTGAAGAAGTGGTTTAGGGGATACCTCGAAACATGTCGACCGAATATTGGGGACTGTATGCACATAATAGTTACATTTCTTTCCCTACTATTTAACCCCCTTTTTATCCAGACCAACTAGGAGCAAGAATAAAATATTAGCTCACTAGCTAGGTATTTTTAACATCACTTTTACCACTCCAGTAACACTGCACTACATATTTTTCCACAAAAAAGTGCTCCTACATAGTCGCATGTCGCAGCACGCCACGAGCAGCAGCTGTTTGGGATGGCCCCCAATGATGAAGCATGTCATCTAGGGGCAACCCTGGGTGAGTGAGGGGACTCAAGAAAATAATTTTCTTTTCTTAGGACAGGGGTCTTGTTTTTTCGCACATTCAGCGGAATCCCCATTCCTTTGGTTAGGTTTTTTGGATCTTACATTTACAGATCTTTTGGTGAACTACAGGTACATTGGAGGGTGAACCTAACCATTCCCCCCTTCTATACCCCCCTTTTTTGATTGCTTAAAAATATAACAACAGGTCAGTGCTGCACTAAGTTCGTAGGTACATTATAAGCACAGAACGATGAGTCAGGAGCATTAACACGATATACTCCAATATTAGGTTACAAACATTGATTCCTGAGCATCACTACGGATACAAAAGTAGAATAGTAATTAGGAATCAAAAATGAAAAAAGCAACAAGTTTGCAGGAGAAGTTCAGCAAGTCACAAGGAAACAGCAATGAAATTCACCCCATACTTGAAAGAGGCCATCAGATAGAGCCGTGGGAAGCAGGGCAAACTGTCCCTGTCTGACATTACCATTAGAAATCTGAGGTGAGAAAAGGTGCAACCCTATATCACCGTGATAAAGAAACATTCACAGCCATTCAAAAAGGAGGTTCCACTCCTGGATATCTTGGCACGCCTATAAATGTAATACTTCCACATGTGAACTAATGCAGGTTGAAGCTTAGGCTTGATTCCAAGACATCATTTGGAAAACATTACCCCAGTCCATTCGTTTTGCTAGGAAGAGTAGAACCAATATTACTACCAGCACCAGAGAAAGTGCAGAAACCTATGGTGAATAATTGATATGATAGAATTTAGTAATCTGGGTCAGCTTCCTCTGGTCTTGCCAGATAGATTATACAAGTTAATACTCAAAGGATAAGGCAACGTGCTGCCCAGGAAACAATACTCACATGTGAGAAGGAAGTATGATTAGGGAAGGCAATAAAAAATCAGATTATACAAACTATCCTTACTACTCCTTATCTGATACAGCCATTAGGGAAAGGGTTTGGAATAACAGGTAGCAACTACCTTTAAAGTTAGAGAAATGTGCAGGTGAATTTGACAGTAAATATTGCAGATATGGTTTGTTTGTGGTCTCACTTGGAGGGAAGGTTTGGCCTTGGGAAGGTACTCAGTTGAGGTTCTCAAGTATCTGTTAATGCCAAAACTAACCACCGGAATGGTGAGTAGACAGGCAGGCTAATGGGGGAATCCAAGGACACTCAATGAGGCAATAGTGGTATAAAATTCTATTCCCCTAAGCACTGAATAAGGGAGCACTGCATGGCATTCCTATATAGACTCCGACGGTTAGCACTGCATAGGTGTCAACCCAGTAGCCCAGCCACCCATCGTAGAGGTTTAACAATTTTAAACCACAGGATTGTGTGTCCCTGGATTTCCCCGTTAGCCTGCCTCCTGACCATTACCAGTCACCCACTGCTCCCCCATTCCCTGCACAATCTGTATATTTACCAATGAGGCATGGGGTGCATTTGTTTACCATTAAAAGGGATACCCTTTCTATCATTAACATTTTTAACTCTCCTTCGACACCTTATTACTTTAATATTTCACATCCTTGTACTAGTCCTGAAGAGCACTGACTCAAGAAATACATAGTGCCGAAACTAATCAACATTTTTCTAAGGAAAGCTCACCCATCGTATAGCTAGGAACACACACTAGCAACTGGGTGATAGCATTAAGGATTATATGAATATGTGTCCAATATACAACAACTCGCTGGCTTCCATACTTTGAACCAGAACCAAACACAGACACTGATCCATATGAATTCATAAATACAAGGGTGCCACGTGATTAATGTTGCATTATGAGACTGAATATATTTGTGCTTTGTCCACTGCAATGCCAAAAATGTTTAAGATTTGATGATTGATAGTTTTACAATACGTATGGATGCACGTAAATCGGTTATACCAGTAGGATTACTCAAAATAATACACAACTTGGATGAAGTGAAAAACAACTGATGATTTTTACATAGATATATGTCTAGATAACAGAGTCACATAAACATGTTTTTAAAAAAACTCTACATGTGTGAGAGGGTTTGGTTTATAAAAAGATCTATTGATAAATGGTTGGAATATGTGAACTGGTGTTTGAAGTGCCAATTACTATTTCTTCCCCTTTTGGATTTCAGCACTAATTGTTTATCAATCTATCCCACAGGGAGTACTTCATGCTTTATTTTGATTTTGTCTACCATACTCTCGGGGGGTATAGGAAGAACCCTATGCTTGCTGTTAATTACAAGTATGCCATCTTGCATTGCCATCAGTAACCCTACTCAGCACATTTGGTCATAACATCCAATCCACTGTAAATCCATTGGTGAGTGTTGCAAAGTCATCATGTGCCCTGAGCACCCCCCAACGTTTTTTGCTTACTTGTGGTAACTGACTCTGAGTGAACCTAGGCTCTGCCTAACAATGCCCAGGGCTAGTGCCAAGCTGAAAGGAACACATTAGAATACAGTTAAAACACCTAACATACACTAGGGTACACTATGGTATGGTGGGGTGCCCCTGTAATTGGCATGACCTACCCCATAAGTCCCTAGTATATAATAGGGCAGGGGATTGAAACTACCTAGAAGTCCCAAGTACCCTGGGGCATGGCAGTTTAGAGGCCAGAAGCTTTTTCTGCACTTGCATGTGTGCCTGAGGTCAGTTTAAAAAAAGCCCAGGGTGCCAGGACTGCTTTTAAAAAGTACATTGTGCCCAAACGCGACTTTGGTGGAAGGGGTACTTAAAAATGGATAACCTACAACGTTTTAGCATATTAGGGACCCCCAGGGTCTCCCCTCGGTATCCCAGGGGTGGGGGGTCAGATATGTATAAGGTACACCCTTATAACATGAGTTTTTATATGCCTGGGTAAAGTGAATTTTCACATTTCACTCCCCATATTGTGGTAAAGTGCTGCTCAAATTCGACTTTGATGCTAGGAGCACTGCGGAAAGAGGATCTGAAATATTTCTGCAGATTCAGAACCCCTAAAGTCTCCTCTGGTTACACAGGGGGTAGGGGTCCTGTAGAAATTAGGGAAATACTTATAAAATATGTTTTTATAAGTCCTGGTGCTAGAAAACTGGCCCAAGTAATTTTCCCCATTGCAAATCCCAGGCCCTATAGGTTAACATTGCAGGAAGTTATTAAATAATAACTCCTGATAGGAAGGAGATAGGGCTACCGTTCAAAGACTTCTCAGAATAGTATTGCTAAGTCCAACAATATCATATTGTTGAATTTCTCCTAAAGTGTACATACAAGAAGTTATAAGACTTTCTTGTTTGTAAGTCCAAATTCAGCCTTCCAGTGGTCTGCCCTGATTGGTCAGAGTTAAGTGGTTAGCCAGGCTGCTTTAAAGTGGTGATAAAGAGCCTCTGGGGTTACCAGCTCTGCTGGGCGGGCAGTGTTCTATTCCATAGGAATGCCAGGCCAGGGGGTGGAGTCGTAAACCATGCTCTTCAAAGGCAGAGGGAAGGCCTGGGTGTCAGTTACACTTTTACACTTTTGACCCAGAGTCAGGGCTAGGCTTAAGGAAGGTATGTGCAGATAGTAGTGGGAGAGTCAAGGGAAATAAGCCATCCCTGGGGGTGTGTTTAGCCAGGTCTTGACTCTCTGCTGGAAAATCAGCCATTATGGATGTGGAAGATTTGATGCACTCTGAGGCAAAATAATATCACACTCTACTGGAAGTGGTCATCGCCTTGAGGAGTTAACCTGCTCCTATTGGTCAGGAGTGACCTGCTGCTTGACTAAGAGAATTTTGAATACGTATCTGAGAGGGGCAGAGCCCTCCAGATGTGCTGCTTGAAACTTACTGAAGCAGGAAGTGCCCTGCTGAGAAGTTTTGCTGTGCAAAGATTTCTAAGGCCTGACCTCTGAAAACTGCACCATCTGAAACTACAGCCCTGTGGATTATTTTGCTGGAAAAAAAACTAAAGAGTGGACTCCCTGAAAGCTCCAGGTTAAAAGAGCTCAACTGGAACATCACCAACTAAATTTACACCTTGGAGAACCATCAGTGGATTTATAAGGGTTTTGTACCAGTGGATTGTGGGAACTGATGTCCTCAACTTTCAAGGACCATCTTGGAGCTTCCAGACCCTTGGAGTAAGTCTGAGACACGTTGGGATCCCTTGAGGAACTTCAGGAAGAAGTTCAAGAACTTTGGAGAACTTTGGAGCAACTTTGAAAAAAGCCCCATAGACTCAACCTGGTCAGCCAGGCCGTCTGCCTTTAACCGCGAGCCGGCCAAGCCATCCAGGTTCGTCCCGCTAAAAGCTCCATCGCATCAACTTTCAGAGATTGACCGGCACTAGAGAAAATCTGAAACCGGCGAAACCTCACCAGATCCGGCTACATGAGGAGCATCGAGAGACCCCACGAGAAAAAGCTCCAGAAAAGTTTCTAAGTCCACTCGTAGAAAAGGCGACCGGGAGCAACCGCGAGAGCCAAGCCACCTGCCTTCCGTCGCGTGTTGGTCTGGATTCCTGAGTTGCCCGGCTGAAGCAAACTTGAAATATTTTCTAAGCCCGGTCCAGGGAAGTTGACTGGGACCTCATCACAAGTCAAGCCGGCGAACCCTCACCGGATCCAGACTGGCTAGGAGCTTCGAGGGGCCTCGTGAGAAAAAGCTCCAGAAAAGTTTCTAAGTGTGAAGGTAGAAACTAAGACCGGGACCTGCTGGGAGCTGTAGCCGCTCAGGGCTCCATCGCGCCCAGTCTGAAACTTTGACTTTGCCCCGGTCTATCGCGAGCAGGTATCACAATATGGTGCTATAATCTTCTAAGTGCTATATTTTATTAAAACTTTAAAAATTGATATCTCCGGTTCCCTACATTGGATGTTTGTCATTTTGGTGTTATTTTAAAGATAAAAACAGTTCCTATATTTATAAATTGGTGCTGGATTTTTATTATGTGTTGTGTCTTAATTATTTACTGAAATTGTGTTTTTAAATGCTTTACATACCTGTCTTTGAAGTTAAGCCTGTCTGCTCAAAGCCACATTAACAAGGGTTGAGCATAAGAATAATTTTCTAGGACCTATGCTGAGTCCTTCATGTGTTAGTGGCCTTATTGCCAGTGGCAGATCTACATTTGCCCCTACCAATCACCCACTTTCCAACATTTGGTGCTCAGCGGTGTGGATGAGGACTTGTGTTTAAAAAGTACACCTTTCAGTGAATGATTTAAGATTGTAAAAATTCTCTAAATTGCCTTAGAACAAAACTTTTGAGTTTGATTTTTGGAATTTGGACTAAACTGTTTTTAATCTATTGTTTTGATTTTTCCAAATTGTTCTAAGTCTGTTGTGCCTAGTTTTTTGTGACCCAAAACTATGGAACCATGGAGCTGGACCTGGCTAAACTGTTCCAGGTTAAGATGGCTGATCTTAGCGAACAGTGTAGGCTTAGGGGGCTGCATGCTGCCAGATGAGGAAGAGATAGAAAAAGAAAACAGGAGTGTAACCCGTTGACCAAACTGAGATCAGGGTAATAACAATGTAATTGCAACAATATCTCAGCAGGAATTAATGAATTATTTGCAATCGTATGTACAAGACATTACAAACACGCAGAGAGAAAAAGAGGCTGCAAATACTTTGATTAATGCGCCCATAGGCGTCATATATTTAGAGAAGATTAACGAAAGAGTCAACAAATTATAACAGCACTGTTTGGTCTAAATACCAAAACAACCCTAAGAAAAAAAGTGTACAATGTGCTCGTGACATAAGTGTGACGGCGCAAGTGACAACGTGAAGAAAACCATAGCAAGGGGCGCAATACGGTATATACAGAGTATGTACAAATTAAGGTTCCAAACAACGATTTCAATTGTTCATCTGAAAGTTTTTAAAGAGTTTTTTTCTGAGGGAACCAAAAGATCAAAGGAGCGCCAAAAGGATTTGGAGCTGATGGGCACAGGTCAGATGAGGAAGGCAGGGTTGCTCGAGTCCCTGAAGGCCTGGGTCAGGGCAGCTGAGGAGAACCCAGGGGGGTGGGAGGATGTTCCCCCAACCTCACCCAAGAGAGGGGTGAGGATGAGACCTCTTCCATTGTGACTAGTGTTAGCCAGGTGAACCAAGGTGGTGGTGGGAGTGGGAAACGGTCCCTTACTTAGGTACCACTACTGTCCCTTGCAGAGAGACAGCCTCAGGCTCAATTAGAGTTGATTGCCTTGGAGAAGGAGAAATTCAAATTGGCTAAGAGAAAATGGGAGAGGGAGAAGGAGAAGAGGAATGGTGGCAGCGAGAGTGAAGAAGATGTTGAGATGTCCAGGGGTGGTAGATTTTAACCTAAACTTCCCAAGGGCATAGTGCCCAAGTACACAGAGGGGGATGACATTGACAGGTGGCTAGCAGCTTTTGAGAGGGCCCTTAAAATGAGTAGGGTCCACTCTAAGTATTGGGGGGCACTCCTGTGGGAGATAATTCCAATAGCTAGGAGGAATAGGCTCCTGACCCTGAAGGGAGAGGATGCATAATCATACCAGCAGATGAAGGCATTCTTAATCAAGAGATTTGGTCTGACTCCAGAACAGTACAGGGTGAATTTTAGAGGCACCCAGAAATTGAGTTCAAAGTCTTGGGTAGACTCTGTGGACATTTCAGTGAAGGCACTGGAAGGCTGGATTGTTGGTAACAATGTTGACACATATGAGGGATTGTATAATTTGTTGTTGAAGGAACATATTTTGACTTATTGTGCAGAAGAGAAATTACGCCAGTATCTAGTGGACTCTAAGCTGACAGACCCCAGAGAGTTGGGGAAATCAGCTGATGAGTGGGTGAGAACCCGGGTTTCCATTCAGCACCAGGGGGGTGACCAGAAGAAAGGAAAACAAGTCCCACCCAAGGGAAAGCCCAGGGAAATGAAGGTCAAAAACCTAAGGAGGCCTCCAAAGACCCACAAAAACCTGCATAAGGAGTGGGGGCCCGAGCCAACCCATTCAAAGGGAGGGGGTTTCAGGGAAAGCCTGGTAGGTTCTTTGATCCCTCAAAAGTGGGTAAGTGCTATGACTGTAACCAGCCAGGGAGATGCTGTCTGCACCTAGAAGCTCCCCCCTAAGGGGCCATCCACAGGGACTGCCAGTGTCAGTGTAGGGGTGGAGAGTGGTGCCCCAGAGAGGGGTAGTCAGTTTGTGGAAGCAACCTTAGTGTCCCTGGGTGGGGTGAATATTGCCACCCTTGCTACCTTAACTCCAAACATGGACAAGTATAGGCAGGGGCCTAAAGTGAATAGGACTGAGGTTGAGGCTTTCAGAGACACTGGGGCTAGTGTAACTATGGTCCTGGATGAACTGGTGCCTCCAGAGAGGTTGTTACCTGGTGAGTTTCACCAGGTGACATATGCAGATAGCACTACCAAACTTCATCCTATTGCTGTGGTGGATTTGGAATGGGAAGGTGTGACAGGCCCTATGAAGGTAGCTGTGTCAAAGGTGCTAACGGTCTAGTGTTTACTGGGCAATGACCTTGAAGCCTCTCAGTGCTCAGAGGTGAACATATTGGAGCTCCCTGAGTGGGTATGTATTGTGACTAGGTCACAGACTGAAGTAAAACCAAAGGGGATGATGGACGGAGTGTTGAACATTGCAAGCACTCACCCCCAGTCAACTTATCTGGGTTTAATCCATCATCACTCTTTAGCTCACTCCGCCACCCCAGTTCAGACATGGCCATATGCAAATCAGTCTGACCCTGTGCCTAATGGGAACAGTCCAGCCTGGACTGCCAAGCCATGTCTTCCCTGGACCGGAAACAAGCATCCTGGGACCGGTTTCTGGCTAATCAGCCGTCATCAGCCAGGCTAGCTTGAATCCAGTGGCAAAGTGAGCAAGGGACCCACGTCTGGGCATACCCTGCCAACTTAGGGCGAACAATGCAAAACCAAAGGGGATGATGGACGGAGTGTTGAACATTGCAAGCACTCACCACCAGTCAACTGATCTGGGTTTAATCCATCATCATTCTTTAGCTCACTCCGCCACCCCAGTTCAGACAAGGCCGTATGCAAATCAGTCTGACCCTGTGCCTCATGGGAACAGTCCAGCCCGAAGTGCCAAGCCATGTCTTCGCTGGACCGGAAACAAGCATCCTGGGACCGGTTTCTGGCTAATCAGCCGTCAATAGCCAGGCTAGCTTGAGTCCAGTGGCAAAGTGAGCAAGGGACCCACGTCTGGGCATACCTTGCCAACTTAGGGCGAACAAAACCAAAACCAAAGGGGATGATGGACGGAGTGTTGAACATTGCAAGCACTCACCCCCAGTCAACTGATCTGGGTTTAATCCATCATCATTCTTTAGCTCACTCTGCCACCCCAGTTCAGACATGGCCATATGCAAATCAGGCTGACCCTGTGTCTCATGGGAACAGTCCAGCCCGAACTGCCAAGCCATGTCTTCCCTGGACCGGAAACAAGTATCCTGGGACCGGTTTCTGGCTAATCAGCCATCATCAGCCAGGCTAGCTTGAATATAGTGGCAAAGTGAGCAAGGGACCCACGTCTGGGCATACCCTGCCAACTTAGGGCAAACAAAGCAAAACTAAACGGGATGATGGACAGAGTGTTTAACATTGCAAACACTCACCCCCAGTCAACTGATCTGGGTTTAATCCATCATCATTCTTTAGCTCACTCCACCACCCCAGTTCAGACATGGCCATATGCAAATCAGTCTGACCCTGTGCCTCATGGGAACAGTCCACAGACTAGCTGAAAGGGAGGGGCTGGACACTTGGACCCTGGAACAAAGGGCCAAGCATCCAAGGACAAGGGCACTGGGCCTGGTGAGCCTGCCCAGGGAACTTCAGAGGTACAGAAAGAATCTAACCCTGATGGGGAGGATCTGGCCTCTGAGGGAGGGACTCCATCCCTGCCAGAGCTGTCAGATTTGGCAGAACTGACAGGAGCAGGTGGACCCTCCAGAGAGGAGTTCAGTCAGGGACAGCGTGACTGTCCCACCCTTGAGAGATTGAGGCGGATTGCTTCTAAGCAAGAGGAGGGGGATGACAGTGGGTTTCACAAACTCTACTGGGAAGATGGACTGCTTTATACTGAGGCCAGAAACCTCAAGGAGGGGGCCACCAGGAGGATGGTGGTTCCCCAGACGTACAGAGAGTTCATCCTGACTTTGGGTCATGATATCCCCTAGGCAGGACATTTGGGACAGACAAAGACATGGAACCGGTTGGTGAACCATTTCTACTGGCCCCATATGTCTGAAAAGGTAAAGGAGTTTTTCAGCTCCTTTGTCACCTGTCAGGCCAGTGGCAAGGCAGGGGGCAAGACAAAGGCTTCCCTAATACCACTGCCAGTGGTTGGGGTTCCTTTTGAAAGGGTGGGGATGGACATTGTTGGTCCCCTAGACCCACCTACTGCATCAGGGAATAGGTATATCTTAGTGGTAGTTGACCATGCCACTAGATATCCTGAAGCCATACCTCTTAGAACCATTGATGCTCCTGCGGTGGCTAGATCACTACTTGGTGTATTCACCAGAGTGGGTTTTCCAAAAGAGGTGGTGTCAGATAGGGGCACGAACCTCTTGTCCAGCTATCTAACTGCTATGTGGGATGAGTGTGGTGTCAACTACTAGCTCACCACCCCCTATCACCCACAAGCAAATGGTATTGATGAGAGATTCAACAAAACCCTGAAGGGCGTGATAAATGGGTTGACAGAAAAACTCAGGAGGAGATGGGATGTTCTCTTCCCATGCTTACTGTTTGCCTACAGGGAGGTGCCACAGAAAGGGGTTGGTTTCAGTCCCTTTGAGTTGGTGTTTGGACAACCTGTGAGGGGGCCATTGAGCCTGCTAAGAGAGTCTTTAGAGAAGCCTCTTAAAGAAGCAAAGGACAATGTGCTTGACTATGTGCTAGGCCTGAGATCAAGAATGGCAGAATACATGTACAAGGCAAACAGGAAACTGGAGGCCAGCCAGGAGCTTATGAAGCACTGGTATGATCAAAACGCTACTATGCCTGAGCATACTCCAGGACATTTGGTGTGGGTGTTGGAGACTGTGGCTCCTAGGGCCCTCCATGAAAAGTAGAGTGGGCCCTATCCAATCTTGGAAAAGAAGGGTGAGGTTACCTATTTGGTTGACCTTGGCAACCCCAGGAACCCTCATAGGGTCCTGCATGTGAATAGATTGAAACCCCACCATGACAGGGCAGACATGACCATGTTACTGGTCACTGATGAGGGTGTGGAGGAGGAAACTGAGCCTGTTCCCGACCTCCTCTCCACTAATATGCAAGATGGGTCAGTGGAGGGAGTTGTACTCTCTCCCAAGTTGACAGACCAGCAGCACAGAGACTGGAAGCAAGTGCTGGAGCAGTTTGCTGGCCTCTTCTCTTGGACCCCAGGCATCACTGAATGGTGTGTGCACCACATTGACACTGGTGACAGCCTTCCTGTCAAAAATAAACTGTACAGGTTGTCTGACCATGTCAGAGCCAGCATTAAAGCGGAGGTTGCTAAGATGCTGGAACTGGGGGTAATTGAACTGTCTGAGAGTCCATGTGCCAGTCCAGTGGTGCTGGTACCCAAACTTAATCCTCAAGGGGGACCCAAGGAGTTAAGATTCCGTGTGGATTACGGAGGTTTGAATGCAGTCACAAAGACTGACGCTCACCCTATACCTAGAGCTGATGAGCTCATTGATAGGTTAGGGGCTGCTAAGTACCTGAGTACTTTTGATTTGACTTCAGGTTACTGGCAGATTGCCCTCACTGATGAAGCAAAGGAGAGGTCAGCATTCTCCACACCGGAGGAACATTATCAGTTCAAGGTAATGCCCTTTGGATTAAAGAATGCACCTGCCACCTTCCAAAGGTTGGTGAACAGGGTCTTGTCTGGGTTGGAACAGTTCAGTGCAGCTTACCTGGATCATGTAGCTGTATACAGTTCTACCTGGGGGGATCACTTAAACCACCTAAGGGAAGTGCTTCAGGCCATGCAGCAGGCAGGCCTGACTATTAAGGCAAGCAAGTGCCAAATAGAGCAGAGTTCCGTGGTGTACCTGGTGTACCTGGGCCACCTGGTAGGCCCCCCGCCTACCAGGTACAGCCTCTCCAAGCTAAAATCCAAACTATTTTGGATTGGACAGCCCCTGTTACCCAGACTCAGGTCAGGGCATTCCTTGGACTGACAGGGTACTATCAAAGGTTTGTTCAAAATTATGGGATCATTGTGGGGCCCCATAACAGAACTGACTTCTAAAAAGAGGCCTAAAAAGGTGATTTGGTCCCCAGAGTGTCAGAAGGCTTTTGACACTCTGATAGCTGCTATGTGTTCAGCACCATTGCTACTGGCCCCTGACTACACAAACAAATGTGTGGTTCAGACAGATGCTTCGGAGCAAGGGATTGGGGCAGTGTTGTCACAGCTAAATGAAGGGAACCTTGATCAGTCAGTTGCCTTTATTAGCAGGAGGCTTCTTCCCAGAGAGCAGAGGTGGAGTGCCATTGAGAGAGAGGCTTTTGCTGTTGTGTGGTCCCTGAAAAAGTTGGGGTTCCTTTTGAAAGGGTGGGGATGGACATTGTTGGTCCCCTAGACCCACCTACTGCATCAGGGAATAGGTATATCTTAGTGGTAGTTGACCATGCCACTAGATACCCTGAAGCCATACCTCTTAGAACCATTGATGCTCCTGCGGTGGCTAGATCACTACTTGGTGTATTCACCAGAGTGGGTTTTCCAAAAGAGGTGGTGTCAGATAGGGGCACGAACCTCTTGTCCAGCTATCTAACTGCTATGTGGGATGAGTGGGGTGTCAACTACAAGCTCACCACCCCCTATCACCCACAAGCAAATGGTATTGATGAGAGATTCAACAAAACCCTGAAGGGCGTGATAAATGGGTTGACAGAAAAACTCAGGAGGAGATGGGATGTTCTCTTCCCATGCTTACTGTTTGCCTACAGGGAGGTGCCACAGAAAGGGGTTGGTTTCAGTCCCTTTGAGTTGGTGTTTGGACAACCTGTGAGGGGGCCATTGAGCCTGCTAAGAGAGTCTTTAGAGAAGCCTCTTAAAGAAGCAAAGGACAATGTGCTTGACTATGTGCTAGGCCTGAGATCAAGAATGGCAGAATACATGTACAAGGCAAACAGGAAACTGGAGGCCAGCCAGGAGCTTATGAAGCACTGGTATGATCAAAACGCTACTATGCCTGAGCATACTCCAGGACATTTGGTGTGGGTGTTGGAGACTGTGGCTCCTAGGGCCCTCCATGAAAAGTAGAGTGGGCCCTATCCAATCTTGGAAAAGAAGGGTGAGGTTACCTATTTGGTTGACCTTGGCAACCCCAGGAACCCTCATAGGGTCCTGCATGTGAATAGATTGAAACCCCACCATGACAGGGCAGACATGACCATGTTACTGGTCACTGATGAGGGTGTGGAGGAGGAAACTGAGCCTGTGCCCGACCTCCTCTCCACTAATATGCAAGATGGGTCAGTGGAGGGAGTTGTACTCTCTCCCAAGTTGACAGACCAGCAGCACAGAGACTGGAAGCAAGTGCTGGAGCAGTTTGCTGGCCTCTTCTCTTGGACCCCAGGCATCACTGAATGGTGTGTGCACCACATTGACACTGGTGACAGCCTTCCTGTCAAAAATAAACTGTACAGGTTGTCTGACCATGTCAGAGCCAGCATTAAAGCGGAGGTTGCTAAGATGCTGGAACTGGGGGTAATTGAACTGTCTGAGAGTCCATGTGCCAGTCCAGTGGTGCTGGTACCCAAACTTAATCCTCACGGGGGACCCAAGGAGTTAAGATTCTGTGTGGATTACAGAGGTTTGAATGCAGTCACAAAGACTGACGCTCACCCTATACCTAGAGCTGATGAGCTCATTGATAGGTTAGGGGCTGCTAAGTACCTGAGTACTTTTGATTTGACTTCAGGTTACTGGCAGATTGCCCTCACTGATGAAGCAAAGGAGAGGTCAGCATTCTCCACACCGGAGGAACATTATCAGTTCAAGGTAATGCCCTTTGGATTAAAGAATGCACCTGCCACCTTCCAAAGGTTGGTGAACAGGGTCTTGTCTGGGTTGGAACAGTTCAGTGCAGCTTACCTGGATCATGTAGCTGTATACAGTTCTACCTGGGGGGATCACTTAAACCACCTAAGGGAAGTGCTTCAGGCCATGCAGCAGGCAGGCCTGACTATTAAGGCAAGCAAGTGCCAAATAGAGCAGAGTTCTGTGGTGTACCTGGTGTACCTGGGCCACCTGGTAGGCCCCCCGCCTACCAGGTACAGCCTCTCCAAGCTAAAATCCAAACTATTTTGGATTGGACAGCCCCTGTTACCCAGACTCAGGTCAGGGCATTCCTTGGACTGACAGGGTACTATCAAAGGTTTGTTCAAAATTATGGGATCATTGTGGGGCCCCATAACAGAACTGCCTTCTAAAAAGAGGCCTAAAAAGGTGATTTGGTCCCCAGAGTGTCAGAAGGCTTTTGACACTCTGATAGCTGCTATGTGTTCAGCACTATTGCTACTGGCCCCTGACTACACAAACAAATGTGTGGTTCAGACAAATGCTTAGGAGCAAGGGATTGGGGCAGTGTTGTCACAGCTAAATGAAGGGGACCTTGATCAGTCAGTTGCCTTTATTAGCAGGAGGCTTCTTCCCAGAGAGCAGAGGTGGAGTGCCATTGAGAGAGAGGCTTTTGCTGTTGTGTGGTCCCTGAAAAAGTTGAGACCATATTTGTTTGGGACTCACTTTCGTGTTCAAACTGACCACAGACCTCTCAGATGGCTCATGCAGATGAGAGGGGAGAAGCCCAAGCTGTTAAGGTGGTCCATTTCCCTACAGGGAATGGACTTTACAGTGGAACACAGACCTGGGGTTTCTTATGCCAATGCAGATGGACTTTCCAGGTTTTTCCACTTAGCTGATGAGGACTGCCAGGGAGTAGGTTAGTAACCCATCACCTTTCGTTTGGGGGGGGGGGGGGCTATGTTGCAAAGTTATCCTGTGCCCTGGGCACCCCCTAACTTTTTTTCTGACTGGTACTGGTGGTAACTGACTCTGACTGACCCTGGGCTCTGCCTAACCAGGCCCACGGCCAGTGCCAAGCTGAAAGAAACACATTAGAATACAGTTAAAACACTTAACATACACTAGGGTACACTATGGTATGGTGGGGTACCCCTGTAATTGGCATGACCTACCCCATAAGCCTCTAGCATATAATAGGGCTGGTGATTGAAACTACCTAGAAGTCCCCAGTACCCTGGGGCATGGCAGTTTAGAGGCCAGCAGCTTTTTCTGCACTTGCATGTGTGCCCTGCCGAAGCCTGAGGTCAGTATAAAAACAGCCCTGGGTGCCAGGACTGCTTTTAAAAAAAGTAAATTGTGCCCAAACTCGACTTTGGTGGTAGGGGCACTTAAAAATGGATAACCTACAATGTTTTGGTATATTAGGGACCCACAGGGTCTCCCCTAGGTATCTCAGGAGTGGGGGGTCAGATATGTATAAGGTACACCCTTATAAAATGAGACTTATATGCCTGGTTAAAGTGAAATTTCACATTTCACTCCCCACATTTTGGTAAAGTGCTGCTCAAATTCGACTTTGATGCTAGGAGCACTGTGGAAAGAGGATCTGCAATATTTCTGCAGATTCAGAACCCCTAAAGTCTCCTCTGGTTACACAGGGGGTGGGGGTCCTGTAGAAATTAGGGAAATACTTATAAAATATGTTTTTATAAGTCCTGGTGCTAGATAACTGGCCCAAGTCATTTTCCCCATTGCAAATCCCAGTCCCTATAGGTTAACATTGCAGAAAGTTATTAAATAAACTCTCCTGATAGGAAGGAGATAGGGCTACCGTTCAAAGACTTCTCAGAATAGTATTGCTAAGTCCAACCATATCATATTGTTGAATTTCTCCTAAAGTGTACATACAAGACGTTATAAGATTTTCTTGTTTGTAAGTCTAAATTCAGCCTTCCAGTGGTCTGCCCTGATTTGTCAGAGTTAAGTGGATTAGCCAGGCTGCTCTGAAGAGGTGATAAAGAGCCCCTGGGGTTACCAGCTCTGCTGGGAGGGCAGTGTGCTGTTCCATAGGAATGCCAGGCCAGGGGGTGGAGTCGTAAACAATGCTATTCAAAGGCAGAGGGGAGGCCTGGGTGTCAGTTACACTTTTACATTTTTGACCTAGAGTCAGGGCAAGGCTTAAGGAAGGTATGTGCAGATGGTAGTTGGAAAGTCTAGGGAAATAAGCCATCCCTGGGGGTGTGTTTAGCCAGGTCTTGACTCTCTGCTGGAAAATCAGCCATTATGGATTTGGAAGATTTGATGCCCTCTGGGACAAAATAATGCCACACTCTACAGGATGTGGTTATCGCCTTGAGGAGTTACCCTGCTCCCATTGGTTAGGAGTGACCTGCTGCTTGACCAAAGAGAATTTTGAATAAGTATCTGAGAGGGGCGAAGCCCTCCAGATCTGCTGCTTGAAACTTACTGAAGCAAGAAGTGCCCTGCTGAGAAGCTTTGCTGTGCAAAGATTTCTAAGGCCTGACCTCTGAAAACTGCACCATCTGAAACTACACCCCTGTGGATTATTTTGCTGAAAAAAGAACTAAAGAGTGTACTCCCTGAAAGCTACAGGTTAAAAGAGCTGAACTGGAACATCACCAACTAAATCTACACCTTGGAGACCCATCAGTGGATTTATAAGGGTTTTGCACCAGTGGATTGTGGGAACTGATGTCCTCAACTTTCAAGGACCATCTTGGAGCTTCCATACCCTTGGAGTAAGTTTGAGACACTTTGGGACCCCTTGAGGAACTTCAGGAAGAAGTTCAAGAAGTTTGGAGAACTTTGGAGCAACTTTGAAAAAAAGCTCCATAGAGGGACCGACTCAACCTGGTCAGCCAGGCCGCTTGCCTTTAACCGCGAGCCGTCCAAGCCATCCAGGTTCGTGCTGCTAAAAGCTCCATCGCATCAACTTCCAAAGATTGACTGGGACTAGAGAAAATCCGAAGCCGGCCAACCCTCACTGGATCCGGCTACATGAGGAGCATCGAGAGACCCCGCGAGAAAAAGCTCCAGAAAAGTTTCTAAGTCCGCTCTTAGAAAGGGCGACCGGGAGCAACCGCAAGAGCCAAGCCACCTGCCTTCCGTCACGTGTCGGCCTGAATTCCTGGGTGCCCCGCTGAAGCAAACTTGAAATAATTTCTAAGTCCGTTCCAGGGAAGTTGACCGGGACCTCATCACAAGTCAAGCCGGCGAATCCTCACCGGATCCGGACTGGCTGGGAGCTTCGAGGGGCCTCATGAGAAAAAGCTCCAGAAAAGTTTCTAAGTGTGAAGGTAGAAACTGAGTCTGGGACCTGCCGGGAGCTGTAGCAGCTCAGGGCTCCATCGCGCCCAGCCTGAAACTTTTTATTATGTGTTGTGCCTTAATTATTTACTGAAATGGTGTTTTTAAATGCTTTACATACCTGTCTTTGAAGTTAAGCCTGTCTGCTCGCAGCCACGTTAACAAGGTTTGAGCATAGGAATAATTTTCTAAGACCTATGCTGATCCTATCATGCGTTTGTAGCCTTATTGCCAGTGGCAGATCTACATTTGCCCCTACCAATCACCCACTTTCCAACGGTGAGAGATCGACAATAAAAATAATATTGATACATTTCTATATACCTTAATGCTGTAGTTTTTGCTGTTTTTAAATGTTGTAAATGGCTTCTACTATGGTCCAGTTTAATTGTAATCTTCTCATCATACTCACAAGAAGGGAGGGCTAAGTTGCCACTTGTGACTTGTCGTTCACAGCATATCCGCAGCAAGCATTTCTTTAAGGAACTCCCCACTCAATGAAGAGCTCCTTACAAAAGTGGACAGGCTGTTTGGGCTGCCTCGGCGAGATGCAGTGAAATGGCGTATGTGCTGGTGGTCAGTAGGAAAGGCAGCGTAATCTGACTAAATAAAAAAGGTAGTAGTGAGTGGCAGGTTTTGAGGCAAAAACAAGGTTGCGGTGTTGCCATAGAATTGAGATCTGTCGTTTGCGGTCAGTGGTATTCAGAATGTCAAGGAGTATTTCCATTATGGATTTGGTATTAACAACCCCTGGGAGGTTGGCTTTTTTGAGGACGACATTGGTTTAAATATGTTGACAAAGCTAAAGAAATTGGTGCTGCAGGTCATCTGGCTCCGTGCGGCTTGTACAGAGGGCCGGCTGTGATCAGATGGTCTGCAGATAGCGGGAAATGAAGGGTGAGGCATTCCATTAATTGGACAGTGGGAGTTCCTGGGAATTGAGGGACCAAATAGATTTGTGGTTGGCTGAAGGGCTACCTGCTATGTTGAGTGGCTGGTGGAAGTGCTGGAAGCTGTATCCTGCTGGTATGTGAATGTTGATAAAGTGCAGAGGAGGACATGAGACAGGTCTCTATGATGAAGAGTACATCCATCCTACATGGTATCATGGTGTCTCATGATAACTGAGTTCAGGACTGCAGATAAGTACTGAAGAGCATAGGTTACAGTGTATAGTCTGTGTTTGTTGTGGTGTTGACATGAGGGTGTGTTAGTGAGGTTGATCTGTCTGGCTGCGTGTGGGTAGCGCATGCAGGTTTGTGATATGGTACAGATGATGCTCATGAGGGTGGGAGGCATGCTGTGCTGTTGGCTGGGATTGCATGCGTGCTGAGAGGATTTTAGAGAGGCGGTTCTGGCTCTTTAAGTGGACCATATAAATAGGGTTTAAGTTCAGTTCATTTATTTGCATATCATTTCCTTTATTAAGCAATGTGGTGCTGTTGATGGGGATATAGATAATGCCTTCCCCAGTCCATTTCCTTCTTAGTGCAGGCTTTCTCGTACCCTCTTACAAACATTGGTAAATTTACTGGATCTTACATTTCTCCACGTTGATTTTGTAACAGTGTCAGTACCACTTTAAAACCAGCCCACAGCAGTTTGAATACGATATAATTAAGGCGGCCCCTTATTCGATGCTATCTCACGTCACTGGATAACTGTGAACGGCTGCACTTTCAATTCTGAAACAAACTTCTTGGTTATCTAGTTTCAACATGTTTATCGCACAATTTAGTGTGTTTTCTGAAAAAAATCAAATGCACCTTTATGACCTTAAGCCATAGATTTGCTTTCATTTACCGTTTATGTTCAGCATTTGTTTTCAGAAGCGGCTTGGACCGAGGGGTCCCAACAGCGTCTGCCAGGGGACCTCAATGATGCCATCTCCAGGACAAGTGCTAACTCCAGACTACAGATAGACACACAGATACATAAGTGGTATGGCAAAAGACAACAGGGATACCTTGAAAGAACAATTCCTCCTTCTGCACTTAATGCTATTGCTTCTTCCTTTACATTGGTTGTGAGCTGATGCATGTAGGCACTGGTCGATGATTCCTCTTGACTGCTAAGAAACAGAGAAAGCCTGTTCTGGTGAGACTGCAAAACCGTACAGGACGTCAACAATTGTCAGGAAATGGCACTGCCCAACCCTGAGCAGCACAAAGCACTCGAGCATGCCCACGGATAATTCTACAGCTTGTTTTCACTTCTGAGTGAGTATTCTTTCGTGTTCTGAAATACTTGTGTCTTTACTGTGTGGGATGGTCGGTCCTCTGACAATTTTTTTCAATACGTTCACCCAGCTGCATGCTCTTGCCAGATTTTTCTGAATGTGGACATTTGTGACTCGCATTGTTTCATTGTTTGCATCATTTGTTTTCCAGACTTTCTGGTACAACATTATCCCACTATTAGTTGGGGAACAAGTGAAAAATTCTTCGAGTACTCCACTTGTTGCCACTACTCCTCCCTGACACTGCATACCGTACTGACGTGCATGTCTTTACCACTATCAGCAACTTATCCTAGAGAGAAATCTCTCGCTACTCTGTGCTGTGTCTTTAGACGTATTTTGTGAGAAAGGAGGCTATCTCTTTCTGCTACCTCCGGATTAAGATTGTCACATCGAAGTCCAATCAGTGGCCAAAGAAAACTGATTCTCATATAAATGTCCAGGCTTGGGCGTGAAATTCCGCTTCGCTCGTGGAATTGGCGTAGTATTTCCCATTCTGTGCTCCACATAGTGCGAGGAGTTCCGAAAAACTCTGCTCCACATAGCGGAGTTTTTTCCTCGCTTGCGCTCACCAATATTAAGTTGGTGAGTGCGACCGAGGAAAATCTTACTGCAGACCAACTCCCTGCAAGATTTCTCAACGCGGGCGGTCGAGGATGGCCATTACCGCTCGCGTTGTAAAACATTCAGTTTGCGTCAAGTCGAACATGTACTCGAGTGGCAGAAAGAAGGAGTGCCCTCTTGCACTGCGCACGGTGCTGTTTGCACCGATTTTCCAGCACGGGACAAACACCCGGCGCTAAAAATCAGTGCGAACGGCGTGACCTAACACACTCCGCCACTTGCAGAACTCTGCGTAGTGTGGCAGAGTTTTTTGGTCACTTCGCTGAGTTCCGCACAGCGGTGAGAATCCATAAAGGTAATTTTATCAGTAGACTCCAAGTCATTATGAAATGGTCCACTCCTCGGTTTCCCTTTTACAAATAATTGTTTTCATGCGTGTTAGTTCAATTGGATCAATTGAAGACAATCAGGACTACTACTCTAAGAATGTTATTTAGTTAAATAAATATTCTAAATAGTCCTTAATGACATGGAGTCAACTGATTACCATATGCAGATGTGACAAATATAAAACGTCATTTAGGTATTTTGAGTACTTGATAGTAGCCTTTCAGCTTAAGCAAAGTCCCTGCTGCCTTTTTAACATCAGCTAAATGTACATTGCAATACATTAGATATGTATGTACATCAAAATGTACTTGGATGGCATCGTGATGTTCTCCGCCTCCCTGAATGAACACCAGGAGTGCTTATAAAGAACTTTTCTGGATACCAGTATTGTAACAAAGTACTAATCTTTTGATCTTTGTCAACACTTTAAATTGTTATGCACTTCTTCACGCTTGTTTACCTCACTCTTGTCCGTCCTGCTTTGCGCTCCCTTCTTTCCCTGTAGGATTTTTTTTATAACTCCTTGTTTCGGCTATTTCTAATCCACTAGCCAGGAGCATTACTATGAATTTTTCATTGACCGTGCATTGACAAATTATGTTTGCCTGACAACGTCATAGAAGTTTGTCAGGCAGTATTTGCCACGTAGCTCCTTGCAATCAGGGCACATTGTTCGAGTCCTGGGCGTAAATGTCACAAAACACTGGTATCAGGTGTCATTGCATTTGGTTAAATGGAAACTACCCATAACTACAGTTCCCAGAATACATTAGGTTGTCGAATGAAAGCCCAGAACTGGAAATGTGTTGTTCTTAAGACCTGGACCTAGAGGGCAAACCTACAAAGATGCATAGTGATTGCAATTGAAGTAAACATTTTTAAAACAGTTTGGTGCAACTTTCACCAGATCTAGCATGTTGTTAAAAATATTACACAAATGATCCATTAGGAAGCGATTGGTGCATTAAGGTGATAAAATAATATATTTCCTAGGTTGTGTATAGTACCATAGGCTCTAAGTATTCTGTCAGTACCGCGGCTGTCATTCGGAATTTGACCAAATATGGGAAACTACAAGGAAGACAACATTGGGTTCTGTGGTGTAGAGTGAAAACGTAGAGCTAACACTGAAATTTTAAGATGTGCTATGGAAAGAGTAAGTAACTTATATAGGCTTGTTTTCTTGTTTGTGTTTTTTAGTACATATTTTTTCTAAGGTTTTGCCTACAGACAGCTTTACCTGTTGGTCGTGAAAAAAATCTAATATGTACAAATGGGCTTTGGGTCAACACATTGCTTATTCTTGGTTTCCTTCCTTATCAATCTCATTTAATTGTTTTTCATTCAATGACTTTCCTTTCTCTTATTGTCTTTGTCTCTCTCATGGAGTATAGCTTTTCTAGCTATTCATTTGACTGAATGACTTGCATCCTCTCACAGCTTATATTCAGGAAACGACTTTGCCCCTTTTGCTTTCAGTGCGCCAAAGGAGTGCATGCGTTTACCTGCTCTCTTCCCTGCTCCCTTGTGAAGCCACGCCCTTCACGCCCCCCGCCCCCCCGCCGCTCTCCGTAGTGCCCCTCCTCTTCCTAGAGTGTCTGTTGCTTCCCCACCTCTTTTCCATCCAGCTGGGCTTTCAGTTTGTACCCACAACCCTTTCAGGTTTCCTATGTTGTCCCTTGACCACTCTCAGCTCCCCATCACTCCTTTGTCTGTTGACTTGCTCCCAACTCCCATTGCGTCTCATTTGCTTTCCCACTCCTTCCACCCCCTCCTTTTCTAAGTTTTCTAAGTTTTGATTTATTTATATTTTTAGCAGGAGCTCTCAGCTTCAGGTATTTCCTACCACACCACTCCTTTAATTACATGAGCTTTCGCCCACTTTTTATATTTTTTCAAATGAAAAAAACATCATTACAATAAGGTCATTGTGGCCACCATATCAGGACGTAAGCTAGAGCATATTGTCTTCTTTTGGTCGATGCTGCAGCATCGGTAGCAGGCACTGGCAAAGCCAGAAGGTTGGCTAAAGCCCTTCAAAGAGGAGTTCTATTTGGCTTTGACAATGCTTGTTTTATTTTTAATCAAGCACTACAGCATCAGAATGCAAAAAAGACCAAGGACTGAGTGCCCTACTCGCACATCATCATGTGTGCTACATGAGGGTCATTTGTGACCCTTCGCCAATCCAACCGACAAATGGCTCATGAGCTCTTTCATAACATTACTTTACCCATATTGAACACGCCTTTTACAGCAAGGCTCTAAGGTCCATACTTGAGTGGCACTACTCGTTCAGGTTCTTTTGCATTTTGTTACCTATTGCGCAGATGACCCCTTTATAAATGTAGGACTAAAAGTACTAGAAAACTAAAAAACGGATGGGCCACGCTGCTGTCCGTCTTAATCTCCAGGAAATACGCCATTTCAATGCATCTGTCCAAACAGCCAATGCACTTCTCCAATGATGCCCCCCTTGAGTTAAATGCCCGCTGCTGACATGTGTTGTGGCCCACAGGTTGTTAGAAGGTGGTTCTGACACTATGGGCCGCCCGGATTTTTCGCTTTTTGAGCACCTAATTGTTGAGCTTTTACTGTGGGGGAGCCTCATAAGTTGGGACTCACTCACAGTGAACTCAGGATGTAAGAGACTGTATGGGGGATTTTACTGGTGTTCCCCTGGCTTGACCAAGCCACTGCGCAGCAGCTGGAGTAAGGGACACTGGGCTGGTTACATGCAGACACATGTGTACATGCATGTGCACACGTGTACGGGCTGCGCAGGGGAGATTCCTAGCGTGCGCAGTCCAGGAGCAGCTACAAAGTGAATGGTGTGGCAGGACTTATGCAGTATTGGGTGGTGACATGGAATAGGCTTTATACACTGGAAAGAAATCTGCCAGGGAAAGTCAGTGTGTTTTACTGTGTTTTCACTTCATTATTCCCCTATGGGGATGTGGGGCCCATGGCTAGATTAACTTCCATTAGGCCCACAGATTCCAGACACACATTTAAGTCCAATGTAGCGGATGTGAAAAGAAGTATTCTGCAGAGTCCAAAGTCATATTTGTACTGCTTTTGGGTCATCCAAAACTGTCATATTTCTCTGAGCCATCCATGACCAGACCCAGGCTGAGGGCTGACCTCAGCTGGATGGATTGATAACCTTTCTTCCACAAGCTAGGGCCTCCTCCCCACGAAGAGAAGATGGGTGGGGCTACAGGCCAATCCATCAACCGCTGTCGCTGGGTGCCAGGCACCAGGCTGCACCAAGGAGGGAAGGCAGCGTGGGGGGAAAGGCTTCAGAGACATGTGGCCAGAGACACTGGATGATGCCATTTTGAACAAACCCAGAGGCTGGACAAGAAGGAGGGAGCAGGGGCAGGAAAGTGATGTGTCGCTGTTTGATAGGACCAACAGGGACTTCCTGCCAGCCCCCTACTCAACTTTTAAAAAGTGCTTGCACAGGAAGAGAAGCTCTCTCTGGGGTGTGGTCTGCTGAAGGTGCTGGAGCCTGGCGCAATGGGCAGTTGGAAGGAGAGACCCCCTGACTGCCCCCAGGACCCTAACAGCGCCAGAAGAAGAGCCCAGGACCGGTGCGCAGGAGCAGTGGCCTCTGCACAGGGAGAAGAGAGGCCAAGGAGGAGAGCCAGGCGAAAGGCTGACGCAGGGAGCCAGTGAAGACAGCTCCCTGCTGAATCCACCCTCTCAGAGACTCCGAGGGCGGAGGAGAAGAGCCCAGGACTGGTGCGCAGGAGCAGTGGCCTCTGCGCAGGGAGAAGAGAGGCCAAGGAGGAGAGCCAAGTGAAAGGCTGGCGCAGGGAGCCAGTGAAGACAGCTCCCTGCTGAATCCACCCTCTCAGAGACCCCGAGGGCAGAGGAGAAGAACCCAGGACCGGTGCGCAGGAGCAGTGGCCTCTGTGCAGGGAGAAGAGAGGCCAAGGAGGAGAGCCAGGCGAAAGGCTGGCGCAGGGAGACAGTGAAGACAGCTCCCTGCTGAATCCACCCTCTTAGAGACCCCGAGGGCAGAGGAAAGTGTTCCCAGTGGCTGGGGCTGGTAAAGAGGAGCATGAAGCGCCCCATAATGCCTTGCCAGGCATTTGGAAATCTGCCGTTTTGGTGCTTTGTGGCCCCCAGAGGAGGGGTGGTCACCCTCACTTGTGAAAAGGTGCTGGGGGGAACTGTTGGAGAAGCGCAGTCTCCTTCCCCCCCTCCCTCACCCCCCCCAGCACGAAGAAAAGTCCCACCCTCAGTGTCATGGGGACCTAAAGGAAACTACCCCTCAAGGACTCAGCTAGCATTTAAACACCTTCTAGGCTGGAACTTTTGTTCTACAGCTGAGGGTGTGTGGAGAAGTGCATCATGAAGTGAAGGGCTGAGTTGGGGATGTGTGGAGAAGTGCATCCCCTGGAGGTGAAGTGGTGTAATTGCACCGAAATGCATTTACTAGTGGTTATTTCTTTTTAGGTGGACTGAAAGTCACATGTGTAAAGTGAAGTACCTGTGTAAGGTGAAGTTAAGCTAAATGGCGTTATGATGCTGGACCTTTCTGCTAGGGGGTCTGGCTGTATTTATGTAATCCCATGCTTTTACCTGTGATTCCTTTTAAAGTGAAGAGGCGCACTGCAGGAGAAGTGTAGTTGCCAGGAGTATTTCTTTTGAAGGGACTGTAAGTCACATGTGTAAGGAGATGTCATAAGCCAAGTGGGGTTATGTTACCAGACAGTCCTGCTAGAGTGTCTGGCTGTATATGCGTAATCCTGTGATTTCATCTGTGATGCCTTATGGGGCTGTAATTGCAATGCATTCAAATGATCAACCAAGGTGATGAGTGATGTCATTCTAAAGTGTGCGTAAACATGGATTCTTGCTGCTGCGCTTAGGTGAAGACCCCAGACTGCTAGCCCGTAAGATATAGAGGTGCATACTTTATGGTCAGTAGGAGATGCTCAGTCAGGGTCATGTATCACCAAGGCAGGTTTACCCCTTTTAAATGCTTGTTGAGGTAATGGGGTGAGTCGCCACTGGGATGGTGCCAGTGCGCAGGGCCCTCGCTCCAGGTTATGTTCAACTAACTGCATCGGGGACAAGTTGATGTGCATACATGGGAGTGGTGGTACTAGACCCCACCCCCCCTGCGGGAGGGGTGGAGATGTTATGCAATGTCACACAGTAATTCCAACAGCTTATGTATATTTGTAAATTGGTGCATAGTATTGAGTAGTGTGTGTGTTTAATAAATGTACTCTTACTTTTATAAAGCAGAGTACAGACTGGAAAATCAATTATTGAGTGTTATTTTTGTTCACCTGCAAATGGCGATTACTAGCCCACACCACCTCCCTTGAGTAAGCCTCAGACTGCTCTGCAACGCTACCCTCTGAGAGTCAGGCGCTACAATTGGGTGTTTGGTTCCCAGTGAAGGACAAATGTAGTCATGTTATTTTGCAGGCCTCACAGACGCTGCCTCGTTTTCCAACACAGGTCTTAAGTGCTAACTCAGTCTTTCTCCTTACGAGAATGATATATTAACTACAATTAAATTAGGTGATTGTAGAAGCTGTTATTTACAAAATTTACAAACGGAAAAATACTACTGTATTAAGTTCTGTACAAAATAGTTTCTATCCTCCTTCTATGAGATTCACGCTTCGGAGAGGGTGGGCGTTTCGGGTGTGACACCCTCAAAATAAATGCATTCTTGGCTTGGTTGTTGGGTTTGGGGGCTCTGAGTCGGGTCTCTTACTTTTGTACTGGATTTTCTCATCATCCTGATTCCACTCAGAGGATTTAACTTGTTTGTTGTTTGGTTCAGGAATTCAAATATATATATAGTGACCGGTTTACCAAAAAAGTAGAAAATCTGCACCCACAGCAGTACTCCTTGTATGGGTACAAATTTACTCCTTTTTCAATTTGCAAAAATTGTCAGTAGAAGGCTTGGAAAGCAGTGTTAGTCTCAGATTTCTAGGCACATTACTGGCAGTCAACCACCCAAAAGTTGATGGAACGAATGCTTGCAAATAGTCTAACCACTGGCTTTCACTCGGTGTAGCATTTCACCCCATGGCTTTGACCGACAGTGCCATTCTAGAGTCCCAACGCATGCAAATTAGTACTGACCATGTAACTCATGGGAAAAAGCCCGTCCCAAATCTTGGCCAACTCACCCATTCACCCTGCAGCCTACTGCTTTTTTTAGTTAGGAAATTTGAGATTCACATACCCCACCAAATCTCACAAAGCTATGACCTTGTTCATGCTGCTTCTGTAACGCTGTCAGCTTTGACTGCAGATGTGGCAAGACGTGTTTGTTTCTGTTCTGCTGCTGCCTGCGTAGATGACTGTATCTGTGTCTTTTATCCCACCTTCCTCTTCTTGCCTTTTTAGGTCAAGCCTATAGCGGCAGCGCGCATGCGCTACTCGCTTTGCGAGACATGCAGTATTGAGTACGGAGTGGAAGCTTCGCGGAAGCACCGCCCACTCTACACCTTTTGGCTTGTGTCTTTGTCCTCCATAAATGCTGTCTTCTGATTAATTTCGAGGCTTGTTAGTCCCTCCTTATGACGGCTATGTCGTCATTTGTCACCTCCCATGGCTACTGGCCCCTTTACTTCGAGTGTTACTCCGCAGGTGGACTGTCCAGCAATCCTTTGTGCCCCCTTACCCCGGCACTCCCTTTGTCCGTGCCCCCACCCTCCCACCCATTGTTCATGATGCAATATGCAATAGGTCTTCTAAATGCGAGTCCAATTGCATTTCAAATGCTTGTTGGACGAGTTGCATCAGACGACCCCACTCAGCGAAGAGGTGTAAAGCCCTCAGGGACCCTCTTCTGTTGCTCCCCCTCAGCCTGTGTCTCTATCAGACGAGACCCGATGCCCAACGCCTTCCCCTCGGCTCCTAAGTCAGCATTAATGGCCGCAGCTCCGGGTCCCCCAAAAAGCCCTTTGTGGTGTGCAAGTGGACCGTTCACGCCCCCCCAAGTCTGCAGCAGGCGCACAGCCCATGCGCTCCACATGCTAACAGATCCTGTCCTAGTCCGGTAAATCGATTTGTCATCATCTCAAATTGATTAGTCACGATTGGAAGAATGAAAAAGCCCAGTCCAGGCCTATTAATCAGTTCCTGAAGGATGAGAGGGTGGCAGGTCTTTTCAAACAACACCCAGGCTGGCGACGTGTTACGTTTATTTTTATGTATGTATTCTTGCAGTTTTATATAGTGCAAACATGTCCTAGGGCATTAGAGCGATTTCCAATGGAAACGGCCAGCTCACATAGATCATACATAGCCAGTAAACACAAGAACAAATTACGTGGGGAAGCAGGCACAGGGTAAAGGTTAGAAAGAGAAATGAGAGAGGGGACGTTGGGACATAGCACCATCATGGCAAAAGGTCCCCCCCCTTAGCATGATTGCCCGCAAATAAATACACACTACACAAGTTTATACTTGGGAAAAACTGCTGCAGGTTTATTACATACAACGTTATGTAATCTGGTGGGTCAGCATACGGGCGATCCAAGGGCAGGCAGCCTTCTCGCCACCTGCCCGCCTGATGAGCCTAGCAGCACCGTGGCGAACCACTTTTGTACTGCACCTTCTGGTGATCCCCTTCCCAGATCACCTGACCCTTGGTCCCTTATACTCACGCCCCTTTCAGGGCAGAGCGTATTTAGGCAAGCCCCTAGTTGCTCAGGCCCACAACCGCCCGAAGGACTAACGGGGCGCTGACATAGATTCCATGAACCTCCCATGAGGCTCCTGGGGTCCGGCTCTGGCACCCCTATGTGCCGCGCAGAGGTACCGTTCTGTACCCATTTGCTTCCAGATCGCCCTGTAACTCCGCCACAGCCCTGGAGGCGGCCAACCGTTGCCGCCAGGGCCCCCCACCAACCGCTCTTGTCTTTACATGCAACCCTTTTGTGCTAGCGCCTCCTGCAAGTCTAACAAGAACAAGTCCATCCCTACTGGAGTGAGGTGTACCCCGTCTGCCTCAAAGTATCCCTTGACCCTCTCCTGAATCATTTTGTGTCTAATGAATCCCAGGCCCCTCTGCTGAGTGAACTTGCGCATGGAGCTGTTCACCCGTCTCCTGGACCGCTCCACCGCCTCGCCAGACTTCGCCCCCTGCCATTATCTCCGTGGCACAATCTCTGACCACCAGAGCACGCACTGACCCAAGAACTTGCTAAGTTCCCCCAAGTCAGTTTTCATGGCATGCAGGAGCAATGTCCTCCCAGAGGTAGTAAGGTCATTGCCCCCCCAGGTGGATCACCAAACAATTGGGTGGGGCACCCAGCGCTGCTAGCGAATGCTCCAGTCTGTTCATGAGGCTGCTCCATCTCATTCCTGGAAAACCCAACCACTCAAACTTTGTCCGCGAGAATCCACGCATCCAGTACCTGATCGGTGCCCAACGGGCCAACCGGGAGATGGCAGAGTTCCCAATGACCCATACTCGTGACCCTGATAAAACAAAGGACACGTTTCAACTCAATATTTTTATTATTCACAGACATTATGCCATTGCACTTAGACACCACAAACACATCAAACCATGTGGCACACAACACTGCACACTACAACACTATTTTCCACGAAACAGGCGCCTTCAAGGGCGGATATAGCGTTTGTAAACACTGGGACTCCCAACGTCCCACTTTTTTCACACGTTCAGGTTCCATGCCTGATGTAAATGCAGTGGTGGCTGCCCCAAGCCTAAAAGAGTGGCTGGAATGTGGCCGGAAATGGAGCCACTGAAAACGAGAGAGAGCGTCAGCAGCCACGTTCTTGACCCCCTCGAAATGTCTAGCCCTACACTCCAAGTTGCGGCGCAGGCTCCCTCTGGCTAGTTCCCTGAGCAAGCAGAGCATCAGCGGGAACTTGGCTGTCTGCCCATTGATGGCCTGCACCACAGCCATGTTTTCCGACCAGAATAGGACCTTTCTGTCTGACAGGATCTCTGGCCACAGGTGGAGTGCAATGACGATGGGGAACAGCTCCAAAACTGTGATCTTGGCAGTGATGCCGCGCTTGCGCCAGGGGTTGGGCCATTCCTGTGCGCACCACTCGTCGCCCAGGATTGCCCCAAAGCCTTCCCTCCCTGATGCATCCGTGTAAAGTCTGAGCTCGAGACTGTCCGCCCAGGGAGCCCTCCAGATAACCGTCCCATTGAAGTGAGACAGGAACTCCCCCACATGTCCAGGTCCTTCTTCAAGCCTACTGCCAACTTAACCAGGTGGTGTTTCTTAGACACTTTTGCTGTGGCCCTGGCTAATCTTCTAGCGAACACTCTCCCCACCGGGATGACTCTGGCTGCAAAGTTGAGCTTGCCCAAGAGGCTTTGGATGACACCCAAAGGAGCCTTGTCTTTCCTCAGCAGTGACTGGATGTCCTGTCGCAAAGCCTGCACCTTCTCAGCAGGGAGTCTAGACACGCCCATCACCGTGTCCAGCTCGATACTCAAAAAAGTGAGAACCTGTGCAGGGCCCTCCGTCTTACCAGGTGCTAACAGCACCCCAAGGTGTCGGGCCATGTCTTGAAAGCATTGTAGCCCCCTGCTGCACTCCTGCGTACCTGCACCCCCGATGAACAGGAAATCGTTGAGGTAGTGGGTCACCCCTTCCACATTAAATCTCCCTGAGAGTGCCCACTGCAGGAATGAGCTGAAGCCCTCAAAAATAGGCACACGACACAGCACACCCCATGGGCATGCACTTGTCGTAGAAGAATTCCCCTAGCAACTTGAACCCAAGAAGATGCTGACACTCTGGGTGGACTGGTAGTAGGCGGAATGCTGACTCGATGTCAGCCTTGGCCAACCACGCTCCCCTGCCCGCCCTCCTGACCGTGTCCACCACCATGTCGAGAGAACAGTAAGAGACCAAGCAAGAACCCTCCTCCAGCCAGTGGTTCACTGAATCCCCATCCGGGTACGACAGGTGTTGGATCAACCTGAATGCCCCTGGCTCCTTCTTAGGAACTGCAAAGTTCGGGAGAGGGGGTTGCTGAAAGGGGCCCGCCACCCTCCCCAGGGCTGCTTCCTTCTTAATCTTTGCCCCTACTACTTCGGGATGAACCCTGGAGGACCTAAGGTTCTCAGAATCCCTGCAAACCAGTGGACCCTGATAAGGAATTCTGAAGCCTTCCAAGAACCCGTGGGCTAGTAACATACTATCCTTAGCATTAGGATAATCCCCAATAGAGGTAGCAAGTTGGAAATGACAATGGGGGACTGACCTTTGTCCCGGCGCTCCCCGGTAGGGGCACCAGAGGGAGGACAATCAGGGCTATCCAGGGAGGTGGGGGGGAGGACCTGGCCTAGGAAGGCCGGGCCGGAGGCCTACTTGTCATGTCGGGCCGGCACTGAGGCGTGCTCGCGCTTGTCGCAAGAGGTGGCTGAGTGTGTGGAGCCACACTTGCTGCAGGTGTGGGAGAATCGACAGGCCTTGCCCCAGGAGCATGCCCCCGCGTTAAACAGCCTGCACATCCCACTAAAGACTCTTCTGGGTCCCTGCTTCTGCCCCCCACCACGGCCTCCCCGAAAGGGCTGATTAAACTGACCCTTCCTGTCCTGCCTCTGGGCCTTGCTCGTTTCCCCCTTCTTCACGTTAGTGCTTGACTTCTCGCCGGCCTCAACCCTGCCCTTGCCCATGTGCTGGACCCAAAGACGCACCTCCAACTGGTCCCACCCCAGTTCCGGGCATATGCCCATCTTTTTTCTGAACTCACAGTCGTACTTGTACCAGCCCATCCCGCTGTTAGTCTCCGCCTCATCAGTGATGATGCTGGCATATTTAAACAAACCAGGCCCTTGTTCGGGGTATCGATCCATCACTACTGCTGCCAGGATTGTGAAGGCCTGCCCCCATCTCTTAATTGTTTTCTCCGGCCATGTCTGGAAGCGAACCTTCTTGTCCTCTTCCTTGCCACCCATTCTCCTGGTGTCCACCCCCTCTGTCCCATGCATCAGCAGCGTAAAAATATCGATGAACTCCCTCCTCCATATTCCTTCTTTAGCCGCAAGTGGCACCTCCCACGCTAAGGAGCACCGGCCTAACATCAGGGGGTCCAATGTGACTAGTGGCACAGGAGCAGAAAGCACGGGGGCGTCACAGCGGGGGGTGGGAGTACCTGCTGCTGAGGGCGCAGGCGGCGGGGTCGCGGCGGAGGCAGTTACCACGGGGGGAGCATATTGCTGTGGACGGAAGGGCTGACTCTGCCCGTTGCTTGCTGCCTAAATCGGGTGTGGTCCCCCCTACTGCTTTGGCCCCCGTAGGTGTGCTGTGTGTACACAACTGCCCCGGGCTCTGGCTCAGGCCCTGTGACCCCCTGCTGCAGGCTGCCATGTGGCAACTCAGCTCGTTAACTGTACCCCCCTCTCCACCCCAAATGTGCGTGATTGATGGGCCACCCTGTGCCTGCGCGGGTGGTGCTGTACTAGCTACATCCATTCCACTGTTCATGATGGTGACCACGCTGGGGTTGCTAGCCGCCAGGAGGCCAGCTCTGACCTCCGCCATGAAGTCCGATAACATGTCCGTGAGCTTACCCAGGTCGTCACGTGTGGCAAAGCTCGGCGACGGCGTAGCGTTGACCAGGGGTACCACCGGTCTGACTGCGGGGGGCAGTGGGGCATCAGCCACCGGCATGACCACAGTCCGCTCATTGCCCGTGGTCCGGCTCTTAGCTTGCAGCGGGTCTGCTGGGAAGTCCTTAACTGTGGGCCTGCGAACCCTCTTAGATCTGGTGGGGCCGGTCTCCTCGGCGGGTTCCTGCCCCGTGCGTGGGACAGACATGGCGATACCAGAGTCGTCCGAACTGTGCGCCATCAATAGCTCAGTGGCCCAAGCCACTCCTTTCACCCTGACCATCTCCATAACGGCTGTCAACTGCGCACCTTGGTAGGTTCCTGGCTGGGAATCCTCCACCCGGGACATCTGAGAGAAAAGCGGGGGGATCCCTGGCTATTCATCTGGTCAGTTCGGAAACAGCTCACCTGGAAAAGAAACAGAACTGTAAGCCATTGACCTAGCTGGTGTGGTCAATTCGACATTCCTGTCCTGGCCCGCGAGCACTCGGTCCCCAGCCCCGACCCCTTACTTACTTCCACTTTTAGTTGCTACGCTCTTATCCTGACAACACTGGTGTTGTTGTGGGGGGTGGGGAGGATCTTGATTAACCCTGCGTGCGGATGATGAAGAAAATTATTATCCATTCGACACCCACCATCTACCGGGTGCTGGCACGGCTCCAATTCCCTGCCAGCCCGTCCTGTCACCCTCCCCCTTTCACTGGTGAGATTCTTGCATCCCACCCCACCTTGCACCCTCGGACATGCCCAACCGCGTGCGTTACCTCAGAATATGTGTCTTGCAAATGGGCCTGTGCTGCGCCCTGCACATCAACGAACATCCGAGAGTGCGAGTCGTGGCTGAAAAACAAAACAGCGCGGCGTGAGACAGAAGGTTAAACATATTCCACATATGACGGTCGTCCTCCAAGGAAACTGATTTGATGACAACTGGCCAGGTGTTGACATGCCAAACCCTATCCACCTTCTCCCCGAACCAGTGTCACTACCCCACCTAAAATGTCACCTCTAAAGCCTGGAGGCGTCAGTAAGACCCAACATCGGGTCGGGCTAAACACTAGACCTGTTGAGGGGACACACACAGTGTGCGCCACACTGCATGGCATCTAAAACCCCCTTGGCGATACCTTGCCCCTCGCGGCTCTTACACTTTACCTGCTTGTGCGTTTCTTAGCGAATCCTTAGGAAGGGGTGGGGGTAATTGCCATCTGTCCCTTGTCTGCATAGACAAACAAAACAACATTAATACATCGGCAACACATCTGTGCTGTCGCATTCGAGTCCTTAAGGCAACATCATCTGCAAGGGCCCTTGTAATTCCCCTATACACCAGCTCTCAGCATGTCCTGCATCCTCCCACACGTTGGTGTATGAACTTAATTGCTGCCTTCGCCATGCCTGTTACAGGTCGGAGGGACCTCGCCAAGGTGGCGGACTTGTCTGACTGGGGCTCCCAAGTCTGCACGAATCTCGTCATTTTCGCAACTGAGGGGGTCTCAAACAAACCTATTCAGACCCGATACACCCATGCAAACATCAGGTTACAAAAGTCCACTCTGGTAGTTACGGACTCGAGAAGTGTAAGGCTCCACCGGGTGAAGATGCAGATTCAACATGGCACCTCTGAGAAAGAGATGAGCCTGATATCGGTGAAACACAGCTACATCAACTACACCCACCACGTTGTGGACAGGGACCGACAAGGGGAAGAGTTATATCCGGAGCAGTACACGTGAGGACCCAGACACCGGCTTAACGGTCAGCAATCCACCGCGAGGTACGACCGACCCCAACCCCTGGCCCAGCGGAGCGAAGCGTTCGACCCGGCTGGTGTCACACTGAAATTATCTGAGCGCTAAAGAAGCAGCAGCTGAGGCAGCATGTGAGACTCACCGCATGCGGGACCAGCTGGGAGAGTGCTTAACAGAGAGGGGTTCCAGGCCACAACACAACAGCGCGCCAGCAGCAGCCGAGCATCGGAGCCGGGGTGTCCAGCACAAGCGAGAGAGGATGATAGAAACCGAAACACCGGGGATTGGACGCGTAACCTTGAGAGTAAGAGACTCAGCCCTTGACCAATACGCCACAGAGACTCTCCTGCCCACCAGAGGAGGTCCGGAACTGTGCGACTCCTCACTCGGGCCCGTTGCCCGCCCGCTGCCCTAGGCTGGATGGGCAATGAGGCCCTGCGGGTGCGGGATGCGGGACTGAAAGCGACCGCCCCCACCTCCGGACCTCCGCGGACAAAAGTGTAACTGCTACAAGCTCCCAATGGGGATCGAACACTGGTGGTTCAGGCAGAGAGAGCAGCGCTCTACCGATTGAGCTACAGTGACCGTACGACAGCCAACCGGGCTGTGCCGTGCAATGCATGTGCCGCTCATGAACCCGCACGCTACTCGCCTACATTCCCGGGCACAAATATATGCCAGCACATTTATGTGGGTACATGTAGCGCGAGCACCGGTTCTGCTACAGATGGACACCTTCCTCCCCGTCGGGCCCTCTGCCTGCCTGCGGCCCAGTGTTGGATGGCCACTGAGGCCTAGCGTGTGCCGGGAAGACCCGTGCCCAGCCGAGCAACGTTCCTGAGGGGCAAGCAAAGCACAGGCTCCCTGGAGGGAGAGGCCACACGACGCGAGGCCTTGATGCATGTTCCCTGCCCCCTACCCTGCCCCCGCGACTCTCCCTAGGACCCACTCACGGACACACCCGGGTCGAACTAGCCTGGTTGGGTCCCACGCAGGCCGTGGCCAGCGTGGTGGGACCCTGGGAGTAGCGGCAGACGATGGCACACTCCCCAGCACCCGCTCACAAGTTGCCCATGAATCTCCCTCCAGGGATCATTTATCCGTATTGGATCCCGTGGTTTGTGGGTTACAGGGCCAGTGCGCTCTGGGAGGGAGCAGGCACACCCGGGGGCAGCTTGCCGAATTGGGTCCCACGCGGGCCACTGCCGGCGTGCTCGGACCCTAGCTGGAGGTGGCAGCCGATGGCACTGCCCCCGAAACCCCCACACTGAGGCACGGCCCAGGGACACCACGGCAGCAGAGAGCCGCCGCACGGGCAACTGACGGCATGCCATGCGGAGACCCCCGCGCCCACACCCGGAGCCGTCCCACACTCCCCCCCCGTTCCAGGCGGCTCGCAGCCTCGGCTGGGCCGCCCCGCCCTGGATCCAACCCCGCATGGGGAGATCGGGTTTGGAGGGGGAGCAACTGCATGCACTCACTGTGCAATTATTGTCGAGCAGCTACCGTGGGCACGATCAGCAGCGACGACCAGCCGCGTGTCCAGTATCGTGGTGTCCGCGGCGCGTCCGGTGCACAAGAGGCAGAAAACATGGTTGGGGGGACTTATGTACCCCTCCCCAGCGCACCGGGCATGACGCGGCACACCCGCGACCCTGGTGGGGACTCCTCCCCAAGCCACCCCCCCTGGGAAAGGGGGTGGAGAAAGGTGGGGGGAAGCCCAAAGCCACTATCGGGCCGCCCTCCTGAGTGGCCCCCTGCGGTGGCCTCGGGCAGCCGCAGAGGAATTGCAACAGGAAGTGAGATCCAAAGGCATCACCCACGAAGTTTTACGATCACTACACCCAACTAAACGACAAGAGAATGTGAGCTTTTCTGTCTTGTTGTTGGGTGTATCTGTGTGTAAAAGTTCGTGGGTGATGCTAAATTATTTGCTGTGTGCTCTGGGACCAATAGGCAGCTATTGGGATATATTTAACACAGGAGTGATGTGATCACATTTTTTGGCTTCCAGACATGAAGCAAGCTCTGGCGTTTGACACTTTCCTATATGGTGCATTCGCAACATGATGTGCTGGCAAATGTGTGCTGCGTACATGCCTTACGTGCAGAAGACAGATATACACACGCTCAGACCAAGCAGACATGCAAAGAGGTGCAGACACATGCCCTCACAAACACGTACATTGTACGTCCACAACAGACAAACACAGCGGAAGGGCACACACACAGAGCAGACACACCCGCAGGAGAGACATGCACACGTCACATATACATACCTCACGGCACTCAGACACCCACACATACACAACCGATACACCTACACAATACACACATTTCTCATTTGTGCAGTGCAGTCACAGGCTGCAGAGCAGTATTTAGCTTCTGCTGTAACAGGAGACCCTGAATCCATGAGAATCTTTGAGGTCTGGCGCAGCCATATGTTGCAATGCACAGACAGACTCACGCCCTGACATTTATACTCTAAATATATGAAATATACCGCTGCGAGGGGCAGCTCTACACACGGACATACAGTACACTCCCAGCGACACCCAACACTGCACCAGACTCAGGTGGAAAATGATGAACAAGTGTAAGTGAAAACTCCTCACAGCATTATGTGTTACAACCCAAGACCACTCCTACTACAACTCACAAGACAGAAAATAGAGACAGCTGCACATTGGTTGCTATTGTGAGGCACATTTTGTCGTCTTTACAAAGCCAGTGCATTTAAAATATCAAATGTATTGTACTGCAACGACCTTGAGAGAAACTGTAATCACATACTATAAGTTGAAGGAAAATAAACTGCAAAGTAAGTTTTTAAAATCTATTATTGTGCACATGTATTTTATTTAAATAACTACAGATAATAAAGACATGTTGTGCTGCTATCATTTTTATTATACTATGCTGCTAGAAATTTAGGGGCATATTTACTAGGACGGCGATAAAGAAAGGCAAAGCGCGCTTAGCGCTTGTTTATTTATCGCCGTCTATCTCAGGAATTTATCACCCTGGTAACACGTTATAAACAACGCGTTACTCCAGGGCGATAATATTCCAGGGAAATGGGCCAACATCGCTGGAAAACCAGCGATGTTGCACCCAAAACGGAGATAGCCTTGGTGATACGACCCTGTGGTCGTATCACCATAATCCACCTCCCATGTTAGCTATGCCTTAGTCAGGAATTTAACAGACGTTAAATTCCTGCGTTAAGGCATAGTTAACGGGATTTAAAATATCGCTACCCCTCGTTGATGATATCACAAAGTTGGGGTAGCGATATTTTCCCATGGTATTTTGTCAGGCACGCCTCCTTTACATCTCATTAGAGATGCAAAGCGAGGCGTGAACAAAACGGGAGCTGAAACAAGGAAACACGTACTAGCGTGTCCTTGCAAATAATGCGATATAATTATCGCCGCTTTTCGGCCGAAGACGGTGGCAAAAGCGCTGATAATTATGTCACCTGTCCTTGATGATATGCACCTTAGTGCCCTTTCCATGTGTTCTGGGATTCTCTTTGACTGGAACAGTGATGGCATAATGACAGTTAACACACATGTTTCTGCTTCAGATACACAAGCACACCACTTGTGGTGTATCTATATTACTATGTTACAGTACAGGCATTTGTCTAGCCCAAAGTGCCATCAGTGCAGCCTCACAGTGCTGTCTGCTGGCCACGGGTCCCTTCCCGCACTGCCCAGAGGATGTCATTGCTGGCCAGAGTCTGAATCATCCAGTGACAGTGTGTTCCAGGTATTGTGGGTTCGGCCATCGTTAAGTCAGTGCCGTACAGCAGTGGCCAGCATGTACAGGCGAGCATATCTCAGCCAGATTTTCAGGATATCCATATACTGCAATGCAAAATGATGCCCCCCCTCCCCACAGAATATGATTGGGGACCCCTAAGACTCCTATATGTCACATATGTTCATTGGCCCTGGGCTGAATGGAGGACCCCTGAAGGGTTGGGGGCCCTCTGAAGGACTGGGCGCCCCCCTTTGCTACAGGGATTGCAGGGGTCTCAGTTATGCCTCTAACAATAACCTTGCATGCAGGACCACTGAAATTACACAGAAGGGGAGGACCAAATTACGCAGTAAGTTTGACAAAATTATGTGGCAAGAAAAGGCAAATTATGAGGCATATTAAGACACATTTTCTGACAGTTTTAACTCATTATTTTGACATTTTTACTCAGGGTAACACTGGGCAAAGATTTTGCTTCATTAGTACCAGTTTAACAACCAAATACAGCAATAAGCAACTGAAAAAAGACTAGTCATTTTTAGGTCGAGCATTCGAGACCTCTCGTATATACTTTAGTATACACTTATATATTAGTATTTACTTATATGTGTATGTACATTGTGGGCTCTGGAGATAAGCCCTAGGACGTGTCTGCTTCCGCCCAGGGACTTTTCTTTTTCTGGTCAACTGCCTCTATTTAACTGTCTTAATAAAAAATGAGCAGTAGAGGTCAGTAAAATACCAGAATTGCTTTCTGCTGAGGGATTTTCTTTTTAAAAATTTTCTGGCAACTGCCTCTATTTAACTTTCTTGATAGAAAACGACCAGCAGAGGTCAGTAAAATATCAGAATCACTTTAGCATTCTCAAGATTCCAGTCCATAGAAATTGTCTTCCACGAGCACCCGTAGACAATGATATTTTTTCCAAATCTTGTATTTTCAGGGATATGACCACCGAAGGCCCTGATTTTATATTGAAAACAGAGCTTTGGACTATACCATTTCCCGCTGAAAGGCAATATTTCTCTCCATGTGTTCCCATACCTGGCGTGTCACACAGTTTGGTGCTTACTTTCCACCATGTTAAAGAACAGTAGATGTTTCAGCACCCAGGGTAATGTGTGGCATTGCAAAATACATATACGGTCCCAAAGACGAGACCGATGGCATTGCAAATGCTTGTTTTACTACTGCTGCTGTTGCTGACCAGGCCACTTAAACCTGCCAGGGTCCTTCCTGTGTATCTGCAGTACTGTGGGCTGCAGCAGTAGCCACAGCCTGTCCCTCCTGTGTGTTGCTCGACCTTTCCTTTGCCATGGGAGGCAGGTACGGTCAGAGTCTTTGGTCTACACAGGCAGTGAATAGACGGAGTCGAAGGGGTTAACGTTTGGTGATCCCAGTGGTGCTGGAACAATTTTCAGAGTGGGGGGTGCTACATCAATATTACATTTACTGAAGTCATAAGGATTGTGAAAAAACATAAGTGCAGCAAGTAATCCACAGTCATTCAGCGTAGGATTGGTAAGGGCAAGGTATGTAGCCGGTGGTGCATTTTGGAGCACCCTGATGCAAATATATTACAAAAGCATGGTGTGATAGAACACTGTCATTTACATACACCTTACGGGTCTCAAGGCATTGGGGGCCGTCGTGGAAATTAAGTGAGCTATTGCCCAGAGCGACATGGTGCTGAGCAGAGCTGCCGCCAGAGCCGGGGATCGAACCCTAAGCCCGGTGCTCCGAAGTCAGCGGCCCTGGCCGCTGCACCACACCTCTCCACTAATTTTACAAATTCCTCTCACTTTGCAGTCAGAGAAAGAAAAGTCAACACCAATATCCTTGTTAAAAGAATTAGCAGTAATTTGGGAGAAGATGTAGCCTGAAATGTGATCTCTTTTTTTTATAAATATCAAATGTGACAAGATAAACAAAAAATGTATTGCTCATTCACTTTCTGAACTTCAGCATGGTTTTGGGGGGTGGTGCAGCAACCCCTGCACCCTTGCTTTCAGTAAATGAATTTCAATGAATAATTCATTGAATAAATAATTTATTGTGTGATTACTTAAAATCATTACAATATAAGATTAAAAAACATATGGCATTAATTAAAACGTGGTCAGACTTTAAAATCATACCTGCAAAATTGTGTGTAGCCAGCTGATGCTGTCTGTATGGTTGAGTTATAAAAATTAAATTTCACCATGGTTCATTCTTTGAGTCCCTGGGGGAGGTAATCTTTGCTGAGTACACTTTTGTTAAGGAGGAGCATGTCTAACTGTTGATCTCTCTGTGTGGCATTTTTTCTTTCAGAAGTGAGCGTGCTTGATAGATGAATTCGCCAAAGATGGCCATGTTCTTTTTTTGTGTTCAAGGTGTAGAGCTGGTAGATGGCATCCTTTGCAGTACTTGTGCCCAGGGAGAGAAGTATGGGCCTGAGGTAGATTCAGCTGGCCTGGTGCAGAGCTGGGCAACATAGTAATATATGTGCCAGAGACTCCCTACTATAGTTGCATAGTCGGCATGCAGTCATATCTGTAAGTGCTTTCCAGGTTGGATATAGTTCTTTTATTGGAAGCGGGTGCAATCTTGTAGCTAAAATCTTGTATAATGCCTGGCTCCCCACTGCCTGCGTGAGATGATGCTTAGTTGTTTGTAGAATGTGTGGGAGGCACAGAGTTTCATAAAAGTCCCTGGCAGCAAGAGCTTCTATGTCCAGTTTACGGGAGCAAAGACGCAGTTGCTTTTTTATAGTTAATTTGATGGTGGCATAGTCTACTGTACCTGGATCCCAGCTCTCAATGGCTAGCTCCAGTTGCTCCTTAGATGCTGCAAGGTTGACGGACCAAGGATTGTTTGGTTTTGAAAAAATTGTTTTTATGACAGCCTTCATAGAATTGGCTGGGGCCATGATTGCCAAGTGATGGTATTTTGCTAAGATAGCCAGTTCTTCTAATTTTTGCTGGGTAAGGTCAAACTCTAGGCGTATCAAGGTATTTTTTGTGGATGCGGGCAGGTGATATATTTTCTTGTACGCTGCGCATTGAATTTTTTCCAGATCTTCCACAAGCATTCCAGGAAATGCCTGTTGCGCATAGTTAAGTGATGGCAGCAGTTTGGCCCGCATTACCCTTCGGATCGCCATAGTTGTTGGGCTTTCTAACGTGGCATGCAGCTTACGGAGGGAGTCTGTGGCCATCTTTCCTTTCAGCCGTAGTTTGTGTAAGTGAATCGAAGGGCGGCCAGTCTCGCTTAGCCAGGCGCCTAGGTAGTTGTAGCTTTGCACGCAGTCCAGGATCAGAGTGCCAAAGCACCACTTGATAAGCTTTTGCTTTGGATAGTTCCCAAAGATCACGGTTTTGGATTTACTTTTTTTTTTATTGATTTCTTTATTCAGCTGTTCCGAACAAACATACAAATAGGGGGGATAAGCCAACCATATAAAAAGAAAAGGGATGGGGAAACAGATAATCAAACAGAACCAAATTCTGAACATACATATCAGAGCTCAGCATTGTACAATTATATCAAGCCAAAGAACATTTGGAAAGTATTGTGTAAAAACCATCTTACCAGCAGGTCATTGCAATCAGGGACATACAGTACATAACAAATTATTTACGATGTCGTAGGCGCCTTAGTCGTTAGGGGCAGATGGGACTAACAGCTCCCCCATTAAGGATGTTATGTTTAGCCTTGTCAAAATCTTGCTCTATCCAGCCTGGTTTTCCAGGTAGGTATTATATAAACTCCAAAAATGTTTGGGGCGACATCTCGGAGGAAGTAGTTCACCGTATAATTCTGTTTGTGTGTTGCAAAACAACATGTCTCTAGCCCATTTGGTTATTGAGGGGGGGCCTCGGGCCCAGTGCACTGCCACCACTCTTTTGGCTATTAATAAACCCATGTCAACGAGTCTTCTAATACTTTTTTTAAGGCGTTTCGAGTACCCCAGTATTGCCAATAGTGGGTCCGGGCCGATCTGTTCGCTAGTGATGTCGCATAGTTTGGAAAAGATTTGTAGCCAGAAAGCAGCGACGGGTGGGCAGGGCCAAGCCAAATGCAATATGCCCACCCTTCTCTCCCTGCACCTCTCACCGCAGTCCGATTCTCGCTGCCCGAATTTATGGAGCCACACGGGTGTGTGATATATTCGATTCAGAAATTTGAATTGTATGAGCCGGTGTCTGCCATTAAGGGAAATACGTTTGGTGGCTTCGCAGCAGTATGTCCACATTTTATCGTCTATCGTGAGTTCTAGATCGCGCTGCCAACCTTGCTTTAACATATTGGTTACTGCGCAGCTCTTGTGTTTTTTTGTAAATGTGTGAGACCAGTCTGCATGGGGAGTCAGTACGGAGTATGGCCGAGAAGGCAAGGACCTCCGGTGGTTCTAATAGGTCATCCCCTAGCACCTCACGTAGCGCATCCCAGGCCCTGAAGTAGTGAAATAGTGTTAAGGTGGACTTGGGGGTGTGATTGTCTACTAGTTCGTCCCAGTCCCCGATTTAAAAAAGTCGCAAATTAAGTCTATTCCCAAGTTGTGGAGGGCTCTAGTCGGCTCAGGTGTAGTGAGCTGAGGGAGCCATGCACACTATTCCAGGGGTGTAAGGGGAGAATAAAGTTTAGTAGTTGCTTGGCGGTTTAATAGGTTCCGCCAGGCGTGCGTTGTCGCATTTATCGAATCTAACTTTCCTGTGCAGCGGGATGCTGCATGGAATAGTGCAGCGGACAGATGCGCCGGGGCCATCGCTATACGTTTCTATGTGGAGGTGTGGGGGGGGGGGGTCTTGCTGATGGAGACAATAATATGCATGTGAGGCCTGCGCGGCTCGATAGTACAGGTCTAGGTCAGGGGCACCCAGCCCTCCCATAGCGTAAGGAAGAGTGAGAATTTCCCACCTGGTTCTAGGTTGCTTGCTGGCCCAAACCAGTTTGATTTGCAGTGTTTTCAGTCTTTTAAAAAAGTGTGCGGGTAAAACTATAGGGATGTTGAAAAACAGGAAGAGAAGTCTGGGCAATACCACCATTTTCATGATGGAGATCCTTCCCAGAAGTGAGAGATGAAGGCGGATCCATCGGTCGATGTCTTCCTCCAGCCTGGCCATAGCCCTACCGTAATTCTCCTGGAGTACAACTTCAGAGTCTGTATGAATCTGTGTCCCTAGGTATCGGATCGGATCAGTGGACCAAGTCAAGGGAAAATCCAGGTCTTCCAGAATTGTCAACGGAGACAAGGGAAAAATAATGGAATTTGCCCATTTGATTCGTAGGCCAGAAATCTTACAACCTCTCGCAGTATTGGGAAGAGATTCACCGCAGAGTCTCAGACGTAGAGGAGGGTATCATCAGCATAAGCTTAGATGATAAGATTATAGGCAGGGAACCTAAACCCTGTATGGCTGTGATACTCTCTTAGAGCGCAGACTAGCGGTTCCGCAACTAGGATGTACAGCAGTGGGGAGAGCGGGCAGCCCTGTCGCGTACCTCTAGATATCTCCAAGGGCATTGTGACTGTGTTGTCCACTTGTACTCGGGCTGTTGGGGCGGTGTACAGCATTCTCACTAGATGTAGGAATAGACTGCCCAGTCCCATGCGTTCGAGCACCAGCATCATGAATTTCCACTCAACCGAGTCAGACGCTTTCTCTGCATCCAGGAAAACCGCAGCAACGTTGGTGTTAGGGTTAATGTGTTGGATTGCTCCAAACACTGTGCAGAGATTATGGGTTAATGTCCTTCCCGGGACAAAGCCTGCTTGTTCCGGGCCTGCTAGGGTTGGGAGCAGAGGGGCTAAGCAATTTGCCAGGATTTTGGTGAAAAGTTTTGTATCAACGTTTAAGAGGGATAAAGGGCGATATGCGGCTCAGTCATGTGGGGATTTCCCCAGTTTAGGGATTGCAATTAGTAGGGCTTTCCGCATCGTGGGAGGTGGTTTTGGATTTACTTGCATTACCTGTTAGCATACTTTTGGTGTTGTATTCAGCTAGGGCTGTGAGGGCTTTTTGGAGGCCTGTTCTTGTATGGTCCAAGAGGACTAGGTCGTCGGCATACTGCATTAGGTGGATTTTTTTGTCCCCGATTTTTTGAGGTGACCAGGAAGTCCCCCTATAGCGAAGGGCCCAAGTCTGAGGTATACAGATTGAATAGTATCGGTGCCAAGACACAGCCCTGCTTTGACCCCCGGTCTGTGGCGATTTTGTTTTGTAGCTGACTGCGAGGAGAGTTTTATCCTTACCCATGTTCTCGAGTACAAAGATGTAATAGCACGCAGTAGGCCCGGGCTGATGTTCCAGCTCGCCAATTTCCGCCAAAGGCTGTTTCTATTAATGCTATTGAAAGCTGCTGAGTAATCTATGAAGCATGTGAATACTGGGGGAGAGCGGAGAGCGACTGCTTGTTAGGCTAGGTATGACAGGACTGTGATATTGTTTAAAAGACTGACGGCATCAAGACCGCTTACCTCCCCTCCGGCTCAGCAGTTGCCCGAGGTACCGACGGAGAGGTAAGACCGGTGCACACTCATAATTATCTGCACGTTATGCATGACCTGTATGGATGATTTTTTCAACTTGTAATGCCGCTTAAGCAATACCACAGGGGCTGTCTGCAGGGCCTGATCTGCACGCTACCGATGGCTCGCACACATGATTTTCTCTATCTGTTATGCCGCTGTAGCCACATTATAGGGGCGTTAAGCTAGCTCCCCTTCCAATCCAGACATCGGACATTATTTGTTCCCTCTGTTACTTCATATACATGTTTGTTCTCGATAAGACGAAACTGCATATATGAGTGGAGATGAGTGCAGACAATATCATTCCTCCGTGTCTGCACACTAGTTACCAACGCTACGATATTTCTCTACTCATTATAAGATTAACATCAGTAATATTCTGCTCGGATAGGGCTCTACCCCGGTTACAGGACTATGCCTGTGTGTTTCTGCCTTGGGTTTTTAAGGATAAGCGTCTCCAGTTTTTTTAAAGTAGTGTGTCACATTACATTATGGACCATGCCTCTTATTCATTGTTTTAGAGCGGGGCCTCCTGTTTCCTGAGCAGTTGCCAGGTGAGGCGAGGCGATTACCCAGATTTATTCGGGTAAGTGAAAAAACTTTTTGCACCTTTATCTTTTTGAAAAGGGTTTTTCTACTAATACGTATTTGGCTTAATTGAGCATTAATTTGATGCGTTGTGTGACCTATCATCCATAAGGCTTCACTTTGAAATATTATTTTCATTATGTTTGTTTCCACCTTATAGGTAATTTCTTCCACACCTATTCCAGGTGCAGGTCGTATGATTTACCTTCTTCACATTTAAGTTGCAGTAGCTTATTTGGTCCTGACGAAAGCTAGGGTACATCCACCCAAGGCTGAAACATGTCGACCACCTCCACCACAGTTATTTGTTAAAACTGTTAAAAGCACTGTTTTAATTTGGTACCAAGGCAGCACCTCATTAAACTATTTTTGTGCCTTGTTCCCAATTTTATTACACCACATTCACTTAATTGCACTGCACACATCACCCCACACAAATTTTGAGTGGTCTTCTCATTGGAACAACATTGCCACACGAGCATCCGGGACGTACTCTGAACCCTGCCTCATGACAACTTGGCGGCATCCGGTTTCCAGATAAAGTCCCTGGTTTCCCAAATGATGAGGCAAGCCACTTTATGTGGGTGATGGGAACCTTCGATGCATTCATAGATCTTAAATGCATGCACATATCCAAAGAGATATTTTGGTAGGAACACTTTTTTTCGATGGTGCAGCTGTATGAAGTCCACCTAGCCCCATAGACTCACAGTTAGTTATGTATTTAGGACTGTGATGTTGTCAACAGTGGAGGCCCCTGGTCCGAACCCGGTCTTATAAAATGGGAGTAGGCCTTCTAAGTCCGCCCAGTTCGCTAGTTACTGCAGAATGGTGCTTGCATATGCCTTCCCCTCGACATCCAACAAAGCGATCATCCGATAATTTCTGGGGTCGGTGTTTGATCCTTTTTTAAATATAGGTTGCAGCAATGAGCCCCTCCAAGAGTCTGGGAGCTTCTCTGAGAACCTGCACTCTGCGTACAGCATAGCAAGATTTGAAGACCAAAAGTTTATATCCTCCCTAAAAAGGGAGCTGGGCAATCCATTGGGGCCTGGTGCACCATTTTTCCAGATCCATTTTAGAGCAATGCGGACAGCGCTCACGCTTGGAGTTGTGAGTTCAGCAAAGAGCCTGGGGCGATCAATCTTGGCGATTTTTCTATCCCTCTGTGTGAAGTGACCTTTTACATTTGTGAGTTTCTATTCACTAGTGTATACAAACTTCACGTGTGCTTCCCAAGTCCCTGCAGGTATCGGGTTCCCTCTATTAGAGGATCCGTGGATTAGATTGTTTAAATATCCCCCAAATTGTTGGGCCTTATTCGATGCAAGCAGGTTGAAAATTGCTACCCATTTCGCCTCAGTGGCTTCCTGTTTTAGTTTCCAGACAAGATGCCTGTGGACATTTGTTGCTAGTTGCAGCTCCTTTTTAAAGGCTTCAGTGCCTTTTTTTATTGTAGGTTCTTAGGATTCTTTTCAATTGCTGCACACTTTGTTTGATCTGTGGAGCTGACTTTGGATGTGAGCTCCTGTGCTTGTTTTGGTGTAAGGGAAGCTTTCATGAAGCGGAGTGTCTAGTTCTGGAGCAAGATGTTCCCATTCAGCTGTGATGTCCGGAACAGTAGCCCTAGTCGCCCAGCTGGTCCAAGAGGATTTCCATGAGTCAAATTTGTTTCATAGTGATGTTCACCCATTTGATTCTCCTCATGAGTCTGTGCTGTTCCTCACCATTTGAGTGCCCAGGGTGGCTAAGAGTATATTGTTTATCCGCAAAGCTCTTTAAACTCAGTACATGGGCTCCATGGTCACTTTGCTCCGAGGGGGCACTTCGTAGCTTAACATAAGCTTTCCTATTCGCTGCCTCAGTAGCATGTAATCAATGGTTGTCTGGCTGTTATAAGTCAGTGGATGGACTATACCCGGCATCAGTTGTGTGGATAAGAAGTTCGGTGATTCTAGTTTATGCACCTGCAGAAGGAAGTTTAATCTCCCGGTGCTCCCAGTTGGATTGCTGTCGGCATTCCTTCCCACGAAGTGGTGTGTGTTAAGGTCCCCGAGGATAATAATTTCCAGGGATGTATGTTGTGTTATCAGATTTTCAATTTGCTTAATCAGCCCTAGGAGCTTATTAGTGGCTCTTTCCCTGTGGGGGTTATAATATACTTTGATCAATAAGATAGGTAGTGGTCCTTCAGCACAATTCAGTCCTTTCAGGATGCCAGCTTAAACCATGTTGGAGGTGTTTTTTATATCCGTGACGCTCAAATTCAAGGAATGCATTATGTATGATGCAATGCCCCCAGAAGCTCTACCGAATAGACTGGTTTTGGTTGCAGGTTTGTAGAATTCAGCATAGCCTGTGAGGGGATTAGATGTGGTTGCCCAAATCTCTTGCACGCAAATTAGGTCTGCCCCTCCAAGGAGCATGATCGCCATCGGACTTTGAAGGGTCTTGCACATCCCTGCAACGTTCCAAGTAAGAATGTTTATTGTTTGAGTGCTTACCGCAGTGCTCTTGTGGCTGAGAAAGTCCATGATAGGGTCGAGGCCGTATCTTGTCGGCCATGTTGGAGGCGACCCATCCCCAGTATGCTGAATCTGGAGAGGATGGTGGGCAAGTGAGTGCACTGTCCACGTTGGTCGCAGTGACAGACCTTCTGCCTTGCTGGCAGTCCACGCTACACTTGATGTTCATCTTTGCATTTCCCAGGGAAGTAGCTCCTCTGCTGGTCCCTTTCAGGACCAAGGTAGTCGCGGTGTTGTTAGAGGGTGAGTGTAAGTTAAATGGGTACTTTTCCTTGTCGACAATCTGGATGTCGATCCCCATTCTGCAAACTGATGTTTTTCATGAAGCACGCTTGCTATTAGACATGTGTCGCGCCAAGCTATGATGGTTTGTTCCTTACTCAGCAACGTTGTTGTGGTTACAAATTGTACCCTGGCAATGTCCCCAGAGGCAATATGAGACAGCAAATGGATGTGGTGTAGAAGTTTAAGGATATATGTTCCATTGAGAACATCCGTGTTGCCTTTTGAAGAATACAATGGAGTCATGCTGGTTTTGAGCAGATGTCCATCCCCTGGAGCAGGGTTTTGGCATGAGGCAGCTGTCCATGTACAGGCACCTTTGCGAGGCTGAGATTGCTGGGTCTTGAGTTTGTGAGCTACATGAAGCTTGTTGGTATCCTGGAGTGCTTGAGTCTGCCCCTTGTGCTAAGCTTAGGGGTTCTCTGTCCCTGGGGGTTGTGTCAGACCGGATGGGCTGTGGACACTTTGCAAGGTAGAAGGACTGCTGTGCTGCTGAAGGACTGTCACTCTGTTAGACTGCTGACCTGCTGCACTACTGCCTTGCTGTGTTGACTTTCCGCCCTTTTGCTTGGGTGATAAGGACTGGACCTGTATATCTTGAACCCAGAACCCCAGAGTGACTCCAAGGATAAGTTGGCTGGCCTCCTGACTTCAGCCTCAGGAATAGAACACTCCAACAACCTTGGCCCAGCACCTGGACTCTGCCATAAGTGAGTCTACCCTGGCATGTGGTGCCACCCCAGTCCTGGTCTCTTGGAAGTGGGCCTAAGGTGCTCAGCCAGCCTCTGTGTTTCCAGCGAACAGACGCATCTCCTCTGCTGCGTGGCGCAACCCAGAGTACAATCCATGCATGGCTGCAACTGCATCGATTGGAAAGGCTGCAAAGAACCACATGGCAGCCCATTGCCACATTGGAACCACTGCTATGCAGCATATCTTCCAGTGCAGGCTCTCACATCCCTTGTCCACGGCAGCCTTGATGATGACACCGGATTCTGCATCACTGCTCCTCGGAATCGACACATCGCCTCAACTATGAGTCGCATCCTCGACTCCGGACTATGCATCGCAAGCCCTGGTTGACGGGATCTTAAACAACAATGTAGCCTCACACCATCTCAAAACTGACGCATTATTTTGGCCGGGGAATGCATCTTCGATTCAGAACCTCGCCTGGCTGTGCAAACTAGGATTTATGGTACACTGTTCGGTGGGCCTAACTGGCCTACTCTTCATCCCAGTCGGCCTAAACGTGTGAATTATTCCTGGTCCAGCGTGACCAGATATCTGCAGTTGGCACATAACACCATTTGGTGCTATGTTCACTAAAAGCTTCAAAATAAAATATCTCTTGTTCTACTAATTGGCTTCTTGTTGTTTTAGTCTTGTTTTATTTATTAAAAAATACTCTATTGTGCTAAGGTGGTGTGGGATCCTTTAGTGGTGTGTTTTCACTGTGTTACTGTTTAAAGTATTGCACCGATAATTTGCACATTGTCCCTGAGTTAAGCCTGATTGCTCTGTGCCAAGCTACCTGAGTTTTGAACACAGGTTAATTTAGGGTTTGCTTGGCACTTCTCCATGAGAAGAAATTGTGGTTGTGGTATGAGAAGGGTCACACCCCTCTCGACCAGTAACCCAATTTCTTACACCAAGGACATATTTTTGAGGATGAAGTGACCCTGCTGTGCATGGGCTAGTGCTCCGGTTCCCCAGGCCACAACATTCTTTCTGTCCCCCCCTCGGGGCAGATAAGGGGTATTTACCCTCAACCAGCTACCTTTCCTCTAGGGCTGAAAGCCCATTAGATACCAGGGATGTTTTGGGAACAAAAAGAAGGTGAAGGGCGGCCCACGTTGGCAATAGGCTATGCCCCCTCATGAAAAGAGGCAATAAAGTTTTCCTGTCCCCCGCCTTGGGGGAGAGATTAAGGGTTTTACCCCAACTCATTAGACACCAAGGCAAAAAATTAAATAAAAGTGCCTGGGTGTGCCCCCACCACTCCACCTCATAATGACCCTACTAAACTTTCTGCGAGCCCTTAACGGGTGCAGACCGGGGATACAGTTTTTATTGTGAGAAGTGTGAGACTGCTGAGTGATAGTAATTTTGTGGAATCCCCCACACATTCCACATGTTTACCTCATTGAAGTTTGCGAATAATATGTGATTTTATCCAAAGTTTGAGGTTTGCATGCCAGACTTTGGAAGAAAACATAGTTGGATCCACAAAAGTCATACCACCCTGGGCTCCATTTGCTGTTTAGTTTAATGAAATTTTGGGATTTAGTAGGTTTCACTTGTTACCTTTAGAAACCACAAATCTGTGGAAAAAAGGATGCAAATTTAGCCATAATACCTATTATGGGAAAAAGTTATGAAAACTTGTTTAATAACCAACTTTTATTAGTTTTAACAAGTATCAACATCGCCCACCAACAATTTATTATCCCCACCACAGTACCATTGGATATGGGGAAACAGTACATGCATCATTAAATGTCAACAGCATTACATCGTTAGTCCATGATGTGCCCACCACCCGCTCCATATCTTATCATGTTTTCGGGGACATCCCCGTGCCTCGTAGATCGGTTTTTAAAGCACATCAGTCCACCCCTTTCCTCCATACTTCCAATGAGGAGGGCTCCGGCAGTGTCCAGTTATGGACTATATTCCTTTTGGCCAACTGTGTGACTACTCCAATAAATGTCCTTTTCAGTCTCAGCCCCCAACTTCCTCCAAGTGACCCAGCAGGGCCATCCGAGGATCATGATCAATCTAGCCGCCCAGTACCACAGACAGTTCACAGCCTATCTCTCCCCAAAAGACGGATAACACTGTGCCTGACCTGACCATATTGAAAATGCAGCTGCAGGTAGGGAGCACCTCGCGCATGAGGCCTGAGCGGCACGGCCTCCCCGCTGCAGTTGCTGGGGGGTCACATATGTAATGCGGAGCTAGCTAAGTTGGACCATTCTGAGGTGTGAGGAGATTGCCAACTCTCTTGGGGCCATACATGCCCCTTGCCAATCATCATCATCTAGCTCTCCCGCCCAAACCTACCACCTTCGTATCAGAACCAGGAAACAATCTGGGGCATTAACCATAAAGGAATGGTAAATCTTGCAAATGGCCCCCTTGGCCAGTCTCCCTGACAGCAGTTTAGCTTAGGTGGACGAGTAGGGCATGACGGAACTGGAGATAGCAATAGAATTGTGTGCGGGAGAGCTGGTAAAGGTCCTGAAACTCCTGAAGTGACATTAATGCCCCCCACATCTAACATCTTCTAGATACGTAATTCCTATACTGTCCCATTGTGTTAAGGGCTGAAAGTCTGACACCTTCTTTAGCCATGTGCCCTGCCACAACAGCGTCATTCTCATGAATTTATGGTCCCAATGAATAAAATGTAGACCTGCTCTTCAACAGAGTATTGTCACCCGAGTACAGTCAGGGAGAATGTGTGGTATCGGTGTTCCTTAGAGTCCGCCAAGGAGATGTTATGACCCAGGAGAAGAAGTTCGATACGATAGGGGGAGTCCTCCCAGCCCCGATCATTGCTGTTTGCGCAGCAAGATAGTACCCATGAACGTCAGACATTACGAGGCCCCCGTCGTATGAGGATTTCCTCACAGAGATGAAGGCTACCCGGTGATGCCCCCCCCCACTCAGAAGAAGGTAGTGATCTTTGATGTGAGCATTTGAAACCATTTTTGGGGGATCACGTGAGGGAAGTTTGCTAGGACATATAGAAAGCGAGGAATCATCTTGAATAAAGCTATGCGCCTCCTAGGGTTCATAGGTAGGAGGCCCCACTTCTGGAGATCCCTATTCATAGCTGACATAAGGCGTTGGAAATTAAGTATCCAGTCTGGGAGGCGTGAGATATAGATACCTAAGTATTTGAAGGAGATACGCTGTAATGGCACCACAGGACACCGGATGTGACCTCCTGCCTCGTTCTTAATTGGCACCAGTAGTCATTTGTTCATATTGATCTGCAGGCTGGAGGCTTCCCCGTACAGGTGGAGGATTTAATGGCATCTGGGGTCTGAAGACTGTGGGCCACCAGGAATAATAGAATATCATCAGCATAAAGAGCTATGTACTCCCATCCCAATGCCATTCCCGAATCTGAGCGTCAAATCTTATCAGGTGCGCCAAGGGCTCTATTACTAGGTTAAACAACAATTGGAAACAGGGGCCAGCCTTGAAGGGTGCCTCTTCGGATCGGGAAGGGCTGAGGTAACACTCCTTTCACCCAGACCTGGGCAGCAGGGGCATTATAAGAGACCTACAAGTTTACAAAAGTATGGTCCAAAGCTTGCTCGTTGCCACATTGCCTCCAAAAAGGTCCATGTGACCATGTCAAAGGCCTTTGTGAAGTCAATAAGGAGTAAAGCCAGGGAACTTTCCAGGTGGCACGGCTGAGAGAGGGCGAGCTGCACAGTCTGTACGCAATTGTGAGTATTCGTGCCAGGCATTACGCTACACTGGTAGAGGTGGATCAGACAACTCAATGCCTGACTCGATCTAGCCGCGAGGAACTTCGCAAACACCTTAATGTTGACATTTACGACAGAAATAGACCTGTTTGAGGACCAGCTGATTGCAGGCTGTTTCACCTTGGGTATCACTATCATGGAGGCTTGTCCCGGTGCGGGGGAAATGACCCACGCTCCATCACCTCAGTTTAGAGGGCCAAGAAGTGAGGTCCAAATGTGTGTAATAGCTTTTAAAGAATTTGATGGGGAATCCGGCTGGGATGTGGGTCTTGCCCGAAATGAGTTATGAAAGTGCCTCGTTTATCTCCTCAGTTGTGAGTGGTTGTTCAAGGTCTCAGGCTATAGAAAGGGGATTCAAAGGCAGTGGAATATCATGTAGCAGTGAAAACATGACCTCCTGCGGGGGCACAGGTGTCGCTGCATATAAGTCTCGATAGTAGGCCCCGAAGACCTGCTCAAGCTCAGGCGTACCCTCATGGGGAGCTCTGGGAGGAGTCACGAAAGGCTGCTACTATTCTATTCAAGGCATTGTGAGACACCAGCCAATAGAGCAGTTTACTGGACTTATCCCCTTATTCATAGACCCGTTGGATCGATGCTCTCCAGCACTGCCTCATCTCTTCTAGGGAAACCTGTTTCAGCATCGACCTCGTCAGTATCAGCTGGAGCTCAATGTCTCAGCTGCTGCGCTAGATCAAGGATCTGAGCCTCCAGCTCCGTTACTTGAGCCAACTGGTGTGCCTCCTTCTTCCTCACATACATTTTGATCAGACCCCTCAGGGTGGGTTTACTCACCTCCCACAGAATACCAGAAGAGGACAGAGAGTTGCAAATGAGTTTAAAGAAGGCCTGGAGTTTCTTCGCTACAAAATCGGCGCAGTCTTGGTCTACCAGATGACAAGCATTAATGTGCCACATGGGTCCAAGTTAGCTCTGGGGTCCCATTTCTAAGAGGAGGGGCACATGATCGGAGATGCTTTGGGGTAGGATCCGTATGAATTGCAGTGAGAGGAGGTCACCAGCTGGGAGCCAAACCTGATCTATTCTGGATTCTGTTTTATGTGCCACAGAGAAATGCATATAGGACCTCTGCAAGGGGTTCCACGAACGCCATGCATCACACAGAGCCATCGAGTCCGGCTATGAGCATGCAGTCCGGCCCAGCTGAGGGGCCTTGGAAGCGTCCTATGTTGGGTCCAGGACTGCGTTAAAATCACCCCCTATCAGGGTGATTTCTGAGGGAGTGCTTGGAGTGCCTGCAGTGTAGAGTGTAACATCTGCTGGGGGGATGTAGGACAATATGAAATTGTAGTGCCTAGCTTTCAGATGGCCCTCAATCCCTATGAATCTTCCCTGTGGGTCAATGTGTGAGGAGGACACCACCAATGGGAAGACCCCCAGTGAACCTCGAAGTAATCCAGTGAGAACAATTTGATCATACCGAAACCAGCAAAGAAAGGGACAATGGGAGCCTAAAAAGTGTGTCTCCTGAAGCATAACCACATCCGGATGAAAACGCTATATATAGTGCAGCACTGCCAATCTCTTGATACAATTAAGTAGACCATTTAAATTCCAGGAAATTACCCTAACCATTTGGGGGCAGGGTTGGAAATTGGTGGATCAGATCAAGGTACCATAATCCCGGGGAGGAGAAGCTTGGTGGTATCATGGAGCCGAGCCTGTGTAGGTGGATGCATGTAGTGGATGACGTTCGTGGTGAGCACCTGAAAAAGGAAAATCAGAACAAACCAAAACAAAACATTACCCCCTCCCACCAACACCCAACAAAGTGCGTTGACATCAAAGAGGCATCCACACCAACCGCTGAAGTCTGGAGTTTCCTTGGCCTTGCATCATATTCAATCAATCAATCAATCAAGGAATTTATATCGCGCACTACACACCCGGAAGGGTCTCAAGGCGCTTGGGGGAGGGGGTCTGCTACTGCTCAAACAGCCAGGTCTTGAGCTGTTTCCTGAAGGCGAGGTGGTCCTGGGTCAGCCGCAGGTGGACGGGCAGGGAGTTCCATGTCTTAGCCGCCAGGTAGGAGAAGGATCTTCCTCCGGCGGTGGCTCTCTGGATGCGAGGGACGACGGCGAGGGCGAGGTACGCGGATCGTAGCTGTCGGGTGGGCGTGTAGAAGGTCAGGCTGTCGTTGAGGTACCTTGGGCCCAGGTCGTGGAGGGATTTGTGTGCGTGGGTGAGGAGCCTGAACGTGATCCTCTTGTTGACAGGGAGCCAGTGCAGGTCTCTAAGGTGGCTCGAGATGTGGCTGCATCGGGGGGCGTCCAGGATGAGACGGGCGGAGGCGTTCTGGATACGCTGAAGTCTTTTCTGAAGCTTGGCTGTTGTACCGGCGTAGAGGGTGTTTCCGTAGTCTAGTCTGCTGGTGACGAGGGCCTGGGTGACAGTCTTCCTGGTCTCAGTCGGGATCCATCTGAAGATCTTGCGGAGCATGCGGAGGTAGTGGAAGCAAGATGAGGAGACGGCGTTGACTTGTCTGGTCATCGATAGGGAGGAGTCCAGGATGACGCCCAAGTTGCGTGCGTGGTCCGTTGGCTTGGGTGCGGTGCCCAGGGCCGGGGGCCACCAGGAGTCGTCCCATGCAGAGGGCGATGGTCCCAGGATGAGGACTTCTGTCTTGTCCGTGTTCAACTTCAGGCGGCTGATGTTCATCCATTCGGCGACATCTTTCATCCCTTCGTGTAGGTCGGCTTTGGCGGTGTCGGGGTCTCTGGTCAGGGAGAGAATCAGCTGGGTGTCATCGGCGTAGGAGATGATGTTGAGGTTGTGTTGGCGTGCGATGGCAGCGAGGGGTTTCATGTAGATGTTGAAGAGAGTGGGGCTGAGCGATGATCCTTGCGGGACGCCGCAGATGACTTCGGTGGCCTCAGAGCGGAACGGAGGGAGGCGTACTCTCTGTGTTCTGCCGGAGAGGTATGAGATGATCCATTCCAGAGCAATCCCCTGGATGCCGGTGTCGTTGAGGCGTTGGACTAGGGTGCGGTGGCAGACAGTGTCAAATGCTGCGGAGAGGTCAAGGAGGATGAGTGCCGCTGTTTCACCTTTGTCGAGCAGGGCTCGGATGTCGTCGGTGGCTGCGATGAGGGCGGTCTCTGTGCTGTGGTTGGCTCTGAATCCGGATTGCGATGGGTCGAGGGATCCGTTCGTCTCGAGGAAGGTTCCTCTCCAACCTCGCCACGTTTGCTGGACCCTTGAGACACCTGACTAAAACACCCTCCTCTTGGGCATAGGGAAAGATGAAGAAGACCCCTTTCAAGCCATCAAGAACGCTCTACCCCAGGACACGGTATTGGCATATTTCAACCCAGCAAAGGAATCTGAACTCGAAGTGGATGCCAAAAGGATCACAAGACAATGGTTGACAAAGATATTGTGTCAAAAATATCATTTACCATAATATTGTGCTCCTATACTTATAACGGTAACTATAAAAATATTGGAGAAAAAATATCGCTGGAACTAATATCGTCAAAAATATTGATTTTTTAAATATAAATAGCTTCATGTAGTAAATGCTAAATATTTTAATGTATACCTTTATAATAGTGAAAGTTATTTATTTATTTTATTTTTTGTGTGTATTTTATATAGCGCGCAGCTGCCCCAACGGGGTGTCCCGGCGCTTCTGAGTGAAAGCAGAGTGATAGTCCTGGGGGGTTAACAAAAGAGAAAAGTTTTAAGTGCCTTACAGAAGGGTAATTCTTCCGGGATCATCCTAATTGTGATCGGGAGTTCGTTCCAGAGAGTTGTGGCACAGACCTGGAAGGTTTTACCTCCAGAACGTGCTTTCCTGAATCTTGGTATGGAAAGCAGATGTTGGGAGTTGGAACGGAGGTTCCGAGAGTTACAGTAAGGACGGATACTAACAGAGAGGTAGGCCGATCCCCTACCCCTAGTTACTCGATGGGCTAAGGTCATGGCTTTGAATGCAGCTCTTTGATGGATTGGTAGCCAATGTAATGCTCTGCGATGTGGCGAAATATGGGTGCGTAGGGAAACACCGCAGACCAGCCGAACAGCCGCATTCTGGACTGTCTGGAGCCGATGTAGGAGGCCCGCGGGCAACCCTAAATACAGGCCGTTCGCATAGTCCACGTGAGATGTAATCAATGCCTGGACTATGGTTTTCCTGGTGTCACTAGGGAGATAGGTGATGAATTTCCTAATCATCCTGATCTTGGAAAAACAAGCGGCTGAAACGGTCTGTATTTGGTTGCTGAAGAAAGATTTGAGTCCCACTTGACCCCTAGATTTTTTACAGAGTCCTTAGGGACAGGGGGAAGGCTAAGTTCCTGTGGCCACCAGAGAGTTGCATCAAGAGGGGAGGGTTGATGGAAAAAGAGAACCTCCGTTTTCGCCGCATTCATGCGGAGGCAGTTATGGTCCATCCATTTTGAAATGTCCCGCAGACAATCCTTCTGAGGATCAAAAGTAGTCTGCGTGGCACTCTCATAGGAGAAAAGCAGCTGAATATCATCTGCATAGGAAGTAGCTATGATGCCCGACCTAGCAATGAGTTCAGCCAGAGGAGAAAAATAGACATTGAACAATAGTGGGCTCAAAGCCGAGCCTTGAGGGACACCCCATTTCAAGGTACGGCTAACAGAAGTAAAAGGGTGAGTATAGACTGCCTGGGTGCGATTAGACAAAAAAGAGGTCAGCCACTCCAGGGCCTTCCCCTGAATGCCCTTCGACCGAAGACGGTCAATCAGGATGGGGTGAGAGACGGTGTTGAATGCTGCCGACAAGTCGAGCAGCACCAGCACCGCTCTGGAACCCCCATCCAGTTTCCACCGCACAGAGTCGGCCATTTCTATAAGGGCAGACTCAGTGCTATGGCACTTTCTAAAACCATGTTGGGATTCATGAAGTAGGCCGTGGGATTCAAGAAAACCTGCCAGTTGTTGCTGCGCTAGCTTTTCAAGGACCTTGGCAGGGGCTGGGAGCAGAGAAATGGGTCGATAATTCACCGGCTCATTAGCATCTGTATTAGGTTTCTTTAAAATCTGGACCAATTGGGCATGTTTCCAAGACTCCGGGAAAATTCCGGTTTTGAGCGAGTCATTCCAGATGTAGTTGAGGAAGGGATTAAGAAAAGAGGTCAATAATTTATATTGCTTGGCTGGCCAAGGGTCAAGTGGTGAGCCGGAGCGGCATCTAGACAGTTCCATCAGTGAGTGTTCCAGTGAGATTGCCTCAAAGTCTGAAAAGGTGGAAGAAGACTTGATGCGGTCAAGTAAAGGCGTATCACTCCCTAGATCGTTGTTCTTGGGGAAGGTGTCATAGATATTCGCGATCTTGTCTTCAAAGAAGTCAGAGAGGCGGGAGCAAAGGGCCTGAGAGACTGGAAGACACTGTTTGAGAGCCAAGGGATCTGTGAAAGTCTTCACTGTGTTAAAAATTTCCCTGGCCGAGCCAAGCGCTCTATTAATTTTTTCCTCCAGGTAACGTTTTTTATGCTCAATTATTTTCCTACGGTATTCTTTGGGGGCCAGTTTATATTTAAGTTTTGTGTCAATAGAATAGGATGACCTCCACCGGCGTTCCAACAGCTTACAAGAAGATTTATATTTCCGAAGCTCGTCGGAGTACCATGGGGCGGAGGGAGCTGCTCGAAAGGTTTTAATCGGTTGCATAGGAGCGAGCGAGTCAATAGCAGAGGTGACCCAGCAGTTGAGGTTAGTCAGGTGTGAATCTAAAGCAGGGGCGTCTTTGGGAGTGGTATTTACAAGATGTAGGGCGACACTGTCAGGGGAGATCTTACTACAATTACGTCCTACCGCCTGAGGAGGAATTCTAGGTCTCACATGCTGGCAAAAATGAATAGCAAAAGGGATGAAAAAGTGGTCCGACCAAATCACCGGATAGGGATCCTCAATCAGGATGCTTGAGAAATTCGAGCAAACAAGATCCAGAGTATGACCAGCTTTGTGCGTAGGTTGAGAAACCAATTGGCTTAATCCAGCATCTTTTAAAGTAGAAAGCGAGTTAAGGCAAAGCTTGTCAGAAGAGTCCTCTGCGTGTAAATTTAGGTCTCCTAGTAAGGTAAAATTGGCATAGCGTAGGCTAGCCTGAAGGACACAGTCCAGAAATGTAGCCAAGTAGGAAGCCTTAGATTTAGGAGGGCGATAGACCAGTAGCCCTGTCAGTGTGGTGTGTTCAGCTAATTTAATACAGAAGGGAAGGGCTTCATTCAGTTCAATTTGTGTGTAAGGGAAGGAAGTGATCGTCCATTGGGATCTATAAATAATAGCTACCCCACCTCCCCGATTGCGACCCGCTCTATTGGCGCATAGGATATTATATTCCGGGGGAATGGCCAGGCATAAAGACGGATTAGATTCATCCTCCAGCCTTGTTTCCGTAAGAAAAAGTAAATCCCAGTTATTGTCCATCAGAGACTGGGCGATATCGAGAGAATGTTTAGGCAGGGAGCGACAATTAATTAGACCAGCCTTAATAGAGAAATTGCTGGTGTCTTTAGGGGCCTGAGACGGCGGCTGAACAAAGGGGCAGGGGACCAATGTGTCATTCAGCATATTGCAAGGTATGCCCAACTCTGGATATAGGGCTAAGTCCCTTTGAAGAGAAACAGTGAGAGCACAGCATTTGTGTTGTATCGAAAAAAGAGACTCCTTACTATATGTTTTGAAGCAAGATGTTGGGGTTTCCACAGAGTACCTGGCCTCGGCCGTGTCCTGATCGCGGACAGGCGCAGACGGGCAGGACTCTGGCACGACTCCGGCGCAGATCCGGCGCGTCCGCTGACCGCGTACGCTGCGCGGAGACATGACCGTTGCCTTTTATGCTGATGACTGGACGCTTCCCCTACCCAAAATGGCCGCCGCGCTTCTGCCGATTCGAGGGAGAGCCTCCCAGCCCCAAAATCGACCGAGGTAGGCTCAGGGAGCAAGGCAGTGCGGGGAAAAACAATTTAGGTAGGATACCACGTCGAGTTTGAAATTATGAGCAGATTAAAACGATGTGCAATGTGCAAAGAAATCAAGCGCTTTATTTAAAACGCGGCGAAAATAGAGGCAATAAAATATATAAAATGGTCACAGAGTCACAGCGCACAACAACCTCCCGGCTTCCGCCTCAGGAGGGACTCACACACTCACTCAGAAAGGGCGAAACCTTGCGAGGGGAGTGCCTTTTATGCTGGTGACTGGACGCTTCCCCTACCCAAAATGGCCGCCGCGCTTCTGCAAGTTAAATGTATTCCACTGATATATAATACTATATGTACATATATACTTATAAAATTCACTGAAAAAACCATAGGTTTCACACATGTTATAGTTAGCGGAAATTTTACTGATAAAAAACCAATGAAATTCCCCCGTTATAGTTAGTGCAGGCAACTATAACTCACGCGACCGCAATCCTCTGCTGATGCTAATACTGTATTTAGACACTTATTTGCCCATGTCTTCTTCCATAAATTTTTAGCTATACATATATTCCAAATATTTTTTTTTCATAAAGACACATATGTCATCAGCAGAAGATTGCGGTCGCGTGAGTTATAGTTGCCTGCACTAACTATAACGGGGGAATTTCATTGGTTTTTTATCAGTAAAATTTCCGTTAACTATAACATGTGTGAAACCTATGGTTTTTTCAGTGAATTTGCAAGGTTTTTTAAATGCTAATTCCTAACTATAACGTGTGTGAAACCTATGGTTTTTTCAGTGAATTTGTACGGTTTTTTAAATGCTAAGTTACTTTACGCCATTCGTGGCGTGCGCGCCTACTTAACGCAGTTCGTTCCGTGCGCGCGCGGTGCGCTTCGCGCACCGTGCGCGCACAGTGAGCACGCGGTGCGCCCACTTTACGCAGTTAGTGCCGTGCACGCACGGTGGGCACGCGGTGCGCTACGCGCACCGCGTGCCCACGTTACGCTAGATGGGCCATGTACGCACGATGCGCTTCGCGCACTGTGCGCACATGGAGGACATATGATGCACTTCGTTTTGAAAGGTAATATTTTAATTTTTCACACCTCTTTTAAGGCATGCACAAATGGTGCCCTTCGGGCACCATTTGCACACGGGGTGGGGAGAGTGTGGATAATTTTTTTTTTTTTAATAATTTTTTTACCGTACGCGTACGGTAAGCGTAATCGGCGAAATTAGCGAAAAAATAAAAATTCCGTTTTTGGCCTTGGGGGATCTTTGGGGACTCCCTCAACATGGCTAGGTGTTTTGGAGCTGACCAAACAGCCCCTTTACATGTTTTTGTGCTTTGTATTTTAATCCACACTCTCAGTGCGAGAGAGAAAATGGCGGCCGCCGCTTCCTGGTTTCGGCCGATTCGAATGTTTACTAAGATCTAAGAGCCAATCAGAATCGCGCTCGCGCACGCCACCGTACGCGTACGGTAAGCGTACCGTAAGCGCACCGTAAGCTGGCTCAGATATATATATTGATTTAAAGGCTATTTTCTCAGAATCTACTGAACAGATTTACACCAAACCTACAAAAGGCACTTCCTTGACCTGAGGACTACCTCTCTGCCAAATTTCTAGTAATTCTGTTCAGCCGTTCGGGCTGTAGCTGTGTCTAAAGGTCCTATGGAAAAATGCATGGGAAAAACGCGTTTTGGGACCCCCCTTTTATCTCAGCCCCCGCTTGACGAATCCCCCTGAGACTTTCAGGGTAGGAGCGGAGCGTAGCGCCCCACCTATTTTGAAAAATTCGCGAGGATTCGTCGACCGGCGCCAAAGTTATTCAAAATAGAATGTTGCGGATTTCCTATGGAAACGTGGTCCTAACTATAACTACCTACTGGCGACCGCCAGTAGGTAATATAAAAAAGAAACACACATATATATGTGTGCTTGTATATATATATATAGTGTAACATTTAATAAAAAATTTTATTGTACATTAACGTAATTTATAGCTTACATGTATTAATGTGAACATATATGTATAATATAATTATTAAAATATGCATTTTTCATTATTTAATTGTACTATATTAAATGTATTAATCTGAACATGTATTAATGTGAAAATATATGTATAATTATTAAAATATGCATTTCTCATTATTTACTTGTTTTAATATTTTAGATGTATTAATCTGAACATGTCTATGTATTTATATTCATAGTAATACATTTAAAATATTAATATTATTATTATTATGTAAAATAAATAGTTGAATTCATTATGTTACATTATACTTATATAACTTTATATAACCTAAATTAAATACATTACACTAATATGTAATACTATATATAAATATATACTTACGTAAACACAAACATATACATTTGCTTGTATTTATAAAAAGAAAATATATATATATATATAGTGTAACATAATTAATAAAAATATTTATGTTACATTATATCCATTTTTTATATTTTAAATTTATTACAAAGAAAATATATGTATATATAATTAATAAAATGTGTATTTTACATTACTTTTTTTCTCTTTTAAATGTATTAATATGCATATATATACACATTTACAGATATATTCATACTCACCTGTGCCCTATTTCTTAATAAATACTGAGGGGATTTACTGGTGGTCTCCTGTGCCATTTCTTATTGGAAAGCCCATGTAGGAAGGGTGCAATGCCCGAAACGCGTCGGCTGGAGCCTGAGGTGCGTGTCCCTGCACGATCCGCCTGTCTGCTTGCAGCCAGCCTGCGAGTGCTGCTCAAGAAACGGCTAATCACTAATCACATTGTGTGGCCCTGGCCTGGGCCACGAGCTAGCACCGTCACAGTATCCTGGTGAGTCCGCTGATGTTTTCACTTGGACTTCGATGCGGAGCGGGCTGAATGCTGTGTTCATTAACAGGTGGCAAGGCTGTGGACAATTGAGAGGTGCCTCTTACGAACTTTGCTCCCCAAATTTAAAGACTTTGGTTATAACCCACTGGGGTTTTATTTTTTGGACCACCAGTCCCATAATGCTTAGCGTTATACTAACCTGTGCGCTATTTCTTAATAAATACTGAGGGGATTTACTGGTGATCTCCTGTGCCATTTCTTATTGGAAAGCCCATGGAGGAAGGGCGCATTGCCCGAAACGCGTCGGCTGGAGCCTGAGGTGCGTGTCCCTGCACGATCTGCCTGTCTGCTTGAAGCCAGCCTGCGAGTGCTGCTCAAGAAACAGCTAATCACTAATCACATTGTGTGGCCCTGGCCTGGGCCACGAGCTAGCACCGTCACAGCATCCTGGTGAGTCCGCTGATGTTTTCACTTGGACTTCGATGCGGAGTGGGTTGAATGCTATGTTCATTAACAGGTGGCAAGGCTGTGGACAATTGAGAGGTGTCTCTTACGAACTGTGCTCCCCAAATTTAAAGACTTTGGTTACAACCCACTGGGATTTTATTTTTTGGACCACCAGTCCCATAATGCTTAGCGTTATACTCACCTGTAGGCTATTTCTTAATAAATACGGAGGGGATTTACTGGTGGTCTCCTGTGCCATTTCTTATTGGAAAGCCAATGGAGGAAGGGCGCAATGCCCGAAACGCATCGGCTGGAGCCTGAGGTGCATGTCCCTGCACTATCCGCCTGTCTGTTTGCAGCCAGCCTGCGAGTGCTGCTCAAGAAACGGCTAATCACTAATCACATTGTGTGGCCCTGGCCTGGGCCATGAGCTACCACCGTTACAGTATCCTGGTGAGTCCGCTGATGTTTTCACTTGGTCTTCGATGCGGAGCGGGCTGAATGTTGTGTTCATTAACAGGTGGCAAGGCTGTGGACAATTGAGAGGTGCCTCTTACGAACTGTGCTCCACAAATTTAAAGACTTTGGTTACAACCCACTAGTGTTTTATTTTTTTGGACCACCAGTTCCATAATGCTTAGCGTTATACTAACCTGTGCGCTATTTCGTCATAAATACTGAGGAGATTTACTGATGGTCTCCTGTGCCATTTCTTATTGGAAAGCCCATGGAGGAAGGGCGCAATGCCCGATACGCGTCGGCTGGAGCCTGAGGTGCGTGTCCCTGCACGATCCGCCTGTCTGCTTGCAGCCAGCCTGCGAGTGCTGCTCAAGAAACGGCTAGTCACTAATCACATTGTGTGGCCCTGGCCTGGGTCACGAGCTAGCACTTTCTCAATATCCTGGTGAGTCCGCTGATATTTTCACTTGGACTTTGATGCGGAGCGGGCTGACTGCTGTGTTCATTAACAGGTGGCAAGGCTGTGGACAATTGAGAGGTGCCTCTTACGAACTGTGCTCCCCAAATTTAAGGACTTTGGTTACAACCCACTGGGGTTTTATTTTTTGGACCACCAGTCCCATAATGCTTAGCGTTATACTCACCTGTGCGCTATTTCTTAATAAATACTGAGGGGATTTACTGGTGGTCTCCTGTGCCATTTCTTATTGGAAAGTCCATGGAGGAAGGGCACAACGCCCGAAACGCATCGGCTGGAGCCTGAGGTGCATGTCCCTGCACGATCCGCCTGTCTGCTTGCAGCCAGCCTGCGAGTGCTGCTCAAGAAACGAGTAATCACTAATCACATTGTGTGACCCTGGCCTGGGCCACGAGCTAGCACTGTCACACTATCCTGGTGAGTCCGCTGATGTTTTCACTTGGACTTCGATGCGGAGTGGGCTGAATGCTGTGTTCATTAACAGGTGACAAGGCTGTGGAAAATTGAGAGGTGCCTCTTACGAACTGTGCTCCCCAAATTTAAAGACTTTGGTTACAACCCACTGGGGTTTTATTTTTTGGACCACCAGTCCCATAATGCTTAGAGTTATACTCACCTGTGCGCTATTTCTTAATAAATACTGAGGGGATTTACTGGTGGTCTCCTGTGCCATTTCTTATTGGAAAGCCAATGGAGGAAAAGCGCAATGCCCGAAACGCATCGGCTGGAGCCTGAGGTGCATGTCCCTGCACGATCCGCCTGTCTGCTTGCAGCCAGCCTGCGAGTGCTGCTCAAGAAACAGCTAATCACTAATCACATTGTGTGGCCCTGGCCTGGGCCATGAGCTAGCACCGTCACAGTATCCTGGTGAGTCCGCTGATGTTTTCACTTGGTCTTCGATGCGGAGCGGGCTGAATGTTGTGTTCATTAACAGGTGGCAAGGCTGTGGACAATTGAGAGGTGCCTCTTACGAACTGTGCTCCCCAAATTTAAAGACTTTGGTTACAACCCACTAGTGTTTTATTTTTTTGGACCACCAGTCCCATAATGCTTAGCGTTATACTCACCTGTGCGCTATTTCTTAATAAATACTGAGGAGATTTACTGATGGTCTCCTGTGCCATTTCTTATTGGAAAGCCCATGGAGGAAGGGCGCAATGCCCGAAACGCGTCGGCTGGAACCTGAGGTGCGTCTCCCTGCACGATCCGCCTGTCTGCTTGCAGCCAGCCTGCGAGTGCTGCTCAAGAAACGGCTAATCACTAATCACATTGTGTGGCCCTGGCCTGGGCCACGAGCTAGCACTGTCACAATATCCTGGTGAGTCCGCTGATGTTTTCACTTGGACTTCGATGCGGAGCAGGCTGAATGCTGTGTTCATTAACAGGTGGCAAGGCTGTGGACAATTGAGAGGTGCCTCTTACGAACTGTGCTCCCCAAATTTAAAGACTTTGGTTACAACCCACTGGGGTTTTATTTTTTGGACCACTAGTCCCATAATGCTTAGCGTTATACTCACCTGTGCGCTATTTCTTAATAAATACTGAGGGGATTTACTGGTGGTCTCCTGTGCCATTTCTTATTGGAAAGCCCATGGAGGAAGGGCGCAATGCCCGAAACGCATCGGCAGGAGCCTGAGGTGCGTGTCCCTGCACGATCCGCCTGTCTGCTTGCAGCTAGCCTGCAAGTGCTGCTCAAGAAACGGCTAATCACTAATCTCAGTCATACCTATATAGATATAGGTATATATATCCATTGGAACCTTGCTCACAGCAATGAGGTGCCACACACAGCGTGTTTGTACTTCTCCTTTTATTCAGTTAAAAGAATTCCTTGTCATATGTGTTTCTGGTAACAACTAGCAGTCGGCTCAGACCGCGGGGTGGCCGGCATACAGTGCAGCATCCCAGGAATTCTTCCTTTAAAATAGCTTTTTGCCGTCGCGTTTCAGGGCACACAGCCCCTTCTTCCTGGGCAGCTTTACAAACAATGCTGATACTCGCAATGAGTCCATTATCGGTTTTAATTTATAACATGACCCTTGACGATGTCGAGTGCCTTCTTGCTGCTCACGGGCACTTTGTTGATTTATGTCTTGCACGGCTGGTCCCTGCCGTGGAGGGGGCACCATCTCGTAGGAAGAGAGGCTGGGAGAAGAACCTTTCATCTCCATGCAGCACAACGCTTCTCATGCAAATTAACAGCGTGCCAGGAGGATTCCAATCCTACTTAAGGACAATATGCTGGTAATATACAAACATTTGCTGAGCTTACTTAAAGTGAATAAATTTTGGCGCAATGTGGGAACTACATGTCCCATCAGGTAGTGCAGCAACAGGAAAGGGGAGTAGTTGCTCCCAGGGTCATGTTATAAATAAAAACCGATAATGGACTCATTGCGAGTATCAGCATTGTTTGTAAAGCTGCCCAGGAAGAAGGGGCTGTGTGCCCTGAAACGCGTCGGCAAAAAGCTATTTTAAAGGAAGAATTCCTGGGATGCTGCACTGTATGCCGGATGGTAAAGAGGCGATGTTGAGTGCCTTCTTGCTGCTCACGGGCACTTTGTTGATTTATGTCTTGCACGGCTGGTCCCTGCCGTGGAGGGGGCACCATCTCGTAGTAAGAGAGTCTGGGAGAAGAACCTTTCATCTCCATGCAGCACAACGCTTCTTATGCAAATTAACAGCGTGCCAGGATATTTCCAATCCTACTTAAGGACAATATGCTGGTAATATACGAACATTTGCTGAGCTTACTTAAAGTGAATACATTTTGGTGCAATGTGGGAACTACATGTCCCATCAGGTAGTGCAGCAACAGGAAAGGGGAGTAGTTGCTGCCAGGGTCATTTTATAAATAAAAAACGATAATGGACTCATTGCGAGTATCAGCATTGTTTGTAAAGCTGCCCAGGAAGAAGGGTCTGTGTGCTCTGAAACGCGTCGGCAAAAAGCTATTTTAAAGGAAGAATTCCTGGGATGCTGCACTGTATGCCGGATGGTAAAGAGGCGATGTTGAGTGCCTTCTTGCTGCTCACGGGCACTTTGTTGATATATATATATATATATATATATATTTCCCTCCAAATCGCTCCTGCAGCTTGAAGAAGCACTCGACAGCCAGGTAAGTGAGCCAACACTTTATTGCAAAGATGAAGATGGTCTTCCGCCCGTTTTTTCAATCCTTAAGCCTACGTGTTTCGGAGGTGTGCACTCCTTCTTCTTGGGCTGGTTGGTGAATGCGGAGTCAGCAGTCATCGATGGTGTCCCATGGTTCCCTTCACCTTTAGTAGTAAGCGAATCCCGTTTCAGCTGTAGTAGCTGCAATGTGCACTGGGACCGGTAGTCTCCATCTGCTGCATTACGACCCACAGTGGGTCCCGCAACTCTCCAAGAATTAAAAGGTTTCAGAGGTTCAGTACAATTTCTCTGAATTACAGGCACTCCTGTGCGCCCCGGATGAAAGGTGACACCTTCATTAGTGTAATGCCCCTGCTGTGCCGGTTAAAAAAGGAAAGTTCCTGCTTTCACGGCCCCTTACTCTATTGGCTCCTGCCTTCTGTTTCTGGTGGTGCTTCTTCCACGACCGAAGCCGTTGTGTAAACATTTCCCTCCAAATCGCTCCTGCAGCTTGAAGAAGCACTTGACAGCCAGGTAAGTGAGCCAACACTTTATTGCACAGATAAAGATGGTCTTCCGTCCGTTATTGCAATCCTCAAGCCTACGCGTTTCGGAGCTGTGCACTCCTTCTTCTTGGGCTGGTTGGTGAATGCGGAGTCAGCAGTCATCGATGGTGTCCCATGGTTCGCTTCACCTTTAGTAGTAAGCGAATCCCGTTTCAGCTGTAGTAGCTGCAATGTGCACTGGGACCGGTAGTCTCCATCTGCTGCATTACCACCCACAGTGGGTCCTGCAACTCTCCAACAATTAAAAGGTTTCAGAGGTTCAGTACAAGTCCTCTGAATTACAGGCACTCCAGTGCGCCCCGGATGAAAGGTGACACCTTCATTAGTGTAATGCCCCTGCTGTGCCGGTTAAAAAAGCCTGTAATTCAGAGGACTTGTACTGAACCTCTGAAACCTTTTAATTGTTGAAGAGTTGCTTCGGTCGTGGAAGAAGCACCACCAGAAACAGAAGGCAGGAGCAAATGGAGTAAGGGGCCGTGAAAGCAGGAACTTTCCTTTTTTAACCGGCACAGCAGGGGCATTACACTAATGAAGGTGTCACCTTCCAGCCCAAGAAGAAGGAGTGCATAGCTCCGAAACGCGTAGGCTTAAGGATTGAAATAACGGGCGGAAGACCATCTTCTTCTTTGCAATAAAGTGTTGGCTCACTTACCTGGCTGTCGAGTGCTTCTTCAAGCTGCAGGAGCGATTTGGAGGGAAATATATATATATATTTAGATTACCTATTGGCAGCCACCAGTAGGCAATTATAGTTAGGACCTATTTTCCATTGAATTTTTTTGTTTTGCTAATAACTTTGGAATCGTTTGACAAATGTTCAAGAAATTTTCGAAACTAGTTTACCACTCACTTCAGCTACTATCTGGAAGGATTTGGGGTTATTCATCAAGTGGGGGCAGAGAAAAAAGCACGTGTTTTCCCCATGCACTTTCCCATAGGGACTTTAGACATGACTAGAGCCCGAACTGCGGAACAGAATTACACCAAATTTGGCAGAAAGCTAGATTTTAGTCCAGAAAGGGTGCTTTTTGTAATTTACTGTAAATGTGTTTAGTAGTTTTGGCGTTACTAAAGAAAAAAGATTTTATGTATATCTAAAGATGAGGATCCATTGGGAATCCACTGTCGTAGATCCGCGTGCCAACAGTGTTGCCGTGATTGGACCTGAGAGGAAAGTTGCGACTGCCATTTTGTGAATCGGGACTCGGCTCCCGGCGGGAGGGGGGGAATAAAATGTAAAAAAGACAGAAGGGGTGAGGGTAAATGTATCTTAACCCCAGGGGACTGTTGGATGGGTCTGCAAGGAACACCTCATGGGAAAGAAATTGTGGGTTATTAATGCACACTAGGAATCAAAGGGATAGGCCCTTATAGGGGAGTCCATACTACTCCCTATCTGAATGTGACCTCACTGGAAGAACGTTCTCAAAAATCTGAAAATCAGAGAAGGGGGAACAGAAAAAGAGAAATCCCTATAGTGATGTGATGGCAGTGCTGGGGACAGAAAATTGTGCCTTATTCGGCAAGAGACCTTTCTTAGGACGAGAACCCTCATTCACCCATGGGTGACATGCTTAATCATAGGTTGCCTCCTCACACAAGGGCTGCAAGGTCCCTGGTGTGGGCTACGACCCTTCTAGACTAGAAGAGGAGCTGAGATGTTTTGAAGAAGGGACCAGGGATAAGGATGGTAAGGAGGAGAGTGCAGAAAAAAATATGAAAAAGAAGCTAAAACTGTATCTGGGAGACCAAATGTCTTTATTATGCGGTCTCCTAGGAGAGGATTAAAATCAAAGAGGACCTAAAATAGGTCAACATGTTTCTGCCTATTAGAGACCCCAGCAGGGCTTCAGGGGCATTCTTCAGGACCAAAAGGTAAGTCACTCTGCATCCAAATTATAGAAATACAAATTTAAATATATATACTGGCCACCACGTGGTATGTGTGAGCGATGGCCCAGGGATAGCAGATGAAAGGGTACACTGTCTCATCTGATATAACAAAAGCACAAAGAACAGGAGCTGGTGAAAAGGCATTGTGGGGAAAAACAATTGGATGTGTGAGGATCTGCGGATCCACTGCAGTGCTCAGCGAGGCCCCGTGTGAATCCACGGCAGATTCGTGGATCTGGACCCCGATTAAAAAAAAATAAACCCACTCACACACTCTCTCACACTCCACCCAACCACTCACACATCCATACAACCACTTACCCATCCATACAACTCACACACCCATACAGTCACTGACATACCCCTCATATGCCCATACAGTCACAGATACACCCACTCACAAACCCAGAAAACCAAAAATCCAATTGGCCGCACACCCACACAGGCACTCACACACCCATGTACACAGCAATGAACACACCCATGTACACAGCATGTACACAGCCAGACAGCCCATTACACACCCACACACAGACCCATACAGCAAACCCACTAATACACCCACTCAGATCTTTGGATCTGAGTGAGAACTTAGGATAAAGGATTTGAAAATAAAAGGAACCAGTGTTTGGGAACAGGTCTGGGTCTGAAAAGATGTGTAGATGATAACTATACATAGAATAGGATGCAATCTTTTAAGTTGTTGAGGCACACCCTGTTGCCTGTGTCTGTAATGGACTCCGTCGTTTTGATATATTCCGTCCATGTCAAAGCGTAAGTTGTTATGGTATATAGAACCCATGTTGTGGTCTCGGGGAAATGCAGAAACCGCTTTTTTGACATGTTTCCTAGTTTTCTCTATCTATAGACATAAGTGGGTTAACCACTGCCACTTCTGCCTTTAGCAAATGTTAGAGATCACCAAGGCAGCACATTGGAAAAATATCATTAATTTACCAAAGGTATCCTTCATTAGGATTTCCAGTCGTACCCCAGTAATTGTGCCTAGGTCATTGCCACCACAGTGTACAATCATGAGGTCTGAATGTTGGCAATCCACAATGCTTTCAACGAAAGGCAGCAACGGTTGCCACTTTACCCTCTCTGGCCAACCCAAGTAATGTCTACATGCCATGTCAAAGCCACTGTGTCCAGCATTCTCTCTGACCCAAAACACACAACTATGGTCCACAATCCAGACTATACAGGAGTAAGAGTGAATCCATATTGGGAAGGGTAGCCATTTTAAGTACTTTTCTACTGAGAGTAGAGAAGGATTGCCATATTCCTGACTTCCGTTTAGCAGTGGAAAACAGATGTTAAAAGAGATTAAAATAAAAGTTGGACAACAGTAAAGAGATTTCACATGTATGTTAATTAGGTTGTACCATAAAAAGTATATTTAAAAACAAACTGAGTGTGTTTAAGCTGAAAGAAAATGTGTAGCTTCTAGACACTACAGTAAAAGTCAAAACAGAAGGGAGCTTAGATGAGAACATTAACTAAAAATATAGTGAGCAGCAAAGGAGGAAGAGGAATGACTATCCTGAAAATATTGTAATTTTATTAAGCCAGTATGAATGAATTTGTTTAAAATTAGATATGGGTGGTTGCTTATAGTATGCAATTTAATAGTATGTCATTTACTCCCACTCACACATTCAGGCAGGCACTTACTACACTCCCACAAAAGCACTTATGTACACACCACTCATATACCCAGACAGCAACTGATCCACTCAGTCACCCACCCATAAAACCATTCACATACCCATTTACTCATTTATACATCCACTTACATAATAATTCACACATATACAGGCACTTTCACACCCACTCACAAATCTATTCAGCCATTCATGTACCCAGCACTGAGTTAGTTACACGTGCACTTATACACCCGTACACCCAGTTACCCACCCATACAGCCACTCACATATCTATTTACAAAAGCATACAGCCACTCAGGCACCCAGTCAGACAGCAACATCCACTCACACATCCATACAGAACGTATGTATCCACCACTAACAGATACTTGCACACACATTTACAAACCAAAACACCCACTAATACAGCTAGTTAACAATTGATACAGCCACTTACATACCCATTTGGACACTCATACAGTCACTAACACACCCAGTCATACACCTACACAGCTACTTACATATACAGTGAGACACCCACAGAGGCACTGATACACTCACTCACATATCCACTCAACCACTCACACCCCAGTCACTCACCCATGCAGTCACTCATATACCCATTTATACACCCATAATCATATACTTATAGTCTCTTAGATACTGACATAACCACTTATGTAGCTCCTCACATGCTTTTAGTATGTAATCTAATAGTATATAATCTTACATTAAATGTATTCTATATTTGCTTTTCAGATATCTTCTTGTGTTTAAAGAGGAATGAAAGATGGAACGTTGAGATGAACAAATATTTAAGAATGATGCTTCTTGACAGCATCCACAAACTGGACATCAGATTACATATTTAGAGCAACTGGCATATGGCATTTGCCACAATGCGTAACCATGTCTTGCAGTTTTGGTGAAACAATAGGGATTGTAAGTGTCTGGTCAGGTGGTAAGGGTTCCACAGATGGTCCAGCTGCTGATGATGATGCACCACCTTCCCTCTCCCTTTTTCATACTCTGATACGTCCTTGTATGTATGATTTTCAGGTGTATTGAAATCGAGGATGTGTAATGTGAATTCTTCTTCCCTGTACCTCTTGAAAGTTTTTTGCTACATCGATTGCAGAGGACAAATTTTAGAACAACTTTTTTTTTCTGCTGACGGGATGGATAAATATTTCCAAACGTCGGACGAATTCTTAGTAGGTGGTAAGTCTTCTTCTTCGTCCTGCTCTTTCCATTCTCTTCTATTTTTAGCAGAAGACATCTTAACTTTGAAACTCTCTTCTTCTGAAGGAAAGCGAAAAATACAATAGAACTGTGCTTTTGAGACTGTTTCCAGAGAGATGTGAAACCAAAATAACTGATTTAGGGTATGGTTTACAATGTGGATGCGTGGAGAGATTTGTGGTAGCATCGCAGCAGATCCACAGGTCCATACAATGAATTTAAAAAAAGAAAGACTTGCTGTATTGCATTTGTAGAAATTTTACATAAGTTATGTTATGCTGATTTGTTAATTGTTACTTATAAAATAAATGAATAATAATAAATGTGTTTATAAACTTGCAAAAACATACATTGCTCAATTATAGGTGAAATTGCAGTACAATTCGTTTTTTTTTTTTTAAATTGACAAATTCACTAAAAAACCAAAGGGTACAGGGACGTTACAGTTAGGAAATAGCATTAAAAAAAACCTTAGAAATTCATTGAAAAAACAAAGGTTACTGCGACGTTATAGTTACACACACAAAACCAAAGTAATTCAGCAGTTATTGTCACCTGACCTAACTATAACTAACGCCTCCGCAATGCACTGCTCATGACCTCACATAATATTACATCACTCATGACATGGTCAGTGACATCACTTATGATATTTGTCAACAGGAACAGCACAATGGTAATAGCGGAGATACAAGGAAAGTGTCATTCTTCATCCAAGTGGTATCCGCGGACACACAACACGAACAAAGTGTGGCTTCCACCAGCACGCCCTGATGAGTGGGAACTGGAACAAGAGGATTTCTTGTGGGATGATACTAGGGTGCCTCAACACCCACAAAGAGCAACCACCCTGCTGGGACAAGAGGAGGCACAACCACCAAGGGCACCCATACAGACTAAGACCTGCCATCAAGAGACCAAGGAAACTTGAGGATTATGTCTGTGAGTGACTTAAGAGGACTAGGGTGCTCTGGGTTCTAATGACACATTTGTGTTATGTTCTTATACTGATTGTTAAATGTTTACATTAAATTTGAAAGTTTTGGAGGAAATTAGTACGTTGCAGGGCCGCACCCGGTAACGTCATGCTGACCCTCACGCACGCATCTGACTTCATGCTGGACGTCAAGTGTGAGATAATAAGAAGGGGGTAAGGCCCGCCCGCGTGCTTTCGCACAGAGGGGCAGATTTACAAGCCCCTTGCACCACTTTTGCATCATTGTTAACATGGGAAAAGTGACGCAAACGTGGCGCAAAGGGCTTGTAAATCTGCCCCAGAGTGTTTGAGCAAGAAAGACACGTCAGTGCCTCATAATTACCCGCCGCCACAGGCCTCGCTCTGGGTCACCACACTAATGTTGCCTTATTTCAGCATAATGTAAAGTATTCGAATGTATTATTTTCTTGCAAATAACCATGTTTACTGCTACCACATCTCTAAAAGAAGAGACTTCTTTGGAGGGGCGGACGATATACTTCACGTATACTTGAAGAATGGAAAGCATCGACTAGAATCTCTTCAAAGGGATACACATCCAATAACCAAAACATACTTCAGAGTATTTATATTATCTATAATTGCTTGTTACTTTTCATCTCAGTTGAAAACATACAACTATAAATTTGGGTTCAATAAAAACAGCCGTTGTAAATAAAGCTGCAAAGTGACAATTACATTCTACTTCATAATTTATGAACTAAAAACATTTTTTTTTCTTTTAAATCTGTAGATTATGTGGCAAAAGCGGCAAATCTACAATTATGGGAAAATCGCCGCGCCCGCACAATCGTATAATTCCAGTGGCCCTGCTAATAACAGTCCGGGAACCTTCTCTTATATTTTGTTGTTTGCTGCCATCTGCTGGTTATTTTGGGGAAAATGGGGAACAAATCGAACGATTTTAGTACTTACAAGCAAGCATACGTTTTCATTGCTACTACTTTACAGACCCACAACAAGAACTAACAAACATCAGTCATGAATACAGGTGCACATTTTAACGCATGCACAAGCTTCCCATTCGATGTCGTACATTAATGAATCAGTGTTGCTTATGTATAAAGTTGGAAATATCATAGTTGCATTGACAAGTCAAAAAGAAAGACGGTCATGTGAAACAGTTGTCAAAATCTAATAGACAATATATTTGGTGGTTCATAAATAGTGTTTAACCCCCCCACAGTCACCTATAAAGCTACAAGTATGGACCCGCTTCGGAGTTCTGCATCCAGAATTGAGGGATATCTGCGAAGGGTCCCCATAAGGCTCTAGGTCTAGAAATTGTAGGTTACACTGATAAGTATAATAATAATAATAATACCAGCATTTGTAAAGCGCACAGTTACCTCCGGAGAGGGGTCCCGGCGCTGGGGGCCGTCTCGGGAGATTAAGCAAGCTGTTGCCCAGAGTCACAGGGTGCTGGGCTAACCTGCCACCGGCACCGGGGATCAAACCGTGAGCTCCTGTGTTCCGGAGTCAGAATATCAGTGCAAATCTAATCAAATCTCGTGGCTTGCGGAAGGGCCTTTCAGCTGTATCATGCCCCCTCGAAATTTGCCTAGGAAAATCAGTAGGACTGCCAAACAATATCTACTTCATAGCCTGCCAGCTTGAGGTTTACGCTTTATAGGCGTGTGTACTCAAGATAGTGTTCAAGTTAGTATTCACAACCCTTCTCCAAAAGTCGTGAAAGCCAGGGCAATACCATGACAAATGGATAGTTAGCGTTCGCTAAGTCGGAACGTAATTAGGCTGGGCAATAATATTAGACTTGACAGCCTTTGGTGCGGTCTTCCCCTAAATATTTTGCGTTCTCTCCTCCTGTATGGTGAAATTATTTTTGTTGACCATAGGACTCTGTGTACTATATAATTGCTAACTAGAGCTAAAGTGCATGTGAACTCTCCCCTAAACATGCTTAAATAGGTGTACAGTCAATTGGCACATTTAATTTACTTGTAAGTCCCTAGTAAAGTTGTACTACATGTTCCCAGGACCTGTAAATTCAATGCCACTGGTGGACCTGCAGCACTTATTGTTCCACCCACTTAAGTAGGTCTTTTAATATATAACTCAGGCCTGCCATTACAGCCTGAGTGCAGCTCTAAACTGCCAATTGTACTCAGCAAAACAACCCCTTTGCCAGATCTAAACCTTCCCTTTTAATATATATGTCACCCATAAGGTAGGTCCTAAACAGCACTTACATAAGGGTGCAGTGTATTTAAAAAGTTGGACATGTACTTTTAAAGTTTACGTGTCCTGGACCTTACTGCAGGACCTACTTTTTCCATAGCATAATATTAGGTCACCTTGTTAAATGTAATAAGAGATAGCAGGTAAGAATCTCATGTTTACACTCAAATTAATTGGAATTGAAAACCCTCTTTAATGGTAAAGTCGGATTATACATCACATTTCTAAAAATTCAATTTTTAGAAATTGGGCATTTTCTTGACCTATGAGGTGCCTGCAGCCTGTATCCTGGGTCACATGTCTGAGTGTGGTTGGACGTTGTCCTTTGTGTATTCCTCCCAGACAGTGAGACCAAGGGAGAATATATGTTGGCAGGATTGGCCAACCTACCAGGTTGGGAGGGGCAGACTTGTTCCCTACCCTAATTACATTTCACAGGGCTGCCTCCAGCACACTCACAATTAACTTGACACCACCCTATTGTCACCCCAAACCCTATGGAGCCTGGGCAGGGGAAGAAAGTAAATCCCAGAATCGGATGTTGGGGGGGGGAAAGGGTCTAGAAGTTTCTCCTACTTCAACGGCTGGCACCAGGAAAAAATATTGGACCTTCAGATCAACTCTTCAGTACTGTCCTGGACCTGTTGACACTACAGGAGAATGACTGCCCTGCTGCTTGAGGCCTGCCCTGCTTCTCCCTGAGAAGAAAGACTGGACCTGCTCCTTCCTGCCAAGCTGAGGGGACTCCAAGGGTCAGCTGGCTGACCTCCTGTTCTGCGCTACAGGGACACAAACTCCAGAGACCTCCCTGCAACTGCCCAGCTGCCCTGCTGCACTGGACCTGCAACTGGACGTGCCTGGTGAACTGAGTTCCTGATCACCAAGAGGTGCCTCTCCAGGTCTTGGACCATTGGCTGGCATCAGAAAGAACTCCTTCTGGACTAACTGAAGGCTTTATCAAATTCCGCAAGAAGTGATGCTAAGCTCCACAAAGCCTTACTGCACAGCTGAAAGCTTAATTGGAGCTGCCGCAGAGTGACGAGAAGTAAGACAGAGCTTCACCACAAAGCTAAAAGCTTAATCGAAACTGGCTCAGAGGGTTGTATGACGTTACAATGCATTCCATTGCAACTTATGTCTTTACCATGCATAAACTTTACCACGAATATGCCTTTCCCACCTTACAACAAATTTCACTGTAAAAACATGAATTTTAAGGGCATATTCTTGGTAATGGTATTCCCTGACCCCTACCCGAAGCCTAAAACCGGTTCCTTGTGCCCTTCCCCTTCTCCAGCCCCCAGTCCCTTTTTTAAAAATACCTCTCCCCTAGAAGTGCACCACTGCGCCACTCCCCATCCCTTCTAGAAAATACCCCTCCCCTGGGCTCTAGAAATAGACCCCTGCACAACCTCCCCTCCCCCCAGCACTTCTAGAAAATACCTCTCCAGGGCCCTAGAAGCAGACCCCTGCGTGCCCCCCCAATGACCTCCAGCCCTTCTAAAACAACCCATCGCCTGGCCTGAGCCCCAGAAGTGGTCACATGCGAAACTCCCACCCTCCGGCCCCAGCCTGTCTAAAAACAACCCCTCCCCTGAGCCCTAAAAGTGGACCCGTACAGCTCCTCCCTAAAAAAATTACAATTAACGTAATAAATTAATAACATTATTAATATAATTAACTAATAAATACAAATTAATTAAAAATCCCCCTTACCTCTCCATGACGTCACCTCGCCAGCTCTTATGAAGTGCGGCACATGTAAAGAGGAAGCAGAAGGGTCTCTCTGTTTACTCTAACAAAGCCAATAGCCTTCACCACCCTTACCATACATATCCCCTTACCACACATACCTTTACAATGTAATTCGTTGTAAAGGCATTCATGATAAAGGATATGCGTGGTAACTGTGCACACCCTTATCACACATATACCTTTACCATACGTAACTTTGCAACATAATTTGTTGTAAGGCATGCATGGTAAAGGCTATGCGTTGTAACGGTGCATGAGTTGTAACGCATCGGTGGCTAAGGATATGCGTGGAAACAGCTGTGTTGAAATGGCTGTTTCCCAGCACAGAGTGATGCAAAGGCCCGCAAGGTCATCAGAACCAACACCGGACGACGCAAAGCCTTGCAGGGCAACGCCACGCAGCCCTCGCACTAAGCACATAAGGTACTGCTTTCAGTGGGCCTAACTTGGTCTTGTGTCTGCCCTGTGCTCCATCGTGGTCGGCCTGAACTTGTGACTTTGGCCTAGTCTAGCTCGACCAGATACCCTCAGTTGATGATTTGCTCTTTTTGCCGCAACTTTCATCTGAACCTTTAAAATTCAATATCTCCTGATTGGATTTTTGTTCTTTTGGTCTCAAAATATTTACTGACACATAATCTTTGATTATAAAGTGGTTTGGGTTTTTGATTGTGTTGTATTTTTACTTTATTACTGTTTGTGTGCTACATAAATGCTTACGAGGGTGCCTCTAAGTTAAGCCTTACAGCTTTTGTGCCAAGCTACCAGAGAGTTAAGCATAGGTTAATTTAGTGACTTTTATAGTTCACCCTAACAAGGTTTGTGGTTGTTGCTTGGGAAGAGTGTTTACCTCCCTCAACCAATAACCCAATTTCACACAATAGATATAAAATATAAAAGTTTAGGTCTATAGTTCAATGCTTTTTTAATGTGTGCACAGCAGTATTTCCAACACTCAGCATTCAAATGTTTTCCCCAATGTGAGATGGGTGCAAAACTGGTGAACGTATCTTAGTTATTAGGTCATATCTTTTGGAGACCCTGCATCTGGTATCCTGAGTCAGTATTAAATGTGTCATTGGTGCAAGCTCAGGTGGTTCATTTGGGAACACTCTCTAACCCTATAATGAGTAAAAACATCTAGTGGGGTAACTTCTTGGCACCCTCGGAACCGATCAACATAATACATTTACCCTCAGTACCCTTCTTAAAGGTGTCCAACTGAGACAGGCCCCTGTTAATCAGTATGTCTCCCACTGTTTTCTCCACTAACAGAGGAAGCAATAAGTTGGACCACACTGGGATGGCACGACAATATAACTTAGCCAAAAGTGCCTGCTTATTTACTTCCCACCAGGCCCATGCTGTGTATCGCATTGTTTGTATAAGGATGGTAAGCTTGGGCAAACATGACATTAAAGCTCTCTGTAGTATTTCTTTTCTATGACCAGACGGTTCATACAGGAGATTGCGTAAACCAGTAAATTGCTAAATGAGGCTGGGCTCCAAAGAACAAGTTGCTTACCTTTCTTGTGGATATCTAACTGAAGAAACCCTTAACCAAGTGAATGTCCCCCAGCAGAAGACTGTATCCAGAATTTTAATTTTACAACTGCTCCGACGGGCCAACAATTAGTGCCATAAGATTACGCAGAGACCTCGCACCACCTGTGGGAGTGACGGCACAAGGACCACCCTTGTGATGACATCAGTATACTTTTGAACTTTTTCGTGCCCTTAGACATGGATGAATGTGTCAAACTGGAAGAGTGACAGTGTACCAAAACTTGCTTGGGACCATTTTAGAATCCTAGAAGTCCATTCTACAGGATAGTGAGGTGTGATGCTGGTGAAGAATCGGAAGTCAGATAGAGTCTCCAAGAGAAAGAGCATCACCGCAGGTAAGAAACTTGTTTTTCTGATAGATACTTCTAGCCACAGATTCCTCACTTTGTGAAAAGATACCAAAGCAGTACCACCCAAAGGAGGCTGTGAGGAGTAGACTTACACCAGGCAGTCCAGCAGGACCAAGTGGGCACAAAGGACATTCTGCATACCTGATAAGATCCACATGGACAGGATTTGCTTCTGCACCACCTTTCATTTCTTAGCACCAGCAAAGCCAATATAAAGCTGGTCATCTACTCGGTGCTTCTTCATGCACTTGATGTAAAAACTAAGGGCTTCTTTTGGACCCAACCTGTTAAGGTTCTCCTCATTCTTAGAGGGATGTGGTGGAGAAAAAAAGGGAGGGAGTGTGATGGACTGTCTCATATGGAAGAGTGAATGAATGAATGAGAGCATTTGTTAAGTGCAAACAAATACCCAGAGGTGGCTTGGCACTGTGCGAGACAAGAAACCGTGGAACTCAATTATACTATTGCTGTAAGAAGAGCCATGTTTCCAGAGACTTTCTGAAGATGAAGAGGGAGGCAGCTGTTTTGAGTTCAACAGGATGACCGTGACAGAGTAAAGCCGTGGACCTGAAGAAACTTCTACCTCCCAGGAGGCACATTTGAAGGATTGAAAGAAAGTAGGAGTTTGCAGCACTAATGTATCCATGGTGTAAGGGGCTGGTACTGACAGCACCTGCAGCTCATTGACAAGGTGATCAGAAGTAATCACGAGGAACACTGTCTACCCTGAACGGGGGGGCTGAAGTGCGTTACAATGGACAGCGCACTTCTCCAGATCCCAAGGTTAGTGGCTAGTCCAATTTTATTGGTACTAATGGTTATTGAGATTAGTCTTGTGTGCTCAAGCAAACCCTTCCATGAGTTCAGTCCAGTGTCTTTGAGGTAGATTACATGAATACGCATTAGGAGTTATTACTCATGGGGGATGAGGGATGCAAGTGAGTTCATGAAGATGTTTGGTGGGATTCATAGATGATCTAGAGGAGGTTGGGTATTGTTAGGTTGTAGGGCTACAGTGTTTGAAAAAGGAAAGGTTGTGATCTTTGAAATGAGTTGTGCACAAATTGCAAAAATACATTAATAGGGATTAAGGCAAACATGCAAGTGACACACAGAATGTTGTGCCCGGGGAGAAAAGGCATGCAGAGGATAGGAAAGGAAGAAGAGGGTAGTTTGAAAGAAAAAAGGAGAGGCAAGTGATGTAGATCCCTGCAACCGACTCCATATTTGATACCTGATTTTCAAAAGCCTGAATTTAGTTATTCCCCTATGCCAGTTTTAATTGAGTTGTTTTACATTTTATTGTGACACAAGGGAGCATCCAGCATGAACATCAAGTAGCATATGAGACACAAGTCTGGCCGAGGTGTCTTCGAATATCTATATCTCAGATAATCTGATACATTTATGAGTTATGACAGTGATATGAGCATAGAGACGATGCATCCGACCAATACTGGATTGCAGTGGCGTCACTAGGGGGGTGGGGGGGGTGCGGACCGCACCGGGTGACACCCTCACATGGGGCGACACCAAAGGGCCGGTGTATGTGCACTGCAGAGCAACGCAACCGCGGTGCAACGCAACCTAACCTAACGAGACCTATTACATTGCAGATGCTCGTTTAAATAGTTGGGATGGCTGTTTTGGGGTAATGTTAGACAACGTTGTAGTAGATACTATTTTCTTTACTTTCCCTCTAATGATTTACAGAATGTTCTCCCGTGACGTCACACTCAAGAGTTCTGGGAAGCCACGTGACCAGATTTGCTGGACGGAATGACAGTGCTTGCCAGGGCGCGCTGTGGGCGTGGCCTGGCGCTGCCCGCGGGGGAGGAGCTGGGAGCGTGGGACGGGCAGAGTTAGAGATTAATTTTGGGTTTCACCACGTTACACAGAGTTAAGGAGCGGAGGCAGGTCTTAAATCCTTCGGCACCAAGGTGTGGGTCAAAGACTTCATTTGCTGTTGGAAGAGGAACTTGATGAACTCGGACCTGGACAAGCTGGTGTCTGATGCAGGTAGGACGGGGACCTGTCCTACGAGGGGTCACTTTGCTGTTATTCGTATGTCTGGGAATTGCGGAGAGGAACGTACTGATTTAGTTCCCAGATGAGCTTCTTTTGGACGTAAGTGACGTGTTCTAGATTTTGTGACCTGTTTACATTTGTGATTAATCGTTTTAGTGGAGTTTAAGGAAAGAGTTACCTGCTTTCAGGAGGAGGAGGTGCCTGTGCACAGTGCGCACTGTCTCCTCCTCCAACGCGTCTGCGCGCCTCGACTTTGTCACTAGAGGGGTGCAGTGATCGTAATTTTGAATCCGGGCCGGGAATCCTGCATGCGCATTGGGCCCTAAGTGCGCCGCGTGACTCGGCATCACGAGGGTCGAGGAGGAGGTCTCAGCAGGTTTGACCACCCGCTATAATTTAATTTTATTCTAAGGAGCCAGGCTTAAGGCTAGCCACCGACCGACCGACGTAGTCCCCCCCCTCCTGTCTGCCACCATTGCCAACTCAGCAGGTGAGTGTTCAGTTTCTCCGGTCGGGCGGCACCAATTGATTAAGCCATGTGGGTCAGGTGGCGGTGGGTGGTGGTCAAGCCGAGGTTATGCGGATCTCCGCTCGTGTCTGTACCTCGAAGGGTGTTATACTACTGTGTGTATCTCTTCTTGTCAATAACTTCAGGCCTCAGCCTCGCCTGCTAGCGCGGCAGTTCTTCTCTAGTCTGACTCTTACTGAAAACAGTGGCTGCCTGCAAGACGGGGTTCTCACTCTCCTCTCCTTTCTTTTATTTGCACCCCTGTGAAATGGATCCAAAAAAGAAAATCACTTTTGCTGGAAATAAATGACGTATTTTTCTGACATTTAATTCCAAAGGGCAGCATCGTGAATACAAGTTTAAAAATATGAAAAATGAATAACTAAATAATGTAAGACAGAGTGGTAGCAAACTGGCCAGATTTATTGTATTCACACCCAAACACATTAGCGCCACTTTTACAGAGTTTTCCAGTGAAGCGCTATTTTTGTTGTCTTGGCTTTGTTTTCCCTGGGCTTGGAACTAGTGCACCAATCCTGGAGGTACTGCAATGTGAGGATTGAAAAACAAAATTTGTACTGCTGCTCTGCATCTAGGGATGTTGTCTTTTTTTACCATACTGCTTACGTTTTGTAAGGATATAAGCAATGGCCATTGAAATAGGTCCATTCAGGGCCCTGTAGTCATGTCCTTAACTTTTCAGTCAAAAGCTCTCACTGATTTCTGAACAGTGAGTGTAAAAGCGTTAAGGTAACCATGTTGTTCCTGCTTACAATTCACATGGTTTGTGAAATTTTGCATCCCCTATGATTGTTTGCTTTTTCCAGGGTGCTGTCACTTTTTTTTGTTGTAAATGTAGGCCACATATTGCTCTTGCCCAGTGTGTAATTTCAATTGAGCCGCATCCAGGTGTTTATAGCCGGCAACAATTGGGTTGTAGTTGAAGGCAGTGTGAGTTTTTCTCAGTGGGGCAGAATGGTGTTCAGTGTGGGGGAGAGGATGTGGCACTATGGTCAGAGCTGCTGAATTTGGAACTGGGGAACCAGGTTCAGCCTTCATGACCAGTCCATCAGACCACTCTACTGAGAGAGCACTATCTCATGCTAGACCTTATATTAGAAGCCCCGGTGTCGTAGCACCAGCAGGGAGACCGTAGCATGACAAGTGTAGGTTAACTTTCAAGGCTTGTCCACCACTATTCATACTGAAGTTCACCTCCAGTCTTGAGGGCAGGCCAATGAAGCAGCACACCCTAGAACAACAGTGACCCTGTCACTGAGATCACAGGACCCTTGAGAAGGGCCAGCTCTAGGGTGGCGCAACCACTGTGACCGCAGCAGGTGCTGACTTTAGGTGGAGGCATCATTTTTGCAAGTATATTATGGTTTTAAAAGTGCTGCAAAGAACATGTACCATGCAGATCACAAGGTGCACATAATGTAAATAGGCCAGTGGGCTACTGCTTTTGTCAGAGAGATCCTTTTGTTTCTTGCAGTTTATAAGTTAAAATCCTAACATAGAACAGTGAGCTATTAACTGTCATCTACTCTGCAGCAACACAAGTCACATTTTTTATTAACTTTTGATGCGTTTGAGCTACAAACAATTTATTTGTTTAAATGGTCAGATCATGCTGCAGATCTTGCATTATGAGGCAAATATGGCAGAGCCATTATTATTTAGAAAACATTTGTAAACTAGGATTTTTAGCCATTCATGTTTGAACTGCTGTTGTGGAAAAGGGAGAAGTGCTAATGACAGAAACTCCATGGCTCGGAGACAAATGTGGGAATTGGCAAGGCACAGGAGAGGAAGCTCCAATCATTGCAAAACGCGGCAGCTAGGTTACTTATGAATATACCTAAGGGCCGCCCCACCTCAGAGGCTATTAAAACTTTACACTGGCTCCCGGTTCGACATAGGGCTAACTTTAAAGCCCTATGTCTAGTACACAAGGCCCTCTATGGAGGTATATCTAGAGAAGTAGGGAAACTCTTCACACGATATCTTCCTGTGAGAACACTTAGATCATCTACAGAAGGTCTTGTTTGTATTCCAAAAACGCGGAAGGTCAGATGGGGAGGTCGAACCCTATCTTACTGTGCAGCAAAATTATGGAACCAAATGCCATGCCCTCTGCGATGTCAACCGAACCGTTTAAATTTCAGGAAGGACCTAAAAACCTGGCTGTTCGGTAAAAACTAACGAACTCACCTGGAGGAACGTCACGTCTCACACCCAGCGCCAAGACGCCACGGCATTCGTGCGCTTTACAAATAACATTTCACTTCACTTCACTTCACTTCACTTCACAAATGGCTTGTGCTTTTTATCGTATTTGGGGACATTCTGCGATTAGAAGTATATCCCACTTTGTGAATACATTTTACTGTCAATAACTCATTATAACCTTAAATAATCATGTGTATCCATTGGTTGATTAAACTGGGCAAGCAAACCAAATACAAAAAATAGGGATGTTTGCGCATTCTGGCCACACCTCTGGCTCCGCCCACTGTTCCAATCCTTGGGTTATTACCGCCCTCTGATTCTCCACCCACAGTTCCCCTACTTTTTTTCCCCCACTTCGACCACTGATATATCATGTTGCTGGATAGTGGGAACACCACACCAGTACAAAGTACCATACCTATGATATTATAAATTCCAATAAACTGTTGACTAGCAGGTAGCCCACTGTACAACCTGATTAATGAGTCATTATCACACTGTTGTTAACAGGCACCGGGGTCTCTGTCTGCAGAGGCACGGCTGGGCGCTCACTGTCTACACAGATTTGGGTGGTAGAAGAATAAATTAGTTATATTTAAATTCATGTTTCATGCTCGACATTTCATTTTTTAGTGTTCTCTGTAGGAATGTCTGTGATTTATGACTGGATATCCTGGTGCTCTATAAGGTAATCATTTACTATGCTTTAAAGTTAATACAATCTAATATGTAATGATCAATGTGTTGAAAATTGCTTTGTTTTGCCCTTTCTGTCTCCCAAATTTTCTTGGGGTGGAGAAGTTCAACCCCCCAAACTCCCCCTAGTAGTGGTTGCTCACTGCGCTTGCTCGCTACACACCATGTGGGGGCTGGTCTCACTTTTACTCTGATTCACTACTTGTGTCTATTTTTGGTGCTCTCTGATAGAATGTCTATGGGTACATATGACTGGGTGGGTAACCTGATGTTCTTTAAGGTCATCATCTACTATTTACTGTGCTTTGAAAGTTGATACAATTTGAATATGTAATGAAAAATGTGCTTTAAAATACACTATCATGTGACCTGGTGTCCTGGCAGCCATCTGTAATTTGAAATGTGAAGACGACACAAGGGGTGAATCTGTGGCGCTATCATTTTTCAGACCGACCATTTACTTCTGTCACTCCCATAAGAGTACAGGAAGGGGGGCGGGGGCTATATTTGGCTGCCCTTTATTGGGCATTTATGTGCTATTGAACTGAGACCTTTATTTGGAATAGCTTGTAGGAGCACCTCCCCCCGATGTCCATGCCTGGGTGGGAGGCTCAACTACTGTGTCATTGTTACACGACTCCACCATGGTGGAGAGCTGCCTGGCAGAAACGCATCCACCTGTTAAATCTGGTTAAACCGCCAGGCACGCCCTGAAATGAGGGGGAAGCCGGACTCGGAGCGGAGGAGGTCCATGCGGTAAGTCGTGAGGGGGTGACACCATGAGTTACCCGCACCGGGTGACACCAACCCTAGTGACGCCACTGCTGGATTGGGCTCGAGTTTCCACTGTGTTTCTGTCCTGCTTGTCATCTCTAATCAATTAGATTATGCAGTGGTCAGTTTAATATATAAACCCTGAGATTTGACCATTCAGATTAGAGAAGCCTTCATTCCGAGCTGTCCAGGGAGAGGTCAGATTACAGACGATCGACTGCTGTCCTTCCTGGACCTGGGTTGGATTTATGGAGCTCTGATCACAGAAGGTTCCCACGTACTTGCCTTGCTGGCCAAAGGTCTGACAAAACAGAGTCCCTCTGTGTAGCAGGTATGCAGAGCGACATTTGTAACACTTTCCCCAGAGGCAATGTTACCTTGCTTTTCTGCTCTCAGATTAGTGTGAACATAGTACAGAAAGATATTTTTAGATGTAGGATTTAGGGAACCTGATGCTGTGAACCTTGATAGAAACGTTTGTTGTGTTCACTCTCATAACAACCATGATAATAGCAACATGTTTCATATGTTCCATGGTCATAGCGCATGTACTAATTCGTAGAATACAGCAATACATGTTCTATACATACATTGTGTCATTATTAGTACAGATGCTTGAGTGTGGCATTCTCAGAACGAAAGGTGTCCTTTCTGAATACCGCTGTATTCTGATAGAGGGACTGTTTCGTTTACCAGAATACACATCTTTACCCATGAAACTTGGCAGGATGTAAGACAGAAACAACATTATTTGCGTGTGAAGATAGATTTGGTACGTTTGACAGGCACTAGAATCGGGTGAGCACTCTATGCGGTGCAATGCTAATGCTAGACCACCGCTTCAATAAGGACAGTTGATCAACTCAGGACAGAGTTGGAAGATTAAAATACAGGCTGGGTGTAAACCTTGAAAGAAGATTATGCAAATGCTGGAGCAGACGTCTTCTCAAATTTGGCCCACAGTTTGAACTGTAAAGCAAAAAGGGGTCCATTTGGATGCCTTGGTTTGACACAGGACAAGATGGAGGCGAGTACAGTTCCCCTAGTCAGTGAAACTGTATCACCTGTATTCTGTGAGCATATTATACCCCCCAAAAAATTATATAACTCAAGGGCAGGTCCTGGACTTAGGTGTATCGGGGAAGGGGCTGACCTCGAATCACACGGCAATGTGTCACAATGATAAGGTACAAAACGGTATTTCAAAACACTGTCAAAAAAAGAACTAACTCAAAACATGAATTGTATAGCAGAATTTAGAAAAACCATGAAGGTTTATTACAAAATGTGAGGAGTAAAATACAGAATTAGAAAAGAGTGAAGCTACAGCAAATAAAATTTAAATGCATAGAGACATGGCCATGAAGGCTCTCGGTATTAGGAACAATGCAGAGTAATATGCAGACTCAATAACAGATCAATTCTCAAATGTGCAGCAAAATCAATAAGAACTCAGGCAGCATCCCTAACAGCATAGGAAAGATCTCAAAAGAGTTCTTACTCAACCCCAAATTCAAGGGTTTACATAACCAATTTCTACATAGAAAAGCGCCAGGGCTGCAAGCCCATAGTGGTGTGAGCAACAAATTAAATTGCAGATTGTAAAATCATCACATAACCCTACCACCTTAGCACTAACCCAGTACATGAACACTGATTCGGCCCCTCTGACCTAATGTCGTCCTGAGGTGTCAGAACAAACTAATTACATAAACAACAGTGAGCCATTGTGAAAAAATGTAATCCCACATGCAAGTGGAAGGACCTTGAAAAAGTGCTGCAGTAGGCCCTCTGGCAGGCTTTCTTCGAGAACAGTGTCATTCAGAAATAAAATGCACATCTTGCCTAACTGCGTGCAGCAGAAACACAAACGGAAAGCATGATGATGTGACAGTCATTTTGGCCATTCTTCCCCTGCAGCCACAGGCAGCAGTGCACAACCCCAGGGAGCAGTAGGTGGGCAGGGCTGGAAAATGGGACACCAGTAGACAGTTTGCAATGGAAAACCAATTTACTGGAGAGCTAAAACCTTAGGTTCGTTTTTAGGGACTGGAAGGGTGAGTTCATTGAGATTAGTTGACAACAGTGGTTATGATTGACTCTCACTTCAAACACTGAAGTTTTTTTACTTGAGCGATGACCTTTGTGGTTAGCAACTTCAATGACTATGTAAAGAAAATAGTTTTTAGCATGCTTGTGTTCTTCGTATGCGAGTCCTTTTAAAATTGTATCACATCTTGGGACTTGAATAACAAATGTTGGCCACAAAAACACAGACAGGGAGAAACGATTGGCAAATATCCTTTAAAGGCGCCTACTGCAAAGTTTTGCTGGGCCAAAAATGGAACAAATAACAAAATATCTGACAGTTTGAAATGTAGAGGGTCAGGTTGATAGATCAACCATTGTGCATCTGTCACTGCTGCGAGCTCTGAATAGAGAAGGGAGGACAGCCTGCCATGAATCAGGTTGGCGGCCAACAGTTAACAGTGTAGATCCCAGTTTGCCTCCTTCAAAACACATATGTTGTCCAAAAGGTAACCACTATGCTATGCCAACTCCAGGCAGAGGTTCCTCGGTAAGCCCTGCATGTACCAATGGGTATGCAGGACCAGATGCATGCACAATGCTAATAAGATAAGAAGGCTCAGAACTGAAGAATGAGGCAGAAACAGAGGTATCTTATCCTGAATGTTCCATACACAGGGTGGTGTGGAAAGCCTTCGAACTCACCATGTCCAGGACAGCCCCTGTGAATGGAGTCCACTGTGTAGCCTGCAGGTGGGACTTTAGCTTGTTGATGGAAAACCAAAGGGTTGAAAGAAGGATGACCGCTGCCTGAAGGTGGTCATCATCTGACTTAGAGGGGTCCACCTTGAGCAGCCAGTCATTGAGGTAAAGGAATATGTGTACTGTTGGCCAGCACAAGATGGCCCTCGGCCACCGCCATCACCTTCATAAATACCAGACTGAGTTGAGGCAGAAGGAACAGATGGCAAACTAGAAGTGCTTCAATCTCAGTATGCACTGAAGGAAGTGCCATGGGGACTGCAGGACAGGGAAATAAAAGTATACATCCTGCAAGTCAAAGGGCACCATCCAGGCCCCGGATCCAGGCCAGAAAGAACCTGGGCCAAGGTCAACATTTTGAACTTGCACTAACAGAGGAAGGAGTTCCGAAGTTCAGGATCTATTGTCAGCCTGAATCATCTGTGTTTTGTAGCTAGCAAAAATATTATCCGAGTAGAACTCCCTGCCTTTTTCCACCTCTGTGACATCTTAATGGCCATATTGGCTAGTAGCGCCCAAACATCCTGCAGAAAAATGGCTTCATGATCTTCTAAAGTCTGAACATAAACAGGCGGGGCACAAGAGAATGTGGATGTGAAGAGGCGGGAATAACACCAGTGAACAATCTCCAACACCCACTGGTCTGAAGATATGACATGCCAGTCGGGCAAGAATACAGAATTTTGCCTCCTACCAGTCGTGCATTAACATGGGAGGGGAAATCAATGAGACTCAGCCCCAGATGCAGAGTAGAAAGACTACTGTCCTTGGTGGTTTCCATGGCCTCTGCCACCACCACAGGACCGTGAAATGGCTGAGCTGGCTGTTGTATGGGTTACAAGGTCTGGGTTGGAACTGGAAGGGGGTTCTTACCTCGTACGCCTTCACTGTGGCTTCGTTGAGATGATATTGAGCCAGCTCCTTATGCCCTTCCTTTCTCACTTGTGAAATGTATTCATACGACAAGGAAGATGTTGGGACTAGGGAAAAGGGTCTTGTTTTTTGGAAGTGCTGTTCTGGTTTGCTCCCCGAGTGTGTCGTCGCCAAACCTTAAAAACAAGGACTTCATTAGTGTGCTTACTCTTCGGTGTGATGTGATTCTTACTGACTCTGATGTGCAGGGGAGGCGCTGGAAGGAGATTATGAAAACGACAGATAGTTATCTCTCAATCTTCTATGGTCTTCTGATTGCATTGTAACACTCATCAGGGTTTTTCAAACTTCCAATGGTTTTTAACAGTGTTATCCTTCACACTGTGGAATCAAATGGTAATTTACTACCAAGATTCTATAGCACTGTGAGTCTCTTTGGTTATGTCTCTGTTATTTTCTGTCCAGAGTCTTTAAACTGTATGCATAGCTATGCTTAGTTAAACAATCAAGATTGTACCTTGTTTTCTTGAAGCTCTACTATAGGAATATGCTCTTAGGTTCTTTCTCTTTTTCAGGTGATCTCCAGAAAGTCTGGAGGGTATCCACAATGGAGGACGGCAGAGCTGGAAACTACACTCTTGAAGTGGGTTGCAGAATAGAGCAGCGACTTCCAGGATCTTTTAGCTTGGTTGTCTGTTTGTGGCTGGTAGCTGGAAGAGAGTTGCACACCAGTGTCTAATGATTTACACATTGAGGCCCCAACTTGGGATGAATTTCAACCCTCGGTCTGTAATGAGTACTGAGGGCAAACCATGCAATTGCACAATATTTGTCCTAAAGATGGATGCTAAATCCGGGGTGATGGGGAGTTTTTGTAGGGGGATTTTAGGACTTGGCCCTTTTTGGCTAAAGTTCCCTAAACTTTTTGCTTTTCCACTAGAACTTTTTTCTGACATGCGTTGCCAACTTAGATGTTTTGGACACTTTGCCACTGCTAAACAGTGTCAAAGTGCAAGTGCTCCCTGTGAACAGTGTAATGGTAATTGGTTGTCCATAATTGGTATGTTGTATTACTAGTTAAGTCCCTAGTAAAATACACTATGTGTGCCAGGGCTAGTAATGCAAATGCTACTTGTGGGCCTGCAGCACTTATTGTGCCACCCACTCAAGTAGCCTTAAAAAGGGAACTCAGGCCTGCCATTGCAGGGCCTGCGCACAGTTTGTGAAACTGCCATGTTGGATCTGTCAAGTGCACTCACTTGCCAGACCTTACCCTTCCCTTTCTGTGCACCTAAGACACCCCTATGGTAGGTCTAGGGTCCACCCTGGACAGGGTGTTGTGCATGTGAAAGGTAGGATATGTACTAAGGTGTGTGTCATGTCCTGACTGTGAAATAATCACCATTTCGTTTTCACTGTTGAAAGGCCATCTTGCCCATAGGACAGAATGGGAGGGATGTGTAATATGTTTCCAGCCTGTCCTCCCAAAGGCTGAAGATGGAAAGGTGAAGTTTGGAATGCCTGAACTCACAATGTAATAACACATCTTTTGATGTAGGTGGTTTTTGCATTGTGTGTTCAGAAGCCACTCTTTAAAAAGTGGCTGCGTTTTTGTGCTCTAACATTTCTGTGTGTCTCTGCCTGGCTGTGGATTGACTATCTGGATGAAAGCAATAGGCTCTGGGGAATGTCTTGACCCAGGGGAGGAGATGAGACAGTAACCGGCTGACCTGCATCTCGAGTTTAGGGGGAGGAGAAGCCCTTAGAGGTGAAGAGGCCTAGGTTGCTGCTATACAACAATTGGCTCATCTCCTGGTGAGTGATTGAGACTCCAGACCCCCACTAATCAAAGGAAGAAAGGTGTCACTGGCAGGAGGCACCCAGAACTGGTTTGAACAGGGGTCAGTGCACCCTGAAGCACAAAGCCTTCAAAGCCATTGAGGGGTATAACTATGAGAGCTGAACCCCCTGTACTTTGGAGAATGGCTTGTTCAAGTGTGAACAAGACTGGAGCTACTTCGTGGTCAAGAGGACCTTTGCCAAGGAAGAAACAACTGAAGAGACTGATGGATAGGACTGCTCTTGCTGTGTGATCTGGGGCTGGCCTGCAGTTTGCTGTTTCAACCAAGGAAAGGCTAATGGGATTTTGCTGTGTGCTGTGTCCCCCTGCTTGAATGACTTTGCGGTGTGCTGTGTCCTGAAGTAACTGTCCCCAAGGGCCTGAGGTGAGCTGGCTACCTGTTCGGAAACACAGGAACACAAAAGTTTCCAGAGAAGACTCTCAGATAAGCTGTGTGCGTGTGCTCTGTCTAGCCTGAGACCTTCGTAAGTTGTGCCCTGTCATCTTGGGCACGTGGAGTTCCAACGAGACTCAGCAACGCAGTGTGTTTGAGAGGATGGTCCTGTGAACGTGTACACCGGGAAGCCAAGTAAGTCTTGGTGCAGCCTGAGACTTTCGTGTGGATTGGCCCGTGATCATGCACACCAGAATGGCAAGTGTGTCTCAACGACGCTGTGTGCATGTGTTGTTTGCAGCCTGAGACCCTCGCCAGAGGAGCACTGTGATCAGAGGCACCCGAAGATCAAAAGTGTCTCGAGCGGCGCCGTGTGCGTGTGCTCTCTACAGCCTGAGAACTACGCAAGATGTGCTCTGTGATCGGGGGTGCCAGAAGATAAAGTGTGTCTCCGCGACGGGGAGTGTGTGTGCTTTCTACTGCCAGAGACCTGCCCAAGTTGTGCCCTTTGATCGTGGGCACCAGAAGATCAAGTGTGTCCCAGCGACGCTGTGTGCGTGCGTGAGTCGTGTGCAGCCTGAGACCCTCGTGAGGAGTTGTCTGGTTATCGTGCACCCGGAGTCCAGTGAGTCTCATGGACTCTGAGTGCGGGTGTAGTGTGCAGCCTGGGATCTTCCCATTGCCCGGAAATTCAGAGAGATCGCATCGGAGGCCCAAGTTGCTGGACGAGGAGAGGAGAGTGGGTTCGCACTTCCCAGATAACGTGTGTCGACTCCTGGGACGGGGCGCGGGCTCAGAGGGAGACGCTCTCGGCCTCTTTCTCTGTTCTGCAGCGTAAGCCTCTGAATCAGCTCTGATCGCGGCCCGCGTGCCAAGGGAGTGGCAGCACCGGGGCCGGAGTGCGAAGCTGCATTCACTGTGTTATGTCTTACCCGTGTAGAGGGGGAAACTGTGGCCGGAGGCTAACCGCAAGCCAGAACGAGTGGCGGAGAGACCGCCGGAGGCACAGCAAATGGTGCTGGAGTAAATTACGTATTGCATTAGTCCTGCATAACGGAGTATCTGATAATTGTATGACGCATTGCCTCATTTCTGCACAACGAACTGTTTGTTGCTCGTATTTCCCATTGCATTAGTTTTGCATAACAAACTGCCTGATTGGTGTGTTACGCATTGCACTAGGTTTGCATTACACACTGCCTGATAGATGTGTTACGCCTTGTCTTAGTCCTGCATCACAAACTGCCGGATTGTCGTATTACACAGTGTTGCATACTGAACTGCCTGACATATGTGTTCCGTATTGCATTAGTTTCGCATAACGAACTGCCTGATAACTGTATTGCACTTTGCATTGCTTTTTCCTAACAAAGTATCTGACGGGGACTGTATGCATTGCATTACGGGGGCATAACAGTTTACAACGTTGTTGCATTACGCACTGCATCACAGTACCAGAACAAAATTGCCAGATAGCTGTATTACGAACTCTGAAATACCTGATTGTTGCATAACGAACTGTATATTATGACATTAGGATTACATAGGACTTTTTAGTTTAGCTAAATAGTAATAGGCCAGGGGGAGCTTTACCCCGACGCATATGTTGGTTTAGTATTGTGTGGTCTCATCGTATATCCTTTTATAAATATATACTTGTTTTTCTATGAAACTCGTGTGGAGTCTATTTGTGGCGTCATCATTGGGTTGCTGTGAGTGTAATTGCAAATACTTTACACATTGGCCTTGAAGATAAGCCTGGCTGCTGGTGCCAAGCTACCAACGGGGTGGAGCGGGGGCTATCTCTAGAGGCGACCTGTCTTTCCCTAACGTTGGGGGCTCCTGGGTCCCTGTTTGGCCCAAGGTACCTACCTCAGCCAACCGGGGATCCGAGGATTCTAACAGGGATCATGTGAGCCATTTAGACAAGGGATCTAGTACTGTAGAGATGGTTGTATATTCAGTGTTGGTCTTAGGCAATTCCACCACGAAATCCATTGAGATGGTACGCCATGGTCTGGGTGATATCAGAATCTGAAGTAATCATCCTGCTTGTGGGGTATGAGCGTGTTTACTCTGTGCACATGTTGCACTGGTATCTACATACTCGTGTACATGTTTAGACATGGACAGCCACCAGAAATGGCATTTCACAAGGTTTAACCCCTTGTATGCGCATGACGGCTCCCGGCCGTCATGCATCACGGTGGGCGTGTGCGCACGACGGCCAGGAGCCGTCGTAATCCCGCCCACCGTTTATTTCTCCCGCACAGCGCGGGAAATAAACCCGCACCCAAGGGGTTAATATTTTTTGGAAACCTTAATGTCCATGTAACAAGGTGTCATGACAGAGTCGTAGAGCAACTTGTTGCAATTCCCTGCTGAGCAGAGATACCTGTTGATTTAAAAGGAATAGTGCATCTTTGAAATGTAATTCTCCGTTTTATTGTAGCAGAGGTTACTTGTTTTTGGTACAGATCAACAGTGTTAAGTTGTCAAGTTAAAACCAGGGTTACAATGCTCACTTAAAAGCAACCAATCAATCAACTCAGCTTTATTTCGGTTAAAAAAACATAAAAGCACAAATAAAATAAATGGGAAAATACGTGTGGCCACCACTGTACATTACACAAAGATATATATGATATTTACAACTGCCAAGGGACTTTGTGCAAAATTACAGAAGGTTTACAAAAAAGACATTCCTTGCCTGCATTACATTAGTCCAAAAATGTAGCTCCAATGTATAAAATGTTAACAATACCTAACCTCTCACTGGCTTACATTTGACTCCAAGTTGGCAGGCTAGCTGGTTTCATCCAATAAAAGACTCCATACTAAAAGGTGCACAGTAAGAAAAATAAAATATACGATTTGGTAATAATAGCATAAAAACTATTAAAACAACATAAGATCATCTGTAAAGCAGCAAGACACATCCTACCAATGTTTATTGCAAAGACTGATCAAGCTATGGAGAATAGAGAGACAGAATGAGAATTCCCATATATTTCTATGGGCTGTAGCAGCTGTGGAATAAGGACTGACATCAAAGAATTTGCCTGGGGTGAGCACAGACAACAAACACCTTCATAGTCTACCATGTTAGACAGTACCTCCCTACATGGCAAACCACAGGCTTTCCAGAAATGTCACCTGCCCCCCCCCCTTCCGTGGGTAGAATTAACTAGCTCCTGCATTGTACCCTAGCATAACAGCTCTTATCGGGGCTAATATTTGCCAGGAGCCAGGACCTTAATCGCCATGCACGCCCAAGATATTTCGCCATAGCACAAATAATGGCGCTACCAATGTTATGTTATGTTATGTTATGTTACAGAAATTTATAAAAGCGCACATATACCCGGAGGTGTCTTGGCGCTGGACCCAACATTGACCCGCTACAACCTTGCCCCTAGTTCTGAAAGAGCCAGGTTTTTAATTGCTTTCTAAAAATGGTCAAAGAGCTGGCATTCCTGAGATAAAAGGGAAGAGAATTCCACAGTTTAGATGCACCGTAATAAAAACTGCGTCCACCCCAGTAAGCTTTGTGAATTCTTGGTACAGCCAGCATTCGTGCTCCCAAGGACCGAAGCTGTCTGGTGGGTTGATACCATGTAAAATGATCCTGCAAAAAAGAAGGACCTATACAATGTAGAGCTTTAAAAACAATGCACAAGGCTTTAAAATCAATACGCTGAGAAACGGAAAGCAGTGTAGATTGCGGATTTCGTTAGAGACTGAGCAGTGTCTGGGGATATCCAGTATGAGGCGAGCTGCTGAGTTCTGAATCATCTGGAGTTTTCGCAGATGCTGCTTCTGGGCATTAAGGAATAAACCATTGCAGTAGTCCAGCCTGGATGAGATAAGGCATGAGACTACTGTTCTCTTGGTGTTATCGGGGATATAAGGAAAAATGTTCCTAATTTTTTTAATGAGGAAATGTGAAGCCGACACCACAGCATTTGTGTGATGATGGAAAGTAAGTTTATCATCCATGAGCACACCCAAGTTCTTTGCCTTAACCACCGGATTAGGCGGGGAACCCAAATCAACGGGCCACCACAGTTCATTTAAATGGAGGCTGCACACTGCCGAAAATCAAAACTTCCGTTTTACTGGAGTTAAGCTTCAGGCAGTGTGCTGTCATCCATTTATTAATTGCACTCATGCAACATCTGAACTTCGAGGCCGGAGATTGTTGGGATTTAGAAGCTGCCACCACAATCTGGGTGTCATCAGCATAGGTGGTCAGGTTAAAACCAAATTCCCGAATAAGGGGCGCTAGTTCAGAAACGTATATATTGAACAATGTAGGGCTTAAAGAGCTACCCTGAGGAACACCACATGGAAGAGTGTACGGATCAGAATTGAAGCCATCCATGGATACAGTGGATCTACGATCAGTGAGAAAGGAGGCTAAAAGTGCTCGTGCTGTCTCTCCTACTCCTAGCCCCTCCAGACATCTTTGCAGGAGGAGATGATCCACCGTGTCAAAAGCCGCAGAAAGATCGAGGAGCACCAGAGCTGCTGCACCTCCTCCGTCCATAACTGCTCTGATCTCCTCAGAGGCTTTGATCAATGCCAACTCTGTACTGTGGTCCTTGCGAAAGCCAAATTGAGTATGATCCAGCAAACCATTTGCATTAATGAATAGTGACAATTGATTGTTCATTATTTTGTCCACTATCTTTGCTGGCAAAGGCAGTCTAGCAATGGGCCGATAGTTAGTAGGGTTGGCAGCGTCAAGAGTGTTTTTTTTTAAGAGAGGCAGAATAGATGTCTCCTTCCAGCTAATCGGGAAAACACCGGAGGAGAACATCAAGTTGAAGATGTCGGTGAGGTATGGGCGAGTTCTTTAAGGAAACTCGGGGGGCAGGGATCTAAGGGTGAACCCGACTTAGCTTGAAGGACATGATTTCTTACTGTGTCTATCGAGATCGGAGAAAACACAAATGGCAAATGATTGTTGGTACCTAGACCGCTTAAAAGTGGTAATGGGCCAGAATCGGAGACCTCTCTGAATGCTTGGAAGATGTCTAAGACCTTGGATTTAAAAACATCAGCAACGTCATTACAAAATTTCTGGTTGACCTGCCTGCCTGAGTTATTAGGTATAGATAACTTATTAATCACTGCAAACAGTTCCTTAGAGGAATTAGCGGCTGAGTCAATCTGAGAGGTGAAATATCTTTTCTTTTCAGAAATAAGAAGTTTTTTGTATTTTAATAATGCTTTTTTGTAGGCTGATTTCTCCAGCTCGTCATAGTTTACCCGCCACCGTCGTTGTAGACGACGACATTGCTGTTTTTCCAAACGGAGACATTCAGAGAACCAGGGGGCGGATGGCGTGGACCTGTTAGCTGAGAAAGTTCTTAATGGGACTGAGGTATTAACTGCATCCAATATCCAATTCGTATAGTTGGTCACAGTAGGGTCTACCTGATCCTGTGGGGGGGGCGAGAGGTTTCTAGGAGCGAATTAAGGGACAATTTGTCTACTTTATTCCAAGCTTTCCCAATAGAAGCTGAACGTTTACTGGTGTCATCCTTTCCTTCCCTAAAAAGGGGGAGAGTGAACTTAATTAAGGAATGATCTGACCAGATTAAGGGACGCGTTTCCTTGATCCTGAGGTCCTGAGCTGAGGAAAAAACACCATCCAGCGTGTGCCCGGGGTATATGTGTGGGTGATTGCACCAGTTGAGTAAGTCCAAAAGAACTAAGGGTGTCCAATAGCTCTACAGTGTCTTTGTTTCCTAAATCCTCTAAAAGATAATTAAAATCCCCAAGAATGGTAAAATCTGAGTTTAAAATGACTGGTTCAAGCAAACTGTCCAAATTGGTTAAGAACGTATTGCGTGGGCCAGGTGGACGATAGAGAAGAATTCCCTTAAATGTCACTTTAGGATGAAGTGTAAATGAGAAGTGGAGAGCTTCATAGGAAGGGGTAGAGACAGAATGATGGATTGCCGAGAACTGGTCCCTGAAAATAATGGCAACTCCACCTCCTCGCTTAAAGGACCTGTCTTCTCTGATAGCTCTGTATCCCGTGGGTATGGCCGTGGTAAAATCGGGATCAGATGCAGCGTCTGCCCAAGTCTTTGTTATAAATAATATGTCTAAGCCCAGGCACTCTATCATATGAGCAATTTCGTACTTGTGTTTGCCCAAGGACCTGGCATTGATAAGTCCACCAAGGAGAGTAGATTGTCCGTTTGTAGATTCTCAAGACTTCTCTGTGCCCTCTTACTCCCAAATTTCAGCCGGTTTCTAGCACCAGCATAAATCGAGCAGAAGAACAGAAAGTGTGCAATAGATTCCTCTAATGGGAGATGGAGCAGGCAACTAGATTCGTCAGTGGACGACAATTACCATCCAGAACAAGGGGTATGTAAGGGAAGGAAACCCACCCTAAACTGAATAAAAAGTTTCCTGTCAGATGAATTGTTAATCATATCCAAGTATGGCTCGTAGGAATAGTTTGCTTTATGTTCAAGGAATACTTCCATGCACCCTGGCTGGCAGGTGGCCATCATTTCCTTGTTTACCCTAGCATCCCAATAGGGTGCCTTATGTTCCTACTTTGTGGGAATTGTAGTGGCAACTCCCTCTGGCCAATATGATGCTAACCTCAATTTCGCCAAGGAGCTATGCAGATAATGTAACCAGAAAATTTTGTGATGGGTATCCGGGGCTATCACCTTCTTCAGGGCTTCAGCATGAATATCAGGATCAGAGGTAGTTGCTAGTCTTCTTAAATAGAGCAGCAGTCTTGTCTTTAATGGATTTGAGACCCAAATCTAATCTGATTGGCAACACCTGGGTGCTCAGTGGAACCAACCATTTTTAATCAATTTATTCTCCGCCAATAATAGAGCATTACCGGGGATATGTCCCCACAGTTCACCTCCATAGAGAGCCGATCCTAGGGCCTTGGCATTATATAAGTGGAATGCTGGTAGAAATGGTTTGGAAGATGAGGCATGAAATATATTATTTCAATACCCCCCTTGGATCTGTTTTAAATTCAGGCAGCTTTTGTGAGTCTTGGCTGACCAGGCCATGTTTGATGATAATTTTACCCCAAGATATCCAAACTCTGTAACCTTTACTAGCAGACAACCCCTAGCAACATGGTGCCCTTGAAAGGGTGATGGGGATTCAGGCATATGAATTTTGTTTTTTGTGCCATTTACTATACTACTAAAGCACACATATTACAAAAGTCAACAAAAGAATTAATAAAATTCTGAAGCCCCTTGAGAGTCTTTGACACTAGTAATGTATCATCATCCGTGAAGAGCAGCACTGGTACTTCAGTACCAGCGCTGGCCAGAGCATCATGGACACTACCCTCCAGATGTGTAAATACATAATTAAAAAATGTGACCAGGGTCGGTGCAATGACGCAACCCTGTCGAACACATTGATAAGGGAAGTCTCAGTTAATTTGTGGAAAACGTGTAATATTTAATTTGGCATAAGCAGCAGCCATTTTGACTGAGGTGTTCATTTCCTTTCCTTCGTAATTCTCCCGTCCTCTGCTGCTCGTCTTTTCCTGCCTTTGCTATCTATTTTGGTTGACTTCCTGACTCAGCTAAAAGCAATGTATATGCTGAGAGTTTGTAGCTGCTAGTATATCTGTTGACTGTCAATAATTTGTTGCTGCCATAAGCACTTCTGCTCCCCCTCCCACTTTGCTGACCATGTAGATTTATCTGCCCTTGTTTGTTGATAACTATTTCCAAAACTTGCTCTTCCTATTTCTGTTCACGTGCTTACACTGCAGAAAAACTGTATAAAAGGCCTGTGTTCTGTGACTTCAATGTACTACCTCCTCCAGCACTTGAGATTGCTGTGTGGACGTGGTCCCACTCATGAGTGGTTAATAAACTTGTTATTTATTCCTACTTTAGTGCTGATTTCTACTTTGTTGGTTTTTGAACCCGTGGACAAAAGGGTGACCCTGCACCAGTGTACCCCTTAAAAGGTATATTTCCACAAATTGACCCTGTACTCTCCAATGTGCTCATGCATACGTATTCTGATGAAAGTGCATGGTAAGATATAGGATTTTGTCCGGGATCCCCAACCCCAGTTCCTAAAAACAGACCACAACGTCTCGCCGGGGGATTAAATTGAAGCCTAATTTAAATCCATGAATGCCACATAAAGGTGGCCTGATCCCAGTTTAAGAGTTTTCCAATATAGAGTAAACAAATGTCAATACCTGATTGTGCTGGTACAACGCCGAAAGCCAGCCTGAAAAGGTGCTCAGATGTTACTGTCCTTAACTCAACTATGTGGCTTGCCCAGGACCTGGCGACACAATATATTTTGCAATCAGGCTGATTTGTCTGTAGATGGAATATCACAAGACCCCTTCTTGAAGATTGGAATTATTTCTGCACCCTGCTAGCACTCTGCTATAACGCAGGAATGGGACACCCCTAGATACGGTGTTTGTGATATAGTTTATGTAAAGCACCCACTTGAGAAATGTGATTATTTTATTCGATCAATAGCATGATCATACACACATATCATAAAAACACAACACATATTAAAAAGCTAAGTACATAAATTAATCGCTAATATATACAAGTAGTAAATAGAGTTAGCAGCATATCATCAGGCAAAGTATCTAAAGTATAGCGGGATTCGTAACTTTTTCAAAGATAAAAGAAAAAGTGGATTTAAAATATGTGGAATCAATTATATACTGATGCGAGCTAAAAATATTTAGCTTACGACACAACACTTGGGTCATGGCCCTCACTAGAGTTTCCCCCTACTTCAGTGAAAAGGGATCGTGTAACCGCCTTGGACCTCAACCACCAAGCATATAAAAGATATCTGGATAAAGTAAAGACAAGCCATTTGGTTGTGTCGGAGCTAAATACACACAAGGCTTCTGAAGGACGGGAAAATGACAGCACCCGGCACGCAGGAACAATCCATTGTTTTCTCAAAGTAGCATATACAGGGCAGATGAACAAATAATGATCAAAGGTTTCAACAGCAGAGTTACAGGACGGGCACATAGGAGTAATGGTTGAGTTTGTCCATCTGCTTCTAATAGCGTTTAAGGGAAGAGTGTCAAATCTGAACTGTATATAAAGTGCACGTGTCTGCTGTGGTTCTACATCATCCAAATATGTTTCAAATCTAAAATAACTTTTGACGTTTCAAAAATGTATAGATAAAGTGCCTAGTGACCTAGATTCAGTGCAAGCAGAATTAATAAAATTCCAGTACATTGTTTTCAACTGGGAAATCATTCTTTTTATTTTGGAACGTGGATCGTCCCACAGGATACCCAACCATAATTTAAAGAGCCACCCCTTAACTTTCCCAAACCAGGGCAAGAGACCTGATTTCTTTTGAAGAGATAGTAATTCTTCCACAGCATCTTTTACAGGTGCTTGGGGATTACTAGTCCAGAGTTTCACCCAGAACAAAAGCACCCTCAGAACAGCACAGTGGGAGATTGATTTTAACCCAAGGTCGAGGCGTAGTGGCAATAGGGGTGTGTTCTTTGGAATATTTAGAAGAGCTCTTAAAAATTTAGTTTCAGCAACTTTTATTTGTTTGATAGCCTCAAGACCCCAAAGTTCAGCCCCATAGAGTGCTGCACCCAAGCCTTTTGCCCTATGTATTTCTAACATGGGGGAAATAGGGCAAAACGCTGAGCGTTTGGCTCTTTTCACTAATACACAAGCCACGTGTTGGAGTGTCAAAGCACTTTTCAAAATTTGAGGGGACCATGCCAAGTTATCACAAATTCTGATGCCTAGTCAAAGGCATTGACCTGCTCTAATGGTTGGCCTTCCAACAGCACTTTCCCCTTGGCAGATTTATAGGGGTTGAAAACCATGTACTTGGTTTTCATACAATTAATTTTCAGACCCCGGGATTTGCAAGTGTTGGAAAATTTAGTTTAAACATTCTGGATGCCCATTCGGGTTTTAGATATGAGTGACGTATCATCGGCAAACAAGAGTGATGGTATTTGCTTGCCTTCCAATTTCGGTGGGTCACCACCACAATCGTACAACTTATTTATTAGCTCATTCATAAATAAGGTAAACATAGTTGGGGCCAGCACACACCCCTGGCGCACTCCTTTCCCAATTAGAATATTTCCAGACATCCTCCCATCTTGACTCCATCTGACTCTGGCATAATTATCATGATGTAACCTGATTAAAAGATGGAGTAGGGCAGGGGGGATGGCCCATGTCTCTCAGGGTAGACAGGGCCTAGTGCGGTCGATGGGAGTCAAAAGCAGTTTAGAGGTCAACAAACACTATATAGAGGTGGCCTTTCTTGAGTTTAACCTCTTTTTAGATGAGCATTAGAAAATGAAACACTTGGTCCAGAGTGCTGGTAGCAGCTCTGAACCCCGCCTGCAAGTGCGAGAGTATGTTATTGTCCTCTGCCCAGTTTTAGATGCGTGTTAAAATGTATTTGCCCAAACTTTTTATTTGGGACATATCTATGAGGCTGATGGGCCTAAAATTTGCAGGGTCCCCTTTGTCCCTTTTTTTAAATATTGGGATTATTTTGGCTCACTTCCATGTAGCCGGGATCACACCTCCACGGGTAATGGTATTAAAAACTGAATGAAGCAGAGGGCCCCAGATATTGGGTTCTGATTTATATAGGTCTCCAGGGAGTCTATATAACCCTGGGGCTTTGCCGGTTTGGAGAGAAGTAATTGCATTGTTAACTTCCACAAGGGAAAAACTCACTTCCTCGTTACATCATTGCAAACCCTAGGTTCCTCCCCTGCACCACCCAAGACCTCACCATCCACTTCAGAGTATAGTGCCTGAAAATACTCTTCCCAGATATGCGGCTGAATGTGGAAATCATTTACAACAACCTGGTGAATAACCCCCTTAGAGAAAATATTCCAGAATAGCCTGTAATCCTTTAGCCTGGATACCTCAACTAGGGTACACCAACTCTCTGTTTCCCAATTACGTTTGGCTTCCCTTTGAATGCTCTTATAGGACTTCCTTTTATTATATATCTTGGGTCCCATATCCTCCTTTACTGCCTCCATGAGTTCAGCTCTTGACTTCCTACATTCCTTATTTTACCAGGCAGCATTTTTACGCTTTCGAGGAAGTGACCCTCCCTGGCTCCTAAAATATGGCGAGATAGTATTCTAGAGATCTTTGGTAGCTGGCTAAGATAGCATCGTCATTTATGGTGGCATTAGACGTCTTCACAAGAAACTGCACCACCTCTTTGTAAACTTCCAGAAGAAGCTTACCATCAGCAACTACATTAGCCCACTTGATTCTCCTATTGTTGTTAGTTGTTACTACCTGAGCCCTTTTTAGATATTGCCGAGACTTTAGAACCGGTAACCCTGAAAAGCTTAAGAGTAGGGCGTTGTGGTCGCTATCATTTCGGTTAAGAATGGCCGTATCATTTACTTGTGGCCAGAGATCGAGATCGACCAAGATGTAATCTATTCTACTTCTAGAACTCCCCCTCTTAAATGTGTAATATGCACTAGGATCTGAGAGAGTCCTCCCGTTGCATGCCCGCACCCCCCGAGCAAGAGTGAACGATATGACTTGCTGCGCTACACAGGTAGATCTTTTAAGTGTTGGAATTTGAAATCTTTTGATGCCTCTAGCTTCTTCCTCCTCCCAAACTAATTCCTGCACATAATCCACTGGCTCATATGTAGTATTAAAATCTCCGGCTATAATGAGGGGGCATTCATTATTGTCGGTTTCAAGGAAATTAATTAACGTTGTCATGGTGTCTGAGGGTTTGTGTGGACACTTAAACCTATTATAAATGTTAAAAAAGCCTAACATACATACTCCCTTTGAGCGAAGCCATGTCAATGGCCAGAATTTCCTGGGAGTCTATATCTAGGCACTTTATTTTACAAGCGAGTGTTGTTTTAGCCCAAATCAGCATACCTCCCGCAGGTCTGCCAGATGATGACTGTTTTGCTTGTATGCTAAAAGAGGTGAAACCCATCCTATAGCTCGGTTCAATAGCCCAGGTTTCTTGAAAGAGACACGTATGAGAGTTGTCCACAAGTGTACCCAGGGTTATTGAGTTTAGAACGTAGCCTTGCAATGTTCCATGAAAGAATATATAACTGCTGGTCAGTAGGCTAACTGGAGTATAAATCTCTGATTCATTAGGGTGGGAAAGTATCTGCACCTCCACTAGCGAGCCGGCCTGGACGGGACCCTGTAGTATCAAGGGGACGTCTTTTCCAGGCTCCACTCAGTATAGTTTGTCCATGACTGATAGTGCCTCGTATCTATTGCTAATTTTAATAGGGAGTTGTACCTTTCTCATCTGGTGGTGACGTGTTGGTCTGGGATTTTGTAAGTGTGGTGGGAGGCTAAGTATAAGATGTCTATAAAAAAAACGGGGCCTTATGCCTATCCCCTGAGCTGGACCCCCTCTGGAAGTATTGCTCCCGCTCCTGATTATAGACCCCGCAAGATCCGGACTTCGACAGTTTATAACAACACAATCTCCGTCGATGGACCTGCATAGGGGATCAACCCATCCTACTCTTCTTACCATCAGTATGTCTTTGTAGCGTGAGTTATCGTACACAGACGAGTGGGATAGTCAGTGACAAACCTTAATTTTTAGCTGGCCTACAGATTCTTGAAAGTTGTCCTGAAGTGAAGGGACATTATTAAGTATAACAACATAGGGACAACATTCCGGAGGTAGATCCGGGATAGCCTTATGTGGTTGATTAACAGAAAGGGCCACAGCGTTTGTCTGACTGGGTAGCTGCCTCAATGGGCCGTTCCTCTTTTGATGAACATCAGAACGCTGAATATCAGACCTAGGCCTACCAACAGTGGCTCTGCAGTCATTTATATGACTAGTATACTCAGGGTCCCTCTTTTCAAAGTTAGCTTCCCCCAAGGCATTTCCTGGCTGAGTATCTCTGGGTTTGTTATAGGCTGAGGCATCATTACGAGTTATGTTAAAAGTACTCTTATATCCTACAGGTGCTTTATCTGAAGTTTGCAAGGTTTCAACCAGGGAAAGTAGCGCTACCTTACCATCATCCAATGCGATCTTTGTGGGATTATTCAAGGGGTTGGTGGGACCTGCACCATGACCTTTTCTTAATAGATCCTCGATGACTGTAACCCTGTAAAACAATTTCTCTAAAGTGGCTGTGACTGCTTTATGAGGCGCATCTAGCCCTGAACCCTCCGCAACAATACAGTGATCTGAGAAGTCTCTATTTGGCCATCCATTTTATTCATGACAATGTCCAGGTGTTCAAGGGACTCCCCAGTAAGGCAAAGCTATTGTCTATTAGTTCTTTAATCCATGCAAGAGCAATATCCAGAACAACCTCCCCAACAATATCAGGAGCAGCATCCCCAGCATCCCCAGAAGCACTGCCTGCTGGTACAGGAGGAACAGCATCGGTCTGTGTGCTGATGGAACTGGTTTGTATCACCTCAGAATTAACATGCAGAGGCCATTTTTGCTGTTTTGGTTTTTGGGTGCCCACACCCCTCCTTCGCTTCACTGGTGGCTCTCTGGGTTTGTCTTAATTATGGGGTTTAGAGATCCGTATCCTAGTGGATATCCTTGGCCCGTTTAAAGTGTCCATGGAAGATACTTCTAGGTCAGGTATGGGAGAAGACTGAAGCTGGCCTTGCTTGGTAGGGGACGAACAAGTGTGACGGGCACCACCCAAAGTGACAGTACCTAGTGAAGTGCGCCTCTGCAGAGATAAAGGTTCTAATGAGAGTCGCCTCTCCATCAGTTCAATCTTGTGGCTGAAGATTGATTCGGCCCTGATAATGAAAGCGTCCAAGGTTCCCGGTACTCCCTTACGTTTGCTCATTGTAAAGTCAGGAATAAACACCACCACGGACATTGTTAGAGGGATGGCCCAGCCTCCTTCGGACTCCCACAGGCGTGGACGGGCCCGCTCTCATCCAGGCACGGGATGTAGGTGTCGGTGGTGGCGTCAGCCACAGGGGTACCTGGGACTTTGAGTCCTGTGTCCTCTCCCCCTTGCAGACAGTGGCAGTAACAGCAACAAAGTTACAGGCTTAGAGCACCCAGTTGTTTATTTCATGCCGATACAGGCCCCCGGGATACCATCTAGTCGGGCTTTAAGCTATTTATTGCCCTGGTTGTATCTGCTATGTCAAATAGTAGGGGCTCAGATTTTCCCAGAGTCAAAGCTGAATCTGCCAAGTCAAACAGAGTCAAGTGTGGTACATTCAGAAGAATAGAGAGTGAGAAAATGTTTGTACCAGACAGACAGTTGGGTGGAATTTCCAGCTACCTCATTCTGTTTGAATGGTTGCTGGCTACGGTCTGCCAGAAAGCTCATGAGTCTCTTCTCCGGGCTACCTCCAAGTGGTTGCCACATATGGTGTTATCTCATTCTTTTCTGGCTTCCCGCAGCGTTGCCGAATAGGTCTTCCTAGCTAGTACAACACTAGGTGGACATCTGGAATTGATTGCTTCAAGGAGTTTTATTTTGGCCATCTGCAGTTTTTATTAAACTCTCTGCTCAATGTCCACCCTAAATAGTAATTCTAAGGTGTTAAAATAGTCCTGACGAGCAGCCATAATACCTTTGCGCTATGAACAACTTTATCCCATTTGAGCGTGTGCAGATTATTTGCAGCGATTACCTCCCTTGTGCATAGAAGATTATGAGGCCCCGGGATTATGTTAGTGGCCCCATTCAAGGATAGGTGTAGGGCATTATGGCTGGTATCACCCCGCAGTATTACCTCCATGTCTAACACATGCGGCCAAAGCTGAACTTCAAGTAAAATGTAATCAATCCTGCTGTTTTCTTAATTCAATTAAAAGTCACTTCCCCTAGCGGGACAGACTTGGAGTGGCCATTACATGCTCTCAAGCCTAGAGACAAAGTAAGTGACAATAGCTGCAGTGCTAGTGGCAACCTGCAGTGGCCCTGTCGTTTTCCAAGCTGAGATACTCCACTGCTCGTCCTCCTTTTCGTTGAGCTCAGCCCCACGCACTCCTGTGGCTTGAATGTAGCATTAAAGTGCCCCGCCAAAACAACAGGGCTTGAATATTTCTTGGTAGCCAGATGTTCCTCTAGGGACCTCAAGGTATGTGATTCAACTTTACCCATGGGGGTGCGTTGTAAATATTATAAAGTTCCAGCCTTCTGCGAGTAATTCAATTCAACTTCCATAATATCTGGTGTTTGGAAGTTACATTGGCTGCTGATTTTAGCCACATAAAAAGGCCTCTAGAGTAGTGAGGTAGGTATTGTCGGACCCACTTGTTGGGTTAGCCTGGCGCTCCATGTCTCCTTGAACACGCAAATGTCAAAGCCTTCAATGAACTGAGCCCAGTCTGGATGATCAGGCTTAGACTTCAGACCCGCAGTGTTCCAGGAGAGGATATTTATTATCCTTGCGATTGGATCAGCACTTGAGCCCTGGGCCTTGCAATTCCCACAAGGTAAAGCCTGCCCACGATTTCCAAGTCGACCCTCTAGGCTGACCAATTGCCCATTTCTACTAGAAAGCAGGGAAGTGGGCCCAAAGGCAGGGTACTGCACACTAAGTCAAACCAGGCTCCTCAACCAGGAGTCAGGATTGATCAATGCTTGTGCTGACCCAGGGTCTTGAGCTAGTGAGGGCCGGTGGTGAGCTGGATGATGCTGGGCTGGTGGACTAAGCTTGCAACAGATTTGTGTTGTGTTGGAAATGCCTGTTCTTAATTCCATAGCAATTAGGCCTTCCACTAGCTTCCTATTTGCTAGGTGGATAAGTATATAGTCAGCCACCTCAGAGGGACAGCTACATCTTTCTGCACTAACAATGTCCTCCGTTATGATCGACTTACAGTCTCGAATTGCTCTAAACCAATGGGTATATTTGTTGATGAGTGCACTCTCATCTTCATATCCACCTTTTGGCACTTACAACAAAAACACTTCATATCTGGGGGTGGAATCTTACGGACACCCTGGGGCCTTAACACCACCCATATGTTTTGTAAATTTGGGGGGAAGGGGATAGTTTAAAACTATTTATATTGTTGGGTCTTTACAGCACTCCAGTACTATCAGAAGTTGACCAAACCCTTAAATTCACAGCACTGGATGTGTTGCCAGTGTTCGACCTGGAGGTATGATGTTTAGCGATAGAGGTAGGGGCTGCTAGTTTGTTCCTTGGGCTCCTCATTGTGGAGGATGATCTTACTGCCCCCTTAGTTGAGCCCCCAGGCTTCCTTCTCTGCAGTGAGCTACTGCGTGGTGGGCTAGCAGACCTGGGTAGGTTGTCAGACATTCCTCCCATAGCACTACCTTCAGACCAGTGGCAGCCAGCATGGATCTGGGTGGAGGTGAGGCGGTATGAGTGTAAAAAAAATAAAAATTCACTTGCCCCATGTCATCTCTCCTCTGCTGAAAAGGAAGCAGCCAGGCTCCCCTGAGCTAATCACAACGCTGCAATGCGGGGGAGGGGGGGAATGTTTTGCTTTTATTATTGCTTGCTGTCTGCACTGATGGTGCATGTGTGTAGACAGTGTAAATACGGGGTATATGAGGTCCAAATACATTTTTACAAATCAAACTTATTGTAGTACACCATACAATATTTCTTTAGTGAGTCTTTGGTCATGCGCGCTCACTCTTTCTGTCCTATGCAAAAGTTAGTCTGTGAAAAGCCCCTCTCAACATTAGCACTTGAGACGGGTAACGGCAAAACAGCCAGTACACAATTTGCTTTCTGGCCTCTGACATAGCTTTCCATGCCAATACTGATGCACCTGCACATTGCAATGCTCTGCGACAGGTTCTGCAACATATGTGTTGAACTGGGTGCATATGCTCTCAGTTCTTGAAGCAGTCAAAAATGAAGCAGTAGTTTTGTAAGTCCGGAGAGAATTTCCCTTTACCGGAAGGGATATAGAACTAGTGCAGAGTACCTCAGTGAAGAGTCATTGACTTCAAATGCCATGGTAGGTGAAGGGACAATTCTATGCATCACTGAAAGCCATTTCTATTGCACTGTAAAATAAAATTTCCTGAATAGCTCCTCAACAAATCCTTGCTTACCAAGTGGCAAGAATTCTAACATGGAACATGTTGCAGGGCCAAAGCCACTAAAAGTGTCGCCCACCCTACTCTCAAGGAGATGTTTCACATCTACAGCAATTACGCTGAACACTTGGTAGGCAAGGGTGCTTTCAGACTTTCGTTTTTTGATTATGTCCACTACAGCTGTCATGTTTTCCTGTAAAATCTAAGAATGCAGTAGAGTGTACTTTGTTTCACATCACTATCAATATGCGACCAGAGATCCTCACATTTCTTGCCTTTGGCATCATCACTAAGCACAAGGCCTCTAGGAATGAGACCCACTGGCTAAATGACACAGTTGGGATGACTCTTTCTTTGATGCCACACAAAGCACAAAATGAGAAATATTTGCATTTTAGTTTTCGCACATAACGAAACAGTGCACCAGAATGGACTACAAAATCAATAGCATTCTTCTTTAAATCTGAACATTGTAAAGATGCTTTCAGCATACCATCTAGCAAGTGGCAAGGATATCTTTCAGGGAAGCACTTCAGCTCAGATATCGATTTTGACAGGTCATCATACAACTTTTTCATATATACGTAGCTGAATTACTGCAAATACAAACAATATCACTCCAATCTGTGTTGAACTTGGTAAGGAGTTTTGGCAGCAGCATTCAAAGTGACACTGCATTCCATGTTTTCCAAATGTCTGGTATCATGTTTTCACCACAACCTAAGATGCTTGGTGCCAGCACTCTTTTTACACATATACCTGTCACTACAACGTGCATTGAATGTTTAAAGCCTGGGGTGCTTGGCAATTCACCTACTATCAATACTGACTTGCAAGAAAAGGGGGTGATGTATCAAAGGGTTTCACCCATTCTCTGTCTGTAGGTAATTGTGATGGTACTTATTGGGAAAGATTCTTAGGAAACCAGGCATTTTACCTATCAGTCAACAAATCAAACGTAGCCAAAATATCAAATATGATGTTGATATTTCCTGATTCTCTACAGTTTATAAAACAATTAAATAAGACCTAAAACATGCTTCTAAACCCTGCATCTTTAGACCAAAGACCACAAAACTGAAAAAGGCAAAGTGAAGAAGAAACAATATTTAAACAACAAAACTCAAGCAGAATAATGTTGGCCCAGTCTTACTTGCTGCTGCCTTATATAACAAAGTTACATTATATTGGCCCCTTCAGGAAGAAATAAAAATGACTCTTTCACTCACCTTTTCCTTTCTTTTCATGGCATTTAGTTTGTGGTTGTGAATGTGTTTTTTCAATGTTTATATGTTTACACTGGTGAGGGTTATTTTCCTCTCAGTGGGATTTTATCAGTTATTATAGGTTTAAACCTAAAACAGGATAGCCTAGGTTTAGGTTTAGTGTTGCCTTGCTTTTTCTTTCTAAAGAGTTCAGGTATCGTGGCAGACATTAGGCTCAGGGTATTCCTATCCGCACAGTTAATTGGTTCACTATTAGTGGTCTGAGCTATGTTCCCTCCAGGATGCGCGCACCCATACACAGTCTTGCCCAAGCACACAGAGGTTTCTTGTGAGCACACAGGTCATTAGAGGCTGTCTTTTGCTACAGTTTGTCTTTTAAAATAAAAATCAGTGTGAAAGGTAGTGTGTCTCTTGGCACTCTGTGACGGAGATAAGGCAATGAGCAGGGAAGAAAGTCAGAGGTGTCAAACCCATGTGGTGGGAGAAAGCTGCACAATTAGTCTGGGCATGCAGAGCACACAGGGGTGCTACTGAGGGACCAAGCAGACGGCTTTCTCTCACACCGCTTGTTTCACAATTAGCCTGGGGATGCGAGCTGCACAGATGGTTTTTGCCGTGTCTGCCTCTTGCCCAACGTCTGCTTGGTACGGAGCTAAATGCCCTGTTTTTAGAAGGCATTAAAAGGGCCGAAGAGCTGTGGAATTAAGGTGTTTATTCACATGGCTGTTGGCAAGAAGGAGTAGCAGTACATCAAGCATCCGGAACAAAGAATGTACATCACCTGGAAACAGGGCATTGTTGGCATCCAGTGCGACAATCTTTTTTGTTCTCTTTCCTTGTGGATTTCCTCACTACCACCCTCCAAAAGTGCCCTTTATCTCTCTAAAGCTCCTGGATCACAGGATTTGCATTTGTTTTAAAGTGCCACCCAGACCAGTGTAGTGTGTGTACATCACACATTATTACACAGAGACAAAGATTCGCAATTTAGTAAATCAGTCTATAGGAACTGTTTCATAAGAAAACGAGAATTACATAGTGCAGGAGTCACATGTCAACAATACTGGTAGTCAGTATATCTTAAGTGCTTGGTCTGGAGAATAACAAACTAGGATTTAAAACATACCACAGTAGTTGGGGTTGGCTTTACTAACAAGAATGTGTTTCTACAAAACAAATCCTTTTTTACAACTTTAGGCTAATGAAAGACAGGGGAAATAATAATGTTCGAACATCATATACCATAGACAATGCATGCAGCTCTTTGATGACAGTTCATAGCTCACTGAGCTATATTAGGATTGTAACTTTTGAACTGCAAATAACAAAAGGATCTCAGTAGCAAATGCATTAACCTACTGAGCTATCCACATAAAATACAGTTCAGTGATTTGCATGGTACATGTTCTTTACAGCAGGTATATTAACCCTCTACGCTGCTTTATGAGTCAAAACTGCCACTAGACAAAACTCCAATCCCTCTCCAGAAGCATCATTAATCACCAGCGTTGTCTTGACATTTTTATTGTTGCCTGAAAACTGCTGGATACACAAGGAACTCTGCAGCAGGTGCTTTTCAATCCCATAAGTTATTTCTAAACACAGCACGATCTGTAGCTTGGACTGGGGATTGCCGGTACATTGTAAAGATCGAAAGGCTTCACTTGATATTCAAACTACCTGAACTTGGTTCAGAAGTCTGTCTTCCATTCCTCACCCTTTCAGACCCTGACCAGATGATATGCCCCTCGAAAATCCAACTTAGTGATGATCACTGCATTTTTTACCCCAGCTAGTGAACTAGAAATAAGCTGTAAAGGATATCATTTTTTTACTGTGATGATATTTAAGGCCCGATAATTAGTTCAGGTACGGAGTTTGCCTCCTTTGAGGGCGATGACACTGGTGATTTGGAGTGGCAAATGAACCTGTTTTCAAAATATTCATCCAAATCTTTTTGTCAAATACATATGCTAGATCCGCATAAACATCTAGAAGACCTTGAAAGTAAAGCACTCTATTAACATGCTTAGAAAAATGTGTGCGCATGGATCATCCTTGCATCTGGTTGTTCAAGATAACAATGATGTTCACACTAACCAGAAGTTAATGTTATGTCTCATTTACTCCAATCTGTCTGAGGGTTATGCTTGGTAAGCCAAAGCAGACCTAATGTCATGCGGAATTGTGGAGCATCGATTAAATCGAAATATATCTCTTTTTTATGTAGGTTAGTGCAAGTCATAACTAATCTTTCAGTGTTGAATTGAATTAAGCCTGTAGTTAACTCTTTCCAGTCCACGGCCCGGACTATTTTTTGTTTGTCTTTGCCCAAGGCTTTTTTTTAATGACAAGAAGTTGTTCAAACTTGTCTATAAAAGTTTCCGGTGGCTCCTGAATGAATTACGGCTTCCGTGTTTCAGGTTTGTTCAGTAATGGAACTTAATGTTAGCAGGATACTTAAATGGTAATAAGCTGCGCACAAGGGTATTCTAGAGGTCGAACTTAAAGACAAACCTGGCAGGATGACCTCACCACCTACAGAGCTACCTTGGTTTCCGGCAGTTCTTTGATTACTACTGGGACCACTGAGGAGGTAGGTTTGGCGGACTTAGGCTTTGTTGGTCAAGTGGGACTTTGACAAAATTACCATACTTCCCATATTAGAGACAATGATTCTATTTTCTCCTCTTATCCTTCTCTTCCCTGTGCAGAGGGCCTCTTATTGTCTCTATCTATATGGGCTCTGGTGTACATAGTTTTTTATGAGAGGTATCTGATTTTGCCTTATTCCAAATCATAATGATTCTGTGATCCAACATTTTTCCTTTTTCAGACTTTTTCGCAAATAGTCTATGGTTAAATCAATACATTTTGTACAGTCTTCTGGGGGGGTCGAGAATTTCTGACAAGAGATCTTTCCTTCTTTAGTGTTCTGTAAAACAATGATGCTTGTTTATCCTCTGGCCAATTCACTTTCACTACTAGCCTATTAAACATGGAAATATAATGTAAAAGGTTCAAAGAACTCTGCCTAATATCCAAAAGCTTGTTATCAGCTGCCTGGAAAACGGTGCGTTTGGCAAACGTTTTCTTATTACGTCCTTAAATTGCACCAAATTATATAGAAGTGGATCATCTTGCTCTACGAGAGGTTTTGACCGGAATGGCGCATCTCCTCCCTATTATGAAAGAATAAAAGCTCCTCTACTTGCGTTGTTTGGGAGAGCCAAGGGGTCTAGTCTTAAAATATCAATGGTACTGATTCATGAAAATTCAAAATGTAATAGTATCCCTGTAAAAAAAAATCCTAGGGGTGCCAAAGGAGTGGGCACAGGAGTAACCACCTGAATTTATGTTGGTTTGGTTGAAAAGGGATCTGGGGAAGCTGACGCCTCTACCGGAGATTGGAAACTAGCTGGCTTTATTACAGATTTTTCTTTTGACAGACTGGATAGGTAGCATTCAAGAATTTACCTTTTTGGATGCCAGCTGAGATTGCAGGGCTGTGACATTGTGTCATAGGGCTATATTTTCGGTTAATATGGGTGTCAACATTGTGGCTATGTCCCTGAGCATAATCTTCTGTGAATCCATATCATCTGGATGAAGCTTACTGTTGGAAGCTGGCTCTGTATATACTATAGTGAGGTATAGTGTGCACAGAGTCCAGTGGAACTCAAAAGAAAGGCAGAGGTAAAGTTAGATAGCACTTCACTCTCTATATGTGGTAGTGTGGTCGAGCAGTAATGCAGTATCAGAGGACAGTGTTAAGCATTTGTTGTACACACTCAGTCAGCAAATGAATTCACACACTCAAAGACTGAACTTCAGACCAATTGTTTTTGTATAAAAAATATTCTTTTACTTATTTTATTCCCTAGAACCAAGCAAGCCTAGCACAGGTAAGTGACAAGTACTTTGCAGTAAATATACAATTGAAACACAGTATGGATTGAAATGGTATATGCACTTTGTTTTGACTTACAGTATTGTTGCAGAGAAATGCAATGTCTTGTAAATACAGTACATAGACTTGAATGGAATTTTCAGTAAAATACCAGGTAAGTTACTTTTTAGATTACTTTTCTTACTCAGTGTAGTATACCTGGATACTACACTGGGACATTTCATCTAAAGAGGTAAGTAAAAGCGTTTTTGTTGAACAGTACAATTTTAAAGAATTTCTTTAGGTTACTCCACACCGAAATTTTTCCAAGAAAAAACAGTCAATGTTATCCCATGGAGGAAAATAGTCATATCGGTTTTAAGGTAAGTATTTGGTAGTGAGAGTTGAGGTTCTGGGGGTAGACTCAGGGGTCCCCCAGGGTCAGGGTCAGGGATGCACTCTTGTTACACCCTCAGCGGCACTAGGGCGGCCGGGGGCAGAGCACTGAGGCCCGATGTTACCCAATGGAGGTTAGGGGGCCTTCGGTTGGGGGCTGCTGACGAGCAGGCGCTTGGGTGTGGGAGCAAAGATCCAGGACTTTAGCTCAGGGCAAATGGGGAAACAAAGTAGCACCAAAGGTGCACCCTCAGCGGCACTAGGGCGGCCGGGTGCAGGGTGCTGTTTCGACATCAGCACCCTGTTGCTTGCAATGGGGAACCTCTGGTTTGCAAAGGCACGCAGGCTTGGAGACGAAGGTCTTCTGAGTGCAACCACCACTTCAAGAGGTAAGTTGGGAAGTTGGGATTGGCTAGGCACCGTCGGTTTGGCCACCCAAGGCCGTGGGGCGTCGGGTGCAGGGCTGCCTTTTAGAGTAGGATCTTCTTACCAGCTCCTGGTCGCGGTTGGGGGGACCTTCCGGATTTAGGCTGCAGGCATCGGCTGGAGGCTTGAGGCAGGTCAGGGTTCACTGGATCTCGGGTTAGGATCGTCGGGGACCTCCTCGTGATGTTTGCCTGCTTGAGCCGTGGACGGAAGGTGCAGAGTGATGCGAAAATTGCGGTGTCCGGCTGGAGCCAGAGGTTGCAGATGAACAAATCTGGTGTACACGGCAGACACAGTCTTTGTGGTTGAAGGCAGGCAGGTCTTCTTGGGTTTTCGAGGTTGCTGGCTGCAGGACACACCGGGATTCTGCAGGAGCAGGTTTGAGGTGGAGACAGGCCGGTAGGGCTGGGGCCAAGTCAGTGGGTGTCTTCCTCTTGTTAGCTTCTGCATGGCTGTTCGGTCCTTCTTCTTTTCTTGTACTTTCTTCTGGTCTGAGAAAGCAAGGTTCAGGGGTGCCCCTTAATACCAGATTTAGGGGTGCTAGAGGTAGGTAAAACGGTCGGGACCAATGAGTCCCTTCCCTGGGTTTGGTACACCCCCTATTATGCCACCCTCCAGTGGGAGTGGGGCATAAGCCTTTCCCTGGTTGGCTGAGTCCCCCCCATCTGCAAGATGGTGGGGACTGAGAGTTGTGCTTCACCCCGCCTTCCCCACCTGAGGGGTGGAGTTGGCAGAGGTGGTAGGTTAGTTTTCAGGGGCATCTCGCAGATGCCCTCTGTGTGTATTTCTCATTAAATCCCACACTGGCATCAGTTTTCAGTGTAGCCATTATGGCGCTGTGAAGTTCGTAATGACAAACTCCCAGCACCATATACTCTTAATGGCAGCACTGCGCTTACAATGTCTAAGAATGGACTTAGACACTGTAGGGGTCCAGGACTCATGCTCTTGTACCCTCACCACTGGTTTAGTGTACCCAGCTAGAGAATGACGGATCTATGCCAGGACAGTGGGTTGTAGGCATGGCACACAGAGATGTGTGCCATGTCGACTCTTCACTTTGTTCTGCACCAAAACAAGCAGCCTGCAAAGGCAATGTGTGAGTGTAATGGTACAGGACCTCTAAGGGTGGCACAATAAGTGCTGCAGCCGTTGGAGGCCTTCTCTGGTCACAATGCCTGTGGTACCATTTACCAGGGGCTGACCTGTGGCCAGAGACGTCAATTAGGTTTAGGCTTCAATGCAGTTTTAGGGAAATAACGTAGACCCTGAGTATCTGATTAGCAGGGGCCCGATTCACAGAATTAACTTAAGACAAAATCCTAAACTTACTACTTTTGGTATTCACAGAATGCACTTACTACTTTTGGTATTCACAGAATGCACTTACTACTTTTGGTATTTACAGAATGGATTTACGACTACTAACTTTACGTCCGCACTCGGGCCGGAAATTCCGGCCCAGATGCGGAGCTTCCGGCCGGAGGTGGGGATTCCGGCCAGTGGCGGAGATTTAGCCATGGCCAAAATCTCCACCTCCGGGCCGGAAGCTACGCCTCTGGGCCGGAATTTCCAGCCCGAGTGCGGACGTAAATTTAGTAGTCGTAAATCCATTCTGTGAATACCAAAAGTAGTAAGTGCATTCTGTGAATACCAAAAGTAGAAAGTGAATTCTGTGAATACCAAAATGGTAGTAAGTTTAGGATTTTGTCTTAAGTTAGTTCTGTGAATCGGGCCCCAGGAGTCCAGGGCACACCCAGTCAAAGCACATCAGCAACTCAGGAAAAAGTGGGGGCAACCATGCAGAAAGAGGGCACTTTCTCATACAACCTTCCCCCACCCCCACACGAAAGAGGATGAGACTAACCTTTCCCTAGAGAGTCTTCATTTTCTAAGTGGAAGAACCTGGAAACTCTTTTGGGTGTCCTGCTTGTGCCTAGGTCAACCAAGTAGGTGACCTCACTCTTCTTTTCTAAAATAGGGTAAGGACCACTCCATCTGTCCTGGAGAGCCCTTGGTGCCACTGGCTCCAATACCCACACCTTCTGCCCTGGTTGAAATTCTACCAGTGCAGCTTTTTGGCTTCTGTAGCTCCTGGTTGGCCTCAAGATTCTTGGATGCCTTTTCCATGTACTCAGTAATTCTGGACCTTAGGCCAAGCACATAGTCCACAATATCTTGTTTGGGTTCTTGGAGAGGCTTCTCCCAACCCTCTTTTACAAGATAGAGTGGTGCCCTCACAGGATGGCCAAACAGAAGCTCAAAGGGGGAAGACCCTTCTACCTTCTGCGGCACCTCTCTGTAAGCAAAAAGCAAGCATGGTAAGAGGACATCCCATCTCCTTTTGAGTTTTTAAGGGAGCCCCATAATCATGCCTTTCAATGTCTTGTTGAATCTCTCACCAAGGCCATTGGTTTGTGGGTGATAGGGTGTAGTAAACTTCCACATGTGTTTTAGGTAAGCAGACATGAAGTTGGAACCTCTGTCTGAAACCACCTCCTTAGGAAATCATACTCTGGTGACCACACCATTGAGGGCCTTGACTACTGCAGGAAATGTAAAATGTAATAGTCCTAAGGGGAATTGCCTCAGGATACCTAGTGGCATGATCCACTACCACTAGAATGAATTTGTTTCCTGGTGCTGTGGGAGGTTGAAGTGGACTCACTATGTCCACACCTACCCTTTCAAAGGGAACCCCAACCATTGGTAGTGGAATTAAGGTGGCCTTTGTGTGGCCACCTGTCTTGCCACTGGCTTGACAGGTGACACGGGAGCTAAAAAAAACTCCTTCACCTTCTGAGACATCTGGGGCCAGTGAAAGTGGCTAACTAGCCTTTTCCATGTTTTGGTTTGGCCCAGATGCCCAGCTAGGTGGATGTCATGAGCTAAAGTTAGGAGGAATTCCCTGTACTTCTGTGGCACTACCACTCTTCTAGTGGCTCCAGGGTTGGGGTCTCTGGCCTCCGTGTACAGTAGTTCCTCTTCCCAGTAAACTCTGTGGGTTCCACTGACATCTTACTTTTCCTGTGCAGCAGCTTGCTGCCTCAGGCTTTCAAGAGTTGGACAACCCTGCTGTCCAAGGTACAGCTCTTCCCTAGAAGGTCCCCCTGGGCCCAAGAGTTCAACCTGGTAAGGGTCAAGCTCCAAAGGCTCAGTTCCCTCTGGGGTGTCCATGTCCTCTCCCTGAGGAGAGGGGTCCTGATCCTTTTGCTGTACAGAAGCTGGTTACCCAGTCTTCTTACCTTTCCTCTTGGAAGGTTGGGCCATACTTTCAGGCTCCAACATTACTTTTTTACCCTGTTTCTTGCTCTGTGCTCTTGTTTTTACACACAGCAATTCAGGGATATCCAGCATTGCTGCATGGGTTTTTAGTTCAACCTCTGACCATGCTGAGGTTTCCAGGTCATTGCCAAGCAGAAATGCAGCTGGTAGCTTTGGAGAAACCACTACCTGTTTCAGGCCAGTAACCCCCTCCACCCCGTCTAATGTCACCATTGCCATTGCATGGTTAGTGGTAACACCGTCAGCATTGGTGACTGGGTAAGTTTCCCAATCAAGTATTGCTCAGGGTGGGGGTGTGGTTTGCCGCGCTGCGGAATGGCCGCTTGTTGAGCGCGCTCCGCCGGCCGGTACAAAATCCTGCATTAAATCCTGTAAATCGAGGGGAGACCTGTGGACCCTGGTGTCAGTGGCGAGGCGTGAGACACCCACCGAGCCCCGGCGAGTGGCCTGAGGCCCGGCGGCTACCCCTAGGCAGTGGATCGAGAGTGGAGGTGCGGACACGGGAGCCGGTTGTGGAGGCGGGAACGAGGATTGCCAGGAGCCGCGAAAATTTACACCGTGGCTTCGGCCTAGCGCGGAGTGGCGGCGCGCTCTCGGTGGAGGAGATCTGCTGAATACTAGAGCCGGTGATATGCACATTTGCGGTGAGAGAGGACTGCAGACACCGGCTGGTACACTGTGAAGCTGCGCTGGGACGGCTGGCGGACTGCAGCGTACGGAGATTGCGAGTGACCCGCCATTTTGAGCTGCCCGTGAGTGCCGTTGACATGCCGCCGCTGAGGACACCAACATGTGAGTGGGCCTAATGGGGAAGCTTAAGTGGCTGCTTGTGTTGGACCCCTGCTGGGCGCTAGCCTGGGACTGTACTGCACCCGGGCCTGGAGACCTATCGCTTTGAGAGAAGATTTACGGAACGTGGCCTGCCTGGAAGGTGAATTTGTGACTGTTGTTATGCCGCGAATGCTTGGAGCCCGGAGGTGCGGCTGAGGGGGAGCAACCGAGAATCTCATGTGCAGTGGAACGTTTGATGTGGCGTGGGCAGGATCCGTTTGAACCTGACACTAAGTCGCTGGGGTGAGGAGGCGAGGCTGCCCCGTGGAGGTGTGTAAGGAGGTGAGCCCCGGGTTCGCACTCTGGGACTAGACTGCCAGAAGGCGCCTGCCCTGTGACGGTTGCTGGACCAATACACTCGCTACTGGCGCTTGCCCTATTGCACAACAACTGGGCCCGCGGGACGCCCGGCGTGGAGCTGAGTGGGCTGAAGCGGCGGCTTCGACAGGTATCGACGGAGCCCAGTATAGACTGTGTGAAGAAGTATTGAGGTGCTGCCTTTCATTGAGGACACGTCGGGAGGTGGCTTTATCCCGAGGTTTATTTGACCACTGCGACGACGACTGTGGGTTTGCTGCTGCGAGCTCCGTGCTCACCTCAAAATGGGCAAACTAGACGCAAAGCAGCCCAAGATACAGTTTGATAACAAACGCACCACGAGGAATGCAGAGCCGAACCGAGGGGCATAGGGGGAGGCCCAGCAAGGAGCACATGCAGAGACTCAGGGGGAATATCTGCGGTCCATAATGCTCGAGATGCGATCCAGCCTACGCAACATAGATACAAAACTGGACACGCTGACGTCGCAGCTTGATTCAGTCAAATCTCAGGTGTCGACGCATGAGGCTCGCATTGATGCTCTGGATAACCGTCAAACAGATTTCCACGAGTTCCAGGTGGAAACAAAGGAACAACTGCTTCACATGGACAAGTTACTAAAGGTTATCAGGGCCAAGAATGACGATTTAGAGGCGAGGTCACGACGCAATAACCTCCGCATTACTGGGATTTCCGAGACGACCGCCATTTCCAGGATGGAAACATACGTCGCTGACCTACTCCATGAGTTATTTGATCCGGCTCTATCCTCTGTCTTTGTTGTGGAATGGGCACATCGCTCGCTGGGACAGAGGCCCCCGGTTGGCGCTCCGCCGAGGCCGATCATAGCAAAACTTCTTAATTATCAAGATCGGGATCTCATTCTCAGATTGGCCAGAGACAAGGGGAAGATACAACACCAAGGTAATAACATCTCGTTTTATCCTGACTTCACCCCAGCGGTGCAGGCGGCTAGGCGAGAGTTCCTTCCGGCGAAGCGCATACTACTACAGGCGCAGGTTCCATACTCCTTGCTATACCCAGCCAAGCTGAAAGTATCCTTTGATGGAACTGTCCACTTTTTCACCGACTCGAGAGTGGTTTTGAAATTTGCCAAGCACGTAGGGGGGAAGAAGCATAAAGGACCTCGAGGAGATGATCAAGCTTCGGGAGACCGCCTTAGCGACAATGACTGATGTGGGTGTTGTATGACTGACCAAGATCTCACCTTGGAAGAAGACCAACTTGACAATGGGCTTAGTTGGCTGGTTGGCTATTGCACGCTATGTCGCTTTAAAATGGGTTGTTGCATGTTTCTTGGTGCATTAAGCCGGGGCCCGAGGGCTCGCCCGAAGTACTACTGGCCGCCTTGTGCAAACGAGGTAGTTAGCCGGTTCCACTGCGCCCCCATGGGAGACTTCCCTGTTATGACATAATCAAGTGATGGTTATGTTTTTGTGGGGTGGGTGATCTACAAACTGATTGGGGGGTTGGAGTGGGTGGGGGGGGAAGAAGGGAGGGAGGATTGTTTTTTTTTTCCAGCCTATGTGTCGCTCCTTTGCTGGCTCATGCATTTGTTTGTTAGATTTGCGCTCGTCAGCACTATGTGTCTTGAGGTAGAGATTGTGTGGGAAGTATGCCCTCACTAATGTACTGAATTGTATTACTTGGAACATTCGGGGCCTAAATGACGGACGGGAGGCAAGACTGGTGAATGCATATTTGTCCAGGCATAACATAGATATTTGCTTGTTGCAGGAGACCCACTTACATGACATGCACTCCACGCAACTGCGCCATAAGCGGTGGGGTGGTGTCTACTCATCTGTATACTCTAATTATGCATGAGGTGTGGCTGTGCTTATTAAACGAGGGCTGGATTGGAAGGAGGGAGTGGTGAGAACTGACCCAGAAGGGCGATATATTATTTTGACAGGTTCGCTATGTGGGATCTGTATAGTCATTGTGGCTGTCTATGGTCCTAATGTAGACTCCCCTGAATTCTATACGGATGTTTGGATGAGAATAAGAGCCACGGGTTGCAGCACGATTTTGTGGGGTGGTGATTTTAATGCTGTGATGAGCGATGAGTTGGATAGGAGGGGTGCTTCTCGAGCTTTACATCCCGCAGCTAGCGCCGCTCTGCAAGCTATAGTATCTGAAGGGGAGTTGGTGGATATCTGGTGCGTAAGGAACCCGGCGCTTAGGGAGGGCACTTGCATATCGGATCATCGGAGTGCATGGTCCCGATTGGACTTCTGGTTGGTGTCCCGTGATGTGGCTTCCTGGTCCTTAGATGTATTGCACATGCCGCGCACACTATCAGACCATGCCCCATGCTTGCTGAAATTGCTGATACCTGGCTCTATACCGCGAGCCTTCACCTGGCGCCTCCCCCCGCATGCTCTGCTGGACGGAGCGTTTCGAGAAGAGATCAGATCGGACATAAAGGACTATTTTGAGTTAAACGCGGGATCTGTGCAGACGGTGGCCTCTCTTTGGGAAGCATTTAAGGTGGTGATCAGAGGTAGCTGTATCGCGCGACAGGCGGGGGTGCTGAAAGCGCTCAGGGGAACGCTGGCCTCCTTGGAGACCCAAATCAGAGGGCTTGAGGGGAAATTCTATTCCACTGCGGACTCGGAGGCGGCGGGACTCCTGAAAACCAAGCTAATTGAATTTTCAGAGGCAGCACAGAGGGAGGTCAGTTTCCTTGGGAAATATGCGGAAGCTAGGCGATATAGGGAGGGTGATAGGCCGGGACGCACACTGGCGGGTATGATTAGACCACCAAGGTCCACTTCATTTATTCACGAAATACACACTGCACCGGACACAGTCGTCAGAGGACAGGAGGATATCTTAAAAGTGTTCTTAGAGTTTTATTCTGGGTTATACACTGCCACCCAGGACACCTGCCCTGAGGGGATGCAGTCCTTTATGGACTCGATTGCCCTCGTCTGGTTTAATAATGACCATAGGAAGAATATGGATCTCCCATTCACAGTAGAAGATGTTGCTGTGGTGATAAAAAGTATGCCGCTTGACAAGGCCCCTGGTCCTGACGGTCTGACTACTTCATTTTACAAAGCATACGTTGATGAACTGGCACCTAGGTTGCTAGAGGTGTATGAGGAAGCATTGGAGGTGGGGGTATTACCTGAGTCACTGAGGGAAGCCATAATAATCACGTTATTGAAACCTGGGAAGTCTGACACGGAAGTGCACTCTTATCGACCTTTGTTGCTAATAAATGTTGATGCCAAAATATTGGCTAAATTGCTCGCAAACCGCATTCAACCACTGATCCCCATGGTGGCGCTGCCAGACCAATCAGGGTTTATCCCAGGGAGGTCCACATCTCACAATTTGCGTACTATCTTCTCCATCCTGCACTATGTGCACCCTGATGTGCGCGCTGCTGTGGTTTTCCTGGATGCAACCAAGGCTTTTGATACCCTTGAATGGCCGTATTTGTTTGCCATACTTGGGCGCATGGGTTTCAGCCCCCTCCTCATTAACTGGATGTGGTTATTGTATACCTCACCTAGGGCCCGAATTAGAGTGAATGGACTGCTATCTGATCCCTTCCCCATTTCCCGCGGCACACGGCAGGGATGCCCTCTTTCCCCGTTGTTGTTTGCCATCGCGATGGAGCCATTGGCGGCTCGTGTCCCGCAGCACCACACGGCGAGAGGCATAGGGCTTAGTTCCAGAAGTCTATTAATATCGCTGTACGCCGATGACGTGACTCTATACCTGATCAATCCTGAGGTAAACCTTGATGCAGTTTTGAGGGAATTCATCCGTTTCGGGGGGATCTCCGGGATTTCTATTAACTGGGAAAAGTCAGTGATATTTCCGTTAACAGACGGCACGCCACCGGTGCGCTCTGAATACCCCTTAAAATGGGAGGCGGATGAGGTCAAATATTTGGGCATTTGGATAAGTCGCGACATGCAAGCCATATGGAACTTGAATTATAGACGGGCAGTAACATGGTTGGAGGAGAAAGTTAAAATCTGGTCTAAACTCCCACTCTCGGTACCTGGGAGGATAGCACTGGCCAAGATGGTCATTTTACCTAAATTTCTGTATCTCTTCGTGAATATCCCGATCCCATTGACAGTCCGCTTCTTCAATGTTCTTATGACATGCATCTCTATGCATTATGTGCCCAAGCCCAGTTCCTCCACTTCTGGGTACACCCCAGACCATTCCAGCCCCATGTTGCGGTGGAGGTGGACGCGGTGGCGCCGGTTCCCCTGCGAGTTGCAATCTATAAGGCATCGCGGCGCCCACATGGTGACATTGATACCGCCAGCATGTTACGATGGGTCTGGGAGGAGTTGCGTAGGCGGGCGGGGATCCCGTTGCTCTATGCCCCATCCATCCCATTAGCACAGAACCCCATGCTACCATGTCTTGACAATGGAGGTGGTGCGCGCCTAGCGCGGACGTTGAAGCTACGCACTTTTGACGATGTATTTCCTGATAATGAGTTCAGACCGCCACCAACTGCAGAAGAGGGCCAGGCAGTACCCTTTGCTGAGCTGTTTTTATACCATCAATTGCGAACGGCATGCCGGGCGATGTCTAGAGATTTCCTGGCGGCCCCTCCACAACTCCATGCACTGGAAAACATATTGAAATTCCCATCCCTGCGCAAACTGATCACTCGTTTATATAAGCATATGCAGGACGCAGCCCCGGTGGTACAGTCCAAATCCTTTCAGTATTGGAACGGAGATCTTCCCACCCCGGTAACCGAGGTGCAGTGGGATTTCTGTTGCAGACAGCTGTCTGAACTTTCCCCTAACTACAGACTCTGTTTGATCCACTTTAAATACTTAAATCGATTTTATAGAACACCCATAAGTTTGCATCGCATGGGATTGAGGGAAGATGACAGTTGCTGCCGCTGCAGGCACTCCCCCGCTACCTTTTTGCACATGGCCTGGGATTGCCCGAGGCTTGGGGAATATTGATCGGGGGTGTTCACATCAATTGGTCAGATTGTTGTAGTACCTGCGGACCCGACGCCTCTGTTGGGATATGTTAAAGACACCCCGCCCAAGCAGCGCAAATTACATGCCCTACTTTTACTTTATGCGAAGAGGCAGGTGGCAGTGCACTGGGGGAGGAGGAGGGCGCCATCACTTAAGGGGTGGATTGCAGATGTGACATATGGAAATGTGCAGCTGAGTACATTTTGGGAATTGATGCCTCCTAACTCGCGGCCCCGAGACATCTGGGACCCTTTCCTGACGTGGTTAAGGGAACATAGTGAAGCAGCTGATGAAGCTCGGGGTGGGACTGACGGTCATGGCCACTAGCTTGACTTGTCTCGGGGCGGCGCACTGCTGGATGGGACCACTAAACTCCTGCAACATGGACTGTGTACACTGTGGGGACCATATGCCCTGGAAAAATAGCAGAACTGATACATGGTGTATCAGATGAACTGATCAGTTTGTTATGCAGATATTCGTCGAGAAGGCCACACATGTGAGGTATTGGGCACTGTTGAAATCTCGGGGCATGTGCTTGACGGGAATGGGTATGAAACTGCTTTCCAATGTATACATTGTCATTGAGCTATTACTCATTATGTAGTATGAATGGGCTGGCTTGTTCGGTTGTGTTATAATTATTGTATTTTGTAAAATGCCAATAAAAAATAAAAAAAAGTATTGCTCGGGGTAAACCAGTGTATCTCTCACCATAGTGACACTGGCACCTGCATCCCTCAGAGCTTCTATCCTACTTCCATTAATCCAAGGGTATTGTAAATACTTCTTTAAGTTGGGTGGCCACACAGCTACAGTGGCAAACTCAACTTCCCCTTCTAAAACTAGAACTGCTTCAGTGTGCTCTTGGCACACTGTTGATCCCATCTGGAGACGTGCTACACCAGGAGTAGCTGTTGTAGGACTAGGGGGCTTCTTGTTTGGGCAAGCAGCATCTCCAGTTACGTGTCCCAACTTCTTATCGTTGTTACACCAGGCCTTTAAAGGATCAAAGTTCTTTCCCCTGTACGTATATTTGGACTGGGAAGAGTTTTGGGACCCACCCCCCTGTGCAGGTTTTTGGGGCCCTTTAGAAGACTCAGGCTTTTTATCTTGGGGATTCTCACCACCTTTCCCCTGGGGAGGTTTTGTAACTTCTTTCTTTTGGTCACCCCCAGTGGTTGTTTTCGTCAATCAATCAATCAATCAATCAATCAATCAATCAATCAATCAATCATAGCATTTGTAAAGCGCACTACATACCCATGAGGGTCACAAGGTGCTGCGGGGCGGGGGTGGGCTGCTACTGTTCGAAGAGGCAGGTCTTGAGGAGTCTTCTGAAGGTCAGAAGTCTTCGGTCTGCCGTAGGCGGATGGGGAGGGTGTTCCATGTCTTGGCGGCGAGGTGGGAGAATGATCTGCCGCCGGCGGTCACTCTTCGGATGCGGGGGACGGTGGCGAGGGTGCGGTCTGCGGAGCGGAGCTTGCGGGTGGGGGTGTAGAGGCTGATTCGGCTGTTGAGGTACGCTGGTCCGGTGTTGTGGAGTGCCTTGTGTGCGTTTGCGAGGAGTTTGAAGGTTATCCTCTTGTTGACGGGGAGACAGTGCAGGTCTCTCAGGTGGGGTGTGATGTGGCTGCGGCGAGGGATGTCGACGATCAGGCGTGCGGAGGCATTCTGGATGCGTTGGAGCCGTTTCAGGAATTTGGACGAGGCTCCTGCGAGAGGGCGTTTCCGTAGTCCAGTCTACTGCTGACGAGGGCCTGGGTGACCGTCCTTCTTGTTTCAGTGGGGATCCACTTGCAGATCCTGCGAAGCATGCGAAGGGTGTTGAAGCAGGAGGAGGAGACGGCGTTGACCTGCTTCGTCATGGAGAGGGTAGAGTCGAGGATGACCCCTAGGTTGTGTGCATGGTAGGTGGGTGTTGGGAGTGTCCCTAGTGCAGTCAGCCACCAGTAGTCGTCCCAGGCCGAGGGGGTGGATCCGAGGATGAGGACCTCCATCTTGTCCGAGTTCAGCTTCATTCGGCTGTTCCTCATCCAGTTGGCGACGGTCTTCATTCCTTCGTGGAGGTTGGTTTTGGCGGTGTGGGGATCCTTGGTGAGGGAGAGGATTAGCTGGGTGTCGTCGGCATAGGAGATGATGTTGAGGTCGTGCCGTCGTGCGACGTGGGCGAGTGGTGCCATGTAGACATTGAACAACATTGGGCTGAGGGATGAGCCTTGGGGTACGCCGCAGATGATCTCGGTGGCTTTGGAGCGGAAGGGGGGAGGCAACCGCTCTGTGTTCTGCCGGAGAGGAATGAGGAGGTCCAGTCCAAGCCTTCTCCTGGATTCCGGCATCGTAGAGGTGTGTTCGTAGTGTGCGGTGGCAGACCGTGTTGAAGGCGGCTGACGGGTCCAGGAGGATGAGGGCCGCGGTTTCTCCGTTGTCTAGCAGGGTCCTGATGTCATCGGTTGAGGCGATGAGGGCAGTTTTGATGCTGTGGTTGCTGCGGAACCCGGACTGGGACGGGTCCAGGATGCTGTTCTCCTCAAGGAAGCTGGTCAGTTGTTTGTTGACGGCCCAGTGGTCTGCCTTCTATCCCAATTCTTAGGTAGAAATTAGACCTAGGTCTACCAAATGCTGATGTAACTTTTCATTAGTGCAATTACTTAAAATATGTTCTTTCATAAACAGGTTGTAAAGTCCACTAAAATAATGCACATTGTGTCCAGTTAACTAACCATCTAGTGTTTTAACTGAATAGTCTACGAAGTCAATCCAGGATTGGTTTTGGGTTTTGTGAGCCCCCCTGAATCTAATTTTAAATTCTAATTTAATATCCCTCAGAGTTCTCTTCATGAGCTCATAAGACCCAGCATCTGCCACAGAAAGGGGCAGGAGTCTGTCTCTGCAGTTACCAGAGAACAGTTCCGAAAGGAGCGCCCCCCAGTGTGACTTCTTCACTTTTCTCATTTCACAAGCCCTCTCAAAGGCTGTGAACGAGTTTGTGATATCATCACTTCCTTCACATTTCCCTTTGGGGATTTTAGGATCATAAGATTGCTCTTTATCCTTATTAAGTAAATTGCTGCCACCATTGATGGCTGCTAGGCCCATCCCTGCTCTCTCTCTCTCTAGAGCCAGCAACCTGGTCTCTAGATCCACTCTTTTGGTCAACCTTGCTAAAAAGCTGTCCTCCTCATTGATGCTTTCCTCAATGTCCTCAGTAGTGCCTGATCCACCTGTGTGGGATCGAGGGTCGGAGAGGTTGATTCTTGGAGTCAGGGCCACTGGGGCCCTTTTCTCCCTAAGACGTGGGGGAGGTTGATCTACCTGGTCATCCTCTCCCTCTTCTTCCTCATCTGATTGGTCTTCGCCATTTTCAGATGGGTGGTCCTTAGCATACCCAGCCAACAGCTCCTGGAGCTTTTGTTTGGTAGGATGGGACCCCATGATTATGTTTTTAATTTTGCATAGGGACCTTACCTCCTTGAAAGACAAGTGAAGGTAGGGGGTTAGGTCACGCTCCTCACCATGTCCTCTATGACATTGTGGTTACTTTCGCTAACAGCTGGGTTCTTTTTTTTAATTAATTTTCTTTATTAAGTTTTATAGTGTAGTTATGTTATTATAATTTGTATAGCACACTAATACCCGTAGGTGTCTAGGCGCTTCTGGTTCTACACTGTGTCAGGAAGAGCTAGTTTATAAAAAAGCCACATCATGAGTAGATTTCTATGGTTAAGAAGCTAAATTCTAAACAGCCACGTCTTGAGTAGTTTCCTAAACTTAAGAAGAGGAGCAGTCCTCCTAAGATAAGGTGGAAGGGAGTTCCATTCCTTGATGGTATTGTAGCTGAAAGTCCTACCACTCCAATTCATCCTTTTAAATCTAGGGGTGGGCATCAAGTTGCCACTAGCCGAGAGCAGCGGTCTATTGGGAGAGTACCAACTGAAAATGTCCCAGAGTAATTTTGTGGGCCTTTTCTGTATAGCGCCTTGTGAGCCGTGCAGAGAGCCTTGAATTTCACATGCTGACCCACTGGTAGCCAGTGCAGTTCCTGAATACCTAGTCTGATGGACTGATATTTGGGAACGTCCAGGATTAATCAGGCTGCGGCATTCTGCACCACCTGCAATCTTCTGAGTAAATTGGATTGCAGATTAGTATATAGACCATTACAGTAATCCAATTTTGATAATACCAGGGAGGTCATCACCGTTTTTCTGGTGGGTATGAAAGGGAGAATCTTGCGTAGTGTTCTGACTGTAAGGTATGAGGAGGACACAACCTTAGAGACCTGAGATTTAAAATTAAGTTTCTCGTCTATGTTGACCCACAGATTTTTAGCCTTGGTTACTGGTGTGGGAAGGAGGCCAAGGGTATCTGGCCACCAAGCTGGTGACCACGGTGGAGTGAGGTTTCCAAACAACACCACCTCAGTTTTGTTTGAGTTCAGCTTCAAGCAGTGCCAACTCACCCAGTTGCCTAGTGCGATCATACAGTCATGTAATTTAAGGGAGTAATTGACGTCCTTGTCCACTGTTTAAATCACCAACTGAGTGTCATTGGCATAAGAAGTAGGGATTAAATCAAAACTTCTAATCAGAGGGGCGAGTTCGGAAACATAAATGTTAAAAAGCGTGGGGCTCAATGAAGAGCCTTGCGGAACCCCACAATGCAAGACAAAAGGTGCAGACTTAATCTCGCCCAAATGAACTGTTTGTGTTCTGTCTGAAAAGAACGACATTAAAAGGGAAAGAGCCTTTCATCTCACACCTATGTTTTTAAGTTGTTGGACCAGAAGTGTATGATCCACGGTATCAAATGCCGCGGATAGGTCGAGGAGAATAAGTGCCGCCGACCCTCCGCCATCCAATGTCCTGCGAATTTCCTGCGTGGTCTTTATCAGAGCCGTCTCAGTACTATGATTCGCTCGGAATCCAAACTGACTCTGGTCTAGGATTTGGTTATCTGTGATTAAATTGGAAAGTTCAGCATTTATTATTTTCTCAAAAATTTTTGCAGGAAGAGGGAGTCTAGCAATGGGCTGGTAATTGGCTGAATCCATTATATCCAAGTTAGATTTTTTTAGAAGCAGCAAAATGCAAGCCTATTTCTACATAGGGGGAAAAATTCTTGCGTGAACATCAGGTTGAACATACTAGATAGCTGAGGACTAATGAGATGGCTAATGTTTTGTAAGATCCTAGGAGGACAAGGATCGTCCGGGGATCCGGATTTCGCCACCGAAAGAAGCCTCTCTATTTGGGATGAAGAAGTAGGTGTAACATTTAAAAATTACGCTTTAATTCCTACTTCCTGTTCTATAACATTGGTGTTTGCTTTGTAGATGGCAAACTGGTCATATATTTGATCCACCTTTAATTTAAATGCGTGAGCAAGTGTGTTGCAAAAATCTTGACTACAGTTAGTGGGATTCTCTGTTCTAACTGTAGTCAAGTTCTTTATGGTCTTAAAGAGTTCTTTGCTGGAGTTACCAGCCTTCTCTATTTGCAACGTGTAGTATTGACTTTTCTCAGCAATTAATTTTTACTTATAGTCTGCCAACAAGGATTTGTAGAGCTCTTTTTCTGATGCTTCGTTACTTTTGTGCCAAATTCTTTCTTGCCTCCTGCAAGCTTGCTTATCCAATCTTAAGGCTTCAGAAAACCAGGGGGCTGATGGGGTCTTTCTATTATTGTTAATCACTGTGACAGGTGCTAGTTTAGCAAAGTTGGACTCCAGCCAGGTAGTATACTTACTGGCTGAGGCCTCTACATCTGATTCAAGATCTGGTAGGCTTTGTACTAGCTAGCTTTCCAAAACGCCCGGGGCGATTTTATGCCAAGATCTCCCCAAATGCTTGATGTTAGAGATATTAGTAGGTTTTGACCGAGGTAGATTGTATCTGTAAAGAATGGCATGGTGATCAGATCAGGTTAAGGGGAGAATGGATAGATTGGAAATGGCTGAATTGTTAGTGAACAGTCCATTTAAGGTATGACTCGCTAGATGCGTGGGGTATTGAATAAGCTGTTGGAGTCCTACTTCAGATGTAATATTGAGGAGCTCCTGCGTATCTTTATCTGCTGATGATTCAAGATGAAAGTTCATATCACCTAAGATGGTGAAAAATTTGGATTATAGACCCAACTCTAATAATGAATGAAAACTGGCCAGAAAGCTGCTTCTAGGACCTGGTGGATGATAGATCAAAAGTCCTCTGAATGTCTCTTGCTCAAGAGGAGTGGTTTTAAAAAGAAGGGCCTCGCAGTCTAACGTGGCTATTATTGAACAATGCGAGGCAAGTTTGCTGTTGTGAATTAGCCAAGCCCTCCCCCATTTTTAGTTGTCTATCATGTCTAAACACTTTATATCCATGCGGAACACCGCGATATTGAAGTCAGTATCAGAAGTGTCTTCGCCCCAGGTTTCCGTAACAAACAATACATCCAACCTGTTGTCGAGGATAAAGTCGGCAATTTCATATTTATGTTTTATCAAGGACCTAGAGTTGATGAGAGCTAGTTGCAGTTCAATATTTGGCAGGCCTCAATTATCCACTATTTTAACGGATTTTTGCTTCAACCGAAAGGTCTTAGGAATTCTAAAGCGACATCCTGAACAATGAGGGTGTTCTGATATAGACAACTCCTCACAGGTTACAGGACTTATCCCTAGGCCGACCTAGCGCGTGTAGGTTCTCCCCCGAGTAACTTAAATTGGGCTTTAATTTGGTTTTAGGTCATGGATTCTGGCCCTAGGCCCGGTCCAGGCATGGACGGGCTTGCCTTCGGCGTGCCAGCTATGCGCCCGCTGCGCGCGTTCGCTCCAGCCTAGCACCTAAATAGGTGTCACTGGAGGCTGGAACGCTAATCAGGGCTTAAGTGCAGCCCGAGAAGTGTGGAATAGGGCTGGACTCCCCGCCACACAATCTGCTTAAGCCGCGGCAGACCGGGAAAGCCTGGAGGGGATGATAAATGGGCGGTAAAGCACTAATGTGCAAATGCGGGCAGTAACAAGTTTGTTAAAAACATAGGAAGGCTAAAAACACTTAAAAACAAAGAGCGTTAAGAACACTTAAAAAACCATACCGGCAGCACCTAAAAGCCGGCGGTATGCAGGAAGGCGAATCTGAGGCTTCTATAAGCGTAATGTAGCTTTCACAAAATAGCAGTAGGAGACCGCAAACAAAATTCAGAATGAAACACTACGGTACATGAAAAGAAACATCATACATGAATCAGTCTGTAGTCAACTGCAACAGTTAGCATAGCACACGTTATCATGATTGTCGCTTCGATAGTGGGCTAAAACCGTAGGGACCTGTAGTAAATCACTTCTCTACTATTCTCCACTGTATAGCTCTGTAGAATGTTTCATGACATCATGGAATGCCTGGGTGTCTCTCTGGGCTTACAGTGGCAGTTGGTCAACTCAGGCTGAGCTGTTGGGAGCCTGCTCCTGGTGGGGTTGTCTTTGTACCATCTATCTACTCTTCTTATCCTGATCATATATGCTAGAACCAAGCCACTAATAAAGGAACATCCTACATGTACAGATGGACTCTGTATCTTCATTTACAACAATCTTTGGCGACGATTTTGAACCTACGTGTGTAGTAAGGAGTAAGGTCAATCAAGGAACTGAAGGACAAGCAGTTAAACACCTTCAGGACTTTCAAAACGTCAATTGAAACTGAGAGGTAACGCCCTGGACAGCCCCACCAGTGTCCTGTACCATCTGGACAGCCTGCAACCTGGGCGTTTGTCTTCTAAGGAGTCTGCTGTCACCTTTAAGACTTTAAGAGCGTACAATCTCTCTGACAACAAGCCTGCGGTATTTGAGTCTTCAGTCTGCCTGGAAGTGTTGTGTCTTGTCTGCGCTCTCAGTGAATTGCCACCAAAGGGCTATCGAAGTTCAAAGAAAGTCTTATTGTGAGAGCAGCAGTGTATTTTAAAATGGAAGGGAAACTTCTTGGGACAGTCTGAGCATCCTGCAGTGAGCAACTTTTATTCAACTGGTGTGGAAATCGGCAATTACTGTGTTTGTTTGGTAAAGCTGCATGCAGGACAGGCCATTGGTTCAGTGAATGTGTTGGTTTCTTGTACGTTCTGCTTAATTATTTACTGTTGAATGATCTAGCCGCAAGCAACAACAGGACCAGTCTTACTATGCCTGAGTGTCCCTGTGCAAGCCATCTGATCAGTGACTGTTTTCCTAACGCAAAGCAGACCGTTCTGACTGACACCCGTTAAGGTGTGCGTGTCCCTAATTTTGAGGTACCAGAAATTTAGCCGTTCACCGTGCCGAACCAGAGCGCAGTAAAAAGAGGAGAGAGCAACTCATCGGCGTACCTGAGGCAGTCCCTGGCAGTGGCAGTTACTTCGTGGGGAGGTCCGTCGTCTGTGATTCCTTGCCTTGATCTGGTGACATCATAGAATCTTCTCTGGTGACAGTGGAGCCTCGAGGGTACAGCGTTCTACGTTTTTCCTGTTCCGTGTGTCAGACGTCTAAGCGTTGTCCACGTCCTCACGCACATTACGTTGTCACCGCCATCTTGATGGTCGTTATGGTTACTCTTCCGGCATTGTGCTTCGCTTCATCACCATAACTACGAGTCTCGTGGTTTGTTGGAGTTTGCGAACTTTGTACATTTTTGTCGTGGATCTTGGCGCTGGTGGTCAGCACGCATACAGCGATTCACACGCTTGGAAGTACTCACGTTGGTTCAAGGTGGTAGGTGGGGGGGGGGAAATTCGTGCTGATGATGTCGTGGGATTTCCTTATGTTCTAGTGGAGAACCGGCGCACTCACAGTGCTCCGTCATCAGTATCCAGAATCTGGCCCGAGAAGGATTTTCAGTGTGTCATGGTGCAATGTCACACAATGTTGAGCAGCTATTTTGGATATTTTGTTCCCAAGGTTACCGGAACACGTAGTGTAATTAACAGAAAGATAAACCAGATAGAGCAGTTAAACGTGGGGAAAGGAAACAGTGTGTAATTGCTGCTCTTTTGTTTGAATGCTGTGCTTCGGTAGAATTTAGGAAATCGGAATCGCAACACATTCAACTTAGTGTCAAGCCTGATGTTTATTGGGTATACGCTGCATTCCACCTATAAGGATGTATAGAGAATGTTACAGCGTCAAATCTCTTACAACACTGCCACCTTGTGGAGCTTTTAATTATCACAAGTAAAGGGGAAAAATACATCTAAGAGCTCGTTGAACAGGAAAATACATTGTTATCTATTTTAAAAGTATTTGCTGGGTGGTAGGACAGTGGTAGGACAGACAGTACACTCATAATTCAAGTTTCCACGGGAATATGTCTGGAGAGGTTGAAGTTCACATGACATGACTGTAAGTTCGGAACTAGACTGGTATAATACTGTGGAAAAGAACACAGAGCAAGGACAGAGAGTTTAAAACCAGTTATGTCAAGAACAGGAACAGATATTGTTTTGATGCTTATCTTCAAAAACACATAAATAAGCAAAGTCACTGAAGAAGACCTAAAAGGAGTATCCTCTTGATCCTCTTGATACCGCCAGAATGTCAAAACGCAGGGGATGAAGTATTGAAAAGGAGTCTGTTGAAGTGCTGGTGGTGTATTGCGTTTTCAGTCATATTTATACATTTGATTTGGGTGCTGAACTTGAAGAGATTTCATTCAATTCTGTCCGCATGATGAGATATTTCTCAATCACTGCCATGAGTAACGCAATTACACTGGCGGAATGCATGATGTTAATATCCATCTAAAATATTTTGGATGCGATTTTGGTACATTGAGAGCTGGTAATTAGCAAATTTGCTTGATGTTAATATCCATCTAAAATATTTTGGATGCAATTTTGGTACATTGAGAGCTGGTAATTAGCAAATTTGCTACTTAAAGGTGATGAAAACAAGGAAATGGTTATTGAGTGCCAAACCAGAACCTGGAGGAGACAAAGGTTTCACAACCAGTATCGTGTGGGGACAAAGGTCCCAGAACCGGCCATGGACTTAGTTAAGAGCATGGCAACCAGGACTAAGTGTTCACTCTTTAAAAAAAAAAAAAAACTTCAAGTTAGAATGGAGTTGTGTGTAGAGACCTGGGGTAATGCTTATACTGATGATTCATGTTCTGTATTTGTGCATATCTTTCTTTTGTGGGGGCACTCAGTTTATAACATAGCCTCTTCAGTGGGCAATTAATGCTTAGCTGTTTCTAGGCGGTCAGTGCCTCAACTTGTTTTTTAGGCTGACGTTTACTCGCTTACTCTCTGTGTACCCTAATTAGGGGAGGTTGTGTGGTTTTCCAGGGCGAATACCCTGTGGTGTACCCTATTTAGGGGAGGTTGTGAAATGTTTTCCAAGGTTAGTACCCTGTGGTGTACTCTATTGAGGTTGTGTAATTTTCCAAGGTGATGTATCTTATTTAGGAGAGGTTGTAGCTTTAGGGGAGGTTGTATGGTTTTCCAGAGCGAATATCCTGTGGTGTACCCTACTTAGGGGAGAGTGTGGGGGGTGGTCAATGCTTCTAATTTAGTTGCAGTTTTCCAGGGTTAGCACCCTGTGGTGTACCCTATTTAGGGGAGGTTGTGAAATATTTTCCAGGGTTAGTACTCTCTGGTGTACCCTATTTAGGGGAGGTTGTGTAATTTTCCAAGGTGATGTATCCTATTTAGGAGAGGTTGTAGTTTTAAGTTAGGGGTGCTTTACACTCCATATCGGTGAGCACCCTGTGGTCTACCTGTCTAGGTTTACCCTATTTAGGGGAAACTGTGTTGTTTGTGGGTAGTCAGTTGTTTGTGCTCCATTTCAGTTTTTCTTTTGTGTTAGGCAGCGTGTGTTACGTATAGCTCACAAGTGTAGTGGTTCTTTGGGCGGTGTGTGTCCCGATTTGGTGTAGTGGACCTTTGGGCGGTGTGTGTCCCGATTTGGTCTTCGTATGTAGAGTGTACTCATTTCCGGGTTGTGGGGGTAGTCAACGCCTCTAATTTATTTATTCGCCTCTAATTTATTTATTTATTTATTTTTTTGTTTCCAACTTTCCATAGTGTTTTTTTGGATAGTTTTTCCAGGGCACTTCTCCCTGTAGTGTACCCTTATTAGGGGAGGTTTTGTTCTTTTCCAGAGTATTTCTTTGGGAAGGTTGTGGGGGTGCCTCTAGTTTTCCAGGGTTAGTACCCTGTGGTGTATTCTTTTTAGGGGAAGTTGTAGTTTGGTTTTCCAGGAAGAGTACTCTGTGTTGTACTCTGTTTAGAGAAGGTTGTGTTTTTTTTCTCCAGGTGTAGTACGCTGTGTCGGGTTTTTGGTGGAGGTTGTTTGGTTAGTTCCCAGGGTTACTGCCCATGGGGCATCTTTTCATGTTGACACTATGCGGTTGAAGTTCACTTACTTGGAACTCGTGGTCAAGTGTTTCAGGTTTGTGGGACTTTGTGTGAGAAGTATTTAGTTCTCTTACTTTACTCTTAACAAATTTTTATCAGTGTCAGCATGCCTTCTCCCTGGTGTATTGTTGTTTTTGTGGAGGTTGCACTCTTCTGGACTGTATCTTACCTCAGTTGTACCTTTTACCAGGGTGTTTATTTTGTGGGATACCCGTGTTTGGGGAAGTTGTGGCTGTGACCACTCTCCATTGCATGGGTTTCATTCATCTAAGCCATGCTTCCCTAAGGGAGGGGGATGGGGTGTGTTGTAGTAATGCAATGTTCTGTTGTCTCTATTCACTATTGGATATGTACATCTCATTGTTGTACTTTCATGTTAATGTCATATTTGAAGTGTCTTACATATCTTTTCTTCATTTCTGCTGTTGTTCCCTAAGGAAGGAAGATGTGTAGTAAATCACTTCTCTACTATTCTCCACTGTATAGCTCTGTAGAATGTTTCATGACATCATGGAATGCCTGGGTGTCTCTCTGGGCTTACAGTGGCAGTTGGTCAACTCAGGCTGAGCTGTTGGGAGCCTGCTCCTGGTGGGGTTGTCTTTGTACCATCTATCTACTCTTCTTATCCTGATCATATATGCTAGAACCAAGCCACTAATAAAGGAACATCCTACATGTACAGATGGACTCTGTATCTTCATTTACAACAGGACCCAAAGACAGGAGGGGAATGTTGTGCTCTGACGTTCCAATACTGCAGCCTCAGCAAGCTATCGTCTTCATAACTACCAGTAGATACATTGGGTAAGCATCTGACACACTCAATGTTAATGCAGTAACTACATTGCAAGTGTTATCTAGGGAGCCTAAATCACCTCAGATTGTTGTACATCATCAGTGGTTTTGACGAGTTTAGAAGCTAAGTATTGCGAGTAAAGGCCCCAGAAACTTTTTGGATGACGTTGGGGAGGCAGCAACTCGTTGTAGGCATCTGACTGGGTATTACAATACATCATATCCCGCTCCCATTCCGTAACTGTGGGCACGGGACCGCGCATCCAGCGCATTGCTAACCTGCGCTTGGCCAGTGATAGACACAAAGAAACTAACTTCCTAATACCCTTCTTGAGAGGCTTGGTGTGTCCCATGAGTGCTAGCAGGGGTCAGGGGATAGCTGTTGTTCAGTAATAGAAGTAAGTGTGTGAAAGATCTGCCTTCAGAACTCAGCCACTGCCGGGCACATCCATGCCACATGAAGAAAGCCTGCCTCCGTCTCACCAAATTGTTCACAGCGATCGGTGTCCCTGAGCCCACATTTAAATAGCCTCTGCGGGGTATAATATACCCTATTGAGGTACTTGAAGTAGACTAGTCTATGTTTTCCATTTAGCGAGAACTTTTGCGTGGCAGTGCAGCAGTCGCGCCAAATATCATCGGTCAGCACTTCGCACATCTCGTTTTTCCACTCAATTCTAGCTTTGATGTATTGCGTGTGTTTAAAGGCCTGCGACATTAAATAGACTTTTGAGACTAACTTAATAGGGGATTTGGATAGCAGTGGCAACAAATAGGCAGGTAATTCCAGGGGTTCTTGCAGCTCTGGCCCGAGCAGCTCTCGAAGTGCGTGACGGGTTCTGAAAAAGTGAAATTGAGTGAGGGGGGTGGGGTCATGTACTCCCTCTGTCACCTCATCCCATGTCCACATTGTGTCCCCCCTAAAGAAGTCGCCCATGGTGTGTATACGTAGGGCTTATAGCGATCTAAGTGTTCCCTTGTCCGAACTAGTAGTCAGCCAATGACACCGCTCTGCGGGCATAATTGGGGAGTACAGCAGGGCCCCAGCTTGATTTTTAAGCAGATCGTGCCAAGCCAAGCGTGTGCAGTTGAATTAATTGAGTCTAGTACACTGAGACGCCTGTCAGGGGCTTGGGGCAAACAGCGCGGGAGAGGGTCAGAATTTGTGGCAACCTCCTCTATTTGGAGATGGGGTAAATTATGTGGTCCATGTATCCAACTGTATGCATACGAGCTTTGCGCCACCCTGTACAATTCCAGATCTGGCGCTCCCAGACCTCCGAGACTATAAGGCCTAGCTAAGGTGTCTAATTTAACGCAAGGGGTTTTCCCTGGCCATGCCAATTTGCACAGTAAGGTTTGCAGTGTAGCAAAGAAATGCTAAGGGAGGACGATAGAAACAGGAATCTAGGAAGGATGATCATTTTCATCAAGGATATGCGGCCTACCAGCGAGAGAGGGAGGCGGATCATCTCTCTATATCCTCTTCCAACCTATTGACAGCTATGCCGTAATTAGCAATAAAGAGTTGCTCCGCATCAGGGTGAACCCGTATACCCAAATATCTCACTGGTTCTGAAGACCATTGAAGGGGGAATTCTAAATCGGTCTGTGGTGTTGACGGGGTTAAGGGAAAGATGATGGATTTATCCCAATTAATTTAAGCCCTGAGATGCCCCCAAATTTAAAAACCTCCTGTATTATTGGAGAGAGGTAGGAGTCGGGTTCTCGAAAATACAGCAACATGTCATCCGCGGATGCAGAAACAATGAGATAGTAATTGTGGAAACAAATCCCTCTGTGTCCGTGATACTCATGGAGTGCGCAGAACAAGGGTTCCGCCACGACCGCATAGAGTAGCGGGGACAGGGGGCACCTCTGTCTTGTGCCTTTAGCAATGTGAACGGGGGAGGAGACGGCATCTCCTACGTGGACTCTCGCTGTGGGTGAATTATAGAGTACCGAGATCAATTTTAGAAAGACGTCTCCCACTCCCATGCGGCGCAAAACTGCAAACATGAATTTCCATTCGACCGAGTTGAAGGCTTTTTCAGCATCTAAAAACACTACTGCCACCCTAATATCCAGTTTAGTATGCTGCAGGACCCCAAAGATTGTACGTAGATTATATGATAGCGTGCGGCCCGGGACAAAGCCCACCTGTTCAGGGCCTACGAGTGTGGGAAGGAGAGGAGCCTGTCTATTGGGTAGAATTTTAGCAAAATGTTTGTGTCCACGTTGATTAACGACAGTGGTCTGCAAGTTGAGCATTCCTGCGGAGCCTTTCCAGGTTTCAAGATCGTTATGATCAAGGCCTTACGCATCGAGGGGGGCATAATACCGGTTTCTCCCATTTCTTGGAACAGGTAGCTTAGGTGCGGGATCAACAATTCCTTAAAGGTCTTGTAAAATGACACTGAAAGCCCATCCTGTCCAGGGGCTCTCCCATCCCGCATTGAGTTGAGTGCCATTCGGATCTCTCCCACTTCTAGGGGTCTCATCAGATACTCTCTGTGGCCATCCGTGAGCCAGGGTAATCAAATGTATTCCAGGTATTTCTCTATGTCCTCCTCGTCAGGTGTAATTTTAGAGCTATACAGGTCCTGATAATATCTCCCAAATCTGTTAACTATATCTGCCTGTTCTCTCAGCGCACTGCCGTCCTCCCCGTGGAGCTCATTGACAGTACCACGTTCACAGCTGTGGAGGGCAAGCGCAGCTAGTACAGAACCCGGTCTGTCGCCCTCGCCATAAGATCTAGCCATGGCATATTTCCCCATGTGCTTTACCTCACTGTCTGCCTCCTTGCGGTATTCTTCCAGAGTTGTTTTCAGTTGTTCTTGAATCTGCTGGTCGTTCCCGCGCAGAGCCTCCCGCTCTAGTGCGCCCAAACGGTCTTCCAGAAGGGTAAGTCTCCCTCTAACAGAGCGGAGTACGCCCAAGTGCCTATTCATGGCAACCCTCCGTATGAAGACCTTGAAGGTCTCCCAAACGGTAGCAAATTGATCAACAGACCCTATATTGATATCAAAGAACTCTGTGATGGCTGTAGGCAGCTCAGCTTTAAACACAGTATCTAAGAGAGAGTAAGGGGGAAATCTCCATAGAAAAGGGACGGGTCCACGTGGTGGGCTTTCAAGTTCCAGCAATATTGGGGAATGATCTGAAAAAGAGCGGGGTAGCACCGCACAGTTTCGTACCCGAGACCCAAGTGACTTCGATATTAGCCTGTAATCTATTCTGGTATGTATATCATGAAATGCGGAGTAGTGTGTATACCCTCCCTGCTCAGCGGATCTAGTCCTCCAAGTGTCCATCAAACTCAATTGTAGCATTATATCTCCAATAGCTCTAGCAGCTGCGGCTGGATGTCTAGAGGGGCCCTTAGAGTGGTCAAGCGTGGGGTCCAGGACACAATTAAGGTCCCCGCCCCAGAGAAGTGGCATAGCAGGGTTGTCTGTCATGTGTGATGCTAATGTATTATAAAACTGGGGGTCATCATAGTTAGGCCCGTATGTATTAACAATCTGAAAACGGGAGTACAGCCAATATGAAAAAATGAAAAAATCAATCAGATTTGTAAAAAGAGCCCTCACTCACCAACCTAGTTGCTTCATCATTGGGCTCCCACCAGAGAGGTCTAATACCTCCCCGGTGTGCTACTACGCCTGTTTACAGCGGAGCTGGCGATTGAATGTGATGTGTAAGTGCAGCGTGATGTGCAAAGTGAGATAAAAAATGTTGAGGTTTTAAACCAAAATCCTTTATTGGGGTAAACCCGGCATTAATTAAAAAAGGGTTGTAATAACTAAATACCAGATCTGGTTAGTTATCCCTTATAGTGAGAGAAATAATAATAAAGAAGTGGTCAACATGTTTCTGCCTTTTTAGCGTGTTTCACCAGGCATTCGTCAGGACCCTACTGCCCCGGTGGTATGCAAACGATAAGGTGCACCCAACCGTTGGCAGTAATACTTAAAAAACTCACGGTTTTTGTTACCGGAAGGCTTCAGGATTTCTGAAGGCAATGTGGCTGCAAAAGTAAACAGAAACACCAGAAACAGATATAGGTATGCTGTTTTTTTAAAGAAATAACACACAATTTTCATGTGAATGTGATTGGCGAATATCTCTCTTCACCATTTAAAAAATACCAGGAGTTGATATTTGATGAAAGCTGTTCAGATTCCAACTATTAATTTTAGCACAATCATGACACTTGAAAGACCCATTGGTCAAGTATTTAGCATCAGGAAGTGGCTGCCAAACTTTTGTTATGCCCAAAGTGCTTGAAACATAGAAAATTCTAAGTCATAGACAGCATGCATTTTATTTAATTAACTTCAAAAGAAGCGCAACTGTTTCTCAAACTTCTATTCCAGGTTGCACTTTATGGTAATAATGCCATAAGTAAAGAAGCAAGAACTCAACTTTAAAAGGTCACGTAATTCCAGAATCCCCAAGGGTGTCATTAGGAGAAAAACGAGAACTCAAAAGTAATCGTTAGTGATAGATAATGGTGGGGGAAGCATTCGAAGAACTTACTTAGAGCTATAATCAGCCTCACATCATAGACCTAGGAGGGGGGTGCGCACTTGTAGTCACACTCTGAAAATAGAGAAGTTTTGATCGTTACCTGCCGATAACCGAAAAAAGACTATAAAAGCTGTAAGAACGCACAAGACTGCTTACTTCGTCAAAGCGCTGCACCCGCCGGAACACCTAGAGTTCCCTCCAGTTTGGATCCCGTAGGTGCCGGTATTGGTCAATATGGTTATTTAAATACCAAATACAACCAATGGGTGCCCGCGCGGTCGAATATTTCCTTTTGTAAGGTGCGGAAGTAAAGGTGTACCGGGTCACGTCATACGTCACGTGACCTCTTAATAGCCAATTGCAAAGTCAGAAAGAGAAAGACTGGCTTAGAGTAACTAGAGCGCCGACCCCACCTTCAAATTCACCATCACTACCAGCTTTATGCATAAAAGAAAGGGACACAGACAGGGTGATATCGGAATTATTTAAACGGCCCAGATTCATGGTCGAAAAAGTCTTAATGTGACGCCAGTTTAGCGACAACGTTGTTATTATTGAGTGAAAGAAAAAAGTAGTAGTCCAAGAGAACACTAACTTCTTTTTTGTAAAAAACTTTATTTAGTGGCATACACAGGCAAATCAAACTAAGGCTGCCAATAGAAAAATAAAGTCTTTTTCACTCTCAAAAGAGGCCCCAACAGAGCGCTTATATCCAAAGTTGTAAAGCCAAAAGGGAGATGCTGTTTCAGTGCTGCATTACACTATTCCAGGGTATGTTATCGTTTAGACCAGATGTGTGAGTGGCTAGACGATAAACACATTGTTGTTCTTTCTCAAAAAGTCTTTGGGCTATATTGTTCCCTCCTTGTAGATGTTCAATAATTGCCCACGTCAGATCTTCAATCGAATGATTGAACCGGAGAAAGTGTTCGGTAAGTTTGGTGGTATTACGCTTACATCTTATATTACTCCGGTGTTCGCACACTCGTTGTTTGATTTTCATAGTAGTCCTCCCTATATACCGTAAATCACATGGACCGGTAATAAGGTAGACCACGTTATTGGTGTTACAACTCGTGTGTTGTCTTTGTGTCCAGACTTTTTCTGTTTCTAAGGACAAGGTTTTGCTCGCTTTTGTTAAATGACATACACTACATGAACCGCACGGGAAATGTCCCGTTATTTTGGGGAGACCCCATGCATTACAAAGTGTTTGTTTGCCTTGTGTTTTGATCTTCATTGGGCGTGTATGTACTAAGGCATCTTTTATACTTCTGGCTTTTTTGAAGGAGAACAAAGGTTTTTCCCATTTCCTATTATTGCTCTCTAAGATGCGCCAATTCTTGCGTATAGAGTTGGTGACTGCATTAGAGGCCGTACTGTAGGTGGTTACACATGTAAGGGGAATACTCGTATCAGTTTTCTCTGAATCTTCTAAGAGAGCTTCCCTGGGTTGATTACGAGCTCTCTTACGACTCTTTGCAAGGATTCTTTTTGGATAACCCCGATTCTTGAGTTTCTCACTCAGGTCCTCTGATTGTTTTCGAAAGTCTGCAACCTCACTACAATTGCGTCTCAGGCGTAAATACTGTCCGTATGGTAAATTTTCACGTAAAGTTCGAGGGTGAAAACTCGAGAAGGACAGTAGGTTGTTCTTTGCTGTGGGTTTGTAGTGGGTACGTGTTGTTAGAGTCCCATTGGTTTTGGTGATGACCAAGTCAAGAAAAATCATCTCTTTTTGATGATAAGTGTATGTAAACTTGAGATGTCTATCACAGGTATTGATCCAAATGGAGAAATCTAATAACAGACTTTCAGGACCCTGCCAAATGATAAACACATCATCAATGTATCTGCGCCACAGGGACAGGTGTTGTCCATAGGGGTTATTAATGTTTAGAATGAATTTGCTTTCAAAATCAAAAACATATAAACCCGCTACACTGGGGGCAAAAACACTGCCCATAGATGTACCTGTAGTTTGCAGAAACAAGTCACCTTGGTATTCAAAAAAATTATTTTTTAATGCCAATGTGGCACATTCAATCACAAAGGATCTGGGGGTGGTATAATCCCATTCTGCTGCATATAGTACCTCAGTGAGGACCCTGATGGTTTCATCCTGAGGTATACTCGTATAGAGGCTCTCAATGTCCAATGATACCAAAAAAGTGGTATCATCGTCCACGTTTAATGTCTGTATAGGAGCCAAAAGGTTTTTAGTATCCTTCAGGTAAGTAGAAGTCTTTTGAACCAAAGGTTTCAAGAATTCATCACAATACCGGGAAAGAGGCTCCAGAAGGGAGCCAATTCCAGAAACTATAGGACGCCCAGGAGGTGGGGTCCTGTTTTTATGAGTTTTTGGCAGAGCGTAGAAATAAGGTATAATTCCTGCACTGGTAGTTAAAAATTGCACCTCTTGTTTAGAAATATGTTCATTCAATTCTGCCGTATGGACCAAGGTATATATCACTTCTCTTAGGTCCATCGAAGGGTCACTAGTGGTAGGTTAGTTTTCAGGGGGAATCTCTAAGATGCCCTCTGTGTGCATTTTTCATTAAATCCCACACTGGCATCAGTGTGGGATTAATGTAATGAGAAGTTTGATACCAAACTTCTCAGTTTTCACTGTAGCCATTATGGTGCTGTGGAGTTTGTAATGAGAAACTCCCAGCACCTTATACTCTTAATGGCAGCACTGCACTTATAATGTCTAACAATGGACTTAGACACTGTAGGGGTACGGGGCTCATGCACCTGTACCCTCACCACTGGTATAGGGCACCCAGCTAGAGGGGTGACTGATCTATGCCAGGGCAATGGGTTGTAGGCATAGCACATAGAGATGTGTGCCATTTCAACTCTTCACTTTTTCTGCACCAAAACACAAAGGCAGTGTGTGATTGTAATGGTACAGAACCTCTAAGGGTGGCACAATAAGTGCTGCAGCCCTTAGAGGCCTTCTCTGGTCACAATGCCCTGGGTGCCTGTGGTACCATTTACCAGGGGCTGACCTGTGACCAGAGATGCCCATTGGGTTTAGGCTTCAATGCAGTGTTAGGGAAAGAACATACCTGATTAGCAGGAACCCAGGGCACACTCAGTCAAAGCACATCAGCAACTCAGCAAAACGTGGGGGCAACCATGCAGAAAGAGGGCACTTTCTCACACTTACACTGTAGGCTTTGCCTTCTGTCTGCAATGCTGTTCTTACCTTGTACACCTGCACTGCGGCTTCATGGAGATGATATGGACCCAACTCCTTATGTCCTACCTTTCTCACTTGCGAATTGCATTCATACAACAAGGAAGATGGTCGGGACTAGGTAAGAGGGTCTTGTTTTTGGGAATCACTGTTTTGATTTCTTACCCAAGTGCGTTGCTGTCGAGCCTTAAAAACAAGGACTTGATTAGTGTGCTGATCCCTTGATGTGACGTGATTCTTGCTGGTGGTTTGAATTATCTACTTGTGAAGAATTCCTTACTATATCTCCCTGCAATCAACTGATTTTGATGTGTAGGAAAGGAACTGGAAGGGGATTATGAAGATGACAGATTGTTTTCTGTAGCTCTTTTCCTGTTTTCTGATTGCATTGTAACTTTCATCAGGGTTTTTTCAAGGTTAGCATGGTTCTTTATGGTGTTATCCTTCACAACATGGATACAAATGGTAATTATTCACCTCAATTCTTTAGCAAAATGAGTCTCTATTGTTTTCTGTCCAGAGTCTTTAAATCATATGCATAGCTGTGTGAAATTAAATAATCAAGATTGCACCTTATTTTCTTAAAGCTCTGCTACAGAAACATGTCTTATGTTTTTTTTCTTTTGCACGTGATTCTGGAAAACTGGAGGGCATCCACAATGGAGGATGGCTGAGCTGAAGACTGGACTCTTGAAGTGGTTTGCAGGATGAGGAAGCAACTTCCAGGATCATTTGGTAAGTATTGAAGACGCTGAGATCCATCATAGTCCATGACCTCAAGGAAGCCCTTAACAATACACAAATGTACACAACAATATCTCGTAACATATCCATTGTACCTCAGATGTGTGCTGCTTGATGATATTGACTCGGCGGGGCTGAAATATAAAGAGTACTGCGGGCCGGGGGGCTGTGATAAGGGCAAGTATGTTTGGGACCAAATCCCGCTTGTACGTGGTGGAACCTTCTCCCAGAGGGCATGACATTGAACAGGCGTGGAGAAACTGTGTGAGTGACAAGTGGCATGGCGGGCTTGACAGTCTGCCTCTGACAGTAGGTGAGCTCCTGAGACCATCCTCTGAACATTATGTCCAATTGATGGAATTGATGAGCAAGAAAGTGTAGACCTAAGGAAAGGGCATTCCCACATGAAGGCATTCCTGAATTAGTCAGGGCCGGCCGGCATGATCTTGCTGCCCAGGATGCACAGAGCATGTGCATAACGTCTGAGCAAGCAGACAGCGTTCAGGGACCGCAGGGCCTCACTAGCGGAAGAAAAGACTCTTCCTGAATGCGTCAATTTGTTTTGACTCCCTATCTGGTGGCGCAGTAGGGAGTGCGTTAGGATTCACCTTTCTAGTAGAGGCTTGAATTACCAAGTTCTCAAGATTCCGGTGGTTGGTCAAAAAGGCTGGGGAGGCCAAAGACAACTAGCTACTGGGCAAATTACTGGGGGAGCTGAACATGGCTTTTACCACGTCCCCATCAATGTTTCAGTCAGAGCCACATTAAAAGGCAGTAAGGGTTCTGTAGTAGCAGACCCAGGCTGCAAAATTTCGATCATTAGGTTAGCTTTAGTCTCTATATTGAGAAGTAGAGGGGCTAACATTTCTGCTACTCTTAGACTACTATTGCAAAAGAGGTACTCTTCTCAGCAGGGACTCCAGTGGCGAGTCTAACTCCATCTTAGGGGGGAGCGTCCAAGCCACTGGAATTCTGTATACCTAAATATAGGCCAGCATCAGTGTAACGAAGTAGAAGCAATTGACCGCCTTCTTATCATCATAATCATCCTAATAAGATTGTGAAGCCCTTGAATGTCTTGATCCCATCCAAACAATACAAGGCTTTAAGCCTGCAATAATATTGGCATCAAGGGACAGGCTGGGGATTTTCCATAACTGGTGGCTGTGACTCAATAATCTCATAATTACACAAAAGCCTAGCATGGGTCAAGCAGATCAGAAACTGTAATTATAATAGGATCCAGTGTTGACACTGCTGGAACAGGGGCCAGGCTGATCGGAACTGATGAAGCCTCTGGTGCAGGAGTGAGGCATGAGCCGGCAGGATGCCTGGAGGAAGCCTAAGAGGGTCAGAGGGCAACGGGCTGAACCAGCTGGCAAAAGTCCAACTGGGGGGTGGGCTCTGGTTCCGTGGGGCCCAAACTTGCTCCACAGGGATCGGTATCATCATGAAAGATTGCAAAATGGACTTCTCGAAGGCCTCATTCAACTGTAGTGTGCCCAGGCTTGCAATTGGACAATGTTTGCTGAGTCAGTCACTGGAATGCCAAATGAACAGCTTCACCTCATGGAGTTGAAGTAGTGAGAAAGGGACGAGTTCTAGTTGGACTTCTTCCACTTGTGGCACGACTTGTGCCTCAACTTTGTTTTTGAAATAATTATTGGAAATTACAATTTTTTCTGCGGTATTCTCTCATATTTTTGCCTTGACTGTTTTTGTTGGCTGTAGAATTCGGTGCACTTTACCCCTGCTAACCCGTACCCCTGATTGGCATATTTAACTTACATATAAGTGCCTAGTAAATGGTACCAGGGTGCACCCAGGGACTAAAATTTAAATGCATCAAGGGAACTGCAGTTCCGGTTGTGCCATCATCTATAGTGACAATGTAAACATGACTGCAGGCCTGCCATCAATAGTCTGGATGTGCAGATTTTATCTACAGATTTGCGTTGTCAAAATAACCCCTTTTGACAGACTTATTGCCCATTTAGCAAGGTGCACAATATTTAAAAGTAGGCATGTAAACTTTTTATGTTAAACATGTCCTTACAGTTACTAGCCCTTCAAAGCTATTTTCACTGATAGAATGCAATATTAAATAGTAATGCTGTATCACAAAATGGGAATGGCTAGAAAAATAATTGGAAAACTATTTAATAGATAGTAAAAATCCAATTCAATAGTGGTCAGATTTTGTTCTAAATATTATGGATGAGTAACATTTACAACGTTACCTTTGCCCTGCCTGAAGTCCCTGCAAGCTCGATCTGCATTTTTCTCTCCCACTTCGTCCAGCATTTCAATAAGAGTGAGCTGCGAACTTGCTCCAAAGAGCAAATCAGCTGATCTGAACCCGCAGAGATGACCCATCTGACAGAGTATGTAGGGTATGCTGCGAGGATCCGTTTCCATATTAAGTTGTCAGATCAGGTGTCACATCCGGGTTGATGAGTCTGCTGGGGTTTTCATATTTTCATGTGACACTTGGGGCACACTTCAAAGAGGCCTCCCTTGTCAAATGCAAATGTTAGTTGAAACTTAGACAGGGCCCGACTTTTGTTCCCCACCTAGTCAGGCCCCAATGACAGTGGATCTCCTATAGATGTTACAGTGTCACAACCTGTTGGACAGATCTAATGGGTTTAAATATAACATTTGGGGTGCACTTCAAAAGATGAAGGCAGGATGCCAAAACAGTTCTTGTGCAACCCATGTCTTGTTGCTGAAAACTCAGCTTTGTTCTACCAGACTTCGGTCTTTGATGTTGTTGTGGATACAGAGACTGCCTTAAACTGGATTTTGGTGTCAGAAGTGGGAGGACACTTGAATTACCATAATACACCCCCCCCACCCAGTCCTCAGAGCCCAAGTTGAGTGTGGCCAACGACTTTGGCCATCTGGAAAATGCTCAACTGGGTAGGATTAGCCCTGGAAACCTTTATCTCATTGGTTAGGGCATCCCCTGGGGTCATTCTCACCCACTTGCTTGGGCTAGCAGTCATAAATGTGGCATCTCAAGCACTTCAGAGCACTCCTGGACCTGTGGAAGATCAGGAGAGGACTGAACCTCCTGTCTAAGACCCAAGAAGAGCCTAGAAGGTGGGACCTGCTATCCCTGCTGTATCCCAGACAAAGAAGTAGTCTTAAAGGGTTAGAAAGGCTGACCTCCTGTTAAACCTCCAGGGAGGCAACAAACTACAGGAGACCTTTTCCTGCAAAGACAGCTGACCAGTGGGAACTGAATCTGGACTGGACCCTTCTGTTGGCCTCTGCTTGCCAACCTGTGAGTCTCTAAGTGCCTCCTCTGAAATCCTGTGGGCATTAGAAATGTACAACTGTGGTAGATTGGGATTTAAAGTAATAAAGTCATAAGGTAAAATCTTTGACCAAGACAGACCTGGTTAGTGTATCGAACACACTCTCAATTGCAGTCAGTGTCAAATTGCATGTTGTTCCTGTTCTACCGCGACCATATGATAATTTGAGAAAGACAGGCTGAAACTAGTAATTGATTTTAGAAATAAGTGTCCAAATATTCTTTAGGTGTTTCAATGCATTTATTGTGATCATCAGGATTTGACTGAGGTGAGAAATGAATTCGACACGTGTTTCGTCCATTTGGAAAATAAAGGTCTCTCCTTATAGAGTACAATATCAGTAGCAAAAACGAAGGACATGTCCACTATTCCTTACAAACAGTGGCGTTGTGAATTTAATCATATAGAGATGTCAACCATTCAAAATAGTCTGGTAACGGTGCATCAAAGAAGTGATTCATTTGATCATTGCATCTAAGCAAGGATCACAGAAACATGAAAGAATTTACACTATATAAACTCACAAAAAAGGGGCCAGATAAGGTACAGATATAATCAGTAGCAAGAGAGAGAAATTACTTCCTTCAGCACAAGAAAGCTAAGATAACTGCAAAATCATTGTGGCTGTGATATGCCTTCGTGCAGTAAAAAGGAAGCCATGTTGTTACCACTGAAGACATTAAAAGAACAGTGTTCATTAATAGTTTTTCAATAAGGCGGTGGGCAGTTCTTAACAAAAAATGTCACTGAAAGCGTAGGCTATTCATCCTAGAACCATGAACTGGAATTTTGCTTACCACAATTATGACTTAACACAGGAAACTGCCATTCTTTTAAAGACAAAAGTCGCGAGGGAAAGTACATCTCTTGGAATGAAGCCTACATTTTGACAACCATTGATGTCGCGAGCCTGTACACTTCAATCCGATATGAAGATTGTGACTTCTATCCATTTGCAATGCTTTACACGTGGATAGAAGCCATGTGTAGAGCATTAACTACAAAATCAGCACACTTCCTGGAATCAAACAAAATGGTATTGGAAACGTTACATTTTTGTCTTACCAACAATGTGCTCATTTTCAACGCCGAATACTATTTACAACTCCAAGGTAGTGCGATTGGGGCAACATTTGCGCCCCCATAAGCATGCATCTTCAAGGGAGAAGTAGAAACATTTTGGTTATGGGACAAGAAATTCTCTGAATACATGTCACATATTATATACTGGAGACAATATATTGATGATATCTTGTGTATATGGCAGGGACCACAGTTTACTGCGAAACAATTTCTACATGAAATCAGTACTAACAGATGGAACATCCAGACAAATTCTCATTTCTACACATCGGAGATTGATTTCTTGGATATTACAATTTATATAGAAGGAAGCTTGCACACCAAACTATTTCGGAAACAAACAGCAGCGAACTCCGTATTGCTAGCAGATAGCTGCCACCCCCTAAAGACAATCCAAATATCCCAAGAGGAGAATTCCAACGTATGACAAGGAATTGTAGTGACATTAAAGTCTATCAAACCATAGCAATTAACCTGATAAAGAGACTGCAACACTGAGGTTACCAGAAAGAACACCTTGAAAAATTGGCTAAGCACTGTGAGAAAAAGTCACACAATGAGTTACTTCAAGCAAAAAAGCTGTCTCCAAATTCAAAAAGTCCCAATCAAACTAGGTTTGTAATTGACTTCCATAATAGTCATCATCTTATCCAGAAAATCCTCAAAAAGCATTGGTATCTAGTGACAATCAACATCTCCATTAAAGACCAAATATTGGATTTCCCTCAAACAGGCTTTCATAGAGCCAAGAATCTGAGACAAATTCTATGCAAATAAGAATTTGTGGATAGAAGTAAAACAGCAAAACCATGCTTTTTGACGAAACCATGTGGATTCTACACGTGCCACAACTGTGGGGTATGCAAATTTGACCTAAACAAGCAGACTAACTTCCCTTTGATCCCTGAGCTTACCATTAAGATAAAGGACTGGATCAACCGAATACCTATTATATCACTTACATCATCATATGCCCTTGCAAAACATCAGGAGCAGCAGCATCAGACCTCTCAAGACAATTAGGAGGAGGTAGAGTGTGTTAATTTTGAGACTGGGTACTGTGAAAAACAGTCTTAACAAAGACGCAGAAATTCACTTTTGGCTATATTAACATGTACATAAATCATGTTATTTCTCTGGTAATCTTGTTCCCTCTGCAACTATGCTCTCTCAACATGTAATTTTCTGTTAGTTCCATTGGCTTCATTTTCATTCTGTATTTCTCTAGTTGTGAATCACATTCTCTATGTTCGAAATCATGACTTTTGAAGACATTCTGAATATTGCACGTTTTAAGATGGCTGATAATTTTTACTGAACGTGTATGAGATACCTTGTTCTCCTCTTTAGAAACCTTTTCTGCTATCGTTTTCCGCATGTTTTCCTATTCCGCTGAGTGTTTTCCTCATTTCTCTCAGGGCTGCCCAATGGAATTGTGCCATTTACATATTTCAGAAAAGACTTTTGATGCCTTACCATTTTCCTCTATGGAACCATGCATATTATAAATGGTAGCGCTCATTGTAGGTGTCTGGAACTACATCTTATTGACGACCATGACTCTGCCTTCTTTCTTACATTCCCTTGCAACTTTTGTCCTAAAAGAATGCCCTGCCACACTGACAACCGCAGAGACTGTACAGTGTTTCCTGAACTAAGACATGATTGTGGTAAACAAAATTCCAGTTCATGGTGCTAGGATGAATAACCTAAGCTTTTGTTGACATTTTATGTTAATAACTGGCAACTGCATTATTAAAAAACTATTATTGAACGCTGGTCTTTCTAGTTTTCAATATCCTCGTGGTAATATACATGGCTTCCTTTTTACTGCTCGAAGGCATATCACAGCCTGAGCGATTTTCCCGTTAGCTTAGCTTTCTTGTGCTGATGGAAGTAATTTCTCTCTCCTGCTACTGATCATATATCTTATTTGTGAGTTTATATAGTGGTACTTCTTACATTTGTCTGTGATCCTTAGTCAGATGCAATGATTAAATGGATCACTTCTTTGAGGCACCGTAACTGGACTATTTTGGATAATTTACATCTCTCTATGATTAGATTCACAATGTCACAATGCCCCAAGCGGGCAGGCCAAACAGGCATGTGCCTTTAGGCAGTGCAAACCATTCCTCACTCTAACAGCGGCGAGCCCAGCCCCGTCCGGACCGCCCCAACCTGCCTCCAGTCCCGCACAAAAATATAAAATGATAATGCCTTGTTATTATAATTTTCTTCTTCTTTTTTGCACTGCTCAAATAGCAGCGGGTCGACGCTGCTTCGCCTTAGTGGAGGAGCCGCCACTGGGAAAAACTAGTTTTGTCCTCTCTGGTCCAGCTTAACTACAGGAGGTGGAGACAGCATTGTGCAGAGCAGACACAGCCTATTCAGGTGCTAGTGAAAACTCCTCCCACCACTCTAAATGCAGAAAGGTCTATTCAGGAAAGACAGGAAACACCTCAACCCCCCTTGCACATACTCAGCTCCTGTTATTCCAAAACCAAACGGTAAATACACAAACAGGCAGAGGTATGCAGGATGGTTAAACAAAATATTGACCACTTTTTAAAAGTGACATTTTTAAACACACACTACTAAAAGGTAAGTTATTTAATTCTGAGATTGGAGAGCCTAAACTCTAAATCCCTAGCTGTTCCCAATGGAAAGTTACACAGGTAAAATGTTAAACAGCAGCTCCAATGATGGCCTATGGGAGGGCAGCTCCAATGATAGCCTACGGGAGAGCTAGTGTATGCAATAGTGAAAAACGAAATGCACAGTATTTCACTCAGGGCATGTAACACCCAACAGTTCATTATTTACCTTTCACATAGACTGTACCCTGCCCAGGGGGTACCTTGGGCATAACTTAGAGCTGACTTACATGTAAGAAAAGAAAGGGGAAGGTTAGGCGCTAGCCAGTAGGTGCACTGGACAGGTGGACATGGTAGTTTGAAACTGCACTCACAGACACAGCAGTGGCAGGTCTGAGACACATCTGAAAGGCTACTGGTGTGGGTGGCACAACCAGTGCTGCAGGCCCATTAGTAGCATTTGATTTACAGGCTCAAGGCACATACAGTTCACCTTACGAGGGACTTACCAGTAAATCAAATATGCCAATCATGGATAACTAATCATAATCACAGTTTACATAGGGACCACTTGCACCTTGGCACTGATCAGCAGTGGTAAAGTGCCCATATTACCTAAACCAACAAAAACGAGATCCAGCACAGTCAAAAGACAGGAGGAAGAGGCAAAAAAGTCAGGTGAACTGTTGTAGATAGATCTCAGGACACTTCTAGTTAGGTTACATGTAGATTTATTGTAGGACACAGCTGAGTGCACACCTCGCCAGCTGACCAGAGTAGAACACTCCGGTACAAGTTAGAACACACATAGGTATTCTGTGAGGCTAAGGAGGTAAGAACGCAAAGGAAGGGCTAACAACCACTGTCAGCCATGTTACATGAAGAACTCATTTACAACACATCTTCCTCCTTTACAAAAAAATGAAATAAACAAATCACAAAAATGAAGCTTAATGTATGGGAGACAACAACAATAATAATTAATACAGATAGGAGGTCTACGACGTCTTGAACTATTTTTAGTTTGAGAAGGCAAACGAGCGTTTAGGGGCAAAGAGTATTAAGAATTAAATGTGAGGTGAGACACATCACCCAAAACAACTAATAGGTATCACCACCACCTACTCCCCTTAGACTGACAAAAACAGGAAGACAGTCCACTTTCTCCAATCTGTCCTTGACCAGCAAAAAACAGGAAGAGAAAGTTCACTTCCTTCAATCCGTTTATGTCCACCATCACTTTCCGCTCCTAGTTGAAGATGAACAGTTCAACAGATGCCTCCATGCTTTACAGGTACTACAGTCCTGGGTACTCTTCGAGATTTCCAAGTGCAGTACCGCATGTGATGTTAGGAATTTTTATTCTAGCTTGAAGTTTTCTTTCTTCAAAGGGTGGACACTTAGTCCTGGTTGAGGTTCACTTTGTCTCGAATCTGGTTCACTTTCTCAGGTTCTGCGGTTCTGAGACCTTTTCTCCCCTCCTGGTTCTGGGACATTTGCCCCCTCTAGGTTTAGGGACATTTGTCACCTGGTTCTGGGGCCTTTGTCCCCTCCCGGTCCTGGGACCTCCTTTGTCCTCTCTCGGTATTGGTTCTGAGACCTTTGTCCCCTTATGGTTCTGGGGCCTTTGTCCCATCCCGGTCCTGGGACCTCGTTTGTCCTCTCCCGGTCCTGGTTCCTGGTACTGGGACCCTTGTCCCCTTCTGGTTCTTGGACCTTTGTCTCCGTTGAGGGCTCTGTCCCGGCTCTCCATTGTGGGTCTGTCCCCATTTGGATCGGGTTCTGGATTCTCCGAGCTGATCTTGGGCTTTTTGCCCCCATTCTGGGCTGTCTGAAACATTTCTGGTTTTCATTCCCTGGTACTGAGTGTCTCCATCTCATTTCTGGTTTAGTTTCCTTTGTGCTAGGTATCCTAGACACATTCCTGTTTTTGCTTCAAATGTACTAGGTCACTCCATCACCCTTGTGACCACATCTTTAAGTGCTGCGCTTACCAGAATGGTAGACTCTACATTTTCTAATTGCCAGTTCTGTATTTGTCAACGCTGCAGACATTGAATTGTACATGGACAACAACCTGCACCAAGACACCCTATTACTCAGTCTGTGCGCTTGAAGAGGCATGCCAACAAAGCGCTTTTATGTTCTGCCTGGTGTAAATCAGTTGCTTAGTGGCTTCACAGGAGGTTCTAATAAACTAAACGTTTTAATAATTGCCACAAGACCAAAAGAGAACGCCCGTTCTTACCTTCAAGAATTGTCACGCTCTGTCTCCTTTACACAACAGCTATAATAGCATACCACAGGTGTGCGCATCACTGTTGATGTGGCTGCTGTGAAGCGCAAATGCAAACGAGACGATGTAGCGGCAACCGCTAATTGGAAATGTCATCAATAGCCGAGGAGACTCGCTGAGAAGAATCGGCGTGTGGTAGCATAGCAATGCCGTAATACAAAAATAATGCACTTAAGATGGCCGCCTTACGTTGGACGTCGTGACGCAGCACGTTGTGGAGTGGCAGGCGAAGGGAGGCATAGAGCGCAGAAATAAAGACTCCCGGATGTTGCTCCTGGTCGGCGCCGCCTCCTAGCAAACGAATATCACTGCTTAGAGACACTGCCTAGCAACCAAGAAACATACATGGAGCGCACAGGAGGGAGAACTCGCGCACTCAACAGTCAACTCACGGTTGCACTGAATGATGTTAGAGTTATTTTTAAGCCGAAACCTCCTTCTTTTCCGTTTCTGTTCGGGAATCTAAACAAATACCATTTGGCAGTAAGTGAGTAGAAAGTCTTGGGTTTCTTTAGGAAGTGTGGCTTCAAACTGTGGCTGCGATGAGGACAATTTGCAGACATCTCTGATGTCGGGAGTGCTTCTAAAGAGTTGTACTTCTCATCTCGTTGTGTGGTCAAACTGTTACGCTCCATTAAATAACGCCGGGCCTGAACCCTGCCCCCGATTAGCACTTTTCAAGTGCAAATCCTCAGAGAACATAACCGCTTCACTCGTGGATCCGACCTTTTCTGCCACACATAAATTTAAATGACACCGAGGCTGGTACTTGACGTGAAGGATACTTGGGAGTGGTTTCTTCTTGTTTCTTCAGTTACTCGTTTCCTAGGCACATGTTTATGGCAGCAAATAGGTGGATAGATGGGGGTTCTTGCTGTGAGGCACTGCCAGAGATAAGTAATTTACTCACAGTTGGAGGATTTCTTGTTTTCTTTTGTTAGTTTTCCCTCATTTTTCCGGTTTATTGTTTGTTTTGACCACGTTGCTGACAGCAGATGGGTTTCTTCATTTCTTTTTCTTAATTTCTTTATCTTTAGTTTCCTCGAGTTTTCAGTTTTTTTCCTTCTTGTGGCCACGTTGCTGGCAGCAGATCGGTGAGCTGCCTTGGGTTCCTAATGCGAGGTGCTGCTCAAAGCTGTGATGGTTTCTTCTCTGGCCTGATCAGCTAAATCGTCGCCAAATTGTTGTAGATGGATCCCAGGACACTTCTAGTTAGGTTACATGTAGATTTATTGTAGGACATAGCTGAGTGAACACCTCGCCAGCTGACCACACCATCAACTGACAAGAGTAGAACACTCCGGTACAAGTTAGAACACACATAGGTATTCTGTGAGGCTAAGGAGGTAAGAACACAAAGAAAGGGCTAACAACCACTGTCAGCCATGTTACATGAAGAACTGATTTACAGCAGGATCCCACGCCAAGGAGGCTAGGTCTAACATATCCCAATTTGCATTATCTCTACAGTGGGCGAAATAGTCATATGTCCATAGTTGCCTGGAAAGGAGAAATTACAAACGCACATTTGCAATTTCTGCTTTTCAGGCAACTATGGACATATGTGCTGCAGCAACTCACTGGTATGCACGCTTCTTTTTCTCTATGGCCCAAAATTACTGACATTCTAAGTGCCACTTATCAATCCCATAATGCTCTGAAAGAGATCAAGATCATCACTGCTACTCACCCCACCTCCTTGGAGCTCCTTTGTACAACTGTAGACTATTTTATCCTGATGCCAAACTGTGGTTCATATTCATATGCACTCATCATAGTCTGTACGTTTTCATGAGGGGTGCTCACTCCTGGCTAGAGCAGATGCCATTACAGTTCCAAAATGCTTACTTAGAGACTGTATTCCAAGGGTTGGAATCAAAAACCAAGTTTTGAGTGACTGAGGAGCACACATAATTTATTCAGTAGTCAGGCTATTCCCAAAGCTCTGTGCCTATCATCCAAAGTCAGTGGACAATGTTGAAAATACCAAGGGTACTCTGATGAATAAGACAGCAAAAAATGTGTTTTGAGATACAAATGAAGTGGCCTGATGCACTAGGGCTATACTGAGCCAGAAAACTAAGCTGTGTCCATATGAAATAGGCATAGGATGCCCTATAATGTTGTCTTGAAACCCTGTCATCTCTGCTGCTAAGTTAGACTTACGATGAAGTGAAGATGCATTTTAAAATACTGCAGAAACCTTACACGCTGCCTCCAGAGTCTCCATTTTTTGTTTGAAACTGATTTACATGAGTGCCCAAATGTAGCCTGCCATTCCTTCCCGCCTCGGGACTGTGTTTTCATACGCCTTTATCAGAGAAAAACCTCCATGTAATCTTGCTGATGCAGCACCTACCATGTCCTGCTCATCACCACCACAGCTGTTAAGGATCCTTAGACAGACAGGCCTAGGCCATTATCTGTGCATATGTCCTTCCCACATTGATCAAGCGCAGCCTTGGGTCTTTTACTGAGTTTATGGCACAAGCTCCAGCAGGTAAAACAATATTCTGTGGAGATTTTAAAGGCATGATTGGAGGCTAGCCTAATCGCTAACTCTTCTGTGATTAATCACAGTCAGCTCTATACACCGCAGACCCTGCCCCCACCCCACCAGAGCAGGAGGAGACCCATACGAAAGATCCTGATTTGATCATATGTGCACCAGCCCCGGTACATAAAGGCCCATAAAATGTTCCAATCTCAGATGAGGAGATCCAAGTGATAATCTCCTCCATTCACACAGGGAAGACTCCTGACCCAAAATGGATCCCCTAGTGATTAAAAAAATAAAATACTCCTCATTGGTCTCCCCACATCTATTGGCGCTTTATGAAGATGCAGGACAGTCTGGGATGATACTGCACAGCCGGCATAGTGCCACGATGGATGTCATACCAAGCCTGGTAAGCAACTAAAAGAGTGCTCCTACTACTAGCCAATTTAATTGACCAAACTGAATCGGTCATGAGTCACTAATTACTGTTTCATGTACTATAGTAATTCATGGGAAAAATAACTGTGACGGTTTTCAGACATCTATGTCTTTCAATGTTGTTGTGGGATTTCCAATTCGTCATGAAGCAGACAACAACTACAATTCCCTGAGACCCTGAGTCGATCACTTGGGAGCCACTGGGGTCAAAGCAGGTTCATACCCACAGCTTCCTGCTCAGTACTAAGAGGAAATCCTGTGCAGGGGGTGCGTGTTTTCAAGCAGCTCATTGAAATCATCAATGATGGTGATTCAAAGAAGGTCGTTGGAGATGTGGGGCCTCACTCTCTCATTCCACTCCACACCGCAGTGAGTCTGTCAGTCTCTGGCAGTAGCCAGGGCAGTTTCTTTCTGGAGAATTCAGCCGGCAATACTGGTAGGCTTTGGGTGCTCTGGGCAGGCATGTGGATGCTTCTTTGTTCCTTTAGTTCACTGTTAGTTCTTGTTTTAGTTGATTTTGTGCTACAAAAACATATCCTGGAGTGCCTTTCTTTTTTAATTTCCTCATTGACTGTGACCTCAGTATCACTTCTGCTGGCTAACGGCCAGAAAAATCTTCTTATTGCAGGGATAAACAAAGTGATCTGCATTTGGACTTAGCTTTGGCAAGAAAGTAATGCCCTTTGAAATAATTAAGTAATTATCTACAGTATCCTTTAGTGTTTATTCTTGGAAACGGTCTGAGATTGAGATATAGTTGGTCATAACTACAGACCAAGTAAACTGATATTGATAGAGGTTTTAATGAAATGGTAGAATAGGTACATATATCCTTTATAAATTGAGCTCTCATGTTCTTGTCTTTTCAGACCTCCATCCCAGCTGTTCTTATCATGCTACCCTACTCCTCGATTAGCAGTTCCAACACTGTATCCTTTGGGACTACCTTCAGGGGTTTGCTCTTGCCTGGTGGTGGATCCTATTGAGAATCGCAACACTCCTGAGGATACATCGGTCTGCCAGAACACTTAGACCAAGGACTTTCTATCCTCCCCCGTGTTGCAAGCTTAAAATGGCCTCCTAAGATGATATCCTAAAGGCTCTTAGTGCACTACAACAGGATGTGGCTACTGCACACTCTGAGACGGCAGTCTTGGTAACGCAGGTAGCGCAGCTACAATCTAGGCCCACAGGGATACCCTCCGAGGTAGGGGTTCATCCTTTCCGTACTCTAGCTCCTTCAGCTTTCCCGCAGACGGTGATGGTTAATTTCCCCACAGTTGTTCCATTGGCAACTCCAGAAAGATTCATTGGAGACTCCAATAAAGTTCAAATATTCCTCATGTAGGTGCAACTGCATTATATGTGTAGGCCATCCTCTTTTTGGGACGCACAGTCTTGCACTGTATTTTGTATTTCATACCTTGGTTGTGATGCTGTGCTATGGAGCATTCCACTTTTCAATTAGGATAATCTCATTTCATATAATTGGCCGATTTCAAGAAAGAGTTCTTGAAGGTGTTTGGTCGTAGGACCTGGCCGCAGATAAAGAGTTACTTGACTTTAGAAAGGGTAGCAAAGAATTGCATGTGTATTTGGCACAATTTAATCAGCTGGTAACAGAGACCAATTGGCCAGAGGAAAGGATATCTGCCTTATTTCATCAGGGCCTTAGATGAACTCAAAGACGTACTAGCTCAGATAGATCCACAACCTACTACTTGTGCGGACCTCACCAATTAAACCCTAAGGTTAAACCACTGGTTAAGAAGAATCGGTGAAGAAGGGAACGACCTCCTAGTCATTTTGACTGAGATAAAAATAGCATTACCCCTGTTGTTCCTAATATGGAAACCAGTGGCAAACCCATGGAGCTAGGGAGTATCAGAGCCTCCCTCACACATGAAGGAAAAGAGTCTTGTAGAAAAAAACATCTTTGTATGTATTGTGGGAAAAAGGGTCAATTTGTAAAAGAATGTCCCGTAAGAACTAAGACTAGAGAAAAACCTCAGAGAAAAGCCCGATTCAGGGCAGCTGCGTACTCTCTGAAGGAAAACTAGAATGCTCAGGACAAAAGGCAGTGGATGTCTTGAGCAAGATATGGGAAATCCCTTCATTACCATAGAGAACGAAAAAACCTGAGAAACACCTCCACGTTCCCATGAAGAGAATAATAATAATAATAATAATCCACATTTGTAAAGTGGGAACAATCACCCGTAAGGGTCTCTAGGCGCTGGGGGCCGTCGGGAAGATTAAGCAAGCTATTGCCCAGAGTCACATGGTGCTGGGCTAATCAGCCGCCGGGGATACCTTACAACCAGGTTTTTGGATAACCCAGATTCTACTTATGGTGGACTCAGGAGCCAGAGGGAATTTTATCGATACTCGTATGGCAGAGAAATTAAATATCACCTTTGAAGAAAAGGTTACCTCAGTAGCAGTAGTGGTAGTTGACAGGACACCCTTATTTTCTGGGCCCATAACGTAACACACTGTTGACCTTAGGTTGGGTTTTCAGACCAGTGAGGCAAATATATGGAGACCATTAAATGTAATGTTATTGACACCTGCGACCATTGAGATATATTGAGATTGCATTGGCTGACAAGTCACATATTCAGCATAACCTGGACTACCTACACATTGTTTTTGTTCATGACTTCTGTTCTGAGCATTGATACCAGTCCCCCGGTGATGATGGCTTGCCCCCGTCTCTCCTCTGATTTGCAGTAATACTATAGCAACAACGGCTGAAAAAGAGACAGTACTGCCTGCCTATTACCATAAATATATGGAGGTGTTCAATGAGCAAAAGGCCAACAACTTGCGTCTAATCTGCACTACGATTGTAACATTGATCTGATAGCTGGAAGTGAGGGACCTAAGTGTTGGGTATATGCTTTGACAGAAAAAAAAAACAGACATCTCTGTGAATATAAATACTTCGATAACGGAGTCATACATCTGTGTCGCTCTCCTGCAGCTTCTCCATTATTTGTTGTTTCCCAAAGACAATGGGGAACCTCGAGCATGTATCAATTACAGAGCCTTAGATAAAATAACCATAAAAAACATAAATACCCGCTTTCTATCATTAAATGGGCTTCTTGATCAAATAAACAACGCTAATGTGTTTACAAGATTGGACCTAAAAGGAGCACAGCATTTGGTCACGGTAAGACAAGGGAATGAGTGGATGACACCATTTTAGACACAATATAGATTGTTTGAATACCAAGTTATGCCTTTTGTATTGTGTAACGCTTCCGCAGCATTCAAATATGTTTGAATGAGGTGTTGAGAGAGTTTATGGATCATTTTGTGGTAATATACTTAAATGAGATATTAATCTTTATAGTTGATGAATACATAAACGCATTCAGCATATTTCTAAAATACTTGATACTCTGCAAAAAAAAAAAAATCACCTGTACTGTAAACTCACTAAATGTGATTTTCATGTTACAACTATAGAATTTCTACGGGTAATCATCTCGCCATCAGGTTTTACTATGGCAGAACGCAAGGTAAAAGCTGTACTGGATTGGCCCTAGCTGAAGTAGGTTGGGATGTAAAATGTGTTTGGGCGCTTGCCATTTACAACCGTCGTTTCCTTGAACAGTTTTTTCAAAAGATAACTCAGATCACTCATCTATTTTAAAAAAATTGCCCTATGCTGTTGGTCAGAGGCAGAGATGGCCCCAAACTTAGCTCATACTGATCCCCAGGGTCTTATATTGTAGAAACCGATGCATCCAGTGTAGCTATTAGGGTAATTCTTTCACAGGGCGATAAGAAGGATGGCCAGTTGCATCCCGTTACCTTTTTGTCTCGCAGGCTTAATTCAGCTGAATGTAATTATACAATTGCCGAAAAAGAACTCTTGAAAATAAATAAATCATTCAGAGAAGGGCACCATAATTTGTCTGGAGAAGGCATACTGTGACGGAGTTCACTGACCAGAGGAATCTGAAATTAATGTGTTCTGCCCATCTGCTAACTCCAAGACAGTTGAGGTTGATGCTATTCTTTGCAGAGTAGGATTTCATTGTCACGTTCAGTCCAGGGATGTAAAACAAAAAAGCAGATGTACTAACTAGACAAGATCAAGACAACAGCACTCATCAGGGAGAAGGATGCTTAATACTGGAACTGCATCACACGGGCCACCAAACAGAACATGTCTAATAGTTTTGTACACAAAGAAAAACTGGGGTTTAAAAGGGTTCCTCAACAAGAGTGGTTCTCTAAAAATGCATCCCAAAGGATTATTTCAGAGCTGCTTTTTCATGAAGGGAAGTTGGTTGTACCAACCAGGGCGATGCAATCAGTTTTTCATTGGCATCAAATAAGTTCCCTGGCTGGCCATCCTGGGATTGCACATACGATTAAATTGATCAGAAACATTTCTGGTGGGCCACTCTGAGGAAAGATGTGACTCAAGCCGTCCAGAGTTGTACTGTCTGTGCCAGAATTAAGCCTGATTGGGCAAAAGCTAAAGGGTTACTCATGCCCTTAGAAACCCGCAACCATTCTTGGGAATACATTGTGGTAGATTTTATCATAGCCATGCCAAAGGAAATACATTTCAATACCATTGTGGTAGTAGTGGACAGTTTGACAAAAAAAGGCATTTTTTCCCATGTTCCACACTGCTCCTCAATTGGTACAACTCTGCTTACAAAATATTGTAAGACTTCATGGGTTACCAAACAAAATCATTTCAGATCGGGATGCGCAATTCACATCTAATTCAGGCAAGCAAGGTGTAAAACACTACAAGTCAACATCGCTCTTTTAACAAGTTTCCATCCTCGGGCGAATGGACAAATGGAAAGGGTCAACTAGAGTCTACAACAACACCTCATAGTGTAAAGCCACACCAGACACACATCCACTGGGTATTTTCGATTTTTTAGTCTTTACAGCAAATATCCTAATTTCCTGGCATTCATCAGCCAATCAAGAACTTTCAAGTCTCAGCAGTGAATTACAGGGCCATTCACTTTCAAAAGATATTACAAAAGGTGCAACAAAACCTAAATATTTCCAAGCTGAAATAAAAAGACAATGCGGATAGGTATCGGCGTCCAGAACCAAGACATAATGTTGGAGATCAACTATTGTTACCAGCTCGGAATGTTTCATTGCATCACCCCACTAAATTCCATCCAAGCTTGACTGGTCCCTATAAAATCACCCAACAAATCAGCCTGGTTACTTATAAATTACAGTTACCATCAGGGTCACAAACGCATCCAGTATTTCACACCTCCCTACTTAAACCTTATAAAGTCTCCAGTCATGCCACTACCCCCGTTCTGAATAATGGTGACATAGAATATGAAATATTCTCAATCAAGGATTCTAAATAAAAGGGTAGAAAGCTATGGTGCTTCATATTAAGGAAAGGAGTTGGTTCTGAAGAAGACTCATAGGAACCAGCAACAAAAGTACATGCTCCCTGAGTGGTGAAACAATATCACAAACTACAGCTTAACAAACCGAGACCCAAGAAACGATTTCGAGGCAGGAGTACGGTCATGAGCCGCTTATCACAATTTCATGTACTACTGAAATTCATGGGAAAAATAACAACAGCAAGAGTATTCAGACATATGTTTCTATTGTGTTGGGGTTTTCTGATTTATCATCAAGCAGACAACAACTACAATTCCCAAAGACCCTGAGTGATCATATGGGAACCACCGGGTTCGCTGTTTACTGCTCAGTATTGAGAGAAAAGTCTATGCAGCGGACACATATAATCAAGGGGCTTGAAGAAGTCATCATCAGTGGCGATTCACGGAAGGTCACTGGAGAGGTGAGTCCTCTCTCTCTTTCTACTCCACAATGCAGTGAATCTGTCAGTCTTGGGCGGTAGCCAGGGATGTTTCTTTATGGAGAAGTCAGCCGGCAGTACCAGTAGGCTTTGGGAGTTCCAGGCAGGCGCGGCCACGCGCCCACTTTTTTTTCAGTTCACTGTTGGGTTTTGGATGGTTTTGTGCCAGGGAAGCATTTCCTGGAGTGACATTCTTTTTTCATTTCCTCATTGACTGTGATCTCAGTGACCTCAGAATCGTTCGTGCTGGCTATCGTGCAGAAAATCCTTTTTATTGCAGGGATAAATAAAGCGATCTGCATTTGGACTTTGCTTTGTGATGAAAGTAATGCCATTTGCAATAATGAAGTAATTATCTACAATATCCTCTTGTGTTTATTCTTGGAAACGTTCTGAGAGTGAAATGTTATTGGCACTTCCAGCTGTTCCTATCCCCATTACCCTACCCCTCACCTGGCCCTTCCAATACCTTGTATCTTGCAGGACAACCTTCAGGGGTTTAGTCTTGCCTGGTTGTGGGCACTTTTGAACACCGCAACACTCCAGAGGATACATCGGTCTGACAGAATCTAAAATTCTTGCAAAAATTATTGCCTATAGATTGGTCCAGGTGGATTGAATCGAACACTTGTTCATGCGAACCAAAACGGCTTCATGTCACAGCACGGCAATTGTCATTGTATCCACCAATCATATATGGCATTGGTTATACCAAAAGTGTTGTCTAGGGCTTCAACCTTAAGACATTTGACTAGGTACACTGGCTTTTCATGTTCCAAATCCTACAAAAAATTTATTTTGGCTCATTGTTCCTTAGATGTGTCCAGGTCATTTAAAGAATTATGTGTTCATGTCAGGGTTAACAGGGTGCTTTCATTTTCCTTTTTGATTAGGTGTGACACACCCCTTTGTGACTTATATGGCCACTTCTTTTTGCCCTGATAGTTCAGCCACTCAAAGAGTGGAACAGGCATGATGCCCAGGTTTGGGGATTCAGATGGGTACGAAGAAAGAGTAACAATATATCCGTGAGCTGTATGTTTGACTCCTAGACAGATGGACATGCTGCAGCTCTACAGGAATGCATCTGTCCTCCAGATCATCCCATTTGGGTCACTATATGTTTCGATTTACAGACATCAGCCTTATTTTCCGGCCCAAACAGCGCTTGGACTTGTGTCAAACCCATTTTAAAAAGCTCACACTCTCTGGTTTCTTGTACTCACTTCAGAACTACCTATACACCCTCTTTCCTCCCTTTTTAATGGAAGAAACTCCCACCAAAGGAGAATTCTTTGGACCGGTTCTCAGCCATGAGTTTTACTTACCAAATGTATAAATGCACCATATGATGGGGGTATAGGCACACCGGACATCCGCCTCTATTACTGGACATCATCATCAACTGAAATTTTAGTGACTGACATGGCCTGGCCTATGGGCTACAGATGAGTCTAGATGCTCTTTTATACATCTTCCATGACCCAGGCATACCCGAACAAACCAGAGTCCCTCTCACTTGTTGGCATCGGGCCTTTAAGTACATCAACTGGCTCAAACCCACTGAGGGTGAGACCCTCCACTGGAAGGGTACATAGCTGTCGGGCCATGAAGGGTTTAGATATTGGGACATAATAGAAATCTCAATGGATCAGGATGTGTGGGTGGGCAACCCCATTAAATTAGATGAGCAGCTACCTTAAGACTGTGTCCATTTTCTAATATTTGTAGCTTTCCAATGTCCTCTTGCAACAAAATCACCTGCAGTCGGGGGTTCCAGAGATTAGCTCAAGATGACAAGGGAACCACTGGGGGACAAAGGGCATATCACACATCTATTGCTCGCCAATTGTTAACACCCCAGATCCACTGAGGATGAGGAGGCCCAAATAGCAGGATTATGTAGGCATCCTCGATGACAAGCAATGGACCAAAGTCAACATAGCATCGAGATGCCTAGTCATTTCCTCCAGGCTGCACCAACACAATTCAAATATTTCCACAGAACGGAGGGGCGCTAGAGGGCGCACGGCGAGATGGCCGCCTGTTACGACGGCTCCGCCTGGTCAAGCCGAAAATGCGGTAGTACAAGCGTAAGGCGGATTTGGAACGGCCCGCAAATGGAAGCAACGATCATCGGAAACGTGGGGCTCTGATCGGACCGTGTGATAACGTGGACTCACGGCTGCAGCTTAACTTACTCTCCGACCCGGAGAAGAGAAACGGCGCGAACAAGATGGCGGCGCCCAGGGACCAACGGTAAACGCTGGAGCGCAGACGGAGGCGGGCTGCCTCGGTGGCACAGAGAGGCAAACGGAACGCTGCGTGACCCCCCCCCGGGACTTACTATCGCTGTGCGCGGCGCCTGAAGGTGAGGTGGGGGAACTACGCCGACGAGTGACTGCCTCGCCTGGGGCTGCGTTGCATGTGGCGAGGTGGGTGAGCGCGGTCGGGGGAACGGCGAGCGACTGCCAGCGGCATGAAACGGAGGAGTGTTGGACATTGCGGTGGGGGCTGCTGAGACTTGTTCGTTGAGTGAAGGCGCCTGAAACACCTGCAGTGCCGCGGCGAGGCAATAGAAGACCGCAATTGCTCCCTCACATTGGGGAACTAGCGAGGGGAACCCGGCCTGACGGCTCACGGTGGAAGTGAGCTGAAGCTGACGCCATCGGTTCACTGTGGCAGTGTCCACGATGTGGTTCTGCTCGATCGTGCAGTCTCGGAGGACGAGCCATAGCGCTGTGAGGTATACGCACTGCGGATGGTCTGGCTGTCGGTGTCCTGTCCCAATGCTGCGACCGTGACGGCGATGGAGGGATGAGCAGTGTGCAACAACGTGTGGTGCGTGCCAGCCTCACTGCGGGCCCAGACGCAAACAAAATAGGACCTGGAGTAAAAAGCCCCGGCAATAGTGAATTACTAACCTAGTGGCAGTGCCCACAGGACCTGGCTGTGATCCTTACCATTGGCGTGACGCCGCCCGGCGCAAACGGTTGCAGTGCCGGATTGGCATCAGCGGAAAGGCGACATGGGAAAGCCGGACAGGGGACAGGCCAAGCTCCAATTTGAGGCAAAAAAAGCGTCCAAGGAGGCGACGACGACGCAGGCCACCGCACCGGACACCGACCCGAGGTTGTCGGAGGGCATGGAGGGGGTACTGCAAGCCATACAACGAAGCCTACAAGACATAAACGGCAAGCTAGACACGATCACTCTCCGTGTGGACAACATGGCGGCTAAACTGGACAAACATGGGGAACGGCTGGTGGAGGCGGAAACTCGTATCTCGGCGGTGGAAGATGAATCACATGGCACGACCAAGAAATGTGCAGAGATGGAGCGGCTATTGGACGTTATTAGAGCCAAGTCGGAAGATTTCGAAGCGAGGTCCCGACGTAATAACGTTCGTATCGCGGGGATTCCTGAGTCAACAAACACAGGCCGCATGGAAACATATATTGAGGAACTACTCCGTGATGTATTTGGCGTGGAGAATCTATCCACAATGTTCGTGGTAGAACGTGCCCACAGATCTCTAGCCCCGCGACCGAAACCAGGAGCCACGCCACGTATTATACTGGTCCGTGTTCTCAACTATAGAGACCGCGATACTATATTGAGGATGGCACGGGAAAAAAAGCAGATCAACTACAAAGGTAATCAACTGGAATTTTACCCGGATTTCACGATGGCAGTGCAACAGGCGAGGAAAGAATTCGGAGCGGTAAAAGAGAGGTTGCGAAATCTCAAAATCGAGTACGCAATGTTGTATCCCGCGCGCCTAAAAGTGAACTATGAAGGCCGCGTCACCATCTTACAGTCACCAAAAGCAGCTCAGGACTTCCTCAAGCAATTGCTAGCCAGGCGTAAAGAACAACAGCGTACAGTGCAAGAGAGTGACCAGGACTAATTGACCACCGTGGGTATGTTGAAACTTGATAATGAAGCATCATACACTGGTAAGAACTACCTATATATACTCCTATGGGATATTATAGACTGGACCTGGCGAGCCCCAAACTAATGAACGGCTTGAAGTGCAGTAAGACACTGATGGACATGGGCTGCGGGGCGGGAACTCAGACCGCCATTGTTGCTATTAAACTCTGGGTTGGTGGAAAAGAGATCAGTAACCGTGATGTATCATGGGTACACTGGGCGCAAAGAGTCTCAGGGTGTGCTCATGCATGCACGGCAGTGAACCTGGAATTGCGGGCTGGGATAGGTCTGCGAAATATCCGTATGCTTGACCACATCCATTTCGGTGGATGATGATGTGTGCTCTAGGTGGATCCCCTGCATGGGAGCTCCCCAAACAAAGTTTGAGTTATGTGTTCAACTGATGAGGGGATATGGCTTTGGCATGGTTGGGGTGCTGAAGTGGGAGGTGGGGGGGTACAAGGGGGTTGGGGTTTGTTGGTTCACAGACTGGGGCGCTTGAGATACGTTGCTGAATCCACTGTGACTTTTTGGACATATGTGATTATGGGGCTGTGGGGGTATTGGTACATGGTTGCAAGTTCTCAACTGTTTCAACTTACAGAGTTCATAGATGCATCTACACAACTATGACAGCACGACATAAGCTACTGCATTTTCTAACATGGAATGTCAGGGGTCTCAATAATCCCAAAAAAGTTAGACAAGTCTTTGCATACTTAGATAGACATGCGATAGATGTTGCACTACTACAGGAAACGCACATAGCACCCACAACTAAGTCAAAGCTGGGGAGCCGGTGGGCGGAGGCCACGCACGGATCATCATATTCATCATACGCCAGGGGTGTGATCATATTGGTAAAGAAGGGGGTGCAGTTCGATATTGACACCACGCTCACTGATGACACGGGGAGATCGGTCCTCATCACGGGCAGAGTGCGGGGGCAGCGAATAGCCATACTCAACACATACGGTCCCAATGTGGACGACCCCGAGTTCTACCACAAGATCTGGCGCACACTAAGTGAACTGCCAGACATGCCAGTGTTATGGGGAGGAGACTTCAACCTTGCGCTGAATGACACACTAGATAGGTCGGGCACTGCACAGGAGCCACATAGAAAGGCGGTAAGCAAAGTAACGGAACTCATGATCGACAGGCGTCTGTTAGATATCTGGCGGGTCCGGAACCCGGCCGGCAAAGAGGCGACACATGTTTCGGCTGCTCATGGCAGTTGGTCACGCATAGACTATTGGCTAGGATCGGAGGAGATAATACACTGGGTGGATACCGTTAAACACCTCCCCAGGACGCTATCGGACCACAGTCCGGTCTTGCTGGCGCTGGCGATCCCGCATTATGCACCGCGGCCGTATAGCTGGAGATTCAACGCCAGGGCACTGTTGGATCCGAACTATAAGGAAACGTTAACTCAGGCTATAGAGGAATATTTTGCTATTAATGCCCCCACAACGAAGGACAGGGGCCTATTATGGGAGGCATTTAAGGCGACTGTTCGGGGCGTTTGCATTGGTACAACTGCGGGCATTCTAAGGGATATCAGACGACAGCTTACTATACGAGAAGATAAGCTCAGCGACTTAGAACGTGAATATGAAAGCACACACGATTTGCGCTTGCTCGGTGAAATTTGTGTTCTCCTCACGGAGTACCAGACATATGCAGACGATGAATTAAAATATATTGGCAGGCGACAGGAAGTGCGACGCTATGGGGAGAGTGGCCGACCGAGCAACAGCCTGGCAGCAAAAATCTGTTCCGGCCGACGACCGCAGGTAGTCAGGGCGGTAAGAGATGACGGGGGCGAACTGCGGTCGGACATGCCAGGCATAATGGCGGAATTTAAGAAAACGTATGAAGCTCTCTATGCATCACAATCTAAGGCAACGTCGGAAGAGATAATGGAGTATCTGGCGGATGTTGCGATTGCGTGGCTGTCAGACACACAGAGGGAATACTTATCTGCGCCTATAACTGAGGAGGAGGTGACGGAGGTCATCAAATCTCTCCCTAACGGCAAAGCGCCGGGCCCAGATGGGTTTACAGGCGAGTTCTACAAAACATTCGTAGAACAATTGGTGCCACACTTGGTGGACATGTACGGTGAGGCTCATGAACGACAGCGGCTGCCGCCGTCCTTGCGAGAAGCCATGATTATAACCCTCTTAAAACCGGATAAAGACCCCGAATGCTGTGACTCGTATAGGCCATTATCCTTAATAAATGTCGATAATAAAATACTAGCTAAGCTCATAGCCATGAGGTTACAACCACTTATGACTAAACTGGTGTTGCCGGACCAGTCGGGATTCATTCCGACTAGGTCCACGGTTCATAACACCAGGACGCTATTTGCACTGTCGCACTATTTGCTTCCTAATACCAAGGCGGCGGCAGTGCTCCTTGATGCGGCGAAGGCCTTTGATTCCATCGAATGGCCTTACCTGCAAACGATTCTGCAACGCATGGGCTTCCCACAGATCATCCTCCAGGGGATACAGTTGCTGTACACGGCACCCACCGCCTGTATTAAGGTCAATAACTACATCTCTGACCCCATACGCATAGCGCGGGGCACGAGGCAGGGCTGCCCGCTGTCGCCCCTGCTTTTTGCGTTGGCGTTGGAGCCCTTGGCATGTCAAATTCGGCAAAAACACCACTACTCGGCGCTGCAGTTTCCACAGCGACCGCTACACATCTCGTTATATGCGGACGACATGGTACTCTATGTCCGTGACCCTGAGCTCAACCTGAACCCCTTGCTGAGGGAATATATCCGATTCGGACGACATTCGGGCCTAAATATAAACTGGTCTAAATCCCTAATCGTACCGCTAACGGACACCACAAATCCGTGCAACTTGGACTACCCACTGGAGTGGCAGTCGGACCCGGTGAGATACTTGGGTGTCTGGTACCATCGGGATCCGGAAGTGGTGATTCGCACAAACTACGGTAGAACGATTGCGGCATTAGAAGAAAAAGTAGTGCGATGGATTCAGTTGCCATTGTCCCTGGCGGACCGCTTAGCTGTGGTGAAGATGGTCATACTGCCGAAGTTGTTGTATTTATTTAACAATATTCCGATTCAACCCCCGCTCGAGGTGTTCCGTAGGATATCCACCCTAGTTCTTCGCCTAGTATGGGCAGGCAGACACGCTAGAATCGGAATGCGTGCTCTTACGCTACCCTATGCCAAAGGGGGATTTAGGGTCCCTGACTTCTTCTTGTATTATTTATGCGCGCAGGCCCAGCATGCCCACGTGTGGTACCACCCAGTTCCCTATTTGACACATGCAGCGATAGAAGAGGGAGATGCACACCCGATTCCTTTAGACGCCATCCTACCCCACCAAAGACCCCCATTACATAATCGTGATATCAACACTATTGACGCAACCGCTAAAGCGTGGAAAATCATGGGCAGGAAGGCGGGCAAACTGCCACTGTATGCACCGGCGATGCCGATACACCATCATCCGGAGCTGTCGGTCACTCGGGAGGAGGTGGGTATGGGACTGCTTAGGCAGGTGGGGCTTGTCACAATGGGTGACCTCTATGAGCAGGGGGCTTTTAGACCACTCACAGACCTGACATTTATAAGTAATCAAACACTGCTATTCCAATTCACATATCATCGGCTACAGGGAGCACTGAAAGCGCTCTACCCGTCACACCCAGAGGAGCCACCGGCGATGGCTACATTGCAACTGCTGATCACGACTGACACGGCCACACATATGGTTTCGAGACTATACACCTCACTGCAAGAGGACATAGCGGGAAATACAGATGATGCGAAGGGTAAATGGAGCAGTGACTTGGAAGAGCCTTTGACGGAGGAAGAATGGGCTACAGCCTGCTCCCTCACTGGTATGCTAACACCTAATGGAGGCCTGCGTATGATACATTACAAATACTTACATCGCACATATTATACCCCAGAAAAACTTTACAAATATGGGCTGCGGGCGGATTCCAGATGTTGCCGCAGTGGGATGGACAACGCAGATTTCGCACATTTGGCATGGTACTGCAGTGAGATAGCTGGATACTGGGTGGAGGTCACACAGACGGTGGGGAAGATGGTAGAGGCGACAATAAAATGTGACATTAAAACCTGTCTGCTGGGATTGATACCGGGGATAAGGGCGAATAAGAGAAAATTCTGTGCGGTGGCATTGCTAATGGCCAAGAGAAGGGTGTCGTTGTGCTGGGGCGGAAGAAGGGCACCTCAGACTAGACAATGGTTACAGGATTTGACATACTGTAAAGAAACGTTAAAAACGTACGAGGAGGAGCTACCAATGGGCTCTCGGCCCAGAGACTACTGGCACTACCTGGTGCAATACTTGCAAGCTTACCCGATTGCCTAAATGTAGATGTATGCTGGAATTGTACTTACGGAGATCCACAGCCTTGGGACACTCTCGTTCATAAGTGGATGACGAATGTTGTTGCGCCACAGTATGTATGTTTCAGATCTGTTGACATTGTATGTCATTGTATTGGTATTAAAATGTCAATAAAAAAAAAAAAAAAAAAAAAAAAAATATTTCCACAGAACATACTTAGAACTGAATAAACCTTTGACCATGGAAAGTAGGCCACAATGCCCACCGTAATCAACAGGATCTATTGGACTGATTAATTGATGTGTTGGCAACTTGCAGGGACTTCTTGCTAAGGGCAGTAATTGTGCACCCTACTGCAGCACTGGCGCACCCGTCGCTGTTACAATCACCCCCCTGCCGATCAAACAGCACAGCACTTCCGAACCGGGACAAATCACCTGCCTCCTCCTTAACAAGCGATCATTCTGCAAGCACACCACCAAAATCTGGGACATCATCATCTGCCTCACCCCGACAATCTTCCTCACTTAAATCTGGCTCACATCGCACCTGCTCTCTGCATTGCCTCAGCAACAACCAATGGCTATGGCTACAAGATAGCACACTGGAACAACAAACAAGGAGGCGGAATCACCTGTTACACATCGGGCCTCTTGTCTGATCACTTGGGCTCCGTGGGAACAATAAAGTTTTATACAAGATGGTGTGCTCTTTGCAGACGCTCCCTGCTCGAGGACTAGGGAGGTGGACTTTGCATACACTCCCCCTTTAAATACTGGGCGTTGCCAAGAAGCCAGTGCTTGGCTTTCAGTTCTTCGGATCCTGTTCCCTTGCTGGTCTGTTCCCTCCTTGTTCCGGATTTCCCTCGCGTTTCCTTGTTGGTGTTTCCCTGAAGAGAGGCACTGTTGGTGTTGTTTGAGTCGCCTAGCGAGAGGATTGCTCCGCTGTCGAACGCACTTCGGTGTATCTCGCAACCGCGCGGTAAGCCTCATTTAATGTCGCGGCTGCCTTAGGTAGCTTCTCTCCTGTATCCGTTACAATTAAGGGTTGTCCTGACCCCCTTTTCCTTCCTTTCGGTGACCTAGAGAGTTAGTAGAATCTGATCCCGGCTCGGTAGCCCCTCCCTGCCTCCCGCATATTATCCGGTGGTAGTTAGAGGTTTGAACGATATCGTCACTAGTACCGTGTGTGGGTTTAAAGTGAATGAGAACGTGGTACAATTCATAGTCGGGAATTTTTGGTTAACGCGCGGTGGGCGCTATTGTTCCTGCACGTATTTGGCAATACTTTGTTTTGGAAAGCGTATTGACACGCGCGGTGCGCGTGGGTGATAGCTTCGAGGGTTTTGATAAACAATTGAATAGTCAACAGGCGTATTGACAAGCGCGGTGTGCGCTGGAGGTGTGAGGCCTCATATTCATGATTTCTGGCTTTAGTTTAAAGCTGACCTTGTAGAGGTATTCTCCTCAGAATCTTGTTTCTATTTTGAAGGTATTCGACTACACTATTCTCAGTGTTGCTGGTTCTAGTCGTAGAAGGGTTCTCCTTTATCCTGTCACCCCTTTTGTTTCGCCATACTCCTAATTAGGAGTCCAGTTACCTTCTAGTCCTCGAGGAGGGTTAGAGAGTGGTAGCCGATATATGCCACCTCTTGTATGGAACCACTATCCTGCTGCATCAGAGTCATTCAGTTGAGAGCCCCGTGAGATGTTCAGCTGGTAAGATAAACACAGATTTACAAATACCTAACAGGGGAAAATAGAGTGAGTGTAGTAGAAGGAGTGGGAGGGAAGGTTGTTCTTTAATGTTATCTTCTTTGTCTCCACTTTAGGTCCTTCCTCCACTCTATTCCCTTGATGGAAGCCAGCTGGGGGACTTGAAACTTATCCTTCACCGTTTTGGGCCCCTACATCTCCCTTCGTCTTTCTGCATAGAGGGTGTTGTTAATTCACTCTTCTGTAGATAGGTGTAGGAAGTGTGGGGACATTCTCGTCGCTCCTGTGTATCAGAAGTTCACATCCGACAGAGGTGGGTGTGTTCGGCGACATCACCATCATCCACAGAGAGACCATCCACTGCACCACCACCACAGAGGACGGCACCCCAATCACAGAACACCCAAATTTCAAACTTCAAACAGAGGGAAAATCTACCGTCAGGGGCACCCTCACTTACAGACCACCAGGCCTGCGCCTCAGCTTTTGCAACACCATCCTGGACTTCATAGATCAACTTGCCATAGACTCGGGGGCGCTAGCAAGCCCGAAGCAATATGGCCTCACATTAGCGCAGCTCTGCTGGTCAGGCCATTATCCGAACATTATCCTGAGTTCTTCCAGACATCCTGTGGCCAGTTACAGCGTATTTGGACCTCTTGACTGCAAGAAATGTGTGGATATAACTGCAGGAGCCGGGTGTGTCTGTTTTAGGTCATAAAAGTTGGTTTCTGCATCGCGCCGACAAAATGGCGGCAGCCGCGGACTCCTAGCTGCTGAGACACCTGGAGCGGACCCGATGAGCCGGAGTGATTTTGCTGCCGGAAGACGTTAGCTGAGCGGAGCGGCTGCATTAAGTGGTACCTGTAGCGGAGCGGCGGCTGTCCCGAGCTTGGTGGTATGGTGTACTCGGGGCAAGACGCGGAAACACCCGTGGTCAGAGTCCCGTTGCAGATCTCCGTGTGCAGTGTCAGCGCGAAGTGAGGATGGCTGCCTCGTCCTAACGGGGCTCGGCGCGACATCAGGAGTGACGGCCATTGTCCTCCTGTAGCTCTGGTAAGGACATCCTGCTGTGCAGTTGTGGCCGTTGGAGGTGGCGACTTGAGTACGTCAAAGGCCCCGGTAAGGCGATCACGCTGAGGCAGAATAGACGGGGCACGTTGCTCGCAGATTACAGCGCGCATACGGAGGCGCTGGGTCCTGGTGCTGGGAAGAGGCAGAGGTAGATCCTTAAACTTACACTGTGGAGTCCTTTTGAGCCTGACGGACTTGCTGAGGATTAGAGGCACATAGCCTTATTTCACGCTGCTGTCTTGGTGTCTTGTTTGATTGCTGTGCTGCAAGTGGTCCTGTTGTAGCTCTGATGTGGTGAGAAGGAGGCTTAGGCCAAAACTACCGGAGCCTTGCTACAAAGCTGGAGCACATGACATTTAAGTTAATTGCCCGCCATTTTTCCTGAAGGGTAGCATGCCTGTATATGCTGGAGCTGTGCTGTGAATGATGAGACGTCGGCTGCAGGCCTGCTGGGTGTGAATGGCTTGAGCAACGCAAACCCAAAAATCGTTAGTTCCTGAGGGTGTTCAGACACAATTGTGCCCCCACAGTCTGGCTGGAATCAGTGGCTCACATTTTTCTGTACAGTGCAGGGAGCTTGTGCACATGTATTCTGCCTGCCGGCAGGTATAAGAGTCTAAGGCGGCACGTGGAGACTCATAACTGGTGTAAGGATGGGCAAGCCTGACAAACAGTTACAGCCCAAATTATCCTTTGACTCCAAAAGACCTAAAAAATCGACTACACAGGCAATGTCGGACACATAGACAGACTTAGACGCAGGAAGTAATAGTAAATTGGAGCGTATGATGATGTCCATGCAGCAAAGTTTGCACACGATTGATAGTAAAATTGACAATCTTAATCTTCGTATGGACAATATGATGGCAAAACTGGATAAGCATAGTGTGCGCATAACGGAGGCGGAACAGCGAATTTCCAATACAGAAGACAAAGTTGAGTCTGTTACTGAGTCCTGCACACAAATGGAGAAGCTACTAGCGAGGATACAGCCAAAAAACGAAGATTTGGAAGGCAGGTAACGGTGTGATAATCTTCGTATTACCGGGGTGCCTGAATCCACCAATCCCGGTAAAATTGAGCTGTATGTGGAAGAAATGCTCAAGACGATGCTGGGTGCGGAGAACTTCTCCAACATGTTGGTGGTCAAGAGGGCACATCATTCTCTGGCGCCGCGTCCGATTCCAGGGGCTCCTCCCCACGCAATAATTGCCAAACTTCTCAATTATCGGGATAGAGACGTGGCACTCCAACTTGCTAGAGAAATGGGCACTACCAAGTATCAAGGGATGGAGGTCACGCTATTTCCCGACTTTACGACAGCTGTGCAACAAGCCCGACGACAAGTAAAGAAGAAGTTGCAAGTAATGAAAATACAGTATGCCATGCTTTACCCGGCGCGACACCGAATCCAGCATGGCAGTTAGCCCAGGATCTTCTCAACCCCAAAGGACGCTTTTCAATTTATAAATCAACTGGAGCAGAGCGAAACTGCTAGAGTGGCTGGGGACGAAGCGGATAATGAAGATTGATAAATCAGGCTATAGGCCTGCCCAGACTGGTACTAGTCTAGTTCATTTTTCTTCATATGTGATGCCATATATTTTTTTTTTCTGTTTTGGTGACTATGTGTCACAGTGTAGCAGGTGTAAGGTGTCTCCAAAGGGTTCAGGTCTGACTTGCGCCGCATGGGAGATGCATTTCAATGGATGGGGTATGAAGCACAGGCTGCTGTGTTGCCCATCTTTACCTCATCATATGCGATGATCTAAGGTAATGCTGCCAGGAACCACAAGTATATGGCTGCTAGTCAATAGGTCCATTTGATGGTTACATTAATTATACGTTGTGCGCAGCAAACCCTTTACATATGATAGCACCTATCTGATTTCTAATGTTGTTTTTTGACACCAAACACAAAATAGCCTGTAACAACTGATTATGCTTTGTGTTGCTGTTCGATGGGTGGGACAGATATAGGTTGTTCATATTGAGAGAATTGATAGATCTGATACAGGGGATGCACAGACGGCGGGCATTCTGTCTAGAGGGGGTCCGTATTAGTAAACTGGTTGAGTCTCCATGGTTACAGGATGTGCTGTGGTATGTGTTTAGTGGTTGCCCCGACCCCCCTTATTACACCTAGGGGGTCCATGGGCAGCTGGTGACCTTCATGAGGGTGCGCCCCATACGGTTCTTGTTTGGAGTAGTATACAGTGAGCAGATTAGCCGCTTGCAGCGGGGTGGGGGGAATGCCTTGGGTTTTGTGTCAACTGTTATGGGGCACTTCAGCATAATTGGGATGCTAGGGTGGGTGGGGGGATCAGTTCTGGGTCTGTTCAGAAGTCATATTTTGCAGTACGGAATACATAGATGGTGGCTTATATGCATGTACAAGCAGCGCTAAAGAGGTAGCAATGTGTACACTGACGTTATGAAGGGATGATATCAACTGGGGAAGGCAAACTAAATTGGATAACGTGGAATATCAGAGCTCTTAATAATCCAAAAAAACCTAGGCAGGTGCTGGCGTACCTTGATCGGCACAATGTACAGGTGGCATTGCTGCAGGAAACCCTGACTACTGCAGCAGCGATAGCCACTAGATGGGCCGGAGTAAGACTGTCCTCCTCCTACTCCTCATATGCCCGGGGACTTATGATATTAATTAAAAAGAATATCCCGTTTGTAAGTGTGCATGAGGAAATTGACGATACCAGGTATGTTGCTCACTATAGTCAATGTGTATGGGCCAAATGTGGATGACCCGGATTTCTACGAGGCACTGTGGAAGAAACATTTAGGTTACGACCGGCTGCCATTATTTGCGGGGGTGATTTTAATGTGGTATTGAATCCTGCACTGGATCGTCACACTACTGCAGAACCAGTAGTAAAGAAGGCCGCATAAGCTGTTAGAAATGGTATGCAGGATTTGTTTCTCATAGATATTTGGAGGTTGAGACACCCAGAAGTAAGAGAGGGCACTTGTCACTCCTACACTCATAATTCATGGTCGCGCCTTGACTATTGGTTAACCACTAGTGATATTAATACATGGGTCACCAGGGTTCTACATTTGCCTCGTACCCTATCCGATCTTTCCCCGACGTTGCTTCGATCATACCCACGTACATGCCACCTCAATTTCAGTGGAGATTGCAACCCACTGCGTTGCAGGATCATGTGTTCAGAGAAGGAGTGCGGGAAGCTATTGAAAATTATTTTACTGACAATGTTGGGTCAGTCCAGAGTCTGGGCATGCAGTGGGAAGCGTTTAAAGTAACGATACGGGGGGTGTGCATAGGTCTGCAGGCTGGGGTACTTAAATCATTACAGCGTTCCATGAAACGGATTGAACAAGAATTAATACACTTAGAGCGACAGTATGAAAGTTTGAAGAATACTACACTGGCTTCAATACGCTCAAAAATGACTGAATATAATGAATTGGCGGACCAAGAAGTGAGGTAAATGTCAAGGCGCTAGAAGGCCAGATACTATGGGGAGGGTGGCAGACCGGGACGGGCCCTAGCCACTAAGATCACGGAACCATGGGCGAAAAATTGTGCGGTGCAGTCAATTACAGAGGGCGATACTGTTTATTGTGATGCAGCAGGGATTCTTGCATCTTTCGTGCAACACTACAAAGCGATGTATAGTAGTAGGAAAACTGCTTCTGATGACGAGATAGCAAACTACTTAGAAGATATTGCGTTGGTATGGTTAACAAAAAGGCAGCAGGACTTCCTGATGCACCCGCTGACGGTAGATGAAATAAGGGAGGCTATTGCTGCTCTGCCTAATGGTAAAGCTACAGGCACAGATGGACTCCCAGTGGAGTTTTATAAAGAATATATTGATATCTTAGTGCTGCACATTCAAGCTATGTTTGACGAGGCTTATGAACAGCAACGGCTCACGACATGCTACGCGAGGTCTTAATTATAGCATTATTGAAGCCAGGGAAAGCGCCTGATAAATGCAAATCTTATAGGCCATTGTCGCTAATGAACACCGATGTTAAGATTTTAGCGAAAGTGCTGGCCAATAGGTTAAAATTATTAATACCCGTCATGGTGTTGCCAGATCGATCGGGGTTTATCCCCGCGCGCTCCACGGCGCATAACGTACGGACGCTGTTCGCAGTAATGCATCTACTAGAACCTACACTACCTACAGCAGCGGTCCTACTAGACGCCGCAAAGGCGTTTGATTCTATTGCTTGGCGTTACATGTTCGTAGTATTACATCGTATGAGAGTGCCATATAGTTACACCAATTGGATCAAGGTATTATATACAGATCCAGTGGCCCGAGTGGGTATTAATGGGCATATTTCTGGTGTACTACCGATTTGCCGTGGCACGAGTCAGGGTTGCTCTTGATCGCCTTTGCTTTTCGCGGTGGTGTTAGAGCCACTGGCCTGTATATTGAGGCAGAGGTGCGCAAAGGCAGTGCTACGTTTCCTCCAGCGTCCTTTAGCGATATCCATGTATGCAGACGACATGGTTTTGTATGTACGAGAGCCGGCGGTATACCTGGAACACCTCATTAGAGAATTTGTTAGATTTGAATGGTATTCAGGGCTAGCAATCAATTGGAATACATTGGTTGTGATATCTCTGACGGAGGGCACAACACAAATTTAACTAGGGTACCCATTAGAATGGAGTTCAGACCCAGTTAAATACTTGGGTGTCTGGATACATAAAGACCCGCAGGTCATCATTCGCACTAATTATGGTACAGCGGTATCTCGGCTTGGGGAGCAGGTATCTCGATGGATTCGTTTGCCTCTAACATTTGCGGATCAGGTGGCACTGATTAAAATGGTGGTTCTGCCGAAGTTTTTATATCTGTTTGTTACCGTGCCCATTCCCTTGACGCAACATTTTTTTAATACGCTCCGCACCTTACTGATCACGCTAGTCTGGGGTGACAAAAAGCCAAAGGTCAAATGGGAGACGCTGACTCTACTGTACGAAATGGGTGGGTTCACAGTCCCTGATATGCAGTTGTATTATCTGTGCGCGTAGGCGCAATATGCCTTCTATTGGCAGAATGCGCCACCGTTTACACCGCATGTTGCGGTAGAGGCGGGGGCGGTGCATCCAATCCCGCTCAAAGCAATGATTGTTAACAAGACTTCTGTCTTCGAAAGGAATGAGGTGGACACGGTGCAGTGCACATCTCGTGCTTGGAGGGAACTAGGAAGTCATGTTGACATTTATTTATAGCAGGCTGAGAGCTGCGGTGCGGAAGCTGTATGCCTGTTTCCCTGATGAACCACCAACTCTGGGGGCTTTCCAACTCATATATACCACACCAACTCGGACTAAATTAGTTTCTCGCTTGTATGCGGCCTCCCAATTAGATGAGGCAGCTATTGGGGTGGTCCTCATTGGGAAGTGGAATGCCATCCTACCCCAGCCGCTGACAGAGAAGGAGTGGGAAGTATGTTGTAGATTAACTGGCCAATTGGCTGCTAACGGGAATCTGAAGCTTATACATTACAAGTATGTTCACCAAATGTACTACACGCCAGCACAACTCTATAAATACGGTCTGAGGGACCCGCAATGCTGCAGGAGGTGTGGGGCTGATAATGCAGATTTTCAACATTTGGCATGGTCCTGTCCAAAAGTGGCTGATTTCTGGGGGAAGGTCACGGCAACTCTAACAGAAGTGATTGGAGAAACAATAGAATGTACTATGAAGTTTGCCTGTTAGGAAATATATTGCATCTTAAGACTACAAATCAAAATCTGGCGGCAATAGCGTTACAGCTAGCTAAATGCAGGGTCTCACTTCACTGGGATGGTAGGCCTGCGCCCAAACCAGTACCCTGGTTGCAAGATATAGCCTACTGTCGCTATGTGGAAGAACTGCCAAGTGCTTCAAGGCCACGAGACGTCTGAAGCCCATTTACTGCATATATGTTGTCCAACACCACTGACTAATGATATTCTGCACACAACTAATGTACATTTTGTTTGCTTTTTGTAAAGTCTCTGTTCCAATATCAAAATTGCTGATATGTATTCTGTACAAATGTGAACATGATGATCTATGTTGTATGATGGTTATATTATGAAAATCATAAATGAAAAAAATAAAAAATTGCCATAGACTCCAAGGACTACATCTTTCTCTGAGACATTAACTTCCACTGTGATGACCTCAACGATGCCAACACCCCAACCTCAGTGAAAGTATGATCATCCGACTCACCCAGCTTGTCACCAGTCCCACTCACATCTGAGGACAAAAGCTTGACCCAATCTTCACTTCGAGTCAAGTTCATCCACGTCTCCGAGCTCACTTGGACAAACAATGCAATCATCCACTTGAGCTTCACCAGCCCCCTGCCATCACCCCAAGCTTCCCAATGCCCTCCACCACAGCTAGAAAGTATCAGAGAGCCAGTGGTCTGACGCCCTCCACACTTCCCACCTGGAATCGGCACCCAACCTGGACCAGGCTGTCCGAAACTTTAGCACCTGGATGAACCAACTGTGCCAACAGCATTGTCCCCATCAGACCCAACAGACACAGGAGTAACACCAAACAAACCAGATGGTACAACAAATATCTGAGAGCCACAAAATGCGAATGTAAGCACTTAGAAAGGAAATGGCACACTAGTAAAGATACTACAGACAGGATCACCTTCAAGACGCTCCTCAACGACTACCACCAGCTACTACGAGACATCAAAAAGAATGCCTTTTGGAAAGCACCCAAGCCAGCTCCAACCACAGCTAAAAACCCATCAGAATCCTCAGAGTTTTCCAACCCTACTGCAAACAGCATCACCTCATCACAAGAACTTTGTGACACACTGGCAGACTTATTCCACTACAAGATCTCCACCATCTACAAAAACTTTGAACTCCAGTCCGCGCCCTCAGTCTTCTTTTCACCACGTACCGACAGAAGCCACCTCTGACTAAGTATGTACCAACTGGGACCCGCTCACCCCAAAGCCATCATGAACTCGGAAAACCCACAGACCTCTGTCTGCACCACATTTTAAACCTTGAAAGCAACAGGATCAGCGGCAAGCTCACCACTCCCTTCAACGCCTCTCTCATCTCGGTCACTTCCCCAAAAGGATGGAAACACGCTGAAGTAAAATCCCTTCTCAAGTAACCTCCCGCCAACCCCAGCACCTCAAAAACTATCTGCCCTGCTCCCCTTCCCTGCCAAAGTCTTGAAAAAGGCCATCAATCGCCAACTCACGTAAAATCTGGGGAACAACCGTCTTCTCGATACCTCACAATCTGCATTCCACTCAAACCACAGCACCAAAAGTGCCTTGGGTGCAGCCACTGACAACATCAGAACCCTTCTTGATGGAGGAGAAATGACAGCTCTGATCCTCCTCAACCTCTCAGCAGCGTTCAACACCATATTACACCACACCCTGATCAAGAGGCTACATCACATCGGAATTCAAGGAGACACCCGCAAGTGGATCACTGCCTTTCTTATAGGAAGGACCCAGACAGTCCATCTACCACAGTTCACCTCAGAGTCCAAAGACATCATCTGCGGCGTTCCTCAGGGCTCATCCTTCAGCTCCACTCTCTTCAACACCTATATGACACCTCTGGCTAACATCGTCAGAACCCAAAGATTAAATATCATATCCTAGCTCTCAGAAGACCCCACCACCACAAGGTTTAGCTTCCGCAGATGTATGGCAAGTGTCGCCAACTGGATGAAAAACAACTGCCTGAATATCAACACGGACAAAACGGAAGCTCTGATCTTCACCAGCCACCCATCACCGTGGAACGAGTCGTGGTGACCAGCAGAACTAGGAGCCTCACCCACATTGACCGACCATGCAAGAAACCTCAGCATAATACTGTAATACTGGACAGCAAGCTAACCATGAAATCACAGATCCACACAGTCTCTTCTGCCTACTATGGAATATCTTAAAGGGGCTCCCTATCAACACCAGACACATTGTCACCCAGGCTCCAATTACCAGCCATCTGGACTACGGCAACACATTCTATGCAGGAATCACTATCCACTTCATGAAGAGACTTCAGAATATTAAGAATACAGCGGACAGACTCATCCTCAACTTCCCCAAACAGACTCACATCACCCCTCACGAAACTCCACTGGCTCCTTGTACAGAAGAGATGCCAATTCAAGCTGTTGATTCACACCTACAAAGCCCTGCACAACCAAGGTCCAGCCTACCTCAACCACCGCATGAACTTCTATCAGCTCTCCAGACACCTGTGATCCGCGTCCCTGTCTTTCGCTCACACCCCTCACATTCACTAAATCAACAGTGGAGTATGTTCATTCTCCTACCGCACAGCGAAATCCTGGAACGACCTACTTCTGCACCTCCAAACCTCTATCTCTCTTCTGGAATTTAGGAATGCACTCAAGAACTGGCTATTTAACGGATCTCTTTGGCTTCTTTATCAGCACCTGAATACCCTCCCAGGTGATTAGCAGCACTTTACAAATCCACTGATTGATTGGCAAACGTTAATTTACTTGCTTTTAGTTTATATTTGTATGATTGAAAACTGGACTTGGTGCACAGATGTCAGAGACGGACAGGGTTCTGCAATGCAATTTGACTGTTCATGGAGAAATGCTTTCAAAGAGCCTTGGCGGGTTACTTGGACGGAGAGCTGATGGCAGATATGGTAGCTTCTTTAGATGTTGAATAGCGACAGCTGACTATTTTTCCATCTCTTCAGCAGTCTCATCCTCGGTGACGCTGACGGGTTCAGGGTGAAGCATTAAATGGTCTGCCACCTTTTGATACACTGGTCAGTAGGTGTTGATTAATCATTAAGTGTGATCAATGATCCATTTAAAGATTCATTGGTGGCATCTAAATGCTGATCCTTGAATGAGAGGTACCAATGGTTTATGGTTAACAATTTAAATATAAGTCCATTCAGAGTTAGAAAAGCCAACATTTCCAGTGAACGGCAAGGACTAAATTCCTCATTTAAATACAGTGGGCGTAAGTACCATGCTGGTGTAGGCTACAGGGGCCCATTCTTTACAGGTCTGCTTTTGAAAAAGAGCAGCTTCTAGGCCTTTGGGACTAGCATTCATGTATAGTTCTCCTTCTTTAATTGGTGTTAAAGTACCAAAGAGTGATCTCTGCTGAGAGGGAATCCTTGGTCACCTGAAAGGCTTGCTGATGCTTACTCGACAAGAAGAAGGACCGAAGAGCTGTACTGCAGAGAAGAGGATGACAACAACTGCTTTGGTCCCAGCTCTACCGGCCTGTCTCCTGCTTTGGAATCCCTGCAAGGTGAAACCGGTGAGTCCTGTAGCCAGCAGACTCCAAGAATCCCGGGGACCTGCCCTGCCTTCCAAAAAGACTCTGATCTCCTGTGGACACTGGATTTGTCCAACAGCAACCCAAGCCAGGACTCCAAATCCAGCTGGAAACACAACTCCTAACCACTCAGCACCCGAGGCCCATGGCCCGGGTCTGAGTGGCCCAACACCCGAGCAAGGTCCCCCCCGGCGATCCTGACCTGGGATCCATCGTTTGATGACCTCCCCGACGCCTGCAGCCTCCTCCTGATGGGCCCCCCTGACCATGACCAGACCCAGTGAGAAGAACCCGACATGAAAAGATACCCCTGCACCCGCAGCCCCTGAGCCGTGGGGTGCCTGACTGACTGTGTCCTGGTGTCCAGCAATCCTCTAACTTCACCCTCCAGTCATTGGTTTCCTTCTTTCAGTCTTCTGACTCCAGCCTGCAGTCTTTTTCCTTGACCAACTGCCTCCATAGGAAAGCACTGGCCTCCCGACACCTCCTAAGCACCCTGCACCCGGCCGACCCTGCACCGCTGGTGGTGTGGGCTTGGTGATGACCTGGGAACCTTTTTGCACTTACCCTAACCCCAGGAGCTTGCCTCCCAAAAAGACAAGGCCTGCCCGTGAGCAGCCACCAACCGAGGTGCCCCTTGACTACCATTGGCACCCTTGCATTCTATACCCGGCTGCCCTAGTGCCGCTGGTGGTGCACCAAGAGTGCTGAACTGAACCTTGAGGAACCTTGGTTCTATCCCCAAAAACTCAAAAAAGTAAGTAACCGATTACATACCTGTAAACTTAACACTGCTTTTCCTCCATAGGATTGCATTGTGGGTTTCTCTCAGAAAATTATTTTGTATTGATCTTGTCTTGTACTGCAACAAAAGTAACAAAGTCTTCAAATGAGTTACCCTGATTGCTCATGTACTACAATGCCCAAACTGTGTGATTAGTTTGTTTTCTGCAAAAGTAGAAAAGTAACTAAAAAGTGATCTTAAGTAATTATCAGTATTCTGTAGAGCTTACAACCCATTTTCTTCACTGCAAAGTAATTTGTATGCTCCTATGAAACCAGTACACACTATCTTGAAAATTGACATTGTATTGAAAGTATCACTTACTCGCTACTGAGTAAATCTTGGTTCTAGTAATAAAAGTAACAAAGTAACAACTTTTTATACAAACAATTGGTCTGGATTCAGTCTTTCAGTGTGCGACATTATTTCTTGTCTGAGTGTGTACAACAAATGCTTAACACTACCCTCTGATAAGCCTGACTGCTCAACCACACTACCACAAAAGAGAGTAAGGTATTATCTACTTTAGCCTCTGCTATACCTCTGGGGATCCACTGAACTCTGTGCACACTATACCTTCCTTTGGTATAGTATATACAGAGCCTGCTTCCTACAGTGGTGATGTAATGAGACTCAGGGTCAAAGAGTAACTGATTATTTCTAGAGTTTAAGTCCAATTTCCAAAACCAACAGGCTTCACTGACCTCTGCAACCAGAACGTCGACTGTAGGCATTAGGGTATTTCATGCTTGACAGCAGTGATAGAGAGATGCATGTCTACGTAAATATGGACTTCATTTGATTGCTTGGGTGGCATCACGAAAGAGGATACCCACAGGTTGCGTACTTCAACATTTTCAAAGCGGTCAGCCTTTCCAAATTCAAACAGTTCTCTGCAATGTGGTGATGGTGGAGTACTGCATGCAGGACTGTGCGGTCAATGTATAATCGTGCCATATTGTACACAAGTCAGATTGGAACACATCAGAATTACTTTATTCGATTAATACAAAATTAATCATAAAAGTTCAAATATATATCACAGATAAAAACTTTAAAAGAGAACAGTTCATACATATCAGCAAGTAAGCGATTTCCTGGTTTTCAAAGACATACATGAAAAGGAAGCAACACTGTAACAGGTTAGAGGGTCAGACAGCATACGTAAACAAATAGGGATGGGCAACGTCTAAAATTATGCTTACACAAAAGTGGAATTAAAAACCTTTTCCGATCACCATAAAATGTACAGAAAAAGGAAGATGTGCAAATCAGATTGATGTGAGAAATCATCACATAGGCAACAAGGAGATCATTAGTAGAATAAATACCAGCAGGGTAGCCCAACACACAGGAAATGTAATTAAGGCGAAACCTTAACAGAATAAATCTGTGCCGAGGGATTGTTACAAACTCCAAATAGGAGGGTATCCCCTCAACCTGCAGTGGGCCTTCAATGTATTCCCTGACAGTCGGTTTATTAAGGTGTACATTTATTCTCGCATCATTAGCAATGGTTATAAAACGGGTCATTAAAGCTTTTTTCGAGACAGATGAACATTTTCCTGGGAATTCAAATAAACTCCCTAGATCTAGGGTATGAAGAGTGTGTTTCACATACTTTAACCATTAAATATCCTCTTTATGTTCTAGGAAAAGCAAATCAGTATTATTTGTTGGGCATGGGACAAAGTATCTATGCACCACATTGAGTACCATAGGAAAATGGGTGCTCCGTTTATCAAAACAGTTATATAGGGGATACTTAACTCTTGATGTAATTTGAAGTTGGAACAACTAATAGGGAGGCTCATCATTGATTTCCAAAAGCAATCCTCTATTGTCTGTATCCCCTTTACATTAACATGGCCCTACACTCCCGCACCATACGCAACTACAGCACTAGATTTTGCCCCATAATCCTATCTTAAAATATCTGGGTTTCTTGTTCCCAACTTTTTTTTTAAATGAGCGCCTGTCGTTTGTACTCTTTTCAAGCATGGTCCCACAATTCTCTACCATATTTATCCAGGATGCCCTATAGTCAAAAGTTACCCCTAGATACGAAAATAATTCTGTCTGCACCACTTTACGATTAGAAATAAAAAAGGACGGGGGATTTTTCCGCTTTTGACCTGCAATTAAAACAAATGACTAAGATTCATTTGTATGAAGGTCCAGACTTTTCATAAAATCTATATAGGTATTTAACAATTTCTGGAGCGACCTTCCGGTCTGTGTAATTAAAACTGCATTGTCTGCATATAATAAAATTGGGATGCACATCTTGTTTATTCTAGGAACGTCTATGGCTGAGTCTAGCAGTTTGAACTCCACCCCATTTGTATATAACAAGAACAGAAAAGGGGCGAGGACGCAACCTTGGCGAACTCCTCTATTAACCGAAAACCATCCAGTGCACTCACCCTGTACATCATTCCTTACACATGCTTCAGGTTGAGAATATAGTTGTCTTATAAAGGTAATTATTTCCTAGTCTACCCCATTTCCCTCATGATCTTCCATAGATGGGAATGGAATACGCAGTCAAAGGCTGCGCTAAGATCCATGAAGGCCAGATATAAATTACCTTGCATAGCGTAGGTGTACTTCGCTATAAGCAGACTCAGGTTCAGGCATTGATCTTGAGTACCTCTCCCTTTTCTAAAGCCATATTGTGCCGGGATCAAGATGTTGTTTGCCAGAGCCCACGCCTCCAATCAATTTAATAGCACTCTGCCCACACGCTTTGCCATGCTGTCGAGGAGGGAAATTGGTCTATAGTTTCTGGGGTCTTGTTATCTCCTTTTTGTAAATTGGTACTAAAACTGCTTTATGCCAGGAAGCAGGAGGTCCCTCTTTTGCTATGGCATCAAATGTGTTAGTAATCAATGGTCTCCAGAGGTCGGGCAATCTGTAAAAAAATCTATTGGGGCACCGCCTATACCAGGTGCCTTATTACTGGTGCATTGTGCCAGAGCTACACCTATCTCCGGAATATAGGACGTTCTAACGATAAGCAATACTTCGCATGGTTTTACAACAAAGTATTTAGTTAGCAAATACCATTACAACGCGATTTGTTTGTTCGCATACCATTACTACGCAAATCAATACAAATGCATTGAAAATGCTTTTACTTCGGATTTCAAAACGACACATACATTTACAAAGCATTTTTTGGGGGATAATATCTAAATAATAATTAAAAAAGTAACCTAAACCCTGGGACGAGATCTATGGGAATTAGGGATTTTTGTGTGGGGGAGTAACTTAATAATACGTTAACTTTTTTCTCTATACTAATCCAACTATCCTTCCTCCAATCTCCTTCTATTTATCTATACATCCAATTACATTTAAATTATATTTTTTATTCGTCTTATCTGTACACCGGTCTTCCATGCTTCTTCTCCTTTTTGCCCGATTCATCCGTATGACGTTTATACGTTATTTCGTCTATGTTTTTTCCTTTTTATGAAAACAGAAACCACTCTTTTCCCTTTTCAAATAATTAAACTATAAATTATTAATCAACTCTTATAAACTTGTACTTGAAGATGAATTCATTCTGCCTTTGAACCTGTGTAGACATGCTATGTAAAGTTAATTTGATTTACAAGAGCACTACGGCGGTCGGACCTGCCATCCTGTGGATGTTTTACTGCTATTTAAAGGTGAACTAAAGGGTTTATATTACTAAATCTAATTTCATTTTTGGATTCTACTCTTCTCTACCATGGGAATGTTCCTGTGTGATTTCGCTCACACCTGTACGTGACCCTGTGTCTTAAATCTGCTAGGGTGAGAAGTCACAAAGTGAACCTTTTCATCGATCATCGTGACATGGAGGTGAGAGAAAATATTTTTGCAAGTCACCCCTCTTTGTTCTAATTTATAATTTCGAAAGTGTTATTTTTCGTTCCGTTTTTAAATAAATACTCTTTTACTCATTTTTGTAAATACTCAATACTCTGTGATTTTAAATACATTTATTACTTACTTTCGTTTGTTAGGGTATTAATACTCTGGGATTTAAAAAAGATGTATTAATGTTGTAATGGTAGTTTACTTAACTTTGTTTTCGTTGTAACGGTACTTGCGTTGTAAGGGTATTTGCGTAGAAGAAGCATGCGGTGTAACAGCATGCGACATAATGACCCCTGCGAACTAAATAATGCGTAGTAAAGGTATTTCGGAATAATAATAGACGCGTTGTAATGGTAGTTTACCCTATCTCCATATTATTTAAAATAAGGGCGATACTAGAAGATAGAACAGGCTCTTCATCCGTCGCCTCAGGACCCTCTCACAAAACAGAAAACATTTGACTAAAATGCTCCACCCATAAGTCCTCATACACATGCGTGTCCAAATTAGGATCAGAGATCAATTTTAGGAATGGGGCATTAATCGTTGACCAGAAATTCCTTGCATTGTTTGTAAATGATGCTCTAAGTAATTTTTCCTAGGCTTCTTCTTTCAATATTTTAAATCTATTCTTCCTGGCCACAAAATAATTTAGACGGGCCCGTTTCACAAGTAATAATAATAATAAGCACATTTGTAAAGCGCCTGGTTACACTCGGCCAGTGTGTCCCCGCGCTGCGGTGAAAAAAACTGCCTCGGATCTACACCCTATCTTACCCAGGCGTGTCTATCCAGGGGGGAAAAGATACGTTTTCAGATTTTTCCGAAAGGTACCCTCCGAGCCCTCCAACCGGAGGCTCATGGGGAGCTTGTTCCATTGCTGTGCAGCCAAAAAGCGGAAGGAGCGACCGCCCATCCTAGCTCTCTTAATGGCAGGGACACACACCTGGCCCATCCCCCATGATCTTAGCTGGCTTGTTGGGGAGTAGGGAGTAAGTAAATCAAACAGGTAGAATGGGCCCGTCCCCTGAATGATACGGTGGCATACGCACAGTGCCTTGAACAGGACTCTCTCCCTAATCGGCAGCCAGTGGAGGGAAACCAACGCCATCTTCGAGGAGGCCCTCCTCGGAAGCATAAGAACCAGCCTAGCTGCTGCGTTCTGTATGACTTGGAGTCTATACATGCATTTAGCTGTGGCACCCAGATACAGCATATTACTATAATCAAGGCGCGATGTCACCAGGGCATGCACCATGGTCTTCCTGGCTTTGGTAGGCAGCATGTCCAGAGTTTTCCGAAGGCCCCTCAAGACTCAGAAACAGGCCCCTGCTGCCCGCCTGGTATGGTACTCAAAGGAGAGCTTAGTATCCAACCAAACCCTCAGGTTCTTAGCCTGAGCGCAGGGTGTGGGGGTGGGTCCCAGACTCTGGGGCCACCATGCTGATGACCACACCGATGGAGCCTTCCCAACCACAAGCACCTCGGTCGTATTGCCATTCAACTTCAGGCAGTTATTAGCCATCCATGATGCAAGATCTTGCATGCATGCCACGAAGTTGGAGGCTGCCGTATCCTGTGCTTGTGTCAGGGAAACCACCAGTTGAGTGTCATCGGCATAGGACACAACCCTGATCCCAAACCCGTCTGCAATCTCCGCTAACGGCGTGACATAGAGATTGAACAGGGTCGGGCTCAGGGTCGATCCCTGCGGCACCCCTTTTTTCAGTTTGATGACTTTGGAATAATGAGAACCCTGCCTCACCTGAAAACTGCGCTCAGACAAGAAGGATTTCATCCAGCTCAATGCACTGCCAGACACCCCTCCTTTCCTCAGACACTGCAACAAAGTATGATGGGCAACAGTGTCAAAGGCGGCACTTAAATCCAGCAGGATTAAGGCCGCCGTCTGTCCCTCGTCCACATATTTCCTAATGGTTTCAGTGGCAAGTAGCAGGGCTGATTCCGTCGAGTGGAGGGCCCGAAAACCCGACTGAGTGGGATGCAGGAGATTGTATTTCCCAATGTGCCCAGTAAGTTGTGTGTTTACCTCTTTCTACGCAACCTTTGCGAAGTAAGGGAGTAAGGAGATTGGACGCAGATTCTCCAGTTGATCTGGGTTGATGTGCGGTTTCTTGGGTAGCGGAAGGACCACTGCTTCCCTCCATCTAGCTGGCACTATTCCTGTCCTAAAAGTGAGGGATTTTTGGGAACAGACTTGAGAGATCAATGTAGATGGGAAAGTGCTTTAGTGCAGTTGTGATCAAACCAGTTCGGTCCCTTGGGTTTGTGTGACCCACCACTCTTTGAGAGATTCTATTTCACCTCAAGCAAAATGGCTTCAAAGGTCTCAATGGTAGACTGGGGGTCCTGATTTGGATCTAGACCATTGCTATTTCATTCTTTCTGTTTGTAGCTACCTGGGGAATGAAAACAGTCTTATCAATGCCCTCCCACTTAAGTGTTATCCCATTCTTTATTGCTATTGTGGGTTTTATATGTGAAACGTTAAGGCCATGCATACCTGACCAGTTCATATGCCAGGTTACAGCCGCATGGTCGCTAAAACCCAAAAATTCAACTTTCCTATTGTTAAGAGTTCCTCCCAATCTAGGGGAAGCTATTATAAAATAAATTGAGGAGCTGTATGGGGAGGAACGAAAGGTTTCTAGCGGGAGACCGGTAGATTATGATCGAGGGTTCATAACCTCCAAATCATTTGTAAAACTAAGTTTATTAAGGGCATTCCCATAATGGTTATGGGTGAAGTGAATGTTACATTCTCCACCCTCGTCTGTCATCCTATGACCTTAAACAGTGCTGTAAAGTCATTAAGGATGTTACTCGGTCTACAGGTGTTGACACTGAGCAAACTGGATGTGATTGAGCTACTCAGAAGAATGACAATTAATCAATGTGCAAGATCCAGACTTTATAACACACATTTTGGTAAGAACAATGTGGTCTTTGTGAGTAATGTAACCTACAGAGTGGCAAGGGTTCAGAATTCCTATGCGTGAAGATGCAAACAGTGATTAGATTAAGAGATGGTAGGCATCGGACCACAAAGAAGCGTTAGCCCTTCTGTGAAGCCTGTAACATCCATGCAAGGCCCAAATCAGGAAGTTCAGGAGCATAAAGAAAACGTATTTTAGTCTTTGGAACATACCTGCACCAACAGTGCCTATCTGCCATCAGTAGACACAGCATAATGTCCGGTAATAAGAACCACTGAATAGAAGTGCTGTGATTGACCTGTCCCCTAGAATTGAGGAAATCTACTGCAATTCAGAAGCAGATGGTGATGTCAGCCACAAATTACCCATTAAAGTTGTACAGCTATGTTATGTCTCAAAGTGAGAAACAATGAGATTCCCATCTTCTACGGGTAGGTACAACTTGGACAAAGCAATTCTATACCTACCAGTGCCCCAAATCGAGGAGTCCCTAGTATCCGCTCAAACTGAGTACTACTGGGATAGCAGTGAAATACAAAAAGGGTTTAAAAAAAAACAATTTTTTATACTGAAATTCTTCCTAACAGGGAAAAGGGTAATATTTTTCCAGAAGCTTTTCGACTGGCCAGGGTCTTATCCAGGTTACCCAATATTATATCATAGTGTCATCTGTAAATATCCAACCCCCCTCCCCACCTCAGATAATTTTATTAGCTGCAGGGACAGTTCAAGTCTCCCAGTATTCAGTTCCACACGTTCACGGGCCCCAGAATCTGTGAAAGGGAACATATATACTACTATGTAATACCTGCCGACAGGCTGAGAGGAGGTGGAGTAGATCATATCTAGAAACAGATAGGAAGCTGCTGAAATTAGTGCAGGCCCAATATAAGCAGACTATCACCAGGTCTAAATCACTTTTCTACGCTAGTTCCATTTTACAAGCACCCAACGGTATGAAGGCTCTTTTTAATATCATAAGAGACCTCTCCAGTCCTGCTTGTAAGGGCAATAAAGTGCCTGCATCACAGAATTTATGCGTTGAAGTCACCACTCTCTTTGATGAAAAGATTTCCAAAATTGTTGGGGGGCTCTATCTGGGCATTGCCAGTAGCCAGATATCAGATGAGGAAGCCTGGGCTGAAACATCAATTGAGTGTTTTCAACCTCTCACTGAAGAGCTCTTTAATAGCCTTGCTCAGGGTGTGTCCTCTGGGTCCCCACTAGATCCCCTTTCTCATAGGATCTGGAAGGTAGTATGGTCCATAAGTATTCCCAGGGATGCGACTGATATGCTGCCAATCTCTGGAGGAAGGAGTAGTCCCAGAAGTATGGAAGCAGGAAGTAGTAACTCCCCTGTTAAAGAAACCTTCTTTGGATCCAACAAACCCAGCTAATTGTAGGCCTATATCTCTCCTGCCTTAGCCTATAAAAATCCTGGAAAAGGCTGTCAGCAAGTCCCTGTCGAGTTATCTTGAAGATAACCATTTTTTGGACAGGGGTCAGTTTGGTTTCCGCCCAGGTCATGGGACGGAAACCGCTTTGGCAACCGTGTTGGATAATCTGCGAATGCGAGCCGACAACGGTGACTATTCGGTGTTGGTGCTATTGGATATGTCGGCCCCATTCGACACGGTAAGCCATGCAGTGCTGATAGGAAGGATGGAGAGACTGGGTGTGAAAGGTCGGCCTTGAAATGGATGCAATCGTACTTGTCAGATAGACAACAGGTTGTAACCATGGCACCATTAGCCTCTCCCAAGTCCTCGGTATGCCATGGAGTACCTCAGGGTTCGGCAATAAGTCCCATCCTTTTTAATATATATCTACGCCCTCTGATTCCCATTATAAATTCATATGGAATTGATCTGGTCAACTATGCCGACGACACCCAACTGGTGTTCTCCCTGGAAGGGAAGCACGCGGTGTCTATAGACACCTTCCAGGAATGCATGCGTCGGGTTTCTGGCTGGCTTAAAGCAAATTCTCTGCAGCTTAATGGGGGGGAAACGGAGCTGATATATTGCTCTGCAGCCAGAATGTCACAGCTCCTACCGTGTGAGTTTAGACTCACCTCGGAGGATGACCCCCTGGTTCCAGTCAAAACAGTACGCAACCTGGGTGTCTTGGTTGATGAAGATCTTCAAATGCTGTTACAGGCTAATAAAACAATCAGTGTGTGCTTTGCCTTGCTAAAAGCACTTCGGCAGATTTTACCACTTCTACCCAGTGAGGCTAGACCCCTGGTGGTGAGGAGCATCATTTTGAGTAGACTGGGCTATTGCAACTCCCTGTATCTGGGTGCCCCACAATACATCCTGCAGGGGCTGCAAAGAGTCCAGTCCATAGCAGCTAAGCTGGCACTTAATAGGCAGCGAAGCTCCTCTACCACCGTGGCTCTGAGGGACCTCCACTGGCTGCCCATTAGGGACAAAATTTATTTTAAGTCCTTATGCATGGTATACAGAGCGCTGCATAGCACAGGCCCGCTATCCATGCAGGAGAGATTCACCTGGTACAAGCCTACTAGACACCTCCGTTCCTCTAGCGTAAATCTGGCAACAACTATCAGATTTAAGAAATCCAGGATGGGAGGTAGGGCCTTTGGTACAGCAGCATCACGCCTCTGGAACGAGCTACCCCAGAGAATCGACAAGCTAACTCTCTGTTAGGTTTCAGGAAGAGTCTGAAGACCTGGTTATTTCCCAGGAATGAGAGTAATGCTTCCTGTTAACAGTCAGGCCCGATTCTGTCGACTCCATCAGTCTAGGTTTAAAGCGCCAGGATACCCGCAGGGTGACAGCTAGCGCTATATAAGTGTGCCATACAATACAATACAATACAATAAGATGTGGTCTTGTTTAAGACCAAGCTACACACCCTACCAAGGCCACAAATGCACACAAGACCACTTTGAGGCCGGTATGCACATCAGAGATGTATAACACATTGTAGCGTATAGAGAAAGTGAATCTGTCAGTTTAGATGTAAGCCAATATAAACCCCCATCTATTGTATGTGGTTGGCAAAAGGTTATATTGCTAAGAGAACAACAATTGGGACAAGAGGCATCCTTGTCTGACCCCATGTTGTACTGCAGGGTATGGGGATTGTATAAAGAAGTTTAACTCATGAGATGAATTTGCTGCCGAATCCTACAACTCTTAGTACATGAAAAAAATAGTTCCAGCCAACTGAATCAAATGCCTTTTCCACATCAATACAAAATAATACACCATAAGTATCATTCAAAGGAGTCTGATCTAAAACAGGGAAAGGTCTATGGAGGTTGGTAGCAGTATTACGCTTTGGGATAAGCCTTATTCTGGTCCAGATGAATTAGCTACAATAAGACAAAACTGCAACTTAACAGAGAACCGTACCTAGGGTCTTATAGTCTAGGTTTAGTAAGAACAGAGGGCAGTAGGAAGACATGTCTAACCGGTCTTTGCCTGGTTTTGGTAACAGAATGATGGCTATCTTAGCGGGGGGTGGAGGCATACCTATATCATATGCTGCCAAATATAATTGGACTGAAAAGGGTGGCAGTGCTAACTGATAGGTTCTGTAAAACTCCACCAGTGAAGTGTCACTGCCAGGTTTCTTGCCTGTAGCCAAGTGACTTATTGCCACATTAATTTCAAGAAGTGAGAGTGGAGCCTCTAAAGCAGTGGAATCACCACAATTCAATTTAGGGACATCAGCTAGCTGTATGTAATTTTCTGACAGCTGTTGGGCCAGCGTCGTATCCATGGCATATAGTCGTTCATAATAAAAGTCGAACTCTGAATTAATGGCGGATTGGGAAGCTAAAATGTGGGTCTGATCACTGTAATAGGTGTAGGGGAGGCCATAGACTGAGTTAGTCAAGCAAGCAATCTACTGGATTTAGCTCCCTCTCAGCCTACTAAAGCTATATATTCCTTTGCTCATGTGAACTTAGTCTGGTTCGGGTCTCTTAGGGGCCGATTACGGTCTTGCCAGGAAAGGCTCCGAACAGGATCCGGATTAAGCGAATCTGATTTGGAGCCTATGTTTCCAACCGAATCGTCCACCTTTCCGGATGACATAGTATGATGCGAGGAAGCCGTCCGGGCTGACTACATTGGTTCCGAACGCGATTCAGGCAGTCCGACTTGTTCGGAGCCAGTTCCTGCTGTGCAATGGGAATGGTTTCCGAGCGAGCGAGTACGATGACCGATTCTGACCGCCGTACCGACTCGGTTTTGCTGAGACAAAACAGCTGTGGGAATCTGACTTCAGGGGCCCGTAGCCGGCTCCCCTTCAGCTGGGGCCCTCCGAATCGGTCACGGGGGTACCCATGGGCCCTCCCCTTTCCATGCATGCACAGTATGGAGGGCACCATGGAGGGGTTGGGGAGATTGTGTCAGGGGCCACCAAGAACTCCATGTACTGGATTATCATGTATTGATGACCAGAGCCAGGTTTGGATAGTGCGTAGCCAGTAGTCAGGAGGGATCCTTCAAGATAACAAAAGACCTCCACTTTCTATAAAATATGGGCCCTTTGTTGCTGTCAGCATCTTGTGAGCTCGCATATGAGAATAAAATGTAAGTAATAGCAACAAAAATCAGTTTATCATGAACTCCCCTCGCAGGGCCAATTTTAGAACTACCTCATGCCCAGAATCAATAAACAAGAAGTGCATGTGTGAGGGTGTGTGGTACGGTTGACGTGCACGTCCAGGACAGGCCCTGACTCTAATCTATGTGCTGAGAGGGGATGACAAAAATAGTGCCAGTTACTGCTGGAGATAAGGACAGGGAGCAAATATGTAGCAGCAGTGTGAAACAATAATTCATGGCAAGCATGTGAGAGCCAGAGGAGGACTGGAATTAAGGAATGCCTGGCATTCAGCCTTCACTCAGTGGCTAGGCTAATAAGGAGTGGGCACTACTAATAGAGGAGCAGTGTAAGACAAAATATTAAAAATGTGTTTCACGGGCATAACAAGATGTATTCCCATGCAGTTTCCCTCACAAGCAACCCAGAAGTGCCTTCAGACAGAAGCATTACTTATATATAGTCATCTGCTGGCTGTGGAGTATTTCTTGGAAGGTCTTCAGGGCTGGTGCCCAATTGGGATTCCTTCAAACCAGATTTACAACATAAGTCTCGAGAAAAAGGTCAAAAGATCTCAGTCAGAGAGTTGTAGCCGCTGCCATAGTGGCATCTCTGGACTCCATAGCTTGTTGTTTTGTGGGAGCAACTGCGCAATGCTGTGAGTTGGTCAATAGATGTCCTAACATCTTCCATCACTGGTTTCTTTTGTTTTGCTGTCTCCATTTGCTGGGTGAAGAGGGGGTGCGCTGGCTGGTTGAATTATTCGGTCCAATCCCAGGCTGCCTTAAGGGATTTGAAGAACCAGGATTTTTGATCTGCGACCTTAGGTTTAGCAAGGAATAGTAGTGCATACTTGATACCCCTGTCTCTAAGCTTACTCCTACACCCAGTAAAAGAAGCGCAATGGTGCTAAACTATATTCAGGAGAAATGACCATCTTCTGATCATCCACCATAAAAACCATGAAAGACAGTATCATATAATGAAGTAGTTTAGCAACCACTGGCCTCGAGGAACCACCAGGGGGTTGAGGAGAGGGATACAATGCACTAGGTTCTTGTGCGCCCTCTTGATTGTTTTAAAAAAAAAAAATGCTAATCCTAGAGCAGCTGCCACCGTATCTCAAAATAGATCACCATGTTTTGGCTACCATATATCTCAGGAGTCCCATCACTCGCACATTGCTCACAGACCCTTGAAGTAGCTGGCCGGCTCCAATGGGAATAGTCCTGCAGTGAGCTAAAGGAGAATGGAGAGAGAAGTACAGCCTCATAGGTACATTCAATAGGGTAGAAAAACAGTCCTGCAATAGTTACAGTTCCAAGGCACCACAAGAGCTGGTTATGTGCCAGTGGCAAAGGCACAATTACCTTCAGGATCAGAGTACACTCCTAGGGCATTGTTCCAGTAATTACAGTGTTGCCCCTTCTCACTGTTGAAAATCGATGTAAGGAACAGTGTTTCTCAGTCCCAACAGCCTACCTGCCTAATTCCTATCCCTGGGGCAGGTGAGATAACCATGATAATTGGGGGTATGTTGGACGGCACCCAATCGAGTGCCTGAGCAAGGCCACAGTCAGTCTGAGGAGCAGGTGTGAAGATCTTCAAGCGCAAGGGAAAGCCAGTCAAAAGAGACCGCATACGTGACAGATCACTCACCGTTCTTTGCCATAACATTCTGGTGCCAATCTAAACTAGAAATTAGGTTGCAGCCCACTAGACCTTAAAACCTACTGCAACAACCAGTGTGCCTCTCTCCTAATTGGAAAGGGTCTCAAATAAAAAGGGGGGGGAGGAGCCCATAGGTAGTCCACACAAGCTACACAAATGTTTTAGCTTCTCAGGACAGAGGCCTTAACCAAACTGGCCATAGTATTGCTGTGGAGCTCTTTTCTGGCAATGGGACACAGCTGCTCCACTCACTGCCAAGAGGTCCGAGGACTGGTCCCAATCGTAAGGTCTCCTGGAAATTGTCCGATGCGCAAAGCTCTACTAAAATTGGGGAAAACTAAGATGAAAACCCTTTTGAGTGTCTCTCAGGAGGACATCTCTCCCAAGAGTATCACCAGGATGGCTTCTGGAAACGTCCGGACCCAGCTGACGGGCTAAGCACCACATGTAGAGTACCACGTCTGCCCACTTTGTCCTTGTAGAAGTCTTCCAGCTCTGGCAAAGATATGGGAGTGACAGCTCGAGCCTACTCTGTCACAGACTTAGTATGTGATTGCAAGAGCCTCTGAGTACAGGGCTGACAGGCTTTGCATAGATCTTCATATTTCCGATTGCCGACCACTTATGTATGTGGGACACCCTTTGGAGTGAGGGGACGAAGCACCACAGCAAACGCCGTCAGATCCCTTGCTGGCGTTCTCAGGAATAACATTAGTATTTTCAACTGCTGCCAATTGGTTAAAACATGCAAGACTACATTGAAAGTGTATGAAAATATGTGCACAATGCAATATTTAGAACAGCCGGCAATCATGCGATAGGGCATTATAATTTGTGAGCGACACGGGGCAAAGGACTACAATGACAGCAATCGGAGGCCTGCGTTTTTACGTTTCTTCTTTGATGTCTAAATATGTTATGTTATGAGCACTTGTGAGATGCGCATCTCACCGTGCAGGGTATCCTGGTGCCTAAAGAAGGGAGGTCCGGTCATTGCTTGGGTCTGTTGGAAGAGCTACTCTTTTAGCTCCTTGTGAAATTCAAAGACTGAACTGTTTCTTTGATGTGCAAGGGGAGGTTGTTCCAGGCTTTAAGGGCCAGGGAATTAGAAAGCACGACAGCTGGCTCTAGCTCTTCTGAAACAGTGGGCGAGCAAGAGGCCAGCCAAGCAGAGGTTTCTGATCAGGGCACAGAATCTAATGTAGCTGATCAGGTAAGAGGGGCCTAGAATGTGTAGGGTTTTGTACGTGTGAGTATGGAGCTGGAGGAGGGCACATTTGTGAACTGGAAGCCAATTAAGGTCTTTGAGGTGTTTGGAAATGTGAGTGCGGGGTGGGAGTTTTAGCACAAGTGTGGCAGCAGTATTTTGGATGACCTGGAGTCTTCTAGTGAGGTGTGCGGGTATACCAACATGAAGAGTGTTCCCGTAGTTCAAGTTGCTGGAAACCAAGGCCTATGTAACAGTTTTTAATGGGAAACCATCTTATGATTTTCTGAGGAGGCTGAGGGTGAGAAGCAGGATGCAACGTGTTGATTTGGCTAGTCATTGAGAGTTGATTGTACACTACTATCCTGAGGTTCCTGACTTGGTTCGAAGGGTTGAGTGTTAGCCCCAGTTCAACCAGTCAGGTCTACAGCGAGGTGTCCTTATCGAAGAATACCACTTCAGGCTTGTCGGAGTTGAGTTTTAGGCTGTTCGTCTTCATTCAAATGGCAATTCAGATACGCGAGTAGTGAATTTCATCTGGGTGTTGGAAGAGTAATCAGTAGTCTGAGAGGGAGATGTTTAGCTGTGTGTCCTCAACATATGAGATGATGCCGATTTTGTGAGAATGGACGATGTTGGCTACTCGTGCTGTGCTGACATTGTGGGGCTGAGTGAAGATCCTTGTGGGACTCTTCAGATTCATTTGGCAGTAGCAGAGGTGCACGATGCAGAAAGACTGGGCGCGTCCAGTGAGGAAGGAGTTGATCTTCTGGATGGCGGGTCGTTGTATGCTGGTTTCATGCAGGTGTTAGTTGAGGATTGGATGGGAGATGATGTCAAAAGGAAGCTGAAAGGTCAAGTGGGATGTGTGCTGTTGTGTCGCCTCTGTCCATGATCATGCAGATGGCGGCAATGAGGGAAGTCTTGGGTGTTTGGGCCTGAATCCATATTGAGAGAGCTCTAGGAGGTTAGTTATTGAGGTGGTTGGCCAGTCAGTTTGTTTACACGTTTTTCCAGGACCATGGCTGGGTAGGGAAGTAAAGAGATTAGTCGGTAGTTAGTAAGAGACTTTGAGACATTTCGGCCTTTCTAACAATAGCGAGAATGTCATCCAATTTAGAATCGCCATTGACCCATAACCTATCTTGGATAGAAGTGTCTTTGATATGCATGACGACTTGATCCCTTATGAGGTCTTCCTGTAGGTTACCAAATTGACAATCCAGGGAAAGAGTTCTTAAAGCGGAAACGTAATTGTTTACGGGTTCATCTGCATTTTGTTTCCTCTGAAAGAATTTGTATCTCAGTATGCCAATGCAAACTTTAGGTGAAAAATAACGGTCAAAGTCATTGATAGCCGCCGAAAAAACATTCTGATCAGTGCCGCCTGTAGGTCTAGACATTTGGTTGTAAGCCTTAAGACCTTCTGGACCCACAGAATGTAAAAAAATACCTTTTTTTTCTGCAGGAGACATTTTACCTTTAACATCCAATGTCTCTATGTAATTAATGAAATAAGCTTTCCACTCTGCCCACTCCATGCAGGGATTTTCCCCGGCTGGCCAAAAGCACTGGGGTGGCGCTAAATTGTAGTTTTGAGTGTTGGCCATAATTGTCTTATTTATTTTTTTTTATGTTCAAATATGTGTGTACTGAATCATAAAAAAAAAAAAACAAGCTGTAAAAAAAAATAATGTCCAAATTAATTTTATAAATAAATGACTTAAATGTCATAAAAATGTATACATTTGACACAATGTGAGTAAAAACGAGTGGAAAATGGGATGTGAGGGGCGTGGCCAAGATGGTGGGGTGAGCGGACGCTTCCTCCCGTAGCTCCTCCGGCCCGGCCGAGCTTGAGCCCTTTTCTTACGCTTTTCTCCCCCCGCTGAGGCTCAGCGCATGAGAGGAGTGCGGCGGAGCACCTGGCGAGCACGTTGTTGTCTCTTTGGTTCGGATCGCCTCGGGGGAAGTCCCCCAAAAGTCCGATCGACTTGTGTCGGCGACACTTCGCACTGTGTGGGCCCCTGTCCCTTGGCCGAAGTACGGCGGACTCTCTGTTGGGGTCGGACCATCTGGGCCCTTGCGTGTGATGGATTGAAACCGGCAGTGGAACCTATCTGATTGCTGTGCGTTTAGTGGGCCCCGGTGGGGTCGCCGGGCCTGGTCGTTCTGCCCTGCCCCGCCCTGCCGCCATTTTGTCCCCGAGGGATCAGTGGTGTTGGCCTTCACCGGAGCCCTTGCTGGTGGGTGTATGTGACAGTCGCTGCTGCCGGGCTGACTCTCTGAGGGACGTGTTGATGAGGAGCCCCCCACTGTAGCTTCCATTGCTGTCTCGGATGGGCACCCGCGGCTGGCGGTGACCGGACTGGACCGCCATCTTGTCGCCTGTGACGCAGCGATTCAGCTTGGGGGGGGACCCCCACGTCGAGCGCTTGCCGGCGGCTGGGCATCCCTGGGGCGGCTGGACCTGTGCCCGCCCATTGACCGCAGAGTGTACGATGACTGGAAGAGGCGGCTCGAAGAAGGGGGACCGCACCCTGCCGGACATGCTTGGCAGGGCCCAGCAACTGCGGGACAGAACACAGCCGTCGCCGGGGTCCTCCCGGGCCTCGGCGGATGTGACTGGGGGGGAGCCACCGGTTACGAGGGCCTTTATGGAAGAACTGTTTAGCTCCCTCAAAGAGGACTTCCAGACACTGAAGCGGGAAGTGGCCAGCGAGGTCCGGGAAGTGCGCAGGGAAGTGGAGGGCCTTGGCGAGCGCGTTGAAACGGTGGAGACGGAGGCCCAACGCCGGGGTGAGGAGATAGCCCATCTTCAACAGGACGTTCTCCGCCTCCGGGAGCAGTGTGTTGAGCTCCAGGCCCACTCTGAGGACCTTGAGAACAGGTCACGGAGGAACAACATTCGAGTGCGTGGTGTGCCGTCCGCAGACGAGAGGTCCGATCTGGGGGGCTACCTGCGGGACCTGTTCCGAGAGATCCTGGGGGAAGCTGCGGACTTCCCTATTCGCATTGATAGGGCACATAGGGTTGGCCGGCAGCGCCAGTCATCGGCACCTCCACCGGATATTTTGGCTTTCCTGCCCGACTTCCCGCTGAAGGAACGCATCATGACTGAGGCCCGCAGGAAACAGCCCCTGACTTTCCGGGAGCAGCCAGTGGCGCTTTATCAGGACCTCTCCGCCATCACGCTGCAGAAACGCAGGTCCTTCAGGATTGCCACTGACTTTTTGCGCGAACACGAGACGCCGTACTCTTGGGGACATCCCTTCCGCCTGATCTTCCGGTGGAATGGGGTGCTACATCAGCTACGCTCCTTGCAGGACATTTGTGGGGTCCTGGGGCTTACGGCGGCGGAGGAGGAAGGGGCTACACCGTTGTGGAGGCCCTCGGAGAGACGGAGCCGGCGGAGATCGACGAGGCGACGATCGGCGGCCAGCGCAGGACGTCCTGATTCCCCTACCATCAGGGCGGACATGGCCGACGCTTTGAGGGCGGCGGCCAGGGACTCGGCCGGCTCCACCGGCGTGGCCTTGACGGCCTAACACTCACTCCGGGGGGAGATGCCTCTAGCTTCTTTAAATGCTGGGTATGGGGCGGGGGGGTCGGGGGGGAGCGGATGGAGGTGAGTGGCTGGACGTCCACTTCGTTTTTTTTCTACGGACTTGCCCGTTTTGGGGCTTGACTGGGACAATGGGGTGTTTGAGTTTGCGTTTGGCTAGTTGCCAGGGTTGTGTTTTGGGTGGGTGTAGGGGTTGTTCTGGGGTTGGGGAGGTCCCGTCCGATGTTGTCCATGCCCACGCTTGGCCTGTTTTGGCTTGCCCCGCGCAGCTGCCCCGCGCGCCCCACCCGCTGATCTCATGCCCATTGCACGGCGTTCCTGATCCCCGAGAGGAATGTCGGCCCTAAAGGTAGTGACCCTGAATGTTCAGGGTCTGAATAACCCTGTGAAGCGCAGAGCGATCTTATCGTTGCTGGAGGGGACGCAGGCGGACATTTGCCTCTTGCAGGAGACCCACTTATTGTCCCGGGATTGCCATAGGCTGCGCTCTGCTAAGTTCCCTACCCAGTTCTTCTCTTCGGCAGCGAACAAGACGGCGGGGGTAGCCATCCTTCTAGCGAGCTCCTTTAGGGGGGAGGTTTTGTATAAGTGTGCTGAACAGAAGGGGAGGCTTCTGGCGTATCGCATGCGCTTAGGAGGCATAGCGTTTACAGTCGGCTCAGTTTATAGCCCAAATGACCATCAAGAGCGTTTCCTGGACTCTGTGTTGGTGGATGTCACTGCTTCTCCCGACCGCCACGTCATTTTGGGGGGAGACCTTAATATTGTCTTCGATTCTGTGATGGACAGATCGGCGCAGCGCTCCCCGCAGACGGGGGAACTGTCCCAGGCTGTGAAGGCCCGGATTGCGGAAATGGACTTACACGACCTCTGGCGCTCCATGCACCCCACTGATAGGGACTACTCTTACTTTTCGCACGCACACCGAACCTACTCACGGCTGGACTATCTTCTGGTGAGTGGACCGATGCGCGCCGCCGCCACGGCGGCGGACATTGGGGTCCTGACCCTGTCCGACCACTCACCAGTCGCCGGCGTATTCAAGTGGCCCGCGGCCTCCCCATCTAGGGGGGTGTGGCGCCTTCGGGATACCCTTTTACACAAAAAGTCTGTAGTGAAGCGCATTGGGGAGGTCATACAGGACTACCTAACTCACAATAGCAACACCGACACTTCACAGGCGACACAGTGGGCGGCATTGAAGGCAGTCCTCCGGGGGGAATTTATTTCCATCTCCTCAGCCGAAAATAGGGAGCGGCAACGGAAGAGGGACGAGCTGACCGTTCAGGTCCGGGAACTTGAGCAGGTCCACCGTCGCACGGGGGCGCCAAGGGTGTGGCGGCTGTTGAAGGCTGCGAGGAAGCTCCTGTCGGCACTGGATCTTGATAGGGCGGAGTATGCCGCCTTGCGCTTGAAACATGCCTTCTACACTGGGGGGGACAAATGTGGCAAGCTCCTAGCACACGGGCTCCGGGTCACGCAGCAGCGTAGCGTCGTGAGGGAACTGATGGGCACGGACGGGGTGGTCGTCTCCGGGGACGCGGAGGTAGCGGAATCTTTCCGCGGCTTCTACGAGGCGCTGTATGCTGAGGAGCCCTCCTCGCCGCGGGATACTGAAGGTTATTTGGAGTCAGTGACCCTTCCGGTGCTGGATCCTGCTCAGGCGGACCACCTGGAGCGGGATATCCATGTTGAGGAAGTGATTTCCGCTATCGCGCGGCTGAAGCATGGTAAGGCCCCGGGCCCGGACGGGTACACGTCTCTGTTTTACAAGACTTTTTGCACGGCTGTGGCCCCTGTCCTTACTCGGCTATTTAATTCCTTCTCCGAACCGGGAGCCATCCCACCGGATCTCCTGAGGGCGACGGTCTCGGTAATCCCGAAGCCTGGGAAGGACCGGGCCTTCTGCGGTTCGTATCGACCCATCTCGCTTTTAAATGTCGACCTCAAGTTGTACACGGGGATTCTAGCGTCCAGGCTGGGTCCACACCTCCCCGGATTGGTGGAGGCGGACCAGGCTGGCTTTGTACCCGGCAGACAGACGGTTGACAATACCAAGCGGGTGACGCATGTTCTGGAGAAGGCCTCGCGGATCCCGGGGGAGCGGATGTTGCTGTCCGTTGATGCGGAGAAGGCCTTCGACAGAGTTCACTGGCCGTATCTCGAGCTGGTTCTCAAGAAATTGGGAATCGGTGATAAGTTCCGCACCATGGTATTCAACTGTTATAAACATCCTTCAGCGTCGGTGCGGGTCAACGGGTGTAGCTCCGGTGGATTTGCTATCGAACGCGGCACGAGGCAGGGCTGCCCCCTCTCGCCGCTTCTGTTTGCCCTCTACATGGAGCCGTTTGCTCAGAGGATTCGCAACAACCCGGATGCTATTGGGGTCCAGATGGGCCAGTATGTCCACACGGTTAGTCTCTATGCGGACGATGTCCTGTTGACTTTGGACGACCCTAGGAGGTCGCTGCCTGCTTGCCTCCAGGAACTGGACGCCTTTGCACGTGTGGCCGGCTTCAAAATGAATATGAGCAAGTCGGCGGCGTTAGACGTGTCCCTGGCTGCGGACACTAGGAGGGACCTTCAGCGACTCTTCCCCATGCAGTGGTCCTCGTCCACGGTGCCATACCTGGGGATTTTGCTGGCGCCCACATTACCGGAGATGGTTACGGCTAATTATACCTCCCTCAGCAGGAAGATCAAGGAGGAGCTTGGCCGCTGGAGCAAGGGCCTACTGTCCTGGCTGGGGCGAATCGCGGCGGTTAAGATGACGGTGTTGCCCCAGATACTGTATCTTTTCCGGGCCCTACCTCTCCAGCCCCCGGTGGGCTGGATACGACAAATGCAGGCTGACATCTCCCGCTTTGTCTGGCAGGGCCGCAAGCCACGAATGAAGAGGGTTCTCTCCACGCTTGCTCCGGAGGCGGGGGGTCTCGGTATTCCGGACCTCCGTAGGTACTTTCAGGCGGCACAGCTGCGATATCTGGTGGAGTGGAGCAGGTGGGAGTCCGACAAACACTGGCTCTTTCAAGACCAGGCAGTGGCGGGCCGCACCTTACAAGAGGTTCCGTTCTTGCGCCGCGCGCATCGCCCCCCCTAACCTTTACGCCTCTTTTGTTACGCGGGTCCCCCTGAGGGTGTGGGATGCAGTCTGTGAGGCTCGGGGCCTCACCACCTTCCCTTCGCCGTTCACGCCCATAGTGGGCAACCCGGACTTCTCCCCAGGGATGGAGCCGGGAGTTTTTTCCCATTGGGTGCAGGCGGGCTGCAGGGTGCTCTTCCAGATCTATGGACCGGAGGGCGTGATTTCTTTTCAGCAACTTCGCCAGGAATTCGGCCTGACGGAGCTGGACAGATTGCGCTACATGCAGGTTCGGCATTGGGCCCTTCAGCCCCAGGTGCGTGGCACCGCTGCTCGTCAAATTACACCGTATGAGAGGTGGTTGGCTACCCGGACCTCCGACGCTAAGCTAATTACCGATCTGTACAAGTACCTACAACCCCCGCCGTTTCACTATTATAACCCGGGGAGGGAGCGCTGGCACAGAGAATTGGGTAGGACACTCAGCCACAAGGAATGGGACAAAATTGCGTATCGGGCGCGGCACTCTGCATATCACACGGGCCTTACGGAGACCTTTACTAAGGTGTCCACTTATTGGTACTACACCCCGGAGAGACTGCACGAAATGCATAGACACACTGACAAGGGGTGCTGGCGGGGCTGCGGGCAGGAAGGTACCCTCTCACACATTCTCTGGGATTGCCCCGTGCTGACCGCCTACTGGAAGGAAGTTTTGGACGAGGTGGATAAGCATTTTGAGATAGAGCTGCCGCGCTTTCCGGCGTATGTCTTGCTGGGCCTCCCCAATGACCTAATGTACCCACTGAAGTCCCGCAGGGGTAGGCAGATCGCGATTGCGCTGGGGTCTGCGGTCCAGAACGTCCTTATCCACTGGCGCACCACCACAGTCCCCTCCACCACGGGTTGGTTGCATAGGCTTTGGCATGTGCTGGGAATGGAGAAGTTGTCGCTTACGGTGGCGGGGGATTTGAAGAGCTGTGGCAACCCTTCCTAGCGCTGCTGTCCACCGAATTCCGGGAGCTCACCTGTCCGAGGTATCTTAGGCTTCTCAGGCTGACGCCGCCGGTGACCCCGGCGGACTAGATCACATGTGAGACGGGGTCCTTGGGGGGGGGGGGTGCGGGGCTTTTTGGGGCGGATAAATCTGGCGCGGGACCATAGGACGGGGGGGTTGGGGTATTGTTTTTTTTTTCTTTTCTTTTCCTTCCTTTCTTTACTGGGGGGACGGGGGATGGGGGGGGTGGATTGTGCTTCGTTAAGTTGATGCTGGCTTTTATTGCTCAGATTTGGGGTGTTGGATATGCACGCAGGGACCCCACAGAGTGCATTTCTTGCCTTTCATTTACTGTGCTTTCCCTCTGGACCACCGAGCAATCCTTCGCCAACCCTCTTGAGTTGCACTTTTTTCTTTTATTGTATTATATGTACCCTAACCTCCTATCCCCCTCCCCCATGGTTTGTTTTGTTTCAATAAAAACGTTTTAAACATAAAATGGGATGTATAGCTGAGGTATTCGTTGTAATCTCTAAAGTGATGAATCTGCCTCCATGAATAAAAAGGAATACCTTGTAAAGGATCGTGAATCTTCAAACTCGGTTCAGATTCCTTGTTGCTAGGTGACAGTATGCTTGGTCAGACGAAAGAAAAACAATATGGTGGCACGTCGGCTTCGTGCGTGATCCCCATAGGGTTTAACGTGTAGAGCGTCGCAGATGCATCTTGAAGACGTCATGCATGCGTGCGTCAGACTGAAACAACTCGTCCATGGCAACCATGGAACTCCGTGCACACGGTGAGTTTATGAAGGGCAAAACCGTATTAAAATCAATTACAATGTCCCAGAGTAAGATAGACGCTTCAGAAAAAAAAATCCAGGAACGATTTCTTTCGCCGATGTTAGAAATCACGCTCAGGATCGAACATCCTCATACGCGAGTCCGTTTCCTTATAAAAAAATGTTTTAAAGACAGATGGTGGTGCTGTGAAGGTCCCGCTCGTCGCCAAGTTTGTTACGAAGTAGACTCGTACCAAAAAGAGATGAAATACATAGATTTAATGTATTAACAGCACCACCAAGATACATGTCTGCCAACAGCTCCCAGCAAGCTCCAACCGTCCCCACAGAACTCTCCCCAGCACGGACCCGGACTCCAGAACACGAGTCAGCTGTGGTCCATGCACGCTACAGTAAACACAACAACGCCCAGGAAGACTGCCGGCGTGGGGAGGGTCGCGGCCCTGATACCGGCGACACCCTGAAAGCACCAGCTGAGGCCTGTTCGGCCTGTAAAGAACACTCTGCAAGGCTGCTCGGAGCAACACCGGCAGCAAAGACCCGCTTGGACGTAGGGAGCGGTTGGCGAGGTGACGGCCCTAAATTAGAATGACAGAGATCCTGGGACCCGCACAGCGAGGCGCCTGTGAGTACATGACAAGGCGGATGACCCCCGCCTGCCTGGTGCCAGTACTGGAAGCGGCAGCACCTGGAGACCTGCGGGGGCTGCTCCGGGCTGGGGCTCTCCATCGGCGGCCTGTGCTTGCGCCTGATCGATGGTGTGCGCCGGGGACTAGACCCACAGGGAAAACAACATAATACCAACCGGTGAATTGATCGCTCGGTGTACCACGTGGACGGCTGGTGGAGCGTCGGATCTGAGCCTGCTGCCGCCGGCCTAGACCAGCGCCTGGGGCTGCAACTTGACATCCCCCGTCTGCCCCTTTATTGCAGTGAACAGTAAGTGTGGCCCACTGCAAACCCCGAACTGTACCCCTAGGAACTGCAAGAACACCTGACACACTGGTGCTGGCACGCGGGCTGCCGATTGTGGGGGAGCCCTCCCTGACACCATACACACGGTTTTGGGTGACGCCTAGTGGGTACGTGGCTCCTTTGATCTATACTGCCCTGAACCACTAGGCGCTGATACTGAGAGGCCCTACCCGGTGCTGACTTAGAGACCTGGGACTGTTCCGGTGCCTGGGGAGAAACCAGGAGGGCCAGCTGGGCAGGCGAGCGCTGAGAGAGCGGACGGGCTATGAGGCCCTAGATGAATCAATAGTGCACCATTGACCCCGGGTCACCCCATCATACCAGAGACACGGCACCATGCACACGTCCATTGTGCATCATCCGCCAACGCCGCCTGCATACCCGATAAAGCGAGGGCCACGTTGGACCATCACTGCGCGGCGCAGGAAAATGGGTAAACCCGATGCCAAACAGACTAAACTTACATTTGAGGGACGCCAACAGGCCAGGCATGGCGACCCAGTTCAGCCCTCAGACAATTCAACGCCACAGATAGCGACCACGGTGCCGCAAAATGAATATGCTACTTACCAGTATGCATCTGTTCTTGGCATGTAGGGCTGCTGACATTCATATCTGTGCATAGATCGCCGCCTAGTGTTGGGTCCGGATGTTTGCACGTTGTTGTCCTGGAAGAGTCTTCGAAGTATCCTGAGATAGGTGACTCCTCCCCTGGACCACAGTGCGCATGGGCATCCTCTCCATCCTCAGATTGTTTTTCGCCATTGTGGCAGTGATGGAGTAGATACAGAAAGTGATGACCATGCTATACAGTAATTCTGAGAGCTGCAGCTGCTACAGGCGCCGGGGAGGAGGGTGGGCGATATGAATGTCAGCAGCCCTACATGCCAAGAACAGATGCATACTGGTAAGTAGCATATTCAGTTCGAGGCATGTGGGCTGCTGAATTCATATCTGTGCATAGAATAAATAGCAGTACCTCCTATTAGCGGCGGCCACCAGTGTCAGCTGCAGCGGTCTGAAAAAGAGTTCTGAGAACAGCCTGTCCTACAGCTGCCTGCTGTTTTGAATGTACATCTACACAGTAGTGTTTGGTAAATGTATGTATAGTGGACCATGTGGCTGCTCTACATATTACCTGCTTTGGAAATGGCGTTGGAAATGGCGATGCCCTTGTGTTGTGGGGAAAAGGCAACGAAAAGTTGTTTTGTCTTCCTAAAGACTTTAGTTCTGTCTATATAGTACATGAGGGCTCTTTTTACATCTAGTGTATGGAGCATTCTCTCTGCTACGTTTTGTGGATTTTGGAAGAAAACAGGCAGTTCTATAGTTTGATTCATGTGGAACTGTGATATTACTTTAGGCATGAATTTGGGGTTGGTACGAAGTACGACCCTGTTTGCGTGAACCTGTATGAATGGCTCTTGAATGGTTAGTGCCTGGAGTTCACTAACTCTTCTTAACGAAGTGATTGCCACTAGGAAAGCTACTTTCCAGGTGAGGAATTGAATCTCACATGAGTGGAGAGGTTCGAAGGGTGGACCCATTAGTCGGGTGAGGACCAGGTTGAGGTTCCACACCGGTGCTGGTGGGTGTCTTCGGGGAATTACTCGTTTAAGTCCCTCCAAGAAAGCTTTGATGGCAGGCACTCTGAACAAGGAGAGGTGCTGCCTGTTTTGGAGATAGGCTGCTATTGCGGTCAAATGGATACGTATTGAGGTGTATGCCAGATTGCATCGGTATAGGTGTAGGAGGTGACAGATTATATTTTGATTGGATGCGTCTAGCGGGTTAATGTCATTGTTGTTGCAGTAGATGACAAACCTTTTCCATTTAGCTGCATAGCAGGCTCTGGTAGTGGGTCTCCTGGCCTTTTTAATGATCTCCATACAGTCAGGTGGCAGGTTTAGGTAGCCAAACTCTAAGACTTCAGGAGCCAGATTGCCAGGTTCAGCTGTTGCGGATCTGGGTGCTGAATTTCGCCATGGTTCTGCGTTAAGAGTGCAGGTTTGATCCGCAGCCTTTGATGCGGCACCAGGGAAAGTTCTAGAAAGGTGGTGTACCATGGCTGGCGCGCCCATGTGGGAGCAACTAGGATGAGCGTCAGTGAGTGCTGTCGCAGTTTGCGTGCCACCAGCGGTATCAATGGCGCTGGGGGAAAAGCGTACGCAAACCTGCCGGACCAGTTCATCCATATCGCATTGCCCTGCGACTGTGGATGTGGGAACCTGGTGGCAAAGCTTTGGCATTTTGCGTTTTCGTGTGTGGCGAACAGGTCTATCTCTGGATGACCCCACTGTTGGAAGTACGGTTGGAGTACTGACGGATGTAGCTCCCACTCGTGCATCTGGTGGCTGTGTCTGCTGAGCAGATCCGCCATCTGGTTGTCCTTGCCGGGGAGGTGGTCCGCCATGAGGAATATGTTCCTCTGAATGGCCCACTTCCACATGCTCTGAGCCAGATGAGACAACTGTGGAGAGTGTGTTCCTCCCTGCTTCTGTATGTAGTACATGGCAGTCATGTTGTCCGTCCGGATCAACACGACTTTGTTGCACAAGTGTACCTTGAATGCTTTCATTGCCAGGAAGATTGCCATCAGTTCTAGAAGGTTGATGTGCATCTTCTTTTGTTGTATTGTCCATAGTCCCTGCACTGTGTAATTGAGTACATGAGCTCCCCATCCCTGGAGAGACGCGTCCGCCGTCAGTATTATTTGTGGAACAGGCTCTTGGAACGGTCGGCCCGTGCAAAGGTTTTGTGGATTCCACCAATGCAGAGAGTTGTATGCCCGACCGCTCACCAACACTAAGGGCCTCATGTAGGTAGCCAAATACCGGTCGGTAACGGCCGATTTTCGGTAATTATACCGTTACCGACCGGTATTTTGGCTATTGGTATGTAGGGGGTCAATTTCTGGAATCGGAATTTACCGATTCGGTAAAACTACCGAATCGGTAAAATTACCGAATCGGTAACGTTACCGATGTGGTAATTTTACCGATTCGGTAATTTTACCGAATCGGTAAATTCCGATTCCAGAAATGATATGTAGGGGGAGTGTGTGGGTGTGTTTAGGAGTCGGTATTTACCACCAACTTATAGTTGGTGGTAAATAATTAATGTATGTGTGTATGCATTTTGAAGCGCGTAGCAGTGTGCAATGTGGCATACATACATGCCCTTAGGGCATGTATGTGTGCCACATGTGCACACATGGCCGAATCAGGGGTGCAACAGGGTGTCAATGTGACACCCTGCCACCCTTGCATTTTCTCCACCATTACCGAATCGGTATTTACCGATTCGGTAATGAGGCATACCTTCCCATCAATGGGAAGGTATGCCTCATTACCGAATCGGTAAATACCGACTCGGTAATTACCGAATTGTAACGAATCGGTAAAAAATACCGACTCATTACCTACATACGAGTTACCACTTCTAAAATACCGATTCGGTAACGTTCGGTATTTTAGAAGTGGTAACTGGTATGCTACCTACATGAGGCCCTAGGTCTTTTAATTGCCCTTGAGCCTGATTCCATTGACGTGCTAAGCACTCCTGAAGCGGGCGCATATGTAGTCTCGCGTGTGGGACTATGAAAATGCAGGAGGCCATCATGCCTATCAACTGCATGAACACCCGCGCAGGAAGGGAGTGTTGAGGTTTGAACTTTGAAAGCAGCATCTGCATGCTGTTGATCCTCACTAAATTTGGCTGAGCTGTGGCTGCCAGAGTGTCTATGGTCGCACCTAGGTACTGTTGTACGTGTGCGGGTTGGAGATGTGATTTTGGGTAATTTAGTGAGAATCCCAGGCTGTGAAGAAGGTGAATGGTGAGGGACATGTGGTTGGCACATTGCTGGGCTGACTTTGCCTGAACAAGCCAGTCGTCCAGGTAAGGGTAGACGTGAATGTGTTGTCTCCGTAGATGTGCAGCCACTGTAGCTAGGCACTTGGTGAAAACTCTGGGTGCTGTTGTCACACCGAAGGGGAGGACTTTGAATTGGTAGTGCTGACCCTGAATAGTGAACCGGAGATATTTCCTGTGTGACGGGTGTATGGGGATGTGGAAGTACGCATCTTTGAGGTCTAGTGTGGCTAGGAAGTCTCCCTGTCTGAGCAGCGGGAGAACCTGCTGTAGGGTGAGCATATGGAAATGCTCTGAGAGAATGTAGTGGTTGAGGGGTCTCAGGTCTAGTATAGGTCTGAGTGACCCGTCCCTCTTTGGTATTAAGAAGTACAGAGAGTACACCCCTGTCCCTTGCTGGTGGACGGGCACGACCTCTATTGCACCTTTTTGCAGCATACTTAGCACTTCCTGCTGCAATAATGCTAAGTGCTCTGAGGACATAGGACGGTGCTTTGGCGGTATTGTGGGTGGAGTGGAGGTTAATTCGAGACAGTAACCGTGTTGGATAACATCCCTGACCCACCTGTCCGTGGTGATGGTATTCCACGTGGACAGGAACCGCTGGAGTCTCCCCCCGACAGGTGTTATGTGGTCGGGGGGAAGGGAGAGGGCGTCACTGTTTGTTCTTGGGTGAGGACCTGGTGTTGCCGTAACCGCGTCCTCTGCCCTTGGTGCTGGAGCCACGATATCCACCTCTGGTGTTTTTATCGTAGGTACTCTGTGTGCCCCCTTTATTGTATGTTTGCTGTGATCCCTGTCCTCTAGCCGCTCCCCTATTTCCGGGGCGACGAAAGGAGCCACTACGAAATGACTGCGTTTGCAGAGCCCCCATTGACTTTGCAGTGTCTGTGTCCTTTTTGATCTTTTCTAGGGTGGTGTCAACTTCTGGTCCGAATAAGTAGTCGGGGTTGACAGGCTGATTGAGGATGTTATTTTGAACCTCAGGTTTGAATCCGGAGATTCTTAACCAAGCGTGTCGTCGTAGCATGACGCTGGTGTTTATTGCCCTCGCAGCTGTGTCGGCGGCATCCAGTGCGCACTTAATGGATGCGTTTGTGAGAAGTTGTCCCTCTCTGATGAGGAGCTCCGCTGCCTCTTTGTACTCGTCTGGTAGATGTTGGAGTAGTGACTCCAACGTGTCATAGTGTGAGCGATCGTAGCGAGCCAGGAGCGCCTGTGTATTGGCAATGCGCCAGATGTTTGCTGCCTGGGCTGCAATCCTTTTGCCGGAGGTCTCCAGCACCTTGGACTCCTTGTCCGGGGGAGGAGCATCACCAGTTGTCTGCGAGTGCGCTCGTTTGCGAGCGTTAGCAACCACGATGGAGTCCAGAGGTAACTGGCCTCTAATGTACATAGGGTCCCCGGGCGCAGGCTTGTATTTTTTCTCGATCCTGGGGTTTATCACCCGTGCCCTGGTTGTTTCCTTGAAAATGTCCTTTGCTGGCTTGAGGACACCTTTTAACATGGGCAGAGTCTTGACAGTCCTCTCTGAGGAGGCGAAAGTGTCCACTAAGAAATCATCCTCAATTGTGTCCGAGTGGAGTTGCACTCCATGATTGGCTGCGGCACGTTCAATGAGGGCATTGAAGGCAGCAGTGTCCTCTGTGGGAGATGTTTTGGCGCCATAAAGCTGCGTGTCCTGGGTATCTGTAGTGGCACCCGGGTCTGCAGGGTCATCCCAAGCTTGATCTGGGTCCTGCTGCTCCTCAGGATCTATATCCCTGGGGTAGGTGGTGTCATCACCCATGTAATCCTCCATTGCGTCCGTGTCGGAGGGCGTCGGAGAAAAGGACTGAGGATCTGGATAGGAGGTGTGGAGGCGTTCATATAGAACTGGTTCCGATTCTGCTGGCAGTTTTTGCTTTAGAGGGATTCTGTAAGAGTCCAAAGCCTGGTCGGAAGTGACCTTCCGTTTTCGGAGCATGAGCTTGCCGGTGTCGGCGTCGATGAATTGGGACGGTGAAGGCCCAGTAGGAGAGTGTCCAGTAGATGGGGACCTTGTCTGGGTGACACGTGTTCGGATCTCGAATAGTTTTGGCGCTGTGGACGGCGGCAAACCAAAAGTGATGTTGGTTGGTGCCGAAGGTGCCTTTGGAGCCTTTTTCGGCTCGGAGCCCGACGTGGACTGGAGGGCTGCCTGTTCTCTGATACGTTGCAAGGACGCTGCAACTTGTCGCACCGAGAACGCCAAAGGTTCTTTGGTGCCGAGTGGTTCTGTAGAGGTAGGCGTGGACTTCTTCGGAGCCACAGGGTCATCGAGTCGAGGAGAGGTAGTAGCGGTCGACGGCGTCGATGACTGGACCGTAGTCGCTGCCTTCGAAGTGGATTCCGATGGAGCGGCCATTTTAACCTTGGTGGTCGGGGCCGATTGCTTCGGTGCCGGAGGCCGAGGCACTTTGGTGGTACCGATGGCCTTCCTTTTTGGATCGGTGCCGACATCCGCTGCAGTGAGTTCGGCGCCGAAATCCCTTTTGGTGCGTTCGGAGCCGATGGTTTTGGCTGGCGTCGAAGGAGTGGAGGTCTTCGAGCCGACCAGTGCCAGTTTCACTTTCGGTTTCTGTTGAACCGGTGCGACGATTGGTTTCGGTTTCGTTGAAGGGAAACCAGTCTTTTTCGGTAATAATGGCTCTCGCTGGATGTTCGAGGCCGGGCCAGAGGGCGGGGCCGAAGAACTGCGGGATTGATCTCGGGTAAGGCCCGAAGGCGATCCCTCGACCGGAGCCGTAGACTGACGCACTTTAATAGCCTCCGTTTGGACGGGTAGGCCCTGCTCTTCACCAGAGCTATCTTCTTCGGCCCCGAAGGCCTCATCGTAGTCCCCTACCTCATCGTCGGCTTCTTCCCTGTGAAAAAGCTCTTCATCTGCGTCTTCCGATCGGGAATCGTGTTCGGAAGCGGGGCTGGAGTTTATGTTTTCCACGCTTTCAACATCTTCGTCCTCGGTGCTGAAGATGTTGGTCGGGGCCGGTGCCGATTGCTGCGCTTCTAATCTCGCTGCTCGTCGATTCCGGAGAGTCTTCTTGGATCGGAACCGGGCACAGGCCATACATTTCGATTCGTCGTGATCCGGAGAGAGGCATTTGTTGCACACCGGGTGGACGTCGATATGTGGATATTTGGCGTGGCAAACAGGACACCGTTTGAATGGGGTCCTCGATTCCATCGTCGATGTAAGGTCGATGGTCGGATTAAACGGATCCGAAAAAAGTTGATAAGGTTGCTAAACTAGCAAGTAAGCTGTCGATACCGAGCGGGAACAGTACCGACGAAAACTAAGGCCTTTTGGCCTGAAACTAAATTTTCCTAACTTGAGTCAAGATTAGCACATCCGAACCCAATGGCGGAAAAAAACAATCTGAGGATGGAGAGGATGCCCATGCGCACTGTGGTCCAGGGGAGGAGTCACCTATCTCAGGATACTTCGAAGACTCTTCCAGGACAACAACGTGCAAATATCCGGACCCAACACTAGGCGGCGATCTATGCACAGATATGAATTCAGCAGCCCACATGCCTCGAACTGAGGACATCCGTTCACTCCTAAGAGATGTAAAGTCTAGTCTGAAGACAATCGACTCTAAACCAGACCTCCTCACAGCCCGCCTGAACCAGGTCAAAAGCAGAGTAGATGCGCATGACGACCGCCTAGAGCACTCTGAGACCCGCAGATCAGATGTTGAAGATCTCAGAACAGACGATAAGAAGAAATTATTGGAGATGGAAAAAGTACTGGCACTTATAAAAACAAATAACGAAATAACCTCTGTATAACGGGAATTCTCGAGCCCTCGAACATCATTAAGATGGAAAACTTTGAGGAGGAACTGCTGCACGAGCTCTTTCGCGCCGAGATCTCGGCGGTATTTATAGTTGAGAGAGCACACCGTACGATTAGACCGCAGCCTCCTCCGGGGCCCCGGCCCGACCCATAATTGCCAGAATTCTGAACTACCGGAAAAAGATCCTCCGTAAGGTCCCGGAATGCGGGTAACTGCACTACCAGGGCAACGCACTCCCCTTCTACCCGGACTTCACCCTGGTGGTACAATTCGCTAGATGTGAATTACTGCCAGCTAAGCATGCGCTACAACAATTGGGAATATCGTAGGGCCTTCTCTGTCCGGCTAAATTGCGTGTGTCACTGGATAGCACCACAAAGTTTTTCACAGACCCCGCGGCGGCCCTGAAATACGCTAAGTTGCTCTCCAAAAACAAGCGTCCCTCGACTAAGACCAACCAACAAGCAGAAGAGGACCGCACGAGCGACAATGACTAAACTGCGGCAAAATATGGGCCTCCTTTGTCTCGCTATCCCAGTTGAATCTACCAAAATGTGATGGTGACCCAACCCAGAGGAACAGTAGCAGCCGGAACAGGTGACATTCATACTAATATCACACTTTGTTAAAAGGCTTAATCCCCTGAACTACTCCCGTCCCCCTGTTTCTCAGACAGGGTAGTTCGCCGGTGTTCCCATGCCCCACAGGCCTGAATCCCATGTCTGTTCTGTTGTGGGCTCTAAAAGGTCATTTAAGGTGGGTGGGACTGATATCTAAACCTGATTGGGGGTAGTTGGAGTGGGTTGTTGGGGTACACGCAGGAGATTGTTACTACTGTTATGTTATGTTGGTATGGGTGGGGGCGACTGTTTTAAAAATACCATTCATCGGACAATATGGACTTGTGAACAGCATCTTGACCTACGTTGCACTCTCAACCGCTGGGAGGGAGACGGGACAACAAGGCAGCTGGTCAGACGCACCACTGTTAATAATAATAATATCCACATTGGTAAGGCGCGAACAATCACCTGTAAGGGTCTCTAGGCGCTGGGGGGGCGTCGGGAAGATTAAGCAAGCTATTGCCCAGAGTCACATGGTGCTGGGCTAATCTGCCGCCAGCGCCGGGGATCGAACCGTGATCCCCAGATTCCGGAGTCAGTCACCCTGGCCGCGGCGCCACACCTCTTCCTGTTGGGACACCACTGACCCAAACATTGCATAGCAACTGACATGGCGAGTGTAAACTGCTTAACCTGGAATGTCTTAAATAACTATCGTAAGTCCCGTTTAGTACACTCATACTTAATGCGCCACAAGATAGACATTTGCCTGTTACAGTAAACACACCTGACCAAGGACACGCTGACCAGACTACGGGGCCGATGGTGGGGCGACATACACTCCCCTATATACTCAAACTATGGCTGAAGGTCTCGATCATATTCAGACATGGGCTGCCGTGGTACACCACTGGCTCCTATTCCGATGACGACAGCAGGTATGCCATCGTCACTGGCACACTAAATGAGCGACATATGACAGTGGTCACCATGCAGGGTCCCAATGTAGATGACCCAAATTTCTTTATGACCATTTGTAGGCGGATATCCAGCATGGGGTCAGGGATGATAATATGGGGCGGGGACTTCAACGTAGCGCTAGATGCAGACTTAGTACACTCTGGGGCATGCGAAGAACACACGCGCGCAGCTGAAGCATTAGCTACACTATTGGCAGACAACAATCTCACAGACTCATGGCGACATTTGCATTCCAATACCCGGGAGGGCACATGTATTTCCTCCTACCAGAACACATGGTCCCGACTCGATTACTGGCTGACCTCAAGGGACGCCCTTGCACATACAACCTCTCACACACGTTATCTGACCACGCCCCAGTGTCCCTGATGATGCAGCTTCCCCAGGCAATACCCCGAGCCTTTACATGGCGTCTCCCCCCGAATGTGCTACAGGACTCGGCCTTTAGAGAAGAGATCCGAGTTGCCATAACAGAATACTTTGCACACAACGCCGGAACCGTTGAATCACCCTCCACGCTATGGGAGGCGTTCAAATCGGTCATTTGCGGCACCTGCATCTCCTAACAGGCCGGGGTACTATGCGCACTACGTTGCCTCACTGACCAAGCTACAGGGTGAGATCCAGATGCTCGAGAGTGAGTAATACAGGGCCCCCGACCACACTGACATACATCAGAGAAAAACTCTCTTCCTTCAAAGAAGAGGCTGAGCGGGAAACGCTGTATCTTGGCAAAGAGGCTCGGGCGTGGAAATATGGCAAAGGAGACCGCCCTAGCAAGACACTTGTCTGCCTGCTCCGTAAACCAATTGCTGCTACCCATGTGTCGGAATTAAAAGATACCGACGGCCGCTTAATCACACCACCATCGCAACTGCCTGAAGTAATATCCACTTTCTATGCCCTACTTTACACAGTGGGACTGGAGAGAGAACTGAAGACACTATGTGCCTTCTTTGACACCATCCAATTGCTATGGCTAGGTCAGGGGCACAGAGATTACTTGGACTCGCCGATTACACCGCAGGAGATAGCGCAGGTAATAGCCAGCATGCCGGCGGACAAAGCCCCTGGATTAGACGTGCTCATGCCCTCTTTCTACAAGGAATATGCCCCCATATTAATCCCACACCTCATTGAAATGTATAACAAGTCACTCCCGATTAGGAAACTCCCTCCCTCGTTGCGTGAGTCAGTAATAGTGACCATCCTCAAACGAGATCAGCCGTCGGGGCTCTGCGACTCCTACCGTCCACTCTCCCTCCTAGACATAGATAACTAAAATGTATGCAAAACTCCTGGCAAAACGCCTACTCCCACTATTACCACTGATTGCGCGTCCGGACCAGTCGGGTTTTATTCCTGGACGGGCGACCTCCCGCAACCTCCGCACCATTTTCACAGGCATGCACCATATACATCCAGACTTCCCGGCGGTGGCGGCCCTACTAGATGCCACTAAAGCCTACAACACGCTGGCGTGTCATTTCCTCTTCCCCCTGCTGCACAGACTCAGACTGAGCCAAGACTTCATCATGAAGATTCAGCCCCTATACGCTCTCCCCAAGGCACACATTAGGCTAAATGATACATTATCTGAGCCAATAACCATTACTCGTGGCACCCAACAAGGATGCCCGCTCTCACCAATTCTTTTCGCCCTAGCGATGGAACCGGTTGCGGCGAGGCTGCGGCAATACCACGCGGAACGAGGTATTTACTTCGCCATGCGCAGCCTAATTGTTTTCATGTATGCGGACGATGTGGCACTATATGTCAAAAACCCGGACATAAATCTCAAACCTGTTATCCGCAAAGTGATAAGATATGGCGGTCTCTCGGGAATCCAGATAAACTGGTCCAGGTCAACCATCTTTCCATTGACGGACTCCGCCACTCCCTACACAGGCAAATACCAGCTTAAATGGGCAACCGAACCAGTCAAGTACCTCGGCATATGGCTGAACAGAGACACAGACAAACTCTGGAGGGTGAACTATGGGCGCACCATAGACTGGCTGGAGGCCCGAATTCCGCTTTGGACCAAACTGCCCCTCTCACTCGCTGGCTGCATAGCCATTTCAAAAACTGGTGATACTCCCCAAATTCTTATACCTATTTGTAAATATTCCGCTCCCACTCACCACACACTTTTTTAAACAATTGAGATAAAACCTGATCACACTCATCTGGGCGGGACGACAGCCGAGGGTGACGTACAAAATACTCTCATTGCCGCCAGCACAGGGAGGCCTGGGGGCCCCAGATATTCAACTACATGCATGCACAGTTCCTGCACCACTGCCTCCACCCAACCCCCTATCAACCGCACTTGGCGATTGAGCACAACGGAGCAGAACCGTGACCAATTAACCCTGCAATATTCCAGAAATACACGCCCCCTAGAACAGAAATCAACACAGTTGAAGGCCTACGATGGGCATGGACCGGCCTTCGCAAAAGATCGGGCCTTGGGTTGTTATACGTGCCATCCGCCTCCCAGGCAGCTAACCCCGCATTCCCCCCACTGCAAGATCAAGGTACGGCCAGACGTGCCAGAGCACGTGGTATCAGGACATACGCTGAGTTTTACCCAGGGGGAGAATTTATCCCTAACTTACCAAACCCTGGCTCAGAAACACAGCCGCTATCAGACAAACTTCTATACTATCAAATTCGCTCTACATGCCACGCAAACATGAGTCCTTTCCATCCCCCCCACCACATTTATGGCACTAGAACATAAGTACAGGACCGCTTCCCCACAAAAGCTTATAAACGCATTTATGCCATAGCGCAGAAAGAGCATACTGCAAATACCACAGGGGTTAGAGTGGCCTGGGGAGGAGACCTACACTGCGACATATCGGAACAGCAGTGGGCGTACTGCTGCGCACAAATAGAAAACCTACCACACAACTACAGGTTACGCCTAATACCTTTTAACTACCTAAACAGGACATACAGGACACCAGCGCAGTTACACAGGATCGGCCTTAAGGACAGCATGCACTGTGTGAGCTGCCGAGCTCCGGAGGCAACCTTCCTCCACTTAGCCTGGGCTTGCCATAAAGTGGTAAAGTTCTGGTCCGACACATGTACCACATTGGGAGATATGGTGAAGATGCAAATCCAATACGACCCTTTGACCAGCCTGCTGGGATATGTGGAGCCCGCCCTGAGAACACATCGTAGACTGGTGGCGCTGCTCCTGCTGCTAGCCAAAAGGAGAGTGGCAACGCAATGGGGGCAACGCCTAGCACCGACTACACAAGCCTAGATGGTAGACACCACATACGGTCAGGAACAATTCTCGGTTTATTGGGAACTGATGCCCACTCGGGCAAGGCCCAAGGACATTTGGGAACCTTTTGCAACACACCTGAGAAATCTTTCCGAGTGAGGAACTAGCACACCAGACGAACCCGCCACGGACACTGGTTAGCCCCACGGAGGCCACTGGTGTTGCACTGTAACTCTTTACAGAAGGAAATAAGATTGTTATCAAAGTGTGATTAAGATGTCATGGCCAATGTTGAATGTCATTTCAGGGTAGTCCTCTCTGTATACAACGGCTGGATTACCAGCATGTAAAGCATGTGTAACCAGGGGGAGCATGCACTGTATACCTATGAATGGTGATGTTTCTTTGTGGAGTATGTTTTTCTATTTTTTTCTCTCTCTTCTCTTTCGGTTAGAAACCCAATAAATAAAAATGTTTTTAAAAAACTACGTTACTCAGAAATGAATGGCAAAGGCAACATTGAGAACGGAGAAACTGCAGACAGGGTAGGAAGGCAGCGAATTCAGCACATGGAAAGAGAAAATAAACATGCTAAATTAACTATCACAGTAGCAGTCAATACTAAATAGCAGCTACCAAACATATGAGGAGAAAAAAACCAAATGTTATGAATACAGTCCCATCATTCAAAACCCTTCTGCTGCTTTGCATGTCTTGCCTACAACAGCACCAAAGAAACTGGAAAAAAATAATTATTCCCTGTGAACTCAGCTGCAAATGAGTAATACACTATATGGGAAAACAGCCATAAAATGGCTGCTTGATGGCAAAAAGCACATGATGAACGACATATCTAGAGATAAACTAACCCCATAAAATAAATATGGAGTTCACGCCAGATGCGGGTGTGTATATGTAGCAAGGCAATAAATTACCACCAGATGAATTGCTGTAACTAGTAAATGGTGACACAGAATTACAAAAAAAGAAAATAATCAAATTAGACCATTAGAACAAAGGCCAATATGAATGAATAAAATCAAACCTCACCCATGTGTACGAACAACACATCAGAATATTAGGTTGAGTAGGGCGACCCAGATTGCATCTAAAAATTATCCAATCCCCAGCAGCTCTCACAAGCTTAGTATTTTATGGGATAAAACAGAGCATAATTTTAACAGCAGCCTTGCATCACCTAGCCTGATGTGTAAGTGTGGGTATTCAGACAAAAACAAAATATTGTAATAATCGAGGAGCAGAAATTATTTTTGTCTTTAGTATATAATTTAATTGTATATCTTATAAATTCTTTGTATAATTATTGTTAATGTTTTTTAATATAGTTTGTAGATTTTTAGTTGTTTAAATTTAATGTATTAGTTTCTTTGTATTTTTAATGCTGTAGCGGTTTGTGGGGTTTATAGGGGTACAGGGTAGGAAGTGTATCAACTATAATTAATTTATATGAAATATTTAATTCATAATTATTTTAATTGTGTACTTAATGTTTTAATTACGTTAAGTTTAGGTTTGGTCTGTGGGGTTTGTAGGGGTATAGGGTAGGAAGTAATTTCATTATAATTAAAGCATTAATAATAATAATTAAAAATGTATTAATATCTAATTGACAATTATGTTAATTACTTTTTTATTAATATCTTTGGTGTGGGTTGTTGTTTTTGTAGGGGTAAAGGTGTGAAGGAAATGAATTATCATTAATAATTATTTAATTGATAATTATGTACACTTTGTAATTAAAACAAAATTCATGTTATATTTGAGGTGTGGGTTGTTGTGTTTGTAGGGATAAAATGTGGTAAGTTCATTAAATATAAATAAATTATTAGTTATTAATTGTTTAATTGATAATCGTGTAAATTAAATAATTAAGTTTTTAAAAAAATATATATTTAGGTGCTTGTTGTTGGGTTTCTAGGTCTCTCATCCTGCCTCCAATCAGCTGAATGTCATCAGATCCTGGCTGCCTTTTCCGCCGATACACGTCAAGCCCACTTTCTTCACCTAGCAGCTTTCTTGGTTATTTATTTGCACTGACGTGCCACGCTATCAGACCGTATCCAGCATGTTATTCTATTGTTCCCATGACTACAGCCTCCTCTATCCTCCAGACCCTCTTTCATATGCTTTTCCACGGGCATTTGGTCTCAGGCATAATTGCTTATGTCCTAATGATGATCCCTACATCCTCTTAGGGGATTGAAATGTCGTCTGCCATAGTACCAAATTGTTGATATATAATTGTTCATGTGAGCATAGGTACTTCATATTATATGCGACATCACCATTATGTTTTCATTGTAATCATATATGTCTGAGCCTAAATGTTTTTTAACTTCTCTTGTTTGTTCTTCCACTCTATTGATGTGTTAATTTTAACCAGATAAATGTATTGATTTTCCATTTGGACACCCAATATAGACCTCATTGTACCTCTATGTATCAATTTGTGTGCTATTTTGCAAGTAAGGAACCAATCTTCCTTTAAAAATACTTACACTCTCATTACCTTAATACCCTTGGGTTTCCCCTGTCTTTGAAAACTGTTCCTCCATTAGAGCACCCAGGCTAGAGTCACAGGATATGGGATCTGGAGAAGGATGTGGTGGATGGAAACTAAAGTGAGAGAGGAATTAGAAAGAAGAGAAACAGAGCTGGGTGAGCCAAAAGGTTTGTAAACAGACTCCTGAGACCCCAAAATGAGCTATCAATATCAGTAAAATATTTACTGAAATCCCCCAAAACAGACAGCCTACAATATGGTAAGAAAATTTTCATCTGACAGCTATCGGGCAAGGCCATAAAATTGATTCAAAAGGCCATAAATGCTTTGGACAGCCGATGGGTAGGGCACTTGTTCTGAATAATAATACAATTTCACTACAATCAGCTCTTTTCTCGTGAAGCACTAATGATTGAATCATTCCATTGTTTAGGGCACTGAGGTCATCTCATCCTTTTCTGCAGTTGTCTACCTCACCACAACAGACGAAATACTACCCATCCTCAACTTACTGAAAATGCTGCAGTTAGACTAATCAATAGAAACAAAAAAATTAAAAATGTATTTCCCCAACTATCAACCTCACTGGACCCCTGATTTATCTTTAAATATCTTATAATCTTCATAACGCAATTCAAGGTTCTGCCCCTTCTTTTTTTGATGCAAAGTTCAAGTGCCATTACCCTGTATGAAACTTAAGAATCATCCAAACGATTTTTGCTTCATATTTTTTATATGTGTAAAGTAAGGTCAGGCGACTGAGCTTTTTCTATAGCAGAAACGAGACTATGAAATTCCATTTCTCTTCAAATAAGCTCCCAACCAACGCTGCAAATTTTTCTGGAAACTAGTAAAATCCTGGGCCCTCACAATATTGTGTAGTTGTATGGTCAAAGTGTTGTGTGAGTGTTACTTTAAAGCCAAGAACCTTTGGCAGCAGTGTGAGCTCAAATAACCAGCAACATATTGTCCTTAGCACTTGCATTTAGTGGCACATTTGTTTCATTGTTGTGAGAGATTGGGTCTTACACTTTGGAGCACCTAGTACAAAGAACTGAGTGTCCGGTCATGGATGTCACAGGAAGGGATGCTGACTATGAGTGCTATTTGTTTGACAAAAAGTAACAAAAAGAAACCATATTTAGTTGGTTTCTTTACAGTGCACATTACTGAAGTTCTTTGCCTATGATAACTGAGAAGCTGGCCTGGTATATGATGTCCACTAATGTAAGTGGGCACCTTGCACCAATCCAGACAACCCTTATGGTGTTTTGAGAGGTCTTAGATAACCTTAGAAAGCTCTGTAAGTGGTAGCAGTGGAGAGCAGTCTTCAGGCTTAGTCCAGTAGGAGTGTAAAGCAGAATGCAATATTATAGTATATATTAAGTGAAAAAGAACCACACCAAGTTCTAATAAAAATATGTATTTATTATATAATACTCTCTAGTACGTTCCAATATCTTCTACATGGAGATAAACACAATGCAGACAAGACTTTAGCAAAGAAACACAGTAAATAGCACGAAATACACAGTGGCCCCAGGGGGGACCAAACCATATACTAAGAAAGTGGTAGAAGAATCACGACTCGAGTCAAGACAGTGTCGAGAGGAGGTAGACGTGCTGAGACCACAAGGAACCACCCGAGGTGAGTAGATAGGGACCCCACGGAGAGCGTGTGCAGTGTGGGAGCTCGACCACGTGCGCCATACAACTCCATGTGCAAGTCGAGGTTGGATTTTTTAAAATTTTTTTTATTAGAAACCGTTAGCACACAATAAAAGACATACAAGGGCCTACAACCACCAGGGCCGTCCGCTATAGAGCCCGAGGGCCCGCAGTGTAACGCCATACATTCAAATGAACCAGCGGCAAAGTACCCGGCAGTCCGTAAGCACCTATAACAGACCATGGCCATAGGCCAGGAGCGGTTTAAGACAACGGTTTCATTTTTTATTAAACATAACACACACTCAAGGCAATGAGAGTCCGAGATAGCAGCGTGCTCTTCCCAGGACGGGGAACAACATACAGTGTCCAAAACGATTCTGGTCCAGAAGCGGTGAAGGGGGGCAATGGGAAAACAAAGCATGGAACACACATTACACACTCCCGCAGAATGCGCAGCTAGGGGGTCAAAGCAATATCGACCTCTAATGGCAAAGGCGGGGCGCAGATACGGCCTCGATATAAATTCCACGGACCCCATACCCTACTCCATTTCCCTGGCTTACCTCTCGCCACATACACCGTCTTTTCCCTAAACATACACCAGTCCATATTCTCCTTCCATACATCAACCGTGGGCGGCCTCGGGGAGCCCCATAGCTGTGCAATGTTACGCTTAGCCACCATATACCCCAAGGTCACCCACTGCGTCTGTGCCGCATTGCAATCATTCGGTTCCCAGACATTCAACAAACACCTCCTAGCCTCTGGCAACAGGGCCACATGTGTGACCCCCTCCAGTACAGTATGGAGACCGTTCCAGAATCGCACAATCTCCGGACATTCCCACAATATATGAAGGAACGTGCCCGGCAGGCCACATCCACGCTTACACAATCCATCCATCGAATAACCCATACGCAGCAAACCGGGCCCTGTGACATACACTCTATGGAGGATCTTCAGCTGTACAAACCGGAGGCGGGCCGGGATCGCCACCTCCTTCGGGGAGGCCACCGCCGACACCCAGTCCTCATCATCCAGCTCTAAGCCATCGCCTGTCCATGCCTCTCTCAGACGGAGCAGCAAGTCCGCGCGATCGTTGATGAGTTTCTTGTAAATCAAAGAAATAGTGCTGTCGGGCACATAGCCATCCAACACTCTATTCTCCAGTGGAGAATACTCGGGGATGGCAGCAGCGTCCGGAAAAACCGAACACAGCGCATGGTGGACTTGAGCATATCGGAAATACTCTTTATCGTTCAACTTATATTCCTTTTTAAGCATTTCAAACGTTTTGAAAGCTCCCTTCACCCAAAGATCACCCACCTTACATATACCAATCATGTCCCATTTCTCAAAGCCTTTCGATCTCCACAAACAGCCCAACCGCCCAGAGGCATACAGCGGCGTCGCCCGAGTCAAGCGATCCCTCCACCCCATCGCAGCATTCGCCGCGTGCCACACACGCACCGCCACCCGCGTGGGTCCCGTCAGCCGCGTGTCCGGGGTCACCGAGTACAGCGCCCTATTATAATCCCCACCTGGAAGCAGGAATTTATCCATCTCGAACGCCGGGTTTAAGGCAGGACCATATATCCCGTGGTTCACAGCCGCCAACTGAGACGCCCAATAGTATCGTTTGATATCAGGGAGTGCAACCCCCCCATCGTACCAAGGAAGCATTAACTTGGCGAGAGCAATCCGCGGCCGCCCGTCCCAAAACAGTTGACGCTGAAGACCCTCAACCTCCCGGAAATAGCGGGCCGGTACGACATCCAGAGTATTTTGCAAGGCGTACAAAAAGCGAGGCAGCGACATCATTTTGAACAATGCCGCCCGTCCAAGCGGTGAAAGCGGAAGTCGTCGCCATCTGCGGTTGGATTTTTAAAGATTAAGGACCCTACTCAGTGGACCCTGAAGTACCCCCTTGGAAGACAAGAGGTTGGAGAGCCACCCCACCCGTGGATACCCTAGTACCCACGTTACCTACACCATGGAAGCCGGGTGCATATGTGTGAAGTGGTGTCGGAAAACCGCAGTCGAACCCAATGGAGGATTTCAGGAAAGTGCCACTGCTAGAAGAGGAGAAAGTGTATGTGGGAATACAAACGTGGGTTCTTGAAGAGGAATACCTGAAAGCAGAGGGGACAGAGTCTATGCCATTCAGGAGTGACCAGGAGACTTGGAAGACGAATGCCCTCTGATGTCGGTGCTTCAGGAAAGATGACAATGACCTTCACTTTGAAGCTGTGAGGACCAGGAGACGCTGAAGGAAGACCAGGACCCGGGTATGAGCTGTCCCACAAGTGTGACCCTCAAGTGGATCCACAGGCCGAAGGCACTGGAGTCGCGAGAGGACCTCAAGCAGCTCACCAAAAGAGGCAGTCCACGATGCACACGATGCGGGGTGGCGCAAGATTCTGGTCACTGGAGGTGCACGAGGTTAGGGCTACTTGGAGCCCAAAGATCTTCTTGCAAAGAAGCCAACAAGCCTTTGCAACTGCAAGTTGGACGCGGTGCACAGGGGTTCTGTTATTGCAACCCCTACGAGGGATACTACCCTCAAACTTGGTTGGAGGGCAGGGCAGGCCGCGGGAGCTGTGGAAAACCACTACCTGTGTTGCAGAGACCACTGAGTCCGGAGGAGATCAGGATCTGCAGACCGGTCGACTTAGTTGTGGTGCCTGCAAATGCAGAGAAGTGACTCCTTCACTCCAAGGGAGATTACTTCAGGTGTCTTTGATGCTTCACAGGCCTTGGAAGGTTCCTGTATGATGTACAGGCACAGACGATGCAGCAGACTGGAAGGGAGACGAAGGTAGGACCAAACGAAGTCCAGCGTGCACAGACGGTAGAAGTGCAGTGGTGTCTGATCTGAATCTTATCCCACAATGAATCTAGGGACCTACACCCATGTAAGCCCTTAAGTAGCCTAGGGAAAGGGTTGGGAAGTTTCAGGGAACGCTCCCAGGGGAGGGTCTGGACAGGGGGGGGGGTTACTCCCATGTCCTTTGTCCAGTTTCACGCCAGAACGGGAGCCAACGGCTCCCAGAACTGGTTTGAACTGGACTATGCATGGGGACACCAAGTGTGCACCTCATGCAGACTTTCTGGTGCTGGCAAGCGCACCCACCCGGTCCCAATACACTAAATCCCGTCTGGGAGGTGGTCACACCTCCCTATGGCAGGATGTCTATTGTTCCACCTTCTTCTGCTCGAGCTTGGCTCAGCAGAAGGAGGGCAGAAATGTGTCTCTGGTCGGCAGCAACCATTTAGTGCAGTCCAGGTCTGTTTTGATTGCGCCTATCAGATAATCTCAGAATCTTCCACACGGTAGCCCAACACCCGGCACAGCCAAAACTTTAACACAGCACCTTTAGAAAAGGGTTTTATTTTACAAGGTGCAAGGACTCTATCTTTGGAATAAGGCTTGCGGTTTTATTATTTCACACAATGCTCTCTAACGGAGAAAGCTTTCCCAGATGTAAAATGCACAAGATTCAAATACACAAAGAGATATATATATGTTTATATGCAAGCAATAACCTAAATGCATGAATAATACTGATTAATAAACAAGCAGCAGATAATATGACATAAGACTAAAGCAAATATACTGGACGTCCTGCAAGAGATCAGAAAGATATATATATATATATATACACACATCAGATGATTACTTTGGATGTGCACCTCAACTCACACCTACATCACAAAAAAAACACCTCAAATGATCAAAACTACTGGCCAAACATCACAATGGCAATAACCAAAACTCAATACATCACCTGGTGCAAAAACACCGCATCTCAGACTGGGGAAGTAAACAGCCGTGATTGAGAGCCTCAGCAACCAGGGTTCACGCTCCGAGATAGACGCGTCCGTCCTCGCTCGGATTCCAAACTCCCAGTTTCCAAGTCCAAAACCCTCAGCTTTAAACACACTAGAAGGTTCGAGAAAGACCTCCCCCTGAGCCAGAGGAATCTTAGCAGAACTGGTCAGGTTCAAAGCAAAAATTCCCACGGCAGGAAGAACTCTCACGTTCCCTTCTCCAAATCTCACATGTTCCTGCCTTTATCTTGACGAAGCTCACAGCTCACAAAGCCTTTCAGAGCACATAAACAATTGCTCACAAAAACAGAAAGACCTTGAGCGAGAATAATCCAAGCAACTTGCAAGCGCTGCTGTGCACGCAGAAAAGCTGAAGCAAGGCAGAGCCAGGGAAAAAGGATGACATGAGGCCATGTCAAAGCCAATAGTAAGCACTTCATAATTCTCATTAATGTACAACACAATGCACAACTGCTTATGGATTCACATACTAAATCTCTCAATGTCCTATAGCATCACATAGTTTATCTCTCAATGTACAACACCGAGCACATATGTGCATGACTGCCCACAACACTGCACTTCAAAACCAAAGAGTACATTCCACAACTCTCTCTCCCTCTCATGCACATCCCACAAGCTCTGTTTTCTAGACAGCTCCCACTGAAAGACAGCAAGATTACAAGAAAGAGAGAAGCAAGGCATATGCAGGACCGTCGTACATCCAGGCTAGGATGAAATAACATATTAAAGTCAGTTAAAATATTGGTAGTCAAAGGTCATCACTGGGTGTCAAACCACAAGAGTGCCTCTAGCACTACAGGGTCTAAAAGACTGGTACTGGGAACACTGAAAGCCTAATGGAGGCCTCTTCCAGTGATTGGAATCATACCTTCCACACCATACGGTGTGGGAGGTATGATTCCAACATGTTTGATACCAAACATGAGAGGCTTCATTGCAGCTATTTTCAAGATGGCCATCGCGTAATTACGCGGTGCCCCTCTATATAGTAAATGGCTGCTTCACTGACAACCCGGGAAAATGGACTCCGTAGGCTGCAGGGAGGTCCTGCTCATGCAGGGGCACCCTCTTACTTAGAACCAAGCACCCTGCCTTCAGGATTGCAAAGGCCTGCTACAGGGGTGACTTATAGGTTTTACGTGCAGTGACCCTTAGATATAGTAAACCTATATCTCAAGTAAGTGGTGCAAGCACCAACTTACACAGGCTGCAATGGCAGACCTGTAGATCCATTTTGAATGATCTCCCATGGGTAGCATAATGCATGCTTCAGCCCAAAGGGAGACCTCTGGGGTACCTATGCCCCAGTATCCAATCCAGAGTGTACCAAAGTACTCAAAGCAACAATTTAGGGAGAAAGCAGATAGACTGGGGTCCTGTTTAGCAGGATCCCAGTCAGACTAGTCATAATACAGCTTTTGTACCAGGCAAAAAGTGGGGGTAACCATAGAAGTAGATCCTACTTTCCTACACAGCCTATAACTTACAGGGTCTTCCCATGTCATCACTGCCCAGCTGTACAATCACCTTACTCTTCAAAACTAGGGAGCTGATTATGAAGGCGATCAGACTTTAGTCCGACTGCCATCATATCAGAGACGGGACCACCCGACAGGGTGTTGGCGGTCCCGCCATAGGCATTAGGATGCGACTGCCACGGGGGTGTGGCTTAGCCAGCAATGGAGCCGGACGTGCTGCTGTAGAGCTCCGTCCTCGGCTCCCATCTCTGGCTGAAAATATCCGCGCATAGCTGAGTAGCGGAGGCAGCGGCTAGCTTGCACTACCCAGGAGGTGTCCTCGGTGCTCCGGTATGGTAGCACACCGCCATAAATCCCGTATTCCAGCAGCAGGCGTTGCCACATGAATTCTGTCCGGCAGAGGCTCCCGGACGCCGGAAGCGCTGCTGGGCGCGAGGCCAGGGATTGGCCCCGCCCCTCAGGCCTCGTCGTACGTTGGGCATTTCCATTGCTGACCGAATAGCAGGCAGTCGAGAAAGGCCCAAATCAGGCCTGGCTGGGCCGGTACGGAGGTAGGAGGCTGGCGCTGCTGTGCAGGCCGAAAATCGTTCCGAGAGCACAGCGGGCGACTGAGGAGCTGCACCGTCGCCTGTGAAATGGTGGGCAGGGCCGGGGATCTGCTCTGCCCTCTAGGCCCAGGCAGGCGTCCAGGCATTGATTTCAGGTGTGGCCCTCTGTGGAGACTCCAGGGCCCACAGGGAGGATCCGTTTTGGCAGGAGACGGCGTGACTGGAAAGCGTGCGGTAAGATATAGAGAATGAGGCCTGTCTGCCAACGTGAGGAACACGCCCCTTGCACATAAGGGCTGAGTCTGCAGCTCCTCATCTGCATCATACCATTCGAGTGTTTTAAGGTACCATGGGGCGGATATGTGGGATCCTTAGGCTGTGACTATTGAAGCCTGCACTACCCAGACTATTGTATGCTATCAAGGGCAGGCTGCGCAGTGGGGGCCGGGCTTCCTGGAAAGCCTTGCAAAGCTATTCTTTGTATGGGGCACAAGATGGTATTGCTCAGTATTGACCTGGAGAAAGCCTTTGACTCTCTGGAATGGCCTTATCTGGCGGCAGTCTTAGGCAAATTTGAACTGGGAGATCACTTTTTAAATATTGTTCGCCTATTGTATCAACGACCTACTGTTCAAGTCCGCACCGGTAGGCTGAATTCAGGCCCAATCAGGGTGAGACATGGGACGCGTCAGGGTTGCCCCTTGTCCCCGTTGCTATTTTCTCTGGCAATGGAGCCAATAGCAACGATGCTCCGGAGGGATGGGGCATACAGTTAGGGGATGGGCTACACGTTATTTCCCTATACGCGGACGATCTGTTATTATACCTTCTGGATGTCACCGCGATCCAGACGTCCGTTGCAGGTATAACCTTAGAGGAAATATATGGACTTCAGGTTAACTGGGCCAAGTCGGGGCATTATCCCTTCAGCACTGCCATAGCAGATGAAGCTGTGGTCCTAAATGACTCACTTCTTACATGGTACCCCACCACATTTAGATACCTCTGGATATTTATATATCGGATACCTGACGACCTATTTGAGGGTAATTTGACAAGAGCAATCTCGGCACTCCAAGCTCAAATGCGATTCTGGAAGACACTTCCTGTAAACGTCATAAGCCGTAGCGCTCTGGTGAAAATGATTGTGTTGCCTAAGCTGCTGTATTATTTTTCAAATCTCCCACTCTATGTTCCGCCTAAGCTCTTTCGAGAGTTAGAATGGCTGTTCCTGGATTTCCTATTGAATAGCGGGAGACCGCGAGTGGCTCTGTGGAAACTGTACGCTCCCACTGCTCAGGGCGGGCTGGCTGTCCCTAAAATGGAACTGTATTATTTGGCTGCTCAACTCCAATGGGCGACGAAATGGCTTGATGGTCAGAATTTGGAGGACACGGCGACGGTGGCACAGCCCTGGACCCGCTCTCAGATCTGTCATATGTTTCACCCAGTCGTGAAACTTCCAAGCCCAAACAACTACATTTGGGTTTGGCGATACATTATTATAAGAGGAGCTTATATCTTACCCGCGCGACCCTCCCACATGCCCCTATCCTGCCACTACTCAGTACACCACGAGGCAGACTGGATACATCAGAAGCAGCTCTGGCGACCTGGCATGAGGCAGGAGTAGCCACGCTGGGTCATCCTTACAGTGACGGTACGCTACTGCCGTTTGCGACACTGGCTGAGGATGCTGAGTTGCCAGTAGGCCAATTCCTCTTACACACCTCCCTTCTGAAAGCACTATCAGGCGCCTGGGGGTTCTTGAGGATGGAACCACCAACACATCTGCTGCTTCAGTACCTACATGTTATAGGGGCGGGCTCCCACGTGGTACATTGGTTAGTGGAAGCGCTCCTTACGCACACTCTCAAGCCAATGTCACGGCTCCGAGTTAGTTGGGAGATAGATAGAGGCCGGCCATGGACTGATAAAGAATGGGATGCTGTGCTGGCAAGCTCCAAACACATACCAAGAAACTCCAGATTCAAACTTATATCATACAAAGGGCGTATCTCTCGCCGGACAAGATAAATAGATATTTCCACACTACCACCTCTGCATGCCCGCGCTGCCAGCAGTTAGATGCAGATTTGCTTCACATGCTCTGGGCGTGCACATCCCTGCAGCAATACTGGCAAAAGGTAGTTACAACACTAACTTCATGTACAGGCACGCCCTTACCACTGTCATGGGAGATTTGTCTACTGGGACTTTATGCCAGATCAAACAAGCATTGGCATAGCCAATAGGTCTCGCCTTTTGGACTTTATAAGTGTTTAGCCATGCAACAGTTGCATAACTAAATACTTGCAAGGTCCCAAAAGCGAGACCTATTGGCTATGCAAAGCGGCAGTGCGGCCGCAAAAGTGAAAGTAATGGCGGAAAAGCGCGGCGCGCGTGCCCGCGCACATGCACTGTAGCTCTAGGCTGGCCTGGTAGCACTTTTTGGAGCCCTCTCAATAAGTCTTGCCAGACCAGCGCATGCGCTGGGTCAGGCGAGACCTAAAAACAATAAGATCACCTTGAGATTCCGGAATCTAGGTTTAATCACGGTGAAAAGATTAATAACGAAAAGATGGAAGCATGCGGATCCACCAGGGGTCGCTGGCTGGAAACGTTCACTTGTAATATGGGCACAGGGAGAGAGCATGGCACTACACAGGGAGGAGACGGCAGGGCTCCGCAAATACTCTATAGTGCAGGGCTGGGACAATATACTAATTGCCCTTCAAGGTAGTGCCGCAGTGAACGATGAGGATGTGCAATCCGCTGATGTACAACAGACATGATAGTACCCAGTGGTATGATTACAAGACGATGCCGTGCCCTGACATGCACACACCCAGAAAATCCCCGGTACATCACTAGTAATCACCAGGACCCCACACGCTGCCGGGAGGGGGGGCGCTCACTGCTGGTTTCATAAGCTGCACACAGGTACATACCTTTATTTAGCACCTGGCTAGGTGAGCTATGAAATAATGGTGTGTGAACAATAAATCGTCATGCTAGGATTTGTAACAGCGACTCAACTTACATAGTTTGGATGGCAGTGTGCAGTGTTGTAAGTTTGAGTTTTGATTATATGTTTATTGAAAAAATAGGTCTTATTGGTACTTACACGTGACTTCTAATCACACATTGTCAATTTACATTATTTTATTTATAATGTTGTTCACGTTTGACCGACAGGTTATTTTTATGTGATGGAATAGCATGTATATCAGGTATTGTGGTATTGGCCCAGACAAGATATGTCCTGATCATGCTGTGTATGGCCTGGCATCAGATACAGTAACGGTGATGTGACAACATGTGCGAGCAATAGCACACTGAGACCTCTTCATATGTACCCAACATAATGTATGTATCTGTCAGCAGGAACGATGTGTTAACATTAGCTTATTACTGTTGTCAAATGTACTATTATAAGTCACATGGGCTTTATAACTTTGCGATGGACAACTGAAAATGCTGTATAAAACTATGATGCAAGTTATGATAAAATTGGAAAATACCAATAAAGATATTTAAACAAAAATAATTAGGATGCGACTGCTACCACAGCTGTCGCAATGCCTATGTTGGCTGCAGCACAAGCCGCAATGGATAAAGGGGACCTGGCACATATCCCTGCACTACATGGCAGGCCCCACGCGGAGCCTGCCACATGGTCCAGGGATATGTAGGGATGCACCATAGGTACCCCCCAATTCCCATGAATGAGGGCCAGGGAATAAGGGGGGCCCGTCATGGGCCCCCAATGTTCCTTTCCACCAGTCTTCTAATGGCAGGTAAACTGCCATGAAACGGCCGGCAGGGAGGAACATCATAATACCTACGGCGGTGCCTGGCAGGCACCACCACCATTGTAGGGATTGTGGCTCACTCCGACGCATCGACGGGGTCCATGACCCTGTCGTTTTTGTGGTGGTCGGTCTATCCGACCGCCGTACATTCGCCCGCCATGGTAATGTGGTGGGTGACGATTCAGTCACTGTTAGCGGTGGGACTGCTAATCAGCCCCTAAGTTTCTATTGAAGCACAGACCTTCCCAACATCTTCAAGCTTTTCTGTGGATTCTCCCAGTTTCTCTTAAACTGCAGCACAATTTGAGTGGCTCGTATAAATGCCCAGTAGGAAAAATCACAAAAGGAAGAGAACTGACAAGAGCCCTATGCAGACTTACAGAGATGTGAGAACATAGATAAACCATAACGAAAGGAAAGCCGTGTGTCAATGGAAATGACAGGCGGAAGCTTAACTCCCAAAGACTGCTCTACAATTACAGACCCACCAGTGTCCTTGCCAGAAATCACACTGATGGCGTGTAGAGTGCAGGGTGTGATAGTAGGTGATTCAAACCATTGACCATCACTTCATGTGGCGATCCTGTGGATAATGTAACTCACTGGAGAAACTTTAATTTTTTTCGGAAAATCATTTACATCATAAAAACATAGGGTAAAATTACGATATCAGGTGGTGCCGTCCACTGCTGTGGCTGTCAGGAGACTGTCCAGCAAGCAATCAGTGGTCCAACTGCCCAATTATTATTTGACCGCCGTGGTGGTGGTCAGAAAGTGCTCATTTACACTGTGGCTTGTACTGCGGCCCAGGAAAAAGGCTGCAGAACAAGCCGCAGTGCGAACAAGCACTTTGAGCACATCCATGCTGAGTGCCATGCACCATGTGGTGCATGCCACACAGCACGTGGATGTGCTTGGGGGCACTACATGTGTCCCCTGGGCCACTTTGCAGTGGCCCACGAGGGACAGGGGCCCTGTTTGAGGCCCCCAAAGTTTCTTTCATGGCAGTCGGACCACCATGAAAAGGTAGTTGGAAAGGGACATCGTAATCCCGATGGCGGTGCCTGCCTCTGCACTGCCTCTTGTCGGAAGTATGATTCCGACCGTTGCCCTATCGGGATCAGATCATCCTGTCAGAGGCGGCGGTCTTCCCCCTCTACCGCCTGCATTGTAATGCGGCGGTCAGACTGAAGGCCTTTCTGTCCGATGACTTGTCGGTGGGGGTCCGCCTGACATCGTAATCAGGCCCATAGTATCTTCTGAGCAGTTTCGTCCTCCACGGAACAGAATAGGACATTTGCAGTCTGAGGTCACCACCAGTACGTTACTGTCTACAAAAATGGCTGAACAAACCAGTTATTACAGAGGACAAATAAATATTAATTGCATTACATACATTCTATGAAGGATATACTTGCTATATACTACATGCAATTACCAAGGAGCTAAATAATAGGTTTAGGCTAGTTTGGAGCAGGGGCATGGGTCCAGTTGCGATATCCAGCTTGTTGATGAAGTACTAACAGGGCTCGAAAAATCATAAAATTGTTACTACACATGCAGGTCTAGTAGCTTTCATAATCTACTCGACCTAACTGTAATGTACTTGACCTGTGAACTGGTCTCAAATTGTGTGATCCTAGGCAAATATTTTATCTTATGGAGCCGCCTTTTTCTTTATTATCACATGAGAGCAGCTTCAAATTAGCAAGTTCGCTATTTATGCTGTACAAAAAAACCTCTTTATTTACTTGACTAAATGTTTGCCCCATGTATAACAAGAATCAAGCCCATATTTAGGGTACATATGATCCCTGGCTTGCCTCTTAGTTCACTAATTGCATTGTTATCTGGGCAGGAGCAGTAATAATTCCCAGTTCATGTTTAAAAAATCACTTTTCATAAATATATTATCAAAGAATGATGTGGTAGTCAATGTCATTTACACATAGCATATTTTTCATTGAAATGGCCACAAAACGTTCCCACTAACATGTAGTTTTACTGATAATAGCACATAAACAATGTTTGGAAATTGGGTTTTAGCAAAAATATTTTAAAATTTGCACATCACCAAATAAAGGGGGTGATTACGATGGCAGACAGACTTCAGTCTGTCTGCCATTGTCACGGGTATCAGGACCGCCCGGCCATATGGCGGCGGTCCCGCACATGCAATTATAATGCGACCACCACTGTGGCGGTCGCATTGTACATGTTTACCATTGTGGCCGGTGCTGCTAGCTGCAGCACCCCCACAATGGCAAAAATGCATGTTGTGCATTTCCCTGCACTATGTGGCAGGCACCACGCAGTGCCTGCCACCTGATGCTGGGGACTATAGGGAACCAGTAAAGTAAATGGGGTAACCCAAACAAAGAGTTCAAGGACCTGGGTGTCAATATGATACAAAAAACAATGGTCCTAGACCAATATCTCAACAATTTCTAAGTAATCATTATTTTCTTTAGAAAACAGATATTTAGAGTATGTAAAAACTTAGCTCGTGGTTACAAAAAACCATTGTTATTAGAAATATAAGATGAGCAACAACCAATTTTTTCAAAAATAGCAATATGTCTTTATTTGGTATATACAAAAATTCAATTTTTAAAAAGCTGATAGATTCAGAGAAGGAGAAAGGGTTGCTCCCACAGGGGACTGTGCAAGAAAGAGCTCAATAGTGTAAGGAGTTGAAAGGGGAAGAATTCCCAAGATGGTTCAAGGGGCATATATTTACAACATTCTGCGTAGGACTGATAACCAATAAACAGTCTTCATAACATGGCCAATCCTAAAATACATACACTTTATTCATATGTTTCTCAAGAGAAAGCAAAGACAAGGGATAAATCTCCTTGAATACGGGGTAGGGTAACAGAGGGAATAATTGGTTCAGGTTAAATGGAAATTAGCGTCGACGTTTCGATCTGACTTGGCGGCACAGAGGGAATTTTTTAAACCTCAGCCACGCGGATCTTCCTCAGGACGGGGGACTGGAAGGGGGCAACCCTCAGCAGTTTGCGAGTATCGTTACCGCCCGGTAAACACACGCTTGTTGATGCGGTTTGTGTTTACGGGAAATCCATAAGGTTATATGGTGTATATCCCACTTGAGCACATAATCGGGTGCAATAATCAATTATGCACTGTGGTGGTGACTGAAGAATCAGTTCAGGCACTTAGCGGATTAATTTGCTCGCGATAGGAAGGAAGTAATTTATTTATTTAGGAGTTTTATATAGCGCTGGCTGGACCCGGGGATATCAGAGCGCTTTACAGCATATACAATTATGAGCGAATAGACGGTACAGGTAATAGGTAGAGCAAGAGGGAACGCGCAGGGTGGGGAACAGGTACATAAGCAAAGGGGAGTGGGATGCAATATAAACCAGACGATCATCATAGCGTATTCATTGTTCAATTGGATCGTGCAAAGAGAGTTTTCATGATCCGTGACAGTGACATCGGTCCCACATTAAGGTAGGGTGGGGCGTTGGCTGAGGAACATCCTATGCTCTATTGGTTTGTTCGAGAGCGGTCAAGGAAGAGGGCTTTGAGTAGTGTCTTAAATTTTGGAAACGAGGGGGTTGTTCTGATGTGGGGGGGGGGGGGATGGAGTTCCAGATTTTAGGTGCGTTTCCAGCAAATGATTTGGCTGCGGTTTTCTGCTTGCGAGTTTTTGGCGGGATGAGTAGTAAAGAGTTGGAGCTCCTGAGGTTTCTGGCCTGGCCGGCCCTTTTAAGTTTGGCGGCCAGGTATTCCGGTTTGCCTGTGTGTAGCGCTTTGTGCGTGATGCAGGCTGTTTTAAAGCTGGCTCGCAACTCAACTGGGAGCCATTTAAGTTCTTGGAGAGCGGGAGAGATGTGCTCGAATTTCTTAGTACCCGTAACCATTCTGGCAGCTGCATTGAAGGTTGTCCTCAGGGGGGCGAGGAGAGATTTTGCTGTCCCTGTCAGGGTCACAATCCCATAGTCTATTCTGGAGAGCACTAGTGCTTGTGTGGCTTGTTGAAGGTCCTTGGGTGGGAGGAAGGGTTTTATTTTATATAGTAGTTTCAGGTTGAGGAAGGCACTTTTAGCGGTTCTTGAAATGTGTCTCTTCATGTCCAGTTTCGGGTTAAGGGTGATCCCAAGGGAATTTACTGAATCCGCTACGGTGAGATTACCATTGAGGGCGTCAATTGCTTTGAGCCATTCTTCGATTTGGGGGTTTTCGTCTTTGTTGGAGATTAGGAGTATTTCCGTTTTTTCTTGATTGAGTTTCAGGTGATTACTTATGAGCCAGTGTTGAACCTCCGTGAGCGTGGTGTTAAGTCTTTGGATGTCCTCAATTGAAGTGGTTTCCAGATAAAGCTGCATGTCATCTGCATATAGGTGGAAGGGGATGTTGGATTTCCTGAGTAGAGTGGTGAGGGATTCAATGTAAATGTTGAAAAGCTGCGGGGAGAGCACTGACCCCTGAGGAACTCTCCTGATGACGGGGTGGAGGTCGGACTCGAAGTTTTTTATTTTAATTCTTTGTGAGCGGTTGTGGAGAAAGGAAGTGAACCAGTGGAGGACCGTCTCCTAAAGACCGGCTCTTTCTTGAAGAGCCTTGATAAGCAGTTTGTGGTCAACTGTGTCAAATGCGGCCGATAGATCTAGGAGGATGAGAAGGCAGCATTGATCCGAGTCAAGGGATTTGAGTAGATCGTCTATGACATTGAGGATTGCGGATTCGGTACTGCAGCCTCTTCTAAAGCCCAATTGATGGGGATCAAGGAGATTGATGTCATCCAAGTGTTGATGCCGCGCTCCGAGCGAATTAATCCGCAAGCGGGATACACACCATATAACCTTTTGGAGTTCCCGTAAACACACACCGCATCCACAAGCGGGTGTATACCGGGCGGTAATGATACCCGCAAACTGCTGAATTTTTGTAACAACCAAATAAATACATATCGAGTATTTTTGAAATAATTGGTTGTTGCACATCTTATATTTCTAATAACAAGGGAACTATAGGGGGCCCATAGGTGCCCCGCAAGTGCACAATTGCATTGCCCTTGCACAAGGGGGGCGTTAACGGTCCCCCAAAGTCAATCTCCGCCAACCTTTGAATGGCGGAGAAACCGCCATTCAAAGGCTGGCGGAATGCAGCATCCTAATGTGGCGGACGGTGCCTGCTAGGCACCCCCACAATTCTAGGTATACTGGCCGGGTCCGACAGGCAATCATAACGATTGCCTATGTCTGACTGATGGCGGATGGGCTTTCCGTCCACCAGCACTCCGCCCGCCATCTTTATCTGGCGGGCGGAAAATGGCTGCATGATGGCGGTGAACCCGCCACTGGGAGGCTGCCGGTGGTAGGTTCACAGCTATTATCATCACCCCCAAAGTGTTCTGATGTGTTTTGATCCTATACAAATATTTTTATCATAGAACTACAAAAATGGGTCTTCATACATAGTGAAATATATTTGAAATGTTTAACAGTTCACTTAGCTATTTCAGTATTGTGTTAGAAATAAGCCTGACATCTTACAACCTTTCATTTAACATGCTTTGCACAGTTCAGTTCACTTAACAAAATCCTCTAACTTTAGTCACAGAAAGAAAACTAAATGTAGGAAGACAAATTGACTTTTGACCTCCATCTCTGAAAGCCAACAAATGTGACAAGGTAACAAGATTTAAAGGCATTTTTATTGCTCTTCCATTTTGTGAGCAAAAAAGATGCCTTTAAATCTTGTTATTTTGTCACATTTGCTCTGCTTCCAGAGACAGAGGTCAAAAGTCAGTTGGTCATAATACATTTACTTTTTCTTCTGTGACTGAAGTTGACAGATTTTCAACTCCAGGAGTTCCTAAAAATAGCTTGTCCTGAATAAATCTTGCTCAACAATGCGAGTGGGTGCGTGGATTTTTCAAGACCCGACTAACCTTGGGGTTTTCTGAAGCCCTGGAATTCAGCGTTTTGCAATATCATAAAAAAATTGTTCCCATTAATGTAGCCATTGTATCACTCTTTTCTCTTCTCCACCGCATTTTTTTCTAACATCCCCAGCTGCCATACACACCTGTCATTCATATGCTCTGCAAAGAATTCCTCAGTCTACTTTATAATGTGTGTTCATTACAAGATTCTTATTTAAACTTGTGGTTCCCGTTCAGTCAACATTAAAAGACTTTAAAAAAAATGTAATTACCAAAATGTCATTCCAGTACTATCAATATTATGTTTATGTTTCAAAATTAAATGCATTGGCAAGGAATTTAATAGGGTAGGATAGGGCTCTATAATTGCAGTCTTAATCAAAAGTTAAAATGCACTTTTAGGGTTGAGCCTGCGAGAGCAAGCGCTAGAGCATGCGTCTCGCTTGCGAGACACTGCTGTTAAGAAAAAAAGGGCTTGGAGCCCGTCCGTTGCTTACCATTTGTTGGATTGAGTGGCACTCTTCTTTACAGCCTCGTAATTCGTCAGGGCAGGCCTACATCATTTCCGTTCCTCTCTGTGGAGCAGGGACCAAGCACGGATTCATTCAACTTAATTAGTGCCCATCCGCTGCTCCCAACATGATTGAGGTATTATTTTGTTCTGTTTAACATTTAGTGCCCTGAAAACAGAAGGTGTGTGACTGGCAAAAACATACCCAGCAGGACAAACAAAATTGCAAAGATTTATTTTCTACAGTTAACTTTCTTTTATTTTTCTACGTCTTCTTTTCTCACTTTGCACTCATGTTTTCTTTTGTTTTTGCTTGTGAACTCGGTTTCCAAAAAATGAGGATTATCATATTACAAAGTGACATTTTTTCTTTCTTATGTGTAATTTCTGAAATGATGGGTTTACACATAATCAAGCAGTACACTCCATTCCACGCCACCTCATCTCACACCAATCCGTCCCACTCAATGTAATCTACCCCAGATCAACCCAATCTTGAGCAGTTTCGTTCTCCACTGAACTAAATAGCAAATTTGCAGCCGAAGGGCCACTCCAAACCACTCACCCCAATCCAATCCACTAAACTCCTATCCGCCCAACCCACCCCACTCCAATCTAAAGCAATCTGCCCCACTCCAATCTAAAACAATATTTCCCACTCCAATCTAAAACAATCTGCCCCACTCCAAAACAATCTTTCCCACTTAAATCTGCATCGCTCCATTCTTCCCCACTCCAACCCATAAGAATCCGCCCCAGTCCAAGCCCCACTTCCCACTTTAGTCACCTCACCCCAATCAACCCCAGTCCAAATTCAACTCAATCCAATCCACCTCTCTCCAATCCAATCTACTCCAGTCCACCACACCCCAGTCCAATTCACCCAACTAAACTCAATACAATCAACCTCACTCCACTCCAATTCACCCCACTCCATTCCAATCCACCCCACCATAATCCAGCCATTTCCACTCCAATCAAATCAGCAGTCCAATCAACCCCATTCTACTCCACCCCACTCAATCCAACCCACCCGACTGCAATCCAATCTACTCCACTCTAATCCAATTCACCTCAATCCACCCCCCCCCAGTCAAATCCAACCCCCTCCAGTCCAATCCATCCCCCTGCAGTCCAATCCATCTCCCTCCAGCCCAATCCAACCCCCTCCAGTCCAATCCAACCCCCTCCAGTCCAATTCACCACACTACAAACCACCACCCTGCTCTAACCCAATCCACCTCACCCGAAACCAATCTAATCCACCCACTCCAATCAACCTCACCACTCGACCCCGATCCATTCAACACACCCCACTTTAGGACACTACACTCTACAACACTCTCTGCCACTGAACCACACTCCACTCTACTCCCCATATTTCACTCCACTCCAACAAAATCGGTCTACGACACTCTACCCCACGCCACTAACTTTGAGTCATGCAGAACAGGAGCCACACTGGTGTACAACATCGCAAAACACATTGCCAAAGCCAATAGCTCTTCTATAGGCGAGACCTAATGGCTTTGCCAATGCTTGTTATAACAGGAATTGCAAAGGGTTGTATAATGAGCACCATTTACCAGTGCAGACCTACTTCTGAACTCCAGCAACACTGAAGTTCCTCTGGAGTATGGCTTTACAGTTCATGCCATTGACCATCGCTCACTGTGAGCACCCATAGTCAGTCCTTCTGCTAACCTAACACACTAGCACATCTAGAACCTCGTATGGCAACAGCCTAGCCTAATTTCCGGGGACCAAGAAGACACATGTGGCATTGTGGCAACACCAGCCGACTTTAGAACTAGGGAAGCGGGTTCGAGTCTGAGTCGACTCAACGCCCTGTGATTCTGGGCAAATCACCTACTCTCTCCGTACCCGTGCCTTAATAAAAAATACAAATAACCCAAAAAAAGTGACCTTGTATAATGTTGCTAGTGCTCCTGTAAAGCGCTCTATTTCGCCGCACGATATAAACCTTTAAAAAATAATAATGATGGGGATGAAGCTGTCTTCCTGGGCCATCACAAAACTCACCACAGTAGGACATAATCTAAACCGAAACCACCACTTTCGTAGGATGGTTCAGGCAAAGGCAAATGCGTACACAGCAGCCAATTAGCACATCCTAATTAAATGCGGCGTGCTAGGATTGGGTTGATGTGTCTCAAATGCTCCAATGCCAGGTGATTTTAGACATTAGCAGTGCCGCCCACTCCTACACTACTTTATGAATATGTTCCGCTTAGGGATTGGTTGTTGTGTAACCGGAAGTGCTAAAATTATGGTCAAATGATATCCGTTGAGAGATCAGCAACGGACAACGGCCATTAGGCTGAATTCATAGACCGTCCGTTTAAGTCGCGGGTAGTGGTTACCTTCATCACAAAGAAGGCGCCGAACTCCCGCACGGCCAGCGGTGTTCTAGAAGATTCTGAGTCCTGGAGATGGTAAGTTCAGGGTAGATGAGGTTGCGCGTTGCGAGTGATGATGCTTCATGTCACTCTATTGGGCGAATGGCCATATAAAGTGATGTGCTTTAATTGATCGCATAGCTAGGTGTCCTAAATATTCTCAGCTATGTGAAAGAAGTGGGGTTAACAAACTGGTATTGTAGTTATCACTGGCCGGTGCCCGTAGTATGTTCGTTCTATTGTATAAACGTCCATTTGAAGTAGTTTTTGTAACCGGTAAGACTTGCACAAGTAAGTACAACGTGAGGTGCGTCATATGCTGTTTTAGTAGAAAGTACACCGTTTCTAAATTTACCCAATAAGTGCTATTACATTGCCCAGTAGTAGACGTACACTTTTTTGTGAGGGCTATACGCCTCGTGTGTTTCGTAACCTTTTCTTTGATCTATGCCAGAAATGCATTTCTATATCTGAGTGCCAGTTGTCGGTCGATCATGGCCAGAGTTGTTTGAGACTTCCGGAATATCGGTTGTGCAACACCAGGCAGCCGACTGGTACATAGTGTGATGCTTGTTAATGTTCTCTAGTAAATCTTTTTCTCAGTCAAGAGGATACCCTCATCTGTACGGCTACGGTTATATCAAATATAACGTTTGACTGTAACCATTTAAGACCTGCTGTAAATACATAAAATTGTTGAGACAGATTGATTTAAATGAGTGCTCACATCTGCACCGTTTGCTGGGTCTCCCCATTCACTGTCTCCAGTTAGCCGACGACCATCTACTATTCGATCATACGGCAGTGGGGCTGCAGCAATCTCTGGAGTCCCACACACTCTTGTGCTAAAAACAAACGTAGCCAATAATGACAAGTGGTAAGCTTTAAGTACATGGGTATCTACTTTAATAAGCGTTTCCAGCCTAAAGTAATCAACCTTGTCAGTGACCATGAGCTTCAAAAAATTTGCACAAGTTGAGCAATCCAGCTCTTACTGGCATCTATAAAGTAATACAGGTCAGATTCACTCCAACACTCTCTTATGGGTCATTGATTTTTAAAGATCATATTTCTTCCTGGCTGGGCAAAGTCCAATCAAGATGTTAGATGTCTAGTCAATCTGCCTGACGCAACATCCTCGCAGATACAACTGGAATTTGGCCTTTATAAACAGTCTAATATGCTGACTGCTTGGATTTTGGGGTATGCAAAACTGAAAAATGCCCTTCCTGGGTCCCTCTATGAATTGATTAGGTAAGGCATCTATGTTAAAAATAACAAATGTGAGGATTCCAATCGAGTCCCATGGCGTGCAGGACATCTTTAAACAAAATTTAGCTCCAAAGCTCACTGCAAAATTGTTGGCTAAAATGATAATAAACAAGACCTTTTTTCGAAAGTTTAATGCAAATTTATGTGAGATTTTGTATCCTAATCGGATAAAAGCATATTTAGCCGGTCCATCTGAAATTAACCTTTAAAAAAAACTTTGAGTCCGAGATAAAGCCTAATTCCCCTAAAATCTGGGTTTTTCGCTGGAACCGCGGAACACAATTACCGTCTGTGCGACTGTAAGAAGGAAAGCCTGTCCCATGTGGTATGCATCTGTCCAGCCTTAAAGAGCTTACAGTGATTTTGCTTTAACTGTTCTGCAATGGGCATAACCTAATTGCCGTGTGTCTGAGCGGTGTGTGTATATGCTGTGATCAGTTAGTTGTTACATTTCTTAGAGGAGTACACAAGCTATTGAACTCTCCTCCTAAGGGTTGCTAAAATGAGGAATTTCTAGGTCCTCCATCTCCTCGAAATAGCCCCATTTATGACCATCCAGAGAGGCTGCAGGAATTCTCCTTGCTGTGGCAGGGTAACAGTTTTTCGGAATACTAAGAGGCACCATTTTGAGCAGTTTGTGCTCTAGTCCCTAGCCATATGCATTTAAGGAGAGGTGTGTGAATGCGCAATGGGCGTGCCAAAGGCCAGGCTGCCAGCGGTTCTGCCAGTTTTAAAACAGAAGGCAGGCCTGGGGTCACCTATGATGGTGACCCTGCGCAGCCTTTGCCCAAGTTGTATTGCACGCCCCGCTTTCCATCCAATATATTAAATACTGATTTTTGTTAACAAACGTGGCTTACGGAATTTTCAAATCTCACCTTAGTCACAGCCATTCCTCTGGGATATAAAATCCTTAGGAAGGACCGCCTTGAGGGTGGGCTATAATCTATAAACGTGAGTATGGTTGTTTCCATCTCCCTGGGGGAACTTGATGGAGCCAAAAGTCAGGCCTTTTGTTGCTTTCGGTTTTCTCAGCAGTCCATGGCAGGGGCTCTGATTTTCAGACCCCTGGCCATGCCTGCCCTTTCCTGAGAGCACTAAATAACGTCCTGACTCCTTGATACCTTAAATATGCCCACTTTTTAGTGCTATGTGAATTTTTTTTTAATTTTTTTTTTTTTAAATGTTTTTTTTATTTTACCTCCATATGGGCAAACTTTAAGGTTTGGAGGTAATCTCCTTTACTGATATTTGTCCTCCCTTGGTCTTGCCCAACATGTTTCAAACGCCCCCAGCAGCCTGGACATATAGATCAAATCTTCTCTAATGGAAAGACTGTGCCGTTCTGACCAAACTACTGGTAAAGGTTTGATCATCATCTAATCTGGTTCAAATGGTTAAAAACTAACCACAATCGCCTTCCCTCTGAAGAAATTAGGATCATGGCTAGAGCATTACACAAAGTACTTCCGTTAGACCTTTGCAGTGCATTGGAAGTAGATCCCACCCCTTCTAAATAGTTTTGAATGCGCCCTTGTCTTCTGGAACGGTGCCTACGAAATGTAAACATGCCACTACTTAAAGCCCAAGGCTGATCCTAAAGCCCAAGCCAATTGCAGGCTGATCTCCTTTGTGGCACTTTCAAAAGTATTAGGAACATGTCAATTCTCGTATTTCCAGTTACCTCGAAAGTAACAATCTTTAGCATCCCAGTCAGTCGGGTTTCAGCGCCAACTGTAGTACAGAAATAGCTTTGCTAGAAGTAGTTGATTACATAAAAGGCACTGTAGTCTTGTTTAGGTTGGATTTATCGGCACCCTTCGATACGGTCCCCCCTGAATGATTGTTGGCCTGTCTGCAATCTATTGGGATTGGAGCTTTCAACTTGAAGTGGTTGGCTTCCTTTTTGAGCAACACAAGTCAAGTGTGGGGTCCCCTGTTTTCTTCCCCCAATCCGTGAGTGCGCAGTTGGGAGTACCTCAGGGCTCGACATTGAGCCCCACCTTATTCAAAGCCTCTCTTACACCTCTGGCCATCCTAGCTGAGGCACTGGGGATGAAAGTAATATAATACGCTGATGATACTCAGTTGTTGTTCACTTTCTGTAAATGGGCAGAATTTGATGGTTATTAAATCCTGCCTCGCCAATGTGTCGACTTAATTGTCCAGCAACCTGATATTCAACAGAGCTCAGTAAAAACTTGGAGTCAAAATTGAAAGTGCCTTGTCCTTCACATCTCAGGCTGTGATGGGCACTTGTTTTGGGCTGCTACTATCTGAAACAATGTTTAACTCTTATATGTGGAAACTGGCTTGACTGTGGAAATGCTCTTTACTTGGGTGTTCCTGAATATTGTCGTCTTAAAGTGGTCCATAATGCGGTGGCCAAAACAATTCTTAATGGTGCTCCAAGAACCCACATGATTACGCATTTGAAAGCTATTCACTGGCTCCTCGTTAAAAAGAGGGTTCTTTTTAACACACAGCGCATAAAGCCCCTCACGAGAAAGGAGCAGTGCGCCTGAGATGTGGGATCTGTGCTTTCGCCCCTCAGGGTTTTATGGTGGACTCGCAGTTTACAAATGCCTTTTCAATTTCAATCGACAACTCCCATCCTGCATGCTATCCTCTCTTCCTCTATAGGTCCCTTCTGCATACAAGACCCCAGCTGGCCAAAGAAGATTACTGTGGGCCCCGAAGTATTACAAACCTGTCTTGCACATGATGATTGCTGCTTGCACTTTGTTTATTGGTTATTCCAATTCCAGCACACTTATCTTGGGGGCCAATATTGAACTCGCCAGGGCTGCTGATCACAGCAATTGCTTTGCATAATGCACTAAACTGACCTCCATATCTGCCTGGTCCGGCTTAGGATGTCGCTTTTGCTCGTCATAAGATCCTTATACAGCACATGCTACTCTTTAGCCCTTGCCAGTCATGAATTAGAAAACTCCCTGGGCCCAGGTACGCAGGGAGTGTTCCAGGGCACGGAAGATGTCAAGAGGCACCGTAGCAAGTTAAATCTGACACCCCTTGCATTGAACTGGATGCAGGGCGATGCTGCCACAGTATAGGTCTTGAACAGGGGTGCAAAACAGGCTCATGGATAGGCAGCTGACGGACAGCTTGAATTTAGGTGATTTTAATTCTACAGTACTTAGACTCTGCAACAGGCACTTTATTGAACTTTCCCATTTGAGTCTGTTTTACATCAGGGCTTCTGTACCTAAATGCCTGGAGGGGGGCAACCATTAAATTCTGCCTTCAAATGAGCCCCAGGTCGCTCAGAACATTCGAATCCTAGTCCTCCTCCCACCCCCCCCTCCCCCCCCCCCCCCGAAAAAAACATGATTTTTCCTTTCCATATACTAGATCTGTATTTTCAAGACTTGAGGTGCCAAATGTACAAGAAGTATGCTGGGCAGAACAGAATAAGTCCTATTATGTCCTCTTGCTGCACACCGTTCGGTTAGTCTAATTCACAATCATGCTTGCAAGCTAAGCGTACACTTGTAACTGACTGGATTAACGAGTACAAGATAGTCCCAAAAAGTGTCCTTGTAAGTCTTACTTCGATACTATGCCACCTCTCGATGGAATATAGTTAAAGATGGGTAATTTGAAATTAAGTGTTGGCAAGCGGGAATAATGTTGTGCAACGTCTATGGCCAGTTTGGTAGTGCCTACAAACTCATGTTTTTGAGTATTCTCCATCTTCTCTCTAAAGTATCCCAACCTGGGAATGTGTACACAGCAAGGGCACCCAATATCCCCAAGGAGACCAAGGTAATATACAACAAGATTAGTTTCAATCTACAACAGACGCCAAATAATTGCCCTATGGGTCTCATTTATATCAATACCTCGCGCATAGTTAAGAACTAATTAAATTGTCTGAGTATTCCAAAGTCTCAATCCATTGTATGCCTTAAAATATTCAAACAAAATAAACCAATCTGCTTTTCTTGTTTCTGATTTGTTATACCAAATCGGATAAAGGTCCAGAATGTGCAGTGAAAACCATTGCAAATGATGCAGTATTGTGAGCATACATACAAATTCCAAACGGACACTACAGGACCCAAAGTATATAATTACGAACCAGTCTTCGGGGAACTTTCCCAGTTCATATGCATTCCATCTATTGGAAACAATTAAACTTTGGGTTCTGTACAGTCTGTAATTGTTGTATATGTCCTTACTTTCGCTTAGCAGTGCGTAGTCTGTACTAGTTTTCACTGCGCATACTGCACTTTTATGTGATTTGACAAATAACTACAAACTGGACCAAAGGGGAAAAGTGGATTAGTTTAGAAAGATGACCAGTTAATCTTTGTAAAGGGCCTTTTGCCGTGTGCAAAAATGTTGCCATGATTTTAGTGTCTTTTGATCAATTTGAGCTCGCAACTATTTTTTGGGGTAAAATTTGCAGATTATGCAGCAAACGATGGAATGTGGCAAATCCAGAATTACCCGGGGTAAGGAACCCACGCACGCAGAATCACACCATTCCAGTGGCCCTACCTATTGGAGAGGCTGATCCCTGAATGGAACTGAGCAGGTGGACATAACTCCAGTCCAATGTCTTTATTGGGTGATGTTTGTGTGCTTGAAATACGTCAGTTTATGGAAATGTCGGTTTATTGTTGAAAGCAGATTACAGGATACGCAAGATTATGCCCAAACGAGTAGCATCCTCTCTGCTTGTCCCTACTTCCTAATTTCCATCTCAGCCCCACAGTGGCTCCCCAACATTCCACAACCTACTTCGTGACACAGCTGAAAAAGGTATAGCAGGCTACAACACAACTTTCTGTTGGGAGGGCACTTTGAGCAGCAAACGGTATCTTGTTTTTGATTTGTTGCAGATGCTTTTAAAGTTACTTTAATTTCCTAGAATTCAAACGTTGAGAACCTGCCTCCACATATAATCCGCCTGGTGTACAAGGAAGTCTCCACTTTAACATCGGACCCACCAGAGGGAATCAAACTTTTCCCAAATGAGGAGGATATCACAGATGTGCAAGTCACCATTGAAGGCCCAGGTAACAGCGCAGATCTTGATATTTTTTTGATTCTTCTATAACTACCAATTGGCTCCATTTTGAAAACGTATTAAAGTATTACTAGAAATGGATTGTAGGGTAAGATACATCACATGGCTGTGCTCTACCAAATTAGTTCTTACTTTCTTGTGCATGCGTTGCTAATTGTCAGTGTAATGGTAGTATATTGGTCTTCCTTATGCAAACAAATTATTCACAGCCGCTGTGTTGCTATTGCCCTGTGAGGTGGCTAACTCCAGAAGAAGCATTAATTAATTGGGGGTCTGCATTAGCTTGCAGTGCAAGCTCCATTGTACTCAGAGCTATTCGATTACAACTTGAGGCTAGTATAGGCGATTAAAGCTGCTTCTTGGGTTGCTCAGTTTACATCAGTACCCACAGTTTGCTGTCAGGAATTGCGCATTCTATTTTTTTTCCCCTAGTTCTTTATATCCTCGGGTAGAATTGTACACATCACCATAGAGACCTATCGGTGTTTTACAGTAACAATACATTCTCTTTTTTTGTTCGGAGGTACACATCCCAAAAGGCTACAGCACTAATAAACGTGCTACGGCAGAAACCATCAAATTCTTGGTAGGCAGTGGGAATGGTCTCACATGTATGTTAATCATATCATGATTGGAGTTAGTTTGTGGTTCATGATGGATTGGACACTGTTGAGGACATTCAGTCGTTCCTGAAAGTTGGAGGATGGGCAGCCTGCCTGTTGGGCTACCCCTGTATCCCATGCCAGTCTTAATGAAGGTTCGGAATGATGCCCATGTTTTCATATGGTGTCGTGAAATAATGCTGTGAAGTTTTAATTTGCATAAAGAGACAATACTTTTGACCATGTAATTGGGACATAGTCTGTTTCTAAAATTGTGCTAGTAGTAAGCTAGCTGCCAGTTGCAAACATGTTATGAGTTTGCCTAAAAGGGTTGTCCGCTAGTACACTGAGTTTACACCTAGAGCCGCCCCCCCCTCCCCCTTACAAGAGGATCCATTGAGTAGCACTCTTGATCACCTCCACACTCTGGACCACCTCCTCCCAATAGGTGCGAGCCATTGGACTACCTCTTTAGTATGTCTCCTCTTTTCCCCACACCCTATCCACCACAGGTAAGAACCACCATTAATTGCTTTAATCCGGGTATGGGTGAGGTACCATCTGGTTAAAATTGTATGTGCATTTTCTGTGTGTTGCACAAGCGTAGTTGATTTTGTTGCCCTAGACCACACCCAGGTGTCTTCTGCTATCTCTTGGACCAAAACCCCACTCCTTGCTCATGTATAAGTGGGGGGGGCGGGGGGGGGGTTGCGCCATATGTGATTTAGTGCTGTGTACTATAAAGAGCCCCACTTTTATTGTGGACGAGGTGCTCAAACGGTCTTATCCTTAAGGGTATTATTTTGGATTTCTCTATCCCTCATCCAGTGTAACAGTTGGGTCAATCTGTGTTTGTGTGACTGGTGGAATTGGTCTATGCAAGCGTCTCAAGCTGCTAGTGTCCCATCTGTAAACATCTCCTAGTCTCTGTGGGTGATGGAAAGGGGTGTAGTCTTCCAGTAGTCTTGGAGGATTTCAGTTGAGTGGAGTGAGGTGTTTGGGTTTGGTCTATTTTTACTTAGCCACAATATATGGTGCAAAAAATCTAGTGTACTTATTCTGTGTTAAGTGTAGTGTAGGGGGTCCAAAACCAGACTAATGCCGGTCGCAGTTGAGCAGCCATCATATTGGCAGCAATGTTGAGTAACCTCACGCCTCCTTCCACCAGCTTCTTAAACATCGTAAGTCTAGACCTTTGGTGATTTGTTGCCCCAAACAATAGCAATAAGCTTGTTATGGGTTTATTTAAATGATGAAGGTGAGCACCAGGGTGAAGTGCTTGGAGGATTTATAAAAGCCGGGGAGGAAGTTAAATCTTGGTGCTAATCGCACACCTCTGCATCTTCCCCATCTATAGAAGTTCTTAACAGGACATCTAGTAGTGTCAGATGTTGGCCTCGTAAATGTGTTTGTCTTTTCGTTAGTGATTCCTAGCTATCGAAGCAAATTATCACTCCGGCGGAATCCCACCATCTATTGTTGGTTTGGAGTTGTGCATCCTTTTGCAGAGGGAAATGCAGAAATCTGGCAAATACAGCTTATTGTATGTTGCAGCACATCTTAAATTTGCTACGTTGCTATTAGATTCCTTTGGTGCAGCCTAGCTCTGCAACACCCCAGGGTAAGTAGGAAAAATTATTCCGTTAAGTACCTTTTAGTAGGATGCGGGAAACTGTCTGTCTCCCAAGATAACAGTTGAGTATAGATCTTACGTTAGACAGCTTTTAACAAAACTTATCTAAAATGTGTTCCTCTGTAGGTTAGTTGAGCCTTTGACTTGCATGTGGCATATAGCATGAATAGCCATTAAATGAAAATAAGTTTCTAGTGCCGTGAGCGCAGAGTTTTTTTAGGTCTCGGCTGGCGTGGGCTGGACACATGTGCAGTCTCGCTGGCGAGATTACATTTTTTTTTTTAGGTCTGTTTCAGTAAAGGGCTTTAAGCCCCCACCCCTCTTTTCCATTGGCTGGCGTCCCCGTTTATGATAAACAGTGGCCAGCCATTGGAAAAGAGCTTGTTGTGACGTTTACTTTTGGCTTTTTCGCCCGTCCCACTTGGACGGGCTCACCTGCCTTCCGTGCGTCGCAAAAGGTTTCTGATCTTTATGGGGCCATGTGTTTGAAACACATGGCCCCATAAAGACAAACTTTTTACTTCAGAAGTAAAGCAGGCGAGCCCGTCCAAGTGGGCTGGCCGATGCAGCGCGGTCCTCTTTCGCTTTCCAGAGAGCGCGTTAAGCACCACAAAGCGTCACTTGTTCACAAGAGTTCGTGAGGTTTACTGCCCAGCTTCAGTTCTCAGCCTACTTCATCATGCTATCGGCCCCCTAAAAACTCGCTACATAGCACACAGCTTCCCACCCTGCGCTCCAATTCCTTCGGGTCTAGTTCGGTTTTATATAAAAACTGCAAAAAACAGAAACCTTTGTAATGTGCCTGCAATTGTAAGTGACCCCTCAGAATAGCGCCTCGAAGCAACGTGCAACTTCTAAAAGTGTGTAAGAGCTTTGCCCGTAGTGCGTGGAATACTTTCGGCTATCTCTGTTCAAAAGGGGGTGTCATTGACATGACTAGAGTGGTTACCAATCATCTGGACATCTGGACTATGTCACATAGCTGAAAGTTTCGAGAGTCCGATAGTAGTTTACGCGGAACCGCGGTACGTTAAAGCGCTATATAGCACGCATAGATGCAGGGAATTAAATATCATGGAAACAAAAAACCACGCGATAAACTAGGCAAAATAGGCAAATAAAAACTGCTTATAGGGACATTCTAGCATACATAATATCTAAGATGTTGGTACTTTAACACGCATCCATACAAAACGGTTTCCAACGCTAAAGAATTGGTTGTTTGCCAAGTGAAGAAAAACATGCTTGCATTTGGCAGATCTTATTCAAAATGTTCGTCCACAAAGAATAATTTTATCGTTAATCAGTGTATAGAAACACGGTTTTATAAGCACTGACCGCATAAAAAATGTTGCAGAAAACAAACATTCAGGTTCATACTTGTGATAAAAGGATGTTTCTTTATACTGTGCACAAAACATGTTTTCAAATTTTGTCTTCGTCAGCCTCCTTGTTTTCATACTATAGCTCCTCTCGAGACACTACAAGATTCTAGAAAGCAGAGATGCAAAACTTTTGAGATGTTTCTATGCTGGCCATTCCCGATTGACTACTGCGCTGAGAATAATCTGTGACGTAAACATGAATTTGCAATATAGCACGTTCACGACAAATATCATTTATTGAAAGTTTTTTTTTTCCCCCCAGATGACTGCACACATGCCAACATTTCAGAACAAGAAAGTGGGGGTTTTTTTTTTTTGGTTCTCATCTCCCCTATAAACAACTTGCAGATCTTATCCGGCCGTTCTTTTCTGTCGGGGGAACCCTCCGGCCGCCTGCACTTGTTTAGGCTATCCGACCAATCCCCCTTTTTTATCCGGGATTTAGGTGTTAATCATAGGACCAGATTCTTTATCAACATTGTGATTCAGAATATTTTCAGCTCTCCACCCATTTTTATAAATGGTAACCAATGATTGGGGGAGCTAGTACTGGTTCCGATTGTTTCGAGTCAGGCCATTGCACGTGCGGATTTTAACCAGTCTTCGGTTTTCGGGAGGAGGGGTCTTTCCATTTAAAACATATTTCCCTACGGGCCAGCAATATCAGACACAGCAGTAAACCTCTTTGAGGCTGTTCCAAACATGCAGTGGACAACCGATCATTAGCAAAAAAGACTAAAGATGTATTCAAAGCAATATCAGTTTCAAAGGTCTTACCTAGATACTTGCACACCCCTGTCCAATATACTTCCAATTTAGAACACTCATAGAAGATGTGTATATCGTTGGCTTTAGGGATCGAACACCTGGGGCGTTTTGGTTCAGGAGTAGGTGCAAATTTCGATATTTTTCCGGGGCATAGTAAATTCGATTGGTAACACAAAAGCGATTTTTCTTCAAGCTGGCTGATTTAGTATACTTATAAAGCAGATGTAAAGGGGGTTCCAACATACTAACGCCTGCTGTGGAATATCCGCATCATCTGCATTTATCAAAAACCTGTACCAAATTGAAATTTCCTTCTTCAGCTGTTAAGTGGTTTTAAGCATGGCCTCCACCTCCCCGTTACCACTGAAATTTTCCTTTTCCATTTCAAACCAGGATTTTAATTGTCTAAACTTAAATTTTGATAGCCCCAAGCCTATTCTTACTTACTCCCAGGGATGTATGCCATTTTCATCCCCCAAATCTGACCAGATTGAGACTCCCGCTCTTTTTATAGGGACAGCCAAACTATCCTGAAGAGAGTGGAGTCCCGGGGGAATCCCATATCGGAGCCTGATCGGAATAATAGCCTATCCCACATCTGGTACGGATGTTATACCAAACTTCCAGAGCGTTTTTAAGGACATTTAGCCTTACTCTTTTAAAAAAAACTTTGGTGAACCAAACTTGTAGAGACCCCCCCCCCCCCCCCCCCACCTTCAGTAGTGGCCAATTCCCCTATCGGTTTACCCTAAGCACTTGCTGTTGGTTCGCTCAGAAGCATCCTGATAGCTTTAAATTGAAAAGCAGCCAAATACCAACGAATATCGGGAAGGGCCAATCCCCTTTGGCTAAACGGCGCCTAATTTCTTTCCCCGATAGCCTCACCCTTCTCCCCCCAAATAAAGCTCCCGATGTTGCTTTGAGCCTTGGAAATAGAATGCTGGGGGAACCTCAGAGGAACCGTATTAAACGGGTATGTTAGGGAGAGTAATAATTTTTACTAGATTCACCTTCCCAAAGATGGTTAAGGGAAGGTTCCTCCACCTTACAAAAAGGGGATCTTTCACTATTATGATACCCAAATATTTAAACTTTTTGCTGGTAGTCATTCAAACCCCCCCCCCCCCCCCCCCCCCCCACACACACTCACACACACACACACACACACACACACACCACTATCCCAACACATAACCTCGTCTTGGTGGAGTTGGCCAAATAACCAGAAATTAAACCAAACTCCTCCAATAAGAGCCCAACCTTTGACATTGTTATCTCAGGGTTATTTGTGTATATAATTAGATCCTCTGCATATAATGCAATTTTGGACGGATATTGCTGAGTTCTAAAGGGAGGGATGGACTCATCTAACCTTATAGCCTGAGCCAAAGGCTCAATATACAAATCAAAAAGCAGGGGTGAAATAGGGCAGCCCTGCCTAGTCCCTCTTTGGATTTCAAAACTGGAAGTGAGTGAGCCGTTTATAAGAATTTTTGCTGATGCTTCCTGGTAACATCCTCTCTGGTGTGAATAAAGATTGGGCCAAACCCCATTTCCTCCAATACTTCCCAAAGATCGGTCCAACACACCCTGTCGAAAGCCTTGGCAGCGTCTAACGCAACCACTGCCAAGGGTTCCGACCGTTCAGTTGCCTGGTCGATATTTCCGATAAGCAGCTGTCTGTTCCTGAATGTGTATCTCCCATTAATAAACCCTTTATGGTCTGTATTGACCAGTCCCGAAGCCAATTTGCCCAGTCTCCATGCCAGAATGCCCATGAAGATCTTCTAATCTGCATTCAGCAGGGAGATCGGGCAGTAAGAATCCGCTTTTGCAGGGTCCTTCCCGGTCTTGAGAATTAACACAATGGTTGCCTCCCTCCAGGAACTTGGAATTTGACCTGTTAGATTATAGATTGAACAGAACAGGGATCCCAAAACTGGGGTTACTTCCTCCAACAAGAGCTTGTAGACTTCATTTGGCAGGGCATCCGTACCAGAGGCTTTGTTGTTTTTAGAGATCTTTATTTGAGTTCTTATCTCCTCCAACGTAATCGGGGAATCGAATCTTTACTAGCCTGGGTTAACGAAGAAAGTGATTTAGTGCTCAGCCAAGCCCGTATTTGTTGTTTGGAAGGGCATAAGTTCTCCCTACAGAGATCCGAAAATAGTGAGCAGGGAGTTCTGTATATAGTCTATATTAGTCGATTTATCCCCTTGGCTATTTATCTCCAGCTTGCCGATGTCATTTTTCGAACGGTCAGATCTAGCCTTCCATGCCAGAAGGGCACCAGCCTTTTCCCCATATTCATAATTTTCCTTTTCTCACCCTGATGACTTGAGGAGCTCGAGTTCTAATAATCGAATCTTTTCCTCTCCTGATTTCAATTCCCGTCCTTCAACACGATTTTTGGAGCTAGTGAGGCTATGTAATCGGCCTCTCAAACTAGCCTTAAAGGCTTCCCAAACAATCGCAATGGCTGCTGAGCCTATGTTGAACTCAAAACTCCAAAGATGACATTTTAGTAGCTTGAATTATTTCTGGATCATCTAGCCTTACCCTACTGAGTGTCCATCTGGATTGGGTCACTTTGGTTAAGTTTTTAATCACAAACAAAACCGGGGCATGGTCCGATAAATGGCTGGGAAGGATAGAAATTACTGATCTTTTATCGAGTAAACTCCTACTGGCTAACAGATAATCAATCCTAGAAAAGTGATGGTGTTTCTTACTATGAAATGTAAACCCAGCCAAGTCCCCCTTCTTGTACCTCCAAACATCTGCCAGACCTAGATCATGGATCATATTCTTCATTGCACCTATCGGGGGTGCCCAATATAACGCCCTTGATTTGACCTATCTTTGTGGGGATCTAACAGGACTTTAAAATCGCCTCCTACAATTATTGGCGGGGTTTCCAACATCAGCCTAGACTGTGGCCTGACAATGTAAGAGGGATCATCAACATTCGGTCCATAGAATGAAGCACACGTTAAAACGGTGACCCAAAATCCAGCTGTGCAATTACCCACCTCCCAGTTTAGTCGGTCTGGGTGGATTTAATCAAACAAGTTGACCCCCGCTTAACAAGAACTGGCACTCCACGGCTATTGATATTTTTAAGCTTTAAGTGGGGGATTTTGACAAATCAGGAGAATGCATTTTCCCTATTGACTTCTATCGAGGCAGAGGCAATTTCAAGCCAGAGACAGCTAAAATAAAGCCGGTTTTGGCTTTAAAAATCTGGAGTCTCCCACCTGAATCGGGTCTATTGCCATGTAGGAGACTGCTATAGTAGAATGGTGAGTCAGAAGTAAAACAAAGTGTTCACAAGCGCAAAAAACACAGCACAGTAGCAATTTGCAGTTTACAGACTGCTGTAAAAAGGAAAACAAATTATAAATTAAACGTATTGAAACACGATTGGGTGTGAGACAGGGAGAGTCGGGGAAGGGAGAAGGAGTGAGCAAAGAGCACAGGAACAATCGAGGCAGAGAGCAGGAAACCCATGCTCTCCCACGGAGGGCCGAATGCAAAATAGGGTACTAACAAGTCAGTAACAGAAAAATTCAACTCAACCGTTCATTATACTGTTAGACTGAAATGCTCCTGGCCAGGAAAAACACAAGAATAGGGGGGGGGGAACCATTAAATAACCAGCATTTGCAATGCAATAGGTCTCGCCTTTTAAGAGTGAGCTATTGTAAATGACAATGCCTTTCCTTTTGTGTTTTGAAAACCTGTAAGCAGTCCATAAATACGCAGTTTGTACTAATAGCTGTCAGTAAAAGAGGCGCAGTTACTGCCAGCCTTGCTTCTCGTTCGCAACGACTAGAAGTACAAAGTGTGTTTACGCACCGCTTGCAGGTTTTCAAAAGACATAAATAAAAGGCATTGTCATTTACAATGCCAATAGCTCAAACTCGCAAAGGCGAGACCTATTGCATTGCAAATGCTTATCTTATGAAAGGGTGGTGGGGCTGGGAAAAGTTAGTTTTCCACACTCTGAAATATAAGCGACTTCACAGCTGACTCTCTCAGGAATCAGAGTAGGCAGATTGCATCTTTGAACTCCCCACTGCAGTGGTGCCAGTGTGACCTTTCTTTATTTCAAAAGCACGGTTGACCACGCTGTTGCCAGGACAGCAAGACCATCTGGACATTCTTTTCAATCCCTTGTCTCGCAGCATGCAGTGTCACTCGTACAACATTTGTCATTTGTTGTCATGTTATGCTTGTTGGCAAGCCCGCATCTAAGGAAAGTTCCAAGTTTGCTCCTTAGGATGAGAAAATGTGTCTAGTCCAACCCCCGTATGTGGTTTGCAGGTTCCTGCAATTAAGTTAAATAGCTCTCCATATTGATCTTAGCTGCATTACTTACTAACGGCAAATTTGTATGTGGCCAGATTTTATGGATAATTTACTCTTTAATTGCCGCTAGAACAAATATTGATAGTTAGGAAGTCTGTAGCTCTATAGTTGGAAAGTGTTGGCTATGCCTCTTTCGAAACAAAGTATTTAGAAGAAAACTATAGAAATGTGAAAGGATTTAGTGATGCGTTCTTGAAGTAGGCATGTCATAGGTAGATGGGGGGGGGGGGGGGGGGTAAATCTTGCCTACCTTTTGATCACTTGTGTTCTATGTAATTTGTTTTACTTTTACGTTTGTAATGCACCTCCATAAATAAAAAGTAAATATTTTGGGCTGTATGTAGGTGAAACGTTTCAGTTCTGTAAAATTCCATATTTCTTGAGATATATGCACTTATTGTAAGTTTTTTTTTGTGTGTTTTTTTTGTATTGAATGTGTTAACTGTTCTGTATAACTTGTTTAAAACCCTAAAGTAAGCAGTCTTTGGCGTTCTTACTCTGCAGCACACTTGCACTGTCATTTGTGTTGTGCAGCCTACTAATGTTCTCTCCTTTCATTCTAGAGGGCACACCTTATGCTGGCGGATTGTTCAGAATGAAACTTATCTTGGGGAAGGATTTTCCTGCTTCTCCACCAAAAGGCTATTTTCTCACAAAGATATTTCACCCCAATGTTGGATCAAATGGAGAAATCTGTGTCAATGTGTTAAAAAAAGACTGGAAAGCAGAACTTGGGATTAGGCATGTCTTGTTGGTGAGTAGCCTGTATAGTTCATTGGCTGAGCTCTTAACGTTTAAGAGTATCAGGAGTTGGATTTGAATGTTTGTTTACATAATCTAGCGATGTGTATGGAAATCTTACTAAAGGTTGGCAGATAAGTTTTGAAAAGAATCCAGAATTAATAATTGTACATCACTCTGTTATCCATACATGTTTACTAAAGCATATAGTGGAAGAGATGCTCAGGATCCGACATATTGAGAATCTTTTTCTGCTCTTGGTGATTTTACTTTACTACCCAATAGGCAGTTGAAGTACTCTAAGCACGATCAACATGCACAATAACGTCTGTTGCATCCACCCAATTAAGGTCGCAAATACCTGGTTTCTATAACTTGGTCTTACGCCAGAAGGACATTTTAATTGTACTAAAATTGAAATGTAATTGGAGAGGCTTTCAGCTAGCCCTCTTCACCAATTGGTGTATGTGCTAATTTTTCTTCTACCCACTACATCCTACAATGGGTCAGTGTAGTGATAGGTTGTCTTCGCTGTGACTGACTGCTTTCTGCCCTTTCACAACGCGTACATCTACACAGTTCCTTATGTGTCAGGGACTATGCTAACAATGTGTTAATTTGTGGGGTTTTTCTTTTTTGGACACCAAAAAGTAGTTTTGCTTTAGATGTGGTTCCACACGCACTTTCTCTGCAATCACCCCCCCCCGCCCCCCCCTTACTTGTGCCAGACCTGTTTGGAGTGATGCCTGCATTAACCTCTCTACGAGCACGGTGTTGCACTTTGTCTGTACCTGACTGGCACTTATGTTGCTGCTTTGAAGAACTTTGTGATACTGTTGGTTGTACATATCACACATGTGTAAGGAAGCTTTTACTGCTACGACCCATATTGTATGCGATCTCTATGGTTATCTATTGATTACTCATCTGAATTTAAGTCTTTCGCTTAGGAGGGCAAATCTTTTTGGGCAGTGAGTTTGATAATATTAAATAGCAGCAATACCCGTTAAAAAGGAACTTGTGTAGAAGACTTTTTAGTATGACTGACTTTAGCGACCCACCTATCTTTAATGGACATGAGGCAAACTATTTTATTTGACTAATGTGATAAATGGTGTGGTGGCGCATTATTTGCAGACATTGACCATTTCAATGGAAAATGCACTAAGTTTGCACAGGTCTACAGTTTTATAGATAAAACTATTGCACACATGTGGACATCTGGTTTCAGTGGCGATTTATTATTTGTGCTTCATCCAGTGTCTTGTGGTGTTCCTAAAATCTGAAAAGTTCCAACACACCTAAGAATTAAATGTGCTTCATCTTACTTTCCTAACTGCCGAATGCATAATCCTTTATTTACAGGCATTAACATTGTTGTGTGGCGGCACCAATGATATCCTCAGTCTTTTCGCACTTCATGTAACCCAACAGGATGATCATTCACTTTACTTTTTCTGACTGAAAAGTGACAACCGTTCCTAAACACCAGTCCCTATGTTAAAAAGCAGCCCAAGACCTATCCTGACATTAGACCTCTGTCTTTGAAACTCGGCAAATGTGACCAGCTGAATACAGAATTTAAAGGCATTTTTATTTTCTGGACTTTAGCGACTCATCAAAAAATGACTCTCGACCCACAGTTGGGGATACACTGCCATACAGTGTCCCTAAGAATCACAAGGAAGTGGAGAATTTCTGCCTGGGGCCTAGTGACCTCAATCACTACATTAAACATTAGGAAAAGCCTGAACAAGTATACAATTTGCTGTAACGTAGCCAGGAGAGTTAACAACTCCAGGTCTCTAAATTATATTGGTGCCCACTATAGCTTTACAATGCAGTACTGGATTATCGCAACGTGCAGTAGTGTGCCTATAATGCACAACATGTTTGCCAAAATCTCAGATTTGTTAATCATGGTGGTGGATAAAATCCACAATTTATCCCGCCCTTTCCCCATTGGACTGGGCACGAGGCAGGGATGCCCCCTCTCTCCGATCCTCTTTGCTCTGGCTATGGAGCCGTTCGCTTGTCTTGTTCGCAGCGACCATTCCTTGACTGGCTGGAGGTGGCCCGGTTTAGCGGAGGACAAAATTGCACTATACGCAGATGACGTGTTGCTTTTCCTGGCGGACCCCACCTGGTCAGCACCTCGTTGCCTTCGGGCACTGGCTATTTTTGAACGAGCTTCCGGGTTGCGGCTCAATCCGGCCAAGTCTGTCCTTGTCCCCTTACACGCGTCGCGTGCATGCTTTGATTGGCAGTCATCGATCCCTCTTTGGCGGTTGTCTTTCAAATATCTGGATTTGGGTTTCCCTTCTCCCTGACCTTGCATGGGAGCTTAATGTCACCCCGCTGGTAAAGCAGGTCCGCGCGGATCTTCTTAAATGGTGCAAATTGCCTTTTAAACACTCTGGGCAGGATTGCCCTGTACAAAATGATGAGCCTGCCCTGTTTTTTGTACATGCTTCAGAACACCCACCTCCCATTCGCCAGATCTTGGTTCCGGGATATGGACGGTATGGCCACCAAATTCCTATGGGGAGGACGGAGGGCCAGGCTGGCCCAGACCCAGTGCCGAATCCCACCGTTTGACAGGGGCCTCGGAATGACGAACCTCTACCTCTACTACCTAGCGACTCGTCTCCTCACGATTCATGATTGGTTAAATGGCGGCTGGTCCGACCCAGCGTATCGCTTGGGCTTCTCCTCTATCCAGGGGATACTTTATGGGACCACAATCCCCCGAGCTCTTCCTGAGATCACGCGTGGCGTATTCCTGGCTTGGCATGCCTCCCTGCGTCATACTCGATGGGCAGGCAGGCTGACCCGCTATGCTCCCCTGTGGTGTAGCACGAGACTTCGTGAAGTCGCTTCCCTATCGTGATTTCGGCAGTGGGATCTCATCGGGGTAATCTTGCTGGGTGACGTCTGGAGCGGCACCCATATTCGGTCCTTACAGGAACTACAGGCCGGGCACTCCCTCCCCTCAAATCTTTCGGTACTTACAGCTGCGCCATGCCCTCTCTTCCCACATTCCAGATGGCACGCCCCTGCCTGAATATAGCCCGCCCGAGGCACAGGTACTGACTGGGGACTTGGGGAAGGGTGGAGTCTCTCGGATCTACCGTTCTTACCAACAACACTCCTAATTCCCTACTCCGCGAGAGGTGGGAGGGCTGGCTTGGGGTGCTGGAGGATGAAGACTGGAGGGACGCCCTGATGGCCCCTAGGATGATCGCGGTATCGGCGAGGCTTCGCCTGGTCCAAATCTACATTCTGCATACCGCTTACCTCACGCCTCTGCGTCTTCACCGTGCTGGGCTTCGGCCTGACGCCCACTGCCCTTGTTGTGCCCACCCCCACACCGATTTCTACCATATGGTTTGGTCGTGCTCTGCGATCCAGAGATATTGGGAATTGTTAGCCCAAGACCTGACGGGTGTCTTGGGGTGGGAGGTGCCTCTCGCTCCTATACATGTTCTGCTGGGAGTCTGACGGATTGGACGGCTCTAGGGCAGAGAAACTTTTCCTTAACACAGCACTGGTGGTCGCCAAGAGGGACATTGCTGCGCATTGGTTGGACACTGCTCCTCCCACTCCAGGGCGCTGGCGCCGGGGGGTGGATTGGTGCGCTGCACAGGAGCGGCCTCTATACGTGGCCAGAGGATGTCCTGAGAAATTTCATCGTATGTGGGGCAAATGGGTCGGGATACTCTGAGATGGTGTGGTCCTCTTCAGGCACACGTGGATATGCTTTTAGTGATATCCTTCTGCAATCTTGATGTCACTGAGATGTGTTTTTCTCCCTATTCTGATGATGCATATGTGGCTCTGAATGGTGCTGTTTGTTCTTGCCTACAAAACTCAATAAAATTGGTTGTAAAAAAAAAAAATCCACAATTACTATATAGTGCATCTTTTAGTTGAATTGAGACTACCTGATCAACAGCTTTAATTTAACCAGAAGTGCATGAGACTAGATGGGGAAAATAAATCTGAAATGGCAGATCACTCCAACATTCTCTGTTGGTACTTAAAGATGTACATAAACTTTTGCCCACAGACTACATCAAGCTTAAGACCTAAAAGGAAGGGGGACAATTCCATCAAGGAAATGCATAACAAACTCATAGGAAACATTTACTTCAAGGTATTTTTGTTGCTGAATTAAAGGTGTAATTTAGTCACACAAGGCTGGTAAACGTTGTGTGGGGCTTTTTTCCCTTAAAGGGGGTTATAGTTATCTTCTGTAAGGATTAGGGATGTCTACGTGGTCTATGTATTAAACAAAAAAAGCATGCCAGAGGCCTAAGAAGGACCAACCATTTGATGTAACTGCCAGCGTCGCTCTACCATTTACTTGGAGGAAATAAAATAAATGCAAGCTTCTCTACAGTAGCAGGATTTGTAGTGTGTGTAGTCTGATACTCGCTGGCTTGGAATGAACTTGTATCCTTATTGGGGGTTGTAGTGGCCTTTATCTTTAGATTCAACTTTATAACTGATGCAATTCCCCTCCCCTAACCAGGCGCACACTATTCCAGTCAGCTAAGCTAGGAAAGACTGAAGTAGCTAGACTAATGCTCCACTCGCATGTCCTTATCGTGGACCTCCCCAGTGAGTCCCATCTCTTCTGCACGATTCCCATCGGCATGGAGGGGGCTACATAGATTACCTCTGTGCGTGTTCCACTTCCCCTAACCCATGCCCCATTTCCGGGGGCATCTGTTTTTATAGAACTCTACTTCTGCAATCATGCACCAATCCATATCCCACTCAACTAGGGTTGGTGTTGCCGCTGCTCCCTACTTCGGAGCTTTGTGATCACGAGACCCATGGTGGTCCAGAGCTGCTCGGCACAATTCATGTCGGTAGCCTCCCATATATTCAGCGGGCATAGGCCAGGGAACTCCCGGATGGGCCCTCCGCTGGCATCTTTCATGCGTTAAACTACTGTTTCCCAATATGGTTTGATCTTAAGACCGTCCCTAATATGGTAGAAAGTGCCAATGCCCCCACATTGGTCAAAATGGGTAAAACTGTAGATGAAGGGTGCAAAAGGCATTGTGGAGCATGTGATGTGATTGATGTAGTATTTTCAGTTGTATCAGTCGCAGTCTAGAGGAAACCGCAACCTCGCGAGGGGACGCCAGCACCTCCCTCCTTTCTCTTCTAAGTCCCCAATATCAGCCTGCCAATACTCCCTCGCTTAAGGAGCGAGTTGGGTAAGAGATACAATTTTTTTGTGTGTGTAGGTAAGGGATATGGCCTTGTGGTGACTATAGACGGACAGGAGCCTATCTTCCAATGGTGAGGCCTCAGTATGTCCCCTCTCGATTTCGACTGCCTGGTCAATTGTAAATGCTTTTAGCAGTCCCTCTTCATCTACCATTATTCCCTGGTCTTTGGTGCACGGTCACTAGTGAATGCAATACTTGCCATCACATTGGTAGTAACTTTTAAGCCGTTTTAGCTAGAAACAAATTTGTGTTTTTGTTCAAATCTGCAGGTTATGTGGCAGATGATGGATTATTTGGCAAATGTGACAAATCTATAATCATGCGAAAATGTTTGCATTATTCCAGTGGTCTGGAACCCTCCAAGTCAATTTAATAATCCCTAGTAGTTGTGTCACAGAGCTTAACAGGCTTAATTTAAATAACTAGTATTTATGCAGTACAAAAACCAATAAAGGCAAAATAAAAATCCCATAACAAATTTGAAAAAATAGAATAAAGCTAAAAGAAATCCAATGAGGGGACCAGGAGGATGGTGGGGAGGTAGTGTGTGTGTAGATGTATAGATTTATGGTAGAAATAGCACCGCAACGTTTGTCGATTGCCGGCTAGACCGGGACTGTGGCACACTTTGCAGCTGCCTGTGACCGAATGTGGGTTGATACACCAACTCTGTCTTGGGCAAAGATTTTACCTTGTGGCATTTGTCTTAAGCCCCAATCCAGCACAGTAGTGCACTTCTAAAGGCCTCCAGGGAGGCACTTGGAGACTCCCAGGGTTTCCAGCAATGGCCAACAGCAGTTTCCAGTCGCCACTAATCAGTTGGGATACTTCCAGGAAAAGGACTCTTGCAGCTCATCTCCTGGTAGCCACAAGGTCAGCCAGCTGACCCTTGGAGCCCACTTTTTTTTTGTGTACATGAGGAAGCCAATCCAGTTCTTCACGGCTACTTTCAGATCTGACGTCCAGATCAGTCCGTCTTTTCTGCAGGTCCAGAAAGTGTTCTGAAGTGTGTTCTGGAGGTGCCACATTTATGCCTAGCATGAACTAGTGGGTGTGTTGACTCCTAGCCCTTCTAACCAATGGGGTAATAGTCCCTAAGCCCTGACCTACCTTTGCACAAGGTTTTCTGCGTTACTGTAAATGATAACAGAATGCAATGTCCCAGGATTGTCAAGATGGCAAATTTCTTTGGCTACACTAAACTTGGGCTCTGGGTGTGAGTGAGGCGTGTACTATGGTACACCTAGTGTTCTCCCATATCTGCCACTAAAATGATGAGTGAGGCCTGTAATGTACCTGCAACGATCACAGATCGTACATGCACAATAATTGTCTTTGCATTCTGTTCTCTTCCTTTCAAGTTAGTCCCTTTCAAGGGTGCCTCAAGTGTTGCCTGTGGCTCAGCATACCGGTCAAGCAAGATTTTACATTGTCTTGGTTTACAAGATCCCCATACCGGTGACTTATTAATATTTAAAGTTAAGGTTTTTACCTTGTCAAAGTTTTATTGTGGCAGGCTGCAATCCATGTTTTGCACTGTGACAGTGGTACCCTATAGTAGATCACCCATTAGATGCTGTGGTTTACTAGTGGGATTTCACTTCAGTGACTTTAGATACATTTTGTACTCTGTACTAGGGACTTATGGGCAAATTAAATATACCAATTGGGAGTTTTCCATTTCAGCCATGTTTAAAGCGGGAGCACTGGCATTTTACCACTTAAGCATGTCTAAAATACAAGAGTACTGAAGCCAGCAAAAATTTGAGGTTCAACAATTCTGCGATCATGCAGAAAATGGTTTTTGTCTACACTCACTATTTTTGCAGTTACTTTGAAATTGAAATGGGTCATTCCATGAATTTTTGTGTGGGAATATTAATCTGTCATTTTTCTGCCCCTTGCAGCACAAAGTATTATGATATTAATTTCACATTATTGATTCATTTGGCCTAGTTGACTGGCGCTTCAGTCCCCAATCTATGCTGGGATTTATGCACTATTCTGCTTGCAACAAGCAACACTCTTGGTTTGATTTCATATTTATTTTGCAGGCGCTTTTACCATTATGGCATATTTCTATGCGACTAGTCTGATCATAATCCGTTAGTATGTCATATATGGAATTTCTAGCTCTGGACCTAAAGAGATGAAGCGTAATTATTGCCGTTATGGGGCTACATTTTAGCAGACTTTCTTTGGGAGAATGGGGGCACTGCTTCACTTATAGTGGTTTAGAATTACTTAAAAGCATCAAAAGTGGTGTTGCACTAAGCTTCCAACGCACAAAATGTGATGGGTGAAATGCTTTCAATAAGACATCGTTGGGTGAAATGCTTTCAATAAGACATCGGACTGCGTAGCATTCCAACCAATGTCTCTTGCTCACCATGCAACTTCAGTCGGTCAGGCCCAGCCATATCACTCAGTCTTCAGTTGGATTTACCTTGCTCTCTCTGCTACTGGAACCAAGTTGGATCCGACTGAAGAGGCTGGATGACTACTACTCTGAACCAGAAAACAAGCCCCTCAAGACCAAAGAGGACTTGGTTGGACTGTTCCTGTTGGCGAAGGACCAAGACTGATTTGCTTATTGCTTGGTCTAATCTGAGCTGGCCTAGATGGTAAAAGAATGGGTTGAATTGTTGCCCTGAGCAGTTGCCAGTAGTTGGAAAAATTGAAAGCATGAGTGTTTGAGCTGCAGGGCTGGAGGGTAGCGGGTATTGAGTGGTAACTCCTGTTCATTCGTCCCCTGACAGTGCGATACCAGTGGTCCAATCAGCGGGGCTCATTAATACTGAAAGATAGCGGCTGGAGCGACATGTCTGACAGTGGGGGGGGGGGGGGAGTTGGAGGGACTGGGGGTGGGCAGAGGGTGTTTTAACTAGTCTATTGCGGAGGATTGCAGCGAGGCCTCGTAGGACACTTTTCAACTGGATCCTCCGGATGGGACTATAGGCCTTGCTTAACCTGACACTGCTGACTATGTGCGGGTTTGCAGGACCAAGGGTGGGGAATAGTGGTAGGTGGAGTGATGCTCCTTCCAGGTGCCTTTGATATTGCATGTGCAGGATGAGATCTCAGCATGGGGGGGTTTAAGGAACGACCCTGTCTTATGATGTGGATGGTAGAGGGATATCGATGCAACAGAATTTGTTCGGGAGGCCTTGACAGGAGCTCTAGAGAACGTGACTTATTTAGGCATGGCCCATCTCGCATTAGTCATTGTTGTGCTTACTGTCATGTCGTAATAAAACTGCAATAAAGTTTGTTTAAAAAAAAAAATGAGTTTGAGCTACTTTTAGCTTTCATTCAAAGAGCACAACAGGAGACACTGCAGCTTTGGTACTTCCTTATGACTTTAGAAGTAGATCTGTTTCCTAATTTGGAGCAAAGTGCCTCATTGGCAAGAAGTGCAATAAATATTTGCTGGCAATCAGAATATTAAGAAACAATCGGCACAGCCAATAGCTCTTGCTTTGCCAAGGATTTTTTTTGCTGGTGGTGTGTAGCATCTACAAAAAGCAACGTTTTTCTGATGGTAAGGGGGGTGGAAAGATGAGATCGTTGCTAGAGGCCATGTCCTTGTATATGTATCCCCGCACATGATGACGTGTATGTACCTAAAGAGAAACATTTATAATAAAAATAATAAAAATAAAAAAGCCGGGATTGCGGATGACACTTGGATGGGAGGGCAACATCCAGTTTATTAAAGTAAAATAACTTTTTGTAGTGCGGTGTGGCCAGGCAGCTTTTAACTTTCCCAAAAATAAATAACTATGAAAGTATTTGAAGAGCCACTGGTTTGTAGATAGCAACAGAATAAACTGGCGAGGGGACCAAGAAGCAACAGGCACAAGAAAGTATGTTTTGGAATATGAAAGGCTGGAATCCAATAACAGCTGCTGGTTCCGCAGCCATGCCTAATTATTCTCCCCCCCCCCCCCCCCCCCCCCCCAACCCCCCCCCCCTTTTTTTTTCTTAATATTTTAAATTCTTCATTTGGAGGGGAGGTCGAGCAACAGAAGGGAAGTACCAGTGTGGCTGGTGTTGGACAATAAACTGTGTGCATAATGACTGTAATAAACATTTTCTTTCAGGTAGTGTCTGACGGACTGGGCTCGCTGGGGGAAATGAGGTTCATTTGACAATCTGCTTCTAAAATGAAATCCAATTCTTTATGAAGTGCTAGAAGTTGAGAATAACAAGATGGATTCAGCAGTGCAGCTTGCATTATCCTCCAAGATGTGCTTTACTGTTCAACATTGGATCTTTAATCACATGCTTGAATCATTCTCCGGGCTGGGAATCCTGGTATATTAAAATAGCAGTATACAGTGTTAAAAAAACAACATAGTAGATGTAAAAAGGCCATAGACCAAAAATGGCATTGTATGTTTAGTAACACATCACCTAATTTTAAAGAACCCAGATATCTTTCAATGTGGTAGAAGCTTAAGCACTTCTACTACGCCATCCCATTTCCTGCTCATCGCCGTGCACCCACTCCCGTGAACCAGAATTTGTTTCCATCTTGATCTGCCCTGGGTTTGAACCAGTCCTTCAGCTCTACTGTACTGGGAGTTGTTTTAGGGAAGATTGTTTCAATTTCTGGATCGTCAATCTTTTGGTCTGGCAAGCAACTGTCGCCATGGGTGGCAGAGTTTTTTAAAACTGGTTTATCTTGTAGCATATTTTACATTGAAATAAACACAATTTTCCACTGACTAGCAGTTTTACTTATAAAACTATGTGTACAATTTTGAAAGTGTCTGCCAATGTCATTTGCACAACCCCAATTAGAGTTCCGATTTGTTTTGCTCCTATTTAAATCTTTGTTTGCATCACCATTCTTGATGTTTTGAAATATATGTACTATTTCTTTACAAGCTTATTTAAAAATTAGGAATAAGCCTGACCCCTTGAAACCTTTTGTTTGACAATGATTGTGAGACCGCTCACTTGACAAAAACCTCTAACTGTAGTAGGAGAGAAAAATAAACTCAATTTTCAAAGATGCATTTAGTAAAAAGACAAACTGACATGTTAACCTCTTTCCTTCAACAGACGGCAAGTGTCAAAATAAAACCAGATTTAAAGGCCTCTTTATTGCTCATTCACTTTCTGAATGAACAGTACTCCTGTTCCTTTCCTGAATATGTTCACTTGCCTGACAGACCAGTACATGCTAATAGCTCGACCTGATCAAATCTGACTGGCCATTGTGAATGGGCGAGTAGATTTTTTTTTTTTAGCCTGTTGAATCTATGCTAACTGTAATATACTTGACCTGTAAGCTGGTTTCTAATTGTGTGATCCAAGGCAAATAATTTGTTACATAGCCGCCGTTTTCTTTATCATTACGAGCACATACAAGTGTGCCAGTTCAGCACTTCTGCTGTACAAAAAAGCCTCTAGTTTGATTTAATGGACTAAATGTTTGCTCCATATATAATAATCTAGCTCCGATGTACAGTAGCATGGCCCCCGACTTGGCTATTAGTTTAATAATAGCATTGTCATCAGGGCAGGGGTAAGGTTTCTCAGTTTGTGTAAAAACTCACTTTTAACAAATGTTACTAAAGCATGATATGGTTGTACTGTCATTTACAGACTGCACATTCTCTATTGAAATGGCTGTAAACAGTCGCACTAACGTACACTTTTGCTGATAAAACTATATAGTGTATAAACAATCTGGAAATTGGGATTCAGCCAAAATGATTCAAGCAAGGTGTTCTAATTTTGTTCATCTTGGTTTTCATCAGTTACCATAAAATGTGTTTTTATTCCTAGTTCACTTATTGGCTATTTAAATTTTAGAAGAAAAATTGACCACCTACAGCCTTTCATTTCACACTTTGTATAGCACGATTTTCCGACAGTTCACTGTACAAAGTCCTCTATTGACTCCAAAGTTAATTGTGTGAAGACAAACTGACATTTGACCTGTCTCTAAACTCGGATCAAATGTGTCAAGATAAATACAAGATTTTAAGGCATTTTTACTGCTCATTCCCATTGTGAGTGAACAGAATACCTGCTTGTCAGCTCGCCAGTAGACCCTAAAATAGCTCACCCGGATAAAATCTGACTTGCCATAGCAAGTGGGCTCATAGGTTTTTCCAAGGCCTGACCCACTCTCACTGTATTTATGGTCTTTATCCTAAACCTAAGTCAGCAGATTGCAAGATCTGTAAGTATTTCTCCAATAAGAGTCTTAAAGACAGTGGAATGAGGTTGTCATTTTTTCTTAGCAATAAGGAGAATTTTCCTCCTTTTTAAAGGAGATGCCCCCTTTCATTAATGAAGGCATCACTCAAGAGTATACTGTTGATTTCCCGAACATGATCTATTTGGTACAGCGCTTGCAGCCACCTCCTCTGCGAACAAACCAGAATCAAAGCGCCACACTTGTGACAAAAAGGTCTTCAATGGAAACCTTGTTGACGTCAAAGACTTCACTCCCATCGGTGAAGACACCATCCGCGTCAAGCTTTCTTTCTATGCGGACACTGATTGCATCGAACATGTAGTCTGCAGCGAGAAGACACACCAAACTGTTGACTACCATACTCTGTTATTACGCAGCAACCAACTAATAATCCAAGCATGGGCTTGCCGGCTGCGCCCATCCTTCAGCCTCCTCAACCTGCTCCTTTACAAGCTTCGCCTCTGGGTAGTCCTCCCAACGCCAAGGGGTTCAGTCCATGGAGGAGACCTGGATGATGTTTACTCTAATGGTTCTACCTATTCTGATATGGAAGGAGAGGAGGGTGAACTGCCATCCTATGATGGAAGGGATGATAATAGCCGATGTTGCCCTTGGTGGGAAACGATTGGCCATTTCCACAATATGCTACAGATGCCATCTCTGCATTTCATTGATTGAAAGAGCTGCCAAGAAATTCAAACTAACAATGACCTTTGTAGATCGATTGTTTTCTCTGACAGCAGCCTTGGAAATACGATAAATCCATGCCTATTCTAGATTGTCAGGCCAGAAGGTCTGCAGTTATTGAAGGCACCTGCTACTGTTCCAGCTATGATGCCTCGTCTGGAAAAGAAATGCAAAGCTCCGTATTCAGAACCAGCTTGCCCCATTGGTCATACTAGACCAGATTTATTAATTGCCTCTGCGGTTCATAGAAGAACCAATAACATCTATTCTGCCAGACAAGGATGGCAAACATAGTAACAAATACTTGCATCTATCTCTTCCGAAGATCAGGTCTCACTTTGAACGGGGAAATCATTGTGGGTACCCTAAACAAAGATCCAATTTCTGGGAGCAATACTAGACGCTCAGTTGAGGACAGCCTTTCCATTGACAGAAAGAGAAAGTTGCAAACCATGTCAGATTTGTTGGAAAGCAAAGTGAGGCGCTACAAGTCCCTGATAGGTATGTTGTAATCATGTATAGGGCTCATTCAATTTTGCACGCTTCATGAGACCTGTTCAGCAAGAGCTGGGTTTGCAATAGAAGCGGGTGGGAGGCCCATGGGTAGATTTACTACGCGTCTCAAGGTGCTTGAAACCAGCTCTGGTGGAGACCTCCAGAAAACTGAAAGCAGGTCTTGCTTTTCTACCAATAACAGGTTATTGCCCACCATGTGTGCACCCAGGTACAGGTAGGGAGCCCTCCTGCAAGAGCTTTCTAAAAGAGGCCTTTGATCGGATGCACAGAAAAAGCTCCACATCAGTGTGTTGGGATTTCGTGCCGTAAAACCAGGCTTACAAGTGTACCTCCCCAGCTTCGCAGGTCAGGCTGTCTTAATCCGAACTGACAAAACATCCATGTTCTACATAGCCAAGCAGAGCGGCCTGATCCAAGTTCCTTTCAGAAGCTCCGCTGCTGTGGAACTGGTCCATTTTTCACAAGATGGACATTGCTGTGTAACATCTGCCAGAACGATCAGGTGGAGGAACTCAGATGGCAAATGACAGATTGTCACTAATGCCAAATTAGAATAGAAACCGGTGGATTCACTACGCAATCTATCTGTTGGCCTCTGAACAACAAAAAATGCACATGCTTCACACGCAGGTTTTGGCATCCAGGGACGATGGACAATGCTTTTATGATCAGCTGGTCGAAGATATTTTCTAATGCCTTTCCTACTTTTCCCCTGATCCCCAGTGTGTTGTAGGCAAAGGCAGACCAATGATCCTCATTGTTCTAGTGTGGCCTTGCCAGTACTGGCATAGCAAGCTGCTGCAGTTGGCAGCACATTCAGCCAATCTTGTAAGGGTGCATCCAAGGAAATTGTCCAGACATAAAGGAAAGATTCTTCATCATGGTCCCAAGTTGCTGAATTTGACCGCATGGTACCCGACCATCTAGAATTTGGCCATCTGGCTCCCACAAGAGTGTAAACCTATTCTGCTGCTGGCTCGTACTCCAGCAGTCAATAAGACTTGCAATGCTAAGCTTAAGCATTTCTGTATCTGGTGCAGGGATAATGGTCATCTACTTCAAATAAAGCCTTCTCGGATGCTGCCATATTTGTTAACTTTGGGCAAAAGTGCTCTTAAATGTTCAGTCAGAGTTCATCTGACTGCAATTTCCAGACTGTTTTCTCAAATGATCATTAAATCGCTTTTCAGCTCTTTTGTATCCTCTGGGTCCTTGGGAGCTTAATACAGTTCTCAGTCAGCTGATACCACCTTTTGTGCTGATAAAAGAAGTAGACTTAAAATGTGTTTTATGGTAGCCAGAACTACTATTGACTCTGACATCTGTTAAAGTGGGAGAAATTCAGGCGTTCACCATCCGAGAACCCTTTCGCTTGTTCTCGGCGGACAAAATACTTGGCAACCAACCCTGAATTCATTCCTATAGTGCCTACTGGCTTTCATTTCAATGAGCCTGTCATTCTTGGATCCTTCTTTCCCAATCCATCCTCTCCCTCAGAAAGACCCTTGCATTCTTTGGACTTGCGTAGATGCCTCATTCGATATATATATAAAGGACATGTGCACATTGGACGAGCTACTTGCATAACTTGCTCAACCACGAAAAGGTCCAGCCTTGTCCAAATGGGGATAGCTTGTTGAATCTCAGCCTAAATTGCTTTGTCATGCCAAAGCCAATCTCCTCTCAAGGGAAGAGTGTGGCACATGCCTCCATTGGCATTGCTTCAATGCAGCACTCTATACTGAGGTGACCTTGAAATACATCTGGGGGAGCAGGCATACGTTTAAGCATTACTGCCTCGACATGGACACAAAAGCTGACTAGGCAGTCGGACAGGGAGTCCTGAGAAACCAGTTTCATTAAAGATGAGCCCGTTGCACTCTTTGTTCTACTGTGTACAGCTTGCTTTTCTGATTATGGCATGTGAAGGACCTGCAGCGTTGAAGAAATTACTTACTCCAGTTCTTAACACTGGTATTTTTATATATTTACGTGCAACGCTTATCCTCCCTATCCTATTTGATTCTCACACTTGTGCTTTGAAATCAGAGCTATGGTGGCCTAAAAGGAGAGATGGGGTGCCTAAGCTTCCTCACTGGCTAAAGTTTGGGTTCTTTCAAATGAGGTGGATTCATTACTGAACATACTGTTTCAGGCCTTTGGCATTTTTACATTATATACTCTATTGTGCACTTTAAGCTGAATGCTGCTATTTTGATGTACCAGGGATTCCCACCCTGATGGGGCATGTGACTATATAAAAGGTAGCACTGTTGGAAAAATAGTTACAGGTAAAGAACCTGGTTTTGTGCCAGTATTTCCCTCCGGTATTGTAAATGGAAGAGAAATTGCTGCTTAATCAGGCCAAATTGCATTTTTTAAAATTTATTTTTACAGTAGTTGTCTGAGGTGGAATGCCTACAATTTGATCAAGGTTCGCAATATTTTAATTGATAAAATTACTTTCCTTTTAAGGATCGTACAGTATGAGGTTTCCTTGGTCACTTAAGGTAAAAAGATGTTAAATAGAATAAATGATTACATTAAACGTTGTCCAATTTAGACCAGTCATAAAATGCAATGCCTAAATAAGTGACTGAGTTCCTCTGGGGGTTGAAAATAATTGCAACATTTAGATAATCATGTTACAATGCTTTCTGTACCTCCTTCTGGCTTTCTTTACTGTTACCATTACCGCCATCACTATGGTTCTCCTGTTTTTTTTCTTGCTTTGGAATTGCCATGCATTTTAATTGAAAAATGCATATTGGATTATATGGATATTTAAGACCTACAAGAATAGCACCAATAATATACGAATTGCATAAAAGCAAAACATTGGGCTCCAACTAAAGGTTCAGGTGAATATAAACGTTTAGATGTGAAAAGTCCACCCTTTCAACACCAGTTCCAAACTAATCAAACCTAACCCAAATTCTCACCCTGGTAACCGGCAGTAGTGGACAGCCCTTACGAGCAAGAGGTAAGCTACCTACCCTAAATTAGCTCTGCCCAAGCAAATTTTAAAAAGCAAAATAGGAAGAATACAGTTGATTGGGGGCAAGTATCATGTGGCTCAGGGTTTCTTGCACTGTTGGAAAGGGTGGGGGCATTGTAGTTAGTAAACTTTGTTTAACACTTATTTTTTCTATGGTGGCCAAATTTTTAAAACACTCATTCTGCTTAAAGTAGAGGCACTCTTAATTTGAGCGGAAATAAAGTGCCAAAAATTAGAACAAACTATTTTGTCACCAGAATCACTAGGTCACCGTATTAAAACACTTCTTACCATGGTGGGGAAATATTGCTTTGTAACGACTGTAGAACATCTGAATTTAGATTGCAAAATAAACTAGTTAACTGTAACCAAATTTGTGGTCATTGAAACCATTTTAGATTCACAAGTGAACCCCCACCCCCTGTGGTGTCTTTGAAATCAATGGCACAATCCCTCCTTACCATAAGAAATAATGCATTTAAAGATACTCAGAGGCAAGGACCATTCATGTTCTAGTGAGCCTTTATGGCTCCACTTATGGTCAGCAATACCAAAAAGCTTATTAGAAAGATAATTCCTGACAAACAATTGGCTGAATAATGCAGAGCAATTGAGCATTTGTTAATGCGTATGTTTGCATCATTACAGACTTGGCAAATAATAATTTTTTTTCCCCCCTCTTTTTCTTTCAAGACCATAAAGTGTTTGTTGATTCACCCAAACCCAGAGTCTGCATTGAACGAGGAGGCTGGGCGCCTCCTGCTTGAAAACTATGAAGAATATGCCAGTCGTGCCCGTCTTCTCACAGAAATCCATGCACAGGTAACCAGCCTACGTTGCAAGGACCCAACTGACCCATGCTCTTCTTCTGGAGCGATCAATGGGGACGGGCCCATGGCCAAGAAGCATGCTGGTGACAGGGACAAGAAGCTAGCGGCCAAAAAGAAAACTGACAAAAAAAGGGCTCTGAGGAGGCTTTAGGTGCTGTAGGTTTGATCGCACAATGGTTTCCAGATCATGGAGTGAACTCAGTGTGTCAACTTTGGGTTCAAGGCGGGATGGGAGGAAGGACTTGAGGCAACACAATAAAACGTATCTTTTACATTTTCCTCACATGTTTTTAAAATTTTTTGTCATAGTTCTTTTTGGAATATTAAGTTATTTAAATTATAAAATCTATTAAAGTCCTTTTTTTCTAAAGTCTTGTCTTGGTTTTTATTGTCTTTAAGCCATGATTGTTGAACACAATTTGGTGACCATTTAGTGATTTGCATCATTTATTTGTTAAAAATAAGTGGAACAGTGGCTGAAGGTAGAATACACCTGGAAGGGGGGGGGGGGGGGGGGGTGCTTGTCAAACGTGTATTTTGGTCATGGAGTGCACTCAAATATTGAATGTTGTATTGCACAGTATGACAGATGCACTTCAATCCAGAATTTAAATTGAATTTAAGTGACCCTTTTCCACAGTTTAAGGCTTTGTAGATTTGCATGCTGGCACCTGTCAAGCTAGGGATTCAGCGATCAGCAGTGTCGGAATTAATGTAACCGTATTTTAAACATGCTATTCACATTGCACAAACTATCCAGCAGCCAGTGCGATGAGGCTTTGATCTCATCCTGTGTGCAGTAAATTACACCAGTTTAATGATGCCAAGGAAGTATTACCAGACGCGTGTGGTGGTGGGGAGTAATGTTTTATTGCATACGACGGGTAGTGCGTTTCTTACCTGGATCCTGCTTATGTGGGACACTCGACACTGTCAGTACAGACTTGAGAACTGGAAAATAAAGCTTGAATTTTATCTCAAAGGATCATTTTCTGTAGGTAATGTCAGTGTTTGCCCAATATGATTGTGAACTTCTTTCCAAAAATCTCAAAAAATTAGTGTTATCGGATAGATTGTAAAGGTAATAAGTAAAAACCTCAAAACCAAACTGGGCTCCTCTTTGGTAGTTATACCTTTTTGGAGGACATGATCTCTACTGTGGTTCTTAAAAAAGGAAGTTTCTGAAATAGAGCCTCGCTATTACAGTTCATTAACCCCCCGCCGCCTCTTCCATTACACCAATGGTCGAAGTGCCTTCTGACTCCTTTAAGAACATGATGGCTCCAGGAATACATTGCCTTTACTGTCCTAGAGTGGCTTCTACCTCCTCCAGATGGATGTCCTTCAGAATTGAAGGGAAATGTTTTGTTAAGTCCAGTTCCTAAAGGGCCTTGGCCACCACTTGCAAGACAAGTCAAAACCCATCAACCCCAAAGGTATAGATGAGGACATTGCAATTAACAGGGAGAACAGCGCGGTTTGATAGTTATTATTCCAATTGAAGATTAATGAGATGGATTCTGTCCTCGGAGTGCCTTCCACAGCCATCATTTACTTCCCATAAAGATATTAGATGAAATATTACCTAATTGTATCTCCTAAACAACAGATGCCTACTCTTTAACTTTAGGGAAAAGTTGGGATCATTCAAAGTCATAGATTTGCTTTTTTGAGCAGTGACTAGTAAATGATACAATTACATTCTACTAATGTGGTGTAAGGAAAGTCTCTCCCCAGTGTAAAAAAGCCTGATCTTATATTCTTACCAAGCACCAAGGTCAAATTATAAGTACCATCTTTTAGAAGTCAAACTATCAAAATGCCACAAGGTATGGCAAAGTAAAACTTACCCCTTGTACAGAATAACGTTATTTTCTGACCTGCAACTTCTGACCTCGAAGGCTAATAAAGTATTTGTAAGAATAGGGGACCAATCTGAATTTGTATGAGCAAGACCTAAATCATTAGACTAGCTGCATGAACTTTAGAAAAACTGATTATCTTTTCAACATGGAGTAAATTAACAACCAAACCATCATACCATTAAAAAGTGAGGAGTTGGTGAGCTTTTACTATTGTGATGCCAGGCAATTGTAAATAATTGTACCTAAGTCTCATAGCTGCTAAACACAGCGTTGGGCAAATTGGATGTTCATAAAAGTGAATGAAGTATAACTAAGATCTTTTCGGCATGATGTTCACCAAGGGTTTCCAGTAGTGAGGGTTATACCACAAAAGATTCGGGTAATGATTAAACATAGCCCATCGATCTCAACTTTTCTTCATTCTTCAAAGAATCCATAGAACATGGGAGTAAAAGAGCAGATTTCCGCATTTTGCAATTGAAATAGCAGGATACTGAAGTGCGAGCTAGCATGTTTTAGTTTATTCCTACTTCTCCTTATTCTGGGCAAACCACAGAGAAAGCGCTGTGGTTCCAAGATTGGGCGGTGAATCCAAATCCTTCTTGCTTAGGATCTAACTTCAATCAATTCTAGAAGTATTTAGATTTATTGTTCCTCCCATTTCCTATATGCAGTCAAAGGTAACTAAATATTGGCTATATGTTACATCCAATAAGGTAGAAAAGAAAAAAAATACTAGTTCTTTGATAGCTAAATCTCAGTGCAAGATAACCAGTTAATCCTTGTAGGCCAGGACACTGGAATTATGCGACAGGAGAGGGCCAAAGTATGGGTCGGGATGGTTAAAGTATGCAGCAAGAAAAGTCAAAAGATGCCTCATATTTTGTAATAGTATTACTTCATTATTTCGTCATGGGTGTTGGTTGCACCATAATTAGTACCACTTAACTACCCAGATGTAGTAATGAGCAACAAAGGCAATCAGTTCAGCTTTGCAAAGAGCCTTCCTCTGTTCAGCGACACATTGTCCAATTTTTAGTAACTTTTTGCACGTGAGCGCTGGAATAAAATTGGGTTAGAATCTGGACAATATGCGGCAGCTGATGGATTATGTTGCAAATGCGGCAAATCTATAACTATGCAAAAATCGCTGCGACCACACAATTGCAGGAGTCTAGTGGCCCTGCTTATAGGACACAGATTTGACAGGGACAATCTTGGGTGTTAACCTAGCAGTTGCCTACTTCAACATTGTCCAATCCTGTTAGGGACTGCTGCAAAGGCTTGGTTTGTTTGCCTTGGTGTCCAGCAGGTTATGGCGCTGCAAAGCTGGACCAAGTACAATCCCATCAGCACTTGACTTTCTGTAGTATTGATGGCAAGCAGTCACTGGCGGCTTAGGTAGTGTGGCTTTGTCATGCTTCTGAGAGAACACGTCTGCTCTAGACTGCCTGGAATCTGGAGTAGGGTCACAGCAGGGGCTGCTGTCTGACATCCTTGCAGGCAAGCGGACGTCTACAACTGCTTCTTCAAGGTCTCGGGGTGCTGCATATGGACAGTCGATGTTCACTGGCACAAAGGCAGCTGCAGTAGAATCCATATTGGATGCGGTCTTCAGTCGTAGTGGCATAATTTGTCTCGTGTAGTCTTGGATGGGGCCAGCATGGTCTGCCTCTGGCAGTTTCCTGGTGACAGCACATTGCTTCACCAGCATATTTTGGTGTGGCGACAGTCTCTCTGGCACAGTTCTTGTCCAGTGTCGCCCACTTCTGTCTGTAGTTACAATCTACAATCGCTAGAAGGTAGACTGCTCCCATGCTCCTCGGGGCATACATATTTGATTCCACATCCCCTTGCTGACCCACACACATCTGGTCAAGCTGCTTCTGGCACTCCTTGGTTAAATACACCACCTGCAGGTAGGCTGGATTCTAGGCACTTCAGGTCAAAGAAACTGCGTTTTAGCTCAAGGCACGGTTTCAGGTGACCTCTCACTTCTGGAATGTTGGGTAACACTAGCTTTGGCTGCACATTGGTCATCAGAGCATGAAAACAAGTGGGTCTATGGTTCTTTCAGGTGTCCTTTTGAGCTGCTCTCCAGGCACTGATTTGGTTTAGTGATACTTCTCAAAGCAGGGTAGTCTCCGGCCCTGATCACCCCCAATAAAGGCACAAAGATGTGAACTTTCTGAACCTAGCTATCAACAGCCACACTTGACAGTGATCAGGGAAGAAGCAAAAGGCTGGCTTTACTGAAAAGGTCTGCCTTTCACCTTAATACAGACTTTAGTCTAACTCCCGATATATATTAAAAAGGCAGTGCTATTAAAAGAATCAGCAGCTGCTCACTTGAAAAGGCGTAGTTGAGTTTCTATAGAAGCCTTTTTCTCTAAACCCTGTTCTCACTTTAGTGTCTAGTTCGCCTCTAGGAATGTCAACAATACACTCCCAGTCCTGGGAAATAACCTATCTGGCTGACCCATTCACACGATGTAGGCTGCATAGAAGTACGACCTACACTTGGGATGTTAGCGTTAGGGTCTGGGTTTGTTCAGAGCAGTGAGATTGAGTGGTGCCGGTAGGTGCTCAGTCCAGCTACACAGACATAGCACGATTACTATGGATTCTGAAAACTTGGAACATTGCTTCCACTGCTCTAGATGCTAAAACCATGACTGACAGTAGTACAGTGTCAGTAAAATGAGTACACACCTGATTTGCTCAATGTCAAAAGACTGGTCCAGGGCCTCACTCGTGTCCAGGGACAGACTTGCACCTCTGTGCAAACATTAGATTAGTGTGAGGTCAGGCCTAAACAAAAAGCCAGGGCACCAGATTCTCCTCCAAACAAACTTAATATGTGAAAAATGTGTTATTACTGATTTAGTTTACTTTCAACTCCTAGATCAACACCAATATCAAGGTTTGTTATTTAGTCTTACCATGTGAAGAATTCTACCATCCAATCGTAAGCACAATATTTGCATTTTCTTTGGACTGTTAGAGATGTCTATCCCTGGGGTGTTCATTATAAGGTCAGATATGTAATCTAGAAGGTTTCATCGGAAGTGGCTCAAGAATTGCCTTGTGACCACCTAGGACTTACATTTACAATTGTGAACCTCCATATGGCAAGTCAGATTCCTTCTTTGTGATTGTTTTGATGTCCATTTTCAGGCTAAAGTAACTCTTTCCTGACAGTGTAACTGGATTGTCAAGCTAAATGGCATTTTTCTGCACTACAAATGCCGAAGTGCTATCCACTATGAACTACTTTGACTATTAAATGAAAGAGCAAAAGGGACAGTCTCGATGTGGGTGTAGATAAAATATCCAATACCCTTCTTTCACATCAAATAAAACATTCCATGATCAATATGTAGATAGTCCTGAACTTCAGACTAACTGATGCATAGGTTGTATGGGTAGAGTTTTTATGGACTCCGCTGTTGCAATCAGTGAAGCAAAATTAATAGGGTGCCTGGAGGATAAATTAATCGCCGCTCTGAAACAGCCAGCTTTACACCTCAAGGCTTTGCAAGGTATCACATGAACGAGTTTGTAAAATAGATTAGGGGTCCCAATGCGTTTCTGGTGTAAAGGTTTGGAAGACTTGGCAAACTTCAGTAGGGTGCGCTTGGATTTCAAAAGGATTATCTCTAGACTTTCAGAGAATTTTAGTATTCACACATACAAGCACTAGATGCACATTTCCAATGTCCCACATTTAGAGTGCTTTAGACTTTACAGCATCATACTACCAAATGTCTTCGATTTCACAGGACTGTGCAAGAAAAGTCCACTCAGAAAATAATTTCTAGTGCTGAGAAAAGGGATAAGAGAATTAACTTGGTTTTTGCTAGCTCCTTTGAAGATGGGGCACTAAATGTCTCTATTCCATAAGCCAAACACCCTGGAAGTTTTCTTAAACTGGTCTAAAGCCGAAATGGGCACATTTAGGGGGATAGTATAGATGTCAAATCTGTCAAGAAAAAGATTGAGCAGAGATGGTGCAGTGTGGTATCTGGAAGAGCGCTCCAAGTCAGTCTTATTTATTGTATATAAATTCATCACTCTGCTTGTCCTCATCGTGACTGCTGGCTTCCAGATACTATTGTCCTATGCCTTAGTACACTTATTGTCTTCGTGCTAAGCATACAGCTGTTGCCTCGAAATAGCTATTGTATGTTATAGGATTAATCTCTAGCTGTTTAGTTGCACCTGGCTCTGATAGCTTTGCAAAATTTCAGATCTAGCTTGTCATGCAGGGCTATTAAAGGTTTTGTATTCTAAAGATTATGCATGGTCCTTAAATTTTATGTCTACGTTCAATAGTATTTTAAATTGTCGGCTCCCAATTTTAGATGGGTTAAGAGAAGGGTAGGAGTGAGGTTAGTTCAAAGTTTTAGTTTTTACAGTTTTTTTAAAATTTAAATATCTGACTTAGCATAATTGATCGTGAACTATGTAAGGCCCATGAGACCAATCCTGTGTATGTATATATATATATATATATATATATATATATATATGTGTGAGCCATAAACCAAGTGTTTGACTACCTCCACCATTCTGTGGTTATTTACATGTCTATGTAAAAAGTTCTACCACAAATTTAAAAGGTATTTCTACACGGGGTCAATTTATTTCCTGTCATGCCATTACAGAACTCAAGCGACCAGCTCAAGAATGAGTAACATTTTAGCTCTTGATTCCAAGTATTTAAACCATTGCACGAAGATTAAATTGCTAGACTAATATTGTAGTCTGAAATAAGATGCCGTGCTCATCTAGGAAACGTGAATGATAAAAAGAAAATTAGTTGCTTATGGGTAGGTAGTATTGTATGTTCCAGTGCATTAGCAAAAAAAGTAAAAATACTGACTTCAGAGATCTAAGTTTCAGGTTTGATGCCTATATATCAAGCATATGTATGTCCCCCATATGTGAGTGTCTTTGTTTTGAAAGACTGAAAAAGAGAAAATGTTTCCTACTGAGGCTTAATTTTGCACAAGTGGATTTTAATCTACCCATGAATGGAGTGCTACACCGTCAATGTCTTTAAAATTGCACAAGTGATTGTTTACAGTTTGACCTCTATTTGAAGGGCTCCTGGAGAATTGGCTTGTGAACTGGTTATTTTTCTTTTGTATTACAATACAGACCTTATCAATAAAACGCACCTTTCCCAGGTAGATTTTTTTTAAATTTTATTATTGAGCCTTTAACATTCTTGGAACATGGTTACCTACCAATTTCATTCGCTTTTAGGGATACTCCGGCTAAAACCAAACAAAATGAGAGTACTAAATTTAAGGCATTTTAAGACCGGATATATAGACTCCTGCCTTTTAGCTCGGGAACATGATTTCGAGTTTTTAAAATTCTAGGAAAGTGAACATTCACATCGCCCAGGTCAAATGAGACATTGAGTTTGCCTAGAAGCTTTTAAATGTGAATTTATTTGGTTACATAGTTAAAGGTGGAATCTTGATCACACCAAAATCTAGGTAGTTTTGTGGTAGAAAAATCTGAGATTAAACCAGTAATATACCAGCAAATCTTAAAACAGTCGCATTTCCAATGAGTAGTTCATGAGCTACCTATAAGTCTCCCTCCTTTGTACATCCCAGCCCACTAAATTGGAACCTACTGCTTGGTTGGGAATATATATACACACACACACACTGGGGAAAAAAAGGTTACAGGGACGTTCTAGTTAGGTTCACTTTTTACGACAAAAAAATAAGTTCTACAGTAGTAGTTCTAATTATGTTAAACTCAAACTTCTTGAGCAAAGTAACTTTAGGCAACATGTAGTTTCTTCAGATAAGTATAACTGCTGAATTTCTATGGTTTTGTGTGGTTAAAACATGAACCGAACTATAACTCCCATGTAACTAATATATAATTGGATCCGCGGGTACCCTTGCCCCTAGATATACAATGTTTTATATCTTTAACTCCAAATCTACTGAACAGATTTGTAACCTATCACAAAAGGTCTCTTTCTGGACCAAGTTAGCTTTCTGATGCATTTGGTGTAAATCCATTCAGTGGTTTTGGCTTTTAGAAGTGTCTAATAATTGCTAAATCCCCATACTCTGCGTGGGGAAAAATGTTTTGGGGGACCTACCCTTTTTCTCTGCCTCTACTTGACCACCCCAAAACCTTCTGTACAGAACTAGGCAACTTTTGGTGGGAAATTCTGTGAAGATTCATTAAAAGGTATCAGTTATTAGCAAAATAAACAATTTCTCTATGGGAAAAGTTGGTCCTAACTTGAACTAACTACTGGCTACTGCCAATTTTGAAGAAACTACTAATCGCTGTGATGGGTGTGGTGTGCGCATGTTGGTTAATTGCTAACGTGATACTAATATTAAACATCTGCTTGGTGATTGCCTTCTTTCTACTTCGGATTTGCACGTTGCGTTTATAACAATACGTGACCATCTACAATCTTGGTAGAGGACCAACATCCTAAAATGTAGAACCTGTATAAAAAAAAGCCTTTGTTGCTTTGGAGCAATATAAACCAGAATCTTAAACTGAAGCTTGTTGATCCTGTGAAATGTTCCACTTTTAACTGCGCTGTCCAAGTTCAGTTCATCCGTGCTACCTGCTTCACTAATGATGAGCATCAAATGATTTCATCACTTTTCTGTCATTGTGGATCTAATGTAACTCTTTACCAGTTTTAGTCAGGCTGAAACTATGCTTATTGCTGACAATAGTAACTGGTACACGCAGTACCAGTTTGCAAGCCAAGCTAGATTTGGATAAGTTAGCTTTATGAAAATATTTAAGGCACTCCTGTTTTATGTTCAGTTTAATATCATCAATTCTGGCTTGGTTTAACTTTTGTCCCACGGTCATTGAAATAACTATATTGGCTATAATCAAATGCAGTTATATCCCTGAGTCGCACTGTGAAGTCTGTATGAAGATTCTTGACTCTTGTGGCGTTTGATTAAGATCTTGTCTATACTCCATGTAGTTGCAAACTCATATTTTTCTTACATCGAAGAGGCAATTGCATTGTCGTTCCTTCAGAACTAGTTCCCATTAAGTGCCACTGAATTTCGGACTGAACTGTCCATTGGGGAAAATTTTGATTGCTGAATAATAATGTACTAAAGATACCTTTCACTGGAGAGGATCTACTCCATGAATGAAAGTAAAGTCTCTAACATTCCCATTCTTACAGCAGCACAGGCAAGTTTGTGGTGGACATGGTGTATCGATCCCTCCAATTGTCAGACTGTTAAGTCTATCTGTGGAGCGTATACTTGAAAAACTCACACGATCACCTGCTTGACAAGGAAAAGGCTAGAAGCTTCTGTCCGTTAATTGCGTAGTAATATCAAGATAGTAGATGGTAACAGTATTCTTATAACACTATGTGCAACGCTGATGTAGAAGAAAGGCAAACACCAAGCAGATGTTTAATAATAGCCTCGCCAGTTAGTGACTAGCTTAAAATAGTGAAACTAAGCTCACGTATTAGTAACGTAATATTGCAACGGTCATAACGGTTGCCAAACAGCAGGCTAATGCCATTAGCGAGAATCAATGCTTAACCAGTAGGTGTATGTTCAGACGTTCCAGTAGAAACCTCGTTACTCCAGAGTGTACTACTAAGGTCTATCACAGCGAAAACTAACTATTTCACAAAGCTGTGGCACATTGTCCATGTTATGAAGAGCAACCCATGTGATCAACGCGCAGCGTTGGCAAACCTATTCATAATTTAAAGTGTTCCTAATAATTGAGTCAAGTGGGCCCCAAAGTAATAATCCGCGTTGCAAGGAGTCTCTGATATGCGGGATTTTCAGCAGCCACGGCTGAATCCGGATGGGACCAGGTTGTCGCAGTATATTCGCTCCAAAGAAAGATATTACCGGGGAGTCAGATATCCCCCTAGCTAAGCCAGAGGAGTCTGAAGTATTGAATATACTGCGCTTGAGTGAACCGATAATCAAGCCGCGAGTGACTGCCGCGAACTCCAGAATGGAAAGTTCTCGTATGTTTGTTTTTTTTAAATTATTTTTTTTAATGAACTTCGACAGCTGGTCTACAGAACTATAATTACTGAGAAGCCCTGTGTAAAACTTGCTGCTAAAAATCTAAGATGGTACTGATCAAAGCTTCGTCCTTCCTAGTGTGTTAGATGAGCATAGCCCACCGCCTGACTCTATGGGAAAATCTGGTTTATTGAGTGAGCTGTGTAACGGGCCAGCTTTATTGAATAACATCTGCAGCAAAATGCCTAGCGTCAAAGATTACAGTGAACGGGATTTGTAAAGGTTTTGTCCCATATTAAAAAGCCGACCCCTACCACAGGTTGAATGCGTGTGCTGCGTTGAAGAAACTATAAACTCCCATTCCACATCTAAGCACCAAAAAGGAGGATTAAACAAGCAGGGGAAACATTGGCAGCCTTACGCACGACTTTGTCCTGTGCCACAGGAGCAGTGCCTGCCCCGCTGTACAGCCCCTGCCTGCCCCATTCCCAGTAGAAGTGAAGCATCACTCATGGCGGCAGCATGCAAGTGGTGAGAATTCCACTTTCTGATTCCGGCAACTGCCTGCCTGATCTGCCTTTTGGTCTCTTGTCTTAAAATGGTATATAGAAAGAAAACTGTAGAGCACACGTTAAAATTAAAAAAATATTATACCGCAGATTCTTTTTCTTTTTTTTAATATTAATGCATTGGCACAGTTGATGTCTTGCACTTTAAGACATACCCGATGTATCAGCTTTTAGAGGTTTGGTTACATCTTGTTCCCTTAGATCAGAGGTCTTCAAACTTTTGGATACCGAGACCCCCCTGTCAACATTTTGAGGCGTAAGGACCCCCTCCTGACAAAAATGTCTAAACCGGTTGACTAAATTGCGTGGGATGAAAATGTAAATGAGGTTATGTGATGCCGCGTATTTTGGGATAGCATTGCTTCATTATTTTGATATTTGTTACACAAAGTAACGCTGAGGAAAGATTTCACCCAATCAGTACCCATTTATAACCAAAATACAGCAATTATCATCAGAAAGATTTCAAGTCAACCTTTGTGAAGGGCCTTCCACTCTGCAGCAATACGTGCTGCCACATTAGAAGCTCACCTGGCCCTGACCGGAAGAAGCAGGGGTCCCTTAAAACCCTGGCGGTTTTGTGTAGAGTTAAGCCGTTTACCCATGCAGCTTTCCTCTCACCCCCTCCCTTCCATCCCTCTCTCCTCCTAACCCCGGATGTTAGAAAAGGTAGACGGACCGGGAGGGTCGGCCGGGGTCAGGGGGAGAGGTCTCCGGGGAGAACCGTCTCCAGCGATCGTACAGACAAGTAACTTCCCCCCCCCCCCCCCCAACAGACAGATACCACACACGGATAAGGTTCAGTGTTCTTTATAAGCACTTCTTAAGGTACTGTTGAATGGTACAAGGAGGTCTGGACTCAGGGGTCCCCTCGATTCGAGTCTCGCAAGGTAGGAAAGGGGGGTAGCGGGACAGTCTGTTTACCAGTCAGGTAGTTCGGATGAGATGATGAGCTCACAATCCTCGAGCTTGGTGGTTAGGTGGTACGGGCCGCGGTAGCGCCAGCAGGTCCCGGTGATGATGGTCGTTACAACGGGCCGCGGCAGCGCCAGCAGGTCCCAGGAAGATGGTCGATGTACGGTCCGCGGCAGCGCCAGCAGGTCCCGGTGAAGATGGTTGGTACAACGGGCCGCGGCAGCGCCAGCAGGTCCCAGGAAGATGGTCGATGTACGGTCCGCGGCAGCGCCAGCAGGTCCCGGTGAAGATGGTTGGTACAACGGGCCGCGGCAGCGCCAGCAGGTCCCAGGAAGATGGTCGATGTACGGTCCGCGGCAGCAGGTCCCGGTGAAGATGGAGATTGCAGAAGGCCGCGGCAGCAGGCAGAACGATGGGTCACAAGAGCGGGCTACGGCAGCGCCAGTAGACCGTCAAGGCTGAGTTCACTCGGTGTCTCTCGACTCCAGGATACAACTGCCTTCCTGCTCCGGAGCTGCCCCAGTTATAGGGCTGGTGCCCTTTGATGTCCGGACCCTCGCACTTGGAGGTCGGAGGGTCCGGGATGAAGGTGTCCAGACACCCAGCAGGGGGTGGAGCCAGTGCCTGGGGGAGCGGGAGGCGACCGGCACCTGGCGGGGGAGAGCCTTTGACACCTCGTCCTCCCATTGACCTGCCAAGTGGTCCGCTCACCTCCTGGGTGGATGGTGGTGCCGGGATGTCGGGGCCGGCCAGGCCCGGGGTTGGGGTCGGGGTGCGGCCACGCGGCCGCGTGGTGCAGGGCCCAAGATGGAGGCTTGACCCGGCCGGGGAAGCCTGAGGGGCTGGACCCCGTGAGGAGTAGTGGTCCGAGGGCAGGAGATCCGTCGGGAGACGGGGTACAGGTGCTTGTCGCGGGGGTATGCCTGGTGGGCCGGAGCTTGGGCCCTGTCGTGCGGGGAGGGAGCAAGCCCCCTGTGTGGCCTGTCCAACATGCGTCCCCCCCCCAGCTGAAGGCGGGGAGAGTCACCCATCTCCTTGGGGGCTCTCTTCGTCGAGGCGGAAAAAGCGGGACAGGCCATCCGCGTTGGCGTGGTCTTGGCCTGGTCGGTGCTCCACGGTGAAGTCCATTCCCTGCAGGGAAATGGACCAGCGCAAGAGTTTTGGGTTCTCCCCCCGCATCTGCATCAGCCATTGCAGGGGTCGATGGTCGGTTTGTACCCGGAAGTGGGTACCGAAGAGATAGGGTCGGAGCTTTTTGAGGGCCCACACTACTGCAAATGCCTCCCTCTCGATGGTGCTCCAACGCTGTTCTCGGGCCAGGAGACGTCGACTGATGAAGGCCACCGGCTGGTCATGACCTTCGGGGTTCAACTGAGAGAGGACGGCCCGATGCCGTGGTCGGAGGCGTCGGTCTGCACCACAAATTCCCGACTGTAATCGGGGGCCTGGAGCACAGGGGCGGTGCACAGGGCGGCCTTCAGCTTCTCGAAGGCCGCTTGACAATCAGGAGTCCAGTTAATCCGCTTCGGTTGGTTCTTGGACGTGAGACCCGTGAGGGGCCCCACGATGCTGCCATAGTCCTTCACGAACCGCCGGTAGTAGCCGGTGAGCCCCAAGAAGGCTCGGACCTCGGTCTGGGTGACGGGAGGCTGCCAGGACTGGATGGCCGCAATCTTAAGTTGTAGGGGGGCCACCAGCCCGCTCCCCACTTGGTGCCCAAGGTAGGTCACAGACCCTTGGCCAATTTGGCACTTGCCGGCCTTAATGGTGAGGCCGGCCCGCTGGAGGGCTTGTAGGACCTCTTGGAGGTGACGGAGGTGGTCGGACCAGTGGCGGCTGTATACAGCGATATCGTCCAGGTAGGCAGCGCTGAACTCTTCGAGCCCCGCCAAGACCTGGTTCACAAGGCGTTGAAACGTGGCGGGGGCATTCTTCATGCCAAAGGGCATGACCTTGAATTGATAGTGGCCATCTGGGGTAGAGAAGGCTGACCGTTCCTGAGCCCTGGGTGTGAGGCCGATCTGCCAGTAGCCCGCTGTTAGGTCGAAGATACTAAGGTAGCGGGCGGCCCCCAGCCGGTCGATCAGCTCGTCTGCTCGGGGGATGGGATGAGCATCGGTCCGGGTGACAGCGTTCAAGCCCCGGTAGTCGACGCAGAATCTCAGTTCAGGTGCGGTGCCGGGGGCAGCGGCTTTGGGAACCAATACAACCGGACTGGCCCAGGGACTGTCCGAGGGCTCGATGACCCCGATCGTGAGCATCTTGGCCACTTCCTCTTGTATGCAGGCCCGTACCCGATCTGGTACGCGGTAGGCCCGGTGTCGGACAGGGGGACTGTCCCCGGTGTCTACGTCGTGCAAACACCAAGGGGTGACCCCGGGGGTGAGGGAGAACAGGGCCGCGAACTGCAGCAGGAGGTTCCGGCAGTCCTGGCGTTGCTCCGAAGTGAGGGCGTCAGAGAGCCGGACCCCGTCCACGGAGCCGTCATTCTCCTGAGTCTTCAGAAGATCCGGGAGGGGTTCGGAGTCTTCCTCTGCCCCACTGTCCGTAGCCATCAGGAGGCTGAGTTCTGAGCGCACAAAGTGTGGTTTGAGTCGGTTGGTGTGGAGGACCCGAAGGGGGTTCCGGGAGGTCCCCATGTCGATGAGGTAAGTGACGGGGCTTTTGCGCTCGACCACTTTGAAGGGCCCCGTCCACTTATCTTGCAAGGCACATGGTTCGGTGGGGGACATCACCCATACCTGCTGACCAGGCTCGAATTCAACGGAGGAGGCATTGTGATCATACCACCTCTTCATGTCCTCCTGGCTGGCCTCGAGGTTCGCCTTGGCCATCTCCCTGAAGTGCCGGGTCTGGTTTCGTAGGGCCAGGATGTATTTGAAGACGTCTGGAGGGGTTGTTAGGGGGGCCATCTCCCAACCTTCCTTGACTAGGCTGAGGGGCCCTCGCACAGGGTGCCCGTACAGGAGTTTGAAAGGGCTAAAACCGAGGGACTTCTGGGGAACTTCCCGGTAGGCGAAGAGGAGGCACGGGAGTAGTACATCCCACTGGCGACGGAGGGGCTCTTCCAATCCCCCAATCATCCCCTTGAGAGTGCGGTTAAAACGCTCCACTAGTCCGTTCCCTTGGGGGTGATAGGGGGTCGTGAATCTGTAGGTGACCCCGCATTGTTGCCAGAGGGACTTCATGTATTTGGATATGAAATTTGTGCCTCGGTCGCTGACGACTTCTCGGGGGAAGCCTACCCGGGAGAAGATCCCCATTAGGGCCCGGCCAACCACCGGAGCTGTCACGGTCCGTAGGGGCACCGCCTCGGGGTAGCGGGTGGCATGGTCCACTAGCACTAAGATGAACCTGTGTCCTTGTGCCGTGCGGGGGTCCAGAGGCCCCACAATGTCTATCCCCACCCTCTCGAACGGGGTGGTGACCACAGGGAAGGGTTGCAGAGGGGCTTTCAGCTTCCGACCACTCTTCCCGCTGGCTTGGCATGTGGGGCAAGATCGGCAGTGGTTCAGGACGTCATTCCTCATTTTTGGCCAGAAAAAGTGGGTCACTAGGCGACTGTACGTTTTGTCCTGGCCCAGGTGTCCAGCCAGGGGGACATCGTGGGCTAAGTTGAGCAGAAAGTCTCTGAAGCGGAGAGGTACCACCAGAACTCGACCGGCCCCCAGCTCGGCGATTCTTTGCTCGCTGTAGAGCAGGTCGTTATCCCAGTAGACCCAGTGAGTTCCGGCGGCGTCCCCTGCGTTTTGGGCGCTGGCTTGTTGGCGGAGTCCCTCGAGGGAGGGACAGGTCTTTTGTTCCTGGCGGAACTGTTCTTGGGTGGGCCCCCCTTCTTGACGCCACTGAGCCAGATCCGGAAGGTCCTGGGGTTGCGCGTCCTCTTGGGTCGTCGGGTCCGAGAGGCCGACCTCGCAGTTGCCCTCTACTGGGGCGACCGGGGGCGGAGGTGCTGGCCATTCGGGTTCTTCTGATCGGGGGGCGGCACGGGCGGCCATGGACCGGGTGGTTATGCAGGCCCAGTCCGAGAGGCCCAGCATCCCCAGGTGCTCTCTTCTCTCGACGGTGGCCCACGGGGAACTCTCGAGATCATTCCCCAGGAGGCAGTCCACGGGGGCATCGTCTCGGACCGTCCCTTTCAGCAGGCCGGAGACCCCTCCCCATTCGAATGGGACGCAGGCCATTTTACACATACTCTCAGAGTTATCTGCCGAGCGGACGGGGCAGAGAATGTTCGGCAGGATCTGCTCGGGCTTCACCAGGTGACAGCGGACGGCCGTCACACTGGCGCCGGTGTCACGCAGGGCCTCGGCCCTCTGTCCATTAATGGTCACCCACTGACCGTATTTCCTGGTGTTGGCGGGTAGGGGAGCCCGCGGGACCATGTCTCTTCCCCCTAAGCACGCCAGGACCATGGCGGCCGGTTCCCACCCTTGCCGGGCCGGCTCATACTCTTCGGGTTCCTCCGATAATCGCTCTTCCCCCAGGGCGGCGGCCGCTACCTGGCGGGGCTTGGGTGTTTGGTTTAACGGGCAGCTCGGGTCATTGGCGTAGTGGCCCAGTCGCTGGCACCGGTGGCACGTGACGTTGGCTCGGAACCCGGGCCGCAACGGGGGGTTGCCCCGGCCGGCCGGAGGCGGGGTGCTGGCCACGGGTGTTGCTGGCAAGGCGTCTCTCCCTCGACCCTGGCCCCCTCCTCCTCCCCGAGGACGGTGCTGGCCTTGGCTGCTTCTGTTCTGGTCGTGTGGCCCCTTCCGGCCCACTCGGGTGCTTTCCCATCGGTCAGCTTCGGCGGCGAGCTGCCGGGGGTCAGTCAGCTTACTGTCGAGGAGGTGCTGCCTGAGCTCGACGAAACAGTTGTTTGACAGGTGCTCCCATACCATAAGGTTGAAGAGTTGTTCGTAGGTGGTGACCTGACTCCCCTTGATCCAACCCTCGAAGGCACGGCTGAAATAGTTCACGTATTCTACCCAAGTTGTACCTGGGATCCGGGTGCAATCTCTGAACCTCTGGCGGTACATCTCGGGTGTGAGGCCGTAGCGGGTGAGGAGGGCAGCCTTCATGTGGTCGTAGGACGACATTTGGTGATCTGGGAGCTGCAGTAGGGCATCGCGACCCTCGTTGATAAACCTCCCCCAAAGTCCGGCTCCCCAATCACTCCGGTCGATCCGGTGGGAGGTCATGGCGATCTCATAGGCTTTAAACCATTGCTGTATGTCGTCTTCTCGGACATACTCGCGGACAACATACTTGGGGATATGGACTTTTTTCTCAATTGGCCCCGGGGTGTGTGGTCGCTCAGGCACCCCCAGTTCCTTATTCTGTTTTCGCAGTTCTATCTCCGCTAGTCGGCGCTCGTGCTCGAGCGTTATTTTTTTCTCCTCCAGCTCTCTCTGTCTCTGCTTTTCTTCTCGTTCATCTCGGAGCCGCATGTGCTCGAGGTTGAGTTTCTGTTCAGCTAACTTGAGTTCCCCATCCATCTTGAGTCGTGCCATCTCCAACTCGTGTAATCTGATTCTGTCTCTTTCTCGGATCTCCTCTTGTGAGAGGCCCGTTCCCCGCTCCTCGGGAGCCGTGGCGTTCCCCTCTGGTGTGATGCTGTTTCGGTCTGGTGTGACGCTGCTTTGGTCGGAGGGTCCTGCGACCCCAGTTTCTGTCCATGACTCAAGGGCGCGCTTTAGATCATCCTTGGTACTTAGGCCGGTGGTAGCAATGCCAAGTTCTATGCAAAATTGTCTTAGTTCGCGGTGGTTGTATTCTTCTAATTTCTCCATTTGGAATTTCTCGGTGGAGCTGCTATCTTTGGTCGACATCGTGTTTTTGTCGTGGGGTGAGCTACTCTCTGTACGATTACGCGTTGATTCGGATCGCGCCGCTGGCCACCAATGTTAGAAAAGGTAGACGGACCGGGAGGGTCGGCCGGGGTCAGGGGGAGAGGTCTCCGGGGAGAACCGTCTCCAGCGATCGTACAGACAAGTAACTTCCCCCCCCCCCCCCCCCACAGACAGATACCACACACGGATAAGGTTCAGTGTTCTTTATAAGCACTTCTTAAGGTACGGTTGAATGGTACAAGGAGGTCTGGACTCAGGGGTCCCCTCGATTCGAGTCTCGCAAGGTAGGAAAGGGGGGTAGCGGGACAGTCTGTTTACCAGTCAGGTAGTTCGGATGAGATGATGAGCTCACAATCCTCGAGCTTGGTGGTTAGGTGGTACGGGCCGCGGTAGCGCCAGCAGGTCCCGGTGATGATGGTCGTTACAACGGGCCGCGGCAGCGCCAGCAGGTCCCAGGAAGATGGTCGATGTACGGTCCGCGGCAGCGCCAGCAGGTCCCGGTGAAGATGGTTGGTACAACGGGCCGCGGCAGCGCCAGCAGGTCCCAGGAAGATGGTCGATGTACGGTCCGCGGCAGCGCCAGCAGGTCCCGGTGAAGATGGTTGGTACAACGGGCCGCGGCAGCGCCAGCAGGTCCCAGGAAGGTGGTCGATGTACGGTCCGCGGCAGCGCCAGCAGGTCCCGGTGAAGATGGAGATTGCAGAAGGCCGCGGCAGCGCCAGCAGGCAGAACGATGGGTCACAAGAGCGGGCTACGGCAGCGCCAGTAGACCGTCAAGGCTGAGTTCACTCGGTGTCTCTCGACTCCAGGATACAACTGCCTTCCTGCTCCGGAGCTGCCCCAGTTATAGGGCTGGTGCCCTTTGATGTCCGGACCCTCGCACTTGGAGGTCGGAGGGTCCGGGATGAAGGTGTCCAGACACCCAGCAGGGGGTGGAGCCAGTGCCTGGGGGAGCGGGAGGCGACCGGCACCTGGCGGGGGAGAGCCTTTGACACCTCGTCCTCCCATTGACCTGCCAAGTGGTCCGCTCACCTCCTGGGTGGATGGTGGTGCCGGGATGTCGGGGCCGGCCAGGCCCGGGGTTGGGGTCGGGGTGCGGCCACGCGGCCGCGTGGTGCAGGGCCCAAGATGGAGGCTTGACCCGGCCGGGGAAGCCTGAGGGGCTGGACCCCGTGAGGAGTAGTGGTCCGAGGACAGGAGATCCGTCGGGAGATGGGGTACAGGTGCTTGTCGCGGGGGTATGCCTGGTGGGCCGGAGCTTGGGCCCTGTCGTGCGGGGAGGGAGCAAGCCCCCTGTGTGGCCTGTCCAACACCGGATCTCTCTTCACTTTGCAGGTCATTTTCTTTCACCCCTTTTTACAACTTCTGAACTCTCCCCATTCAACCTCTCACTTCACCTTTAATCACCTCTTGCCATTCTGTCCTTTCACTGCCCTCATCTCTAACAGTCTCTCACATTTATCTCATGGCCTCTCTGGCCCTGTCACCTCCCGTGCCCCTCAGCACTTCTCATTCACCTCGTCTCTTCATTCAAATTTTTGTCTATTTGTATCTTACACCTCTCCAGTCCCCCCTATTCCTCTTTCACATCTCCCCTTTGTTCTAACAGAAGCCCTCACCTTTGGATCACACTCACTTCTTGCGTGTCCACACTTCTCTTCGGCAATTCACATTTCTCCTCATCCCTGACCTCTTCAATCAAATTCTCTCACTCCCTTGCTGTTCTCTCTCATTTTGGGTGCGGATGCAAGTTCAGAATGGTATGAATGAATGTATGATTACTGATGGGCTTGTTTGAGTGAGTTGCATATTGAGTAGTGACGGGGACAGGTGAGTGAAGTGTCACATGAGTGCAGGATGAGTAGTGTACTCGTGTGACTGCAGGTTGAGGTATAGTGTGAGCAGGACAAGTGCATTTTGAGTGCAGAGTGATCACTGAGTGCAAGGTGAGCGGGTGAATGGTGCAAGTGCATGGTGATCAGTGTGAGTGCATTGTGATCACTGTGAGTGCAAGGTGAGCGTGACAATAAAGGGCGAGAATGAGGAATGAGTTGTCTGAATGCACCCACTCAGCATGTTATTGACGGGGCGTAGACTTTAAGATCTAAGTTAAACTATTGCGGCATTAATCGGGGATCGAGGGTGAAGGAAATAAATAATGTGCTGATCCTGCAACAAACTTCCAGTCCTATGGTTAGGGTTACCAGCAGATTATTTTGATGGCCCTGTCGGTACAAAAAAAAAGCAGTCACCTAAAGCGGTATTTTCAGCGCTTATCTGTGCATACTTCCCAGGGCCGGCTTTAGTGCTGGTGGTGCCCTGTGCGACAATGTTTGTTGGTGCCCCCCCAATGACCACCCCCACCACGGATTCTCTCACTAGCACCCTTTAACAGTGACCAAGTCTCCATAACCCCACACTCAGATGCATTGAATTAGTTATATAGTGCCACTCATACCAGTGTAGGGTGTCCGAGCACTTTGCATCACACACACATTACACAGAGGCAATCATAAGTGTGTAAATCAGTTTATAGGAAATGTTACATAAGCCAAAGGACTAAAAGTATAGGAGTCACATGTCATCCATACTGGTAGGCAGTATAGTTCAAGAGTGCTTGGTGTGGAGAAGCACAAACTCAGAGTCGAAAAAGAAACAGCATAGTTTGGGAGTTTCCTTTAATAATTGATTTCTAGCCAAATTAACCCTTTTTGCAACATTAATCAATGGTCTAATAAGGTATTCTTTGTAGTGTGCATGCTGTTCTAGGATGAAAGTTAATAGCTCACTATTCTATATTAGGACTTTAAGTTATAAATTGCAAGTAACAAAAGGATGTCTCTTTTGAAAGCAGTAACCTGCTGATCTCTTCACATCATACGCACTCTGTAATCTACTTGGTACACGTTCTTTGCAGCAGGCATATTAACCCTCTGCACTAACTTCACCGAAGTCAAAACCTCAACTATACAAAACACTGATCTCTCTCCAGGAAGATAATTAATCACACAAGTTATCTTGACATTTATGTGAGGCCTGGTAATTGCCGGGGAAAGAAACGCTGCAGCAGGTGCTTCAAAAGCACAATAAACTTTCACACACGGCGCCCCCAGGAAGCCAACTTTGTATTCCTTTCCATGAAATGCATTCTCACACTACGGCAGTGAATGTAGAATCCAAATGTAAGGAATAGGCACAGTGGGGACCCAGGGGGTACTGGAACCAGCAAAAAAAACCTAAGCCTCTGTAACCAGTTTACAAAGGCATGTTAAATGGTCTTTAAAGACCTGTGAAAAAAAACACGGGGCCGGAGATAGGAATCCAGACACTGCCCAGCTGAGCCCCCAGCAGCTCAAGTTTCACTGCAGCAGCCGGGCTGAGACACAGGACGGGGGAAGTGTGGGGGGGAGGGGGGCTGAAGCCCTTGGGCCGGGCAGAAGTGTGACTGGGAAGGCGCGACCCCCTTTGCATCACTCCACGGCCCCCCTGGGGGTCGCGCCCCACAGTTTGAAGACCCCTGCCTTAGATGGAAATAGAAGGCGAGTATTGACGAGCCCTACTGGGAGCTACATCTAAATGAGAAGTAGCATACGTATGCAGTTGTGTGGTTTATAGCCTCAAAAGGGAGGGTGGCACCAGTACTGAAAGGGAAGCTGCCTTCCCACACACTATTTGGGCACCAGGCACTTTATTTATTCATGTGTGTATTTTTGTTTATTTTTTTTTTTACTAATTAATCCCTTTGCTGCTATGCCTTTTCTTCCCCTATAGTGAGCCTTTTTTGGGCTATTTGGGGTAGTTTGCGCTTAGGTCCCTGTAACTTTTTGACCACATAAGGTATCCACGCCAATTGTGTGTCCTTTTCTTCCAATATCATGGGGATTTTAAAGGTAACCAGGGTTTGTTGAGTCCCTTGGAGGGGACCCAGAAATCAGCCAAAATACAGCTAAAATGTTTTTTGGGGGGAAAAATGGGATACAAGTGCTGCAGAAGAGTCTGTTCTCCCCCCCCCCCCCCCCCCCACTTCAAATGGTAACAAAGGGTTTGTGGTCCTGAAATCACCATCTCCCAGGGACTAACTGATGATTGTCAGAAAACCCACAGTTTTTGCATTTTACTGGGACATAGCCTAAATTCTGTGCTTTCATCCTTCCAGTTAATGGTAGAAATGGGTATGAAAGTAATAGTGGATCCTGGAAATATATACATTTCAGAAACGTAGACAAATTTCTGAATTCAGCAAGGGGTCATTTGTGTCACATTTTATAATAGAAACTAACAGTTGATAATTGGAAAAATTGAGTTGAATTTTTTTTATAAATGTTTGTAAACTAGACACCAAGGGGAATGCCGGATGGGGTGACTTGTGTGGCTCATACCAGATTGTTACCCAGAATCCCTGTCCAAAGAAAACACATTTTCCCCTGAATCAGTGAGACTCCGCTCGTGAGCTGTTAAACCACGGCAAGGCACCAACCTCTTTACAGGCCATTCGCACACCTTTCACATGTGACACACAAGGCCATTCGCACCACCAGCTGCGGGCTCAGCACATTACAACATTCACATCAACAGACCGCGCCATTCATGGGCCCATCACTTTCATACCCCCCACATGACTGACACAGCAATCACACTGCTGGTGGTTGACATAGTGTGTGCAGTGGCGTTTGGATAGCAGAGTGTAATGACCAGCAGCAAGTCACTAATCACCCACTCTGCCAGCTAAGCGCCAGTCTGCCAGCCAAGTGCCAGTCTGCCCACTCTGCCAGCCAAGCGCCAGTCCACGCACTCTGCCAGCCAAGCGCCAGTCCACGCACACCGCCAGCAAAGCGCCAGTCCACGCACACTGTCATCTATCCTCTTCTTATTTTTAAACAAGAAAGAAAACACAAACCCATTGGAACTAGATACAAAACGATACAAACACAACAGTGGTAACTAAAGACATCATTCTAATGCCAACTCTGAAACTGAACAACTATAAAACAATACAGAGCAGGCCGTACACTATTAGACTCACGGTTTCTCCCAAAAACTCTGAGTGTGATACAATCTGAAACATGTGGGCACACACAGCCCAGGATTAGGACAATCACCACAGTGCATACGACTCCTTACGCATACCTCTTCGCAAACACACTACATCTCTTACAGGGATTGGTTTTTTTTGGCCGTGGTGGGAATTAAATCAGGAAAGTGGCAATCTTTCAATCTAGCCGCCACTCCAACTCTAAGAACACTTGCCTGTTCCGCTACAACAAGGCTGCTTATCACAGACTCCTGAAACTACACAAAAGTCATCTTTGACATAGGAGAACACTCGTTGAACACAACAAAAGCAATAAAAGTTGCTAAATTGAAGAGATGGATGGCCAACTTCTTATACCAAATGTAAGCCTAATGAACAGCAGTGTAGGGTTCCAACCTCTAATCTACTCTTTATCAACACCACCCATATGCTTTTTGTAGTCTACAATGCACGCAGGTTTGAGCACTTCAGCATCATGACCACCCCCCCACAGTCACAGGTAAAGTACTGTCATCATGGACCTGTACACATCCCTCCTGTCCACAAATGTCACAGCTAGCAATTCCTCACTACGCAAGGCACTGCCCCTCTAAAGCTTTTTGCAAATTAGCTCTTTGGGTAACCTTTATGGTTAGAGCAGATTGTGCCACAAGAGTGTCCACTTTCAATCAATTAAGGTGTTTAAGCGCAACTACTCGCCTGCAAGGGTCTCAAGGCATGAGTGGTGGGGGGGGGGTCGCAGTTTCCAGTCCATCAAGGAGGGGGTCTGTCAAAGAGCCAGGTTTTGAGGTTTGTTGCGAAGATGGGGAGCAATGTTGTCAGTCTGAGGTGGAGCGGAAGGTTGTTCCAGGCTCTGGCTGCGAGGAAGAAGGAGCGGCCTCCCGATCTGGTATTTCTGGCGTGGGGGACCACGGTGTAGGAGAGCTGGGTCCTTTGGGGTGCGTGAAATAGAAGTTGGATGTTCAGGTATGCTGGTCCGGTGTCGTGGAGGGCCTTGTGAGCGTGGGTTAGCTTCTTGAAGGTGACTTTAGCTTCGATGGGGAGCTAGTGGAGTGTGTGCAGGTGCTGGGAGTTGTGGCAGTGTCTTTGCAGGTTGAGGACCAATTTTGTGGCGGTGTTTTGGATGTTATGCAGCTTGAGGTTGAGGTTTTTTGTTTATGCCGGCGTAGTGTGTGTTGCTGTAGTAGAGTCTGCTGTTGACCAGGGTGTGCGTGACGGTCTTTCTGTGTGCAAGGGGGATCCATTTGAAGGTCTTACATAGGAGGCGGAGGGTGTGGAAGCAGGAGGACGAGACAGTTGATCTGGCGGTCCATTTTGAGCTCTGAGTCCAGGATGATTCCCAGGTTGCGTGTGGTCTGTGGGCCACTAGGTGTCGTTCCAGGCATCGGGGTTTGGGCCCATGATGAGTACTTCTGTTTTGTTGTTGTTTAGTTGTAGGCAGCTGTTTTTCAGCCATTTGATGATGGCTTCCATGCCTTCTCGAAAGTTGTCTAGTGTTGTTGGATTTGTTTGATAGGATGAGTTTGGTGTCGTCTGCGTATGACACAATGTTGAGTCCATAGGGTCTGATGATGGGGGCAAGCGGAGCCATGTAGACGTTGACGAGTGTAGGGCTGAGGGAGGAGCCCTATGGGACTCGGTAGGTGTAGGGTCTGAGAGGGATGGGGGGGGGGGGGGGGGGAGGGGTCTGACCTGTTGCGTTCTGCCAGAGAGGAAGGAGCGGATCCAGTCGAGGGGCTTGTCTTGGATCCCTGCGTCCTGGAGTATTAGGGTGCGGTGAGACACTGTGTCGAATGCTGCAGAGAGGTTGAGGAGGATAAGGGCTGCTGTTTCTCCTTTGCCCAGTAAGGTGCGGATGTCTTCTGTTGCGGCGAGGAGGGCGGTTTTCGTAATGTTTTTTTTTTTTTTTTTTCTGAAGCTGGATTGGGAGGAGTCGGATGTTGTGCTCTTCGATGAATGTGGCGAGTTGGCTGTTGATTGCTTTCTCAATGACTTTCGCTGGGCACGGGAGCAGGGAGATGGGTCCCGCTGAGGGTTTCTTCAGGAGGGGTTGATCTTGGCGTGTTTCCAGTTGTTGGGAACAAGGTGGTTGACAGGGAGCGGTTGATGGTGTGGCAGAGCAAGGGTGCGATGGTGTTGCTGGCTCTTGAAAATGTGGGGGCAGTGGTCCGTGGGGGCCCCGGAGTGGATTGACTTCAGTGTGTTTTCGGGGGTGAGGGCTGTACAGTTGTCAATCGTTGGCTTCAGGGTGTCTGGGTGGTTGGTGAGGGTTCAATGTGTTGGTTGTCTGCGTCAAAGTTGTCGTAGATGCTTTTGTCACAAAAGTCTTGTGAGGGAGGGATGTCAGTGGATTCGCTGGTGGGTTGAGTGAACTCCTTGATGAGGTTGAAGAGTTCTTTGATGTTGTGTGCATGAGTGGAAATTCTGTCTTCAATCGCTTTTTTTCCTCGTTTCTTGGATGAGATGGTAGCGGCTCTGAAGTTGTGGGCTTCAGCGGTTATCAAGGTACAGGTACAAATGGTAACCTTTGTTAGACAGTTCTGTAGCAAGTTCCCACACAATTTTCTCTGAAACTCCTAAAGTAGGTGGACAACGATGGGGGGAGGGGGTTCGTCAATAGTAGAATCCCTACCAGTGTACACCTGGAAATTATAGACCTGTCCTAATCTCAGATAACATATACATCTTAATTTCATAACATGCTCTCTTGCTAGGAATGTACTGCCTAAAAACCAAACTGCCCTTGACTCAACAGCTTTTTCTTTCCCTGGGGTATAGATCTCTGAAAATCGATCTACAAAGTGTTCAAGAACAGGCCGAATCTTAAGACTGTCACAGTCAGGGTGATCTTGTGGCAACGCCAAGGCATTGTCAACAAAAAGAAGCAGCAGAATAAAAAGTAAATACAGATCATGAGATCATCCATGAACAACTGGAAAAAAACCTGTATAGGCAACAAAAAAAAACACAATCCACTCTACACCCTGTATCACCACTTAAGGCAGGCAACACCTGCTGCACCAGGTTTGGATCAACCCAGAGTCTAGCACTTCCAGTAGGAAGTCTTGCCCCATGCGCCATCGTGCAGCAGGGGTGCTGCAAAGAGAAATCGGAGGAATGGAAAACCCTTTCCTCTGATGTCTCTCTTTACCCCCTCCCATCCCGGGAGAAACTCACCTCTCATCCTTGGACACGCTGGAAGCAAATGACTTTCAAAATATCTGGTTTCACCTAATTACATGGAGGGGGTTGGGGGCAGGGGGGCAGCATAAACGGTGCCCTATGTGGAGAGTGCCCCTTGGGTGGGTGCATCAGACGGCTGGTAGTTGTCTGATGCCCACCGGGAGGTCGGACGGCTCCTGGCCGTCTGACTCAGGCAAAAGGTTAAGCACTGGGACCGATGCATATTTTTGTTGGAAGGTGTGGTGTTTTTTACTCCATGCCGAAATCATTTTGTTCGCTTTCAGTACTTGCCTGTTGTATGTCCCCAGGCTGGGTGATGGTTGCAGAAGGCAGCTGCACCGTTTACTCCCAATAACTGTTGAGAATATTAGATGCATCCCTTCAGAGTGTGTGTTCACAGGAGCTCACTAAATATATTATTAAGCAGTATCATTTGTCGTGCAGCGCTTTTTTTATTACATCTGCGTTAGGTTTATTAGCAGTCTCCTCGTTCACAAAAAACCAATTAATTCTGCAAACTGTTTTCCAAGGGAGGAACAAAGTGTAACTTAAATGTAACGCAACAGTCACTGCTACGAACATTCACCTGCTTTTTTTTTTTTGTTCTCTTGAAATTGTTAATATAAAGGGTCCAAGATCCACGAAAATAAGATCAAAAGGTCAGTCTATGGTGCCTTTTATGCCACGTATGTACACTACACAAATTCACTCCACATTACACAATTCCACAACTAACAATTCCAATCTCACACAAACCACATACATCCACTCCATAATATAAGGGTCAAAGACCTTCACATTTACAACGCCAATAGCTCTAACTAAAAGAAATGTGAGGCCTGTTGCATTTGTGATGCTTGTTTTGACTTGGAGTTTGCTCACTTGTGCTATTTATTTCTAAATTAAAAAAATACCTTCCAATTAAATGATCTCATAAATTTAAGGAAGCGGATCTCATTCTCAAGTAAAGAACTTTGGTAAGTTATTACAAAAGAGGAGTCCTTTCATTAAATTATTAGATACTGTTTAGATAGCAAAAGAAGACAAATTGATTGAGGTTTGTTGCATGACTCCTCAAATTCCACCGAGTCGTTTCTGGATTTTTTCCATTTTGCTTCTCTTGTGTTTCTGTTGGTGGGTTGTTGAATGCTGGGCTGTGGAAGCTGCCAGGCACGAAATATACAGCAGTTCTGTTTTTGTTGTTTTACTAAGCCTGGCCTTATCTGCACCCAACGTTGGAAGACTACTAATTTGATTGAAAGACACGGTTTTTAATATCCAGTCTACAGTCAGATAGTGCTTCTACAATAGCAGATGGCGTTCCTTCACCAATCTTTTCATAGGTACTACCAATGTGAAGAAGGCATTCTTTGAACTTGAAAAGACGTGCAACTTACTGAATGACTGTTGTGAGCTGAACATGGTAAGACACGTGGGAGGTAGTATCAGCCATCCCAGCAAATGGCTGTGGGACTCATGTTTGCAAGGTGGTATGGTTAAAGGCTTGCGTCGTTCAACCAACTCTAATGATGCTACCCAGGAACGTTTCGGCTTCACAAATTGCTGATAAGTGCTTTCTTTGTCGTCCGGTATCTGATGGCTGTCACTATTGAAAGGGAGTGAAGTTTACAGCACTTTTTAATCCTTCACTTTTTATTTTGTGCCTCTTGTAAGCCATTCTGAATTCATGCATTTTAGTTTTTTTTCTTACCAAACTAAATGAAGGCAAATAGACGATTCAAAACACAATGTTGCATCAACTTTCTCGCTATATTCAAGATAGGGATACTCATCAAATAATTTTTCACTGACAGTTTTCTGTTTCTTTGGGTCTATGTCTGAATATTTGGGGTAATGCTGTTTACATGGCTGTTGAGGTCCGTTTTTAATCAAGAATACACTTTTTCATTCAGTCAACATTTGTGCTTTCCAATCTGCTGGACCATGACGTACAATGGCACATGTTGATTTATCTGATACAAGGACTAAATGCAGTACAAATCTATTGCCCATTTTCAAAAACTTGTTTGGCCTTTCCTATATCTGTGTAGCAAATTGTTTTACTTCTGAGAGAAAGGTTTCAGCAGACAATTCTGTTTTTTACCACACTAGTGATTAATTTAGTTACTGGTTTAATTACTGCAAGCAAGTCATCAGTATGGCAGCTAGCTCAGTAATATCTGGAATCTGAGACAGGAACAGTCCTAGCTTGTGGATCATGATTTTGCTTTGGGATTTGAGTTAACCACTGTTGTATAACACACATGGTATTATTTCCCCCACACAGTGACAGATGGGTCAATTTGGGGCATCTTTGAGGTCGTAGATGCTTGAAACACCTGTATTGAATCTCATGAGGTTTCACGCCTAGCTAATTTCACATTTATTACCAGACTCAGCAGTTACTACTAGAGACGCAATCATGATAGACGGGATGGAAAGTCTTAAGTCTTTGATTCGTGAAGTAGCTCAGGAAATGGGACTGGTAGTTTTGTTAGAAACACTTTAGCTATACGTCAGAAGTGATACATGCTGCTCCAGCCTTAAAACCAGTAGAAGAACCAACAAATATTATAGAAATTATTACCACAATTGTATAGCACAAATAAGTGCTGGTCCAAGACTAAATGTAACCAGCCAGAGTGATGGTACTGAAGAGCTTTTTCATTTAGAAAATTAAGTTTGGAAATTGGTACATTTTACCTCATGGAGCGATAACTTTTTGTGGATTTGGCGTACTGCAAATGGATTAGCTGGAGCTCCGATAACTATATATTCATGGTGCCCGAGTTGTCTTTCACAAGAAAATTTTCATTATGCCTATTCTGATAGATCTTGTTAAAAATTGAGTTATGTAGTAAACACTTTGGTTTTTGCCATCTCTTTGTGGTCCTGTGGTGTATTTAGAAAAGCACAGTCATTTTTTTAGGCCTGGTTGTCATGGTCTGCAAATAATAAACGGTGATATTATTAATAATTACAAAATGAACATTTTTTCTATAGCCCAGTGCTTCAGATTTCACTTCTGCAGTTTTTGAAGTACAGTACATAACAAAAATACTTGCATCCAGTTTAATATTCCTCAATTTACTGACCTCAAAATTACAGACCACTTAGGTGAACAGCAGATACTACACAATGGAAAATGTGAAGCATATGACAGTATTGCATTTACAAAGTGGCATCATGCAAAGCAACATTCACATGATATAAACTTTGTACATAAGAGGCATTGCATTTGCCTCATCTGCAATATCTTGTGTGTTTGGCTTAAGTCTATGAACTGTGCATTTTTTTTCTTTTATTTGTTGGGTTAATTCAAGTTTGCTTCAAATTCTAAAATGTCCAATACAAAGCCACATGCAAAATAACTTTACAGGTCGTTGATGGGCCAACATGTGGAATAGAAGAAACATTTAAAAAAAAAATGCAACCTGTACAAACATTATCTTATTTCTGAAACCTTTACCCTAACTGCACCATCACTTGGCATTCAGCCTTACCTGAGATTAGCATTTGATTTTTTAACAAAACAAACTGGAGAGTGGATTCTTACCTTGCCAGAATCTGTTAATGGGCAGGTCACCTCCAAGGTCCCAGTGTGATGACAATCTGCTCAGTTAGTGCAGGGCCCTAGTGAACTAGTCTGGACTATACTACCCACTGTAGTCCAGTTTCTAAGTAGAGCAGGGAGGCCAAGAAAAGCAGGCCCAGTGGCAGCCCATACCTAACATCAGGAGAGCATGCCTTATAGATGTCCAGCACTGGAACTGACGATGATGTTGCATAATCTCTAGCAGGGTGTAATGACAAAGGGCACCCTGAAGTCCAGGACTCAAAAAAGATTGAAACTATCTGGATAATAAATCCCTTGTACACTGTGGACATTTATTCTATAAAATACAAACACAGGACAATCCACATGTATAAAAACGGACACTACATTATATACAGTATACATTGCAAACAACATTTAAAGACTGCTTCGAGAAGACATTGGCATGGACATTCTCTAAGCTCGTGGATAAACGCAGTACTCCTGAACACTGTGGACATCTACACCCCAAGGAACCATTGACCTCTCTGATTTCTCCCTTTTAGTGAGAAACATCACAAATTCAAAAATATGAAGATATGTGCAGGGATTTGTGTGGTGTACAACAATAATGTATGTTCAGTCTACTGAGATATACTGTTGCCTGTTGCACAGCTTGAACTGGGTGCCATTTGTATGGTATCTTTGTTAATTATGTGGCTTTGATTTCGTGGCTGTGGGTGGCTTCATTTTACGTCAGGGTGAGACACTAAATGCTTATCCTACGTACGGCATGGAACTGTATTGTTCCAGGATTTGGGTTAATGTGTATTGTTGTAGAGTGTTGAGTATGTTTTGATCATAATGTGTTGTTGAGGTAGCAAACACTTAGCCAACTGTATGGTTTGAAGCCATTTTGTGTGCATGAAGGTGCCGGAAGTTAGGTCTATGCATACAGATGTTGTAGGGATATGTGCAAGTATTGCTTGGTACAGAAATGCTAATGAGCTAGCAAACACTAAGTCAGCACGTTGGATCTAATTTAGGTGCATTATAGCCCCAGGAGTTGTCTTCATTCGCCTATACTATGATGCGCTATTCATAGAGCCTGACGTGAAGAGGAATAACAGGTAGGGTAGTTGTAACTAACCTGAAGCAGGAATCGGATGGGAAACATTAAGACCAGGTCAACTCCTACACATCAGATACATGGCTTGTTCCTAAATGCAAAAAAGATGGGAGCAAGTGGAAAAAAGGTCAGAAATATGGACAAACTTTCCAATATGATTTTTGATACATGGATGGAGAGTCATCACTTTGGCCCACTCCAACTAGATAAACTGGTTTAAACGAGCAGTGATCCATACATGCAAGCAAAGACAGCTGAACACTGAGCCAGACACAACATGGAATGCAACGTCAATGCAATGTCCGCTACTCCTCCCTGCATAGATGACATCAGACAGAAGGAAACCATTTAAATGGCTCAGGTGGGCCATGCAAGGAACCAAACTCCGTATCACCACCAAAACATTTTGCCTTTTATGACACTAATAATAAACAATTATATCTCTCTATATAAAGAAACCTTTTGCCACTTCTTGGTTTTTATAGCTACACTATTGACTTATTTTAGGTGACTTAAAAAAATTAAACATTGAGTTGAAACGTGCAACTCCCAGCCTCTTTGTATTGTTTGAGATGTTTTTCAGAAATTACAGGCCAGACATGGGTTAATGTGCCCAGATTGTTAATGCTGGTGTCCTCGAGTGTAACTTTCCAATTAAGTCCAAACCTGAGAGCACCAAGCACACCCCTTTAGCACAGGTCCTTCAGCGTAGCTTAGTGAAGCAGTCCAAAGCTGGCTTAAGGAGGTGCCCTGGTGTTAGAGACTCGTAACAAAAAAAAACATCTAATATTGTTCTTAGTCATTTAAAAAAAAAAACCCTAATCATACAAAACAACACTACATATAACCTATCGGAAAACAAAACATATCACACCAGCTTCACAATAGAACTGATGTAGAGTTCCAAGGCATCCCCTAATTGTGGGGCGCACAATTCAGTCCACCTGAGCAGCCTCTCCCTTGTGCAGGGTACCTCTAATACCATGACTTTGAGGCCGATTCTGGGCACGATTGGCCGTTTTGCTTATTCTACTCAGGCTGGGCTAAACAATTTCATAGATGCTAGCCGGAAGATAGGGTGGAGCCGACAATCTCTTGTCTTCACAAACCGAAACCAAGTGCACAGAAGAAAAGGGAGGCTGTCCCACTACCTGTTAACCCGTGGGTTGGGGGAATACTTTCCAGTGAACATTGGTCCTGGAAAGGGCAATGGACCAGAGTCTAACCCACTGTGAAGGATCCCCTGAAAGTTCTGGCAGAGCCCTTCAATTAACGTCTGCCGTATTGAGCTCCAAACAAGATATTACTTGATGTTATGTCCACATGTGTCTCACACACATCATCTACCTTGCAAGCCTCCAAAAAAGACATGGATACCCACTGGATGCTCACAGTAAAAGTCACCTGCTTAGAACCAATAGCCAGATACATTCTTGGGGCATCAAAAGGACAAGCACACCATAGTGTGTGTGATTAATACGAGACACAAGAGGGGCTGCTTCTGTGCTAGCCTCAATTCCTCACACAATCGGTACAGCACACCATCAGCAGAGCAAGCGCTCCTCAAAGAACAGGAACAAGGCATTAGGAGTTCACAGTTCCCTACCTTACAGAACAGATACACTATATGCATCAGCAACCATCTTCACAGAACACCTACCTCAACTTCTTACATATTAGGTACAAGACACCACCAGGAGTGAAATTATCCCTCGCAGATCTGGTACAGCGCACTATCAGCAGCAGAAGCATCTCATGCTCACAGAAAAGGTACTGCACAGCAGCTGCAGTGCAAGGTTCCCTCTCTAGCCAAGCAGTTATAGTACCACTGGTTGTGTAAGCAATGCTCACAGAACAGGGAGGGCTGGCTCTAGAAGTACAGACTTCTCTCACATAAAAGGTATATGTGCTGCAGCTGTGCAAACTTTCCTTTTTCATAGAAGAGTTCCAGCTTAGCAGCTGTACTACAGGCATCCATTCTTCACATACAAGGTACAACAGGGGCAGCAGCATTACAAGCTTCCCTCCTTCGTGAAACCGGTACACCATGGCAGTTGCACTGGTGGTAAAATACCTAGCTACCTACTACTTGAATCCTCTTCCTTCCCGGAAATGTTCGGACTATCTTCCTTTTAGGAAACTTCTTAAAATTGGGCTCTTCTAGTTAATTCCCTCTGGTCTGTGCCACCCTCCCCATTAGAGAGGAGATACCCCTCTGGGGGTAATTAAGGCTCTATATAAATTAAATAAATACATTGTAGTAGAAACTTCCCTCTGACCGAACAGTTCCAGCACTGCTGCAGCAGTGCGATCTTCCTAACGTCACAGCATAGGTAAAGCTCCGGAAGCATCAGTGAACCTTCTCCCTCATGTGAAAGGTGCAGCAGCAGTGCGATCTTCCTAACGTCACAGCATAGGTAAATCTCAGAAAGCATCAGTGAACCTTCTCCCTCATGTGAAAGGTGCAGCAGCAGTGCGATCTTCCTAACGTCACAGCATAGGTAAATCTCAGGAAGCATCAGTGAACCTTCTCCCTCATGTGAAAGGTGCAGCAGCAGTGCTATCTTCCTAACGTCACAGGATAGGTAAAGCTCCGGAAGCATCAGTGAACCTTCTCCCTCATGTGAAAGGTGCAGCAGCAGTGCGAGCTTCCTAACGTCACAGCATAGGTAAATCTCAGAAAGCATCAGTGAACCTTCTCCCTCATGTGAAAGGTGCAGCAGCAGTGCGATCTTCCTAACGTCACAGAATAGGTAAAGCTCCGGAAGCATCAGTGAACCTTCTCCCTCATGTGAAAGGTGCAGCAGCAGTGCGATCTTCCTAACGTCACAGCATAGGTAAAGCTCCGGAAGCATCTGTGAACCTTCTCCCTCATGTGAAAGGTGCAGCAGCAGTGCTATCTTCCTAACGTCACAGAATAGGTAAAGCTCCGGAAGCATCAGTGAACCTTCTCCCTCATGTGAAAGGTGCAGCAGCAGTGCGATCTTCCTAACGTCACAGCATAGGTAAAGCTCCGGAAGCATCAGTGAACCTTCTCCCGCATGTGAAAGGTGCAGCAGCAGTGCGATCTTCCTAACGTCACAGCATAGGTAAATCTCAGGAAGCATCAGTGAACCTTCTCCCTCATGTGAAAGGTGCAGCAGCAGTGCTATCTTCCTAACGTCACAGAATAGGTAAAGCTCCGGAAGCATCAGTGAACCTTCTCCCTCATGTGAAAGGTGCAGCAGCAGTGCTATCTTCCTAACGTCACAGAATAGGTAAAGCTCCGGAAGCATCAGTGAACCTTCTCCCTCGTGTGAAAGGTGCAGCAGCAGTGCGATCTTCCTAACGTCACAGCATAGGTAAAGCTCCGGAAGCATCAGTGAACCTTCTCCCTCATGTGAAAGGTGCAGCAGCAGTGCGATCTTCCTAACGTCACAGCATAGGTAAATCTCCGGAAGCATCAGTGAACCTTCTCCCTCGTGTGAAAGGTGCAGCAGCAGTGCTATCTTCCTAACGTCAGAGCATAGGTAAAGCTCCGGAAGCATCAGTGAACCTTCTCCCTCATGTGAAAGGTGCAGCAGCAGTGCGATCTTCCTAACGTCACAGCATAGGTAAAGCTCCGGAAGCATCAGTGAACCTTCTCCCTCATGTGAAAGGTGCAGCAGCAGTGCGATCTTCCTAACGTCACAGCATAGGTAAAGCTCCGGAAGCATCAGTGAACCTTCTACCTCGTGTGAAAGGTGCAGCAGCAGTGCGACAGTGAACCTTCTCCCTCATGTGAAAGGTGCAGCAGCAGTGCGATCTTCCTAACGTCACAGCATAGGTAAAGCTCCGTGTTAGAAAAGGTAGATGGACCGGGAGGGTCGGCCGGGGTCAGGAGGAGAGGTCTCCGGGGAGAGCCGTCTCCAGCGATCGTACAGACAAGTAACTTCCCCCCCACAGACAGATATCACACACGGATAAGGTTCAGTGTTCTTTATAAGCACTTATTTAAGGTGCGGTTAAATGGTACAAGGAGGTCTGGACTCAGGGGTCCCCTCGATTAGAGTCTCGCAAGGTAGGGAAGGGGGTAGCGGGACAGTCTATTTACCAATCAGGTAGTTCGGATGAGATGATGATGAGCTCACAATCCTCGAGCTTGGTGATTAGGTGATATGGGCCGCGGCAGCGCCAGCAGGTCCCGGTGTGGATGGTCGTTACAACGGGCCGCGGCAGCGCCAGCAGGTCCCAGGAAGATGACTGTTGCAGAAGGCCGCGGCAGCGCCAGCAGGTCCCGGTGAGGATGGTCGTTACAACGGGCCGCGGCAGCGCCAGCAGGTCCCAGGAAGGTGAAGGTTGCAGAAGGCCGCGGCAGCGCCAGCAGGCAGGGCGATGGTTCACAAGAGCGGGCTACGGCAGCGCCAGTAGACCGTCAGGGTTGAGTTCACTCGGTGTCTCTCGACTCCAGGATACAACTGCCTTCCTGCTCCGGAGCTGCCCCAGTTATAGGGCTGGTGCCCTTTGATGTCCGGACCCTCGCACTTGGAGGTCGGAGGGTCCGGGATGAAGGGGTCCAGACACCCAGCAGGGGGTGGAGCCAGTGCCTGGGGGAGCTGGGGGCGATCGGCACCTGGCGGGGGAGAGCCCTTGACACTTCGTTCTCCCATTGACCTGCCAAGTGGTCCGCTCACCTCCTGGGTGGATGGTGGTGCCGGGATGTCGGGGCCGGCCAGGCTCGGGGTTAGGGTCGAGGGGAGGCCGTGCGGCCGCGTGGTGCAGGGCCCAAGATGGCGGCTTGACCCGGCCGGGAAAGCCGGTGGGGCGGGACCCCGTGATGAGTAGGGGTCCGAGGGCAGAGGGTCCGTCGGGAGACGGAGTACAGGTGCTTGTTGCGGGGATATGCCAGGTGGGCCGGGGTTCGGGCCCCGTCGAGCGGGGAGGGAGTGAGCCGTTTGTGAGGCCTGTCCAACATGCGTCCCCCCCAGCTGAAGGCGGGGAGAGTCACCCATCTCCTTGGGGACTCTCTTCGTCGAGGCGGAAAAAGCGGGACAGGCCATCTGCGTTGGCGTGATCTTGGCCTGGTCGGTGCTCCACGGTGAAGTCCATTCCCTGCAGGGAAATGGACCAGCGCAAGAGTTTTGGGTTCTCCCCCCGCATCTGCATCAGCCATTGCAGGGGTCGATGGTCGGTTTGTACCCGGAAGTGGGTACCGAAGAGATAGGGTCGGAGCTTTTTGAGGGCCCACACTACTGCAAATGCCTCCCTCTCGATGGTGCTCCAACGCTGTTCTCGGGCCAGGAGACGTCGGCTGATGAAGGCCACCGGCTGGTCATGACCTTCGGGGTTCAGCTGAGAGAGGACGGCCCCGATGCCGTGGTCGGAGGCGTCGGTCTGCACCACAAATTCCCGACTGTAATCGGGGGCCTGGAGCACCGGGGCGGTGCACAGGGCGGCCTTCAGCTCCTCGAAGGCCGCTTGACAATCAGGAGTCCAGTTGACCCGCTTCGGCTGGTTCTTGGATGTGAGACCCGTGAGGGGCCCCACGATGCTGCCGTAGTCCTTCACGAACCGCCGGTAGTAGCCGGTGAGCCCCAAGAAGGCTCGGACCTCGGTCTGGGTGACGGGGGGCTGCCAGGACTGGATGGCAGCAATCTTAAGTTGTAGTGGGGCCACCAGCCCGCTCCCCACTTGGTGCCCAAGGTAGGTCACAGACCCTTGGCCAATCTGGCACTTGCCGGCCTTAATGGTGAGGCCGGCCCGCTGGAGGGCTTGCAGGACCTCTTGGAGGTGGCGGAGGTGGTCGGACCAGTGGCGGCTGTATACAGCGATATCGTCCAGGTAGGCAGCGCTGAATTCTTCAAGCCCTGCCAAGACCTGGTTCACAAGGCGTTGGAACGTGGCGGGGGCATTCTTCATGCCAAAGGGCATGACCTTAAATTGATAGTGGCCATCGGGGGTAGAGAAGGCTGACCGTTCCTGAGCCCTGGGTGTGAGGCCGATCTGCCAGTAGCCCGCCGTTAGGTCGAAGATACTAAGGTAGCGGGCGGCCCCCAGCCGGTCGATCAGCTCGTCTGCTCGGGGGATGGGATGAGCGTCGGTCCGGGTGACAGCGTTCAAGCCCCGGTAGTCGACGCAGAATCTTAGTTCAGGAGCGGAGCCGGGGGCAGCGGCCTTGGGAACTAATACGACCGGACTGGCCCAGGGACTGTCCGAGGGCTCGATGACCCCGATCGTGAGCATCTTGGCCACTTCCTCCTGGATGCAGGCCCGTACCCGATCTGGTACGCGGTAGGCCCGGTGCCGGACAGGGGGACTGTCCCCGGTGTCTACGTCGTGCAAACACCAGGGGGTGACCCCGGGGGTGAGGGAGAACAGGGCAGCGAACTGCAGCAGGAGGTTCCGGCAGTCCTGGCGTTGCTCTGAAGTGAGGGCGTCCGAGAGCCGGACCCCGTCCACGGAGCCGTCCTTCTCCTGAGTCCTCAGGAGGTCCGGGAGGGGCTCGGAGTCTTCTTCTGTGCCACTGTCTGTAGCCATCAAGAGGCTTAGTTCGGAGCGCACAAAGTGCGGTTTGAGCCGGTTGGTGTGGAGGACCCGAAGGGGGTTCCGGGGGGACCCCATGTCGATGAGGTAAGTGACGGGGCTTTTGCGCTCGACCACTTTGAAGGGCCCCGTCCACTTATCTTGCAGGGCGCATGGTTCGGTGGGGGACATCACCCATACTTGCTGCCCCGGCTCGAATTCAACGGAGGAGGCATTGTGATCATACCACCTCTTCATGTCCTCCTGGCTGGCCTCGAGGTTCGCCTTGGCCATCTCCCTGAAGCGCCGGGTCTGGTTTCGTAAGGCCAGGATGTATTTGAAGACGTCTGGAGGGGTCGTTAGGGGGGCCATCTCCCAACCTTCCTTGACTAGGCTGAGGGGCCCTCGCACAGGGTGTCCGTATAGGAGTTCAAAGGGGCTAAAACCGAGGGACTTCTGGGGCACTTCCCGGTAGGCGAAGAGGAGGCACGGGAGCAGTACATCCCACTGGCGACGGAGAGGTTCTTCCAATCCCCCAATCATCCCTTTGAGAGTGCGGTTAAAACGCTCCACTAGTCCGTTCCCTTGGGGGTGATAGGGGGTCGTGAATCTGTAGGTGACCCCGCATTGTTGCCAGAGGGACTTCATGTACTTTGATATGAAATTCGTGCCTCGGTCGCTGACGACTTCTCGGGGGAAGCCTACCCGGGAGAAGATCCCCATCAGGGCCCGGCCAACCACTGGGGCGGTCACTGTCCGTAGAGGCACCGCCTCGGGGTAGCGGGTGGCGTGGTCCACTAGTACCAAGATGAACCTGTGTCCTTGTGCCGTGCGGGGGTCCAGAGGTCCCACAATGTCTATCCCCACCCTCTCGAACGGGGTGGTGACCACCGGGAAGGGTTGTAGAGGGGCCTTCAGCTTCCGGCCACTCTTCCCGCTGGCTTGGCATGTGGGGCACGATCGGCAGTGGTTCAGGACGTCATTCCTCATTTTCGGCCAAAAAAAATGGGTCACCAGGCGACTGTACGTTTTGTCCTGGCCCAGGTGTCCAGCCAGGGGGACATCGTGGGCTAGGTTGAGCAGAAAGTCTCGGAAGCGGAGCGGTACCACCAGAACTCGACCGGCCCCCAGTTCGGCGATTCTTTGCTCGCTGTAGAGCAGGTCGTTATCCCAGTAGACCCAGTGGGTTCCTGTGGTGTCCCCGGCGGTTTGGGTGCTGGCTTGTTGGCGGAGTCCCTCGAGGGAGGGACAGGTCTTTTGTTCCTGGCGGAACTGTTCTTGGGTGGGCCCCCCTTCTTGCCGCCACTGAGCCAGATCCGGGAGGTCCTGGTGTTGCGCGTCTTCCTCGGTAGTCGGGTCCGGGAGGTCGGTCTCGCCGTTGTCCTCTACGAGGGCAACCGGGGGCGGAGGTGCTGGCCATTCGGTTTCTTCTGATCGGGGGGCGGCACGGGCGGCCATGGATCGGGTGGTTATGCAGGCCCAGTCCGGGAGGCCCAGCATCCCCAAGTGCTCTCTTCTCTCGACGGTGGCCCACGGGGAACTCTCGAGGTCATTCCCCAGGAGGCAGTCCACGGGGGCATCGTCCCGGACCGTCACCTTCAGTAGGCCGGAGACCCCTCCCCATTCAAACGGGACACAGGCCATCTTACACATGCTCTCAGAGTTATCTGCCGAGCGGACGGGGCAGAGAATGTTCGGCAGGATCTGCTCGGGCTTCACCAGGTGACAGCGGACGGCCGTCACGCTGGCGCCGGTGTCACGCAAGGCCTCGGCTCTCTGTCCATTAATGGTCACCCACTGACCATATTTTCTGGTGTTGGCGGGTAGGGGAGCCCGCGGAACCATGTCCCTTCCCCCTAAGCATGCCAGGACCATGGCGGCCGGTTCCCACCCTTGCTGGTCCGGCTCATACTCCTCGGGTCCCTCCGATGATTGCTCTTCCCCCAGGGCAGCGGCAGCTACCTGGCGGGGCTTGGGTGGTTGGTTTAGCGGGCAGTTCGGATCGTTGGCGTAGTGGCCTAGTCGCTGGCACCGGTGGCACGTGACGTGGGCTCGGTACCCAGGCCGCAATGGGGGGTTGCCCCGGCCGGCCGGAGGTGGGGTGCTGGCCACGGGTGTTGCTGGTAAGGTGTCTCTCCCTCGCCCCTGGCCCCCTCCTCCTCCCCGAGGACGGTGCTGGCCTTGGTTGCTTCTGTTCTGGTCGTGGGGCCCTCTCCGGCCCACTCGGGTGCTTTCCCACCGGTCAGCTTCGGCGGCGAGCTGCCGTGGGTCAGTCAGCTTACTGTCGAGTAGGTGCTGCCTGAGCTCGACGAAACAGTTGTTTGATAGGTGCTCCCATACCATAAGGTTGAAGAGTTGTTCGTAGGTGGTGACCTGATTTCCCTTGATCCAACCCTCGAAGGCCCGGCTGAAATAGTTCACGTATTCCACCCAAGTTGTACCTGGGATCCGGGTGCAATCTCTGAACCTCTGGCGGTACATCTCGGGCGTGAGGCCGTAGCGGGTGAGGAGGGCAGCCTTCATGTGGTCGTAGGACGACATTTGGTGATCGGGGAGCTGCAGCAGGGCATCGCGACCCTCGTTGATGAATCTCCCCCAAAGTCCGGCTCCCCAATCACTCCGGTCGATCCGGTGGGAGGTCATTGCGATCTCATAGGCTTTAAACCATTGTTGTATGTCGTCTTCTCGGACATACTCGCGGACCACATCCTTGGGGATGTGAACTTTTTTCTCAATAGGCCCCGGGGTGTGTGGTCGCTCAGGCACCCCCAGTTCCTTATTCTGTTTGCGCAGTTCTATTTCCGCCAGTCGGCGCTCGTGCTCGAGCGTTATTTTTTTCTCTTCCAGCTCTCTTTGTCTCTGCTTTTCTTCTCGTTCCTCTCGAAGCCGCATATGCTCGAGGTTGATTTTCTGTTCAGCCAACTTAAGTTCCCCATCCATCTTGAGTCGTGCCATCTCTAATTCGTGTAATCTGACTCTGTCTCTTTCTCGTATCTCCTCCTGTGAGAGGCCCGTTCCCCGCTCCTCGGGAGCCGTGGCGTTCCCCTCTGGTGTGATGCTGGTTTGGTCTGGTGTGACGCTGTTTTGGTCGGAGGGTCCTGTGACCCCAGTTTCTGTCCATGACTCAAGAGCGCGCTTTAGATCATCCTTGGTACTCAGGCCGGTGGTAGCAATGCCAAGTTCTATGCAAAATTGTCTCAGTTCGCGGTGGTTGTATTCTTCTAATTTCTCCATTTGGAACTTCTCGGTGGAGCTGCTATCTTTGGTCGACATCGTGCTTTGTCGTGGGGTGAGCTACTCTCTGTACGATTACGCGTTGATTCGGATCGCGCCGCTGGCCACCAATGTTAGAAAAGGTAGATGGACCGGGAGGGTCGGCCGGGGTCAGGAGGAGAGGTCTCCGGGGAGAGCCGTCTCCAGCGATCGTACAGACAAGTAACTTCCCCCCCACAGACAGATATCACACACGGATAAGGTTCAGTGTTCTTTATAAGCACTTATTTAAGGTGCGGTTAAATGGTACAAGGAGGTCTGGACTCAGGGGTCCCCTCGATTAGAGTCTCGCAAGGTAGGGAAGGGGGTAGCGGGACAGTCTATTTACCAATCAGGTAGTTCGGATGAGATGATGATGAGCTCACAATCCTCGAGCTTGGTGATTAGGTGATATGGGCCGCGGCAGCGCCAGCAGGTCCCGGTGTGGATGGTCGTTACAACGGGCCGCGGCAGCGCCAGCAGGTCCCAGGAAGATGACTGTTGCAGAAGGCCGCGGCAGCGCCAGCAGGTCCCGGTGAGGATGGTCGTTACAACGGGCCGCGGCAGCGCCAGCAGGTCCCAGGAAGGTGAAGGTTGCAGAAGGCCGCGGCAGCGCCAGCAGGCAGGGCGATGGTTCACAAGAGCGGGCTACGGCAGCGCCAGTAGACCGTCAGGGTTGAGTTCACTCGGTGTCTCTCGACTCCAGGATACAACTGCCTTCCTGCTCCGGAGCTGCCCCAGTTATAGGGCTGGTGCCCTTTGATGTCCGGACCCTCGCACTTGGAGGTCGGAGGGTCCGGGATGAAGGGGTCCAGACACCCAGCAGGGGGTGGAGCCAGTGCCTGGGGGAGCTGGGGGCGATCGGCACCTGGCGGGGGAGAGCCCTTGACACTTCGTTCTCCCATTGACCTGCCAAGTGGTCCGCTCACCTCCTGGGTGGATGGTGGTGCCGGGATGTCGGGGCCGGCCAGGCTCGGGGTTAGGGTCGAGGGGAGGCCGTGCGGCCGCGTGGTGCAGGGCCCAAGATGGCGGCTTGACCCGGCCGGGAAAGCCGGTGGGGCGGGACCCCGTGATGAGTAGGGGTCCGAGGGCAGAGGGTCCGTCGGGAGACGGAGTACAGGTGCTTGTTGCGGGGATATGCCAGGTGGGCCGGGGTTCGGGCCCCGTCGAGCGGGGAGGGAGTGAGCCGTTTGTGAGGCCTGTCCAACATGCGTCCCCCCCAGCTGAAGGCGGGGAGAGTCACCCATCTCCTTGGGGACTCTCTTCGTCGAGGCGGAAAAAGCGGGACAGGCCATCTGCGTTGGCGTGATCTTGGCCTGGTCGGTGCTCCACGGTGAAGTCCATTCCCTGCAGGGAAATGGACCAGCGCAAGAGTTTTGGGTTCTCCCCCCGCATCTGCATCAGCCATTGCAGGGGTCGATGGTCGGTTTGTACCCGGAAGTGGGTACCGAAGAGATAGGGTCGGAGCTTTTTGAGGGCCCACACTACTGCAAATGCCTCCCTCTCGATGGTGCTCCAACGCTGTTCTCGGGCCAGGAGACGTCGGCTGATGAAGGCCACCGGCTGGTCATGACCTTCGGGGTTCAGCTGAGAGAGGACGGCCCCGATGCCGTGGTCGGAGGCGTCGGTCTGCACCACAAATTCCCGACTGTAATCGGGGGCCTGGAGCACCGGGGCGGTGCACAGGGCGGCCTTCAGCTCCTCGAAGGCCGCTTGACAATCAGGAGTCCAGTTGACCCGCTTCGGCTGGTTCTTGGATGTGAGACCCGTGAGGGGCCCCACGATGCTGCCGTAGTCCTTCACGAACCGCCGGTAGTAGCCGGTGAGCCCCAAGAAGGCTCGGACCTCGGTCTGGGTGACGGGGGGCTGCCAGGACTGGATGGCAGCAATCTTAAGTTGTAGTGGGGCCACCAGCCCGCTCCCCACTTGGTGCCCAAGGTAGGTCACAGACCCTTGGCCAATCTGGCACTTGCCGGCCTTAATGGTGAGGCCGGCCCGCTGGAGGGCTTGCAGGACCTCTTGGAGGTGGCGGAGGTGGTCGGACCAGTGGCGGCTGTATACAGCGATATCGTCCAGGTAGGCAGCGCTGAATTCTTCAAGCCCTGCCAAGACCTGGTTCACAAGGCGTTGGAACGTGGCGGGGGCATTCTTCATGCCAAAGGGCATGACCTTAAATTGATAGTGGCCATCGGGGGTAGAGAAGGCTGACCGTTCCTGAGCCCTGGGTGTGAGGCCGATCTGCCAGTAGCCCGCCGTTAGGTCGAAGATACTAAGGTAGCGGGCGGCCCCCAGCCGGTCGATCAGCTCGTCTGCTCGGGGGATGGGATGAGCGTCGGTCCGGGTGACAGCGTTCAAGCCCCGGTAGTCGACGCAGAATCTTAGTTCAGGAGCGGAGCCGGGGGCAGCGGCCTTGGGAACTAATACGACCGGACTGGCCCAGGGACTGTCCGAGGGCTCGATGACCCCGATCGTGAGCATCTTGGCCACTTCCTCCTGGATGCAGGCCCGTACCCGATCTGGTACGCGGTAGGCCCGGTGCCGGACAGGGGGACTGTCCCCGGTGTCTACGTCGTGCAAACACCAGGGGGTGACCCCGGGGGTGAGGGAGAACAGGGCAGCGAACTGCAGCAGGAGGTTCCGGCAGTCCTGGCGTTGCTCTGAAGTGAGGGCGTCCGAGAGCCGGACCCCGTCCACGGAGCCGTCCTTCTCCTGAGTCCTCAGGAGGTCCGGGAGGGGCTCGGAGTCTTCTTCTGTGCCACTGTCTGTAGCCATCAAGAGGCTTAGTTCGGAGCGCACAAAGTGCGGTTTGAGCCGGTTGGTGTGGAGGACCCGAAGGGGGTTCCGGGGGGACCCCATGTCGATGAGGTAAGTGACGGGGCTTTTGCGCTCGACCACTTTGAAGGGCCCCGTCCACTTATCTTGCAGGGCGCATGGTTCGGTGGGGGACATCACCCATACTTGCTGCCCCGGCTCGAATTCAACGGAGGAGGCATTGTGATCATACCACCTCTTCATGTCCTCCTGGCTGGCCTCGAGGTTCGCCTTGGCCATCTCCCTGAAGCGCCGGGTCTGGTTTCGTAAGGCCAGGATGTATTTGAAGACGTCTGGAGGGGTCGTTAGGGGGGCCATCTCCCAACCTTCCTTGACTAGGCTGAGGGGCCCTCGCACAGGGTGTCCGTATAGGAGTTCAAAGGGGCTAAAACCGAGGGACTTCTGGGGCACTTCCCGGTAGGCGAAGAGGAGGCACGGGAGCAGTACATCCCACTGGCGACGGAGAGGTTCTTCCAATCCCCCAATCATCCCTTTGAGAGTGCGGTTAAAACGCTCCACTAGTCCGTTCCCTTGGGGGTGATAGGGGGTCGTGAATCTGTAGGTGACCCCGCATTGTTGCCAGAGGGACTTCATGTACTTTGATATGAAATTCGTGCCTCGGTCGCTGACGACTTCTCGGGGGAAGCCTACCCGGGAGAAGATCCCCATCAGGGCCCGGCCAACCACTGGGGCGGTCACTGTCCGTAGAGGCACCGCCTCGGGGTAGCGGGTGGCGTGGTCCACTAGTACCAAGATGAACCTGTGTCCTTGTGCCGTGCGGGGGTCCAGAGGTCCCACAATGTCTATCCCCACCCTCTCGAACGGGGTGGTGACCACCGGGAAGGGTTGTAGAGGGGCCTTCAGCTTCCGGCCACTCTTCCCGCTGGCTTGGCATGTGGGGCACGATCGGCAGTGGTTCAGGACGTCATTCCTCATTTTCGGCCAAAAAAAATGGGTCACCAGGCGACTGTACGTTTTGTCCTGGCCCAGGTGTCCAGCCAGGGGGACATCGTGGGCTAGGTTGAGCAGAAAGTCTCGGAAGCGGAGCGGTACCACCAGAACTCGACCGGCCCCCAGTTCGGCGATTCTTTGCTCGCTGTAGAGCAGGTCGTTATCCCAGTAGACCCAGTGGGTTCCTGTGGTGTCCCCGGCGGTTTGGGTGCTGGCTTGTTGGCGGAGTCCCTCGAGGGAGGGACAGGTCTTTTGTTCCTGGCGGAACTGTTCTTGGGTGGGCCCCCCTTCTTGCCGCCACTGAGCCAGATCCGGGAGGTCCTGGTGTTGCGCGTCTTCCTCGGTAGTCGGGTCCGGGAGGTCGGTCTCGCCGTTGTCCTCTACGAGGGCAACCGGGGGCGGAGGTGCTGGCCATTCGGTTTCTTCTGATCGGGGGGCGGCACGGGCGGCCATGGATCGGGTGGTTATGCAGGCCCAGTCCGGGAGGCCCAGCATCCCCAAGTGCTCTCTTCTCTCGACGGTGGCCCACGGGGAACTCTCGAGGTCATTCCCCAGGAGGCAGTCCACGGGGGCATCGTCCCGGACCGTCACCTTCAGTAGGCCGGAGACCCCTCCCCATTCAAACGGGACGCAGGCCATCTTACACATGCTCTCAGAGTTATCTGCCGAGCGGACGGGGCAGAGAATGTTCGGCAGGATCTGCTCGGGCTTCACCAGGTGACAACGGACGGCCGTCACGCTGGCGCCGGTGTCACGCAAGGCCTCGGCTCTCTGTCCATTAATGGTCACCCACTGACCATATTTTCTGGTGTTGGCGGGTAGGGGAGCCCGCGGAACCATGTCCCTTCCCCCTAAGCATGCCAGGACCATGGCGGCCGGTTCCCACCCTTGCTGGTCCGGCTCATACTCCTCGGGTCCCTCCGATGATTGCTCTTCCCCCAGGGCAGCGGCAGCTACCTGGCGGGGCTTGGGTGGTTGGTTTAGCGGGCAGTTCGGATCGTTGGCGTAGTGGCCTAGTCGCTGGCACCGGTGGCACGTGACGTGGGCTCGGTACCCAGGCCGCAATGGGGGGTTGCCCCGGCCGGCCGGAGGTGGGGTGCTGGCCACGGGTGTTGCTGGTAAGGTGTCTCTCCCTCGCCCCTGACCCCCTCCTCCTCCCCGAGGACGGTGCTGGCCTTGGTTGCTTCTGTTCTGGTCGTGGGGCCCTCTCCGGCCCACTCGGGTGCTTTCCCACCGGTCAGCTTCGGCGGCGAGCTGCCGTGGGTCAGTCAGCTTACTGTCGAGTAGGTGCTGCCTGAGCTCGACGAAACAGTTGTTTGATAGGTGCTCCCATACCATAAGGTTGAAGAGTTGTTCGTAGGTGGTGACCTGATTTCCCTTGATCCAACCCTCGAAGGCCCGGCTGAAATAGTTCACGTATTCCACCCAAGTTGTACCTGGGATCCGGGTGCAATCTCTGAACCTCTGGCGGTACATCTCGGGCGTGAGGCCGTAGCGGGTGAGGAGGGCAGCCTTCATGTGGTCGTAGGACGACATTTGGTGATCGGGGAGCTGCAGCAGGGCATCGCGACCCTCGTTGATGAATCTCCCCCAAAGTCCGGCTCCCCAATCACTCTGGTCGATCCGGTGGGAGGTCATTGCGATCTCATAGGCTTTAAACCATTGTTGTATGTCGTCTTCTCGGACATACTCGCGGACCACATCCTTGGGGATGTGAACTTTTTTCTCAATAGGCCCCGGGGTGTGTGGTCGCTCAGGCACCCCCAGTTCCTTATTCTGTTTGCGCAGTTCTATTTCCGCCAGTCGGCGCTCGTGCTCGAGCGTTATTTTTTTCTCTTCCAGCTCTCTTTGTCTCTGCTTTTCTTCTCGTTCCTCTCGAAGCCGCATATGCTCGAGGTTGATTTTCTGTTCAGCCAACTTAAGTTCCCCATCCATCTTGAGTCGTGCCATCTCTAATTCGTGTAATCTGACTCTGTCTCTTTCTCGTATCTCCTCCTGTGAGAGGCCCGTTCCCCGCTCCTCGGGAGCCGTGGCGTTCCCCTCTGGTGTGATGCTGGTTTGGTCTGGTGTGACGCTGTTTTGGTCGGAGGGTCCTGTGACCCCAGTTTCTGTCCATGACTCAAGAGCGCGCTTTAGATCATCCTTGGTACTCAGGCCGGTGGTAGCAATGCCAAGTTCTATGCAAAATTGTCTCAGTTCGCGGTGGTTGTATTCTTCTAATTTCTCCATTTGGAACTTCTCGGTGGAGCTGCTATCTTTGGTCGACATCGTGCTTTGTCGTGGGGTGAGCTACTCTCTGTACGATTACGCGTTGATTCGGATCGCGCCGCTGGCCACCAATGTTAGAAAAGGTAGATGGACCGGGAGGGTCGGCCGGGGTCAGGAGGAGAGGTCTCCGGGGAGAGCCGTCTCCAGCGATCGTACAGACAAGTAACTTCCCCCCCACAGACAGATATCACACACGGATAAGGTTCAGTGTTCTTTATAAGCACTTATTTAAGGTGCGGTTAAATGGTACAAGGAGGTCTGGACTCAGGGGTCCCCTCGATTAGAGTCTCGCAAGGTAGGGAAGGGGGTAGCGGGACAGTCTATTTACCAATCAGGTAGTTCGGATGAGATGATGATGAGCTCACAATCCTCGAGCTTGGTGATTAGGTGATATGGGCCGCGGCAGCGCCAGCAGGTCCCGGTGTGGATGGTCGTTACAACGGGCCGCGGCAGCGCCAGCAGGTCCCAGGAAGATGACTGTTGCAGAAGGCCGCGGCAGCGCCAGCAGGTCCCGGTGAGGATGGTCGTTACAACGGGCCGCGGCAGCGCCAGCAGGTCCCAGGAAGGTGAAGGTTGCAGAAGGCCGCGGCAGCGCCAGCAGGCAGGGCGATGGTTCACAAGAGCGGGCTACGGCAGCGCCAGTAGACCGTCAGGGTTGAGTTCACTCGGTGTCTCTCGACTCCAGGATACAACTGCCTTCCTGCTCCGGAGCTGCCCCAGTTATAGGGCTGGTGCCCTTTGATGTCCGGACCCTCGCACTTGGAGGTCGGAGGGTCCGGGATGAAGGGGTCCAGACACCCAGCAGGGGGTGGAGCCAGTGCCTGGGGGAGCTGGGGGCGATCGGCACCTGGCGGGGGAGAGCCCTTGACACTTCGTTCTCCCATTGACCTGCCAAGTGGTCCGCTCACCTCCTGGGTGGATGGTGGTGCCGGGATGTCGGGGCCGGCCAGGCCCGGGGTTAGGGTCGAGGGGAGGCCGTGCGGCCGCGTGGTGCAGGGCCCAAGATGGCGGCTTGACCCGGCCGGGAAAGCCGGTGGGGCGGGACCCCGTGATGAGTAGGGGTCCGAGGGCAGAGGGTCCGTCGGGAGACGGAGTACAGGTGCTTGTTGCGGGGATATGCCAGGTGGGCCGGGGTTCGGGCCCCGTCGAGCGGGGAGGGAGTGAGCCGTTTGTGAGGCCTGTCCAACATGCGTCCCCCCCAGCTGAAGGCGGGGAGAGTCACCCATCTCCTTGGGGACTCTCTTCGTCGAGGCGGAAAAAGCGGGACAGGCCATCTGCGTTGGCGTGATCTTGGCCTGGTCGGTGCTCCACGGTGAAGTCCATTCCCTGCAGGGAAATGGACCAGCGCAAGAGTTTTGGGTTCTCCCCCCGCATCTGCATCAGCCATTGCAGGGGTCGATGGTCGGTTTGTACCCGGAAGTGGGTACCGAAGAGATAGGGTCGGAGCTTTTTGAGGGCCCACACTACTGCAAATGCCTCCCTCTCGATGGTGCTCCAACGCTGTTCTCGGGCCAGGAGACGTCGGCTGATGAAGGCCACCGGCTGGTCATGACCTTCGGGGTTCAGCTGAGAGAGGACGGCCCCGATGCCGTGGTCGGAGGCGTCGGTCTGCACCACAAATTCCCGACTGTAATCGGGGGCCTGGAGCACCGGGGCGGTGCACAGGGCGGCCTTCAGCTCCTCGAAGGCCGCTTGACAATCAGGAGTCCAGTTGACCCGCTTCGGCTGGTTCTTGGATGTGAGACCCGTGAGGGGCCCCACGATGCTGCCGTAGTCCTTCACGAACCGCCGGTAGTAGCCGGTGAGCCCCAAGAAGGCTCGGACCTCGGTCTGGGTGACGGGGGGCTGCCAGGACTGGATGGCAGCAATCTTAAGTTGTAGTGGGGCCACCAGCCCGCTCCCCACTTGGTGCCCAAGGTAGGTCACAGACCCTTGGCCAATCTGGCACTTGCCGGCCTTAATGGTGAGGCCGGCCCGCTGGAGGGCTTGCAGGACCTCTTGGAGGTGGCGGAGGTGGTCGGACCAGTGGCGGCTGTATACAGCGATATCGTCCAGGTAGGCAGCGCTGAATTCTTCAAGCCCTGCCAAGACCTGGTTCACAAGGCGTTGGAACGTGGCGGGGGCATTCTTCATGCCAAAGGGCATGACCTTAAATTGATAGTGGCCATCGGGGGTAGAGAAGGCTGACCGTTCCTGAGCCCTGGGTGTGAGGCCGATCTGCCAGTAGCCCGCCGTTAGGTCGAAGATACTAAGGTAGCGGGCGGCCCCCAGCCGGTCGATCAGCTCGTCTGCTCGGGGGATGGGATGAGCGTCGGTCCGGGTGACAGCGTTCAAGCCCCGGTAGTCGACGCAGAATCTTAGTTCAGGAGCGGAGCCGGGGGCAGCGGCCTTGGGAACTAATACGACCGGACTGGCCCAGGGACTGTCCGAGGGCTCGATGACCCCGATCGTGAGCATCTTGGCCACTTCCTCCTGGATGCAGGCCCGTACCCGATCTGGTACGCGGTAGGCCCGGTGCCGGACAGGGGGACTGTCCCCGGTGTCTACGTCGTGCAAACACCAGGGGGTGACCCCGGGGGTGAGGGAGAACAGGGCAGCGAACTGCAGCAGGAGGTTCCGGCAGTCCTGGCGTTGCTCTGAAGTGAGGGCGTCCGAGAGCCGGACCCCGTCCACGGAGCCGTCCTTCTCCTGAGTCCTCAGGAGGTCCGGGAGGGGCTCGGAGTCTTCTTCTGTGCCACTGTCTGTAGCCATCAAGAGGCTTAGTTCGGAGCGCACAAAGTGCGGTTTGAGCCGGTTGGTGTGGAGGACCCGAAGGGGGTTCCGGGGGGACCCCATGTCGATGAGGTAAGTGACGGGGCTTTTGCGCTCGACCACTTTGAAGGGCCCCGTCCACTTATCTTGCAGGGCGCATGGTTCGGTGGGGGACATCACCCATACTTGCTGCCCCGGCTCGAATTCAACGGAGGAGGCATTGTGATCATACCACCTCTTCATGTCCTCCTGGCTGGCCTCGAGGTTCGCCTTGGCCATCTCCCTGAAGCGCCGGGTCTGGTTTCGTAAGGCCAGGATGTATTTGAAGACGTCTGGAGGGGTCGTTAGGGGGGCCATCTCCCAACCTTCCTTGACTAGGCTGAGGGGCCCTCGCACAGGGTGTCCGTATAGGAGTTCAAAGGGGCTAAAACCGAGGGACTTCTGGGGCACTTCCCGGTAGGCGAAGAGGAGGCACGGGAGCAGTACATCCCACTGGCGACGGAGAGGTTCTTCCAATCCCCCAATCATCCCTTTGAGAGTGCGGTTAAAACGCTCCACTAGTCCGTTCCCTTGGGGGTGATAGGGGGTCGTGAATCTGTAGGTGACCCCGCATTGTTGCCAGAGGGACTTCATGTACTTTGATATGAAATTCGTGCCTCGGTCGCTGACGACTTCTCGGGGGAAGCCTACCCGGGAGAAGATCCCCATCAGGGCCCGGCCAACCACTGGGGCGGTCACTGTCCGTAGAGGCACCGCCTCGGGGTAGCGGGTGGCGTGGTCCACTAGTACCAAGATGAACCTGTGTCCTTGTGCCGTGCGGGGGTCCAGAGGTCCCACAATGTCTATCCCCACCCTCTCGAACGGGGTGGTGACCACCGGGAAGGGTTGTAGAGGGGCCTTCAGCTTCCGGCCACTCTTCCCGCTGGCTTGGCATGTGGGGCACGATCGGCAGTGGTTCAGGACGTCATTCCTCATTTTCGGCCAAAAAAAATGGGTCACCAGGCGACTGTACGTTTTGTCCTGGCCCAGGTGTCCAGCCAGGGGGACATCGTGGGCTAGGTTGAGCAGAAAGTCTCGGAAGCGGAGCGGTACCACCAGAACTCGACCGGCCCCCAGTTCGGCGATTCTTTGCTCGCTGTAGAGCAGGTCGTTATCCCAGTAGACCCAGTGGGTTCCTGTGGTGTCCCCGGCGGTTTGGGTGCTGGCTTGTTGGCGGAGTCCCTCGAGGGAGGGACAGGTCTTTTGTTCCTGGCGGAACTGTTCTTGGGTGGGCCCCCCTTCTTGCCGCCACTGAGCCAGATCCGGGAGGTCCTGGTGTTGCGCGTCTTCCTCGGTAGTTGGGTCCGGGAGGTCGGTCTCGCCGTTGTCCTCTACGAGGGCAACCGGGGGCGGAGGTGCTGGCCATTCGGTTTCTTCTGATCGGGGGGCGGCACGGGCGGCCATGGATCGGGTGGTTATGCAGGCCCAGTCCGGGAGGCCCAGCATCCCCAAGTGCTCTCTTCTCTCGACGGTGGCCCACGGGGAACTCTCGAGGTCATTCCCCAGGAGGCAGTCCACGGGGGCATCGTCCCGGACCGTCACCTTCAGTAGGCCGGAGACCCCTCCCCATTCAAACGGGACGCAGGCCATCTTACACATGCTCTCAGAGTTATCTGCCGAGCGGACGGGGCAGAGAATGTTCGGCAGGATCTGCTCGGGCTTCACCAGGTGACAGCGGACGGCCGTCACGCTGGCGCCGGTGTCACGCAAGGCCTCGGCTCTCTGTCCATTAATGGTCACCCACTGACCATATTTTCTGGTGTTGGCGGGTAGGGGAGCCCGCGGAACCATGTCCCTTCCCCCTAAGCATGCCAGGACCATGGCGGCCGGTTCCCACCCTTGCTGGTCCGGCTCATACTCCTCGGGTCCCTCCGATGATTGCTCTTCCCCCAGGGCAGCGGCAGCTACCTGGCGGGGCTTGGGTGGTTGGTTTAGCGGGCAGTTCGGATCGTTGGCGTAGTGGCCTAGTCGCTGGCACCGGTGGCACGTGACGTGGGCTCGGTACCCAGGCCGCAATGGGGGGTTGCCCCGGCCGGCCGGAGGTGGGGTGCTGGCCACGGGTGTTGCTGGTAAGGTGTCTCTCCCTCGCCCCTGGCCCCCTCCTCCTCCCCGAGGACGGTGCTGGCCTTGGTTGCTTCTGTTCTGGTCGTGGGGCCCTCTCCGGCCCACTCGGGTGCTTTCCCACCGGTCAGCTTCGGCGGCGAGCTGCCGTGGGTCAGTCAGCTTACTGTCGAGTAGGTGCTGCCTGAGCTCGACGAAACAGTTGTTTGATAGGTGCTCCCATACCATAAGGTTGAAGAGTTGTTCGTAGGTGGTGACCTGATTTCCCTTGATCCAACCCTCGAAGGCCCGGCTGAAATAGTTCACGTATTCCACCCAAGTTGTACCTGGGATCCGGGTGCAATCTCTGAACCTCTGGCGGTACATCTCGGGCGTGAGGCCGTAGCGGGTGAGGAGGGCAGCCTTCATGTGGTCGTAGGACGACATTTGGTGATCGGGGAGCTGCAGCAGGGCATCGCGACCCTCGTTGATGAATCTCCCCCAAAGTCCGGCTCCCCAATCACTCCGGTCGATCCGGTGGGAGGTCATTGCGATCTCATAGGCTTTAAACCATTGTTGTATGTCGTCTTCTCGGACATACTCGCGGACCACATCCTTGGGGATGTGAACTTTTTTCTCAATAGGCCCCGGGGTGTGTGGTCGCTCAGGCACCCCCAGTTCCTTATTCTGTTTGCGCAGTTCTATTTCCGCCAGTCGGCGCTCGTGCTCGAGCGTTATTTTTTTCTCTTCCAGCTCTCTTTGTCTCTGCTTTTCTTCTCGTTCCTCTCGAAGCCGCATATGCTCGAGGTTGATTTTCTGTTCAGCCAACTTAAGTTCCCCATCCATCTTGAGTCGTGCCATCTCTAATTCGTGTAATCTGACTCTGTCTCTTTCTCGTATCTCCTCCTGTGAGAGGCCCGTTCCCCGCTCCTCGGGAGCCGTGGCGTTCCCCTCTGGTGTGATGCTGGTTTGGTCTGGTGTGACGCTGTTTTGGTCGGAGGGTCCTGTGACCCCAGTTTCTGTCCATGACTCAAGAGCGCGCTTTAGATCATCCTTGGTACTCAGGCCGGTGGTAGCAATGCCAAGTTCTATGCAAAATTGTCTCAGTTCGCGGTGGTTGTATTCTTCTAATTTCTCCATTTGGAACTTCTCGGTGGAGCTGCTATCTTTGGTCGACATCGTGCTTTGTCGTGGGGTGAGCTACTCTCTGTACGATTACGCGTTGATTCGGATCGCGCCGCTGGCCACCAATGTTAGAAAAGGTAGATGGACCGGGAGGGTCGGCCGGGGTCAGGAGGAGAGGTCTCCGGGGAGAGCCGTCTCCAGCGATCGTACAGACAAGTAACTTCCCCCCCACAGACAGATATCACACACGGATAAGGTTCAGTGTTCTTTATAAGCACTTATTTAAGGTGCGGTTAAATGGTACAAGGAGGTCTGGACTCAGGGGTCCCCTCGATTAGAGTCTCGCAAGGTAGGGAAGGGGGTAGCGGGACAGTCTATTTACCAATCAGGTAGTTCGGATGAGATGATGATGAGCTCACAATCCTCGAGCTTGGTGATTAGGTGATATGGGCCGCGGCAGCGCCAGCAGGTCCCGGTGTGGATGGTCGTTACAACGGGCCGCGGCAGCGCCAGCAGGTCCCAGGAAGATGACTGTTGCAGAAGGCCGCGGCAGCGCCAGCAGGTCCCGGTGAGGATGGTCGTTACAACGGGCCGCGGCAGCGCCAGCAGGTCCCAGGAAGGTGAAGGTTGCAGAAGGCCGCGGCAGCGCCAGCAGGCAGGGCGATGGTTCACAAGAGCGGGCTACGGCAGCGCCAGTAGACCGTCAGGGTTGAGTTCACTCGGTGTCTCTCGACTCCAGGATACAACTGCCTTCCTGCTCCGGAGCTGCCCCAGTTATAGGGCTGGTGCCCTTTGATGTCCGGACCCTCGCACTTGGAGGTCGGAGGGTCCGGGATGAAGGGGTCCAGACACCCAGCAGGGGGTGGAGCCAGTGCCTGGGGGAGCTGGGGGCGATCGGCACCTGGCGGGGGAGAGCCCTTGACACTTCGTTCTCCCATTGACCTGCCAAGTGGTCCGCTCACCTCCTGGGTGGATGGTGGTGCCGGGATGTCGGGGCCGGCCAGGCCCGGGGTTAGGGTCGAGGGGAGGCCGTGCGGCCGCGTGGTGCAGGGCCCAAGATGGCGGCTTGACCCGGCCGGGAAAGCCGGTGGGGCGGGACCCCGTGATGAGTAGGGGTCCGAGGGCAGAGGGTCCGTCGGGAGACGGAGTACAGGTGCTTGTTGCGGGGATATGCCAGGTGGGCCGGGGTTCGGGCCCCGTCGAGCGGGGAGGGAGTGAGCCGTTTGTGAGGCCTGTCCAACACTCCGGAAGCATCAGTGAACCTTCTCCCTCATGTGAAAGGTGCAGCAGCAGTGCGATCTTCCTAACGTCACAGCATAGGTAAAGCTCCGGAAGCATCAGTGAACCTTCTCCCTCGTGTGAAAGGTTCAGCAGCAGTGCTATCTTCCTAACGTCACTAGGCCTGGGCGAAGCACTACGCTACGCTCGCGTAGTTTGCGAAGTTCGCGCTACTTCGCGCTACGCGAACTGCACGTAGCACAGTGCGAACACGCGTAGCGTAGTGTTGCGTAGTGCTGCGGTCATTTTTTGCTTGCTCGCGGTCCTCAACGTCAAGTTGGCGACCGCGAGCAAGCAAAATGACATCCTGGCGAGACTTTTTCCTTGTTCGCGATCGCGAGCATGGAAAATAAACCTCCCGGCGAGATTCCCAACGCGAGAAGGTCAGGTTTCTCATTGCGAGGGGTCGCGTATGCTCGCGACCGCTCGCGATGAGAAACTACCAGTTCGCGTTGAGAAAGTTGCAGCTCGAGTAAAAATCTACTCGAGCAGCAGAAAACTACAGCTCGCACTGTGCAAGATGCCATTTTCAATGATTGCACAGTGCCGGTTGCTTGTCCGCACTGTGCAATCATTGAAAACAACATCTTGCACAGTGCGGACATGTTACTTCGCAGTTCGCGAAGTGCTACGCGTAGCTCGCGTAGTGCGAACTTCACTTTGCATAGCTTCGCGAAGTGCTACTTCGCGAACTACGCCCACCCTTAAACGTCACATCATAGGTAAAGCTCCGGAAGCATCAGTGAACCTTCTCCCTCGTGTGAAAGGTGCAGCAGTGTAAATTCCCTTAACTAGCGATGCCTGGTTTTGTGGATTGGTAAGTGCATGGACAGTTGAGCAGGTAAATAGTTAAATATGGAGGGGTGAGTGACTATGAATATGTGAGTTAGCGGTGGACAAAATAGTGGATTTTAAGTCTATAATACTCCTGAGTAATGGAATTCCACACAGAGCAAGTGTGTCCCGGCTTATAATGATTGGATCTGCAAACTATGGATCTTATGATTTCGGTCCTGGAGACACTGGAGCTGCCTTCACTGCTACGCAAGCATGGGGTGCAGGCAGCAGCACAACCTAGCAACCAACTGCCCCCTGTAGCTGAGGGCTGCTCTACCCCCCAACAGCCCACCTGACCGTCCTACCAACACTCTCTACCAGCTCTGAGCTAGTAGAAACTGCGGTCTAACTACCAGTGGCACCTGGACCAGAAGTGGGAGGGGGCCTAGGTATTTTAGAGGTTTCCATTTTCCGAGTCTGCCAGGGAACTTTGTGCTTACACTTTGGGAATGACAGAATGGGAGAAGGATCAGAGTAGAACAACAGGCATTAGAAATGAGATAGGTCTCGCATTTGAGTTACTGGCATTGTAATTAGCAATGTCTTTTACCTATGTGATATGGAGTGCATGTATGTGGTATGTAGTAGAATTATGTGGGTTGGATTGAATTTGGTAGTTGTGTAATTGTGTGGCATGGAATTGTGTGGCGTGGAGTTACTTTATGTAGTGTAATTATGTGGCCTGGTATGCTGTGGAATTGTGTGGGTAGTAATTATGTGGTATTGAGTGTACTGGAATTATGTGGAGTGGGACTGTGTCATGGAGTGTAATTATGTGGGATGGTAATTTGTATTGTGGAGTGGTATGTAGTGGAGTTTAATTGTGTGGTGTGCTGTTGAATTTTGTGGTATAAAGTTGTATTATGTGGTATGAAGTTGAATTATGTGTTGTAAATTGGATATATGTGGTGTGTAGTGGAATTGTGTTGTGGAGTGGAATTATGTGGTTTGGTGTTGAATTATGTTGTGTGGAAAGTATTTCTACGGAGTTCAATAGTGTGGCATGGAACAGTGTGGCGCTGAGTGTAATTATGTGGAGTGTTGCTACATACCATAGAGTGTATTTATGTGGTATGGAGTAGAGCGTAATTATGTGGCCATAATCACTGCTAGTTCAAAAGCCTAAACAATCCAAAGTATGCAATGCAAATAACACCTTCTAAATACTTTAACCGCATGTTTAAAATGAGGAAATGGCACAATATAAGCTTGTTGTATTTTTATTTCAATAAATAAAACATTTTCTCTGTAAAGAGGATCTGATTGGAAAACCCAAAAAAAGGCAACTTGTTCCCAACACCCTGGGTTACTGAACGTAAATAAACGTCATGTTTTGCAAAATTTGAAATAGCAGCACTGATGCCCAAAAGTGTTAACTAAATACAGTATAGAGTAGCCAACCACACTGCGCAAAAACATAACGTGTGTTAATGATGTGCAAAAAGAATACGCTTTTTAATTTGTACACGAAAAAAATTTAAACCAGTGATTAAAGAGAATGTGTGGAGCATTTAAACACAACCAATGTTAATGTTTTTTTAAAGCTAAAGCCATTGTTTGTGCGGTTTTTACCAGAAATAGAACGCATTTCCAACAATTTTTTGAAATAATGCAGACCTATTAGCGGATTTTTCTCTAATAAATATAAACAGTACAAGTAGGTGTTTAAATCCACTTTATCTTTTGTTCGGGGGTTCCTAGTTCCATTTTTTTATAAAAGTTAGGAACGTAGATAATGAACAAATAGCTTTCGACAAGGCAGTTTTTTTTTCTTGCGAAAATGTTTCCACAACCCCAACATGATTTTTTAAATTTTTTTTTTAAACATTTTTTATTGTTTTCATAGCATCAACTCAATACAAGCCCCGCTACCTCCCCCTTCAAAAGGAATACTTTACATACATCGTTGCCATCCAGTATCCAGGAGAATAGTCATCCATCACATGCGGGTCCCCCCCCCCCCCCCTCCCCACCCCATGTCAGTGTGCCCCCCTCTGCCTTCCCCTCTCCTGATGTGCCCCTCCCCTACAATAAATCATGCACGGGTGCTCAACCTCTTCTAGGGAACCAAGGCTTTCCCTCATGCCTAGCTACGTTCATGCTTCCAGTGCTCGCCACTGCTCCCCTCCTACTCCCCGTTCAACGCCTCCTCCTGCCTGTCAGATGTGTCCCCCGGTGTCCACAACCCCAACATGATAGCATCTCTGTGCACGCTGCTCGTCAGCCTTCCTGAAAGAGCACCACCAATTACATGAGTGCCTTCCAAAATGCAATGACGATTGGCCCAAAGTTTAAAAATCAGTATACACGAAGCAAATAACCCATACCTAGAGCAATGTATCCCACCACCAGGACCCTCGCAAGCACCCAAGGAAAAAGTCCACTAACATTCCGTTCATTAAAGGAGAAGAAACCCTGTGTCTTCATGGAGCTTGCTGGCGCTGGTGTAGTCGGTCTCTAGGAGTGTCAGCTCGATCTCCACACCTTCCACCGGCTGCTCTGCAGCAGTGTTAGAAGTGGGCGGGAACGGAAGGGCACGGCGTGCCCCTACTTTTAAAAATTGTTTCAGTCCGTTCCCCTACTTCTTTGTTTTAAAAAGCGTCCCGGGACTGCAGGAATAGCCCTACTTTTAAAATTGAAACTTTATCTTTCAGCCTGTGTGGTGCACATCGAGGAAGGCCTCTGCCGTGCCAACGACCTCCTCCCTCTTCCCCTCTGTGTCAAGGGGCCTGCAAAACAACACCGAAAGGGCCATCAGTCTTAGGTTAGCACGAAAACTACTACCTCTGATGGCCTTGCTGCTGCGGTGATTCACACCTCATTTAGTGGGGCCGCTGCTTGCCTGCACCCACTGTGACCAATACAATGGTCAGGTGAGGATACTTTGGTGTCCCCGCCCTTGACCTCCTCTACCCTTTATTTTCGGGCTCACGCAGACTGACGGTCGCCACCAGGAAAAAACAAGCATTTGCAATGCAACAGGTCTCGCATTTATACGAGTTTTAGCTATTGAATACAATGCACAAAGCTAGCGGTATCCCACTAAGACAGCACCGGATTTCAGAGTAACTCAATGTATCAGTTGGTGAAAGAAATTTTTTGTTCACCATAAGTGTGCAATTTTGGTTAGCACCCGCCAGCACAATGCCGTTCCTTCAAAAGGAATATACATATAGAAAAAAACAGCACCAAATGCACCACTCAGCCTATATAATTTAAATAAGTCCAAATCATTAGGGTAGTTCTTATTCCAAAAGCTTCTTCTTTATTATGCAGTTTATCATGCAATCTTTAAAACTTCCAACAACAGCAAAACCAGCCGACGCGTTTCGTCCACCTTTGGACTTCTTCAGGGCTGCAACAAATTTGTACAAAAAAAGGGCAATATAAATGACACACATCAGGACCAAAACACGAGCAACAATTTCGATACCATTGAGAACATTAAAAACATTGTAAACACAAGATTAATGTTACTGGTCTGTCTAAAATGTCGTCAGGGCAATCCATAATACATACAGTAAAAATTAGTGTTTGACGACATCGTATCAGTGACATAATAAATACATGTGATTGCAAGATGAGTGCATTTGGAAAGCATATGAGCACTCCTTACAACATGTCACATTTCTAAAGGCCCATGACAAACATTATATTAAAAGAATAAAAAAGGCCGGTAGGGGACACAAGACAGAAGAAGGAACCTCTTCACCCAGAGCTCCAAGTGAGAGGTGTGCAGCAAAAAAATCAATTTGTGAAAACCGAAAGATAAAGCGGTAAGTTAGGTGATGGCGACATAGAAATAGAACCCCGACTGGTGGTCCCACCTAAACCCGAAGGGGATAAAGAAAGGGAATAAATAATAACTGCAAGGGAAAAGATCGATAAGTATGTACCCACCAAAATAGAAGGTTGAATGTCAACCACGTAAGGTTCTTTTTAACTCAATTCAAGAATCTTGCTCCATTCTATTCGTAGTATATCCCGAATAAGTGATCCGAGTTTTAGCTATTGGCATTGTAAATGAAAATGCCTTTTATTTATGTTTGTTTTTGAAACATAAATAAACAGCATTGTCATTTACAGTGCCAATAGCTTAAACTCGCGTAAATGCGAGACCTATTGCATTGCAAATGCTTGTTTAAGATTGCTGTGGGTAATTTACTTGTAATTTTTCTATTTTGGTATATATGTTTATATGGTGGTGAAGCTTTTAGTATTCCAAGCCATATGTTTTCAGTTGTGTATTAACCAGGAGGGTAGGCCGAGGGGAACTCACCAACAACCATTCCATTCTCTGACACGACTGTCCAACGCAAATGTTGCCAGATTTTTAGACCCGTCCCAAGCCCAATTAAGCTCAAATATAAGCCCAAAATAAGCTCAATCAGACCAGTTCCAGCCCAAATTAGCAAGTGTCCAATTAAGCGCAAATCGACATCAGAACCAATTTTAACGACAAATATACATTCTATTCAATATACAGATGGTGGGAGGGTGTTAACTGGGCACCTGCCTTAATGCTACTCATTTTTAAGACCAGTTCTCCCTGTGACTTTGTCATGTGAAACAGGCACTGCTCAGAATACAATAGTAGAAAACAAAGAATAAGCAAGGCATAAATAGTGTTCTGTGCAATTTACAGCTCCCTCTAAATTGGATTTTTAATAAAGTCTGTAAAACTCAGTGTCATTATTCATTACACATTAAAAAGCTACATTGAAAAATGGTCACTCACTTCTCGTGATGAGCAGCAGTTTTGTAAATCTTGTGGTTGTTGGATTTCAGGTATGGCAGTTTTTGGCTGGACGTTGCTTTCAGCTAGCAAGTGCACATAAGTCCTCTGACACCTGCTCACATTAAAGCCCTTAGTAGGAGCCACTTGGGTTTCTTCCATTGCAAGACAGCAAGCAAAGTCAATAGGCACATCCTGCCTCAGTAAGCTAGGTCAATAGGCACATGGTGTCTCCAGAGTAGACTCTTGTTTCAAGGGGTGAGGCAAGTCCCTGTAAACATGGTCAGCACAGGGAAACTGCGAGTTGTTCATTAATCACTTCTTTGTATTTCAGCTTTGGCAGCTTTTGGGCTGGACACATCAAAAACCTCAGCAGGAGACACTTAGGTTTCTTCCAGGTAGAAGGCAGCAAGCTAGGTCAATAGGCACATGGTGTCTCCAGAGTAGACTCTTGTTTCAAGGGGTGAGGCAAGTCCCTGTAAACATGGCCAGCACAGGGAAACTGCGAGTTGTTCATTAATCACTTCTTTGTATTTCAGCTTTGGCAGCTTTTGGGCTGGACACATCAAAAACCTCAGCAGGAGACACTTAGGTTTCTTCCAGGTAGAAGGCAGCAAGCTAGGTCAATAGGCACATGGTGTGCCTCCAGAGTAGATGCTCGTTTCAAGGGCTGAGGCAAGTCCCTGTAAACATGGCCAGCACAGGGAAACTGCAAATTGTTCATTAATCACTTCTTTGTATTTCAGCTTTGGCAGCTTTTGGGCTGGACACATCAAAGACCTCAGCAGGAGACACTTAGGTTTCTTCCAGGTAGAAGAGAGCAAGCTAGGTCAATAGGCACATGGTGTGCCTCCAGAGTAGACGATTGTTTCAAGGGCTGAGGCAAGTCCCTGTAAACATGGCCAGCACAGGGAAACTGCGAATTGTTCATTAATCACTTCTTTGTATTTCAGCTTTGGCAGCTTTTGGGCTGGACACATCAAAGACCTCAGCAGGAGACACTTAGGTTTCTTCCAGGTAGAAGACAGCAAGCTAGGTCAATAGGCACATGGTGTGCCTCCAGGCACTTTATCTGTACTGGCATAACTGTGGTAATCCTAGCGCTAACACATGACAATGGCACCTGCTCCATCAAAGTAGGGGGGGGAAATAGGCGTGGCTCATCTGGATTAATAGCTTGGAGTATTTTGTATTTGGAGTTTGGCAGCATGTTGCTATTATCTAGCAAGTGCGCATCAGTCCTCTGACACCATGCACCTGTAAAGTAGCCAGCTCTTAATGAGTAAATCTTACACTCAAAGTTTGCTGCAGGTTGCTTCAAATCATTGTAATGGTCATGCAGTTCTATAGGGCTGAAATATGTAATGCAAATGCACAGCAGTATTCCCCTTCAATGGCAGTTGATTCATCAATTACAAAAGAAAATGGTGATGCTCCAATATCTTTCAGCAATTCCTCTTGAAATGTGGGCCCAACAGAGACTTAGTGTTGCGGTGCATTTGGAAGGCAGGGAATTCATCTTTCAAAATTTCACCATACCGACCTATAGTATTAATGGATCTACAACAAGCAGTTTGTATGGGAATCCAGATTTCTGTTCTTTTCTGATCATTAGATATGGAAGGGATAGGTTGTACAAAGGATGCTACAGATGTGCTCGCTGCATTACAGCATGAGCGCTGTTTCGTGGTTGCTGCATGTTGCTTCAAATCATTATAATGGGCATGCAGTTCTATAGGGCAGTACTTGCATGCTGCCTCTGTATTGTCTTATTTTATTGGGTAATCCATCCTTTGGATTCAGAAACCACTACCACCGTTCTTAATGTTTTGGACTCACATGACCATGTTGCACTCTTTCAACTGCAACTGTTGGGCTGCTGGGAGAAGCTGCCCAATGATGAACTGTGTGTTGATGCGAGGGCAGGGGAATACCTCAAAGTGCAAGAGACAACCATCTCTATCTGTACTGGCATAACTGTGGTTATCCTAGAGCTAGTACATGACAATGGCACCTGTTCAAATTAGGGGGGAAATAGGCATGGCTCATCTTGAGGCAAAGCAGTGTCCCACATATGTCGCTATGCAAAAGTTTAATTTTAAGGCATCATATTGTTGTAATAAACGATTTTGTTTGAGGTGTTAAGAAAGGAGCATGAGGAGAGTTCTCCATTGTGACTCCAGGACCTCCGATGGACAAGTGAAAAGGGCTTCTGGCAAATCTGTTACAGGTGGTTTGGGATCGGTAAGTACTTTGTAGGGAACTTGCAAGGATGGTTGGTTGTTTATCTCGCAACAAGGTGAATGTTGAGTGGTGCTTCCCACACATGACGCTTGCCCCATCTGTACCTATGCCAATTAAATTTGTAATCTCAATGTTACATGTTTCAAGCAACTTTAGGACTGCATTTGCTATATCTTCGGAACAGGCCTGATCTAATTCAACCATGACAAGGAAGGTGCTTACAAATTTGTTAAGCTTTTTGCTGAAATATTTAATGCAAATGCACTGGTGTTTTTTCACTGCAATGTGTGTTGGTGGAAGTAGGAGCAAGGGGGAGAATGCTGCTCTTCTACAGTTGGCACCAGCAGGACTGGCACGCAATGCTGTGGGGTACACACTGGCAAGAGTAGGTCTTAGAAAGTGTTCTTCTGGTCCTGTCAGTAGCAGGCAGGTGTTCTGCCTCCTTCTGCAGTTAATGGGAAGGTATGTGAAAGTGTTTTTCTACCCCTGGCAACATACATGAGCTGCATGCAGCTCTGGGGTGGTAGCGCAATGTTTCAAGTCTAATCATAGATAGCGCTGTTAAATTTTGCATACAAGAGTGGGGGTGGAACAAATGAATATGACTTTAATGCAATGCGTTTCAGTCCAAACTTAATATATAGAATATTTGAAAGCAGTTTTAGGCCCATTCTGTTCCTTCGATCATTTTTTTAATAGAGTCACCTGGGAAAAAACTTGCTCAACATGAGCATTGGATATCGGGAGAGTCAACATCTTAATAGCACCCATTGCAAGCTCTTGAAAACAATGGTTGCCAGCAGCATCGGTGTAGTTATACACTTCCATCCAGAACGATTCTATGTTTGAAGTGTTAAGAAAGGAGCATGAGGATAAAGTTCTCCATTGTGACTCCAGAACATCCAATGGACAAGTGAAAAGGGCTTCTGGCAAAACTGTTACAGGAGGTTTGGCAAGTACTTTTTGGGGACTCAAAGTTTCTAACTTTCTCAGCATGCTGAAAGACTCGGGGAGACGAGCTTTATATTCACACACCAATACTTTCATGAACTCCAGGCACCTTGTCACAATGCCTTCCTTTGACACAGAGGGGAGTTGACTTTGTTCCAGCTTGTTTCAGAAACTGAGCCCAAGATCAGCATCATCCTTTGAAAGGTAAATGGCAGAACGTTGTAAGTCTAGGCTCTGCAACCGTTCTTTATTGTTACATGTGAAAACACTCGGTTTTAGTATCCTTTTCAGTGTGGACAAGTACAGAGTATATAGATCACGGAAGATGTGGAGTGCATCCCCAGATTCTAGCTGAAAGATTTTGTTAACGACCTTTATTTCTTGGAGCACTGGCTTTAAGAAAGTGAGGTAAAGTAGATTTATCTCATCTTGATACATTTCTTGGAGCATTCTTGCTGCATAGCAGTGTTCCACATAGGATGCTGTGCTAAAGTGTAATTTTAAGGCATCATATTGTTCTAGTAAACGATTGACACAATCTGCCATCACTAGCCAGCATGTTTCGCAAGGCGAAATTAATTTCAGGGGCATGCCTCCGTCCAATGTGAGATACAACTCTTAATAGTCAGCCTGACGTTTGGCGAGTGGGAAAACCAGTTGTACGTTTCTCTGATCATAAATTCTATATTGCTAGGAATGCTCCTTATTGCTTTCTTAGCAATGATGTCAAGGGAGTGGCAAATACAGCGCACAAGTTGCAAGGATGGTTGTTTATCTCGTCACAAGGTGAATGTTGAGTGGTGCTTCCCACACATGACGCTTGCCCCATCTGTACCTATGCCAATTAAGTGTGTAATCTCAAGGTTACATGTTTCAAGCAACTTTAGGACTGCATTTGCTATATCTTCGGAATAGGCCTAATCTAACTCTACCATGGCAAGGAAGGTGCTTACAAATTTGTTAAGCTTTTTGCTAAAATATTTAATGCAAATGCACAGTAGTTTTTTCACTTCAATGTCAGTTGATTCATCGACCATTAAAGAAAATGGTGATGTTCCAATATCTTTCAGCAATTCCTCCTTGAAATATGGGCCCAACAGAGAATTAATTAGTGCTGTACATTTTGTCCGGTGCATTCGGAAGGCAAGGAACTCATCTTTCAAAATTTCACCATACCCATCTATATTATTAATGGATGTACAACAAGCAGTTTGTATGGCAAATCTGATTTCTCTTCTTTTCTGATCGTTAGATATGGAAGGGATAGGTTGTACAAAGGATGCCACAGATGTGCTCGCTGCATTACAGCGTGAGCGGTGTTTAGTGGTTGCTGCATGTTGCTTCAAATCATTATAATGGGCACGGATGTGTACATGGCAGTACTTGCATGCTGCTTTGCTATCATCTGTCCTTACAGGGGCAATCCATCTTTTTAGTTCAGGATCCAACTCCCACTCTTCTGTATATTTTTTTATATCCTGACCACTTGCCCATCTTGCAATATTTAAACTGCCAAGTCAGCTGGGAGCAGAAAAATTATGAACTATTTCACAATGATGCTGGGCGAATACCTGAAATTGCACCAGACAATATGCAATCAATAGCCCCATCTAGTGGATTGTTATACACTTTTTATTGAAACAATACAGGACACTAAATGAATCCTACACCATTTGTTGCCCAAACCACATTCCTTTACTACAACATTTCAATACTTAGCACCCAGGGGACATGCACCCAACTGATCTGGTCAGACTTTGTCCATTCAGCATTACCCCTTTAGAATTCAATGCATGTAACATGACTGTGCTTTAAGCATGATGTATTGATTAAAAATGCATATTAAACTTGACAAAAAAAAATCTCATTTAGGATTCAGATCTCTTTTTTCCTTACGCATTTCCACGTGGTAAGAAAATTAAGGAGGATAATGAAGTTGCTGGAGGGATCCATGTTTTGTCTAGCCCCAGCTTTTCATTTATAGATAAAGGCCAAAGGTAAGGGCCCATCAGGCCTACTTTAGAACGAGTGACCTGCAACTTCACACTTAAATGTAAACACAAGGAAGGGGAACAAAAGAACACAGCTCATCTCTTCACAGGTACTTGAGAGGCATGCTTGACCTGTCCCAGTATTTACACGCAATTTAAATAGCAGTATTTTATTTCTTTTATAGCGCACTTCATGGTATCAGAAAGCTTAACATAACAGACACATTGACAATAAATCATACATCATGCAAGTGTGTAAATCAACGTACAAGATGTGTTGCATGACTGAAGGTAAAAAGATGTAGCAGTCACACATAGCTCAATGTGCAACAGTGAAAGGCTTACTAATTATGAACTGCAAGGAACAAAAGGATCTGTGTTCAAAGCACTAGCCCACTAAAGTAGCTGCATTAAAAAAAACTGTCATCTGCAAATTACATTGTGTAGTGTTTTGCCATAGACACATTCAACTTCTACACTACTTTGATTCAGATCTAGGACTGCACAAAGCAGACATCTAACAGATACTTTAACCTCCAGACTTCTCACCAATTATTATTCACTGATTACTGGGCACCTCTGAAGATGTCTTAGCCCCATCAAATATTAGAAAATGCACTTTGCAACCAATTCTGCATAACAGATGTAGTACCATGCTTCTCCGTGTTGCCACTTTCATTTCTGCTATTTTAAACTGCCTTAAATGAAATGTTTTCCAAGTGAGGAAAGGTGCACAGAAAACCTCAGTCTCTTTTGCTTCTAGGAAACAAACAACCCGTACATTTAAATATGGGGATCTAAGTTGGCGTGCATGAATATAGAGCAGAACTTTCAAGCAAGTGGAGGAGACCAGGTTACACATTCTCGCGGTGGGGGTTTAAAGATTATGCACCCTATTTTGAACAAGCATTGGCATAGCCAATACGTCTCGCTTTTGGGACCTTATAAGGGTTTAGTCATGCAACAGTTGATGTTGCACCAAGGATATTGTGCTGCATAACTAAATACTTATAATGTCCCAAAAGCGAGACCTATTGGCTATGCCAATGCTTGTTTACTTGTGGTATTCTATATCTGGATACAGTGACAGAAGCAGCAAAATACCAGTCAGGTGGCACACTATGCTATGCATAGATTTTCAGTTTACGTGTTTCTGTGACACAAACAAATACATGATCAAATGTCTTTAAAGTTAAAAGAATGCATTTCTGTAACATGTAGGCGCATTTCAGAGCTTTCCGAACTCGCGCATTTGAAGGTGCAGTCATTTGTGATGTGCACAAAAGCGGCTTCGTGAAAAAGAATTTGCCCAAAATCACACAGTGCGGAAGCTGAGACGCCGTGATTAAGCTCGGATTTAATACATGATCAAATGTCTTTAAAGTTAAAAGAATGCATTTCTGTAACATGTAGGCGCATTTCAGAGCTTTCCGAACTCGTGCATTGTGTCCAGGCCCAGTGGGCCAGGTCCACTCAAACATGAGCCTGGCCCTCCCAAACATGAGCCTTGGCCCTCGCAGTGAGGACATGAAGGGCAATATAAAATGGGCGCTTTAATTTAAAACGTTCCTCCGAACGTTGTTTTTCTTCATATTCTGGGAGATGCGTTATTGGGCCTGGGCTCAGGTGGTCCATGTCAAGTACAATAGGGGCATGGCGAAGGGAACAAATTCTTTATTTGACACCGAGTAACTTTTGCCTACCGTCCTGTGCTGCGTGGATATTTCCATTTCTGTTCAGCATTTGAGAAAAGAAGTTTGTTTATTCTCATTCACCTTTCCTGACTACTGCAACTGCTTATCAGATCAGGCGGTGACACAAGGAGTAGGTAATCAAATGTATTACTATTTGTTTTTATTTTAAAAATCTGCACAAGCCCAGCAAGGCACATACTTTGCATATGCTTCATTTAAATTGTTTTTATCATTAACATGGCCATGGATGCAAGGCAACAATAAAAAATGTCCAGCGAACTGGTGATAAATGATCCTGCTGGAGAGCAGTCCTTTGCCTGTTTGTAGTTTTGAAATGCAGATAGGCTGTATTTTATTTGGATAGCTCAGTGGGTTACTGCCTTTGTCACAGAGATTCTTGTGTTACTTGCAGTTCAGAAATTACAATCCTAACATAGGACAGTGACCTATGGACTGTCATCAAAGAGCTGCATACAAACATGGATGGTATAGTTAGAACTTCACTTTTTTTTGTGTTACTATATAGTTAGAAATTCTCCAGTCTTTCATTATTTTAATGTTGCTCAAATGAGTTTTGGCTGATATACATTTTTATTAGTAAAGCCAACTCCCAACCACTGGTTATGCTTTAAATCCTGAGATTTTGCTTTCCTAGCCCAAACCCTCTTAAAATATACTGCCCAACAGTATGGATGACATTTAATTCCTACACCTTGTAATCCTCATTGACTTATGTGACATTCCCTATAGACTGAATAACATACTTGTATGATTCATTGTCTCTGTATATTGTGTGTGTGATGTAAAGTACTGTGACACCCTACACTGATATGAAAAGCGCTATACAACAAATAAAATGCATATGATAGGGGGCTACAGAGACATGAAGAGCACTGTTGGAGGTTGGTAGCAATGGTATCTGCTGAAAAAGAGGTCATTGATGAGGCGCCAAAAAAGACTTTCGCACTAGCGCTAAACACGGCCCTGTCATTGTCTTTCTGTTTTCATTTAACTAGCAGTCAGGTCATTAGGGCAACTGTGCAACATATTTTAAAGTGCGTGCTAATTATATTTATTGCTATATTCCATTTTTTTAAGTTTCAGACATCCCTTTTACTTTCAAATAACTCTCGACATGCTCTGTATACACACAGAATTGATCCGTTGGATCATGGTGACTGCAAGAAAATATAATGTAATCTAGGGCTTGTAGGCTACCACAAGAAGTGAGAAATTGGGCCCACAGTGGCCCACCCAAATGCACTCTTGGCCCACCCAACTAAAAATACCTGGAGCCGGGCCTGATTGTGTGATGATGTCTCACTTACCTGGTCGGTGGTCGGTGGTGAGTCCAGCGGTCACTGGTGGTGGGTGGCTGGCAGTGGACTGGAAAACTAAAGCTGCCTGGCAGCAGGCACGGTAGCACTGGCAGTGGCTGGGCCTGGGCGCTGGCGGGCCTGGGCGCTGGCGGGCCTGGGGCTGGAGTGACTGGGCCTGGGGCTGGAGCTGGAGCGAGGTGGGCCTGGGCCCGGTGATGAGTGCACTAGTAGTCGGACTCGTCGTCGTCGTCTCCTCACACAGACGTCTTCAACACTGCCTGCGCTGTACTGCACTGCACTCGTCATCAGCACCATCACTCATAAATCGCCGCGCCGAAAAGACCGTGCTCACGTCAGCCCCCGCATTATATGGGAACCGCGGGGGCTGATCTAAAAATAATTCCCAGGGCCGTCATTGGTAGCGTTTTCGCGCGCTACAACATGACGGCCCTGGGAGAACCCCACATTGGCTAATTTGCCTTCAGTAAATAAGTACTGACTGAGAGAAGGTAAACGGTAAAATTAGGTGGAGTCTGGCTCTTGAGTCGTGACTGGTCGGTGTGACGTCACGTGACGTGACTTCACAGAGTGTGTGTGCACTGTGCTGCTGTGCAGACTTGGTGCTGCAGCCGGGCCCGGTGCAGGCAGCAACAATGTATCAACAAGTCAGCTTAGTTACTTTACTTAAGCCAATGGCAACTGCAAGTCAAGATGATTGACCAATGACTTGCGTTGCCGTTGCCTGGCTTGGCGCGCAGTTTAGGCAGAGGCAGGCCCCCAACTTAGGACGCGTGCTGAGCCTGAGCCTGCGCTCTGAATGATTTGCCAATTTGCAATGCCAGACAGTGCGATCTGTCTGACTCATGTGCGACAGTGCGAGCGACTGTCACAGACTGTGGGCGGCATGGCATGGCGATGGTGGGCGCCCGCCCCAGGCCAGTAATTCCGCACAACCACATAATTCCAGCCCAAAAAGTAGCCCCCCGCCAGGCATGGGTTTTTCCCGCATAACTGGGAAAAAAGTCGCCCAATTGTGCGGGAAATAGCCCAATCTGGCAACCTTGTGTGTACTTTATGTAAGATTTGATGGAGGAGTTATGAGGCACCAGTCTATTTTCTTTGCAGCCTGGAGCCAAGGGAAATCTATTAGGGTCCCTGAAATTTCAGCTTGCAGCAAAGCCTTCTATCATGCTGTGCAAGGGATTTCTACTATAAGAGGCCATGGATGGAATGGGCATTGATATTCTACTCATTCTCCCTTTCGAATGCGAGTTCCTCAGCAAATGGGCTCAGTTGAGTATTAAATGTACCAGCTCCCCAATGCAGGAATGAAAATCTGCATTACTTCAAGTCTTCCTTGTCCCAATCTTTGGATTCCATCCCTCTTGCTCAAGGACCAGTTTCAACCGTTCCCATATTACATATTGCTTGGTAGTGAGTCATTAATGAAACAGGATGACACGGGCAACATTTTAAAAAACAACTGAGTTATTTTCTTTTTCTAAAGTTCACATCACTCAGTAATCCTTTGGACACTCCGCTTCGCCACACCTAACAAAGTAATCTTAAACAGAAGTTCAGATTTGCCAGTAATCACGTGGGAAGCCCTCAAGAATGAGCAAGAGTATCGAGTGAGAATCAAACAGGACCAGGTGATAGAAACACAAACTACAAGATAGCCCAAGGCTAGCACCTGCTGTTCATGGTGACTGTTTTTTCCCCCAGTTCTAAAAAACATTTCCTCCACTTTATGGCCTTTGACTACTAGATGTGAAAGGACGTACCAATGAGAGGTCAATGACTGTATGGGTGCCAGCATTCTGCCCTGTTCTGTACTTCGAATTCTATTTCCTGTGCATAAAGTGTACATGAAACCTACATCTATTCATCCATACAGCCTTCTGTCCATCTTAAAATCATCTCTCGAATACCCCTTGAGCTTTATCTGGTACTGTACGTATTCTTGAATTCTCTTCATATGAGACACTCCGGGTTGGACTGTATGCGCCTGCGCCTCTGTTCAGCTGTGTACATGGGTGACAAATGCTGGTGTTCTGCACGCAGGGTGCATGAAGGTTTCTGTGCAGAAATACATTAGGGTTTCGTGTTAGTCTGCGTAGGTCATAAGGGGGGTGTTGCTAAACGTGAGGGGACACCTAAACTATTGCTAAACATAGAGGTCGGCGCCCCCTCCACAGGTCAGCGTCCAGTGCAGCCGCACCAGTCGCACTGCCCTAAAGCCGGCCCTGCATACGAGCCATCTAAAGCAACGTCGGTGTCCTGCATCACTGTGGGAATGCACGCGCTGTAAAACGACAACCTGCTTCGTGGTTTCTCTAATATTCAACAGTTTTGTACAGTGTTACAAGTTAGTTAAAACGCACAGCCTCTCATCTTCCCAAGTAACGACCTATCGTCACCTTCCAGCTGATTACTCCAAACCACCATGGTTAAGAAAACCAGCATCGATCTCTTGTCTTTATGGGGCCATGTGTTTCTATATAGAAACACATGGCCCCATAAAGATAAGAAAGTGCTTTGCGACAGCAGCAAAGCAGGCGACCCAGTGCGAATCGGAGGCCAAAGGACGTCAACAAAAAACCCTAATTTCCATTGGCAGGCCACCGTTTAGCATAAACGGTGACGCCAGCCAATAAAAATGAGGGGCGGGGCTTCAAGTCCCCTTCTCAAATCTACTCTCCTACAAAATCTCACGCCCATCGATAGCGCTTTGCGCTGCAACGCCAATATCGCTCTTGTTTTTTGTGAGTAGAAGAGTTGGCCAAGCAGGACAATTCAAAAGGTATCCTTTGCAGTACACTTGAATACATATGTACTATACTATGTTTGTCTAAACAGGGAACAAGGAAACCCTACTCACATCGAGCCTGGGTAATAATTTATGAAAGGAAACAATGGCTCACGTGGGTTGATAATCAATAATATAATATATATTAAAAAAATCACAATAGACGAAGGGGTTAAACGTGACGTCAGAAAGAAAAGTTAGCCTCACACATCGGACATTGGGTAGAAAACATTTTTATGTATTTATAATGAAGGAGTACATTAGAAAATGCAAAAACAATCTCATAATGCACAATCAAAACAAATAACAATCTTAATAGCACAGACAAAAAACAGTCTTAATACACAATTATGAAGAGTGTCCCAATGAAACCAGTGAATGAACCAAAACAAGGAAAAATATCATAAAATACAACATACAACGGTTTCAATCTATCATTACAAAGGCGATCAAAAGAAAAAATGAAATAATAAATAACACTTGATCATTTTAAGTGTCAAAAAATTGATTCGCCTGTCTCGTCAACGGCGTTTCGACCCTGTCTGAAATAAAGGGTCTCTTCAGGACAATCTAATGTGGGAGCACCTGGAAATTAAATAAAAATACTGTCAGGGTAAAGTGCTCTATATTATTGCAAAAAATGGTATTAGAGCGGTGATGTTAAGACTATCTACCTGATCGGCAAGCGTTTCGAGTAATATGAATATGTGGTGTCACCGTGCTCAATGTGAAAAAAATAACTCACGAGGCGCCCAGGCTGGGTGCTGTAGACATAAAAACATTGTTAATACTGGACATAGAATGTAAGAGTACACAATATTACCCGTGTGTACCTTTATAACTTACCCCTATGAGGGACGACTCAGCTGGAAACCGATAATCAATAATTTTAGTCTAGTTCTTGTAAACAGACTTGGCGTAATGATCAATTCGTTTGCGGGACAAGAGCGAAGCCTCACGATACGGACTGCATGGTAGCTGTCACTTAATTTTGTGTGTTTCAATAAGCTGTTTCAGAACTAAAAGAAAAAAGGCAAAGGTCTCAAAAAATAATTCTCTCTAAGAACACATATTCGGAGTGTTAGAAAACCGCCCTTACCTATCTCTGACTATTGTAAGTGTATAAGTTCACCGCGTTACACTTCAGCAGGGGAACAATCTCCAATCTGCATGGTACAATCACAGCGATTGGTGGGGAATTAACTATATTTAAAGGTGATTGGATGTAAGGCAGCCAATGAGAATGCCGCACATACGTTAGCTTGCCGATCAGGCTAACTTTTCATTCTGACGTTACGTTTAACCCCTTCGTCTATTGTGATTTTTTGATATATATTATATTATTGATTATCAACCCACGTGAGCCATTGTTTCCTATACTATGTTTGAGCAGCTAGCTAGCTGACATGAATATAAAGGAGCCCTTGTGGATTTCCGTGAGTCAGATCAGATTCTCTTGAAGAGGCCCTTTCTCTTCTGAGCCCTACTTAACACATGTGTACAGGAGGAGCTCTGTATCCATGTCCTCAATGTTTGAGACAAAAAAATACTCATTGATTTCTGAACAATGAGAGTAAAAGTGTTAAGGTAACATGTCGTTCCTGATTATATTTTGCATGCTTTACATAATCTTGCATTCCCTATGAGTGTTTGCATTTTCACATCTGAGTCACATCCAGGTGTTTATAATGGGGCAGAATTGGGTTGCAGCTGAAGACAGTGCGAGTTTCACTCAGTGGGGCAGAAGGGTGTTCGTGGGAATAGGATGTGGCACTATGGCCAGAGCTACAGAATTTGGAACAGGGAAACCTGATTCAGCCTTCATGACTAGTCCATCAGACCACTCTCCTGAGGGAGCACATTCCCCTACTAGACCTTAGAAGGCCCTACTAGACCTTAGAAGCCCTGGTCTCTTAGCACCAGCAGGTGGACCTTTCCGGTTGCCAGTGTTGGTTAACCTTGAAGCCCTATCCACCACAATCCATACTGAAGGTCACCTCCAGTCTTGCGGGCAGGCCTACAAAGCAGCACACCCTAGAGCATCAGTGACTTTGCCACTGAGCTCACAGGACCCTTGACGCCAGTCTGCCTCACCCATTGGTGCTTCCATTTGCCTTGTTCCAGCAGTACTAATGCAACTCACCAGGGATTGGCAATGCAGGATTTGCATGCACACCAGACTAAGGGGAATGTTTACAAGGGCATTTCATCATGCTTGCACTTTGCAACATGGTACATGCACAACGCAAAGTTCCAGCTGGGTGCCCTATCCAGAGGCTGCTGCGGCGTGATATGACCATATATGAGGTGGCTCGTTCAATACAGATGCAGATTTTAGTGCTTGAATCAATGGCTGGTTCACCTGGGCCCTTTGCTACAACCACATCAAATGCTGCTGAACGGATGCAGTTTGCTGGTGTAGGACTGCAACAGAACAAAGGCTGTGTTAGCATCAAAAGGGCACAGATCTTTAGGAGCTTAGCAAATAACCTGCGAAAAAGGATGACAATGACTAATGCATCAAATGTTTCTAGATGCGCAACCGCAAACAATGACGAAATGGAATACAAAGAGTTGGTACATAGACTGAAACTCTTACAACCAGTTTATTGGCCAGATCCAGTAGACATCTTATATGGTGAGGCAGAATTAATAAACCGTTGTAGCAGGTTGCAGGTATTTGATACTAGGCAGTACATCCTTGATTTCAGAGATTACAAACAAAATAAAAATTGCATCCCTGGAAGCCTGAAACCATTAGTGCACATTATAGACACCTTTTGCACCTCCACTGCTGAATGTGAACGGGGCTTTAGTGTAATGAATGAGGTGCTCACACCACTGCGGAACAGAATATCAATCAATCGTCTGTCTTCTAATAATGTTGAGAAAAATCGTGGGGTCTCCTGTCAGAATTTAAACCTGAATTTTATGTTCAGAAATGGTTAGAAAAGGGAGGAGAGGTGCCAATGAAAGAAACTGCATGGCTCGGACACAAATGTCTTATGATTCCACTTATAAGCGTATTTGGAACATTCTGTGATTGAAAACATTTCCCAGATTGTAAATGTATTAAAATGTAAACAACTTATATATTAAACCTCAAATAAACATGTTTATCCATTGTTTGAATTAAATAACATTATAAGCTGTAACTGGTCAGTGAAATTCCAAACGTACTAAAAACTGATATGTTTTGCTATTTCTAGCCACACCTCCGACTCCGTCCACTGATCCGTTCTTCGGTTTATTCCCGCCCTCTCATTCTCCGCCCACAGTTCCCCTACTGTTTTTTTCCCCACTTCGACCACTGCTCTGCAGCCTTGTTTTCCACTGTCTCGTGCCCAATATTGGTGGTTTGTACTCAAAATCAGACATGGCGTTTTGAAAGCGGGTGGCAAAATATAAAATGTTTAAAGTTGGAAACAACCAGAAAGGGTTTGTGCGAGTTCCGTCGGAGGGACATACCGAGAGCGGAGGTGGAATGGAAAGACTACTGGTGTGATGAAATTGTCCCCTGATGAAGCACATGGTTAGTTTGGCGACAGAAATAAACAAGCATTTCCAGTGACAAACTAATTCATCTGTGACATGCTCACTGCTACCGCGCTGATTAAAATAAAAACGCGTTTTTACTCACCAGTTTTGCGACGAGTGGTGACAGAAAGTAAAAAGAGTTCTCCTGCACAGCAATTGAAAATGGAATGTGTAAGGAAACTGTGATTGGCCGGTGCGCCTGAGCCTTGAACGGATGTGACATATGGCCAAAGTGAACGAGTGAGGCACCAAAGAAAAGAGGCATCGGAGTGAGCCAATGGTAAGTAGGAGGCAAGAAAAATATGGTGATATTGATGACAAAAGATCTTGCAGACAGCGTATGCGCACTGATGCTCGGCATAAAAAGGAGGTAAGAGCCAGCAAAAGGGGCAAGGGAAGAGGACAAGAAAGGGGACTAGAAAAAGGATGTTAGGAAAAGGGTAGGGCGGAGAGAAGGAAATAGAGGTAGAATGTGGAAAGTGGATACCGCGTACGCAGTACGTACTGCTCATAATCAGGGCTTTAGAGTTTTAACGATTTGTTTTCACATACCAGCAGTTGGCCCTTCCAGTATGTTGGACAGGCCACATGAAGGGCTTGCTCCCTCCCCGCATGACAGGGCCCAAGCCCCGGCCCTCCAGGTGTTACCCACAGAAACAACCCACACCCCGTCTCCAGACGGAACTCCTGCCCCCGGACATCTCTGTATCATGGGGCCGAACCACTACCGGCTCCCTCGGCCGGACCGGCCGCCATCTTGGACACGGCACCACGAGGCCGCATGGCCTCAGCTCGACCCTAACCCTGGGCCTGGCCAGGCCCCGACATCCCGGCACCACCATCCACCCAGGAGGTGAACGGACCACTTGGCAGGTCGATGGGAGAAAGAAGTGTCGATGGCTCTCCCCCGCCAGGTGCCGATCGCCCTCCAGCTCCCCCGGGCACTGGCTCCACCCCCCTGCTGGGTGTCTGGACTCCCTCATCCCGGACCTCCCGACCTCCAAGTGCGAGGGTCCGGACATCAAAGGGCACCAGACCTATAACTAGGACAGCTCCAGAGCAGGAAGGCAGTTGTATCCTGGAGTCGAGAGACACCGAGAAGACCTCATCCTTGACGGACCACTGGCGCTGCCGTAGCCCTGCCTTGTGAACTATCGTCCTGCCTGCTGGCGCTGCCGCGGCCTTCTACATCCTCCATCCTCGTCGGGACCTGCTGGCGCTGCCGCAGACCGTTGCAACTACCACCTTGTCGGGACCTGCTGGCGCTGCCGCGGACCGTTGGAACCACCACCTTTGTCGGGACCTGCTGGCGCTGCCGCGGACCGTGTAATGACCACCTTCACCGGGACCTGCTGGCGCTGCCGCGGACCGTGTAACGACCACCTTCACCGGGACCTGCTGGCGCTGCCACGGCCCGTCCGGCTAGAACACCGAGCTCGAGGATTGTGAGCTATCCATCATCGCATCTACCAGATTGGTAACCAGACTGTCCCGCTACCCCCTTTCCCAACCAAGAGACTAGAATCGAGGGGACCCCTGAGTCCAGACCTCCTTGTACCATTCCATCGTACCTAAGAGATCGCCTATAAAGAACGTTAAACCTTATCCTTGTGTGGTGTACATCTGTGGGGGGGAAGTTATTCGTCTGTACGATCGCTGGAGACGGCTCTCCCCGGAGACCTCTCCCCTTGTCCTCGGCCGACCCTCCCGGTCCGTCTAACATTGGTGGCCAGCGACGCGATCCGAATCAACGCGTAATCGTACAGAGAGTAGCTCACCCCACGACAAAACCACAATATCAACCAAAGAGAGCGGATCCACCGAGAAATTCCAGATGGAGAAATTGGAAGAGTACAGCCATCGTGAATTGAAACAATTCTGCATGGAACTAGGCATTGCTACCACCGGCCTGAGTACCAAAGACGATTTCAAGCACGCCATTGAGTCGTGGGCAGAAACCGGGACCGCCAGATCCCCGGACCAAAACATTGCAGCATCAGAGAGGAACGCCACGGCTCCCGAGGAGCGAGGAACGGGCCTCTCGCAGGAAGAGATCCAAGAGAGAGAAAAAAACAGACTACATGAGTTAGAAATGGCACGGCTCAAAATGGACGGTGAACTAAAATTAGCCGAGCAAAAACTGAACCTAGAACATCTGCGGCTCCGAGAAGAACGGGAAGAAAAACAGAGGCAGAGAGAGCTCGAAGAAAAGAAATTAGCATACGAACACGAGCGCAAACTGGCAGAAATAGACCTACGGAAGCAGAACAAAGAACCGGAGGTGCCCGAGCGACCGCGCACCCCGGGAGCGACAGAAAAGAAAGTCCACATCCCCAAGGATGTCGTTCGAGAGTATGTCCGAGAGGACGACATACAACAGTGGTTTAAGGCCTACGAGATCGCCATGACCTCCCACCGGATCGATCGAAGTGACTGGGGAGCCGGTCTATGGGGGAGGTTCGTCAACGAAGGACGCGATGCCCTGCTACAGCTCCCAGACCATCAGATGTCATCCTATGACCACATGAAGGCTGCCCTCCTCACCCGTTATGGGCTCACACCCGAAATGTACCGCCAGAGGTTTCGAGACTGCACCCGGATCCCGGGTACAACTTGGGTGGAATATGTCAACTATTTCAGCCGAGCCTTCGAGGGTTGGATCAAGGGAAGCCACGTAACGACCTACGAGCAACTTTTTAATCTCATGGTGTGGGAGCACCTCTCTAACAACTGCTTCGTCGAGCTCAGGCAGCACCTCCTCGACAGTAAATTGACTGACCCACGGCAACTCGCCGCCGAAGCTGACCGGTGGGAAAGCACCCGAGTGGGCCGGAGAGGGCCACACGAACAGAACCGGAACAACCAAGGTCAGCACCGCCCCCGAGGAGGTGGAGGAGGCCAGGGACGAGGAAGAGACACCGTGCCGGCCGCTCCCGCTGCCAGCACCCCGCCCCCGGCCAGCCGGGGCAACCCCCCGATGCGCCCGGGGTTCCGAGCCAACGTCACGTGTCACCGATGCCAGCGAGTCGGCCACTACGCCAATGACCCGAACTGTCCACAGAACCAAACTCCGAGACCCCGCCAGGTAGCTGCCGCCGCCCTGGGGGGAGAACAAATCTCCGAGGAACAGGAAGAATACGAACAGGCACAACAAGAGTGGGAACCGGCCGCCATGGTTCTAGGGTGCCTAGGGGGAAGAGACATGGTCCCGCGGGCTCCCCTACCCGCCAACACCAGGAAATATAGCCAGTGGGTGAACATTAATGGGCGCCGGGCCGAAGCACTACGCGACACGGGGGCCAGTGTGACGGCCGTCCGCTGTCACCTGGTAAAACCGGAGCAGATCCTGCCGAACATTCTCTGCCCCGTCCGCTCAGCCGACAATTAAGAGAGTCTATGTCGGATGGCCTGCGTCCCCTTCGAATGGGGAGGAGTCTCCGGCATGCTGAAGGTGACGGTCCGGGATGATGCCCCCGTGGATTGTCTCCTGGGGAATGATCTTGAGAGTTCCCCTTGGCCGCCGTAGAAAGAAGAGAACACCTGGGGATGTTGGGCCTCCCGGACTGGGCGTGCGTAACCACCCGGACCATGGCCGCCCGTGCCATCCCCCGACCAGAAGAACCAGAATGGCCTGCACCTCCTCCCCCGATCGCTCCAGTAGAGGACACCGACTATACCGACCCCCCAGAGCAAACCCCCGAAGGGGTCGCTCAGCCCCAGGACCTTCCCGACCTGGCTCAGTGGCGTCAAGAAGGGGGGCCCACCCAGGAACAGTTCCGTCAAGAACAGAAGACCTGTCCCTCCCTCGAGGGACTCCGCCAGCAAGCCCTCGCCCAAAGCGCAGGGGACACCACCGGAGCCCATTGGATCTATTGGGACAACGACCTATTGTACAGCGAACAGAGAATCGCGGAGTTAGGGGCCAGTCGAGTGCTGGTGGTCCCCCTCCGTTTTAGAGACTTCCTGTTAAAGTTGGCCCACGATGTCCCTCTGGCTGGACACCTGGGCCAGGACAAAACATACAGTCGCCTGGTGACCCACTTTTTCTGGCCAAAGATGAGGAACGACGTCCTCAACCACTGCCGAACCTGCCCCACGTGCCAGGCCAGCGGGAAGAGCGGCCGCAAACTCAAAGCACCTCTGCAACCCTTCCCAGTTGTCACCACCCCGTTCGAGAGGGTGGGAATAGACATTGTGGGGCCCCTGGACCCCCGTACAGCACAAGGACATCGGTTCATCCTGGTACTGGTGGACCACGCTACCCGCTACCCCGAGGCTGTGCCCCTGCGAACTGTAACAGCCCCGGTGGTCGGCCGGGCCTTAATGGGGATCTTCTCCCGGGTGGGCTTCCCACGAGAAGTCGTCAGTGACAGAGGCACAAACTTTATTTCGAAGTATATGAAGTCCCTCTGGCAACAGTGCGGGGTCACCTACCGATTCACGACCCCCTATCACCCTCAAGGAAACGGACTAGTCGAGCGATTCAACCGCACGCTCAAGGGAATGATTGGGGGATTGGAAGAGCCCCTCCGTCGCCAGTGGGATGTACTACTTCCGTGCCTCCTCTTCGCCTATCGAGAAGTTCCCCAGAAGTCCCTCGGCTTTAGCCCTTTCGAACTCTTGTACGGGCACCCTGTGCGAGGGCCCCTCAGCCTAGTCAAAGAAGGTTGGGAGATGGCCCCCCTAAAGACCCCTCCAGACGTCTTCAAGTACCTCCTGACCCTTCGCAACCAGACCCGGCGATTCCGAGAAGTGGCAAAAGCGAATCTTGAGGCCAGTCAGGAGGACATGAAAAAATGGTACGATCAAAATGCCTCCTCCATCGAATTCGAACCTGGCCAACAAGTGTGGGTGATGTCCCCCACCGAACCATGTGCCTTGCAGGACAAGTGGACGGGGCCCTTCAAAGTGGTCGAACGCAAGAGCCCCGTCACCTATCTCATCGATATGGAATCTCCCCGGAACCCCCTCCGGGTCCTCCACACCAACAGACTCAAACCCCACTTTGTGCGCTCGGAGCTCAGCCTCCTGATGGCTACAGACAGTGGAGCGGAAGAAGACTCCGAGCCTCTCCCTGATCTCCTGAGGACTCGGGAGAAAGATGGTTCCGTGGACGGGGTCCGGCTCTCCGATGCCCTCACCCCGGAACAGCGCCAAGGCTGCCGGGACCTCCTGCTGCAGTTTGCTACCTTGTTTTCCCTCACCCCAGGGGTCACTCCCTGGTGCTTGCACGACGTGGACACTGGGGACAGTCCCCCTATCAGACACCGGGCATACCGCGTACCAGATCGGGTGCGGGCCTGCATCCAAGAGGAAGTATCCAAGATGCTTACGCTCGGGGTCATCGAGCCCTCGGACAGCCCCTGGGCCAGCCCGGTCGTGCTGGTGCCCAAAGCTGCTACCCCCGGCACTACTCCTGAGCTCCGATTCTGCGTCGACTATCGGGGCTTGAATGCTGTCACCAGAACCGACGCTCATCCCATCCCCCGAGCGGATGAATTGATCGACCGCATGGGGGCTGCCCGCTACCTCAGCATCTTCGACCTGACAGCGGGCTACTGGCAGATCGGTCTCACACCCCGGGCCCAAGAACGGTCCGCCTTTTCTACCCCCGATGGCCACTACCACTTCAAAGTCATGCCCTTCGGCATGAAGAATGCCCCAGCTACTTTTCAGCGTCTAGTGAACCAGGTCTTGGCGGGGCTCGAGGAGTTCAGCGCCGCCTACCTGGACGATATCGCTGTGTACAGCCGCCACTGGTCCGACCACCTCCACCACCTCCGAGAGGTCCTGCAGGCCCTCCAGCGGGCCGGCCTCACAATCAAGGCCGGCAAGTGCCAAATTGGTCAGGGATCCGTGACCTACCTCGGACACCAGGTGGGAAGCGGTCTGGTGGCCCCTCTGCAACTCAAAATCGCTGCCATCCAGTCCTGGCAGCCCCCCGTCACGCAGACCGAGGTCCGAGCCTTCTTGGGGCTCACCGGCTACTACCGGCGGTTCGTGAGGGACTATGGCAGCATTGTGGGGCCCCTCACGGGACTCACCTCCAAGAACCACCCGAAGACCCCAGACTGTCAAGCGGCCTTCGAGAAGCTGAAAGCCGCCATGTGCACTGCCCCTGTGCTCCAGGCCCCCGACTACAGTCGGGAATTCATTGTACAAACAGATGCCTCCGACCATGGCATCGGGGCGGTCCTCTCCCAGCTGAACTCCGAGGGACTTGACCAACCGGTGGCCTTTATCAGCAGACGCCTCCTGGCCCGAGAACGGCGCTGGAGCACCATCGAGAGGGAGGCCTTCGCAGTGGTGTGGGCCCTCAAAAAGCTCCGGCCCTATCTCTTCGGTACCCACTTCCGGGTGCAAACAGATCATCGACCCCTGAAATGGCTAATGCAGATGCGGGGGGAAAACCCCAAACTATTGCGCTGGTCCATCTCCCTGCAGGGGATGGACTTCCCTGTGGAACATCGACCGGGCCAAGACCACGCCAACGCAGATGGCCTGTCACGCTTTTTCCGCCTCGACGAGGAGAGTCCCCTAGAGGATGGGTGACTCTCCCCGCCTTCAGCTGGGGGGGACGCATGTTGGATAGGCCACATGAAGGGCTTGCTCCCTCCCCGCATGACAGGGCCCAAGCCCCGGCCCTCCAGGTGTTACCCACAGAAACAACCCACACCCCGTCTCCAGACAGAACTCCTGCCCCGGACATCTCTGTATCATGGGGCCGAACCACTACCGGCTCCCTCGGCCGGACCGGCCGCCATCTTGGACACGGCACCACGAGGCCGCATGGCCTCAGCTCGACCCTAACCCTGGGCCTGGCCAGGCCCCGACATCCCGGCACCACCATCCACCCAGGAGGTGAACGGACCACTTGGCAGGTCGATGGGAGAAAGAAGTGTCGATGGCTCTCCCCCGCCAGGTGCCGATCGCCCTCCAGCTCCCCCGGGCACTGGCTCCACCCCCCTGCTGGGTGTCTGGACTCCCTCATCCCGGACCTCCCGACCTCCAAGTGCGAGGGTCCGGACATCAAAGGGCACCAGACCTATAACTAGGACAGCTCCAGAGCAGGAAGGCAGTTGTATCCTGGAGTCGAGAGACACCGAGAAGACCTCATCCTTGACGGACCACTGGCGCTGCCGTAGCCCTGCCTTGTGAACTATCGTCCTGCCTGCTGGCGCTGCCGCGGCCTTCTACATCCTCCATCCTCGTCGGGACCTGCTGGCGCTGCCGCGGACCGTTGCAACTACCACCTTGTCGGGACCTGCTGGCGCTGCCGCGGACCGTTGGAACCACCACCTTTGTCGGGACCTGCTGGCGCTGCCGCGGACCGTGTAACGACCACCTTCACCGGGACCTGCTGGCGCTGCCGCGGACCGTGTAACGACCACCTTCACCGGGACCTGCTGGCGCTGCCGCGGCCCGTCCGGCTAGAACACCGAGCTCGAGGATTGTGAGCTATCCATCATCGCATCTACCAGATTGGTAACCAGACTGTCCCGCTTCCCCCTTTCCCAACCAAGAGACTAGAATCGAGGGGACCCCTGAGTCCAGACCTCCTTGTACCATTCCATCGTACCTAAGAGATCGCTTATAAAGAACGTTAAACCTTATCCTTGTGTGGTGTACATCTGTGGGGGGGAAGTTATTCGTCTGTACGATCGCTGGAGACGGCTCTCCCCGGAGACCTCTCCCCTTGTCCTCGGCCGACCCTCCCGGTCCGTCTAACACAGTATAGCAAATATAAATAAATTGGTGCTATTTTTTAAAGGCAAGGCGGCAACCCTACTGCGAATATAGTGTACCTATTTAGGTACAAGTCTCAGATTTGTAGCATCACAGATACAGTCCTCGAGGTAGACCACTGTCCCACTGCTGGAGCAGGTCGGAGAGAATCTATTTGGACACAGTCCAATATTTTCCATCTCTAAACAGTACATGAATTTGTTCTAACCTTTCTAGCATCTATCCAGTATGGCTCACCTCTTAGCTATAAGAAACAGCGAAACACTGTGCCCACAGACTGCTTTGGCTCCGACTGATGGGAATCTAAAAGCTGTAAGGGGTGCCCAGATTTCAAAGCTGCTGCTAGACGTGCGCTGTGGATCTCTCTGCATACAATGTAACTCATATACGTGATAAACACACACATGAGAATGTGACAGTGTACGCAAAATGGGAAGTAGTTGCATTACTCCGTACACCAATTTGTTTTTCAAGGTAAATTACCATGTCATGTGCACCATTTTGTTTCTGAAGCCTGCATTGATGACACTGTTGCCACACGAGCCATGCAATGATGAATTAAAGCCTTTACTGTTTTACACCTTACCTTCTGCTTCTCTCCTGCATGCAAATGAATGATCTCTGCATCATACGTGTAGTAGCACCCCACGTGTGCGCAAAGTGGGGCAGGTGTGGTGCATAGTTGGCTTTGCTATTACACAATCCTCACCCATCCTGCATACCGGACTTATCACTCACACCTGACACCTCTGATGTGCCATAATTGGCCTTCACCTTGTCACCCAGCAGCACTTGCACCCACTGCACAACACGCTTCCATATACTTGTATTTCCTTAAAGAGTACATGCTACAGAAGCCAGCCGCTCGTGCACAATATGGGGCCTAAGCTTTATAGGTGCAAACTGGTATTTCAGCTCATATGCACCTTTCCCACTGCACACCAACGTATCTTAGACCCATTTCACTAAAAATACAATCTCATCATGCTACTACTACTAATGCATATCAAGAAAAGAAATGGCTCAGGCCAAGCCATCAACATACGGCCACCAAGCTCAGCGAAAAAGTACAGTTATCAATTGGCAAATTCGTAAATGGAGTCAACTAATTAGAGCATTAGTAAACTTGGTTTCTAACAAACAAATCTCTACTAACCGCTTGCAGGCACTCTACTAAACAACAAAATGCGACTGATTGTTGGAACCTATAGAGCCATACAATAAAGGTGCCTTGATAAATGAACCTCTGCAGTACCATATTAATGTTAAGCAGCTTGACTGAATCTTCTGTGGCTTGTACTATTTCTCATCAGTGCTGTCCATTCCTGTAGCACTCCTTGGGAGTGACCTTATGGCTGATCTGACTTCTTTTTCCATTATTAGAAGCTGATGTCTTCTAAGGTATCTTAAATTGTAATCTCTCTATGGTGGAGCTCTTCGGTCTATTTTCACCTCTGACTGATGTTTGTAGCATCAGCTACCATCTAGCCATTGATGTCTTTCAGCAAACCAATTTGTGGTTGGAATGAATTTTTGAAAAATGGTCCTTGATTTCCATATTTGTTTCCATCGTCAAGGTCCTGGCAGATGTTGCTGTAAAGTTGGTATTTGTCTTGCTTAGCTTCCCTTCTGAAACTTGCAGTTCAATTCTTTCACAAGCACATCATTTTTAGGTCTCGCCTGAGCCACCGCTTGCGCTGCGCTGGCAAGACATTTAGTAGCTGCTTTGAAAAGTGCTACTTTGCCGGCCACCAGCTTGCTAGAATGCGCACAAGAGCGCGGCGACGTGCACAGCTGGCATTTGGTTTCTTTGATCGCGCACAAGAATGCTTTGCCCTACCCCCTCCCTTTTCCGACTCCCTTCTCGAGCGCAGCGATGCAAAGGTACGTTTGCGTGCGTCTCTCACAGCTGCAGTGCCTCCTTGTTTTATATCCTTGGTCTATACAATAAGGCACCCATTACCATCTAAACTAATGAACAAACACCCAAATACTTGAATACCTGATCACACCGCGTGACGCCACCTTTACAAACACATTGTATAATATGTGTATACTTTTGCCGTTTTATTATAAACTGCATATGTTTGAGCTGCAGCACAATGTGCGGGGAGCGGGGCGGCCGGTCTCACATTGTAATTTTAGATAGATGGACGGATTGTAGATATTTACACTGCCCCAGATATTTCTTGCTCTCTCTGCAACTGGAAGTCCAGGAGGAGGTAGCGCGCACGAAGGACGTGATTAATCAATCTCTCTCTCGCTCTCCCTGCACTCTTCCTTCAGCCGTGCTCCCCCTCTTTCTGGCCTCCCCTTTCCTCCCCTCTGCAGGAGCACACACTTTAGCTCCTTCTTATCTCTTCCCCCGCCCCCTTTCACCAGCCATATTTCTTTGCTTCCCTCTCTACCCCTCCCTCCACCATCCTTCATTCTTTGTCTTTCCTCCCACATCTCTCCATCCCATCCCCTCCCCCTGCTGCTCTCTGTCTTATCTCCTCCTTTATCTCTTCTTCCTCCCAGCACAGAAAGCTGTCGTGACCCCCCGTCCCTTCCCTCGTGCCCGCTCCCTCCTGTCGCCCTGATATCTATCGTCAGTCCCCGCGCTCACATCCTTCGCCTAACTCTGCCCACCTTTTCTTCTCACGGTCTCTTCGGTCTGTCTCCATCTTTTACGAAGAGCTGCCTCCCTTCCTGCCCTCTTCCTGCAGCCTGCCTCGTCCTCCCCATCCATGATAAAATGTTGTTTTCCATGATCTGCAGAGTAGCACCGCCTGGCCTAGCCTCTCACTCCGATCTTTTGTCTAGTTTCACTGGTGCAAAGTGTGTCTGTGCATCTCTCTCGTCAAGCTTTAAGTGCGTTTCTGCACTGTCGCCCACGGCTATTGCCGTCCTGGTTCCAGAGCACAATTTTCACCATTGTATGTCCAGTTTGTAGGTAAACTACTCCCTGTTGGTGCCGACTACCGAGCCGGTTAATTATTCCTACGTTCGTTCTATACTTTCCCCGTGCCCTCTAGCTCTTCACTTCATCATGCTCGTCTCTTATTTTCTTACCCTTTGTTTCAACCTTTTTTTTAGTTTTGTCTTCATTCTTCTCCCGTCTTTTTCTTGTTTTGCATTTTCTCTTCATACCCATTTCTTGTTTTGTTGGTCCATTTTTCCTTTTTTTTTCCTTCTGTTTCCCTTCTACTCTTTCTCTTGTGCATAAACAAATACAACGCTCTCATTAATTACATTTGTTTAGCTACTCTTACACAAACATGTCTAGGCGCTGTAACTGGTACTGCTAGGAAGAATTCATGCACGTCCTAAGACAAAAATAGTTTTACACTAGGTTTAGGTTTAAAATGAGCATGTTGGTTGCCTGTTAATCACATTTTATAGGATCTCGTAATCCCTCCTTTCATCTGTTCTCTTCTGGCCTCTGCACTGTATCTCTCCTTCGTGCTGCCCTCTTTGGTCAGTTAAACCTCTCTCCCCACCCCTCTATTTTCCATCTAGCAGATCCCGCCATGGATGAGTCCAGGCTCTCTCCTCCATGCTACTGCAGTATGTCATTAGGTGACATGCCTCTGTGCTCATTTTCCACACTGCATCCTCAGATTTGGAAACGGGGTCTTTCAACTTCTTTCGAATTCAGAACCTCAAATGTTTTATTTTGGCTTTCTCTCTCCACCAATTCTTATTTTGTTGAGAATGCTATGGACCTACTTCTTCTTTAATATACATGGTCTCAAAGCATACCACACATCACTTCTCTGGCACATGCCAGTAATGACGTGTATATTTTTAGGTCGAGCCTAGTGCAATTATTTTCATGCAGGCTTTATTGTTTTGCAGGCCGTCTCTACCCGTCCCTTCTACCTCACACACATTAAATGGTTCCTTACCTTCTGTAACAAGCATTGGCATAGCCAATAGGTATCGCCTTTGGGACCTTGTAAGTGTTTAGTTATCCAGCACAATATCCTTTGTGCAACAACATCAACTGTTGCATGGCTAAACACTTATAAGGTCCAAAATGTGAGACCTATTGGCTATGCCGATGCTTGTTTAGGTTGAGTCTATAGCGGCAGCGCGCATGTGCTGCTCGCTTTGCGAGGCATGCAGTAGTCAGTATGGAGTGGAAGCTCCTCCCACTCTCCGCCCATCTTTTTCATTGACTTCTTTCCTAAATGCTGCCTTCCAATTGGTTTTAGGCTTGTTAGTCTCTCCTTATGACGGCCATGTCGTCATTTGTATCCTTCCATGGTTACTGGCCCCTTTACTTCGAGTGTTTTACAGTATGTTATTGTGAGCACTATTTTCTTCCCGTGCCCCCCCCCCGCAGTCCTGACCAAACAATGATATTCAGACCCACAGCCTTAGGTGAGTGAGGAGCCGCGGTGGCTCTGTCGGGATTCGAACTCATGACCCGCAAGTTACTCACAGATATTTACTTAAAACACTGATGAAGAACATGAACAAACACGCTGTAGGTCGGAACGATAGGAGGCGAGCATGCAGCCGGGCTGCCTGGCAGGACACGCCTGAAGACGTTATCAGCTGTGATTGTTACCTTGTCAGGTCAGAAACTTCAGCAGAGAATGAGGTGAGGCGTCCGGATTTAAAGATGCAGGGGCCGCTTACCAGAGAGCACAGCTACAGAATGCAGAGAGAGCTGGTCCGCCAGCACCCACCTCCTTTAATCGGCTCCCACCACCTTCTTATCCCAAAAGGGGGGCTCCTTGTCAGTGCACACTGGCGCCTGGGTACTGTCTGCTTCCTTGAGGGCCTTGTACATCACCGTCCCCTTCTGCTACAGGCTCCAGTTGGCCGCACGCAGACCTGGCTACTCCCAGGCAGGAACAGTGCCCCTGTCTGTACAGTGCGCCCCTCCGTGGTTGCTCCGGTTCACACTGACTGACCTGCTATGTCACTCTGTCTGGGTTTTTAATGGAGAAAGCGGGCTGTGGAGTCAGTTGCCGCATGTCTCTGTTTACATTTGTAGCTGACAGCTGCTACTGGCTGACGTCTGCTGACCAAGATGGGGATCTTCGGTAACAGAGGTGGGTGGGTTCGCAGCTACCGCTCTCCACCGTGCTTCAACTGCCAGAATTGCATTAGCAACTAACTTTACTGCCCAGTTCTACTCATGTTGTCCAAATCTGTATGCGGCAGCGTTAATGTTAATCGTGACTCGTTTTAAAGTAACCAAAAAGGATCACACACCTGAAAGCAATGGTGTGTTACCGGCAGGCTCAGGACCATAACTAAGTGTCCCAGGTAAAATGGAGTCACCTAGTAACCTTACTTTTGCTCAGCTATGATGATGGAAATGACTAACTGCGGCATCTAATGCGTGTGTGGACATTTGGATCATGGTAAGGGAGAACCAATTTGCGGACCTAACTGATCATTTTGAGAGAGCACAAATGTCTTTGGCGCCGAGCGCTATTAATCCAGATGAATAAGAAAGACGAGGTCTTTTGGTGCAAGGCTCAGAGATCACAGAGCTTTTTCAGCACTTAAGCGAGGACTTGGGTTTCCCGCCCCTCCATCTGGTGTGGAGGAGGAGGACTTTTTTTAGGTCAAGCCTGAGCCAGCGTGCAAGCGCCGCTCTGGCGATCTGTTGTAGGTAGAGTACGGAGGAGAAGCCCCGCCCATATTTTTCATTGGCTTGTGTCTTTGTCCTTCGTAAATGCTGGCGTCTGATTCCATAAGCCCAACCATGTCCTACTCTATCTCCGATCTACCCTTAACCTAATTATCCCAAACAGCCTTTATTCGAAAAATCTAATGTGTGCCCTGTCTGCCTTAAATAACTAAACCAGCCCTCTAGCTCCCCACCAGCCCTCCTGCTCACACTATAAATGATTAACCTCCACTGCTCTGTGCTGCTCCCTAGCCCGGCCCAGTTACCGCTCCAGTGCCTGCCTCCGCTTTCTCTCCCTCCTTCCGGGCCGCCCCTGTACACTCCCTGCACATTCCTGTCTTTTATCTACCATTGGGACTGTCCACTCTCCTCTATTTATCTCCCTCTCCTCCCTGGAAGCGGTGCTCACTGGAAGGAAAAACCAAGCATTTGCAATTCAATAGGTCTTTCATTAGTGACAGAGCTTTTGGCATTGCAAATCGAAATGTTTGTTAGATTTTTGTTTCTATATTCCGGCAGTAGCATAGGTAAAACAATTAATTCTACGAAGCCAGGAAAAGGGCCAGTACCTTATGTGGCTAATTAAGGTCCCTTTACAACTCCACTGGGTCACCTAGTAACAGCCTGTGGTACAGCACCCTTTCCTTGCTTCATGGAATTTGTTTTTCTTACTCATGCTACTGCTGGGATATTCTGAAACAAAAAATAAATCTAACAAACATGATCATTTTCAATGCCAATAGCTCAAACCCAACCTAATGCGAGACCTATTGCATTGCAAATACTTGTTTTGTAATCTCGGCTTCTGCTTCTTTCCTAGTGTAATTTCTAATGGCTACCACTTCCAATTATTTAGCTTTTTGTTCTTGAGTAACCTAAGTGCTTAATTTCAGACGGTGGTTACCTGTACTCATTTTTTTAAAACCAGTACTTATCATTCCTCATTAGACAGTTATACATAGCGAGGGAGGAGAAAACACACAAAGACGGAAAAATCGTCACAAAGGGAGAAAGCATCAGCCGCAGGAGTGAGATAAACAAGCAGGGGTGTCTGAAAGTGGTTTGAAGAGGCATGAGATGTGTTTAGGACTAAGTGGCCTTGGTATTCGGCGCGCTGACATTCAGTTGTACCGGCCGTGGCTTTCTGAGCAGAGCCCTGGGCAGTCGCTCATTCATTTACAAATTAAGCACTGACAGCACATTCTGCGATTCATCCCTGATTCCTGTTATTTCTGCCTGTATTTCTTCTGCTTCCCAATCGATGAAATTCAACATTTAATGTTTACGTTTAACTTTTTGCCTTAATGTGGCAGGTATATTTTCCATATCATACCTTGGAAGCAAAATGGCCTTGTTATTTTTCCGCTTGACCTGAATCTTACAATTGATCTATTCCGCGATCTGCTTCCGGCCACATCTTTCACGTTGGAATTGAGCTCTTCAATCTTCCGGCTCTTAGAATAGATTTGATTTCGGTTTGCGCCGCCCTGCAATGTTGCCTGGAATAAAAAATTAGCTAGCATTCGCGCCAAGAATTTTCAATTCTATTAAGGACACAGAGGCGAGGATTATGCTTCTCTTTCTCATTTATTGCTACTCACAGCAGCCAATGAAAACTTATTTTATGTCAAACAAACTACATTTCCCATGATGCATGCACCACATCACTTCCTGCAGAGCCCCATAAGAGCCAGTAATACCGGAACCTGTCCTCTTTCTTTGCTTCGAACATTAAAGTCCAATACTATAAACAAAAGTCCAACAACAGCTTCCAACGTGGAAGAACCAGACCAGCTGGAAGGAACGTCAACTTCAAGCAGGATTACGCCTAATCCATCTTCTTTTCGGATCCTGAAAAAAGCAGAGATAGAACAACCCGGAACTTCTGTATAACCAGAGTATATATGCAAATGGGTGGGCAATAATTACAATACTGTAATTTAACCGGGTGGGATAATACTCGCCTCCGTGTCCTTAATAGAATTAAAAATTGTTGGCAAATTTTTATTCTATTACAGGACCGGGGGCTTCGTATTATGCTAGTTTAACGCTGATTAAAAACTACAGAGGATATGTCACCCACCGGTTTATAATAAAACTGTTTAAATGTTGACTCAGAAGACCAATCCGCAGAATGCATGATATCTTGAACCGTAGAACCCAACATGAAGGTCTTAGAGGCCATAGCGCCTCGAACAGAATGTGCACCAAAGACCTGAGTATCAATACCTGCTTCCTGCATAACATTTTTTAACCATCTGGCTATAGTAGCCGCAGTAACAGGTTTGTACGGTTTCTGCAAAGCAATCAATAATTGTACCACACCATCAGGCCTAGTAGGCCTGGTACATTCTTCATAAGCCTTAAGACATTGAACCACATAAAGTTTAGCATTGTCAGGAAAAGCATGATAGTCTATGCTGCATGACATGGTTTTAGTTCTAGACGTAATATTAAACGAAACTCCCTCCGGAGTAAATACTCTACCTGTAATATCTAGAGCCTTAACATCCGAAGAACGTCTACAAGCCGCCAGACATAGCAACATGGCCAGTTTGGCCGATAATTGTTTCCTGGACAACATATTGTTGTTGGGCCATCTGTTAAACAGGGAAAGAACCAGTGAGACATCCCACAAGGAAGAATATTTTGGTTTGGGTGGATTAGCTACTCTGATACCCTTTAAGAGTTTACATATTAAGGGATGCATCCCGACAGGTTTGCCCTCAATCTGAGAGTGGCCCGCCGAGATGGCTGAACGGAAATTATTAACAGAGCGATACGCTAAACCTTCCGACGCTTTTTCGGACAGAAAATTTACAATAAAGGGTACTTCTGCCCCCAAGGGATCCACATGTTGTCTCATGCACCAACGAACCCAGCACCCCCAGGCTGAAGAATATCGCTTCCTGCTAGAGGGGACCCACGCTTGATTGATGAAGCCTGAAGCTTGCTCCGAAAAACCTGGCATTTGCCAACGCTGCTGGAAAGTCTCCAGGCCATCAGAGACAGCTGCCCCGATAGTACCATCGGGTGCATCTCTCCATGAGGGTCCTGGAGCATTGTCGAGGACCAAGGGATCCTCCTGGGGAAGTCGCAACTCGCCTCCAGCAGTAGCGGGAACCAAGGCTGCGACTTCCACAAGGGAGTCACCAATATCACCTCCTCTTTCTGTCGCATCACATGTGTGAACACGCGAGGAATGAGAATGAAGGGTGGAAATGCATAATTCAAAGTCGGGGTCCAATCCTGTGCAAAGGCATCCGTCGCTAGGGCCAATGGGTCCGGCCTCCTGCTGAAAAACTTCGTCATTTGACGATTCAGTCTGGAGGCAAACAGGTTGATTTCGCAAAGACCCCATATCTCCTGCAACCACTGAACTACCCGTGGGAGAAGTTGCCAGTCGCTGTAGTCCTTGAGATGGCGTGAGTTCCAATCCGCTACCACATACGACTGACCCGGAATGTATTCGGCTATGACCGAAATCTGATGACTCAGGCAATAATGCCAAAAGTCCTTTGCTATCTCTACCAGCATTGAGGACCTCGTGCCCCCCAGTTTGTTGATGTACCGTACCGCCGATATGTTGTCCATCCGAAGAAGGATGCAACATGAGACCTGTCTGGGAGATAGGGTCCTGATCGCAAATGACCCTGCAAGGAGTTCTAGACAATTTATGTGTAGATTTAACTCTTCTAGGGACCAACGTCCTCCTGTGGAAATATTTCCGCAGCGTGCTCCTCAACCCCAACGACTGGCGTCGGATTCTATGACTACTTCCGGTATGGAGCTGAAAATTGCTCTGCCATTCCACGCTTCCACGTGTGCAAGCCACCACTGTATCTCCTCCCGCACTTCCGGGGAAAGAGAGACTAGGTAGGAAAGACCCTTTTGCAAGTGTTGAATTTTGAGTCGTTGAAGGGCCCTGTAGTGTAGGGGACCCGGAAATAATGCTTGAATGGACGACGCAAGAAGTCCCACTATCCGGGCAATCACCCTGAGAGAAACCATTTGTTTGGTTAGGAGGGAGCGGAGCTCCTTTTTGATATCCCGAAGTTTGGAACGTGGAAGGCTGAGTTGGGCCGTCTGAGAGTTTATGACGAACCCCAGAAAATCTATCGTCTGCGTGGGGCACAGAACCGACTTTGGTTCATTGATCACAAACCCCAGGTTCTGCAAGATACGAATGGTCATGCGCAAATGCTGAACCACCAACATCTGAGACTGCGCCATGATGAGCATGTCGTCTAGATAGACAATCATGCGAACCCCTTGTTCCCTGAGGTAAGCTACTACAGGTTTCAGAACCTTGGTGAAGCACCACGGTGCTGAGGAAAGTCCGAAAGGAAGGACCAAATATTCGTACCACCGGTTCCGCCATTGAAATTGATGGAATCGCCGATGTGGGCGAAATATGGGGATGGACAGATAGGCGTCCTTCAGGTCCAGACGGACCAACCAGTCCCCCTGCTTCTGTAGATCTGCCAACAGATGGATGCCCTCCATCTTGAAGTGCTTGTAAGTCAGGTACTGGTTGAAATCCTTCAAATTGAGTACCAACCTGTAACCATCATCTTTCTTCTGTACCAGAAAAATATTGCTGCAGAAACCGCGAGAGCCCTCGTCGCAAGGTGCTATCGCGTGTTTCCGCAGCAATCGTTCTATTTCTGAATCTATGAAATCGCACTCTAATCGGGAAAAAGAAAGCTGTCTGGGCCGATGAACCTGATAAGGAGTCTGGAAGAAATCTAGATGAAACCCCTGAACTGTCTGCAAAACCCAGGCATGCTGCGATAGTTGAACCCAATTGTGATAAAACTGCTGAATACGACCCCCCAATGGAAGAAGTAATAAGTCTGGAGTGCTCACCTGAAGACTCGGTGTTCTGGAATCCTCCCCGATAGGAGCCTTTGTTAAAGCCTCGCTTGTTGAAGCGCTGCCTGGTGGGGTAGAAGGTGCCGCCGCGGGTAGAGTCCCACTCTCCCCTGCCGCGACCGAAGTCTCCTCGCTGAGGACCTTGGGAGAACTGACGGCCAAACGAGCATCCCCGGCCTCGTCCGGCCCTGTTGAAAACCCCAGCCTGAAACACATGTTTGATTCCTGCCTGTGCTTTATCCAGGGTCGTGAAAGTGCCCACGTATTTTGCCACGTCTTTGACGAAACAGTCTCCAAAGAGGTTTCCGTCCGCCAATGGTCGTTAGATTAGAGTCCATGCGCATAAGAATGGACTTTCGGCGCTCCATGGAAATTGCGCAGTTGGCATTACCTAAGAGGCAGATGGCCCTCTGGGTCCAGCCCGCCAGCACATGGGAGTCAATGGTGGTTCCCGATTCCTGCACCTCAAGAGCCATCTCCAAGATCTTGGCCAAAGGACCGACCACATCAAGAAGCTTGTCTTGGCACCCTCGCCAAGCGCGATCTATACCCTTCTTAGGGTCCTTGGCAAACTTTTTAAGGAAAGTTAAGTGGCTGGAATCAATTTCAGGCGTCTCGGCCACCTTGTCTGAAAGATCCGGCCGGGGACATTCAGACCGCAGTCTGTTGCGCACCTCCTTGTCAAAACTCTTGCGCAAATTTTCGTGCAGGTACGCTGCCACCTCTGGGGCGGGCAGCCAATCAGAGGACCTAGGATGAACAATGTCCGAGGGGTTAAAGGTAAAGGGAGTAGGAGTCATCTGTGGAGTTTCCACATTCTTGGCCTTCCTAGTTTTCTTTCTAGGAGGGGAATCATCTGGGGTGTCAGATTCGGTGGAACCAGGTTCCGAATCGGTATCTTGAACCCTCTCCTTTCCCGTATCCGGGCGCGGAAGTGAAGAGTAAGAGGCAGAATGAGGCCAGGGCTTAGGCTGTGTGCCTTCTGACGGAACCCCTGCTGGGGTAGTGAAGCCATGATGCTGGTAATAGGCTTCAACGCAGTCACCAATGCCTGCTGCACAGTTCCCGGAACTGCCTTCTCCAGGGCCTTGTTGACCGACTCCTGCATGGAAGCGTCCAGGGTCTCAACAATATTTTCCTCGATGGAGGGTGTACCTACTTCCTCCTCATATAAGGTGTCATCCTCCTCATAGTGCACCCAATTTTCCATGGTGGAGCCAAATTTATAGAAGTACTTGCTCATAAGGCAACAGTAAGGAGGAGTAGAAAGGGGGAGCCAACCCACAGCACAACAGCACAGGTACCTAGCTCCTCAGCAAAAGCTGTGTCCCAATTATTACAGCCCACAGGGCGTAGTGGAGCCAAAAGAGCAAGAAAAATCCAAGGAGGTGTGCTCCCTCCGGGCCCAAATCGTTTTTGCAGCCAGCCAGTCGTCAAGCAGTGCTCTCTGAAGGGATCTCAGGCTGTTATGGCAAAAACGAAAGAAAATAACAGAAAACCGGGCAGTTACGACGTGCGTAGCCCAAATCCTACCAAAATAGCCCAATTGGGCTACGCACGTGGGAACATAAACCAAAAGGAAAAGTGACTGGCTCCAAGCGCACCGGCATACGAGGGGAGCCTTCGCTCTAGATCATATATTAATTTTGTACCCGCCGAAGGCGGGGCGGTACCGTGCACTCTCCTGTAAGGAAGCGCTACACGCGCTGGGAATTCCCGAGGCAATGCGACAGAGCGCCGCGTCTTACCCCCAAAGACGGCGCGCTGCACACCGGCATCGATCGCCGTAACCTCTGACAAGTCCGCTAATACAGTACCGCTCACAGCGGGAGCCCCGTAGCGCCAAGGGCGCGAAATCCAACCCGCCTGCACGGCGTTGACGGTCCAAACACTGTTCCCAGTTCTTGTGCAAAGCGGCGTACAATAAAGAATTAATACAATCTAACGAGGCGCCGCTTGCAGTAATAAATCATGAAACATTAAAATCGCCAAATATGCATCATTAATAAAACGATCTTAAGGAACTTATCTGTCTGCGTGAGCAGCAAAGAAAGAGGACAGGTTCCGGTATTACTGGCTTTTATGGGGCTCTGCAGGAAGTGATGTGGTGCATGCATCATGGGAAATGTAGTTTGTTTTACATAAGATAAGTTTTCATTGGCTGCTGTGAGTAGCAATAAATGAGAAAGAGAAGCATAATACGAAGCCTCCGGTCCTTTAATAGAATCTGGAAGTGTGCACCAACCACATACAGAGGAATTGTGATAGAACGGCCGCCATGAATGCTTCATGAATCCAACAGCACAAGGGCAACAGGATTGGAAGAGGCTGTGGCTTGTAAAACAAACCGGTAGCCTTTGGGGACTAGCAGGGCCGGCTTTAGGGCGGTGCGACCGGTGCCACCGCACCGGGTGCTGGCTTCCTGGGGGCGCCGTGTTTGAAAGTTAATTATGCTTTTGAAGCACCTGCTGCAGCGTTTCTTTCCCCCGGCAATTACCAGGCCTCACATAAATGTCAAGATAACTCGTGTGGTTAATTTTCTTCCTGGAGAGAGATCAGTGTTTTGTAAAGTTGAGGTTTTGACTTAGGTGAAGTTAGTGCAGAGGGTTAATATGCCTGCTTCAAAGAACGTGTACCAAGTAAGTTACAGAGTGCGTATGATGTAAACAGATCAGCAGGTTACTGCTTTCAAAAGAGACATCCTTTTGTTACTTGCAATTTATAACTTAAAGTCCTAATATAGAAGAGTGAGCTATTAACTTTCATCCTAGAACTGCATACACACTGCAAAGTATACATTGTTAGAACATTGATTAATGTTGCAAAAAGGGTTAATTTGGCTAAAAATCTATTCTTATTATTAAAGAAAACGCCCAACTATGCTGTTTCTTTTTCGACTCTGAGTTTGTGCTTCTCCACACCAAGCACGCTTAAACTATACTGCCTACCAGTATGGGTGACATGTGACTCCTACACTCTTAGTCCTTTGGCTTATGTAACATTTCCTATACACTGATTTACACAGGTATGACTGATTGTCTCTGTGTAATGTGTGAGTGATGCAAAGTGCTCGGACACCCTACACTGGTATGAGTGGCGCTATATAACTAATTCAATGCATCTGAGAGAGTGTGGTTATGGAGACTTGGTCACTGTTAAAGGGTGCTAGTGAGAGAATCTGTGGTGGAGGTGGTCATTTGGGGGGCGCCAACAAACATTGTTGCACAGGGCGCCACCAGCACTAAGGCCGACCCTGGGGACTAGCACGTCTAGTCCGAAGCATTGCTGGGTCACCAAATCTTTTCGGACACAGGTCCCAGAGTAGAAACGGGTCACGGTAAGTAGTCAGTATTTAAAATGCTGGAAACTTGTCCCAAGCTGCCTGGCAACGTTGCGTTTAGCTATTGCGGCTCAGCATGCTCGCTGAAGTCGGCCCCCCAGCCGTGTGATCCTGTGCCTTTTATCGTTTTGTCTCTCCTTGGATTCTGCTGTTTCCAGTTCCCCCTGGTTCTGTGTTTCAATGGCTGCCATGTTATCTGGCTGTGTTGTTCCCACCTTGTAGGAGCTCTGCAGCGGTGCTCGGATGCCAGGAGGGATTCTGCTGCTCCGTGGGTTCTTACAGCCCCCCCTCCCCCCCATGCTGGAGAGGGAACTCGTAGCCACTCTGTATCTAAGGGGCTGCGTTGCTGTTCGTGCAGAGCATCGCCCTCAGGATCTCGAGACCTGCTGGAAGGAACACACTGAAGGCATCACTCGAGCACAGATTTGAGATCCCTTTATGCCAGTAACTAAAGAAGTGTCTCTTCCTTTGTTTTCTTCCCTCCTTTCCTCTGGGGCCTGCACTCCTGAGCCTTACAGAACTCCAGGGCAGACTCTGTCAACAGGGTGGGGTTTGCTTATAAAAGTCTTGCCACAGATGTCCGTGTGTACATCTGTCTCTTCAGTTGCTTCAGAACTGCGTTAACAATGATAAGGTGTTCTGGACAGACAGAAAATGGTAAGTTGCTTCTGTATTTATATTGCTTCCAGTGCCACGTACTCCAACTCTGTTGGCTTCAGTTCCATTCCAAGCACTAGAAGTGCATCCTGTTTGCATGTTCTGTCATTTCCGACTTGCACTTGGTAGTGAAACTGACCTCGTTCTTCTCCCTCTGCGTCAGCTGTTGGTGCGTACGCTTCAGTGATTGGCATGTTTGGTTGCTGTCCTCGGGATCTGATTAATATGTCTGTCATTCATGGCATATTTAATTACAGTCTTTGTAATGTCTTTCCTGCCTGGCTGAGCTACCAGACCAGATTCCCTGTCAACGGGAACTACAGCAAACACAGAACATTTTCAGCACAGTGATGCCACATCAGTAAGGAAAAGTTTCAGTCGAGTGGCGCGGTGAGCACGGGACACACGTTTAGGCACACATTGCCCCGAGGGTGTCACACCAAGGAATACAAACATATGATGGGTGGAATGCACGAATGAATCACACCCACTGCTAATTACGTGGGCCACATTCCCGAGCACATTTGTTTTGTCCGCCATGCCCTCAGATAGGAACCAGTCATATGCAAATCGGCCTTGCTCGTACCCTAATTGGAACTGTCGAGCTTGAACTGCCAGGCCAGGTTCCCTCCGATGGATGGTAACAGACTGTTAGGTCCCATCAGTAAGGTATAGCTCGAGCCCGGTGAGCACTGGACCCACATCTGGACAAGCTCATCACACTTAGGGTGTTGCACTAAGGAAGAAAACAAAGTGAAGGTTGGAGTGCTTGAATTACTCTCAGCCACTGGTGATCATTCTGGGCTACATGCCAGTCCATTCTATTTTGCTGACCATGCCAACTCTGAAAGGAACCGGCTATATGCATATCAGCCTTTCGCCTGCTATAATAGGAACTGCTAGGCCAGGTTCCATTTGAACAGGAACACAAGCAACACCAGTCTGGTATCTTTCTAGTTAGGCCTCATTAGTGAGGTATATCATGAGTCCTGGGTCACAGGGTGCATGTCTGTGCTCACTAGATTACAAAAGTGATGGGTGGGATTCTTGAATTAACCTAAGCCACTGGTTGTACTTGAATAAAATGCCAGTCTATTTTATGTCCACCACGTCACTTCAGAAAGGAATCCGCGATATGCAAATCATCCTTGGTCCTTCGTTAATGTGAACTGTCCTGCCTGAACTGCTAGGCCTGGTTCCTTTGAATAGGTACATGAACATATGGTACATCCTAGTTGTGGCTAATTTGTCAGGTTGCATCCCAGTCCATCGCCTGTGGTGGAGTGGACGGCAAAAATAAATGATGGACTGCAATGTGGCCTTTTGTGATTGCCAGCTGCTAAGATTTAGTCCCCACATTTTGAATACTACCTTTGATACGCAGTCCTCCATCCATTGGATGTCTGGTGACCCCCATTGAACTGGAATTCCGTAACTAATCAGGTACACGATTAACTATGATGTACGTGGTTTTAGTGGTTGGTTTTAATTAGGACAACATCCTCACATCCCCGTGTTTTAACATTCTAGGTGGATGATTAATCTCCTCACCCAGTCAGGTTGCCCCACCCCCCTCCCTTTGGTCCTGATGAAGATCCGCACGGCCAAGGTCCAAATCTCCTAAAGGCCTTCAAGACGGGTCGAAACGTCGACGCTTACTTCCTATTCTCCTGGGACACACATACAGTCCTTTGTGCTAGACCACTTGTTGGGTCTTCTGAAATACAAAAATATGTATCTGTGATTGAGAAATGTGACCAGGTTTTCTGGACGGTGAATTATAACCGATCCCTATTGTTGCAAACTAAATGAATGTCTTTTACCACTATGTTTCCATTCCTTGCTTCACCTACTCACCCTTTAATCACCTTCCTTTGACGCACGTTCCTCTTGGAGCAACCTTATACTGCCTTATTCAATAATAAATGAATATGTATAATAATCTAAACAAGGTTGGATGTTGTTCTTTGTTGGATTGAATCGTATATTGAGTATTGTGAGTTCCTTCCTTTAAAAAAGTGTTTTGGGTTCTGAGCTCAAGATTATAAAACTAATTGACTAAGTGAAGCAATTGGCTCACTTGTATTAACTAATTGGTCAAGGACCATTGTTTTTGGTATCAAGTCTACACCCAGGTCCCCATACCATGGGTTACCCCATTTTTGTAATGGCTAAGATTAAGTCAAGCATTCCACTTATCTTTTATGTTTCCTTCAGTGGGACGCCTTAAGTTCAGCGAGTATGCCCAGACATGGGACTTTTGCTCCCTTTGCCACAGGACTCAAGTTACTCCTCTCTAGTAAGGCCTAATATGGCCAAAAGCGGCCTAGGGTTGCTTGTATTCCTATTCAGAGAGGCTGGACTGTTCCAGTTAAAACAGGACGGACACTGGTTTGCATAAAGCTGGTTCCGATTTAAGGTGGTATGGTGAGCAAAAAAAAGGGACTGGAAAGTAGCCCAATTACCAGTGGCTGAGATTAATTCAAGCATTCCACCCATCACTTCTTTGGTTTATTCTGCGCATCTTCCTAAGTTCGAATGCTATGCCCAGATGAGGGTCCTGTGCTCACTGTGCCACAAGACTCAAGATATACCTAGGCCAAAACTGGTCTTGGGTTTCTTGTGTTCTGTTCAGAAGGTACCTGACCTAGCAGTTCAGGCCAGGACAGGTCCTATTGGAGCAGGATCAATGCTGATTTACATGTGGTAGGTACCTGTCTGTGATGCAATGGTGAGAAAATAAACAATTGACTGGAATGTGACGCAAGCAATTATCATTAGCTGAGTATAAATCAAGAATTCTACACATCACTTTTTGTTTAGACAAGTATGACACTCTCAGTGGGAAAAGTATGCCCAGATGTGGGTCCCTTGCTCACTGCCACAGCACCCAAGCTATTCCTCACTGGTCAGGAAACTGGTCTGGGTTTGCCTGTGCTCCTATTCAGAGGTGGCCTGGCCTAGCGGATCACTCTCCCTATTGGAGCAGGTCTGAGGCTGATTTCCATTTGGCTGGTTTCTCTCTGAGATGGCAAGGTGGATAAGCATATGTTGGACTGGAATGCATTCCAAGTAATTGCTAGTGACTGAGATTAATTCAAGAATTCCACAGATCTCTATTTTTTAATTTCTTCAGTACAAGTCCCGCACAGCATAAGAAACTAAGGCAGGGTCACTGCAAAATAAACCAGTGACAATAGCTGTGCAGCTTGAGGCAATTCTGTCCCCATATACAACTGAACCCCTCCTGGTTGAGATGAGAATAGTGCACATAAGAGCAGTAAATAACATAATATAGCAGAAAATACAGAGTCACCACATATCACAAGAAAAGAATATTAAGATGGTGATCACGTAATGGGACATTTCAGATTCAGTGAATTTCTGTTTTTTGGCAATCGTATACTACATCCAAAGTCTATGAATGAGTTCCCTACCCCACTATGCATGACCTTTGGCTATGCAGAGTGGGCGGTAGACAGTCAACCCCTGCCATTAAAAGACTTCAGCCATGACAGTGGGGAGTTGGTCGAATACACATAGCACACAGCCGTTAACTGTGCATAGTGGCAGTTGGCTGCAGGTGACTAGCCCCTGTTGCACATAACCTTCCACTCTCTGCAGGGGGGGTTGGCCGCATTGCCTAGTAGCACATAGGCGTTGTGTCTAAACTGGGCAGGCAATCCTTCTGGCTGTGCCCAACTGGGGTTGGTCGCAGGGCTTGGCCTGTGGCCAGGCCCTGCACTCAACCCGTTGCGGTCAGCAAACCCTATGGATTTTTGCCTTGTACCCAAATCTCTGTGGGTAGACCGCTTGTGCTCCACACCGCCTTCCACCATGCACAGTGGTCTTTGCGGCAGAGCCTATGTGGCCGTCAAACTCCCCACTGTTCAGTGACTTCAGCTGTGTGCAGTTGGGAATTGGTTGCAGGGCCAGGCCCTGCATTTAGCTGTTTGCTGGTGGCCACTTCCCCAGCAACATCTTCAGCCGTGCACAGTGGAAGTTGGCTGCAGGCAGCAAACACCTGATTTAAATAACCTTAAACAGTGTGCAGTAGGTCACATTGCCTAGCCAGCAGACAGGCTATATTCCTAGCCTGCCACCGGCAGCCAACCCCTACTGCATGGGGCATTTGGCCATACACAGTTGGGGTTGTCCGTAGGGCTTTGCTTGAGGCTGTGTCCTGCAACCAACCTTCTGTGGGCTGCCACCTGCTACAGATTTGACCCTGTGCCTAAATCTCTGCGGACAGCTAACCCACTCTCCACAGGGATTTTGCCCATGCCGAGTGAGGATGGCTGTAAGGCCTAGTCTGTGGCCAGACCCTGTACCCTACCCTGCTACCTAATCACTGGTGCCTATGGCCTTGAAGTAGCCAAGTGAACGCTAGCCTCCTTTTTTGGTGGCTTCATGTACCCCAGTTTGGGTTTGTTAACCCCTACGGACCACACGCAGCACTAATGCAATACGTCCGAACACATTGGGCCCCACAAAGACAAGAGCCCTCCATGAATGACCTGGTTAAAACACTGTACTATATGGGGAGGGGTCGGCATCTTATTAAATGGCTCTACGTAGGGCTGCGTTCCCATACACAAATAGATTTGACGCCGCTGCGCACAGCATGGGAGGGTGATATAGGCAGAGCCTTAGAAGACAAGGAATGGGAGAGGATAGTGGAGCACCCGAAGAAGGTATCAAGGAATGTGCGGTTCAAATACATCCAAACCATGATCTTACACAGGGCGTATCTTACACCGCGCAGATTAGACAAGCTGTACCCAACTACACAACATCATTGCCCCAGATGTCGACTAGAGGGAGCAGACCTTATACATATGATATGGTCCTGCCACAGAATTGGAGGGTATTGGGACTCGATCAGACGCCATACGGCGGAGATTACACACAGGGAGATACCCGCTACAATCGAGAGCTGCATATTGGGATAAAGGAAGAACACTTCCAAACATAAAGTACAGAACAGGTTTGTGAACTTAGCACTTCTATTGGCGATGCGGGCGATCACTATGAGATGGAAATCAAAAATGCCGCCCATAATACATGCATGGCACGCTGAAGTGGTGAGATGGGAGGGAGCAGAGAATGCAGCATTGAGACGGGAGGAGGCGAGAGGGTTACGGAGGACTCCTATTGCGATGGAGACATCCCGTCATGTTAGAGGCGGGTCGAGCCTTGGACGTAGACTTTACTACCACTAATAACAACACACAGGATAGTATATAAGGCCAGGTTACGGGCAGACAAGTATGAAAAGTAAGGAATTTGCAAAGTGTATGGTGTATGACGCAATTATGTACAGGCCGACAACGTCAACGGGAGATGTGTATGGGCCCAGGACGAAGGGGAGGGGGGAGGAAACGCTAGAATTGTGGGTTCTATGTTACTTGTAGAGATGAACAATATGGTAAGCAATTGCAGGAGTAGAGAACAGCTGCGGAACGCTGACATGCTGTTAGTTAAGGCTACAAGTCATGTGATAGAATTATGCTGCAATGTCACGCCACTGTACGCTACACCGGAAAGAGGTACCTCTCCCAACCCTCCCGGTTCCTCTACCATAAGTACTGCTGACTCTACCTCTGAGTTTACCTACGAGCTGGCGTCTGGATAGGGCAGGTTTCCAGAGCCGACACCTGAGTAACCCGTGAGTATACACCGTGACCGCTGCCCGATTTCTCTCCTGAAGTATGTCTTGACATTGTGTATATGTGTTCAATGCCTCTAATACTGTGCCACGCATATGCCTCTTTTCCTCTCCCTCCCTCGGGCCCCTTCATTATGTGACCCGGGATTACTCGCCTACAGCCCTAGAAGGTGTGGGCGTCCAACGCCGCTAGACTCAAGGAGTAACTTTTGCTCCTCATATAGGTAAGCGCGCACCATAAGGTGCTCGTGTGTCTCACACTGAGACTTCAGGATCTTGGTACATTACCTCCTCGGTCACTATTTGTTTGTTGGATGGCGACGAGTCATGCGTGGCAATGCCCCACTGTCGTGACTACGGCTAGGGGTTTGGGGTTTGTTTGGGATACCTCGGTTACCCAGTCTCACCGTCTTGGGTTCCAGGGCCCCCATCTCCCTCCCATGCCCCTGCCGTTAGCTGACATGGCACGCTATTCACGCCGACTTACCATAACAGTACCGGGCCTGTTCATGTCCCTCCTCTGTTTTAGTGACTGTTTGCTGGCTACATGTACTGGATGCTGATACTTTTACGCTCCACATGAGCCAGAAGAAGCGGATTTTCCGTTTTTAACTCCTCTCCTCTCTTGTCTTTTTTTGTCTTTGTTCTCTCTCTTCCACTTTTTTTAGGTCATGATCAAAGGGGGCATAACTAACTCCAGATCCACACACAACTTGTGTAGGAGGCACAACCCCCCATCACCTTTGTTTGATCAGTGAGAGGGCCACTGTTACCCGACTCACTTCATTCTGTCTGTGCACTCACCTCTCTTCACCACCACCCCTGGTCCTGATGAAACGCCAAGGATCTTTCTGACCACCCAAGGCGTGAAACATGTCGACCATTTTTTAAGTTACCCAGACACATAACGTCTCGACTGGTAACCATTAACATACGGGTTTTTTATTATACCAAGGGTACCTCTTTATTAAATAACCTTTCTGTTTTGGTAACCCTTAGGTTTTTTTAACTCACCTTGCACACACTACCTTCACTCCTATTTTGGTACTTATTTTCCACATACCCGCATGCACCCATCGGCAGTTCTCTAAAAGATCTCTGCTAAAGAGACCCTTCGGGGGACCCGTAGGGCATTGCACCGCCGGCCCGACGAGGAGCAAACGCCCGATGATGAAGCATGACATCCTTCGGGGTGTGTGAGGGCAACAAGAGACAATTTATGTCTCTCCCCATCTTAAGTACCGAATCCCAGACCTAACTCCTTCATCTTTCTTACTCTGACGTGTATGTTGGCCACTTTCCGACCACATCCACCACGGAACAGTGCCTCCTATGTGATTACCTACGCCACTGTCTTACACATGCAAATTGTGAAAATCAATAAAATTATGTTAAAAAAAAAAAAACCTACGGACCAACATCCGGGCCACAAACCTTGCAGGGGGTCCAGCAAAGGCCACGGCAAAGCTAAACTAAGAGAAGAAAAAATTAAACATAAAAGCACAGGAACATGGAAAGTCAAACAAAGTACACAAAAAAATTTAAAAGTTGCAAAAATGGGAGAGGTAGGCAAGAAAAGAGTCCTACTGGACTGGGATGAGTAGGTAAAGTTTGGGCAACAGACATGCTGGAGGCAGAAGTACCACACCTTAATCAAAATGGCCTCTGGCATGTCATGCATCACAGGCTTTTGTGCTGGTTATTTTGTGTTTTTTCTTGCATGCAATGAGTCTTTATGTAATTTGTTTTGTGCACGAGGCACAGAAAGCACATGTTGTGTTAAACTTTATTGGACATGATGCAAAGTTCTACACATTATGCAAGTTACATCCATGCCTAGTATTCTGTCGTAACGGGCAGCTGTTCAGTGGAATGGTGAAAAGTGACATATCTCGAAGTCCAAGTGAGGTATCGTACATTTTGGCGGATATTTCGACCTGGTTGCTCTTCATTTGGAAGGAGTCTGACTGGGACACATTGTGCACCATCGATGGTACAGTTCCCGGAAGCTTTGAAAGCAGCACTTGATGGCTGTATGTGATGGGCCATATAATCTGGTTTCACTGAATCAATGGACCAAGTAATGGTGATATGATCATGATTTGTGTTGCATTCATCTTTAGCACTGGCACAGGATCTCGATAGGCAGGGTTGAACTCTTACTGATTTCCTAATCCCTCTGCCATGAGTTCGCCAACCTTCGGTAATCGGCGAATAACAGCAGATGATAGGATGCTGCTGCAGCCTCAGTCAGGGGTTTCCGAGTGAGTTGTCTAACGGAGCATGACATGACTGAGCATCTGCAGTCTCCCCTTCTGGAAGATCCAACATACATATCCTGACTCCAAACAATTTCATAAGGTATACAATCCAACAGACCATGGCATAATAATTAAAGCACTCTACAGGTTGCTTAGCAAGGACACATTATTACTTAATACCCTCATTGTTAAGGGCTGTTTAAGCTTACTGTTGGCTCTCTTCACAAACCCATTTGAACTAGGCCAAAATGGGTGTGGCAACTTGATACTCGTCCCACCTCAGTGAGTGCTCCCACTGCTACACTAGAGATAAAAGCTGCCTCTTGATCTGATCCACCAATATATATTTATATTTGTTTATTGCTATGAACAGGCTGACATGATCCAGGTAAATTACCTGGAAGGATTGTACTGCGGGGTTTGTAGAGGCCTTACTAGGGTAGAATGGTTTATTTGCTGGTAAATCCTACAATGTAACATGGATTACTCAGTTTAGGGATTATCACCCACCAGTAAAGTTCCTGCAAACTTCACAGTGTGGTTGGAATTCTTGTGTGCACTGAGCCTATTCCCTCATAGGCTACTTTAATTATGCTGTGTTGGTCTGATTGAGTAGGTATTTCTTAATCACTGACTTTTGGAATAGTGAATTCCCATCTTGTCGAAGAAGTAGTTATACTTCTCTGGAAACCCAGGAAGCAAGACTTTTTTGTATTGTGATTTGACTGCTGAAAGTATGTCTGGGTCGATCTTTGTGAGTGAGTAGCAGCTCCTATTTTATGCGTCTACATTTGTACACCTGATTTCATACCTTGATGAGCAGGAGTTGCCTTTAGAGTGTAGTGTAGTTCCTATTTCCCTAACTGTGTATTGGAATAATATACCCCATAGATTTGGCATAGGACTGAGGTCAGTATGCCCCTATCGAGTATATTAAACTTAATTACTTTGTGCTAGCTAACTCAGAGGCCACTAGAAACTCCTTGTAAACAAGAAGGGAGTAGTTTCTGGCAACTGCATAAACATGACAACTTTGTTTCCCTGTAGAATCGGAACACTCTCAGAATCGTGGAAACAACAGATAACAGTTTCACTCAGCTAATCATGCATGCTTAGTTTCTTCAGAGTCACACAGAAAGAATAGACGGGTGTTTCAATAAAAGGATTTATTGAACAGTCTTGTTTCTCGTGTAAGAGATATGAGCTGTTACAATCGTAAGACAGTATGCGAGTAAGCAGTAGAAAGAAATAATACTGCGCTAGCATTATCTTTAGCTATAACACATATATTCATATACATAAATAACATAAGCTAAAAATGCGAGTACTCATAAGATGCTTCTCTAACTAGTTCTACCCCAGTGTACCTAACCCAAGTGCAGTACAAGGTAAGAAGTAGGTGATGTATTCTATAGTATGGTAGGCTATAGTATGGTATGGTATAGTCTGGTATGCCAAGAGTCCCTCTAGGTTCTAGTCAGCTCCATACCGTGAGAATGAGAGAGGTGGGAATCTCTTTCCGGGTCTCGAACTTTAACACCGCGCAAAGGGAGTCAGAACACTGGAAGCTGGATTCTCTGCGAGCAGGGATGACAGCGTCTCTTGTCAGTGCGTCAGGCCGGGACACGGGCTCCTCTAAAGTTGAGGTCTCCTCCTACTTGCTTGGGCAAGGGAAGGTATATTTATACCTGGTAGGTGCCTTAGAATGTTAGCATTGACGTAAAGTCGGGCAGAGGAAGACGTCAGGAATGAACCCTTAAGGAATAGAGGTTCATGCATAATAAATGAGTTCTTGGAGAAATCAATAATCCTGTGCTAGGGGAACTCCCAAGAGCTTTAGGGTCTGGTTTCTAAGAACTCGTTGTAACGTTGGGGTGGACGGATGTAGGTGACCATGCCTGTATTTGGATAGCATGGCTAATGCCTAAATAAGGACTGGGATCTTATGCCTATATAAGGGCAATGCGAATTGTGCCTATATAAGGACATGTTTCAGAAAAACCTATATACGGACACCGAAAGCGGAATATAACACCCACTCCATTTTCGAATGAACGATAATACTAAATGCTAAATATTAAATGCTAAACATTAAACTGAGTACCACATGTTGTAAAAAAACATTTGTAAAAGCATACTAAAAGAAGTTAAAATAAAAAACTTTTGCTAAACATGTAATGCTAAACATGTAATGCACAGGTACTGTACATTTTAAAACAGGTTTCATTCTAAGCATATATCAGAAATAAATGCAATATGAATGAATAGAAATATATACATATGGCGAAATGGTTGACAATTATTCAAAAAACAAAGCTATTTCATAACATGGTACTAAATGAAATAGTTGTAAGTAAGGCGACAAGGTGTCCCTAAAAGTATTCAAAGAAGTCTGTTCTATATGAATAGTTCTATTTTCAAATTTAGAAAAAAAAGGCAATTTTAGGAAGGGTTCCAAGTTTTGTTCTGTTTTGAAAATATGGAGGCCAAATTCATAGCTTCCCCAGTACACTGTGAGCCGAATCAAAAGTCAGTGTATGGTTCTGGTGTAAACATGAAATCATCTACTCCTGTAGAGAAAAGATCGTCTACCGATGTCGGTGACAGTTGGAACACCTCGTTTAGAAGGTTAACTGCACAGACATGTGAAGCATCGCCTTCAGCATGGGAAGCCGCAGGAATGTTCGCGTCCGTTGTTACCTGTGTGCCTGTTGATCCATCTTGTACCTCAGCAGCAGCAGGAAGCGTCTGTGAGATCTCAACGAATGTCGTCATCAAGATTGGTAGCCTCAGGGGATAACACAGAGCATGGGCCGTTATCGGGTCCAGCAGAGTATCGATATCCGTTGGCTTGACTGATGGGAGTGTTAGACAGATGTCTAGCGTGCATTCTTCACCGCAAAGCAGGCGGCGTAGAACAGGTAAGATGCAATCTTGCCAGATTGGTCTAATTGACAGAAACCATGTTGTATTACGTTCCCGTAGACGAGGTATGCCCAAAAGTTGCACTATACGCTCAATGCAATTCCGTTCTAGGAGAGCTTTCTCCAAGTTGCTGGGAGTGACGCTGGTGGATAGGCTTGCCATAGCACAGTAGTAGGAATAGAAACAGGATTCCTGCAATGAGTGCTAGAATAATTGGCAGACCACAAATGCACGAAGTTTGGAATGATTCCGAGGACTGCCTGAAAAGGTGTTAACAGTCTTGAACATATGGTCTTAAATACATGTACAATCCCGCTCATATCAGACATGTTTAAGATACGTCCCATAATTTCTACGAAATGTATAGGTCTGTTTGTATGAATTAAAGCCTGTATCTCAGCCGAAGTCCTTGCAATTTGTAGAACATAGGTTTCTTTGGCCGAGATCAAAGGCACGGTCTGTTGCAAAAGCATGGATTTCATTCTGTTTAAAGTATCAAAATGTATAAAAGAAACATTCAATGAAGGCCATATCGGTGACTCCCTAACTGTGTCTATTTGGGAGAACAATACTTGCATACAGCAAGTAACCCTGGAGCTAACCGTTACCAGATATGGGATTTCTGGCAACATGTCACAGCAACTTTGATCATTCAACATGAGGTTATTCCTGTTAGAAAGTTGGCCAAACGTTGGATTAATCACAGCAGCTGGTGTACCCTGTAGGTGGCAGGACAAGTTTGCCACAGAACCATTACAAGCCCAGTGTAAAGAAATGTCCTGATGTATGAGTGATCCGCTCAGTGCATTTTCACAGTGTGTACCGCTTAGAAACACTTCACGACCCTCACTCCAACATCTGTATTCGGAAGGTAAATTCCAGGATGTCTTAATGTACTCCTTACCCAACCTTTCATATTTGCCTGCTTGCATTTGTTTGAGGCAATACTGAAAATGAAAAGTAGTGACAGGCCATGGATAAGCCATTCTGTAGCTGGTTTTTCTGCTACCGTAAATGGTAATTTTTCCAGTTTTTCAATGCTCAGCACTGTATACTTTGCTCCCCTTCGTGCCAGTTCGATCTGTTTATCCGTGAGATTGTATTCTGAAAACAAAGACGACGTGTTGATAAAACGCCAAGGCACATAGCCTGCACGCAAGGATTGCAGCATCCAACCTAATCACATAATAGAACGTAACTGAGATCGGCCTTGTTGTAACATGGCTAAATCGTGTTCCAGTATGTCAATAGCAGAGGATACAATGTTGTCCAGTGAATATATCCTGGATGACAAAGTTGTTAACACATTGCCGACCACAGTGATAGATTTCTCTACGTTAATACGATCAAGCTCACGTATTCTTTCTGTGGCCTCTACCTGTGAAACCTTCCATATTTCATTATTAGCAGCATAAATTCCGGCATATATGAAACGTTTTTGACGTGTTTTTTTTGGTCCTAGCAAGAAATACCTAAGGTCTGCGTCTTCTTTAAGTAAAGATAAGTGTTTCACATCCTTGAGTGTAGATTTTTGTAACCAGTCGAGGCACAATTTTCCTACACTGTATGTTGTTACTACCCCCGGGTGCTGTCGTTGAACATAATGTGGATCTGGCCTATGGATAGTAAAGCCCTGTATTCTATTCAGGAATCTTTCTTGACAGATGTTTGTGTCTGTGGGCCAGAGCAACCATTTTTTCTGTTGTTTTGTAGTATTGTGTCTACTGTGACCGCTCCCTCTGTAGTGCTATTACTTGCAGGTGTTCTTACAGAAGGCGTGTTCATGTCTTTGACCTTGGCTAATCCAAGGCAAGAAGTTTGTTGCACAGTGTCATTCAAAAACATTATTTGCTGTGGGATGATACAGGCTCTAAACAAAGCTTCTATCCCCTGCACTTGCCAATCTTTAGAACCCTAGTCAGATTTTGTGTCGATTGTGTCTTTCCAAAAGTCAAACCCTTGTCTCGACAGTTGGGCAATAAAGGCTGCAGAATAAATCTGTTTTGTATTCGTTAACATATTTTTCTGTCCTGTTATGTCTACATTTCTATAGAAAAATGTTTCTGGATCAGATGTATTGTACCCTGAAAAATATGGAAACTTATTTGCAAACGTTTTTGAACTACCCTTTGGTGGTGTAGGACAATGATCCCATTGGTTAAACATAAACACATTTCTAGGCGCTACAGATTTATGCAAGAAATGATGACCATAGTGGTTGTAACAATAAAGCTGTTCGTAGTCTGATGAACCCTCTAAGTTTTCATTGTTAGAGAACGCAGCAGACCTTTCTAGATCAGTCATCATGTTATTAACAGTATCAAAGTCCCAATCATCAGAATAGGTACTGGAGGTAATAAAGTCACTTAATGAAATTTTAAATAAATGTGGAATCTTCAAAAGTTCTGTCGGGCCGAATATGTCGAAATCAGTTTTGTCCCAAACTATACCATCCTGTGTAGGAACGGCTGTGATGTTCACTGCTAACAAGTCTCTTGCTTCACAATGGGAATATTTGTGTGGCTTTAAAAGTAAGTTCACATTTTTACTTTCAGTGTCCAAACAAATGTATCTGCCATTCATAAGCACGCTAAGAGTCATTACCAAAGCTAGCCAAAGCAGAAAGAAAAATATTCCAGAAATAATCCATAGTTCAAACCATGGTGAAACCAGATAAGTGTCTTTCAGAAAATGAAAAAAGTCTTGTACTTGTTGTTTGAAAGTTTTTAGGGCTGGCGTTGTTTCAGGCTCACTTGAATCCTCAGAAAACTTATCAAAGTTAATGAAGTAGCCAGAAGCAGTTTGGTCAATTGTTGGAATTGCATCAGGATTCGTCGAAATCGCTGGAACCAGTTGATCACGTGTTACATTGGTGTAGACAGGTGTGTCTGGACGAACTGTTACTTGAGTTTCAAGAGGGATGAGTTCCATAGCATTGTTGCTTTGTCCTTCATCTCTTACTGACGAATTCTCGATGGTTATGAGTCTTTCAGTCTGAACCTTTTGGATAGTAGCGAGAGGAGGGCGTCTGCTACTAGGTCGGAGTCCACGGGGCCTACTATTTAGTATCAGCCACATAGTGTGGTTTGATGAGGTCGATTGACACAAATCTTTTCTCGTTTATTCTAGCAAGGGGCGGCAGAAGTACTGTTCTTGTTCTGTGTACGGCTTGGACAGGTACTGGTTGTCTGTAAGAAGGTCCAAATTCCTTCTTGTCCGCAATCTTCTCTCTGACTAGATCCCCAACTTTTGGGATCCAGACAGGCCTTGCTGGGACTGCCGTTTTTTCCCCAGTGGTTGTTGGCTTCAGGAACACGTTGCTTTGTTTCGATCTTAGTTCATTTAGATCCTGTAAAACAGCCAAACGATCTTTGACATCAAAGGGTTTATTTTCCACCACTGTTCCTTTACATTCGAGATCAGGAACCTACATTCTTGTCCCAAATAGGACCTCATATGGAGTGACCCCCCCTAGAGAACTTCTTGGCAAATTATTTAATAAGCGTTGGGCCCCATAAAGATGTTTGACTCACCCATCACCCAAACCTAATACTCTAGAAGGTATAGACTGCTTTATGTCACGGTTTTTCCTTTCCACAATAGAATATCCCTCAGGATGAAACGTAGAGGAGTACCGCAATGCTACGCCCAAACTGGCCATGGCTTCTTTGTAAGTCCGAGAGCTAAACGCAGGGCCCTGGTCAGAATGTAATGTGCCAATAGCTTATGTGCCGATAAAGACTCACAAATCTTTTATAACAGATCGAGCATCAGCTGAGCGCTGAGGCCACATCCATAGGAACCTTGAGCACGAATCCAATACGAGCATTCTATATTTATAGTTACCGTCCCTTTGCAAGGGACCTCAGTGGTCCAGGTAAACACAAGCTAATGGTTTGTCTGAAATCAACAGGGGTGTCTGCGCAGGACGTTTCACTGTGGAGACTTCCATCTGTTGGCATATTTCACATTCCAAAACATAGTTTTTGGTCTGTTTCCTAATGCCAGGCCACCAATATCTTTGTTTTAGTAAAGATACTGTTGCAGAAACACCTGCATGGGCAGAGGCTATCCCTTCATGTGCTGCTAGGATCAGTCCTAATCTACGTTCCATGTTTGGAATTACCCTATTCCCCACTACAGGGATTCGAGCAGAAGGAACGTTGTTCGCATCAATTACATAAGAGTACTTGAGTGGAAATTCCTTTTTTAACGCTGCACCACTGCCTTTGCTTGAAGCATTGACAGCCAACAATATCGCACTGTCTATTCTAGTTTTTGAACGAGTGATCGCAACTACGGAAGCCGTCTGAACAGCCCCCTTTGCGGCTTCATCAGGCAATGAATTCCCTGCAACATGAACGCCATCACGTTGATGACTCAGCGTGTGTATCACATGAGCTTTTGGTAGTTCGTTTCTCCACTGAACTACTTGTTCCCAAAGCGGTTTATGCTTTATTATGCCACCTTTTGCATCTTTAAATCCGTTTTGAAGCCAATTCTGTAAATATTCATTATATGACTGAACACAGTAAAAGGAATCGCACACTATAAGTGTGGGGAATTCGAGATCTGTACTTTCAAGTGCCAGTTTGAATGCTTGTAGTTCAGCTCGCTGAGCTGTACAATCTCCTAGAAATTGAGTTTAAGTGACCATTGGTTGGAAGTTACCATTGTGCATGTGACCTTTAACGATTGCGCACGCTGCACTGTAAGCTTGCTTACTCTCTGTAGCGGGTTGGGCTGATCCGTCAGTATAAATTATAAATTCGTACTGATCGAGAGCAAGAATTTCAGTGGGCAGAGGACATTCATGTTCATATTGCAGGAAAGCTGGTGTTTTTAAATCAGGATCAAAAACATATTCAAAATCTGTTGCAGCAAGAGAATTAACCCATTGTATCCACCCAGGATGTAAAGCTTTTGCATTTGGAATGCTCGCTTTTGTAACCGCCTCTATGGCTGGTACTGGAGTCACGACAATAATGCGTTTCCCCTGAGCTAGTGCTCTTTCTTTTGTTACAGCGGTTTGAACTGCTGTCAGTATTTTTTCTGTTGAAGTGAAGCGCATTTCTGCTTGTGAATACAAATGTGATTTGTATGCTATTTGTACTTTTTCACCCTCATTAAATGTTAAATAAGTGAATCCGCATTGACCCGAAATTATTCGGAACACTAAATTGCATTTATTTCCACATGTTTGTAAGTGATTTGTTGCTAACATATTAGCTTGGAGTGAACGCAGGATGTCTGTGTGTTCCTGTGTCCAATGTTTTGTTGAAAAATCAGGTTTGATTAATTCGTAGAGAGGTGTAACCCTTTCTGCATAATTTAGAATGTAAGTTCTTCCAAATTTAGGAAACCCAAGATGGATTGTAAATTTTTCAGCGTTTTTGGAGGTTGGAACAGTGCACACTTTTCTAAAAAAGTTAGCTGCCAGGCTTTTGCCTTCACTTGAAAGCTCATATCCTAGGATAAAGACATTGAGCTGAGCAATTCTGGATTTTTTAAAGTTGAATTTATAGCCCTCAGAGGCGAAGCCCAGTATAATGGTACTCATCCTGTTCAAGTGCCTATCTAGGCCATCGTCTGTCAGATAGATGTCATCGACATATGACAATGCCTCGTCATCATAAATTTGTAGTAGTTCTGTTACCCTTGCTGAGAATAACCCCGGGCTGTTTTTGAACCCTTGTGGGAGTCAACAAAATTGAGTCTGGGTCCCCATTATTGAGAAAGCGGTTAAGTACCTCCTTTCAGGTGCTATATTTTGACAAAAGAAACCATTTGAAATGTCCAATGTGGTTTTATATTTTTTACGCACAATGTTATTCATTAATGCTGTACTATGTGCATTTTTCTACAGCAAATGTTTTGGAACAAGTGTTCAAATGTCTGTAATCCGAAACTAGACGATATGTATTGCCTGGTTTGGATACAGGAAACAAAGGATTGTTCATTGAGGAGGTGCATATTTCAATCACCCCTTTGTATTCAAGTTGATATAAGATCTCCCTGACCTGTTTTTTAGCTTCTTGCTTTATTGGGTACTGCCTTTGTGCAGTAGCTTGATTTTTTTTTTAGCTGTATATTTTTTGTGGCGAGGTGAGTCCTCATCCCATACTACATGATTTTTGTATTATGCTGGGGCCCGGGGCACTGCCCATTTCCTGGCAGAAGTATATTTTAGGTGAATTGGAATATGGTTGGAGAAAGCTGGCATAATGATGTCCTCGCCATGTGATGAGCACTCCCTGACAATTTTGGTGGCCAGTCCTGTTCTGCTAGAAGTATATCATAACCCCTTTGAAAGTTTCTCCCAAAAGAGTGCTTTCACTTTTCTTGGTATGTCTCCCTCCATCCGGAGTGTTATTTCATATAACTTTTATGGAGTACTAACCCTGGTGTCTACAGTCTCTACTGTGATGTACTCATTCAAGTCCACTATCTCCAGAAGTTCCTTCAGGTTCTGGCAAGCTATTGTTACTTCTGCTGCACTGTCCAGCATTGCCTGAGCCCATTCTCCGTTCTTGAGCTGTGTTCTCAGTATTCTCTGACTGTCTGATCTTCAGACCTGCTACCTTCTTTTTGGTGAATTGAGGTTTTGATTTATTTTCCTGAATGTGTTGATCGTCTTTGAACTTCACGCGTTCCTCTTTGTGATCTGACCATCCTCTTCTTTCTGATGTCTGTGACGATATCTGAAAGGTACGATAGGAACGTGTATCAGTGTCCTGATACCTGTCAGGTTTTCTTAAATTATCCCTATTCCTGAGGTCATACCTCCTTTCAGAGGGCTCCTTTTGAGGAGACCTACCTCGGGATTGAGAACGTTTCTCTTTTGAATTTTGTTTATTAGTTTCCCACTTCTTTTTAGAAAATGTAGAATTTTGTTTAATAGAGTCCTGCTCAGGACCTTCAGACAGTTTTGGCTTCAAAGGTTTTCCACCTAAACTGTCTCTGCCTAAATCTGCATAAGCTTTTTCTATTATTCTGGGTCGTTCATATTGATGTTCTGTTACATCAAATTCCCTTAAGCGTTGGCGGATCGCCACTGATGCTGCCTCCCCTTTAATATTAGATAATATTATTGTTGAGACCTGGTCGAAGTTTTTCAGTAATTTCATACCTAAATTCAGAGCAGGCTCTGCCCCGTATTCGTTTTTAATTTGTTTCAGGACATTACTGCATTTGTGTAACTAATCAAAACCACTGTCTCATACCTAGCTGCTGTACCTGTCACACCTTAATGCGTCATTGCAACCTGGCACACATCCACCACATAATGACCACATTTGGCGCTGGAATGACGAATGTGTTCATGAGCAGACATGAGAGGCAATGCTAAATAGATCATCATTTATTGAGACGAGCATCGCTGTGATTGCCACTGGACCTCAACACATTGACATGTGTACATATTGTACAGTCCAGAACAACACTGTCCTGCCTACACCAACATCAAATACATAAGTGACATGTGAGTGGGTACAGGCAAATCTATGTTACACACACACAAACATGGCATGTGTAGCCATCAGTGGAGTGAATTGAGCATTGGCATCATGTGCACAATGATGTGCCATTGAACATGTTGGCACTGTGCACTGTTGATGTTGGACAGATGGCCATCGCCATTGTATGGCTCCCAAATTGCTGTAGCTACCACCTGGCGCCGGCGGTGTGTCACCAGCACCCCCATTCACACAAGTGCGGTAGTGATAGGCATGGAGACAAGGGGAAATGGCGGTTGGCATGCTCCGCCGCCTGAATGGCAGAGCCTCGTGTCAATGTATGGCACCCAAATCGCGGTAGCTACCGCCTGGCCCTGGCAGTGTGTCACCAGCACCCCCATTCACACAAGTGCGGTAGTGATAGGCATGGAGACATGGGGAAATGGTGGTTGGTATGCTCCGCCGCCTGAATGGTGGAGCCTCGTGTCAATGTATGGTACCCAAATCGCGGTAGCTACCGCCAGGCCCCGGCGGTGTGTCACCAGCACCCCCATTCACACAAGTGCGGTAGTGATAGGCATGGAGACATGGGGAAATGGCGGTTGGCATGCTCCGTCGCCAAAATTGCAGTAGCGCACCCCGGGCCCTGCGTTGTCACCACCATGGAGCATGCCCATACAGCCAATGGGAGCCATGATTGCGGTGGCATGATGCAATTTTGAAGATCGCGGAAGGCGTGCTCCGCCACAGCCGAGGCGATCATTGGATGCATTTGAAAGATGCACCATCACGGTAGCGCACCCTGGGCCCCTGCGTTGTGTCACCGCCATGGAGCATGTCCATACAGCAAATGGAAGCCATGATTGCGGGGGCAAAATGCAACTTTGAAGATCGCGGTAGGCATGCTCCGCCACCGCGGAGGCGGTCATTGGATGCATTTGAAAGAGGCAGACCTGGACCACCAATTGCTGCAGCTTTGCACCTTTGAAACGACCCCAGGGGGCTATATATGTGTGGGAGTGAGCCTCACATTTCCACTGCTCCCAGAGCCTGCTGCCTGAGACCCCTCACCTCCAGGGACTGCTGCCTGAGACCCCTCACCTGCTGCTGCCTCCATGGACTGCTGCCTGAGACTCCTCACCTGCTGCTGCCTCCATGGACTGCTGCCTGAGAACCTTCACCGCCCAATTCCGCTGCTGTTGTCTCACGTCCACAGTGATGGCAAGGACAGAGAAGATCCGTGCCAGTCCCTTCACGAGCGCGGAGCTGGAGGTCCTAGTGGACGAGGTGCTCACACAGTACCCAAGGCTACATGGTGCCCCAAATGTCATGGTAAGTCTACCAACAGTGGTGGTCTAGGGCAGGGGGGCCACACCTGTAGTTGGACTGATGCAGTATGTGCCTGGGAGTGTGGGGTAGTGTCATGCACTGCCTGACATGCTGCCTCCAGTGGGAGGGTGTTTGTACCCAATGCCCCAGCTTTCCCTCCCTGCACATGTATGTATGAGTGACCTGTGTTGTATTGTCAGCCATACAGTGACACAGAAGGTTGTTCATACTGTAGTCAGGGCAGTGATTGCTTGGCTGGATGGCTGTCCCTCACACCTGCATGCTTTAACATCAGCTTTTCCCATGCAGGTGTCCCATGTGAGCTGTACTATAGTCTCTGATTGCCAATTTTGTTTGATATCTGATGATTTTGTATCTTGCTGCTATACTGATAGATGTCGTTACATGGCACTGTGTCACTGATCATTTCCCACTCTTCTCTCCCATGCCTGCAGCTCAAGGTACACCAGCGTAGGTGCGAGCCCTGGGGGTCTCAAACCGACGGCGCACCCACTGCCACAAGAGATGGGACGACATCAGCCGGCTGGCAAAGAATGTGGCGGAGATGACCTTGGGGCTGCTTCCTCGCGCTGGGCGTCTGGCACGGCGCAGTATGACACCACTAATGGGGCGCATCTTGGCGGTGACACAAAGCCTGAGCTGGATGCACGTTTGAAGGAGCATCAGCAGCAAGCCAGGGGTGAGCATTTGGGGAGTCTTGGCTGGGAGTGGCTAAATGTGTACAGAGCCTGTGCCAGCGCTAGCCTGTGTCAGCGCTGGCCTGTGTGATGTTGGTAGTGTGATGCTGTGGCATGTAAGTGGCTGCTGACCTGGGTGCCTGTGGAATGCATTTGCTCTACCTGTACTTACAAAGGTGATTTGGATGCTGTGCCTTCACATTACATTCTGAGTTGTGCTCTTCAGGTTTCTTCTGCATTGGTGTAGTCTTGGGAATCCAATGGGAGGAAACGGCAGTGTGTCCAATCTGACTGTGCGTACATCAATGCGTCCATTGCATGCACTCATATTGGGGAGGCCTACACATCTTACAGCAATGTGCAGCATTATATTGTCCCCAAGGTACGACATGGTGGGTGGCATGGGCTAATGTCCATTGTGGACTGTCATGTTGTAGTCTGGGTCTGTGTTATCCCCTCCTGTTCCATCCAGTGCTCTCATTGGCAACAAGTAGAGTGCAACCATCATGTTACTTGGTGTGCCCAGAACTAGTTGTGCGTCTGTTTGAACAGAGCCGCAAGCAGGGTGTTGTGCTGTGTGGTCATCACGTGGCTCACTCATGCCTGAGTATCCTGTTTCCACGCACTGCTTGAGTCAATGTAGTGAGTTTGCACAATGTGATTGCACAGGGTGGTGTGCAACATGTAGATTTGGTCAAAATTTGTCATGCATTGCTTGCATATGTTTGCTCTGTTGCTGCCACTGACCTGACCCTACATCTCTCTCTCTCTCCCATGCAGCATCACCTGTGGTTACTGAGGGACAGGAGACGGACACCAGTGGGGGTGAAACTGGCACCACAGCTGCCCAGGAGCCCAGTGACACAGATGTCACCAGCGCCTCAGAGGGGGACAGGAGTCTGCTGGAGGAGTCCCTGCCTGATACGCAAAGCACCACATCATCCGATGCCAGCGGGGATGAATCCATGTTGGAGGGCACAGGGAACGGGGACTCTGCATCAACTTCCACCACACAGCGGCCATTGCCCACCCTCCCAGCCACTTCCTCTGGTGCTGCCTGTGTCTGCCTCAGTAAGAGGGGGAGAGTGTCCTTCACCTCTGGCACCGCTGCCCCTGCCCCTGTCCCCCCTGCTGCCATCAGTGCTGAGTCTGTGGACCTTTTGGGCCAGGTGTGTGTAGGTTAGACAGCTCTCCTCAATGCCTTCATTGACCACGACAAGAAATTGACCCAGTTGGTTGCTTTCATGGAGGGCATACATTCCGACGTGGGTGGGCTGCACCGGACAGTCCAGGCTTTGTCATCAACAGTGACGTCTGCCCTGCAAAGACACATACTCACAGTCCAGCTCCAGTCCCTTTGTCCACCCCCTGGCAGTGGCCACGTTTGATGATAGTGACCACGGTACACATACATCAAAGTCACGATACAGCACACGGAGCGCACAGCAGCAGCAACCCAAGCGGTCCTGGGCACAGACACCATCCCCACAGAAGACAAGAGGCACACCAGAGCACAGGGATAAAAGCCCATCAGGCGACACCAGTGGACAAATAGCAAAGCAGCAGACCTCAGGCACACATGCCTCAGTGGCATCCCCATCCAAGGACTCTCCTGCCCCTAAAGCATCGTGGAAAGATAATCGTACAGTGTCTGTGCCCACCAAGGAGGTGGTGCATGCCAAGGGTACACCTAGGAAGGGCTCCAAGGCCGTATCACCAACCACCTCGACTCCCATTCCAAGCCCAGTGAAGCAGGGGCCGGAGGGTACTGTAGGGGTAACACCTAGTAAACAGGGGAAGGGGGGGGCAGAAGCGAAGCAAGGCAAAGCGTTCCGCTGGGTCCAGCACATCACCAGAGAGGCTGCCAGCGCCTGCACCTGCTGCAGCAGTGGTGGTGAGTGTGCCTGTTGTCACTAAGAAAAAGAATATTTCTCTACCTATATGTTTCTTTATGTACAAAGTATCATCTATTGAGGCACTGACACTCTGGTTAGACCAACAAGTAAAATTTTATTTTTCATATTATATTGCGGTCAGACTTAATCAGTTCACAAAACCATAATAATATAGACACAAATTGTAATAATGCATAAAAGTGACAAAACGTTATATATGCAACAACATGATTCAAAATACAAAAACAGGTCCCATAAGAATCACTCACAACACACTCTCAAACTCACACCTAAGTCATACAGCACCATCAATTCATACATCTCGCTTATACCGACAGTAGCTCAAATGAACATAGAGGTCCCACATACAGAGGTTCAAAGATCAATACATAGATATTCAGTACAGTATGTAATCGTACATAGATTTTATATATATATATATATAGTATATATAATTTCAAATGCAATTTCAATCTTTATAGATCATACAGGAGAAATAGTAGGGGGGGAGCCTCATGAGCTGCGCTGACGCGCGTTTCGGTGACAACACCCTAATTCGGGTACCACCTTCTTCAGGGCGTACAAAGACCGTAAAGAGCGGGCTAACGATGTAATGGGACCTAACGGATATAAAACATAAGATATAAAACTCACATGAAATACCCCATTAGTTTCATCACTCTAAGATTGCTCATATCATACGTTGGTCTTCAGTAACGGGTGTCAAAACCAAAACAGATTTTCTTTCTCCAAATTAGAGCCACACTAGAAAAGCGCATGATAAAGACAGCACCAGGGAAAAACGTAGAAATTGAAATCCGAAAGTGAAGTGTTAAAAAATAATAAATAGAAAATGGTCTGAAGAGAGCGTACAATGAAATATATGTACCAGAAAGATTTAGAAAGATAAGGAGAAGAAAGAATAATCAAAAAGGATGAAAAAAAGAGGGAGGGAAAGGAGGAGAATCAAGAAAATCTTGCGAATAAGGTCTAAAATCAAAGTCAAAGAACAACTCAAACATAATGACAACATAGGTAAAGACTAGTAGTAAATTCATTAAAGTGAACTAGAAGCTCATAGTCACGCTAACCTGTATCGAATGGGAAGAACTGATCAGGCTGCAATTAGCTAAAGAGAGGTGGATCCGATCATCGCCAAGCCGTCGGGAGTTCCAAATGGTTCAAAACAGCTAGAATGAACAAATACGTTCTACATTAGGTAAATATTAGAAAGATATTACGGCATCACAGTTAAAGAGCACAAAACAAAACAAAAATCTAACACAAAAACTATTTTACCTCATCTATAGAGACATGTGAATAGAATATATGTTGAAAGATTGAAGAATGCTCGGGTTCCGTCAGGATAAATAAGTGGAAACACTTGAGATAATTCGAAGAAATTCTGTGAACAAGAAAGGAGATTGGCTTTCTACTAGGGGGACATTTTGAAAGACAAAAACAAGTGCAAATGCGCCAGAGCTTATAGTCTAGAAAACCCTCACTGGAACAAGAAAGGACTCACCCTTCGAAAAGTTAACAAGGCAAAATCTGTAAACAACAAGGTTCAGTGGAGATAGCTGCTGTAGTCAATGTTACCAAGGTGAAGTCAGAAGTACACAAGGTGCAGCGGCGATGTCACGGGAGCTGTACATCAAGAAAGACAAAATAAGGAACGGTATAAGTTCAATTGCTATACCCTTATATATGGAGTAGCCGGTAGATGTAAAAAGTATCCAAATATATCTAGCTCAAAATGTCAAGGAGGAAACAATAAAACGAGACACAGGCTAAGATTAAGACTACGTATATGATTGCCACGTTACAACGAGCTGTTGATATACAGACCGGCGAGTTCAAATATACAATTCAAAAGTGTAAAAAGAACAAAATGCGAGCAACACGGCAACAATGGTCAGAAAAACATAAATCAGGAAAAAGAAAGTAGAGAGCACCTAGTTAATAGTACCAGATTTGCACAGATAATGAATGGCGGCAAGTACGGGAGATCTCTGGTTATGACATCCTTCCAAATGGTAAACCGGAAAAAGGTCCGATAAGCATGCGTAAAACGTATGCAGGCGTTTAAATAGGCCAATGGAAGGACCCGTGATCAAAACAGGCGTGCCAATACTCAGGCATCAATGCAAGTAGAGCATTTTTTAAAGGGGCAAGCTCACACGAAAAAATAAATGTAGAAAGACCTCGGTATAAAGTTAATAGAGAAGAGGCCTGTGATAAAATCATGACAGTCGCAACCGGAGGTTGTATCACCAGGCCAATGAAATGCAAAAGCAAAAATGAGATAAATTTGAAGAGACAATATCACATGTGTGTATCCAATGACGCGAATAATGAAATCAGGGGGGCAGGCCTATGGAGCCTTATGAAGCGTTGGAACACAATGCTGCTAGTCGAGAAAGCATCAGGCTTGGCAAATACAAGTGACAGGATCAAGGAATAAGGAAAAATAAATAACACTAATTACAAAATAAAAAAATGTAGGTAACTACATTTTAAGTGTCAAGTAGCGAAGAGCCGAATGGAAGTCTTACAAAATAGCATTTTCCCATGGCAGGGATTCGTTCAACCCTTTGTCCTTAGTATTAAGGACAAAGATCCAATATACTTCGCGCTTCCTGCGTGTATTATTGCTATCCAGTCCTTTTTGGATACAAATTTTTTCCAAAATCGTCCAGCGGAGATCCTCCTCAGAATGTCTCTTTGTTGTCCAATGATCTACAAGTGGGGCAGCAAGCTTAGATTTTCTAATGTTGGACTTATGTTCCCCGATGCGTATTCTAACCTCTCTGGCAGTTTCGCCTACATAGGTGAGCAAGCAGGGGCATTGGATGGCATAAACACAGTTTGAGGTCTTACAATTCATCATCTCTTTCATACTTACATTGAAATCGTTAACGCAAATTTGATTGCCAACAATGGCGTTGGCACATGCGTGACAGGTGCCACATTTGTGGTTGCCATTAATGGGAGAGGCTCCCTCAATGGACTTTTGTATCCAATTCCTTTGTTCCGGTAGTTTGGCCCTGACTAGCCAGTTCCTCAGATTCTTGTTTCTGCGGAATGCAAACAATGGTTTCGGCAGATAGGCTGTGTCGGTGTCTAAATTTAGAAGGTGCCATTGTGAGTTGACAATCTGTCTGATCTTATTATCCATAGGCGAATGCTTAGTTACACAGACTAGCTTGTCTGTCTGATCTTGTTTCTTAGTTTGGAACATGGAGTCGCGATTGTAGAAACGGGGTCTCTTGAGAGCATTCCTAACCATTCTGGGGGGATACCCTCTTTGAATAAATTTCTCCTTCATGATTTCAGCATTATGGAGATAGCCGTTGATGGTGGTACAGTTTCTACGCAAGCGTAGAAACTGACTAAACAGAATTCCATCCTTCTGACTTCTCGGATGGAAACTTTCAAAATAGAGAAGTGTATTCCTGGCCGTAGGTTTGGTATATAGGGATACAGACAATTTGCATTCCTGGTGTTCTACCCAAACGTCAAGGAACTCAAGTTTGATGGTACTCATATGGGCTGTGAACCTAAGGTTGACATCTGCGTTGTTTATCCATTCGATGAATTTATTCAAATAGACCTGGTCGCCGGTCCAGATGAAAAAAATATCATCGATGTACCGGGACCAGTGTCGGACATTTTCAAAGAAGGGAGCAACCTCATTGTAGATATTACAATGTTCAAACTCGCCCATATACAGACAGGCAACACTGGGGGCACAGGCTGCTCCCATGCTGACTCCCTGTACCTGTTGATAGAAATTTCCATCAAATTCAAAGAAATTCTCTTGTAGCACTATCTCCAAGCATCGAATCAAGAATCTGCCATTGTTTAAAGTTTGATCCATTTCGATAATGTTACTCAGGGCCTTACATGCTTCTGTTTGAGGGATGTTTGAATATAAAGATTCAACATCGAGAGTCACAAGGATGTCTTGGTGTGGATTGTATTCAAGTCCTTCTATCTTAGAGATGAAGTGCCCTGTGTCCTTAACATAAGAGCGTAAAGTTACCACCATTGGTTGAAGGAACTTATCGAGGTATTTAGATAAAGGTTCAGTGGCAGAACCAATGGTGGAAACAATAGGTCTCAGGCGTTGATCAGTCTGGTCTTTGTGAGTTTAGGTATCCCGTATATGATCGGGATACGAGTATGAGTTGGGGTGAGAAAATGAGCTTCTTGAGGGTAAATTTCTCCTCTATCAATTGCTTGTTCGACTTCGTATAAGATTCTGCGTTTGACCCTGGGTTCCGGGTTAGATGGGATTTTAAGATAATGTCTGGGTGACCCAAGAAGATCCAACATTTTTGCTTTGCAACGGTCACTGTTAAAGATGACAATGCCGCCTCCCTTATCGCAGGGCTTGACCGTGAGGTCGTTGTTGTTTCTAAGGAGCTTAAAGGCAGCATTGTCCTCTTTGGAGATATTATAGATCGGAATTGGAACAAACTTAGTCGCCCTCTGTACCTTGTTAAGGACAGCTTTTTCAAATAAACTAACCTCAGAACCCAAGGAGTCTAAGCCTGGAGTAAAGCAAGAAGGGGGTTTCAGTCCTGATTGATTATTGGTGTCTATGTTTGGGGTCCTATTCTGGAAATATTTCTTCAGTCTCACTTTACGGAAGAAGGCATGCAAATCTTTGAAAAGTTCGAATTTATTCATTCGGGTAGACGGTACAAATGATAAACCTTTAGTAAGCAGTGCCACAGTGGAACAATCCATTTGTTTAGATGACAAATTGAAAATGGGAATCCTATTTACGTCCTCCAATATTGGCGTTGACGAGTCTGAATGTATCTCTGAGGTTGGGTTTGATCCTGGTATTGGCCCCTGTATTGTGGATTCTGAACTTGATCCTGGTAATGTCCCCTGAATTGGGAATTCTGAGCTTGATTTTGAAAGTGATTCTGGTATCTGGGGCGATAATTGCCCCGACGATTGCCTAAAAAACGAGTTTCTGGTGTTAATCGATCTGATGTCTGCCTGTATTGCGGATTGCTATATGAAGGGCCCTCGCTGTCTGAGTCTGTTGTGTCAGAAAAGGTGACAACTCGTTTATTGCTCCAGTCAGAAAAGGTATTACTCGTGGCGTTATCCCCGTTGTTAGCATAAAAATTCTCAACTAGGAATGGATAAACCCGTTCCTGGGAGAAATTCCTAATGTCCTTTCTTAACTTTTCGGTTTTTCTTTTGAGAAGACATTCACTAAATGAATCGATTTTGATCAAGATTTCTTCCAATTTCTTTTTACTGTCTTCGACACTGTGTCTGTTTAAGTTTCTCCTCAAGTTCAAGTATCTCTTTATTCAGGAGTTCAATGACCTCGCTGGCTGTTTCGATAATTAAAATCATCCAGTCTCTGGAACATCTATTGGAGATGAGGGCCCATTTTTCCAGAAAATGTCTAATTTCAATAAACAAACCAGGGATATTTCTAACACGTAGGCGGATAGGAATGGTACCAGCCTTCAAGTATTCGAGCATGAAATTGGCATGCGACTCTGCGTTTAGTTTTTTTCTTAAGGTTAAAAAGTCTGGTCCATTCTTCATTTGGGCCCTTGGATAGAGTAAATGGCCGATCGCCCTCAATGGTCTGGCCTAGGAGACGGGCAAAATCCTCATCCGTAAAAACAAAAGGACTTGATGCTATCCATATGGGTAGATCAATAAAAGACAAAGATATACTGTTTAGATGAACGGAACAATGAACCTAGAAAGAAGAATGTCTAGTTATAGTGTCGCCAAAAAGACTTCTAGATGTTGGTATATAGCAGAAAAAATTATTTCTTTATCTGGAATAGATAGAAAAGGAGAAAGAAAAAGAAAAAAGGGAATGGTGCAAGAAGAAAGAAAGGAATTTCTAGTGTAAGCGTAAAATAATAAATTTCAAATAACAAAAGAAAAAACAAGAAACAAGAGACCCCACGGCTCAAGGGCCGGGATCAAATATCCAATATAACTAGGGGAACCCCTGGCTAATTAATGTAGGTAGGAAATCAGGGGAAAATTGGAAGTCACTAAGAAAAAGAATATTTCTCTACCTATATGTTTCTTTATGTACAAAGTATCATCTATTGAGGCATTGACACTCTGGTTAGACCCACAAGTAAAATTTTATTTTTCATATTATATTGCGGTCAGACTTAATCAGTTCACAAAACAATAATAATATAGACACAAATTATAATAATGCATAAAAGTGACAAAACGTTATATATGCAACAACATGATTCAAAATACAAAAACAGGTCCCATAAGAATCACTCACAACACACTCTCAAACTCACACCTAAGTCATACAGCACCATCAATTCATACATCTCACTTATACCAACAGTAGCTCAAATGAACATAGAGGTCCCACATACAGAGGTTCAAAGATCAATACATAGATATTCAGTACAGTATGTAATCGTACATAGATTTTATATATATATATATATATATAGTATATATAATTTCAAATGCAATTTCAATCTTTATAGATCGAACAGGAGAAATAGTAGGGGGGGAGCCTCATGAGCTGCGCCGACGCGCGTTTCGGTGACAACACCCTAATTCGGGTACCACCTTCTTCAGGGCATACAAAGACCGTAAAGAGTATGCCTGTTGTGCCCACACCACTTCCCATTGATCCAAAGTCAGGCAAGCCATTTAGGATCCCCAAGAAGTGGAAGGGCACCCCTCCACAATCTCCCAGCCACACTGTGACTCCCGTCTGCAAGACTCCGCCTCCACGTGCTACTACACCACCTGGACCAAGCAGCCCTCCAGCTTGCCAAGCCACTGATAGCTCTACCTCAGCTATTCGGCTCTCTCCCCCGTCAAGTGCCCGACAGTCCCCGAGACACAGCCAGCTCCCAGTCTGCCTGACAGTCAAGTTTGTTAGTCACCCTCACACACCTGTCTCTCACACAGGTGAGCCTGTACAGCACATTGTTGCCCCTGACTGTGCAGCTTCTCATGGACTCAGTCTGCACTTTGTCCTGCCCACTGGCCTTGTTGTTCACTGCTGTGTTAGACCCTTCCCTGTGCAGCTTCTCATGGACTCAGTCTGCACCCTGGACTGGCCACTGGCCCTGTTGCTCTTCGCTGTGCAGGACCCTTCCCTGTGCAGCTTCTCATGGACTCAGTCTGCACTTTGTCCTGCCCACTGGCCTTGTCGTTCACTGCTGTGTGCCCCCTGCCTGTGCAGCTTCTCATGGACTCAGTCTGCACCTTGGACTGGCCACTGGCCCTGTTGCTCTTCGCTGTGTTGGACCCTTCCGTGTGCAGCTTCTCATGGACTCAGTCTGCACTTTGTCCTGCCCACTGGGCTTGTCGTTCACTGATGTGTGCCCCCTGCCTGTGCAGCTTCTCATGGACTCAGTCTTCACCTTGGACTGGCCACTAGCCTTGTGTTTTGCCCCCTGCCTGTGCAGCTTCTCATGGACTCAGTCTGCACCTTGGACTGGCCACTGCCCTTGTGTTTTGCCCCCTGCCTGTGAAGCTTCTCATGAACTCAGTCTGCACCTTGGACTGGCCACTGGCCTTGTGTTTTACCCCCTGCCTGTGCAGCTTCTCATGGACTCGGTCAGCATCTTGGACTGGCCACTGGCCTTGTGTTTTGCCCCCTGCCTGTGCAGCTTCTCATGGGCTCAGTCAGCACCTTGGACTGGCCACTGGCCTTGTGTTTTGCCCCCTGCCTGTGCAGCTTCTCATGGACTCAATCTGCACTTTGTCCTGCCCACTGGCCTTGTCGTTCACTGCAGTGTGCCCCCTGCCTGTGCAGCTTCTCATGGACATGCTCTCCATCTTGTGCCTTGCTCTTCTCTTTCTCATGGTACCTATCTGTGCACTATGTGAATAAAGGCAGTTTCTCCTGTTGTCTATTTTGTCAGTGTCCTTACTGAATAAAGTTAATTTGCTGTGTGTAAATGGTTTACTGTGCCACATGGTCTGTGTGGCACTTCAACATGGTCAATATTTGGGCTCACTTACTCTCTTTTTTTCAGGGCTGACAGGGTCTTCATTTCTTCTTGACCCAAATACTTGTGGTGGCAATGGTGTAAATTTTGAATGGTTTGCAGTAGTCATTTACTTGATTAGTTCATGTTGGCTCTATTGTACACATGTCGGGGGGGGGGGGGTGACTGCCAGCACAGAATGGGTTTCTGCACACAGTATTGCAGGCAGGCTGTCCAGGGTCATCATGTATGTGTGTTCTTCCTTTATGTGTGTCCAGTGGTGTATATGTGTGGTCATCTTGTGATGGCCAGTCATCCTGGTCCCATAGCTTACTTTCCATTTGTGCTCTTGGATGGCCAGGTAGTGTGCAGTGTGACGTGGGTGAGTTTGTGGGGAGTGTTGATGTGTACATGCCTCTGCAATGTCAACTACACACATGTGTCACCCAGGAGTTGTGTGCCAGTTGTTTTGATTGTTCATCCCTGTGGGTGTGGTTGTATGCCCATGTGTGAGTTGTGTGTTGTGCACTGTGCAGTGTGTTGGTGTGTCCTTACACTTCTGGGTGACTCCTACTTGTTGTCTTGTCACTTGTGAGTATGCAGAGAGTCTTACTGGCAAGTCAGTGTTGTGTTTTGTTGCACATACATGTGTCTGGTGGCTGTTTGTGGGGACTGTGCAGACCTGCTGCTCCACACTGCCATTGTGGTTGCTTTCTCATGCCTTGCTGTCACATGGTGCCTTCTTGCCTCCAGTGTGGCATGTTGTGTGTGTTGTCATGCCATCCCCTATCTGTGCTTCAGCTGCCTACCCATTATGGGTCTGCACTCCCTCTCTTTGTGTATGGTACACTCCTGCAATGTCCCCTACTGACATGCAGTACACTTCACTTTGATGTGAGCTGTCCCCTTGCTTTGTATGTGTGTGTGCGCCTCCCCATGACTTCATTTGTGCCACTGTGCTTTGTGGTGCAGTTCTTTGTCCAGGGTCAATGTGTCACTCAGGGCATTTCCCCAATGGGTAATGTGTGATGTTCTGGTGCTGTTTGTCAGTCATGGTTGCTCCTATGCAGTTCAACTGTTTGTGCTGCCCAGTCCTGTGGTCAAGTTGTTTCCACCTTTGTGTCCCAGACTTGTGCATCTATTGGGTGTTGTGTTGTATGTATGTGTGTTGTTTGTGTTTTTGCTTCACTTCCTGGGTGTGCTGTTGTCTTTGTGCTGTGCTGTGTGGTGTTGTGTGTGTTGCTGTTCTGTCACTGATGTCTGTGTGTGTCTGGTATGCTTGGTGTGCACACACCGCTTGTTGTCCATGCAGTGCTGTGTTTGTATGTTGCCTTGTGATTGCCTGGTGTGCATCCCCTGATGTCGTGCTGTGTTTGCTATGTGATTGTTCTGCCTGTGCATCTGTTATTTGTTTGCTGTGGCTGTGTTGGTCTGTGATGGTGCACTTCTTGTGTGTGTTGTGGTATGGTGTCTGTGCATTGTTCCTGGGTGATGGGGCTGTGCACTCATGTTGTGTCTGTGCTCCCATTGCCATTCCCCAGTTTAGCTGCACAGGGCATGTCTGTTGTTGTGGCTCTGTGTGTGTTTCTGTTGGGTTATGTGTTTGTCTGTTGTACTTGTTTCCACTTTTGTGGTGGCATCCCTGTGTGTGTGTGTGTTATGTCTGTGGCTGAGCCCAGGGTGTGTGGTTGTTTGTGTGTGTATTGTCTGTCAAGTATTGCCAGCCTTCAGTGTGTTTGGCACTGGTGTTGTGTGCTGCTGGTGTGAGGGGTGTATGTGCGTAGATTCTTACTGGTGTTTGTCAGTCCTGAGGTGTGTAGATGGACCCTGTGTGTAGTGCTGCTGGTGTGCTCCTGTGGGGTAGTTGTATGTATGTGTGACTGTGCAGGCTGTGTGTCCATTTGGATGTTGATTCCTTGTATGTGTTCATTTGTTGCTTGTTCTCATTGATATTTCCCTGAGTGTTGTGTTGTGTGTGTTTCCCTGGCCCTGTGCTACTGTACTGTGTGTTCCTGTGCAGCCACTCCTGCAGTGTGTGTCTCCATGATTGTTTGTTGTGTGGTGCAGGGTGTGTATTGCCCTGGCTTGTTGTTGTGCATGGTGTGCACAGGAGGGGCACATGGCACGTGCCTTCATGGGGTGTGATAGTGTGTGGTGGAAGTGGGTGTATCCCTGTGGTCTTTGTGCCCTGCCCATGCCTGGCACTGGCCCTGCCTTCTGCATTATGCGCATGTATTTGCTTGTGTTCGCCGCTGCGGTGACGTGACCGGGACATTGCTGCATGGTGGCGGTAGCTGTGTGTCCAGGATGCAGCGGGGTGACTTTGTGGCAGGTGGGTGATGTTTGGGTGCCCTTGTCGATGTGTCCCTGTCCCCCCTAGGGTGTCTGATGTGTATTTGGAACCGGTGTCAGGCCGTGTGTTGTGTGTTGTGTTGTTGCGTACCTGCGGCGGCGTCCGCGGCGGTCCATGAGTTCCTGGTGATGTAGCAGGTACAGCACCGGAAAGACGTGTAGAGCTGGGTCCATGGCGGTCATGACCGGGACTCTGGTTTTGCGCTCCGCTGTCGAGCTTCCGCCGTCTCTGGTTGGGCGGTGTCTCTGGTGTGGTGCGTCTGCTTGCTTGTGTCATCCTAATTTGTGGAGCGGGGCGGACGTCATTCCGCACGGCGGTGAGTCTCCATTGGCTCCCACCGCAGCGGTGGCGGGCGCACTTTGATGGTGGTGCGCGTCACACCGCGGCGGTCGGGAATTGGCCTATGTTTGTCCATACTAATTTGGCGGACGTGATGTCCGCTGCTGGTGGGCGGAAAAAGGCATTGTGGGCGGAAAAAGGCATTTTTCCGCACCGCCAGCGCCGCGGTGGTCCCACCGCCCGACATCCTAATGGACTCCTTAATTTCTTCAGAGTTACACAGAGAGAATAGACGGGCGTTTTCATAAAAGGATTTATTGAACAGTCTTGTTTCTCGTGTAAGAGATATGAGCTGTTACAATCGTAAGACAGTATGCGAGATATATTATGTACAGCGTAAGCAGTAGAAAGAAATAATACTGCGCTAGCATTAACTTTTAGCTATGACACATATATTCATATACATAAATATCATAAGCTAAAAATACGAGTACTCATAAGATGCTTCTCTAACTAGTTCTACCCCAGTGTACCTAACCTAAGTGTAGTACAAGGTAAGAAGTAGGTGATGTATTCTATTGTATGGTAGGCTATAGTATGGTATGCTATAGTCTGGTATGCCAAGTCTGGTATGCCAAGAGTCCCTCTAGGTTCTAGTCTACTCCATACCTTGAGAATGAGAGAGGTGGGAATCTCTATCCGGGTCTCAAACTCTAACACCCCGCGAAGGGAGTCAGAACACTGGAAGCTGGATTCTCTGTGAGCAGGGATGACAGCGTCTCTTGTCAGTGCGTCAGGCCGGGACACAGGTTCCTCTAAAGTGGAGGTCTCCTCCTACTTGCTTGGGCAAGGGAAGGTATATTTATACCTGGTAGGTGACTTGGAATGTTAGCATTGATGTAAAGTCGGGCAGAGGAAGACGTCAGGAATGAACCCCTAAGGAATAGCGGTTCATGCATAATAAATGAGTTTTTGGAGAAATCAATAATCCTGTGCTAGGGGAACTCCCAAGAGCTTAAGAGTCTGGTTTCTAAGAACTCGTTGTGACGTTGGGGTGGACGGATGTAGGTGACCATGCCTGTATTTGGATAGCATGACTAATGCCTAAATAAGGACTAGGATCTTATGCCTATATAAGGGCAATGCAAATTGTGCCTATATAAGGACATGTTTCAGGAAAACCTATATACGGACACCTAAAGCGGAATACAACAAGAGTGGGTTCCTTCCCTCTGGTGAGCTGACGTGTGCTGAACGTCCACCAGTGGAAGCTGCCTTTGAAGCCAGATATTCATTCCCAAAGCTGTTTAACTATTGTCATCTTCCATTGTGGGTTTTTGTAACCAATGGCTTCCCAGTGTTTTAAAACTACATTGTATCCATGAATTCAAAACAAAGAGTCATGTACTATGAATGTAGGAACGGAAACGTTTGCTTTCTGCAAGGTTAGGAGGGGAGTATTTAGTTCTGCCATTTCTGCAGTTGAGTCACTGAAAGTCTTCATTTGTATACTCTTTGTTTTAAATTCTGAATACTTGAACTCTCTTTGCACCGCTGCACAAGCCAGTGAGTACTGCTGTTTAGTGCTTACTGCCTCTCCCTGTAATCACATCACCATTTTCGTGCAATGCCTTTTCCAAGAATGTCAGGAATTCTTTGCTGATGTTAAAGATGTTCCTGTTTTTTAATGTCAGATCATATTTGAATTGTACATCTATGCTAATTTGACAGGCATTCCATTGCACTCAGCACACATGCATTCACTATATAGATTTAGTGGTAGCAACCTTAGATGGTATTGTTGCCACAGTTATTGTCTTACAGTGCACGGTGGCCTTTCTTTGATGATCGATGTCTGAACTGCTTTGAGAACTTTCTTTATTGGAGCAAATCGATCTTCTGCTGCAGTGTGTTGTGCACACAATTGATGTAATATGTCATTGTTAGACCTGGCACCATTCGCGTGGGTGTCCCTTCCATTTTTTACTGTTGCCTCCTGTGTTTTTGCTATGTTTTTGATTGGTCTAGATGCTTTGGGCACTTTGCCACTGCTGATCAGTGCTAAAGTGCATGTGCTCCCTGTGTAAATTGTTGTTATGGATTAGTGACTCCATGATTGGTTATTTGATTTACTTGTCAGACCCTAGTACAGTGCACCATGTGTGCCCAGGGCCTGTAAATCAAATGCTGCTGGTGGGCTTGCAGCACTGATTGTGCCACCCACAGAAGCAGCCTGTAAAATGTGGCTCAGGCCTGCCATTGCAGAGCCTGTGTGCAGTCTGGGATGGCCATGTCGACTTGCCGGTCCCTAAACCTTCCCTTTTCTACATGTTAGTCACCCCTAAGGTAGGCCCAAGGTACCCCTGTGGGCAGGGTTCATTGTACGTGAAAGGTAGGACATGCCCTGATGTGTGTGGCATGTCCTGATAGTGAAATACTGCCAATTTTGTTTTTCACTATTGCAAGGCTATCTGTTCCCATAGGCCAGAATGGGCAGTTGGTTTATAACATCTTGTAAACATAACTGGCCCTAGGAACAAGATAGAAAAATAAAGTTTAGTATGCCTGAACTCTGAATGTTAAAGTGCATCTTTAAGTGAGGGTGATTTTTACATTCTGTGTTTGAAAATACCACTTTTAGAAAGTGGGTATTTTCTTGCCTAGCCATCCACTATGCCTCTGCTAGGTTTTTGTATTGTATGTCTGGCTTGTGAGTGACCGGAACTGGGAGAGGGCTGTGGCTCCAGAAGTCTGATGAGTCAGGGCCGGGCTGAATGGGACCTGGGTTGAATTTGGAGTAGGGGGAGGAGATTTCCTTTCACCTGAATGGACCTAGTCAGCCTTCAACAATGCTGTTTCCACCTCCTGCCAGGAAGCTGCACCAGTGAGGACAGAACTGGTTTTGGCTAGGTACAGACACGCTCTGCCTTCAGAAAACAAAGAAATTGTGTGTATAAAAAGGGAGACCCAGACCCCAGACTTTTAGATCACTTCTGGGAATCAAGAGGAACCTTTGCCAAGGAGAAGAGCCGGAGAAGCTGAGGAGGGATACTGCCCCTGTGCTGTTTGCTGTCTGGGGTTGGCCTGCAGTGGCTGCTTGCTGCCAAGGAAAGGAGAAGAAGGACTTTCCTGTTTGCTTTGTCACCTGTTTGAAGAAAAGATCTCCACAGGCTTGAAACCGAGCTTTCTGTTCTGAGGTCTCAGGGACACAAAGACTTCACAACCAGCTCCCCTGAATTTCCTTGCTGGGAATTCTAACCTGCAAAGAGGTGCCTACTTGTGTTTAGGACCTCGAGAGACTGTTTGTCGCTGGGAGCTAGAAGATCGACGCAACGAGAAGAAGCGTGTCGCATCAGCACCGATTCCAGGCGCATCACAGAGTCACGGGGAAGAAGCATGCCGCATCCGCATTTGGTTCCGACGCCTCACCGAGCAACCAGGAAGGAGCGCGCCGCATTCACATTGGGTCCAGACGCATCGCCGAGAAGACCGTCACAGCACCTGCCGTGCGGCTGCAAACGTGCACGCATTGTACCGGATCGTTGCCTTGCATCAAGCCACCATTTTGTCGCATCGCACCGGATCGTCGCATCGCATCGAGGCGCCATCTTGTTGCATCGTAACCGGAACGCAGTAAGAAACCAATGCATCCCCTCCTCTCCGGTAAGGAACCGACGCATCACCTCCCCTGCGCTGCAGTAAGGAACCGACACATCACCTCCCCCGAAGCAAGGAACTGACGCATCACCTTCCCTGGGACCCTTTTGTTTGTTTTGCGTGACGCATCTAAAGTACATTGTTGGAAAAGTGTCGCATTTACAACTTGCATTGAACTGAACTATTTCTACCATTTGAAAGTCTTATTTTTAATTCTGAATTGTGGTTTTTGTCGTTTGGTCTTGTTTAGATAAAGATTACTTATTTTTCTAAACTGGTGTGGTGTCCATTTGTAGTGTTTTCACTGTGTTTCTGTATGTGTTCACAAATGCTTTACACACTGCCTCTGAGATAAATTTTAGAGATATGGGGTAGGCGGTCCCGATCGCTTATTGGCCGTAAGATGAGCGAATATTCTCTTCTTTGATTCTTGCCCTTGACAGGGGGAAAACCCCTGACCCCCTAATATGTGCAAGGTTCAACAGGATTGTCAGGGCAAGATTAGTTTCATGAGTCCTTACTGGAAAAAATTCCAATCACGCACTGTTTCTTTTGTAAGGTGTTTATGATAGTACTGTCACTCTATCCGTAAGAGTGAGTGAAGAAACAGCCAACACGTGTTTCACCCCTTTACATCGACTGCCACGTATTGCAACGACCCAGACCGGCATTATGCCCATTATTTAGAAAATCCTTAGGACTATTTGACCAAGACGACTTGATCTATACTTTAAGCTCATAAACCGCCCTGAAGAAGCCCCAGGCCGGATGGCTGTGTGAAGGGGAGAAACACGTGTTGGCTGTTTCTTCACTCACTCTTATGGATAGAGTGACAGTACTATCATAAACACCTTACAAAAAAAACAGTGCGTGATTGGAATTTTTTCCAGTAAGGACTCATGAAACTAATCTTGCCCTGACAATCCTGTTGTGCCTTTGAGATAAGCCTGTCTGCTCGTGCCAAGCTACCAAGGGAGTGAGCAGGGGTTATTTTAGGAGTTTATCCCCCTTACCCTGACTAGAAGCAAGGGCCCCTATTTGGACAAAGGTACCTACCTCTGCCAACTAGAGACCTCCATTTCTAACAGTCCTGCATTGTTCATGATGTGTGTGTAACACTCACTGCCTGGTATTATTTAAGTCACGAGACTGTGCTTGTCCTAGCATGTTTTCGAATGTGCAGTTGCAATCAGATCTTTTTGCAAGATTTTGAATGTTTTCTAGTTTCCCTATAAACATTGGGGTAATCAACTGTATAGAGGTTTCGCTGCCACTGCATTGTGGGATAGATAATTTTGTCCAAAGTTCAGAAATCTCATTAATGTTTGCAGCTATGTAAGTGTAGTGTTTGGGTGCCCTAACGTCCCTGATTTCTCCAGGAACAGCTGGTGAAACTCCTGTTTTTTCAATAGATAACTCATATCCCAAAAAGATTACACTGAAAAAGCATATTTTGGATTTTCTGAAATTCAGCTTGTAACCTGCTTCCGCATTGTGACTGTCCTGTCTGTACGTGGAAGGAGTTTGTCTGTCCCCTCATCTCTGTTATATATGTCATCGACGTTAGACATTACACTCGTCATCATGCAATAAATCATTTATTTGGGATAAGAAAACCACAGAGCTATTCATATACACTGGATGTAATCTCAGAAAGCTGTACTGTGTTATCCCAAATGTAAATGAGATTAAGTAATATGATTGAGGGACTAGCCTCAGGCTGGGAAAAAATGGCATCTATTTTGTTTTTTCTTGAGTGAGTTGCAGCATTAAGCCAGTACTGTGTTCATTGTGTACAGCATAGGTTCTACAGTGTTAAGAACTAATCTCGCAGGCTTATCCAGCTTCAGTACCAGGAAAACCTGGGTGTGTGTGGTTAAATGGCAAGGGCTGGTGATTCCCTGATATTGCAGCATGTGGCTTCTTAGGTCGCTGGGACACCAGAGAAGAAAAGCTCCCATTATAATGTCCTCCCCCGGAGGAGCATTAATTTAAATTTGTGGAGCCAAGTCTTCTTCTGTACGTATTATATAACAAAAAGCAGAAACAGATTTAGATTATCCGTTCAGTATCCCTTTCTACTTGCCGCTCACTCTCCATTCTTCAATGGAGTCCTCTGTATGTGAAGTATCCTGTCTTCTGGCAATGGCTCCTCTCTTCTTTTGAAAGGGCTGCTTAGACGCAGGGCCAGTTCTAGGATTTTTTGGTCCCAGGGCAGAAAAGGAACATGTGTTAATTTGCATATGATGTAACATCACCAAAAGTGGCATCACAGGAAGTGACACCAATTGATCATTGAAGCAACATTGCAAGAAGCTACTTATCTAGTGTGGATATCTATACGATGGTTACAAATGTAAATAAAACCCTAATAAAATAAGTATTAAGTAAAAACACATTACATTAGTCAAACTGGGTGGGAAAGCTTGTTCTGATGTATCTCCACAACTTAAACCATTACTCCAGTGTGTATTAAAGAACTATGCAGCTGGTCTTTAAGTGACTCCGAAACCCTCTCTTTATGACAGTGAAGTACAAAGATGAGGCATTTGGTTTTCAGCAGGCATGGGGGAGGGGGGGTGAAGGGGGCTGAGTACAAAGGGATACATGCTGGATCGGGCGACTTCTCTGCAAGTGCTGCAGCACAGAACAGAAAGCATAAGATAAGGGGTGGAGATGAAACAGATGTCTTGCTCAGGTGGGGTGGCTGATCTATAGACAGGAAGGAACACTAAAGGTTGGACTACACCCACACACTGAGCTCCCAAACACAGCAAGTCATCTCAAACTCCATCGTTAAGTACTGCAAAAAGCTGAACTATCTAAAAGATAAAAAGACGAGGTGGCTAAAAAGACACAACAATTTGTGGCCAGGGACAAACCCATCAACATCTATACCAAACCAGTCACTGAACAGTGAAAATTAAAGCAGCATAACAAGAGGGACTTATAGTAGAATCTGCAGCTTACACCCATAAGAAAGGAAAATGGCCTTGCCATCACAATCATTGCCATGCCAGTTATAGTCCAGGAGACATAGTTTGTAATCTCTGCCTTTTTACTCGGCAAAATTGTTCGAGCTTTTTTAAATTCTTCAGCTCCCTATTGTGTCAACAATGTGCACCTTTAATAGCAATCTATACAATTCTAGTCAGTGTGTGGTCAACAAAAATCTTGACTGGATATTACCTAGGAGGTTGGGGAGGTGTCAGCAGGGCTCTGCCTCGTAGTCTAGTTACACAAGCATTGGCATAGCCAATAGGTCTTGCCCTTGGGACCTTATAAGTATTTAATTATGTAGCACAAGACCCTTGGTGCAACATCAACTGTTGCATGGCTAAACACTTATAATGTCCCAAAGGCGAGACCTATTGGCTATGCCAATGCTTGTTGAATGTTGGTGGCCCCACGATGACACTAAAGTTGGTGTCCTCTACGTCTTTCAACTTGTTCCAAGATAACTACATGTCGCGATATCGCACTAAGTAACTTGAGGTTCTATACTTTTAGACTTGGAAAAACAGGTGTGAGTCATTCTCTCCAGGCACGAGCTGCTAAGGAAGGAGGAGAGGTCAGTGAGCATAAAAGTGAGAAAAGAAAATTAAAAACAAAGAAAAAAGAAAAGTAAGGTAGGGGAACGAGACACATGGAACTTAGTAAAGTAATGGCAAAGGAATAAAGGGAACGAGAGAAGAGAGGGCAGCAAAAAGTGAGCGGCAGAGAGAATCAGGAGGGGAGAGACAGAGAAGAAGGGCTGATACAAGATAGGACATAGGAGAAGAAAAGTGGAAGCTGGAAAGTATCAAAGAAAGACAGAAGAAGAGAAAACAGAGTGAATAGAAAGGTGGGAAGCGAGGAGCGGCTCAGAACTGAGAGCTTGAGATCAAGTAAGAGAGTAAAATGGAGGATGACAAAGTATTGCGGAGGAAGAAGAGTCTAACAGAGAGAGCGAAAGATCCCCGGCAGAGAGTGATGTTGAAGCCTTAATTACAGTCACATTCTCGATTTATCTCCAGTGTGCCCTGCCAGCATGCTAAGGCGTCTGGGTACATCCTGCTGCAGGTAAGTCCGACGTGGACATGATTCTAATCACCAAGCTTTGCTGTACTTTTTTTTTAAACAAAGTAGATTCTTATTTGTCATTTATAATGCTTCTGTTTTCAGAGGATGAAGAGAGACAGGCGAATATGTATAAAGTGACTGTTAAATGCTTGTACTGGGCTAATATGTAGGAACTGTATTCACAAGGAAGAAGTACAACAAAAACGACAAAGACCAAATAATGAAAAATAAATAAGTAGAACTATTTCAACTGGTGCTACTATTAGCCTGTAATTAGCTCAGTGGCCGCTAGATGGCAGAGTCAATGAGGATAAAATATTGCACTGAGCGTTATCTCCAGGTCAAGCTCGCAGTTTAAACGGGAATGCTTAGCAAAAATCTTATTCTGGAAATTTGCTGTTAAAGAAACGAACACTTTGCGAACAGCTCTCCTCATGCAGAGTTTCGGTGGCTCCACCCGGGGCTTAAAGAAAACAGGGTACTTGTATTTATTTACCTGCCTCTACTTTGTGCCGCCCAGCTGTGGAACTCTGCAACAAGGAACAACTAAACAACATTTTACTGACCAGTTACCGTGGTCGCCCGTCTTTCCCTGTAGAGAATTTAGAAAATCAATGTGGACAGCAGTGAAGGTTCAGACGCACGACATCATTCATCATTTTGATGGCGAATTAGGATGGCGAATTAGGATCACTAGTGAGAGCAAAATCACGATACTAAAAAAGACAATCAAATGTAGTTGTGTATGAACAGTGATGAGTGTTTGAGTGACCTAAAAAAAAAGCAGTGTCCAAATAAGAGGAAGTTTCCAGTAGATGGAAATAATGGTGGTAAAAAATACAAAATCTAAACGTTAAAAAACAAAAAGTACAGAAACATGTTTTTACTATAACACCTTTAAACAAACCTCTGACAAGATCGACATCTATGAGGTCTGAAGAACGAGAGAGAAAAAGGAAGAATAAACAAGTCACCAACATGCGAACTGCGTGGTGCGCGCGCTCATGTGACAGCAGCTGTTTTCAAGCACACTCGTGCTTGTGGCACCATCCGCCTTGCGGGAGCGAGCAACAGCCAATTAGCATGTGCGCTGCTGCTCGCTACCGCAAGCTAGATGCCTCCACAAGCACGAGTGTGTGCTTCCAAAATGAGCAGAACGACGGCTAAAGGTCCTCCTACGCAGCGCATGCAGCGCATGCGCGCTGCGTAGGTGAGACCAAAAAAAACGTAATAGGTTGGTAAAGTCCTAGCCTTTGGAGTGTGCAGAGCTGCAGCTCCTTCCTCTCAGCCTTGCAATAACCATATGCTAGTCGGCATCAGCACCTCTTTTATAGCATATGGCGTGCTGAAATACTGAGAAAGGCCACCCAGCCAGGCCTCTCAGCCGGGCCTAATGAGCCGTTCCTATGGCGGCCCTGAGAACAGCTAAGGGCAGGACATTTGGTGCCCCACACCAGCTCAGTGCACACAGGTACACAGAATACCAAAAAGTGGGATACATTGTAGAATACTGGACGGTTGACCCTCAGGATTTTGAACTGCAGTGCAGAGACAAGGATGTACCGTCTGATATATATCCATTCAAAATGAACAAGATGACTTTATAACATTTTCAAACATTGCTGATAAGTGGCTACACATCCCGTAGAACACATTTGGCCAATTATGGCAATTTAGTCAACAGAACTTTGCATGCTGGGATTTTGAGTACTTAGTTTTTTCTGTTTGTTCCGTGCTCACCTGCCGCCAACCAACCCAGTTCAACACCGCCAAAGGAACCCCTGGTGGGACGAGGGTCCTAGGAGCAGGGCCACGTATCACGCACTGCCTTGCACACTCCGGGGGGGGACTACAAATCCCAGAGTGCACCGCTGCTTTCACCAGCTGCCGTGAGTGAGGGGGAGGCGTGGCCAATGCGCTTATAGCGCAGCCTCTCCCCCACGGCGCGGGAGCTTCTTCTGTTTGTTCTGTGCTCACCTGCCGCCAACCAAGCCAGTTCAACACTGCCAAAGGAACCCCTGGTGGAATGAGGGTCCCAGGGGCAGTGCCGTGCATCACGCACCACCCTGCACACTCCGGGGGGACTACAAACCCCAGAGTGCACCGCTGCTTTCACCAGCTGCCGCGAGTGAGGGGGAGGCGTGGCCAACACGCTTATAGCGCAGCCTCTCCCACCGCGGCGCGGGACGTGCGCGGGACACAGCCCGGACGAAGCCCGGACCAAGGGTGGGACCGTCTGAGCCTGTCCGAGACTGGCAGAGGCCGTGCCGGGCCATCTCTCTTGGCTGCTGTCTCTTAACCCATCGGCTGATTCGCACCCAATACCTGGACAACTGGCCATTAAATCCCTGTACCTTGTACCATTACCCACCTTATTGACACTGCTTGGACGTTTAATAAAGGCACTGGTATCTAAATCTCTTGATAGGGAGGAAGCTGTCCTGGACCAAGCGCTGGACTCATACCACAACACTATACGAGTAAGAGGCATTTCACTGTTTTTACTGTAGTTGTATACACGCCGTTTAATCTTATTTCTCATTCACTTTTGCTTGTATTTGTTTTCACTTAGTCGTGGTATCACTGAAGCCACTCAAAGATATGGCGAGGCGAAAGGTTCAGACAGGGACTGTTGGGGTTAAATCGGCGGATAGCTCATCTACCACTGTTACCACAATGGACTCCTTCCTGCAGAGAGCAGCTGCTGTCATTGATAAAGAGATCGAACTTGTGAATAGGCGTCTTTCCAGGTCACCCTCTAATTGCCTGCACCTACCTACATCTAGACCTAGTGTGCCCCCGGTTGAATCTCCTCCCGCCTGCTCTGACAGGTGCCAGGGGTCGCCCACAATCTCCTTTATCCCTGAAGGGTTACCAATTGTAAATGAAGCTCCCTCTCCAGTACCCTCCCTGACTCCGCTCAGGTCTCTCTCCCCAGTTGTCATAATCGAAAGAAGAGGAAGCATTGTTCCACCTCATGGAAAGTTCAGTACTAACACTTTGCATCCTATGACCACCCACTCGCTCTTCCAGCACAGCCAATCTTCTGTTCAGAGGGGGTTAAACATCCAGGGGAGCATAAAACGGAAACTTCAAACCACTGGGGATAAAGCAAAAAGACCAAAACTGACACCGGCCACCAAGCCCTCCAACAAACCTTTGGTGCCCAAATTGGTAGCCACAAACCTAGACACGCTGACTACCAAGGTCTTCCAAGATATAACGACTACCCTGTTGGACACCAAATTGAGTCCTATTTTGGAGAGGTTGACAGCAATTGAGAAAAGTCTTGTAGGGGGGCCCGAACTGACACTTGCATACATCGTGGGGTTACAAGTGAGATCCTTGACCCAGAATCAGCAGCCAAACTTGGCCCAGGCATGCCTAAAGACCCTATCAAAACACATGAAGACCATCAGCATGTACAGCGACATGCAGTACAGCCAGCTCAAGGGGAGTTAGACGGCCAAAGGAGTGGTCAGACTCTTAGCATACCACTGGTAGTTCCTCCACACAGGCGGAGCCCTCAAACGACTGTAAGTCAGCCGGATGGCTCCGTGGCGCTATCAGGGGGGGGGTCTGCCAGTGCCCTACTACTATTCATCTCCCCCAAGAATCCACACCTTATGCAGTGGTCTTGGGGAATGTCCCGCCTCTTCGTCCAGGTAAAAACGAGGATTATAATTATCTGAAGAACAAGGCACTCCACTGGTTAACAACTAATACCCCCGCGGGTCCTGGTGTGGAACATAGTATCATCATGGTACGACGAATGAAATGGATAGGCAGCTCTAAAAAGTTGGGAGGGGGTGACTGTTTTATAGTCAACTTCAATAGGGCCTATGTAGCTGAAAGAATCCTGTCAGGTGATATTCGTGCTGGTCAGTCATTTCATGGGTCCATTATACAGGCACTTCCATTGGGTTTCTTCTATAGAGCTGGATCTCAATGGTACATAACAGGGAATAAGGACAGGGAACTCTCACAACCCAGATGGCCTTATAAAAACTCTGTAGGCAACAATCATGAGTTCCCACAACATCGTACAGTACAAGTTACCAACGGGGGCCTCGCTTTGCTCCTGTCGCGCCTCCTACCCTAGCATTAGCCAACAGATTCTCCACGCTATCAGGGTTGGAGGAATACGATTGACTGGATACTCTTGATGAGACTGTAGTTGCGCCAATGCATCAACAGAGGGCCCTCTCAACTCGACAACCGAGATAGAGACATCGCAAATGGTTCCTCTTCCTTCACCACAAACAGAGGTGAGACCCTCCGATGTGGACAGTAATGTTCTATCATGGAATATAGCAGGCTTGGCAGATAAGTTCCATGACCCCTTATGGCAACAGTTTGTTAGACAATTCTTAGTAATTTGCCTTCAAAAGACCTGGTTAGTGGACTGCAACATGTTTCTGGAGGGTTTTAAAGCTTATTTTGTCCCTGCCTCCCCGTCACCAAGTGGCAGAGCCAAAGGAGGTTTGGTTATTTACATCTCCTTGACTGTTGAATACCAGGTACAACATCACCCTCTTTCTGGCCAGGGCCTACAGGCTATTACACTGAAGAAGGGGAATAACACAATGGCCCTGATCAATTTTTATAACACACCAAATAGTAAAAAGGGGGAAGGTAACATCATACAGCTGAGCCATTACCTAAGGAAGCTAAGTGATCTCAGCTCACACCCCTTGATGGTGCTGGGAGACTTTAATACTCACCCCTGTGGCGACCCAAAGATCACGAATATGTCCGAAATGGGATGCCACAGAATGAGGGGGTTTCACTTTGAGCACTCAACGCAGGGGGAGGATTTAAACAATCTAGTTAATGAATTTAGCTTACTGACACTAATGTCCCTCTCTGCTCCAAACTGTAAAACCCTGACTCCCACCTTCAAAGGAAAAGGTACTGGATCTTTTATAGACCATATCTTAATCTCTTCCTCCTCTTAATCCCTTTTTCAGAGGTTTACCATCAAGGACAGTGGTTATAGCGATCATAATCTCCTTTGTGTATGTCTCTGTAGTGTTTTTCTACCCAGCAAATCTAGGGGCAGGGTAGTGGGAATTACGAGACCTACAGACGGTGGGCGCCGCCTTAAATGGTCCCAGATTGACCCAGATGCCTTCTACAGGGAGGTGAATGACTCATGTGCAGCCGAACTTGCCTTTTGTGCCCAACCGGAGAGTTCACCAAGGGATGTTCTGAGTGCCTTCAGCTTCATCTCACGCAAAGCAGGGGAACTTTTGAGGGCTCCAGCGTACAAGGTATCTAACTCAAATCCAAGATGGTTTGATTTCTCTTGCTCCCAGGCTGCACGCAAGTTAAAGGAGGCCCTGAAAGTTGTTCCGAGAAACCCCCCATACATACGGGCATATCGCAAGGGATACAAGCAGGCCCTAGCTACCCGTAAGAGAGCTCTGAAGGAGGAGACATGGAGGGAGCTGCTAGAGCCCAGCACATTAAGGTCTGGCACACGGTTTTGGGGCATTGTCAACAGACCCCTGTTCTCTGATGATCCAGGCAACATCCCAGGCTTCCACATCACGGAAGAGGAAAGGGTGGCCCACTTTCAATCCCTGTTTAAGGGTTCCCCGGGTCCCCACGACCAGTGACCCCGGGCAATAAATACCGACTATCTGGTCTTTGAGTTAACAGAGGTAGAGACGGGCATTGCGCGCCTAACTAGTAACAAGGCTCCCGGACCGGACAGAATTCCGCTGGATCTTTACAAATCGGATCCATCCTTCTGGGCACCGATCCTGGTGGCTGTATTGAATGCAGCGGCCAGGGTCGGTAGCCCCGAATCCTGGGCCACCTCTACCATCGTGCCAGTGTTCAAAAAGGGGGACCGAAACAGTACGCACTGCTACCGACCTATTTCTCTCATTAACTCTGTAGCTAAGGTGGTCGGAGGGGTACTTTTGCAAAGATTATCATTATGAGCAGAGGAGCATAATATCATCGCCGACACTCAGTACGGGTTTTCGCGCGGGGAGGTCTACGGTGGCCCAATGTTTAAACCTTTACCTGATCCTTGGCAAGTACACGATGGCCCGCCAAGGTACGATTTACATGGCCTTCATGGACCTATCCTCGGCGTTTGACCATGTAAACCGGGCCAAATTGTGGCAGTCCATGAGGGCTTTCTAATGGATCTGCATAGGGATACTAAGGCAAACATTAGATATGCACAGGATCTTCAGGTTTCCAAGGAATTCAATATTGAAAGAGGGGTGAGGCAGGGTTACATTTTGGCACCCTTCCTGTTTAACCTATATATTAATGATCTAGAAGGAGCCCTAGATTTTCCGCATGTGGGTCGCCGGGGTCTTCCCGTCCTCCTATATGCGGATGACGCCGTCCTGATAGCGAGAACCGCTAGAGGACTCCAATCTTTATTAGATGCATTCCTGAACTTTATGGGGTCCCGTGATCTAACGATCATTAATGCAAAATCTTATGTCCTGCAGGTAGGGGCTCGTCCCATGAAAATGTATTCTTTCTCTATAGGTCCTGCAAAGGTCCCCATAACGTCAGTTTTCTCATACCTGGGGGTCCTGTTGGATGACCGCCTGAAGTGGGGGCCACTCATTCAAAAGAAAAAAGGGGAGCTCAATCGAATAACTGCCACTATTTTCAGCTTTGCTGCAAAGATGGGCAAGCGCCCAATTGCAGCCATGCTGAAAATGTATCAGGCAAAGGGTGCGTCAACCGCAAGCTATGGTAGCGAGGTCTGGGGGTATACCACAGCAGATGCACTGCAGGTGGCAGAGAACAGCTTTCTAAAGCGCCTGCTAGGAATGCCAATCGGCTTATCGAACCCGATAGCCCATGAAGAACTGGGGCCCCCTTTTTTATGTGATACTCTTGCCTTGCTTCCCTTAGTGTTTTGGCTCAAGTGCTGGCCAAACAAGGAACTAAAGCTTACCCAGCAGATTCTAGCGGATTGTATGACTCTGGAACATATGTCCAGAATTCCATGGCTGAAGTATGTCAGAGATCGCTTCACAGAATTGGGTCGCACGGAACTCTTTCTAAAACCCTTAACTATAACAAACAAGCATTGGCACAGCCAATAGGTCTCGCCTTTGGGACCTTATAAGTGTTTAGCCATGCAACAGTTGATGCTGTTGTACCAATGATATTGTGCTGCATAACTAAATACTTAAAAGGTCCCAAAGGCGAGACCTATTGGCTATGCCAATGCTTGTTAATTCTAGTAATGGTAGGCTTTCTTTTATACAAATAATGCATCATAATAATGTCACTCTTGTATGCGTTCCTTATTTCTTTGAACATAAAGATGAGATGGAAATAAAAGATCGTTGGTGCTACAATTAATTTCTTAAAAATAACTTTCGATTTTTATTTCAGAAGGAACACTTTTTTTGCTTTGTGCGGACAGTGGTCACCAGAGCACAGCTAAAGAGCAAAGAGGGAGTCGACCTTGTGGTAGCGGGCAGAGAGGGGGCAGGCCGAGGGGTACTTTGTGCAGCCTTACATGCAGTCAACATCTTCTTCCCTCTCTGCAGTAGTTACGTGCCAGCGAGGTTAGAAACAGTGGACTTGTTACAATGGCATCTAAAATACATTTTAATTTGCATTAACATGGAAATGCTGTCGTGTACTAGAAGCCTGCAGCATCATTCCGCTTTGTTCTTGGCTAGTCCTTTGTCAATTGAAATAACTGATTGGGCCATGAATTCAGCTTCATTCCAAATACACATTCAAGCCCCTTCGAGCAGGAGTTTCGCCCGAGGGGGGCCGCTATTTCTCCTGGAACAGACTCGCTTTGCCTAAGGCCGCCACATCTGCGGCTCATGTCCGACAGGTGAGGGAGGGGGCGAGGGGGTGTCCAGACGGCCTAATGAGATTTGGAAGCTGCTGATCTTCTGTGTGGGGATGCGGTCTAAAGGCGCAATGGCCCAGCCTTGCGTTTTATGCAGACTCCATGTGTGGGAGGCATTTAATTTAAAAAAGAAAGGGTTGGAGGTGTTCAAGGGAGAAGGCGCAGATGCAACATTGAGGAAGAAAGATTGGAAAGGGAAAGAACCAGGGCCTAACATTTTAGGACTAAGAATGGAGTGGGCAGAGCAAAAAGCAATGTGCAGAGCTCTGTACCTGGCAGCAAAGATCAAACTTCTTGTCTGGCGCGAGGGGATTGTTATGGATGTAAAGTGTCCGGATACCCCGGATTTCCTGGTACCCCTACCCCCGGGTATTTTAAGCGTCTTTCCCTGCAGATTTATGTAAGTATACCACATGTTCTGGTTTGGGAAGAGTGTCGACCAATCACACACGATGGCGAGTCTTCATGTGCGCGTGCGCAGGAGTGTGTAGCAGCACCAATCAGGAAGCAGTCTAAACGACAGAGAAACCGCGTGCCAAATTTGCATTACAAGTATCCTATTTTATGATTGCCAAATACAATATTTTATCATTGTCATCGACGTTCACCGTTGGTGAGCACTGTCTCTTCAGTCACTTTGCACCCCACTGTCAGTACAACATTGTCATCCTTTATCTGTGTTAGTGGCATGTCCTGGTTCTGTCACCCTACATTGCTCTCAACTAACAAGTCATGCGGATAAGGTGTATAGATGGCTGCAGGCCTGTTTTATTTTTTAAGACAGGTGGCTGTTTACAGGTGCGTGATTTACATTGGAGCATCTCACATGGTCATGGCGAGGGATCAACATCTCCTGGTTGCTATGTGCTGCTTTCAGAAGATGCCCAGGGCCATGCTTCGGCAGCACACACAGTGACATTTTATTTGTTGCATCCTGATTTTATAGTGTGATAAATGGGAGTAGCAAAGCAAAGCAAACCAGTGGTGCGCAAGCACCACAGAGGAGCAGGGCCGGAATCGAAAGTAGTGGTGCATGCGCACCACAGAGGAGCGGGTGGAGGGAGTGCGGCAGCAAGGCAAACGCGCGCCGCTGCGCATGCTGGCCACCAACGGGAATGGGCATTGCAAAGGTGGGACATGCGCCCGCCTTTACCCAATCGCGTGCTTTTAAAAAAAAAAACACGCTAAAGCCAATGGGGGGCAGCGACAGCCTACTCACATGCACAAGCGTGTGAGCAGCTTTCAGAACCCCCTTACAAGAGGTCTCGCGCTGCGTGAGCAGCGCTTCGCACTGCAACGCTAGGCGCGAGACCTAAAAAGGATATTGAACTGGTCAAAAAAGCATTCACTTGCACCAGGAAGTTAGAAAGAGATGAACAGGAATTATGTAAACCAAGCATCGGTAAATTTCTGACCCTAAAAACCCATCCACTGACTGAGCCATACCTCTTGGGATCATTGACCACCTACGAGCGGTTTTTACTGTCCAGCTTTCGCCTCGACTTTTTCCATCTTTTAATTGCCGTTCCAAAAGGGTGTAGCAGAGGGACAGGTGTTAGCACCCTGTGGCTGCGACAACATGTCTCCTCAGGACCTGCTACACTTTATGCACTTTTTTTAGTACTGCAGAGACATTTTTTACTCCCCCCCTTTTAAAGAGGCTCAATTTTAACCAGGTTCGGCCAGCACTTTTGTACTTGCAGCTGTTGTAACCAGACTGCATAATCTTTATCATAGGCTATCTGAAATCCGTGGTGGGAACCAGGGCCTGTCTGGAATAGTAGCTATTTTAGGGGGAGGAGGTACCCATAGTCTCAAGGTTTGTCTCTTGTGGGTATTTTCTATTTTTAGCTCAGAAATATATTTATTGTACCCGCCATATTTTATCCGCAACTTTTCTTGTTTTATGGCCATGAATTGTAAACCTTTTATTGTACTTCTCTTATGAGATGTGTGTATTTACTGTGACTTTTATGGTTTTCACACTGTAAAACCGAATAAAGTTTTATGAAAATGAGTACTTAATGAAAGTGTTGAAAGCATAACTAGAAGCACCACAATGTGTCATAGTGCCCCTTGGGAGACGTACAAAACAAAAATAGTCCCTGATTTTGTCTTTTTTCCTGCAGGCAATCGCGGGTTAAATAGCACCAGGCGCGCAACACCCATTGAGCTCACCGGGCTTCAGCCCCCCCCCATCATGTGTGTCAGCCCGGCTGAGACAGCCCCGCGGGCTGGCGTCCGTCTAATTGCAGCCGCACCCGAGTACTTCACTTTTTTGTGTTTTCACACCTTCTTACAGCCACTCTGGCATTGGCTGGAAGACTTAGCCCCTTCCCCCCCCCCAAATCTTTTTCAGCCTCCCCCGAAATTTGGCTCTAGTTACCCGCCTGAATAGCACAGTGGTCAGAGGGCAGAGAGTGTGCAAATGTGCCATCTCACTGCTCGTGGGATATCATTAACAATCTTTTGAAAACAAAGAAACATGCTTAAAATACTTATTTGCCAGACAATGGGAGCAGTGTCTGTAAAGACGGAGTAAGGAAAAGCAGGGTAGGAGCACCTCTCTTCCCTAAGCCCATTCTCAGTCTAGAGGAGGGTGTGCTTTAAGTGGAGCCCCTGCGACCCCACTGTAATCAGCCCAGTTTTGAAGAGAAGGAGCAAGTGGTACAGGACAGGCGTTTACCAGCCAGGACTGCAGCGTTGACCACCTGAAAGAGGCAGTGAAGCCCAGAGTTGGGGCCCCCCTCCTTTGGCCTTCACAGCATTGGACCACGGCTCTGAAGCCTAGGAAAAGGGACGCCCATCTTCTGGGCCTCGAGGCACTGCAGGACGACTGTCCGGCCCATGAGATGGGCCTTCCTCCCCGGGGCATCATAACAACTCTGTCAAAAAGATGGCATATTGAGGGAGGTCCCCATAGTGGTGAGAAGGCCTGGGGCCCCGGGAAGCTGCCCACACTGCCCATGCTTAGCACGGACCCTCCTTAGACGTTGCCGATCCCTGGCTGGCCCCTCTCCTCTGCTGGTAGATCTGTCCCTTATCAGGTTCTTGGGCTGAGTGAGCCCCTCTACTCAGATTTGGTCTCTACCCTCTATGATCCTGTGAAGATGAGATTCATGCTTCTCAGATGATTGACGTCTCTCTTAAGCCCTAATCTTCCTCTCAAGTTATAACCTCCTTGTTCTTCATCTCTAACGTAATACTTGTTTTTCTTTTTCCTAAATCCACTCTGGATTGTAGCACGCTCTGCTTGGGATTATTGCATCTCTTGTGTCTGTTCTGGTTGATTCTCATCATTTTATATTTAGCTGTGGTATATGTGGCGTAGTACTTGGGTGTCACTTCCGATGGCGAAGTAAACTTGAGAGTTAAACTTTGGTAACCCTGCCGCTTTCTGACCTTGTGGAATTATGGCACAAGCCCCATGCTAACAGCCAATAGAGGTGGGCTGCTCTATATTTCCAGGAATAATTTCAACTACTGTATTGCTATAACCTATTAATTTCATACAGCGGTCCACCACAGGCGCAGCACCATGCTCCTCTTATATTTGTTTAAGGGCCTCAGAGAGTGCAGCTATTGAGAGTGTGCCAAGGGTGGTGGTGAAGAGTGTGGCAAACACACACTCTCGCGATGTGCACTACTGTGGATCCGGTGTCATTCCCATCCTCATTATTTTGTGTTATCCAGCAGGTTTGAACGAGGATACACCGCCTCTAGCTGATAAGTTTTCCATGATATCCAAAATGGGATTTCATTTTGTTTAACTGGGATCTGCCCTACTATTACATTTATTGTATACGAATCAATGGAAGTAGCTTGTGCATGTGTAGATGTCTGGGTAGTACCAGTGAGCAGGTGCCTCGCTGCTGCAGTACATATTGTCTTCACTTTTTGTATTCATTGATTCTTTCCCAACAATTCTGTAATCTCCATTATGGGAAGGTGGCCCCTCTCTGGATGTGTATGTGTGGCTTATGGGCATCACATTTGCCCGGTCAATGTAAAAGCAGCCAAGCATACCTTCTGCATCAGATGGTAATCTGACTTGGAATGGGGTCATGTGCTCTAGGTAGGTTACAGGCACTTCAGTAAAAACATAGGATTCATAGTGGTATGGAGTAGCTACTATTGCCTTTCTTCTGAATAGCTCTGCTGTATCTGCAGCCTGCATTTGCATCTATAAATAGAGGACATTCATCAGCATACACAGGCCTGCTTTAGGGTGGTGCGACCGGTGCAGCCGGACCTGGCGCTGACTTTGGTGGGGGGCGCTGTGTCTGAACATAACTTTTGGTTTCAAAGCATGTGAACTTCCTTGTGCATCCAGCAGTTTTCAGGCAACAATAAAAATGCCAAGGTAACTCTGCTGCTTAATGTTCCTATTTATTTTAAGAATTTGTAGAGCGCGAACTGTCGCCGTGGCAGGCATCCTGGCGCTGACAGAGTCTGAGGAGGAGGGGGGGCGGGAAGAAACAGGGAGGCTAGGGCTAGCCCGGGAAGAGCCATGTTTTAACCTTTTTTCTAAAAGGAAGCAGGTCATCGGTATGTCTAATGTCGGCGGGGAGGGAGTTCCAGAGTCTAGCGGCAGTCACCTCGAAAGATCTACCTCCAGATCTGACCTTCTTGAATCTGGGGGTGACCACCAGTTTGGCATCCGAGGAGCGGAGTTTTCTGGTAGGAGCGTACCACACAAACATGGATTGAAGAGGGGCAGGACCGGAACCGTGGAGAGCCCTAAAGACAATACAGAGGGCCTTAAATTGCACTCTCTGTCTAAGGGGAAGCCAGTGTAGATGTGCCAAGGCGGATGGTCCATGGGATCTAGACGGGAGCCCCAAGGCAAGTTTTGCAGCCGCAGACTGGACTCTTTGTAGCCTGTCTAATAGATACTCCGGGGCCCCGAGCAGGAGGGCATTGCAGTAGTCCAACCTGCTCAGGATAGTGCATCTGACTACTTGTGCGCGAGCCTGGGTGGGTAGGAGGGGTAGAACTTTCCTTAAAGAGCGCAGTATGGCATAACAACAGGCAGAGGTTTTCTGAACATGGGTCTCCATGCTGAGCTGGTGGTCAAGCATGACCCCTAGATTGCGGACAGAGACTGCAGGCTGTACCTTAGCAGCTGTTTCCGGGGGCCAGAAGTTGCTGGGGAACGGACAGGGAGTCCTCGAGCCACTGTTAAAAAGCACCTCGGTTTTCCCTGCGTTAAACTGAAGTGAATTCATCTTCAGCCACCTTGATGTCTCCCGCAGGCAATTGTGTAAGGTCTCTATGGAGATAGAGTCCTCTCCTTCCAAGGAGAGGATCATCTGCGTGTCATCAGCGTAGTTAATGGTTTGGATGCCGAAGCTATTGAGCAAGAGAATAAGTGGCCTAAGGTAAATATTAAAAAGTATAGGACTAATGGCCGAGCCCTGAGGGACTCCGTGCGTTACCGGGGAAAAAGTAGATTGGAAAGGAGGTAGAGAAACTGCTTGTTGCCTGTCCTGCAGAAAAGAGTGGAACCACTGCAGTGCCGTATCCCTCACTCCCACCTCCCAGAGGCGACTCAATAAGATCTTGTGGTTCACCGTGTCAAAGGCGGCAGACATATCGAGCAGTATCAAAAATGATGCCTGACTTCTGTCTGCTCGCCTTTGAAGTTCGTTCAAGGCGATAATAAGGGCAGTTTCGGTGCCATAAGCAGGCCGGAAACCGAATTGGGCCCCATCCAATAGTGTATGCTGTTCCAGGTAGTTGGAAAGGGTGTTGCTAACCACCCGTTCCACTATCTTAGCAGGGAACGGCAGCAATGAGATGGGCCTGTAACTTTTTGAGCAGTCAGGGTCCAGGGAAGGTTTCTTCAGTAGAGGGGAGACTAGCGCTTGTTTCCAGTGGATAGGGACAGAGCCGGTCATCAAGGATTGCTGACAAATTAGATGGAGCGGGGGGAAAAGTTCAGTTTCAAATTCTTTCCAAATTTTCGGGGGTACTGGGTCCAGTGGAGACCCAGACACGATCCCTCTAGCTATCTTAGTGAAAAGTTCGAGTGTTAGCGGTGGAAACTTGCAAAGGAAATCTTCTGGAGACACATTTAAGTGAGGTGCTGGATTCTCCAGGGTGACAGTGTTCGAGGGAGGGGGGTTTCCAGCATTAAGAGGAGTATCCAGATCATGAAGGATAAGTTCGATTTTCTCCTTGAAGAAGATGGCCAGATTGTCACAAAGATCTTGAGACGGGATGATCGCATTTTTACAGGACTCCGGCTTAGTGACGCTGTTTAGGATGCTGAAAATGCTCCTGGCATTGTTGGTGGTGTTACAGATCTGGGAGGCGTAATGGTCAGCTTTAGATTTTTTGATGAGGGTTTTGTATGCGTGGACCTTGGTTTTCCACGTGTCTTTGCAAGTTTTATTGTAATCACGTCTCCACCTTCTCTCTGCTTGTTTGCATTCCAGTTTAAGCAGTTTTAGGTCGGCATTGAACCAGGGGGCAGAGTCTTTGCCCCTACAGGTCCGGTTTTTAAGGGGGGCGTGGGTGTCGACCACCCTAGAGATCCTAGAGACGAGAGATTGGTAGTTGTTGACTGTGCTTTTGTTCACATCAAAAAGATGTTGCAGATGGAACAGTTCCCCGGACGGATGAGCACATGAGAGAGCCCTCCAGTTTCTGCATTTAATTTCCTTGGCCGGAGCAGGGGCCTTGAAAGGGTCAGTCGATTTGTGGAGTAAGAATTTAACCAGTGAATGATCAGTCCAATCCATTGGCAGGGTTTCACCCATAACCACCAAGTCAGGTGCCGCAAATAATAGGTCAAGCCTATGCCCTGCTCTATGGGTGGCATTGGGGATCAGCTGAGAGAGGCCGAAGCTGTCACAGGTAGAAAATAGGTTCTTGAGAGCTAAATCAAGGCAGCCGTTTTGCCATAGATTAAAATCGCCTAGTATCAGCAGCTTCTGATGAGATAAGGCGATATTGGTTAGGGTAGTGATAAGTGCTTGTTGCTGCTGAAGGCTGAAAGCCCCTGGTGGACGATAGCACAAAATCCCTGTGACGATGCCACCGGCGTGGGTCTGAATTGAGAGTCCTAATAGCTCGGTGCCCAAAATCGGGTCAAGAGAAAGGATTTTGATGCTACAAGAGGCTCTGAAAATGACTCCCACGCCTCCGCCTCTACCAATGGGCCTAGGAATGTGAATAAATTTAAACCCGGGGGGGCAGGCGAATCCCGGATCGACCAGACAGTCCGGACGCGTCCAGGTTTCTGTCATGAAGAGGATGTAAAGTACATGTGAGTCAATCAGAAGCTGGATCTCAGTGCAGTGTTTGGGCAGAGACCTGACGTTTAATAGCCCACAGTACAAAACATCATCACAGAGAACAGCTCGGGGGCAAGAGGAGGGTGATAAAGAAAGTATTCCTTTGTCGGCAAATTGTTTACCTATTTGGATCAGCACCTCTCTAGAGTAAGGAGGCCCTGCCGGAAGCTGACCCTGATGTAAAGGATCGAAACCGACAGCATATGGGGCCCATGGCCCTACCTTGGCGCGGACGGGCGCAGACGGGCTTGCCTTAGGCGCGCCTTCGGCGCGCCATCGTCGCGCCCGCTGCGCTCGTCCGCTGCGCTTCCAAGGAAGGCACATTTTTATAAGGCTGTGACTAGCGTCAAAGGGGGAGAGGCGTGGCCTCAAGGGGGGCGTGGCCTCCGCGGTCGAGCAGGCAATGGCGGCAAGATTCCCTTAGATGTTTGGACCGCGGCAGCGTTCAGATCGGCTGCGCGGCGTCACCACAGGCAGGTAGGTGCCCTGAAAAACGTGAGGGAAGGGAGGAGGGGAAAGTGGGGTTTTTAAAACAAACAGCAATACACAGTTTTAAATAAGCAATTGAGCGTTAGTTCTAACTCCCGGCTTCCGCCTCAGGAGGTCTGTCAGGTGTAAATGAAGCGCTAGTAATCAGCGCTTTAAATGCTGGTTCGAGGTGGGCGTGGCCTCAAGGGGGGCGTGGCCTCCGCGATCGAGCAGGCAATGGCGGCAAGATTCCCTTAGATGTTTGGACCGCGGCAGCGTTCAGATCGGCTGCGCGGCGTCACCACAGGCAGGTAGGTGCCCTGAAAAACGTGAGGGAAGGGAGGAGGGGAAAGTGGGGTTTTTAAAACAAACAGCAATACACAGTTTTAAATAAGCAATTGAGCGTTAGTTCTAACTCCCGGCTTCCGCCTCAGGAGGTCTGTCAGGTGAGAATTTTAGAATAGATTTTACTATCTCAATTAATGAGAGATATTGGTCTATATGAGCCTGGGTTAAAATCTGGCTTTCCTTTGTTTTTTAACACAACTATGGCGTTCTTCAGTCACGAAGGAGGCACATTTCCACTTTGGGCCTGCCAAAAAGTCTGCAGCATGTCCTGTTGTAATACCTGAAGAAATGGTCTGTAAAATTCCAATGGAACGCTATTGGTGAGAGATCGAAGTTTTGTCTAGTGGCAGTTTTGGCTCACCATAAAGTAGAGCAGGGGGTTAATGTGCCTGCTACAAAGAACGGGCACCATGCAGATTATAGAACGTGGTGTGAATGAACTATGAGAAGTGATATACAAAAAAAATTGTTTATCAAAGAGAGGCTATGGAGAGATGAGGGGCCCCGTTTGAGAGTGGTAGTGAGGGAGTCCGTGGAGAAGAGCAGTGGCGGCTCCTCCGGTAAGGCGGAGGAGCGTTGCCTCACTGCGCAAAAAGGAAAAATAAAATGCCAATAACGTATCTTTATTGTTATTTTATTTTTCCTGTTGTATGGAGTCAGCGGCCTGTGTGCAGTGTGTGGAGGGGCTCGCCAGAGCAGGGGATGAGTGGTTTGCACTCCCAAAGTGCGAATTAACTGTTTAGCCGGCCCTCATGGGCTCACCAAACAGTTCATGGGCATTTTGCATGTTCCCCACCAGGTTGCATTACACAGCTCGGTGAGGAGCATGTTCCAGTCGGAGCGTCAATCCACTACATTGCAGTGTTGTGATTGGCTCAGGGGAGCCTGTGTGCTCGGCGCTTCCTGTTGCCACCGGACTGCTGAAAAGAAGGTAGAGGAGGCAGGGGAGGCGGCGGCTGGCCAGTTGTTAACCCCTTCGCTGCGGCGCGAATTCCGCCGCAGCGCTGGGGGGGTTTGGGGGTTTGCAGCGCCGCCATGCTCATGACGGAACCACGCCGTCATGAGTCACGGGCGAGCTGTGCTCATGACGGCGTGGTTCCGTCATGACTCCACCCACTTGCGCTGATCGCCCACACAGGCGGGGAAACAGCGCCGCGTGGGTGGAGCGGCCGCCAACCGCCGCAGCATGACGGAACCACTCCGTCATGAGCACACGGCGCCCGTGGCTCATGACGGAGTGGTTCCGTCAGAAGCATGCAAGGGGTTAAAGGTAAGTGTTTTTTGTTGTTGTTAATTAACCCCTCCGCCCCAATCCCCCTGTCCGGTAGCAGCCACTACTGGAGAAGAGGTCATGGGGGAGGTCACAAAAAATATTGTTGCACTGGGCACCACCAGTGTATGCTCTGACTACCACTGTAACTTTGGCCCCTAACAGAAATCGTCTTGTAGTCAAATGGAAGGTAAGTGTAAGGTACACTTTTTGCTATTACCCTTGTCTCCAGCTTCTCCTCCTCAGTTCCTTCCGCCATTGCTCACAGAGGCTCTGGGTGCTAACAATTGAGGCTGCTACTTTGCATCTGTCAATCGCTCAACAAGCCATAGTCGGACAAAGGGCGCGCCTTTCCTATTACTGATGAGGCTCGTCGGATACCCATGGTTGGCTCCGGTAAGGTTTTTGAGTGCGACTTATATTTGGGGGTGGGGGAGGGAGGGCAGGGCTTTCAAGGACCCAGAGGAGCCAGGCCCCATGTTGAGCATCATATTGTATTCACCCCAATATTATTGGGGTCACACCCAGTAGACTTCCTTAACCCCAGAAGAAATTGTACCATTTCTGGATAAAAGGAAAACCAGCAGGTGTCGCTCACTGCTTCTGTCACTGCTTCTCTAGTGAATTATGTTCTATTAGATGGAGAATGTCAGGAGTCAAACAATTCTAGCAGAGCACCTCTTATCTGCAGATGATGATAGAGCCACACCCCTGTAGGTTAAACATTCCCTAAGTGCAGCCATGCAATGAGGACAAACTTGCATGTAACATACATTATTATCACATGGAAGCCAAGTCATGCCACATATGACAAGGGCTACCCACGCAGTCATTTTTTATTACAGTCAAGATTGAACCAGCATGGGGCAGACCTCTGCACCAACCAGGCTCCTCCTCTGGAGTTCTCTACTACCTCACCTTTTTCATGAAACCAAGGTCAAATTATTTAGCAAACAGCAAATCTACTTATAACTTTATCTGGCCTAGGACACCGAACATTGATTTCTCCCATGCATTTTTAGCCATTTAATTAAAGGAATTTAGACATTCATAGTCATCATAAAAGAGGCTTTCACGCAACTGCTGTCTATGTGGTTAGCCACTGGAGTCATTAACTCAAATTCTGCGTGCCAATCTAAAGCTACTTGCAGAATGCATGAATGGCCTAGGCCTCTTTTTTATTGAAAAAGGGTGTTGCAATGCTTTAGATTCACTGAGGTATGCTTTTAGTGGAGATGATATTACAATGACTAGAAGGATGGTAACCTTTGTGGAAGAGGCCTTGCAACACCTCAGTCAATTAAGCTAGTCTAATAACACGCTTATCAATCCTATTTTTTCTATGCACTTTATAATATTGTGTGTATATATATATATTATCTACTGGCGGTCGCCAGTAGATAGTTATAGTTAGGACCGTGTTTCCATAGGAAATCCGCAACATTCTATTTGGAATAACTTTGGCGCCGGTTGACGAATCCTCGCGAAAAAAATAGGTGGGGCGCTCCGCTCCGCTCCTACCCTGAAAGTCTCGGGGGGATTCGTCAAGCGGGGGCTGAGAAAAAAGGGGGTCCCAAAACGCGTTTTCCCCATGCAATTTTCCATAGGGACCTTTAGTCCAAGGTACAGCCCGAACGGCTGAACAGAATTACTTGAAATTTGGCAGAGAGGTAGTCCTCAGCTCAGGGAAGTGCCTTTTGCAGGTCTGGTGTCAATCTGTTCAGTAGTTCCTGAGAAAATCAAAAGTAAAATCACATATATATGTGGGCGGAGCCTAACCACACATCTCATCCTGAGATCTGATTGGCTGTCAGCACTTCATCCAAGAAGTGTTGGCAGCCATCTTGGGACCAATATACATGATAGCAACTCATTAAAAAGCATTGCAGTTAATAGAAGGTTTTAAGACTTTAGTTACATTATAAATCATTTGTTGATGGTACCATACTCATTTTAGGAATTGTGGTATGTTCTAAGGTGATTTCACCATGTGAAAAATCCTTCTGCTGGGATATCATGATTGAGAGAAAAATATTTTCTCATGCTTTTCCCACAGAGGTTTGGAAGGTGATCTATAAGCTAAACTGAGAGCTTATTTTCTGTAAATTCACATTATCTTTCTCAGTCATGTGAGAATGAAGTCTGACATTCTCAGTAAAACATGTACATCCAACAAGGGCAGAGACTGTCAGTTGATTCCTTTGTGTTCTACTGCAGCTTCCCAGAGTGTTCCAAAGAACGACTAGAGCGCTAACAGTCCACTTATGATAAACGTATGGCACAACTGAAGCCATCTTGCTTGGATTAAAGTGGTAACTCTTAAAACATTTAATTTAAAAAGGAACAAAATGAGGGGGTTCATTTTTCCATAACAAGTATGATTAGTGCTGCAGAAAGAAAAACTAGGGCACATTTTGACTTCTGAAATCCTCTTTTATTTCATTAAAAAACTTCTGACATGCAGACTGAAACATGCACTTTCAATACCAGCAGCAGTTTTCCCTGGTGAGCAGTAGCTTTACTACAGTGATCTAATGAGCAAAAAGAGTGCTAACATTCTGAATTTATGGCAAATGTGTGACACATCTGAATGCCTTCTTGATGGAATCAAAGTAAAAAACTGAAAGTATTTTCTACTGAGGAGACTGCAGTAAATGAGGAAATTAGGAAACTTCATAACAAATAAGTCTCCCAAGATGGCCACCAGAGACAAAAGAGCCCAAATGTAGCCCAAAGATCACCCAGATGTAGCCCAAGTATAGCCCAATGACAGAATGCCCCAGAGTGTTCTTAAAAATAACTAGAGCGCTTACTGTCTTCATTATGACAAAAGTATGGCACACCTGAAGCCATCTTGATTGGAATAAACTGGTAACACTTAAAACATTTAATTTAAAAAGGAACACAATGAGGGGGTTGCGTTTGCCATAGAAATTATGATTAATGCTGAAGAAAGAAAATGAGGGCACATTTTGAGTGACTTCTCAAATCCTCTTCTATTTCATTAAACAATTCTGACATGCAGACTGAAACATGCACTTTTAATACCAGGAGCAGACTTCCATGGTGAACAGTAGTTTTACTACAGTGATCTAATGAGCAACTAGAGTGCTAACTTTCCGAATTTATGGTCAATGTGTGACATATCTGAATACCTTCATGATGGAATCAAAGTAAAAAACTGAAAGCATTTCTAACTGAGGAGACTGCAGTACATGTGGAAATTAGGAAACTTCATAACAAATAAATCTCCCAAGATGGCCACCGGAGACAAAAGAGCCCAAATGTAGCCCAAAATCACCCAGATGTAGCCCAAATATAGCCCAATGACAGAAGTGTGCAAAACACTTATTATTTTGTGTTTTTGCAGTGTTATATAGTGCAGACTTGTCAGGTATTGGAGTGCTTTACATGAGCATTGGTTACATCACACAAGAACAAATTCATTTTGGTTGTAGACATGGGGAGACTAAGTGATTTGACCAGAATCACAGAATGTCGAGCTGAAGCAGAAACTCCAACCTGGTTCCCCAGTTGCAAAGTCTGCAGTTCTGGAAGTAACACCACATCCTCTCCCCTAAGTGCAACATTTAATCAAGTGGTCAACTGGATAAAAAAACATAAAGATAACAAATAATTTTAAAATGCTTTGTCGCTATTTGAAAACTCAGAAAATATGTCCTTATTTTAGTCTTTTAGAGCACTAACCATAATTTTGATACCAATAAGACCCTCTCATATATGTAATTTCTAAAGGAAATGCTCTAGGTATTACAGTTTTGATTACATCAAGATGACGTCAGGCGTTCCACACTTTTGTAATAAATATAGAATGTTAGCAATCTAGTTAGTTGTTCATTAGGATACTGTTGAGAGGCAGAGGCCAGGGGCACGGACTCTGAATATTGAAGGCAGGTAGGAGGGTGCAAAGGCAACAATTTAACCACACTGAGCAGGCAGGAAGGGCCGTGGCAGCACAACAGACTAAGGAGGGCAGTGGAAAGGGGGGCAGGGGCAACAAACCAACAATACAGGACTTGCAAGAGAGGCTGTGGCAATGTAATAGACCATTGTGGGCAGAAGGAAGAGGCAATGGTAGTACAACCATGCATGCCAACAGACCCGATTCAGCCAGGAAACGTCCAATGTTTTTAAGCTCAAATGGGCTTTATTTGATCTGTCTCCTGTCTACAATCTCCTCTTTTTCAATGTAACTCAAAGGGGAAAATCAATGCCCCAGTTGTTTTTCAAAATCTCCCTCTTACCAAGTTCAAAATGTTCGCAAGTATGGTACATTGGATCATGGAAGGAAATGGGGTAGGGACATGGACTTGGATAACAGAGGACAGGAGGGACATGGAGAGGTGCACCAAACTGACCCTGCAGGGCAGGCATCAGGGTTTGCAGCAGCACAATACACCACACAGGGCATGCGGGACGGGAGTGCAGCACAACAATCCATAGAAAGCAAGAGGGAGGGGACAGGACCATGCACATGGACAACAGAGAACAGAGGGGCAAGAGGCAATGGTAGCTAGCTGACCATAATGGACAGACAGGAGAGAAAGCTGCAGCATAACAGACCATAAAGGGCAGGCAGGACGGATCAGGGGCATTACAATGGAACAGACAAGCCAGGAGGGAGGGAGTAGGGGTCTGCACATGTAAACAGAGGGCTGGGGGCAAGGGGGCAGGGCAGGAGCAGCAAGATAGCCATGGAGGTCAGGCAGGATGGGCACTAGAAGCAAGACACACCATGAAGAGCAACAGTGAGACTGTGATGGCATACACACAGACCATGGAGGGAAGGTGGGAGGGGGTCAGGGGCAGCTAACTGACCACACAGGGAAGGTGGGAGGGGCCATGACAGCACAGAAGACCATGCATGGCAAGTGGGAGGGTTAGTGGCAGCACAATGGCTATGATGGGCAAGAAGGAGGGTGCAGGGGCATGCACAAAGGACGATGGAGGATAGAAGGGAGGGTCAGGACCTGTGCACAGACAAGAACGTTCAGGGGAAGGGGCCTCACAACAGACCGCACGGGGCAGGCAGGAGGAGCAGTTGCAGCACAACAGACCAGGGAGGGCAGAAGGGTGTGGCAGTACAATGGACCATGTAGGACAGGAGGAAGAGGATAGGGGCATGGCATGTGGACAGGCAGGGTGGAGGTGGCAGGGACAGGTTACAGTCATCTGACAATGCTAGGCAGGTGGGAGGGGAGTGGCAGCTCAACAGAACACTCAGAGTAGATAGGAGTGGCATGTCCATGGAACATGGTGGGCAAAAAGGATGGAGCAGGGGCATGCACAAAGACATCGGAGGGCAGGGGGAAGGAGAATAGGGGCAGCAAGCTAAGCACAGAGTTTAAGCAGGAGGTCAATGATGGGGCATAGAATTGGGAAATGGAGGGCAGGAGGAGGGGACTGGTACATCATACTAAATTGAGGGCAGTGGCAGCACATCAGACCATGCATGGCAGGAGGGAGGAGGCTAGTCCATGGATTCACACAACAGAGGATAGGGAGGAGGGGGATGGGACAGCAAGCTAACTGTTCAGAGAAGGCGGGTATTAGGAACTTTATTGTTTTTAAAACGTGTGTCTGTGCGAACTACTTAAAATATGATCAAGTATGCAGCATAATCTCACTTTTATTCAGGAAGAAAAGGACATTTGTGACTGTGACTCCGGGCTCACTTGGCAGAAACACCCCCTGACCCTCCACCCCCTATCGCAAAATGTAATGCCCGTGAAAAGGGTAGGTGAACACAGTGTTATATAGAACATAGTCCTGAGAGCACGATTGAAAATGAAAACTAGATATAGTGTATGGTATAAACTATGCACCAAAAAGTGTGATATAAGATGAACCGGGCGTGAAATATAATATGCAATACATTGTGCGCAATGACAGATTCATTGGAGAGCGCGAGATAGCACAGGCACTAGCGCGTGCTATGCGATGTGCGCCTTGGAGTGTAATATGCACAGGGCAGTGTTGTGTAACCTAACTAGTCTCTAAAGTTGTAATATAAAATATGTGCTGGGGAGTGTAACGTTGCATATGCACTGTGACAAAGATATGGATCCCAGATTGTAATATGTATGGCATAGCACTGTGCGTTATAACATAGGCATTGAGGAAGGCACGTTAGATGGGGCAATATAACCCGTGCGAAGACAAGTGTGGCATGACATATTCACGGGGTGGTGTTACAGTGCACATGGGCTAGAGAGTGTCATAGCATATGCACTAGCTGGTGGAATACAACACAGAGGTGTGTGGCACTCGGCAGGCAATGGTGGGTGTAACACAGCATTGGGCTCTGCCAGGAGCGCGCTGTGACTCTCAAGTGATGTTCGTCCCCTTTCCAGAGAGTAAAATAAAAAGTATTACACATCCGGCAGTGGATGTGTGTTTTATTAACCGTGAGGGGGTTTCTTACATCGTTTTGGTCGAATTTTTGTCGAATCCCCTTTGAATGGCTTGGTGTGCATGTGTATTAAATGTGCCCGTCAATAGCTACCCATGTTTGTATAAACGACAAGGGTGTCTACCGGGATTAGGCACGGTAGGGCATCAGACAAGTCAGAGCTTCACTAGTGGTGTAAATACATTCCACGTGGATTCATTGTATGCATAGTCGCCTTTTAATGAATATCACTCAAATCGTCATGGTGATAGGTACATACGGTTTGTCCAGCATGTTCTAGGTGTGTCTATAAATATATATTTTTTTAAAATAATAAAAAACAAAGGCCGGCCCTGGGAATTGGGGTCAAAAAAATATAATTAGGAGACAGGCCCTGGGGGATGGGGTCATCAGGGCCAATAAATTAGAATAAGAAGGGGAACCACACAGCCCCCCTTCTTAAAAAATTAAAATAAATAAAAGACTGGCATCTTGCCGGAGGCCACGCCCCCTCCTTGCAGCACTCTGCAAATGCGCCCCCTGGCGAGTTGTAAATTGGGGAATTAATTCCTCTTCAATACTGAGGGTCCCTGAGGGCCAACTAGCCCAACAGGCATCTCCAGTATGCGCCAGGGAGCTGCGCTGCAGACAGGTGTTCTGAGGCCAAGTCCCTTTTTACACCTCTCTGCAACGCAGCTCTGTGGCGCTTACTGGAGGTACCTAGTGGTCTAGTTTGACCCTAGGGACCCTTAGGATTCAAGGGGACTTAATCTCTCAACTTAGAACAGCCACAGGGTGCGTTTACACAGTGGTGAAGGGAGGGGACGGGGCCTGAGGTGTGAGATGGACTAAGCCACGCCCTATTTACAACACTAAGTTAGCACAACCAAGATCATAGTTAACAAGCAAGCTTGTCGCTTCTGCTGCGCTGCACACGACACTGTTGTTATGTGTTATTCATTTTGTAAAATGCTGACTCGACTTTGCCTTACAGGATAACAAACGGTTGTTATACATTCTTAATCCATGAAATGTGCCCTTGGTCTGTACATCATGCAAAGAACGCGTCTGGGTCACTAGAAGGTACAGAGTGTTGTGTTTAGATTGATCGTAGACACTTGTTAGACATATCATGCATACAGCTGCCAATGTTTGAAGGACAAGCGTCTTTAATATTGCAGAACAGTTTGGTTTTACATTCATTCGAACAAGAGGAGCTGATGCATGCTGTGAGAGCTGATCCTTTGATGTGATTCAACTAACGTGATCTATACGGTATGGGGTCCCCCCTGTTAGCCTAAGAGACCTTCTAATAGTCTAATAATAATAATAATAATAATAATAATAATGTATTAGATTATAGTGAAAGGAGTGTGGCCGTATACCACTGTCATTAATAGTATGATTGCTCCTTTCATTCTATATGGTATTGTAACAATGTTCATGATTCTGATCTTTATTGTTAGTCTTCTAGTGTTAGCCAAAGTACTGCATCTAAGGACGCGAGGTTTATAAAATAAACTCTTTAAACTTTACCGTGTCTGTATTATTATGTTGTGGACTAATAAATAAGTACGAACAGGTATTTCAGATTCCCACCACTCCTGAGAAATATCTAAGTCGCTTGTTCTGGTTTGTCTATACATTGGGACCACCTAGCTAGATCTAGGTTAACGAATGGGATACTAAGCTAGTCGGATAAGGGGTTCTGGGTTCTGAGGGGAGTTTTCTGGTACACCACAATTCTCTGAGGTCCTGGTCTCCTGCGCATAGTTCTGTGCAAAAGCAGAATCCCTGCAACATGGCGCACCTAACGTTTGGTCTTAACGTCTGAGACGCTTTAGTAGTGCTGGTTTTAGTCCACAACAACCCTCACTCTCGTTTCCGGAAAACTTGGGTGACGGTTTAACCTACCTAGGTTTAGACTAAAGGTTCTATCAAGCTTGAAAATTAAAAAGGTTATAATTTTTGAGCCCAAGTGCTACTATGTAAATCGTTGTTTTTCTTTAGGGAGTCCTTATGGCGGTTAATATTCCCGCTCATAGTAGGGTTCCTCTGCGCGCTCATCTGAGGGCGTATGGGGTACCTGATGACGGGATGTCCGTAGTCTTTGTGGTTAGTGCTGATACCACCTACCCGTATGAGTTGTTTTACTCATGGGTGACCTTTGCGGAGGTGGATACAGACGATAATTTGTTCCACGAATATACAGCCTCCTGACATAGTTTTGCTGCAGGAGACGCACCTGATAGGCAACACGTGTCATGCTCTCAATAGAAAGGGTTATAAATTTATCGCGCACTCTGGGTTTTCCTCGGGATCTCGGGGGGCTGGAATACTTGTTAGGACCTCACTGCCGTTTGAGATTGATTCTACTACTGTCGATGAGAGGGGGCGTTTTGTGGCGGTGGCGGGGAGGTGGGAGGGCAGGACACTGGTTTTGGTTTCTGTTTATGTCCCCCCTGGCCTGCAGACCGCCACATTTGCCGACTTGGGGAGGGCTATGTTGGATCTCCCCGAGGGCGTGTTGGTAATGGGTGGTGACTTTAATGCAGTTGGTTGCGGATTACTAGACAGACATCCGCCAAGGGACCCCGGGGGGGGCGCAGAGATGGCTCCCAGATTTTACTGATACACTAGGTTTGGTTGACTGCTGGAGGCTGCTGCACCCCGCTCAGCGGCAGTACACTTTTCACTCTGGGGCACACGGCAGTCTCTCTAGAATAGATTATGTTCTCACCTTGGCTGCCCATGCTTCCCTGGTGTCCGAGGCTAGGCACATGGCCAGGGGCATCTCCGATCATTCGCCGGTGTGGATTTGTATGGATTTTGGCCGTGGAGCGGCAGGTAGGGTTGCCCCGATTAACCCCTGGTATTTTCGTGACCCCAGGACTCGTAGCGCGTTGCTGAAAGCGGTTGATCTCTACTTTTCGGAGAACCTTGGCTCGGTTACCTCCGCGGTGTCTTTGTGGGAAGCGTTTAAAGCAGTACTAAGAGGGGAGGCCCTCTCCTTGATAGCGGATGTCAAACGTCGGAGAGATGCGGAGGTGGCGCAGATCGAGGCTGAGATAGTGGCATTAGAGTCTGTCCTGGAAGACGAGGTTACGGAGGAAACACTGCATAAGTTGAGATTAAAACAGTCTGAATATAAAGCACTGGTGACAAACGCGGCTAAGGTTCTCAGCAGGGAACAACAAGGGCGATTGTATGATGTGGGCGACAAAGCTGGGAAATTAATAGCGTGGTTAGACAGGAAAGAACGAGTGAATAGAGTTGTGCCAGAAATACTGACGGATGGCGGGGATATTGTTACAGAACCCGATGGGATAGTCCAGTGTTTCGCGGACCACTTCCGCATGGTCTATACGTCCGTGTCGGACAAGCCGGAGGAAGACTCGCATGAACTGCTGCGAGACATTGCCCTGCCTTGTCTATCCGACGTCGACAGGGAGGACCTTGATGGTGACATCACCGCGGATGAGGTTGCAGTTGCTATCCGCTCGCTACACCCGGGCAAGGCCTCGGGCCCGAATGGCTTGCCGATCGAGTTGTATAAACTCAGGCCGGATAAGATTGCTCCGTATTTGCGAGTTATGTTTGTAGAGGCGCGGGAGCATGGGTGTCTCCCATTTGACCAACGCCTGGCGACAATAGTGGTTATACATAAAGATGGCAAGCCCCGGAACAGATGCGGATCGTATAGGCCGATCTCCCTACTCAACGCTGAGCCAAAAATCCTCGCCAAACTTTTGGCTAACCGTTTGATCAGGGTCATTGGGGACTTGATCCACCCGGACCAATCCAGGTTTATCCCACACCGCAACACTGCGTTGAACCTCAGGCGACTCCATGGCGTGCTCGCGAGGGTTGGGACGATGCGGGAGTCGGCCATCTTGGTGTCACTCGATGCCACGATGGCTTTCGACACTGTGGAATGGCCGTATCTGTGGGCAGCGCTCACAAAATTCGGCTTTGGACCGGGTTTTATAGGCTGGATTAGACTACTTTATGAGGAACCTTTGGCTAAAATCGCGGTGAACGGTAGGGCGTCATCTCCGTTCGAGCTTGGGAGGGGCACCCGGCAGGGTTGTCCTCTGTCGCCACTATTGTTCGCCCTCGCCCTTGAGCCGCTGGCGGCATGGATTAGATGGCAGCCAGACATAAAAGGGATCCGATGGTCGCCAGACCACGAGGACCGTATTTCTTTGTATGCAGACGACATTTTGTTATACTTGACCTCACCTAGGAAATCCCTCATAGTGGTCTGTGACGTTTTGAATTCTTTTGGTAGAAACTCGGGTCTCGCCATTAATTGGGGAAAGTCGCATCTATATGTTCTCAGTGGAGACACCCCTACCGTCAGGCGGAATTGCTCCATCCAGATCGCCCAGCGGGGCTTTCTGTACTTGGGTATATATATTTCCACCGATCCCTCTGTCCGCTACGAGAAGAACCTACTCCCTCCATTGTCCCGCTTGAGACGGGACGTTGCGGGTTGGAGGCGGCTACCGCTCTCCCTCTTAGGCCGCGCCGCATTGTTTAAAATGATGTCTCTTCCCCGATTTCTCTACGCCTTACAGAACACCCTAGAGTTAGTTCCTGCCTGTTATTTTCGTGAGGTGGAGAGCCTCCAGCGCTCGCTGTTATGGGACGGTCGACCGCGTATAGCTATAGCAAAGTTGACCCTTCCATGGTACGACGGGGGGATAGCACTCCCTGACATCAGAAGATATTATTGGGCTACCCAATTGGGAGCGATTAACCACGGTGTTTACGGTCCGGCGTTGAACCCTGGGTTTGCTATGGATCGGTGGCTGTTGCGCGGGGGTAATTATCTTAGGGCGCTGTATTCCAAATCATTGGATGGGTCCCTCACAGGACCAACCAAGACGGCAGTGCATGTGTGGAAGGCGGTTACAAACTCGTTGGGCTGGAAGGACAGACTTACCCAGGCTACTCCGCTTTTTGAATCCGATATACTAGGGAAATTATGGCACACGAAAGGGTTTGAGAAGTGGGACCTAATTGGGATTTCTAGAGTTGGGGATTTGCTGACTAAGGGTAAGGTGAAATCGTTTGCGATGCTGCAGACGGAGTACGAATTAGGGGGCACTGAATACTTTCGATATGCCCAGGTGCGTCACGCTCTGCTATCTGTCTGCGCCGAGGGGGAGGTCTTCTCCGTTGGAGGATCGGATTCTGGATGGTCATATGCCGGAGAGTACAATCTCCTTGATTTACAAGAAGCTTGTAAATCTTCGGACCGACCTCCTCCTTGATGTGCGAGAACAATGGACTAGGGATGGTCTCGAACTGGACGATGAGGACTGGCAATATGCCATCTCCTCTCCGAAGGAGGTTGCGATCCCGGCTAGACTGCGGCTGGTGCAGCTTAAGATACTTCACAGGGTATATGTCACGGGGCCCCGCCTGATTCATATGGGTTTCTCTGACGATGGCTTATGCAAGAGAGGCTGTGGGATGTTGGGCACCTTTCTACACATTATTTGGGAGTGTGGGGAGATCGTAGAGTTCTGGAAACAAATTCATGATGTGATGGAAGAGGTCACGGGTATCGCACTCTTCCCAGAGGCAAGACGATGCCTATTGAATGTCTGGGGTCCCACCGACTATGATGCCGCTCAGACCCAATGGGTGACACTGGGGAATATGGTGGCGAAGCGAGATATTGCGCAGCTGTGGGGATCCCAGAGACCTCCCACCTTGGTAACATGGATGGAAAATATGGACTGGGGCATGTTCCGGGAGAAAACGGTGTACAGTGCCCGAGGCCGCCCTAAGAAGTGGCATAAGATATGGGGGCAATGGAACCATTATAGGGGAGATATTTGTGTGCCCCCGGTTACTGAGATGCTCGATGTGCAACTTTCCCCCTAGCCCTACTCCCAACTATATACGTAAAACTGTTCATCACCTGGAGTCTGTACCCCTGCTTTCCCCTCACTTCTTTGGCGTGGCGTACTGCTCCGCTGATGGGAGTGGGACCTTGCCCCGGCTGAGAACTAGTGCATGCTTATTATATGCTTTGCCTTGCTTGTGTTTTTATTTTTTGGTTTACATTAAAACTAAACCTTTGTTACTCCTGATGTACGGATATGGACCTTCCTACGTATTGTTCTCATCGTGCTGCCGGACCTCCGGGATGTCGGCTGAATAGCTGTGTACCATGTTGCCGTAAATAAAGGTTTTTAAAAAAAAAAAAAAAAAAAGAAAGTCACGGTGCGGAGGCAGCTATTGAGTTGGGAATGAGGCTTGTCGACAGTTTCGATGTGGTTTGTTCCATGGTAATGGGCAACCTCAAAGGAGATGCCATGCAGTTCCAAGTTGGCAATATGCTGGAGCTTCAGGCTGATGAAGACAAGCCTCGGCAGTTCGCAAAAATTATTGCGAAAGCCTACAGGATGGTTGGACGTAGTGCCTTAGGTGTGAAACCCACCATCAAAATTCCAGATGTAGTGCAACAAACTAAGGTGAGTTCGTCTACAAAAGATGAAAAGCCCAACTTTCCTAAACAAAGTTGGCGAGCCAAGAAACAAGAGAAGCAGCAACAGAAACAGGTTTCTCGTCCTGCCTCACCAGTTCAGTCGTATAGTGAACGCACTTATGATTTGCGCGATCGTACTAGTATTAAGTCACCTGATAGGTTTCAGGTTTCTGAACAACGCTCTCCTCGTTCTTCACAGGAAACATCGACTTCGCACTCTGGTGGTGGAGAGCGTGGAAGAGGAAGGGGCACTCAAAGTCGTGACCAGCCCCGCCAGACAGAAGGTAAAGGCAAGCAGGAAGACGCTGCCAGACCACGTCCACCGTTTCAGAAAAAGAAAGTTGCTGCTATCTCAGCGAGATATGCCTTAGATGGTCAGGACACAGCTTCGGAACGTGACATGGGCACTAACGCTGCTAGACAGCGCGGCGGAAGTTACAGTAGTGCGGGAAGCATTGCGTCCATTTCTGGAGGCGACAGCAACTGACATTTATGTGACAGTCGAAACTGCTGATACTCGCGTAGCCCCCCCGGAAAGATTATTTGAAATAGTCCTTAATATTGAGGGTGACATACAACGCAAAATTAAAGCGTTTTTTTGGGATAATCTTACCACCACATATGATATTCTTTTGGCGGAGAAAGATTGGCCTCCGGCTTTCATTTTAGACGCCCCTAGGGGAGAGGAAGTAATACTTCCTTCCTTTGGGCACACAGTGCCCACGGAGGAGTCTACTAGGTTGGCCGGGGAGTGGGCGCAGGTGCTTGCGCCTGCGTTATATCGTAATCAGGTTGGCTGGGATAAATGTTCTCCCAATCACGAGATTCCATTGCGATCCGATCCCCAGCCTCAACCCCAATATCCCATGCGTCGCGAGGCTAGACCTCACGTTGCGTCAATCCTTGAGCAATTGGAATATCAAGGAGTAATTGAGACATGTGTGTCACCCATGAATAATCCTTTATTCACTGTAACGAAGCCTGATGGATCGTACCGCCTAGTTTTGGATTACGGGCATTTAAACTCACATTGCCGGACGTGTGCGGTACAGAATACTCATAGTTCGGCTCTCGTAGATAGTCTTGTGAGAAAACGTTTCAAAACTACGCTCGACTTATCCAGTGGCTTTTATTGCCATAATCTGGCCCCTCTTAGTTATGAGTGGACAGCATTTACCTCGGGTGGTAAACAAAAATTGTTCAAGAGGCTCCCGATGGGCTATAAGAACAGCCCTGGAGTTTTTGCCGCTCGCGTGGTCTCTCTCTTAGAGATGGTAGACCCGGAAGCGTACTCGTATGTCGACGACATCTATCTGACAGACGACGAGTTGCTTCCACACCTTGCTTGTGTGGATAACATAGTGACTATGTTTGCAGACTTCGGTTACAAGTTTAACTTTAAGAAGTCGCACATTGCTGAATTTACAGTGTTGTTCTTGGGGTACGAACTCAATAATGAAGGTCGAGGCTTGGCACCGCAGTTCCTTGAGAAATGCGCAAACCTTCGTATCCCTACGACACTGAAAAAACTTCAATCCTTGCTGGGTTTTCTGAATTTCGGTCGATCCTACATTCCTGATTATGCCCAGCGTATCAAGACACTTTATGCCTTGATACAACCAACTTATACCAGATCTTGCTGGCTGCCAGAGCACTCGTTGGCATTATATACTTTGCAAACTGATCTTCTTACAGCTAAATATCTAAAAACTCGTGACAACCATACCAACCTGGTCATTAGAATTGTTCCAGGCGCGGAAGGTTTCACGTACTTAACGTTCAATGAGGGTGACACAGTCCCCATTGCTTACAAATCTCATCTGTACACTTCGGCTGAGCTGCGATTTTCCACTGTTGAAAAAGTTTTGACAGCAGTTCAGATGGCGATCCTAAAAGAACGAGCGCTATCACAAGGAAAGCGCATGCTGGTGGTAACACCGTTTCCTGCTCTTGAAGCAGTCACTAAAGCTAGTGTACCAAATTCTAAGGCTTTGCATCCAAGGTGGATACAATGGGCGACCTCCTTAGCATCGCCTGACGTCGAATACATCTTTGACGCAGCGTTGCAGACTCAAGAGAGTTTGGAGTATGAATTCGTTCATCCAGCTCCACAGTCATTGCGCCCTATCGAGGAATACCATTGTGTCATATACACTGACGGGTCTGCGAAACCCGCAACTGGATCAAGGCACGCTTATTCAGCGGCTTGCGCAATTGTAGTCGGTACTTTCGTGAATGGAGAGTTCAAATCTGATGCAGTGCATACGCAGTCATTGGGTGATTGTACCGCGCAACTGGCGGAGCTACGTGATCTGGTGCTTGCACTTGAGTTTGCTGATCACAGAGTCACTACTCTTATTGTGAGTGACTCTTACTACTGTGTTCAATCTTACAACGACAATATACTTTTTTGGATTATGAATGGTTTTCGTGACTCCAAAGGTTGCTCAGTAAAGCATAAAACAATTTGGGCTCGAGTGTCAGAACTCAAAGGGAGTTTGCCACTCGTGGATGTAATTCACACTCTTGGTCACCAACGAGTTGGTGTCCATGCTGTCGGTAACAGTTTGGCTGACGAGGCAGCTAAAACAGCAGTGGCGACATATTTAGTAGCAGCAGTTACAAGATCAAAATCTAAGATTGATGCAGACATTTTAGCAGCTATAGCTGCTTCTGAGACAGGGACAAACTTCCCTAGAGGTTTCCCTTCTCGATACCATTATCACTTAAGTCCTGATAACGTCCCGTTAGTGAGGATTAACGACGTTGGTGATAGATTGATTCCCAACGCGGACTGCAGACCAAATCTGATAACAGCTGCCCACGAAGGTGTTGCGTCTGCGCATGCTGGAGTGTCAGCAACTGTCTCTCTTTTGCAGCAACGTTACTGGTGGTACGGTTTGTATAAACAAGCGCGGGCTTATGTTCTTAATTGTGACATTTGCCAGCAGATCAAACCTTCTTCTGTTGCGCGTCCACCTCCAACGCAGCTGCATATATCTAATCAACCACTAGCGTGTGTTTATTTAGATCACTGCGGTCCTTTTACCTCTGATACTGCGTACAAGTACATCTTGGTTGCAGTGGATTCGTGCACACATTTTCTGTGGGTGTGGCCACAAAGGAGTGCTGATGCCAGGACTGTCATCAAAGCATTGCGTGTCTTTATAGGGAGTTTTGCGTGTGGTACCCTTCACTCTGATCAGGGCCCGGCGTTCGCCTCTAAGGCTTACAAAGAGGCTATGAGAAGTTTGGGGGTCCAAGTCAAATTTTCGTCTCCATACTGGCCTGAGGGCAATAGTGTTGTGGAACGGATGAACCGTGACCTAAAGCAATCGTTGACAGCCAAGGTGTTAGGTACAGGCCGGAACTGGCTTGCCCACTTGTATGACGTCCAACGTGCACTTAATAATCTCCCTAGAAGGTCTCTGGGTGGGAGGACCCCTTACATGATGCTCTTTGGAGTGAGAATGTTTGTTCCGGACCTTGATGGTCTAGACATGGCGGCGGCTGCCGCCCCTTTTGACCTCGATGACCACTGTGCTGTATTGCAGAATCTACAAGAAGCAAGAGACACTCTGGCAAAGGAACACGTGCCCTCTGCATCAGAAGAAGCGCTCCTGATTCCGGTGGTCGGCTGGCTTGCCTAGAGTTGGTGATCTGGTCCGTGAGAAGGTGGAGAACAAGAAGGAGTTTGGCCCCTCTTATCGTGCACTAGTCCCGGTGCTTGGTGTATTGGGTACACGTACAGTTGTTTTACCACCACTTCCTGGTCGCAAAGAAAAAAGGTACATTTCAATTGAAAATGTCAAGCTATACAGGGTGGCCGATTCTCCATAGTATGACACCTTCGGTTTCCTGCCCTTCAATGCTGAGAAACTCTGTTGTGGTGCCACCCTCTATCATCGTGCCTGAGGTTTCCGTTGAGATGATCACAGTTAATGATCCGCCACCTACTGCTGGTGGTTTGCCCGCTGATCCTGAGTATGCTTATCCTACAGAAGTCGCTTTGCCCCTTTTAAATACAACAACAGTTACCCAGTCACGTTCTTCCTTTGAAACTGAATCATTGACTTCCACTGTCCCTTCCAAAATCTCTATATTTTTTGCCTGGTTCAAGAGACATTTTTTGGTTGCACCTTGGACTTACATCTGGTTGGTGCTGATTTGTATTTTTTTATTCATGACAATTGGCTTTGTGGTAGTGTTTTTTAGACTTATCAATGGACACTACCTGAATGAACGATCTACAATTCAATTAATTGATGGAACTTTGGCCCCCCATTCCTCATCACACATCATGGAAAGAGACCAGACGTTTGTGAACATCACCGCCTGGCCTGTACGTGATGGGATTGCTTGGGATGCGGTGAACTTTCAAATTCATGGTCCCACCGAAGTTATTAATGTGTCAACTGTTTTTCGTGTTTCTATGGGTGATGTAGTTAAACAAAACATCCGCTCAGATGATTGGGATGTACAAGTAATAGAAGCACTGTTTTCTGATTTAAAATATTATGCTGCATTTGATGCTGAAGATCTGTATTTAAATACTGCAAACTATGAGGAGCAGTTTTGTTTTCAACATTATGGCACACATTTCCTACACAGAGCAAATACTTTCAGAACTTTTGTTAATTTCACACAATGGGAACATTGTCCTGTCCCTATGCCTGGCAGCTCTGCCACTTTATTGAAATAATTCACATACTTTTCGGATTTTAGTGTGTCAACCCCTGAATCTTTTTACTTTAAGGTAGCGGAAGAACCCTCTTCTAAAGTCAGACTGACACACACAAAATTATTATATTCCAAAGCCTTTATGGAGGAATTGGCTATTGGAGGTTATGACGTATGGAAAGCTACTATCGATCTTAAATCGGTTTGGGGAACTAAACCGTGGCAGGTACAAGGAACAGAAGCTTTGCATCGTGCCTGTCTCATCCCTAACCATATTTTATTTTTAAATTCATCTATTTTTCAGACAACCTGTTTTGGATTGGCTATATCTAAAAAATTAATTTCCCCCTCGATCCCTGATTTGGGTGCTTATCCTGGTTGGGAAAATCACTCGGATCTGTCCCTTACTAGGTTGCAGTTGCTTGTTTCCAATGGCTCCTTCAATATTTCAACATTGAATCCTGAGGGTTGGTTGGTATGGCAAACAAGCTCAGATTCCTGTCAACGTCGATTTCTAGATTTGACCCCGGGGTATACACAACTTAGGGTTGACCCTCGTTTCGCATCTTCACACACGGTAACTACCTACTCTGTAGGTAAGTTATGTCAGTCATGGCTGCAACATTCCACCTTAACTTCAGTTAAACTTCATTTGTCACGTTTAAATGATAAAATAGATTTGAATGATTTCATTAAGGGTCCTGTTAATGGTAGATCTAAACGATGGGCTTATGCTATTTACAATGAAGTTTGGAATTTGTCTCAAATTGAGGCTGCTTCTAGACTACGTGCTATTGACCAGGCCAATATGGAAAAAGTATTGGCTGTGATAGATAATAGTATTAATACGTTGTCTTCTAGAATTTATACATTAGATAATATTGTTTCTTCTGTCGTAGACATTGTGCAAGATGATGTATCTGTGTTGTATCATGGTCAAAATCAATTGCGTTCAATTATGCAGTTTGCATGGACCTTGCAAACACTAAAGGCAGGGAAAGTCCCTTGGGATTACATGAATATTTCATTGTTGTTCCTTCCTTTTAATTTGACTGACAAACAGCAGTTCATGTCCATGAAAGATGCTACTTATGCATTGCTGCACATTGAAAAATTAGAACCTTTACCTTTTTCTGTAGCTGAGTTAAATTCAGCCGTGTGGTTAGTTCACGGATTAGTAACTTTACCGTTCAGTTTGTTCAAGTTTAGTTCGTGCATGAAACACTATGCTATCGGCAGATACGAACAACTTGGTGATGCGTTTCTGCATGAAGTTTGGTCACTTCCGTTCACTTACAGATGCGTGAGGGATGGCAAGGAAGTTTACTTAAAAGGTGAAGAATGCAATTCCGCTCCTGATCACTCTGTTGTTTGCAGACATATACAATTACATGGCGCTTGCAATATACACGCTCCTAATTTAGCTTGTGTCCTAAAGGGGATTCCAATGCCAGTTATAACGTCTTCTTTTAAGCTGCTTGCCAACGGTAGTTATTTGCTTTTAAATAGTGAAGCTTGCTGTGGGATGCTAGTGGGTATTCCTTACATAGTGACTGTTTCACAAAAAGTAGTTTTCTGTAATAACGTCCTTTTCCCACCCCCGCAAGGCCGACTCGATATATCCATCTGGCCAGCGATTCCAACCTTGAACGCAGAGTTCAATAGGATGAGCAGAATGAGGGCTCTTTTGTCTAAAAAAGAGGTTGCATTAACTTCGTCCCGTGAAACATTTCTTCTTAATGTTGCAAACACACGGACTGAGGTACAAGCTCTTTTAAATACTGACCTCCCCCTCCATTTTGGAACTTTGATCCAAACTATCTTTAATGCTTCGTCTACGACTGGCCTTGTTCATTTTTTTAAAATTGTGGGCTCCGGCCTCGTGACATCTTTCCAGACTGTTTTTGGTGTGATACCTGCATTTTTACATTCTATTTTTTCGAGTGTCTTCGGAGGGTTCCCCTTGCTCCTCGCTTTGGTGGCTGGGATCCTCTTGTTGATTTGCGCTCTTCGCTATGGCTGCACACCGGGAGCTGCAAGACAGAATGCTGTGCTTGCTCCATCTTCGTAGCCGGATGCTTGATTTCTACGGAACCTTACCACTGGCGGTATTAAGCGTCAAGTATGGATTGTCTTTCCGGTTTCCCTTTTTTACGTGTGTGCAACCTGTTTTTCATTGCCCAGATTGTCCCTTCCAATGGGCTTTGGACTTGTGCCTGTCAAACTTGGCGTCGCCTGACCCGGATTTTGATGAACTAATGTGTCCCTTAGTGGCTCATGAATTCGACTGTTCTGGTGTCGCGTTTATGGCTTTGGGTGCGGCACACGGAGTCCGTGGAAACTGGGATATCGGAGAGGCAGCTATTGATTTCCTTGAAAGGAGTTATATTGAGGAGACTGACAGTTGTCCTATCATGGTGCTGGATGCTCCGATACTTGGCGAACATGTATGTTCCTTTCACTTGCTCAACTGGATGGCTGATACTTTTGCGGGACGCTCCAATGATTTCCTCTTGGAAGCAGTCGCAACTTACGGTGCATATACCTTCATGGATTGACTGATTGACATTGTCAATGCAGCTTGCATCCAGATTTGTTAAATTTCTACGAAAATTTTGCTTACCTTTTATCACATCATTTTTTCATTTTTTAAAACGAACATTTTTTTTATTCTCGGACTTTACACTTACCTTATATGCCCTTGAGTATGTTCTAAATCACTTGAACTCTGCATTCTTGATACGTGTATCCCTATTGATTAGTGCTCCGATCATGGGGGGGTGTGAGATGGACTAAGCCACGCCCTATTTACAACACTAAGTTAGCACAACCGAGATCATAGTTAACAAGCAAGCTTGTCGCTTCTGCTGCGCTGCACACGACACTGTTGTTATGTGTTATTCATTTTGTAAAATGCTGACTCGACTTTGCCTTACAGGATAACAAACGGTTGTTATACATTCTTAAACCGTGAAATGTGCCCTTGGTCTGTACATCATGCAAAGAACGCGTCTGGGTCACTAGAAGGTACAGAGTGTTGTGTTTAGATTGATCGTAGACACTTGTTAGACATATGCATACAGCTGCCAATGTTTGAAGGACAAGCGTCTTTAATATTGCAGAACAGTTTGGTTTTACATTCATTCGAACAAGAGGAGCTGATGCATGCTGTGAGAGCTGATCCTTTGATGTGATTCAACTAAGCTGATCTATATGGTATGGGGTCCCCCCTGTTAGCCTAAGAGACCTTCTAATAGTCTAATAATAATAATAATAATGTATTAGATTATAGTGAAAGGAGTGTGGCCGTATACCACTGTCATTAATAGTATGATTGCTCCTTTCATTCTATATGGTATTGTAACAATGTTCATGATTCTGATCTTTATCGTTAGTCTGCTAGTGTTAGCCAAAGTACTGCATCTAAGGACGCGAGGTTTATAAAATAAACTCTTTAAACTTTACTGTGTCTGTATTATTATGTTGTGGACTAATAAATAAGTACGAACAGGTATTTCAGATTCCCACCACTCCTGAGAAATATCTAAGTCGCTTGTTCTGGTTTGTCTATACATTGGGACCACCTAGCTAGATCTAGGTTAACGAATGGGATACTAAGCTAGTCGGATAAGGGGTTCTGGGTTCTGAGGGGAGTTTTCTGGTACACCACAATTCTCTGAGGTCCTGGTCTCCTGCGCATAGTTCTGTGCAAAAGCAGAATCCCTGCAACAGAGGTGACGTGTGCAAACACGCACTATGGCACATTTTAAATGGGGGATATAATTTCCCTTCAATACTGAGGGCCCCTGGGGGCTAACTAGCCCACCAAGTGCTTCCAGTAAGCGCCACTGAGCTGCATTGCAGAGAGGTGGTCCAGGCTGTGCCACTTTTTACACCTCTCTGCAACGCAGCTCTGTGGCACTTACTGGAGGTACCTAGTGGGCTAGTTGGACCCTAGGGACCCTCAGGATTCAAATGAACTTAATCTCCCAACTAAAAACGGACACAGGGCGTGTTTACACAGTGGTGAAGGGAGGGGACGGGGCCTGAGTTAACGTGTGCAAAAACGCCCTGTGGCCTGTTTTAAGAGGTAGTTTTAATCCCCCTGCCCTATTATATACTAGGGGCTTACAGAGGAGGTCATGCTAATCACAGGGGGACCCCAATGCATAATGTTCCCTAGTGTATGTAGGTGTTTTCACTGTATTCTAAATGTCTTTTAACATAGCACTGGCTCTAGGACTCGTTAGTCAGACTCAGTTACCACCAGTATCCGTCTGAAAAAGTTGAGGGTACAGGATGATTTTGCAACAAGGATTCTTTCTGCTCTTCTTTTTGTTCTTTCTGCACGTTATCCTTCTTCCTGCACTTTTCTTCGTCTTTGAGGACTTCTGTTGCTTCTTTCTGCACTTCTTTTTTTTCTTTCTGTGCATTTTTTCTTCTTTCTTCACATGTCCTATCTCTGTAGGCATAGTTAGAAATTAGCATTTAAAAAACCTTTGAAATTCACAGAAAAAACCATAGGTTTCAGGCACGTTATAGTTAGGAATTAGCATTTAAAAAACCTCAGAAATTCACTGAAAAAACCATAGGTTTCAGGGGTGTTATAGTTAGCTGGACTTTTCACTTGTACAAAACCATTGAAATTCCCCCGTTATAGTTAGTTCAGCTAACTATAACTCGCGTGCCCGCAATGCACTGCTGATGACGTCACACATTACATCACTCATGACATGGTCAGTGACATCACTCATGACATCACTGATGACATCTCAAATGACATCACTGATGACATCACTGATGACATCATCCTTGTGATAGAGTGGCAGACCTCCTCTCACCCTAATATAACCTTTGATACACACATTCAAAAATAGAGACTAAAATTTTCAAAACAATGGACATACCAATACCAGTTACAACAACCTCTTCAGTAATTCTAAGATCCACATACACATCCACTCATTCACCAACAGTCCTATACAGTCACTCATACATGTACTCACTCATCATATGTACTCATACACCTATACATCCTGTTACACAATGCCACTCATCCATAGAGGTACTCACACACATAGTCACTCATGCTAATAAAGAATCAAACATACATTTACTTGCATATACAGTTATACACATACCACCACACTTACTTCTACGGAAACGTACACATACTTAGTCTTTTAAACAATCACTTATAGAAACACATACTTATTCATACAGGAACTCTTTCAATCCCTCACTCTCACATGTACTCACTTATATACACCAATAGTCACATATACTAGTTTAAAACATATGTAGTTACTCATAAAGACACTATTGAGACAGTCATTCACTCACTAACACACCCATACACACACTCATCCACCCATACAGTCCTGCACACATGCTGTCTTCAACACATAGAAACAGTGAGTCACTCATTCATGCACCTATGCACTACGTAATACCCCCCACCGAACCATGCAGACACTCAGACTGATACTCAAAAAACCAACTAATAACCTATATAGACACCCATGTAGCTACTCACCAACCCATGCAGCCACTTATACACAAAGTGAGAGACTGATACAGATATTTACATATTTAAACATTACTAAATAAGCCATGTATTCACTGATACACTTAATCAGTCAGTTACACAATCAATTTTTCAGAAACAAATCATCCATTTAGACACTTATATACCCATTTATTCTTCCATCGACCTTGAGATATACATATATAAAACATATTTAATTTTCAGAAAAACAGACATTCACTGGATGATGTCATCAGTGATGTCATCAGTGATGTCATTTGAGATGTCATCAGTGATGTCATGAGTGATGTCACTGACCATGTCATGAGTGATGTAATATGTGCCGTCATCAGCAGTGCATTGCGGGCGCGCGAGTTATAGTTAGCTGAACTAACTATAACGGGGGAATTTCAATGGTTTTGTACAAGTGAAAAGTCCAGCTAACTATAACACCCCTGAAACCTATGGTTTTTTCAGTGAATATATATATGTATATATATATATATATATATATATATATATATATATATATATATATATATATATATATATATATATATATATATATAATAATGTGATACATATCATCTTCCATCATACTGATATGAAGTTGTTACTAAGGCATCAGATATTCAGGTTATGTATTTTTACTTAGTTGTTAACATATAGGATGCACAGTGATTTGTTTATTGAGTGGATTTAATTAATTGGCAATAACACTAATTGCCTGACTGACTATACATTAGGGGTGGGCAGAGAACTCCGCTCACCCAGCGGAGAGGAGTTAGTCAGCCACCACCGCCCCCTGGCCTGGTCCCTGCTTCTGAACCCAGCCAGGTCGGGTGAGCCTGCCCTGGCCCCGATGGACCCCTGTCCCCAGTGCCCAGACCCTCGGATGGCTTGCAGGATCGGGGAGCTCCCACACCCCGGGGCCTGCCGATGGAGCTCAAGCCCTGGGCCCGGTCCCTGCTTCCGAACACTGGCCAGGCCAGGGAGAGCCCCGGGCCCCAATTAACCCCCATGCCCAGTGCCCGGACCCTCGGCTGGCATGCAGAATGGGGGGCTCCCGCACCCCGGGGCCTGCCGATGGAGCTCAAGCCCTGGGCCCGGTCCCTGCTTCCGAACCCAGCCAGGTCGGGTGAGCCTCCCCGGGCCCCAATGGGACCCCTGTGCCCAGGGCCCAGACCCTCGGCTGGCTTGCAGGATGGGAGGCTCCCCCACCCCAGGGCCTGCCGGACAGAGCTCAAGCCCCGGTCCCAGCTTCCGAACCCTAGCCCGGCCGGGGAGAGCCTCCCTTGGCCCCGATGTACACCGTCCCCATCGCCAGGACCCTCAGCTGGCTTGCAGGACGGGGGGGCTCCTGTACCCAGGGCCTGCCGGATGGAGCTCAAGCCCTGGGCCCGGTCTCAGCTTCTGAACCCTAGCCAGGTCGGGTAGCGCCTCCCTGGGCCCTGGTGGACCCCCTGGGTGGCGTGGGACATCCACAATTCGCTGCCATCCCAGACTGGGCCCAGGCGTCCCCTGCTCAGGGTTTCTCCAAGCTCTCCAGGGGCTCCAGCTCTGGCTCGGCCCTCCTTTCATGCAGGGCTGGCCTCCTGCCGCTCCTCACCCCGGAGACAGCGGGGAGCTAGGCAGTCCTCCCCGCTCTGCAGCCACCCTGCCCTGGCTACTGACTATCACTCCCCCACACCCTTGGGTGTAGGGTGCTGACTCAGGCGGTTATGCCTTCCACCTTCCCAGAGGGTTTGGCCCAGGCCACGTCCTCTCCCCGCCGGCCTGCTCGGCGAGCCCATTTTCCCTGACTATTAAGCCCCCACATAGTGGAGGCTTACAGAACCCTGGGGAAGGACAAAAGTTGGAGACAGCCCAGCAGGCTGGCCCTTCTGGTCACCTGGCCCGCAGGTCCATTTGGTCGCCCAGCCCGCAGGGCCATCTGGTCGCGCAGCCAGGTGACCAGATGGCCCGAGACGACCCAGCACGCAGATGGCTGGAGACAGATAGACCCAGTCGCCCTGGCAGTCCGACGACGGCGAGGGTGGCCAGGCGCTCCGAGGTTGCTGCTCGGGAGGCTCCTTTGCCGGGGCTGCTCACCTCCCTGCTCGACTTGCGCGGGACCAGTGAGAAGGGGGGGCCCGGCTGGAACAGGCCATCTGGTCAACCCTGCTGACCTGCAAGGGATGGTGGCCCCCATCCCCGCACCCAGGTGGGGCAGGGATAGGAGGGGGAGACCCCCGTGCCAGAGGGAACATGGTGGAGGCAGCCTCTTGCAGGCCTGCGTCACCCCCTCCGTGTCCCTCCCGCTGTCCCGGTGGCAGAGCGACCCACCCCTTGGTGTGGTGGAGGAGGGCGTCCGCGGGCGCCCACGCACGGAAAGACAAAATCTTTGCTCAGAGGATGACTTTCAACAGATCGCAGCAAGATAGCTGTTCTGCTACTTATAAAACCCTGACCAAGAATCCGGTCATCTACGAATGATTTAGCACCGGGTGCCCCAGGAACATGCGGGACACTAAGGGCGATGAATGCAGCCCCCTTCCGCCAGTGCTCCGGTCCCCAAGCGAGGCACTATGCACAGGCCTCCCGAAAGAGGCCGGCTATCCCAGGCCAACCGAGGCTCCACAGCACTGCGGTATTGTTACGGTTTAGGGGGAGGGGTCTGACTTAGAGGCATTCAGTCATAATCCCACAGATGGTAGCTTTGCCCCATTGGTTCCCCAGCCAAGCACATACACCAAATGTCTGTACCTGCGGTTCCTCTCGTACTAAGCAGGATTACTATTGCAGCAACACAACATCAGTAGGGTAAAAGTAACCAGCTCATGTTCCCTATTAGTGGGTGAACAATCCAACGCTTGGTGAATTCTGCTTCACAATGATAGGAAGAGCAGACATCGAAAGATCAGAAAGCAACGTCGTTATGAACGCTTGGCCGCCACAAGCCAGTTATTCCATGGGTAACCTTTTTGATACCTCCTGCTTGAAACCCAAAAAGTCAGAAGGATCGGGAGGCCCCACTTTCACTGTCTGTATTCATACTGTAAATCGAGATCAAGCGAGCTTTTGCCCTTCTGCTCCATGGGAGGTTTTTGTCCTCCGTGAGCTCGCCTTAATACACCTGCTTTATCGTTTGACAGGTGTACCGACCCAGTCAAACTCCCCACCTGCCACTGTCCCTGGAACGGGTTGCGCAGAAGTGACAGCCGTACGGGCCTCACCCCCCGCCTCATCGGGTAAGTGAAAGAACAATAAGAATAGTGTTATTTCACCGGCGGCCCGAGGGCCTCCCACTTATCCTACACTTCATGTCTCTTCACAGTGCCAGACTAGAGTCAAACTCAACAGGATTCTCTTTCCTCGCTGATTCTGCCAAGCCCATTCCTTTGGCTGTGGTTTCGCTAGATAGTAGGTAGGGACAGTGGGAATCTCGTTAATGCATTCATGCGCATGACAAATTAGATGACGAGGCATTTGGTTATCTGTACCACCTCGCGGTGGCTCATTCTGGGTTATTATGCTGCCCATCAGCGTCAAATCGGGTTTGCTTCCAACAATACAACATTTGTTCGCTCCGGAGTACAGCCACACTTTAAGCTGTCCTCACTGGAACTGGGGTCACGTATAGGCCAGAGATAGTACACCCTGCAGTACTATTCCAACAATATAAAATTGTCTACGAACAGTCCTGATTAGCAGGACATCAATAATCAATGCAATAAGTAGTGACTCCGTAAGGGAGTCATAGTTACTCCCGTCGTTTACCCGCGCTTCATTGAATTTCTTCACTTTGACATTCAGAGTACTGGGCAGAAATCACATCGCGTCAACACCTGCCTCGGGCCTCTGGGATGCTTTGTTTTAATTAAACAGTTGGATTCCCCTGGTCTGCACTAGTTCGCAGTCAGCTGCTAGGTGCCGCCCAAGGCAGAACGCCGGCCCCGCGCCCCCTGGGAGGGGGCACGGAGAGAGACAACCATCGCAGCTGGGTCGATCCACAGGAAGGGCCCGGCTCACATCCAGAGTTGCTGACGCCCCGGAGGGCTGCGCCTCGTCCAACTACGGTGCACCTCCAGCCCCGCTTTGTGCCCCAGCCCGACTGACCCAACCCTTGGAGCCAATCCTTATCCCTAAGTTATGGATCTGACTTGCTGACTTCCCTTACCTACCTTGTTCCAACATGCCAGAGGCTGTTTACCTTGGAGACCTGCTGCAGATATGGGTACGACCCGGGGGGAGATTTACACCATCTCCCCCTGATTTTCAAGGACCAGCGAGAGCTCACCGGACGCTGCCGGAAATGTGACGCTTTCCAAGGCTCAGGCCGCTCTCTCGGGGCGAACTCATTCCAGGGCGCCCTGCCCTTCACAAAGAAAAGAGAACTCTCCCCGGGGCTCACGCCGGTTTCTCCGGGATCGTTTGCATTACCGCACTGGACGCCGAGAGTGCGCCCGTCTCCCCCACTCCCGGTTCGGGGATCTGAACTCAACTCCCTTTTGATAGGCCGAGGGCCATAGAGGCCATCGTCTGTCCCTTTTGAACGGCGCTTGCCCATCTCTTAGGACCGACTGACCCATGTTCAACCGCTGTTCACATGGAACCGTTCTCCACTTCGGCCTTCAAAGTTCTCGTTTGAATATTTGCTTCTATCACCAAGATCTGCACCTGCAGCGGCTCCACCCGGGCCCTTGCCCCTGGCTTCTGTGCGTACAGCAGCAGCCCTCCTACTCACCACAGCTTAGCCCCCGCGTCTCTCAATGACGGCTGGGTATGGGCCAGATGCTCCAGCGCCATCCATTTTCAGGGCTAGTTGATCCGGCAGGTGAGCTGTTACACACTCCTTAGCGGATTCCGACTTCCATGGCCACCGCCCTGTTGTCTCTATCAACCAACACCTTTTCTGGGGTCTGATGAGCATCGGCATCGGGCTCCTTAACCCAGAGTTCGGTTCATCCCACAGCACCAGTTCTGCTTACCAAAAGTAGTCCACTAGGCACTCGCATTCCATGCCCGGCTCCAGGCCAGCGAGCCGGGCTTCTTACCCATTTAAAGTTTGAGAATAGGTTGAGACCATTTCGGCCCCAGCACCTTTAATCATTCGCTTCACCAGATAAAACTGGCAGCTCCGAGCGCCAGCTATCCTGAGGGAAACTTCGGAGGGAACCAGCTACTAGATGGTGCGATTAGTCTTTCGGCCCTATACCCAGGTCGGACAACCGATTTGCACATCAGGACCGCTACGGACCTCCACCAGAGATCTCCTCTGGCTTCGCCCTGCCCAGGCATACTTCACCATCTTTCGGGTCCTATCACGCACACTCATGGTACACCTCCCCGATGACGTGGGCGAGACAGGCTGGGGGTATGCCCCCCGCTGGAAGCGCGGCAGGATCCCACCTCAGACGGCGTGCGCCGGCCCTCACCTTCATTGCGCCACAGGGTTTCGCTCGGCCCTCCGACTCGCGCACGTTTTAGACTCCTTGGCCCGTGTTTCAAGATGGGTTGGGTGGGTAACCGACATCGCCGTAGAGCCCTGGCGTGTGCCTCCCTGCCCGGCGGCACGGTTGGGGTGCACTGAGCACAGTCTACCCCAGTCGGCAGTCTCACCGGGAGCATGGGGCCCCGTCCCCCCTTGCCCGCCTGGCGCGCCCCAAGGGTTCCCAGAGGAGTGTGCGGAGGCAGTCAAATCTCCCTCAGCCCTGCGCACACAGCGAAGCTGCTGCTGGGGGGGTGTAACACCCTCCACCAGAGCCGAGGTACTCCTGCCTCCCCAGAGCCTTCCCAGCCAACCCGGAGCCAGTCACAGCGCACCGTCGCGGAGCAAATGCGCCCTGCAGGGGCCGGGTAGAGCCCAAGCGCAGGTCCCGCGAAGGGGATCCAGACCTCCCCGGCCACCGACCTTCCCGCCGTGTTGAATCCTCTGGGCGTACTGCACGGACCCCACCCATTTACCTCTCGACGGTTTCACACCCTCTTGAACTCTCTCTTCAAGGTTCTTTTCAACTTTCCCTTATGGTACTTGTTGGCTATTGGTCTCACGCCCGTATTTAGCCTTAGATAGAGTTTACCACCCACTTTGGGCTGCATTCCCAAGCAACTCAACTCCAAGAAGACCCGATCCCGGAGTGCCGGGGGCCGTTACCGGCCAAACACCGTCCACGGGGTGAGCCTTGATCAGAAGGACTTGGGCCCCCTGAGCGATGCCGGGGAGTCGGTCTTCTGTACGCCACATTTCCCGCTCCAGCCGCCGAGCTGGGATTCGGCGCTGGCTCTTCCCTTTTCACTCGCTGTTACTGGTTGAATCCTGGTTAGTTTCTTTTCCTCTGTTTAGTAATTTGCTTAAATTCTGCGGGTTGCCACATCTGATCTTAGGTTGTAGTCGGAAAAAACGCCAAAGCGTCAGGGGGAGCTGCCTGGAATGGCCAGGCCCCTCCCCAGATCGGATCAGGAGGGAGTTTGTCCTCCCTGGGAAGCTGGCCGCGGAGGTGGGCGCCCGAGGCACGTGCGCACGGGCAGCCGGGGGGACACCACAGACAGCCACGAGCGGTACTCAGCCAGGCGTGGACTGGTTGCCGCTCCCCGTCCCGGTGAGGAACCCTGCCACAGGTGATCGGGGGGTCTGACCTTGTTGGAGGACTAAGAGAAGCGGAGCTAACCCTGCGAAGGCCCCAGCCGCGTCCCGTAGAAGCCCCATGGCGATTGATGATAGAGCGACCCTCAGACAGGCATTGCCCCAGGAGGAACCCGGGGCCACAAGGTGCGTTCGAAGTGTCAATGATCAGTGTGTTCGGCAAATCACACTAATTCTCGCAGCTAGCTGCGTTCTTCTTCGACGCATGAGCCGACTGGGCGATTGATGATAGAGCGACCCTCAGACAGGCATAGCCCCGGGAGGAACCCGGGGCCACAAGGTGCGTTCGAAGTGTCGATGATCAATGTGTCCAGAATCCATTTTGTTGTGGCATTAGCCATGTGATTCTTCTGTCTTCACTGTTGCTTGTCTTTCTATTCTGCTTGAGTCATCAACTGTAGTTAACTCCTTCACTACTGAGCCAGAGCAATGTGTAAGCTCAAAGGCCTGTAGCTGCTAGAATGCACCTGTCTTAGAGTGTATCTGTCAGGCTGTTCCAACTGATGTAAGCAGTTCTGTCTCCCCTCCCACTCTGCTGACTAAGTGATTTCTATCTGTCCATGTTAGTCGATAGCTATTTTCGTGTATGTTTCTGCCGTCTATTTGAGTCTCCATGCTTACTGTGCAACACACTGGGTATATAAGCCCCATGGTTTCTGTATTCCATGTACTACCTCCTACAGCGCCTCAGGGTGTTGTATTGATGTAGTCCCACTCATAAGCGATTAATAAACTTGTTATTTGATATTCCAGCTTCCGTGCCAATCTCTATTTTGTTGGTTTAAGGACCAGTGGACATATAAGGGTGAACCCCTGCACCGGTGAGCTCATAAAAAGGCTCACTTCCACAAAATTGGCGCCCAACTGGGCTAATCGGAGACGTGGCCGTCCGAAGGAGTGGTCTTGACGGAGAACAGGAATCTACTGAGGAGGTACCCTGCACGAGGATACCCTTTGTCTTTGCAGACCGATGTGTTATTCCGGTTTTCCTGATCAGACCCTCCAGGTGGTGGCCGTTAACGACCGAGATCTCCTTTGGCGTAAGTTTTTTTTAATGACCATTAGGTCGACCCAGAGCTTGGCAGGTGGAGGTTGGAGACTTTGGTTTGGTAAGGTCGCTGAAGCTACACTCATGTTTTGGATTTGCTTGGCCAAGATTCTGGTTTTGTTTGTTTGTTTATTGCTATAAACAAAGGCAGGTAATGAGGAGATGTTTTGTCTATAATTTTAATATACTTGGGATAAATGCTATTTGATTATAATATTATACTTGATTATAATAGTTTTGGCATGCCTGCTCCTAGCGCACTTCGTAGAATGTGTTGCTGTCTTGAAGGTACCAATATGGATCTAGAAAGTTGTCAGCCGGCTCCCCTAGAGGGGACACCTAATAGGTTTATGTATATTAAATATGGTATTTCTTCCATAATGTATAGTACACTATGGAACAAATATACGAAAAAAGGTCCTGATCTACTATGGCCAGTAAATGGGTCATTTGATTTTAAGAAGATTCATTATGTTGAGCAGTGTTTGTTTCAGAGAAAGAGTCGACAAGATATGTTTGATTGTGTACGAATATGGGAGAAAGAGGTGAATGAGAGAGTGAGGAGAGAAGAAGCTATAGCACAAAAAGAACAGTGTAAATATATTTACCAAAAAGCATTGGAATTGAAAAATAAAGAGATGAGGGAAATAAAAGAAAAAAAAGATAGGGAGTGTCATTTAGATGTTACTGGCCAGTACCCTATTAAGCGCCCCATGTATCCCATACTTAATAGACCTCAAGATGATTCTATTTTGTTAGATAGACCTCCGCCCCTGTTTAAATTGCCTAGCGCCCCTGAGAATGAAGGTTCTGATAAATAGTATTTTTCTTCAGAAGAGAAAGATATAGATAAACCAGACGGGCGATCGGCTCGCTCTACTTTAACTACTGAGCAGAAGGCCACTCTTAGATCTGCTGCCAGTAAAGCAGCTTATGGGGATGCCTCCACTCCAGACATTCTAGCAATGGTTCAGGAATGGTCAGATTTAGAGCAGTTATATTTTTTTAGAGACGTTCACTTGTGAAGTAATAACCAGCTTTAGAAAACATTCCGGTGCTCTAGAACCTGCTGATATCAATACTGATTATAAACAGTTAAGTGATGGCACCTTTCTTTCTTCACAGGTGTCCGATCTAATTAAGCGAGTGGTTAAATTGCGCGTTGACGCATTCCGTCTATAAGAAGAGAAAAAGGCAGCTGGTAAAGCTACAGCTGAGCAAACAGTTCAGATTCCAGCACGACAAGAAGGAGCTACAGGAACAGATACAGACACTAGTAATCCTATAGTTACTATAAAACCGATGCGTGAAGCTGCGCCTTTGTATGTTCCTCCAAAGGGCACGGGAGCAAGTGACAATAAAGCTTCAGACAATGCGAAAGGATATTTTATTTATTATTGGGTCTATACCCCTTGGAGTAGAGCAGACGTTATGGCTCTTAAAGTTGCTTTGCCTGATCTTCATAAAAAGCAGCTGGATTTTTGCGTGGAAGTAGAAGGAGCTATTAGCTCCTGCACTTTGACATTGCCTGATATTGACATGTTCTTTGGCCTTATTTGACCTCTGATAAGTGGAGATCAATTCGGAAGATAGACGATAATGTAGCTTATGGTGATACTTGGTTGCATTTTAGGGGAAATAGATACTGATAGAGAGCCTGCGCAGAAACCACAACAGGTGATATTAGATCTTCCCAAAGCTGTTGTAACTAAGTTGAAAACTCTTATACCCCCTAAGAAAATAGATTGGACTACATTAGCGTCTTGTAAGCAGAAAGCGGATGAGTCAGTTTCTGATTTCCTTACACTATTAGAAGAGACATACCATGACTTTAGTGGGCAGTCGTTGACAGATGACACGGGTAAGCATCTGTTTGTAGACCAATTTGTCGCTAACATGCTCCCAGAAATAGCTAGTCGCCTAAAGGCCAGTGAGAGTTCATGGACTATGTCTTCCCCTGCCTCCCTTTTGACTATGGCCCAGTATTACGAGCATCAGGAATTAGAAGCTAAAGGGAAGGAGGATAAAAAGGTTAAGGATTTAAAAACGAAAGTTATGTTGGCACAGGTCTATGGTCCATCATTTAGAGGTGGTGGTAGAGGTGGACGTGCGATGTATCGCCCTGGTGCACCCCCTTTCCCTCGAGCACCTTTGACTGATCAGTGTGCGTATTGTAAAAATATAGGACATTGGTGTTCTGAGTGCCCCCATTTATGAGGTCAGCAGTATCAGCAGGGTAGAGGAAGTATGAGGGGCCACCCAGGGAACACAGGAAATAGGGGAGGTATGGATAATCGTACTAGAATTTAGTCAGTTGAGCACAATCCTAATTCTTTTAATACCTTTGATAGGCGCAACCAATACCAAATGTCTATTTATTTGGCTGATGGTCCTAAGGATTCTGATTATGCGTAGGAATGCCTGGGGGGGGGGGTAAGGAACCGGTTGAGGTCCCAGTAGATCAGGGGGGTCCCTATGTCGATGCAAACATCTTGGGTTCTACTGATCGCTTTCTGGTTTATACAGGAGCTACTCATAGTGCTCTGTCTAAACAATTGGTTCCTAGGGCTCCCCTGTCTGGCACATTGATAACATCAATAGGATTCAATGGGACACCTTCCCTAAGCCCACTGTCACAACCACTTGCATTCAGTCTTAACTTCACTGCAACATGTCCATTTCTACTTTCCCCTAACACGGCGGATAATATTGTGGGTATTGATATGCTGAAACATTTTCGTGCTACAATACGTTGTTTCCCAGAAGGTGTGCGTTATTTTAAATGACAACTATCCAATGGTTGAGAGGTTTTGCCTTATTAAAGAAGATATTGCTTTGGCATCACTACCTAGTACCTTGTGGGCTACATCAGACACTGATATGGGACAAATGGTTATCCCACCAGTGCATATTCAGGTGAAGGAAGGTGCTTCGTTGCCTCGATTGCCCCAATATAAAATCTCCCGGGAAGGTGAAGAAGCATTGATACACATTGTGCAGGATTTGATCAGAGTGGAGGTTGTGGAAGAAGTTCCTTACAATACCTGTAATAGCCCTATTCCTCCTATTTTGAAAAAATACACTGATTCTAAGGTTTATAGATTTAGTGCCCCAATACCCAGTAGCTTCTGACATCACAAAACTTCTTACTATGGTTCCTCCTACTGCAACTACATTTAGTGTGATCCATTTGAAAAATGCTTTTTTCTCGATACCTATTCATCCTGACAGCCGTTATTTGTTCGGCTTCACTTTGAATAATCGTTCATTCAGATTCTGTAGAGCTCCACAAGGGTATAAAGAGAGTCCTAGCATTTACAGCCAGCCATTGAAAAGACAGCTTGATTCTTTCCCTGTGCCAAAAGGGGTGGCTCTTATTCAATATGTCGATGACATCTTGTTGGCTGCTGATAACCCTGAACAGTGTGAAGAAGGAACACTATTATTATAATTTCTTGCATCTCATCATCATAAGGTCTTTCGGAAGAAATTGCAGTATTGTAGACAGCAGGTTACCTATTTAGTTCACCTCCTGTCTAAGGAGGGACGTGCACTCACACCAGACTGAATACATGCTATTTTAGAAACGCCTGTGCCCCGTACCCAGAAGGATGTTCTAGTACTGATTGGTCTTACTTCTTTTTGTAGGCAGTGGATCCCTAGCTTTTCCTACATTGTTAAGACACTCCGATGCGTCTCCCATGGACTACTGAATGCCAGAATGCTTTTCAACAGTTACGTCAAGCTCTTTGCTCTGCACCAGTATTAGGAACTCCAGACTATACTAAGGCCTTACAACTCTATGCACACGAGCGGGACGGTTGTGCTCTTTCGGTTTTAACCCAGACACACAGTGATAAGCAGTGTCCTTGTGCACATTTCTCAGCTGTCCTTGATCCAGTCGCCCGTGCGTTGCCTGGGTGTTTTCGAGCGGTAGCTGCGACAGCTGTGCCTATACGTCAGAGTGAGGGAATAGTCTTGTCACATAGATTGCTTGTGTTAGTGCCCCATTCAGTTGACGCCCTTTTGAACCAAACGAAAACACAACATTTGACTAGTGCTCGCCTGACAGGATATGAATTGACACTTTTGGCCCCTCATATCACACTGAAATGATGTTCGACTTTTCCAGCTACTCAGTCCCAGTCACAAGAATCACATGATTGTATATTTCTTACTGAAGAACAAACAAAGTGTCGTGTTGACCTACAAGATACTCCCCTTTCTAGTTTTGATGGGGAATTGTGGGTTGATGGGTCCTGCTTGAAATTGCCTGATGGCACAACATCAGCTGCGTATGCAATTACAACACTTCAGACTGTAGTTGAGACACCTCGCATTGCGCAGAAGTCGGCTCAAGCAGCTGAGTTGATAGCACTGACAAGAGCATGTGAACTTAGCACTGATCTGCTCGTTAACATCTACACCAACAGCCGATATGCTTTTGGAGTGGCTCACGATTTAGGGCTACTCTGGAAGGAACGAGGCTTCCTTACTTCGCATGGGACACAAATAGTGCATGGGGAATTAGTACACAATCTCCTTACTGCCTTGACATATCCTAAGAAAGTAGCGATTGTTAAGTGTAGCGCACACAAGAAAGTGAGTGATAAAATAGGACAAGGCAATGCCTTTGCGGATTATACAGTCTGTGAGACTGCAATGCAGCAAAGTACTACATCTATGTATTTGGTCAAGTCACAGGGTGAATGTTGGCATGATGCCAGGCAAGAGATGCTGGATATGCAACAATCTGCCTCTGCTGATGAATTAGACCAATGGTCTAAGGAGGGAACATTGGATGATGAGGCCTGTTGGAGGAATAAAAATATGGCGAAGTGAAAATAGCCCACAGCCTATTTACATCCCATGATTCACATAGCACATGGGCCGGCACATGTTGGTACATCCTCAATAGCAAAACTTCTTATGCAAGTTTGGGATCATCCAGATATTGCCGGTACAGCTAAAAAGATAGTCCAGTCTTGTTTGATATGTCTCCAGTATAACCCTGGAAAGGGAACACGAACTCCAACAGGAGGGTTTGCCATACCTACTGCACCTTTTGAGGTTCTGCAAATGGATTACATCCAGCTAGAATGCTGTAATAACCTGAAATATGTCTTAGTGGTGGTATGTGCCTTTATTAAGTGGATAGAGGCATACGCTACAAAAGATAATACAGCTCTTACTACAGCAAAGGTGCTCCTAAAGGAGTTTTTCCCCAGATTAGGCATTTGTCGAATTTTGTGGAGTGACAACGGACCCCATTTCATTAGGCAAGTTGTTGAGTATGTCTTGAAAGGATTGGGAACTAAGCAGAAGTTCCATGCTGCTTCCCACCCACGGTCAGCAGGGCTAGTAGAACGCTACAACTCCACGTTAAAATTGAAACTTGCCAAAATTCAAGCTTCCACATCTCTGAAATGGCCTGATGCACTGTCCTTGGCATTGCTATCCATTAGATCCATACCGCATACACGATCTGGCCTCACACCGTAAGAGGTGGTTTTTGGGAGGCCAATGAGTATTTGGGGGATTCCTAAGCCACGCCCTATCCATGATGTACCTTATGTATTGATGAATGACTACTTGTCATAGTTGACTGACAGCTTGCTTTCTATTCATCAACAGGCTTGAGAAGCTCTTCCTGACAGGTCGCAAGGTGACGGTCATGTTCTGCGGCCCAGTGACCAGGTGATGGTGCAGGTGTCCCAGAGGTCGAGCAGCCTGAAACTGAGGTGGCGAGTACCCGAGCAAGTCCTTCTGGCCACCAGAACTGCAGTCCGAGTGACCAATCGGAAGAACTGGATTCATTCCACCCATTGCAAAAGGGGTGCCATTCGCCTTGGTGGAACCTGCTGCGCTGAAAGATCACTGCGGCATCCCGAACACCGAGAGAGGCCAAGCTGGGTCACCTGAAGAACCTGAGGAAGTCTTCCCGGACCATACGATCCCTGGTACATCTCTATATCAGCTGCGACTCCGGAAGAGAGACACTTCATTGCAGGAAGAGACTGTTTGAGCCACTGTCCTGGGTTAGTGAAAGACTGAGTTGCAAAGGGGGGGACTCTCTTAGCGATACTCATCTCAACCTCAGTGAAGAAACCAACGGCTGTCCAGGGCTTTAGGGCTCCATCTGTTTTGTTTTTCAACATCAAAATGAACATGCCTGCGGAGAAGAAATCGATTGTAGCAAGACTTTGTGATCGAAAGAGTATGTTTATTATTGGACTTACTTCCATTGTTATCATCATTGCTACGATAACATGGGTTGTAGAGGGAGTAACTCCTGCTCGAAATCTATTTACTGTCACAATTCCTGTCCCCATTGAGCACGTCTACTACACTCTCCCTTATCATGAGCACCAGCACAGGATGTCCTACCTCAACAATACTTTCATTCAAATGTTGCATCACACCCATAATGCTACAACCATCACCAACTGTTGGGTGTGTGGAATGATGCCAGCTCATCAGAAAAATGGAGGAACACCTTTCATTCCTCTGCCGTTTTCGCACAATGGTTCTTGCCAAGCCTGGTTTGCATTGTTGTGGGCTTCTGAAATTGCTAAAATTACTAAAGCTGATGTAGGTGGACTGAATGCTCATTTGAACAGAGCTTGTTACCCTGTTGAAGAAGGAGATCCACAAGCTAAAGGAACTGTATGGGAAACGGAGGAGTATCGCCAAGGAAATTCCTCCACAAGCTGTTTTCCCAAACACTCGAACTTTCAAGGGTAACGGACCTCCTGTCATAGCTGTTACTAGAGCTCGAGCAGACCTGTGTGTGAACAGTATTGGTAGTATTCCTGTGGGGAAAAGCGACTGTACCTTTGTGTTAAATATTACTGGAGTGAACAATAGCAGTTTTATGTCATCACACAACACCTATTTTATTTGTGAAAGTAAAGGGTATTACCACCTACCTATTGGGTGGTCAGGAACCTGTTTTGTGTCCTTTTTGCTACAACCTGTGTTTTTGGCTCCTGCTTTCTACCACAAAGACTATAAACTGTACAATTACATTTCTAAGAGCCGATCAAAGAGAACAATAAATCATGATGAGGTGGATCAGACTGATACTGCACTGCAGCAATATGTTGACTTTAATTTGGGACTAATCTTCTTTGTTGGTGCTGCCATAAATAGCCGAAAAATTAGACGCTTGACACATGTTGTAGAGGCTGTAACCAACCAGGCAGCTATGGCCCTTGGGAATATCACAGAAGACCTACAAATTGCGAGAATTGTGGCGCTCCAAAACAGGATGGTCCTCGACGTGGTTCTTGCAGACCGTGGTGGAGCATGCCGCATCATCGGGAGCAGTTCCTGCATGTACCCCTGACCACGCCCTTCAGTTTTTGAGGCAATTTCTAAGTTACATAAAATAGCCACTGAAATCCACCAGAAATCAGGAACATGGACTTTGACTGGGTGGATGTGGACAATATTTATTGCTTGGGGCTGGAAGTTATTATCAACTCTATGTATATTTGCTGCAATCCTTTTTTCCTGCTGCTTATATATGCAATGTGGCCCAATGCTATGATCCCTTTGTGCTTCTACCAGTACCTCAATCTTACCAGCCAAACAAAATGCTAAAAATGCAAATGCCTGACTAGTAACTGACCAAGAAATAGGAAAACTAATGTTAATAGATATAGGTGATAACTTTCATATTTTTTCTACTGCATAGCGATGTCTTCAGCTAATGCTAAAAGGGCCGTCTTTCGGAATCGACAGAAATTGCCATTAGCATGAGCTGAATCCATTTTGTTGTGGCATTAGCCACGTGATTCTTCCGTCTTCACTGTTGCTTGTCCTTCTATTCTGCTTGAGTCATCAACTGTAGTTAACTCCTTCACTACTGAGCCAGAGCAATGTGTAAGCTCAGAAAGGCCTGTAGCTGCTAGAATGCACCTGTCTTAGAGTGTAACTGTCAGGCTGTTTCATCTGATGTAAGCAGTTCTGTCTCCCCTCCCACTCTGCTGACTAAGTGATTTCTATCTGTTCATGTTAGTCGATAGCTATTTTCGTGTATGCTTCTGCCGTCTATTTGAGTCTCCATGCTTACTGTGCAACAAACTGGGTATATAAGCCCTTTAGTTTCTGTATTCCATGTACTACCTCCTACAGCGCCTGAGGGTGTTGTATTGATGTAGTTCCACTCATAAGTGATTAATAAACTTGTTATTTTATATTCCAGCTTCCGTGCCAATCTCTATTTTGTTGGTTTAAGGACCAGTGGACAGATAAGTGTGAGCCCCTAAAAAGTCTAATTTCCACAAAATACCTTCGCCCCATTGGAAAGCATTGCACGCGACCAGATGGCCAAGATGATGGGTGCGACCAGATTGCCAAGGGGAAAGGTGCGACCAGATGGCCGGGGTGATAGGTGCGACCAGATGGCCAAGGGGAAAGGCGCGACCAGATGGCCGGGCTCGAAAGGCGGCCATCTGGTCGCTCTGTGCCCTAACGAAAGGGCGAGCGGGCACCTGGGCATGGAGGGGCCAGAGGCCCGGGGCCCTACCTGAGCCTCACCCATGGAGCTACGAAGAGGGGAGCCGACGGGCCCTCCGACCCGGGGCCCGCGGACACCTTGACAAGCAGGCAAAACGAGGGAGGTCTGCACGGGACAGACTGACCCCTGTCCCGGGCCCTTGGTGGAGTGGCATGCCAGAGGACGGGGCCAGGACTGGAGTGCCCGACCAAAGGCCGGGCGGGGCCCCTGGACCCAGCCGGGGCTCCCAGGCCCAGAGGCCCAGGGGAAGCCTACCTGGGCCCGCAGGACCCCATCCCGGGCACCCAGCCACACCGCAGGCCCGAGGACAGAGCCCAGGGTGGGGGGGGCCGCCCTCCTTGTGGCCCTCAGGGGCCCCGGACAGGGCTCCTGAACCCAGCCTAGCGAGGGGGGCTCCCCGGGCACGACAGAGCCCCTTCTTGAGCTTTTGGCAGAGCGGCAGGCCAGGGGACAGGGCTGGAGCACTCGACCCGGCGGGGCCCCGGAGACCTTTTTTTAAATGTTTTAATTAGGTCAAATCATTTTACAAATGAAAAAATGTTAAACAATCCGTTTAAAAAAAGATATTTTCCGTAAGAACTTGCTTTTTTACTATTGTTTAAATTAGTGCATTTTGTGTTATTTTAATTTAATTAGCATTCTAGTCAAAATTGAAAAAAAGATAATGGATTTATATTTTATTGTTTTTTAGCGTACATTAGTGTCTTTTTATAAGTTTGTCCGTATTTGTAAAAAACGATTTTAAAGATTGATAATTTAAAGATTAAATACTTAAATGTTTTAGTAAAAAGACATGTTTAAATAAATTACATTTTTTGTACCGTGTTTGAAACATGCATTTAATAGAACATAGTGGTAGAGTCGGTTAATATGGAAATTGAATATTTTTCGTGGTTTAGAAAGTCGTTGTAAAGAACGTAGTGGTTTGGCTTTGGTAGTGGTTTAGACTTTGTGGTTAAGGTATTCGTTGTTAAAGTGGTAGTGGTTTAGTCATACATCCCTACCACGTGGCAGGCCCGAGGATGGAACCCGGGGTGGGGAGGCCACCCTCCCCAGGGCCCTCAGGGGGGGCCCTTCAGAGCTCTTATGCCCAGCCAAGCAGGGGCAGGCTCCCAGGGCCCGGCAGAACCCTATCTTGGGCCCATGGCAGAGCAGCAGGCCAGGAGACTTAGCCTGGGACCCCTGGACCCTGTCGGGGCTCCTCCCGGGCAGAGGTGAGCCCTCCCCGGGCCCGTGGGCCCCCATCCTGGGCACCACGCCGCACATTGGGCCAGGGGATGGAGCCCCAGGCTAGGGGTTGTCCTGGCCTGTCCGGCTGCCGGCTGAGGACAGCGAGGCCGAGAGGGGTTTTGGAGTACACTGTCCCTAGTAATCCGGAGGAAGGGTACACCCCTTTCTGGTAACCTGTGAGCACCGTGAGACTGAGGGGACCCAAGGCGCGGTCGCGCCTGACCTCCTGGAGCCCTGCCTGGCTGGGATCGGGGAGGCTAACAAGTCCTCATCGGGACTTCTAGGGCAGCCTGCTGATCTGGTCGCCCCATTTGAAAGCATTGCGCGCGACCAGATGGCCGAGGGGAAAGGTGCGACCAGATGGCCGGGCTCGACGGACGCCAATCTGCCCGCCTGAGCCTTCATGGGCCTCACAGGCACGGGGAGCCTGCAGGAGCTCTTGGGCCCAGATGCTCATGGGAGGACCGGCCGGGGTACTTTGCCCCTCGGCGGGCCGAGGAGGGAGCCCCGGACGGTGGGGAGGTGTTGTCTGGGCCTAGCCCATCTAGTCGCAGGCTGAGGACCGTCAGCCCGAGAGGCGTTTAGGCATACCCTGTCCCTAGTAATCCAGAGGAAAGCTACCCTTCTTTCTGGTAACCTGTGCGCACCGAGTGATGGAAGGGACCCAGGGCATGGAGGTGCCCGACCTCCTGGGGCCCTAGCTGGGTTCGAGGAGGCGGACGAGCCCTCATTGGGACTTCCAGGCCAGCCCAGCCATCTGGTCGCCCCATTGGAAAGCATTGCGTGTGATCAGATGGCCGAGAGGAAAGGCGTGACCAGATGGCTGGGCCCGAAGGGCGCCAATCTGCCTGCTCTAGCTTCGCGGGATGGCTCCCGCATGCCCTTTGGAAGGCTCGGGGGCTCTGCTTCACGGGGGCTCATCAGAGCCCTTAGCTGGGTCTCAGGCATAGGGCTGCAAGGGGGTGCCCCCGACGGAACTCAGACCCTGGGCCTGCAGGCACCTTAACACACAGGCGAAGCACCCAGACCCTCAGCTGGCCACAGGACGTGGGCTCCCGCACCCCAGGGCCCGCCGGAGCCCAGGCCACAGGACTGGTCCCCGCTTCTGAACCCAGCCAGGCAGGGAAGGAAGAGAGCCTCCATGGGCACCAGGGACCCCTGTCCCGGGCAGACGGACCCTTGGCATGCCGCAGGACGGGGGCTCCTACACCCCAGACCCTGCCCGAAACCCAGGCCCCGGTCTCTGCTTCTCAACCCAGCCAGGCCGGGGGGATCTGGGACCCTGCCCGGGCATGAGGGACCCCCATCCCAGGCACATGGACCCTCGGCTGGCCGCAGGGTGTGGGCTCTTGTTTCATGGATATTTTTCATAACTCCGTGGAACTCCGCTTAGTAGCATTACGCCAACTCCGCCCAGGGTTACTATACATCAAACAATGGAGGGTCTGCCATATAAATAAACAGATAATAAATAAATATCAAAATCTTATCATGGTCTGCCAATTCGAAATTCAAACTGCAATGAATATTATGTACGTATTCTATTGGACAAACTTAAATATAGTTATATGTTTAACTCAGACTGGAAGAAATGCCAAATTAGTGATATAATTCTTTTGTAACTGTGATTAATAAAATTGTATATACATATACTAAGTTTTGTGTAATTTACAACTGATTTGCAATGCCTGAAACAGATGTAAACAGATGTACAGTCAAACAATCCACATTTGTATAGCGAACCACTGTCACCCCCAGGGGTACCTTAGCACTGTGGTTGCGACGTCTCTGTCAAAGAGCCAGGTCTTGAGTTTCTTCCTGCAGTCCGCCGGGGGGGGGGGGATGCTGTTCAAAGATGGAGGGGTAGGTTGTTCCAGGTCTAGGCAGCGATGTAGGCAAAGGAGCGGGCACTGCAACAGGTTCGGTTGTGTGTGCTAGTGAGGAGGAGCGTAGGAGTCTTTGTATTTGATATTTGTAGAGTGCATTATATTCAGGGGTGTCAAAGTGCTAACCAAGAACAGCATCCCAGGAACGATCATCCCTAAGCATCCGTAAGTGAGAAAAGCCAGGTTTTCAAGTGTTTGCGAAAGGCCGCATGAGAGGAGAGACTAGCAAATTGAGTTGGTAGGGTATTCCACAACCTGACCGCAACAACCCTGAAGGACCGCCTCCACCTGGCTTATCTCCACCTTCCTAAGAGAGGCAGACCTCGGCTGTCTATTTGGGATATACCAATGGAAGGCTGCTCTCAAATGCAACGGACCCTGGCAGTAGAGGGCAGTCTGAACTAGATAGAGGGCTTTGAAAGTCAGTCGCTTCCTGACAGGCAGCCAGTTCAGGGAGCAGATGCCCTCTCTGAAAGACGGACCTTTAGGAATATTCAGGACGAGGTGGGCAGCCGCATTGTGAATTGTCTGTTGTCTTGAGTTTTGTTTTTATTAATGTTTAGGTACAGAGCATTGCAGTAATCAAGGTGAGATATGATAAGCCCAATGCAGCTCTGAGCTCGACAGGAATAAGGGGAACATTCTTAGAATTTTGATAACATGGAAGAAGGAGCTAAGAGTCCTCTTCACCTGAATATCAATGGAAAGAGAGGTGCCGAAAAATACCCCTACATTTTTGGCCTCCTTAACGGGGAGAGGTAAGGGGCGTAGAACTCATGCCACTACGGTTCCGACCATAAGGTTGTTTGCGCACCAAAGATCAGAATCTCCATCTTATCAGCATTCAGTTTAAGCCAATTCTCTTTCATCCAATTGTTTTAATCTTACAGCATCTAAACCTGTCAACCACCACTGTAATGTTGGATACTGATACAATGATCTGTGTAAATTCTGCGTAAGAGAGCACTTGGAAGCTGAAGGACCTGATCAGCTTGGCCAGGAGGGCCAGATAAAGATTAAACAACGTTGGGCTGAGAGAAGAGCCCTGTTGCACCCCACAGGATAACTGAAACAAACTTGCCCTAAAATGACCACAACTCACAATGCGAGTTCTGTTGCTAAGAAAGGACTTCATCAGGGCCAGGGGAGTGTCTCTCAATCCTGTCTGGCGAAGTCTGTGAACCAGGAGGGAGGGGGACACCGTGTCAATTGCAGCTGAAAGGTCCAGCAGCACCAAGATGGCAGATCCTCCCTGATCAACCTGACAGGGTATGGCATCATTAGCTGTCAGCAGAGCGGATTCTATGCTTTGGCCACTCTGAAACCCAATCTGCAAATAATCCCAGAGATCCTAAGAAGACATAAACACTACCAGTTCCTGATTAAAATATTTTTCCAATATCTTATCTGGTGCAGGTAGAAGAGAAATAGGGTGTAGGTTACTTAAATCTTCAGGGTTGCTGTGAGGCTTTTTCTTAAGGGGACAACTATAGCCTCCTGCCAGGATTGAGGAAAAATCCCTGTAGAGAGAACTTGATTGTACACTTTTTCAAGAAAAATTGCAATCTGTTCGGGTGCTAACTGCAAAGTTCTAGGAGGACACAGATCTTACGGAGAGTCAGAATGTAAGTATAGAAGAATTTGCTTAATTTTCATAGGCGAAATAGGAGGAAAGCCAAAAAGAGTAGCAGTGGGAGTGAAGGTAATCGCCTCTTCATCTTTTCCTGACGGGGTAAGATCCTCCTTGAGTTTAAAACGGGTAACAATCTTCAGGCTCTTATCTTTAAGGTGCGCTGCTACACTATTGCAAAAATCCTGGGAACTTTCAACGGCTTGCTGAGATGGTGAAGTAGAAAGATTATTAATCACCTTAAAGAGTTTGTTGGGAGTGTTAGTGGCCGACCTGATTTTCAAAGTTAAACAGGAGGACTTGGCTGACAAGATAGCATGTTTAGAACTAAGCGCCAATTCTTTGTGCTTTTTTTTTTCTGCAGTGGAAGGAGTCAACCTCCACTTAGATTCTTGCCTCTTGCATGGATGTCTAATCTCTTCCAGAGCCTTTGAAAACCACGGGGCCGAAGATCTGGTTCTAGTCCCTGGCTTAGGCGCAAGAGGCGCAATTAGATCAATGGCGGTCACCACCCATTAATGAAAGTCATCTGCAGTGAATTCCAGTTGACTATCATTCCTTTCTAAGGATTCACACAGTCACAGTAGGCTTTCAGCCAAGATTGTATTCCACCTCCGGAACCCTGTGATTTTACTCTTCGACTGACCCTTTGGACTTTTGAATCATAATTTTTAAAAGTACCACGAGATGGTAAGTCCAGCAGCGAGAGTGTCTCCCAATCCCAATGCCCCGTGATTAACAAAAATAACATCTAAGGTATCCCCTGCCATATGTGTGGGTGAGTTCACCAATTGCCTGAAACCAAAATTCTTAATGAGTTCCAGAAACCTAATGGAGTCAGTGCAATCGATGTCTTCCAGATGGAAATTAAAGTCCCCCATAAGGGTAAAGTTGGGGCAGGCAATGTAGGGTTCCAATGCTAGGCTCCATGTCTCAATGAACGTATGGTGAGAGCCTGGGCGGCGGTACACCAAGAGCCCTGAGAACGTAGAAGTATCGCTAGCTTTGATTCTAAAACTTGTTGGCAGGTGGAAGTTCAGGCAATGGTAATGTAGGCCGGTTCATGATTGCGCAGAGCTTTGTAGGCATGTGTGAGGATCTTGAACTGGCATCTCTTCTGGATGGGGAGCCAGTTGAGGTTTCTGAGGTGAGAGGTGATGAGGGTCCATTTGGGGAGGTCCAGGATGAGTCTGGCTGCAGCATTCTGTATGGTCTGGAGTCTTTTGAGGAGGTGGGTGGAGATGCAGGTGTAGAGAGTGTTGCCGTAGTCGAAGCGGCTGTTGTCGAAGGCCTGAGTGATGGTCTTTCTGGTGTTAGTGGCATCCATCTGAATATTATGCAGAACGTACGAAGGATGTGGAAACAGGAGGAGGCGACTTAGTTGAGTTGTTGTTTCATGGTCAGTTCGCTGTTAAGGATGAAGCCGAGGTTGCGTACATGCTTTGTAGTGGTGGGTGTTTGTCTGAGTTCTGCTGGCCATCAGCTGTGGTCCCATACGAAAGTGTTCTTCCCGAAGATCAATACTTCTGTCTTGTCATGGTTTTACACTTCAGTAACCCTAGTGGGAAATGCTATGTATTTTGAAGAGGAGCTTACAAATGTGATCACCCACAAAGGTCCAACTTAGTGTTTGTTAATAGACAAATGTATATGTATAGCCTACATTTTAAAAATATTTACGTTACACTGGAATAATCCAGGTTCCATTTCTGCAGAAAGTGTAGGGGCATGCACTAAATACTATAGTTTTCATAAGGGTTGAAGGAGAAGAGATGTTCAGAAAACATATTTCAATCTGGAAAGGAAATCATGCAGTTTTAAAGGATACCATACCTGGAGTTAAGAAAAGTTATAAGTCCTTTTTTATAGTGCTATTCCCTTACTCCTATTTCGTCCAACTGGAGAATAGGATTTAAGAGTGTGAAAGATTCTTTAATAAGTAATATACGAACACCTTCCGTAAGTTACGCTTATTTTCATGAATCTGGCACTCAGCGCTTAAAGTCAAACTGGTGTTCTGTAGCAGCCGGGGTGAAAATAGTAAGAGAGCTGATTTTCATTTAATAAAATGTATTCACAACATTATATACAATTCTACACTAAAATAAAAACACTGCACATTACAAAACTCTATTTTCATAAACTTGACACGACCTTGGCCTCGACTCCATATTGTTTCCTGTTGCAGCCATAATGTTTATTTTCACTTCTTATTCTGTCAACACACATAATATGTACACAGTTGAAATGCTCTGTAATGACAGGCTGTAGCTATTGAAACATGGAGGATGCCTTTTGCAATTTTCAAGGCTCCTCCTGCTTATATCGTAGTATATTAATTATGTGGGAATTCCATTGTTTTGTGACCAGTTTGTACTTTTACCTCCAATGACAGTATGTTAAAATGGCTCCTATTCATATTCAGTAAGGGGTTAGTGCTAGAATGGTGGCATTATGTGACGTTGTATAATCCTGAACTGTGATTCGTCAACCTATCACCACATACTGACATTGCGATTTCCATTGCATCTGTGGTGAATTTGCTGATGTGAGCCATGACATCTGGAGGCGAGCCAGTCTTCTGACTCCCTGACTTGAGAGGCAGAGCCCTTGTTGGTTCATCTTATGCTTTTGACTTAGAATAATTTTGCCTTCACTTCATGTCTTTTCCTGCTGCATTTGGTTGAGCCTTATGTTAGTTAATTCCCTGTAGTGATTTTTATGGATCTTCAAGTTGCCTTCTGTATTGCACCCAAATTATTTTAAGAAATCATGGTTTTCATTTTATTTCTGACTGGAGGAATTATTTCCTTGAAATGTTATTCTATTGCTCTTGTGTTGGGTGCTGCCTGGGGACACATTGCCTCGTGCATGCTTGAGGTTTAAGATAGTCCCTGATCCTACATGGGTGCTTGCGGGATAGTGAGACCAATGGCAACAAACCCACCCCTCGGCAACAGGCTGGTAAAAGCTTTCCATCCTAAAGAATTAACCGTATACCTTTCGACAGTACTATAAGCTCCATCAGCTCAGGTCGGCAAGTGAAGGGCAACAGGCCAGCACTACTTTCATGGATGGGGCTTCATTGGAGCAGTTCTGGATCAAAAGAAAGGGGTGACTTGAAGTGCTTCCCCTCTTAGAGATCCATCTTCTGGAATCCCAAGGCCCTGCTTCTGAGCTGCATGTTACCGGGGTGTGGTATTATCGTATGCGGTGTTACCGTTACTGTGTGCTAAATTTGCACAGTACTGTGGAATTACAAACTGCATCTGATTAAATGCAGAATTACATTGTGGGACCATTTTTTACCACCATGACACCCAAATGAATTCCCAATTCTGTGGGGTGTAATGCATACAGCAGGTGGTAAATGTATGCAGGGAACTCTGGGTGGCGTGGGGGTGAGCAAGGGACACCGGGAGGGAATGGCAACGTGTTTTCTGGCAGGGGGAGCATTGTATGCTCCTTCCTGTCCACTTGTCAGAGAAATAGATTGGGACAGAGGCTTGCCTGCTGCAGCCAAAGCATCATGTCTGGTTCTCCCATACCTGCCAGAACTGGCAGAGAAAAATCCGAGCCACTTGGAATCAGGTGCAGCAGAAGACCATGAGGTAATTCTGCTCCACCTGACTTGGAATGAGAAGATGAAGGCTCAAGTGAAAGGAAGAACTAACAGGCCCTTCCTTCCCATATGACTTAGGCCCTGGTCTTGAATGTCCCTCCAGACAGTGCGGCCTGGAACCCAAAAGGAACAGGAGAGTTGAAAGGCCATGGAATGTTTGCTCAAAGGCTCACCCAAACATAGGGGTTCTTACCTGGCCTGCACGAGGCCAGACATTTAGCCTGCTCATGCTCAGTTTGGTGCTGAAAGGTTTACACCATAGACTAGTACAAAGGACAGCTGTACAGAGTCTAGTTTTGTTTCTTATGTCTTACCCAGATGCTGCCAGAAAAAGTAATTTTGTTACCAGTTCAGTTGAAACAACTAATGGTGGAATTCAAAATATTTAAACATATTCTTATCAAGTACCAGGGAATGGTTTGAAATAGAAATAAATAGTGCATGAGGACTACCTTATTAATCACGTTGACCGGCAAAGAGCGTGTAGGGAAAACAATGGTATAGAATCCATTTGAAGGCATCATCCATGCTTCCTCTTCTGTGGAAAAAACCAAACCTCCTGCTCTGCGCCAACCCTGCTTTCATCGCCATCATTCGTCAGCAGAGGCTCAATAGTGTCCTTGCACTTGGAGGCGGATCTCAAAGGTACCAGTGTACTCTGTGACCACGCTAGGACTGAGTTTCTCCTTCAGGCCTTTAAGATGACTCTTTGATTGGGATCTGGCTTTGTGCTTTGGACCTCACAGATGTCTATTCCCACATCCCCCAGAGGACCTCTTATGAAATGCCGGCGGTCTGTGGCAGGCTATACTCAGCAGTTCAAGATACTCCTGTTGGGACTTTTATTACCCAAGGACCTTTTCGAAGATCCTCAGAGCAGTGGCAGCCTTCGTGAAACGATGATGAGGCTATGTGTGCCCCTATGTCAGGGGTCTTCAAACTGTGGGGCGCGACCCCCAGGGGGGCCGTGGAGTGATGCAAAGGGGGTCGCGCCTTCCCAGTCACACTTCTGCCCAGGCCCCACACTTCCCCCGTCCTGTGTCGTGTCTCAGCCCGGGCTGCTGCAGTGAAACTTGAGCTGCTGGGGGCTCAGCTGGGCAGTGTCTGGATTCCTATCTCCAGGACCCCCGTGTTTTTTCACAGGTCTTTAAAGACCATTTAACATGCCTTTGTAAACTGGTTACAGAGGCTTAGGTTTTTTTGCTGGTTCCAGTACCCCCTGGGTCCCCACTGTGCCTATTCCTTACATTTGGATTTTACATTCACTGCCGTAGTGTGAGAATGCATTTCATGGAAAGGAATACAAAGTTGGCTTCCTGGGGGCGCCGTGAGTGAAAGTTTATTGTGCTTTTGAAGCACATGCTGCAGCGTTTCTTTCCCCGGCAAACCAGGCCTCACATAAATGTCAAGATAACTCCTGTGATTAATGATCTTCCTGGAGAGAGATCAGAATTTTGTATAGTTGAGGTTTTGACTTAGGTGAAGTTAGTGCAGAGGGTTAATATGCCTGCTGCAAAGAACGTGTACCAAGTAGATTACAGAGTGCATATGATGTGAAGAGATCAGCAGGTTACTGCTTTCAAAAGAGACATCCTTTTGTTACTTGCAATTTATAACTTAAAGTCCTAATATAGAATAGTGAGCTATTAACTTTCATCCTAGAACAGCATGCACACTACAAAGAATACATTATTAGACCATTGATTAATGTTGCAAAAAGGGTTAATTTGGCTAGCAATCAATTCTTATTATTAAAGGAAACTCCCAACTATGCTGTTTCTTTTTCGACTCTGAGTTTGTGCTTCTCCACACCAAGCACTCTTGAACTATACTGCCTACCAGTATGGATGACATGTGACTCCTATACTTTTAGTCCTTTGGCTTATGTAACATTTCCTATACACTGATTTACACACTTATGATTGATTGTCTCTGTGTAATGTGTGTGTGATGCAAAGTGCTCGGACACCCTACACTGGTATGTGTGGCACTATATAACTAATTCAATGCATCTGAGAGTGTGGGGTTATGGAGACTTGGTCACTGTTAAAGGGTGCTAGTGAGAGAATCCGTGGTGGGGGTGGTCATTGGGGGGCACCAACAAACATTGTTGCACAGGGCACCACCAGCACTAAAGCCGGCCCTGGGAAGTATGCACAGATAAGCGCTGAAAATACCGCTTTAGGTGACTGCTTTTTTTTGTACCGACTGGGCCATCAAAATAATCTGCTGGTAACCCTAACCATAGGACTGGAAGTTTGTTGCAGGATCAGCACATTATTTATTTCCTTCACCCTCGATCCCCGATTAATGCCGCAATAGTTTAACTTAGATCTTAAAGTCTACGCCCCCGTCAATAACATGCTGAGTTACTTCATGGGTCTGGGAATGCACCCTGCATTCAGACAACTCATTCCTCATTCTCGCCCTTTATTGTCACGCTCACCTTGCACTCACAGTGATCACAATGCACTCACACTGATCACCATGCACTTGCACCATTCACCCGCTCACCCTGCACTCACAGCGATCACAATGCACTCACACTGATCACCATGCACTTGCACCATTCACCCGCTCACCTTGCACTCACAGTGATCACTCTGCACTCAAAATGCACTTGTCCTGCTCACACTATACCTCAACCTGCAGTCACACGAGTACACGAGTACACTACTCATCCTGCACTCATGTGACACTTCACTCACCTGTCCCCCTCACTACTCAATATGCAACTCACTCAAACAAGCCCATCAGTAATCATACATTCATTCATCCCATTCTGAACTTGCATCCGCACCCAAAATGAGAGAGGACAGCAAGGGAGTGAGAGAATTTGATTGAAGAGGTCAGGGATGAGGAGAAATGTGAATTGCCGAAGAGAAGTGTGGACACGCAAGAAGTGAGTGTGATCCAAAGGTGAGGGCTTCTGTTAGAACAAAGGGGACATGTGAAAGAGGAATGGGGGGACTGGAGAGGTGTAAGATACAAATAGACAAAAATTTGAATGAAGAGACGAGGTGAATGAGAAGTGCTGAGGGGCACGGGAGGTGACAGGGCCAGAGAGGCCATGAGATAAATGTGAGAGACTGTTAGAGATGAGGGCAGTGAAAGGACAGAATGTCAAGAGGTGATTAAAGGTGAAGTGAGAGGTTGAATGGGGAGAGTTCAGAAGTTGTAAAAAGGGGTGAAAGAAAATGACCTGCAAAGTGAGAGAGGGATCCGGGGTTAGGAGAGGAGAGAGGGATGGAAGGGAGGGGGTGAGAGGAAAGCTGCGTGGGTAAACGGCTTAACTCTACACAAAACTGCCAGGGTTTTAAGTGACCCATGCTTCTTCCGGTTAGGGCCAGGTGAGCTTCTAATGTGGCAGCACGTATTGCTGCAGAGTGGAAGGCCCTTCACAAAGGTTGACTTGAAATCTTTCTGATGATAATTGCTGTATTTTGGTTATAAATGGGTACTGATTGGGTGAAATCTTTCCTCAGCGTTACTGTGTGTAACAAACATCAAAATAATGAAGCAATGCTATCCCAAAATACGCGGCATCACATAACCTCATTTACATTTTCATCCCATGCAATTTAGTCAACAGGTTTAGACATTTTTGTCAGGAGGGGGTCCTTACGCCTCAAAATGTTGACAGGGGGGTCTCGGCATCCAAAAGTTTGAAGACCTCTGCCCTATGTGGATGATGGTTCAAAGCGGCACTAGAACCTGAGCCAAGTAAGGACCTGTTCCCCAGCCTGGATCTCTATCGGTGCACTCTTAGCCTTGCACCTACCTACTATTCATGGGGGCAACCATGAATATTTCTGAATTGGATTCATTCTCCCACCCCCTCTCGGTCTTTTACATGCTTTCGAAGAAGCGGGGGTGGACCGTAGATGTAAGGACATGCTGCTCACCATGAGTCTTCCTCCCTGTCCGTACCTATTGAATCTCAGCTGGTAGGTGAGGCTGAGGCACAGACGAGGGCGAAGCCCGCACCCGAGATGGAGCCCCACTGTGTGCACTGGCCAGAGCCGGACTGGCCGTAGCGGGCACCGGGCAATCCACCGGTGCACCGCGCGGGTGGGGGCCGTTTTTGGGCCCCTAAGGCCGTTTTTGTTACAGGGCCGTTTAGCTGCAAAATCGGCCCTGTAACAAAATCGCCCGAAAACCGGCCCTGGCAAAGAGCTCGGCGGCACCCCCCCCCCCATCCCGGGGGTGGCAGCGGAGCACTTTGCCAGGGCCGGTTGTGGTTCCCAGTCCGGCCCTGGCACTGGCATGGCACATAGTGGTATATTAAGCTGAGAATAACCCACCTGTTGGAAGGAAGGGGTCATAGGGCCAAGAACACAAGGGTTTATTATGGTAATGTGTTGTCAGACTAGGAATAGAAGTGTGAGCTTTGAAGAGCAAGTCTATATCATATCATTAAAGCACACAACTATTCCTCCCTGCTCAAGACTGGGGACACCAATTAAAAACTTTATAGTGATATGATGCTGAATCTACTGTAAACGTTCACTGAAATACTGATTTCTCGAGAAATTGTATCTGTTGACCAGTCCTTAATTGAGCAACAAACATAGGGCCTTGTTTAAAAGCCCAATGCACCGCTGGTGCGTTACTTTTTTAGACTCATCGGTGGCACAAGTGGCTAGCCGACATCTACAAGGCCACGTCAAGTCACCCTGCGTGACTTTTCAAGGCCTTGTAAATATGGACCCCGTCATGCATTAATCTGCGTGAAAGGGGCGTTCCATGGTGTTCCCACGCAATATTCATGGAACCGGACACAATCCCAGATTTACAATGTTTAGTAAACCTGGGAATGAGTAAGGAATCCCACTCCTCCCCGGGGTAGGCGTAGGAGTGGGGCAAAGAGGGGGAATGCTTTATATTTCTCCTCGTGTTTTCCTCTTTGTATCTGTGCTGTATTCGGCAGCAAGCGTAGAAAGATGAAAATGCCACCAAATTTTTTTTTTGTGCAGGAAGGTGCCCCTTCCATCACAAAAACAATCATACCGCAATGCAGGCATCCTTTCAACATGACGCAAGGGTGCCTGCGTTGGTGCATGGCAGCCAATTGTGAACCAGCGCAGGGGCAAGCACATGGATGCTTCGTATTGTTAATATTGTGAGCCATCACCAGACTCTGTACTATGCCAGGGACTCCCCATCAAACCAAACAACGTTTTTGTATCCATTCTAAATAAGATTATAGTGCCAAAGCATAAACCGTGCTCTCATGGTGCCTATTTTAAAGTAAAGCAAACACAAGGCAGCATAAAAAGGCAAGGGTACCCTCTTTTTTTATCGATGGCCTCCTTCTCAGCCGGCAAGAGGACCTCTGAAGCTCCAGGACAAAGTTTTCATTGACTTTTTATTTCCTAGCGTTAATTAACATTAGGCAGATATTTAGCATCAAGTTCTGAGCAGCTGTAAGGCAAATCTGCTCGCAGCCAGTTCTTGGTATTGCTGCTGTAAATAGTGCTCCAAGATTGGCAAGCGCCGCAGCATGACACATAACTTCCTACTCCCCCGCATCTACAGGGTAGCACCAATATTAGCTTGTGGATTAAGCCTCACTACCTTTCTTCACACAGAGTGGATCAAGGCAACTGTGGACCTTGCGCTTCGGGCAATTATCAAGGGTGCGACCACAGGAAGCTCGCCGCCATTTCAATTCCAGGCGCATGTCCCATCCGGCAAGCAGGGTCCCACCCTCATCGTGCTTCAGACCTTTTATTATTTATGTTATCAATTCAGGAGGTGTTTCATGAGAGAGTAGATCTCCTCAGATGTTCATAATGACATCGTTTGACGCGTACATTAACATTTCAAGGCGCCTTAGTCCTACGTTGTGATGGCTGATTTGTCTGCGTGGAGCAGGAAACATCTGCCAGCAGCATCCAAGAGACTTAAGAGATTAAGAGTACATGCAACAAATGGAAGTATCCTCAAGTCCTTCACTGACCTCTGAACTGATTTCGAAATATTGGGCATCCATAATTCCTCTTCCATGTAGGGAGTTTTGCAAATGAGAGCATGTTGGGACCATAAATCCTTACTCGTAACCTGACATTGGAGAGTTCAGTTGAATTAACTTGGGTAGTACAAGAACTTGCTGAACAGACCGCCATTGCAGGCACATTGGCTCAACAAAATAGTATTTCATGATCGATGCCAGAAGAGCGTAAAGTTATCCACTTTGCTTCTTCTCAGTACTCTTCATCTGTAGACTAGGTTTACAAACAATGACCTGGAAGATTTCTCCACCTTGTGTTGGGACCCACAACTGTGTCCTAGTACTGAGGAGTGAGTGAGACTGGCGAGTACACAGACTGTGTTGTGCTGTCTTTGCACCAATTTTGACCATTATATTCCTCCCCCCACAACTCCAAACATTAGAAATCAGCGGTGTGCACCCTGAATATCGACTCCAGAATATTGCACAATAAGCATAAAATATTGAAAAAAATATCAACAGATAAGTAAGTGTAGGTTTTCCATAACTAACTCCACATATATGTACCTAGAGGGTATATCTTCAAGATACATAGATGTGGAGTTAGGAACAGTAAATCTATACTTTCCTATATGCACTTAGATTTCTATATTTTGTCCCTCCAAATTCTGTCCACAGTATTCTTGCACCACGATATTATGGTGGTTGATAGTCAATAGTACCACCGAAATTAGCCTTATGCACTGCTAGGGGCAACACCAAGTACAGGTTAAAATGGTAGGTGCTGTTTCTAGAAGAGGCACCGTGCACTCGAGTTACTTCAGTTGAGTAATTATTGATTACTGGGATTGCTTTCAATCACAATTGATCAGAATCACAAAGAACTTCCAGACCAAAATGGAGCAGATCCCTGAGCGTGTATATAGAGAAGGATAGTTCAATTTGATGCAGGCGGAGCTGCTGCACTGATTTTGTTAGATCTCAGTGCAGCGTTTGATACTGTTAATCACTCTGTGCTGACACAGGGGTTAGAGAAAATGCGAATACAAAGCACTGCTTTATTGTGGCTAAAATCCTTTCCGCAGGATCACACCTTTCAGGTAAATATAAACCAACATGGTTCAAAATCACATTGCTTAACCTCTGGCGTGCCTGAAGGATCTACCTTGAGCCCTCTGCTTTTGAATCTACATGTCAGACCACTGGCAGAGATAGTGGAAATCTGTGACCGTACACCTTGCTCATATGTGGACGAAACACAAATTGTGGCATCTCTATCATCAAAGGATAATCAGAATGTGCTGACCTTGCACTCCTGTCTCATCCAAGTTCATTCTTGGATGAATGTCAACTTTTTAAAGTTGAATGGAGACAAGACAGAAGTCTTGCTGGCGAGTAACCCTTCTCCCCTTGGGGCTCCCAACTGTGGCCTGTGGTTATGGTTATGTCTCCAACCCGTAATTCCTAGAATCAGGAAATCTCGCCATGGAGGTCGAGGTTTTTCTTACCTCAGACCAAGACTTTGGAACAATCTGCCTTCAACACTGAAAGATTGGTACTCATTCCAGATGTTCAGGAAACTAAAAAAAACCTGGCTGTTTCCATCTTCAACTTCTCTTAAATTGTTCTTCTGTTTGTGATTACACTTTGGAGTGACCCTTTGCCGTAGGAGCTTAGCGCTGGGAAACATTTGGTAGGTAGCCATGAGCTTTACATAATATACATGATAATAATAGTGAATAAAATGCACAAGGAACATCTCACATGGCCACACTACATATCTCAATTGATTGTGACTTGCTATTGGAAACTCACAGAAGCTGCGTTTAAGTAGGTGAAGTCAAAGTTAAAGCATTGGGAGAAGTGAGAGTCAAGCTTAGCATTTCAGGTAAAAGTTTATTGGAAATTTAATACACATCTAAACGGTGCATCAATTCCAATAAGTCCTCGTGGAGAGCAGACCTAAAGGTTAACAAGGTTCCCAGCTTGCTTGATTCGCGCAAGAGTGCTCCTCATACTGTCCACATTGTAATGTACGGTTCCACAGAACTTTCTTTAACTAGTGCTGTGTTTAGCATGGGCTCCCTCTACAGAACATTTCTCTGTAAAGGCTGTGGCTGCTGCAATGCACTCAGCATTACTCAACGCTATGAAGATACTGGCCCAACTTCCTAGGCACCAGATGGTAGGAAAGTCTCCAGCGATCGGAGAATGTTCTCATTACATCAGAGATACAGGTCCATGCCAGAAAACGTGCCTTGCTGCTCCACCGTGCCTGGAAACGTGTTTATTATATATTTGATACTGTGACAGATACGGGGGATGGCGACGTTTGCACAACAGCAGCTACAAAGCTTACCCACCATTTTCCGCCTTAGCAAAATGCTCAGTGTGAAATCCATGCCTTCAGCAAGCCAGGCAACAATCCGAGCAATCAGTAGACATTTGTCAGACATGGCTCCAGCAACTCGTGGCTACATATGACTATGGAGGCTAAGGGAGAAAGATATCCTCATCTTTTGCACAGCTCCTTCATAGGTGCCTCTAATATTAACCATTTGATACTAATATTAACCATTCTGCAGTGCAGTGGAGAGCAGTTCATTGTAAATGTCAGAAATCCATGTTGAAGGAATAGAAAAGGTGGACTATTCTACGTGCCTTTGCCGGAAGTATGCAAGTCAGTTTCCGAAGTCAGACCAAGCCAAACTTTTCAGCATTTCAGCTGCTTGTGGAGTCTAGCACCCCGTACATTATAGAGGTGTGTCGGACTTTGTGGGGGGGGTATAGTATTTCTACCAAACTCATCCTTATCCATAAGTTCTCTTTGTTTCTATGTCTCACGATAAACCATTTCAAAATCAGGCGCCAAAGTTCATCAAATTCAGTCATTCTTACGACAGTGCTGTGTGAAGGAGGAGCCATTCCGTCGGCAAGTCCGGTGTCAAGGATGCGGCGCACAATTGAGGTGATGTGTCGGTTCCGAGGGCCTTTCCCGAGGATGCGTTGCACAGCGACGGTTCTGAAGGTGTTGCTGACTGCGGCGGGGATTCTGGTCTTTACGATGGTTCCAAACCACGTAGCAATGGAGATGCGTCAGTTCTGCTCGGGTTGCGCCGTGTAGCAGAGGAGATGTGTCAGTTCCGTGAGCTGTGAGGCTGAGGTGAGTCTGATGCTCAGGCAAAGCACCTTAAGCCCACTTCCAAAGGTCAGGAACTGGGTGGCACCACTTGACAGAGTAGATTCACAGATGGCAGAGTGCAGGTGCAAGTTGTTGGAAACCCCTTGCGTCCCTGAGACTTCAGATCAGGAGGCCAGCTAACCATCCTTTGAGGGGGTTCTGGGTTCAATTGATGCCGGTCCAGTCCTTCTCCCCAGACGAGAGGGCAGCAGGTCAGCCAACAGGGCAGCAGTCCAGAAGAGTGGCAGTTCTTTCAGCAGGGCAATAGTCCTTCCTCCTGGCAGAGTATCCACAGGTCCACAAGTGTACTGAAGAGTTGGTGTCTGAGGTCTAGTATTTATACCCAATTGTGCCTTTGAAGTGGGGAGGAGCTTCTAGAGGCATGTGCTCTGCCTCCAAGCTAACTACGGGGGTTATGCAGCCTTTGTGGGGGAGAGGAAGTCAGGACACAGCCTTTTTAAGTGTAAGTAGGGCTGAGTTCACCTCCACCATCCCCTCATGCCAGTGATGGCCTAACCAGGCACACCTAAGCTCCCTATTGTGTGTGGATGTCTAGGAGGAATACACAAAGCCCAACTGTTACCCACCCCCAGGTCATGTGACCCAGAGACCTGCTGCAGGCACCAAATGTCTAAGGCAGGAAAATGCCAACTTTCTAAAAGTGACCTATTCAAAATTATAATTTAAAATCCAACTTCACCATAAGCTAGGATTATTGTTACACTCCTAAAGATACCAAATATTAACTGAGTACCTGTTCAGGGCCTACCCTAGGGGTGGCGTTTATGTATTAAAAAGGAAGGTTTGGGCCTGGCAAAAGGTTTACTTTGTGGCAGTTAAAAAACTGCCCACACAGGCTGCAATGACAGGCCTGAGACATTTTTATAGTGCTACTTAAATGAGTAGCACAATCAGTACTGCAGGCCCACTAGTAGCATTTAATTTACAGGCCCTGGGCACAGGTAGCGGCACTTTACTAGGGACTTACAGGTACATTCAATATGCCATTTGAGTATAAACTAATCTTATCATGTTTTAAGGAGAGAGCACAAGCACTTTAGCACTGGTAGCAGTGGTACATCACGCAGAGTCCGAAGGCCAGAAAAACAAAGTCAGCAAAACAGGAGGTCAGAAGGCAAAAAGTTAAGGTGAAACCACACCAAGGTTGTGAGGTCTAAAAAGCACCATAACTAATCTTTAAATCTGCATTGCTAGATGAGGCATGGCATCATTAGAAAAAGTAATGAGTCCACCTTTTAACAGCCCTTAAGCGATTAGGCCACAGTGAATTTATTGTCTATATTGACATTCCCCATATCTGATCAGACCATCCTAAGAAGATATAAGTAACTGATGGAAGATGATGTAACACATGATTACAATATGTATACAATGTCACAAAAGTGATGCAAATTAGCTCAAAATCTTTTGGTCAGACTTTCTTTCCAGTGCCAAACTTGGTTAGCACTGGAAATAACGTGAAAGTAATGCAAAACAGTGCATTGCGCTGCTTTGCATTACTTACCACAAAGGGGGCGTACCATGGGTGGTGCATGGGCGTTCCCATGCAACCATCCAAGGTTTCTGATGCTAACCCCAAATTACTAAATAAAGTGGACCATGTTTAGCATCAGAAAAAAGCGCACCCTTCAACCAGGCGCTGTGAAGGAGAAATGCTTTTTTTCTTCTTTTACGACTTTGTATGTGTGCTGTACAGTGCAATACACATGCAAAGTGGGAAAATGTTTAAAATTAGTCTTGCATAGTATTTTAGACTGGAGGGGTATCTTTCCAGTAAAAAACCTATGCTTGACTCACGGAGACACCCTTGCACTACGCCGCAAAGGTGTCTCTGTGGCACACGGCAGCTGATTTCAGTGCAGGTTCTGGGGAGAGGGGCGGGGATTAGAGTGGCATATTTCAGTACATTTGGTGCTCAACCGCTCTCTCCTTCTCATGCAGCGCAGCATATGCGGCTGCTGCACGGCGCTGCATGAGAAATTGGTCAATTTGGCTCCCAGTGTCACAAAAGCAGCAAGTATAGCAACTGAGCCATGCCTACTCAGAAGGAGAGTGGTGTTGGGCATGTAGCTGGTGGTACATTTGAAGCACACTGTCCCAAATATATAACTAAAGTTGACCACTGTCATTACAGCACACTTTCCATTGAAATGGCAAAAAAAGTTACACTCTAGTAGTTTTCCTGTTTACCATGTATGTGAACGCGGATTGTTATGAATTGTTATGAACTGTTTTTTAATCTCCCTTGGTAACCTGTGTAGTGCTAGCCTGGGACAACTTAGACCTTTGCAGCCATCTTTACCATGGTGTTTCACTCTAACACGTGATCAGAGCTTCTGTTTATTCTGTGTCATGATAAGGACTCGTAAATCTCATTAGCTGACTAAATAAACGGTAGTAGCCGTGATAGCAGAATGTACCTATGAAAGGACGAGAGAAACTGTCCCTGTACGATTTACTATGCAACATTTCATGTGCTGAGAACAGATGCTGAGAACTCCTGAACTCCATATATTTAGATCATATATCTTTAAATATATTTCGTTGCAACAGTTGCTTCTTGCTTGATTCCTATTGGTTATAAGCGTGAGAATTGTATACTATTGCAAGAGATTTGTGAACTCTTTTGTCTAAGATATTATAAGAGTGGAATTTATTTTAAAAAGTAGTAAGACCCTTTACCTATTCTATGAAGGTTAATCTATGCTAGGTATGCTTTGCTAGTGCGTGCTGTGCTTTGCTATGTCAGCTAACTAAAAGTGACGGATCCAGCGGGGAGCACAAAATTCCGGTAGGGACTACATCCCTCCATATCCAGTGCCAGTGCTCCAAAGAAAGTAAAATATATGGGTTTGCGCGAAGACATGTACAAACGATAATATGTGGAAATCAGGTCTCAGCAAATATTTATCATTTGCACATCACCTAGTAAAGACTCTTGATTTGTTTTGATTCTGTTAAAATCTTTGTTTCCATCACACTTCAGAATTACAAAAAAGTGCTTAATTTATGCTTTCCTAACTTCTGATATATTTTTAATTATTTGTACAGTTCCTTTACACGTATTTTAATGTTGTTAGAAAAAAGATTATATCCTACAGTCTTTCCACTCACACTTACTGTCTCCCAGCAAGATTGTCTGATAGTTTACATTTGCAGTCAGAGAAAGAAAAGTAAACACCAATCTTCATGTTAAAGAATAAGGTGCAATTTGTCACAAGTTATAGCCTGACTTCTGTCTTTGAACACATAGCAAATGCTACAAAATAAAAACAAAAGTTCCAGGCATCTTTATTACTCGTTCATCTTCTGAACTCCAGCATGCTTATTTTGGGGTGGTGCAGCACCCTTTCTTCCAGGGTCAATAGAGCAAGGACTGTCTACTGTTGTCTACTGCAGGGCCGGCAATAGGCATTGGCCCTGCACCAGAGCACGGCCTTTCAGAAGTCTGCATTGTTACTAGGACCAGGGAACCGCAGAGATGTAGCACTGCAAGGCCAGAGGAGAGTGGGTCACCCTTCCCTGGACCTCACAGACATGGACTGATAGGACTTCAGAAAACTAATCACTGCAACTGCATGACAACACCGATTAGATGGGTACTGGAAGTACCCTTAAGTGTGAGGTTAGCCCTGCCTGTGCATGAATATAAAGCAGGGTGTCCTGTAGGGCTCTCAACAAAAGAATCATTTCCTTTCACCAATGGGCACTACTCACCTAGGTAGGCGGAAAGGGAGATGTAGTCCTCAAAATTTAGAAAAGCATACTTCTTTAACACATATTATGTGGCATATTTTGTGATAGTATTACCTCATTATTTTGTCATTTTTACCATGTTATTGCTATCTGGGCAAAGGTTTCATGAACACCCAAATACAGTAATAAGCAAGAGAAAGCTGACCAGTCAACCTTTGCGAAAATCTTTCCACTGTTCAGCAACAAGCGTTGCTGCGATTTTAGTAAGTTTGTGCGGATTTGTATCTGTTTGAGGTAGAAATTATTTTTTTTGTTAGAAGCTGCAGATATTGCAGAAGATGACTTTTTTGCGGCAAATCCATTAGTATGCGGAAAATTCATAGACCACAAAATTGCATAATTTCCGTGTCCCTGACTAGGAGGCATGTCAGGGTTCATGTGTATCGTATATGTGAGCTTGAGTCTTATTAAACATGGAGCAAAATTATAGTCTATCGCATCGAAAACAAGAGGTGTTCTACAGCACAGACCCTGACTGCATGCATTTGAATGTGCTCTGGTGTGTGATCGTGAACAAAATGGAGGTTGGTAAAATAAAGCATTTGGCTAGGATCACAGAGTTTGGTTGAGCAGGGAAGCTGGAATTGATCCTAGATTTTCCAGTTTTTCACGGTGGTATTCAGCCATTAAATTGATATATCTTTATGACATTATAGCTTAATTTTTATTTTTTTTATTTTTTATTTTACGAAGTTTTATATAGCGCAAACTTGACCCGAAGGTATCGGTTATCAGAGCGCTTTACATAGCACCAGTTGCGTTACATGAGGACACATTGAATTAGTGCTGCGTCTTTAATTCTTAGAGGATGAGACTAGAGCCTGGGTGACAGGCATGGTCCATATTTTATTTTGGGCAGTTTTACATATCACGAACCTTGGCCATGGAAATGAGAGTGCTTTACAAAGACGCAGACTACGTTGACTTTTTTTTTCTTCGAACATAGAGATTTGCCTGGATTCACAGGATGCTGAGTCGAGGCTGGGATTCATGCATGGCTCCCAATGATGCATGGTGGGCAACTGTAGCCACTAGGCCACTGTGGTATCTTGCCTCCTTCTCTACTCTGTCCTTTCTTTGTGTCCTGTACTTTGCTGCTCAGCCAGTCTCTGTGATGTCATGGAATGTTCCCTCTGTGTATGTTTAAGTGTACCTGTCAGTTTATGCACGAGGCTGAGCAGCAGGGTTGCTGCTCCCGATGGGGCTTATTATCCTGTACATACTTACTTGGATTAATATGCTGTTTATCCTACTTCAACTCCTGTAACTATTTCCTAAGAATAAACCTGGAACTTGGATACAGCTACTACAGAGTCATCTTATTTTTATTGAATTTCACACTGGCAACGAGCTCAAAAGGACCCATTTGGAATAAGAGGATTTTATTGGAATTAAAGAAGGAATCGTCTTTACCACAAAGAAAACAAAAGACTGTAAGTGTACTTTTAATTGAACCTATTTTAAGACTACTTCATGAAAATGCCCCTGGGAGCCCCACCGGTGTCTGGTTCCAACGGACAGCCTCAGCCCCAGGGCATTGTCTCAACCACTGCAGAAGTAATTTAACTTGTATATCATCTGGAAAGGACACTAGCGCAAACTTAAAGGACAAATTAAAGGGTTCATCTTTACCCCTACTGCTGGTGAGTCAGCTTACTTCGTGTGCAATTGTGTTGCTGCTGACTGTCCTCTTTGTGCCTGCGCTATATGTGCAACTTGGTGTTTAAAGACTTTGGGGCATATCAACAAGGGCTTTATCTCTGCTTTTTTGGCTTTAAAAGCCAAAAAAGCAGAGATAAAACTAGCGCCCTATCAACAACAGGGTGCTAACACGCAAATTTGCATGTTAGCACCCTTTTACTCTACGCTTCCCCTTGCATCTCTAATGAGATGCAAAGGGGGCGTTCCAGAGTAAAATAATAGGAGAAATGTCGCTAAGCGACATTTCTCCTATTATCAAGAATGTCGCTAACCCTGTTAGAGACAAAAAAAGCAGCGCAAACCGCGGTTAACGCTGCTTTTTTACGTCTGGTATTTTTCAGACTTAGCCATGATATCCTATGGAAGGAGGATATCATGGCTAAATTTGCCTGTCCGTATCAACAAGGTAACGTGTGATTATCGCTGGGTTTCCAGCGATAATCTCACGTTAGCCTGTTAGCGTGTAGATTTTTATCGCTATTGAGATAAGCGTTGCTAATAGCACGCTATCTCAGCGATAAAAATTCACGCTAGCCGGCGATAATTATCCTCACGCTAAGAGCGCTGAGCATTAATTATCGCCGGTTGTTGTTGATATGCCCCTTTGTTGGTAGCTAGAGCCGCTATCTGAGGTCATCAGACAGCCTCTGCCCAGGGCATTTGATGTAACAGTTCCAAGAAGCCATTCATAAAAAGCTCTGGCACTACTGATAATTATGGAGCCTGCTGTTGAACATATAACCTATGGCCAATTGAAACATACGCTGCTGAACTGGCTGGGCTACATACTTTACGATACTTTCAACAAATGTATATGTTTATGTGTTACTGATCGGACTCACAGAAGCACGCCATCTGCTTCTAATGTTTCCAACATTCAACGGGTACATGGCCGTACTCATCTACAATGTACGCTGCATCAAGGATCAGTTTTGTGCCAAAGGATTAACTTTCATGAAACTCTTTCTACAAGTGCGAGCCCCGGAACCCTCACTGAGCACTTGTAGCCATGGCAACAGTGGTGAGCATTTTATTGTTGGAGGCCTGCCTGGTACTTTGAGAAAACAGCTGTGAGCGCATTTCTTTTTTTGTTTTATCACTCCAGAAACCGCGCTTGTTTGTTTAAGTTCAAATTTGCGCTCGAGCTGCTTACCTCGAGCCTTAGAACCCGCGAGGGAGGCTGGATCTGCATTCTTCTCCGTTGCATTACATGGAGCTGCAAGCTGACAGAGGCGTGACGTTCCTTCTTGTCTTCTCTTGGCATGCGCACGCCGTGGATGCGTCATTAGAACAGTGCCTCGCGTTCTACGTTCACTGAGGTCAGTTGCTCGATCACACAGAGGCCTGTCCACATGACTTGCGTTCCAATGGTGAGTGGCAGATAGTTGTTTTTTTTCACTTTCGGCTGCCATCTGTGACATTGATTGTGTTGCAGCTTTCCACGGAGTCCTGCTCACACTTGTCCTCTCGGTGTGAAGTTTAGCTATACCATCCCGGTGACATGCATACCATGGATTATTACTGTCTGTGTAGACTGCTGGATAACATCAGACGTTCTTCCCAGTATTCTTTTTCTCTTTCTGCTGTCACCAGTGCAGCACAGTTAAGAAAGAGAAATATCTAAAACGTTTCTACAAAGTGGTTTCTCTCTCAATGGATATGTTAGGATTACCTATGTACTTTATACTGTGCTTAGGGCACCATCTACTGGGCATGTTCAGCAACAACAAAGTACTTTATTTTGAACATGCATTTCTCCTCTTAGGGAATTAATTTGTTTCTTTATTTGTTTGTAGCATTTTATAAGATGCTGCATATATTGATTTAACTATGTTTTTCCTAATGTTATGTCTAGTGCTGGGATTGCTTATTTATTACATCTAAACTATACTTCTTTTATTGACTTGGACATGCTTCAGTGATAGGTTTGTATTTATTACATCTTAAACTATACTTCTTAACTATTATTGCGCTCTAATGTAGTGCTGGGATTGTTGTTTTCATGCGTCCTAAACTATTAGTTGTGTTAAAACTTTACTTGCGTTGATTGATGTGAGTTACTTAGCCATTATTGTGCTTCAATATAGTGCTGGGTTGCTGTTTTCGTGCATCCTAAACTATCATGCTGAGCCTTTATGTGCTCAATTCTGTGTGCTGGAGTTGAGCGATTAGTATCCTCAATCCTATTTATTCGAAATTGACCATTTAGGTGCTTAATACCATTTATTTCTGCTGAGTCACTTACTATTTGGTAGGGTTGCTGCTCCCGGTGGGGCTTATTATCCTGTACATACTTACTTGGATTAAAATGCTGTTTATCCTACTTCAACTCCTGTAACTATTTCCTAAGAATAAACCTGGAACTTGTATACAGCTTCTACAGAGTCCTCTTATTTTGATTGCATTTCACTGCCACATTGCCTCCTGTGAAAGATCGGGTCATTTTGGGCTAAAGGTGCCAAGCAGACCTTGAGCTTAGCAGAGACAGGCCTCGGTCCGGACACCGGTTTTCAGGAGCTTCCCAACCTATAATAGCATGCAAAAGAGAGTAATGTTATAAGGGGCAGAATCCATGCAAAAATATAAAAAAAATATTCAGGGAGCGGTAAAGTGGAAGGGTAGGGATGGGTGTTAAGAATGAAGAACAACTGATACATGGTAAGAGGCTGTGTGAAAAGAGTGGCAAAGAGCAGTGTGTGGAAGTAGGATCTGGATGTAAGAGGGGGAGAGCCAGCAAGAAGACACTGGGGAAAAGGGAGAGGTTGTTGTAAAAGGGACAGACCCATCAAAAAAAGATGAGGCAAGAGAAGATGAGAGACTGCCAGGGAAGATGAGAGGAAAGGAATAGAGCAGTGGTTCCCAAACTTTTGACTCCTGAGGATCCCCATTGACTCACCACTGGAAGCCGGGGACCCCCAGCAATTTGTATGATTTAAATTTCAAACATTAAAAGAGTAATTCGAAAAAATTAAACACACATGTGCACACAAAACAAAGACTCGAATTACTAAGGATTTTAGTATTTTATATTAAAAGAGTTTGCAACAAAAATGAAAAATGTAATGGGAAGGTTGGTGCTGCATCTCCGTTATTGACTTTTAAATGGCTATTTTTATTACGCAGTACAAGGCTCCTGCCAGGGCCAGAGTGGAAACCCAAAGCAGCCCTGGCAAATGTTTTCAGACCAGTCCTCATACAGTGCACACCAAGTGCAGTGAGTGAGCCTGACCACTACAAAGGGGGCTTTGGGAGGCTCTCCCTTAAAAAGAATTTTGGATTCAATGGTGCATTCTACAACACATTTATCATTATATATTGAATTGTATTAGCTTTTAAAGAATAGTAAATGATGACCTTACTATGCACCAGGAAAAAACAATCTTTGTTGGGGTTCTTCAATGAGTCCCTTATTATCACCCTTCAACAGTGCCTCTCATTTCTCCATAGCACATCTGTCACATGTATTTCATCTGTTTTATAGCATCTCTCATACCATTGTAGGATGTCAGAGCACTTTATATCACACAAATATCGAGACAATGAATCATATGTGTAAATCAGTGTACAGAAAATTTTACATAAGGCAAAGGGGTCTACAATGTGTAGGATTCACATGTCATTCATACTGGTAGGCATTTTTAAAGAGTGCTTGGTCTGTAAAAGCACAAACTCAGGATTCAGAACATAACACAGTTGTTAGCATTGACTTTAACAATAAAAATCTATTTCCACCCAAATAAACCCCTTTAGCAGCATCAAGATAATGAAAGACTGGGGAAAAAACATAAGTTACTAACTTACACCAAGCAGTGTGTAAGCAGCTCTTTGATGACAGTTTATAGGTCACTGTGCTAGATTATGATTGTCTCTTATGAGCTGCAGAGTAACACAAGAATATCTGTGACAAAAGCAGTAACCCACTGACCTATGCACATAAAATACTGTTTTTTAAAATGCATGGTACACGTTCTTTGCAGCAGGCATATTAACCCTCTGTGCTACATTAGATAAGTCAAACCTGCCTCTGGACAAAACTCTCATCTCTCTCCAGCAGGTACATTAATCACTGGTGTTATCTTGACACTTTTATTGTTGCTCGAATACTGCTAATTCTACAAGGAATGTTGTAGTGCTGTTAAAACTGCTACTTGAGGACCCCCTGGGAATGTGTCACGGACCCCTGGGGGTCCATGGCTCCCAGTTTGGGAAACACTGGAATAGAGCATTTAGGGGGAAGATGACCGTCAGCATGGCAGAATCTGAGAGAGAAGGTCAGATGCTTGGAGAGAGATGAGAGGTGAAGTGGAGATAAAGTAGAAGTGAAGTGAATGTAAGAGGGGGCTGAACAAGCAAGAGTGGGTAATAGGTTGGGAAGAGATCAGGTAAAAGGTACAGCATGGAGGGGTGAAGTAGATGTAAGTAAACAGAATATGCAAGAAAAGTAAGAGTCTGGAGGAGAGATACAAATTTTGTTGGAACTGCTAAGTCCACTGATGCTTCTGCCGAAGAATACAATTCCCTATCTCTTGTATTTTCCATGTAAAAAAGAATTCTTAGTTTGGAGATGCTTGTAACATCCTCAATGTGCCTGCTTGTCCGTCTCCTCTCTATGTAATCTATTACTCCTCTTGACCTTTCTATTAAATCTAACTGGCAATGCCACCCTTTCCTGCACATGTCCCGACTGGAGAGCTAGAGATCACAGCTCATGGTGTGAACTCCCTATGTAATATCTTGCTTGTCTCATCATTAGCTCCTATCTATGTAAAAACTAACAAACGCTGTGGTTATTACTTTGCTCAAAAAACCTTCAGCAGTCTAAAACATTTCTCTGCATCTTCTGACATCTCTCTGCTACCATTTTCTCAAATGTCCCACAGTATTTTTCTGTAAAAGAAAATAACCAGAAGTATATTATGAGACCTTCTCTTTGGTTCAGGTGCAAAAGGTGATTAATTGGCAGCATCTGTGGAGGATACTGTTGATTACAATTGCCATTTCAGAACTGACTATTTCATTTCATTTGGATAAGAGGTATTTCCTTTGGAAACTTGTCTTTTTAACTTTTTTTATACGTATAGTTCACCGTATTTCTCCTGAGGCACAGCCGGGAGCAGCGATCTTTTGCAACCTTTTTAAAAAATTGTATTTCACTGTGTTTTTAACTACTTACTCACCTATCTTGGCACTTTGAATTCTCTTCTTGCAGAGACACCCCCGCACAGCGGATTTATCACTGCAGCGGGTGAGGTGTTTTGTTATTATTATTATTGCCGCCATTTCCGCGACCAGCAGGACACGCCCACCTGCGCTGGCCACGCCCCCGCCACCAGGCCTATATCTAGCGCTGACTACGAGCGCCGTCCAGTTCACCGTATTTCTCCTGAGGCACAGCCGGGAGCAGCGATCTTTTGCAACCTTTTTAAAAAATTGTATTTCACTGTGTTTTTAACTACTTACTCACCTATCCTGGCACTTTGAATTCTCTTCTGGCAGAGACACCCCCGCACAGCGGATTTATCGCTGCAGCGGGTGAGGTGTTTTGTTATTATTATTATCGTAGGCGCGGACTTCGTTTTTAAAAATCATTTTTACCTGCCATTCCCTTGAGGAGCTGCATTGGAACTGTGGGGGAATTGTGAATATCGCTGACATCGCAGGAGGTTGCTGTTGTCGCTGGGACTGCGAGGCCCAGGGTGCCTCGCCTTACAATTCTCCACCGCACCTGATCCTCTTCCCGGCCACACCTCCCACTGCCTCCCACTATTTAATTGACCCCTGTTTACGCGTGAGCGGGACGCGTGCGGGGCGTAGTCCGGGGCGAAGCCCGGGCAAAGGGCGGGCCCGTTTAAGCCCGTTCTAGCACGGGCAAGACCGGACCGGACCCTTTCTCTTTGCTACTCGGCCCCCATAGAGGAAAAAATGGCCACACGGTCGAAAATACAGGCATCAACACCGATGCTCCCAGGTACATTGGACAACTTTCTTATCAGGGCTAATTCGGTGGTTAACAATGAGCTGTTAATGTTAGAACAACGACTCTCGGAAGGCATTGAAAGTACTAGGAGATCTTCCCTTGGTTTGCTCGCATCTGCAAGATCTCCGGAGAGACTGTACAATTCCCACACTGCCTTAATGAACAGTATCGACCAAACGATCGATTCAGTTCTCCAGGACCTAAGAACTAGTTCAACTTCTCGGCGTGATTCCCTCCAATGTATTCCAGAGATGTCTACTGATGTGGCATCCGTTGTTGCTCCGGAGCTGGGGAAAGAAATAGCTTTAAGACCAGCTCACGGTTCACGGGAGGGGGCGATACCCAAAAGGAAAAGTATGAGGAAGATGAAGGGTGGGAAAAAGGCCAGGTTTGATGTCACCTCTCAATCCTTAACCGAGGTCCCATCTAAGGTATTACCTGGCATTATCGAAACCCATACTCCATTACCCACCCTAAGATGTGACCAAATATCTTAACACCCTTCCCCTTCTACCAGTGCTGCTGGACTAGGTCGAGAGACAGATTTCTTAACTAGCTCCTTAGTAAATGCGTTAAAGATCTTATTGGACCCTTTTTTGGCTAGATTTGACTCTATTAATGATACGCTTAAAGAAATAAAAAAAGCTACAGGGTTTATCACTAACTGTTTAACAAACAAAGCAAGCTTTACTCCTAAAACTGATAATGTGCACCAAATACAACCCCTAGACTCTTCGTCTTTGTCTGCTTTTAAATTAGGTGCTCCCCCTAAACTTGTAGAAGCAAGGGGGGCAATTGAGATAGAGGACTTGCCACAATCCTCGAATTTACCACAGATTATTGCTGATCCTCCCCAGCCAACACAGAACCGCCCATCTGTCCAACTTAGGTCTATGGATAATGTTGGTGAATTGAATATACATAGTACTAAGGAGGGAACTAACAATAACACTCAGGGGAAGTCAAGCTGGAAGGATGTAGTCAACTTACCCCCTGAGGCGGCCCCCTATGTAATAATTCTGGCCGGAATCCCTAAGTGTACTAACCCCGATCTAGAAACTTATGACTCCCTCAAAAATAAAGTCACTAGTTGGTTAAATACCCATAGGCCACTCCCACCAATTGTAACTGCGGCCATTCTAATGGTTAGGAGGATTAATTGGATGGGCAACTCAACTAAACATTATAAGGGTGACTGTGTCGTGGTGAATTTTAGAGATCCCGATATGGTGTCATATATCCTTACCTGGAGGGGGAAACAGCGAGAGACTTGTATTCAACCTTTACCACTCTCCTTCTTTTATCCCCCTTCAAATAACTATGTTCATGCCAAGAATGTAGAAGGTTGGACAAGGGTGGGTTCTCTTTCTTCTCGCAGTCGGAACTGTGATAATTCCTGGTTAAATAAGCCTACTGTCCACGACTTTCCTTGCCAAAATAGGTTTAGTCCTCTTGAAGAGGTGGATTGACTGCGAGTTCGAATTAATTCTAATGGAGATAAGGGTGAATCAGTTTCAGTACAGACTGTGGCGATTCCATCAACTGACACTAGCTATAATGATCATATACCCACTTTAGATAATGTTGTTACATCTATTGACTCACCCTGTGCCCCTTCTTTATTAAAGATCCTTTCCTGGAACATTGCGGGCCTCCATAATAAGCTTAATTGTCCAAAATGGGGCTCTTTCATAGATCAACATGATATTTGTTATTTTCAGGAAACATGGGCCAGGATTGACTATCATCGAGTGGGCTTTGCTTCATTTTTTCTTCCAGCAACCTGGGGAGGTAAGGGCCGACCGTCTGGTGGCCTCTCCATTTGGGTGGCAACCCACCTGGGCTGCACCGCTACTGTCCTGAATACAGGATCTGATGATGTTCAAGCCATAATATTGAAATGGCAGGCTAAGACACAAATGGCCTTGATTAATATCTATTCTAGACCGACTAGCTTATCGGCAGAATCGAGGGCTGTGGATGTCTTATTTACGGTATTGTCGGATTTACCAGAGGGTATCCTTTTAGTGGTGGGTGGGGATTTTAATTCCCACTTTGAACCCTTAGAGGGGTTATTAGATGCCATAAACCAAGAGGAGGATGACTCTTGGGAAATTCCACAGGTGGCTGGCCCTACTGTAAAATCTTGGACCCCATTGGCTCTTCAAATCACCTCCCTATCGTTGGCTCACTCTATTAGAGCATGTAATGGGCGATCCAAATCTGATAATCCCCCAAAAACTACCTTTAACGTATCAGGCAGAGAGGCCCACCTCGACTATATCTTTGTCAAGTGCAAAGAATGGAACCGAGTCCAGGATTTTGTGGTGCTTCCCAGGAGAGAAAGTGACCACAATCCTTTAATCTTGGACTTCGCTCTATTAGGTCTGGGTTGGACTGAACCCCCGCTGCACTCAGATAGAACAGACACCCTTGCCTTCTCAAACAACAGACGGAGGGTGAAATGGTCCAAACTGGTTAGCAACCCTGAGGACATTTCTAGAGTCTACGTAAATGTTAGCTCAACTTTGGACCGAATGGCTGGCCTTGTTGAGTCTGAATTAGTCCCAGATACCAATAGGGAGATTGCTGCACTTAATGATGCACTTTATGCAAGCTTAGAAAATATTTTGAATCCCCTAGCTTCCTTGAAGAAATACCAATCTAGGAAACATTCATGGTATAACAGGGCTTGTAGACTGGCAAAAGCTGAATTAATGACTGCACTAAAGGTAAATGATGCTCGAGATCTTATTAATTTTAAACGACGCACTTATCGTTATTTGATCCATCATGCTAAGCTTGAGTGGGCCACTCAGAACTGGGCCGATCTAACATCTGCTTTGGCGGATCGAGACTCCTGTAGATTCTGGAAGATCGTGACTACTGGTTCAACTGATATTGAGTCTGCAATTAGCCCGAATATTGCCCCCCAAGTTTGGGAGGAGCATTTTAGTCTTTTATATAACAGTCAATCCCTTAGCACAGTTCCCTCCTTATCTGAATTGTTGTTGAGTGACAATTCTGTCCTTGACCCAATTAGTTTTACTCTTCTTGAAGTCCAGACTGCCATTTCTGCACTCCCTGCGGGAAAGGCCCCTGGTCTCGATAAGGTGCCCGGTGACCTTTATAAACATGAACCAAGAGTCTGGGCTCCCTATCTTTTAATTGTATTTAATGGAATTGCTAGGGGTATGAGGATACCTTCTACTTGGCTGGGTGCGGAGGTGGTCCCAATCTACAAGAAGGGATCGCCCCTTCTCCCAGTTAATTATCGGCCTATCAGCCTTATTGATGTAGCTCAAAAACTTTTTGCTAGGCTGATTATAAATCGCCTATTGGACTGGATTGATGAGTCTGAGATTTTGAGCCATTACCAGGCTGGCTTTATGAAATCTGTATCCACCATTGACCAGATCTTTAGGTTTAATATGCTTTATTGGAAAACTGTCATGGTTGAGGGCGGATCCCTATATACTGTTTTTGTAGATCTTCGATCAGCCTTCGACTTGGTCCCACGTACCAAGCTATGGGCTGTTCTTCGTGAACTAGGAATTCCATCCCCCCTTCTTGATATTATAATCCGACTCCACACCGATAACTTCGCCAAGGTTAGATGTGGGAGAGAGGGAAATCTATCATCAAGCTTCCCTGTCAATAGGGGTGTTCGGCAGGGCTGTGTCCTGGCCCCCACCCTTTTTTGCTTATATGTAAATGGAGTTATCCCCTATCTAAGTTTGGTCCCTAATAGAGACGCGCCAAAGCTCGCTGGGGTGGGGATTTCGGCGATTATGTTTGCTGATGACACCTTGCTACTCGCCAAGTCCCCCATGGGTATCCAGCGAGTTCTGGATGGGTTCATCTCTTTTTGTCAGGATAGGGGCCTGGAAATTAATACAACAAAAACAAAGTTTATGATTTTGAATCCACCTAGAAAATCCCGCCCAAATCCAACCATTGACGGTGTTAGTTTGGAGAGAGTTCGGGTGTTTGAGTACCTGGGAGTGACTATAAATGAAAACTTCCTATGGACTCAACACCAAACTAAATCCCAATTAAAATTAACGCAGAAAATTGGGGGGATTCTTAAACTTTGGAAAAACTCCTATATAAAACCTATTGGTCCACCCTTAGAAATTTACAAGATACAGGCCAGAGGGGCAGTAACTTACGGAGCGGAATTGTGGGGCAATAATTGCCTCCAAGCATTTTTGGCTATTGAAAATACATTTTTCCGACAATTATCATCTTTACCCTCCAGTACTCCTCTTCTTCCTCTTAGGTTAGACCTAGGAATTAGATCCATCAAGGAGGAATTAGCCTTAAAGCCCCTAACCTTTTGGCGACGTCTATGGGCAACCCCCGAACTTAACACCTATAGATTGGAATTCTTGGATTTATTGAAGTTTCAAACCATACAAAACCTTCCTTGGATAAGATATATCAAGGCTGAGTTTGATAGGTTGGGTTGCCCTTCTCTGTGGAGTTCTCCAGAACTCGCATCCAAGACCATATCGCGTAAAGCTTTGGCAATAATGTATTATGAAAGCAACCGGTCGGTTTGGCTGACTTCTGATAATTTGGGTTCCATGACAAGTTCATTTATCTCAATAAAAGATTATTATAAGTTTGAGATGGTGCTGAATGATATTTATCCTTCTACCCTTAGAAAACTTTATCTCCAATGGAGATACAACTCCCTTCCTATTTGTGCTCTTACGAACAGATGGCACCCTTCAACTACTGCTAATTGTCCTCTTTGCACTGACCAGCCTGAAAATGATCTCCATGTAATCTTCTTCTGTCCTCTATATATAGAATCTAGAAGGAAGTGGATTATTCCCCTATGTAAAAAATGGGGTTTTAGGAAACATTTGGAGGCTTTTCGAATACTTAAAACGGATTTATCACCACTAACCGTTTTTGCTGTTAGCAAATTTTTAGACGCAATGTGGAAAACTAGAAGGAAGTTTCTGTAATTATGAGATCATCTAGTTTCATAGCTTTCTGTTATGCTGGGTGACTGGCTCTAGTGTTATCCACTGTGTCTGCTAACTTGACTAGTATTCATCTTCCGGCTATAAAGTGTATGATGGATACATTTCCTTTGATTGTATTAATTGTAACCTCATGTTATTTGTGTTCTCTTTTATGACTCATTGTAGTCGAAATAAAGATTAAAGAAAGAAAGTTATTATTATTATTGCCGCCATTTCCGCGACCAGCAGGACACGCCCACCTGCGCTGGCCACGCCCCCGCCAACAGGCCTATATCTAGCGCTGACTACGAGCGCCGTCCAGTTCACCGTATTTCTCCTGAGGCACAGCCGGGAGCAGAGATCTTTTGCAACCTTTTTAAAAAATTGTATTTCACTGTGTTTTTAACTACTTACTCACCTATCTTGGCACTTTGAATTCTCTTCTGGCAGAGACACCCCCGCACAGCGGATTTATCGCTGCAGCGGGTGAGGTGTTTTGTTATTATTATTATTGCCGCCATTTCCGCGACCAGCAGGACACGCCCACCTGCGCTGGCCACGCCCCCTCCCAACCCTCTCTTCCACTTGCATTAAGTATGTGTCCCTACCGGAAGCGCAGCGGACGAGCGCAGCGGGCGCGACGATTGCGCGCCGAAGGCGCGCCTAAGGCAAGCCTGTCTGCACCCGTCCGCGACCGACCGGACCAAGGGCCACCCCCCGCTGCCCCATTAAGACACTACACGTCGGCCCAACTTCACGGTCTTCAAGGCCCCTGGCCGATCTACGATTCTGTGACTTCTCATATTAACAGCCTGGGACTCACAGCCTCCATATCCTCACCCTTTCCCCCCTCCCCTTCCCTTCCCCCCTTGCCCCCTCCCGTCTCCTGTTCTGAGCACCCTACTGCACCTACACTTGCTTCTCTTTCCATCTATTACCTTAACACGCGTTCTGCCGTTAAGCACTATCATGAGCTCTCTGTTCTTCTAAATCTTCATAAACCTGATCTCTTATTCCTCACAGAGACCTGGTTTCGTGATAGTTCTCTCCCTTCCCTATTAGCGGCTCTCCCTGCCACCTATTACGCGCTCCGAGCCGATCGATCCACGGATAAAGTGGGCGGAGGCGTCGCCTTGATCGCTCGGAAAGAACTTCTCTTCCAGCCTCTCACTTTCCCCCCTATTGGCACTTCGGATTTCCTAGTAGTCCGCTCTCTTTCCCTCAAAGTTCCCCTTACTTGTCTACTCATGTATCGCCCCCCCCCAACCTTCCCCAGCCTTTCTCCCCGGGTTTCAAGAGCTGGTGACCACCCTAGCGGTTAACAACTCTTCCATCATGGTGCTAGGCGACTTTAATTTTTGGCCCTCTGACCCAGCTGAATGCGCTATTTCCAAAGAATTTTCTGACACCCTTCGTTCCCTCAACTTTAATTCTTATGTTCACTCCACTACTCACACTCAGGGACACACCCTCGACCAGATCTGGTCTCTTAACTGCCATATAATGTCTCTCTCTATTTCCCCCTGTCCCTGGTCTGATCACTTTTTGATTTCTTTCTCTTCACCCCTTGACTTAACCTCTAAGCCCCCACTTCCCAAAAATATCTGGGCACGTTCTTGGGGCCGGATTGACACATCTTTAGTGGTCTCCACACTCCTCCCCCTTTGCCCAGATTTACTTGGATTACCGCTTACAACCCAAGCTGATTCTATCAACTTATGGCTCGTGTCAGGCTGCGACTCGATTGCTCCCCTCCGACGAGTCTCTTCCAAATGGCCTAACGACTCTAACCGCTGGTTCAGTGAGGACCTTAAGGCGCAAAAACTCTCAGTTCGCCATGCCGAACGTGCCTGGAGACGCCAATACTGTCCTAACCTCAAAACCCAGTACACCTCTCTCTTGTCCCAATATAAAAAAAATATTTTATCCACCAAAACGGAATATTTCTCTTCTAAAATCCTAGCCGCTGATAATCAGGCTAAAGAAATATTCTCCACAGTCCACAATCTTGCCTACGCTGACAGAACCACTCTTAAACCCCCGCCGTCACAGTCCCTATGCGATTCCTTGAATACTTATTTCTTGGATAAAATTGAAAAAATAAAAGTCAGTATTCCTCCCCCTTCTTCTTCTTTCCACAATCCCCCCAGCCCCTCTGCAAAGGCTCTTTTTGACTCACTCCCCCTCTTAACAGAAGAATCTCTTCTCTCCCTTCTACCTTTGGTCAAATCAGGTTCCCCTCTAGACCCCTGCCCTGCTCACATCCTCAGGCTCATTTTCACAACTTGTGTGCTACCCCCACTCTCCTTTCTCAATTGTTCCTTATCTCAGGGCGTTGTTCCTCCAATCCTAAAAACAGCCATTATTCTCCCCATCTTAAAAAAACCTGGCGCTGACCCCTCTGCTCCTGCCAACTTCCGACCTATTTCCTTACTTCCCTTTTTAGGGAAAGTACTGGAACGGCATGTGACCAGAGCCCTCACTTCCTTTGTGGAAGAAAACCAGGTTTTAGCCCCCCGTCAGGCTGGATTCCGGCCTGCTCACTCCACCGAGTCTGTGGCGCTATCCGTGCTTGACAACCTTAGAGAAGGTATGGACATCAAGCTTCCCCAGGCCCTGGTTCTCCTCGACCTGTCCGCCGCCTTCGACACGGTGGACCACTCCATCCTACTCTCCCGTGTCGGGGCGGCCGGGGTCGGCGGAGTAGCCCTGGTCTGGCTATCCTCCTTCCTAAGGGACCGCACCCAAGCAGTGCGGCTGGGCGAGTTCTCGGCTGAGCCCTGTAAGGTTCCATGTGGGGTTCCCCAGGGTTCCTCCCTTTCCCCACTACTTTTCAATCTCTATATTGCCCCTCTTATTTTCGCCCTTCAACAAATGGAGGTCTCCGTATTTAATTATGCGGACGACCTCCAGCTCATATTCAATCTTTCTTCATCCCCTGATCCTATATCCAACTTTCAAACCACTATGATTTTCATCCGGGACTGGATGAGCCACAACCACCTGAAACTAAACCCGGATAAAACCGAACTGGTTTTGACTGGTGGTTGTGCCAGCCCCTGGTCCTCTCTCTTTTGGCCCCCCTCCTTGGGTTCCCCCCCTTCCCCCTCTCCTTCCGTCAAAGCGCTCGGTTTCAAGATCAATGATCAACTCACTTTGCACTCCCAGGTGAGTTCGGTGGTGTCCTCTTCTTTCCTTTCCCTCCGCACCATTCGCAAGGTATCCCGCTTCTTCTCTTTCCCTGCCCTAAAACTCATTGTACTGGCTATGGTCGTCTCTAAATTAGACTACGGCAACGCCTTATACTGTGGCATGCCTGCCTACAATGTCCGACGGCTTCAACTGGTGCAGAACCAGGCCGCCCGACTAGTCTATAAGTTGGCCAAGTCACAACATGTTACCCCGCTCCTGAAATCCCTGCATTGGCTCCCTATTCGCGAACGCTCACTGTTCAAGATGGGTTGCATTACCTTTCAGGCTCAGTCAGGTTCCGCCTCTGCCTTTATCTCCGCTGAGATAAAGCTCTATACCCCAGCCAGAGAATTACGATCATCTTCCCAACATCTGTTGGCTGTCCCCCGGTTTCGTCGAAAAAAATGGGGAGGCTCCAAATTCTCCACCATCGCCCCCACCTTTCTGGAACTCACTTCCGTTTCAACTCAGTTATATCCTCTGTTCCGAAAAGCATTAAAAACTTTTCTTTTTTCACAAGCCTTCCCCCAATGAGTCCCTTCCTGTCTCCTGGCCCCCTCCTGCTTTTTGAGGTTTAGTGAACCACAGCGCCATGAAACCGTCAGGTGTACGTGCGCTTTAGAAGTGATTTAAACTTAAACGTATTGACCATCAACAAACATTAAAGAACTCAATCAGATGCACATGGGGTGCATTAGAACGAAAATCCTATGCTGCCATAAGCAAGTGTAACGTTTTCAAGCCCTACATAGATGCTCATGGACAGGACTACTTGTACTGCCAGCTCATCTAAATGATTAATAAAGAAGATACCTGTTCCATCGAATCAGGACAGGCCTGAGGGGGGACTTCATTTACGAACATTCCTATGCCCTGCATTCACCACTAGGACGTACTTGTCCATGTGTTAGTAATAATATAAAGCACAAGGACTAAAAAAATTGATTAGCAACGACTTACCTTACTTAACATATTTTCGCTTCATCATAGCCGCCTTTCTTTTCGCCAATGTTGCCCTTTTCAGTTTAGTAGAGGGCCAGCAGGTAAAGCTGAGGTTACAATGAAGGGGCACATGGATTGCTCTTAAGGTTTTATCTTCTTTCAAGCTGTGCATGATTCAGGCACCATGTATCTTTGCTCCATGTTTGGAAAACATAGGGCCCTATATTTCTAACAAACAAGACTAAAATGGTTGTTATAAATGGCACACACATTTTTGTGATGGGACCTACCTACTATCTCCAGGCACAGGGTGTCGTAGAATAACATGCTGACTGTATATTTCATGAGGCATGCGGCTATTTGAAACACCAGTGATTGGCTGCAAACACAGGGACTGTGGCCTGCAAGGAATAGCCGTCTTCTATAAATGAACTGGTGCTGCTTTGAAAAATGTTTATGATTTGGAAATACCTCGGTAGAGCTGCCAGTGGGCCCATAAATCACTGCTCGCACCTCTCGAGGCATACCAACACAATTCGCAAAGTGAAGCTATCCTACAAGGTCAGCTTCTTCTTTTCAAATGATTTGCCAGCTCCTTAGAGGAGGCAGTAACTTCTTAATGGTTTGTGACCACAATTGTGGTCACAAACCATCGACATATCTCATTACAACGTGTAAATAGGATGGAATGCGCCTTTTCATGGCTTTTCCTAATCATAATTTTAATGAGCTGCAAAATCCCTTTGGTAAGTCCTTTTCAAACTGCAAAACATGTTCACTACATTTGGAATCACCATGTTACGGTTGCAAACCCTGTGATTTTGCAATCTGCATTAATTGCGCCCATAGTTTTTTCCATGTCTTACATTACGCCAATCTATATTGCTCATAGCACCTAAAATCAGAAACATCAGTGTCAGTGGTTGCTCCCTTCTATCTCACCCCAAAGCTTTCACCCCCATTCTAATTAGAAGTAATTCTGTTGGTGGCGATCTACTGCATTATCGAGTTTTTTAGATCAAGCTACAAAAATGTCATATCCAGACATTATCACTATATTGTTAAGGAAATTGTATATAGATAAGTGTAGATTTGATATACTTAACTGCACATCTTTGAAACTTTACGAGTTATTTTCCATGTCTGTAAAAGTGGAGTTAAGAATAGTAAAATGATACCTACATATACTTTCCTTGACTATGTAGTGGTTCTTGATATTCTGGATTTGCTTTTTATGATCTGGCTAGGCAGCACAACTGCCGCCAGAAATGATGTGAGCATTACCAATAAAGGGGCTTTGAGGAGGGAACATGGCGGCCAGCTAGCACGCCTGCCGAGAGCTTCATATCTCCGTTTACGCCAGAATTTATTCTCACGCGTTGATGTGATCGATACTGGGTCCCTGGATATCCAATTAGTGAGACTAACTTTCGATCCCAAGGGTACCCTGGACATATATAACATCTATCTTCGGGGAACGAAAGGGAAAAAGTCAAGCGAGTTGGATATTCTAACTACACTCATAGAATCCAAATCGTGCAATAGGGATTTGATTGTAGCTGGGGACTTCAATGTTACTTTCGAACCCCTCTTAGATTTTGACTTCGAATGGGGCTTTGACCCCGATGAGGACCGACACTGGGGTATCCCAGTGCTTTCGTTACCTCCCATCAAAAGGTGGTCCACGGTAGCAGTTCAGGTCAACGCACTTTGCCTTGAAAGCGGCCTTCGGACATTGAACGGAAGAACAAAAGGAGACAACCTGGGAGCATCCACCTTTGACAACGGCCGTTCAGCTAGTAGGATTGACTACGTCCTTTGTTGTCTGAGGCTGTGGTGCCATCCTATAGATATGGTGGTGGAGCAAAGACTAGAGAGTGATCATAACCCCATTTGTGTTTCTTACAGCTGGTGGGGCAAACCCTGCTCACTGATCAAGGAACTAACTCTGGTCCCCTCGGTATGTGCACCAACAAATGATATGCGGAGGCTTAAATGGACCTCAGTAAAGTCTAATGACTCAGTAATAGCTCGCATTAATATCAATCTTTCTGCAACTAATGCTAACCTTGAGGATGTCTTGAAAAGTAAAGACCAAAATGCGCAAGCGACAAGAATACATGAGTCATTTTTTGAGGGTTTACGTGCCTTTTTCTTTAAGCAAACAAGAAAGGGTACCAAGCCACCGTACAAGCAACCAAGGTGGTATGACAAACAATGTAAAAGTGCTAGATGCATTTTGGCTCAAGCCCTCTCTAGTGGGAGTACACCACTCATCCAATCAGCTAGATCTACTTATAAGGAAAGCCTCGTCCAAGCAAAAAGAAAATGGGATGAATTGTTCTGGCAGGATCTGAAGGAGGCCTGCTATGCCCGGGACACTAGATTGTTCTGGAACGTGCTAAAGTGGGGCAGAGGAGGCGTACCTGAAAACCCCTCAAATCACGTCACACAAGGAGATTGGTTGGGCTATTTCAAACCCCAATATGCTCGTGACCCTCATTATACAATCTCGGGCCCAATTCCATATGTTTTTTATTCGCCCGGGCCTTTTAGCCCTAAGGACGTTTTAGCCGCACTGTCTTGCGTAGCCGTAGGGCGGGCCCCTGGCTTGGATGGTGTACCTTCCGATCTTTTCCTTGAGAATAAAGCCCCCTGGAGCAAGTACATTACCCTCATTGCGAACGCTGTGGCTGAAGGCGCTCCAGTACCAAAATCCTGGGGGGGTGCCATTATAATCCCAATATACAAAAAGGGTGATAAAAGCCTCCCAGGGAATTACAGGCCTATCAGCCTAATTGACACAATTCAAAAAGTCATTGGGAGGATGGTACTGAATGAGGTACTTATTTGGATCGAAGCTAACAAGATCCTTTCTAGTCTCCAAGCGGGCTTCCGCAAATCCACCAGCACCGTGGACCAGGTGTTTCGCTTTAAGCAATTGCTCTGGAAGGTTGTTGAACTAGGCAAAGGCAGTCTCTACGTCACTTTTGTGGACCTAAGAGCTGCCTTCGACCTTGTTCCCCGAGAGCAGTTGTGGAGGGTTCTAGAAAAGCTCGGTTTACCCCTGGAACTCCTGACCCTAATCAGAAGACTGCATGAGCCTAATTTTGCAAAAATACAATGGGGCGGTTTGGGGGAAACAACCCCCGAGTTTCCCGTTGAGCGGGGTGTGCGCCAAGGATGTGCCATGGCCCCAACACTCTTTTCTCTGTACATTAATGGAGTAGTTGATTATATGCTCCAGGCTAACACTGATGCTCCAAAATTGGCAGGTGCCCCCACACCAATACTAATGTTTGCCGACGACACTCTTATAGTGTCTAAAACCCCGAGCGGCATGCAAAGGGCTCTCTCAATTTTTGAAAATTTTTGCAAAGACCACGGCTTGGAGGTCAATGTGTCAAAAACCAAGCTTATGACTTTCAACCCTCACACAAGCTACAGACCCGGCAAGCTTATGATGAACGGCCAAATTCTGGAGGAGGTAACAGACTTTACATATCTGGGCATTCAAGTGTCCCATAACAACCGGTGGAACAGACATTTGGAACTGTCCACGTTGAAACTCACCCAGATTACGGGAACGCTGGTTAAAGAGTATAAAAAATCCCTCACCAAACCTGTCAAACCAGTGTTACAAGTTTATGAGGCAAAGGCCCTAAACTCAGTCCTGTATGGAGCAGAGCTTTGGGGTTTTGACACATTGACATCCCTCACTGTTGTTGAAAACAAATTTTTCCGTTCTATTACAGGCTTACCACAAAGTACGCCAATGGTCCCATTGCGCTATGATCTAGGCAGAAAGGCCATCAAAGATTTGGCCAATCTCCGCCCAGTATTATACTGGAGGAGACTATGGACCACACCGGAGCTCCGATCTTACGCAATGGGTATCATGGACGTAATTCAGGTCGATAAGTTTCATAAAATTAAGTGGTTAAGGAACCTCTGAGAATCCCTAAAAGCTTTGGGGTTGGAAGGCTTATGGAACGACCCAGTCGTCGTTGAGTTTCCTGCCAAAAAGCTATTGAAAACACTTTATTGGGAACAGGTAAATTACAGGGTGTGGGGTGCTTCCACTCCCCCCTCGATGACCAGCAGCTTTTTAGAGGCAAAGGTCACACCCCTTCTGGAACCTTTTTGGGATTTGATTACATCACCAAATGATAGGAAACTCTATTTCCAACTTAGAGCAGGCTCCCTCCCACTTAGGGCCCTAACCTGTGGGTGGTTTGGTGAAAACACATGTATCTGCCCTGTTTGTGGTGCCAAAGAAGAAACCATTGGCCATTTCTTGTTCGTCTGCCCTGCATACGCTGCTCCCAGACGTTATTGGCTCTCTCCTCTATGCAAACTACTGGACACAAGGAGTTCTGTTGTAGCCATCAGAATCCTACATACAGGCACCCTACCAGTCCATTCAATAGGCCTAGCCAAATACCTGGGGTGGGCATGGTCTCTTAGACTAAAAGCCCTTCGTTGCACTGAGAAGGGATCTAGGTAGGCCCTTAAATTTCCCTACCATTTGTTTGTCATCCCCGTTCTAATTACGGTTTTTATCATTGATGTGTATGGTTCATCATTTCGTCTGCTTTAATGTTTAATACTTTCTTATCCATAATTTTTATCTATTTATTGGAAAGATTTTATGTAATTGTGACATTTTATAATAGTGTTATTGTTCGTGTCTTGTATGAATTATTCTTTTAATTCGAATAAAGACTATGATGATGATGATGTTAAGGAAACTGTATATAGATAAGTGTAGATTTGATATACTTAACTGCACATCTTTGAAACTTTACGAGTTATTTTCCATGTCTGTAAAAGTGGAGTTAAGAATAGTAAAATGATACCTACATATACTTTCCTTGACTATGTAGTGGTTCTTGATATTCTGGATTTGCTTTTTGTGATCTGGCTAGGCAGCACAACTGCCGCCAGAAATGATGTGAGCATTACCAATAGAGGGGCTTTGAGGAGGGAACATGGCGGCCAGCTAGCACGCCTGCCGAGAGCTTCATATCTCCGTTTACAATGAGACTGTACTTCGAGCACTAAACCTTACCTTGCCTCGGAAAACTCCAGGGTTTTCTCTCCTCCTTCTTCCTTCCCACTCTTGCGGGCATATTAGCAATAGTCGGCGATAAATATCGCAAAGCGCGATTAGAGCTTTTATATTTGTCGCCGTCTATCGCTGGAATTTTTCGCCAGGTTAGCGCGTTATTAACAACGCGTATCACCGAGGCGATAAAAATTCCAGCGATAGAGGGGCTATAGCCATTTTCCATGGAACAACGCTGGTTTTCCAGCGATGTTCCATGGAAAACGGTGATAACCTTGCTGATACGTCCCTGTGGTCGTATCAGCATAGTCCACCACCAATGGTAAGTATAGCTAAGTCAGGATTTTAGCATACGTTAGTTTTTTGCCAAAACCTAACGTTTGCTAAAATCCTGAGGGCCACACTGTAAATCTCGCGATGTGTATTTAGCGATAATTTACAAGGTAGTCCGTTTGTACGCTCAGTGATGCCACTTTGCATCTCATTAGATGCCCCTTGGTCTCTGCCTCCCAGCATTTCGTGGGGTGGTTTTGCCGCGGTGGCAGTCGCAGTCATTGGCTACCCGCAGTCTCTTGTGGCTTTGCAGATTTGCCGCGACAGGCGAACTGCTGCACTGATTGGCTTCCGGGGGCTCCTGGGCAGAATCAGCGCAGATCGGTCGGAGGTTGAGAGTATTTCAACCCCTGTAGAGCCGCTGGTGAGAGGGGAGACCAACAGAATCCACATGACCCCCAAGAAAACCGCTAAAACTTGCGGTCAAAAAAATTCTAAGCCTCACACGACTCCCGGCACAACAAAGGGAGTAGGATCCCACGGATCAAACTGTAACTAAGCCGGTACCTGCTCTAGTAAGACCAGGAAAAAACAGGTATGCCTTAAGGAACGTTGAATTTGGGGGGCAACAAGTGAAGCAAGTGCAGGGAACTGGGAGAAACAATCAAAACCAGGTATTATAAGGGGCAACGATTCCCACCTTCGGAATCGCTCAGATAATCACTTACTTTCAGGCCTCACCACAACCAAGAATTCAAAGACCACCTCGGAGAGGGATAAAGGCGGTAAAGACACCAGTTAGTAACTCAAGAGGGAAAGTTAAAATTACCCCCTCACTGAGATGCTTTTTTTAAATTAAGGAAACGTAAACTCAGAGCAACACCTCTAATTTTGCTCCAATAAGCGGGGCAAATAGCCCTGAAGCTCCATCTGATACGGCAACATCAGGGGTCCCTCACTATTTCTAAGCAATTTTCAGTGCTCGCTAGTATTTCACAGGTTGATGACCTACTAATCGATGTGCCTCAAGTATCCTCTGATATAGAGAACACAAGCACCCCAAGAAACCCAGAAGTGGTGGGCACTGACATTAGTCATATCTCGCTCTCCTTATCGAAAGATATTAAAGAAAGGTTTGTGACCTCGGAGAGGAAGAAGGCAAAGTTTCAAGAGTCTTGCGAAAACCTAGAAGAAAACTTGGCTAATATTACGGAAGGGTTAGCCACAATGGAAGTATCTATAGGGGCGCTGCAAGAGGAAGTAAAATGCAATTGTAATGAGGTTCAAATGTTAAAAATGGGAGAAAAAGAGATGAGAGATAAATTGGAGGCACTGGAAAACTATTTGAGACAAAATAATTTAAGACTTCTAAATGTTCCTGAGGGCACAGAAGGGGGAGCATAAAAAGTTTAATTATTGATCTGATAAAGGAATGTATCCCAGAAGCTTCAGGGTTCAATTTGGAACTAGATATTCAGAGGGTGCATTGAGACACCTTTAAGAGAAACTCAGAAAGAGCAAAACCAAGAAAGATCTTAATGAATGTTTGCGCTCCTATACGATTAAGGAGGTGACTCTTACAGCAGCCCTCAAAACGAAAGTTGAAGAATGACTGGTCCTCTACTATAAGGTCTGATATTGCGAAAGTCACTCAAACCCGGCAATGGGAACTGGGTTAAATGCGTACAAGATCTGAAAGCCTTGGGAGTAAATGCGCAGCTAAAGTTTCGAGCATTATTGAAAGTAAGGTGGAACAATAAAATGTACAGTATGAGAGAGGTGTCTGAGATATCACACAGATAAAGACTCAGGAAAGTTTATAATAAACCGGAGGAAAGAGCTCAAAGGGTATGATGAAATACCCAGATTGGATGAAGGGAGGGTGGTAGGGGAAAGGGTAAACTCTTAGGCAATGTAGTTGAGCACAAGTTTGGGAGCATAGAGGGAAGTATAAAACAATTGTAGTCCTCATATGTACAAAGGAGCTAAATATCAACAGGAGATGGTGTACCTACCTATACATTAATGATGATAGATAACAAAGAGACCCATAAATTAAGGGTATTGACATGGAATGTGAATGTGTTAAGGGTTAGTGGAAGGAGAAGGAAGATTTTAGAACTACTTAAACTATCCAATAATGACATTTACGCCGCGAAGAATGGAATGAAGTTCTTAAGAGGAATGAATGAATTACACACCTCGTATGGACTAACCAAACTGGTAATGTAAAAGGAGTGGCAGTTATTTTTAAAAGTTCTGCACAAGTTAGGTTGGAAAACACCATTGCAGACCCAGGGGGTAGATGGCTAATTTGCAATGTTAAGATACATAATATAGGTTACGCCTTTGTAGGGTATTATGGTCCTAACACTGATGATCCATCCCCACTCTGGGACTTATCCCATCATCCCCTTGAAACAAGAGACCTTATAATAACGGGCGGAAATTTTAATACTCTACTGGACCCAGTACTGGATAAATCCACTACTAGGCCTACAGTGCATTCACCAAAAAAGAGAGAGAGTATACATCAACTAATAAAGAACCTCGGGCTAGTGAGTACCTGGAGGTTAAAGGAGTGTCGAAAAAGAGAATACACTTATCAGAATAAAAAATATTCTCACCCTCTAGAATTGATTTTTTCTTAACGGATGTTAATTTAAAAAAGAACATTAGTAGAATAATAAACCAACCAATACACCTATCAGGCCATGCAGTGATAAAATTTGTGATCTTGTTAGAGAATTCTCCCTCCTAGACTAGATGGACTTTAGACAGAACCCTCCAAGGGGATACCGATGTTGTAAATGCTTTGAAAGCCGATACAGTTTAATTCTTTAAGTTAAATGAGCCCTCAGCCCCGAGGCATATGGTATGAGATGCATATAAAGCCTACATTCATGGAAGATTAATCAGTCTCGCAGCATACAAAAGGAAAGAGGGCAGGACCAAACTTCTAAAACTTGAATCGAGAAATAAGGATATTCAGGATGAATTAGTAGAGTGTGTATAGGCCTCTATAACTGCAGAACTTCAAAGTAATCTAAGAGAGGCAAAGGAAACTCTATTATCTGGAGGGAAACGTGCAGAGAAGGTGGAAGGCTAGCAAGTTGGCACATAATGAATATGGAGAAGTATGCGGGAAGTTGTTAGCCTGGAAAGTGAGGAAAGATAATATTAGAAACAAAATTAAGGCGGTAGTAAATAGCGTGACCAAAGAACGATGTACAGAGGACCTGATTATTGGGGAGGCCTTCTTAGGCTTCTTCCAAGATGTATACACGGATGATACAACAGCCTCACAGAGATCAGGGAGTGGTTACAGCAGGATAAACTCCTTAGTCTGGGTATAGATCAACATACATCCTTAAATCGGAAAATGACTAGAGTGGATATAGATAAGATGATATATAACTTACAAAATGGGAAAGCACCAGGCTCGGATGGTCTGCCAAATGAGGTGTGTTAAGGGAGGAACTCACACCATTGCTGACAAAGTTAATAAAGTGGATTTATTAGGAACAACTTTCCCTCCCTCCTTACTGGAATGAGGTGATTACAACACTAATACTTAAACCTGATAAAGATCCCAACAAATGTGAGGCATATAGACCAATATCCCTGCTTAATTCAGACTATAACATATTCACCCAAATTCTTGCTAAAAGGTTGGACAAGGTCTTTCTTGGGTGATATCATACATGAAAATCAAAAAGGCTTCATGAAGGGAAGATCGCTCTCAGAACTAACTCAGGACTTAGTGTGTGCAATTGATGTGGCGGTGGTTTCAGGGACTCCCTTAACTATAATAATGGTTGACACCGCTAATGCCTTTGTCAGAGTTAGCTGGCCTTACTTATATGAAGTAATGAGGCAAAATGGATTAGGGGGAAATTTTCTTAGGGCAATTAAAAGCATTTATTATGTGCCTACAGCAAGGATATTGGTTAATGGCTCATTAACTTCTCTCTTTCACATAAGTAGAGGGACAAGGCAGGGCTGCCCTCAATCCCCACTGTTATTTAATTTTTTACATAGAACCACTAGCTAGAACAACAGAACAAGGAACTTACCCTTTCATTATTTAGGATGGACAAAAAACAGAAGCCTTATACGCAGATTAATTGATAATCCATACAAGCGACCTCAAGACATGACTACCAGTAATAATGGAAGTAGCAGAGAACGTTGGGAAAATCTCTGGATAAGACTGAGATTATGTCTTGGAATGGGCAGTGGGTTAATCTTTTAGGGAAAGTGGAAATTAGATATTTGGGGATTCCAGTGGTCAAGGATCTGGATGAAATGGCACACATCAGCTTTGATAGACTTATGACAGAAACCAAAAACTTTTGCACCAGTGGGCTCCCCTCCCAATCTCCATTTTAGGAAGAACCAACATAGTAAAAATGATGATTCTCCCAAAGTTTACATTCATTTTCAACACACTTCCTCTTCATTTCGAGCCAGAATGATTAAAAAAATTCAGGGAGCGCTTAGTAGTTTTATCTGGAGGAATAGGAGTGTAAGAATCGCATGTAAAAGACTCTGGAAAAATCCCGGAATTCACACTTTATTACTGGGCTTTCTCTTTGAAAAACCTAAGGAGATTGCTAATGAACACCCAGGATATCCCGCCACATTTCAAGGATTTAACGACAAATCTTTCTGAGGAAGGAAACCTTTTCCTATATAAATTTGGCCACCCCAAATATTTTAAAAACATCAAATTTAAAATTCTTATTACAGCTTGTTAAGTATGGATACAAGTCAAAAGAAATCTGGTAATTCCATACTAAAGTGCTAAGGCTCCAATTTGGAAATCTCTGGGGACCCCTCTGTGCTTCCAAGATAGTTTAGAAGCCCCCTTGCTTGCAACGGGTATAGAAAGGTTGGGCCAGCTAGTTGAGGGAGGATCTTTGGTATCGCGGGACATGCTACAGAGAAGCACAAAATATAAACTGTCTAGATTCATATATTTTCAATTGGCAGGTTGGTCTCGAGCTAAATCGAATCTGAGTCTGGAATCAGAAATTGAATATGAATTACAAAGTAATCAGAAATATAAGAAGGAAATGGTACTGGGCCCTCGGACAGGGAGAGGATGCCCCCCCCCCCCCCAACTCTGCCTGAGGAGATCTGGAAGCTGGACATGCCGGGCTGCAACATCTTACACTTATGGCAAATATCTGTGTCTATATTCTGGTCATCAGTGAAGTCTGCACCACTCTGGAGAAATCATTTATTCACATTACATAGGGCCTACTGGTCACCAAAGAAGCTAGCAAAGATGGGTGGCAATAAGAGGAGGTACTGTTCCAAGTGCGCTCTGGAGAATGCAGATGATGTTCACCTTTTCTGGTAGTGTCCAGCTATCCAGTCTTTCTGGCAGGAAGTGGGGGAAGTATTGACCAGAATATTGGGAAAAAGCATCAAGGTAAGCCTTCCTTTAATTATTTTTGGCAAACTGGGTGGAGAGGGAGTTGGTTTGGGGAAGCGGAGATGCTCAATTTATTTTCACCTTAGTCTATGTGTCTATGTCTATATGGGGGTATTTGTAGAGGGTGACTGCTACTCCAAGGAGTGTCCTGGCCCTGGATGCTGAAAGGTAACAGTGGGACAAAAGAAGGGGTATATGGCCAAGAAAAATGCCACGTTTTTAGCTTTTTCCGGAACAGGGGCATAGACTCGATGCTTCTGAGGGTCAGGGCAGTTTATTCCAGAGGGATAGGCCGAGGAAGGAAAGGGCCTTACCCCCTGATCTGGCCTTTTTAATACGAGGAGTGTTGGCCAGAAAGAGATTAGAAAAGCATAGATTTCTCGGTGGGACGTAGAACGAGAGTCTACGTTTAAGGTAGACAAGGGCCATCCCATGTAAGGATTTCTGAGTCACAAGTAAATATGATTATTTTCCTTACTGGAAGCCAGTAGCGATTCTTCAGAAGGTTAGATACGTGAGCCTTATGGGAGAGCTCAAAAATAGCTCGAGCTGCTGCATTCTGGACCAGCTGAAGCCTGTCCAACAGATACCTGGGCATGCCCAAATAGAGGCCATTCCCGTAATCAAGACGAGATGCAATCATGGCTTGGATCACCTGTTGTCTGGCAGCCAGAAATAGAAAGAACAAAAATTTCCGCAAGAGATGCAGGAAGGTAAAACGGGTGCCCTCTACTGAATTTACCTGGGTATGGAATAGCAGTTGGTTGTCAAATTTAAAGCCCAAGTTTTTCACTGCCTGATTTTTTATAACAGGGGTGGGAGTGCCTGGTGGCCAGAAGGACTGAAGCGGCATTTCTGCACCCATGCCAAAGAAAAATAGCTCCATCTTTCCCGCATTACATTTCAGCTGATTCGCGGCCAGTCACCCAAATACTGCTGAGAAGCAGGTACTAATTAACTTGCCAGGGCAGGGCTTGTTGTTCTTCCATGAGAACAGAAACTAGGTGTCATCAGCGTAGGACACAATGTTTGCACCTAAGGATTCTACTATTGTAGCCATAGGTGCAAGGTAGCTTCTGTTGCATGGAGAAAAAATCTGTCTAAAATGGATTTCAGAATTACAACCCACCTGTGAGGGATGGAAATCCTCTGCTAATCATACAACTAGACTTGATTGTCAATCTGGCTTGGCATAGAGGGAAAGAATATGGGCACCTTTTTTTCTTAAATGTTATCTTAAGCAGAGTAGGGAGGGGTGTAGTCTAAGGAAGTCTGTGGAGAAGTGTGGCTCAATGGTTAGAGCGGCAGACCCTGATGCAGAGGGCTGGCCCGGGACCAGGGTTCAATTCCCGCCTCGGTGGGTCTTGGGCTCAATTTCCTTGGACCTGATAATTCTCGCCTCGGTGCCTATTCTAATCATGGGTTCCACTCTGCAACTCTGGGCAATAGCTTGCTTAATCTCCACAACGGCCCCAACAGCGCTGGGATGCCTGGCTTCACCTTGGAGGTGCCCAGGAGTGGACATTTCACAGGGAAAAACCAGGAAGGGTTCCACAGCGGTATGAGTACAGCGCCAGGAAACCCCGGTCCGGGGTATAAGTGCGCTATACAAGTACAAATTCATTTCATTTCATTTCAAGCATACATTAGAAAGTCCAAGGGTTAAGACAGATTTACTCCAGGTGCTGATGATAGTGGTGGAAACCACAATTCACTCTCCAACTACTGGTTGAAGAAGGTTGACCAAAAGAGTCCATAACTAGGTGGCCATGTCCATCCATTTCCTTCCAGACCATTCCCAGATCATGGCTCCTACCCTTGTGTCGCATATGAGGACTAAAAGAAGAAAAGAAAAAAGGAGGGGCTTTCGCTCCGCCCACATGTTGGAAGCAAGGGGTGAATCCATGTTTTGATTGGTCAGCAGTTGTGTGCTTCCACAAAAAAGTGCTTGCCCTTCATACAGCTGTGATCATTTTATTTCCTTATCCACCAGCCTGAGCTTGAACTTATAGGAGCACACACATACCATTGTAATGCTATTAAAGTTTCTTGGATAACTAGATAATGTATTGCGCTTCTCACAGGCAGCAGCACAGATGGGAGGGCAGTCTATGCACATGCATTTTTAGGTCTGGCGTGACAGTGCATTCATAAGCCAGACCAATTGCCATTGCCAGTGCTTGTTTCAGTTTAATGTAAAAAGCTCAGTATTATGATATACAACCCTTTTATCATCAGAAAGCCTTGATCTTTATTTCCCCTATCTGGGGTATATTTTCTTGCTCTGTGTAACAGTCTTGTCCTTTATCAACAGTAAATATTCTCGCCACCAGTTCAGCTCACGTCCTACAAATTCTCTCATTCAACGTCAATGGAAGGGGGAAGCACACTTCTCTGGTGGTTCTAGGAATTGTGAGAAGATCCTTAAGACGTTTAAAAGGCCATGGATTCAGTGAAACTACAAAGCTAGATGCTCAATGAATAGTTTCCTACGCCTTTAAAGCCTCGCTCTTCTACCTCCAAACTCCAATCTTCATTCCGCATGCTGGGATTTGAGGTGGTTAGTCTCGGTTTACCTATCGCAAGCCACCGGTCAGCGATGTGTCCGCACTGAGCAAGGTTTGGCTGGGCACCAGTTCTGTTTTTCACCAGGATAAAATCCTAGAAATGAAGGACACAACCACCAACACAGAAGTTTCATAAGAACATGTTGTCTTTATTTCAGAAAACACAATAGCGGCTCATTAGTATTGCGCTCTGGCACATGAGCATGAAACCAGTGGATTTTAGCAAAACAATCCATTTTTAAAAATATAATACACTCGTGTTATTTGCAATTCTGTTAAAATTGTCTACTGTTAGAAATACTCATAAGCCATGCTGGATGGCCACAGAGCTCCAAGTAGGAGCTAGCATAGGGGTGAGGAGGGCAGAATGTGATGAAGGAGTGGTGGAAAGGAGATGGGATGCACATGGTATATTTTTTATCATATTAAAAACAAACCCTAGAAATGGCCTTAAAAACCTGCGTAAATGGGCATATGACAGAAAGCCGGTATCTGCTAATTTTCTACAGTCCAGATCTTGTGAGCTCTTGCTGAGGAAATTAGTAGAAAAGCAGGAGTAAGAAATATAGAAATATATTTTCTTTCCTCTTGCATGTCTATTATTTTTATTTTATTTTCCAAATTTTCAAGAAGTTGATCTGGTTTTGTGGATAAGGCACTCGGTCTGGCGCCAGGTATTCCGATGATTCAATTCTTGCTCCTCACTGATCCTCAGTGGAACATCAAGCGTGCCGCCTTATACCATCCTCTGTTTTATACGGGAACTAACTCTCCCCCAAATCTGACTCTGTTAAATAGAAATATTAAACTGATCTGTGATACAAGCGTCATTGTTAAAGTGGATATTTCCTGTGTATTTGCTCCACTTTTGTATTTCTCAAACCCGGAAGTAGAAAGAGTATGTGCTAGACGCCATCTTGAGATGCTCTCTGGTGTAATCTACATATCTGTGGCCCAATCGTAGATCCTCATTAGGCTGCTGACGAGGCTCACACTGTGACGCAAACTTCTGCAGGCTCAACAGCACTATCCAAGTTGAGAGATTACCAACAATGCACTGGGAGCTTCTCAAAATGAGTTTTATGCTTCCTGCTTTGAGTAACGCAAAAGTAACGATTATGCCTGTGAAATACATCTGTTTCCAGCCTAGGCTAGCCCCAGTCTGTAAATCAATAAAACATTCTCCAAATCGAAGCAAATTAGTGGGCAAGTAAATTCATTTTTTAAGTCCAGCATAACTGATTAGGCCATGGAACACATTCATAAATCACACGAGGGCATTGCGAGCCTTCAATAAATAAAATTAGGAAGATCTGACTTCTCTTACATTTTTCAACAGACTGCAATATATTGTCATGAAGATCCAACAACTTCCTTTTTGAATTACATTTAATTTTCATTCGTTTTATGCAGGGTATTCCTTGCGGCTATTTGAAAAAGAGAAATTCATCCGACAGGCATGTCGCCAAGGAAGGGCCGGTTCCTAACGCCGCCAGGGATAGCTAAGTTTGACAAAAAAGGCTTTCTTCCCATGAATTCGGAGGTAATGTGCATTGCCTTAAACATCGTTTTTTGCGTTTTAGTTCTGATATCTACAATTCTCAAAATGCCACAGTGGCAGAAGTTCTATTACTGAGGGACTGTCAACACTGAAGCCTAACTCAACACAACAGGTGCAGAAGAATGCGTGCTGTTTAGAGCAGAAAAGGAGGACGTATGGTGTCCAATAAAAGATGCACACTTTTAAGTGCATAAACGCTTCACCTATGATATTTCTGTGCAATGTCTGCTCTTGGAAAATTTTCAAGAGCCAACACGGAGTTGCTCTCACCATAGCACAGAGAGAGGATAAGACCAAAGGGTCATCAAAACACTCAACAAGAGACAAAGTACTCAAATACCCAAAAAGGCACTATAAAGCGGGATCGGAACTTTCTTTGGAGCGGTGTCGACCCTCAGTTAGCCCAAGCTCTTCAAGAAGAGGTGCGATCAGACGAGAGTCAACTGCTTTAAGGAAGTCATTTCCAACAACTGGCAAACAGTGGAGCGGGGACATTTGCAAACAAAGTTAAGTGGGACTGAATAAAGGAGTCAAAGGCAGACTACACTTCAAAGTGGAGCTCAACGAGATTATTGTGTGATCTCTCTCCAGTTGTAGGCAAGCAGACCATTGGGGAACTGGCAGATTTTCTGGCAGGCCAGGGCCTCTGAAATTCCAGTAGGAGTGTGTGATATGTTTAGTTGATCCTGCGCCATCCATGCTCTGGCCCCTCAGAGACATTGACCTCCCCAGGAAATCTTGCATTTTTGGTTAGGTTTCTTCACCTTTACCAATAGCTCATTTTCAACCTTTTGAGTAATTGTTTGTTGGTAAAGCAGCTCTCGATGGCCTTGTTCTAGAGATCTGTCATGCGAACGTACATTGGAATCATGTTTTTGTGGGCTGATTGAAATTAGAGCGGTCTTACCTACTAGCACTCTCTGGCCACCTCTTGCACATAAAACAATCTCTAGCAACTACCCCGCCATCTCTTAGCTGGAGCTATGTGGTTGTAGGTACCAAAATGTAATGCTGGCTTGATAGGAAGGAGTAAGGGATGGTGAGACAGGATGGGTATCAAGGTTTTCTACATGCACAATCTAAAACAAACATATAAACCAGTCACACCAATGCCTCCGCTTGTTCACCATTGTATAAAAAATATAAAATTACTCATAGCTTTTCATTTCAGAAGCAATGTCTGGGGGCGGTTGGCAGGGACAGGAGGTTGAAATTCCACTCTCAAACTCACTGTCAAGGCCTGTGGGTCAATACCCTGCCCCGGATGTTGTGAAAGCGGCATGGCTGAGAAGGATTTTGTCAGCACCCTCCCAATATGGCTTATATTCTGAAATAACAATCCTGTATGTGGTTGAAGCCTGCTGGCACTGCCTCCTCTGTGTGTCTGCCAGCAAGCGGGTAGCTTGCACTTACAAAGTGCATGGCTAATACACGACAATGGCCCAGCACCCCCATGCATGCAAGGGACAGTCTCTGAACTGTGGGTCAAATTTATGAAAGGGTTGTATCGCTTTTCCACCACGCAAAGGGGTGCATATGCCACACAACCCTAAAATGCAATTTATCAAGCCACACGAGGCCACCTTGTGTGGCCCCGAGTGGCTTGATAAATCCAGAGTAATATGCAGCGCAAATCACTGCATTGTGTTACTCTGCCCCAGGGAGGCGTTCCATGGGTGCTGCATGGAGTTCCCATGCAAAACCCATGGATTTTGACGCATTCCCAGATTTACCACAAGTGGTGAACCTGGGAATGCACCAAAACTGCTACGCCTCCCCAGGTGAAGCGGAGCAAAGAGAACTATGTTTATTTCTCCTAGTTTTTCCTCTTTCTATGAGTGCTGCATTCTCCAGCACACATAGAAAGAGGAAAATGCCTCAGGGGATTGTTTTTGTGCAAACTAAACTGCTTTCAATGTAGGCACCCTTGCACCATGGTGCAAGAGTGCCTGCATTGGAGCTAGGCAGCACATTATGCGCCAGCACTGGGAAAAGGCAGGAATGCGCTGTATTATGTTAAATATGATGCATTCCTGACCTGTCCCACAGCGCAGCAAGGTAACTTGCTGCGCTGCGTGACATATTGGTAAATATACCCCTTTGTGTAGAAATGTAAAATACACCCAGTGAATTTACTGGGGAAAAAATGCTTTGGTCAGTGTTAGAAAACTTCTGGGAGATAAAGCGCGTAACATGTGAAGCAAGAATTGGGAAACATCGTTTACAACGCGGGGATTACATCGTGATGCCATTACATCGCGGTTTTTACAACGCAAGTCGTTACAACGACTTGCCCTAGATGGCGCTCTAGGACAGCGAATAGTATAATTTACTATCCAACACCTTCCCTACTGTACGTAGACTGGAGTTGGAATAGTAAATTGAACTACTCCTAAGTCCAGCGCCCTCCAACGCAAGTCGTTGTAACGACTTGCGTTGTCAAAACCGCAATGTAATGTACCGCGATGTAAATGTATGCGTTGTAACGTCATACATCCGCAAGAATTGATTTAAGTTCCCAAAACATTGTAGGTATAACTGTGGTTACTGGAATTATGCGGCAGTAGACAACCAAATTATGCAACAGGATTGACTAAATTATCCATAAAAAGCCAAATTATGTGGCATGGTGTGGCACATGTTGTAGTTATTTTGCCATTTTTACACAATAATTCTCTCTAGTTATAAGATGTACCACATTAGGACAAGTTTAACGTATTAAATCGGCAACTGAAACATTTCTTGACTGTGGATTATGTGGCAATGCAGTTCATCCATATTCATGTGGAAACACAGAAGCAGCAGAATCGCATAATTCCAGTTAGCCTGGGTATGATCACGGACACGGTTATTACAACCCTTAAACGTCTGGTAAAGCAGTCAGCATTTGTAGCGATTTGACAGTGCTTGTATACATGTTATATAGATACAACATATGCAAAGTGCACAGCGTCCGCAAAAGTGGCCAGGCTTCCATACATTTGGAATGGATGCAAACCTCCTCTGTTCCGTGACAAACAGGGGCACCTGTTCCCTCTTAGCATGGCACCACCTAATTCTGCTGTGGGAGTATGGCCTGTAGGTGTACACGAGGTCTCCCAACAGCACTGCATCTTGCACCTGACTTCTAGGGCACGCGGAGATTTGCAAGTTGCTAAGCGACAGCCAGAAAGTCATCTTCACCATAGAGACGATGTAGAGCCATTTTATAAATGCAGGACTGAAACTAAGGAGGAGGCAGGCTCAGGCAGCAGAATGAATATTGGTGCATTGCTTCAGTGGGGGGCGGCTGAGGGGTGTGCGTGTGAGTTTTTTTATGCGGTTGTTTATAATGGTACACTAGTGGCATTCACAGACCACTGAGTGTGTGACCAAATGTCTTTTGTCATGTCACCAGATCGCCTTAAGTCTTTAAAGGACCCCTTCCCTAGTTATATCTTAAACACAGGAAAGTTTGGTACAGATAGGTCAAAATTATAAGTTGTCCAAAAATGTCCCTCTCCTATAGTAATCAGGTTGTGACCTTAACTCTCCGTGAAGGGGGGCTACTGACCTCTATCTAGGGAGAAGTGGTTGTGCAGAAGTGCGGCAGCAGCATCCCTGCCTGACTATTCACACGGTCCTTGTACGGCATCCTCATGTACAGAGGGTTGAGAGGGGGGTTTGTGTCTTGAGGGGTGAGGGCTGGACTGGCATGTCATGTCCAGACCTGGTGAACCAACGTGTAAGACAGAGAACGATGGATATGTATGTGCCAATAGGAATAGGTGGCCCTTTGTGTGTGTGGCTTTGGGGTGATGTGTAGGCATATGTCACTGCTAATATAAGGCAGCTATTTACTGGCAGTGGCAGTGTTTGCAATTGTAATAACTTAGAGGATACCATGCAGTGCCACAGCGAGGAGAAGGCAAGATGAACGCACAGAGAAAGGCCGAGGTGAGACCAGAGCTGTGGGTGGCAGGGACTGAGCTTCTGCTGCGGATAGTGCTGGGGTAAGCAAATGTTAGGAATATGCATTGGGTAAAGATAAAGGAGTTGTATGCTTTGGCAGTGCCAATGTATTGTGATGGCAGATCAGACTGGTGCCTGGGTGAGGTTGTTGCCGGCACATCTCAAGGAGGGATGTGCCACAGTAAAGTTGTCAAAAATCTTGCCATGCCGCTGGCCCTTTCTCTCCGTGGAAGGAAGTCGAGGAAGGAGCCTGCCACCTCAACGCTTTCCTCTGCTCGCCCTATCCAAAGGCTGGCCAGAGTACGAATACAAACACTTCAAAGTTGACCCACAGCCATGGCCATGCCGTCCACCATGACTCCTCGCCCTCCTCCAAAGGATTGGAACCAATACTTCAAAGAATCAAACACAAGCAAGGAAAACAATAAACCAGGATTTGTACCCTCTCCGCTCCCCAGTTGGATTCCTCGCAGAATTGGCACGCCATCAAGGACTACAAAGTGCGCGGGTTGAGTTCTGTGGTCCAAGTTGACAGTTTGACAGAGCAAATCCATGTCTGCCCTGCACGGGCCCGAGGCTTGGGAGGGTTAGGTCACTGTGCATTTCTCTTATACTGTCCGTCAGTGTGTCCTCTCTGTCCATGGCAGGCAGAACCCTGAAGAGCAAACCATGTCCAGGAACCACCAATCAGGTGGAAGCAAGTTGGGTGGGGGGCATGGAAGGGATAGGTGTCACAGGGGAGGAAAGGAGCAAGGTCAAGAAAGACATCCAAAACAGATGGGCTTCAAAACCATCAGCAGGTATTATACTTTTTTCTCCATTCCATTCCCCAAAAGTCTGTTTTAACTCCAAACCACAGTGATAGTATTAGAAAAAAAATAGTATATATATTTATATTTGTTGTATAACTATATAGAAACCACGCATCCAAAGTCATCATCTTCAATGTCTCATTCCCCTCCCTCCTCTAAGCCTCCCTTCCAATAAATCACATCACAAATAAATGTTTTAAATCGTCATAGAAAAAAGCAATTTTTCATCTATTAGCCCTTGTTACAGTTCAAAAGGGGCCCACCTGTACCAGGCAGGCTCCAGGGAGTACATTAAAAAGGTTTATCGTAACGTAGTAATTTTTTTCATTGTTTTTTCTGTGTTTATCTAGAAAAGAATGGAAATAACTTTTACAAAATGGAGGGAACGGAAATATTTAGAATATTCAGTAAAGGGTTCTTTAAATCATTCCCCTTCTGCAACTGGGAAAAAGCCCACTGGGATCGATAGGTTACACTCATGCAATCTGCGTACATTAATAAATTGTGGATTACATTTCCTTTCTAAGAAATTGGTGAAATCTCATCATGTTTGCAAAGACGCAAGGGTTCACGCCATTATTTAGCTCAAGTTGATATCTGAAAAAGGGGTTTACTGAGCAACTCATCTTCACATTTTGGTTCACATTTCAGGATTTGTCGAGCAAAAATTCACTGCCATTGATGCCTTCCAATGTTATACAATACTTTGATAATCTGATTTTGGTTCTAATTTTCAGTTCACATTTTACAATGTTGAGTAAAATCTGATGTTTTTGTATTAATTCACTATATTCACAAAGTATCTATGCATATTGAGTGCTACTTCATTTTGTGAGTATGTTCAAGTTGAACAAAAAATTTGAACTTTGTTGGAAATGTGAACGGAACTCACAATTTAGCTCTTGTTTAGGGGCATCTGCCAGATGTTGCCATTTTTAAGCCACTTAAGGCATGATAACCCGATAGATTAAGGAATATCAATTTGCGCTTCAAAAAAGTAATAATTTAAATCCCATAGTTGGACTTCAATTTCAACCAGAAAAAAACGTTTTCTGTAAAAACAGCTTGAAGTCTGTCCCCAAGCCAGTCCTATTCTCCTCCCCATTTAGAAGCAAGCAAGAGAAGGATTTAGATCCTAGCCTTTGTGTGCTCATAGTAGTAACATGCTGGATTTCAGACTGTAACTCCCAATGCAAATACAAAGGTATTGTTTAGAAAACATTTACTTCTACAGGAAATCCCAGCCTGCCCCCCCCCAGCCTGTTATTGGTACATTAATAAAAGGCGAGGAGACTGGATGCATCCTGCTTTCTCCAAGGAAGCCATCAAACCAAACAAGAGTGATTAGTCTTTTAATTTGTAGGCTGACATGCGAGTATACTTCTCCTTACTTAGAGAAGAAAACACATATGGTGGGAGGTTTTGTTTAATATGAAGTCTAAAAATGTGAAGGACAAGTCAACAAAAATGCAATTTTGGCTTTCAGGCTTTTGCAGTGGAATTCTTAATGTACCTCTTGTAGTAGTCTCCTCTACCAAGTTCTAGGATGCAAAGGGCAAAATGAGTTGTATAATTTATCGGTTTGAAAGCTAGAAATGCAATCTGTAAACTCGGCCTCTCTTTACCATCTCAGTGAGTGTTTTTACTCAGTGGGATAGTCTGAAATTGTGTATATAGGCGGGAAACATTTCTGCTGGCCCGTTGACCAAAAGCTACTGCCCAAGTCACCTCTTGCATATTAAATATATAATATGTTGCAAGTAGACTGCTGGTCCGCAATATTCCCTATGGGCAAATCCAGTTCCACATGATCTGCTGAATATCTCCAGAATTTAAAGCATGGGATTTTGACAGATGCTGTTGGGTGCTCTTAAACTCTTCAGGAAAAACTTCTTGGATTGCATGCCCCAGCAATCTGGTTTTCAAATGCTATTCTCATTTTGTTCCTTTTAAAGAAAAACTGTTCCTTTGTGGCCTTCTATCCCTAATCCTGTAACCCGAAGGTACTTTCTCAATCACTGTGCTTTCTGTTGCGTGTTGATTAATACAGCTGTGCGAGTGGAGGTTTATCAAGCCTATTTTTGCTGCTTTAGATGCCAGAAGTGGAGCACATGCTCATAGAAAATGCAACGGAATAAACAAAGGGAAAGTTTAAAAGGAACATTTCACCCAAACCATGCAGCCTACACCTTTATTGTGATTTATTTGGAGGTTTTGTTCCAAAATGGTGGCATAGACAGAAGATATGTGCTTGCAGATTTTCAGTGTGGTTTGCCCACTTGCTCCCATAGGTCCAACTGGGCTCTGAACAATCTCATAATCTAAGGCATAGTTCTTTTTATAGTTTTTCAGGAAAAGACAGACATATGTCTTTGAATGAAAACACTACATTAAAAGAGGTGTGGCCATTGATGGACATACTTGCACTTTTCTTTGGAACTACTGATTTTCAAAAATATGTTACGCTGTGAAAAAGTGCATATTCACAAGTTTAGCTTGTGCATTGTTTGAGAAAGAAGGGCAAACTATGGATAATGTTTGCAAAAGACAATGTTTGATGCAAAATGGAACACCAGAACTCTACCATGTTACACTAACATTGTGGCAAAATGCAAAGACTACGGAAGCTTCTTTAAGTGCCGCCATAAATTGTAATGCTTCGGAAACGGAGTTTCCAATCATTTGATGATGTAATCAACCAAGATGCAAATGTGTTGTGTTCCTTTTTTTAAATATACCTCTTTCAAGGGGATCCATGAACTTTAGGTATCTTCTTGTAAAGGGGTATGGAGACCTGTTGTTGTAATTTTTTAATTACAAATTGTAATTAAGATGTCCAAATTACAATATGGATTTCTGAACATAAACACAGAATTCTTAATTGAAATTCAGACTCCGAATTTCAGCTAGAAGTTTCATATTACAACATGAGACTTGAAAATGTAACAAGGGAGTTCGATTTAAAATTCTGCATCATATTTAAAAATTGCAATACAAGTCTTGTGTGCTTTCAACTGCATGGTATACTATGTCTTTCTATTCTAGGAAGCAACTACTTTTCATGTTAAGTTTATACCATGTGGGGACATTTATGCCTCGAAGAACAAAGTAGAAAACTGTAATTTTCCTCTTTTGTTTTTATACTTTGTTGCTACCGAGACTAACATTCAGACTGTTTGGTATAGTAACGGTACAAAATGGTAGGAAGACGTCCACTATGCAACACTAAACTTTACGTAAAACATAGTTGGGATTTTTTTTATTTACCTCGATACATTCTTAATTCTTGGTGTTTCAATTGGAGTTTATGGCTGTATTTTGAAATGGAAATGTTTACCATAGTGTTAGGTTCCATCTTATAACACATGCTTTTCCAGGCATACCCATAATTATCAACATCAGGGAAGGTCTTGCAAAAGGATGCACACAGAAAAACCTTGATTTTTACATATCTACGCTTATCGGGGGACTCCTGTGACTGACAATGTTTTCATCTCAAAAATAGTTGTTGAGATACTTAAAACAAATAATTGCATTTGAATTAAAAATAGATAATGAACCTGTTCATGCTCTTCTACTTAGTCTTTAGAATGTAGAGCATAAAGTGTAGTAGAAATTGTAATGCAGCACCTACAGCTCTAGAATATATTCTGATGGTAAACTCTGGTTTGGTCTTTAGACTTCTTTCAAAGATTTGAGAGTCGATTCTCAAAAAATGTAATTAAATTAATTCTACATTCATAATCCATATCTTTCATGATCTGTAGATATGAAAACTACATTTTCACTACAAACCATTTCTTAGAGTGAACAGATTGTTGCTTTTAGAATTCTGATTTGTAAATAAATGTACTAAATTATAATATGAATTTCTGAAGTGAAACATAGAAACATAGAATTCCCCAAGAAGCCAGTCTGCCTCATATGTTTGCAGGTTTAGCCTCAAAAGTGGATGAAAATGTTAGAAGTCCAACAAGGTACAAACTAGTGCTTTGCAGTTAGTTGCAAATGTTCAATGCCTTTTCATTTACAGAAAGCATTTGCTAACATTTAACATTCATTGACTCTCCCCAATCTGCCTGTATCCTGTGGGATTTGGCAGCTAAGCCATGATAAAGCCAAGTAAGAAGTAAAATACTTAAGGTGTAGAAATCCAGAAGAGCAGTATAAGGTGAGAAGTGAAATCTCTAAGATCTTCAACAAGAGAGGGATGTTTGGTCTATCGTCCCAGTTGATGTCAGAGGTCACTAAATAAGAATAAAATCTTCACCCTTCCATTTTAGGTAACCTCTGAAGTCCCCAAACTTGAGAGGGATATTGGCAGTTTCATACTGGGTAATCTCCATGGTCATCAGACAAGGTCTACCAATAACATCAAAGTGATTAAGACTTGTGACAAGACTATGGGGTCATCAAGAGGTATTTTGGGATGCACCGGAAGACATAGTGAAACATCATCAACAAATGGTTTCACTGTAATGCACATCACAAATGTGAAGCTGTGTCTGCAGAATTGTGCCTAACTCTATAAGTCACGGAAACTATTCCGAAAAAGAATAAACACAGGACCAGAGGCAAATATTGTTTCAAGGAAAGAGGTCTTTTTGATTTACAAGTTGGGCTACTCTAAATGGGCAAGGGGTGGTTTGAAATAATATTAAACATGATTTTGCCTCAAAATTGTATTGAATAGAAGGACTGGGACACACACCATTGTGCTGGAAAAAGGGGAACACGTTTTGGGAAATCTAAAAATGTCCATATTTAACTGGTAAGCAGAGGGACTAAATGATACACATGCCCAGAATAATGGACACCCTTAGATAAAACTGGTGCCTGGTGAAGTCTTTCAGGCATAAGTTTTTGGTCAGTTCTGAGAGTAGCCAATGGAATATGTAAGAGTCCAATCTAAGCGGAGGGAATTGATGCAGAGACCAAGGGAACCCCAAAGGGAAACAAGACTAGGTGTCAATCATTTAAGTATACCTCTGAAGTGACAAAGCTGGAAGTCATTATACAATAAAAAGCAATCTATGGAAATGTTTGACTTACTGGATCGCATATTTGGAGATTTTCTGTATTTACAAATGTCCACAAAGGGCAAAAGTCAAGCACCGAGCGACGGTGAGTCTAGCGGTCAACTGTGTGTGAACAGAAGGGAAAGAATGAAGAGACTGATGGGCGTAAGAATCCTGCTCTGACCTCAAATTCCATCATTCTAAGTTTGTATGTGTATAAAGAGAAAGCAAAGTGTAGTTTCTTATTCCCTTTAATTGATGGTGGTATTATTTATCAAAAATAGAATTGTGGTCCAATTAATCTATCTTTTAGGTTTTGCTACTGAAATTGTAGAGAGTTGAACGTGAACTTTTAAACTCATATCAGGTTACTATTAGGGTTGTACATTTGTGAAATCTTATTTTCAGGTTGCAAATAATCATGAAACCACATGTCTTCATTCCTAATTTCCCTTTAGGTCAGTTTGTCTCCGACCCTGATGTAAAGGTAATAAGTGGAATTGGGCAGTGAACAATGGAGCGCTGTGTGTCTGGCTTATGAGCCAGCAATCTCAAGTAAGAACATTGTATAGAATCTTTCATGTAAAGACAATTTTAGCACTGAAGTGAAGCCTGCAAATTGAAATCCATTATCCAAAAGAGCAAGATGGTATTCCTATTAGCTGGTGACATTAGATAGCTCATTGTATGATGTGAAACTCAACCATACATATTGTGTTCCATTTTAAAGGTAATTTTTTATTACTTGTATAAATAATTGGATAAAACTGTTGTTTGTGACTAAGGAAAGGGACACGATTACATGCTGAATTTCTGACAATTATGGTTCTGATTTCTTCAAAGCCAAAGCATGTCGGAACAAGACACCCAAAACTAACGCATGTTACTATGACCTGAGTCACGTCTTCTCTTTGTATTCAGGAACTTTGCATTCTATTAGGAAATATTTTATTAAAATGATTTCACTAATGCTCCTACTACACGTAGTAAGTTGTTGGAGGGCTCTACAACTGAAGTCCATACCTTCTCTCAGAACCCAGCAACATTTTCATATTTTTCACTTAGGGAATTTAAGATTGCTGCTAATCTGAGGGAATAAGTGATTTCAAGGAGAAAAGCCTATGGCTTTATGACATAATATAAAAGTAGAAAACCAAAGCAGAATGCCATTTTCTCGAATGAGCGCACCACATATCACAAAAACAGGGGCATATTCTGTTTTGGAATGGTGACCTGTGCCGATCGAGGTGTAGTAGTCTTTGGACTTCACACAGCAGATGACATTTGAACACATTTTGGACTATATGACTTGTCAGGGAGTAAATTTACATTTCTAAGAATTGTGCACCTTTGTACAGAGCTGGGTTTTCCGAATTGTTATAGGGAAGACTGTCACAAAAAGTCAAATATATTCTAACAGTGCACCTGTTTGATGGCATCAGAGAATGGATCTGTGATAATTTAATATATTGCATATGAGTACATAACAAGTCAACAAAAATCATTGCAATAGAAAAAAGGCCCTTAACGGGACCACTGTGACTGCCTTTGCCACCACCAGGACAAAACACTGTAAGGAGAACGCTCCAAGGGAGATCTCTGCTAGTGACCTCTGCCACTAGAAAAATGCCTCTTAAGCAATTAGTTCACCTAGTTGCAGCGATGCTGGAGGGGAGGTTGGGAAGAAAGACAGCATTGGCTGCCACCAGGTTGGTCCTGGATTCCCGAAAAATAGGCCCCCCAGCTACCGCACACCCTTTTACAGCGGGTGAATTCGCTAACTATAATTATTTCTCTTGTTGGCTTTCTAAACTACATTTTAAAACATAATTTTTTTTACATTATTTTAGAAGGTATTGTGCTGAATTCTATGGGACTACACACAACTTTTCATATTAATATTGTTAGACTGTCAGAGAAGAACAGAGAAAGTCTGATGAAAATCACTGCTGTTGATTTCTCCGAGTTTGCTTGTGAAGATTCCTTTTAAACCCTAAATGCAAAATATAGGACCCTTTCCCCTCACCAAACAAGAGAAACTGAAAATAGCTATAAACATGAGATTTTCAGTGCCCCTCCAATTTATGGAGCAGATCTTCTGTCAATGCCAAACTCTTACTAGTTAATAAAGTGGACAAGAAGGGGCTGGGAAGAAGGGTTGGCTTCTCTGTGCACCCCAATGATTTTTCTAAACATATGTATTTATATGTATTGAGTGCTGGAATTCATCATCATTATTTTTAAATGTGTATATTTTTTATCACGTCCCAAATGCCTGCCCCTCAATGTGCTGCAGGCTGGACTTTACTTTCTTTTAACAATAACTCTGCTCACGCCTTCAAAATTTCTAACTTCCTGTCCAGGGGCGAGGAGTTTTGAAAGTCCCCATTGCTCCCTTTTGCGATTTAACTATCCCTCGTTCCACTTTTGCCTGTCTCTGACGTCGGCTGCAACACCATTGCTGACGTCATATATAAGCGGCGTAAAGTGCCGCACGAGGCAGCTGGGCCGTTCTGAAGAAACAAAACAAATTTACCTATGCTCATGAAAAACTAGAGAGAAAAAAATATAGCATATTTCCCTCCATTCCCCTGCCACGGGCGAAGTCAATGGGGGAGGGACAAATAGGGAGAGGGAAAGGGTGTGGATTAGGGAGGCAAGGAAAATAAAAAAACAAAGAGAAAAAACGGCCTCTTTTCAGGTGAAAAAATAAATTCATCGACCATTCAGGCCGAACTCAAACGGTGACTTCATTTTTGCTCCCGGTGCGCAGGTGCTGGCTAGGATGGTGCCCGGGGATGAACTGCAACTGCTCAATGGTGTTTTGCCGCTTGGCAGCAAAAGCTTGTCGCCGGTTGGCCGTGTGGTTTCCCATGTCCCAGTTGCTCTTGGGTGAACTTGAGGTGGGGTGAGAATTCATCTTGATCATGTGGTGGCGGTCGAGCACTGGGGTGCTGGCGCAGACATTGGTGTGGGACAGTGCCTTCTGGTGGCCCAGCCGCAGCTCGTGGAAAGGTGGAGGCCCACCTCGGTGGTGCATTCGCTCAGGGGACAACAGGTGCTCCTGCGAGTGGATAGCCTCACGGGATAGCAGATGCTCATGGGAGATGACGCGGTCACGGGGGATGGTGTAGTCGTAGTGAACAGGGTGATAGTTGTCTGAAAGGATGTGCTCTTGTGACATTACCCGCCTGGGGGTTTGGCTTTTTTCCGAATAGCCATCGCGATCATAGTTCATTTTCATGACGTGCAAGGGCAAAGTCCCACGTGTAAGCTCGGCCAAGTGTCTCCTCTTCACGTAAAAGTCATCCATGTCTTTCTCTGCTTCAGAATAGGGATAGACAAAGAACAAAAAACAATGATGACCATTCACAACCATTTCAAAATATAACACTTAACGATGATTTTCCTTACATCCATACATTTATTTTCTAGCTTTGATGTATTTACCAGATTCAACAAGACTTGTATGCAACATTAACGCATAACCCGGATACAGAGCTGAGTTCTAAGCTCAGAAGCCCGGTCATGTCTACTGCATCTGGCCAACTTTTATTCAGACTGTAAGCATGCCAAATTAATTTTTCAGGGCTGGTGCGGACCACTCTTTGGAAATGTTAATGGCTATCTCCTGGCTTGACACCATGGAACTTAACTTTAATCTTTTCCTGATCCGTCCTTATAGTAACATATTTCTGACACTATTATCCAAATAAAGGCCGCAATAAAGACGTTTTCGGGAGCAGGTCAGTTTAAAGCCCCATCTTTTCTATAAGGGATTGTTCATGCCATGGGTCCAGTGACTAGAGTCTTTCCGAAAGCCCTTTTGGATAGCCATAATTTCGGTGGCTGGTCAGTTGACAGAGGAATACATTGTTATCTTTTTATCTTTAGTCTAAATAAAGAGTGCAAGCTCGATCATAATACAGAGACCTAGAGAATGTGCACAAAAGAAGTTTCCCATACAGCTGATTTCCAGGGTTTCTTCTGGTTTCTTTGTCACATCTCCCTAGCCTCGTTTTGAGTCAGTGACCTCCAAATCTACGCTATTTCTAATATGCAGGAGTCTATCAACTTCTAAGACTGGTTGAAAGATCACCTCTGTCCTAGCTTCAGCTCTTATGAATAAGATTCCACATGGAATGTAACTGGTAGAGCAGCGCCGCTGCCTGTCTGCTGAAGTCCCTGCTTCTTAGACGACTGGTCCAAAGCGAGGGATGCCATCAAATGAGGGAGTTGAGGAGAATTCTACAGTAGAGTACCTGAACATTTATTGTTATTTCAACAACAGAGTTTGCTCCTAAGCAAGTTTACACATATGAGATACTTTTGAGGTCAAATCCCTATGATGTTGTTGAAAGGACTTCTATAAGATTGTGATCAATTAACCCATTACATCCTCACCCACACACCTTTCCTTCCTTGTTTGCTGTGTCTTAAAATGTCTGGGATTTCCTTTTGTCCCCTATCAGAAAGTTACTAATGAAAATGCATCACATGTTTTATAACTTGAGGGAGGCCTGTATAAATGCTCCTTGAAACAGATATGCCCTTCTAGTACCTTTCCAGTACCCTCATTTACACACAGCGTTATATCAGAATGGATGGGAGCCTGATTGAACAACTGTTCAGACAGGAAAAGCTAGTGCAGTGTGAACCCACAGGGGAACTGGAGGGGGCAGGAAGGCTGGAATTGCACCATTGATGAGGTCAAAAGGAGTATTACCCGTCAAAGTATTGAAAAGACTTAAGTCGGGAAATCCCATGGATAGCAAGTATATTGAAACACCTGAATAGTCCTTTAGACTGCCACATCTAAATCATACAAATGCACCAATAAGTACTGTGGACTTTTCGCTTCCACCTATATATTCACCACAATATATCTGGGTTGTGTGGCAGGTGAGTTGCATTCTATAAGCCCAGTAAAATTCCCAAGAGATCTGTCTTTATCAATGCTCACCTGACACCTTCCTTTCAGCAAACAACCATGCGCGGCCCCTAAGCAATTTGTCTGCATATCCATCCTCACCTGCAGTCAATTAATTAATTACAGTACTTGCCTTTTCCTCTCCCATTGCCATCCTTACAACACTTTCTGACATGTAATACTTCTCTTACTCATAAAAGCTTGTCTGATTTGTAATTCCTCCATTTGATTGCTTTCGCTAATGTAATGTTTTATATATGTATGTCATTGAAGCGTGCTTATCAGCATAGTTTTAACAAATCACAAAAATAAATAAAATTAGGAAATCAACCAACACCTCTCCTTTCCATTTCAAGTTCAAGCCTACCTAGACTCTTCCACGCTTTGGAAAGATGACTATATTTTCTTCAGCAAGAATAACTTCACACTGCTTTAAGTTCAGTTAGCACTTTCTAGGAGATATTGAGAAGATTAACGTAAAGTTGTGGAGCTGGGCATCAAAGCTCTTTGCGGACAGGCCTTTTACAGAGACTGATGACAACCGGCTACCTTGAGCCTAGCATTCACAAGGGGCTAGGGTAGCAGCCACTGTCAGAGATTGAAGTCACATTCATCGCGGACTGAATGGGGTAAAAGCTGACCTTAACCGCTTGGATGCTCATGATGAGCCCAGCTCGTCATGAGGCACAGTGGAGCTGTGCTCATGACGGGCTGGGCTCGTCATAACGACCGCGGCCCGCCCACGTGCGATTGAATCCCCGCCTGTGCAGGAGAATCAATCAGTGGGCGGGGTCGTAACGAGCTCAGCTCGTCATGAGCACAGCTCCACTGTGCTTCATGACGAGCTGGGCTCGTCACAAGCGCCGCGCGCCCCCCCGCGCCTTGGGGGAATTACCCCCGCGGCGAAGGGGTTAAGAAGCGCGGCCACTGACCAGTTATCACTCAGGCATATTGGTTTTACCAGTGCTAAGCAGTAATTACAATAAATGTTATGTTATAACTATTTATAGAGCGCACAAATACCAAATAAGGTGTCTCGGCGCTAGCTACTCCTGAAACAAAACAAGAGGAAAGAAGACAATTTAAAAAGACCTAGTTATTAAAAAGCCAAGTTTTAATTTTTTTTCTAAACATAAAAAGTGAAGGCAAATCTTTAATCTGACAGGGAAGAGAATTCCAAAGCTTAGCAGTAGCCACCACAAAGATCTGTCACCCCAGTTAGATCTATTGGTTCTGGTGACAACCAATAGATTTGTACCGGCCGAGCACAGTGACCTATTCGGGGTGTAAATCTTTAACAATTTCTTCAAGAATTCTGGTGCTATTTTATGTGTGGCTTTATAGGCAATGCACAGTGCCTTAAATTGTATTCTGTTTCTAATAGGCAGCCAGTTCAAATGTCTTATTACTTCCTATACAGAATGAAATTTCAGTGTGCCAGACAGTAGTCTAGCAGCAGCATTTTTGAACTAGCTGCAGTATGTTCAGGATTGATAGCTGAGTGTTAATCAGGAGACTATTACTATAGTCTACCTTAGACAGAACCAAGGCCGATAAGATCGTTTTCCTAGCTTCCATTGGGACTAAATGAAACAGTTTCTTCGCCATTCTGAGAATGTCAAAAGATGAGCTGACTACTGAGTTGACAAGCTTTCTTATGAATACCATGTTATCTAGTATAACCCCAAGATTTTTTGTCTTGGTAACTGGGACAGGAGGCAATCTAAGATTGTCTGGCCACCAACAAGAGGACCATGCCGGAGAAAGATTTCCAAATGCAATCACTCAGTCTTTGAGGAATTTAATGTAAGGCAGTGATTGGCCATCCAGGGACTCTTTGCCACCACACCATTATGAAATTAGACAGGACCCTGTCTCCGTCTTTATTGAAGACAAAAACAATTTAGTATCGTCTGCGTAAGATGTAAGACCTAAGCCAGACGATTCGATCACTCGTGCCAGGTCGGTCACGTAAATGTAAAAAAGGGTGGGACTGATGGAGGAGCCCTGTGGTACTCCACATGGAAGAGAATATGGATGCAATAATAATTTCTATTAAAAGTTGCACACAGTTTTCCATTCTAAAAATCTGTGCCTGAGGCTTGCAAACATTCAACCTAAAATATTCTAGCGAGAGTAATTTTGTAAAGAACATAACATATATTGCCATTGATTCATTCACAAGGAAGTGAAACATACGGAAAATGACTTACCAAGTCTCTTGAGGGAGGAGTATCTGCTGAGATCTGATTTCATGGCAGTTTCATAAGAAGGCGGCAAATGAGAGAGGTTGTGGAAGGAGCGAGAGAAGGACATGGTGTTGTACTTGGTCGAGGAATTTGGAAGCTGGGCATTGTTCATTCGACAGTCTAGACAGGAAGAGGCAGAAGAGATAAGCCACAAAACAAGAGAGACAGAGAGTAGTTGCATGGAATAATGCTAGGGGTGCAGTCACTTGAAAATTGGTTTAAGCAAAAGGGGGAATGTTCATGCACAAAGGAGAAGAAGATGTAATTGATAGATGGAAAAATCATAGAAAAGAGGAGAGCAAAAAGTAAGTCCAAATTATCTGAATATAAGATGGTATGGTGAAGAGAGTAAAGAATTGAAAAGGGTAAGGATTGGCAGGCAGAAGATGTTCCCAAAAGAGACCAAAAATCGAGTGTGGAAAGACATCCAAAGTACGAAGCAAAATGATTAACAAATGAAAGGTGACAGAAAAACTAGAGGTCAGAAAATGTTGATAGTCGTATGTTGGAGGAAAAAGAGAAAGCGAGGAAATAGGAGGATGGAGCAAAGAGAAGAGTGAGGACCATGCGGTGACTGAATCCCAGATAAAGGAAAGGAATGGATCTGGAAGAAGAATGGGGAATAAAGAAGAAAAATGGGATCTGACAGAGTAGAGGTAGGGAAGGTCAAACGAGCAAAGATATAACGTGAAGGTTATTAAAGATTAAGCTTGAGAGATTTACAGTTATTACAAGGAGTGGAAAAGTTGATGATAAGGAAAAAAACAAATATTGAGCAATATATAGAGAAATAATAAACAGGGAAGGGATTAACAGACAGATCTAAGAGTCAGTAAAAGCAATATGGAAATTGGAAACCTGGGAACCTATTTTGAATTGAAAGACCATTAGGTTTCTTCAGGAAACTGATTGAGAGTCTGAACTCGGTGAGTCCTCAGTTGTGCATCAGCAGTCATGCACAGGGGCTCATGCATCTGTCGCAGTCGCTACTGCGGGACAGGACTGGGGTGCATTGGCAGTACAAGCGGCTTCAAGGCATCAGAGTTGACGTCAGTGAATGTGGGCGAGCATTGACATTTGACAAGGATGAAAGATGTGCGACCCCAGGGCTGGCATCACAGAGGGAGCCCTCATCACCAGCGCTTACTGCAAGAGCTGGGGCCGATAGACACCCATTGGTGGACGCGGAGAGGGAGGGTGAAAGAGAAGAGAGCTCCGAGTCAACGCTGAAGTAAATCAGCAGAGGTCAGGGAGGGTGGACGCAATGAGTCAGGTTTACCCTGGCGTGAAAATATCATTATGAATTTTATTGGAGCCATTACTTACCGAGTGTGGCCGAGTGCTTGGGACTGTTGACTGTAAGATGAATAAAATTATGATGCATGTTATCTGAAAGAGAGAAAGGCATTGTGTCAGGGTGAGCGCCTGGGCGAGCTGCAGAGGGGCTGTTGCTCGTTTTCATTTATCCCAGCATGGATTTTCGATCTCAGCAGACACAGTCACATTATTTTCCAGTCCACTGGAGTAAGGCACAGCTCCCCCCTGATGTCTTCTGTAGAAAGAACCTTTATCGGTGGCATTCACGCTTTGTTACAAAACAACAATTGATAGAGTTGTCAGACTTTGGCCAACCATGCTGAACCACAGCACTGCTCAGGCAAGCTGGCAGTAAAGAGAATGACTGTGTCCTATACCCTTATGTACTCATTCAAATGTCTAAATATATGAAGATTCTTCTTTGCTGGTGACACTGCTGCATGTATGTCTTACCTGTAGGCCATAGGTTCAAACCCTGTCAAGCTGCATCCTCCCACACCCTTTGTTGCAAGTAGCACAACTGAAGCCTTCATATGAGTGGCTTGATAATTCCGAAGGAGCCGGTAAAAGGAGTTACCAGCCATATCAGAATTATAAATGTTGAGGAAACACCGTAGCTTCTTCGTTCTTCACCCAGAGATTTCACCTGCTGCAGGCTGGCGTGGCCTCTAGATAATTAGCAGTTGTTACATCAGGATACTTTACTTTGCGTGTTTTACTAAGTGTTTTTTACCACACTAGTCTTTGCTTTGTGCATTAGTGCATCCCATGTAAGTAGCAGTACAACGCAAGCCATTACATTCAATTACATATTTGACTTCACGTGTTACAAAATCTACAAAGAAACATGTTTTTGTTAGAACACTTACAAAAACATACATGTCTACAAGGAAATTCGACATTTAAAACAACGTATCCACCCCTAACTTCCACCCACCCTTAACCATAGAAAAAAACATCCTCCCCTAAACACCACCGCCCCAAAATCCTAAAAAATCCCACCCCTAACCACCCATCCCTGAACCCTAAAAACCCATCTTAGTCCCAAAACAGCACACATCCCTCAAAACTAAAAACCTCTCACCAACCCTATCCTAAATGCCACATCTCTACCCCTAAACATCACAATCCCTGAACACTAAAAAACCCTCTCCACCCCTACCTTAAACATCATCCATCGGTAAACTGTAAAACTCCTCTTCGTCTGAAAATGCCACCATCCCTGAACCCTAAAAACCTCTCAAAACCACTAGCCTAAACATCACCCACCACTTAACTCTAAAACTCCCCTCCACCCATAAATGCCCATAAATGCCACCATCCCTGAACCCTAAAAACCCTCATCACCCCTAAACCCCATCCATCCATGAACCTTAAAAACCTTTATCCACCCCTAAACACCACCCACCTCTGAACCCTAAAACCCCCTCTCCATCCAAGACACCACCCACTCCTTCTCTAAACACCATCCATTTTTGAATCCTAAAACCCCTCTCAACCCTTAACCACCACCCATTTGTGATCCATAAAAACTCCTCTCCAACCCTAAATACTGCCCTTCCTGGAACCCTAATACCCCCTCTCCACCTCTAAACTCCACCCATCTCACTATCAAAACCATTTTATATTTTACCTGTATGCAAGGTAACAACTCCCTTTGTAGAGACATGCTACGTAATGACTCTTGATGTAACAATTACAACAATGTGAAAACATGGTGGTAACTGCCCTATGAAGTAAAATACTGATATTAGGGTCATGTGAAATACTGGGAAACACATCTAAATCTAATTCCTGCATGTTACTCCCCAAAATGTGTGATCCATATTATTTCCCCTCCCGGAATTGCTTGAATTAGCAACTCCCCCCCCCCCCCCCCCCCCATAATAATAATAAATCCGTGAGAGGGAAACAGATTATTATGGGACGGTGATGATGATGGCCTTGGTTGGTTAATATCACTTCTCATTAAAGTTTCAGGGGACAATTCATTTTGTGGTATGTGTTGCATAAATATTTAATTTAATAATATTGTAATGCCCCGGAGAGCAATGGATATGCGGCCTAATGAGCTAAGAGGTCCAGTCTATTTCCCTGCCTGTACCCTGCTGTGCCAGCCTCCTTCCTTGTCTCCCAATCTGGTCGGAATTACTGACAGATGGATGGAGGCTTTAACACGCAACACGTGCTTTCAGTGGGATGGGAAAGATGGGAGGGTCTCCCAAGAGGAGTGCGGCCAAAGAAGCATAACTAGAAATCCTTTCCAAGTGGTGTGGACTGTTCTATTGAGGCCGTGGCTTAAAACATGAACTAAAATCCTGTGCTTCACACAGCATGACATCTGACCAGTATTTATGCACTCTCTGTGAGTTTTCCGTTATTGCATCTAGACATATCACACATCAATGAACAGATGCCTAAAATAGGACAGAACTTTTGACTTTGCCAATGCCTATTAACAATATTAGGTAAATGAGTAACAATAATGTTTTTGGTGGGAATAATTAGAACTGAAAATGTTTCAATTCTGAAAATATAAGGCTGTGAACTGAACATTACTAAAGGAGGAGGAAGGAGTGGTCTCAGAGTCTCCTTCCAGACCACGTTCCTCTGCCGTCTCTCACTGTGTAAGTCACTTACATCCTTTAACTCCCCACTTCTCTCTGACATTCTCCATCTGCATATCTCTCAGGTCATCTACTTCCTCTTCATCTCTGTCTTTTCATTCTGCATGTACTTCCTTACATCACTTCCCCCTCACCATGCCCCTCACACACACACACACACACACACACACACACACGCAAACACACACAGCACAAACTCTCTCTCACACACACACACACACACACACACACACTTTCCTCACCAGTAAACACAGCCATTTTCTTCGGTTCAAGAGCTGTGTGTACGTCTTTCATACAATTTCACATAAAGTGGTAATTCGATACATACACACCCATCACTCTCCACGCTGCGCTGAGAGGCCAAGGATTAGATGCATTTGTGATCCGCTGCGAGAAACTCGCACTGCCTTCAACGTCACTATTCGAAAGCCCCATTGTTAGACCTGTCAGCCCTTTGGGTGGTCCCTCCTCATCATTATTTATTTTGTCCCACTTTTGCCTCAAACCCTGTTAGAATTTGTCCTTTTTGGGAACCACCAGACTTTTTAGTGTTGATGCAGGATCAGGGAGCCATTTTCCCTACCCCTGGAACTTCTGTCTGAGGGCCTGAGACACAAAATGGTGGCCACCCATTGTCACCTGTGACATCACTGGAACCTACTAGTACCTTCCAGAACATTCTAGAACCCCGTGACAGAGGGAGGCAGGTTTGGAATGTTGGGAAACCATCTCAGGTTGACAGTTGGCAGTTGGAGTTGGCAGTTGGCCTCTTACTAGTGAAGAGAGAGGACAGAGAAACAGAAGGAGGAAGGAGTGAGGCAGCAGGGGTGGAAACCAGTGCTTGGAGTGGGGTCCAGAAACCCACCCTTGATGCTAGTCCCTACTGACCAAGCCCAGCCTAGTGCCCTGTGTGGGATAAAGACCAGAAAATCATCTTAAGGACCTGAACAGCCGGAACAGGCCTTAAAGGAGAAGAACAGCAAGTTCCTGACCTGTTTGGTGGAATCCTCCTGGAGACCCGACGTCGAGTAGCCTGGAGACCTGGAGCCCGAGGTGGAGAAGCGGCGCTGACAGAAGGCAGACGTCGTACCCGGAGCCGCTAGAGGTCGAGTGAGGGCGCCGACGGAGGTCGTGGAGAGACACCGGAGGTCAAGTAGAAGTCACCTGAGGTCGAGGTGAGGCGTTGACGGGGGAGTGAAGTCCGCCCTCCGGAGTCGCCGGAAGCTGAAGTGAAGCGCGCAGGAGGTCGGGAGTGGAGATCGCACTCCGGAGTCGCCGGAACCCGAAGTGGAGCCGACGGAGGTCGGGAGTGGAGGTCGCACTCCGGAGTCGCCCAGAAGCGGGGAGACCGTGACCCTGTGACGCCGGAACCCGACATCGAGCCAAGGCCGCCCAGCGTCATCGATCCGGAGCCGCCTCACGGCATCGACCCGGCGTCAGGTAAAGTGGATCGACCCGACATCGAACCGAGGCCGCCCAGCGACATCGAACCGGAACCGGCCGACGGCATCAACACGGCGTCAAGGGGAACCGATCGACTCGTCATCGAACCGGAGCCGCCCATCGACGTCGACCCGGCGCCGAGTGGAGCCGAACACCGAGAAAAGGGCAGTAAGTGGTAGAAAGGGCATCTGAGGCCCTGTGGAGCCATAAAAGACCATTCTAGGGGCTAGAGGGGTGTTAGGACCAAACTGAGACTGGTGTAGGGACCTGTGTGAGGGACTGTGTAGTTGGTGAGCCAGAACCTTAGGGTACCCTCATTTTACCTCAGCTTAGGCCCCAGCCTTGACCACCCTAGGTGGGACATTCCCAGGCCACCCCAGTGACCACAAGCTGTACTTGGGCATGGTAAAATCAATCTACCTCATAAATGTGATCTGATTTGCAATTGTTTGACTGCTTATATTATTTATTGAAGGAGTGTTATTTATTGTCTGACTGTATTTATTCCTGCCTGGTATTTATTGTCTGACAGTATTTATTTGCCCTATGTATTTATCGCACCTCTATTTATTCCTTGTGTATTTATGACCTAATCCTATTTATTGCACCTGTAAAGAGTTATTATTTAATTGACCTGCTATTTCTGAAGAAAATCCTTTTGTATTGTATTTGTGACATAACCCTGCAACTAAGAGAAAATTAAGATAAACACAAAGAGATTCTTTCATAAATTTTTACGGTGTAGAGTCGTTTTTGGAACGGATGAACGCATGGTTATTGTGAGGGTGTGACGTACGCTTAACACGGTGCCTGACCCCCGACCGCTCGAGCCAAGCTACCCCTTATGCGTGGAAAGGCCGGGTGACTGCTAACCCAGTTGCCCGGTTTTCTAACATAATTGGTGTTCAGCGGTGGGATAGAGCTGTGCTTGCGTCCACTCGACAATAACTGTGGGTAGTCCATAGGCCTACACCGGGAGTTTTCTCAAAGCGGACTTCCTAATTCTGAGTTTTGTTTTTTCCAAATTTACTCTGGTGGTGGGAGGAGGTATTATAAAAGGTACCCCCCTGCATAGCTTCTGTAAACACCTGTCTCCTAATCTGAGTGGGCAAAATGGAGTTTGTGTTGGAAGATGTGGAAACTTACACTGTGGCCCAACTCAGAGAGTTTTGTCAGAGAGAGGGGGTGTTTTGCCCCCAAGGTGCAAAGAAGGGTGAACTCCAGACCAGCTTGAGGGCTTGGGGGGGAGGCACGACGAGAAAGTAAGGCTGAGCAGGAGGACAGGGATGGAGAGCCTGACAGCGAGGGGGCTGAGTTGTACCAACCTGAGGTGGGGAACCTGTTAGCGGGGCCCAAAACTCTTTCCAGGAAGGGCAGCACTGTCTCTAGCGGTGGCTTATCTGAAGCGGAGTTAACTGACCGGAGGGAGAAAAGACAGCTCACATGGAAGTTGGCGGAGCTGGAGAAAGAAAAGGAGGAACGGAGGATGGCTCACGAGTTGAGGCTCAAGGAGATGGATCTCCAGATCCTAAAAGTCGGGGCACACACTGTTCCTAATGGTGGCAGCCAAAACAGAGAAATCACCAGGGAACCCAAACCCTATCTGCCAAAAGACATAGTAGCTAGCTATAGTGCAGGGGATGATATTGCCAAGTGGCTAGCGGCCTATGAGGTTTCTTTAAGGGCCCATGGGGTTCCAGAGAAATATTGGGGAGGGGGATTGTACAAATACATGCCTCCAGCTGGTAGGGATGCATTATTGGCCCTAGAGCAGGATGAGCAGACCCACTACCCCACCATGAAAGTGGCGCTCGTAAGAAAGTTTGGACTAACACCCGAGAAATACAGACAGAAGTTCCGGGGTAGCCACAAACTGGGCACACAGAATTGGGTGGATTTCCTGGACTATGCGAAGAAGGCATTAGAGGGTTGGATTCAGGGCAGTGAGGTGAGGGACTACGAGGGGTTGTTTGATTTAATGTTGAAGGAACACCTGCTCGAAAAATGTTTCCCCGAACTGCGTCAACACCTGGTGGATAGCAAGCTGACCAATCCCCGGAAGCTTGCTGAGGAGGCGGACATTTGGGCTAGTTACCCGGGTGTCCACAAGGGGGACTGGAGGGGATACTCAAAAGGCCGGACAGGGCGCCCCCCAGAAGAAAGAGGGAGGGGAAAAGAAAAAGGAGTTCTCTAAAGGCCCCCAAAATAGTTTCCCAGGGAAGGGAACAGGATTCACCCCTAGGGCTAACCCACCCAGAAACCCTAATCCTGGCCAGAGTCAGCAGCCAAGGGTTGTCCATTGCTTCGAGTGCGGTGGCGTTGGACACTATAAGGGAGATGCGAAGTGCCCGAAAAGACCACCCCCTCCCATTGGAGGAAAGGCCCCCGGAGTAGTTAGTGCAGTGCTCGGGGAGGAGATGCCCTTAACTAAGGGAAGGGAGTGGGCGGGTGCCACTTTAGTGTCCCTGGGAGAACGGGAGATGGTTCCTAAGATCCAGGTGCCCGCAAATACCGTAAAGTATGGGCAGTGGGTCACCATCAACGGCCAAAGAGGGGAGGCTCTGAGAGACACAGGAGCCAGTATGACTATGGTACGTAGCCAGCTGGTGTCTCCAGAGCAGGTAATTCCCGATGTACTCCACCCAGCCGCGATGGCTGATGGCAGAACAGGCCACTATCCGGTGGCCGAGGTTCCCTTTGAATGGGAGGGGGTTGCAGGTTCACTTCGAGTTGCCGTAAGCCCTGCCGTGCCAGTCGATTGTCTGCTGGGGAATGACATGGAGCACAATGCTTGGAAGGAGGTGGAATACCGGACTCATGCTGAGATGCTGGGTACACCTGACTGGGCCTGTGTGAGCACAGGGTCTGCGACTACCCGGAGAGGGAGTTCGTTTCGGCTGGAGCCTGGAACAAAGGCCCAGCCAGCTGCCGACCAAGGGAAGAACCGAGGACAGGAGGAGCCTGCCTCGGCATCCGCGCCCCGTGTGACGGATAGGCCACCGGAGGTGGTGGACCAGGAGTCCGTGGTGGGGGATGTGACCAAACTGGAGGACCTACCCATCCCGGCCGAGTGGCACGTGGAGGGAGGGCCGACCAGGGAGGAATTCTGCAAGGGCCAGAGGGAGTGCCCTACCCTTGAGGGACTGAGGCGACAGGCCGAAGCCCAGGCAGCAGGGAACGTTGAGGGGAACTACAACGTTTACTGGGAGGATGGCCTCCTCTACAGTGAACCCAAGGCACCCCTACATGGATCGTCACGAGCCTTAGTAGTCCCTCAACGTTATCGAGCCTTCCTACTGGAGTTGGCTCACGAGATCCCCTTGGCAGGACACCTGGGGCAAGACAAGACCTTCGCCCGTCTTGTCCCACACTTTTATTGGCCTCAAATGAAAGTGTCGTCCGACACCTACTGCCGGACATGTGTGTCTTGCCAAGCCAGTGGGAAAACAGGGGTGAAGCTGAAAGCTCCCCTGGAACCACCTCCTGTCGTTAGCACCCCCTTTGAAAGGGTGGGCATCGACATTGTGGGACCGTTAGATCCGCCTACTACAGCTGGTCACAGGTTTATCCTGGTTCTGGTGGATCATGCCACACGGTACCCAGAGGCAATACCTCTGAGGACCATTACCGCACCTGTTGTGGCTAGGGCCCTGATGGGAATCTTTACCCAAGTGGGTTTTCCTAAGGAAGTTGTGTCCGACAGGGGGACCAACTTCATGTCAGCATACATGCGGGCCATGTGGAAGGAGTGTGGAGTGACATACCGGCTCACCACTCCTTACCACCCCCAGACCAATGGTCTGGTGGAGAGGTTCAACAAAACCTTGAAAGGCATGATCAGAAGTCTGCCTGAAAGCCTGCGGAGGAAATGGGACGTCCTCCTACCCTGTCTATTGTTTTCCTACAGGGAAGTGCCACAGAAGGGAGTGGGCTTCAGCCCCTTCGAGCTTTTGTATGGGCACCCTGTGCGTGGACCTCTCAGCCTGGTGAGAGACGGATGGGAAAGAACTCCCAGAAAGCTTCCCCAGGATGTGGTGAGCTACATGCTGGCCTTCCGGAGCCAAATGGCTAAGTTGTGGAAGCAAGCTTCTGACAACTTGGAAGCCAGCCAAGCAGTAATGAAGGCGTGGTATGACCACAACGCTCACCCGGTGGAATTGGAGCCTGGTCAGAAGGTGTGGGTGATCGAACCAGGAGAGCTTAGCACCCTCCAGGATCGCTGGTCAGGACCCTTTGAGGTATTGGAGAAGAAGGGTAAGGCTACCTACCTGGTGGATCTTAAGACCCCTCGCCAGCCCCTACGGGTGCTGCATGCCAACCGCCTCAAACCCCACCACGAGAGGCCCGAAGTCATATTGATGATGGTGACTGACGGAGCAGAGGACGTGGAAAGCGAGCCTCTCCCCGACTTATTTGCGTCTCAAGAGAAGGATGGGTCGGTGGAGGGAGTGATTCTTTCCCCATCTCTAACTCCTGAACAGCAGGAGGACTGCCGCCAGGTCCTGGGACAGTACTCTTCGTTGTTCTCCCTTGTTCCGGGTAGGACTCACCTGTGCGTCCATGATGTGGACACAGGAGACAGCCCACCTGTGAAGTCCAAGATCTACCGGATGTCAGACAAGGTGAAGGCCAGCATTCACAGTGAAGTCACTAAGATGCTGGAGCTAGGAGTGATCGAACCTTCCAGCAGCCCCTGGTCCAGTCCGGTGGTGTTAGTACCAAAAGCTGCACCACCGGGTGCCCAACCGGAACTGAGGTTCTGTGTGGACTACCGTGGACTGAACTCAGTAACCAAGACTGATGCTCATCTGATCCCGAGGGCGGATGAATTGATTGACCGGCTGGGAGCTGCCCAATATCTAAGTACCTTTGACCTTACTTCGGGGTACTGGCAGATCTCTCTGACTGATGGAGCAAGGGAAAGGTCAGCCTTCTCCACGCCCAATGGCCACTACCAGTTCTGTGTGATGCCCTTTGGGCTCAAGAACGCACCTGCCACGTTTCAGCGTCTGGTGAACCAGATCCTCACTGGAATGGAGAGTTTCTCTGCTGCTTATCTGGATGACATAGCCGTCTTCAGTAACAGCTGGGAGGATCACTTGCGTCACCTGCAAGCTGTTCCCCAGGCCCTGAGACAAGCTGGATTGACGATCAAGGCCAGCAAATGCCAGATCGGGCAGGGGTCGGTAGTGTACCTTGGACACTTGGTGGGTAGGGGAGCGGTGCAACCCCTCCAGGCGAAAATCGAGGCTATTATGGCCTGGGAACCCCCCAAGACTCAGACTGAGGTCCGAGCTTTTCTGGGCCTCACGGGATATTACCGCCGCTTCGTGAAGGGATACGGTACCATTGTAGCCCCCCTCACGGAGCTCACGTCCAAGAAACAACCTCGACGGGTAGTCTGGACGGAGGCTTGTCAGCAGGCCTTTGTGAGACTGAAGCAAGCCATGTGCGAGGCCCCGGTCTTAAGGGCCCCAGATTTTTCCAAGGAGTTCATTGTCCAGACGGATGCATCGGAACATGGCATTGGGGCAGTATTATCGCAACTCAATGAAGAGGGTCTGGATCAACCCGTGGTCTTCCTATCCCGAAGACTACTTCCCAGGGAACAGAAGTGGAGTGCAATAGAGCGTGAAGCCTTTGCAGTGGTATGGGCTCTGAAGAAGTTGCGGCCATACCTGTTTGGCTCGCACTTCCTGGTTCAGACCGACCACAGACCCCTTCGTTGGCTGATGCAGATGAAGGGGGAGAATCCCAAGTTGCTAAGGTGGTCTATTTCCCTACAGGGAATGGACTTTCAGGTGGAACATCGGCCTGGAGTGGACCACGCCAATGCAGACGGTCTCTCAAGGTATTTCCGCCTTAGTGATGAGAACTCCCAAGGGGTTGGGTAGCTCTCCCCACTTTCAGCTGGGGGGGACGCGTGTTAGACCTGTCAGCCCTTTGGGTGGTCCCTCCTCATCATTATTTATTTTGTCCCACTTTTGCCTCAAACCCTGTTAGAATTTTTCCTTTTTGGGAACCACCAGACTTTTTAGTGTTGATGCAGGATCAGGGAGCCATTTTCCCTACCCCTGGAACTTCTGTCTGAGGGCCTGAGACACAAAATGGTGGCCACCCATTGTCACCTGTGACATCACTGGAACCTACTAGTACCTTCCAGAACATTCTAGAACCCTGTGACAGAGGGAGGCAGGTTTGGAATGTTGGGAAACCATCTCAGGTTGACAGTTGGCAGTTGGAGTTGGCAGTTGGCACCTGACTAGTGAAGAGAGAGGACAGAGAAACAGAAGGAGGAAGGAGTGAGGCAGCAGGGGTGGAAACCAGTGCTTGGAGTGGGGTCCAGAAACCCACCCTTGATGCTAGTCCCTACTGACCAAGCCCAGCCTAGTGCCCTGTGTGGGATAAAGACCAGAAAATCATCTTAAGGACCTGAACAGCCGGAACAGGCCTTAAAGGAGAAGAACAGCAAGTTCCTGACCTGTTTGGTGGAATCCTCCTGGAGACCCGACGTCGAGTAGCCTGGAGACCTGGAGCCCGAGGTGGAGAAGCGGCGCTGACAGAAGGCAGACGTCGTACCCGGAGCCGCTAGAGGTCGAGTGAGGGCGCCGACGGAGGTCGTGGGGAGACACCGGAGGACAAGTAGAAGTCACCTGAGGTCGAGGTGAGGCGTCAACGGGGGAGTGAAGTCCGCCCTCCGGAGTCGCCGGAAGCTGAAGTGAAGCGCGCAGGAGGTCGGGAGTGGAGGTCGCACTCCGGAGTCGCCCGGAAGCGGGGAGACCGTGACCCTGTGACGCCGGAACCCGACATCGAGCCGAGGCCGCCCAGCGTCATCGATCCGGAGCCGCCTCACGGCATCGACCCGGCGTCAGGTAAAGCGGATCGACCCGACATCGAACCGAGGCCGCCCAGCGACATCGAACCGGAATCGGCCGACGGCGTCAAGGGGAACCGATCGACTCGTCATCGAACCGGAGCCGCCCATCGACGTCGACCCGGCGCCGAGTGGAGCCGAACACCGAGAAAAGGGCAGTAAGTGGTAGAAAGGGCATCTGAGGCCCTGTGGAGCCATAAAAGACCATTCTAGGGGCTAGAGGGGTGTTAGGACCAAACTGAGACTGGTGTAGGGACCTGTGTGAGGGACTGTGTAGTTGGTGAGCCAGAACCTTAGGGTACCCTCATTTTACCTCAGCTTAGGCCCCAGCCTTGACCACCCTAGGTGGGACATCCCCAGGCCACCCCAGTGACCACAAGCTGTACTTGGGCGTGGTAAAATCAATCTACCTCATAAATGTGATCTGATTTGCAATTGTTTGACTGCTTATATTATTTATTGAAGGAGTGTTATTTATTGTCTGACTGTATTTATTCCTGCCTGGTATTTATTGTCTGACAGTATTTATTTGCCCTATGTATTTATCGCACCTCTATTTATTCCTTGTGTATTTATGACCTAATCCTATTTATTGCACCTGTAAAGAGTTATTATTTAATTGACCTGCTATTTCTGAAGAAAATCCTTTTGTATTATATTTGTGACATAACCCTGCAACTAAGAGAAAATTAAGATAAACACAAAGAGATTCTTTCATAAATTTTTACGGTGTAGAGTCGTTTTTGGAACGGATGAACGCATGGTTATTGTGAGGGTGTGACGTACGCTTAACACGGTGCCTGACCCCCGACCGTTCGAGCCAAGCTACCCCTTATGCGTGGAAAGGCCGGGTGACTGCTAACCCAGTTGCCCGGTTTTCTAACACCCATCCTAAACACCCATTAGCAACCTAAACTCACCAGACACCTAGAGGCAACTCAGGTTACAGTCTACTCTATGTAGGAGTCACAGATTTATGGAAAGATACTACAGAAACACATCTGGGAAAAGCAAATATTCTTTGGGAATGTAAGTTGAAGTAAACATGGAGTGAAACGCTGACAGGGCACTCTACAGGTAAAATGTTAGGTCACTGGGGAAGGGTGGAGGGACAATGAAAGCCGAATGCAAGAACGGACTATGACATTTGGAAACTTCATTGAGAGCGCACAGGCACATCATTCATTGTGTCTGATGAATACTTTTTCTTTTTTTACTGAAGCTGGTCTCCTTTCTGTTCAAAAACTCACCACCTTCAGTAGACCCTCACTTGGAGGGCCTCAGCTAATCAAATGTCATTTCTCCTTCTTTTTCCATCTGATAAACCTGATTCGGGGTTGGTCAAACCGACCTTGAGAGGATTCTAAGTGCCCGATTCACAGAACTAACTTAAGTCAAAATTCTAAATTTACTACCATTTTGGTATTCACAGAAAGCACTTACTCATTTTGGTATTCACAGAAGGCACTTACTCATTTTGGTATTCACAGAAGTTAGGAGTCCTAACTTTAGGACTCCTAAATGCCTTCTGTGAATATCGAAAGTCTTAAAATTAGGATTTTTCTCAGTTTAGTAGTAGTATAGTTAGTACTCCTAACTTTAGGACTCCTAAATGCCTTCTGTGAATACCGAAAGTCTTACAATTAGGATTTTTCTCAATTTAGTAGTAGTAAAGTTAGGACTCCTAACTTTAGGACTCCTAAATGCCTTCTGTGAATACCGAAAGGCTTAAAATTAGGATTTTTCTCAGTTTAGTAGTAGTATAGTTAGGACTCCTAACTTTAGAACTCCTAAATGCCTTCTGTGAATACCGAAAGTCTTAAAATAAGGATTTTTCGTAATTTAGTAGTAGTAAAGTTAGGACTCCTAACTTTAGGACTCCTAAATGCCTTCTGTGAATACCGAAAGGCTTAAAATTAGGATTTTTCTCAGTTTAGTAGTAGTAAAGTTAGGAGTCCTAACTTAGGACTCCTAACTTCTGTGAATACCGAAGTGAGTAAGTGTCTTCTGTGAATACCAAAATGAGTAAGTGCCTTCTGTGAATACGAAAATGGTAGTAAGTTTAGGATTTTGTCTTAAGTTAGTTCTGTGAATCGGGCCCACAGTGCTTACTATTCCAACAGGTCGATAGGAGGCCCGGGTGAAATTTGCATTATTGCTGAAATGCCCCAAACGTTATTTGACTTTGGCATTTTGCACTATTTTTAGCACGAAATTCTTCCTTCAGCAATTTGAGCGTGAAATGCTACCATTTTTTGGCCCCTGAAATACATTAGTACTACAAAATACTTTGCAACGTTACACGTGAAGCGAACAACAGTTGCTCAAGTTCAATTCGTTCACATTCTTCCAATGATTCTGTGGTAGGATTTCTGCACAAATTAATGATCAATTACACAGTGTGCATAATTTAAGGCATTTTGCGTAACAATCGTGATATGAAATGCCGGAAATTACACCAGCGTAAATGTTTTGCCAGGTCTATAGATGCTACATGTGCCTAATCATACCCCTCTGGTGGACAAAATGTGAGTTACAACCAGGGTCTGTCAAACTTGATATTTGCTTCCACAGGCACCAACCCTCCCTGAAATAGGGTGTGAATCCGGATATGCTGCGGATCATTTTACCAGGTTAAATCAAATTACTCCTTATGGAGCATTTTTTGTGTCTGTATAACTTAAGCACATCATTCCATTTCTATCCAGCAGCCTTTCTCCAATTGTATTTGCCCTCAATCATATTAAAACATGCATTCCCTGTAGCACGGTTGCACTGCCTACTCAGCTCATTACCACAAAAGCCCTATTAGGGCCCTATTACCTCAGTGATAGGCTTTACTCCTATGGAGCCCACAAATGCATTAAAGACTCAAAGCAGGACTTTTGTGCCTTTGCTCCAGGACTTCGGAATCCCGTTCTGGCTGTTCTATATAGCTTACTCCTATGCTGCTGGCATTCTGTGAAAATCTTCCTCAGTGTCTTTCCCAGCTCACATCCATGATTAGTATCACATATGAGATAGGAAGCATGTTATAAGAATCTGCACTATGCTTGCACTGGACTGGAAACCAGTTCCAATAACTGCAAGGAACTCCTCAACATCTTAAGAGAGTATTCCAACCCCTCAGCAGCCACCATCACCCAATCACAGGACCTCGGCAACAACCTCTCAGACTTTTTTCACAACAAAATACTCAAGATATACAGTAACTTAGAGCCCTAACACACTTCAGAAGACCCCATCAGACTCCTGCCCACTACCACCAAGAACGATCATTAACTAACGGACTGGGATCCTCTCACTGCAGAAGTCACTGCTGAAATTATTAAAACTATCAACTCGGGAGCCCCCACCGACACCTGCTCACACCATATCTACAACTTGGGAGGAACCTTGATTAGTGCTTACCTCACCACCATTATCAACACCTCCATCAATAGCGCAACTTTTCAGGCAACTGGAAACATGCTGCGGTAAAATCTCTCCTAAACAAACCCTTGGAAGACACACAAGAACTCTGTAACTACCGACCCGTCTCGCTCCTATCCTTCCCTTCTCTTCACTTCCAGAGTCCTGGAGAAAGCGATCAACAGGCAACTCTCCAACCATCTAGACCAGCACCACCTCCTTGACATCCCTCAGTCAGGATTCCGCAGCACGGAAACTCCCTCATCACGCAACCAACCACATCCAGACCATCATGGACATAGGGGAAATGCTGCTCTCATCCTCCTCGACACCTTTGCATCTTTCAAAACCATATCTCACAGCAGCCTCCTCTCAAGATTCCACAAATCCAGAATACAAGAAGCCACTCTGAGATGGATCGCCTTCCTCCTTGACGATAGAACTCAGTGAGCCAGACTCCTACCGTATACCTCCGAATCCAAGAACCTCACCTGTGGAGTCCATCAAGGATCTTCCCTAAGCCCAACCCTTCTCAATATATATATGGCACCTCTCGCCTGTCATAAGAGCTCACAGAATCAACACTGTCTCCTACATTGACGACACTCAGCTCATTCTCTCCCTAACAGACTATAACAACACCATGAGGTCCAACTTCACAACCTGCATGACAAACGTTACAAACGGGATGAAAGAGTACTGTCTAAAACTCAACACAGGTAAAATGGAAGTCCTGATCTTCTGTCCATGGGATTCCTACTGTGGATAGCCACCCCACAGACCACGCCAGAAACCTCGAAATCATCCTTGACGACTAACTGATGATTAACAAACAGGTGAACACTGTAACATCTTCCTGCTTCCTCATACTAAGAATGCTCCTGAATATCTTCAAGTGTCTGCCAACCAACACGAGACACATGGTCACCCAGGCACTCATCCAGACTGGACTATGGCAGCACATTCTATGCCGGCATCTTCCTGCGCACATCCGTACCATTGACAACTACCTGGCATTCCGCAAGGCCATAAAAACACACCTTTTCCCTTTGCCATGTAACATAACATAACATTTCCAACCAACTCATCCAAGACCCCAGACCACCTACAAAGCCACCGCCAGACTCGTCCTAAACATAATCCGAAGCGCACATCACTCCCCACCTCAGAGAACTACACTGGATACCATTTCCAAAACACGGATGGTTCAAGCTACTTATCCACCCCTACATAGGCTCCACAACACCGGACCTGCCTACCTCAACCACTGCCTTCACTTTTCCCATCCAACAAAACAACTATGCTCAGCCTCTCTCCCTTGCATATATCCCTCATTCGCAGAAGCAAAACAGGAGGTCGATCCTTCTCCTGCATCGCCACCAAGGCCTGGAATAACATTCTCCATCACGTCAGGACCTCCACCTCTCTACTCGAGTTTCGCAAGAAACTGAAGACCTGGCTGTTCAACTAGGATCCCCGCTCTACCTACACTCCTGCTCCAGCACCTGGATACCCTCATGGGTGTTAAGTTGCGCTCTACAAATCAGCATATCATAACAATTCTACTGCCTTTACTTCCCCACCTTTACTTCATTCTATGATAACTTCTCTCACCTATCCATATTATCTATGACTACTTAACTTCATTCTTCCTTCACTTTATCCCATAGCCGTGACCCTAAACCTGACCATGTGATAATGATTTCCTTAGCCTTATTTTTCATCTGATTAGATTACATAAATACTGATTTTTACCTTTACAATACATTGAATTACATTGCAATTGTAACTATATAAAGAATACCTTATTCTATCACTACACGTGACCCAGTCCTACTTTGAGTTAAATTAATATTAATTAGTTTATTATAATTAATTAATACAGACTCTAAGCACACCCCTATTTTTATCTATTTAAATATAGTGACATAAAAAAACAAATAAAATCCTAACACTAATCCTATAAATAATGAAATTGAAATACTAAAAAAGGTAATTTAAATAATATTAATTTATAATGCATAACATAACCATTTCCCCAAAGGCAACTTAAATCAATTATAAATCTTACTCTAATCCCTAACCCTGATGGTGAGCTATTATTAAATAAATGTATTTTAATTACATTATTTTTTCAGTTAGTTACAGTTACTAACCATAACCAAAAATAAAGCAAAGGTATATTCATTTTAATTATTTACTAAAAACATAGAGACGCTTTGCACCCTAATACATTCTACCAATTGTGAAAGTTATTTTTCTAACTATTTTGAAGATGTGGCGGTATAATTCAGTAACTGAAGGGTAGTAAATGTGGAATACTGACAGTAGTAAATGTTTGGACAGCAGTCCACTACTCGCCTGCAGTGAAAGGTGCAGAATGCAGCACAAATAGAAAGAGCCATGTACGAGGAGAAATAGAAATTTATATTTCTCCTAGTATTACCATCCTACGACAAGGTTTAACCTGGCCTTAGTTTTAGGCGATGCCCCATCCTTGTAAATATGGGGCAGCGTCAAAAAGCAATAGGTGTGGCGGCAAACCCCCCACTGCAACACCCATTGCATGCCCCTTTCACGATAAGTGAAGCGTGAAAAGAAGCCATATTTACAAGGCCGCTTTAAGCCACATTAAGCGTCTTCAACGCTGCCTTGTAAGTAAGGCGAAGGGGATTTCTCCACCAGAACGCCACGACAAGTGATGTTCTGGTGGCGATATCCCCTTTTAAATATGCCTCATAATTTTGCCATCTGTATATCTGTATTCCATTCACTCGCCCTCTTTCCACTGTTCACTTTTTAAACAGACATCAGGCAGGCAAACTCAAAGGGCATGACTAGTCTTTCGCTCTGTTAGTGCCACTGTCCCTCCACCTTCCTAGACTCTGTTAAACACTTCTTTTTACACCCTTGCCTCTTTTCCCCCTCACTTCCTTAACACTGCCACCAGCACTGGAACAGAGTGGCATCCAGCTGGATCTGACAGATGTGCCTAAACCACACCTGGACTCTGTGCCACTTCCTGTGACCCCCCATCTCCCTGCCAGTGTAGAGCATCATAACAAGATAGCACCACCGGCCACAATAGAAGACACAGTGAAGAAAGGGCGAAGGAGAATGCCAGCTCCCACATGTCTAAGAGGTTGTCACTGTGTTAGAGGTGGGCAGGAGGCATCAGGGGTGCTCTGCGTCTCCTAGAACTTGGACCCAAACATAATTGCAGAAATGCAAGTGAATGGGTTTGCACCCTCACTCCCCATACCTCTGGAATGGCTAGGGTAAAAAGGATGAAGTATCTATTCTCCAAGGAACAGCTGGTGACAGCAGCACGTGCTCATCATCTCTAGAGTGGACAGCATCGGTGCCATGGACCCTCCTTCTCAGGAAGACCTGGGACACCTTGCCGACCCAACTAAGACCATTCCCAGACATCCTGTCCTTCCGGAAAGGGCTAAAGATGTTTTTAGGAAGAGAAGGCAACAACATTTAAAGTACATTCAATTCAAAGAAATCAACTTGCTAAAGAATCTGAATTAAAGACAGTCCCCTTCCTAGTGCATATTCTTTTGTTCCCCACTCCCCTCACCCTGGGTCTCCGTATGTTCTTAGGCAATTAGATCACAGTACCCTCATTTCAAACGCTCCATCTGCGCACACATATCCGAGCATGTGTATTCGTTCTATGTAAAGGGCTCTAATGCCACATGGTGCCACAGTACTTTCGAAACCACATAAATAAATAAGACCTGTAGCAACAACTGACTACATTCCAAATGTGTGAAGCAGCATAGACACTCTTTTCCCCCGCCAGCACCCAACTTCTAATGCCGTACTTGAAGAAATATTGAGTTTGTACTTTTTTCAAAATTGGGTCCTTTGATTAGGGCTCAGTGGGACACTCAAACAGCCCATCAGCGAACAAAAACATACAGTCTGCGTGGGACTTTAACACAAAAGTCAACAAAGAGATAAACCCTACAGAGCAATTTACTTTCTCATGCTATATCTGTACGCAGTGGCAACTGGCATGTACGGAGAGGGGAAGAGGGGCGGGGGACCGCGTGTGTAAAATATTATTTAAAAAAATAATAAAATAAAACATACCTAATACGACGTCCTCGCTCCGGACCTCTTCTTTGCAGGAACTGGAACCGGATGCTGGAGCTCCCTTGCCCAATCCAGGCGCTGCTCACATGCAGCATGTGAGCAGTGCTCTGATTGGAGGGAGCGGCCTCACTCGGTGCTCCGCTCCGCAGCGCACTGGTGGCCAGCACTTACTCTCAACCCAGCTGTTTTAAGACAGCTGGGTTGAGAGGTTTAAAGTGCGCTTGTGTGGCTGGCTGTCGCAAGACGGTCAGCCAAAAAGACATGCGCACTTTAAACAGTACATTAGACAGCCCACCCTCCTCCCTGATGCTGTCAGTCAGCAGCAGCCCTGCCCCCGTCCTGACGCTTGGCTCAGGGGATGAAAAATAAAATGGTAATGAACTACTATTTGATTTTTCATCTATGGGGTTTTGGGGGGGAGCCGCCCCTGTCTGTAGATAAGGTCAGTGTATGATTATGGAATTACCAATACTGGGGGTACTGGTAACTCCATGGGCGGGGAAAGTTGGCCCCACTGCAAGTTAGACCCTGATGGTCCACTAACAAATGATGACTTACTGGGGAAATCTATCATTCGGGGGTTGACTCTCCTGAAAATTCCTCATTTTCCACCCAGACTTTCACACAGATTTCAGCAGAAGAAATCTCTGGGTGAAAGTGAAGAGGTTGGCTGTGTTCCTGCAGACCTCATCATTTTGATGGGGCCAGTAACTGTTGCTACCAGCCCCATCGGAATATGAGAGCCCAAGAGTTAATTACTACTGCCGAACACGTGTTAAAATCTGCAAGAATTCAATTATGTGCCTTGCAGGTTGCATGCAGCTATTTGCAGCAAGCTAATCACTGCCTCCGCTATTTTCAGTGATGGTCGGCACCGTTCAGGGGTGGAGGGGTGTTAAAAAACAAAACGTACCTGATTGCCGCGTCTCTCCTCGTCGTCCCTCCATCGTCTCTCCTGGCAAGAACAGGAAGCACCAGGCTTCTCATGCCAATCACAACGCTGCATTGGCGTTGTGATTTGTTTGAGCGCTGTAGTTCAGTGCTCAGACAGGCCGTGGGAGCCTGGGCATGTTCTCCATGCAGGCCATAATGCAGCCTGAGTGGAGAACATGCAAAGTGTGCATGAAAGTTTGGCCGGCCCAAGATGGCCGGCCAAACATTCATGCGCACTTGGAGTGGGCAAAAACCACTCCTCCCCCTGCTCCTGTGTGAGCAGCCCAGCCTCGCCCCGCCTGCAAAGCTGCTGCAGCAGGAAAATGTAAATAATAATGACATTAAGTTATTATCATTTTAAGTTTCCTTTATTTCACTGCTGCAAAGCAGTGGGGCGACGCTCCTCCTCCTCAGTGGAGCAGCTGCCACTGGCTTTTCTACTAGAATTGCAGTTGGTGACATGCATTGTACGCAAGAATTTCTACATCAAACACTTTAACCAACTCAGCTTTCTTGCCTAGAATACTGACGTGCAACCTGCTCCACAGCAAGCGCATTCATGCTGTCATTCAAACTATGATTGAACGATAACTTTTGTAGTGAGTACATTAACCACCTGAGCTATGTCACCAGCATTATTTCCTTACCTTTCTGGATACACATAGTAAGCATGCCAACATACCCGACTCAGGAGGGAGACTCCTGAAAATGGCTTTATTTTAGCTGTTTCATGTCTGAACTTGTTTCCGCTTCAATAGAAATCAATGGGGAAAATACATTCCCCGCATTTTTCAAAATCTCCGACTTTCCTGTTCCGAAAGTTTGGATTGTCTGACAGACGTCCAGGACAAGCTCCTTTAGTCCTTAAGGTCGCTTAAAATTCAACAGGAGTTTAAGCCAGACCAGCATAGCAAACCTATTTTTTCTATCAATTTCTTTGGGGTCAGTCATTCTTTGTACAAAAAAATGCATACCTACTCGCTATTGACTGGAAAAGGCCGACTCTAATTGAAATATAAAGTTGCTTCTTGGGTCCACGTAGCCCTCCTCCCCTCAATTTTTGGGTTTCGGATTAAATAGTTTCCATTTCCAGCAGTGGCTGCCACAAGCCAAAGCTAATGACGCCACTTCACACAAAAAAATGTGTAGAGGAAGTGAGGTCACACGCCCTTTTGGCTCAGATAACATCATACGAGTTGAATTCACGCAAGACCCAAAAACAATTAACACGACAATGCAGATTGTGCGTTATAACGCGCTAATGTAAATAATAATTGTCTCGTAATGCTGACATTGAATCCGTCCCGTCCAAGAGGGCTTTGGGTCTGTTGTTGCATGCTACAACCACAAGGTGTCGCTAGTGCTTCGTACGAGCGGAGAGAGAACAGACTCCCTCGTTTCTTGTGCATCTAGTGACTTGCTGTCCCGTTTGTCCGCTCAATGTGGGTTGATTTGGCCTCAGCCACAGTTCATTTCACCAGGCCAGCTCCCTCCTGGCCTCTCGAAGGCTACTCTTGTTCGCTGCACTCCCCAAGCAGCCTGAGGGGTCAATGCACTGCGTGCAGACGGGTGTACGCGGCTGTCTCCTTTCTGTCTGTTGACGAGACCTGCCGACCTCTACCTCCTAGCCTCTCGGATCTCTGCCTCAGGTTTGCTGTCGCTTCAAAGACTGCGCCTCACTTGACTGCGAATGAGAAGCGCCCAGGCTGTCCAGTAATTCCGCGTCTAGTGTCACCGTGTCTGTCCCTTCCTTTTCCACTTTTCCTGCTCTCGGTCTTCGGCCTCCTGGGGTCGGACATGGCTTTGCGGCACGCCTCACAGAGTATCAATTAATTCCACGGGCTCTTGGTTGCTTAAGGAAAATGATACTGGTAAAGCAAAGCGATGTGCCGTGGATCATACAGTTTGGTCAAGTAGGGAAGCTGGGATTTGAATCCAGGCTTCCTGGTTGTAAATTGTGCAATTCACCAACTGATGATCTTTCCTAATGCCTGTTGGTTCAACGCACCACAAAGGAAGCGGAGAGCATGCATGGAGTCGGTTACTTGAGTGCACAAGACTAATCCCTCTAACAAACAATAACAACAACACTGGAATCGCCACTAACCACAAAGCGCGTCAGCACCTCCTCAGCAATAATAAGCTCTATATAAATTTAATTGCAATTACAATTAATTACACTGTAGAGCTACATCCTTCTGTCTTCTGTTTAGCACCAAAGGTCCAACACAGAGCCGAACATATCTCTCTAAAGCCATGCTACGCACTCCACCTATCTCCTTGAAGTGCTTTAACCCAAGAAGCAAACTCTAAGGGGCTCTAAAAACTATTGTTTTGGTAATTATTAAATTGCGATCATTGAAGTGTTGGGTCTCACGCAAGATGCCATTTTTATGTTAACGTCACTGCTGGCTCGCCTGAGTTGACAAACTGAATGATTTTAGGAGAGACTCAACAACCCAATGATTGCAATTAAATAATTAACAAAGCAAATAAAAGAAGGGCTTTGGAGCCGGACAGAGTTTACTCCACAGTTAAGAGCGCCCCTAAGAGAACTTTGCAGTGTGCAGTGTGTCTTCAGAGATATGTTCAGCCACTGTTTAATCTGCAGGTCCCTCTCTAAAATCTCTGGGGGAAGCAGGTTGGTGGAGGGAGGGAGTATTGTCCATTGCGCCCCGACTCCAAAATCTGGGGATGCATTCACTCTGCCCCCCACTGTTCCCGTGCCCTTGCCTTTAACCCCATAAAGTGTTCATCTGCCTTTTGGGCAAGGTTTGTACTATACAAATATCACATACAATGTGGGCCCAGGGCACACAATATTACAATGGCGACCAAGATGGGATTACAAGCTCTCCTCCCTTGACAGCCTTGGCCGTGATGGGACCCCATCCCGAGTGTGGCGACACCATTGCTGCTCACCCTGTGTTGATGGGGGCAGAGTGAAGTTTTGCGAGTCGCCAAAAAAGGTAGAACAGAACTCAGCTTTGACCTGAACAGGCCCTCCCCCCACACTGCGCCACTGATTCAACCACTGCAGCACTGATTCGGCCTAGGAAGAGAAAGCCCCCTGCCGCAATACTGTTTCACTCCATGTGCCCAAAGCTGATGCCTCTCATTCACCCCCTAGGTGAGGTAGGACGTGCAGGCCAGACCCACTGTTGTCCCTGCTGTCCTGACTTGGGACGCATGCAGCCAGTCTGGTGCTGCACACCATGAAACTTTCAGCGCAGCTCTGACCTGCACCCCCTGATGTGGTCCATCTATAAGGCCCTTGTTTGGCCTATGACTACAAAGAGGGCGATCGTGGAAGGCGGGCTGTGCCATGAAGGCACCACCCTTCTGGTGCTTCAAGCACATAGAGGGACAGAAAACACTGAAGTCCTTCACCGTGCATATTATCCCACAGCTTAAACAGTCAGGCACGCAGGAGTTCAGGTGTCCAACACAGACTGTTCCAACCAAAGGAGAGTATGTGGGGAGGTGCTGCCTCCTAAACATGATCGAGTATGCCTGCTCCTACCAACTGGGATCATGAACTTTGCAACAAGATTTCTAGAAGAGAGTGAGAGGAAGCCCCACATCAACCTGACTTTGTGCAGAAAGGTAGCTCGGCATAAGTCTCCGGACCGCAGACTGCCCGAGAGCTGCTGCATCACACGGGCCTCAGTGTAGCTACAGGTCAGATGCTCTATTACAGCCCCCTGTAGCTACACACCCGCTCACTGACCTAAAGCTCCCTGAGGAGGGATAGCATGTGGCATGATGCCAGACTTTGTCACCCATGAAGAGCAAGTTTGCCCCTATGGTGCCCCATCCATTACTGCACAAACACTCAAACAGCACACCAAGAAGAGAGGAGAGAAGGCAGCAACCCGACAGTCCACACACAGCGAGACGCTGGTCCACAATTCAGGTAAACCTGAAGACTGCTCCTTGCAATGACAGCTGATCACGTTGGATCATACGTGTTTTACAACCTGACTTCTATGCAAACCATGACACCCATGCCAAGACTCACCGAAGACATTCAGCAGCAGCTCCACTGTGATACCAAGATCATCCAGTCCCCATCACACAACCCTCCATGCACAATGGAAGAACCTCTTTGAACCTGTCGACACTCCGTTGACGTAGAAGTTACAACCATTATTTAAACTTTATGACAGTCATATTTCTCCTATGATATCACCATCCAGAATGTGTCATAGGGAACAGAGTCCCAACAGCATCAGTCGAGGATGATCCCGGCTTCCATGAGGCTTAAAGCGAACTAAATTGATAACACTATCCTGCTGGTTCCTTAAAAAGCCTGTTGCCGCTCCCACCTGTACAGTGTTTTACAACCTGACTGGAGTCAGACCTTCTGAAGCAACAGCTAACCTGTGACAATCTGCTCACCGCACTGGCATCCCGGTCTAGTTTGCAGCACGCCTTGACCATGCTGAAAATGTCCCACAAATGTTCCCGTAGCAACTAAGCAGTGGTTGTTCAGCAGTCTTGCAGCTGCCCACACTCCGCACACACACAACCCAAACACAACCCACACACAATCCCATGGCAACATGTCAAAGTCATCTCCTCACACAAGAGGTGGAGTCGGTGCTGTTGCCCTGAAGGATGCTGGAGTCAGGTGTCTCACAGGAGGAATTACTGAAAAGGCTGTAAGTCTCTCAAAGGCAGTCTTTGGCCAGTCAAGCAACACAACTACTGGAACAGCATGCTTCACAGCGGTCTCCACATGACTCCAGCCGTGCTCCTTCTGCACTGTTGAACCATTTGGATAATAACCACGAACTGTCCCAAGCATCAAAAAGGTGGACTGACCCCATCTCCTCGGTGTCTACCTGCCGTGGATGCTGTCGGACCTCTGAAGCTGCTTGCAACAGCCTGGGTATGTCAGTCTTTGTGCAAGGACTCCATAGCACATCCTGAGTTTGTCAGTCTTTGTGCAAGGACTCCATAGCACATCCTGGGTCTGTCAGTCTTTGTGCAAGGCCTCCATAGCACATCCTGAGTCTGTCAGTCTTTGTGCAAGGCCTCCATAGCACATCCTGAGTCTGTCAGTCTTTGTGCAAGGACTCCATAGCACATCCTGGGTCTGTCAGTCTTTGTGCAATGAATGAATGAATGAAATTAAATTTATAACGTGCTAAACTCAGCCCAAAGGGCATCAAGGCGCCTAACATAATAGCTAGAATAGTCCTGCAATGTTAGTGATATGCTTTCCTAAAGAGCCAGGTCTTAAGGGCTCCCTTAAAGAGGGGCAAGGATGAAATGGCCTTGAGCTCAAGGGAAAGCGCGTTCCACAGACGCGGAGCAACCGATGCAAAGGCTCTCGCTCCCCATCTTGTCTTCTTGGTAGGGGGGATGACAAGGAGATTCTGTTGTGCAGATCTAAGACATCTGCCAGGGACATATCTGAACAGCAAGGATCTTAATCCATCCGTCGGTCCTGCCATGAGTGCCTTGTGGACTAGACAAACAATTTTAAAAGAAATGCGATGTTCAATGGGCAATCAGTGAAGATTCTTCCTAGCCAGAGTGGCAGAGGCTGAACTAGAAAGGTCCAGAACAAATCTTGCTGCTGCATTCTGAGTTACTTGTAGACGCAGCAGCAATCCCTTGTTGATCTGAGTGTATAGTGCGTTACAATAATCTAAACGAGACCCAATCAATGCTACAACTGTTTGTTTTCTTGCTTGTGGGGATAGGTAGTGAACTATTCTACGGAGGATTTTTAGAACTCCCCAGCAGGTAGCTACAGTTCTATTTATCTGCAGGTTCATGGCCAACTCTGTGTCAAAAATGACCTCCAGGTTCTTTGCCGACTGTGAGGGGGTTGGACACGTCCCCAATGATGGCGGCCACCATTCATTCGACCAGGCATCCCTATCCTTACCAAAAATCAGCACCTCAGTCTTGTCACCATTCAACCTCAAAGAATTGAGGGTCATCCAATCGGCAATCGATTGCATGCAGCTCCTAAAACCAGATGCCGAAGTGCTGATAGATTGTGAGAAGGACACCATGATCTGCGTGTCATCAGCATACGACACCACCTCCATCCCCTGAGATCTTACTAGTCTAGCAAGTGGGGCCACATAGATGTTGAAAAGGGTCGGACTTAAAGCCGACCCTTGTGGCACTCCACATTGCATAGACTTTACAGGGGAGAGGTAATTATCCATTTTGACCCTCTGCTCTCTGAGGTCTAGGAAGGAGGATAACAGGTTAAGGGCGGACCCCTCTACACCCATCTCCCTTAGTCGAGATGTTAGGACCAGGGGAGAGAGGGTGTCGAATGCAGCGGTCAGGTCCAGTAAAACCAGTATTGTGGTCAGGCCTTTATCTACATTCACCCTGATGTTATTGGTAACAACAGTGAGTGCAGATTCTGTGCTATGTAGTTTTCTAAACCCATGTTGAGTTTGGTCAAGATAGCCGGAAGACTCCAAGAATGCCGACAGACAATTGTTCAGATGCGTCTCGAGCATTTTAGCTGGGGCCGGCAAGAGAGAGATTGGTCTGAAATTTTTTAACACTGCCGGGTCCAAAGATGGTTTCTTCAATAGCGGCTTGACAATGGCTCTCTTCCAGGCCGAGGGAAATACACCGTATTGTAAGGCCTTATTCATAACATCCAAGATGTGGGGTAGGAGGGTGTCCCTACATTCTTTCAGAGTTTTGAGAGGACAAGGATCCAGAGGAGAGGAAGATTTCGTCCGATCCAGCAGGAGGTTAAGATTTTCAAGGGTAATGAGGGGAAATTTAGTGAGAATCCATAGCACATCCTGGGTCTGTCAGTCTTTGTGCAAGGACTCCATAGCACATCCTGAGTCTGTCAGTCTTTGTGCAAGGACTCCATAGCACATCCCGAGTCTGTCAGTCTTTGTGCAAGGACTCCATAGCACATCATGAGTCTGTCAGTCTTTGTGCAAGGACTCCATAGCACATCCCGGGTCTGTCAGTCTTTGTGCAAGGACTCCATAGCACACCCTGAGTCTGTCAGTCTTTGTGCAAGGACTCCATAGCACATCATGAGTCTGTCAGTCTTTGTGGAAGGACTCCATAGCACATCCTGGGTCTGTCAGTCTTTGTGCAAGGCCTCCCTAGCACATCCTGAGTCTGTCAGTCTTTGTGCAAGGCCTCCATAGCACATCCTGAGTCTGTCAGTCTTTGTGCAAGGACTCCATAGCACATCCTGTGTCTGCCAGTCTTTGTGCAAGGACTCCATAGCACATCCTGAGTCTGTCAGTCTTTGTGCAAGCACTCCATAGCACATCCCGAGTCTGTCCGTCTTTGTGCAAGGACTCCATAGCACATCATGAGTCTGTCAGTCTTTGTGCAAGGACTCCATAGCACATCCCGGGTCTGTCAGTCTTTGTGCAAGGACTCCATAGCACATACCGAGTCTGTCAGTCTTTGTGCAAGGACTCCATAGCACATCCCGGGTCTGTCAGTCTTTGTGCAAGGACTCCATAGCACATCCCGAGTCTGTCAGTCTTTGTGCAAGGACTCCATAGCACATCCCGAGTCTGTCAGTCTTTGTGCAAGGACTCCATAGCACATCCCGAGTCTGTCAGTCTTTGTGCAAGGACTCCATAGCACATCCCGAGTCTGTCAGTCTTTGTGCAAGGACTCCATAGCACATCCTGAGTCTGTCATTCGTTGTGCGAGGACTCCATAGCACATCCTGAGTCTGTCAGTCTTTGTGCAAGGACTCCATAGCACATCCTGAGTCTGTCAGTCTTTGTGCAAGGACTCCATAGCACATCCTGGGTCTGTCAGTCTTTGTGCAAGGACTCCATAGCACATCCTGAGTCTGTCAGTCTTTGTGCAAGGACTCCATAGCACATCCTGGGTCTGTCAGTCTTTGTGCAAGGACTCCATAGCACATCCTGAGTCTGTCAGTCTTTGTGCAAGGACTTCATAGCACATCCTGAGTCTGTCAGTCTTTGTGCAAGGACTCCATAGCACACCCTGAGTCTGTCAGTCTTTGTACAAGGACTCCATAGCACATCCTGAGTCTGTCAGTCTTTGTGCAATGACTCCCTAGCACATCCCGAGTCTGTCAGTCTTTGTGCAAGGACTCCATAGCACATCCCGGGTCTGTCAGTCTTTGTGCAAGGACTCCATAGCACATCCTGAGTCTGTCAGTCTTTGTGCAAGGACTCCATAGCACATGCTGGGTCTGTCAGTCTTTGTGCAAGGACTCCATAGCACATCCCGAGTCTGTCAGTCTTTGTGCAAGGACTCCATAGCACATCCCGAGTCTGTCAGTCTTTGTGTAAGGACTCCATAGCGCATCCTGAGTCTGTCAGTCTTTGTGCAAGGCCTCCATAGCAAATCCTGAGTCTGTCAGTCTTTGTGCAAGGACTCCATAGCACATCCTGAGTTTGTCAGTCTTTGTGCAAGGACTCCATAGCACATCCTGGGTCTGTCAGTCTTTGTGCAAGGCCTCCATAGCACATCCTGAGTCTGTCAGTCTTTGTGCAAGGCCTCCATAGCACATCCTGAGTCTGTCAGTCTTTGTGCAAGGACTCCATAGCACATCCTGGGTCTGTCAGTCTTTGTGCAAGGACTCCATAGCACATCCTGAGTCTGTCAGTCTTTGTGCAAGGACTCCATAGCACATCCCGAGTCTGTCAGTCTTTGTGCAAGGACTCCATAGCACATCCTGGGTCTGTCAGTCTTTGTGCAAGGCCTCCATAGCACATCCTGAGTCTGTCAGTCTTTGTGCAAGGACTCCATAGCACATCATGAGTCTGTCAGTCTTTGTGCAAGGACTCCATAGCACATCCTGGGTCTGTCAGTCTTTGTGCAAGGCCTCCCTAGCACATCCTGAGTCTGTCAGTCTTTGTGCAAGGCCTCCATAGCACATCCTGAGTCTGTCAGTCTTTGTGCAAGGACTCCATAGCACATCCTGGGTCTGTCAGTCTTTGTGCAAGGACTCCATAGCACATCCTGAGTCTGTCAGTCTTTGTGCAAGGACTCCATAGCACATCCCGAGTCTGTCAGTCTTTGTGCAAGGACTCCATAGCACATCATGAGTCTGTCAGTCTTTGTGCAAGGACTCCATAGCACATCCCGGGTCTATCAGTCTTTGTGCAAGGACTCCATAGCACATCCCGAGTCTGTCAGTCTTTGTGCAAGGACTCCATAGCACATCCCGAGTCTGTCAGTCTTTGTGCAAGGACTCCATAGCACATCCCGAGTCTGTCAGTCTTTGTGCAAGGACTCCATAGCACATCCCGAGTCTGTCAGTCTTTGTGCAAGGACTCCATAGCACATCCTGAGTCTGTCATTCTTTGTGCAAGGACTCCATAGCACATCCTGGGTCTGTCAGTCTTTGTGCAAGGACTCCATAGCACATCCTGGGTCTGTCAGTCTTTGTGCAAGGACTCCATAGCACATCACATCCTGAGTCTGTCAGTCTATGTGCAAGGACTTCATAGCACATCCTGAGTCTGTCAGTGTTGGAAATCGGGCAACCGGGTTAGCAGTCACCAGGTTCCCAGCACAGTGGTAGCTTGGCTCGAGCGGTTGGGGGTCAGGCACCGTGTTAAGCGTACGTCACACCCTCACAATAACCATGCGTTCATCCGTTCCAAAAACGACACTACACCGTAAAAATAATGCAAGTCAAGTTGAAAATATATATGTCTTTATCTTATTTACTCTTAGTTGCAGGTTTCATAACATAAATACAATACCATAAGATTTTCCTTTAAAAGAGCAGGTCAAATAAACAACGCTACTGTGGAGTTTCAATAAATAGGTTCAGGTCATCACTACGCAAAGAATAAATAGATGTGCAATAAATACAGATGGCAAATAAATACAGTCAGACAATAAATACAGTGCAGGAATAAATTAGTGGATGACAATAAATAAAGCACCTTCAATAAATAAGGTAAAACAATCAATGACAGTTACAGTTCAAATCATTTTCATGAGGTCACTTGGTCTTACTTTGCCCATACACAACTTAAGGACACTTGGATGGCATGGGGGTGTCCCACCTAGATTGATCAAGGCTGGGGCCTAAGCTGAGGCAGAACAAGAGTAACCTAAAGATCTGGCCCTCCAAGCCACACAACCCTTTATGGAGGTCACTGTACCAGTCTCAGTTCACCCCTGGCACTCCCAGGCTGGTTCTAACACCCCTTTAGCCCCTAGAATGGTCTTTTAGGGCTCCACGGGACCTCAGACGCCCCCTCTACCACTTACTGTCCTTTTTAAGATGATCGGCTCCGCTCGGCACCGTGTCGACGCCGTGAGGCGGCTCCGGTTCGATGTCGTTGGGCGGCCTCGACTCGATGTCGCTGGGCGGTCTCGACTCGATGTCGCTGGGCGGTCTCGACTCGATGTCGCTGGGCGGTCTTGACTCGATGTCGCTGGGCGGCCTCGGCTCGATGTCGCCTTCCGGCGTCGCAGGGACTCAGACTCCCCACTTCCTAGTGTCTCCGGAGTGCGATCTCCACTCCCGACCTCCGGCGCGCTTCACCTCAGTTTCCGGCGACTCCGGTGGGCGGACTTCACTCCCCCGTCGACGCCTCACCTCGACCTCAGGTGACTCCCGACTCGACCTCCGGCGCCTCTCCACGACCTCCGTCGGCGCCCTCACTCGACCTCGGGTAACTCCTTACTCGACCTCCGGTGCCTCTCCACGACCTCCGTCGGCGCCCTCACTCGACCTCTGGCGGCTCCGGGTACGACGTCTGCTTTCTGTCAGCGCCGCTTCTCTACCTCAGGCCCCAGGTCTCCAGGCTTCTCGACGTCAGGACTCCAGGAGGTCACTGCTGAACAGGTCAGGAGCTTGCTGTTCTTCTTCTTTAAGGCCTGTTCCAAATGTTCAGTTCTTTAAGATGGTTCTTCTGGTCTTGATCCCACACAGGGCTTTAGGCTGGGCTTGGTCAGTAGAGACTAGCATCAAGGGTGGGTTTCTGGACCCCACTCCAAGCACTGGTTTCCACCTCTGCTGCCTTACTCCGACCTCCTTCTATCTCTGTCCTTTCTCTTCTCCAGTCAGTTGCCATCTGCCACTCTGAGATGGCCTCCCAACATTCTAAACTGCCTCCCACTGTCACAGGGTTCTAGAATGTTCCAGGAGGTTCTGGTGATGTCACAGGTGACAATGGATGGCCACCATTTTGTGTCTCAGGCCCTCAGACAGAAGTTCCAGGGGTAGGGAAAATGGCTCCCTGACCCTGCATCAACACTAAAAAGTCTGGTGGTTCCCAAAAAGGAAAAATTATAACAGGGTTTGAGGCAGAAGTGGGACAAAATAAATAATGATGAGGAGGGACCACCCAAAGGGCTGACAGGTCTAACACGCGTCCCCCCCAGCTGAAAGTGGGGAGAGCTACCCAACCCCTTGGGAGTTCTCATCACTAAGGCGGAAATACCTTGAGAGACCGTCTGCATTGGCGTGGTCCACTCCAGGCCGATGTTCCACCTGAATTCCATTCCCTGTAGGGAGATAGACCACCTTAGCAACTTGGGATTCTCCCCCTTCATCTGCATCAGCCACCGAAGGGGTCTGTGGTCGGTCTGAACTAGGAAGTGCGAGCCAAACAGGTATGGCCGCAACTTCTTCAGAGCCCATACCACGGCAAAGGCTTCGCGCTCTATTGCACTCCTCCTCTGTTCCCTGGGAAGTAGTCTCCGGGATAGGAAGACCACGGGTTGATCCAGACCTTCTTCAATGAGTTGCGATAACACTGCCCCAATGCCATGTTCCGATGCATCTGTCTGGACAATGAACTTCTTGGAAAAATCTGGGGCCCTTAAGACCGGGGCCTCGCACATGGCTTGCTTCAGTTTCACAAAGGCCTGCTGACAAGCCTCCGTCCAGACTATCCGTCGAGGTTGCTTCTTGGACGTAAGCTCCGTGAGGGGGGCCACAATGGTCCCATACCCCTTCACGAAGCGGCGGTAATATCCGGTGAGGCCCAGAAAAGCTCGGACCTCGGTCTGAGTCTTGGGGGGTTCCCAGGCCATGATAGCCTCGATTTTCGCCTGGAGGGGTTGCACCGCTCCCCTACCCACCAAGTGTCCAAGGTACACTACCGACCCCTGCCCGATCTGGCATTTACTGGCCTTGATCGTTAAACCAGCGTGTTTCAGGGCCTGGAGAACAGATTGCAGGTGACGCAAGTGATCCTCCCAGCTGTTACTGAAGACGGCAATGTCGTCCAGATAAGCAGCAGAGAAACTCTCCATTCCAGTGAGGATCTGGTTCACCAGACGCTGAAACGTAGCAGGTGCGTTCTTGAGCCCAAAGGGCATCACGCAGAACTGGTAGTGGCCCTTGGGCGTGGAGAAGGCTGACCTTTCCTTAGCTCCATCAGTCAGAGAGATCTGCCAGTACCCGGAAGTAAGGTCAAAGGTACTCAGATATTGGGCAGCTCTCAGCCGGTCAATCAGTTCATCCGCCCTCGGAATCGGATGAGCATCAGTCTTGGTTACTGAGTTCAGTCCCCGGTAGTCCACACAGAACCTCAGTTCCGGTTGGGCCCCCGGTGGTGCAGCTTTTGGTACTAATACCACCGGACTGGACCAGGGGCTGCTGGAAGGTTCAATTACTCTTAGCTCCAGCATCTTAGTGACTTCACTGTGAATGCTGGCCTTCACCTTGTCTGTCATCCGGTAGATCTTTGACTTCACAGGTGGGCTGTCTCCTGTGTCCACGTCATGGACGCACAGGTGAGTCCTACCCGGCACAAGGGAGAACAACGAAGAGTACTGCCCCAGGACCTGGCGGCAGTCCTCCTGCTGTTCAGGAGTTAGGGACGGGGAGAGAATCACTCCCTCCACCAACCCATCCTTCTCTTGAGACGCAAATAAGTCGGGGAGAGGCTCGCTTTCCACGTCCTCTGCTCCGTCAGTCACCATTAACAATATGACTTCGGGCCTCTCATGGTGGGGTTTGAGGCGGTTGGCATGCAGCACCCTTAGGGGCTGACGAGGGGTCTTCAGATCCACCAAGTATGTAGCCTTACCCTTCTTCTCCAACACCTCAAAGGGTCCTGATCAGCGATCCTGGAGGGCGCTAAGCTCTCCTGGTTCGATCACCCACACCTTCTGGCCAGGCTCCAACTCCACCGGGTGAGCATTGTGGTCATACCACGCCTTCATCACTGCTTGGCTGGCTTCCAAGTTGTCAGAAGCTTGCTTCCACAACTTAGCCATTTGGCTCCGGAAGGCCAGCATGTAGCTCACCACGTCCTGGGGAAGCTTTCTGGGAGTTCTTTCCCATCCGTCTCTCACCAGGCCGAGAGGTCCACGCACAGGGTGCCCATACAAAAGCTCGAAGGGGCTGAAGCCCACTCCCTTCTGTGGCACTTCCCTGTAGGAAAACAATAGACAGGGTAGGAGGACGTCCCATTTCCTCTGCAGGCTTTCAGGCAGACTTCTGATCATGCCTTTCAAGGTTTTGTTGAACCTCTCCACCAGACCATTGGTCTGGGGGTGGTAAGGAGTGGTGAGCCGGTATGTCACTCCACACTCCTTCCACATGGCCCGCATGTATGCTGACATGAAGTTGGTCCCCCTGTCAGACACAACTTCTTTGGGAAAACCCACTCGGGTAAAGATTCCCATCAGGGCCCTAGCCACAACAGGTGCAGTAATGGTCCTCAGAGGTATGGCCTCTGGGTACCGTGTGGCATGATCCACCAGAACCAGGATAAACCTGTGACCAGCTGTAGTAGGCGGATCTAACGGACCCACAATGTCGATGCCCACCCTTTCAAAGGGGGTGCTAACGACAGGAAGTGGTTCCAGGGGAGCTTTCAGCTTCACCCCTGTTTTCCCACTGGCTTGACAAGACACACACGTCCGGCAGTAGGTGTCGGACTACACTTTCATTAGAGGCCAATAAAAGTGTGGGACAAGCCGGGCAAAGGTCTTGTCTTGCCCCAGGTGTCCTGCCAGGGGGATCTCATGAGCCAATTCCAGAAGGAAGGCTCGGTAACGTTGAGGGACAACCAAGGCCCGTGACGATCCGTGCATGGGTGCCTTGGGTTCACTGTAGAGGAGGCCATCCTCCCAGTAGATATTGTAGTTCTCCTCAACGTTCCCTGCTGCCTGGGCTTCGACCTGTCGCCTCAGTCCCTCAAGGGTAGGACACTCCCTCTGGCCCTTGCCGAATTCCTCCCTGGTCGGCCCTCCCTCCACGTGCCACTCGGCCGGGATGGGTAGGTTCTCCAGTTCGGTAACATCCCCCTCCGCGGACTCCTGGTCCACCCCCTCCGGTGGCCTATCCGTCACACGGGGCGCGGATGCCGAGGCAGGCTCCTCCTGCCCTCGGTTCTTCCCTTGGTCGGCAGCCGGCGGTGCCTTTGTTCCAGGCTCCCGCCTAAACGAACTCCCCCTCCGGGTAGTCGCAGACCCTGTGCTGACACAGGCCCAGTCAGGTGTACCCAGCATCTCAGCATGAGTCCGGTATTCCACCTCCTTCCAAGCATTATGCTCCATGTCATTCCCCAGCAGACAATCAACTGGCACAGCAGGGCTTACGGCAACTCGAAGCAACCCTGCAACCCCTTCCCATTCAAATGGAACCTCGGCCACCGGATAGTGGCCCATTCTGCCGTCAGCCATCGCGGTAGGGTGGAGAACATGGGGAATCACCTGCTCTGGAGACACCAGTTGGCTACGTACCATAGTCATACTGGCTCCTGTGTCTCTCAGAGCCTCCCCTCTTTGGCCGTTGATGGTGACCCACTGCCCATACTTTGTGGTATTTGCGGGCACCTGGATCTTAGGAACCATCTCCCGTTCTCCCAGGGATACTAAGGTGACACCCACCCACTCCCTTCCCTTATCTAAAGGCATCTCCTCCCCGAGCACTACACTAGCTACTCCGGGGGCCTTTCCTCCGATGGGAGGGGGTGGTCTTTTCGGGCACTTCACATCTCCCTTATAGTGTCCGACACCACCGCACTCGAAGCAATGGACAACCCTTGGCTGCTGACTCTGGCCAGGATTAGGGTTTCTGGGTGGGTTAGCCCTAGGGGTGAATCCCGTTCCCTTCCCTTGGAAACTATTTTGGGGGCCTTTAGAGAACTCCGTTTTCTTTTCCCCTCCCTCTTTCTTCTGGGGGGCACCCTGTCCGGTCTTTTGAGAGTCCCCTCCAGTCCCCCTTGTGGACACCCGGGTACTAGCCCAAATGTCCGCCTCCTCAGCAAGCTTCCGTGGATTGGTCAGCTTGCTATCCACCAGGTGTTGACGCAGTTCGGGGAAACATTTTTCGAGCAGGTGTTCCTTCAACATCAAATCAAACATCCCCTCGTAGTCCCTCACCTCGCTGCCCTGTATCCAACCCTCTAATGCCTTCTTTGCATAGTCCAGGAAATCCACCCAATTCTGTGTGCCCAGTTTGTGGCTACCCCGGAACTTCTGTCTGTACTTCTCGGGTGTTAGTCCAAACTTCCTCACGAGCACCACTTTCATGGTGGGGTAGTGGGTCTGCTCATCCTGCTCCAGGGCCAATAATGTATCCCTGCCAGCTGGAGGCATGTATTTATACAATCCCCCTCCCCAATATTTCTCTGGAACCCCATGGACTCTTAAAGAGACCTCATAGGCCGCTAGCCACTTGGCAATGTCATCTCCCGCACTATAGCTGGCTACTATGTCTTTTGGCAAATAGGGTTTGGGTTCCCTGGTGATTTCTCTTTCTTCGCTGCCACCATTAGGAACAGTGTGTGCCCCGACCCGTAGGATCTGGAGATCTATCTCCCTGAGCCTCAACTCGTGAGCCATCCTCCGTTCCTCCTTTTCTTTCTCCAGCTTCGCCAACTCCCATGTGAGCTGTCTTTTCTCCCTCCGGTCAGTGAATTCTGCTTCTCATAAGCCGTTACTAGAGACACTGCTGCCCTTCCTTGAAAGTGTTCTGGGCCCCGCTAATAGGTTCCCCACCTCAGATTGGTTCAAACCAGCCCCCTCGCTGTCAGGCTCTCCATCCTTGTCCTCCTTCTCAACCTTACTTTCTCGTCGTGCCTCCCCCCAAGCCCTCAAGCTGGTCTGGAGCTCACCCTTCTTTGCACCTTGGGGACAAAACACCCCTTCTCGCTGACAAAACTCTCTGAGTTGGGCCACAGTATAAGTTTCCACATCCTCCAACACAAACTCCATTTTGCCCACTCAGGATAAAAGACAGTTGCTTACAGAAGCTATGCAGGGGGGTGCCTTTTGTAATACCTCCTCCCACCACCAGAAGTAAATTTGGAAAAAACAAAACTCAAAATCAGGAAGTCCGCTTGGAGAAAACTCCCGGTGTAGGCCTATGGACTACCCAAAGTTATTGTCGAGTAGACGCAAGCACAGCTCTATCCCACCACTGAACACCAATTTTATGTTGGAAATCGGGCAACCGGGTTAGCAGTCACCAGGTTCCCTGCACAGTGGTAGCTTGGCTCGAGCGGTTGGGGGTCAGGCACCGTGTTAAGCGTACGTCACACCCTCACAATAACCATGCGTTCATCCGTTCCAAAAACGACACTACACCGTAAAAATAATGCAAGTCAAGTTGAAAATATATATGTCTTTATCTTATTTTCTCTTAGTTGCAGGTTTCATAACATAAATACAATACCATAAGATTTTCCTTTAAAAGAGCAGGTCAAATAAACAACGCTACTGTGGAGTTTCAATAAATAGGTTCAGGTCATCATTACGCAAAGAATAAATAGATGTGCAATAAATACAGATGGCAAATAAATACAGTCAGACAATAAATACAGTGCAGGAATAAATTAGTGGATGACAATAAATAAAGCACCTTCAATAAATAAGGTAAAACAATCAATGACAGTTACAGTTCAAATCATTTTCATGAGGTCACTTGGTCTTACTTTGCCCATACACAACTTAAGGACACTTGGATGGCATGGGGGTGTCCCACCTAGATTGATCAAGGCTGGGGCCTAAGCTGAGGCAGAACAAGAGTAACCTAAAGATCTGGCCCTCCAAGCCACACAACCCTTTATGGAGGTCACTGTACCAGTCGCAGTTCACCCCTGGCACTCCCAGGCTGGTTCTAACACCCCTTTAGCCCCTAGAATGGTCTTTTAGGGCTCCACGGGACCTCAGACGCCCCCTCTACCACTTACTGTCCTTTTTAAGATGATCGGCTCCGCTCGGCACCGTGTCGACGCCGTGAGGCGGCTCCGGTTCGATGTCGTTGGGCGGCCTCGACTCGATGTCGCTGGGCGGTCTCGACTCGATGTCGCTGGGCGGTCTCGACTCGATGTCGCTGGGCGGCCTCGGCTCGATGTCGCTGGGCGGCCCCGGCTCGATGTCGCTGGACGGTCTTGTCTCGATGTCGCCTTCCGGCGTCGCAGGGACTCGGACTCCCCACTTCCTGGTGTCTCCGGAGTGCGATCTCCACTCCCGACCTCCGGCGCGCTTCACCTCAGTTTCCGGCGACTCCGGTGGGCGGACTTCACTCTCCCGTCGACGCCTCACCTCGACCTCAGGTGACTCCCGACTCGACCTCCGGCGCCTCTCCACGACCTCCGTCGGCGCCCTCACTCGACCTCGGGTAACTCCTTACTCGACCTCCGGTGCCTCTCCACGACCTCCGTCGGCGCCCTCACTCGACCTCTGGCGGCTCCGGGTACGACGTCTGCTTTCTGTCAGCGCCGCTTCTCTACCTCAGGCCCCAGGTCTCCAGGCTTCTCGACGTCAGGACTCCAGGAGGTCACTGCTGAACAGGTCAGGAGCTTGCTGTTCTTCTTCTTTAAGGCCTGTTCCAAATATTCAGTTCTTTAAGATGGTTCTTCTGGTCTTGATCCCACACAGGGCTTTAGGCTGGGCTTGGTCAGTAGAGACTAGCATCAAGGGTGGGTTTCTGGACCCCACTCCAAGCACTGGTTTCCACCTCTGCTGCCTTACTCCGACCTCCTTCTATCTCTGTCCTCTCTCTTCTCCAGTCAGTTGCCAGCTGCCACTCTGAGATGGCCTCCCAACATTCTAAACTGCCTCCCACTGTCACAGGGTTCTAGAATGTTCCAGGAGGTTCTGGTGATGTCACAGGTGACAATGGGTGGCCACCATTTTGTGTCTCAGGCCCTCAGACAGAAGTTCCAGGGGTAGGGAAAATGGCTCCCTGACCCTGCATCAACACTAAAAAGTCTGGTGGTTCCCAAAAAGGAAAAATTATAACAGGGTTTGAGGCAGAAGTGGGACAAAATAAATAATGATGAGGAGGGACCACCCAAAGGGCTGACAGGTCTAACAGTCAGTCTTTGTGCAAGGACTCCATAGCACACCCTGAGTCTGTCAGTCTTTGTACAAGGACTCCATAGCACATCCTGAGTCTGTCAGTCTTTGTGCAATGACTCCCTAGCACATCCCGAGTCTGTCAGTCTTTGTGCAAGGACTCCATAGCACATCCCGGGTCTGTCAGTCTTTGTGCAAGGACTCCATAGCACATCCTGAGTCTGTCAGTCTTTGTGCAAGGACTCCATAGCACATGCTGGGTCTGTCAGTCTTTGTGCAAGGACTCCATAGCACATCCCGAGTCTGTCAGTCTCTGTGCAAGGACTCCATAGCACATCCCGAGTCTGTCAGTCTTTGTGCAAGGACTCCATAGCACATCCTGAGTCTGTCAGTCTTTGTGCAAGGCCTCCATAACAAATCCTGAGTCTGTCAGTCTTTGTGCAAGGACTCCATAGCACATCCTGAGTTTGTCAGTCTTTGTGCAAGGACTCCATAGCACATCCTGGGTCTGTCAGTCTTTGTGCAAGGCCTCCATAGCACATCCTGAGTCTGTCAGTCTTTGTGCAAGGCCTCCATAGCACATCCTGAGTCTGTCAGTCTTTGTGCAAGGACTCCATAGCACATCCTGGGTCTGTCAGTCTTTGTGCAAGGACTCCATAGCACATCCTGAGTCTGTCAGTCTTTGTGCAAGGACTCCATAGCACATCCCGAGTCTGTCAGTCTTTGTGCAAGGACTCCATAGCACATCATGAGTCTGTCAGTCTTTGTGCAAGGACTCCATAGCACATTCCGGGTCTGTCAGTCTTTGTGCAAGGACTCCATAGCACATCCCGAGTCTGTCAGTCTTTGTGCAAGGACTCCATAGCACATCCCGGGTCTGTCAGTCTTTGTGCAAGGACTCCATAGCACATCCCGAGTCTGTCAGTCTTTGTGCAAGGACTCCATAGCACATCCCGAGTCTGTCAGTCTTTCTGCAAGGACCCCATAGCACATCCTGAGTCTGTCATTCTTTGTGCAAGGACTCCATAGCACATCCCGAGTCTGTCAGTCTTTGTGCAAGGACTCCATAGCACATCCTGAGTCTGTCAGTCTGTGTGCAAGGACTCCATAGCACATCCTGGGTCTGTCAGTCTTTGTGCAAGGACTCCATAGCACATCCTGAGTCTGTCAGTCTTTTTGCAAGGACTCCATAGCACATCCTGGGTCTGTCAGTCTTTGTGCAAGGACTCCATAGCACATCCTGAGTCTGTCAGTCTTTGTGCAAGGACTTCATAGCACATCCTGAGTCTGTCAGTCTTTGTGCAAGGACTCCATAGCACACCCTGAGTCTGTCAGTCTTTGTACAAGGACTCCATAGCACATCCTGAGTCTGTCAGTCTTTGTGCAAGGACTCCCTAGCACATCCCGAGTCTGTCAGTCTTTGTGCAAGAACTCCATAGCACATCCCGGGTCTGTCAGTCTTTGTGCAAGGACTCCATAGCACATCCTGGGTCTGTCAGTCTTTGTGCAGGGACTCCATAGCACATGCTGGGTCTGTCAGTCTTTGTGCAAGGACTCCATAGCACATCCTGAGTCTGTCAGTCTTTGTGCAAGGACTCCATAGCACATCCCGAGTCTGTCAGTCTTTGTGCAAGGCCTCCGTAGCACATCCCGAGTCTGTCAGTCTTTGTGCAAGGACTCCATAGCACATCCCGAGTCTGTCAGTCTTTGTGCAAGGACTCCATAGCACATCCTGAGTCTGTCAGTCTTTGTGCAAGGACTCCATAGCACAGCCTGGGTCTGTCAGTCTTTGTGCAAGGACTCCATAGCACATCCTGAGTCTGTCAGTCTTTGTACAAGGACTCCATAGCACATCCCGGGTCTGTCAGTCTTTGTGCAAGGACTCCATAGCACAGCCTGGGTCTGTCAGTCTTTGTACAAGGACTCCATAGCACATCCAGGGTCTGTCAGTCTTTGTGCTAGGACTCCATAGCACATCCAGGGTCTGTCAGTCTTTGTGCAAGGACTCCATAGCACATCCTGAGTCTGTCAGTCTTTGTGCAAGGACTCCATAGCACATCCTGAGTCTGTCAGTCTTTGTACAAGGACTCCATAGCACATCCCGGGTCTGTCAGTCTTTGTGCTAGGACTCCATAGCACAGCCTGGGTCTGTCAGTCTTTGTACAAGGACTCCATAGCACATCCAGGGTCTGTCAGTCTTTGTGCTAGGACTCCATAGCACATCCAGGGTCTGTCAGTCTTTGTGCAAGGACTCCATAGCAGGGTAAATTAGGAACTTCAGGACCAACTTCTTCGTTTGTCCAACTGTTCATTCGGTCCAGCTGACAGAGACTGGGCTGGGAGACTTACGGAGGTGTCCTGGTTTGTTTGTTTGGCACTGTCGAGCTTTTTAAAAACTTTTCTATGAATTTTGGGAAGAATGATTTGTCCTGGGGGCACGGCACTGCAGCCTCCTACACCTCCCCACACTCAGTCCTCACAGGCATCATCAGTCAGTGTCTCTGCCATTACACGAAGAACTGGGTGAACGTGCACTCACTCACTCCAGTTACCACCAAAACCTCCTTCTCTTTCGTTCCTTTCACCAATGCGCTCCTAAGGCCCACAGCATTACACCCCCCACGCTTTTGTGCTATGCTCCCTCGTCTACCCGCCGCAGCCATACGGGGCAACCACTTAATGCAGCCATTCCTATAAGCACGTTTTTTAACTCTACAGCGCTGCATCCTGATGTATGTTTGGACAGCTTCAAGGTGCTTCCTGCTCTATGGTGGTGGATGTTGTGCATTAGAATCCTTAAGTGAGGGAAAGAGGTCAAAAATGTATGCACTGTGATTATTAAAGATTTTAGAAACTGTTTTTGTGGCTTTGTGTAAAATGTGCTAGAAAACAACCTCGATCCAGCCACCAATGGCCACCAATGGCAGTGATGTAGTTTTCCCCTTTGTAAAGTCACCGCCCACCGTCCTTGTACTTACTGCACTACTGTCTCTGCTTGAGATACTTCACGAATAAGGGGATTCCCACAGAAGATGCAGAGACGCAGTGGTACGTTCTCTGTTCCTTACCCAGTACACACGTGACGTGGCATGGCTCACGGTCGAGAGATGAACCTTCCTCTCCTAATGCAGATCTCGCTTTCAGGAGGTCCAGCTAGTGCCTCTTACTCCATTTCATATTCCTTCCGAACACACACTGCCTCTGGTCTGTGATCCAGAACTTCAAGGGGACCACACTGACGAACTCTGACGTCAAATGAGGCCTGGGCTCAAAGGATCAGTGCCAAGAAGCAGTTCAGTCTAAACTGAGTTTTATCAAATGGTCATGATCATACCCTACCTCGCCAAAAATCCCCCAGAAGTCTTTGGTTTCTCATGATTCAGCGAACTCACACAAGCAGAATTTGCAGCCATTTTTATTATCTCTGATATGGGATGGCATTGGGATGTAAAGTGTGCCAGGTCGCATTGCTATGCACTTGTGCCAAGGAGGATACTTTAGAGGGTGAAGATAGGGTACTTACTGCTATGAGCCTTTCCATTCATCCATTTCTCCTCCTTCTCCCCGGAGTGATGTAAAACTAGTCTTTTCTGACTTTCCCGTTACAGAGGGACAGAGTTATCAACAGTTCGCACCACCACAAAGTCGCATAAGTATTATCTTTCTAAGGCGAACCTTTTTTTAACTGGACAGTAGTCCATATAGCAATATACGCTGCTTCGTGCTACTTTGTGTTGAGGGATGCCCATGAGTGGTACATGGGGGTTCCCACGCTACTATCCATGCTTGTTGATGCAACGCCTAATCTACTTTGCACCAAAAAACATAAGACTTCAATAAGGCAGGTGCTAAGTAGGAACATTTGTTTCAATCCTTTTAACTTTTAGAGTAGCCTTCCAGTAAAAAAACTGTGATAGACATCACACCACACTGCCAAGGTGTGCGCGTGGTCGCATGTAACCTTAAAGAGTGCCAGTGCTGGGGAAGATATTCTGAATGTATTGCAGATGTACCCAAATACCCAGCGGTGGCTGCCCCATTAAGAAAAATAAAATGGTAATAAAGTCCATTTATTACCATTTTTTTCTCAAAACCCTGTCCTGAGCTGAGCGGCAGGACGGGGACGCGGGGTTTTGTGATTTCTTCTGCTGCCAGTCCAGCAGCCGCAGAAAGTAGTGGTAGGCAGGGCACTTAGGTTTAAAGTGCACATGTCTTTTAGGCCGGCCATCTTGCGACAGCCAGCCAGACATGTGCAGTTTAAACCTCTCTAACCCTGCTGTCTTAAGACCGCTGGGTTAGAGACAGCAAAAGCCTCCAGGGCCCTCGGGAGTTGTGAGAGAGGCCGCTCCCTCCGATCCTGGTGCTGCTCTCATGCGCCATGATTGGTTACTGCAGTTTCCTGGAGCCTGCCCAGAGGGAAGACACGAGCGAGGAAGAGCACGTCACATCAGGAAGAAGGTAAGTGGAATGATTTATTTTTAATTTTTGTCCCCCCGCCACACCACCCTTCTGCCTGCGAATACCCCAGGGGTTTTGCTGCTACATGGAGACATGACATTAAATTACCTGCAACACAAAAGATTTTTAATTTAGTCCAGCAGCATTATCGTGCAGGTTGATTAATTTATTAAGAGGCTCTCCCAGTAAAAAAAAAAAAAAGAGCTACAAGTCATTCGGAGTCTTGGGAAACTCCACCTAAGGCCTCACATTAGCTAAAGACGCCATAGAGATACATAGAAGCCTGCTTATGTGCGTTTGGACCTTATTTCATTTGATATAATGTCACATAGCCTTCAACTCAGGCTTTGAGGTCGCAGGTGGTCCTCTCCTGCTCACTTTTCATCAGTGTAAACCTTGTTCATAGTATCACTAAACATGTGGTTTTTGCCATTTCCATTCCATTTCCAATATAACAAATGCTTATAGTCAATGCATATGACAAATGCCATTACCTGTTTGATAGAAAAGCAGACTTTTGAGGTGCGAAAATTTAGAGTGTCGCTGGTGTTGAGGGTGCTCTATACAGGAGCTGCTTTCCACCTAAACATGAGAACTACCCAGAGATCTCTGCTTCTTTTTTGCATTATTTTTGCATCACTCTAAGCCCAAAAGGGTATTTTGACTTATACTGGGTGCTCCCTTGTGTCTGTTTAAAGCTATACCTCTCTGAAGAGCGCTAATGAGAGCGAAACACACGTCAGGGGTTGCTTTAATTAATTTCAGGTTGGCTTGGTTGGTATTTTCCCTATTCGAAGCTTTAATACTGTGCCTGGAGTGGTAAAAGGCTATTGTCATTTTACAGCTCGGCGTGGATAGCACTGTGCTAGTCCTATGCTTAAAAACCTTGCTGTAGAAATGGCCAAAGACTTTGTCCCTTACTATCTCGGCATAGACGGCACTATGCTAATCCTATGCTTAAAGACTTTGATAGAAAAGCAGACATTTGAGGTGAGCAAATTTAGAGTGTCGCTGGTGTTGAGAGTGCTCTATACAGGAGCTGCTTTCCACCTAAACTTGAAAACTACCCAGAGATCTCTGCTTCTTTTGTGCCTGTATATATATATATATATATATACATACATACATACATATATTACCTACTGGCGGTCGCCAGTAGGTAGTTATAGTTAGGACCCTGTTTCCATAGGAAAACCGCAACATTCTATTTGGAATAACTTTGGCGCCGGTCGACGAATCCTCACGAAATTTTCAAAACTAATGGGGCGCTACGCTCCGCTCCTACCCTGAAAGTCTCGGGGGGATTCGTCAAGCGGGGGCTGAGAAAAAAGGGGGGTCCCAAAACGCGTTTTTCCCATGCATTTTTCCATAGGACCTTTAGACACAGCTACAGCCCGAACGGCTGAACAGAGTTACTTGAAATTTGGCAGAGAGGTAGTCTACAGGTCAAGGAAGTGCCTTTTGTAGGTCTGGTTTAAATCTGTTCAGTAGTTCCTGAGAAAATAGCATTTAAATCAATATATATATCTGTGGCAGCTTACGGTGCGCTTACCGTGCGCTTACGGTAAGCTTACCGTACGCGTACGGTGACGTGCGCGAGCGCGAGCTGATTCTGATTGGCTGTTAGATCTTAGTAAACATTCGAATCAGTCGAAACCAGGAAGCGACGGCCGCCATTTTCTCTCTCGCACTCTGAGGGGGGGAGGAAAAATAAAGGTAGAAAACATGTAAAGGGGCAGGTTAGACAGCTCCTAACCACCTAGCCTAGATTAAGGTGTCCCAAAAGTACCCCCAAGGCAAAAAATTCAATTTTATATTTTTTCGTAAAAACGGCGATTACGCTTACCGTACGTGTACGGTAAAAATTAATTGTAAAAAAAAAATTATCCACAGTTTCCCCCCCCCCGTGTGCAAAAGGTGCCCGCAGGGCACCTTATATGCATGGCAGATTTCTCCATACAACATTTAATAGTTTACCTTTCATAACGAAGCGCCTAATATATCCTCCGTGTGCGGACGGTGCGCGAAGCGCATCGTGCGTACATGGCCCATGTAGCGTAACGTGGGCACGCGGTGCGCGTAGCGCACCGCGTGCCCACCGTGCGTGCACGGCACACGCACCGCGTGCTCACTGTGCGCGCACGGAACGAACTGCGTTAAGTGGGCGCGCACGCCATGAACGGCGTAAAGTAACTTAGCATTTAAAAAACCGTACAAATTCACTGAAAAAACCATAGGTTTCACACACGTTATAGTTAGGAATTAGCATTTAAAAAACCTTGCAAATTCACTGAAAAAACCATAGGTTTCACACATGTTATAGTTAGCTGGACATTTTACTCATAAAAAACCAATGAAATTCCCCCGTTATAGTTAGTGCAGGCAACTATAACTCACGCAACCGCAATCCTCTGCTGAGGACATATGTGTCTTTATGAAAAAAAAATATTTGTAATATATGTATAGCTAAAATTTAATGGAAGAAGACATGGGCAAATAAGTGTCTAAATACAGTATTAGCATCAGCAGAGTATTGCGGTCGCGTGAGTTATAGTTGCCTGCACTAACTATAACGGGGGAATTTCATTGGTTTTTTATGAGTAAAATGTCCAGCTAACTATAACATGTGTGAAACCTATGGTTTTTTCAGTGAATATATATATACATACATACATACATATAAATATATATATATATATATACATATATATATATATATATTCACTGAAAAAAGATAGGCATCTGCTGATGCTAATACTGTATTTAGACACTTATTTGCCCATGTCTTCTTCCATAAATTTTTAGCTATACATATATTACAAATATTTTTTTTTCATAAAGACACATATGTCATCAGCAGAAGATTGCGGTCGCGTGAGTTATAGTTGCCTGCACTAACTATAACGGGGGAATTTCATTGGTTTTTTATCAGTAAAATTTCCGCTAACTATAACATGTGTGAAACCTATGTTTTTTTCAGTGAATTTGCAAGGTTTTTTAAATGCTAATTCCTAACTATAACGTGTGTGAAACCTATGGTATTTTCAGTGAATTTGTACGGTTTTTTAAATGCTAAGTTACTTTACGCCATTCGTGGCGTGCGCGCCCACTTAACGCAGTTCGTTCCGTGCGCGCACAGTGAGCACGCGGTGTGCTTCGCGCACCGCGTGCCCACTTTACGCAGTTAGTGCCGTGCACGCACGGTGGGCACGCGGTGCGCTACGCGCACCACGTGCCCACGTTACGCTAGATGGGCCATGTACGCACGATGCGCTTCGCGCACCGTGCGCACATGGAGGACATATGATGCGCTTCGTTGTGAAAGGTAATATTTTAATTTTTCACACCTGTGATATGCCATGCACAAATAATAATAATTTTTCTCCCTTGGGGGTCCTTCTGTGACCCCCTGACCAAGGCTAGGGGGTCAGGAACTGTCCACTATGCCCCCTTTTCACGTTCTCCACCTTTGTTTTTCACCCCCTTAGACTGCGAGAGACAAAATGGCGGCCGACACTTCCTGGTTTCGACCAATTCGAATGTTTATCGACATCTAACAACGAATCAGAATTGCGCTCGCGCACGGCAGGGTGCGCGCACTGTGCGCGCACGGTGCGCGCGTACAGATATTGATATGCTTTTAAATGCTATTTTCGCAGGAACTACTGAACAGATTTACACCAGACCTGCAAAAGGCACTTCCTTGAACTTATGGCTACCTCTCTGCCAAATTTCACGTAATTCTGTTCAGCCGTTCGGGCTGTAGCTGCGACTAAAGGTCCTATGGAAAAATGCATGGGGAAAACGCGTTTTGGGACCCCCCTTTTTCTCGGCCCCCGCTTGACGAATCCCCCCGAGACTTTCAGGGTAGGAGCTGAGCGGAGCGCCCCATTAGTTTTGAAAATTTCGCGAAGATTCGTCAACCGGCGCCAAAGTTATTCAAAATAGAATTTTGAGATTTCCTATGGAAACTAGGTTGTAACTATAACTATCTACTGGCGACTGCCAGTAGATAATATATATATATATATATATATATATATATATATATATATATATATATATATATATATATATATATATATATAATTTTCTCTCTCTCGATAGGCTTTCAAGAGTGTTGGTGGAGATGCAACATTGTATATTTTGGTAGCAGGAGACCTGATGACTAATCACAGGCTCACCATGTGGCCTAGGGCTAAGCACATTATCTCCCATTGCCTCAGTGCAATGGTAAAGGCCTCTATACTTTAATATGCACCATAAGGCGGATTCACATTAGGTGAGCTGCACACCAAGTCAAGGCAGATAAGTACTGCTAGAATTAAACAGATACATTTGAGTCCCAAGATCAGAAGAGCAGAGATCAGGCAGAAGCGCCAAACGTTTCAGTTTTCTTTAGAAAAAGAATGTACAGATGAGACATTAGCTATCAAGACTGAAATTATATACAAACAGGAAAAACTACTTGTAATTCTAGCTCCAAGCAGGATCCTTTGGTAAACTGGAACTCCTACCGATAATTTCAAACTTTCCCTTGTCATCCTAAACGCTTTTACCTGGCTGCTGACTTTATTCAAGAATCATTTCCTTGCATCAGCGATTCCCTTCTCAATATTTCACAGCTATGTCAATATTCACGCATCACTTTATTATTTACCAACACCGCCACTTTCAATTGACTAAACCGCTGTAACCCTTTTACCTTCTGCCAGAGAGGCTTAACTCTGACAACACTAACTCTGACAATTTCCTAATCGTAATGATCCTTCTCTTCATCATAATAGGCCTTACTCCTGACTTCCAGTCCCTTCACCTTATGCAAAATATGTTTCTACAACGCCAAAGTCCACAAGCGGCACACCCTCGTTCCTGAGTTAACTTAGACCTATCTTACAAAACATCTCTCTTCCTCTCGACAATTCAAAAGATGTGTGTCCCGTCACAGAATATGGAACTATATTTACAAAGATATGGCACAGCATGGCACTGCAATAAATTTAGCAGCGCCGCGTCATTTAAAAAACGCAGTCATGCGCCGTATTCACAAGAATATGCGCACCCCTTACACTGGCGCTAAAAAAGCTGCCTAGCGCCAACACACACACCTTTGCACCATGGTACAAGGGTGCCTGCAGTGCAGGGATGATTCCCTGCAACTCAGGCACCTTTGCGCCATTTTTTTTGTTTGATCTCTTTATTGATTTTCACAGGATTGAAAAAAAAGCAAACAAAGGTGCTTAGATACAACATATATGCATTGCAGTGTTAGTACAAAGGTGTTACACAGCCCCAAGGCAAGGGTGGCCACAGTGTAGGCACATCAATAACATTCGTCAGTAACACAGTGGTGCAGTAACTCAATACCCAGATCAGTTGGCATACATAGTTTATGTTCCAGATAGTGTTCTGCTGCAGAAGCCCCATATTTTCGATGTGACCAAGAGGAGAATATTGAAAGCATTATGTATATGGATGGGTGATGCCCTATTGAGCGGTTGTGTAAGCATCGATATCACCCTGTGCTGTAATCTAATCGATCATGCAATATCACTGTCTATATGCATATTTAGAACCTTTCCGTGTCAAACAATAACATCAACTTACTCCCGGCATACTGAGACCCTGAGTGATTACACGTGGACAGTCAACACTGGCGTATGGTGTCTCAGGCACCCTTGCACCATGGTGCAAGGGTGCCTGTGTTGCACGGATGATTGTTTATGTGCAGGAAGGAACACCTTTCTGCACATAAACAATCTTTAACCCTTTCGCTGCGGCGGGAATTCCGCCGCAGCGCTGGGGGGGGGGGGGTTTGGGGGCAGCGCGGTGGCGCGGTGCTCATGACGGAACCACTCCGTCATGAGCCACGGTTGAGCTGTGCTCACGACGGAGTGGTTCCGTCATGACTCCGCCCACTGCGCTAATCGCCCGCACAGGCGGGGAATTAGCGCCGCGTAGGCGGCGCGGCCGCCAACGGCCGCAGCATGACGGAACCACTCCGTCATGAGCACGCGGCGACCGTGGCTCATGACGGAGTGGTTCCGTCATGAGCAGGGGAGGGGTTAAAGGCGATTTGCTCCTTCTATGTGTGCTGCAGAATGCATCACACATAGAAAGAGAACATACGATGAGAAATAAAGTATTTCTCCTCCTCACTCCAATCTAATGCCTGCTATTCAATAGTGTTCGTTTTTGGCACTGCCTCAGAATTACACATCCTTGTAAATCTTGGGCAGCATCAAAAAGCGATGAGTATTAAGGTGGGATTCCCATAGCAGTACCCATTGCACGCCCCAGGTCAGTGGTGGCTCCTGCGCTAAGGCAGAGGAGCATCACTCCACTGCTCTCAGAGCGGTGGAAAAAGGAAACATAAAATGATAATAACAAGGTCATTATCATTTTATTTTTAGTACAGTCTACGGGGCTAGGTTAGGGTGGGGCAGGCTGGGCTCACAGGGGGGAGGAGCGGTTGGTGCACCATAAGTGTGCATGACAGTTTGGGCAGCCGTCCTGGGGGTAGCCAAACAGTCATGCACACTTGGCATTTCTCCACCTGGCTGTGTTGCACAGCCGGGCGGAGAACAGTCCCAAGGCTCCCAGGCACTGTCTGAGCGGCCAAACAGACCCCTCAGACCGATCACAATGCTGCTGTCATGCTGGTGACAGCAGCGTTGTGATTGGCTTGGGAGCCTGTTGGTTGTCGGGAGCCATGAAGAGAAGAGGACGGAGGGTAAGATGTGGGATCAGGAGAGTAATATTTTTTATTTTTGTTAACCCCCCCATTCCGTAGCAGCCGCCACTGAAAAGGGTAAGATATATACAAAGCGGTGTTAAGCTACGCAAAGTGGCTTAATGCCGCTTTGTAAATATGGAGCAAGGCATTGCGCCACGTGAGCGTCCTAAAATTTGTTGCTCCGGTGGCACAATGTGCTTACAAATATGCCCCATGGCGTGCTGCTCTATGCCCACAACTTTACTCTCAAAGCCCTTCAACAATGGAAGCTAGCTAGCCTTCTCACCCCACACACACTCGCTATCTTCATCTGCTGAATATGATATTTGACCGCATCTTAGGTTCTAAATCACATTCATGTAAAAATAGAGTAATTGCTCTTGAAATAAAATGAAACTATTATCAAACATAAACACGTACGTATAGCAGCAGGAAATGAATCCACACAACACACTACATCTTTGTCTCCAGCAATTTCACTAGCTCTCCTGAACCCTTCCTAATTCACATCTGGTTTTCATTAGCAACACACAGAACAATGACTCACCTTTTTCTAAAGATCCTGGTCAATGCTTGGCCGCCAACAGTATAATCTCAACCGCCACTTATTAAGAAGCATTCTAAAAGGCTCTTCTTAATCGAGCCCCCTTCCCTACATATAGGACTTGGCCTTTTTTGGCTAAAGTTCCCTAAACCTTTTGCTGTCCCCCTAGACCTTTTCTCTGACATGGTGTTGCCAACTTAGATGCTTTGGGTGCATTGCCACTGTTAATCAGTGTCAAAGTGCAAGTGCTCCGTGTATAAAGTGTAATGGTAATTGGTTGTCCATGATTGGTATGTTTGCCTTACTAGTAAAGTCCCTAGTAAAGTGCACTATGTGTGCCCGGGCTGGTAATGTAACTGCTACTAGTGGGCCTGCAGCACTAAATGTGTCACCCACACAAGTAGCCTTAAAGAGGGAACTCAGGCCTGCTATTGCAGTGCCTGCGCGCAGTTTGTTAAACTGCCATGTTGTTCTGACAAGTGCACCTACTTGCCAGACCTTACCCTTCCCTTTCTATGCACATCAGACACCCATATGGTAGGTACAAGGTATCCCCTGGGCAGGGTGCAGTGCAAGTCAAAGGTAGGACATGTACTAAGGTGTGTACCATGTCCTGACAGTGAAATAATCTCCATTTCGTTTTTCACTGTGGAAAGGCAATCTTACCCATAGGATGGAATGGGGAGGCTGTGTAATATGTTTTCCAGCCTATCTTCCCAAAGGCTTAAGATGGAGAGGTGAAGTTTAGTGTACCTGAACTCACAATGTAATAACACATCTTTTTATGAAGGTGGTTTTTGCATTGTGTGTTTAGAAACCACTCTTTTAGAAGTGGCTGGGTTTTTGTGCTTTAACATTTCTGTGTGTCTCTGCCTGGTTGTGGATTGACTGTCTGGATTTGAAAGTGATAGGATCTGGGGAATGTCTTGACTCAGGGGAGGAGTTGAGACAGCAACAGGCTGACCTGCATCTGCACTGTAGGGGGAGGAGTAGCCCCTCGAGGTGAAGAGGCCTGGGTTGCTGCCATAAAACAATGGTCCCACCTCCTGGTGAGTGATTGAGAATCCAGACCCCCACTAATCAAAGAAAGAAGGTGTCACTGGCAGGGAGGCACCCAGAACTGGTTTGAACAGGCGTCAGTGCCCCCCTTGAACACAAAGACTTCAAAGACATTTAGGGGTATAACTATTAGAGCTGAAGCCCCTGAACTTTCGAGAATGGCTTGATCAAGATTGATCTGCCACTATCTGCCAACGAAGGAGCTATCTCCAGGTTGCAGGTTGTCCAGAACACTGCTGCTCGTCTTGTACTAAACGCACCCACTCGGACAGCCTCTAAACCTTTGTTGACCAAACTTCACTGGCTACCAGTGAAACAGAGGGTTAAGTTTAAAATATGCTGCATAATACATAAGTGCCTGATGGGAATTGGCCCGGTCTATCTGGCCAATAAATTCATCCCATATGTCCCTACACGCTCCCTCAGATCCGGGGTGGGAGCTCTGTTATGTGTCCCCAGAGCCAGAAAAACAAGACAAGGGTTCAGAGCTCTATCCGTGGCGGGTCCCACGCTATGGAACAGCCTCCCCATAGAGATCAGACTGCTTAGAGAACATTTTCCTTTTAGGAAATGTCTGAAAACTTTCCTCTTTCAAGTTTAGGACATTTTCTGGCCACATTATTTATGGCTGTTATTTGGTCCTGAGGTTGTTGGTGATAAAGGGCGCGGAGATACTCCTTAGGGAGTCGATTCTAGCGCGGTACAAACACGCAAATAAATAAATAAATAAAATAAATAAACAAGACTGGAGCTACTTCGTGGTCAAGAGGAACCTTTGCCAGGGAAGAAACAACTGAAGAGACTGAAGGAAAGGACTGACCCTTGCTGTGTGTTCTGAGGCTGGCTTGCAGTTTGCTGTTTTAACCAAGGAAAAGCTAAAGGGACTTTGCTGTGTTGTGTCCTGAAGTAATTTATCCCCAAGGGCCCGAGGTGAGCTGGCTCCCTGTTGCGGAAACTCAGGAACACAAAAGTTTCCAGGAGAGTCTCAGCGACGCTGTGTGCATGTGCTTTTTTGCAGCCTGAGACCCTCGTAAGAGGTGCTCTGTGATCTTGGGCACCTGGAGTCCAAGGGAGCCTCAGCGATGCTGTGTGTGTGTGTGTTTTTGAAGCCTGAGCCCTTTGTGAGGATTGTCCTGTGATCGTGTGCATCGGAGTCCAAGAGAGTCTCAGCGACGCTGTGTGCGTGTGCTTTGTGCAGCCTGAGACGTTCGTGAGGATTGCCTTGTTATCGTGCACACCCGGAGTCCAATTGAGTCTCAGCGACGCTGTGTGCGTGTTCTTTGGGAAGCCTGAGACTGTTACGAGGATTGCCTTGTTATCATGCACACCCAGAGTCCAAGTGAGTCTAGGCGACGCTGTGTGCGTGTGCTTTGTACAGCCTGAGACCTTCGTGAGGATTGCCTTGTTATCGAACACGCCTGGAGTCCAAGTGAGTCTCTGCAACGCTGTGTGCATGTGCTTTGTGCAGCCTGAGACCTTCGTGAGGATTGCCTTGTTATCGTGCACACTGTGTCCAAGTGAGTCTCAGCGACGCTGTGTGTGTGTGCTTTGTGCAGCCTGAGACCTTCGTGAGGATTGCCTTATTATCGTGCACCCGGAGTTCAAGTGAGTCTCAGTGACGCTGTGTGCGTGTGCTTCGTGCAGCCTGAGACCTTTGTGAGGAGTGCCCTGTGATCGTGCACCCGAAGCTCAAGGGAGTCTCAGTGAGGCTGTGTGCGAGTGCCCTGTTGCAGCCTGAAATCTTCGTAGCATCAGCGGCCTGGACCGGCAGTCCCGGAGGAGCTGAGCCGCCAGCCCGAGCCCGCAGTTGCCAGAGCAGGACCTCGATCCAACCTCGTCGAGGGAGGGCCCGAGTCCCATTGCCCGGAATTCACAAAGATTGCAACGGAGGCCCAAGTTGCTGGAAGAGGAGAGGAGAGCGAGGTCGCACCCCCCAGGTAATGTGTGTCGACGCCTTGGGCGGGGTGCGGGCTCGGAGGGAGACGCTCTCGGCCTATCCCATTCCTGCCTCTGCTTCGGCTCGTATTGCGGCCCATACTTGCTAAAGGAGTGGCAGTACCGGGGCTGGAGTGCGGAGCTGCACTTTTTGTTTACACCATACCCGTGTGGGGGCAACTGTTGACAAAGCCTGACTGCGAGTCAGCACGAGTGGCGGAGAGACCGCCTAAGGCACCGTGATCGGTGCTGGAGCATTACGAATTGCATTATTTCTGCATACCGAACTACCTGATTGTCGTATTACGCATTGCATTGTTTCTGCATAACAAACTACCTGATTAGTGTATTATGCATTGCATTATTCCTGCATAACGAACTTCCTGATTAGTGTATTATGCACTACATTATTTCTGCATAACGAACTACCTGATTTTCGTATTACACCTTGCATTATTTCTGCATTACGAACTACCTGATTAGTGTATTACACATTGCATTATTCCTGCATAATGAACTACCTGATTAGTGTATTACGCATTGCATTATTTCTGCATAACGAAGTACCTGATTGTTGCGTTACGCATTGCATTATTGTTACATTGCAAAGTGCCTGATTCTAGAATTACGAACTGCATTATTTTTACATTGCAAAGTTCCTGATTCTAGCATTACAAACTACATAGCATTGCAGTAGGACTGCAGTGGTACGTCTAGAGGTGCTCATTAATATCGCCAGAACGTACAAGGGCTGGCTGACCTAACAACCGGCCAGGAAGAATATTACAAATACGCATATGTTGGATTTCTATTGTGTGGTCTTATTGTTTATCGTTTTATATAAATTTATACTCGTTTTTATGAATCACGTGTGGAATTCATTTGTGGTGTCATCATTGGGTTGCTGTGAGCGTGGTTGCAAATACTTTACACATTTGCCTTGAAGACAAGCCTGGCTGCTCGTGCCAAGCTACCAAGGGGGTGAGCGGGGGCTATCTTAGAAGGTGACCTTCCTTTCCCTGATGTGGAAACGAGGGTCCCTATTTGGCCTAAGGTACCTACCTCAGCCAACCAGGGATCCGGGGTCTAACACTACATATGCCCCAACTTGCTTCAACTCATCTTTCTTACCTGACAGCAGGCATTCCTGATTCGAACAAACCTGACCGCTCACAAACAAAAACCATCTACCAAACAATCCATTTCTTCTTCAACTGCTGACACTTTTCCTCGCTCATCTTCTAGAGGTGACCGAGGGAGATTGCCCCATGATTTCTTTCTCCTGCGTCATTCCTAACCTTTCAGTTCAGTTCTACTCTCAAAACCTTTTTCATAGAATCACTAAACTTGATGTTTTTACCATTTCCATTCCATTTCCAATATAACAAATGCTTATAGTCAATGCATATGACAAATGCAATTCCCCATACAGATGCCTTGACTTTATTACCACCCATATACATGCCACCTTTTTTTCAATAACAGAATAGTATTTTGAGAGAATCAAAGCTTAGATGTATTAAAACCTACACTAACTAATATTTTCTTCTTACATTTGTGAGAGTACTCTGACCAAACCACAATTACTGGCAGCCAGGTTAATATAACACTTCCGACAAATGGCCAATGAATAAAGTGCTGAACCTTTGGGGACGCCAAACTTATTGTCATCAAAACATTGCCAAACATTTCATATTACATCATTCAGAGAAAATTTAGCATTCAACTTAACCAAAGTCTAGCAGCCTAATTTGTATCTTTGGGGCTGTGCCTGACCACTCTTTTTAGGGTGCATAGAGAATCTAAATAGAAGAAATGGGACATCTCCTGACTTACAGCGCCTGTCATGCATCTGTCAACTCTAAAAAAGGCATTAAGTCTTTGAGTCAAAGTCCGTCATAAGGTTTGCTTGCAGTACTCAAAGATCGAAGAATGGCAGAAAAAGTTCCCTATCCTTGGGTGGTGGCGGATAGGTAATGGTAGACTGTAGAACCAGTCTGGGTCTGACCCACTCCATGTCGAAGATATTCAACATAAGAACTCTTGAACACAACTTTATCATTCCTAAGTGCCATACCACAAAAAAATGCCTGGGATTCTTTTCTGAATGACATCATGCTCTTCTTAATCTTACCCTAAATAAAACGGGGCATATTTATTAAAAGATCATGCAGCGCAGCGCTGTGCAGTGTAGCGCAGCAAGCCACCTTGCTGCACTGTGTGATAGGGAAAGGGCAGGAATGTGCCGTACTTAACATTATACAGTGCATTCCTGTCATTTCCCCGTGCTGGCGTACAATGTGCTGCCTAGCGCCAATGCAGGCACTCTTGCACCATGGTGGCAAGGGTGCTTGCGTTGTAAGCACAATTATTTTTGTGCAGAAAGGGGCACCTTCCTGCACAAAAATAGTCCCCTGAGGCATTTTCCTCATTCTATGTGTGTTGCAGGATGCAGCACACATGGAAAGGGGGAAAAACTAGGAGTAATAAAGATAGTTTGCCTCGTAAACGCCTGACCTGGGATGCATAGCTTTTTGACGCATTCCCAGGTCTGCAAGTAATGTTAAATCTGGGAATGCACCAAGATCCATGAGTGGTTCATGGGAACACCCACGCTCCAACCAAGCACACCTCTCTGGAGCAGAGTAACCAACGCAATGTGGACTGATAAATCTAACTTGAGAGTTGCCTCGCTCTTGCGCTCCATTGCGTGATGCAAGGGCGATGCAACTCTTTAATAAATATGCCTCAACATGTTGAAATGGGCACCATGTTTTTGTTCCACTGAAGAATGACAGCAGAACCCTATTGAAAAACAAAGTCACGGATGCTAACCCAAATTGTACTCAGTAGAACTGGAATGAATCATTAGGCATGATAAAAGCATCCAGATGCTGTGAACATACCTTCAACTCCACTTGGTAGTACCCAGACCTAAAGTTTGAATTGCAAACCCACTTGGCTCCCCTCTACCCCCACATGGCTATTACTTTGTCAGTTTCTGAAAAGGCTATACCATCTTTCCACACTGCCTCATTAGTTTGTGGAGACAAAAACACGAGGATAACTTGGAAGAGAACCCAAGCAAAGATACCATCATTTCTGTCACTCATTCTTTTAAGATATCTAATAGCTCTCCCTTTAAGGAGTTCTTCTGAAGGTATTGATGAACAGACACTGCACTGTTTTTTATATTAATCATGAGAATGTATCCACTTGGCTTCACTAGTTTGGTAGAAAACACTTCACCATTTTCTTCAAAAGCAGCTTGCAATTTGTTGCATTTCCTTGTGGTTAACAAGTACTGCAAAGACCTCAGTTCTAGCATCATAATCAATTTGGAGCAGTGCTTAATTTGAACTGGTGGTTTCTGGTGCTTGCTACCGGCACTTTATTGCCAACACCAGCACGTATTACAGGCTGCCACACAGTAGCACTACTCATCTAATTTAGAGATGAGTGCAACAACGGTTGTTTATAAATACAATATACATAAAAAAAATACTAATATCTGCCTTCCAGTCATTCCTATAGCTTTGAAGGCCTGGTATTGTCAGAATTGTGACACTTGCAGGAGAGAGATGGTATGAGTTGTTTTGATGACGTCATTGGCAGCGATGACCGGGGCGACGGTTGGTGCAAGCTGCAGCGGCCTCCTGGTCAGGGCCCTGGCACTTATTATTTGAAAAACGAAGCAGAGCTTTGGAGCCAGAACTGTACCTCACACATCAAACGAATGTGTCTTTCTTCAATCACGTTCCCACATAGGTGTACTGTGCCCCATGTTTGCCACAGATTTTGCACTCTTGTATTACAACAGGACGCGCTTTGTATTTGCCAATATGAAACATCAAACGTCACCTGTAACACATCTCTAACACCCACCTCCCTGCTCATTGCTTCACCTTCCCTTCCTGCTAAGACGCTTTCTTGGCAAACCCTTACTGTCTTGTTTCTGGTCAGTGGATTTCATCTCCCACACACCCCGGTGCTTGCCATCGCACACAGTCATTTTCAATCGGTGAGGTGCATCACTCCTGACTTTGGGTTCTTGGCACCTTACTCATTGTAAGACCGTTCCAAAATCTCCTTTGTTACGATTTGTGTGGTAAAATTGACAAATTCACAAACAGAGGCTCACATGTATTTAAAGTGTCTCCTGCCCATGGGTCTCTCTGTGGTGAAGAGCTTGTGACATTTTACTGTGAGGACATTGTGCCTCTCTGGAGCTGTTACTACCTCCCGGCGTCATTCACACGGGTCCTTGCACCAGGGGTAAACAGACGAAGGCTCGAGATCCCCTCTCAATCCTCAGCTCGGTCTGTCACTAGACCGCCCAGCCCATAGAATTGCAATAATAATGCTTACACTTTTTTTGCATTAGTAATAAAATGGTGGCAAAATGCTAATCCCCTCGGTTCCTCGGGGCGCACATTGCAATGGTGAAAGTTCAGACCTCTTGTGGAGAATCAAGGTCCTTGTTCACAGCCGGGTCTGTGTGCGGAGAGTGAATTGCTGTGATTAAGGCTTCGAGTTTTACGTGTGTTTTTTTGCTGCGTTTTACATATAAATATATACAGAAAACAATGTGTGCCACGCCGGGATTTATTTTTGAAAAAGGAGAAATATAGATGCTTGATTTTGTATTGAGTGCTGTCAGACATGACTGGCAGACCATATTCGTGATTAGAGATAAAAGGGATGTTTTCCCAAGGAAGCTTCAATAGCCGCAGATGTGCACAGATGCTGGTACCACAATGCTAGTGATTTCAGCTAAGTATTTTATTCTATTTTAAATATCTTAGTGCACTAAGCCCATACAGACACCGAAGTGTGGGTAAATATTTATCATAAAAAAGTGGAGATGTACCAGTTTCGACTTCATTCTTAAGCGGACACATAAATAAAGATGGCTAACTGCGAATGACACTTAGAAACACAAATATAGAAGGCAATGCTAACGAACAAATGCAGTAAAACCGACAGCCGCATGCAGCCATTCTGTGATGCGCGTCGCACTAGATGCCAAAGCGCTGCGCAGGACTCTGTGGTCAAGGCACTTATCCGTGTCCTGTGTGGGTTTTTTCCTGAGTCTGGCGCGCGCTGCATCGCCAGCTGGCTTGCCAGAGAGGACACTGAGCTCGCGCTCTACCCTGATCTCTACGGCACGAGCCTGCCTAACAAACTCCAAACAGCCATAAAATCCACGTTGCTAAGCAATCATAGCACAGAAAGTCGGTCTCGGAGAATGCTACGGCATAAGCACGCACCTCCTGAACACGATTTATAGTCCCGCAATGGCGCCCGCCGCCAAGACGCTTCCACAGCAGTCTCCCTGCATTTCTAAACGTCTCTTGAACTTCATTAATCGACAGGTTTCAATACAAGCGCAGAACCTTACACCGTAACACGCTATATAGGCAGGAGCGCAATTAGACCATGGGTGGGGGGTGAGGGAGGGGCTGGAGGCGAACCCAAATTCAGTCTCAGGCTTAAAATAGTCTGTGGGTGATTTGAGGCATTGGGCGATTGAAGGTCACAAATATACTATAAATGCATGCGACGCAACGCAACGCAGCAAGCCACATTACTGCACTGCGCTGTGTGAAAAGGCAGGAATGCGCAGTATTTGATATTCTATGGCGCATTCCTGTCCTTTCCTAGCGCTGGCGCACTTGTGGCTGCCTAGCGCCAATGCAGGCACCCTTGCACCATGGTGGAAGAGTGCCTGCGTTGTAGGCAGGATTGTTTTTGTGCAGGAAGGGGCACCTTCCTGCACAAAAACCATCCCCAGATGCATTGTCCTCTATCTTGCGGGCTGCAGAATGCAGCACACATAAAAAGAGGAGAAACAAACATAGTTCTCCGTATAACCCCTCCCCTGGGGCGGCGTAGGATTTTAATGCAGTCCTAGGTCTACCACTAATGGTAAATCTGGGAATGTGCCACAACACATGGGTGGATGCGTGGGAACACCCATGCTCCAATCTAGAAACGCCTCCCTGGGGGAGAGTAACGCAAGGCACCGATTTGCATTGCCTTACGTTACTCGACATTTACCAAGCCACGTAGGGCCATGAAAGGTGGTCCTGTGTGGCAAATATCAGTCAAAGTTTTGCGTCGAGCTTGTGTGATGCAAACCTATGACATATAAGGGCCTAATTGATTTGTCCAGAATCACAGGATGTTGAGGCAATGCCGAGCCGAGACATGGTTTCCCAGCTCCCAAGTCGGCAGCTCTGGCCTTGGTGTCACAGCCTCTCCTTGTTATAGTTCTTCTACTAATGTGCATAGGATGCATTTTGTGACCAGTGCATGGCCGATAGTGCACTTTAAAGCACAATGGGCCTCCAACAAATTTTACTGGAAGATTATGCCTGTCATTCAAGCGATTTTAGTGGAACAAATTGTAACTTGTATTTTACTAAACGTTAAACAAGTTTAACTAGTATAATGTGGTGTTTCTCACTCTAATTCTAGTTACATCAACAATTAGTGACAAATGATAACAGTTAACACTTCCTAGTCTTTCAGCAAGCTTCCTGATTTCTCTTAATTTTCTCTATGACAGTCTACTTTCGCTCACAGTCCCCTGAAAACTACATCTTCCAGTGCTTCCGCCTTCACTTTCCACGTGGGAATGCTCATGGGCAACAGGCTAGAGTACGAGGAGCAGGCAATTGTCTGAGATTGTTTTGAAAAGTACTCAGCCACAGCTTTTAGTCTCATCCGCAGGGAAGTTCCCGGCATGTCTGTGTCACCACCAATTGCCAATGAGCTGTCTCCTGAATCACTGGTGCCAGTCAAGCTGAAGGATTCATGGCGTGCGACCACTGCTACAGCAACCCTCTCAGCTTGTGCGAAGTAGAGGATGGTGGGCCGGCATTCACCGTCATTACGATCATAATCTTGGCCTGTAATGGGATTAGTGCATAGGTCTTCCACAATTTGTCAGTGCTTCAGCCCTTATCCACTCTACTGATGCATCAGTGAAGGAGTGGGTTTTCCTATTGTGCGGGTCTTTCAGGTCTGCTGGGAACGATACCATGCACTTGAGGTGTGATTAAGGAGTCATTTCTTAACTTCCAGAAACATTCTCTTTTGCTGCATCACCAGTTATCAGGAAAAATCAGTGCTCTGCATCCCCAATTGTCTAAGCACTCCAGGCTAGTCAGAAGCTTTTGTGGGGCCCGAAGAAAAACTAGTTGTGGTGCCCTGATCAGCAGAGTCTGCTTTCCCAGCTTAACCAAACTGTGTGACCCTGAAAATTGCTTTTCTTCATTGTTCTCCATTTTCATTATCATCAAATTTAAGAGCACCTTGAGATCATTCAGTTCAGGACGCACACTATACAAAATGCTTTCTCTTATATGATTTATGAGACCATAATGTTGCTACAGCTATAACAACAATAAAGACCTTATGTAGGAGGCACAAGAAAACTGACTTGCCCATTGGTCAATAATAAAAATGTAATCAAAGCAGAAGATAAAAAAATGTGATAGCATTGCAGTGTCATAATTGTGCAATGTGCAATAAGGAAAACCGGTTTCAGTTCCAGCTTTGCAGCTTGACCAATCTATGTGACCACACACATTAATTTTGTTCTCCGTGCCTTCTTTTCCATGAGTATACCATTTGCGAGCACCTTGAAATAAATCAGTTCAGGGTGCGCACTGTACAAATATTCCAATTCCCCCAACTGGTGCTGGCTGGTTGTGAGGCAGGAGAACCTTGGGTGTTGGATGTGAGGCCTAGGCGTGCATGCCTCACACATCTTCGCAGGATGATGTCTGTCGCCTGTAGTTTAACAGTTTCGCAATTATAGGTGCAAATGGTGCTCTGGGTGGCAATGGTGATACCAGGAATCTAGAGGTAGAAGTACTTGGACAGGTTACATTAGAACAAGGTTGCAAGTGAGACCAGAGGGTCTTGAACAGGGTACATTAGAACAAGGATGCAAATACGATAGAGGCACTTGTGCAGGGTTTATTACAACACAGCTGCAAATGGGAATAGGGGGACTTGAACAGCGTACATTTGAACCAGGGTGTGAATGGGGCTAGAGGAACTTGAACAGGGTACATTAGAACAAGGCTGTGAGCGCCTCAGAACATGACTAGTAGACCTTGAACAGGGTACATTAGAACAAGGTTGAAAGTGCGACCAGAGGGTCTTGAACAGGTCACATTAGAACAAGGTTGCAAGTGTGACCAGAGGGTCTTGATCAGGGTACATCAGATCAAGGATGCAAGTGCCTTGGAGGGCGCACTAGAGAGAATTGAACTGGGCACATTAGAGTAAGCCTGGTTGAATATGAGTGGCGTGAACTCACTGTAGAATCAATGCTACCAGTCAACAGTTAAACAACCTTTTCCTCTCTGTTGTAATTCACTCCCTAGCAACATCTCTGATCAGCTATTATTTTATTCTTTTCATTTTTTTATTTTCAAAGGTTATACTATTTTTCATTTTTTGTACGCCATTTGTGAACCTATTTTCCATTTTTCCCTTCCTGCGCTAAACTATTACCTAACTTTTTTGTCTTGGATTATTGCCAAAGCCCTTTTGTCGCACTTTTTTGGTTCTTAAACAGAGTAGTATCACGGTGTGCAGGCAGACACCATGTGAGCACTACGAGCTTTATTTCATGAAGTTGGTGTACGTATTTACGGACTTTAAACACTGTAAAACATGTTTTGAATAATACATATAACCAAACACAGTAACCGGTTCCTTTAAAAACATTACACAATAATAAGAATAACTTTGGATTAAAGATAGTCACCACTTGCCCTACAATACTGCTCCCTCTAATGTCTGTGTTCATCTCTCCATCGTGTGCTTCTTTGCCCCCCTCTTGTTGCTATCTCTCTTGTGTGCTGCTCCTTCCCCCACCTCCCTCCTCTGTTGAAAGACCACCCTCTTCCCCTGCTGCCCATTGTAATGTTTTGCTAAAGCTAAAAAAATCTTCATTTTATTTATTTACTGATCAAAAGGGCATCCACGTCTTCGATTGGTAAATAAAAATGGCAAGCAAAAGGTGCGCGTGCAATTCCATTGCCGGGCTCAGGCGTTGGGATACCGGTAGCAATTGCATCATTGTGCCTTTTTTCTTCTTTTGTTGCTGATGCTGCACAGCAAAAGGAAGAAAAAACATGTTGCTTTTCTCTTGATGCTGTAGAGCAATGAAAAAAGTCTTTGGCAAAGCCAGCAGGTCCCAAAGGCTAGACCTACTGGCTTTGCAAATGCTTGTTTTTGGTCGCTAATGAAGAGCTTCGATTCCGGCTTTATTAGCATGCCAGGAGTCTCCTCAGGGTATTAGACAGCTCTAAGAAGCTATTAACAAGTTGACACATCGGTATGTCTCCAACATAGTACTTAGAACACGCGAGCCACATGTGGAGCCCAATGACAAAGATGGTGGAACAGAGAGAAGAAGAAACATAGAGTCCCTGTAATCCTTCCTTAAGGTATGTTCAACCAGGTCACTGGTGACAGTAATCAATTCAAAATTGCAATAACAAGGCCCTCATTACAAAATAACTTACATTTTGATCCCTTTCCTAATAGACGTATGCTCAGGGATAGGAATTCTGCTTTTCATTATCAAACCTGCCGACATTTTTCACAGGAAAATATCCATAAAAAGACCAAATTGTGCGGAATCCGGTGTGTGAAACATCGCTTCTGCACGTTTTACCTTGTTTTCAAGTTAAAAACTGGAAATACGCGATATTTACCACAGGTGGTAAACATCTCACCTTTGGATAATGGTAGTTTCGATGTACTGTAAAACACAGCCCTATTCGCCCAACTAGTAACGAGTACTTAAGTGTCTCTATGGCAACAATACAAGATAGTATCTATCCACTTGTATTTCAATCCTCACCCACAGATGTGTTTAAATATGCATAGACCATTGACGTGTTTTCCGAAAGTGGAGACCCTAATCGCAGAATACCCTTTCCCATGACATCGATCCTGAGACCATATCAATAACTTCTGTAAAGCCAGGGACCTTTCTAATGGCGAGCTAATGCTTCTTCTAGCCAGACCTAAAACGAAATAACAAGATTGCCAGGAAGGTGCTTAGCTGTCGGCAGCCTCGTTGCTACAGCAACACCTATAGTTGTCTCTTGCAGAGTTGTCTTAAAGCGAATGTGCTTCTGTGTTTGTGTGCTTGTGTTGTGTGCAGTCTTTTCAGCAGCACCTTCCAAATCACAACATTGGATCTCACGTCAAGTTGCCAGCCCTACAATTCCCCAAGTGGACAAGGGTTTGAGGTACGTTTAATTTAATTTCTTCCAGAGGACAGACCAAGACATGGTGGGACTCTTGGGCCCACCCCTAAATTTCAAAGTGCACTCGTCAAATGCTTCAGAGAGGGGGACCGTCTCACACCGTACATCACATTACTAAATATGGAAAGGTGCAGGCCACCTTCTTCATGGAACATAATGTCATAAGAATGAAACACAAACGTTTGTTTTGGGAGTTGTAGTCTTTGGTCACAGCAATACAATGGTATGTAAATGAAAACCTAGGTTTGGAGACGTGCTGGTGAGAAGAACCCATAGGGTTCACCCTAGTCCTATTACAACAAATCTACTAACTGTATTCCAAATTGTGGTGTAGCTGCAAAGCCCAAAGTGTGCACATACATAGGTTAGTCCATACATGGAAGAGGGGTGCCCTCTTGCCTGCCTCAAGCTTCATAGCTGCCAGCGGCCTCAAGCAAGCCAACATCCAGGAATGGGGATATGACATTCCGCTGGACGGATTTACAACCCAGCTCACCCAAAATGCAAACTCCCTTTCATCATCATGAGCGAGTGACCGGTTGATAATGAGTCAAACCTATATCACCAACACCAAGAAAACTCAGAGAGCCTAGCATCAGCGTTACCTCCTCTGCAGAATAAAACCATCCCTTCCTGATCCCGGCTTTGGAACGTCAATCCTAGCGCCGGTCCTGTCATACGGGTAGAGCAGGGAATGCACTCCTCGACTGCATCCCTAGGTCTGCTCTGACTCATCTGAAGAGCATCTTGCATTCCACTGCTTAGCTCAGTCTCACCCTCATGGAGCTGTACTAGCTGCCCCTCCAGCCCCCTATGATCTTTAAGACTTGCTGCATCACCAACAACAGCCGGCACACTCCCTACCCTTTCTGGCAGACACCAACCTATCTCAAAAGCCAAAGAATCACAAAAAGCTGCAACATCACCTGAATAGAAATCAAAAGTGTCATTGAAACAAAAACCGGACAGTGGATCAACTGAGCAAAAGGCACCAATTCCAAGGAATAGACCAAAATATGATTTTTAACCAATAAGTGAAATCCTTCTGTGTGCAAACTCACAAAAGGCTCTAACTGTCCAGAAGAGCCACCCTGTAACACAGGGTCAATAAAGCAAATAAACATATATCGTGGTTGCACCACTATTGATCAATATACTTGAAAAGTTCACAGTAGATCCATAAAGTATTTAATTGTCCATCTTTATTGATATAACTTCTTCTTCTTGTTTTTTTGGGAAAAACATAGCCAACGCGTTTCGTTCTCAACAGAGAACTTCTTCAGGGCATTCTTAATTTCCACGGAAGAGCCAAATGAATATCTATGACCATGTTGTTTCAGTCCAAGCCGTATTATCCGCCCATTAAATTTGAGTCAGCTAAGGGGTAAGCCCAACGAAAAACCAAAGATAAAAAACGAAGTCGGAGCCACCAAGGAGAACATCACGCATTGGTGCATGTTTAAACGTAAATACACGTAAGACACCAATATTCAACCTACCTTCTAGGTTGAAAGGAAAATTAAAGCCACATTTGGAATTTTCCTGGTATTGACGAAGTCCAAAGTCAGTGTGATATGATAGTCACGGTATTACCTATCGTAACAAAAATCTGGTAGTTAGCGATATCCCGTGTTGTAAAGTCCCGCCGCAAGAAATCAAAAGTGTCATAATCCTAAGCAGCGCCTATACTCAGAAAAATATGTGAAAATCTGTAAAAATATTTTCATATTCCTGCTGGAAAGAGAATCTTCGTGGATTAACTAAAATATCTTAGGAAATTAGGGTGAAAATATGTTCTGTGTGAAACCTTGCGGAAATAGATAGAGATCCCGGCGTGTCATTTTCACGTACCTGAGTATCACTGAATTGGGTAATAATAACATTTGTACAATTTTTTATTTAGCAGGACTAAGGGGCAGATGTACAACGTGTTGTTGCGTGCGCAAACAGGTTTATGACCCGTTTGCGCATGCAAAAACCTACAGAGCCATGTACAATTGCGGTCGCAAAACACTCACAATTTACCGCCCTCTTCCAGAGGGTGGTAATGCATTCGCAAATGGGAAGGGGTCCCCCAGGGACCCCTTCCTCTTTGCAAATGCAGGGGGGAAATATTTTTTAGGGGCAGGCAGTGGTCCCAGGAAGCACTCCCTGCCCTTAAAAAATGAAATGAAAACGTTATTTTTTATTTTTTTAAATGCATCTCGTTTTACTTTAAGGAAAACGGGCTGCATTAAAAAAAAACTGCTTTATTTAAAAGCAGTCCCAGACATGGAGGTCTGCTGAGCCCAGCAGGCCACCATACCTGGGAGGGCCAGCCATTCCCTATGGGGTCGCAAATTGCGGGTTCCTCCTGAATATTGATGAGGCATGCAATTTGAGACCCCATTGAGAATCGCTAACAGTGTCTCTGACACTGTTTGTTGTACATGCCATTTTGCGAGTCTCAAATTGCGACTTGCAATTGAGCGCAATTTGCGACTCGCAAAATGACATGGTCGTACATCTGGTCCCAAATGTCCTCAAAGAAAGGTAACTTAAATATGTGACAGCTGTGCCCACCACACGCATACATCCTCAGTTCTCTTTATGTTCCTTTCAAACACATCTCTCGTTATCCTCCCTACCTGAAACCACTTGGCTGGGTTGCTTCCTTGCAAAGATTCACACTGGAGGGGCCCACTCCTCACGCCAACCTGCTGATATTACAGTAAATCAGTAAGTAACTCAACCAATGCGAATACCATCACTAGCCCATACAACCAATGGGCACTGCAGTCATGCATCTTTGTGTCAGCCAATCAGGTGCTTCTGGAAACTGAGGCAGATATGGAACATATGTGAGACATTTCCAAAATATAAAAAACTGCAGTAATTTTCCAAAGTATCCAAAATCTTGAAGAAATTTCCAAAATGTCCAAAACCAGTTGGAATCTATTATGGATGGACTAGTATGCCAAAAGATAGACACACCATATCCACCATATCGATTACCACTATGTTGTAATGGTAAGCACACACAGGCAACAGTAGAGTTACTATTCCTAACTCCACATCTACTTACCAATACTATATAGTGGTTGTGGTTCTAGTGAAAACAATATTATTGTAAGTCTATCCCAGGTTGTCCAAAAGGACGTATTTATGCCTAATGGGGAAGCTATCAGTAAAACCGTAGTGATCCCTAAGGCATTTCTATTTAAAAATGTACTGAATTAAGATATTTGTTGACACTGTGTTCCAGCATTTGGATGTAGGCAGAGATGAGCCAGTGGTTTGCAGTTTTTGGATAGAACATTGGTGGTATGGGGTTTCTCCTTCCCTTTCTGCTGCAGGATGGAGTTCCTCCCTCCCTTCCTAGTCCACAGGTCATCACACACAATGGCAGTCTGAAGGGTGGACAGCAAGCATAGAGTAACAGTAAACCCAGTGGGAGTGAGCTCAAACTGCCTGGAATGGAAGGCAACTCAGCAATCACGCTATCCAGAATAATCAGCAAGATCATGAAAAGAGCAGTCCACGCTATCTCCAAAAGCACATCAACGCCAGTTATTTCTTGAAAGACTACTAATCTGGCTTCAGCTCACAATGCAGAATGAATACAGTTACCATACAAACCACAGATGAGGGCCACCGGACACGGATAAGGCTGATCCTTGACTTCTGCTATTGCTAGACCTCTCAGTTGTATTTGACTCTGGCGAGCATCTCACTCTTATCCACACTCTGAAGTCTCAGGTGGGACTCATTGGCAATGTCTTACACGGGTTTTCCTCCTACCTTCCCAACAAAGACCAGTTTCATTACATGGGCACCTCCAAGTCCCAGAACATCTCTATCACATGCAGTGTCTCTCAGGATTCCATCTTATCATCTTTAACCACTCAGTGAGCCCCTTCGGGCTCCACTCACCGATAAAAGCATTAAAATTCACCAAAATTCTGATGCACAGTCACAGATCTCCTCAGATGTGGGCAACCAATGCCTCAAGCGCTGCCTGCACCTCATCCAGGCTGGCATGGCCAGCACCACGCTGAAATTCAACCACAAAAGCAGACTACCTGTTATTTACCAAGGACAAAAAGCAAGAAATAGTGCAAACCTGGCTGAATGACATGAACTTTGATGGCTTTAAGCAGAAACGTTCACCCTTGTTCGGTCACTTGGATCCATTCTGGACACCCACGTCACTCCCAAGGAACACATTGCAAAGAAAACTGGTACCAGCACTCTTTGCTAAAAAAGTGAAACCATTCCTCCCACACAGACTTCACACCAGGCCCCCCTGAAGGGCATCCTCCATGCATCAGCACATGTCATTCTTGGTCTTAAGAAATATGGTCACATCACCTCCATCCTGATGGAACTCACTGGCTTCCCTTGTCTGCCAGCACCATCTTTAAAACCAGGTGCATCAATAAAAAAGCTTCTACAACCAGCACCCTTGCTAACGTGGCTGAAAAGCTCACTATCTCTGATGGCTCTCAAGGCACCTGTAGCAAGGGCACCATTAGTCTGGAGGCAAAGAAGTGTAAACATTTTTTTAAAACAAGGCAACAATGGTTTTCCCTCCATGTACCAAGAATAATATTCCTTTTTCGATCAGGATGATCCCAACCCTGCACCAATGTAGGAAAAGGTTGAAGAAATATTTATTTAAACAACGCTACTTCACAATGCATTAACAGACCACAACCAGACACCAACCAGCTACCTTTTCAGTCCCTTGTTTTATTAATCTGCTCTTCCCACTGGAGGTGCAGGTTCATATATTTGCACTAGGAACAGCACATTCATTGTGAAAGGGCACACTGATCTAGGGCCGGCTTTAGTGCTGGTGGCACCCAGTGCAAAAGAATTTGTTGGCACACCTCACCATAAAAACCTAATTCTCCACGAATTTCCTCACTACCATGCTCCACCAGTGTCCCTCATCTCTCCATTGCCTCTCTCTTGCATGCATTTAATTTATTTATAGTACTACTCGTACCAATGTAGGGTGTCAGAGCACTTTACATCACACACTCATTATACAGAGACATTGAATCATAAGTGTGTAAATCAGTCTATAGGAAATGTTACATAAAACAATGAGGATTATAAGGTAAAGGAATCATGCCATCCACACTGGTAGACAGTATATTTTAAGAGTGTCTGGTCTTGAGAAGCAGAAACTCGGAATTTAAAGTCTACTGAGGTGGTTGAAGCTTGCTTTACTACTAAGAATGTATTTCTACCCAAATGAATACTTTTTAGCAATGTTAGGATAATGAAAAACAGGAGAAAAAACATAACATTGTAACTGATACCATGCAGTTTGCATGCAGCTCTTTGATGACAGTTCATAGCTCACTGTGCTACATCAGGGTTGTAACTTATAAAACTGTAAGTAACAAAAGGACCCCAATGACAAAACCAGTAACCCAGTGAGCTATCCACATAAAATACAGTTTGGTGATTTGTGCGATGCACATTCTTTGCAGCAGGCATATTAACCATTGACACTACTTTATCATGAGTGGAAACTATCACTAGACAAAAGCAATGGTGGCCGGCATGGATCGGAGGGCTCGGGGGGCGGCGGGTGGTGAGGATGGGTTAAAAATAAAGAAAATAATACATACCTGATTGTTGGGTCTCTCCTCTGCTGTCCCTCCATCGTCTCTCCAGGCCGGAACAGGGAAGCAGGAAGCACCCAGCTCCCCATAGCTAATCACAATGCTGCAATGCAGTGTTGTGGTTGGTCTGAGCGGTGTGGTCAGCGCTCAGCCAGGGAATGGGGCCCGGGGTATGTTCTCCATGCAGGCTGTAATGCAGCCTGCATTGAGAACATGCAAAGTACACATGACTATTTGGCCGGCCCAAGAGGGCCGGCCAAACGTTCATGCGCACATAGGGAGTGCAAACAACTCCTCTTCTGCCCTGTAAGCAGAGCAGCCCTGCCCGCCCGCAAAGCTGCTGCAGCAGGGAAACATAAAATGATAATAACAACAAGTTATTATCATTTTATGTTTCCTTTATTTCACTGCTGCAAAGCAGTGTGGCGACTCACCTCCACCTTAGCAGAGGAGCTGCCACTGGACAAAAGATCGATCTCTCTCTAGCAGGAACATTAATCACCAGGGTTATCTTGACATTTTAATTGCTTCCTGTCGCCTGCTGGACACAGAAGGAACTCTGCAGCAGATGCTTTTTAAACTTGTGTTATTTCTAAACATGGCGCCCAGGTCAGTGGCAGGTGCGGCTGCACCGGTCACACTGCCCTAGAGCCAACCCTGCACTGACCCAGTCTGCAGCAGGCAAACCCAGTTAAAGTTTTTCTGTAGTGCTGACCAGAGCAGTGTGCCCCATCTTTACTACAGGCCGTGGTGTGCCTCCCACTTCATACAAACACATTCCTGTAATCTATCTGCTTTTTTGGTTTTGTTTAAAGAGGGTTTCATTAGGAGTTTGAGCAATTTCACCGTGAGTCCAATATGCAGCAAAGATTAGAACTTGGATTGAGGAAGACGTTTTTACACAATACACTGTTGATTAAATGGCCACAATTTCCACAACAAAAATACTAGCTTTTCGTATCACTCAGGACGTTTACTCTCCTAAACACAAGTACAACAATATTTGAAAACCAGAGTTTATTAAGTGCTTTAATCTACATATACTACCTTCCTTATGCATATATATACCTTCCATGTACTTATGTATCTATGTATTTATTAATTTTCTTCTAATTCAGCATATCCAATGCACTACCCTATTTCTCACCTTATACCGCTCTCGATATATCCTCTACCTCAACTCTCTGACTCATCTCAAACCTCATTCTACTACTCTTTCCAATGCACTACCCTATTTCTCATCCTTTACCTCTATCAATATATCCTCGCTCATTCATCCCAAACCCAGTACCACTAGTAGGATCCCCAAAATAACTCTTTCTAGACTCTTTCCTCCTCTACCCCTCCTTGCATCATCTCACACCTCTCTTACTATTCAGATCTCCCAAACAAGCCTTCCTACACCCTCACCTCTGACTCTTTCCCCTCCACCTCCCTTTACTCATTCCAAACCCCCTCCTACTAAAAAAAAGAATCTAGACCCTTCCATCTTCTATCCCTCCTCTATTCCTTTCAATCCAAAAAACAGAATAACATATCCACCACTCAAATTAATTTAATATTTCCCTATATTAACTCCCCTCTACCTCCCCTTCACTCACCCCAAACACCCTCTTGCAAAGATAAACTCCCCAAACAAAACAAAACAAAAAACGAAAATCTACTAGACCCTTCCCACTTCCTTCTCAATCCGAATATCTGACTAACATATCCACCACTCAAATTACTTTCGTATTTCCCTATGCTAATTCACCACTAATACTTTATGGGTCCCAGAGTAGCGTACTACTTGCTGAAAAAGAACTTCAACACATCATCAGGGATAGCAAGCACTATATAAATGCAATCCTTTTTCTCTCTTCTATCCTTTCACTATCCTTCTGAATCCAAATAACTGACTAACATCTCCACCACTCATATTACTTTCATATTTCACTATACTAATTCACACTAATCCTTTATGGGTTCCGGAGTAACGTGCTACTTGCCGAACAACAGTTTCAACACCTCATCAGGGGTAGCAAGCGCTATATAAATGCAAAACATTTACCTCTTCTATCCTTCCACTTTTCTTCTCAATCCAAATAACTGACTAACATATCACCACCCAAATTACTTTCATATTTCACTATACTAATTCACCACTAATCCTTTATGGGTTCCAGAGTAGCGTGCTACTCACTGAATAAGCGCTTTGATGCCTAGTCAGGGGTAGAAAGCACTATATAAATGTAATTACAATACAATACAACACAATTTCTCACTTGAAATTTTAACAAATTCAATACCCTTTTCTTACGTGTACTTTTGTCATTTCTTGTGTACCTGCCATGCCTGACATAACGTTGTTGCTGACTGGTCACTTGATCTCCTTAATACACATCTAGACCTTAGTCATGCAGAGCGGAATTACAGTATTGTATTCCATGTCACCTGATTGCCACTGGCCTGGTGTTCCCACACGTGGTCCTCCTGGGTGTACAAGCCAGTAATTCCAGCTGATAAAATCGCACGAGGCTTTGGATGAACTAGCAGCCAAGCATCGTTCCCTAGTGCTCATTCCACACTCCCCAGTGCCTAAGAAACTTTATTATGGAAAGGGGGAACATGTAACGATCCCACTGCTGTTCCCGCCCTCCCAACCCCCCTCCCAGTCCCCCTTTCTCCAAACCCACTCTGCAGGTAAGCTACAGTTCCCATTTACCACCTACTCAGAGAAGCTTGTAATGGGAGTTCTAATGTCACAATTCTTTCTGCCTGTGCGGGTATAAAAGTGTTTAAAAAATTACATTTCTGAGAACAAATTAACCGTCACTTAAGCACTGGATGAAAGGAGAATTCCCTCTTCAAATTCCTTTCATGTGAACATTCTTTATCTCATATTTCTTGTATAGATCAGGAAATGATATCTTATTAAGATTTATTTTTCTGATATAGAAAAAAAGGGTGTGTTCGGATACTTGGAGGTATTGCCAGTCCCTGACTGTTCACAGTCTTTTTTTACCTTTATGCAATGTTCTTCAACCTTGATTTTGCCACCTTAGGAAAATAAGACAATGACTTGTGGCACAATATAACTTTGCATCACTCTTTGCGTTTAGTCCCTTTAATAGCTAAGCCCTCATTACAAGAATGTGTAATGGGGTGAGGTATTTCCAATACCCAGAAAATACTGTTACCCTGGGGTGGGCAATTACTGGGCATGGTAATCACCTCCTGTTACGAGTTCTCAGTTTGGAAGTGAGTTATAACATGTACAGTCGGTTCTTAACATAATGAATGGCGCATGTTTTAATATTTTCTGGGCCTTTTCGCTTGATAAATTTCAGCAACTTTGATTTACCAAAATCTGTCTGCGGAAACCCAAACTGGAATTCTGATTTCTGGGCAAACGTCTGTTCACGCAGGGATTGGAAATCATCTATGTGCTTGTCATCAGGGCCTACGACCCACCCTCTAGTGGCACCACGTAGACTTTTCATTGAGACTCTTCGTCTGAAGACCTCTAGTTGCATTAAAGGACTCTACTTTCCCTAATCCATCATCTTGTAGTACTTAACGCCTGCCTCTTGCCCCTCCTCGCAACCACCTAAGCCAAGTCCTTTTTCCCGTGCCCAAGTTTCTTATGGTTCACTGGATGTTCTTTCTGTTTTGTTCTTTCTGTTTTTCTCTAGGAGCACTCCATCTCAACACTTGTTCTTTGTTTATCCAGCGGACTCCTTCTTTGGTAGAGCTGTGCTTTATAAAAACGTGAAACAAATAATAGATTTCAAACTATTAGCATGCACGTGTAAAATTCAAAATGACACTGTGTCAGTTTTCTGTCCCCCACAAAATGGGATGGTATTGTGGCAACCATAAGCATATACGCTCCAAAAATAACTATATAACACTTCTATGAAATCTCTCGCTGGAAGCGCTCTAAGCCAAGATCTCTGATTTTTGCGATAGAATTTTGGATTTCAAGTTACCTCTTCTTACTAATAAACTCAATCTTGAGGCGGATCATTTGCTTCACTTTTTTTAAACTGAGGTCATCTCACCTTTGTCTATTTGGGTCCATTATCTGGGTCAGATCCTCATGGTCTACCGGTGGTTATCTATAAAAAGCCAAATAAACCTTAGGAGCGAGAAAAGTATGTTCTCCCACACAACTGCTAGCTCGAAACCAAATGCTATCGTTGTATCAAAATATGCCTTTAAGACAAATAAAAAAACAGTGCAACTGCAACTTGTACAAAAAAATGATACTCACAGGATTCAAGGAAGTGTAAATTTGAAGTTTGTCAGTGTGAAAAGCATTTGAGGCTGAACTATTTCGCGGACTGAAAAATTATGATGATAAACATGGAAGTTCTAAAAGTTAATAAGAAATCCATGATAGAATATTATTCATTCTGTATTATTAGAGACCTCAACCTCTCTACAGAATTGTTTAGAATAGTTTATGATCTAAGCCAGCCAGAGATATTTGAAAGGTTGTCTTTGGGAATATTGTACAGAGAAAAATTAACATAAATTTTGTGTTCGGAATATTGGGGCATATTATCAAGCCAGGCGATAAAATTATCGCCGCTTTAGCGGCAGAAAACTGCCGCTAAAACGGCGATAATAGGCTTGATAATATGCTCTATGGAAATCCAATTGAAGCCCATGTTAGATGTGAAGGACATCTAACATGGGCTTCAATTGGAATTCCATAGAGCATATTATCAAGCCCATTGTCGCCGTTTTAGCGGCAGTTTTCTGCCGCTAAAGCGGAGATAATTTTATCGCCTGGCTTGATAATATGCCCCATTGTTTTTAACAATGTCGTTTGATTTAGTGAAACATCTTCTATGTCAGACGATATTCTGACATGATATTCTGCTTCTACACCACTGCAAACTAATATAGAACAAATTCGAATATAGACGAGTATTCAAACTCCCATTCCTCCATCAACACAGCCTCTACTCCAGAGACAAAATCTGAACAATTTGCTAGATTCTTTGCAGGCAAAGAAACGTCTATTGAGCAATCATGTTCACCAAATTCCACAATCCCAGATATTTACACCCTGAGCCTCAAAGCCCAATTGACCTGGTTGCAGTTTGACAGTCCCTGAAACTAGTACCATGGAAAAATCTTCCAATCGCTTACTTCAGTGATGCATTGCCTGACATCAGAAAGCAAGAAGATGGCCAAGCATGCTGCTACTATACTGGACCTCTCTGGTTAATTTCTCACTGAAGCAAGGTGTGCTCCCCAACAGTCAGAACATCCGGCTGGTCTCCATCATGGTGAAAATGCCCAAGGCTGACACAAATTACCTGAACCATTTTGACCCAGTTTCAATACTTACCTTCTTAAGGAAGGTGTTAGAAAGGAGTCTAGCCTCAGAGTTATCTCTTCATATGCCAGCACATAACCTCAACAGCGACGGCGCGTATAGGGCGTGTTACCGGGGCGGTGATGTGGGGCAGAGGAGGGGCAGGGTGGGGGGTTGCAAAATGCGGCATATGGCCAATTGCAGGTAAGTTCCGAAAAAAATAAAGAAAACGAATTTCGTTGCGCGCGCAGCATTGCCAAATGCGATGCAGCGCGCGCAACAAAATTCATTTTCTTTATTTTCTTGGTAACTTACCTGCAATCGGCCGTATGCCGCATTTTGCAACCGCCCCACGTCAGTGCCCCGGGAACATGCCCTATACGGGCCGTCGCTGAACCTCAATGACATTTTCCAATCTGGTTTCAAAGAGGCCTCAGCACAGACACCATCCTTCTGCAAACCGTGGATGATTCTGTCTGCTTCCTTGACTCCAGTGACTCCTGCTTACTCGTGCTGCTGAACCTCTTGTCTGCTTTCAATAATACACACAACCACCATGCTCTAAGTATGGTCACCAAAGGTACAGTCCTAAGGTGGTTCCAGTCCTTTCTGTCTAACTGTTTGCAAATGGTGAAAATACCAGGAGCTCTATCCTGAGCACACCCAATGTAAAACGGACAGGGAAGAGGAGTTGGCCTAATGGCTAGGGCAGTCGACCTCGAATCTGGGGAACCGGGTTCGAATCTTGGCAATGACGTTGAACATCTCGTGATTCTGGGCAAATCACTTAATCTCCCCGTGCCTAACAAAATTGAATGTGTCCTCATGTAACGCAACTGGTGCTATGTAAAGTGCTCTGATACCCAATACCTTCGGGTCAAGTTCGTGCTTTATAAAACTCTGTAAAAAAAACAAGGGGTTCCTTGCTTTACCGTTTCCGCAACCTTATTTATTCTGTATATTGAACCACTTGGCGAAGTTTTGAGAAAACTTGGAATTATGTACTATCAATATCTGAATGATAACCAGATCTAGCTGCAGATCTAGCCCCTACATACATCAGTCTGCCAGCTGGAATCATTCTCTCCCCTGAACAACAATCCTGCCGTTGTAGAGAATGCTAAATCACTGGTCTTTTTACTCAACAATGGTTTGGACCTTCAGAGGCAGTACTCTGCAATGGCCAAAAACGCTTGGCACCAGCCAAAACTGTTCTGGGGCATCAGAAAGTTAATGCCTGAGCAGGACATAAACTCAGTGTTCCAGGCATTGTTTTCTCCTGAAGGGACTATGGGAAATCACTACTCCCCAGCCTCCCTAAAGTGCATGTAGCACCCCTGCGTGCAGTGCTCCAGCCAGCTGCCAGCTTTGTCACAGGTCACATGAAATATGACCACATATCTCTTCTCTGCACTCTGCAAAGACTCCCCATCCAAGCAAGAGCCCAACTCAAGACTGCATGTGTCATGCTTAAAACCCTCCACAGCTCACCACCCCCCTACCTGGGTGAAAAACAGAATCTCTGGTGCCCAACAGGGATCAATACACACTAAATCCGTCCAGCTTGCACCTCCGACATCCAGGTGAGAAGCATCGCATGAAACAGGCAAACTCTGCCAGTGCAAGAAGCTCTGCAGGATCCTCCCTCCACCCTTTTGCGTAACCTCCGTGCATGATTCCATTTAAAAGGCAATTCAAAATCCTCCTATTTGAGAGACTCTCTGGTCAAAGTGATGATCGCAGCTTCGCATCTTATCCGTGTCTTTATCTGATGGACACAAACTGCTTGATCTTTCTGTTGCCTTGGTGCTCTGCGGCTGTTTTACTTGTATAGTTATTAGTTTCCTTTGCTGATACAAACAGTTGTATTCAGTTTAGTTTTCCTGTTGGTATTTCTATGATGTTTGTGACCCAGATCGTACTTATTGACCTCTTGTAATGCGCTCCAATGCCTTTCAGCCAAGTCGAAGCTGTTTAAAATAGCAGATAATAAATAGACACTCCTGAACAACTATGCAAGGATATTTATATTAAAAAATAATTCAATATCTGTCTTCAGACAGTACACTATTTTGAGTCCTTTAAACATATCAGGCCACATCCTGTGCCAGCAGAGGGCAGGGTGGCCTCTTTCTAAGGGGTCCCAAAGGAACAAGAGTCAGCAGTAGTTGCAAGAAGTCAGCCTTCAGCATCTCCATTAGACTTTCACAAGAGACTCTACCCCAGTACATTTCAAAAGCAGCTTGTGTCTTGTCTAACAGATGAACTTATACAGCTGTTCAATATTTCCCTAATCTCAGCCTGCTGAATGGAAACAAGCCATAGACAAAGCCTTTCTGAAAACCCCTTCACTGAATACAAACGATCTGAATGACTTCAAGGCTAGCTCTCTGCTCCATTTTTTTCCAAAGATCTTACAAATTATAGTTTGTCTTCTGTAACGGGTGTTTGCAAAAAGGTGTGGCTTGTTAGATTACCGCCAATCCATTTTTTGGAACCATGAAAGCATAAAACTCATAGCTGTCTTCGACTGATTATTTTAGGTGTGAGGTGGATGGTGGTGATTTCAACTGCCTTTTACACCATAAAACATGAATCGGTTGACAGACACAGGATTAAGGGTCAGTTGCTTAAATGGTGCATTCCGGTCAGACCCCGTTCGGGAGGCAGCATGTCTACTTGGCCACAACCGTAGTGGTTGCAGTTATTTGCCACAAGTGTACTATGGTCCATCCTACTATTGTTATGTGAATTGGGCCAAGTACACCATTCCACACTTACTCTTAGGGTAGGAAAGGCAAGCAGTCAAAGGCTACCGGGGGAGGTAGCAGGGAGAGGCGGTGGGGGTAACAGAAGCTCAAAACTCAACAGTCAACCAACAGACACACTAATGTAATGTCCAGCCTAGCTCTCATCTTCAGTGTTGGACTGGCTTGACGCACCCTGGCACTGAGAGATGGACCAGCTTGAAAGAGCCAGTGTGTGGGCATTTTTTTTTCATCCCATGAGTAGTCCCTGGATCAAAAGAAACTGTCCAAATACTGGAATTTTCAAGCTGGCTCAACTGGCAATGCCAGAGTGCCCGACAGGCCAGCCCAACACTGTTTCACCTTAGTTACAACAAAAGTACCTTAACCTCAAAGCAAAATGATATAGCACACAGTTCAACAGAGAGAGTCACAGGTTTGTGATCTCATCTGCAATCCCAAGTGACGTACTACAGTCCTCTGGTGCTTCTCCCCTCTCAATGAGTTTCAAATGCCTATGATCCCTGGAGGGTCAAATAGACATAGGGTTACACCTCAGGCTTAAGTATAGTTTAGTTCTAATGGCTTTTACTACAAAGAGTTAATATAGGCAAAATATCGTAGGACCATATGGCTATCGTCAGTCTTGCAGTCTGATCACAGCTAGGCCCTTTAACTATTATGTGAAGCTGCAGCTCTGAGTGACTCTGGTGGGCAATGCTGCACCAGTGATTTCAGTGGTGCGAGGCTGTGATGGCAGCCACATTCAGGTCCTGAGCCACTGGGTGGGGATTAGCTTGGCAGGCCTGCATAGCTGTGCTAATCTTCAGGCTAGATTCAGACAGATGATCAACTGAGGCAGCTGGGGCCTTCGGACAGGGTGTTCTGTGGGTAGGAGTCTTGGAAGTTACGGCCTGTGGGCCAGATGAGGGTTTCTGAATCGGTGGTGACAGAGGCTCTTCTTATGGCAGTTCCGACATTGAGCACTGGCAGCACTAGTCTTTCAAGCACACGGCAGGGTGCCCTGCCACATGATGTTGCTTCTTATTTGAATGCCATGCTAACATTTACCCAGGGACTAATCAGGGAGACTGTGAGACTCCACACAACATGAGACACTCCTGGCTTCCCTCCAGCTGGCAGTCTGCTACTTCTGGGCGTTCCTTACACTGGGCTTTTCCTTTTCCACAGTCTCTCCTCCTGAGGGGCAGACACTCTCCTACTCTTTCAGCAGGCAGGCAGGCAGGCTTCTAGACATTAGACAAACCCTCCGCTCCTTCAGCAGCACGGGCAGACTTCAGGTGATGTCCTTTCACATATGGGAGATTAAATATCATGTAGACATCCGCCCTGGTCATACAGAAGTCCTTTGAATTCTCTACGGATCCTTATTTTCCTTGGTCAAGGACATCTTGGAACTGGAACAAAGTAGGGTGGTTTAGGCCCCACTTTTATAATCATTTTTCAGACAGGAGCTGTGGATCCACTGCTTAAGGCTTTGGGACTGGTTTGGATTGGTTGTCTTTCAAATATAATTTTGGGCTGTTTCCCAGACACAGCCTTTGTACAAGGTGATGGTTCTCACAGCAGGCTGCAATGATCTTGGCTCCAATAAAGGGCAAATGAAGTGTGATATATCTGCATCTGGCTGTCTTCACCCTTCGTGAAGCAGTGATCAGGGACAGAAAATGGAAAGGCCCTGCCTACAAGCTTCCTGATCGTATTCAACATAAATTGCTGCCCCATCAACCACCCATACCATCTACTATATGGCAGTTCTCAGGAAGAAAGAGTGAGCAGCTCTTTGCTAAAACTGACCTTATTACATTTTGAAAGGTAGCTCTTTCTCCATCCTCCCTCACTTCAGTGTCTGGGTCTCCACAAACCACCCATAGGAATGCAGTAAATACACTTCCACCATCTGGAGATACTATTTCCATTCTCCTAGCACCATGCTAATCCAAGAAGCATCTAAAATGGATGCCACTGGTCCAACTATTCAGACTCTCACAATACACAGTCCTACTACCACGCCTTTGCTACACATCCACTGCACATACACACACTTAACAAGCACAAAAAATTTCAGTGCAATGGCCTTGGAAAAAAACACAAAAGTAGAAGTTTATGAGTGGGGTCAATAGCCCGTACTCTCATCTGACACAGAAAAAAGGTCTGGTTCTAACTAATGATTGGCATGATTCAGTAAGCTGCTACCACGCTTTATGAGATCAGCCCAGGACAGAGACAGTAGTGCTACACCATCTATCAGAGCATGCTTGATCCATCTCTCTAAATCACAGAACAGGTTCTGGATCTAGCATTACCATGGACAGACCTAAGCTACTGTAAACTCGCTAAATTAGTGTGGTTAAAGAGTCACACAAAAAGTCAGGATACCAGTTTCACATGCAGTCATGCATTCAGGGTTGGGATACATGTCTGTTTACCATGCATGAGAAATTCCCGTCCCAAGAACCTCTTTCTAATAAACATAGCCTAATGAATTATCATCTCTACATTCACCTCCAATCAATAAGAGTTTTGCTGCGTGTCCCATAAGTCTGAATCATGCAACATTTTTGGGGTCACTGCCCACTTTCTACATATGGAAGGGGTCAGTTGTTAGGTCTCGCCTAAAGCAGCGCATGCGCTGCCTCTTGCAAGTCCCTTTGTGACCTTATAATGGGCTTAGAGGTCACCAATTGATTACCATTGTTTGGTTTCATTGTCAGCCTTGCATGCTTTCTTGTTATTTATCACCTTCCATAAGCTTTCCTTTCTCGTCTTGAGTTTGTCTCTCCTCTGGAAAATGGGTGCATTTTTGTGCTCTTCCACTGCTCACTTTTTCAGTCACTAGGACAAGATAGGAATGACAAGATACAGAACTTTTCACTCAGACACTTTGCCGGATCGAAGCAGGCAAACTGTCTTGTTGAAATACCCGACAAAATGGGTGGAATCAAGGGCAGAAACACTGATTTCCATATTACTCACCCAAAACATGTAATTGGTAGTATTTACGCCCCTGTGTAGTACAGGTGCCCGTGATTTTGGTACCATTGTCAGGCTCACTCATAACAAGACCCGTAAACATTTAAATTCCATTATTTAGGGCCACCTACGCATCCCAGTTACAACAGCTGTAATGCAATCATATTTCATGACTTCCACCTATCTTGCTACTTCAGAACAAGTTCTACATCAGATCGAGCTACTGCAAAATGTGGCCCCGGCAGGGGGCTGGTCTTTCCTGAAGGGATAATGGGCCTGATGGAGCAAATGTATATTTTCTTGTTTTGTGCCTATGGTAAAATGCATTAGGACATATGGGCCAATATCCATTTTACTGTTGCAAAGTACATTGGCTTCCAGTTTGGAAACGGATTATCTTTTATCCCCCAAGAAAATCATCAATAAAGTCAGGTAGCCAGATTCTCAAGATATTTACTCCAAGTACCTTCAATAATTTCTGGGCTGATTAAGCCAATCCCACATTCAAAAGCCGCAAGTATTTTCCAATGTGTAGTATGTCAGATCTGGAATTATACGTACAATAAGCCAAAAACTGGAAAGCTTTACCTATTCACATCTGAAAAGAGATTTTACTATAAGATGATGCATCTCCTACAATTCTATCTTGTGGAAAATGGGAATTAACTCCCACTTCTTTCTTATTTAAATATTTTTAGGATAACACTGACATATCCTCCTCTCAAAAAACATCAAAACATTTTTTCTACTTTTCTTTTATGTATATCAAAAATCAAGTATGCATAATTTTTCTGTACAATTACCATGGTACGCAAATCTTATTTTATGGGAGAAAACACACCTAATGTAAATTTTAAAACTTTTTTCCAGCAATCTGTCTACCTACACATGTATTCACCCACAAGAGATATCCTGTCTTTGTAGGTGATCAAAACACAAAAAGCGAGCTTTCTAATTAGATGACGGGCGCTGCTAAAAATCTGACTTTTCACTCTAATTGGTTTTCTAATTTTTCGCCCTTTCAGTTTAGTGGCTACGTTATTTCATCCTCAGCGCCAAGAAGCTAAATAAAGTGTAACATTTTATAGCATCCAAAAATTGTAGGCCACATTCGACTTTTTTTCCCCCCACACTAGTATCTTTTACTTTGAACATCTCTTGCATCGGATCTCGCATGTTTCCAGGGGAAGAGGTCAGCTTAAGCACTTGAAAATAATAAAGCACATTTTTGTTTTCGCAGTCGGCATTAATGATATTGCAAGTCACTCCATACTTGTGTGATTTTTGTCATCATGGGAACCTTTCAAACGCAAACTGTCAAACGTAGAAGAATTTGTACATCCAAAATGTGAGTTTTATTGTCGTGGAAGCCTTTGAAACCCAAAATGTCAAACATGGAAGGATTGGCACTTCCAAACAATGGAATGACTTCTGGTCATTCCAGTTCATTCCCTAGAAATATTACTGACTGTCTGCCTGAGCCATATCAGAATGCTTGAGATGAGATCTGTGCTTTGGAGAACCACAGGCTCCAGGCCATAATCTAGCTGTGGTGGACCTGTTAGTAGGTGGCACGAGAAGCAGGCCAAGCATAGGAAGTCCCCCCTTGACTCTCAGATTCTACATGCCTGTGGTTGCTCATCCAACCACTGGCATGATGATGAAGGAGATGATGGACGGAGCTCTGAAACTTTTCAGGCACTCACCCCTACTCACAGATCTGGAAACCATCATCATTCTTTAGCACACTTCGCCACTCCAGTTTACACCTGGCCATATGCAAATCAGTTTTGACCAGTTCTTCATGGAAACAGTCCAGCCCGAACTGCCAAGCCAGGTCATCCCCGAACCGGAAACAAGCATCCTGGGACTGGTTTTGGGGTAACACCTCTCATCAGCCAGGCTAGCTTGAATCCAGTGGCGAAGTGAGCAAGGGATTGTACATGGACTCTTGTGGTAGGCACGAGTCGAGCTCGGTCTCCATATTCCTCGATTCCATCCGCACTGCTAAGACTGCCAGAGAGGGTGCCAATTAGAGGCAGACGTGACAGGCACAGTCACTGTTTACCGCCAGCCTGATCATTTTACACATCTTCTAATGAGAGTGCAGTGGATCTGTGCTAATTGGATGAGTAGGACTCTGCCGCCGCATGTCTGATGGAGAGCGGGTGATCTGCGTTGTAAAGGTCCTTGCGGCTAGCTGCTGAGAGTGCACGGCCAGTGGACCCAACTGGTGATGCCCAGTGTTCTCCGCTTAAGCCCCCCTCAAGCAGCCCTTATTCATATTGCACCAATATTGAGCAAAGCCACTTGCATCGACAGCCCTGTTTTTTAAATAAAATCTAGTCTACCAGTGACGTCAGGCTACTGATCCAGTAGGGCTGTGACAGAATCAGTGGATTCCTGACTTAATTCAGTATTGAGTGTCTGGTTGTTTGGAACTGATCCTAGGCACGCATTCAGCCTTCTGAAAGGCTGCAACAACTATACTTGTCAATGCGCTTTCTCTTATTAGGGTCAAACTTTAAAGTAAAATAACTCTGATACCTATTGGGCAGAATCATATATCAGTCAGAAAGACAGATATAGGCATGTTCAAATCAAGTGTTCACAAAATCACGAGGTTTCAAAGCAAAAGAATGACCCTAGGAATGCTCCACTATAGACTACCACTTCCAGAGCATTACCAAGGGAAAACTGCAATACAGACCGAAGTAGAGAGCGAGCCGGGCCCTCTTCAAGATGACACGTGCATGACATAGCATTATGAATGCCAAAGGAGAGTGCACTAACTTCACACAGTAGCATTTTCATACAAACACCTGAAACACAAGTTGTTAATCTGTAACGTCATTTTAGGGAAACTCACAACTGCCAAGATTTCAGATTGCTTATGTGTGACATTGTCACAATTTCAGTGTAATTATGAGTGCTATTCAATGACTATGAGTATACTTTCTCACAAGCAAAATCAAGAAATGAAGAAGAGGGAGACATAAATATCAGAAATTACACCCACTTGAGCTATGAGAAACGCTATGAAGATCTTAAAACTGCTGCAAAGCTCCAGAACTGGAAGGAACTAACCTGGTTAAACGAATGCATGATCATGATATTAATTGACTGAGTCTGTCCCGGCTCTGTTACTACAGGATGTGAGAGGGGCCTCAGCGTGAATCAGGACTATAGCTGCTCAGATAGTCGCTGTGATGTGGACACAGGAGTCAGTTGTCAGTCCAGAGAGGGCAGACTGGCACAGTGGGAGATGCAGAAGTCAAGGTGAGAGCTCATGGCCTGGCACCACTGTCCAAGTTCAGAACCTTGCCCAGTGACACAACTTCTCAGTGCCCCCCTCACACAACAGGGCATCACATGTCGAGGAGGTCAGGAAAACACTACTTGTCCTTACTTTATTTAATTCCAGTGGGCGGACCCCCACCCAGGCTGCAGCATCAAATCCTGGAAGCACAGGCTGGCAGGAATTTGTCATTAAAACATCTTGCGTGTTGTCGCACCGAACTGGGTCTTTGAGTGGCAGTCAAAGTGGGTGTAAAAGATGAAAAAAACAGATGCTTATCTGCCTCAGAATCATGCAGGCCAAGGTCGCAACAGAAAGGTCAGTGCCAATGACACTACACCTGTGGGGTGTAAAATACAAAATGGCCACCTACTTTGCCAATTTACTCACATGACAATTCTACCAGTCTCCCAAATTTATTTTCTCTCCCTCTAGCTCTGTCATTGCATTCTTTCTCATTTTATCTCTTTCCACTTCCTCTTTTCCTCTCTCTTCATCTGCTTCTCTATCTCTCCTTCCCTATCACTCTCTTTGCAGCCTCTTTCCTATTTAGCTGTATGTCACTCTCCCCATCCTGTCTTTTAGCTCCACCTGCCCTCCCTTGCAGCAGACAATCCTGTGAGTCTGGGCTGCGTGGTTTGAGCAACAGGCTCTTCATCCTCCCTCTTCAAATCTCTCTCCTGTCTTTGCATATTGCTGTCTCTTTTTTCTTCCCTATCATTCTCTCTGCATTCTCCATACCCTCTTCTCTCCCTCCCCACCTCTGTTAATCTATATGTCTCTCTTCCCATCCTTTTCTCTCTTTAGCTCTCTCGCCCTTTTCTCTGGCATAAGTTTATCTCTCCTTCTCCATTTTTAATGTCTTTTCTCTTTGTTCTCCCTCCTCTTTATTTCTTTCCTCTAATTTATTTCCATCTGTCTCATTCTCCTAATTTCTCCTTCCTTCTCCTATTTTTATAAATCTCTTTCTCGCCCTGCACCCTATCCCCCTACTTTGGCTGCATGTTCATGATCTGAAGGCTGGATGTGCAGAAAACCTGCGGCTTAGGGGCTGATTACGAGTTTGGCGCTGTTGCGCAGGCTCTCCGCTGGCACAGTTGCACCAAACCCTCGCAAGGCTTGCACACCATATTATGAGTTGAACTTGTGTAGAGCAGATGGTCCTTCGCCTTTCCCATGGGCGGTGCCTGAAAAACAGGCACCGCAATGGGAATGGCAAAAAAATTCCAGTACGTCATGGAAGGTGACGTCTATGCAGTGCTGGAACTTTTGGCGGTATACAGACAGGGGGGCACATGTTGTACCCCCCTGAATGTATTCCCATGGTGGGGGGCTATAGGGGCCCAGTAGGGCCCCCTTTGTTCCTTGACCGCCAGCCTTTTTATGGCGAGGCTCCCACCATGAAATGGCTGGCGGTGGCAGAATTTGTAATATGCTCAGCGGAACTGTGCCAGTCCCGTTCAGTGTCTTACATTGTGCACAGATGCGCCACCGCCAGGGAATGACTGTTCCTGGTGGTCGTGACACGGCCACTGACATGGAATTGCTGAGTGTTTTCACCTACACGAGAAGTAGCATCCGCGTCGTGTGGATCGGTAGCCGGTGAAAGCGCAAAGGAAAAAATGTATGTATATATATATATTTTTTTTTCATAAATTGTGTGAAGCAGTAATGAGGGTGAAAATGTAGGTATTGCCTCAGTTGTCAGACAAAATATGGACGGCAGAAATTTCAGTGACAAAAATATTGACAAAAAAAACCCAGAGATCATTAATATCAACTTTATATACTCTGTATGAAAATTCTAAAATATTGACACCCAAAAAATTGAAGACTCAATATCGTAAAAAATCGGAATCTATATTGAATTTCAACTATTATATAAACTACATTACTTTTAAAACATATACCAACTTTTAAAATAATGTTACATTAAAAGTATACCTATAATATAAAAAATATATTACAAAACGTGTAACTTACAAACATAAAATGATAACAGATACTTTAAAATAATTGCAAAAAGAAATAATCATATTTTAAAAACATGTACTATTTAAACATAAATATTAAAAATATGAACACAAATTAATTGGATGTCAACGGCTAGATATTAAAAAATGAAAATGTGCTAATTTTATAAAAGCAAAACATTATTTACATGAAACTTTGGAGGGTTCAGATTTACAATTTTCACTCCAATATGAGCAACAGTAGGGAGAGATTTGTACTTTGAAGGGGTTAGATGTACTATTGCCCCTTCAATGTAAGCCAAAGTGGGGAAAGGGTTGGACTTTGGAAAAGTCAGATTTACTATTCCCACTCCAAGCGGAGAAACAGCAGGGAAAGTGGTGGAATTTAGAGGGGTCAAATTTACTATTCACACTCCAACATAATCAAAAGTAGAGAAAACGTTGTACTTTGGACTGGTCATATACAGTGGCGGTCCGTCCATTGGGGGCGTTGGGGCGTTGCCCCCCGCCCGCGCCCCACGCCCGCAGCTTCCTCGGCGTCTCTGAACTTAAGTAAACTCTCAGTTTACTTAAGTTCAGAGACGCTGAGGGAGAACTGTCAGTCAGTATGACGTTGGACCGCCCACCCCCTTCAGAGTCTGAAGGGGGTGGGCGGTCTGGCGTCATGTTGACTGACAGGCAGCCAGCAGCACACAAGTGCGCTTGAGTGGGGACGGAGGGCGATTTTTGCACCGTGCCCAGTCATGCGCACTAGTGTTTCCAAAGGCTGGCGCATGCCCATTAGGAGAGCGAGGGTTGAGCCAAGGCTCAAACCTCGGTCTCCTAATGGGTAGGCGGGCGGAGCGTAAGCCTGCTCTAAGCCAATCCTGGTGCTGCTCCAGCACCAGGATTGGCTGAGAGGGGTCTTGCAATGCCAGCACTGATGGGCTGTTCCAGTGAGTGAGTGTGTAGGCGGCGGCGCCAGAAGTAACGGACCCGAAGCGGCGCGGACCCTGACCTGCTCAGGACAGGTAGGATTTTTTTTTAAAAACCCCACCCCCGCGTGACAACCCCCCCCACCCCCCACCCCACACGACACGAGCCGCGACTGATCACTGAGTGGGGAGCAGTAGGTTTCAAGAAGCCGCTCCGTTCGTCTTCACGGTGCAAATATTCAATGTTGTCGGTGTTTTGCTACAGACGGGCTTCTCTGCCCACAATCTGTGCTCTGGGCATGTGGGTGGCACGCACGGCACGAGAGCCGCGGAGTGCAGGTTCTGGTCGTGCAGATGGCTCTTTCCCTTCCTCTGTTGCCTTACCACCCAACCCATTAAGCGCATTAGTGCCCGCTGCGTCATAGCACTTTTAAAATAATTATTTGCAGTCATGCTGAACAGCAGCGGCGCAGTTAGTTGTACACCATGGCTAAAATAAGATGATAGTGATTGTTTAAATATTCAAAACAAGCTTTTTCGTAGCCTCTTGGCACTGCAGTGGCGCTTGGAGCAGCTATTCCAGCCAGGCTGGAATGATGGACCTGCTGCGCAAAGGTGTCCGGACCAATATATGTAGAAACACATGCATCTACATTTAGAGATGCCAACAAGGTGCATCGGCGCACCTGTGTGTCCGTGGCGTGACTTGAACAGTAGAGTGAGGTCGGTGCAGGACAGGATGGGAGGGGGTGGGGGGGGGTCAGGGGGCAAAGACAGAATGATGTCCTTATGGAATAATGGAGTGCCAAAGGTTATGGGTGAAATGTGCTGGCACAGCTCTGTGTTGTAACTGTACTTGTTTACTTTCCAATTTTTGATATAGCGTCGCATAGCTATACTGGATTTAATAAATTCCAGATATTAATAGTGGGAGCGCTGCCGATCACAAGTGGAGGAACGAATCAAAGGGACGCTGTTACACAGAACTGAGGTGCATTGTCAGCCATGTGAGGGGTCGGATACGGAAATAGGACGAGGTGCTGCATTTCTGGATTGAGCTGGTTTGACTGGCTTTATGTAGGTAACAGTAGTGGAAAACCAGAGAATGCATATAGTTAGGCCTGTCTTCTCAAACAGCTGGTACTTATGACGTTAGGATTCAGGTGCACTGACGGAGCTGTGATTGGGTCCCAACGCAGGAGTGCAGCTGGGCTGATTTGTGTTTATTAGGAGGGCTGTGCCTTAGTCCCAGTATCGGAATTAAAGAGGTCCTGCAGGAGAGGATTGAGGTACACTGATAGAGCTGCATGCAGGCCTCAGTACTGGAGTAGCAGGTGGTTACTGAGGTGTCCTGGCCGAGCTGTGTGCGGATCCGTCCCTCTATTTGATCAGTTGGGCGCAGCCTGGAAGGGTTGAGGGGCACTGGCAGGCCTGTCTGTGCGAGTCTCACCACTGGTCTGGAATTGTAGTGGCGCTGCACATAAGGTCTGGGGTGCTGTGGCAGAGCAGGGTGTGATATCTGGGGTGATTGGTGGTTCTCGCACACCTGTGTCTGCACGAAGAGATGTGCACACTCCCCTCCCTCCTGTGATGTGCTGGTTTCGTTTCTTCCTTTTCAGTGAGTTATATTTATATTTTCAGGCTCAGACCTGCCCGGAGCTCTGGTACTGTCATAGTTCACGCACACCAACCTGGCAACAGACATGCAGAACTTCACAGGAAACACAACAGGCATGCTTGGGGGTGGACAACAAACGTCTAGCTGTGATAACACAAATGGCAACTCGCATGTAACAAGTACACACACGGCACACAAGGGTAAAACACACAATAGACACATCTGTATCCTCCATAAAAGTGCACAAAACAGTTAAACAGCACACTACCAACAATGCAGCTAGGCACGCACATCAGGCTGATCCCAAAAAACAACATATACATGGGGACAAGCAATAAACATTCATAAGTGTCTTGTCCCTGAATCATTACAAGTGCTGTTACATCCTGTTGCACATTCAGTTCTATTTGCTGCCATCCGTGCTTGGGAATAAACAGGGTTGCATGTTTTACCCTGTATCTAAGCTAGAGAGGGGGCCTATGCAGAGAGTTTGTGTGCTAAGTGGGCATTGCAGTGTCAATCAAAGACATATGTGATGCAAATATAAGGGTAGGAAGTCACTCTTCTACTGACACCGAGTAAGATTCCTTCTCAGGTTCACAGAAACAAAACCTGTTTTTATTTACAGAACCAACAAGGCGCTTTATAAACAATTATTATCTTAATATACATTTTGTAACAAGTAAGTAGATTTTGGCCAGCTTGATCATAGTTAAATGTCAGAAAAAATATCTTTATGGTAGCAATGACGGCGGTTGTTTTCTCGAGTCACAAAGGTTATATCTGAAGATCATTTTGCCTGTATGTTGTAGAAGTACATTTATAACCTTCTTGCTTTCTCAAATTTGCTTGAAAATGCACCATTTGTACACTCTTTTTTCAAACTTTTTTCGGGGGTAAAGCCTCCCCGAACCCACCTTAGGTTGTTTGAGCTCGCTCGCTCGCTGCCGTGCAATATGACAATAATATTACGCCTCACCACTTTCAAATGTCACCAGCCGCCACTGGTCATATATATTATTCTAACTCCAATCTAAGGAACAGTAGGGAAAGTATTGTACTTTAGTGGGGTCAGATGTACTATTCCCACTGCTAAACTTGCTTAATTAAATAATTAAAGGAATAAGTGTATTCAAAAAGGCACATTTCATTTTATATTACGAATGAAAAAGTAAAAAATGTTTTTAAATATAGAAACATATTTTACATTAAAACATTCCCCTCCCTACTACCCAATAAAACAAATACAAAAATAAAATTAATGGAAAAATATTATTAGGAAAATGAAAATGTATTCATATTACATGAATTAATTAAGCAATTTAAAATAATGTATTTGAAAAATATAACATTAATGTACACAATTTAATAATTGAATAAATGAATCAACACATTAACAAATCATTAGAAATCAACAAAAATTGCAATACCAGTAAATCAATGATTTAATTTACATATATATTATGAATTAAACAATTAAATTACATATTAAATAGAATATAAATTACAATGATTTACATTTTTTAAACTTCCGACCCTATTCGTCTACAAATTCAAAAACTCATAACTAAATAAACAATTGCTAATTGAATTTTCAAAAATCCTACCCATACTTACAAACTGTACTAAAACAACTTAAATGTAAATAATACTATAATACTAATAACTTACAATACCAAAATGGCTCATATTTATCAAACTAAATAAAACAACAGTTTATAAACCTATATTAAATAAAGCTATATTATATATGACCATATTTAAAAATGATACCAAAATAATGATATCCTTATCCGCTATATTCGGTCCCATGATACTTTTGACATTATGATATTTTTGACACAATACTTGTGACCCACAATATTTTTTGCTCAGCTGGAATACAATTACTTCTGGAAAGCCAGATTTGCCTCCTGGTTGTAGGCACTGTACATCTGAAGAATGGCTGATTCCTTTAAATACTTTGGACAGTGGGCTCGCTGACATGTAAACAACCATTCGGTGTCCTCCAGTCATTGGACCAACAGACAGTTCTGTTTGTGATTTACTCTTCACAAGCAGCGTCAGATCTACGCTGAGCCCAGCAGGAGATGCTGTCAGAAGCACTTGAGCATGCACAGTTTCTTATGCTTCACCAACAGCTAGGAGCAGCTTCTGAGTCACGATGAAACTTTAATTAAGGACTCTGTCTAATAATATGTTGTTTTATACTCCCTTTTCTCCTTCCTGCAGCGGAATAGTTCGTTAAATGTTCTGCTACAAAAAGAAAATCAGTGCTATAACAATGGTGTTTTACATAGTACTTTCCAACTTTCAATGATCTCTCACTGAAGAGGGCGGTGGAAAGGATAACAAGAGAAAGCACCAAACAACAAAACAGGCATTGGTGAAGTCAATTAACGAGCATGTATCTCAACATAAAATAGACACATCGATCAAAAGTAAGCTAGTATTAGTATAATAATAGAAAGCTAGTACATGTGAAAAATTAAATTTGCTAAAGGTTGCACAAGCGAGCTACTACAGAAAAAAAACATAGTATGCATTGAAAAAACCAAGCCAAGCTAAAAAAGCCAGGCCCAGGAGGTCACCTTGGCGAGGCACATTGAAGCCGTGTACCTGCTCCAAGATCCTCCAGGGTAAAGGAGGGGGTCAGCACATTTACACATTCAGAGGTAGGGGAAGAGAGCCTGTAGTTTGAGTTGCTGCACAATGCAGCTGAAGGTGGCTGCTTACTTGTTATGTTATCAGCATTTATGTAGCTCTCTTCCATTTGTATAGCCCTGTAGTAAGCTCAGCAGTTTGGGTGCACCTTTCCTTAAGGTAATGAGGTTTCCCATTGACTGTACTGTGGTGCTGTAGAATCGTTGTGTCTAGGCTGCAATGAAACAGTAATTTCATATAGGGATTAGAGAAATCGTATCTTGGTTTTGTGTGGTGGCCAAACTGTGTCTGAGAAAGCAATGCATGTTGTGATGTATATTATGTTAGTGTGAGTGAGGTGAAGGATTTTACCATTTATTTTGTTCAGTCATGGTGGGTGGTTGTCTATTGCCTAATTGCATGTGTTGGCATGTGTAACTGGGAGGCACCCATTGTCTATGGTGTTGTATTGGCAGTCTAAGGGTGGTGGAAGTGCTCTCTAATGAGCTATGTTGGTTATGGCAGAGATTGATGTGAGGGAAGGAAAACTGTTGGACAATCAGTTCTTAGTGAACTATAAGCCATATTTCATGTCAGGATTCACATGAGTGTGCGGATGCTCTGCTTTTATGCTATTCATGTCCATGATCTGGATAATGAAGGGGCACTGATGAGGGGCATTGATATTTGGTCCATATGTTGGTGATGAGGGGTTGGCTGGCTGGTGTGAGGCATTGTTATTTCAGTGATATATCGTTGGTGCTGTGTTATGTGTATGAGGGTGGTGATAGAATGAATGATTCGGGTGAGTGCGATGTGCAATGTGATTTTGTGGCAGCATCATTTTGTCAACTTACATGTGTGTGATATGGTCTAACATTTTCTGTTGTTTTCATTTGTGGATACTTATCCGAGGACTGGAATGTGATGTTGTGGCAGCATCACCTTTGCTGACTATAAGGCTTTGGTGAACGCCATGCTTTGGTATGGACTAAATAATATATTCAGTTGATTGAGAGACATGATTATGTGAGAAGTGAGGAGTGGTATTAGAGTGGTGTTGCTTTTCTAACTGTGTGGCATTGATCCCATGATATGTGTAAGACAGTGCTTCCCAATCTTTTTAGACCCACAACCTAATTTTTAGAATGACAAACTTTTGCAGCCCACTTAACTATAATGGACATAAAGCGGGTGATTTTTTAATGTAACTAAAACATCATGTTGTTTAAAGACAGCACATTTTTTATTCAAATGTCGACCAAATTTGCACAGATATACCATTTTACAGATAAAACTATATTGCATACAAACGATAATGTGGGGTACTCAGGCTTCAGTATCAGCAACTAACGAGAATTGTTTTAAATTACAAAAAATGTGCTTCATGTTTGCTTTCTAACTGTTGAATGTGTACAGGTCACATTTTACAGATATTTACATTTTGTTGTGTGTTATAAAAAAAATGACATCCAGAAGCCTTCCCTTTCACTCTCCCTGCACCCCAGCAAGATTGTCACATACAGCAGCCTTTCAGTCACTCTCACTGCACTCCAGCAAGATTGTCACATAATTCACTTTACTTTTCTTTCTCTGACTGATAAGTGAGAGAAGTTTGTAAACACCAATCACCATGTTAAAAAAAATTGGCAGCAGTTTGTCAGAAGACATAACCTGATATTGTATTATTTGTTTATCTTGTATTTTACATTGTGCTTTTATGGTTTTATCATATGAAACCTAATAAAGATATTTGATTACCTGATATTTGACCTCTATGTTTAAAGCGCAGCAAATTTTGCGACCCACCAAAAATCGGCTGGCAGCCCACCAGTGGGTCGAGACCCACAGTTTGGGAAACACTGGTGTAAGACATGTTTCAAGCAGTCTCATTGTTCTTTGAACACCTCGGCAACTTAGCACTAATGCTTTAGAATGTAACCACTGAGAAGTGTCCAGTGTGGAATTCCCTATAGTAAACTTTGAGTAGGGTTGACTCCACTTTTCTACAGGAAGTTATTTAATGCTGTAGACATCATCAATGTTCATCGCAAGAACAAGAGACTCAGGATGCGCCACCTTGACTATAATTCATTCCAAATTTTTATACAATGCATATTCATCTCCTGTGTTTGGAACTCATGTAAACTCTCACAGATTTCCAGCACCCCTAGCAACATATTTTATTTTCATGTAAATTGTGAGCTACGTCTTTTACCAGGTCTATTGAAAATATGGTATTCCGGGTTCCCAAGAGTTCTTAAGCCCTATCTAACTATAATGGGTACATCTTGCCAACTAACCAAATCATGAGTAAGTGCAAATTGTGCTCTTCTCCATTCTCCACAGAGAGCGAGTCCTAGCCAATCAGAATTAGAACAGCCTTTTCATAGGGTTACAGGTGTACTACAAGTGTCATACTACCATGGTGCACCCTTTCTTCAGTAGAAAAACAGATCTAACATCACATCGGAAACACCAAGCCGGCTTCTCTTCTTAAATACATCCCCTTGCATAGCATCCGACAATGAGCATCTTTCAAATTCCTATCTACTACACATATCTCTGACATACTCATCACCCTCAAACCCACTTTCTATGATGTCCTTCGTCACAGCTCTCTCTGGAGAAACTCTCTCACCTGTACTCACTATTCTAACTGCCTCCCTTACTCAAGGCTTTTTCACAGAATCTTTCAAGATAGGTCAGATCCTCTCATATTTATGAGGAAAGCTACACTACATCGGGAGGACCTTGCCAAGTACTGGCCCATTACTCATCTACCCTTCATTGGAAAGATGATCAAAAAGCAGTCTATGTTCAACTTCAAGATAACATAATGGCCAACCTTCTCCTGCATGACTACCGACCTGCCTTCAAATCATGCTGCAGCACAGGGACAGTTACATTGCAATTTATAAGCAATGTCATTAAGGCCACAGAAGATGATAAGCCCTGTTACCTTCAATACTGTAAACCCCTCCACCCTCATGCACTCCCTGAAGTCTTAAATGGGATTCAGTACCAACGCCCTTCAATGGTTCTCCTCTGCCTTCTCAAACTACAACATTCCAGTCACCTGGACACCTATAGTTCCTAGACAATCCTTGTCACCTGTGGAGTACTCCAGGGTTCCAATCATCCCCTGTCATCTTCAGCCTCTATATGAAACCCTGAAGGGCGCTACATACTGATAAAAACATCAAAGTTCACCAAAATGCTAATGATACACAGCTCCATTTCAAAGTCCTCTCTGCTCCAGACATCCAGTGCCTTAAGTAGTACTTGCACCTCGTCCAGACATGAATGTCCACCAACTACTTGAAGTTCAACCCCATTAAGACAGAATTGCTATTATTTGCCAAGAACAATTTGGAAATACATTCTAAACCTGGCTATGACCCCCCAGAAAAACATTGCCAACAAAACCAATACAGCCTGATACAAGCTCCCTCTACTAAAAAAAGTGAATACATTCCTCCAAGAGAATGACTTCAGAGCTACTGTTCAAGCCCTCGTACTGTTGCATCTAGATGGTGGAAATACCTTATTATGAGGCCGCCCAGGCTCCACATTGGCCCCTGTTAAGGGCATCCTACACACTGCGGCACATCTCATCAGGGCCTAAAAAAACATGAACACATCACCCCCTCCTGATAGAACGTATCTAACTCCCCTTGTAAGCCATCTTCAAAAACAGTTACATCTTTCCCAAAGTGAACACAACCAGCACCCCTGTCTAGCTGGCTGTTATGCTCACCTTCGCTGGTGGTTCTTGGCGCGCCCTCGGCCAGGGCACCATCTGACTGTAGACAAAAGATTGTGAGAAAAAAAAGGCAAAAGGTCTTTTCCATCTATGCACCGTGGCTGTTGAATAACAACTCTGTATCCACCAGAACTGCCCAACCCTGCTAAAATATAGGAAGATGCACCTTATTAAAGAACTGTACATCACAATACAATAATAGTACACTAATGCTTCAAGATACCAGCTACTTCTGCTATCAATCACTAACAGTATCCTGGCCTTTGATCCTGTACAGTGTCACATAACACATGCATACATACACACATACATACATAACTAGACTATCCAACCCTCATGCCATCCTGGCTGCTCATCATAGACAGCCAAACCAAGATTCTGAACTCCTTAGCTATCTCTTTAACTCTGTAGCTAGGACTTTATGTGGAAATGAAATGTAGGAAATATATGTTTCAACATCTTTAGCTGAGAGAAGCATGTCTTCACAGCTGCTGTAATGTTTGAGCACTATTGTGGCTCGCCGTCCATGGGCATCCTATGGTTATTTAGTGGAAACAGACCTTCTCCTAAAGGCATGTACTATATGTTGTTTGGTCACATTTCAGTGTGGGCTCTAGCCATCAAGATGTCCATTTTGGTGGCGTGCATTTTAAAAACCTTGATACACATCAAATCTTAGATGGAGAGCAGGCACTTTAAACATAGTTATCAATGCCTGAGGATCTTGCTCAGAGCTTAAAGAGCAATGTGGTGTCATCCGCATAATTGAATACGTCAACACTAAAACCTCGGATTATTCTGATGAAGGACAATATGTATGTGTTGAAAAAAGATCTGAAAGAAGTCAGATCCTTGCGAGAACTCACCATTGACACCATTAGATACAGATAAAATACCAGCAGTGATTAATCAGATAAAAAAGCATTTGTTCTAGTTTAATGTCTGGCGTTTAATGCAAACATCTTTATGGATGGGGAGAGACGAGAGAGGAGTATAGCATAGGTGATGATGTTGAAGACTACTTGCAAATCCAGAAGCGACTGAATTCTATGAGATGGGTGGAAGGCTGTTTGTTCTTGTCTAACAGTTATCTAATTCACTAAGATGTTGCAATATGCTGACCCGCCCTCTACTACCAAGCCTAGGTAGGGTAAAGCATGTTTGACTATTTATTTCCAAAGAGGCATAACAAATATGGCCTTAGGTTCCTGGTGAATTATTCCTGAATGCATCTGCTGTTTAAACAAAAAGGTGCAAAGTCTTAGCTAAAGTGGGATAGCTGGGCAGAAATTCAGTAAAGATGAATTAATGATATCCAATGGAGAGTCTGGCTAGGTACAAAAAAACAGTACTGATGGCAAGTGTACTGACATTAAGGTAGCATGGCTGGCTCAAGAGGAGGAGCAGGGGCGTAGCTTGGTAAGTAAGATGAGGGGGGGGTGTGAGCTTCAGATTTTCCAACAGGCATATAATGATAAACTACATTATTCGATAAGCAGGGCAGCTCAAAGGGAGACGAACGCAGATTGGTAGGTGTGCTTAGTGAGAGAAAACACAATCTTTTGTTAAATAAACCGACATTTTTGAAGACTTTCGAAGCTGAGAGAGTGTTTGTGCGTTTTTGTCTGAATTTATGTAAAAAATGATTTCTGAAATCCGAGAGACACCTGCCCATACCAGAGTGAAAGCATCTGTACCCAACTGTTTGCCAGAAAATAAATGTATTAGGGGGGTGCAACACCACAAACACCCCCCCCGATGGTACGCCCCTGAGGAGGAGCAAGCAAGCATAGGCCATCAGATGGGTTTGAGCCGCTTTGTTCTTCTTGAACTACCTCAAACCTCTCCAGAGACAGGCTGACTTCTGGTCCAGCGTCCAAGCAATTGTGATATGAACACGTTGCTGGGACCACTGAAGTCGAGTAGACTAGCTTTGCTCTGTGCCTTCTATCTGCATTCCAGCAGGGACATGACACTCACCAATGGAGCAGCAGTGCTGAGCATTGAGGATTCCCTTCAAGATTCCCTTCACCAATACATTATCAAGACGAGCAGAACATTATGGAACAATATGGACAGCACGAGCAAGGCACCCCTGCATCAAAACCATTTCTGCGCGGAGGTTCCATCGCACTCACCATGGTTGTTCTTGGCAGACTTCACGGGGTTGTAGAGGTTCTTGGGCGGCCGAGACGGTCCGTTATCCTGCTGTCCAGAGCCCAGACTTGTGCTGTTGTTCCGCTCAGTACGGTTTGAAGTGATGGACTGATGTCGCAGGATATCTACCAAGGCCCTGAAGAAGGTACACAAATGTAGTTATTTAGGGATGGTTGCAGGTTGGGTCTGGTATGCCCCGTGTTTTCCACACAAGCAAAACTATGCTTCACAATTACACAGCACATGGATACGCATGTCTGTCTCATTAGGATGAATTAACAACATTTTCTCTCTTATGGGCATTTTCCTATTAACAGATTGTATATTTTAGACTTTTATCATTTAAAAAAAATATTTCTATGCTTTGGTGGTTGGGGGTTTAGATATAATCTGGTTACTGGGAACTGACATTTGGTGGGTGCTGTGCGTTTTAGTAAATGGTCCTGCAAGAAAGCAGAATAAAGCTTCATTACTGGATGGAAACATCCATTTGTATGCAAAGTCCAAGCTGTCTGAAGGCATGATAAAATGACAGCCAATCAGATTGTGGTTATTCTGGAACTGTTGTCGAACTCTTCGAGAGCCCCAGGCTCTATGTGAAAATCATCAGCTGTGTCAGCTATTTGCATTTGTGTTACCATTCATTAGCTCTCAGCCACTGTTGCCTAAATGCAAAGTATAAAAAAGTCACCCATTCAAAGTCTATCAGACACCTATTTGTAACTCACATTTGAGAAAAACGTAAGATTTACACAAAGCCGTAATAAAAAAAGGGCCTTTATCTGAAAAAGTACTTATATGCAAAGTTTTGGTGTAATTCCACTCAGCAGGTTTTGCAGCAGCAAAACATCTAAAGTTCCTGTTGGACTAGAGAATGGAAATGCTAAATTTAAAACGTCTCCAAATAACTTTTCGCCTAAACCAAAGTTATTAGCAAACCAAAAAACGAATTTCCAATGGAGGTCTTAAATATGACCACGATGTCTCTCTACGCTCTGTATATACCCCGAGTACTTAGGGAGAGTATAGCTTACAGTAACGCTGTTAATTGTGCTTTGCCCTTTGAGGTCCCTTCTGTCCTTGTTGTGATTTTCTGTCATATACCAGAGCTAGCCTTGCTACTGAGCATGTTATATACTCAACATGAGACAACCGAGAGAGTCTGCGTTCATGATTCATATCCAAGCACGCCTAGGGTTTCACTACGCATGTGCCCTCTCAGCTTAACCCTGCACACAGAGCCGAGAACAACATGATGTGACACCGCCAGACTGGTGAGTGGATGAATTGATGGGGGCCCCCAACACTTGTAGAAGGCTTCCATAGTAAGGTAAATGTACCTGCCTTCAACAGAGTACTACAATTCCATCTTTCATATGCTTCCATTATTGATCTGATCACAATAACACACAGTCCCAGCTCCCTTTCCATCCCCTAAAATATGGATCACACTTTGAGGTGAATTTCCTCCCTGTGCCGAGCATGGCCTTCATTTTGCTGTTAGCTTTCCCTCTTTGTGGTCTACTCTTAATGGTCTGTGCTCTTTTTTTTCTTTTCTTCGCGCATGCATATTTGTTTTGTCACAACCGCATTGCCTGTAATTATAGGTTGTAACTTGCAATGTATGTTTACTGTCTCGAAATACCCTTTTACTCGAAAGGATGAAAGACACTAAAAAACTCCCTAGCACAAAGCAGCGTTAAAAGTTAAATTTAGCTGCACTAAAAATGAGTTGGATGGCAAACCGAAGACCGATTTAGCAACAATGTTCTGTTTTTTAAAATAAGAAGATCTGTGACTCACACCCCTCCTCCCAGGCAATGCTTGTGGCAACGCTTTCCAAATTGACTCTCAAGAATAAAACCTTCAGAGGTAAATATCCGCGGGGGATGGGGATGGCCGACTGGGATTTTTTGTGCAGTCTCGACAATCTGGGACCACTGAAGAATCTAGCAGTGTTGGGTCAGAAGGAATCAGTGATGTGCCGGGATACACCTAGGGTGACCAACCGTCCGTAAATTTGATGGACCATCCATTATTTGTGTCTCACGTTTGTTGTCGGTGATTATCCCTTTTATGGACGCCTTTGGGGCGTAATTCTGGGGATTGCAGCGAGCTGTGCTGTTCCCTGTGAGAAGCCTCCGAGTGCTGCACAACTGCCTGTTGGAGCCAACTTGCACTCCTCCTCTGAGCTAAAGACATCAGCCGCCCCTCCCTGACCTTGCACTCACTGCCAACCTGCCCATTCTCATTCGGTCTCCTGGCTGGCTGTCATCTACACAGTGGCAATGGGCCAGTCTGGACAGTGTCAGCATGTGGGGAGCCTCCTTCTGCTCCAGCCTTGGGCACGGCAGTCTGCTTTTGGTCCCAGGGCTTGAGCCACCGCCCCAGGGTCCAAGCTCTGCGGGTGTGGGGGATTTCCATTTTGAAATATCTTGCATAGACTTCAGAGTTCCTTGTGTACCAGCAAATTTTAGGCATAACAAAAGTGTGACTTTAACTCTGGTGTTTAATGTATCTGTTAGAGACATCTGAGTTTTGCCTAGTATCAGCTTTGACTCAAAGTAGCTACAGAGGGATAATGTGTCTCCTGCACAAAGTGTAACATGCAGATGAACAATTGTGTTGTCACAGAGTTACCTTTGTTATTTGCAGTTATTTTTTCCACAATCTTTCATTATTCTAGCTAGTTAGGGTTCCTCTGGATAATAAGAAATTCTTATTAGTGAAAACAACCCGACCAATATGTTATGTTTTAAATCCTGAGTTTGTGTTTCTCCAGACCAGACACTCTTAAAATATAACACCTACCAATATGGATGGCATTTGACTGCTACAATTTTTGGCTCTCATTGTCTTAAGTAACATTTACTATACATTGACTTACACACTTATATAAGTTATTGTCTCTGTATAATATGTGTGTGATATAACACACTCTGACACCCTGCCTTACATACCTGGAATGAGCAGAACTCTAAAAGAAAATAAATGCACATGTGAGATGTTCTAGGTAGAGATAAGGGGCACTATTGGAGGGGGTAGTAAGGGAATACGTGGAGAAGTTAGTGTTTCGGGGAGGGCACAAAGCCTGTCACGCTGGCACCACCAACAAGCAAAAAAGGCTGGCCCTGTCAGGGGTGTACCCAGAGGTGAGCAAGCTGATGAAAGCTGGAGTCAGCCTTGAGCCTGAAGCCTGGCTCTGGCTCAGCTTGAAGTCTGAATGTAACCTCGAGCCCATAACGAGTGGAGCTTTCATATGGCTTCACCTGTCGCCAACCGTTCTGCCTTCATGCACATAGAGCTAAAAACAAAGCATTAATGTCTGAGGGAAAAAGGAGCTACAAATGGATTACACATTTAGTGGCTGATTTGTTCAAAGTCAAACAGAAAAACTTGGATTAATCGTGGCTTCCCGCTTAAAGAAATTGTGGCATCTTAGACAAATATTTTATTTAACCATACCTTCTTCTTCTTTACTTTCTCATATGAAGGCACCTTCAAATATGCGAGTTCATAATACCAGCTGTACACAAACCTATTCTGTTTGGTTTAATGGACTATAATGTGGCTCCTTCTATATCAATCTGGGCCACATACAGGGTTCACATGACAACAGTCTTCCCTCTTAGTTCACTAATGGCACTGTAGTCAGAGTGGGGACCGGGACAGCAGTGGTTCTAAGTTCATGTTTAAAAACTATCATTTTTATTAAGTACTTCTGAGTGGAGTCATATAATGTGACATATTCATGTGAAAGCTTCCACATGTTAAAGAAATACACTTTTTTGAATCATGAAGAGAGTTTATTGTATTTTACATGATGTTGTATGATTTACATGGCAAACATTTTCAGGGCTCGGCTTGTGCATGGACTTTAAGAGCCAAGCAAGACTCTTCGCTCACCCTGTTAATTTGTTGGCTCGCATTTCTAATTTGCTGGCCCGAATCTAGGCATAGCTATCATTTCTGCAACCCGTGCAGTGCCCCAGGCCCTGAGGCAAAAGCAGGTCAGGAGCCAAATGTAGAATGGACTATTAAGAAGGTATAGCCAATGAAAGGAGGGATTTCATTTTATTGTCATCCTGTTTGTATAAAGTTTTTTTTTTTTTAAACATTTCCAGCTAATGGAGAACGAAAAGTACAATTAGAAATTTGGAACATAACATGACCGGTGTGCACTAATAAAAAAATCTTCTAGTGCCACACTGTAACCTGCTAGACAAATGCTCTGTGCTAGAACCTTAGATTGAGTTCTCCCTCATTCTTTGAAAAACAGACTTTTGTTAACAGGGATTTTATTTCGGTATGCATATGCTATTTCAGTAGCATGACCCTAGCCAGAAGGCAGCAGAGTGCTGAGCAAGGTCCAAGACAAAGTTTATGTCTGGCACTTGTGCCAAATCATTGGGAGGAATATTGACTAACATTTCAAGCAGCACAGGCCAGTACGTGAAGTTGATGTGTTGCGTTGCGTGAAAGAGCAGAGTAGCATCACACTTTCAAGGATATGATGCATTAGAATTGGGATTGTAAGCGCTGATATGCAAGTTACAAAGGGAACCCTCACACCATCACCCTGCTCACTCAATATTTAACTTCTTCCTCTCTCAGTTCCCTTTTCTGTATCTATTCCCTCCTATCTCTTACCTTGCCATTCATCTCTGCCCTTTTGTCGCTCCCCACATGCTTTCTATTGGGTCTCACTACCTCGCCTTCTATACGACCCCCTTTACTTTTTTTTCTCTTTTCAAACTTTTCTCTGTCGACCTCAGCATCTTTCTGTATGTTTTTCGCTCCTTTCTCGGCCCCAGCTTCTTCTATGGTCCTCTTTTCATTTAACGTTTCTTTTCTCTCTCAGCTGGCAGATCCTTGCTTGCTAACCTCTTCTCTCAATGCTCGCTCTCACTGTTCCAACCTTCTGTCTCTCCCTCTCTGTATATATCCCTCTCTTTTCCTTTCGCACCATCATTTCTCTCTCTGTCTCATACCCTCTAGGAGTGCTACTGCCTGTGAACTCCAAGTATACATTCAGCAACACTGACACTATCATTCATGGTACTCGAGTAGAACTGTGAAAACTGCCCCTTATGTTGGCTGTCAAATTCTGCTTTGTTATTTTTTTCATCTTTAAATATGCCCAGCTATACATGTATGTTACCTCAATACTACAAGAAGTAATACAAACTAAATAACTTAAACCTATTTTAGCTTGTACTTCTTCCACCTGTCTTTTTTTAGAACTGTGCTACCTCCTCAGATGTGTTTGTGAAAATGATTGTGCCCTGAATGTTGCCCCCTTGTCCTGAATTTTTACTGTTACTATCCAGAATGTGCCTTCTTGCCAGGTGGTCACCCTAGTTACACCTAAAGACTACATATAAGGGACACACACTGTCAAGAAATCATCACTTATTGCCAAACGAGATGGACAGCAATATCCCCAAGCTCCTCCCCCTCACGCGCCTGGACGGGACATTCCTAGCACTGCTTGCTCACTCACCTTGGCACATGCACCTCCCGGCCCTGTGGGCGTTGCGAGGCCTTATTGAAGGCGATCTTGGCTCCAATGCCCACAGCCAGGGTAAACGTGATGACCCCACAGATGACGTAGACGGTGCTGTTGGTCTGGTCCTTCTGCGGGTTGTTGACGCTGTTGGCACTGGTTGTGCTGGACTGTGATGTGGCCGCCCACACCGGCGTGTCGTAGTTGCTGCAGCTGTTCTGGTCCAGCCGCTTGTGCTGGTGCTCACAGCAGAAGCGGTAGTGGCACGTGCCGCAGCAGAAGCGGAAGGTGCCCGTCGTGCAGTTGAAGGTGGTGTCGTACTGCCCCATGACGTCATAGTATCCATGGCACATGTCCGGCACCGATTGGTACTTCCGGGACGTGACGTTCTGCGGGACGGCGGGCCGCTTGACTTTGGCGAGCAGCGTGGGCAGCGCGCGGCTCTGGTTGACTGGACGCAAGCCCTGGGCTGCACCCGCCGTCAGCACCGAGTACATAGCCAGGATGTCCAGGGTGGCGCAGACTAGCACTGTCACAAGCTGGTACATGGCAGCCCGAGGCTCCAACACACCACCAAATAACAAATCTAAAGCGCTCTGTGGTCGTAATGCCGGCCGGTGCCTGCTCTGTGCGCAATCCTCTCGTTTTCTTAGAAAAAAAAGTTACTTCGCACACTTAAAATAAGTCATCTGTTGTCCTATAGTCTCATTGCCAGGCATCTGCTTTTTTATTCTTAAAAGAGATATATTCATTGAAAAAAATGTTTTTTTAATACACAACCTAAAAAGGGGGAAAGAAAAAGAAAATGTCAGGCCAAGAAAATGGGTGATAATTTCAATTGTCTGGTTACTTGTGCTCAAGACTGATGAATGACAAAGGTGCTCCCCTGGGTTCAGTGTGAAGTCATGCGTTTTACTTGTGTTGGCGGAAAATAGAATGAGTGATAAAACATCCATGCTCAACGTGAGACAACCAAGACAGGGAGTGTCTAGCACAGTGCAGTGTATTTTGTACTGTGTAATACACTTGAGATGTTCCCAGGGAAGTTTCAAAACACACACAAGGACATGCCTGCAAGTAGGTACCACTGCCTTGCCATAAAATGTAAAAAAAGACCCACTTGAACGAGGAGGCGACATGTATCTTTTCTTCTACCCATCATAGTTTATTTCCTTAATATCAAAAACACAGCAAATTCCCTTACTAGCTCGCGAGAACTCAGTAAACCTCACTACCGCAGTAGCTTACTAGTGGGCCTACACCAATAATCCTTTGCACCACACAACAAGATCATACAAGATGCCACCAGAACAGTGTTCCAACTCTCTAGGCATATTCTCCCCCCTGAACTGTCACCGGAATTTACAGGGCGTTCAGAGATCTGAGGCTTTTGACTGCGCTAAAGCAAAAGGGTTAAAGTACAGGCTCACTGTGAGAAAAACGTGTTTGTAAAGATTTTGGTTCAGGTTAATAAACAGGGATATTTCTCATGGTAAAGGGACGGGCATCTATAACACGGCAACAGGATCAAAAAGGCCTCAGACTTATTACTCATCATGACGGCGTAAATCCCACACAAGGCTTGAGAAAGGGTGCATCAAGGCACGGTTTGCCTCGTGAGTTTGTGAATGCCTTCAAATATAGGAGCTTGTGGCCATTTGAAGACTGCTCTCTGCCTTGTCCCACTGTGGAAATGGGTCAAGATTTGTTCTACCAAAGGGCTGGAATAAATCTTCTTTCTTTTGCCTGTGCAGATAATAATATTTAAAGAAAAAGTGTGCAATTGTGAAGCCTGATTACCTTTCCCCAGTTTGTAAATAAATCGTGTGTACAATTCTACATTGGGAATAAGCAACATGTGAATATGTCACGTGATAATACCAGGAGTAAACCTGGAAATCGGCAACTGGCGTAAATGTTTCAAGAGTACTGCTGGCAATGTTTGGGCATTGCAAAAAGTAGTAAATCTGCACCCATTCGGAGGAGTTTTACTATCAGAGAAGGTCCACTCATTTGTTGTGAGTTGTGCCGCTTGGGTATGAGAACCCTTGGCTCACAACCGTGATGTGCTCTGTGCTTACACACATGCAGAGGAATAGAATCTGCCAGGGTGTCACTGAAAGAGAAAGCAGTTCATACATAGTCCAGGCCATACCGCAACAATCAAAGCAAAACACAGCAAGTACACACCATTTATGGCATCAAACAATATTACAGTGGGAAATACAATTACCAGGCCTGTTACACATCATACAGGGCTGAGGCAATGTTCAATATTGACTGGCGGTGGCCCTTCTATCGACATTCTCACGGTGAAAACACCTCCAGGGTCATTGTGTAGTGCTGTGAAGACAAAGGAGATAAGGAATAACAATGAGCTATCATGACCACAGAAATAATTTGGCACACAATTTATCTTTATATGAATATAATATTTAATTCAGAAACATGTAAAATGACTTCTACAATTCACAATATCGAACAGGTGACTAATGACCTCTTATAAATATACCTCACCCGGTAGTTGTACTAGCTATGTAGCAGCGGCTGTGCTGCACCAGCCATAATTTCAACATATCGGTCCTTGTTGCAAACATCACTCTCAACAATAGCGCCTACTTACATGGATGGGACTGTTATGAGGAAAAATGGTTTGTGGTGGCAGGTCTGCCATGCAAGACTGGCATGGCAGACTTGGCATCATCAATGGGATCCCTGGAGATGGGCCCCCAAAGTGTGATTCTATTTCCAAGAATAATATAAACTTTCTTTCTATTTGGGCATTCCAACCAACAAGAAAGACAAATTGTATTCCTACCATTTGCAGACGATTCTGCCCTCCCTCACAAAACACCAACGTAACTGCAATTCCTCCGAATTGTAGCCATTTCCTACTCTGCCCTCAACAAAATGATGATCAACACATTGAAGTCACAAATCCCACCGGTGGGCCCATTTCTATACAAACGCTGATGACACTCAAATTATATTTGGGCAGTTGAACACTAACAACAACCACGGCACAAAACTAAATGTCGCCTCCCAGACCAATTGCTTCACTGTAACATGTCGGTGAATGCCCGTTTCAAATGCAGCCCATCCAAAATGGACACCTCTCCTTCCCTCCTTAACACAACCGTATATGATACAATCCTCTTCTAAAACTGTCCGCGGTTAGGCTTCATTGTGGACCCAAATCTCATGGTGAAGCTCATTTGACAAAGGTGTCATTGACATGCTATGGACAACTTAAAATCCTGGAAAAACGACTTGCTTGCATTGATTGGAACTGACATATCCCTCTGGCAAACATCTTGAAGCAATCCAGATGGACTATGCTAATACCATTCACCTGGCGGCACCGTGGAAACCTTTCGGCTGTCCCCAACAGGTCCAAAACGGTGCAGCTCTGCTTGTCACCGGCATTTCAATACAAGATCCCCCGAAGCAGAAATCCTTGCACTGGTTCCTGGGCCACTCACGAATGGGCCATAAAGTGTTCACTATTGTGCACCATAAGGACCCTCAATTTCTGATGCCCAAGTTCCAACTCTATCAACCCAACAAAGCATTGCAATTGTCTGATCAGTTTCTGTTACTGGTTCTCATCACAGTGACAGTGGCCTCGGGAGGCAGAGTCTCCTCTTCGGCACCTTCCTAACCGTGGAATCCTCTCCCCACTTCTACTGCTCCCAATGTGTTCCTACTAAGTTTAGGAAACCCACTATAACCTGGTTATCTTAATCATCTTCAGTATTTCTCTTGCTCGCTGTTATGTTGCTCCTTTGGCGTCCTAGAAGCTCTTCGTTAGTTGTGCTTTACAAATACATTTAACATAAAATACCATCCTGGCATGGGTGAGCACAGCTCGAGGGAGGGATGTGAGGGGCTTGTATGTCTCTAAGCCTGGAAGATGAAGGTAGTAACATATCGTAAGTGTCTAATTGTTCATTACAGTAAATGAGAGAATCCACCCTTGCCTTTTATTTGGTGCTCTCCCACGTCCCCAACTGCAATCAAACAGCTGCTTGGCTAGTAAAAGCACAAGAGCTGCATATCTCCTGTGGGATCCCTGGATGTCCCACACCCATCCCAGTATTGCCACCCTCGGGGCCCAAGGAACCTCGTGTTCAATCATAGCAGATAATGTGGTGAGCACCTCCGCCCCAAAATGTCTGGACAGCACTGCATGACCACGACAGATGGAGAAACGTTGCATCCAGTAGGCCACAGCGGGCGCAGTTGGCCGTCTCACTTAGGCCAGTTTGTGCAATGTGCAGGGAGTATAATATGCTCGTTGTAGAAATTTGTAATGTATGATATGGAGCCTACTACTAGAAGACACCAGGCCTGTCAAGGCACATGTCAACCTCCCACCGGGCACACGCATTGCGCCCTAGGTCAGGTGTGTCTTCCAACGAGGCCCGGTATAATCTGGGAAATGAGTTGCTTCATGGAGCTGGTTTCGAGGAGAGACTCCCGCGCCCAGCAGGGCAAAGCTTCACTGGGATAACAGTGGCACTCGCCCCCACGGCTCTTCTGATTCTGTAATACAAGAAGACATCCAGGGGGTGTACGGGGCCGTGCCTAGGAACTCATCCCGCATCTTGAATGTATTAGCGAGGTATAAATCGCTGGGTTTGGAGATTCCCTAGCGAGATAGTTAAGAAAGTGCTTTGGGTTCGTGTGTGGCTGGTATTTGTGGATGCTTATGCAAAGGGAGAGATGGTGTGTAGAGAGGCATGAATCCCTTCTGCCAACCAAGCAAGATCCAGGCTCTGGAAGGTCACTGCGCAGTTGACGTATACATTGAATAGTGCTGAAGCACATCCCCCATCAGAGTGCACAGGGCACAAGGAGCGACCGTGTCCTTCTCGACAGCGCTATGCGAAGTGAAGACATCAGGACGGAGCCAGTAGTAGGCAAAATGAGCCTGGGCGCACAGATAGTACAGCTACGGAGCCTCAAATCCTCGCATGTGAAAGGGGAGCGTAAGGGTCTCCCACTTCATACGGGGTTGCTTGTCAGCCCACGTTAACTGAATGAATTGAGTATGAATTCGCTTGAGTGGGCGCTTCATGAGAGGCAGTGGGATGGTGACAAACAAGTATGGGAGCTTGGGGAGAAGCTCCATTTTCATAAGACTGATCCTGCCGCCCAGAGTAGAGGAAGTGATATCCAACGGGATAAATGATTCTCCATTTTACAAATGGTCGACCGTATCCTCACGCCCATACCTCTGTTTACGCAAATCCCCAGGTCCTTCACAGAGTCTTCACACCAGTTTAGAGGAAAGTCCGGGGTGAAGTGGCGTGCACCTCACATCAGAAGAAATATTTGGTATTTACTCCAGTCGATGGCACCCCCTGAGAGCGGCCCAGAGCGCAAATGCTCACGAAGCACTTCATTAGGACTAATGTTAGGATTCCTCAAACAAAGAGTCATTTTATCCGCGTAAAGCGATAAAAGAATGAGCCGGGATGTATACCGAATGGCATATTGTGCAAAGTGTTGACGCAGTTTTGTAGTGACGGGTTCGAAAGCCTGCGCAAATAGGATCGAGGAGGTGAGACAACCCTGCCTAGTTCTCCTGCACACTACAAGGGGGGGATTAAAAGTTGTTATTTATGCATATTTTAGCGGTTGGACTGGGATATAATAATGTTATCCACCGCAGGGAGCCCAATTCAGGCAAGGGTGGTAACAAGATACTTCCTTTCTAGAGAGTCAAATGCCTTAGAGGCATCAAGAAATACAGCTCCGGCATCCAAGGCTGGGTCTACGTCTTTCAAAAGAACAAAGAGGGTTCGCAGATTCTGAGCAGTCGACTGACCCAGCACAAACTCAGCCTGATCTGGCCGTACCAAAGCCAGGAGTAGTAGATGTAGGCGGTCAGCTATCAGTTTGGCTAAGATTTTGTTGTCGCAATTTAGTAGTGACAACAGGAGGTTGGAGTCATAGTATTGAAGGGGTTTCCCAGGCTTGAGCAAGTTAACACCGGTGGCCTCGCACAGGGTTCGCGTTGGCACTGGTTCAGTCCATGATTCTTCGCACAGCACCAGTAAATGTGAGGTTAGTAGGTCTTGGTATCGTTTATAAAACTCAGCAGTGAACCATTCTGACCCTGGCGTTTTGTTTGTTGGTAGACCCGAGATCACCTCCCGGAGCTCATCTAATGTGAAGGGTTGTGATAAAAACTGATGCTGTGCTGATGGTAACCAATCCAACATGGTATTGGCTAAATATTTGCCCACAGATTGATGCTGGGGGAGTCCATCCGGTGATATAAACGTTGGTATAATGTATGTGGAAGGTATGCAGGATCTGAGGTGTCTGGTATTGTTTGCAAGCCTGCTCATCTACAATATGTGTAATATCATTCACTGCCCAGGAATGTTTAATCTGTTCCACCAGTGACCGATCTGGTTGTTCTCTCTCCCTGTATGCCCGAACCCGAGTATATTTCCTATGATATTTGACTTTCATTTCTGTTATCTCTGCGTACTTCCTGAGTTTCTCCTTAAGGAGGTCCCTCAACTCAGCCTTCGGTAAATCCGACTGCGCGCACTCAGGTCTCTCAATACCCCATTATACTTGGCAATATACACCCCTCGGATGGCGGCCTTGAGTCCCTCCCAAGTATGCCCATACTTCCACTGAGCCTGTATTTGGTGCTAAGTATCAATTTTAAGTAGGTCTGCAGCAAAAATGTTGTCTAAAAGTGCCTCCGCATTCAGGTGCCATGGACTCACTCCCGGCAGCCGAATATTCAGCATGACCGGGAAGGGTCATACAATGGGCGAGCAAGGTGTGGATCCATGGACACATGCCTCGAGAGGTAAGCCAATAATCTATTCTGGACCACATGTCATGAACAGCTGAGTAGTAGGTGCCCTCCCACCCATCAGGGTAGCATGGCTGCCAGGAGGTGGCCGAGATCTGTCCTGGGTTTCATGTAGGGGGTAGTTACCATTTCCTGTCCAGAGTAGGAGTGTGGGGGTGAAGGACACTACGAACCCCTATAGCATGTGAAAGAATTAAAGATTGTCAGTGTTTGTACCATAACAGTTCACAATCATGAGGGGCGTCGTTCTCCATCTACCCCATACCATCATATAGTTACTGTGATGGTCTTAGTGCGACTTCTCCACCCTAAAGGGAGTTCCCCCTTTAATCAGTATGGCTACACCCCTTGCATATGAAAAGGATAGATATATGTGCAACTCCAGAATCTTGGTAAGGCAGGTGCCCCCTTCAGATCAAAGTGAGTTTCCTGCAACAAAACTATGGGTCCCTTATGTCTATTGAGAAAGGCTAACACCTGTCACTTTTTGTGAGGATCCCATAACCCTCGCAAATTCCATGCGATGCACACCATCTCAGGCACCCAGCTACATGCCCTATTAGTCATGACCGGTGCATGTGTCTCCGAGTGTGTTCATGTGCGATCCACAGTCCCACCCTTATCCATGCTTCAGCCACCCAACAAAACCCTCCCCCACCCACACTAACGGCCCAATCCCATCAGGACAAACCCTCTACCCACCCAAAAGAGCAAAACAATAGCATGCTTAGCTGTTAGAAACTGTCAGAGAAAAGAAAGATAATATAATAAAATACAGAAAACAAGAGCTTCTCAAACTTGGTGATGAAATACCCTTGGGTGTTACCAGAGAGGACCATGGGGCTCTTCTGTGCATAGCATACACAGATGCCAAGGAGATCATCGTTCCATGTGCCATGGGCCTGTGCATTGTGTGTAATAATCAAATAAATGTTCGGAAGCCCTCCAATCACCAACAGGCGGATGGCAGGTGAGGACAACAGGAGCAAAAGGTCTCAGGAGAGGCCCACCAGTGATACATCGATTTCAGAGTGACCGGGGAGTAAACCAGATAGCAGTGGCAAATCAATCTGGATCAGTGCGATGTGGGGGGGGGGCATCGCAGTTCGCCCCCTCTTTCCTCATCTCATGGTGGTTAGTTGTTAGAAAATCTGTCGCCTGCCGTGGTGACTGAAACTCATACTGGTGCCCTTTATGCATGACCTTCAGTCGAGCTGGGTAGAGCATTTTATATTTCTAGTTGGCCTTGGGGAGCTGTTGCTTGATGGGCAGGAATTTTTGCCTGGCTTCCTGGACTGCTAATGTAAAATCCGGGTAGATGGAGATGCTGTTGCCATCAAAATGTAGGCGCCCATTTTCCCTGGTGCATAGTGCTGTGCTGTATGGTGTAGTGTGCTGTATCGCAATCACAGAAGTTTAGCAGTTGCACTATTATTGGCCGAGCCAGGGTTCCTTGCGGAGGACTAGTGGTTGGGGCCCTGTATGCTCTCTCTACCACCACCAACCGGGAGAAGGCCTCCCCAATGAATACTCCCAGGAGCAGACACTCAACACAGTCCTCCATGCGGCCAGTCTTTTCTGATTCTGGGACACCTATTATGTGAATGTTATTGCCTTGCAATCTTGCCTCTAAATCCTCATTTTTGGCAGTGATAACGTGGAGGACCTTCTTCATCTTTTGAAGGATGTTTCCTTTTGTCGCCAACATGTCCTCCATCACGGAAATGTGGTGCTCAGCCTCTGCCAGACGGTCCTCATGCTTATCCAACTTACTGGTTATGGAGTCCATACGAGACGTCAGAGCGTCCATTTTGGCATCAATGAAGATGAACCTTCCCTGCATCCCCTTAAGCAGGGCTCTCACATCAATCCCAGCCGGGTTTGACCCAGGAGGGGAGTCTATTTCATCTGATGGTGGCAGTCCCCTAGAGGTCCCCATGGGTCCACAGCGCGATTCAAAAGAGAGTTTGCCTGTTATCCTCTTTGCCCATTTCAATGTGGCCCAGAGTTGCCAAAGTCATAGCTGGGTGTTTGGGCTACAAGTACAGCGCTGCTGTACAGCTGCGTCCTTGCACCTATCAGTGTGCCCAGGGAGACCACAAATGAGGGAATATCTCTGAGGGGCCCCCCCCCCCTCCAAAAGAACAGGCTGTGCCAGCCAGTCAGCCTCCAGAGTGATTGTCACAATTGTTGCTATCAGGAGACCACACTATGAGCCTCAGCGATGGTCAGTGCATGGGCACTAGTAATTTGGCCGACCATGCACTAGGTAGTGCCTCAGTCAGCAGAGGCTTTGAAGGATAATGAATGTAAGTGGACCCCCACACAGTGCACGTGTCCCTCTGGCCATCCTCTCTTTGCCCCAATTCTATTCAGTGCCGACAAGGGGGGCACGAGCAGATCAAGGGACCAGATCCAGAAGAGGGGGGCAGTCACATCCACAGGCCACCCCCAGGGGGAGTGTTGGTGTTCCCCTCACTCCTCCTACCGGTCTCATGAGACCTGGAGGGAGACAGTCAATCAGGCACCAGGCCACCTCCATCCTCCTGGGCAGAGGCCCACTCCTCACGTGTCTCCTGCACCGCTGCCTCCACCACCCAGATGCCAAACTGTTGTCAGTGCACCAGTGGGTAGGCGTCTCTCCTCCAACACATGAGGATGCAACAGGCTCGATCGACCTGTGCGCCACTCCCCTTGTTGAGGTCATGCCTCTCAACTTAAGGCAGAAGACTACAGCAGGCTGTCACCCAGCTGGACTCCTGCCAGGCAGCCGTCATATCCCAATCAGAAGCTGTCTCCAGGTACGCAAGCCAGAGTCGCGTTCATATCCACTCCTGCCGATAGTGACCCCACCGTCATCAGGCACCCTCATCCTCATGTCAGCCGGTGGGAGCAGCAGCCGCTCACCAGATGCACCGCCCGGAAGGCACCCTCACCTCGCCACACAGAAGGCAGTGCCTGGCTCAAACCACCACACAACCTTTCCCAGCCAGGTACCACAGAAGAATGCACCACCAACCCTTCCACCCAGCGGATAGGTGACAGGGCCCCTCTATATCCCTTTGGAAGTGCTCAGGGGCTAGATGTCTGTATAATGGTATTGATCTGACCGGATTAGGCCCCTCAGTGGCTGGAGCCTCACTGAGGTGCGGCCATCTTGCTCGCGAGCTCTCTGGTGCCCCCCGCACATGCATCCTTTGAAGAGATTCAAGTGAACTCTGGAACATTTCAAATCTGACTTTCTGATCTAAACAAAATATCTCTTATTGATAAAGAAATATTTTAATGATGACTAGGAAAGAATCAGTGCTGAATAATCGCTAGCCGAAATAGAAGGTCTAGAACACATTTCATAGTCTGACAACTTTATATGACAGTGCAATCTACAACCATAAATGATCTCCAGTAAGACCCTAGACAAAAGAAGGCTATTAATCAGTCAAGTCAATCTCACAGAAAGAGAGCCACCGACAACGACACACCATCCCAAGTGTGAACCCAGATAAAAGAATGTTCTTTACACCAGTCAAATGCAACCTCATGAAAGCAGAGCAACTTACAACCAGACACCCCATCCAACATAAACCCATACGAAAGAAGGTTCATCACACCAGACAGATACAACCTAACTGAAAGAGAGCCACCTACAACAAGACACCACCTCCAGTGTGTACCCAGATGAAAGAAGGCTCATCACACCAGTCAAATGCAACCTCAGGAAAGCAGAGCAACTTACAACTAGACACCCCTTCCAACATAAACCCATAAGAAAGAAGGTTCATCACACCAGACAGATACAACATAACTAAAAGAGAGCCACCTACAACAACACATCACCTCCAGTGTGAACCCAGATAAAAGAAGGCTCATCACACCAGTCAAATGCATACTCAGGAAAGCAGAGCAACTTACAACCAGACCACCCTTCCAAACATAAACCCATAAGAAAGAAGGTTCATCACACCAGACAGATACAACCTAAGCGAAAGAGAGCCACCTACAACAACACACCACTTCCAGTGTGAACCCAGATAAAAGAAGGCTCATCACACCAGTCAAATGCAAACTCAGGAAAGCAGAGTAACTTACAACTAGACACCCCTTCCAACATAAACCCATACGAAAGAAGGTTCATCAAACCAGACAGATACAACCTAACCAAAAGAGAGCCACCTACAACAACACACACCTCCAGTGTGAACCCAGATAAAAGAAGGCTCAGCGCACCAGTCAAATGCAACCTCAGGAAAGCAGAGCAACTCACAACCAGACACCTCTTCCAACATAAACCCATAAGAAAGAAGGTTCATCACACCAGACAGATACAACATAACTAAAAGAGAGCCACCTACAACAACACACACCTCCAGTGTGAACCCAGATAAAAGAAGGCTCATCACACCAGTCAAATGCAACCTCAGGAAAGCAGAGTAACTCACAACCAGACACCCTTTCCAACATACACCCATACGAAAGAAGGTTCATCACACCAGACAGATACAACCTAACTGAAAGAGAGCCACCTACAACAACATACCACCTCCAGTATGAACCCAGATAAAAGAAGGCTCATCACACCAGTCAGTTGAAACCTCGCAAAAAAGAGCAACTTACACCCAGACACCTCTTCCAACTTGAACCCAGATGAAAGAGGGCTCATCACACCAGTTAGATAAAAACAACTGAAAGAGTGCCATCTATAATGATACATTACCTCCAGAATGAAACCCCAAAAAGAGGTTATGCATTCCAGCTTCAAGGAAACACAAGGCTGGAATACAAAGCTGGAGCACTGTTAGAAAACCTAACTCCGTAGTTTGTATTTCTTAAGTTGATGCTAATAAGCAACGATTTCACCCGGAATTCAAACAGATGTGTCTAGAACAGCAGCAACCTTCCCACAGAGCGTATGTGGGCTAATGGTGGTGGAAATGTAAAGGTTCAACGTCACACAATCAACCACGTCATCAGATTTCCCAAGGTTGTACATCCACACATGAGATACAATATTTTAAGTCTACAATGGAAACGTCATAAAAAATGGGCGATCACAGCCCTAAAAGAGGAGTTGCTGGGGACATTTGAGAAAGATCGGCTCGGTGAAGGCAAAACAGTTCCCGGAATACAACAGCAAAGGAGTATGTCATTCAGAAGGAGTGTTGATTCACAAAACCTGAGTCACACACCTACTCAAGTGTTATTAGCCAGTTCTAATTGATACTTATCCAGCTTGGCGTAAGTCCCACATCACACACATCTAATAAAGGGGACATTTAAAGATTGCAGAAAAAATACACAAAAGGAACAATACAGACTCACAACTAACTGCCTCGTATTTGAAAAGCCTTCCTGTTTAGGAGTAGGGTTCATGTTGTTTGGTTTCAAGTGTTGATATTTTACATTTGTTTGGTAATTTATCAATCTTAAAATATTTGTATTCTAATTAATCTATTTATTAATTAGTGTTCTTAGTGCAGACAATATGCACAGAGCACTTTACATGGCTAACAAGGTAGATCAACAAAAACAATGCTCAGTTACCAGACACAGGAGAGAAGGACATAAGAAAATTACAAGAAGAAGTCTGAAATTTGGGCAGCATTTAAAGACATATATGTGGTGGGGTTAAAAAAAGGTGCAGGGATAAACAATATGTAGTATACACAAATACATGCATCGTTCGATACTCAATTGTAATGTACGCACTATACAGACACGCTTGCACACTTTGGAATTAACTGCGAGGAAGGACCCGATAAGATAAAGTTATTGTTCAGGGGACCATGCAATAAAAGCGAATTTTTCATCTGCCGACTTGTTTCAATTAAATTGATTCTGGGATCCAAATCACATTGTGAAGTATTGCTTGAAAAGCAGCCTTTACATTTCTCATTTGAACACTTCATGAGGGGTTTGTTGTGGTTCCTGGGGCAGAGGGTGCAGTTTCACAACCTTGGGAAGGATTGCTTAAGGGTTCTGTTCTTTCTCCAGGTTGGTAATTTAAGCATATGTGTATCTGCACTGTAGATTATTAGTAAGGCGGTTTGATGTAACGTCTCTTTCAACTTTCTCTCTCTTGAAGTCTCCCCATTCGGGAATGCCTGTATTTTTTTGGGCAGGGTTTTATATAGCGCGAACTTGACCCGAATCCAATCAGGTATCAGAGCGCTTTACATAGCACCAGTTACGTTACATTAGGACACACATTCATTCTTTGTTAGGCACGGGGAGATTAAGTGATTTGCCCAGAATCACAGGATGTTGCGTGTAATTACCGAGACTCGCACCTAGTTCCTCAGGTCCGAGGTCGAGCGTCCTAGCCATCAGGCCAATTTCTCTCCCGTACTGTATTGGCATGTATGCTACCAAATACACAAAACAGAAATCCCACGATGCATTCACAAACATGTATGATCCTGAACGTAGCAGCAAGACAACTAATCAATCCCTCAATCGGTGATTTTTAGAGCACTACTACTCACCCATAAGGGTCTCAAGGCGCTGGGGGGGGGGGGGGGGGGGGGGGTTGGGCAGCTCCGAGGTCATCCGAAGAGCCAGGTCTTGAGGTGTCTTCTGAAGGTTTGCAGTGTAGGACTTTGTCTGATGCTGAGGGAAGTTCGTTCCAGGTCTTGGCCGCGACGTAGAAGGATCTGTCTCCTGTTCTGGCTCTGTGAATGTGGGGGATTTCAGCCAGGGCTAGGTTGGCAAAGCAGAGGTTTCTCTTGGGGGCATGAAAGGAGATTCTTTCGTTGAGGTATTGGGGTCCGTTGTAGTGGAGGGCTTTGTAGGCGTGTGTGAGAAGCTTGAAGGTCACTCCTTTTTCTATGGAGAGCCAGTGGAGGTCTCGGAGGTGCTGGGTGATGTGGTTGTGTCGTGGGATGCTGAGGACGAGTCTGGCTGTGGTGTTCTGGATGGTTTGGAGTTTGTGAAGGAGAGATTTGTTGATTCCGGCTTGGAGGGCGTTACCGAAGTCCATTCTTCTGGTAATGAGTGCGTGGGTGACGGTCTTTCATTTGAAGGTCTTGCGTAGGGTGTTGAAGCATGTGGAGGATACGGCGTTACTCTGCTGGTTCACTAATCACCCATTAACCCTTCTACCAATAAAACATATCAAACTATCGCTGTTGCAGTGCACCGTAGACGATCACGCGATATGCATTGTATTGTGCCTCTTCCAATCCTCAGCTGGTGAAAGCCATAGAGCAGCTTCAACCAACCAATCCACAAGTGGTGAAAGTCAAAACAGCAGCTCAGCTCAAATCTGCCAATCCACAACTGGAACAAGACATACATGCTCCTCCCTTCTGCCAACCCACAACTGATGAAAGAAATAAAAACAACTCCAACCTTGAATCTTTCACCTAAGTGCTATGAATAGGCACAGTAGATCTGGCTCTGTCGAGTTGGCAAAGGGGTTTGAGGGGGGGGGGAGATAATTAGACATAAAGTGCTAAAGTAATTGCATTGCAATAAAGATTTCTAAAATCTCGGACCGAAAAGCAAAACAAATAGTTTCCTCCTGACTTGCTAGAGGTCAAGTGACAGAAACAGAAATGGGAAAGAATCTGAAAACAAACATGATCCTGATTTAAAGACAACCTATTTGAATTCCTTAGAAGATGTAAAGACGTAATTAAATATGCAAAAGCCTGCTGTTGCCCAAATAACATTATCAATGCTTTTTCCATACAACAAACGATTTCTAATTGTAAATGAGCTGTGAAACTTCTATGTTGGCCAAAGATTGTCACTTTCTTTACTGCTGATATTTAGTTAGGATCATAGTATATGAATAGCACATACGTGCATACTTCACCAGTACTGTGTAGTTCATTCCTACTGTCTTTTTGGTAGAAAAGTGAAAATATTTATGAGTTTACCCTCAAAATCACTACCCACACTATACCCTTCGATGCAATCTGGTTTTCGGTGAACATTGCCCGAAGTAATATCTTAATCTTCATTTTTGCCTACTATTAACTGTAATAGTAATACTAACTTGTTTTTATGTAGCACTAAATTCCACACTTTTTCTGTTTCCAAGTACCATAAATAGCAAATGCTTCTATTACTCAGTTTGGGGTACTCAAGCGGGTAGCCTTACGCTAAAGGACAACAGCGGGATTATATAAACAAATCCTTCAGGATTTAAAAAAACTTATACTTGCAGTAAATTCTAAGAATGCTCCGCGTCCCCCTCTCCCCTTTCACAATACATGCAATTCTTGCTCTTGTACCTTTTGGCACCAGGCTTCTGTGAGAGGACCACTGGCATCATAGCAGGCATATCCCAGTTCAGGGAGGTGCCTTGCCCAGGTGCTGTGTGGTTTCATGAACCCTGTGCAGCTATAAGTCGGCAAGCCACCGTCAGTGCTGGACAGGTGATGTGTTGCGCAGCAGGCTTGTATTCTGATGCAATTACCGCATTTTCTTCGTGCACTGTGCGTCACATCGATTGAACTGTATCCACACTAGTTCCCCCACTCCCCCATCTTCTGGACTGTAATATCCACCACAACCACTCAATCATGTTCCAAGCCATTTGCCATGGCAGCGAGGTATTGCGAAATGCACATGGCCATTTTGGTGGTGGTTCAAAACATGACATTTATATATTCCCCCAATTAGTGATTGTCATATAGCTGGAGGTTCAAGGCTGCTGTCACATTTGTGAGCTTGGTGTGTATATCAACAGAAACGTTAACATATGGAGCTGGGAATTGTGCTTGACACCACACACACACACATAGTAGTAAAGGTGTGCACGGTGGAATACATGTCCAATCTGATTAACATATATATGTAAATTGTGACATCATCAATAATTAATGCATGTCCTTTTAGCAACGATTACTCTATCTTCCCTCTCTGCCTCCATTCGGCTGGTCCACTCCAGAACATCAGCCACAGTACAACAGAGCCACAGGCAAAACACCCACAGCATCATTAAGCAAATATTCAAACCCATGAGGTCACTTTTCAAGTGCTTGTTGCACACGGTGTGCTGCTCATATAGCCCATCCAAGCCATGTCAAGAATGGCTTAGCCTGTTCGACGCAAAATATGTCATTATGTCAGCACACACATGTCGCTCACCACCCTAGGCTGCGTCCCTACCTAGGACATTCAGTTGTGCAAGGGGACCAGGGAGCACACACGCAACCATCCAGTTGTATGATATCCTCATGAGTTTCTCATCATTGCCATTCCCATTGGCATCCTGCAACTGTGTGTCAATTTGCTTGTATGCTTGGCCATTTATACCATCTTTGTCACCTTCGCCTATAATGCTCTGTTGTCTGGGTGCAATATACCTCAGAACAGTGATGTACCCAGCAAACGACAACCACGCAGCAAATCACACAGTACTGTAGGATGTCCACATAACCTTAGTCTACCTGCACACCCATCATTCACACAGCCCCAGGTAAGGACTGAAGACCAAATCAAGGGTAATTGTAATTGTATTCATGTAGCGCTTACTAGACCCAAATGAGGTATTTTTAAAAACGCCCGTTGTATTCTAGGATTAATAAGACAATGTTAATAATGGAAAACACACGTCCCAGAATTTGCAGTTGGTGCAGAGAAAGAAGTGCCGGTGGAATGATTAATCGAGGTCCTAGTCTGGAATGTAAATTCGTATGATGTATTTGTTGAGTTTCTTCTGGAGGAATTTGGGACTTTTGCTGTTTATTGCCTTATAAGTGATACATAATACTTTGACTGAAGATCTTTTTGTGACCGGTAGCCAATGGAGGGCATTCATTGTGTGTCTTAGCATGCATGTATTGTATTGTAATTGCATTTATATAGTGTTTACCACACCTCACGAGGCGTTGAAGCGCTTTTTCGGCGAGTAGCACGCTACTCCGGAACCTATAAAGGATCAGTGGTGAATTAGTATACTGAAATATGAAAGTAATTTGAGTGGTGGATAGGTTAGTCAGACTATTTGGATTGAGAAGGATAGTGGAGGGATAGAAGAGGGAAAAAAGGTTTGCATTTATATAGCACTTGCTACCACTGATGGGGGGTTGAAGTGTTTTTTTTGGCGAGTAGCACGCTACTCTGGAACCCATACAGTGTTAGTGGTCAATTAGTATAGTGAAGTATGAAAGTAATTTGAGTGGTGGGTATGTTGGTCAGTTATTTGGATTGAGAAGGATAGCGAAGGGGTAGAAGACGTAAAAAGATTTGCATTTATATAGCGCTTGCTACACCTGATGAGGTGTTGAAGTGCTTTTTCCGCGAGTAGTACGCTATTCCGGAACCCATAAAGGATTAGTGGTGAGTTAGTATAGTGAAATATTAAATTAATTTGAGTGGTAGACATGTTAGTCTGGGGAAACAACCATTCCAACACAGTCATTACAACGCACTACCTTCACAACACAGTCATTACAACGCAACATCCTTTACATCACATGCCATTACAACACAGCCATTACAACGCATGCCACTACAACGTATGCCACTACAACGCATGCCATTACAACGCATGCCACTACAATGCATGCCATTACAACGCATTATAAGTAATGGGAAATTGTACTTTTTCCCCTACACTATCCAACACTTACCCTACTGTTGCACTCACTGGAGTGGGAATAGTAATTTTTACCCCTACACTATCCAACACTTACCCTACTGTTGCACTCACTGGAGTGGGAATAGTAATTTTTACCTCTACACTATCCAACACTTACACTACTGTTGCCCTAAAAGTATTATGTGTTGTAATGGTATGCGTTGTAATGGTATGCACTGTAATGGAATGCATTGTAAGTGTACTTTCTAAAAATGTGTTGTGATGACATGCGTTGGCAAATCATGTGTTGTATTGGATGTTGCGATGTAAAAACTGCATTGTAAAGGCATGCGTTGTAAATGTTTGCGTTGTAATGTGTCCTATTTGTTAGTCTGTTATTTGGATCGAAGAGGATATTGGAGGGATACAGTCGTGGCCCGCAATACTCTCTGGTGGGGGGGCGTGCAGGGGTTCTTTTCATAAAGACACATATGTCATCAGCAGAAGATTGCGGTCGCGTGAGTTATAGTTGCCTGCACTAACTATAACGGGGGAATTTCATTGGGTTTTTATCAGTAAAATTTCCGCTAACTATAACATGTGTGAAACCTATGGTTTTTTCAGTGAATTTGCAAGGTTTTTTAAATGCTAATTCCTAACTATAACGTGTGTGAAACCTATGGTTTTTTCAGTGAATTTGTACGGTTTTTTAAATGCTAAGTTACTTTACGCCATTCGTGGCGTGCGCGCCCACTTAACGCAGTTCGGTGCGCGCACGGTGCGCTTCGCGCACCGCGCGCCCACTTTACGCAGTTAGTGCCGTGCACGCACGGTGGGTACGCGGTGCACTACGCGCACCGCGTGCCCACGTTACGATAGATGGGCCATGTACGCACGATGCGCTTCGCGGCGTGCGCGCCCATTCGTGGCGTGCGCGCCCACTTAACGCAGTTCGTTCCGTGCGCAGTGCGCTTCCGCACCGTGCGCGCACAGTGAGCACGCGGTGCGCTTCGCGCACCGCGCGCCCACTTTACGCAGTTAGTGCCGTGGTACTTTGTTTTTTAATCCCCACTCAGAGTGCGAGAGAGAAAATGGCGGCCGCCGCTTCCTGGTTTCGACCGATTCGAATGTTTACTAAGATCTAACAGCCAATCAGAATCGCGCTCGCGCACGTCACCGTACGCGTACGGTAAGCGCACCGTAAGCTGGCTCAGATATATATATTGATTTAAAGGCTATTTTCTCAGAATCTACTGAACAGATTTACACCAAACCTACAAAAGGCACTTCCTTGACCTGTAGACTACCTCTCTGCCAAATTTCAAGGAACTCTGTTCAGCCGTTCGGGCTGTAGCTGTGTCTAAAGGTCCTATGGAAAAATGCATGGGAAAAACGCGTTTTGGGACCCCCCTTTTATCTCAGCCCCCGCTTGACGAATCCCCCCGAGACTTTCAGGGTAGGAGCGGAGCGCAGCGCCCCACCTATTTTGAAAATTTCGCGAGGTTTCGTCAACCGGCGCCAAAGTTATTCAAAATAGAATGTTGCGGTTTTCCTATGGAAACAGGGTCCTAACTATAACTACCTACTGGCGACCGCCAGTAGGTAATATATATATATATATATATATATATATATATATATATATATATATATATATATATATATATATATATATATATATATATATATATATATATATATATATATATATATATATATATATATATTATGATACAAATATTTACATATTTATGCAGTCACTTATATACATGTTAAAAACATCAAATAATGTAACAATCAGTAATATGTACATTTGTTAAGCAGAACTAATAAATATATATATACTTTTAAACATAATTATTCTGCATGTTTACACAAAGCAATACACATATATAGGTACATGTCTATAGTATTGAGAGATATGCTAAATATTTCTATCTATTTGCGTATGGTGTTTATGTAGGGAAGAGCCAATTCTGGAGTAGTTTTCTGAAGATAAGGTGGTTATCCGTCGATCTTATGCTAGGGGGTAGAAAGTTCCACGGTTTGGCTGCCTGAACAGAGAATGATGTGCCACCCATTGTTTTTTTCTTGTATCTTGGGATTTTGAGGCGAGGTGCCACTCTAGAGCGGAGGTTCCTTTGTTGAATGTGGTTTATTTGGTACCATTCCATGTATCGCTTTGTGGGTGATCCAAAGCAGCTTGAATGTAGATCTTCTGGCAACCGGTAACCAATGCAGGGGTTTCAGGCAGGGGAGATGTGGTCTTGCGGTTTTATATGTAAGAGTAGCCTGGCAGCGAAGTTCTGAATCCCCTGTAGTCTTTACATGGTCGTTAAAGGTGATCCATGGTAGAGGTTATTGGCGTAATCAAGTTTGGACAAAACAAGGGAGATGGTAGGCTGGACCTTCTGTGGGAACCCCAAAAGGGGGAAGATTTGTCGCACAGTTTTTATAGTGACAAAGTTTGATCTTGCTAGTTTGTCCTCTTGGGCATTCATTGATAGCTTGGAGTTCATGGTCTTTCTGCGGTTTCTTACTTCCTTTGGTATTTTAGGCGGTTTTTCCAGATCATCAGGCCACATGGCGAGCAGGTCATAATGTTTCCAATTGCCACACGTGAGTATTTCTGTTTTGGAAGCATTCAATTTGAGATGGCTCCATGTCATCCATTGATCCACAGCTCTGAGACACCTGAAAATTGGCAGTAATGACTTCATGACGATGTGAAAAGCATGGGTGAGATAATGGAGCCTTGAGGGACACCTGCTTTTCTGAAGTACGGTTTGGACGAGAAAGGTGGGGTATGGATGACATTAGTTCTGTTGAAAAGGTAGGACGCAATCCAGTCTAGAGCAGTCCCCTCTATGCCGGCTTCGTGGAGTCTTTCTATCAGAGTGTTATGGTCAACCACGTCAAAGGCAGTTGAGCGGTCCAAGAGAAGTAGCACACGTTGCTTATTTTGTTTATGTCTATTTAGGGTGGAAGGTGTATGAGTTAGGGTTGGCAGTGCAGCATGTGGGTCATGTAGTAAGGTTCCAAATTGTCCAATGGATGAGAGGCAGTTAAAAGAGAGTTGCTGTGATGCTGTATATGTGTTGGGTGTGGTGGAAGAGCGAAAGCTTGGTATTGGAGTTTGTTCATTTGTGTAATTTGAAAGGTGCGTGTATGTTTGTAGTTTATGATGGTAAGCATTATGAGGTGTTGTGCTTGTGTGTGTACTTTCCCCTCATAGTGAAGGTTGCTACCTGTGCACAGAAGAGTCCTTTAGAGTAACATCAAGAAAGAGGGCCACTTGTGTCAGTGGCAGTTTGTCATGACCACCATGTGCAGGATTGCCACAACTTTCTCCACAAAGCTACACTGAGGTGTGTGACTCTACCACGGCATCCTACTGCAGTAAGCAGTTCTCCACCCACGCTGCACTTCCAGGAAGACAGAAGTGACAAGGAGGAGAGGGAAAAGGGGAAATGTAGTCTCTGGAATGGCCAGACAATGCACCACTGACATGCAAAACCTACTGGTGTATATGATATGGCATATGAATTTGAAAAAAGAAGTTTGTGAATATTAGAATCAAATGACAACAATTATAGATACCATGATTGATATAAGGACACATGGCATTAGGGGAAACAGGGGTGACAAAGGAAACAGGAGCAGGGAATACAGGGGACGGGAAAGATGGAAGCCTGGAGACGTATTTGGGAAGCAGGGAGACTGGTAGAATAATGCGGAGTGGGAGGACAACAGAGCCGGGTCATTTAGGGGGATGGAAACCAGAGGCAAGTGGAAGCGGTAGCGTATGGACTTGCAGCTACCTGGCTGTAATGCAGGGTCTCTGGATGCCCAAGACAGGCAGCACTTAAAAGTGGATGATGGCCACCAACCAGACTCGTACCTGAAACCAAAATCCGCCCGGTCAAAATGTTCACACCAGCCCCACACTGCAGGAGGCCAGGAGCAGTGCCATCTAAACACATGGGTACGCTAGGCAGTTGCCCAGGGGCCCATGAGCATAGGGCCCCATGCAGACCAGAATTTAACGCAAATTTTCCATTAAAACATTTTTATTCCTGTGAGTGGTTGTGTAAGCAGGACCCAGTGCACTGCTTTGCCTGGGGGCCTATAATACTGTGAAGACGGCCCTGGCCAGGAGTGGAATGGGGACATGTTTGGGTCATAGCAATCCATCCGGTTCAGAAGGCAGTGGCCCAGCCAGGAGTCCACTGTATAATACCAGAATGTCTAGTCTGGTCTTGCCACCAACTCCGCCTCCATGGGGTAAGTTGAAGGCGTGATTTTTCTCAGCTTTCAGGCATATCACAAACAACTGAATATTTTGTGTTGTTTGTGGACGTGCGAGGGAATATTGATATGGTACGACTATAGAATGGCGCCTTCTGCTACTAGGAGATAATACCATATGACTATGCTAGTAGTACCACTAAGGATTCAGAAAAACTCAATTATGTGAAAATTCCTGACGGGCATCCTGTAACATGAGGAATGAGGTACATTGGGAATACTGTGCCAGGAGAAATAAAGCAACTCAGGAAAACTCTAATATGAACACATTTGAACGGGAATGCTGTAACAGGAGATTTGATGTTCTACCAGAATACCGTATCAGAATAATGTAGTGGGCTTGTATTTCTTCTTTATAGCAAGCACTGCCTTCCTTTGCACCTTTCCGGCCTTCACTCACAGAGCAGTTACACAACCTTACTTCCTTCTGTATGACTCTGTCGGACTCCTTTATTACCTCTGTAAAGTATGCATTTGGAATTTATATTCCAACACATTTTTTATGCCTCAAGCTTGATATTTTGATAACAAAAGAAACCCATGCATGAGAAAACAATGCACACACTTAATAAATATTTATTTACTATGGATTTCCACAGCTCACAAATATTCTTTCTGCAGGGGCAGCATGGGTCATTGACGCAAACATGGAAATTCCACGGGACACCGTGTCTTCAGTATAGCAGAAGCCGACGCTTAGCCTAGGTCACTTATGTAGTATTATTATCATTGTAGAGTTCTTATATAGTGCTTGGCTACCCTAACAGGGCTTCTCAGCGCTTAGAGAACCAGTAGCATTTTGTCACCAGCATAACAGGAGCAGGTGCTGAGCCTGGTCAGTGATTCAGTGTTTGTCATCTGCCTACTGGATGCAGACGCTGACATTTTTGATATCCTACTTCCTACAAACAACGCCATCGTCGGAAACAACAGTGTAGGGAGAGCAGGGGAGGTACCGCAGGCATCTTCAGAGACTCCTTACAATGCTGGGAGATCCCCAACAGCTCTTTTTCCACATTCCAATCCCTAAGTCTGGAGCTATGCTTTGTGCTCAAGAACCCTTTCTGAGTAAATGCAATGTATCTCCCACTGGGCGATAATGCAGCCTTTATTGAGGAATACATTGACATAGCAAATGACCAATGACAATGAGATCTTTTCGGGAAAATTCATTTGGGCATCACAGAAGACTCTGCAGTCAACCAGTTCACCTCCTTTCTTTATGGCAAATATCTAACCCAGCATAACCTAAAACCAACACACATGAAAGGTTCCCCGCTCGACTTCATAATCACCAAAGAAGAGCTGCTCTTAGTGAATGAACCCATACTGGTAGACTGGTCCCAACATATCCTTATTCCTTTTTCTTGTTCGGTCCTCGTTCCGTGACCTTGGGCCAACCACAAAGAGTGATTACCTGGTTTTGTGACACCAAGAACATTGACATCCAGATTCTTGGCAACACCGCACAGAAGGTACTGCCCATTGGTGCTGGAAGTAGGGCTGCAGGAGGTGCTGCAGCACCCCCAAAATAACCATGCTGGAGTTCGGAAGGTGAACGAGCAGTAAAGGTTTTTATTTTGCCACATTTGCTCTGCGTCCAGAAACAGGTCAAATGTCAGACTATGTGTCCTAACAAATTGCTGCTTATTCTTTTAACATGGAGATGGGTGTTTACCCTTTTTGTATGAGTGCAAAGGTAGACACTTTTGTAAAGTGAGCTATCTGACTATCTTCCTAGGGTACAGTGAGCGTAAAGGGAAGGGATGCAGAAAGTCAGTTTTTTTCTAACACACATGTACATACCTGCAAAATGACTGTACAAATCTTTCAAAATATATCAGCAGTTATGAATGCACAAATGAAGCCCTTTGTTATGTATTTCTGAAGTGTGATGGAAACAAATATTTTAATAGGATCAAAAAAACGAATCAGGACACTATATATGGTTATGTGCAAATGGTAAATATTTACTGAACAACAATCTCCGCACATTATTATTTGTGCGCTATGTAGTTTCATCGGTAAAACTGCATGTCAGTGAAACTTTTGTGGGCATTTCAATGGAAAATGTGCTGCCTGTAAATGATGGCGCGCTTCCACATCATGCTTTAGTAATATATTTGAAACCGTGGGCTCCAAAATGTACCTCTGTCTACATACCACACTCTTACTATTTATCAGAGGAATGGGCATGACTCATTTGCAATATTTTTTTTTTGTGTAACGCTTGGATTTTTCACTGTCCCTATGGGTTCAGTGATGTAACATTGACGCCAGCACTGACACTCAGAATTTTGTTCCAGCTCCACTGGTACAATCCCATCACAGATGCCAATGACACAACTGCCCACTGTGTTAACCATCTTTCAGATCTGTTGACGACGTAGCTACATTCTAAAGCAAAAGAAAAGGCCAAAACCATAAGCTCCATGGTTCAACAAGGCATCATATAAGGAAAGGGGAGCCTTCCGAATACTGGGGAAGAAATGGAGAAGGTCGCACTCTACGACTAACATCACATGCCTCTGAAATGCAAGATCGCTATACAAATGACATGTTTTTGTGAGAAATCAAATCACTTTAGATCCCTCGTTGACTCAGCCAAGAACTGACCTAAACAACTATTTGATCGGGTCAAAACTACTAACAGCCCCTCCATGTCCAAAACCACCCAATTCAATGACCCACTCATGAAAGCAGAAGAGTTTGTACAGTTCTTTGATTCCAAAGTAAAATTGCTTCTTTGCCAAGATGACCGTCCTATCCCTACCACGATGTGAAAATCCAAGAACACTTGACAACTATTTGACATAATTAGAAATTAGAAAATCATGAAGACTACATTTTCAAGGCACTTTTTGGACCCTATCCTGATTAACTTTGCCAAAGACCTTTTTGCACACATGCCCTTCTACTGGACAAAATTGGTGAATCTCTGACTCAGCCAAGGAACATTTCCTGACTGCCTCAAAACTGAACAAATCACCCCACTCCTCAAAAAACCTTACGCGGATGCGAATTAACTCAACAATTTCTGCTCCACCTCCAACCTGCGTTTCCTTGCAAAAATAAACAAAAAATGGGTAGTAGAGAAACTCACTCAACATATGAAAGACAGCAACCTCCTAAATAAATACTGTTCTGGGTTCGATCAGGGATGCAGCACCAAAACATCACTACTACAGGTAGTCGACAATGCTTCTCAGGTCTTAGATTCAGGCAACTCCTGCCTCCTTAATTTTCTCAACCTATCATCAGCTTTTGATATTGTCAACCACTTTACAGTGGTTGACACTCTCAAAAATCCAATGGGCATTGATGGAGTTCTCCTTAAAAGGATCAAATCATTCCTCATGGGTATGTAAGAGTCATCCTACATATAAGGCTCAACCTACAATCTCAAATCAGCACCACATCCAGAAATATGCAATATCAACTGCTTGTTCTCTGGAGAATTCACTGCCACATTCCAGAGCATGATCTGAAACCTCTTGCTCAATCACTGGTGCTCTCCAGACTCAATTACTGTAACTCAGAGGTCTTCAAACTTTGTGGCGCTGAGCCCCCCTAAGATAAATATTTTGAAGTCAGGCTCCCCTCCAAAACGTTATGGCAAGGACAGGAAAAGCTGGAGGAGCAGGGCTGAGCGCACAGGTTTGAGCATGTGACACCATTTCAGGGGTTCTTTTTCTGCAGCTCATAACCCACAGTAATGTGAAACTTATAAAAGAGTAAATGCTTGAAACAAAAACAGAAATTGACCAACAAACACTACTCCCCATAGTTGGGGGAGTTGTGAGGCCCTCACACTCCTGGTTCCCAGGACAACACCAAATGCTTCACTAATTATATATGCATTCCTTAGTAGCAGGCGGTCACATGTTCCTCTTTCACCCCTTTCGCCCCTTTCCTCACTGAGCTTGGCCATCACTCCAGTCTTGACACAGGCTCTCTATACCTTTCAGAAAAAATAGCTCCCACACGGTGTCCCTTCTGCAGCAAGGGTTCCCTATGCACTAATGCTAGCAAGGAATATGAGCCCTGATGTCTCTTTGGCAAAGACACCCATGTGCTACCCATGAAACGAACCCTTGATGCAAAGTAATTCAAGGCAGCATGTAGTAAAACTTTCTGTTACTTTGGGAAACTATCCAATGCAAATCCTGACTTGCTTTGGACAGTAAATCCCAAGAAAACACTTTGCATCAGGTTTGCATCTCAAAAGTAACGCAAACCTGTTGCAAAGCATTAGTAAATCTTGTCCCTACAGTGGCACTGCGCAGCGTTGTATTACATTTGGGTACAATCCAGTGCAAATTGTGATTTGCACTGGATTGTTAATACCAATACACTTTGCGTTAGGTTTGTTTAAAAAAAGTAACACAAACTTTACCCAAAGTCTTTGTAAATCTGAGCCTAAATCATTGCTGCAGCCTGTCTTAAGCTGTGTGTAGTAAAATTTTAAAATATTGACACTCACAGTGCTTCCTGCCAAAAACAGGGACCTTGTAGCATTATAAACCAAAATCACTATTCCACACAGCACCAAGCAGGATTTAATTCTGACTCTCTCACACACACAGACATCTGCAGCAATTGCATTAACCAACTGAGATTTAATATGAGTGCCTTTCCCACTGATTAATTTGTGTGTGTATTATTTTAAATGCAGTTAACTGTAAAGTTGAAAAAAAACCATTTAAAACCAGCTACTAAATATTTTTGTGTTCCTTGTAGGCCTGTAATTGACCCTGGAAACACACCGACTGACCTCTGCCCCATGCCAATTAAAATCACAGTTCCCGTGCTTTTTTTATAGCCCTTTGGCTGCGTGTAAATGAAGATAGCCTTGAAACGGGACAAATAAATGAATAAGTTCGTGCTTCCAGGCCATCTTCATTTACACTTCTTTTCTGAGACATTTGCGCCCCCCTGAGAATGCCGCCACGGACCCCCAGGGGGGCGCGCCCCACAGTTTGAAGACGTCTGCTGTAACTCTCTCCTGACTGATCTCCCCAATGCTTATCTCATTTCTCTGAAATCAATTCTGCATTCAGCAGCATGCTTTGTCTATGGGGCCAAAAGGAATAACCACATCTCACCTATACTGGTCACTCTCCGCTGGCTACCGACTGCAGCTGGAACAATACGAAGACTGCTTAAATCACCCATAAGGCCCTACACACATCCACTCCCCGTAACCTGACACACTTAAGATATCTAGAGGCACTAGACCAAAGCACTGTTGCTAGAATCCCTGACCTTTAAAAAAGAATGACTCATGGCCCAAATCTTCTCAGGAAACACAACCAGAATACGGAACACCTTACCTTCGAACCTACGCTCCACCACCTTGCTGGCAATCTACAAAACTGCGCTCAAAGCCCTTCTTCAAAGACACTTTAGCTAATGACATTTTAGCTAACTTCTCCAGTGGAAATGTGCTCTCTCACCTCTGTGCTTTAGACTTTCTGACTTACTGCACCACTTCCAATTCATTAGACTCTATCCAGAACATGGCACCAGATGACAACCTTTTCACTGCTGCCGACACTTGCCACGGCTTTCAACAATTTTAATTCTGTGTCTTATGTAATGATCTCTTTTTTCTAATTGTGGTCCCTATGTAACGATCTATGCTTATTCTAAACGCTATTTTGTAATTTTAGACCTTATGTAACAATCTATATTTATTGTAAAGCGCTCTAGCACCTTCGAACAATGTCCGCACTATATGAAAAGTACATAAATTATTGAATAAAAATATAAATAAGAGCCCTCATTTAATTCAGATGGAATGGCTGTAAATCAGGCCCTAATATACCCCAATAGGGCACATTATAGACTCGCCCTTGCAGCTCAGTGGACAGATGTGCCTAGTTTTTACGTTCCATGATACTCGATATTACTGACACTGGTAAGTTCTCCTGTGTAATACCCATACAGCAAGTGCACATTTTGCGCCCTTACAATGGGAAGATGCTTCCCTTGTGTGCATGCGCATGGTTCCATCTAAATAAGGGAACCCATTTGTGCATGCACCGGTTCCATATGAAGCAAACAGTTCTAAGGAAGGTTTGGTAACTGTGCCTCCCTGGAAGTGTCTCAGAGATCTTCCAGAAGCCTGCCTCCAAAGAAAAGTCAGGTTTTTCATTGAAAGACCAAGCAGCAGGTGAACTGCTGAGCTCTATCCCACCCTCTCCGCCCAGCGATTTTACAATCTTCTTCCCTTTTCCACAGTTTTCCTATCATTCTCTTCTTCCTCCTCCTCCTCCATTTCAGCCTTTCTTCCTCTAACTTTGAGCCAAAGTCGGTTGATAGAAACAAGTTCTGGTCCCCGGATATGAGGGCCAGTGCCTACCTTCTGCAAATACCAGCACAAAGTAAGCACATGATAGTGTAAAGGTATATACACGGTTCGTTGTAGCTATGAAGCCTCATCAGAAAGACAAGTATATAACAAGAGTGCTGTGTGGGTTGTGCTTCTGGGCTGCGATAATTTGTGAATTAGAGGACACAGAGAATGAGAGGCTTCGGCCCAACACCATGCACCCCTGCCTCCCTTTCATTGCCCTAAGGATGCGTATATATGTGTTAAAGTTTCCACAGCCACACATTATAAGGATATTGCAAGTCACTGAGGCGTTCCATGACTATATAGAGGAATCAAGTTGAAGGCCAAGTTCCTTTCTAAGGTTAAGTAACTCCTAGGTGACTTGCAATACCCTTATCATGTACAGCAGGGGGTACTTTATTCCTTATAAATCATCACACCATCACCTTACCCACTTTTTAAGTTCAAAAGAAGTTTATTGGGAAAATACATTAAAACAGTAAATACGATAATGATGAGAATGAAGATATTACAAACAATGAAGTAATTCAAGTTTGACATAACATAAGTACAGTGCATGTAAGTCCTATAAACACAATATAATCAAATAACAACGTCTCACAAAAATTGGTGCAAAACAAAATAGGAAGTAGATATACTTAGTACTAATATAACAGTTATAAATGGAATATTACTAAATCATACATTATCAACATGAAGGAAGTCATGGAGGTTTAGCCACTTCTTGCTGGAAAGGAGTGAGAGACAGAGATCGTCGGGCACTAGCATCAATGAAGAGTGTAACAGGTGTCCATAACTCTAATCGCTTTGATGCCATGTGCATCGGGTACACATATGTGGTATCCAATCTATGATTATGGCAAACAGCGTACCATCATGCCTGATACGATATTTTAGTAAAATCTTTCCAATTTCTAGTTATTTGTTGAAAAGCAACTGCTAACAGTAAGTCAATTATCTTTACATTAGAAGTACACTTCTCCCAAATAGGAGACAAACTTCCCAAGAAGATATGTGAAATAGAGAAGTGATGTGAAGTTTCAAATATCAAATTAATTTGAGACCATACTTTCCCCCAGAATTCATGAACGTATTTGCATGTGAAGAGTAGGTGGTGTAAATCAGCATGTGGCGAGGAGCAAGTCCAACATTCAGCTGAAAGGTCAGCATGTCTTGCATGAAGAGTAAGCGGAGAGAGCAGGAGCCTATTACATATAAAAAAAAGTGTCTGTATGGTACAGGCAGCCCTAGACGACTTTCTAAGTTTAAGCCAAATTTTATCCCAAAATTCCACAGGCCAAGAAAGTTGCAGATCGCCTTCCCAGGCCAACTCTACCTTGGTTTTCTCTCTCGGAATAGGTGGACTATGCAGAAATTTATATATAACAGAAGCCTTGGAGCCACGGAGGAGAAGAAGTCGGAGTTTATCTGCATGAACGGACGCAGGTGGAATAGAGTGGTGCGAGGCTATGCATTGCATACGGGCAATTTGGATAGCCTGTGTCAGGAGAGAATATTTGGAGCGAAAGGATGCAGGCAAGGCAAAAGAGGTACTCGCAAGTGTAAAGGACATAATCTCACCATCAGCGTACAGTTGATGCACCCAAATCAGATCCCGTTGTCTCCAAGATTTCCAAAATATAGGTTTCTTATTTATGAGAATATAAACATTGTGCCATATAGTAAGGTTGAGAAAGGAAGTCCAATCAGGATGAGTCAAGGAGGCAGGAGGTGGTATAATTTTAGACGTATGCCTAATTATAGGAGTAAACACAGACTGAGGTTTATGCGTGAAAGACAAAAATTCTTGAAATGAAAATGGGGAAATGAAGGACTGTTCAAGTGTAACCCATAAAGGACGATTGACGTGGGATTTAGAAAGCCATCTCGAAGCCTAACGTAGTAAGAAGGATTTATGATAAATAGGGAAATCAGGGAAGTTCACACCGCCCTCCGATTTTGGGCGAATCAACTTTGACAAAGCCATACGCGATTTCTTATTACTCCATAAAAAGGAGGAAAAAATAGAATTACATTTTTAAAAATATTTTAAGGGAATAGACAGCGGGATATTAGAAATTGTATATAAAACTATAGGTGAAAGCATCATCTTTATGGTATCCAACTGGCCCCACCAAGACAAGTATAGCGGGTGCCATTTCGCTGTTAAGCCCATATATTTAATGTATTGGGGACTCCATGTGAAGCCGGAAGTAGCAAAATCAGCCTTAAAAGTATATTTGGTGAGAGGTAAAATTTCACATTTATCCCTGTTTAACTTATATCCAGAAACGTATGCAAAGGAGTCGACCTCTTCTAAAAAGGCGGGAAGGGAGAGCTGAGGTTGGGAGAGAAACAGAAGAACATAATCAGCATAGGCTGCCATCTTGACGCTAGTGTTTTTGAAGGTGAAACCGTGGATGCTGTCATTTTGACGGATTCTCAATAAGAAAGGTTCTAAAGCGAGATTAAAAAGAAAAGGAGATAGTGGACAGCCCTGTCGGACCCCTCTACCAAGTTGAAAATAAGAAGAGACCCCTCCATTTGCGCATACAGCCGCCCTCGGGTTGGAATACAAAATAGAGATCAGAGCAGTAATTTTAGGCCCAAAACCAAACCACTCAAGTGTGCGAAAAAGGTATGGCCATTCAACTCTGTTAAAAGCTTTTTCTGCATCTAAAGCTATCGCTGCTAAGGAATGGGGAACCTGAGAAACTTTGGAAAGGACATCAAAGAACAAACGAGTATTATCCGTAAGGAGACGACCCTTAACAAAGCCGGACATCACCTTACCCACTTAAAACCTTGGTGCAGAGCTCTTTCATGTGAAAGAGCTAGCATGTTTGCAAACATTAAGAATAAAAATAGAATCTCTAGTGCAATATTAAACTTCACAAAAACGTTTAAATATTTGTTGTAAAAAGATATTAGAATCTGTTTAATACAATTACTTTTTTATAAACGGCACAGTAGGTCAGATTGTGTAGAAACATGCAGATTAATTACCGAAGGAGTGCAAAAAACCAACATGTTGCCGTAAATATCTCCCTTCTGCTTATCACTATACAGCTAGAAAAACACAGCAGTAAAAAGAAAAGCAATGTTTTGTTCTGTTCCTTAACTAGCCAGTTTAGTTTTGCTCTATGAGCTGACCTGCTTTTAACCTTGGCTGCTGGCTCGTGCACCAGGCATTGTGACTGCAGAACTCATATGTAATACGTTATTATAGGCGAGTTCTTATGTCCCTTCTTTATAAGGGGCAACTGGGACATCAGAAGTTGCATATTATAAAGACATTAGAGACACGTTTTTATACAGATATTGCAAAATCACATGTATTATATACACCATAACATTCATGCAAAAGCACTAAAGCACTAATTGTGAAGGTGGTTAAGGTAAAGATCCACCCCACTATCTCCTGAGTGGCGCATGCCCACCCACTCCCCCATCTTCATATCCCAGCCTCACAGCTCTGATTTAGTTTTGTCTAAAAAAAGAGGGTTTCTTAGGGGCATATCAACAACAATCGGCGATAATTATCTCTAAGCGCACTTAGCGCTAGGATAATTATCGCCGGCTAGCGTGAATTTTTATCGCTGAGATAGCGTGCTATTAGCAATGCTTATCTCAATAGCGATAAAAATCCTCACGCTAACAGGCTAACGTGAGATTATCGCTGGAAACCCAGCGATAATCTCACGTTACCTTGTTGATAGGGACAGGCAAACTTAGCCATGATATCCTCCTTCCATAGGATATCATGGCTAAGTCTGAAAAATACCAGACGTAAAAAAGCAGCGTTAACCGCGGTTAGCGCTGCTTTTTTTGTCTCTAACAGGGTTAGCGACATTCTTGATAATAGGAGAAATGTCGCTTAGCGAAATTTCTCCTATTATTTTACTCTGGAACGCCCCCTTTGCATCTCATTAGAGATGCAAGGGGAAGCGTAGAGTAAAAGGGTGCTAACATGCACATTTGCATGTTAGCACCCTGTTGTTGATAGGGCGCTAGTTTTATCTCTCCTTTTTTGGCTTTTAAAGCCAAAAAAGCAGAGATAAAGCCCTTGTTGATATGCCCCTAAGTTTGTTACTTTCTATCAGCACATGCACACACGCACACACGTGCAGGTACTCGTGGGCGGCAATATTTGTCCACCCATATTATCCAGCCACCTGCTATAAGGAAAACTCCACCCCTTAGAGGAGTGGTTTGCCAAGCTCCGCCCTTTGTGGGGAGCCAATCTAACCCTGAGAGGACAACTCATGCCACCCCAAACAAACATTCGGCCCTTTTGATGAAACTGAATCTTAGTGGGTTAGCAAGAAGTTTGTCAGTCCACAAGTTGTTTGTAATCCCTTTGTGTTTGTTGTGTTGTGTTATTAGTAAGATACAATCTGCTATAACAAACAGAATGAGGCATGTCAGGGGACGTGCAGGGGAAAGAAATAAAACAAGCATTTGCAAAACCAAGAGGACTTGCCTGTATTCTGAGACCCGACTAAAACATAAAAGGAGTCTACGGCAATGAAAAACGAAGATAATGATTGGTTTATGTATACAATGCAACAATGTGTTAAAGGCATTAATGTGTGGTGATTTGGGGTATTTTTGAGATGTAAGGCCCCTTATGCATCGCAAACAACTAGTCTATAGGAGGCAGAATGATACACCAAACAGCTAATACAACAGGGTGAGAGAAAAAGACTCGTCTGGGCAGAGGCAAAGCCCTTTTGTGAATATTTGTGAATTGTACATTGTTGTCAATAGATGTGCAGAGAACTGTGCTGTCAAGTGAGACCTAGAATAAGAAACCATCAGGGGATTATTGGAGGGTATGTTTAAAACTTGATTCGAGATGGATAGTGTTGTAAGAGACAGGTGGAAAGAAATGCCTTTCGCACGGCCACATAAAATCTGAACATAGGGACCGGTTCAGCTAGCTCACGTCCACGGCTAGTGAGCCCCAATGCTTTGTCAAAGCTTTAACCACTGTTGCAAATCTGTGATGGCTCACAAGCTGCGTGCCCCTGGCAGCTTCACTGTCCCTTTTATTAGCCAGACGGTGATATAGTTTGTCAAAATTAAAAAAAACAGCAAGCAAGATGGGTGAGGCCTTATTAGGCTAATGCTTGTGTACGAAACAGATGTTCTATTTATGAACATGACGGTAGTAAATTACGCTTTTCAAGATGCAGAAAGGAAGTAGGACAGTGATGTTTAGCAGTGACAGGTACATGAAAGGTGGAGCGGTATTAACTTCTGAGTGCTCTTGTCAGATGCCGTGCTGGCGAATTACATGCACGAGAATGCGTCAGAAACGCACACAGTCCTAGTATTTGATATGTGTAGACGTACAGCTCCTCTTCTCTTTAATGGCATCCCTTCTGCCAACCATAAAAAAAACACGGCCATGTTGTCCTGCTTGCAAAGAGTGCTTGCATATGAAATCACAGAAAATCAAATTAATTGATTCATCAGTATTGAGAAACCATTTCACCTAAACCGTTTAATTGAGTTTTTTAAAATATAAAAGCCATTTACCATTTCGTAGGAACTAATTCATAGAATGTCTTATTTTCTAAGTTGCCTTATGGTAGTTTTTAGGTCTCGGCTAGCGATGGCTGCGCTTGCGCAGTCTCGCTCGCGAGATTTAATGACTTTGAGAAGAGGGGCTTGCACCCGCCCCTCTTCTCTCCTGTTCTCCATTGGCTGGCCTCTTAAATGCTGGCCAGCCACTGGAGAAGAGGTCCAGTCACTCCGATTATGCCCCGTCCTTTTCGGATCGGGGGGGCGTGTTTTTTGCGAGAAGTCTCAGGGAGGAGACAACAGCAAAACACGCCCCCAAATCCGAAAAGGACGCTCCCTTTCTTCGAGGCATTTTCTGCTGTGCCTCGGAGAAAGGCGGTGGTGTCAATGGCGTCCTCTCACCCTGCTGTCGGCTTCCGTGTTGTTCGTTCCTTGGAGGATTCAACTCCTGCTTTCCTGATCTTCGGCCTCATTTCAACGCGGCATACTTCTCACCACAGCCGCTCCGAGGGTCACCAAAGTGCGAGTCTCTCCCCCTGCACTCGTGGCCGGGGCCTGCACCACGTGTGAAGCCGCGAGCTCGAGTTACAGGAGCCTCCCGCAGCGTTCAGCTCCGCCACCGCGGCCGGCCGCCTCTCTCCGGGTCACACAGCTCGGCACAGTTCAGCTTCCAAGGCGAGTCGGGACTGTAGGGACTTTGGCAAGAGTTGGCATAGAAGAGTATGAAAGTAGGAGTGAGTACTTAACCAACTTTGATGTATTCTGTTCAAAATCCGAGGAAGGTTCAAGGACCTTGTTTGTTATCATTCTGCAGGCGCTTTATATCTATTTGTAAATACCGCATTATTCAATGACCTTCTACAAGACCTTTGGCACCACCTTTCCGCAAAGCTCTTAGAACCTTACCTTTCCCCCGACAGGACTGTCCTCCTTGGCTGGCACCACTCGTTTATTTGAGGTTGGATGCTCGAAGTAGTGAAACATTATTTTATCCTCTGCGACAGAGATCCATAATGTGGCACATCAGCCCTAAATGCTGTTTATCCAACATTCCCTAAACAAAGCACCCAGGCCTCCGAGGTATATTGTGCAAAGCAAGTTGTATGTACAGATTAAACAACACTATATTTTTTGAATTTCTCGAGTTGGTGTTCACCACAGACAGTATAACCACTCAGAGCTGGCAAGTGTACAGTTTGAACAATATAGTGTTTTTGTTGATGATGTCATTACCGCTACTGGCTTTATAGTGCTTAGCATGTTTACTGAAGAACTCGCTTTCTCAGTTGATTTCTCCTCCCTCGTAGTTATCGTAGGTATAGAGCTTGTCACTCACTTTCTGTTCTTTCCAGGATAAGTTGTTGTCTTTGCTGCAGATGGTGAAGGATTTGTTGGCCCAGAACTCCTTTTGCCGCTCAGTGTTCTGCCAGGAGCTTTTACTTCCTCATCTCCGTCCCCAGGGACCGGGCGCGCAACACCAATTGGACTCAAAGGGCTTCATCCACCCCCCCCCCCTCGTGTGTGGCAGCCCGGGATGAGACAGCTTCCCAGTGCCCACACAGCCGCACCCGAGCACTTCACAGGTCTTTGAAAGACCATTGGCATGTTAATGAGGCCTCGCTGGTGTTTCACCCTTTCTAAGAGCCCCTGCAGCTCCACTCTGCCTATTGCTTCAAGATTCAGGCCAGGCCACCTCCCCCCGCAAAAAAAATGTCTTCGCCCCCCCCCCCCCCTCGTAATTGGGCTCTAGTTGCGCCTGTGTGTGCAACCAGACCTCTTGCACGGTCTGGGAGACACAACCTAACACATTGCTTTATAAGTGTTCCCCTTAACTTAATTGTTTTGTTCGGTGTTGATTGTTTCTTCTCCCTGTCACATAATAATTAAATGCACGATACAACTGAAATGCTTGTGACAGAACATCACCAGTAAAACAGTCCGATGTTATTATTTTTAATTTCACAATATTTATTGCAAGCATATAGTGGATTGGTCAGGTAGCTGCCTGTTTTCTCTTTTTGTTTTTGTGCCGCTTGCTAAATATCCATTGCAACAGCTTGCCAAGTCCAGATACATTGGGTTTGCCAATGCTTGTTTGTAGTGGCTCGGCTTCCGCTTTGCACCCCGTGCGCTGTCTCAGCTGAGGTCTCATAGTGAGACGCGTGAAGTTTGAAATGCCCACTCCTAATTCAGATGTTGCCACCTCCCTAAGAATTGGTGCAAATAATGTTTGCTTCTGTGTTCAAGCATAGCGCCTAAGCGGTGTGAAGCGCTTTTTACACTTTGTTCACTTCCCCCGTCATTGTTTACCGGTAGCAATAGAAAGTGCAAAAGTAAAAAGAAATGTGTAACCAATACAAAGAAAGGTGATATTTTTTGAATTTCTCGAGTTGGTGTTCACCACAGACAGTATAACCACTCAGAGCTGGCAAGTGTACAGTTTGAACAATATAGTGTTTTTGTTGGTGATGTCATTACCGCTACTGGCTTTATAGTGCTTAGCATGTTTACTGAAGAACTCGCTTTCTCAGTTGATTTCTCCTCCCTCGTAGTTATCGTAGGTATAGAGCTTGTCACTCACTTTCTGTTCTTTCCAGGATAAGTTGTTGTCTTTGCTGCAGATGGTGAAGGATTTGTTGGCCCAGAACTCCTTTTGCCGCTCAGTGTTCTGCCAGGAGCTTTTACTTCCTCATCTCCGTCCCCAGGGACCGGGCGCGCAACACCAATTGGACTCAAAGGGCTTCACCCCCCCCCCCCCTCGTGTGTGGCAGCCCGGGATGAGACAGCTTCCCAGTGCCCACACAGCCGCACCCGAGCACTTCACAGGTCTTTGAAAGACCATTGGCATGTTAATGAGGCCTCGCTGGTGTTTCACCCTTTCTAAGAGCCCCTGCAGCTCCACTCTGCCTATTGTGTCAAGATTCAGGCCAGGCCCCCCCCCCCCTCCCCCCGCAAAAAAAATGTCTTCGCCCCCCCCCCCTCGTAATTGGGCTCTAGTTGCGCCTGTGTGTGCAACCAGACCTCTTGCACGGTCTGGGAGACACAACCTAACACATTGCTTTATAAGTGTTCCCCTTAACTTAATTGTTTTGTTCGGTGTTGATTGTTTCTTCTCCCTGTCACATAATAATTAAATGCACGATACAACTGAAATGCTTGTGACAGAACATCACCAGTAAAACAGTCCGATGTTATTATTTTTAATTTCACAATATTTATTGCAAGCATATAGTGGATTGGTCAGGTAGCTGCCTGTTTTCTCTTTTTGTTTTTGTGCCGCTTGCTAAATATCCATTGCAACAGCTTGCCAAGTCCAGATACATTGAGTTTGCCAATGCTTGTTTGTAGTGGCTCGGCTTCCGCTTTGCACCCCGTGCGCTGTCTCAGCTGAGGTCTCATAGTGAGACGCGTGAAGTTTGAAATGCCCACTCCTAATTCAGATGTTGCCACCTCCCTAAGAATTGGTGCAAATAATGTTTGCTTCTGTGTTCAAGCATAGCGCCTAAGCGGTGTGAAGCGCTTTTTACACTTTGTTCACTTCCCCCGTCATTGCTCACCGGTAGCAATAGAAAGTGCAAAAGTAAAAAGAAATGTGTAACCAATACAAAGAAAGGTGACGTAAAAGCCACTTATATGTGTTTCCTTCACTTTGGGGGTTAGTGATTCATTGGCTGCAAAAGCGTCTTTTAAATTATATCACGACAAGAGACAGCAGGGTGATTCTTATCAACGTGGTTATTTAAAGGACTCTTCTATTTGCCTTCCAAAATTATTTAACTGCACAGAAATGTGAGTTTTTACATGATTAGCATAAAAGAAAGCAAAGTATGTACATGTCGTGAACTAAAATGGTGAAAAATCAGGAATTAATGGAAAATATACAAAACTACAAGTCCCATAATGCCTGTGGTTAAACGAATCCCTCAACGGGAGCCGAGCACTTTAAAATGTTGCACGAGCGGATTTGTCGGGGTAGCTCTCCCGCTTTCAAGCATATGAACGTGGGCCCTCGGAGCCTTGCTTCCTGCGCAGGGGTGCGTGCGCCCCCGGAGAGGCAATTCTGTCGCTTGACCGTTGAAATGCGTCATTGTTTACACTGTAAGTAGATGCTTTTTTTGTTGACAAAGATTACAGACAAATCAACATATGTTTGTGAAGACTTACAGTGCTGAGAAGGAATGACTGCCAATTGAGACTACGAATACCATGATGCAACGCGTGAAATAAAACTAAAGGGGGCTGGACCTGCCCAACCTGAAAAGCATGTGATCTGCAATTCCTTTGCATCAATTTCTTTTCCTGTGTTGTCATTGGGACATCCTTCGCAGCATTACTTTTAAATATAGCACCCAGAAGCGATCCAGTCTATACAGTGCTCTGTGAAACTAGAATTTCGCACTCAGTGCTAACATAGCGCAGCGAGGCACACAGGGAAATCAATGAATTTACATGCAAAATCACCCCCAGCCTCATGTACCTCTGGCGCTATTACCGGACTGGTGGTCTGAGCTCCTCTTAATGTTTCTGGGCGCTATGTGTGTGGTTGGGTGTTAGGGGTCTGGGTTAGAACAGATAAGGGCATCATTGTAAAGAACAGGAGTGACAAAGAGTGTCTGAACTGTTTTGTTTGTTTACAAATTGTGATGTAGCGCTGGTATGCTGCCTGTCTGCTGTTTCAAAGCGCTTTGAGACACTGCAAGCATGCAGACATGACAAGACAGGGCTCAGAGAATACAGTGATAGTGTAATATGAATGCAGGGGCACGGGCTGTGAGATAATGTTGTCGCCTAGAGCCTCCCCACCCCCGTGGGTTCAAAGGGATCCAGCCAGCAGGATATATTCAGGTTGTCTATCTGTCCACCCCAGCTGTCAACTTGTATTAAATAAACAAGCATTTACAATGCAACGGTCTCGACATTGTTAAAGTTAGAGCTATTGCCATTGCTCATGACAATGCCGTTTCTTTAAATGTTTTAAAAACAAAAACATAAACAAAAATAATGTCATGAGCAATGCCAATAGCTCAAACTTTACCAATGCCGAGACCATTGCATTGTAAATGCTTGTTTCTCCAAGATGTGAGTACAATTAATCTTGATAATGGGTTCCCTCTGTTACTTTTTATACACGGAGTCCAACCTTGTATTTCCCTTCAATCTTCCCCAAGTCCTGTCACTGGATGACATTTCAGCGCCTGAGGCAGCACATAAAGTGTTTCTTTTGTTAACTTAAAGGGGGTTTAGAGTCCACCCATTACTTACTATTGGTTGGCTTCATCATCACTCTCAATTCCTTACATCTCATTGGTGTTTGTCTTTTCAGTGGCGCACAGAGCACGTATAGGGAAATTTCTTTAGTGTCCTTCCGCTGCTTCTGCTCGAATTGAGGCACTTTTACACTGTAGTTTCGGATTTATTTACTGTTTAAAAGCTCCAGGGCGATACTACAGAGACTTAGGGGCTTATTTACAAGCCCCTTGTGCTGCTGGAGTGTCACTTTTAATATGGGGAAAAAGGATGTACCGGTGGCGCATGGGGCTTGTAAAAAAGCCCCTGAATGTTTAAGAGCACTTTGTTTGTTTCCTAAATGCAATCTTTACTACAACATTGCTGTTAGATCCTTCAGGGCGACACTGTAGCCATGGACTTAATCAGAGCTGTCAAGTGATGTGTTGGTCCAGTCCTGTTCTTTTTCCTTTAAGCTCTGCAACTTGTAGTGCTGTTTTATAATGAAGAAAACAATACTACAAATCCCAGAATTCAAAGAAAACACATGGACTGGAGCAGCACATCACAAATGGAACTGGGAAACTTGGCAGGGATGCTTAATTGATGTTTAAATGTATTTTCTTTCTATTCAGAGTACAGTTTTAACTTTTTATTAAAGCAGTTCATTCAACTGCATGTTTTTCACTATTGTGCCTCTTCTCCATTTACACTGTCGCCATGGAAAGCAGTTTGTACCACTGCATGTTTTTGCACTGCTGCCAGTGTCCCGCCTGATGCCAGTGCCCGAGGTGGGACGCACGGTTCTCAGGGGCGTAACACAGGCCCGCACAGCCCCCCGCGCTGCGGGGGAGGCCCCAAGCTCCAGGGGGGCCCCTCAGCACTGCACTCTGGCCAGAGAGCTCCTGATTGAGCCTGGAGGGGGCCCCTCTTCGTACTGTGCAGGGAGGCCCCCTCAATTTTCGTTACGCCTGTGATGGTTCTCACAGAGCTAGGAGGTCTGTGAGAGTTATGGTGGGATGCTATGCTCCATGTTTAAACTTACCTTCAGGTGGCTGACCCAGCAATGTTGTTCCCTATGCTACTTTTCCTCTCCTTGGGGGCGGGGGGGGGGTCTCTATCAAGTGGTGCCATCAGTACCTTCATATTTCTTCTCTTTCCCAGAAACCCATTTGATTGTGATTTCCCCTGGATAATATTTTACCCAATTCAAGATGGCTGTCTTCGCATTGAAGTCCATACCCTTTTGGTGTTACCTGTTCCTTTATGAGGAGGCACAATGCTTCGTGCAGACCTGTTGTCTTGTTCCAGCGCTCATTTATTGACAGTTCTCTCCTGGGGCTTTGTAGGATCTTATCCTTTCCATCTTCCTTCTGGGATATCCTGTTCCTCCAGTTCTCTCCTGATTCCTCCATGAAATTCTTCTGGAATTATCTCTTCTTATCCAGCGGGGTCTTTGATCTTAAGTCCTGGTCCGCATTGGTCAACGTTCCAGTCCAGAACTTCCTTGTCCTCTCAGAGGTTTTGTCCTTGGGGCTCTTTTCTCTATTCTGGGCCTTTTCCGGGAGGCACCTTCTGCTGAGGCACTGCCTAGTGTTGGCAGCAAAGTGGCTACTGGGAGGGGTCACCCATACTTCTGGCAGACTAAGACGGTGAAAACCTGGGCCACAGGACCGAACCACTGCCAAAGACTCTCCATCAGGCTTCAGCTTTATGACACCTCTTTTCCATGCTAACACTGCAGCCATGAACTTATTTACTGTTTGAAAGCTTCACGGCAATACTGCAGACACAGAATTATTTAATGTTAAAAACACTTTGTCTGTTTTCCAAATGCAATCTTTACTACAATGATCTTTCAGGGCCACACTGTACCCAAGGACTTATTTAATGTTATACGCATTTTCTGTTTTTTCAACATGCAAATAAACTTTGTTAGTTTTGCAAATTCAATTTTACCACTATGTTGTTTTTATAGCTTCCAAGGTGACACTTTAGCCATGGACTTATTTAATGTTTGGAAGCATTTTCTTTCTTTTCAACATGGGGATTTACCTTTTTATTAAAACAGTTAGTGTGACTGCATGTTTTTCTCTGCTCTGCCTCTTCTCCATGCTATCACGTTAGCCACAGAAAGCAGTTTGTGTCATGCTATACCATACTATACAATGACAGGCCATTATATACCATACAATACAATGACAGTTCATATATACCATAGTATACCATATCATACTATACAATGACAGGTCACACCATACCATATCATGCCGTGCCATATTATACTATAAAATGACAGTCCATACCATACCATAATGTACAATAACAGTCCATACGATAATATACAATGACAGGTCATACCATACCAGACCGTGGCAGACCACACCATACCATACTATACCATACTATAGTTGCTCCAAAAAATACATTTCGCGGAGCAATTTATTTTTAGCAAAATCAACATTCACTCAGTTATTTCAGAATACATTTTGTATTTGGACTTACTTTTGCAAAGTATCACTATTTGCAAACGTCTTTAAAACATTAAGCTCTATTTGCATTTTATTCCCTGCACAAGAACGTGCCAAATTATACAGCATTTTGTGCCTGGCTTAAATGTTTTACTAGGATTAATTTTCTGTTCACCAGCATATGCAAACTGGGGAATTATTATCAGTAAAACCAGCATTTGCTGTGCTTCCAGTAAATGTTGAACCTGGACAGATTCCAAGCAAATGTCAGGATTTGCCAAGTGTTTCCAGCATAAATGCTGCATGTGGATTTTTTCAACACTGAAATGTTGCAGAATAATTCTCTACAAAATTAATGTATGCCAAGTTATTTTCCCCATATCAGTGTTGTACGTACGTATAATAATCGACAATAAAATCATTATTTCCTGTGTTTGGTGCGATGAATTGTTGTGCTTCTTAGACGTTCATCTGCACAGGAATATTGGAACGCAGGCCCTCATTTACAGTGAATTGGCGTAGAGCAGCGCCGCAAGTCTTTTTTCTGCACTGCCCTGCGCCAATGTGAAAGGGCAGGAGTGCCCCGTATTTATGGAACATGGTGCACTCTTGTCCTTCTCTCTGTGCTAGCGCACAATTTGTTGCCTAGCGCCAGCGCAAGCACCCTTGCAAGGGGTGCAAGGGTGCCTGCGTTGTATGCAGGATTATTTTTGTGCAGGAATGGGCCACTTCATGCACAAAAACAATCCCAAGAGGCATTGCTCCTCTTTCTATGAGTGAAGCACACATGGAAAGAGGAAAAAACGAGGAGCAATAAAAAAAGATGTCCTCATTGCGCCTGATCTGGGGGTGTGTGAGATTTTGGTGCTGCCCCAGGGTTACATGAATAAGTAAATCTGGGGCAGAGTCCAAAACCATGGGTGTTGCGTGGGAGAACCCACTGCAATGCCCATGGAACTACTCCCTGATGCAGTTTAAGGCGACGCAGCGACTTGCGCTGCTTTGTCTTATTCCGTATCCATGAGGCCATGCAAAGCCATGCAAAGTGGCCTTGCGTGGCCTCATAGACATGATTGAGAGGCTTGCGCCCCCGGAGCGTAAAAAAAGTGACACTCCGGCGGCGCAAGCCTCTTATTAATAAGCCCCGCAATTCTCATCAAAATCAATATCAGCTACATTAATTCCAATGCAACAAATTTATCGAATTAATTGCACCAAACATCATCATTGGGATAGTGTTTTCTTGAAGCATTTTATTTTTTCTAAAAATAAATCTTCTAATTTTTTATTCGCAAACTTTGTTTGCTGTGGACAAATACACGTCTGGATTTATTTACTATTCTTCTTTTTCAAGCAATACAGAATCCTGAATTCCACAAGTGTCTGAAGTGGGAATACTATTAATCTTGTTGAGAACACAGCATTCTGTAATGAGTATCAAGATAATAGGCATTATTTGAAAAAGAAGAAACCCATTACGAAGAGAATAAAACAAAGAAAAGAATCATTTTTGAAATTTATTTTAGCAATGAAAATATATTTAACACTTTTTCTATATTAGCGATATTAGCATTGCAGTTTTAGCATTGGAGGTGAAGATGTGATGACTAATGTTCTAGTGAATCGGTTAGGTTTAGGTCTAGGGCTGGGATAATAGCTCTGGTTAATGTGAGGATAAGGGCTATGGCTGTATTTATTATAAGGGTTTAGAGTAGTAATAAGTTAAGTGTTTGAGTTACAGGGTGGGTTTGCTGTCAGAATGTCTTTGTTCGGGTATTTTTGATATTGGATTCTTCATGATCATTTCTTCATAAATACATTTCTTCTGTTTTTTGCACCCTCCATTATCATGCTAATACAGACATTTTTCTAAAAGTGTTGTTTGTTTTTAAACCTTACCCGGTAGTAAACAGCTATTTCAGGCATGTATGAGCCAGTCTCCTCCCTTCCCAGCCACTCATTTACTAGGGGTGGGCGGAATGCTTCATTCTGCTTATGGAATTGGCGTAATTTGGTGACTCCGCGTTACTCTTTTAACGCGGAGTTCTGGCAAAATTCTGCCAATTACCACCTGGCGGAATTTTTATCCCGTTAGGCTCCAAAAATGCAAGGGAGAGCGAGATTTGGCGTCCCCTAGTGTGATTGTCTAACAGGGGTGGTCTAGCAGCCACGTCAGAGGGCTGCTTCTTGAGTAGATTCGCTGCCACTCTAGAAGACTTTCTATTTGAGCTGCAGCAAAATCAACTCGAATAGCTGCACACTCTTGCACACCTCATGGTGCTGGTTGCACTGGTTTCTCAGCACTGCTCACGCTACCTGTGCTAAATTGCAGCATATTTTCCATCCGTTGGTGGAACTCTGTGGTGTGTCGCAGAGTTTTTATGCAGCTGCGGGATTCCACTGAGTGAAACTCCATAATTTTCGCCCAAGCCTGCCATTTACACTGTACCGTAAGACGCATTTTAATGAGGTATGCCTGCCTTTTTCCTCATTTGTTGTGCTTTTGTTTGACTTTTAGTCCACTCATCTCATTGTATCCCTTTTTCTACAATATTGGTGAGAGCATTGCTTCCCACAAGTTCCAGGCTTTGGCTAATTTAGACTCATTCCTTTTTACTGGTGAAAAAGCCATGCAATTCTGTTTGAATAGGAATCAAAGAAATGTAAGGCCGCTGAACATAACACAGTATGTGCAGTTTTAAAGTTGCAGCATCTTTATAATTTATCAACCTCGCAAGGATGAAAAGCCCGACAGCAGGGGCGTAACAAAAGCCCCTGCAGCCCCTGTGGTGGCCTTCACCCCTCCAAGGGCCCCCAACCATCCAGGGGACCCCATTTAGGCCACAGTCAAAGAATATCTGCGGGTTATGGGAGGCTCAGGGGCTTCACATGATTCTGCGGGGGTGGGGGGGCCTACCAGGATTCGAACCTCGGTCTACGAGATCAAACACATTCATTGTGTTGTATTGTATTTGCATTTGTATAGTGCTTGTGGTGAAAGGATGAGTCAACTGAACCACCTGACCCACTCGCCTCAGGAGAAAACCGTGACACTGGATGCCCATTTTCATTGTCCCTGCTCCAACATGCGTCTTTCAGGGAGACCTTTGGTTGGTAATGTTCGATGAGCAAGAAAGCGTCACTTTGAGCCAAGCACGGGGCATTAAAAGACAGCCTTGGGTCCAGAGAAAACAAACAGTCCCAACAAACAGCGGCAAGCATCAGCCACACACGTCATGCACAAAAACTTTGTATGCTTCTTCAGCACATGTACTCATTGACACAAATATTGAACTCAGTTCACAAAGAAAGCCACGGTTCGCCTAGGTTCTTTAAACCTTGTGTTAGGTATGGACCCGTTGTACTCTGATCTTCAAAAAAACAGGTCAAGCCAGCAGCAGAACTGGGTGCAAGCTGTTGCTCTCAAGACAGCTGCTCTCACGGAGTAGGCGAAGTCACACATGAGTATTCAGCGGTACCTAATTTGTGCCAATGTTTGCTGGGGCTCAGCACCGGCACTTATGTTATAACACCAGCCCACCTTTATATTCTACCACATGGTGTCCTATCTATATATATTTATATACAACACATTAGAAGTGTATTTACCAATTCAATTTACTGTAAGCAAATTACATCAGCTCTCCCAGGCCATTCCTACAGTTCTGGGTGACCTGAAGTAGTTCAAATTGTCATATTTGTAAGCGTGTGAGATTAGAAGGTGGCATTGATACTGGACTTTGGCAGTGCCAATATGGACAGTGGATGGTGCAAGCTGCAGTGGCTACCTGAGAAATATCTTGGACCCTAGCACTTTTTTTTTTTTTTACAAATTGAGCACTGTAGGGCAGGGGCGCAAAACACCCCAATAACCTATTTTTTGGGTTGCCTAGTTCTCAATTCCTTTGCAAGGGCAAATTCTCAGCACCTTTTCCTGCTGGCCCCCCCTCCTCATGTGTCTCGCTCTCATGTGTTAACTTTGCATGCATAAGCATATTAAAACCAGATCGATTGGCTTTGCCAATGCTTGTTTCTGTTTCCCTCTGTCACAGGAGATATCTGTTCCTTTCTGTCCTCTCAACCCCCTTTGTAATGTTTTAAAGGATCGGATGTGCAGATATTGTTTTTAATATCCAACAAGCATACAACATTCAATAGCCTTACTGGCATGAGATATCTTTGACAGAGTTTCAGTGAGCCATGGACAATGTATGTATGTATATGGTATTTGTACAGCACAAAGCTAACCGGAAGGGAGTGAAATTGTGATTATCATGTCGGCTGCACCTTCTAGCTGTGATGTCACTGTCTTGTTCTGTAACCACCGCTTTTTATGGGTTGGCTCTGATCTGAGTGCCAGCCTTGCTTCTGGACATCAAGTCCATTAAACTGGACCTGTCTAGGCGCGGTTCCAGGTGCACAGATGCTCAGTTTCGTAACATATATTGTACTTTGTCTGATGTCCCTTCGTATTCCTGTATATAATTGAAATTTGTTACTGAATTTCAGTTGGTTCTAATTCTGCAATTTGTTGATGCAACTTTAATGATCTTGCAAACCCACAATGGGTTAGTTGTTGAGGCCATCAGAGCACACCATGCCAGCTAGGAATTGAGACAATCTTGACAAATGGCAATCCACAACAGACTGGTTAGATACTGGTGCCCCAAACAGTTGTATGGTGGAACAACGCCGCAAAATATTCAGCATGCCTTTCCCACGCATTTTTTACCCCGTGTTTTCTTTGAACGCATACGTTTTTACACTGTATGCCTTTACCACACATTGTTGATATAGATACTTAGATATATAAACAATGTATTAGTGGGGGGAGGCCCCCACACTCTCGAACTTACCTTAAATGCGCGGTAAAGGCATACGTTGGAAAAGCATATGCGTTCTAAAAAAAATGCATGCTAAAAAATCCGTGGTATAGGTACAATGTGATAAAAAACTTCATTGTAAAGGTTGTTTCCCGCCCCAAATGTAGACAGCATCTGAGAGGCACAGCTGTAAAGTGCCTGTACGATATTTTGCATGCTTGGATTTTCGATCTTATACTTACAATGTTAAAAGTCGAACTACAAGTCCCAGAATGCTATGTCTTATCAGTCAAAAAGCCAGGACTTGCAGACATAATAGCGGAAATCCGCTAAAAAAGTATGCCTGCCTGAACAGAGAAGCCTCTCAGTAGCCATATTGGTGGCAAGAACATGTGTTCAGCAGTCTGCTTGTTTTTAGCCTATATCTCCATAGGTGTCTCAGATTCCATGGAGTGGCTGGTTAGTTGAAGGCCCCACAACCTTGTGTGTTCTGCCTGCTACCTGAATGCTTCATTATACTACTCTAAATGTAACTTGCCTGTGAGCAGGGCCTCAGTTTTGCCCCAGTTATGTGCCATCATTTTAACAAACCAGTGCGTCATGGTTGCGGTAGTATTGATTTACTTTATTCAACTAACACATATCAAAAGATCATTAAGAAACCGAGCTGCTATATCTGTCCCTGTCAGTAGGAAAACACATATATGACTCAGCTCTTTTAACATAACTTTGCATCCAGGCTCCGTGTAGTTTGCTTTTGTTGCATTTAAACAAATTGGACTAAAATCTGATAATAACAAGGACATGTATAAAGAAAGCTGTGTCCTCTTTATTTGTAGCTAGAGGTACAAGCCCGGGACAGGAGACAAGCTGCTCTACTGACATATATTGAAGCAACAAATCTAAAATTAAGATACATTGAGCAACCAGGTAAACCGTACAGTCAAAACCCCAAATAACTAACCCATTCCAACTCATGGTTTCACTTAATATACTTTTTAACCAAGAGCATTTGTTTTTTGCTGAAGAGAGTGTAGACTTTGAAAAATGCTTTCCGAGAGCCTTACTTACAGCTGTAGTTGCAATTTGCCTCGGGATGCACCTCTCACAATGTAAGAGGGATGCTCCTTATTCCTTAGGCAACTAGTTCGATGTGTCTATCTTTTGTTTACTAAATAACTGCAATCCACCCAGATGTGCCAAGTGGCCCTTGTCTGATGGGTAACCACCAGACAGATCTGGCTTTTTAGTCAATACACTTTGCATGCTGGGATATTTCGACGTATACTTCAAAGGTTAAAAGTGGAAATTTAAGTCTCAGAATGCAAAATACTGTTGGCTGTCAGGACTGGCTTGAAAACTGACACATGAGATGAGGTAATTTCTTAGCCAATTCAAGTCAATTTAAAATACAAAAGCGTGTTTGACCTTTATGATTAACCTTTGAAAAGAACTATCACTGTCTTGTATTACCTAAGAAATTCCATAAGTTCCACCAGATGGTTCCATGTCATCAGCAACACCATGTTTCTGTTTCAGGATTTCCTTTCACAAGTCATTCCTTTAACATGTATTATTAACCCCTTCAGCGCGGCGCGGATTACCGCGCCGTGCTGAAGGTTCCGTGCGCGGGCAGGGCCGTGACGGAGCGGTTCCGTCATGCGCACAGCGCAACCGACGCGCATGATGGAACCGCTCCGTCACTCGCATCGAAGGGGTTAATACAATTGGTTCTGCTGAAATTAAATAAGACTACAACTCCCAGAATGCATTAGTCTTTTAATGAAACACCCAGGACTGGAAAATGTCTTCTCAATTAATGAGGAGTTATCTGATAACCTTTAGGGGCACATTTACAAGCCCCGTACGCCACATTTGCACCGCCGGTGCGTCACTTTTGTGACGCAGCGGCGGCGCAAAGCCAGCGCCATGCTGCGGGGTATTTACAATGTGACGCATCTAGGGAGATGCTGCGTCAAAACCCTGCGCCTGCTTGAAGCAGGCGTAAGGATTGACGCAGCATGTTAGGCATAGGGCACCCCGAGCCTTGCTGGAGCTGCGTCGCACTTGCGACGCGACTCCAGCAATGCGCCACCTTTACGGCAGGAGATGCGTCTCGCATCTGTCTATTCTTGCCCCATGGTGCGCCGCATTGTAAATGCGGCGCATCGATGGTGGCGCAAGAGGTGTCTGCCGTGACGCAAAATAACTGGCGCATCCCTGCTGATATGCAGGGATGCGCCAGTTATTGTAAATCTGCCCCTTAGTTCTCATGGATGTCCGTTACTATTTCCGGGTTATCTCGTGTTGATCGTTCAGTGATAGGACATGGTGTTAGGGATAGACTCTCCCCCAGCTTTCCTTCCTGTGCGCAGCTTCTTGTCAGGGTTAGACTTGCCACATCGTTTTTCCACATTATGTTTCTCTCTTTCTCCCGTTGTGGCTCAGCTGAAACTGAGCCACCAAGTGTATACACATTCCATAGCCTTGTACACACTTTCATCTCCCAATAATTTGGAGTTGTAAGTAGAGCGATACCGTTCTTTTAATGTAATGCCTGTTCGTAGCAATGACAGCAAAGAATAGTTTTAATTGAAACATTACTTGATTCTCAAAGACTCTTTAGTGACAAAAATACAGCTGCATTTAAAGCTGTTAAACCAGTACACATGGAACACTGAACACGTCTCTGCCCTGCTCTCCATGCCTTCAGAGCTCAGAACAGGAAGTGATCTCACACACTGCCTAGAAAGTGCTCTCCATGCCCTCAGAGCTCAGAACAGGAAGTGATCTCACACACTGCCTAGAAAGTGTCCATGGCACATACCCTTTTGTGGGGACTCTGTTCCCACTCCCTATCTGTCTTGGACAAGCCCTTCTATGACCATGTGACCTTCTCCTTCATGACATCCAGACTGTGCAAGTGACCCGTGTACCTTCTGCCATAACCGAAACATATCGCTACATTAAACATTGCAAATTGATTTCGACTTCAGTTTTAAGATGAGTAAAGCAATTATTTAAATGTTGATTTAAAACTGAGAATAAATACCAGAGCATCTGAAATATGTAATTAATTAAGAGTTATTACCCTCAGGCTAGCCTGGAATGTTAACAGTAGTTAATTGCCTATCCTGGAAATTATTGGCTCAACTGAAGACTAGAGAAATTGTCAATTAACAGCTGTCAATGACCAAACGGCTGTGAGTAATAAGGCTATTAGTACCGTCCCTCTAATGTCATGCAACAGACAGACAGACATGTGCACTATCCTTGTTTTCTCCATGTCCAGACATGACCCCCATGCTCAAGTTTAAAATTGGCAACAACAATAGGCATGCCATAATTCTAAGCATTTTGATTGTCTGAGCCATTCTGACGGTTCCTGTCACAGAGCTAACTGATGTCTAATAAGTATATTAAAACAACATGATTTCACAACGTATTGAAAAAGAAAACATTAAATCAAACGAATGCCAAGTGTACTGTTGGCTCCCAATGTAAAATTTAATTGAAAAGTGAAGGCTGCTATTGGACATTTTCCTCTTTAATGTTTTTTAATTCCTTTAATTACATTTCGTGTATACTAAATTACACTGTTATACCCATTTTTAAGTTTAAATGTTAGAGTTAAATTAAAGGAATTTTTATATTTAACATTCACTTTTTTTTATTCATGCAATTACAAGAAGCATTTAAGCATTATTGCCTTCAGCTCAGCGTGCTAACAGTGGTTAATGCCCTTTGTAGAAATTAATTTGAGTAACAGTAATTTCAGTTACTACACAATGTTTGGATGGTCTTTAATGTTAGTATTAGGGTGAGGATTACCAATAGTTTAGAAGTGATGAGGTCACAATAATAGCATTTTGAAGTATATGGTAAGGGAAAGGGCACTGCAAAGATGGTTTGTAAAAGTGCTGTGTGCAGGTAATGGAGGTCACAGTAATGACATACATTAATTTCTCCTCTCTATGCCTACCAATGTTAAAGCTGAAGTGATCTCACACACTGGCTGGATTACACAGGACAGTGAACAGCCACAGATCTAACTGGTCCTCATATCAACATGTGTCCTTCCGCTCGCTGATTGGTTGTTTCAGCATGTTGACAAAGCGTCCTTTAGCTTCATGATTAAATTGGGAGCTGTATAGCAGATTTCAGGGTTGATCAAGAAAATAAAAGAAATGCTGAGAATCAAAATTATTTTCCCTTCCATGCAGTTCTTAGGGCGTTTGGCCATTTCCTGTGTTTGCTTTTGTGTTGCACCATCAAGTGTCTTATGTGTTTCGGCCTTCGTGAGAAAATATCTTACATTTTGCAAGGTTTGCCCTTCTGACATCTAAAGTCCCTTCCCTGACATGTGTGCCATTACAACCGCTCTTCTTTGAAGGACACATACCTCTTGTTGGTCATTGGCCATCATAAATTCCCAACATTAATCTCAACACTGAGCCTGTTCTGAGAATCATCTCCAAAAAGAGTCTTACAAAGGGGCTTAGTGTTTTCCCTCTAATAATTGCAGAAACAGCCCTAAATCTCTTGGAGATTGCCTGGTCCATATGCCAATACTACAACCTCACTCTGCATTAATAGTAAAAATAGAAAACTTAGGGGCATATTATCAAGCACGGCGTTAAAATTATCGCCGCTTCAGCGGCAGAAAACTGCAGCTAAAGCGGCGATAATGGGCTTGATAATATGCCCCTGAGAATTCCAATAGAAGCCCATGTTCTGTGTCAACATGGGCTTCTATTGGAATTCACAAACGCTTATTATCAAGCCCATTATTTCCGCTTTAGAGGCAGTTTTCTGCCACTAAAGCGGCGATAATTTTAACGCCCTTTCTTGATAATATTTCTTCCACGTGGACATTTTAGGGTTCTTCTTCCGTTACCTTCCACTCACACAAATGGTACCAGTGCTAGTCATGCCCACCTAAAAAACATGAATGCTCATGAATGCTCATCTTTAGCACTTTCTGCGAAGCACTTGCAGCTGGGAAAACACACATCCCCAGCCTTGCCCACACTTTACTGGTTTCCAAACAGAAAGAGTCACTCAAAGAATTCATCACACACAAGGCATTCCACAGTAAAGGCCCCCACTTACTCCAAACCAAGTTCATCAAATACCGGTTCCTTCTTTGTAGCAACCACACCCCAGTAAAATGTACTCGTGATTAAAATTAAGAAATTGACAGATCCTAGAATCCCCCGAACAGCTATGAAAATATGTCACTACTCCTTTGTATAACAAGCAATGCAACCCACCAAGCGGCCACAGATTCGAAGGCTGTAGGGCACCCACCCAAGTGTGAATCTGTAGTCTGACTCTAACTATGACATGTTGTGATGTGTTCCAAACTTGAGGTTGTCTTACAGTCCAGTCTGTGAGATTGTAATCCAGTCTTAAGTATGAGAATGTATTCAGTTCTTGACATATAATACATATATACATATATAGCCACTGACAAGCACAAAGGTTAAAGTGACATTATAGTTAGGTGAAACTTTCAGTGACAATGTGTAGTTACGAGGTCCACGCAGGAAGAATATAGTTCAATATACTTTATTGTAGTGAGTTACAAATTCTGTAGAGCAGACCCACCAGGAGCAGCCAGTATGCTGCTCAGCCCATTCTCAACTGTGACTTCTCCTCACAGGCTCCCAACATTCCGAAGCGCATCATCACTCTGACATTGCATGCAGCACACAGCACAAACACACTGGCTGAGCAGAAGGTGTAAATGGCAGGAGGTGTAAACTATTTTGGCGACGCGTTGGTGACTACCTACGTGTTACAACTGGACTTCATGGACCTGCCAGCCAAAAGAGGACCTGACGATGAAGCTACCTATAGAGCCTACAGATGCTGGCAACACAACATACATTACCAAGAGGAGGTATCCCCTGAAAAGAAAAAACGCTCACAACAAACAAAGGAGTGCTACACAGAACAATAAAGACGTCCATGAGAAACCAAGGAGTACTTCACATACAACAGAAGATGTCCCCAAGAAACCTGTGAAGATGAAGCACCACGCCACTCAGCCCCACCAGTGTCATCACCATCTGACAGACCTAGCCCAGGCGTGCTGTGCTCATCTAGATTACCCATTTTGGACTTTTAAATTACCAGTGCTTCTTCTGTCATCAAACCTAGCAACTTACACTTTGAAAATTCTTTTGGGTCTTGTGTCTGTATTCCCAGTAACATACTGCATGACCCTGAGGACATACAAAAACATCACTGAGCTTGGGAAAACAATGCAGTCACCAAGGATGGGAGAAATGGTCTCTGCCCACAATCTTCAATGGCAAGTGTCACAGCGCTGAAGAATTCTTTCTACAATAAAATGTTTGTGACTGGCTTCAACCTGCCCCTATGGTGCTTCGGTGTTTGGGAGGCGCGTAGTTGCACTCCCACCTATCTTTCTGCTCTCTCCTCTTTGTTCACTTCACTGCATCTTTTCTGCTGTATTTGTGTTCCTCTCTTTTATTCCTTTTCTTGGTTCACATTGTTTTATCTTCTTTCAGGTGACCACATTTATGCTTCTGTTATACAAGAAAGGGGGATGTGTAGTATCCTGTTCATGTTAAAGTCCTGCCATTATCTCTCTACCTGCTCAGCCAGGGGTGAATGTGCTGTGTGCTGCATGGAGTGCTGGAGTGATGATGCGTATTGGAATGTTGGGTGCCTGTGAGGTGTAGTGTGACAGTTGGAGAATGGGCTGAGCAGCATACTGGCTGCTCCTGGTGGGGCTGCTACACTAGAACTTCCCTACATGTAACTTACTTCAATAAATCTACGTAAACTACATCCTACCTGCGAGGACCTCATTACTACACAATGTAACATTTTAAACTGAATAAAACAGTGAAATGTACGTTATTGTTATCTCAAGCAACAACTTGTTCCTTATAGTAATTATAACTCGTCCCCTGCCATGCATAGTCTTGTCATCAATTATGTCATTCCAAATGTTGCAATGATGTCATTAATGATGTCATAGAACATTTCATGAGTGATGTAATATGTGAGATATAAAGCAGTGCATGGTGAGGGCACACGAGTTCCTCGAACCCAACTGTCCAGCTATACCAATATTTTTGATCCCTAATTTCTCAAAAACGACTGGACATACTGACCACTTTTCTTATACCTTTCTTATTTGTGATGAATGAGTGTAGAAGTAGTTTGCAATAAAATCATCTGTTCACTAAGGACTTCTCTCCAGGGGGATGGCTTAATGTAGTAGTGGTTTGCAATAGAATGACCTCATACCTGAAGAATAATTTTACTAGTGGTTTGTGACAAAGTGGCCTGTTCGTTAAGCCCTCTCTACTGGGTTTGTATTGTAGTGGTTTGTGTAAAACTGACGTCTGCACTAAAACCTCTTTGCAGGTTGATGAATAGTCTTGTTGTGGTTTGCTACAGACTAGCCTGTATGGTTAGGCGTCATTAGTGTTTAGAGTAGTGGTTAAGAAGAGACAGGACTATCCACTGAGAACTCTTCCCTGGGTGATAAGTGAGTGTAGTAGTTGATAAGGTTACATTGTGCTCTCTGCTGTACATCTAACACCTGTCTCCTTTTCTTTAAAAAAAATAAATGTCTTTTTTGAAGTGCATTGAAGTTTACTTTGCTGGATGATGTCATCAGTGATGTCATCATTGATGTCATCTGAGATGTCATCAGTGTTGTCCCTGACCATGTCATGACTGATATAATATGTGAGGTCAGAAGCATTGCATTATGGGAGGTGTAAGTTATAGATAGCTCAGTTAACTATAACTGCAGAATTTCAATGGTTTTGTGTGTGTAAAATCTAGACGTAACTATAATGTTCCTGTAACCTTTGTTTTTTTTGTGAATTTCTACATTTTTTCAATTTTATTTCCTAACTATAAGGTCCCAGTAAGCTTTGTTTTTTTCAATCAATTTCTGTGGTTCTGTAATGCTTTTTCCTAACTATATCATCCCTGTAACCTTTTGTTTTATAGTGAATTACACTGCTTATTTTATGTAAATTGTACTACAATTTGACCCATAAGTCAAATTTACTAATATACATTTTCACAAGTTTATAAATGCATTTTATTCACACATTCATTCTTATATATTTTAAAACTAAAATTAAAAATATTAAGGTAAGGTAACTTATGTAGACTTTCTATAAATGCCACTCACCAAGACTTTCTTTTTTAAATACATTTTAAGTATCCATGGATATGTTTCCAACCAAACACACATATTCAATATCATAGTAACAATACATTTAATACACACATATGCTATTGCAATTTCTATAAGTGTATCATTGCCTATGTGTGGATGTGTGCACAACTGTGTGAGTAACTGTGTGGGTGTGTGAGTGGCTATATGGGTGTGTGAGTAGGTATTGAGTGGCTGTGTATGTGGGTGTGTGAGTGGCTGTGTCAGTAGGTGTGTGAGTGGCTGTGTGAGTGGTTTGGTGGGTCTCTGAGTGGGTGTGTGAGTGGGTGTTTTAGTGGTTGCCTGGATATGTAAATGGGCATGTGAGTGGGTGGGTGTGTGAGTGGTTTTGTGGGTCTGTGAGTGGGTGTGTGAGTGGCTGTGTGGGCCTGTGAGTGGTTGTGTGGTTGTATTAGTGGGTGTGTGAGTGACTGTGTGGATGTTTAAGTGGGTGTGGGATTGGCTGTGCAGGTGTGTGAGTAGGTTTGTGATTTCTTTGTGGGTGTGTGAGTGGTTTGGTGGGTATTTGAGTGTGTTTGTGAGTGGCTGTAGGGGTGTGTGAGTGGGTGTCTTAGTGGTTGTGTGAGTGTGTAAATGGGTGTGTGAGTCATGGGTGGGTGAGTGGGTGTGTGAGTGGTTATGTGGGTCTGTGAGTGGGTGTGTGAGTGGTTTTGTGAGTATGTGTGTGAGTGGCTGTATGGGTGTGTGAGTGACTGTGTGGGTGTGTAAGTGGGTGCGTGAGTATGTGAGGGGGTATGTGAGTGGTTGTGTGGGTGTGTAAGTGGGAGTGTGAGTGGCTGTGTGTCTCTGTGAGTGTGTCTGTGTGAGTGGTCTTGTGGGTCTGTGAGTGTGTGTTTGAGTGGCTGTATGGGTGTGTAAGTGGGTGTGTGAGTGAGTAGGTGTGTGGGTCTGTGAGTTGGGGGTCTTGATCCCCAGATCCACCACAAAAAACATAGGGGGTCGGGCTAAGCAATGCGGTGGATCTTCAGACCCTCACGTGCTAAAACAATAGGTTTTTGGACAATTTCTTGCCCATGAGGGCGTCTCTCTCAGAACCCTTCAATAGTTCCATGGTGTCAGGGTACCTCTACCCTTACCCATTGTATCACTTTTGATTTTTTACCTGAGAACCGAGGCCCGATGCACAAAATGTCAGCCACAACTTTCCGCTCACGTTGCAGCTAGCCAATCATGGCATTGCTGTTGGAGTGTGGCTCTACCACAGTGGAGATACATACATATTTTTACTTTAATAACTCCAAGATTACTGAAATTATTTAAGCAAATTACAAAAAACTCACGCGACCGTAATCCTCTGCTGATGCTAATACTGTATTTAGACACTTATTTGCCCATGTCTTCTTCCATTAAATTTTAGCTATACATATATTACAAATATTTTTTTTTCATAAAGACACATATGTCATCAGCACAGGATTACGGTCGCGTGAGTTATAGTTGCCTACAGTAACTATAACGGGGGAATTTCATTGGTTTTTTATCCGTAAAATTTCCAGCTAACTATAACATGTGTGAAACCTCTGGTTTTTTCAGTGAATTTGCAAGGTTTTTTAAATGCTAATTCCTAACTATAACGTGTGTGAAACCCATGGTTTTTTCAGTGAATTTGTACGGTTTTTTAAATGCAAATTTTTTTTGGACATTTTTTTGTAAACCTATGTATAAAATAATGCATTATGGAAAGGTTTTTTTTTTTTAATGCTTTTTTTTCCGTGCGCGTACGGTAAGCTGGCGGTACGCGCTCCGTGCGTCATAAGTACGGTGCGCGTACGTAATAGGATACGCGTACCGTAAGCTGACGCTACGTGCTCAGCACGTCATAAGTACACCGCGCCTACGTGATACGTGCGTGACGTACGCGTACACGCGGAAGCAACGTCGCGGTTACGCAGGGGCGTGTAATGCGCATGCGCGAGTGCATCTTACGTACGCGCTCCGTAAGCGTCACGTTTGCGCATGCGTACTTTTTTACGAGCGCGTACCGTGAGCTTACGGAGAGCGCACGGTAGGTCATGTGATCCACAAAGAACACTTTTCATTGGTTGAAATTACTTTCATTTCCAGAAACTTCCCACACCACACCCATTCCCCTCATTACTGCTAGAAAGAACATTTTTCATTGGTTGAAAGTACTTTCAGTTCCAGAAACTTCCCACACCACACCCATTCCCCTCATTACTGCTTGAAAGAACACTTTTCATTGGTTGAAAGTACTTTCAGTTCCAGAAACTTCCCACACCCCACCCATTCCCCTCATTACTGCTTGAGATCCCTTAGGAGAAGGAGCTGGATTGACATTGGGATACAATGGCAGAACAGCAGAGCTCTTCTGAGAGTGAGGCCAGCAGCACCACCATGATCCAGAGAAGGAGGAAACAAAAGACTTCTTTTGTATGGGAGTATTTTTCTTTTCCAGAGGGGGAGAAAAAGGTGAATGCTCAATTGGTCACTTGCATACTTTGTGGCCGTGTTTTATCTAGAGGAAATCCAAGAAAGAAATATTCCTTTGGAAATCACTCTATGAAAAGACACCTGCAGGATAGACATCCCAGGACCTTTGCTCGACATACTGGAGAAAACTCTTCAGTAAGTCACCAGAGCCCAACCTCAGATGCTCAGCCGAGTACATCATCGGCAGCTCAGCTGAGCCCTTCCTCTGAGGTGGGAGCATCACCTTCTTCTTTTCCTGTGGACATTAACCCTCGATTTGGGAGGGTTGAAATGAGGTGTACAAGATGTGGTGGTCTTATTGTTTATGGGGAGATCAGTCTTCCCCTTATTAACAATAAGATAGACCAGCATGTTTGTAGACGCTTATAATATTCCCATTCTTTCTTTCCTCTATCCCTGTATTAACCCAACGGCTCTTATAAGAGCCAACCTTACCTCACAATTTTTTTTTTTTTAATCTTTCCTTTTTGCAAATTTTTTTTTGCCGTGCGCGCACGGTACGCGTAATTCCGCGAATTTCGCGGAATTTCGCAGATTACACCGTGCGCGTACGCTACGCGCATACGGCGATTTTTCGAAAAAAAAAAAAATTTCATTTTTGCCCTTGAGGGTCCTTCTGGGACCCCCTGACCAAGGCTAGGGGGTCAGGAACTGTCGAGCCTGCCCCCTTTTCACATTATCCACCTTTTTTATTCACCCCCCTGACAGTGCGAGTGAGAAAATGGCGGCCGCCGCTTCCTGGTTTCGACCGATTCGAATGTTTACTAAGATCTAACAGCCACTCAGAATCGCGCTCGCGCACGCCACCGTACGCGCACGGTAAGCGCACCGTAAGCTGCCACAGATATATATATTGATTTAAATGCTATTTTCTCAGGATCTACTGAACAGATTTACACCAAACCTACAAAAGGCACTTCCTTGACCTGAGGACTACCTCTCTGCCAAATTTCAAGTAATTCTGTTCAGCCGTTCGGGCTGTAGCTGTGTCTAAAGGTCCTATGGAAAAATGCATGGGGAAAACGTGTTTTGGGACCCCCCTTTTATCTCAGCCCCCGCTTGACGAATCCCCCCGAGACTTTCAGGGTAGGAGCGGAGCGTAGCGCCCCACCTATTTTGAAAAATTCGCAAGGATTCGTCGACCGGCGCCAAAGTTATTCAAAATAGAATGTTGCGGATTTCCTATGGAAACGTGGTCCTAACTATAACTACCTACTGGCGACCGCCAGTAGGTAATATATATATATATATATATATATGCATGTATGTGGATATATATATATAAATATATATATCTGTATATATATATATATATCAAACAGAAGAGTGTCCTCTTTCAGGAAGCCACACACAGGGGGGTAAGTTTCACGCTTTATTGGAGAGAGCTGCAGCAGGGATGACAGAACACCTTCCACAAAATCTTACTGCCCGACGCGTTTCGTGCTCACGCACTTAATCATGGGCTGAAATGTCAATTACAGTTGCTTCACTCCCCGCACCTGAAATATATCCTGGGACCCGCCCCAGTGGGCGTCGGCAGTCGCACTGCCTGCTGGTTCCTGTAGTGCTGGTTATCAACCTCCTGTGAGTAGTGAAAGCACTGCTGCATACTGACTGTTAAAATCCCAAGTGGGTTGGCTGATGTCCCGTTTCTCCCGGCAACACCATACGACTCTCGCCGCGCCCCTCCTGTCCTCTCTGTAGCTGCACACCAACCGGTATCAGCATAGGTCCGCTTCTCCGCGGCAGGGCCTCCTCACGACCGGACTAGCCGTCATCAAACCAAACAGAAGAGTGTCCTCTTTCAGGAAGCCACACACAGGGGGGTAAGTTTCACGCTTTATTGGAGAGAGCTGCAGCAGGGATGACAGAACACCTTCCACAAAATCTTACTGCCCGACGCGTTTCGTGCTCACGCACTTAATCATGGGCTGAAATGTCAATTACAGTTGCTTCACTCCCCGCACCTGAAATATATCCTGGGACCCGCCCCAGTGGGCGTCGGCAGTCGCACTGCCTGCTGGTTCCTGTAGTGCTGGTTATCAACCTCCTGTGAGTAGTGAAAGCACTGCTGCATACTGACTGTTAAAATCCCAAGTGGGTTGGCTGATGTCCCGTTTCTCCCGGCAACACCATACGACTCTCGCCGCGCCCCTCCTGTCCTCTCTGTAGCTGCACACCAACCGGTATCAGCATAGGTCCGCTTCTCCGCGGCAGGGCCTCCTCACGACCGGACTAGCCGTCATCAAACCAAACAGAAGAGTGTCCTCTTTCAGGAAGCCACACACAGGGGGGTAAGTTTCACGCTTTATTGGAGAGAGCTGCAGCAGGGATGACAGAACACCTTCCACAAAATCTTACTGCCCGACGCGTTTCGTGCTCACGCACTTAATCATGGGCTGAAATGTCAATTACAGTTGCTTCACTCCCCGCACCTGAAATATATCCTGGGACCCGCCCCAGTGGGCGTCGGCAGTCGCACTGCCTGCTGGTTCCTGTAGTGCTGGTTATCAACCTCCTGTGAGTAGTGAAAGCACTGCTGCATACTGACTGTTAAAATCCCAAGTGGGTTGGCTGATGTCCCGTTTCTCCCGGCAACACCATACGACTCTCGCCGCGCCCCTCCTGTCCTCTCTGTAGCTGCACACCAACCGGTATCAGCATAGGTCCGCTTCTCCGCGGCAGGGCCTCCTCACGACCGGACTAGCCGTCATCAAACCAAACAGAAGAGTGTCCTCTTTCAGGAAGCCACACACAGGGGGGTAAGTTTCACGCTTTATTGGAGAGAGCTGCAGCAGGGATGACAGAACACCTTCCACAAAATCTTACTGCCCGACGCGTTTCGTGCTCACGCACTTAATCAGCTCTCTCCAATAAAGCGGAGAAGCGGACCTATGCTGATACCGGTTGGTGTACTATGCGTACAATTAGCACCACAGCTGCACATAGAATATTCCATTCTGGAATTCCATTTAGAGGCAGACATAAAGGTAGTACATGTACTTTTCACTGTATGAGGCTATTTAGATCACATCACTCTTTACGTAGAGCATTGTGACACATTGCGCAAGATCAGACATAGTGGTCAATTATCTGTCCAGGGGCACATGCGATACTTTATTATTGTCATCTGTAGAATCGCACACCAATAGGGTTCCTAATGGTTTTAGTTTGTCCGTGTTTGCAACACTATGGCATTGATACATGTATTTTCAGGACAACATGGCCAACACTGTATACCGATACCCATACGGGTTACAGAATGGCATTTATGTTTTTTATATTTTTATAATTAGCATGGCAATAATATGGTATAGCGAGCACGAATGAATGTCGCAGGTCATGATTATGTGGAAACCAGTTCCAAAATGGCTGCCAGAGTTTCCCGAGTTCGGGTGGGACAGTGTAGGGCACAGTCCTCTGTCTATGTCAAATGTTTTACGTGAATGAAGTTGTGTACTTAATGGTGACGTGATCTTTTCTTTCCATCGTGTGAACAAGGCTTCATCGCCGAAACGCGTAGCGTGGAATAAACTTCTTGAATTATTCACTTCATTGGAGCCTGAGAGTGTATTATTATCACGTACTACAGACGGATTTTGGATTGTTTTACCGGGTGCTCTCCTGGTGCATACACCACCCTCCACGGGTCCGTAGTCTCGACAGGAGCGCTTTTGTAGTTGATATATATATATATATATATATATATATATATATATATATATATATATATATATATATATATATATATATATATATATATTGTGCCTCCTTATATTATTTGCTGGCCATCACATTGATAAGGAAAAGTAAGACTTTGACAACCGGGATGCCCTAGGGGTGAATTTAAAACCCAAAGGTGGACCCACCTCTCATCCTTGTTCTCAAGGGGGTCTCCCTCTCTGTACTAATTGTCTGTATGTCATGACTCTTCAATACTGGTGTCAGCTTTGTGTCTTAGTCGATTAATTGATTGGCAGATTTTCTCTAAGACCAGCCACACTTCCCCTCACGTCTCCTGAGTGCTTCCCATCTCCTTCCCTAGCAACAACGAGGTAGTCTAATTGTGAGGAAATAAGCAGTAAACTGAGTGAGAGGGAAAAATGTCACGAGATGTAATTCTAAACAACAACATTCTACATTACCGTAAGCCTTTGAAAATAGCACCACTTCCTATTTGTGTCTGTATATCATGTTGCACCAAGCGTTGTACAAACAGTGCATGGTTGAGTTTGTGCTTCCGGCTGCTGTATATTATGGGTGAAACCTCATAATTGCCCTTATTCTGTACTTTGTCAGTTCCAGGTCTAAGCAGAAAAAGACATTTCAGTGAGTAGTTAAATGACCTGTGAGGTGTTGGCAGCCGCTACTCTGTGGGGGGTGGGGGAGTGGAGGGGGGTGGCGTAGGGGTACTGCCCATCACTGCTGTGAAGTAAGGTGAAGAGGTCAGCTTTAGGGACTCTGGTTGACTGTTAAATGCCTACGATGAAGATTGAAAGTCTTGCCTCTGTAATATTACCCCCTCACACATTTGCTGCCCCTCCCCCTCGTGTTCCATCTCACTGCTGACCCATTTTACAGCTGCTCACCCGCCCCACCGCCAGAAATCCACCTTAGGGACGGCGTTCGATTTCAAGTACTGGACCTTTAGGGATATGCATTGACCCCTTCTCTAGAACAGTTATTTTCATAAACATAATTTATTTTTAGATATTATCAGTTTGTATTTTACATATGTTTTCTAATACATGGAGTTCTGCAGACTCTGTACAAAAACTGCTTGTAATTTTCTTATTACAGACTAGTAGTTCCACGGCAAGTCACCGCTGATATGAACATTTGGCGGCGTGCTCGCTACGCCACAGGATTCAAGCTAGCCTGGCTGATCAAGCATTCATTAACCTTTGCTGCACAATTGTCCTGTATTTTTCTTGACTTTGATATTATTGATGGTATTTGTCTCTGCTCTCTGAACAATTGTAAAGCGCTCTGATACCCGCCAGCGTCATGCTCGCACTATATAAAACTTTCAAAATAAATAAATAACAGAATTACTACCCCTCAATATTCCGACATCTAATTTAACCGTCTCACTCCATGTCATAACGGACGTTGTTTCCAGTCCTGGGCTTTAAACTCACAAATCAATGGTATCAGGTGTTTCAATGAACTCAGTGCATTATGTGAACTTATACTACAACATCCAGAATGCATTTTCGTGCCACATTGAAGCTCATGACCGGGCACAGTGTCCTTGATGGCATGGAGTGCGCTTGCCTTCCTATGAACATCTAAAGGTTGAAAGACTGAATTGGCCATGGCAGGATTTAAGCTTGTGATCTGCAGATCAAACATACACAGAGCGCTTATCTCTGGGCACCATCTCGCGGGCAGTTCACTTGAGTGCACTCTGGGCCATTGTAAACAGCAATACATATTTTTAGAAAACTTTGAAATAAGCTCAGAAATATACAGAGTGCCAATAAGGTCATCAGGGGCCTGCAGACAGGTAAGCACATACATTACAGTGTTATCGCATGTAATCCACAATCAAGAAGAATCATACAGCATGACTGAAGAAAAAGTAACCGGTCAGGCTTTGTTCTTTCTTTACGCCTGCCTCTCCGCTTCACTCTGTTTCATGTTGTCTTGTTTTCTGATTTACTTCTTTACTCCTCTCTAACTGATATAGGCCTTTTCGACCTCACTGTCCTTCCCATCCTGAGGCCCCACAACAATTTTAACCACTCACTAATCTGCCTCCACTTCTTCTAGTAACAACCAGGTCCCGCCAATGCAAACCACTCCCTCCCCCCACTCTAAACGTGTTATCTGCTACTGTATCACCGTCACTGGCTTACACCCGCTTCCCTAATACCACACTCACTGGCTCCTAAGTCCCCTCTCCCTCTGGTGTCATTCTTGAAAAAGAATGGGACATGTGCAAAGACACCATCATGCATTCTCATTAACGCCTGGTCTGTGAGCAAGTAAACATCTTCCACCTCATCTCAGAGTAATCGCCAGACCTCCGGTTCAATACAGAATCATGGCGTAGAGACACCGCCATAGCAACCTGCCATGAGACTATCACCCCTGAACATGGTACCATCTGCGGTGACCTCACCAGGAGGAAAGGAAGTGAACTAGCAGTCAATACAACAAAAGTAGAAAAATTTACTCTGCCTGAATGTGAATTTGTTGAAGTAAATTACTCGATACCTCTACATACTCCCGTTAATTCGTCTTGATTTAGAGATCATCCCCCAAAAATTGCACATTTTAAGGACGCGTAATCAATGTGGTTACAGGAACCACACTTAACTACTCTAACCTTTGCTTATTAGGGGCTGGACATTTGGATTGACCACCAAGATTTACACAAATAAAACCCATTATATCAAACCTCAAGGCCCTCCACTTCCATCAACTTGTCATGGGATCGACAGATGCAGCGGGATACGCCCTGTATGCACCCCTTCAGGACATGCGAGGTACCAGGAAAACACCCCATGATCTGTAAACATATCTTTCAGCACCAACTCCCAGTCAAAAAACACAAAAAGAGATAAATACAGAATAAAGAGTGTATCTTCAGACAATGGAGGAAACTAGACTTCAACCACACTGGAGTCACTCCTAAAAAGACTTTAGCCAGCAAGCAACTAATGGTAGTAGTCAAATTCTTTACATGGAATAGTGACAGTTTGGATAGAGAGATACCAATGGAAACATTAATGAGAGCATGGATCAACGAAAAGATTAAGAAATTGAAGACAGAGCTCGTAGAATTAGAAATAATAATGGTGAAAGCAAACAAAAGCCTCTTCCTTCTCCGCCGCAACAGGACACTGCACACAAATCAATCCCCAAAATAAAAAAGTTTGAAGATCGTTTCAGGATCAATAAACCAAGAACGCAAAATACAAAGATTGGAATTAAAAGAGCTAACGTCAATTAAATTCACTCCAACTTTATGCTTTATTCTGAAACTTTTTTAGCAACCATAAAAGTAAGTCACAGAACAAAGACCCATTAAAACAGTTCAGAATACATCAATTTCAAAAACGCAATCTGTTATCAAGGCATTGATCCACGGGCGTGTATGGCAGTTTTAAAAAAAGTATCAACACTAAAAATAAAGTCATCATAATTTAAAGTAATACAAATCTAAAAGCAGATTGGCATTGGCTAGAATCACATCAATATCTCTTTAAAAGCAGGATATAAAAAGTGTCGTATAACCTGCACAAAGCTTACAGAAAAAGGTCAAATGGAGCATTGTTTGTCCAGATGAATCATCAAAAGGGAAAGGTAAAAGTTCAAGGTGATGAGTAAAGCACAATGGGAAGCAAAGCAGGTAATTGAAAGTGTCTGCTCTGAAACCAAATAATAAGCCACGCTCCAAACGGCTGCGGGCAAGCCAGATGTAATTAGTAGTACAATTCATATGCCATAAGTCAAGGTATCCAATCACAGTAGGTTTTTCTGAGAGGTCTTTTAGTCTTTGGGATTTCTCATAACTAAAAAATACATCAGTGACACTCTTCTTACTTCGACTGATACACGTTGAGGGGTCTGAGAAGATAGATTCCATCCCTAGTTGGCAAGATACAGTATCTTCATAAGATAACCATGGGATTTGAAACCCCTTATCTAAGGAAAAGCAGTCGAATATTATTTCTTTTGATAAAACCGCTTCATGGTTTTCCAGATCAACAGACAAAACAGGGCCTGTTGCGCCTGAACCAGATCTTCAAGATATGACAGACAAAGTTCCTTGTGACAAATAAGGTGGGTGGCTGATAAGAGCAGAGATTGCACCCTCCGGAGGAATCTGTTTTCTTCTTGCTGGATTGCCTTACAGTTTGAGATCCCCCATATCGCAGCACCATACAAAGCAATAGGGAGGCCCTGAGATGTATACATCTGTAGAAGGGAAATCTAAGATCCACCACCTGATGGTTGAGATAAGTTACATAAAGACCCTTTAGTCTGGGAAAATGTAAGTGTTCTTGGGAGAAAAACAAGGGAGCATATTTATAATAACTGACGCATCCCTGCATATCAGCAGGGATGCGCCAGTTATTTTGCGCCCCAGCTCCGCCATCATGGATGCGCCGCATTTATAATGCGGCGCACCATGGGGCAAAAACGGCACAGATGCGTCACGCATCTGTGCCGTAAAAGTGGCGCATTGCTGGAGTTGCGTCGCAAGCGCGACGCAGCTCCAGCAAGGCTCGGGGGTGCCCTATCTGCACAATGCTGCGTCAATCCTTACACCTGCTTCAAGCAGGCGCAGGGTTTTGATGCAGCATGGGCTCAAAAGTGACTGAGTGAAATCTTGTAGATTTCACTCAGCCACTTTTAGGAGGCGTTCCTGCGCCGGAACGCCCCCACCTGCCCTGGAACGCCTACATGTGGCGCAGGGCTTTACAACGTGACGCATCTCCCAGATGCGTCACGTTATAAATACCCCGCACCAATGGCGCAGGATTTGCGCCGCTGCTGCGTCACAAAAGTGACGCAACGGCGGCGTAAATGAAGCGCAAGGGCTTCATAAATCTGCCCCCATACCTAAGGAAGGAAAGTTGCTAACGCTAGTCAAAGAACTGGGTCAATCGACAACATTGATAAAGGTCTACACTTTGGGCCACAAGACATGATGTGAGACTTGGTGAAATCTGTCTTAAGATCAAGGGAAACCATACAAGAAACAAAACTGTGTACTAACTTACGCAGTGCCCTTGGAGTGCGTGCCATGAGCAGTGCGTCATCTGAATACAAAAGAGCTGGTAGAGGTTTCCCTGCTATAGTTGCCACATCTTGTGTAGCACATAAAAGTGAGGGGTGGAGATCGTTTATGTATAAAATAAATAAAAGGGGGGGCAGTACACAGCCCTACCTGACTCCACGATGGATCCCCATGTCTCCGGATACCTCCCTAGTTGATTAATAAGGACCCTGGCCCTCATTTCTTCATGTAAATGGGAAAGAAAATGGACCAGTGCAATATCGAGGCCTGAGTCATAAGGATGCGCCATAATTTGGCCCTGTTGACACAGTTGAATGCAGACGTCAGATCCATGAATGCTAGTTAAGGTGGAGATTATTTATCCACCATGTATTTACCTAGCACTAAAGTCAAGAATAGCCCAAAACATGTAGCCTTCCTTAAATTGCCTCTCATCGGGAATGTATCAGTCTTAACACCCCAACCACATCTCCAGCTAGAACCTTACAAAGCATTCTACCAAAATCTTGTGTGAGATTCATGGCCAGAAATATTGCAAACATCTCCAAAAAAAAGGGCTCCTACATCACATCAATCATCAGAAGAACCTCAATGGACCGGTGACAACGCCACGGTGTATCTCTGCCCTCCAAAGCCCCGCCTTACATCCCACAAGGCACAAATCATCTTGCAACTGGAATACTCTAAAAAAATGAAATTATGTGAAAATTCTCCTTATTTATCCTCTTTGCAGTGGGATCTGTGTGCATAATTCCATGGACCACCTTGGGATCCTTAGAGAACTGCCCTGCAGTACTCCCTTTGAGGCTGGTACCAGAGGTTAAGTAAGGCAAGAGCTGATTCCAACGCCCTGGATAAAGTGCCCTTTATCATTCTATAGAGCTGTGACCCACACATCTGAGGGGGCCTGCTGCTCTCAAAGGGAACTTTTCCCAATTCTACAGGGTTTTCTCTCTCCGAACCCCCTGAAATCAGTCACAGCCCCTGCCTAGGAAGTCCATCATTGTCTGTCATCCCGTTTAGTTAATAAGGACGTCAGTTTACTAAAAGGTCAGGGGTGACAAACGTGTTTCCATAACAATAAGTTCAATAACAACAACAATAATAATAATGGCAATAATAATAGTAACAATAATGATGATGATAATAATTGCTGTAAATAGTATGATCAATTTATGTAAATACTTTTATCCAATGCAAAGGCATACAATGAACAGACCTCAACAGAATGAAAAGTCAGCCCCTGCCAGTATCCCAATGTGTGACATTCAGATCACTGCAGATGTCAGCAGCGAGCTTTTAACACACAGACTCTGCAGGCATTTCAGTTTTGACCCGCTCTCAGCCATTCAACAAACCTTTCATTTTCTGCTGACAGAATAAGAAAAGGGGAAGAAATGCAAACTGCAGAAAATAATTATGGATACTGCGACCCTGCTTATATTCTGTTGCTGCCACTACCTTCATGACCCCGCGGGTAGGAAGGGCAATGCCAGGGACACCAAGGTGCAGCGACTGCTATCCCTAGCCATCAGTCATTCATGCCCATGGTAACCTTCCTTTATTATGGTACTACGGCTCAGTTGGATGAACAAAATCTCTTCCCATGAATCAATTAACAACCCCCAATGTACCCTTTATTTTTTTTCCACCTAAACCTCCATGTGCAGCCTCAAAGCTTTGATCATTTTACTTGTGTGGGTCTTATCTGTAGAACTCACTCCTTTCTGACTTGACTTTGCTCCATTTCCTCTCTTTCCACTTTTAAGACAGGTCTTAAAACACACCTTCTATACCAACAACCAATGCACACATACACAGTTAAGTGGAAATAAATAAAGGTTTATCAAGAGAAGACTAGATTAAATTAATCCAATGTAGTATATATGTAGGATAGGCTTTCGATACTTGTCCTCTAATGATCATCAAAGATCTAGCAGCTTATCCAGTATCTGCAGAGATGCTGTGCAGATTAATTTGCCAGTCACCGAGAGGAACATCTGGTGGCTTGTGCATTGAAAAGGAATCTTACACCCGCTTTGAAGAAGCTGAACCTGTCCTCAGTCTGGTAGATATGACAAACTGCTCAATGATCTTTTTTACAGTTAATGGTCTGGAGAGATGTGTCATATCTCAATTCCAGCCTTCTTGGGAGATCAATAAAGTGCTGGGTCCCTTCCAAGTAGATTTCAGGCCTGAAAAATAAGCCGAACCAGCCATCGCACCCACTGTATGTGTCCTTACGGATGAAAGGGTCCAACCAATACCACGGATCTGCTCTTCCTCAATCGCTTTGGAGGTTGAGCATCCAATCCTAATTTAATGATTGTCTAGTCTAGGGGTTGGGAGGAAGGTCTTCAAATGGTGTTTGTCTTTCCTTGTGGATCGAAGGTCAGCACTGGATCAACCACTTTCATGTTCCCTTTGGTAAAGGCACAAGTAGCACATCCCTCAGGGGTCCGCCTTGGCACACTTTTTCTACATGCATGTTCTACCATGTAAAATTATAATAATGACACCCATTTGTTGGTTAATGTATCTGCAAATTCGTCAGACAGTTAAAACAATCCACATGATCACCCTCGGATGGTGGATAGGAGGATGTCTTCTGAACCAAATATGAACTATTCACAGCTAGAGATCTAATTGGTGGGTGATCAGATAGACCTTTGCATCCCAAACTACTTTGCTGTCGTGACAGGCATAGAATCTGCAGGTCTTTTTTCAATCATAACCTCTCCATGAATGGTAAGAAGTCAACAGTTGTGAAGGCAAGGGACCATCGCCTCTGGTCTTTGGAGAGACTGCTCCACTACCTGGTCTACAATAACTTGGTGACAGACATTTTAAATCTGGGGTTCTCCAGAATTGATACTTCCAATCATGGTTACCTCAGACTGCTAGAGTTTGAGCTGACCCCCCTGTAAACACCCCAGAAGCCTGCAACCTGCCTAGTGAAGGTACTGAGGGTCTAACACTTAGAGACCATGTAACTCTAGTCACTGAAAACCATTGATTGGTGAAACAGGGGATAGAGGTTAAGATCTTCTGTTTGACCCACCACAATGACAGCCCTCTGTCTTGCAAACAATAAAATACTAGGTCGCATCAGGATCATTGCTGTCCTCTAATGCATTGCCTCTGAAAATCCCCAGAATCACAACAAGACAAAACATGCACGGGCATTGCAATAGGTCTGGCTTATGAATGCAAATGTCTTTTGTGTCATTGATGTTCTCTGTTGTGTGATATTCTAGAGTTTATGATGGGGCGATCAAGAACGAAAATTAAGACAAAGGAGTCTCAACACATACTGGACCTGCCTACCCTGACACCACGGGGTTTAAATCAAAATGAAGAACTAAATATACACCTTTGAATGTACATAATTGATTGCTTAGCTGGTTTTGTTTGTATTAGTAGCATAATTGCCACATTTTTATCACAATTGCACTCACATTTAGATCTGGTAATAAATATAAGATCCACTAAAGGGTTTTAATTAATGGTACAACATAAACTCTAGAATATCACACAACAGCGAACCAAGAAAGTGATCATATGATCCGATCAAAAATGAATTATAAATATGCAATGATTTTGCTGAGTCCAAAACACACACTAGAGTGTAGTATTGACTTTCCCACAATGGGATATATAAGTCATCGTTGAGAACAGGCAAAATATGGACTGGCCATCTAATGCACAATAGACACTAATGTCCACCTATATGGTAATTAAATACCTGTCTCTGTAGTAATTCAAATTTCAAATTTTAGATTTGGAATGGGGCACTTATGACCGCCATGATCAGAACAATAATGATCCATTAAATGGCATTCGCTGTGTATTTGATATGTGATCAGATAAAGTAACTAAATGTCTGTTAAAAATATACCAGGCACTGCACTTATTTCACCTTTTCTTTGTTCATACTTCAACTAATAGATCGGGTAATTAATTTACTTTCACTATACATTTTACATATATTTCAACACAAAAGAGTGCTAAGAAAAAACACCAAGGGCTATTGATTACTCAGTTATCATTAAAAAACTACAAATCCCATCACACCTGATGTTCGTGACAGGAAATGAGCAAGAGGTACGACGCTGTTATTGTGAGTCAAGAGCACTCATCACAGAAAAGCGTTGAGTTTGATACAAGGATTTGCCTTTGGAACTTTGAGGAAAGAATAAAGGAATTATATTCACTCCGTAAGTGCGATCCGACTCTTTACTTATGTAAAGTTTGGATGGATATATATATATATTCACTGAAAAAACCATAGGTTTCACACTTGTTATAGTTAGCGGAAATTTTACTGATAAAAAACCAATGAAATTCCCCCGTTATAGTTAGTGCAGGCAACTATAACTCACGCGACCGCAATCCTCTGCTGATGCTAATACTGTATTTAGACACTTATTTGCCCATGTCTTCTTCCATACATTTTTAGCTATACATATATTACAAATATTTTTTTTTCATAAAGACACATATGTCATCAGCAGAAGATTGCGGTCGCGTGAGTTATAGTTGCCTGCACTAACTATAACGGGGGAATTTCATTGGTTTTTTATCAGTAAAATTTCCGCTAACTATAACATGTGTGAAACCTATGGTTTTTTCAGTGAATTTGCAAGGTTTTTTAAATGCTAATTCCTAACTATAACGTGTGTGAAACCTATGGTTTTTTCAGTGAATTTGTACGGTTTTTTAAATGCTAAGTTATTTTACGCCATTCGTGGCGTGCGCGCCCACTTAACGCAGTTCGTTCCGTGCACAGTGAGCACGCGGTGCGCTTCGCGCACCCACTTTACGCAGTTAGTGCCGTGCACGCACGGTGGGCACGCGGTGCGCTACGCGCACCGCGTGCCCACGTTACGCTAGATGGGCCATGTACGCACGATGCGCTTCGCGCACCGTGCGCACATGGAGGACATATGATGCACTTCGTTTTGAAAGGTAATATTTTAATTTTTCGTATATTTTATAAGCCATGCACAAATGGTGTCCTTTGGGCACCATTTGCACACGGGGTGAGAGAGTGTGGAGAATTTTTTTTTTTATTATTTTTTTGTTAAATATTTTAGTTTATCTTTAATCTGTAATAAGCCATGCACAATTGGTGCCCTTCGTGGAACCAATTGCACACGAGGTGAAGAGAGTGTGGATAATTTTTTTTTTTTATATAATTTTTTACCGTACGCGTACGGTAAGCGTAATCGGCGAAATTACCGAAAAAATAAAAATTCCGTTTTTGGCCTTGGGGGATCTTTGGGGACTCCCTCAACATGGCTATGTGTGTGGGAGTTGTCTAAACAGCCCCTTTACATGTTTTTGGGCTTTATATTTTAAAAATCACTCTCAGTGCGAGAGAGAGAAAATGGCGGCCGCCGCTTCCTGGTTTCGGCCGATTCGAATGTTTACTAAGATCTAAGAGCCAATCAGAATCGCGCTCGCGCACGCCACCGTACGCGTACGGTAAGCGTACCGTAAGCGCACCGTAAGCTGGCTCAGATATATATATTGATTTAAAGGCTATTTTCTCAGAATCTACTGAACAGATTTACACCAAACCTACAAAAGGCACTTCCTTGACCTGAGGACTACCTCTCTGCCAAATTTCTAGTAATTCTGTTCAGCCGTTCGGGCTGTAGCCCTGTCTAAAGGTCCTATGGAAAAATGCATGGGAAAAACGCGTTTGGGACCCCCCTTTTATCTCAGCCCCCGCTTGACGAATCCCCCCGAGACTTTCAGGGTAGGAGCGGAGCGTAGCGCCCCACCTATTTTGAAAAATTCACGAGGATTCGTCAACCGACGCCAAAGTTATTCAAAATAGAATGTTGCGGATTTCCTATGGAAACGTGGTCCTAACTATAACTACCTACTGGCGACCGCCAGTAGGTAATATATATATATATATATATATTGTTTTTCAATGGCCCAAGAGCTTCGAGGTCGCACTCGACTGCCAATTACCACTTCGGTTCAATTCACAAGGAAGCCAGCCTCTGCATGTCAGGTAAAATCTTTACATATATATATATTCCAAACTCCAATATGAGAATGAGAATCAGCACTCGAAGTAAAGGGAAAAAACCTGAGACGATGGAGACTAGAAAGTGGCAGAGGAGAAGTGAATGGTTCAGCGCTGAGAGCAGAGACTCTCATGGAGGGGACTTTGGATCTTCTACTGTAATCCCTGGCCTTATCCTAGTTTTGCTATCCAGGCTTGGAGCTGGGCACCAAACTGAAGGCACTTGCCGAGTGGTGGGGTTCTGGGACTTAAACGTGGATTTGAGGCATTGTTTACACCGGACGTATAATCCAAGCTGAACATGTTGCCATTTCTGTGAGTATTCCAGGACGCAATTATAAAGAGACTCTGAGAGCATTTACTCAAATATTTTGGGACTAAGAGGAGTAGTTACTCCCTTTATGCTAAAAAACATTAACCTAGAGTCTCTGGAAATAAAAAACGGCATTGTTGGATTAATAAAGTTTGTTTTGAATGCTCGAGGACTAAAGCAGCCAAGGACTCGTATTTTACTCCAGTCCAGGTTTTGAATTTACAACTACAATGTGTGGTGGGACATTATATTGGACATGTTTTTTCTTAATCATAGGAACAGCTCTCAGTTGTACTGACCGAATATCCTTCTAACAATAGACTAATTTAATGGAAGTTGTAGTAATGTGCTGTATTTATTTTAATATATAATGCCACGCAACTCCTGCTAAGAATCTGGTGTTTAACAGACCAGTATATTCTCTACGTTTACTGTTTTAAAAAAATGTTTAAATGGAGTTTTCATGATGGTGAATCACAGACTGAGAAAGGCAGATGTACTGCCGAAACGCATCTCTGTGTTCTTTTGCCTGGGAAAACCTGACCCAATAAACAGGTTTTTTTCCCCTTTACTTCGAGTGCTGAGTCTCATTCTCATATTGGAGTTTGGAATATTTTTGGGGATACTCCAGGGCTTGCGGTAGCGCTGTTTATTAGCACCAACAGCGATTAGGCAGCACGCCAGCATTCCGCATTTTTCATATATGTATATAATTATATATATATGTGTGTGTGTGTGTGTATTATTTAATAATCGTTTCTATCACATGGCATTGACAGATATATAAGAAGAGATTGTAGTAAGAAATATTACAGTGCAAATCTTTATCAGAGGCAGTAACCAACACCAAAATCCCACCAGAATCCTATGCTACAAAGGTAAACTGTGACACTTCATGTAACAAAACTACATATTTGTAGACTTTAATACAGGAGAAATAACAGTTCACCCTTAAATGACTTATGACTTTAACATATGCTTTTCACAATCAGTCTGTCACAACTACTGCATTATCATCACTTTCCATAATAAACAGATCATACCTATGGCACAGGAAACAATTTCCTATTGAACCAATCTAGATGTTCTCGTTTGCTTTTCACCATTACCAACTGAGACTTCCTGTACTGAGCGTAAGCATTTCCACAAGGCAACCATCAGGAATACAGTCATAAAATGACATAGTACACCAAATTGCAGTTGGCAAAGCAAAATACTATGTCTCTTAGGAGGGCCCAAGAAGGAATCCGACAGAGCAAATTTCTATACCCACAATTTGTTAGAGGGGGTAACCAACACCAAAATCATTTCCTACTATGATAATCTGTGAGAGTCCATGTAACAAAATACTTCCCAGTAGGCTTTAATACAGAGAAATAACAATCTACCCTTAAATGCCTATTGACTTTAACATATTCTTTTCAAAATCAATATGTCAGGCCTACTGCCTATGTTGTAACTTTTCATTATACAAACCAGGTCTGTAACATTTATCATTGGCTAGTCACCAAAACCTACTCAGACCTACTGTGTCATAAGACTTCCCACAAGTTAACCATCTGGTATACCATAATAAAATGACAGCTATAGTTGTTAAATCAATATAAACCCCCTACTAATAGGACAAATAAGGATTACTTTAGTGTAAATCCTATATCCCCATGGTTTATTTGGGTGGGTGGGTCACCAACACCAAACCACTATAGTAATCTGTGAGACTCCATGTAGCAAAATACCTAACACAGTGTAATAACAATCTGCCTTTAAAAACCTATTTCCTTTAACACATGCCTTTCACAATAAGCAAGTAAGGCCTACGTGCTTTGTTACAACTTTTGATTATCAACAAATCACACCTAAGGAATTCAACATAACTTTTCACAGTAAACTGATAAGGCCTCTAGCCTTTACCAATGGCTTCTCACTATAAACAACACAGGCCTACTTGAGTGTGAATAGGCAGGCAAAATTCAGGCATACATTTGTGAAATAACAAAAAGGTAAAACTTCTCGTTGGCAAACCAATGTACAACACCTCTCAATAGGGAGTAACAAGAATCATCATAGGGATATCCTACTTCCAGTGCTTGTCAGAGTGGGTGGCAAAACCTTTGACCACTATGGCAATCTGTGAGATTACATGTTACCAAATACCTTTCTATGGCCCGTAAGATAAGTTGATAACAATCCACTATTATTGGCCCACTGACTTCACCATACACTTTTCATAATAAATACGCCAGACCTACTGTCTTTGTAACATTTCATAATAAACAGGCCAGGCCTATGGCATCTGGCATAATATTTCCCTGAACCCCAATCAAGCCCATAGCTTTTATCATTGACTTGCCACCATAACCCACTCAGGCATAGTGTACTAAGTGTAAACTTTCCCACAGGGCAACCACCAGGCATACAGACATAAAATTGCAAATATATGCAAACTTACAGTTGGCAAAGCAAGATGCTATCCCTTCGAATAGGGAGATCTTCTACACCCATGGTTTGTCAGAGGGAATAACCAACACCAAAACTCTTGCCTACTATATGTAACAAAACCCGTATCCGTAGGCCATAATTCAGAGTAATAGCTTTTCACCATTAAATGCCTATTCATTTTCACGTAGACTTTTCAAAATCAACAGGTCAGGCCTACTGCCTTTATCATAAAGTTTTATAATAGTCAGACCTAAAGCCCTATCATTGGCTTGTCATCATAACCAACTTAAGTCTGCTGTGTTGAGCGGAAGCTCTCCATAAGGCAACCATCCAGCACACAGTCATGAAAGTACAATCATAACAAAATTGCATCTGGAAAATCAAAATACTATCTAGCCTAAGAGATCCTAACAAGGATTATTGTACTACATATCTTCAATCGTCAGGGTTTGTTCCGGTGGATCACCAGCACCAAAATTCTTGAGAACTACAGTAATCTGTGAAATTCCATGTAACAAAATACTTGCCGACAGGCTTTAGTACAGTTTAATAACTTTCCATCCATTAAAGCCTGTTTATTCTTTTTAACACATGCTTTTCATAGTAAGTAGGTGAGATCTACTGGCTTTCTCATTATGTTGAATAATAAACAGATCAAACCTATGAAATCTGGCATGACTTTTCCCAAGAACCGATTGAGCCTTTACCATTGGTTTTACATTTTACCCAACACCAGCCCATTTAAGTGCTCGCAAACTGGCAACCATCATGCATACAGCTATAAAAGTACAAATATATAGAAAAATACAGCTTGCAAAATAACATTTGATCCGACTCAACAATGCCTAACAAGAATAACCAAAGTGAAAATCCCCAGGGTTTGTCAGAGTGGGAGGCCAATGCAAAACCCTTGCCTACAGCGGTAATCTGTGAAATTGCATGTATCAAACTACCCAACTATAGCCTGTCACACAATGTGAAAACAGCCAACTGTTAGAGGTTTACTGGCTTTAATAAAGGCTTTCTACAGTTAATAAACTGGACTAACTGTCCTTGTCATAAGGTTTCATAATAAGCAGACCAGACATGCAGCATCTAACATAACGTTTATCGATGCATCAATCAGGCCTATTGCTTCTCACCATAACTAATTCAGGCCTACAGTTGTGAGCATTCGCTTTTCTATGAGGTAATAAGTCAAGCAAAATGCTATCTCTCCTAAGGAGGCCTAACAAGAATTCTCACAGAGCAAATCTTAAATGTTTGCAGCTTATCACTCAGGTAATCAATACCGAAACCATTGAATATTAAGGTAATCTCTGAAATTCCATATTACAAAATACCTGCCTCAAGGCTTTAATATAGAGTAATTACAATCCACACTTAATTTTCTAGTGACTTTAACACATGCTTTTCACAATAAATAAGTCGGCTAAAATCCTTTATCATAAAATTTCATAATAAACAAATCAGGCCTCTAGCCATGATCACTGGCTTGCCCCATAACCAACTCAGGCCTAATGTACTGAGTTAAAACTTTGGCACAAGCCACGAAGTGCAATACAAGCAGTCTTTTTAGTGGACGCACACCAATTTGGCCCAATCAAATCCTGTACTCGGGAACCAACATGTTGGTGGGGCCTAATCCCCTCTACCAGTATTATCCTGACAAATCTTTTTCATTGATAATGTAAGGTCAGGGGACAGTTGCACTGTTAAGCCAGACATAAAAATCCATGGAGATTAGTGTATGCCTTGTAATCCCATACTGCTCTCAAACACAAAGGTGCACTCTGAAGTTTAAAGTTAATGTAGGAAGAGAAGGTGCTGGGAGTGCAATACATTCCTCATGACTGCCCTCCTCCCATCTTCACTGCTGTCAGAGAAAACAAGCATTTACAATGCAATGGTCTCGGCATTGGTAAAGTTAGAGCTATTGGCATTGCTCATGACATTATTTTTGTTTAAGTTTTTGTTTTTAAAACATTTAAAGAAACGGCATTGTCATGAGCAATGCCAATAGCTCTAACTTTACCAATGCCGAGACCATTGCATTGTAAATGCTTTTTAGTAATGTACACTCCCCATCTACCAGTATGGAAGGGCTCCTCCCAGCCCACCGGGGTGATGAAGAAACCGAGAATCGACACAAACAGTTGGTGTAAAGTGCAACGCTCTCGACAGCACCCCCTCGTGCCGAGAGAACTCGTGTGTGCACACGTGATAGCGCACGAGTGTTCGGGATGGTTCGACGGCCGGCACGGATGCACAAGTGTGCAGTCACTTATGCCGCTCAGACGGGCAAGGCCAGCAGTCCTTAGATCCGGCGGCCTGGGGAGCCATGAACCCTCGCAGTGATGTCAGCAGACAGTGAAAAAAACACGCCACTCGTGAGGAGTACCGCAGCACTAGTCTTACCCCCAACCCCGCCAGTTAACCCTAGGAGTTCCTTCCGCCGTGACTAACCTCTGTCCCACATGTCTCCTTGGACCAAGCTGTGGCAGCGGAGTCAGCAGACTGCGGGCACCACAACGTGAAGTATGCTTTCCTTGCAGCTTTTGGCTGGTTTGCAAAATCTGAAAGCGGTTTTGAGGACAACACCGCCAAAAAGCCTTTCCTTCTGCTTCACCATTGCCCTCTGCCCCCACGTGCACATTACCATGTGCGCCCGAGAGACAAGCTTGCACTGTTACAGCCCATGTGCTTTATGGACCGACATCTGCCTCTTGCAGGTGGTGGAAGCTTGTATTGCTACAGTCCCTGCCGCACATGTCCTGCATGTAAGAGAAGCTTGCACCTCTTATGTTATGCCTTTTGCAGGTGATGGAACCCTGCATGTGCGCTCTGTGCAAGAGAAGCCTGCACCTTATATGCTGTGCCTCTTGAAGGTGGTAGAAGCTTGCACGGCTACACTTCATGTTGCACGTGTGCAAGGGAAGCTTGCACCTCTCACACACTGCCTCTTGTGTGGTTGGTGTGAGCATCTGGTGCTGCTATTGGTCTAGCAGAGGATGGAAGGAAACATAGCGCATGTATGCATGGATGTTTAATTAGTCCTATGTGTCTCTTACATGTGCTACACGTATGCTCGTGGGTAAAATGTTTACTGTGCACTCAAAAGTTGTTTCTATGTGTGCAACAGACCTGCCTTTACCTTTGCACCGCTGCCTACGCTGGCATCCATACTGTGCCAGGCTGTGAGCTGCGCATGCGCCTTGTCTGTACCTTCAGTGCCAAGAATCCCACACTGTCTGGGCGGTGTGCACGTTCCACATCAAGGACTTCACATCTCAGCGCCACCCGCGGCCCCTTTTACCCACACTAAATCGAATGCAGATGCGGCCTGAGGCGTGGCCCTGGCACACTGTGCGCTGGGCCCGTGCCCATGGGGCTGTGGGAGGGGCACTATATTCACAAGCGGGCAGTGCACACCACTCGGTGCACTAGTTAGAAGCGCGAAAGTGACGCGTTACCCTGTGTTCGTATAGTGCAGCACTCACCGATCACTTGTCTCCAGGGTCGCCACGTGCCAGTGGTGTCTCAAGAAGTATTTTGGGAGGAGAGGGCACACAAGGGGCCAGATTGTGCACACGCGTAACAAGTGCACACACAGGTACATAAAGTCACAAACATTTCAAGCAGAGTTTAAATTAAACATTCCGGAAAGGGTAGAGGCCTTCGTCGTGGTCCGCCCACCCCCTCTCTCCTCCTCACACCGCTCTCTCCTGCCGCCCTCCGGTTAGATGCTTACAACCTTTTCCTCTTGCCATCTTTCTGCAACCATTCCTCTGCAGATCCCACACGTCATTCCTTCCCTCTTTTCACTCCCTTGCCTCTCTTCCCTTCACCACCCCCTCACACGCGCACACAGCGGGCTCACTCACCTGCCTTCTCTTTTAACTATCGCTGCGTTACTGTTGCGACAGCTGTATACCTGATTCACACACTCGCACACAGAATCACGACTGGCATACTCGACTAGTGCTCTGTGCGCTCTTCAGAGAGGCCAAGGCCCGGATGAGCACGCATTCTGAACCCCTGAATTCTGGGACACTGAGAAATTCAAAGTGCCTTCGGCCTCAACTTCACAGTTCTCAGTTGTGACCCCTTCTAAACACCCACCCGCAGCCTGAACTCACAAAGAGCTTAGAGGCGAGTTCTTTCACCGTAAGCGCTGTATGAAAAACAACATCCCTAAAACAAGCAAGTCCTCTTGGGGAATGGAAGATAAAGGAACGTGAACTGAGCACAGGAACCACGTGGCTGTTCCCAGACTGAGGAGGAGGGGTGGAGGGGTGGAGGGGTGGGGTGAGGGGGGCCAAGGGGTGGGGGCGCCATGACAGTTATATATGGGGATGCAGCCCCATCTGTCCACCCACCCTTCCTACCATGTAACGCCACTACGCCTGGTCAGTAATTTCTGTGTAAAGGGCTGTAAGGATAGCGGCAAAACCAGCAAACGTCGGTATCCGGGCCTTAATGACTATAAAAGCCAGTAGAGGCCAAGTTGTGTTAAAAGGAGTAGAGAACCAGATCTGCGTCAAGCGCTGGCCACGGGGTTCCCTGAATTAAATGCAAAATGAAAGGTCGAACAAGGCAGAGCAAAAGGCACACCACCGCCTTTCTCCGAGGCAGAGCAGAAATGCCTCGGAGAAACGCAGCGTCCATTTCGGATTCGGGGGCGTGTTTGTCTTTTCTCTCCTCCAGCCATTAGCTGGAGGAGAGAATGAGACTTCTTGCAAAAAACACGCCCCCCGATCCGAAAAGGACGGGGCCTGATCGGAGTGACGGGACCTCTTCTCCAATGGCTGGCCAGCATTCAAGAGGCCAGCCAATGGAGAACAGGGGAGAAGAGGGGCGGGTGCAAGCCCCTCTTCTCCAAGTCATTAAATCTCTCGACTTCCGGTTCTGCCTTCGGCAGACCGGAGGGTCCCGAGACCTAAAAATGAACACTGTAACTTATCTCGTTTTCTAAGATACCTTAACAGCATTACAATGTCATGTATGTGTCCCTGAAAGTTCACACTCAGGCAGCCATACTGCTGCTGGCAAAATAATCGCAGTTGCGTTTTAGGGTAAGCACTTTTTTTCTGTGGAAGCACACAACTTCTGCTCAATCAAAACGTGTACTCCTGGCTGCCAACATGCGGGCAGAGCCAAAGCCCATCTCTGTAGTGCTCCTCAAAGCTCTTTTTTAAGTCGATCACATTCTCTCTGGCGACAGCTGCGCTGTCAAGCCAGACCTAACAGCAGGTCATTCTACGTCCTAGACCCGGGCTATACAGAAAGAATGCGACAGCAGCAATACGACCTACACCTGGTTCAGAAGCAGTGTTACAACAGTAGTACTACATGGCACAGACATACAACTGGAGCATGAATACTGGTACCAGCTGTAAAAGAACAACGACAGCAGCAAGTACTACCTGCACCTGGTTCAGAAGCAGTGTTACAACAGTAGTACTACATGGCACAGACATACAACTGGAGCATGAATACTGGTACCAGGTGTACAAGAACAATGACAGCAGCAGTACTACCTACACCTGGTTCAGAAGCAGTGTTACAACAGTAGTACTACATGGCACAGACATACAACTGGAGCATGAATACTGGTACCAGCTGTAAAAGAACAACGACAGCAGCAAGTACTACCTGCACCTGGTTCAGAAGCAGTGTTACAACAGTAGTACTACATGACACAGACATACAACTGGAGCATGAATACTGGTACCAGGTGTACAAGAACAATGACAGCAGCAGTACTACCTACACCTGGTTCAGAAGCAGTGTTACAACAGTAGTACTACATGGCACAGACATACAACTGGAGCATGAATACTGGTACCAGGTGTACAAGAACAATGACAGCAGCAGTACTACCTACACCTGGTTCAGAAGCAGTGTTACAACAGTAGTACTACATGGCACAGACATACAACTGGAGCATGAATACTGGTACCAGCTGTAAAAGAACAACGACAGCAGCAAGTACTACCTGGAACTGGTTCAGAAGCAGTGTTACAACAGTAGTACTACATGGCACAGACATACAACTGGAGCATGAATACTGGTACCAGCTGTAAATGAACAATGACAGCAGCAGTACTACCTACACCTGGTTCAGAAGCAGTGTTACAACAGTAGTACTACATGGCACAGACATACAACTGGAGCATGAATACTGGTACCAGCTGTAAAAGAACAATGACAGCAGCAAGTACTACCTGGAACTGGTTCAGACGCAGTGTTACAACAGTAGTACTACATGGCACAGACATACAACTGGAGCATGAATACTGGTACCAGGTGTACAAGAACAATGACAGCAGCAGTACTACCTACACCTGGTTCAGAAGCAGTGTTACAACAGTAGTACTACATGGCACAGACATACAACTGGAGCATGAATACTGGTACCAGGTGTACAAGAACAATGACAGCAGCAGTACTACCTACACCTGGTTCAGAAGCAGTGTTACAACAGTAGTACTACATGGCACAGACATACAACTGGAGCATGAATACTGGTACCAGCTGTAAAAGAACAATGACAGCAGCAAGTACTACCTGGAACTGGTTCAGACGCAGTAGTTCAACAACAGTGTGACATTAAATGGCCATAAAATACCTGCACCAGGTAAACATGAACGAGACAGCAGCAATACTACCTGAAACTTGTCCCGAAGCAGTGCTGCAGCAGCAGTACTGCATTCCACAGGCAGGAAACTGCAGCAGCAGTACCTGCACCAGGTGTACAGAAGCAATGTAATAGCTGCCATACCACCTGCACCTGGTTCAGAGCAATGTCCTAAAAGTAGAACCCCATGGCACAAAGGATCAAGGCCCTGTAGTAGCAGCAGTAGTACATGCACCAGGGGCACAGAAGCAGTGTGACTGCAGCAAGACTATCTGCTAAAGGGTCAGAAGCAGCGTTACAGCAGCAGAAACACATGGCGTGGCCATGCAGCGGCAACAGTGACACCTGCACCAGGCACACAGGGACGAGGTGTGGCGCCACGGCCAGGGCGACTGACTCCGGAATCTGGGGATCACGGTTCGATCCCCGGCGCCGGCGGCAGATTAGCCCAGCACCATGTGACTCTGGGCAATAGTTTGCTTAATCTTCGTGACAGCCCCCAGCGCCTAGAGACCCTTGGGGGTGATTGTTCGCGCTTTACAAATGTGGATTATTATTATTATTATAGTAACAAGGGGAATGCCGCAACGGTACCTGCGATTGGTCCAGAGGCAGTAGTTCAGCAGCGGTACTACATGAAATGGCCATAAAAAAGCAGTAGCACCTGCACCAGGCGTACAGAAACAAAGTGACAGCCGCAGTAGTGCCTACAACGGGATCAGAAGCAGTATTGCAGCAACAGACTGCATGGCACAACCACGTGACGTCAGTAGTACCTGCAGCAGGCATACAGAAACAGCCTGATGCAGCATTGCTACCTGCACCTGGCTCTGAAGCAGTATTACAGCAGCAGCACTATCTGGCACAAAGCGTCAAGGCCTTCTAACCGCAGCAGCAGTACCTGCAGCAGGCGACAAAAGCAATAGCAACTCTTCCGTCCAAAAGCAGCGTTGCAGCGGCAGTGCCACATGGTGCGGTTATGTTACAGCGGCAGTAGTGTCAGCACCAGGCACACAGAAATAATGTAACCAGGCAATGCTACCTGCATCTGGTTCAGAAGCCGTGTTACAGCAGCAGTGCTGTATGGCGGAGAGCGTCATGGCCATATAACGACAGCAGTAGTACCAGGTGCTGCTGTGGGGTGGGGCAGGACGGGAGGGTTGTGAGGTGGACAGACGACGAATAGGGAAAGTAAAATGAAAAAACAATTACCTGGTGCTCACCACACTGCCGGCTCGGTGATGTGGCGAGCGCAAGGTATGTGGTTTTATTTATTATATTACTTCCCCTATCCCGTCATCTGTCCACTTCCCCACCCCACAGCCCCACAGTTGTTAACTTTGCCAGCCGCGCCTCAGAAGTACCGGCACCAGACATACAGAAACCACGTGACAGCAGCAATGCCGCCTTTAACTGGATCAGGGGCAGTGTTACAGCACCCGGACACAAGGGGCTAGAAGAACCCCTTGCCTCAGATTGCGGAGTCTGCATCACAGCAGCAGCACTTTATGGCACAAAGTGTGAAGGCTGTGTGACATCAGAGTGCGCAGACGCTGCCACCTATGCTAAGTGCACAAACACAGAAGCCAGAGTTGGGCTTCCTGTACTATGTGTACTGTCAGACTGCACCAGCAGCGATGCTAATGGTGCCCGCTGCATATCAAGTCAGTGAACCAACAGAGTTGGAACCTGTAGGAGAGGAATGCATTAATGGTTCGTGACTACACTTGTGGTCATAAATCATTGCTCACAAACGGAACCCTCGAAGAGGGCGGCATCTGATTAGCAGAAAGTGAGTGGTCCCAGTGGGTCTTCTTCTTGGGAACCGTGATTGCAGCCTCGGTGGGGTTCAGGGGGGCAGGAAGTGATCCAGAAGAGACCTCCACTGCTGTCCCTGGTGGCTTTCCGGAAGGGAACCCTTTTTAAAAAAGACAAAAAACACAGGGGCACTAGTCCCTTTAATACACGGCCTGTTTCTAAAAATGTTTCCTGTTGGGAATAGAAAATCAACATCTGTGGTCTGCTGTCCTTTGCAAGCCTCGATCCCTGTATTTGCAGCCAATCCCAGGGGGTTGCGAACTGCGATCTGCCTTAGTAATCATGCAATCAGTGTGATATTGGTTCAGACGGAGAGTGCACAAGCAATACACGTATATTTATTTGGTGAAGAGAAGTAATGCACGTGCAGTCAGCGTGATATTTGGTTCATAGATTTACTGATTTACTGCACATGCAATAATGCAGTCATGCAATCACTGTGCATTTGTTGAAGAGGAGTCATGTGCTTGACAACATCTCGATATTTATCTGGAAACAAAGGGCTGACAAGGATGTTGCTTGTGCGCTATCTGTCTGAACCAAATATCACACTGATTGCAAGTGCATTACTCCTCTTAACCAAATACACACTGATTGCTTGTGCACTATCCGTCTGAACCAAATATCAAGATGATTGCATGTGCATTACTCCTCTTCAACAAACAAATACATGTGGATTGCTTGTACACTATCCTTCTGAACCAAATATCACACTGATTCCAAGTGCATTACTTTTCTTCACCAAACAAATACACACTGATTGCTTGTGCATTACTCTTCTTCACCAAACAAATTCACACAGATTGCTTGGGAACTATCAGTCTGAACCAATATTACGCTGATTGCAAGTGCATTACTCCTCTTCAGCAAACATATACACAATGATACTTCCACCTCAAGATCAAAAACCTCTACGACAACTTCATCGACCCTCCACCTGATGCCACAGTCGGCCCGCCCCCCACACGCACCGGCCAGCCCACCATCTCCACCTGGATGCCGATCACAGTCAAAGACACCACCGCAACCATGAAAGGCATCCACTCAGGGGCCCCCACTGACCCCTGCCCCAACACATCTACCACAGAGCCGCCACCGCCATCGCACCCGAACTACAACGCACGATCAACACCACCCTGGAAACAGGACCCTTCCCAGATAACTAGAAACGTGCAGAAGTTAGGCCCCTGCTCAAGAAGCCGACAGCTGACCCCAACGACCTCAAAACCTACCGGCCTATCTCACTACCCCCCTACATGGCCAAAGTGGCAGAGAAACCAGTTAAAAAGTAACTGACACGATTCACCGAAGACAATGCCATCCTCAACCCATCCCAATCCGGCTTCCGAAGCAACCACAGCTCAGAGACCGCCCTACTCGCCGCCACAGATGACATCCACACCCGCCTGGACCAAAGCCACTCCACAGCCCTCATCCTTCTCGACCAATCACCAGCCTTCGACACAGTCTCCCACCACACACTCGTCGCCAGACTACACAACGCCAGCACACAAGGAGCAGCCCTAAACTGGATCTGATCTTTCCTCACCGGAAGAAGACAAAGAATTAGACTGCTCCCCTTCCTCTCAGATCCCTCGGAAATCAGCTACGGAGTCCCACAGGGATCATCGCTGAGCCCGACCCTCTTCAACATCTACATGGCCCCCCTCGCTGCCATCGTCTGACAACACGGCCTCAACATCGTCTCTTACACTGATAACACCCAGCTCATTCTCTCCCTCACCAAAGACCCAGCCACCGCCAGACTCAACTTCCAGAAAGGAATGCTGGAAGTCGCTTTATGGATGACCAACAGCTGCCTCAAGCTCAACTCCAAGAAGACAGAAGTCCTCGTACTCTGAATCACCCCTTCAGCATGGGACAACACCTGGTGGTTGACAGCCCTTGGAAGCCCACCGACCCTCTCGGACCACGCCAAAAACCTCAGTATTGTTCTTGACTAATCCCTCACCATGAACCGACAGGTCAACGTCGTCGCCTCCAGCTGCTTCAACACCCTCTGCATCCTCCGCAAGACCTTCAAATGGATCCCTCCGGAGTCAAAGAAGACAGTCACCCACATACTCATCACCAGCAGACTCGACTATGGAAACGCTATATACGCCGGCATGAACAAGTCCCTACTCTGAAAACTCTAAGTGATACAGAACACCGTCACCTGACTCGTCCTTGGCATCCCCCGGCATGAACACATCAGCCAACACCTTCGAACGCTCCACTGGCTCCCTGTGGAGAAAAGAGTCACCTTCAAAATCTTCAACCACGCCTACAAATGCCTGCGCAACACAGGACCCAAATACCTCAACGACAGAATCAACTTCCACGTACCCAAAAGAAACCTCTGATCTTCCAACCATGCACTGGCTGAAACCCCACGCATCCGCAGGACCAGAGCGAGGAAGATCCTTCTCTCACATTGCGGCCAAAACCTGGAACGAGCCTCCCGGCAGACATCAGACTCGCCCCCTCCCTGCCAACTCCCCACCCCCTCAGCACCTTGAGACCCTCACGGGTGAGTAGCGCGCTCAACAAACCCCTGATTGATTGACTATCCATCTGAACCAAATATCATGCAGATTGCACACGCATTACTTCTCTTCAGCAATCACACAATGATTGCATGATTGCATTATTGCATGTGCAGTATATCTATGAACCAAATATCATTACTCCTCTTCACCAAACAAATATGCACCGACTGCTTGTGCACTATACGTCTGAACCAAATTTCACGATAATTGCAAGTGCATTATTCTTCTTCACCAAATACACGTGGATTAATTGTGCACTATCCATCTGAACCAAATATCACGCTAATTGCACATGCGTTACTTCTCTTCACCAAACAAATAAACACTGATTGCTTGTGCATTACTCCTTTTCACTAACAAATACACAGATTGCTTTTGCACTATACGTCTGAACCAAGAACACACTGATTGCAAGTTCATTACTCCTCTTCAACAATCAAATACACATGGATTGCTTGTGCACTATCCATCTGAACCAAATATCACGCTGATTGCACATGCATTACTCCTCTTCACCAAACAAATACACACCGACTGCTTGTGCACTATCCGTCTGAACCAAATATCACGCTGATTGTAAGTTTATTACTCCTCTTCACCAATTACATGCTGATTGCTTGTGCACTATCCACCTGAACCAAATATCACACTGATTGCAAGTGCATTACTCCTCTTCACCAAATACATGCTGATTGCTTGAGCACTATACGCCTGAACCAAATATCACACTGATTGCAAGTGCATTACTCGTCTTCACCAAGCACATACTGATTGCATGTGCACTATTGTGAACCAGAGGTTGGCCGGCATGTGGCCAGCACTCTGGGCCTGTCACCAGCAGCCCTGCATTGCCCCCCCCCCATTCTTTTTTTTAGAAGTTCTCATAGGGGCAGTGCTTAATTTGAGCCGGTGGTTTCCGGAGCGCCGCACCAGCACTTAATTGTCAACACTGGCACTTACTACAGTCTACCACATGGTGGCATTGTTTATGTAATTTAGATTTGATGAGCAGAACAACAGTTGTTTATTAATGTAAAATACATTAAAATAACTAAAACCTTCCGCCCAAACCATTTGTATAGCTTTAGGGGCCTTGTCACACTTGTAGGAGTGTAATGGTTAGTGGTTGTGTAGGTACTCTAATTGGCAGTACTGGCAGGGGCAATGTGTGGCTCGAGCTGCAGGGGTCTCCTGATGTGAGCCCTGCAGTTATTTTACAAATTAAGCACTGCATAGGGGGTCAGTGAGGGTCAGAAGATCTCTAATGAGGTGGCTGCAGAATTTGCCCTGCCATGAAAGTGTTGTACTCCTGACACAGCCCGAGATGCAAGTGTGTACATGAATTTGACAGGTTCAGGGTAAGCCTGGGGGTGATTTAAATTACTCTGGCGTAACTTTGCATTACAGTGGTTATGTGAGAGTCTCGAAATTAAGCCATTTCACCACATTGCATAGTTATGCGTTGTTTGCAAGCTGCTGTCACTCGCACCACTTGTGGTTTTTGTGCTATTTTGTAACCGCAATATGTGTCCTTGAGTCAACAATTGAAACAGGGACGCACTACACGGTAAAATATAGTGCTAATTAATGGACTTACATTTCGAGTAATTATACATAATTTCATGCCTTTTCCTAAAATTTACCATAATCATGTGAAACCAAATTATGCAAATTTCGCACCCCTAGTTCTGGGGTGACTCCGGCATCTGAAAAGTGCATGTATGTGCTATCTGATCTGAGAAATTCACATTTCTGCCTGTGTAGGGGTAGGCTTTGTTCTCGGGGTGTCTTTAATATAGCTCAGGGCTGGACTGGGAGCTCACAGCAGCCCTGGCAATTCTGTCAAACCAGCGCCAGGGGAAGGCGGGGTCGTGCAAGTGTGAAGCACTGCTGCTTTTGCTACTGGTGGCTGATTTGCAGCACTGTAAAACCGGACCCCGGCACAGCAAAACCAGCCCTCACCCTTCCAGATTCCCGGGGATATGCCCGATGCCCGCTACGGCCAATCCGGCCATGCTATAGCTTTAATATAATCATTGTGCTCATTGGATGACTCTACAACACCAAGGGAGATGTTTCTCTTACCCTTTCCATTATGTCTGCCTTTTCAAACTCTCTCCCTGCCCTCTATCTCAAGTGGAAGGATACTCTATTGTGTCTGATGGCCACTGCTTGGTCTATGTCATTGATGTGAATTTTAACTATCTCCCATTTAAGGCAGAGAAAGGGCTGAGGGCTCTGGCAAAAGATTTGCTCAGCTTGCTTGTCTGGATGCCTATCACAAATTGAATTAATTGTGGCTGCTCTGCAGTTAAGAAGGGTGGCTGACTCTTGCTTGGTTGTGATCATTGTGGCCATGAATTGCTGGGGGTAGCATCATGGGCATCGGTCCGGCACGTGCCTGTATCGTGACTCTTTTGCTGTTAGCCTCGCTCGAAGTTGTCACCTGCCACAGCGATCATAGGCCATCACATTTACCTTTACGGCCATGTTAATGAGAACTTGAGTGCCTTGGCCTTGTGTTTTCATTGTACATTGCGGTTGTGATATCTTTCTGTCAGAGGTTTCAATGATCATGCATACTATGTGCACCTCTCTCTAGGGAGGTAGCTTGGTCAGTGATATTCAGGGGATGTGAATCCCAAATTTCCTGACTAAAGAACAGAATACCGTAGGCTGAAGGGATGAGATGAACAAGGCTTGGGATACACTGTTCGCACGAGGAACAGGTTTAATACTGATTTGCATTAGGTGGACCTCTGTCCAAGTTCTGGATAAAACAAAATAACAAGTTAAAACGTTTTAGTCAAATAAGGACAATGAGAAAAACGAACAAAGGAATAGGATACTTGACTCAGGGCGCCCAAACCCAACTCTCAGGCCAAGAATGCCTTTATTTGGGGGGTGTCACACCCCAAACAGTCCTCATGGACTGTGTGGCATGATTTCATTGGCTCGCTTCTGTTAGGAAGTAACAGATAGTCAACCATGGCTTCAGAGAACTCGTGCCTTACTTCATAGCCGTGGCTACTTTTTTTGTTTTCCTTCAGGAACCTGGATGCCTGTTGCAAAGCGGTTGTAGGTGTGTTGGTGACTCTGTTCACATTTGCTTGTTTTATCCTGTGTGCTTATGTCTTTAGCTGCATTCTTTCTCATTTTCCAGCCCGATCTACAGTCCTTCTTTTGCCTCACTTACATGTCACTGCCTTTACTGGTGCATGAGTTCTGAGGAAACTTTCCTTCAGCTCTTTACTTGCTTCTTTGTTTTTGCAATATCATTACAGACTACAATTTGGACTGCAATCGGAGGTTGCCCTGCTGCAGCAAAGTTCAGGTGTTTCACTACATACTGGAGGTGAGTTGGTGGGCATAACATCCTGGTCCGTGTCGCCAATTGTTGGTCCATGAGCCCGGGACCAGATTTATGCTTGGATTACATTGCCTTCACATCACTCAATCCATAAGTCAGATTTACCAAGCCACACAAGGCCACCTTGCATGGGCCTGGGTGCCTTGGTAAATCCGGAGTAACACAAGGAGGTGCAAGTTGCTGCCTTGCATTACTCTGCCCTGGGAAGGTGTTCCATGGGTGGGGCGTGGGTGTTCCCACGCATCCACCCATGGATTCTGAAGCATTCCCTGATTTACCAATACTGGTAAGACTTGGGAATGTGTCAGAATGCTACGCCTTCCCAGGGGATGTGCAGCAAGGTGAAATATCTTTATTTCTCCTCATTGTTTCCTCTTTCTGCAGCACACTTAGAAAGAGGAAAAGGCCTCAGAGAATTGTTCTAGCGCAGGAAGGTGTTCCCTCGTGCACAAAACCAATCCTGCCTGAAACGCAGGCCCCCTTGCACCGCGGCTCAAGGGTGCCTGCTTTGGCACTGGGCAGCACACAGTGCACTAGTACTGGCAGAGAACAGTAATAGGCCACATCCTAATAGATGTTGTGCTTTCTTGCCCTCTCCCTTTCACGCAGCACAGCAAGGTGTCTTGCTGCGTTGCAATGCGTGAAAAATTGATAAATCAGGGCCCCGGTGTGGACTTCCAGATATTCATCAAATAAGTGACAGACCCATTGGTAGTGAACTAGCACCAGCTCAGACTGTGACACAAAACAGGCCTGGACAGCAAAACAGCATTGGCTCCATTAGCAAATCAGAGAACTAAAAAAAGTAGCTCACATTCTGCAAACCGGGGCAGCTTGAACTTGTAAATACAGGCTGTGTAGGTGATTTGCAAGGTATGGGAGACTGCATTTGTGCTTGCTGCAGGCAACGTTTGTGGTAATACAAGTAACTCAACAGTGAAAAGTAGCCCACTAGACCACAAAACTGGCCCGCTAACAACCAGAAGCAAGCGTCACACTGACCTGTCAGACCAGTCCTTCTAGCACTGATAGGTTGCCCTGTAGGGCAGTCTGACCCTGAGCTGCCAGGGGTGTCGTCGTGAGAGCTTGATGTCCTCCATATCGTACCATAATGCTCAGGTAGGCAAAGGTGGTCAGAGGCAGGCCCTAGCAAGAGGTGACCCCTCCCATGTTTTAGAATGTAAATGAAGGCTTTGCCCTACGCCACCCTATGCACACAAGCCTCCTATGCACACAAGCCCAGTCTCAAGGCGTTGACTGGGACACAGCTAAAAGTCTTCTGTGAAAACAAAATCATATATTCCTATGTGCTACAGTATTATTGTTTTATAGACGTATGATGCAGTGTATATTTTATAAGCAAATATGGAAGTTGTTTCTTATTGATTTTAAGTATCTATTATCCTCAGATATGCTTGCTGAGAGTCTTGGCGCTATTAGACCCGGAAGCCATGCTATCCAAGCTTGAATATTTGCACGTTCCTGCCCAGCAGGCCTCACTCACCGACCTGCCGCCTGGAAGCAGGACTTTGGGAGGATTATGAGCTCCGCTGTGTTTTCATGAATTCTGTCTTCTCCTCAAGGACGTCTTGCGCTTCCTCTGCTCATCACATTTTTGCCGAAACTAGCCCGTTTCGGACACACGATTACGTGTCATAGACTTGTATTGAGAGAAAATCTATATACACTGTCCTGAATTTTATGTATTTTAGTATTATGCTCCAAATGACCCTTTTCTACCTTGAATTCTGGTCAGCTGAAATGACACACGTCCTAATTATTTGACTCTGCTGCGGGCTATTTTTCATGAAACGCAAGATACATTTTGGGCTCACCAACATGTTGTGTTTTACTATGAAATCTTCTTTTCTTTCCCCTGCCACTGTAGCGGACCCATGGACGCCAATTGAGGGTCGCCAGGGGTCGCAGCTGCGACCCTAGCTCTCCCTTCCAACCCCTGACACAGAAGGCAGGCTGTGCCAAGAACTGAAAGCCAACAGGGCTCACCCGTGTTTCCACTGTGTAGTTCCCATACTTGTATCTCCCGTAGTCCTTTAGGCTTATGACGGACTAAGGTGGGAGAAGAGGCTGGGCCAGGAGTTAATTTGTAAAAATATAAAGTGCTGGGGCTCTTGTCAGGCTTGCGCCAGCCCATTTCTCCTGTTAGCGCTGCCTAAAACAGAACAAACTATTAAACATGGAGGGGCAGATTTACAAGCCCCTTGCGCCTCTTTTACGTCACTTTTGTGACGCAGTGGCGGCGCAAAGCCAGCATGGTGCGGGGTACTTACAACGTGACGCATCTGGGAGGTGTGTCACGTTGTAAAGCCCGGCGCCACATGTAGGCGTTCTGGCGCGGGGGGGGGGCGTTCCGGCGCAGGAACGCCTCCTAAAAGTGTCTGAGTGAAATCTACAAGATTTCACTCAGCCACTTCTAAGGCCATGTTGCGTCAAAACCCTGCGCCTGCTTGAAGCAGGCGTAAGGATTGATGCAGCATTTTAAAGATAGGGCACCCCCGAGCCTTGCTGGAGCTGCGTCGCGGTTGCGACGCAACTCCAGCAGTGCGCCGCCTTTACGGCAGCAGATGCGTCACGCATCTGTCCATTTTTGCCCCATGGTGCATCCATGGTGGCGGAGCCGTGACGCACAATAACTGGCGCATCCCTGCTGATATGCAGGGATGCGCCAGTTATTGTAAATCAGCCCTGAAATTGGGGAGAGCATGTGGCGTAACAGCCAGAGCTACCTTCTTCAGAGCTGGGGTACCAGGTTCTAGTCTCGGTTTTGGTTTAACATCTTGTGATTCTGGGCAAGAAAACTAATTTCCCCGTGCCTACCATGAATGAATGTGTCCTTAACAGGTGCCATTAAAAGTGCTTGTGTTGATGATTAACTGCCGGTGCTGAGCAGCAGAAACCACCGGCCCAAATTAAGAACTGGACTGGGCTCTACCAGTTCCATCCTGATCCATTTACCAGACTGTGTTTGGCTCGGAGGCACAAGTGGAGGATATTCATGTATTTTCTCTGTACGTCAGCAGGGCGTGCACTGCAGAGGCAAGAAAGACTGCGAAGCGCACGGGCCTGCAACCGAGCGCGCAAGTTTATAAAATCTAGTGAGAGAGAGTGGCATGAAGTCTCCCCTCATTCAGTGGATCAGTGCCTCAGCGATGACGGTACTCAGTTCGTGTGCCTCAGCGATGACGGTGCTCAGTTTGTGTGCCTCAGCTATGACAGTACACAGTTTGTGTGCCTCAGCGATGACAGTACTCAGTTGGTGTGCCTCAGCGATGACGGTGCTCAGTTCGTGTGCCTCAGCGATGACGGTGCTCAGTTCGTGTACCTCAGCTATGACGATGCTCAGTTTGTGTGCCTCAGCGATGACGGTTCTCAGTTTGTGTGCCTCAGCGATGACGGTGCTCAGTTCGTGTGCCTCAGCGATGGTGCTCAGTTCGTGTGCCTCAGCGATGACGGTGCTCAGTTCGTGTGCCTTAGCGATGACGATTCTCAGTTCGTGTGCCTCAGCGATGGCGGTGCTCATTTCGTGAAAGTATCTATGTCTGCAAGCCGTATTATATTTTGGGACCGGGGCAGGTCAGGTCCTTTGTTTGCATTGTATTACAAGAATTCAGCCAAGCTTCCAGGGCGCGAGGGTGGAGGAGAGGCGGGGGGTGCATTAACCTCTGTGACGTGGCTGTGCACAATGAGACTCGGGGGGTAGGATACAGATTGCAGGGGTCGTTGTTGGTCAGCGCAACACCTGCTGCTTGTTCCCTCTCTTGTGTTGTAATGTAAAATATGAATTATGAAGGATTGGAAATGACTTGTTCGGAGTAAAAGCATTTCTGTCTATGTATGGACGTGCCTATTCATAAGTATTTTCCTATGGATCCCCACTTCATTAGCATATTTACACTGGTGGACTAGTTATAAATGTTTCAATGCTTTTCATATGATACACATGCTGGTAATCAATCAATCAATCATGTAACTTGTAAAGCGCACTACATACCCGGGTGGGTTTCAAGGCGCTGGGGGTGGGGGGGAGATGTTATTGGTCGAAGAGCCAGGTCTTGAGTTGTCTCCTGAATCATTCTTTTTGCAATTGTGGGTTGAGTCTATGGCATTCTAAAATATTTCTCAGTCTTTTTGGCACAATAAATGTGTGCACGTCCTTCAAATTGTCATCAATATTATGATAGTTTACTCAGTTTTCTCATAGTTTCTCCATCAATAAGTGCTAAAACCGGGTTGTACATAGGTTTAATGTACTGACTGCATGTAACTGCGGTGTAGATTATGGCATGGGGATTCATACTACAGTGACAGGGGGTGGTAGGGCAGGATTGAAGTGCGCGGACAGAGCTGCCAGGGTCGTAGTGCAGGTACATAAGGGTCAGGATTGCAATTCAATGTCACTGCTTTGTAAAGGTTGCATTATTGGAATAAAGCTGGCTCCACTCAGGCACCAGAGCAGAGCTAGGCATGGGACACTCGAACAGCAGGGCTACTGTAGACGATGTGAGGATATGCACGGACAGAATTATGAGGTGCAGCACCTAGAATAGCAGATGTTCTCCATGGTTGGATTGGGTGCAAATACAGCTGGGAGAGGGTCTCAGAATACTAGTCTGTTCTTCCGGTCAAGACCTGGGTTTGCTGATACCTGTGGGCTTCTACCAGTGATCGAAACAGGGGGTTGTACAGTACATAACTGCAATGCACTACCAGCTCTATTGGAATAGTAGTGGGGCTCCATGGCATGATATACATATGCACACGTGATATGGATTTACATTGGAAATATGAGTCCAACAGCATTGAAGCACAATGACAATCTGCTGCTATACATTTTCTATGTGACTACATCTTCCAGAATCCACCCTGTTCAAGCTCTGACCAGCATTGCCTGCCATTTGCACAAGTGAAGCTCAATAACTGCAGGTAGCCTCCGCTTGACTGAGTGGCGAGGCAGATGGCTGCTTATTGAAGACTGCAGACTCCGCAGGGAGTTTGAGAGTGCACCTGGTCCTGCATTTACCACTCAGGTGGACAGACACTTTTGTGGCATCCACCAAAAGATGAGACTGGAGGAGACTTAAATGTTGTTTGGGGTACATGATCAAGGTATAAGGGACATGGCCTAAGAGACTTGTCTGTTGAGTGTGGAACTGAGATCCACTGAGAGAGATCGGGAAGAACTTTAGCCTGGGGTTTACCACCAGAAATTTTTGTTTTTCCTGTTTTGTGCGCGGGTTCAGGTAGTTTCTGTTCCTCTCAGATCCATCTTTAGCAATTCAGGGTTCGATGGATAGGAGGTTGTGATTGCAGTGTTTCGATTGGCTTAGGGGAGTAAGCCTGTGTGCTTCCTGGTTCCAGCGGGGATAGGATAAGGGACGAATTAGGAGAGACAACTGAGGAGACGCGGGAAGGAGGTATTTTTTTATTTATTTTGTAATTCCCGCCACCCCCCCTCATAACCCCCACCTGCCCCACCAATCCGGTACCCTGCCAGCCGCTACTGGCGTGGAGTATGGGAGGCCATGGAGCAGGGTGTTACCACCAACCAGAAGTGAGAGTACATGGGCTTGAAGAGCAATTCGGAAGTTGTTTCTGGAAGAAACAGTTTCACTTTCTATGGAAGTGATAGCTGGTACTACGCCATCTTTGTTTTTTGGGAATGTGTTCCTTGAGGGTTAGGTTGTTGTTCAGGGTGAATCCAAATGTTTAGGCATTCAGTTAAGATTAGGTATGTATGATAACCCAAATGTACTGATACCAGCTTTCACAACTTTGTGGTTATTTTAATAATGTTGAATTTATTTAATTTTCAATGTTTATTTTTCCTCTACAGTGATATCGCTTCCTGTGATTTCATCAAGGGCCAAAAGTCATGTGGCCTCTTCCTGCTATGCCTTCAGGGGATAGGTATGTGATGTCACTTCCTGTGATGCCATGGTGGGGTTAAAAGGTGTGTGATGTCGCTTCTGCTGCCCCTGTCATTTTGGTGAATCGGCGTCCGTGAGAGACCTGTAGCAGACCAGTTGGCACCCCAAAATCGGATCCACTGTGTAATTGATGATAAATATTGGAATGTATATTTACTTGCATTTTAAAGTTTTGTTCCAGTGCATGGTTAAGAAACAATATTGTTAGAAGATGTCTAATTTCCAATTTAACAATCAACTTTTTAAAAACCAAGAAAACATTTCGAAATCATTAGGAAATCCTCATTCCCAAACTTTTTTATCTAGTACAATATCATAATTCCAGTCTCTTAACACCTTTCATTCTGTTCTTACTCCCTATCTCTATCAATCTCTTCCACTCCTACTGTATCTCCCTCCCCAGCCTTCTCAGGGTCTTCCTCTAAGTCTCCTCTCATGCTGTACCATTCCCCTTACTTGCTAAGCCTCTCTTTCCGTCTACCTCTATATACCCTTTCACTTTATGTCTCTCCTCCCCGTGTC